>NC_082650.1:75596889-78036889 GCF_028023285.1 Balaenoptera ricei
AGGTCACTCTATTTTCCCATCAGGAAGAAGAATTAACCACAGGCTCAGCCTGCTGCCAGGAAGCAGAATACGGCCTGAAGCAATCCTGCGCTTTTGCGGCCAGCTCCCAAGAAAGCGAGTTGAAGAATGGAGCTCAGGGGCACTGCAATTCACAAACCTGCAGACTTAGAAATGATAACTCTCGTCCACAAATATATTGAGGGAAGGCAACGAAGAGGATTTGAAAGCAAGGCAGAATTGCAGGAAACAGATTTCAGGAGGTAGATTCGAATCGCCTTTAAAGCACAGGAAAAGCGGCAAAACCTCGACAATGATGCCCTTGGCCAAAAAGGGCGTATGCGTATTTTCCTGAATATATTCAGGAAAAAACGCATACGCCCTTTTTGGCCAACCAAGCAACCTGGAAAGGCAAATCAGCGCTACAAAGAAGTCTCTCTTCCCATCAGTCAAAAGGGCCATGCTGAATAAAGTGTCAAAACCAGAAATGCAGGACAGGCCATGGAGAAATGGGAGCCTTGCTACGCTGATGGGCGGGATGTAAATTGCCAACAGCCACTCTGGAGAAGTGTACGGTGTGTCCTGAAACATCTAAAAAACTCAGCTTACAGAGCATAGGGCACTTCCACTCATGGGCGTATAAATTGGGAAAACTAAAAATCAGCAAGACACAGGCACCCCAAAGTTTTGGGCTGCTCTGTTGACAAGAAACTCCACTTCGTTACACCTTAAATATCCCAGGAAAGAGAAGAATGGATAAAGAAGTTGCGGTCCTTATGTACAATGGAATATCACTCAGCCATGAAATCAATGTCATAAGGCTAGTAGCAGCATGATGAGGGGATTTAGGTATGACGATTCTAAGTGAAATAAGTCACACAGAAAAAGACACTTATCATAAGATATCACTTATAGAGGGAATGTAAAAACCGCTACCCTTGAACTGAATTACAAAACAGAACAGAGTAACACATTTAGAAAAAACACTATGGCTGCTTAACGGGAAAGGTGAGGTGGGGTGATGCATAAAACAAGGGTTTCAAATTAGCTCAGATACCGTTCCATAAACCCAATATGCAGTAGACAAGACCTACTCCTTGCTCAGTGTCCTGGACTCAACACCCCCTATTCACCGCCGAAGAATATATCTGACTAGTAAGAATCTTCAAACCTATGTATTGATATCTCTCTGTAAGTGAGTCAAGTGCGTATAAAGCGGCATAAACACAGCAGTGAAAAGCAGCTAAACCCCGTTATAAAAATCAATTACTTTTCAAAACCCGTGAAACAAAGAGGGTGAAAGAGAGAGAAATTCTTACAAAATTCATTCAGGGGCTGTGACGCCACCTGGATTGACCATATCTAGACCCACAGCTGATTGAGACATAAGGGTGGACACTCTTGGGGCTGAGAGGTTTGGTGAGGTTGGGTGAGCAAACGCAGACCCTTTAAAGTAATACGGCGTGGTACCCTTCCCATGGGTCCCAAATCTGCAGGTTCAAGGGCATCTTCCTACATCGAAAACATGCATGAGAAACCCCGAAGATGGTACACCGTGTGATCGGGAAAGGTTTCTAAAACGCACCTCATTTCTCATCTCCTTGTGCTCCGGTTCGCCATTCCAGCCGCTTTACTAGCAATCTCCCTCCTTGGAGAATCAGCACCTTTAACCTCCTGTTCCGTACAGATTGCAATTTGTCCTGAGGATGAACGGGAAGAGGGGGAACCAATGAGACACTAGCTCTAGGTGTTGGGACAGGCACAGGTCACTCTATTTTCCCATCAGGAAGAAGAATTAACCACAGGCTCAGTCTGCCGCCCGGAGCCAGAATAGGGCCTGAAGCAATCCTGTGCTTTTGCGGCCAGCTCCCAAGAAAGCGAGTTGAAAAATGGAGCTCAGGGGCACTGCAATTCACAAACCTGCAGACTTAGAAATGATAACTCTCGTCCACAAATATATTGAGGGAAGGCAACGAAGAGGATTTGAAAGCAAGGCAGAATTGCAGGAAACAGATTTCAGGAGGTAGATTCGAATCGCCTTTAAAGCACAGGAAAAGCGGCAAAACCTCGACAATGATGCCCTTGGCCAAAAAGGGCGTATGCGTATTTTCCTGAATATATTCAGGAAAAAACGCATACGCCCTTTTTGGCCAACCAAGCAACCTGGAAAGGCAAATCAGCGCTACAAAGAAGTCTCGCTTCTCATTGGTCAAAAGGGCCATGCTGAATAAACTGTCAAAACCAGAAATGCAGGACAGGCCATGGAGAAATGGGAGCCTTGCTACGCTGATGGGCGGGCTGTAAATTGCCAACAGCCACTCTGGAGAAGTGTACGGTGTGTCCTGAAACATCTAAAAAACTCAGCTTACAGAGCATAGGGCACTTCCACTCATGGGCGTATAAATTGGGAAAACTAAAAATCAGCAAGACACAGGCACCCCAAAGTTTTGGGCTGCTCTGTTGACAAGAACCTCCACTTCGTTACACCTTAAATATCCCAGGAAAGAGAAGAATGGATAAAGAAGTTGCGGTCCTTATGTACAATGGAATATCACTCAGCCATGAAATCAATGTCATAAGGCTAGTAGCAGCATGATGAGGGAATTTAGGTATGACGATTCTAAGTGAAATAAGTCACACAGAAAAAGACACTTATCATAAGATATCACTTATAGAGGGAATGTAAAAACCGCTACCCTTGAACTGAATTACAAAACAGAACAGAGTAACACATTTAGAAAAAACACTATGGCTGCTTAACGGGAAAGGTGAGGTGGGGTGATGCATAAAACAAGGGTTTCAAATTAGCTCAGATACCGTTCCATAAACCCAATATGTAGTAGACAAGACCTACTCCTTGCTCAGTGTCCTGGACTCAACACCCCCTATTCACCGCCGAAGAATATATCTGACTAGTAAGAATCTTCAAACCTATGTATTGATATCTCTCTGTAAGTGAGTCAAGTGCGTATAAAGCGGCATAAACACAGCAGTGAAAAGCAGCTAAACCCCGTTACAAAAATCAATTACTTTTCAAAACCCGTGAAACAAAGAGGGTGAAAGAGAGAGAAATTCTTACAAAATTCATTCAGGGGCTGTGACGCCACCTGGATTGACCATATCTAGACCCACAGCTGATTGAGACATAAGGGTGGACACTCTTGGGGCTGAGAGGTTTGGTGAGGTTGGGTGAGCAAACGCAGACCCTTTAAAGTAATACGGCGTGGTACCCTTCCCATGGGTCCCAAATCTGCAGGTTCAAGGGCATCTTCCTACATCGAAAACATGCATGAGAAACCCCGAAGATGGTACACCGTGTGATCGGGAAAGGTTTCTAAAACGCACCTCATTTCTCATCTCCTTGTGCTCCGGTTCGCCATTCCAGCCGCTTTACTAGCAATCTCCCTCCTTGGAGAATCAGCACCTTTAACCTCCTGTTCCGTACAGATTGCAATTTGTCTTGAGGATGAACGGGAAGAGGGGGAACCAATGAGACACCAGCTCTAGGTGTTGGGACAGGCACAGGTCACTCTATTTTCCCATCAGGAAGAAGAATTAACCACAGGCTCAGTCTGCCGCCCGGAGCCAGAATAGGGCCTGAAGCAATCCTGTGCTTTTGCGGCCAGCTCCCAAGAAAGCGAGTTGAAAAATGGAGCTCAGGGGCACTGCAATTCACAAACCTGCAGACTTAGAAATGATAACTCTCGTCCACAAATATATTGAGGGAAGGCAACGAAGAGGATTTGAAAGCAAGGCAGAATTGCAGGAAACAGATTTCAGGAGGTAGATTCGAATCGCCTTTAAAGCACAGGAAAAGCGGCAAAACCTCGACAATGATGCCCTTGGCCAAAAAGGGCGTATGCGTATTTTCCTGAATATATTCAGGAAAAAACGCATACGCCCTTTTTGGCCAACCAAGCAACCTGGAAAGGCAAATCAGCGCTACAAAGAAGTCTCTCTTCCCATCGGTCAAAAGGGCCATGCTGAATAAAGTGTCAAAACCAGAAATGCAGGACAGGCCATGGAGAAATGGGAGCCTTGCTACGCTGATGGGCGGGATGTAAATTGCCAACAGCCACTCTGGAGAAGTGTACGGTGTGTCCTGAAACATCTAAAAAACTCAGCTTACAGAGCATAGGGCACTTCCACTCATGGGCGTATAAATTGGGAAAACTAAAAATCAGCAAGACACAGGCACCCCAAACTTTTGGGCTGCTCTGTTGACAAGAACCTCCACTTCGTTACACCTTAAATATCCCAGGAAAGAGAAGAATGGATAAAGAAGTTGCGGTCCTTATGTACAATGGAATATCACTCAGCCATGAAATCAATGTCATAAGGCTAGTAGCAGCATGATGAGGGGATTTAGGTATGACGATTCTAAGTGAAATAAGTCACACAGAAAAAGACACTTATCATAAGATATCACTTATAGAGGGAATGTAAAAACCGCTACCCTTGAACTGAATTACAAAACAGAACAGAGTAACACATTTAGAAAAAACACTATGGCTGCTTAACGGGAAAGGTGAGGTGGGGCGATGCATAAAACAAGGGTTTCAAATTAGCTCAGATACCGTTCCATAAACCCAATATGTAGTAGACAAGACCTACTCCTTGCTCAGTGTCCTGGACTCAACACCCCCTATTCACCGCCGAAGAATATATCTGACTAGTAAGAATCTTCAAACCTATGTATTGATATCTCTCTGTAAGTGAGTCAAGTGCGTATAAAGCGGCATAAACACAGCAGTGAAAAGCAGCTAAACCCCGTTACAAAAATCAATTACTTTTCAAAACCCGTGAAACAAAGAGGGTGAAAGAGAGAGAAATTCTTACAAAATTCATTCAGGGGCTGTGACGCCACCTGGATTGACCATATCTAGACCCACAGCTGATTGAGACATAAGGGTGGACACTCGTGGGGCTGAGAGGTTTGGTGAGGTTGGGTGAGCAAACGCAGACCCTTTAAAGTAATACGGCGTGGTACCCATCCCATGGGTCCCAAATCTCCAGGTTCAAGGGCATCTGCCTACATCGAAAACAGGCATGAGAAACCCAGAAGATGGTACACCGTGTGATCGGGAAAGGTTTCTAAAACGCACCTCATTTCTCATCTCCTTGTGCTCCGGTTCGCCATTCCAGCCGCTTTACTAGCAATCTCCCTCCTTGGAGAATCAGCACCTTTATCCTCCTGTTCCGTACAGGTTGCAATTGGTCCTGAGGATGAACGGGAAGAGGGGGAACCAAAGAGAGACTAGCTCTAGGTGTTGGGACAGGCACAGGTCACTCTATTTTCCCATCAGGAAGAAGAATTAACCACAGGCTCAGCCTGCTGCCAGGAAGCAGAATACGGCCTGAAGCAATCCTGCGCTTTTGCGGCCAGCTCCCAAGAAAGCGAGTTGAAGAATGGAGCTCAGGGGCACTGCAATTCACAAACCTGCAGACTTAGAAATGATAACTCTCGTCCACAAATATATTGAGGGAAGGCAACGAAGAGGATGTGAAAGCAAGGCAGAATTGCAGGAAACAGATTTCAGGAGGTAGATTCGAATCGCCTTTAAAGCACAGGAAAAGCGGCAAAACCTCGACAATGATGCCCTTGGCCAAAAAGGGCGTATGCGTTTTTTCCTGAATATATTCAGGAAAAAACGCATACGCCCTTTTTGGCCAACCAAGCAACCTGGAAAGGCAAATCAGCGCTACAAAGAAGTCTCTCTTCCCATCGGTCAAAAGGGCCATGCTGAATAAAGTGTCAAAACCAGAAATGCAGGACAGGCCATGGAGAAATGGGAGCCTTGCTACGCTGATGGGCAGGATGTAAATTGCCAACAGCCACTCTGGAGAAGTGTACGGTGTGTCCTGAAACATCTAAAAAACTCAGCTTACAGAGCATAGGGCACTTCCACTCATGGGCGTATAAATTGGGAAAACTAAAAATCAGCAAGACACAGGCACCCCAAAGTTTTGGGCTGCTCTGTTGACAAGAACCTCCACTTCGTTACACCTTAAATATCCCAGGAAAGAGAAGAATGGATAAAGAAGTTGCGGTCCTTATGTACAATGGAATATCACTCAGCCATGAAATCAATGTCATAAGGCTAGTAGCAGCATGATGAGGGGATTTAGGAATGACGATTCTAAGTGAAATAAGTCACACAGAAAAAGACACTTATCATAAGATATCACTTATAGAGGGAATGTAAAAACCGCTACCCTTGAACTGAATTACAAAACAGAACAGAGTAACACATTTAGAAAAAACACTATGGCTGCTTAACGGGAAAGGTGAGGTGGGGTGATGCATAAAACAAGGGTTTCAAATTAGCTCAGATACCGTTCCATAAACCCAATATGCAGTAGACAAGACCTACTCCTTGCTCAGTGTCCTGGACTCAACACCCCCTATTCACCGCCGAAGAATATATCTGACTAGTAAGAATCTTCAAACCTATGTATTGATATCTCTCTGTAAGTGAGTCAAGTGCGTATAAAGCGGCATAAACACAGCAGTGAAAAGCAGCTAAACCCCGTTACAAAAATCAATTACTTTTCAAAACCCGTGAAACAAAGAGGGTGAAAGAGAGAGAAATTCTTACAAAATTCATTCAGGGGCTGTGACGCCACCTGGATTGACCATATCTAGACCCACAGCTGATTGAGACATAAGGGTGGACACTCTTGGGGCTGAGAGGTTTGGTGAGGTTGGGTGAGCAAACGCAGACCCTTTAAAGTAATACGGCGTGGTACCCTTCCCATGGGTCCCAAATCTGCAGGTTCAAGGGCATCTTCCTACATCGAAAACATGCATGAGAAACCCCGAAGATGGTACACCGTGTGATCGGGAAAGGTTTCTAAAACGCACCTCATTTCTCATCTCCTTGTGCTCCGGTTCGCCATTCCAGCCGCTTTACTAGCAATCTCCCTCCTTGGAGAATCAGCACCTTTAACCTCCTGTTCCGTACAGATTGCAATTTGTCCTGAGGATGAACGGGAAGAGGGGGAACCAATGAGACACTAGCTCTAGGTGTTGGGACAGGCACAGGTCACTCTATTTTCCCATCAGGAAGAAGAATTAACCACAGGCTCAGTCTGCCGCCCGGAGCCAGAATAGGGCCTGAAGCAATCCTGTGCTTTTGCGGCCAGCTCCCAAGAAAGCGAGTTGAAAAATGGAGCTCAGGGGCACTGCAATTCACAAACCTGCAGACTTAGAAATGATAACTCTCGTCCACAAATATATTGAGGGAAGGCAACGAAGAGGATTTGAAAGCAAGGCAGAATTGCAGGAAACAGATTTCAGGAGGTAGATTCGAATCGCCTTTAAAGCACAGGAAAAGCGGCAAAACCTCGACAATGATGCCCTTGGCCAAAAAGGGCGTATGCGTATTTTCCTGAATATATTCAGGAAAAAACGCATACGCCCTTTTTGGCCAACCAAGCAACCTGGAAAGGCAAATCAGCGCTACAAAGAAGTCTCTCTTCCCATCGGTCAAAAGGGCCATGCTGAATAAAGTGTCAAAACCAGAAATGCAGGACAGGCCATGGAGAAATGGGAGCCTTGCTACGCTGATGGGCGGGATGTAAATTGCCAACAGCCACTCTGGAGAAGTGTACGGTGTGTCCTGAAACATCTAAATAACTCAGCTTACAGAGCATAGGGCACTTCCACTCATGGGCGTATAAATTGGGAAAACTAAAAATCAGCAAGACACAGGCACCCCAAACTTTTGGGCTGCTCTGTTGACAAGAACCTCCACTTCGTTACACCTTAAATATCCCAGGAAAGAGAAGAATGGATAAAGAAGTTGCGGTCCTTATGTACAATGGAATATCACTCAGCCATGAAATCAATGTCATAAGGCTAGTAGCAGCATGATGAGGGGATTTAGGTATGACGATTCTAAGTGAAATAAGTCACACAGAAAAAGACACTTATCATAAGATATCACTTATAGAGGGAATGTAAAAACCGCTACCCTTGAACTGAATTACAAAACAGAACAGAGTAACACATTTAGAAAAAACACTATGGCTGCTTAACGGGAAAGGTGAGGTGGGGCGATGCATAAAACAAGGGTTTCAAATTAGCTCAGATACCGTTCCATAAACCCAATATGTAGTAGACAAGACCTACTCCTTGCTCAGTGTCCTGGACTCAACACCCCCTATTCACCGCCGAAGAATATATCTGACTAGTAAGAATCTTCAAAGCTATGTATTGATATCTCTCTGTAAGTGAGTCAAGTGGGTATAAAGCGGCATAAACACAGCAGTGAAAAGCAGCTAAACCCCGCTATAAAAATCAATTACTTTTTAAAACCCGTGAAACAAAGAGGGTGAAAGAGAGAGAAATTCTTACAAAATTCATTCAGGGGCTGTGACGCCACCTGGATTGACCATATCTAGACCCACAGCTGATTGAGACATAAGGGTGGACACTCTTGGGGCTGAGAGGTTTGGTGAGGTTGGGTGAGCAAACGCAGACCCTTTAAAGTAATACGGCGTGGTACCCATCCCATGGGTCCCAAATCTCCAGGTTCAAGGGCATCGTCCTACATTGAAAACATGCACGAGAAATCCCGAAGATGGTACACCGTGTGATCGGGAAAGGTTTCTAAAACGCACCTCATTTCTCATCTCCTTGTGCTCCGGTTCGCCATTCCAGCCGCTTTACTAGCAATCTCCCTCCTTGGAGAATCAGCACCTTTATCCTCCTGTTCCGTACAGGTTGCAATTGGTCCTGAGGATGAACGGGAAGAGGGGGAACCAATGAGAGACTAGCTGTAGGTGTTGGGACAGGCACAGGTCACTCTATTTTCCCATCAGGAAGAAGAATTAACCACAGGCTCAGCCTGCTGCCAGGAAGCAGAATACGGCCTGAAGCAATCCTGCGCTTTTGCGGCCAGCTCCCAAGAAAGCGAGTTGAAGAATGGAGCTCAGGGGCACTGCAATTCACAAACCTGCAGACTTAGAAATGATAACTCTCGTCCACAAATATATTGAGGGAAGGCAACGAAGAGGATTTGAAAGCAAGGCAGAATTGCAGGAAACAGATTTCAGGAGGTAGATTCGAATCGCCTTTAAAGCACAGGAAAAGCGGCAAAACCTCGACAATGATGCCCTTGGCCAAAAAGGGCGTATGCGTATTTTCCTGAATATATTCAGGAAAAAACGCATACGCCCTTTTTGGCCAACCAAGCAACCTGGAAAGGCAAATCAGCGCTACAAAGAAGTCTCTCTTCCCATCAGTCAAAAGGGCCATGCTGAATAAAGTGTCAAAACCAGAAATGCAGGACAGGCCATGGAGAAATGGGAGCCTTGCTACGCTGATGGGCGGGATGTAAATTGCCAACAGCCACTCTGGAGAAGTGTACGGTGTGTCCTGAAACATCTAAAAAACTCAGCTTACAGAGCATAGGGCACTTCCACTCATGGGCGTATAAATTGGGAAAACTAAAAATCAGCAAGACACAGGCACCCCAAAGTTTTGGGCTGCTCTGTTGACAAGAAACTCCACTTCGTTACACCTTAAATATCCCAGGAAAGAGAAGAATGGATAAAGAAGTTGCGGTCCTTATGTACAATGGAATATCACTCAGCCATGAAATCAATGTCATAAGGCTAGTAGCAGCATGATGAGGGGATTTAGGTATGACGATTCTAAGTGAAATAAGTCACACAGAAAAAGACACTTATCATAAGATATCACTTATAGAGGGAATGTAAAAACCGCTACCCTTGAACTGAATTACAAAACAGAACAGAGTAACACATTTAGAAAAAACACTATGGCTGCTTAACGGGAAAGGTGAGGTGGGGTGATGCATAAAACAAGGGTTTCAAATTAGCTCAGATACCGTTCCATAAACCCAATATGTAGTAGACAAGACCTACTCCTTGCTCAGTGTCCTGGACTCAACACCCCCTATTCACCGCCGAAGAATATATCTGACTAGTAAGAATCTTCAAACCTATGTATTGATATCTCTCTGTAAGTGAGTCAAGTGCGTATAAAGCGGCATAAACACAGCAGTGAAAAGCAGCTAAACCCCGTTATAAAAATCAATTACTTTTCAAAACCCGTGAAACAAAGAGGGTGAAAGAGAGAGAAATTCTTACAAAATTCATTCAGGGGCTGTGACGCCACCTGGATTGACCATATCTAGACCCACAGCTGATTGAGACATAAGGGTGGACACTCTTGGGGCTGAGAGGTTTGGTGAGGTTGGGTGAGCAAACGCAGACCCTTTAAAGTAATACGGCGTGGTACCCTTCCCATGGGTCCCAAATCTGCAGGTTCAAGGGCATCTTCCTACATCGAAAACATGCATGAGAAACCCCGAAGATGGTACACCGTGTGATCGGGAAAGGTTTCTAAAACGCACCTCATTTCTCATCTCCTTGTGCTCCGGTTCGCCATTCCAGCCGCTTTACTAGCAATCTCCCTCCTTGGAGAATCAGCACCTTTAACCTCCTGTTCCGTACAGATTGCAATTTGTCCTGAGGATGAACGGGAAGAGGGGGAACCAATGAGACACTAGCTCTAGGTGTTGGGACAGGCACAGGTCACTCTATTTTCCCATCAGGAAGAAGAATTAACCACAGGCTCAGTCTGCCGCCCGGAGCCAGAATAGGGCCTGAAGCAATCCTGTGCTTTTGCGGCCAGCTCCCAAGAAAGCGAGTTGAAAAATGGAGCTCAGGGGCACTGCAATTCACAAACCTGCAGACTTAGAAATGATAACTCTCGTCCACAAATATATTGAGGGAAGGCAACGAAGAGGATTTGAAAGCAAGGCAGAATTGCAGGAAACAGATTTCAGGAGGTAGATTCGAATCGCCTTTAAAGCACAGGAAAAGCGGCAAAACCTCGACAATGATGCCCTTGGCCAAAAAGGGCGTATGCGTATTTTCCTGAATATATTCAGGAAAAAACGCATACGCCCTTTTTGGCCAACCAAGCAACCTGGAAAGGCAAATCAGCGCTACAAAGAAGTCTCGCTTCTCATTGGTCAAAAGGGCCATGCTGAATAAACTGTCAAAACCAGAAATGCAGGACAGGCCATGGAGAAATGGGAGCCTTGCTACGCTGATGGGCGGGCTGTAAATTGCCAACAGCCACTCTGGAGAAGTGTACGGTGTGTCCTGAAACATCTAAAAAACTCAGCTTACAGAGCATAGGGCACTTCCACTCATGGGCGTATAAATTGGGAAAACTAAAAATCAGCAAGACACAGGCACCCCAAAGTTTTGGGCTGCTCTGTTGACAAGAACCTCCACTTCGTTACACCTTAAATATCCCAGGAAAGAGAAGAATGGATAAAGAAGTTGCGGTCCTTATGTACAATGGAATATCACTCAGCCATGAAATCAATGTCATAAGGCTAGTAGCAGCATGATGAGGGAATTTAGGTATGACGATTCTAAGTGAAATAAGTCACACAGAAAAAGACACTTATCATAAGATATCACTTATAGAGGGAATGTAAAAACCGCTACCCTTGAACTGAATTACAAAACAGAACAGAGTAACACATTTAGAAAAAACACTATGGCTGCTTAACGGGAAAGGTGAGGTGGGGTGATGCATAAAACAAGGGTTTCAAATTAGCTCAGATACCGTTCCATAAACCCAATATGTAGTAGACAAGACCTACTCCTTGCTCAGTGTCCTGGACTCAACACCCCCTATTCACCGCCGAAGAATATATCTGACTAGTAAGAATCTTCAAACCTATGTATTGATATCTCTCTGTAAGTGAGTCAAGTGCGTATAAAGCGGCATAAACACAGCAGTGAAAAGCAGCTAAACCCCGTTACAAAAATCAATTACTTTTCAAAACCCGTGAAACAAAGAGGGTGAAAGAGAGAGAAATTCTTACAAAATTCATTCAGGGGCTGTGACGCCACCTGGATTGACCATATCTAGACCCACAGCTGATTGAGACATAAGGGTGGACACTCTTGGGGCTGAGAGGTTTGGTGAGGTTGGGTGAGCAAACGCAGACCCTTTAAAGTAATACGGCGTGGTACCCTTCCCATGGGTCCCAAATCTGCAGGTTCAAGGGCATCTTCCTACATCGAAAACATGCATGAGAAACCCCGAAGATGGTACACCGTGTGATCGGGAAAGGTTTCTAAAACGCACCTCATTTCTCATCTCCTTGTGCTCCGGTTCGCCATTCCAGCCGCTTTACTAGCAATCTCCCTCCTTGGAGAATCAGCACCTTTAACCTCCTGTTCCGTACAGATTGCAATTTGTCTTGAGGATGAACGGGAAGAGGGGGAACCAATGAGACACCAGCTCTAGGTGTTGGGACAGGCACAGGTCACTCTATTTTCCCATCAGGAAGAAGAATTAACCACAGGCTCAGTCTGCCGCCCGGAGCCAGAATAGGGCCTGAAGCAATCCTGTGCTTTTGCGGCCAGCTCCCAAGAAAGCGAGTTGAAAAATGGAGCTCAGGGGCACTGCAATTCACAAACCTGCAGACTTAGAAATGATAACTCTCGTCCACAAATATATTGAGGGAAGGCAACGAAGAGGATTTGAAAGCAAGGCAGAATTGCAGGAAACAGATTTCAGGAGGTAGATTCGAATCGCCTTTAAAGCACAGGAAAAGCGGCAAAACCTCGACAATGATGCCCTTGGCCAAAAAGGGCGTATGCGTATTTTCCTGAATATATTCAGGAAAAAACGCATACGCCCTTTTTGGCCAACCAAGCAACCTGGAAAGGCAAATCAGCGCTACAAAGAAGTCTCTCTTCCCATCGGTCAAAAGGGCCATGCTGAATAAAGTGTCAAAACCAGAAATGCAGGACAGGCCATGGAGAAATGGGAGCCTTGCTACGCTGATGGGCGGGATGTAAATTGCCAACAGCCACTCTGGAGAAGTGTACGGTGTGTCCTGAAACATCTAAATAACTCAGCTTACAGAGCATAGGGCACTTCCACTCATGGGCGTATAAATTGGGAAAACTAAAAATCAGCAAGACACAGGCACCCCAAACTTTTGGGCTGCTCTGTTGACAAGAACCTCCACTTCGTTACACCTTAAATATCCCAGGAAAGAGAAGAATGGATAAAGAAGTTGCGGTCCTTATGTACAATGGAATATCACTCAGCCATGAAATCAATGTCATAAGGCTAGTAGCAGCATGATGAGGGGATTTAGGTATGACGATTCTAAGTGAAATAAGTCACACAGAAAAAGACACTTATCATAAGATATCACTTATAATGGGAATGTAAAAACCGCTACCCTTGAACTGAATTACAAAACAGAACAGAGTAACACATTTAGAAAAAACACTATGGCTGCTTAACGGGAAAGGTGAGGTGGGGTGATGCATAAAACAAGGGTTTCAAATTAGCTCAGATACCGTTCCATAAACCCAATATGTAGTAGACAAGACCTACTCCTTGCTCAGTGTCCTGGACTCAACACCCCCTATTCACCGCCGAAGAATATATCTGACTAGTAAGAATCTTCAAACCTATGTATTGATATCTCTCTGTAAGTGAGTCAAGTGCGTATAAAGCGGCATAAACACAGCAGTGAAAAGCAGCTAAACCCCGTTACAAAAATCAATTACTTTTCAAAACCCGTGAAACAAAGAGGGTGAAAGAGAGAGAAATTCTTACAAAATTCATTCAGGGGCTGTGACGCCACCTGGATTGACCATATCTAGACCCACAGCTGATTGAGACATAAGGGTGGACACTCTTGGGGCTGAGAGGTTTGGTGAGGTTGGGTGAACAAACGCAGACCCTTTAAAGTAATACGGCGTGGTACCCTTCCCATGGGTCCCAAATCTGCAGGTTCAAGGGCATCTTCCTACATCGAAAACATGCATGAGAAACCCCGAAGATGGTACACCGTGTGATCGGGAAAGGTTTCTAAAACGCACCTCATTTCTCATCTCCTTGTGCTCCGGTTCGCCATTCCAGCCGCTTTACTAGCAATCTCCCTCCTTGGAGAATCAGCACCTTTAACCTCCTGTTCCGTACAGATTGCAATTTGTCCTGAGGATGAACGGGAAGAGGGGGAACCAATGAGACACTAGCTCTAGGTGTTGGGACAGGCACAGGTCACTCTATTTTCCCATCAGGAAGAAGAATTAACCACAGGCTCAGTCTGCCGCCCGGAGCCAGAATAGGGCCTGAAGCAATCCTGTGCTTTTGCGGCCAGCTCCCAAGAAAGCGAGTTGAAAAATGGAGCTCAGGGGCACTGCAATTCACAAACCTGCAGACTTAGAAATGATAACTCTCGTCCACAAATATATTGAGGGAAGGCAACGAAGAGGATTTGAAAGCAAGGCAGAATTGCAGGAAACAGATTTCAGGAGGTAGATTCGAATCGCCTTTAAAGCACAGGAAAAGCGGCAAAACCTCGACAATGATGCCCTTGGCCAAAAAGGGCGTATGCGTTTTTTCCTGAATATATTCAGGAAAAAACGCATACGCCCTTTTTGGCCAACCAAGCAACCTGGAAAGGCAAATCAGCGCTACAAAGAAGTCTCGCTTCTCATTGGTCAAAAGGGCCATGCTGAATAAAGTGTCAAAACCAGAAATGCAGGACAGGCCATGGAGAAATGGGAGCCTTGCTACGCTGATGGGCGGGATGTAAATTGCCAACAGCCACTCTGGAGAAGTGTACGGTGTGTCCTGAAACATCTAAAAAACTCAGCTTACAGAGCATAGGGCACTTCCACTCATGGGCGTATAAATTGGGAAACCTAAAAATCAGCAAGACACAGGCACCCCAAAGTTTTGGGCTGCTCTGTTGACAAGAACCTCCACTTCGTTACACCTTAAATATCCCAGGAAAGAGAAGAATGGATAAAGAAGTTGTGGTCCTTATGTACAATGGAATATCACTCAGCCATGAAATCAATGTCATAAGGCTAGTAGCAGCATGATGAGGGGATTTAGGTATGACGATTCTAAGTGAAATAAGTCACACAGAAAAAGACACTTATCATAAGATATCACTTATAGAGGGAATGTAAAAACCGCTACCCTTGAACTGAATTACAAAACAGAACAGAGTAACACATTTAGAAAAAACACTATGGCTGCTTAACGGGAAAGGTGAGGTGGGGTGATGCATAAAACAAGGGTTTCAAATTAGCTCAGATACCGTTCCATAAACCCAATATGTAGTAGACAAGACCTACTCCTTGCTCAGTGTCCTGGACTCAACACCCCCTATTCACCGCCGAAGAATATATCTGACTAGTAAGAATCTTCAAACCTATGTATTGATATCTCTCTGTAAGTGAGTCAAGTGCGTATAAAGCGGCATAAACACAGCAGTGAAAAGCAGCTAAACCCCGTTACAAAAATCAATTACTTTTCAAAACCCGTGAAACAAAGAGGGTGAAAGAGAGAGAAATTCTTACAAAATTCATTCAGGGGCTGTGACGCCACCTGGATTGACCATATCTAGACCCACAGCTGATTGAGACATAAGGGTGGACACTCTTGGGGCTGAGAGGTTTGGTGAGGTTGGGTGAGCAAACGCAGACCCTTTAAAGTAATACGGCGTGGTACCCTTCCCATGGGTCCCAAATCTGCAGGTTCAAGGGCATCTTCCTACATCGAAAACATGCATGAGAAACCCCGAAGATGGTACACCGTGTGATCGGGAAAGGTTTCTAAAACGCACCTCATTTCTCATCTCCTTGTGCTCCGGTTCGCCATTCCAGCCGCTTTACTAGCAATCTCCCTCCTTGGAGAATCAGCACCTTTAACCTCCTGTTCCGTACAGATTGCAATTTGTCCTGAGGATGAACGGGAAGAGGGGGAACCAATGAGACACTAGCTCTAGGTGTTGGGACAGGCACAGGTCACTCTATTTTCCCATCAGGAAGAAGAATTAACCACAGGCTCAGTCTGCCGCCCGGAGCCAGAATAGGGCCTGAAGCAATCCTGCGCTTTTGCGGCCAGCTCCCAAGAAAGCGAGTTGAAAAATGGAGCTCAGGGGCACTGCAATTCACAAACCTGCAGACTTAGAAATGATAACTCTCGTCCACAAATATATTGAGGGAAGGCAACCAAGAGGATTTGAAAGCAAGGCAGAATTGCAGGAAACAGATTTCAGGAGGTAGATTCGAATCGCCTTTAAAGCACAGGAAAAGCGGCAAAACCTCGACAATGATGCCCTTGGCCAAAAAGGGCGTATGCGTATTTTCCTGAATATATTCAGGAAAAAACGCATACGCCCTTTTTGGCCAACCAAGCAACCTGGAAAGGCAAATCAGCGCTACAAAGAAGTCTCTCTTCCCATCGGTCAAAAGGGCCATGCTGAATAAAGTGTCAAAACCAGAAATGCAGGACAGGCCATGGAGAAATGGGAGCCTTGCTACGCTGATGGGCGGGATGTAAATTGCGAACAGCCACTCTGGAGAAGTGTACGGTGTGTCCTGAAACATCTAAAAAACTCAGCTTACAGAGCATAGGGCACTTCCACTCATGGGCGTATAAATTGGGAAAACTAAAAATCAGCAAGACACAGGCACCCCAAACTTTTGGGCTGCTCTGTTGACAAGAACCTCCACTTCGTTACACCTTAAATATCCCAGGAAAGAGAAGAATGGATAAAGAAGTTGCGGTCCTTATGTACAATGGAATATCACTCAGCCATGAAATCAATGTCATAAGGCTAGTAGCAGCATGATGAGGGGATTTAGGTATGACGATTCTAAGTGAAATAAGTCACACAGAAAAAGACACTTATCATAAGATATCACTTATAGAGGGAATGTAAAAACCACTACCCTTGAACTGAATTACAAAACAGAACAGAGTAACACATTTAGAAAAAACACTATGGCTGCTTAACGGGAAAGGTGAGGTGGGGTGATGCATAAAACAAGGGTTTCAAATTAGCTCAGATACCGTTCCATAAACCCAATATGTAGTAGACAAGACCTACTCCTTGCTCAGTGTCCTGGACTCAACACCCCCTATTCACCGCCGAAGAATATATCTGACTAGTAAGAATCTTCAAACCTATGTATTGATATCTCTCTGTAAGTGAGTCAAGTGGGTATACAGCGGCATAAACACAGCAGTGAAAAGCAGCTAAACCCCGTTATAAAAATCAATTACTTTTCAAAACCCGTGAAACAAAGAGGGTGAAAGAGAGAGAAATTCTTACAAAATTCATTCAGGGGCTGTGACGCCACCTGGATTGACCATATCTAGACCCACAGCTGATTGAGACATAAGGGTGGACACTCTTGGGGCTGAGAGGTTTGGTGAGGTTGGGTGAGCAAACGCAGACCCTTTAAAGTAATACCGCGTGGTACCCATCCCATGGGTCCCAAATCTCCAGGTTCAAGGGCATCGTCCTACATTGAAAACATGCACGAGAAACCCCGAAGATGGTACACCGTGTGGTCGGGAAAGGTTTCTAAAACGCACCTCATTTCTCATCTCCTTGTGCTCCGGTTCGCCATTCCAGCCGCTTTACTAGCAATCTCCCTCCTTGGAGAATCAGCACCTTTATCCTCCTGTTCCGTACAGCTTGCAATTGGTCCTGAGGATGAACGGGAAGAGGGGGAACCAATGAGAGACTAGCTGTAGGTGTTGGGACAGGCACAGGTCACTCTATTTTCCCATCAGGAAGAAGAATTAACCACAGGCTCAGCCTGCTGCCAGGAAGCAGAATACGGCCTGAAGCAATCCTGTGCTTTTGCGGCCAGCTCCCAAGAAAGCGAGTTGAAGAATGGAGCTCAGGGGCACTGCAATTCACAAACCTGCAGACTTAGAAATGATAACTCTCGTCCACAAATATATTGAGGGAAGGCAACGAAGAGGATTTGAAAGCAAGGCAGAATTGCAGGAAACAGATTTCAGGAGGTAGATTCGAATCGCCTTTAAAGCACAGGAAAAGCGGCAAAACCTCGACAATGATGCCCTTGGCCAAAAAGGGCGTATGCGTATTTTCCTGAATATATTCAGGAAAAAACGCATACGCCCTTTTTGGCCAACCAAGCAACCTGGAAAGGCAAATCAGCGCTACAAAGAAGTCTCTCTTCCCATCGGTCAAAAGGGCCATGCTGAATAAAGTGTCAAAACCAGAAATGCAGGACAGGCCATGGAGAAATGGGAGCCTTGCTACGCTGATGGGCGGGATGTAAATTGCCAACAGCCACTCTGGAGAAGTGTACGGTGTGTCCTGAAACATCTAAAAAACTCAGCTTACAGAGCATAGGGCACTTCCACTCATGGGCGTATAAATTGGGAAAACTAAAAATCAGCAAGACACAGGCACCACAAACTTTTGGGCTGCTCTGTTGACAAGAACCTCCACTTCGTTACACCTTAAATATCCCAGGAAAGAGAAGAATGGATAAAGAAGTTGCGGTCCTTATGTACAATGGAATATCACTCAGCCATGAAATCAATGTCATAAGGCTAGTAGCAGCATGATGAGGGGATTTAGGTATGACGATTCTAAGTGAAATAAGTCACACAGAAAAAGACACTTATCATAAGATATCACTTATAATGGGAATGTAAAAACCGCTACCCTTGAACTGAATTACAAAACAGAACAGAGTAACACATTTAGAAAAAACACTATGGCTGCTTAACGGGAAAGGTGAGGTGGGGTGATGCATAAAACAAGGGTTTCAAATTAGCTCAGATACCGTTCCATAAACCCAATATGTAGTAGACAAGACCTACTCCTTGCTCAGTGTCCTGGACTCAACACCCCCTATTCACCGCCGAAGAATATATCTGACTAGTAAGAATCTTCAAACCTATGTATTGATATCTCTCTGTAAGTGAGTCAAGTGCGTATAAAGCGGCATAAACACAGCAGTGAAAAGCAGCTAAACCCCGTTATAAAAATCAATTACTTTTCAAAACCCGTGAAACAAAGAGGGTGAAAGAGAGAGAAATTCTTACAAAATTCATTCAGGGGCTGTGACGCCACCTGGATTGACCATATCTAGACCCACAGCTGATTGAGACATAAGGGTGGACACTCTTGGGGCTGAGAGGTTTGGTGAGGTTGGGTGAGCAAACGCAGACCCTTTAAAGTAATACGGCGTGGTACCCTTCCCATGGGTCCCAAATCTGCAGGTTCAAGGGCATCTTCCTACATCGAAAACATGGATGAGAAACCCCGAAGATGGTACACCGTGTGATCGGGAAAGGTTTCTAAAACGCACCTCATTTCTCATCTCCTTGTGCTCCGGTTCGCCATTCCAGCCGCTTTACTAGCAATCTCCCTCCTTGGAGAATCAGCACCTTTAACCTCCTGTTCCGTACAGATTGCAATTTGTCCTGAGGATGAACGGGAAGAGGGGGAACCAATGAGACACTAGCTCTAGGTGTTGGGACAGGCACAGGTCACTCTATTTTCCCATCAGGAAGAAGAATTAACCACAGGCTCAGTCTGCCGCCCGGAGCCAGAATAGGGCCTGAAGCAATCCTGTGCTTTTGCGGCCAGCTCCCAAGAAAGCGAGTTGAAAAATGGAGCTCAGGGGCACTGCAATTCACAAACCTGCAGACTTAGAAATGATAACTCTCGTCCACAAATATATTGAGGGAAGGCAACGAAGAGGATTTGAAAGCAAGGCAGAATTGCAGGAAACAGATTTCAGGAGGTAGATTCGAATCGCCTTTAAAGCACAGGAAAAGCGGCAAAACCTCGACAATGATGCCCTTGGCCAAAAAGGGCGTATGCGTATTTTCCTGAATATATTCAGGAAAAAACGCATACGCCCTTTTTGGCCAACCAAGCAACCTGGAAAGGCAAATCAGCGCTACAAAGAAGTCTCGCTTCTCATTGGTCAAAAGGGCCATGCTGAATAAACTGTCAAAACCAGAAATGCAGGACAGGCCATGGAGAAATGGGAGCCTTGCTACGCTGATGGGCGGGCTATAAATTGCCAACAGCCACTCTGGAGAAGTGTACGGTGTGTCCTGAAACATCTAAAAAACTCAGCTTAGAGAGCATAGGGCACTTCCACTCATGGGCGTATAAATTGGGAAAACTAAAAATCAGCAAGACACAGGCACCCCAAAGTTTTGGGCTGCTCTGTTGACAAGAACCTCCACTTCGTTACACCTTAAATATCCCAGGAAAGAGAAGAATGGATAAAGAAGTTGCGGTCCTTATGTACAATGGAATATCACTCAGCCATGAAATCAATGTCATAAGGCTAGTAGCAGCATGATGAGGGGATTTAGGTATGACGATTCTAAGTGAAATAAGTCACACAGAAAAAGACACTTATCATAAGATATCACTTATAGAGGGAATGTAAAAACCGCTACCCTTGAACTGAATTACAAAACAGAACAGAGTAACACATTTAGAAAAAACACTATGGCTGCTTAACGGGAAAGGTGAGGTGGGGTGATGCATAAAACAAGGGTTTCAAATTAGCTCAGATACCGTTCCATAAACCCAATATGTAGAAGACAAGACCTACTCCTTGCTCAGTGTCCTGGACTCAACACCCCCTATTCACCGCCGAAGAATATATCTGACTAGTAAGAATCTTCAAAGCTATGTATTGATATCTCTCTGTAAGTGAGTCAAGTGGGTATAAGGCGGCATAAACACAGCAGTGAAAAGCAGCTAAACCCCGTTATAAAAATCAATTACTTTTCAAAACCCGTGAAACAAAGAGGGTGAAAGAGAGAGAAATTCTTACAAAATTCATTCAGGGGCTGTGACGCCACCTGGATTGACCATATCTAGACCCACAGCTGATTGAGACATAAGGGTGGACACTCTTGGGGCTGAGAGGTTTGGTGAGGTTGGGTGAGCAAACGCAGACCCTTTAAAGTAATACGGCGTGGTACCCATCCCATGGGTCCCAAATCTCCAGGTTCAAGGGCATCGTCCTACATTGAAAACATGCACGAGAAACCCCGAAGATGGTACACCGTGTGATCGGGAAAGGTTTCTAAAACGCACCTCATTTCTCATCTCCTTGTGCTCCGGTTCGCCATTCCAGCCGCTTTACTAGCAATCTCCCTCCTTGGAGAATCAGCACCTTTATCCTCCTGTTCCGTACAGGTTGCAATTGGTCCTGAGGATGAACGGGAAGAGGGGGAACCAATGAGAGACTAGCTGTAGGTGTTGGGACAGGCACAGGTCACTCTATTTTCCCATCAGGAAGAAGAATTAACCACAGGCTCAGCCTGCTGCCAGGAAGCAGAATACGGCCTGAAGCAATCCTGCGCTTTTGCGGCCAGCTCCCAAGAAAGCGAGTTGAAGAATGGAGCTCAGGGGCACTGCAATTCACAAACCTGCAGACTTAGAAATGATAACTCTCGTCCACAAATATATTGAGGGAAGGCAACCAAGAGGATTTGAAAGCAAGGCAGAATTGCAGGAAACAGATTTCAGGAGGTAGATTCGAATCGCCTTTAAAGCACAGGAAAAGCGGCAAAACCTCGACAATGATGCCCTTGGCCAAAAAGGGCGTATGCGTATTTTCCTGAATATATTCAGGAAAAAACGCATACGCCCTTTTTGGCCAACCAAGCAACCTGGAAAGGCAAATCAGCGCTACAAAGAAGTCTCTCTTCCCATCGGTCAAAAGGGCCATGCTGAATAAAGTGTCAAAACCAGAAATGCAGGACAGGCCATGGAGAAATAGGAGCCTTGCTACGCTGATGGGCGGGATGTAAATTGCCAACAGCCACTCTGGAGAAGTGTACGGTGTGTCCTGAAACATCTAAAAAACTCAGCTTACAGAGCATAGGGCACTTCCACTCATGGGCGTATAAATTGGGAAAACTAAAAATCAGCAAGACACAGGCACCCCAAAGTTTTGGGCTGCTCTGTTGACAAGAACCTCCACTTCGTTACACCTTAAATATCCCAGGAAAGAGAAGAATGGATAAAGAAGTTGCGGTCCTTATGTACAATGGAATATCACTCAGCCATGAAATCAATGTCATAAGGCTAGTAGCAGCATGATGAGGGGATTTAGGTATGACGATTCTAAGTGAAATAAGTCACACAGAAAAAGACACTTATCATAAGATATCACTTATAGAGGGAATGTAAAAACCGCTACCCTTGAACTGAATTACAAAACAGAACAGAGTAACACATTTAGAAAAAACACTATGGCTGCTTAACGGGAAAGGTGAGGTGGGGTGATGCATAAAACAAGGGTTTCAAATTAGCTCAGATACCATTCCATAAACCCAATATGTAGTAGACAAGACCTACTCCTTGCTCAGTGTCCTGGACTCAACACCCCCTATTCACCGCCGAAGAATATATCTGACTAGTAAGAATCTTCAAACCTATGTATTGATATCTCTCTGTAAGTGAGTCAAGTGCGTATAAAGCGGCATAAACACAGCAGTGAAAAGCAGCTAAACCCCGTTATAAAAATCAATTACTTTTCAAAACCCGTGAAACAAAGAGGGTGAAAGAGAGAGAAATTCTTACAAAATTCATTCAGGGGCTGTGACGCCACCTGGATTGACCATATCTAGACCCACAGCTGATTGAGACATAAGGGTGGACACTCTTGGGGCTGAGAGGTTTGGTGAGGTTGGGTGAGCAAACGCAGACCCTTTAAAGTAATACGGCGTGGTACCCATCCCATGGGTCCCAAATCTCCAGGTTCACGGGCATCGTCCTACATTGAAAACATGCACGAGAAATCCCGAAGATGGTACACCGTGTGATCGGGAAAGGTTTCTAAAACGCACCTCATTTCTCATCTCCTTGTGCTCCGGTTCGCCATTCCAGCCGCTTTACTAGCAATCTCCCTCCTTGGAGAATCAGCACCTTTATCCTCCTGTTCCGTACAGATTGCAATTTGTCCTGAGGATGAACGGGAAGAGGGGGAACCAATGAGACACTAGCTCTAGGTGTTGGGACAGGCACAGGTCACTCTATTTTCCCATCAGGAAGAAGAATTAACCACAGGCTCAGCCTGCTGCCAGGAAGCAGAATACGGCCTGAAGCAATCCTGCGCTTTTGCGGCCAGCTCCCAAGAAAGCGAGTTGAAGAATGGAGCTCAGGGGCACTGCAATTCACAAACCTGCAGACTTAGAAATGATAACTCTCGTCCACAAATATATTGAGGGAAGGCAACGAAGAGGATTTGAAAGCAAGGCAGAATTGCAGGAAACAGATTTCAGGAGGTAGATTCGAATCGCCTTTAAAGCACAGGAAAAGCGGCAAAACCTCGACAATGATGCCCTTGGCCAAAAAGGGCATATGCGTATTTTCCTGAATATATTCAGGAAAAAACGCATACGCCCTTTTTGGCCAACCAAGCAACCTGGAAAGGCAAATCAGCGCTACAAAGAAGTCTCGCTTCTCATCGGTCAAAAGGGCCATGCTGAATAAAGTGTCAAAACCAGAAATGCAGGACAGGCCATGGAGAAATGGGAGCCTTGCTACGCTGATGGGCGGGATGTAAATTGCCAACAGCCACTCTGGAGAACTGTACGGTGTGTCCTGAAACATCTAAAAAACTCAGCTTACAGAGCATAGGGCACTTCCACTCATGGGCGTATAAATTGGGAAAACTAAAAATCAGCAAGACACAGGCACCCCAAAGTTTTGGGCTGCTCTGTTGACAAGAACCTCCACTTCGTTACACCTTAAATATCCCAGGAAAGAGAAGAATGGATAAAGAAGTTGCGGTCCTTATGTACAATGGAATATCACTCAGCCATGAAATCAATGTCATAAGGCTAGTAGCAGCATGATGAGGGGATTTAGGTATGACGATTCTAAGTGAAATAAGTCACACAGAAAAAGACACTTATCATAAGATATCACTTATAGAGGGAATGTAAAAACCGCTACCCTTGAACTGAATTACAAAACAGAACAGAGTAACACATTTAGAAAAAACACTACGGCTGCTTAACGGGAAAGGTGAGGTGGGGTGATGCATAAAACAAGGGTTTCAAATTAGCTCAGATACCGTTCCATAAACCCAATATGTAGTAGACAAGACCTACTCCTTGCTCAGTGTCCTGGACTCAACACCCCCTATTCACCGCCGAAGAATATATCTGACTAGTAAGAATCTTCAAAGCTATGTATTGATATCTCTCTGTAAGTGAGTCAAGTGGGTATAAAGCGGCATAAACACAGCAGTGAAAAGCAGCTAAACCCCGTTATAAAAATCAATTACTTTTCAAAACCCGTGAAACAAAGAGGGTGAAAGAGAGAGAAATTCTTAAAAAATTCATTCAGGGGCTGTGACGCCACCTGGATTGACCATATCTAGACCCACAGCTGATTGAGACATAAGGGTGGACACTCTTGGGGCTGAGAGGTTTGGTGAGGTTGGGTGAGCAAACGCAGACCCTTTAAAGTAATACGGCGTGGTACCCATCCCATGGGTCCCAAATCTCCAGGTTCACGGGCATCGTCCTACATTGAAAACATGCACGAGAAATCCCGAAGATGGTACACCGTGTGATCGGGAAAGGTTTCTAAAACGCACCTCATTTCTCATCTCCTTGTGCTCCGGTTCGCCATTCCAGCCGCTTTACTAGCAATCTCCCTCCTTGGAGAATCAGCACCTTTATCCTCCTGTTCCGTACAGGTTGCAATTGGTCCTGAGGATGAACGGGAAGAGGGGGAACCAATGAGAGACTAGCTGTAGGTGTTGGGACAGGCACAGGTCACTCTATTTTCCCATCAGGAAGAAGAATTAACCACAGGCTCAGCCTGCTGCCAGGAAGCAGAATACGGCCTGAAGCAATCCTGCGCTTTTGCGGCCAGCTCCCAAGAAAGCGAGTTGAAGAATGGAGCTCAGGGGCACTGCAATTCACAAACCTGCAGACTTAGAAATGATAACTCTCGTCCACAAATATATTGAGGGAAGGCAACCAAGAGGATTTGAAAGCAAGGCAGAATTGCAGGAAACAGATTTCAGGAGGTAGATTCGAATCGCCTTTAAAGCACAGGAAAAGCGGCAAAACCTCGACAATGATGCCCTTGGCCAAAAAGGGCGTATGCGTTTTTTCCTGAATATATTCAGGAAAAAACGCATACGCCCTTTTTGGCCAACCAAGCAACCTGGAAAGGCAAATCAGCGCTACAAAGAAGTCTCGCTTCCCATCGGTCAAAAGGGCCATGCTGAATAAAGTGTCAAAACCAGAAATGCAGGACAGGCCATGGAGAAATGGGAGCCTTGCTACGCTGATGGGCGGGATGTAAATTGCCAACAGCCACTCTGGAGAAGTGTACGGTGTGTCCTGAAACATCTAAAAAACTCAGCTTACAGAGCATAGGGCACTTCCACTCATGGGCGTATAAATTGGGAAAACTAAAAATCAGCAAGACACAGGCACCCCAAAGTTTTGGGCTGCTCTGTTGACAAGAACCTCCACTTCGTTACACCTTAAATATCCCAGGAAAGAGAAGAATGGATAAAGAAGTTGCGGTCCTTATGTACAATGGAATATCACTCAGCCATGAAATCAATGTCATAAGGCTAGTAGCAGCATGATGAGGGGATTTAGGTATGACGATTCTAAGTGAAATAAGTCACACAGAAAAAGACACTTATCATAAGATATCACTTATAGAGGGAATGTAAAAACCGCTACCCTTGAACTGAATTACAAAACAGAACAGAGTAACACATTTAGAAAAAACACTATGGCTGCTTAACGGGAAAGGTGAGGTGGGGTGATGCATAAAACAAGGGTTTCAAATTAGCTCAGATACCGTTCCATAAACCCAATATGTAGTAGACAAGACCTACTCCTTGCTCAGTGTCCTGGACTCAACACCCCCTATTCACCGCCGAAGAATATATCTGACTAGTAAGAATCTTCAAACCTATGTATTGATATCTCTCTGTAAGTGAGTCAAGTGCGTATAAAGCGGCATAAACACAGCAGTGAAAAGCAGCTAAACCCCGTTACAAAAATCAATTACTTTTCAAAACCCGTGAAACAAAGAGGGTGAAAGAGAGAGAAATTCTTACAAAATTCATTCAGGGGCTGTGACGCCACCTGGATTGACCATATCTAGACCCACAGCTGATTGAGACATAAGGGTGGACACTCTTGGGGCTGAGAGGTTTGGTGAGGTTGGGTGAGCAAACGCAGACCCTTTAAAGTAATACGGCGTGGTACCCTTCCCATGGGTCCCAAATCTGCAGGTTCAAGGGCATCTTCCTACATCGAAAACATGCATGAGAAACCCCGAAGATGGTACACCGTGTGATCGGGAAAGGTTTCTAAAACGCACCTCATTTCTCATCTCCTTGTGCTCCGGTTCGCCATTCCAGCCGCTTTACTAGCAATCTCCCTCCTTGGAGAATCAGCACCTTTAACCTCCTGTTCCGTACAGATTGCAATTTGTCCTGAGGATGAACGGGAAGAGGGGGAACCAATGAGACACTAGCTCTAGGTGTTGGGACAGGCACAGGTCACTCTATTTTCCCATCAGGAAGAAGAATTAACCACAGGCTCAGTCTGCCGCCCGGAGCCAGAATAGGGCCTGAAGCAATCCTGTGCTTTTGCGGCCAGCTCCCAAGAAAGCGAGTTGAAAAATGGAGCTCAGGGGCACTGCAATTCACAAACCTGCAGACTTAGAAATGATAACTCTCGTCCACAAATATATTGAGGGAAGGCAACGAAGAGGATTTGAAAGCAAGGCAGAATTGCAGGAAACAGATTTCAGGAGGTAGATTCGAATCGCCTTTAAAGCACAGGAAAAGCGGCAAAACCTCGACAATGATGCCCTTGGCCAAAAAGGGCGTATGCGTATTTTCCTGAATATATTCAGGAAAAAACGCATACGCCCTTTTTGGCCAACCAAGCAACCTGGAAAGGCAAATCAGCGCTACAAAGAAGTCTCTCTTCCCATCGGTCAAAAGGGCCATGCTGAATAAAGTGTCAAAACCAGAAATGCAGGACAGGCCATGGAGAAATGGGAGCCTTGCTACGCTGATGGGCGGGATGTAAATTGCCAACAGCCACTCTGGAGAAGTGTAAGGTGTGTCCTGAAACATCTAAAAAACTCAGCTTAGAGAGCATAGGGCACTTCCACTCATGGGCGTATAAATTGGGAAAACTAAAAATCAGCAAGACACAGGCACCCCAAAGTTTTGGGCTGCTCTGTTGACAAGAACCTCCACTTCGTTATACCTTAAATATCCCAGGAAAGAGAAGAATGGATAAAGAAGTTGTGGTCCTTATGTACAATGGAATATCACTCAGCCATGAAATCAACGTCATAAGGGTAGTAGCAGCATGATGAGGGGATTTAGGTATGACGATTCTAAGTGAAATAAGTCACACAGAAAAAGACACTTATCATAAGATATCACTTATAGAGGGAATGTAAAAACCGCTACCCTTGAACTGAATTACAAAACAGAACAGAGTAACACATTTAGAAAAAACACTACGGCTGCTTAACGGGAAAGGTGAGGTGGGGTGATGCATAAAACAAGGGTTTCAAATTAGCTCAGATACCGTTCCATAAACCCAATATGTAGTAGACAAGACCTACTCCTTGCTCAGTGTCCTGGACTCAACACCCCCTATTCACCGCCGAAGAATATATCTGACTAGTAAGAATCTTCAAAGCTATGTATTGATATCTCTCTGTAAGTGAGTCAAGTGGGTATAAAGCGGCATAAACACAGCAGTGAAAAGCAGCTAAACCCCGTTATAAAAATCAATTACTTTTCAAAACCCGTGAAACAAAGAGGGTGAAAGAGAGAGAAATTCTTAAAAAATTCATTCAGGGGCTGTGACGCCACCTGGATTGACCATATCTAGACCCACAGCTGATTGAGACATAAGGGTGGACACTCTTGGGGCTGAGAGGTTTGGTGAGGTTGGGTGAGCAAACGCAGACCCTTTAAAGTAATACGGCGTGGTACCCATCCCATGGGTCCCAAATCTCCAGGTTCACGGGCATCGTCCTACATTGAAAACATGCACGAGAAATCCCGAAGATGGTACACCGTGTGATCGGGAAAGGTTTCTAAAACGCACCTCATTTCTCATCTCCTTGTGCTCCGGTTCGCCATTCCAGCCGCTTTACTAGCAATCTCCCTCCTTGGAGAATCAGCACCTTTATCCTCCTGTTCCGTACAGGTTGCAATTGGTCCTGAGGATGAACGGGAAGAGGGGGAACCAATGAGAGACTAGCTGTAGGTGTTGGGACAGGCACAGGTCACTCTATTTTCCCATCAGGAAGAAGAATTAACCACAGGCTCAGCCTGCTGCCAGGAAGCAGAATACGGCCTGAAGCAATCCTGCGCTTTTGCGGCCAGCTCCCAAGAAAGCGAGTTGAAGAATGGAGCTCAGGGGCACTGCAATTCACAAACCTGCAGACTTAGAAATGATAACTCTCGTCCACAAATATATTGAGGGAAGGCAACCAAGAGGATTTGAAAGCAAGGCAGAATTGCAGGAAACAGATTTCAGGAGGTAGATTCGAATCGCCTTTAAAGCACAGGAAAAGCGGCAAAACCTCGACAATGATGCCCTTGGCCAAAAAGGGCGTATGCGTTTTTTCCTGAATATATTCAGGAAAAAACGCATACGCCCTTTTTGGCCAACCAAGCAACCTGGAAAGGCAAATCAGCGCTACAAAGAAGTCTCGCTTCCCATCGGTCAAAAGGGCCATGCTGAATAAAGTGTCAAAACCAGAAATGCAGGACAGGCCATGGAGAAATGGGAGCCTTGCTACGCTGATGGGCGGGATGTAAATTGCCAACAGCCACTCTGGAGAAGTGTACGGTGTGTCCTGAAACATCTAAAAAACTCAGCTTACAGAGCATAGGGCACTTCCACTCATGGGCGTATAAATTGGGAAAACTAAAAATCAGCAAGACACAGGCACCCCAAAGTTTTGGGCTGCTCTGTTGACAAGAACCTCCACTTCGTTACACCTTAAATATCCCAGGAAAGAGAAGAATGGATAAAGAAGTTGCGGTCCTTATGTACAATGGAATATCACTCAGCCATGAAATCAATGTCATAAGGCTAGTAGCAGCATGATGAGGGGATTTAGGTATGACGATTCTAAGTGAAATAAGTCACACAGAAAAAGACACTTATCATAAGATATCACTTATAGAGGGAATGTAAAAACCGCTACCCTTGAACTGAATTACAAAACAGAACAGAGTAACACATTTAGAAAAAACACTATGGCTGCTTAACGGGAAAGGTGAGGTGGGGTGATGCATAAAACAAGGGTTTCAAATTAGCTCAGATACCGTTCCATAAACCCAATATGTAGTAGACAAGACCTACTCCTTGCTCAGTGTCCTGGACTCAACACCCCCTATTCACCGCCGAAGAATATATCTGACTAGTAAGAATCTTCAAACCTATGTATTGATATCTCTCTGTAAGTGAGTCAAGTGCGTATAAAGCGGCATAAACACAGCAGTGAAAAGCAGCTAAACCCCGTTACAAAAATCAATTACTTTTCAAAACCCGTGAAACAAAGAGGGTGAAAGAGAGAGAAATTCTTACAAAATTCATTCAGGGGCTGTGACGCCACCTGGATTGACCATATCTAGACCCACAGCTGATTGAGACATAAGGGTGGACACTCTTGGGGCTGAGAGGTTTGGTGAGGTTGGGTGAGCAAACGCAGACCCTTTAAAGTAATACGGCGTGGTACCCTTCCCATGGGTCCCAAATCTGCAGGTTCAAGGGCATCTTCCTACATCGAAAACATGCATGAGAAACCCCGAAGATGGTACACCGTGTGATCGGGAAAGGTTTCTAAAACGCACCTCATTTCTCATCTCCTTGTGCTCCGGTTCGCCATTCCAGCCGCTTTACTAGCAATCTCCCTCCTTGGAGAATCAGCACCTTTAACCTCCTGTTCCGTACAGATTGCAATTTGTCCTGAGGATGAACGGGAAGAGGGGGAACCAATGAGACACTAGCTCTAGGTGTTGGGACAGGCACAGGTCACTCTATTTTCCCATCAGGAAGAAGAATTAACCACAGGCTCAGTCTGCCGCCCGGAGCCAGAATAGGGCCTGAAGCAATCCTGTGCTTTTGCGGCCAGCTCCCAAGAAAGCGAGTTGAAAAATGGAGCTCAGGGGCACTGCAATTCACAAACCTGCAGACTTAGAAATGATAACTCTCGTCCACAAATATATTGAGGGAAGGCAACGAAGAGGATTTGAAAGCAAGGCAGAATTGCAGGAAACAGATTTCAGGAGGTAGATTCGAATCGCCTTTAAAGCACAGGAAAAGCGGCAAAACCTCGACAATGATGCCCTTGGCCAAAAAGGGCGTATGCGTATTTTCCTGAATATATTCAGGAAAAAACGCATACGCCCTTTTTGGCCAACCAAGCAACCTGGAAAGGCAAATCAGCGCTACAAAGAAGTCTCTCTTCCCATCGGTCAAAAGGGCCATGCTGAATAAAGTGTCAAAACCAGAAATGCAGGACAGGCCATGGAGAAATGGGAGCCTTGCTACGCTGATGGGCGGGATGTAAATTGCCAACAGCCACTCTGGAGAAGTGTAAGGTGTGTCCTGAAACATCTAAAAAACTCAGCTTAGAGAGCATAGGGCACTTCCACTCATGGGCGTATAAATTGGGAAAACTAAAAATCAGCAAGACACAGGCACCCCAAAGTTTTGGGCTGCTCTGTTGACAAGAACCTCCACTTCGTTATACCTTAAATATCCCAGGAAAGAGAAGAATGGATAAAGAAGTTGTGGTCCTTATGTACAATGGAATATCACTCAGCCATGAAATCAACGTCATAAGGGTAGTAGCAGCATGATGAGTGGATTTAGGTACGACGATTCTAAATGAAATAAGTCACACAGAAAAAGACACTTATCATAAGATATCACTTACAGAGGGAATGTAAAAACTGCTACCCTTGAACTGAATTACAAAACAGAACAGAGTCACACGTTTAGAAAACACACTACGGCTGCTTAACAGGAAAGGTGAGGTGGGGTGATGCATAAAATAAGGGTTTCAAATTAGCTCAGATACCGTTCCAGAAACCCAATATGTAAAAGATAAGGCCTACTCCTTGCTCAGTGAACTGGACTCAACACCCCCGATTCACGGCCCAAGAATATATCTCAGTAGTAAGAATCTTAAAACCTATGTATTGATATCTCTCTGTAAGTGAGTCAAGTGGGTGTAAAGCGGCATAACCACAGCAGTGAAAAGCAGCTAAACCCCATTATAAAAATCAATTACTTTTCAAAACCCGTGAAACAAAGACAGTGAAAGAGAGAGAAATTCTTAGAAAATTCGTTCAGGGGCTGTGACGCCACCTGGATTGACCATATCTAGACCCACAGCTGATTGAGACATAAGGGTGGACACTCTTGGGGCTGAGAGGTTTGGTGAGGTTGGGTGAGCAAACGCAGACCCTTTAAAGTAATACGGCGTGGTACCCATCCCATGGGTCCCAAATCTCCAGGTTCAAGGGCATCGTCCTACATTGAAAACATGCACGAGAAACCCAGAAGATGGTACACCGTGTGATCGGGAAAGGTTTCTAAAACGCACCTCATTTCTCATCTCCTTGTGCTCCGGTTCGCCATTCCAGCCGCTTTACTAGCAATCTCCCTCCTTGGAGAATCAGCACCTTTATCCTCCTGTTCCGTACAGGTTGCAATTTGTCCTGAGGATGAACGGGAAGAGGGGGAACCAATGAGAGACTAGCTCTAGGTGTTGGGACAGGCACAGGTCACTCTATTTTCCCATCAGGAAGAAGAATTAACCACAGGCTCAGCCTGCCGCCAGGAACCAGAATACGGCCTGAAGCAATCCTGCGCTTTTGCGGCCAGCTCCCAAGAAAGCGAGTTGAAGAATGGAGCTCAGGGGCACTGCAATTCACAAACCTGCAGACTTAGAAATGATAACTCTCGTCCACAAATATATTGAGGGAAGGCAACGAAGAGGATTTGAAAGCAAGGCAGAATTGCAGGAAACAGATTTCAGGAGGTAGATGCGAATCGCCTTTAAAGCACAGGAAAAGCGGCAAAACCTCGACAATGATGCCCTTGGCCAAAAAGGGCGTATGCGTATTTTCCTGAATATATTCAGGAAAAAACGCATACGCCCTTTTTGGCCAACCAAGCAACCTGGAAAGGCAAATCAGCGCTACAAAGAAGTCTCTCTTCCCATCGGTCAAAAGGGCCATGCTGAATAAAGTGTCAAAACCAGAAATGCAGGACAGGCCATGGAGAAATGGGAGCATTGCTACGCTAATGGGCGGGATGTAAATTGCCAACAGCCACTCTGGAGAAGTGTACGGTGTGTCCTGAAACATCTAAAAAACTCAGCTTAGAGAGCATAGGGGACTTCCACTCATGGGCGTATAAATTGGGAAAACTAAAAATCAGCAAGACACAGGCACCCCAAAGTTTTGGGCTGCTCTGTTGACAAGAACCTCCACTTCGTTACACCTTAAATATCCCAGGAAAGAGAAGAATGGATAAAGAAGTTGTGGTCCTTATGTACAATGGAATATCACTCAGCCATGAAATCAATATCATAAGGCTAGTAGCAGCATGATGAGTGGATTTAGGTATGACGATTCTAAGTGAAATAAGTCACACAGAAAAAGACACTTATCATAAGATATCACTTATAGAGGGAATGTAAAAACCGCTACCCTTGAACTGAATTACAAAACAGAACAGAGTAACACATTTAGAAAAAACACTATGGCTGCTTAACGGGAAAGGTGAGGTGGGGTGATGCATAAAACAAGGGTTTCAAATTAGCTCAGATACCGTTCCATAAACCCAATATGTAGTAGACAAGACCTACTCCTTGCTCAGTGTCCTGGACTCAACACCCCCTATTCACCGCCCAAGAATATATCTGACTAGTAAGAATCTTAAAACCTATGTATTGATATCTCTCTGTAAGTGAGTCAAGTGGGTGTAAAGCGGCATAAACACAGCAGTGAAAAGCAGCTAAACCCCATTATAAAAATCAATTACTTTTCAAAACCCGTGAAACAAAGACAGTGAAAGAGAGAGAAATTCTTACAAAATTCGTTCAGGGGCTGTGACGCCACCTGGATTGACCATATCTAGACCCACAGCTGATTGAGACATAAGGGTGGATACTCTTGGGGCTGAGAGGTTTGGTGAGGTTGGGTGAGCAAACGCAGACCCTTTAAAGTAATACGGCGTGGTACCCTTCCCATGGGTCCCAAATCTGCAGGTTCAAGGGCATCTTCCTACATCGAAAACATGCATGAGAAACCCCGAAGATGGTACACCGTGTGATCGGGAAATGTTTCTAAAACGCACCTCATTTCTCATCTCCTTGTGCTCCGGTTCGCCATTCCAGCCGCTTTACTAGCAATCTCCCTCCTTGGAGAATCAGCACCTTTAACCTCCTGTTCTGTACAGATTGCAATTTGTCCTGAGGATGAACGGGAAGAGGGGGAACCAATGAGACACTAGCTCTAGGTGTTGGGACAGGCACAGGTCACTCTATTTTCCCATCAGGAAGAAGAATTAACCACAGGCTCAGTCTGCCGCCCGGAGCCAGAATAGGTCCTGAAGCAATCCTGCGCTTTTGCGGCCAGCTCCCAAGAAAGCGAGTTGAAAAATGGAGCTCAGGGGCACTGCAATTCACAAACCTGCAGACTTAGAAATGATAACTCTCGTCCACAAATATATTGAGGGAAGGCAACGAAGAGGATTTGAAAGCAAGGCAGAATTGCAGGAAACAGATTTCAGGAGGTAGATTCGAATCGCCTTTAAAGCACAGGAAAAGCGGCAAAACCTCGACAATGATGCCCTTGGCCAAAAACGGCGTATGCGTTTTTTCCTGAATATATTCAGGAAAAAACGCATACGCCCTTTTTGGCCAACCAAGCAACCTGGAAAGGCAAATCAGCGCTACAAAGAAGTCTCGCTTCTCATTGGTCAAAAGGGCCATGCTGAATAAACTGTCAAAACCAGAAATGCAGGACAGGCCATGGAGAAATGGGAGCCTTGCTACGCTGATGGGCGGGATGTAAATTGCCAACAGCCACTCTGGAGAAGTGTACGGTGTGTCCTGAAACATCTAAAAAACTCAGCTTAGAGAGCATAGGGCACTTCCACTCATGGGCGTATAAATTGGGAAAACTAAAAATCAGCAAGACACAGGCACCCCAAAGTTTTGGGCTACTCTGTTGACAAGAACCTCCACTTCGTTATACCTTAAATATCCCAGGAAAGAGAAGAATGGATAAAGAAGTTGTGGTCCTTATGTACAATGGAATATCACTCAGCCATGAAATCAACGTCATAAGGGTAGTAGCAGCATGATGAGTGGATTTAGGTACGACGATTCTAAATGAAATAAGTCACACAGAAAAAGACACTTATCATAAGATATCACTTACAGAGGGAATGTAAAAACCGCTACCCTTGAACTGAATTACAAAACAGAACAGAGTCACACGTTTAGAAAACACACTACGGCTGCTTAACAGGAAAGGTGAGGTGGGGTGATGCATAAAATAAGGGTTTCAAATTAGCTCAGATACCGTTCCAGAAACCCAATATGTAAAAGATAAGGCCTACTCCTTGCTCAGTGAACTGGACTCAACACCCCCTATTCACGGCCCAAGAATATATCTCAGTAGTAAGAATCTTAAAACCTATGTATTGATATCTCTCTGTAAGTGAGTCAAGTGGGTGTAAAGCGGCATAAACACAGCAGTGAAAAGCAGCTAAACCCCGTTATAAAAATGAAATACTTTAAAAAACCCGTGAAACAAAGACAGTGAAAGAGAGAGAAATTCTTACAAAATTCGTTCAGGGGCTGTGATGCCACCTGGATTGACCATATCTAGACCCACAGCTGATTGAGACATAAGGGTGGACACTCTTGGGGCTGAGAGGTTTGGTGAGGTTGGGTGAGCAAACGCAGACCCTTTAAAGTAATACGGCGTGGTACCCTTCCCATGGGTCCCAAATCTGCAGGTTCAAGGGCATCGTCCTACATCGAAAACATGCATGAGAAACCCCGAAGATGGTACACCGTGTGATCGGGAAATGTTTCTAAAACGCACCTCATTTCTCATCTCCTTGTGCTCCGGTTCGCCATTCCAGCCGCTTTACTAGCAATCTCCCTCCTTGGAGAATCAGCACCTTTAACCTCCTGTTCCGTACAGATTGCAATTTGTCCTGAGGATGAACGGGAAGAGGGGGAACCAATGAGACACTAGCTCTAGGTGTTGGGACAGGCACAGGTCACTCTATTTTCCCATCAGGAAGAAGAATTAACCACAGGCTCAGTCTGCCGCCCGGAGCCAGAATAGGGCCTGAAGCAATCCTGCGCTTTTGCTGCCAGCTCCCAAGAAATCGAGTTGAAAAATGGAGCTCAGGGGCACTGCAATTCACAAACCTGCAGACTTAGAAATGATAACTCTCGTCCACAAATATATTGAGGGAAGGCAACGAAGAGGATTTGAAAGCAAGGCAGAATTGCAGGAAACAGATTTCAGGAGGTAGATTCGAATCGCCTTTAAAGCACAGGAAAAGCGGCAAAACCTCGACAATGATGCCCTTGGCCAAAAACGGCGTATGCGTTTTTTCCTGAATATATTCAGGAAAAAACGCATACGCCCTTTTTGGCCAACCAAGCAACCTGGAAAGGCAAATCAGCGCTACAAAGAAGTCTCGCTTCTCATCGGTCAAAAGGGCCATGCTGAATAAAGTGTCAAAACCAGAAATGCAGGACAGGCCATGGAGAAATGGGAGCCTTGCTACGCTGATGGGCGGGATGTAAATTGCCAACAGCCACTCTGGAGAAGTGTACGGTGTGTCCTGAAACATCTAAAAAACTCAGCTTAGAGAGCATAGGGCACTTCCACTCATGGGCGTATAAATTGGGAAAACTAAAAATCAGCAAGACACAGGCACCCCAAAGTTTTGGGCTGCTCTGTTGACAAGAACCTCCACTTCGTTATACCTTAAATATCCCAGGAAAGAGAAGAATGGATAAAGAAGTTGTGGTCCTTATGTACAATGGAATATCACTCAGCCATGAAATCAACGTCATAAGGGTAGTAGCAGCATGATGAGTGGATTTAGGTACGACGATTCTAAATGAAATAAGTCACACAGAAAAAGACACTTATCATAAGATATCACTTACAGAGGGAATGTAAAAACCGCTACCCTTGAACTGAATTACAAAACAGAACAGAGTCACACGTTTAGAAAACACACTACGGCTGCTTAACAGGAAAGGTGAGGTGGGGTGATGCATAAAATAAGGGTTTCAAATTAGCTCAGATACCGTTCCAGAAACCCAATATGTAAAAGATAAGGCCTACTCCTTGCTCAGTGAACTGGACTCAACACCCCCTATTCACGGCCCAAGAATATATCTCACTAGTAAGAATCTTAAAACCTATGTATTGATATCTCTCTGTAAGTGAGTCAAGTGGGTGTAAAGCGGCATAAACACAGCAGTGAAAAGCAGCTAAACCCCATTATAAAAATCAATTACTTTTCAAAACCCGTGAAACAAAGACAGTGAAAGAGAGAGAAATTCTTACAAAATTCGTTCAGGGGCTGTGACGCCACCTGGATTGACCATATCTAGACCCACAGCTAATTGAGACATAAGGGTGGACACTCTTGGGGCTGAGAGGTTTGGTGAGGTTGGGTGAGCAAACGCAGACCCTTTAAAGTAATACGGCGTGGTACCCATCCCATGGGTCCCAAATCTCCAGGTTCAAGGGCATCGTCCTACATTGAAAACATGCACGAGAAACCCCGAAGATGGTACACCGTGTGATCGGGAAAGGTTTCTAAAACGCCCCTCATTTCTCATCTCCTTGTGCTCCGGTTCGCCATTCCAGCCGCTTTACTAGCAATCTCCCTCCTTGGAGAATCAGCACCTTTATCCTCCTGTTCCGTACAGGTTGCAATTGGTCCTGAGGATGAACGGGAAGAGGGGGAACCAATGAGAGACTAGCTCTAGGTGTTGGGACAGGCACATGTCACTCTATTTTCCCATCAGGAAGAAGAATTAACCACAGGCTCAGCCTGCCGCCAGGAACCAGAATACGGCCTGAAGCAATCCTGCGCTTTTGCGGCCAGCTCCCAAGAAAGCGAGTTGAATAATGGATTTCAGGGGCACTGCAATTCACAAGCCTGCAGACTTAGAAATGATAACTCTCGTCCTCAAATACATTGAGGGAGGGCAACGAAGAGGATTTGAAAGCAAGGCAGAATTGCAGGAAATAGATTTCAGGAGGTAGATTCGAATCGCCTTTAAAGCACAGGAAAAGCGGCAAAACCTCGACAATGATGCCCTTGGCCAAAAAGGGCGTATGCGTTTTTTCCTGAATGTATTCAGGAAAAAACGCATACGCCCTTTTTGGCCAACCAAGCAACCTGGAAAGGCAAATCAGCGCTACAAAGAAGTCTCGCTTCCCATCGGTCAAAAGGGCCATGCTGAATAAAGTGTCAAAACCAGAAATGCAGGACAGGCCATGGAGAAATGGGAGCCTTGCTGCGCTGATGGGCGGGATGCAAATTGCCAACAGCCACTCTGGAGAAGTGTACGGTGTGTCCTGAAACATCTAAAAAACTCAGCTTAGAGAGCATAGGGCACTTCTACTCATGGGCGTATAAGTTGGGAAAACTAAAAATCAGCAAGACACAGGTACCCCAAAGTTTTGGGCTGCTCTGTTGACAAGAACCTCCACTTCGCTACACCTTAAATATCCCAGGAAAGAGAAGAATGGATAAAGAAGTTGTGGTCCTTATGTACAATGGAATATCACTCAGCCATGAAATCAACATCATAAGGCTAGTAGCAGCATGATGAGTGGATTTAGGTACGACGATTCTAAGTGAAATAAGTCACACAGAAAAAGACACTTATCATAAGATATCACTTATAGAGGGAATGTAAAAACCGCTACCCTTGAACTGAATTACAAAACAGAACAGAGTCACACGTTTAGAAAACACACTATGGCTGCTTAGCAGGAAAGGTGAGGTGGGGTGATGCATAAAACAAGGGTTTCAAATTAGCTCAGATACCGTTCCATAAACCCAATATGTAATAGACAAGACCTACTCCTTGCTCAGTGAACTGGACTCAACAACCCCTATTCACCGCCCAAGAGTATATCTGACTAGTAAGAATCTTAAAACCTATGTATTGATATCTCTCTGTAAGTGAGTCAAGTGGGTATAAAGCGGCATAAACACAGCAGTGAAAAGCAGCTAAACCCCATTAAAAAATCAATTACTTTTCAAAACCCGTGAAACAAAGACAGTGAAAGAGAGAGTAATTCTTACAAAATTCGTTCAGCGGCTGAGATGCCACCTGGATTGAACATATCTAGACCCACAGCTGACTGAGACATAAGGGTGGACACTCTTGGGGCTGAGAGTTTTGATGAGGTTGGGTGAGCAAACGCAGACCCTTTAAAGTAATACGGCGTGGTACCCAACCCATGGGTCCCACATCTCCAGGTTCAAGGGCATCGTCCTACATTGAAAACATGCATGAGAAACCCCGAAGATGGTACACCGTGTGATCAGGAAAGGTTGCTAAAACGAACCTCATTTCTCATCTCCTTGTGCTCCGGTTAGCCATTCCAGCCGCTTTACTAGCAATCTCCCTCCTTGGAGAATCAGCACCTTGATCCTCCTGTTCCGTACAGGTTGCAATTTGTCCTGAGGATGAACGGGAAGAGGGGGAGCCAATGAGAGACTAGCTCTAGGTGTTGGGACAGGCACATGTCACTCTATTTTCCCATCAGGAAGAAGAACTAACCACAGGCTCAGCCTGCCGCCAGGAACCAGAATACGGCCTGAAGCAATCCTGCGCTTTTGCGGCCAGCTCCCAAGAAAGCGAGTTGAATAATGGATTTCAGGGGCACTGCAATTCACAAGCCTGCAGACTTAGAAATGATAACTCTCGTCCTCAAATATATTGAGGGAGGGCAACGAAGAGGATTTGAAAGCAAGGCAGAATTGCAGGAAATAGATTTCAAGAGGTAGATTCGAATCGCCTTTAAAGCACAGGAAAAGCGGCAAAACCTCGACAATGATGCCCTTGGCCAAAAAGGGCGTATGCGTTTTTTCCTGAATGTATTCAGGAAAAAACGCATACGCCCTTTTTGGCCAACCAAGCAACCTGGAAAGGCAAATCAGCGCTACAAAGAAGTCTCGCTTCCCATCGGTCAAAAGGGCCATGCTGAATAAAGTGTCAAAACCAGAAATGCAGGACAGGCCATGGAGAAATGGGAGCCTTGCTACGCTGATGGGCGGGATGTAAATTGCCAACAGCCACTCTGGAGAAGTGTACGGTGTGTCCTGAAACATCTAAAAAACTCAGCTTAGAGAGCATAGGGCACTTCCACTCATGGGCCTATAACTAGGGAAAACTAAAAATCAGCAAGACACAGGCACCCCAAAGTTTTGGGCTGATCTGTTGACAAGAACCTCCACTTCGTTACACCTTAAATATCCCAGGAAAGAGAAGAATGGATAAAGAAGTTGTGGTCCTTATGTACAATGGAATATCACTCAGCCATGAAATCAACGTCATAAGGCTAGTAGCAGCAGGATGAGTGGATTTTGGTACGACGATTCTAAGTGAAATAAGTCACACAGAAAAAGACACTTATCATGAGATATCACTTATAGAGGGAATGTAAAAACCGCTACCCTTGAACTGAATTACAAAACAAAACAGGGTCACACGTTTAGAAAACACACTATGGCTGCTTAACGGGAAAGGTGAGGGGGGGTGATGCATAAAACAAGGGTTTCAAATTAGCTCAGATACCGTTCCATAAACCCAATATGTAATAGAGAAACCTACTCCTTGCTCAGTGACTGGATTCAACACCCCCTATTCACCGCCCAAGAATATATCTGACTAGTAAGAATCTTAAAACCTATGTATTGATATCTCTCTGTAAGTGAGTCAAGTGGGTATAAAGCGGCATAAACACAGCAGTGAAAAGCAGCTAAACCCCATTATAAAAATCAATTACTTTTCAAAACCCGTGAAACAAAGACAGTGAAAGAGAGAGAAATTCTTACAAAATTCGTTCAGGGGCTGAGATGCCACCTGGATTGACCATATCTAGACCCACAGCTGACTGAGACATAAGGGTGGACACTCTTGGGGCTGAGAGGTTTGCTGAGGTTGGGTGAGCAAACGCAGACCCTTTAAAGTAATACGGCGTGGTACCCATCCCATGGGTCCCACATCTCCAGGTTCAAGGGCATCGTCCTACATTGAAAACATGCATGAGAAACCCCGAAGATGATACACCGTGTGATCGGGAAAGGTTGCTAAAACGAACCTCATTTCTCATCTCCTTGTGCTCCGGTTCGCCATTCCAGCCGCTTTACTAGCAATCTCCCTCCTTGGAGAATCAGCACCTTTATCCTCCTGTTCCGTACAGTTTGCAATTTGTCCTGAGGATGAACGGCAAGAGGGGGAAACAATGAGAGACTATCTCTAGGTGTTGGGACAGGCACAGGTCACTCTATTTTCCCATCAGGAAGAAGAATTAACCACAGGCTCAGTCTGCCGCCAGGAAGCAGAATACGGCCTGAAGCAATCCTGCGCTTTTGCGGCCAGCTCCCAAGAAAGCGAGTTGAATAATAGAGCTCAGGGGCACTGCAATTCACAAACCTGCAGACTTAGAAATGATAACTCTCGTCCACAAATATATTGAGGGAAGGCAACGAAGAGGATTTGAAAGCAAGGCAGAATTGCAGGAAACAGATTTCAGGAGGTAGATTCGAATCGCCTTTAAAGCACAGGAAAAGCGGCAAAACCTCGACAATGATGCCCTTGGCCAAAAAGGGCGTATGCGTTTTTTCCTGAATATATTCAGGAAAAAACGCATACGCCCTTTTTGGCCAACCAAGCAACCTGGAAAGGCAAATCAGCGCTACAAAGAAGTCTCGCTTCCCATCGGTCAAAAGGGCCATGCTGAATAAAGTGTCAAAACCAGAAATGCAGGACAGGCCATGGAGAAATGGGAGCCTTGCAGCGCTGATGGGCGGGATGTAAATTGCCAACAGCCACTCTGGAGAAGTGTACGGTGTGTCCTGAAACATCTAAAAAACTCAGCTTAGAGAGCATAGGGCACTTCCACTCATGGGCCTATAAGTTGGGAAAACAAAAATCAGCAAGACACAGGCACCATAAAGTTTTGGGCTGCTCTGTTGACAAAAACCTCCACTTCGTTACACCTTAAATATCCCAGGAAAGAGAAGAATGGATAAAGAAGTTGTGGTCCTTATGTACAATGGAATATCACTCAGCCATGAAACCAACGTCATAAGGCTATTATCAGCATGATGAATGGATTTTGGTACGACGATTCTAAGTGAAATAAGTCACACAGAAAAAGACACTTACCATAAGATATCACTTATAGAGGGAATGTAAAAACCGCTACCCTTGAACTGAATTACAAAACAGAACAGAGTCACACGTTTAGAAAACATACTATGGCTGCTTAACGGGAAAGGTGAGGTGGGGTGAGGCATAAAACAAGGGTTTCAAATTAGCTCAGATACCGTTCCATAAACCCAATATGTAATAGACAAGACCTACTCCTTGCTCAGTGAACTGGACTCAACACCCCCTATTCACCGCCCAAGAATATATCTGACTAGTAAAAATCTTAAAACCTATGTATTGATATCTCTCTGTAAGTGAGTCAAGTGGGTAAAAAGCAGCATAAACACAGCAGTGAAAAGCAGTTAAACCCCATTATAAAAATCAATTACTTTTCAAAACCCGTGAAACAAAGACAGTGAAAGAGAGAGAAATTCTGACAAAATTCGTTCAGGGGCTGTGATGCCACCTGGATTGACCATATCTAGACCCACAGCTGACTGAGACATAAGGGTGGACACTCTTGGGGTTGAGAGGTTTGATGAGGTTGGGTGAACAAACGCAGACCCTTTAAAGTAATACGGCGTGGTACCCAACCCATGGGTCCCACATCTCCAGGTTCAAGGGCATCGTCCTACATTGAAAACATGCATGAGAAACCCCGAAGATGGTACACCGTGTGATCGGGAAAGGTTGCTAAAACGAACCTCATTTCTCATCTCCTTGTGCTCCGGTTCGCCATTCCAGCCGCTTTACTAGCAATCTCCCTCCTTGGAGAATCTGCACCTTTATCCTCCTGTTCCGTACAGGTTGCAATTTGTCCTGAGGATGAACGGGAAGAGGGGGAACCAATGAGAGACTAGCTCTAGGTGTTGGGACAGGCACATGTCACTCTATTTTCCCATCAGGAAGAAGAACTAACCACAGGCTCAGCCTGCCGCCAGGAACCAGAATACGGCCTGAAGCAATCCTGCGCTTTTGCGGCCAGCTCCCAAGAAAGCGAGTTGAATAATGGAATTCAGGGGCACTGCAATTCACAAGCCTGCAGACTTAGAAATGATAACTCTCGTCCTCAAATATATTGAGGGAGGGCAACGAAGAGGATTTGAAAGCAAGGCAGAATTGCAGGAAACAGATTTCAGGAGGTAGATTTGAATCGCCTTTAAAGCACAGGAAAAGCGGCAAAACCTCGACAATGATGCCCTTGGCCAAAAAGGGCGTATGCGTTTTTTCCTGAATATATTCAGGAAAAAACGCATACGCCCTTTTTGGCCAACCAAGCAACCTGGAAAGGCAAATCACCGCTACAAAGAAGTCTCGCTTCCCATCGGTCAAAAGGGCCATGCTGAATAAAGTGTCAAAACCAGAAATGCAGGACAGGCCATGGAGAAATGGGAGCCTTGCTACGCTGATGGGCGGGATGTAAATTGCCAACAGCCACTCTGGAGAAGTGTACGGTGTGTCCTGAAACATCTAAAAAACTCAGCTTAGAGAGCATAGGGCACTTCCACTCATGGGCCTATATCTAGGGAAAATTAAAAATCAGCAAGACACAGGCACCCCAAAGTTTTGGGCTGATCTGTTGACAAGAACCTCCACTTCGTTACACCTTAAATATCCCAGGAAAGAGAAGAATGGATAAAGAAGTTGTGGTCCTTATGTACAATGGAATATCACTCAGCCATGAAATCAACGTCATAAGGCCAGTAGCAGCAGGATGAGTGGATTTTGGTACGACGATTCTAAGTGAAATAAGTCACACAGAAAAAGACACTTATCATGAGATATCACTTATAGAGGGAATGTAAAAACCGCTACCCTTGAACTGAATTACAAAACAAAACATGGTCACACGTTTAGAAAACACACTATTGCTGCTTAACGGGAAAGGTGAGGTGGGGTGAGGCATAAAACAAGGGTTTCAAATTAGCTCAGAAACTGTTCCATAAACCCAATATGTAATAGACAAGACCTACTCCTTGCTAAGTGAACTGGACTCAACACCCCCTATTCACCGCCCAAGAATATATCTGACTAGTAAGAATCTTAAAACCTATGTATTGATATCTCTCTGTAAGTGAGTCAAGTGGGTATAAAGCGGCATAAACACAGCAGTGAAAAGCAGCTAAACCCCATTATAAAAATCAATTACTTTTCAAAACCCGTGAAACAAAGACAGTGAAAGAGAGAGAAATTCTTACAAAATTCGTTCAGGGGCTGTGATGCCACCTGGATTGACCATATCTAGACCCACAGCTGATTGAGACATAAGGGTGGACACTCTTGGGGCTGAGAGGTTTGGTGAGGTTGGGTGAGCAAACGCAGACCCTTTAAAGTAATACGGCGTGGTACCCATCCCATGGGTCCCAAATCTCCAGGTTCAAGGGCATCGTCCTACATTGAAAACATGCATGAGAAACCCCGAAGATGGTACACCGTGTGATCGGGAAAGGTTGCTAAAACGAACCTCATTTCTCATCTCCTTGTGCTCCGGTTCGCCATTCCAGCCGCTTTACTAGCAATCTCCCTCCTTGGAGAATCAGCACCTTGATCCTCCTGTTCCGTACAGGTTGCAATTTGTCCTGAGGATGAACGGGAAGAGGGGGAGCCAATGAGAGACTAGCTCTAGGTGTTGGGACAGGCACATGTCACTCTATTTTCCCATCAGGAAGAAGAACTAACCACAGGCTCAGCCTGCCGCCAGGAACCAGAATACGGCCTGAAGCAATCCTGCGCTTTTGCGGCCAGCTCCCAAGAAAGCGAGTTGAATAATGGATTTCAGGGGCACTGCAATTCACAAGCCTGCAGACTTAGAAATGATAACTCTCGTCCTCAAATATATTGAGGGAGGGCAACGAAGAGGATTTGAAAGCAAGGCAGAATTGCAGGAAATAGATTTCAAGAGGTAGATTCGAATCGCCTTTAAAGCACAGGAAAAGCGGCAAAACCTCGACAATGATGCCCTTGGCCAAAAAGGGCGTATGCGTTTTTTCCTGAATGTATTCAGGAAAAAACGCATACGCCCTTTTTGGCCAACCAAGCAACCTGGAAAGGCAAATCAGCGCTACAAAGAAGTCTCGCTTCCCATCGGTCAAAAGGGCCATGCTGAATAAAGTGTCAAAACCAGAAATGCAGGACAGGCCATGGAGAAATGGGAGCCTTGCTACGCTGATGGGCGGGATGTAAATTGCCAACAGCCACTCTGGAGAAGTGTACGGTGTGTCCTGAAACATCTAAAAAACTCAGCTTAGAGAGCATAGGGCACTTCCACTCATGGGCCTATAACTAGGGAAAACTAAAAATCAGCAAGACACAGGCACCCCAAAGTTTTGGGCTGATCTGTTGACAAGAACCTCCACTTCGTTACACCTTAAATATCCCAGGAAAGAGAAGAATGGATAAAGAAGTTGTGGTCCTTATGTACAATGGAATATCACTCAGCCATGAAATCAACGTCATAAGGCTAGTAGCAGCAGGATGAGTGGATTTTGGTACGACGATTCTAAGTGAAATAAGTCACACAGAAAAAGACACTTATCATGAGATATCACTTATAGAGGGAATGTAAAAACCGCTACCCTTGAACTGAATTACAAAACAAAACAGGGTCACACGTTTAGAAAACACACTATGGCTGCTTAACGGGAAAGGTGAGGTGGGGTGATGCATAAAACAAGGGTTTCAAATTAGCTCAGGAACCGTTCCATAAACCCAATATGTAATAGACAAGACCTACTCCTTGCTCAGTGAACTGGACTCAACACCCCCTATTCACCGCCCAAGAATATATCTGACTAGTAAGAATCTTAAAACCTATGTATTGATATCTCTCTGTAAGTGAGTCAAGTGGGTATAAAGCAGCATAAACACAGCAGTGAAAAGCAGTTAAACCCCATTATAAAAATCAATTACTTTTCAAAACCCGTGAAACAAAGACAGTGAAAGAGAGAGAAATTCTGACAAAATTCGTTCAGGGGCTGTGATGCCACCTGGATTGACCATAACTAGACCCACAGCTGACTGAGACATAAGGGTGGACACTCTTGGGGTTGAGAGGTTTGATGAGGTTGGGTGAACAAACGCAGACCCTTTAAAGTAATACGGCGTGGTACCCAACCCATGGGTCCCACATCTCCAGGTTCAAGGGCATCATCCTACATTGAAAACATGCATGAGAAACCCCGAAGATGGTACACCGTGTGATCGGGAAAGGTTGCTAAAACGAACCTCATTTCTCATCTCCTTGTGCTCCGGTTCGCCATTCCAGCCGCTTTACTAGCAATCTCCCTCCTTGGAGAATCAGCACCTTTATCCTCCTGTTCCGTACAGGTTGCAATTTGTCCTGAGGATGAACGGGAAGAGGGGCAACCAATGAGAGACTAGCTCTAGGTGTTGGGACAGGCACAGGTCACTCTATTTTCCCATCAGGAAGAAGAATTAACCACAGGCTCAGCCTGCCGCCAGGAACCAGAATACGGCCTGAAGCAATCCTGCGCTTTTGCGGCCAGCTCCCAAGAAAGCGAGTTGAATAATAGAGCTCAGGGGCACTGCAATTCACAAACCTGCAGACTTAGAAATGATAACTCTCGTCCACAAATATATTGAGGGAAGGCAACGAAGAGGATTTGAAAGCAAGGCAGAATTGCAGGAAACAGATTTCAGGAGGTAGATTCGAATCGCCTTTAAAGCACAGGAAAAGCGGCAAAACCTCGACAATGATGCCCTTGGCCAAAAAGGGCGTATGCGTTTTTTCCTGAATATATTCAGGAAAAAACGCATACGCCCTTTTTGGCCAACCAAGCAACCTGGAAAGGCAAATCAGCGCTACAAAGAAGTCTCGCTTCCCATCGGTCAAAAGGGCCATGCTGAATAAAGTGTCAAAACCAGAAATGCAGGACAGGCCATGGAGAAATGGGAGCCTTGCTACGCTGATGGGCGGGATGTAAATTGCCAACAGCCACTCTGGAGAAGCGTACGGTGTGTCCTGAAACATCTAAAAAACTCAGCTTAGAGAGCATAGGGCACTTCCACTCATGGGCCTATAAGTTGGGAAAACAAAAATCAGCAAGACACAGGCACCACAAAGTTTTCGACTGCTCTGTTGACAAAAACCTCCACTTCGTTACACCTTAAATATCCCAGGAGAGAGAAGAATGGATAAAGAAGTTGTGGTCCTTATGTACAATGGAATATCACTCAGCCACGAAACCAACGTCATAAGGCTATTAGCAGCATGATGAATGGATTTTGGTACGACGATTCTAAGTGAAATAAGTCACACAGAAAAAGACACTTACCATAAGATATCACTTATAGAGGGAATGTAAAAACCGCTACTCTTGAACTGAATTACAAAACAGAACAGAGTCACACGTTTAGAAAACACACTATGGCTGTTTAACGGGAAAGGTGAGGAGGGGTGATGAATAAAACAAGGGTTTCAAATTAGCTCAGATACCGTTCCATAAACCCAATATGTAATAGAGAAACCTACTCCTTGCTCAGTGAACTGGATTCAACACCCCCTATTCACCGCCCAAGAATATATCTGACTAGTAAGAATCTTAAAACCTATGTATTGATATCTCTCTGTAAGTGAGTCAAGTGGGTATAAAGCGGCATAAACACAGCAGTGAAAAGCAGCTAAACCCCATTATAAAAATCAATTACTTTTCAAAACCCGTGAAACAAAGACAGTGAAAGAGAGAGAAATTCTTACAAAATTCGTTCAGGGGCTGAGATGCCACCTGGATTGACCATATCTAGACCCACAGCTGATTGAGACATAAGGGTGGACACTCTTGGGGCTGAGAGGTTTGGTGAGGATGGGTGAGCAAACGCAGACCCTTTAAAGTAATACGGCCTAGTACCCACCCCATGGGTCCCAAATCTCCAGGTTCAAGGGCATCGTCCTACATTGAAAACATGCATGAGAAACCCCGAAGATGATACACCGTGTGATCGGGAAAGGTTGCTAAAACGAACCTCATTTCTCATCTCCTTGTGCTCCGGTTCGCCATTCCAGCCGCTTTACTAGCAATCTCCCTCCTTGGAGAATCAGCACCTTTATCCTCCTGTTCCGTACAGGTTGCAATTTGTCCTGAGGATGAACGGGAAGAGGAGGAACCAATGAGAGACTAGCTCTAGGTGTTGGGACAGGCACATGTCACTCTATTTTCCCATCAGGAAGAAGAATTAACCACAGGCTCAGTCTGCCGCCAGGAAGCAGAATACGGCCTGAAGCAATCCTGCGCTTTTGCGGCCAGCTCCCAAGAAAGCGAGTTGAATAATGGAGCTCAGGGGCACTGCAATTCACAAACCTGCAGACTTAGAAATGATAACTCTCGTCCACAAATATATTGAGGGAAGGCAACCAAGAGGATTTGAAAGCAAGGCAGAATTGCAGGAAACAGATTTCAGGAGGTAGATTCGAATCGCCTTTAAAGCACAGGAAAAGCGGCAAAACCTCGACAATGATGCCCTTGGCCAAAAAGGGCGTATGCGTTTTTTCCTGAATATATTCAGGAAAAAACGCATACGCCCTTTTTGGCCAACCAAGCAACCTGGAAAGGCAAATCAGCGCTACAAAGAAGTCTCGCTTCCCATCGGTCAAAAGGGCCATGCTGAATAAAGTGTCAAAACCAGAAATGCAGGACAGGCCATGGAGAAATGGGAGCCTTGCTACGCTGATGGGCGGGATGTAAATTGCCAACAGCCACTCTGGAGAAGCGTACGGTGTGTCCTGAAACATCTAAAAAACTCAGCTTAGAGAGCATAGGGCACTTCCACTCATGGGCCTATAAGTTGGGAAAACAAAAATCAGCAAGACACAGGCACCACAAAGTTTTCGACTGCTCTGTTGACAAAAACCTCCACTTCGTTACACCTTAAATATCCCAGGAGAGAGAAGAATGGATAAAGAAGTTGTGGTCCTTATGTACAATGGAATATCACTCAGCCACGAAACCAACGTCATAAGGCTATTAGCAGCATGATGAATGGATTTTGGTACGACGATTCTAAGTGAAATAAGTCACACAGAAAAAGACACTTACCATAAGATATCACTTATAGAGGGAATGTAAAAACCGCTACTCTTGAACTGAATTACAAAACAGAATAGAGTCACACGTTTAGAAAACACACTATGGCTGCTTAACGGGAAAGGTGAGGAGGGGTGATGCATAAAACAAGGGTTTCAAATTAGCTCAGATACCGTTCCATAAACCCAATATGTAATAGAGAAACCTACTCCTTGCTCAGTGAACTGGATTCAACACCCCCTATTCACCGCCCAAGAATATATCTGACTAGTAAGAATCTTAAAACCTATGTATTGATATCTCTCTGTAATTGAGTCAAGTGGGTATAAAGCGGCATAAACACAGCAGTGAAAAGCAGCTAAACCCCATTATAAAAATCAATTACTTTTCAAAACCCGTGAAACAAAGACAGTGAAAGAGAGAGAAATTCTTACAAAATTCGTTCAGGGGCTGAGATGCCACCTGGATTGACCATATCTAGACCCACAGCTGATTGAGACATAAGGGTGGACACTCTTGGGGCTGAGAGGTTTGGTGAGGTTGGGTGAGCAAACGCAGACCCTTTAAAGTAATACGGCCTAGTACCCACCCCATGGGTCCCAAATCTCCAGGTTCAAGGGCATCGTCCTACATTGAAAACATGCATGAGAAACCCCGAAGATGATACACCGTGTGATCGGGAAAGGTTGCTAAAACGAACCTCATTTCTCATCTCCTTGTGCTCCGGTTCGCCATTCCAGCCGCTTTACTAGCAATCTCCCTCCTTGGAGAATCAGCACCTTTATCCTCCTGTTCCGTACAGGTTGCAATTTGTCCTGAGGATGAACGGGAAGAGGAGGAACCAATGAGAGACTAGCTCTAGGTGTTGGGACAGGCACATGTCACTCTATTTTCCCATCAGGAAGAAGAATTAACCACAGGCTCAGCCTGCCGCCAGGAAGCAGAATACGGCCTGAAGCAATCCTGCGCTTTTGCGGCCAGCTCCCAAGAAAGCGAGTTGAATAATGGAGCTCAGGGGCACTGCAATTCACAAACCTGCAGACTTAGAAATGATAACTCTCGTCCACAAATATATTGAGGGAAGGCAACCAAGAGGATTTGAAAGCAAGGCAGAATTGCAGGAAACAGATTTCAGGAGGTAGATTCGAATCACCTTTAAAGCACAGGAAAAGCGGCAAAACCTCGACAATGATGCCCTTGGCCAAAAAGGGCGTATGCGTTTTTTCCTGAATATATTCAGGAAAAAACGCATACGCCCTTTTTGGCCAACCAAGCAACCTGGAAAGGCAAATCAGCGCTACAAAGAAGTCTCGCTTCCCATCGGTCAAAAGGGCCATGCTGAATAAAGTGTCAAAACCAGAAATGCAGGACAGGCCATGGAGAAATGGGAGCCTTGCTACGCTGATGGGCGGGATGTAAATTGCCAACAGCCACTCTGGAGAAGCGTACGGTGTGTCCTGAAACATCTAAAAAACTCAGCTTAGAGAGCATAGGGCACTTCCACTCATGGGCCTATAAGTTGGGAAAACAAAAATCAGCAAGACACAGGCACCACAAAGTTTTCGACTGCTCTGTTGACAAAAACCTCCACTTCGTTACACCTTAAATATCCCAGGAAAGAGAAGAATGGATAAAGAAGTTGTGGTCCTTATGTACAATGGAATATCACTCAGCCATGAAACCAACGTCATAAGGCTATTAGCAGCATGATGAATGGATTTTGGTACGACGATTCTAAGTGAAATAAGTCACACAGAAAAAGACACTTACCATAAGATATCACTTATAGAGGGAATGTAAAAACCGCTACCCTTGAACTGAATTACAAAACAGAACAGAGTCACACGTTTAGAAAACACACTATGGCTGCTTAACGGGAAAGGTGAGGGGGGGTGATGCATAAAACAAGGGTTTCAAATTAGCTCAGATACCGTTCCATAAACCCAATATGTAATAGAGAAACCTACTCCTTGCTCAGTGAACTGGACTCAACACCCCCTATTCACCGCCCAAGAATATATCTGACTAGTAAGAATCTTAAAACCTATGTATTGATATCTCTCTGTAAGTGAGTCAAGTGGGTATAAAGCGGCATAAACACAGCAGTGAAAAGCAGCTAAACCCCATTATAAAAATCAATTACTTTTCAAAACCCGTGAAACAAAGACAGTGAAAGAGAGAGAAATTCTTACAAAATTCGTTCAGGGGCTGAGATGCCACCTGGATTGACCATATCTAGACCCACAGCTGATTGAGACATAAGGGTGGACACTCTTGGGGCTGAGAGGTTTGCTGAGGTTGGGTGAGCAAACGCAGACCCTTTAAAGTAATACGGCCTGGTACCCACCCCATGGGTCCCAAATCTCCAGGTTCAAGGGCATCGTCCTACATTGAAAACATGCATGAGAAACCCCGAAGATGATACACCGTGTGATCGGGAAAGGTTGCTAAAACGAACCTCATTTCTCATCTCCTTGTGCTCCGGTTCGCCATTCCAGCCGCTTTACTAGCAATCTCCCTCCTTGGAGAATCAGCACCTTTATCCTCCTGTTCCGTACAGGTTGCAATTTGTCCTGAGGATGAACGGGAAGAGGGGGAACCAATGAGAGACTAGCTCTAGGTGTTGGGACAGGCACATGTCACTCTATTTTCCCATCAGGAAGAAGAATTAACCACAGGCTCAGCCTGCCGCCAGGAAGCAGAATACGGCCTGAAGCAATCCTGCGCTTTTGCGGCCAGCTCCCAAGAAAGCGAGTTGAATAATGGAGCTCAGGGGCACTGCAATTCACAAACCTGCAGACTTAGAAATGATAACTCTCGTCCACAAATATATTGAGGGAAGGCAACCAAGAGGATTTGAAAGCAAGGCAGAATTGCAGGAAACAGATTTCAGGAGGTAGATTCGAATCACCTTTAAAGCACAGGAAAAGCGGCAAAACCTCGACAATGATGCCCTTGGCCAAAAAGGGCGTATGCGTTTTTTCCTGAATATATTCAGGAAAAAACGCATACGCCCTTTTTGACCAACCAAGCAACCTGGAAAGGCAAATCAGCGCTACAAAGAAGTCTCGCTTCCCATCGGTCAAAAGGGCCATGCTGAATAAAGTGTCAAAACCAGAAATGCAGGACAGGCCATGGAGAAATGGGAGCCTTGCAGCGCTGATGGGCGGGATGTAAATTGCCAACAGCCACTCTGGAGAAGTGTACGGTGTGTCCTGAAACATCTAAAAAACTCAGCTTAGAGAGCATAGGGCACTTCCACTCATGGGCCTATAAGTTGGGAAAACAAAAATCAGCAAGACACAGGCACCACAAAGTTTTGGGCTGCTCTGTTGACAAAAACCTCCACTTCGTTACACCTTAAATATCCCAGGAAAGAGAAGAATGGATAAAGAAGTTGTGGTCCTTATGTACAATGGAATATCACTCAGCCATGAAACCAACGTCATAAGGCTATTAGCAGCATGATGAATGGATTTTGGTACGACGATTCTAAGTGAAATAAGTCACACAGAAAAAGACACTTACCATAAGATATCACTTATAGAGGGAATGTAAAAACCGCTACCCTTGAACTGAATTACAAAACAGAACAGAGTCACACGTTTAGAAAACACACTATGGCTGCTTAACGGGAAAGGTGAGGGGGGGTGATGCATAAAACAAGGGTTTCAAATTAGCTCAGATACCGTTCCATAAACCCAATATGTAATAGAGAAACCTACTCCTTGCTCAGTGAACTGGACTCAACACCCCCTATTCACCGCCCAAGAATATATCTGACTAGTAAGAATCTTCACACCTATGTATTGATATCTCTCTGTAAGTGAGTCAAGTGGGTATAAAGCGGCATAAACACAGCAGTGAAAAGCAGCTAAACCCCATTATAAAAATCAATTACTTTTCAAAACCCGTGAAACAAAGACAGTGAAAGAGAGAGAAATTCTTACAAAATTCGTTCAGGGGCTGAGATGCCACCTGGATTGACCATATCTAGACCCACAGCTGACTGAGACATAAGGGTGGACACTCTTGGGGCTGAGAGGTTTGCTGAGGTTGGGTGAGCAAACGCAGACCCTTTAAAGTAATACGGCGTGGTACCCATCCCATGGGTCCCACATCTCCAGGTTCAAGGGCATCGTCCTACATTGAAAACATGCATGAGAAACCCCGAAGATGATACACCGTGTGATCGGGAAAGGTTGCTAAAACGAACCTCATTTCTCATCTCCTTGTGCTCCGGTTCGCCATTCCAGCCGCTTTACTAGCAATCTCCCTCCTTGGAGAATCAGCACCTTTATCCTCCTGTTCCGTACAGGTTGCAATTTGTCCTGAGGATGAACGGGAAGAGGGGGAACCAATGAGAGACTAGCTCTAGGTGTTGGGACAGGCACATGTCACTCTATTTTCCCATCAGGAAGAAGAATTAACCACAGGCTCAGCCTGCCGCCAGGAAGCAGAATACGGCCTGAAGCAATCCTGCGCTTTTGCGGCCAGCTCCCAAGAAAGCGAGTTGAATAATGGAGCTCAGGGGCACTGCAATTCACAAGCCTGCAGACTTAGAAATGATAACTCTAGTCCACAAATATATTGAGGGAAGGCAACCAAGAGGATTTGAAAGCAAGGCAGAATTGCAGGAAACAGATTTCAGGAGGTAGATTCGAATCGCCTTTAAAGCACAGGAAAAGCGGCAAAACCTCGACAATGATGCCCTTGGCCAAAAAGGGCGTATGCGTTTTTTCCTGAATATATTCAGGAAAAAACGCATACGCCCTTTTTGGCCAACCAAGCAACCTGGAAAGGCAAATCAGCGCTACAAAGAAGTCTCGCTTCCCATCGGTCAAAAGGGCCATGCTGAATAAAGTGTCAAAACCAGAAATGCAGGACAGGCCATGGAGAAATGGGAGCCTTGCTGCGCTGATGGGCGGGATGCAAATTGCCAACAGCCACTCTGGAGAAGTGTACGGTGTGTCCTGAAACATCTAAAAAACTCAGCTTAGAGAGCATAGGGCACTTCTACTCATGGGCGTATAAGTTGGGAAAACTAAAAATCAGCAAGACACAGGCACCACAAAGTTTTGGGCTGCTCTGTTGACAAAAACCTCCACTTCGTTACACCTTAAATATCCCAGGAAAGAGAAGAATGGATAAAGAAGTTGTGGTCCTTATGTACAATGGAATATCACTCAGCCGTGAAACCAACGTCATAAGGCTATTAGCAGCATGATGAATGGATTTTGGTACGACGATTCTAAGTGAAATAAGTCACACAGAAAAAGACACTTACCATAAGATATCACTTATAGAGGGAATGTAAAAACCGCTACCCTTGAACTGAATTACAAAACAGAACAGAGTCACACGTTTAGAAAACACACTATGGCTGCTTAACGGGAAAGGTGAGGGGGGGTGATGCATAAAACAAGGGTTTCAAATTAGCTCAGATACCGTTCCATAAACCCAATATGTAATAGAGAAACCTACTCCTTGCTCAGTGAACTGGACTCAACACCCCCTATTCACCGCCCAAGAATATATCTGACTAGTAAGAATCTTAAAACCTATGTATTGATATCTCTCTGTAAGTGAGTCAAGTGGGTATAAAGCGGCATAAACACAGCAGTGAAAAGCAGCTAAACCCCATTATAAAAATCAATTACTTTTCAAAACCCGTGAAACAAAGACAGTGAAAGAGAGAGAAATTCTTACAAAATTCGTTCAGGGGCTGAGATGCCACCTGGATTGACCATATCTAGACCCACAGCTGACTGAGACATAAGGGTGGACACTCTTGGGGCTGAGAGGTTTGCTGAGGTTGGGTGAGCAAACGCAGACCCTTTAAAGTAATACGGCGTGGTACCCATCCCATGGGTCCCACATCTCCAGGTTCAAGGGCATCGTCCTACATTGAAAACATGCATGAGAAACCCCGAAGATGATACACCGTGTGATCGGGAAAGGTTGCTAAAACGAACCTCATTTCTCATCTCCTTGTGCTCCGGTTCGCCATTCCAGCCGCTTTACTAGCAATCTCCCTCCTTGGAGAATCAGCACCTTTATCCTCCTGTTCCGTACAGGTTGCAATTTGTCCTGAGGGTGAACGGGAAGAGGGGCAACCAATGAGAGACTAGCTCTAGGTGTTGGGACAGGCACAGGTCACTCTATTTTCCCATCAGGAAGAAGAATTAACCACAGGCTCAGCCTGCCGCCAGGAACCAGAATACGGCCTGAAGCAATCCTGCGCTTTTGCGGCCAGCTCCCAAGAAAGCGAGTTGAATAATGGAGCTCAGGGGCACTGCAATTCACAAGCCTGCAGACTTAGAAATGATAACTCTAGTCCACAAATATATTGAGGGAAGGCAACCAAGAGGATTTGAAAGCAAGGCAGAATTGCAGGAAACAGATTTCAGGAGGTAGATTCGAATCGCCTTTAAAGCACAGGAAAAGCGGCAAAACCTCGACAATGATGCCCTTGGCCAAAAAGGGCGTATGCGTTTTTTCCTGAATATATTCAGGAAAAAACGCATACGCCCTTTTTGGCCAACCAAGCAACCTGGAAAGGCAAATCAGCGCTACAAAGAAGTCTCGCTTCCCATCGGTCAAAAGGGCCATGCTGAATAAAGTGTCAAAACCAGAAATGCAGGACAGGCCATGGAGAAATGGGAGCCTTGCTGCGCTGATGGGCGGGATGCAAATTGCCAACAGCCACTCTGGAGAAGTGTACGGTGTGTCCTGAAACATCTAAAAAACTCAGCTTAGAGAGCATAGGGCACTTCTACTCATGGGCGTATAAGTTGGGAAAACTAAAAATCAGCAAGAGACAGGCACCACAAAGTTTTGGGCTGCTCTGTTGACAAAAACCTCCACTTCGTTACACCTTAAATATCCCAGGAAAGAGAAGAATGGATAAAGAAGTTGTGGTCCTTATGTACAATGGAATATCACTCAGCCATGAAACCAACGTCATAAGGCTATTAGCAGCATGATGAATGGATTTTGGTACGACGATTCTAAGTGAAATAAGTCACACAGAAAAAGACACTTACCATAAGATATCACTTATAGAGGGAATGTAAAAACCGCTACCCTTGAACTGAATTACAAAACAGAACAGAGTCACACGTTTAGAAAACACACTATGGCTGCTTAACGGGAAAGGTGAGGGGGGGTGATGCATAAAACAAGGGTTTCAAATTAGCTCAGATACCGTTCCATAAACCCAATATGTAATAGAGAAACCTACTCCTTGCTCAGTGAACTGGACTCAACACCCCCTATTCACCGCCCAAGAATATATCTGACTAGTAAGAATCTTCACACCTATGTATTGATATCTCTCTGTAAGTGAGTCAAGTGGGTATAAAGCGGCATAAACACAGCAGTGAAAAGCAGCTAAACCCCATTATAAAAATCAATTACTTTTCAAAACCCGTGAAACAAAGACAGTGAAAGAGAGAGAAATTCTTACAAAATTCGTTCAGGGGCTGAGATGCCACCTGGATTGACCATATCTAGACCCACAGCTGACTGAGACATAAGGGTGGACACTCTTGGGGCTGAGAGGTTTGCTGAGGTTGGGTGAGCAAACGCAGACCCTTTAAAGTAATACGGCGTGGTACCCATCCCATGGGTCCCACATCTCCAGGTTCAAGGGCATCGTCCTACATTGAAAACATGCATGAGAAACCCCGAAGATGATACACCGTGTGATCGGGAAAGGTTGCTAAAACGAACCTCATTTCTCATCTCCTTGTGCTCCGGTTCGCCATTCCAGCCGCTTTACTAGCAATCTCCCTCCTTGGAGAATCAGCACCTTTATCCTCCTGTTCCGTACAGGTTGCAATTTGTCCTGAGGGTGAACGGGAAGAGGGGGAACCAATGAGAGACTAGCTCTAGGTGTTGGGACAGGCACAGGTCACTCTATTTTCCCATCAGGAAGAAGAATTAACCACAGGCTCAGCCTGCCGCCAGGAACCAGAATACGGCCTGAAGCAATCCTGCGCTTTTGCGGCCAGCTCCCAAGAAAGCGAGTTGAATAATGGAGCTCAGGGGCACTGCAATTCACAAGCCTGCAGACTTAGAAATGATAACTCTAGTCCACAAATATATTGAGGGAAGGCAACCAAGAGGATTTGAAAGCAAGGCAGAATTGCAGGAAACAGATTTCAGGAGGTAGATTCGAATCGCCTTTAAAGCACAGGAAAAGCGGCAAAACCTCGACAATGATGCCCTTGGCCAAAAAGGGCGTATGCGTTTTTTCCTGAATATATTCAGGAAAAAACGCATACGCCCTTTTTGGCCAACCAAGCAACCTGGAAAGGCAAATCAGCGCTACAAAGAAGTCTCGCTTCCCATCGGTCAAAAGGGCCATGCTGAATAAAGTGTCAAAACCAGAAATGCAGGACAGGCCATGGAGAAATGGGAGCCTTGCTGCGCTGATGGGCGGGATGCAAATTGCCAACAGCCACTCTGGAGAAGTGTACGGTGTGTCCTGAAACATCTAAAAAACTCAGCTTAGAGAGCATAGGGCACTTCTACTCATGGGCGTATAAGTTGGGAAAACTAAAAATCAGCAAGACACAGGCACCACAAAGTTTTGGGCTGCTCTGTTGACAAAAACCTCCACTTCGTTACACCTTAAATATCCCAGGAAAGAGAAGAATGGATAAAGAAGTTGTGGTCCTTATGTACAATGGAATATCACTCAGCCATGAAACCAACGTCATAAGGCTATTAGCAGCATGATGAATGGATTTTGGTACGACGATTCTAAGTGAAATAAGTCACACAGAAAAAGACACTTACCATAAGATATCACTTATAGAGGGAATGTAAAAACCGCTACCCTTGAACTGAATTACAAAACAGAACAGAGTCACACGTTTAGAAAACACACTATGGCTGCTTAACGGGAAAGGTGAGGGGGGGTGATGCATAAAACAAGGGTTTCAAATTAGCTCAGATACCGTTCCATAAACCCAATATGTAATAGAGAAACCTACTCCTTGCTCAGTGAACTGGACTCAACACCCCCTATTCACCGCCCAAGAATATATCTGACTAGTAAGAATCTTCACACCTATGTATTGATATCTCTCTGTAAGTGAGTCAAGTGGGTATAAAGCGGCATAAACACAGCAGTGAAAAGCAGCTAAACCCCATTATAAAAATCAATTACTTTTCAAAACCCGTGAAACAAAGACAGTGAAAGAGAGAGAAATTCTGACAAAATTCGTTCAGGGGCTGTGATGCCACCTGGATTGACCATATCTAGACCCACAGGTGATTGAGACATAAGGGTGGACACTCTTGGGGCTGAGAGGTTTGGTGAGGTTGGGTGAGCAAACGCAGACCCTTTAAAGTAATACGGCGTGGTACCCATCCCATGGGTCCCAAATCTACAGGTTCAAGGGCATCGTCCTACATTGAAAACATGCATGAGAAACTCCGGAGATGGTACACCGTGTGATCGGGAAAGGTTGCTAAAACGAACCTCATTTCTCATCTCCTTGTGCTCCGGTTCGCCATTCCAGCCGCTTTACTAGCAATCTCCCTCCTTGGAGAATCAGCACCTTTATCCTCCTGTTCCGTACAGGTTGCAATTTGACCTGAGGATGAACGGGAAGAGGGGGAACCAATGAGAGACTAGCTCTAGGTGTTGGGACAGGCACAGGTCACTCTATTTTCCCATCAGGAAGAAGAATTAACCACAGGCTCAGCCTGCCGCCCGGAGCCAGAATAGGGCCTAAAGCAATCCTGCGCTTTTGCGGCCAGCTCCCAAGAAAGCGAGTTGAATAATGGAGCTCAGGGGCACTGCAATTCACAAGCCTGCAGACTTAGAAATGATAACTCTCATCCACAAATATATTGAGGGAAGGCAACCAAGAGGATTTGAAAGCAAGGCAGAATTGCAGGAAACAGATTTCAGGAGGTAGATTCGAATCGCCTTTAAAGCACAGGAAAAGCAGCAAAACCTCGACAATGATGCCCTTGGCCAAAAAGGGCGTATGCGTTTTTTCCTGAATATATTCAGGAAAAAACGCATACGCCCTTTTTGGCCAACCAAGCAACCTGGAAAGGCAAATCAGCGCTACAAAGAAGTCTCGCTTCCCATCGGTCAAACGGGCCATGCTGAATAAAGTGTCAAAACCAGAAATGCAGGACAGGCCATGGAGAAATGGGAGCCTTGCTACGCTGATGGGCGGGATGTAAATTGCCAACAGCCACTCTGGAGAAGTGTACGGTGTGTCCTGAAACATCTAAAAAACTCAGCTTAGAGAGCATAGGGCACTTCCACTCATGGGCGTATAAGTTGGGAAAACTAAAAATCAGCAAGACACAGGCACCCCAAAGTTTTGGGCTGATCTGTTGACAAGAACCTCCACTTGGTTACACCTTAAATATCCCAGGAAAGAGAAGAATGGATAAAGAAGTTGTGGTCCTTATGTACAATGGAATATCACTCAGCCATGAAATCAACGTCATAAGGCTAGTAGCAGCATGATGAGTGGATTTAGGTATGACGATTCTAAGTGAAATAAGTCACACAGAAAAAGACACTTATCATAAGATATCACTTATAGAGGGAATGTAAAAACCGCTACCCTTGAACTGAGTTACAAAACAGAACAGAGTCACACGTTTAGAAAACACACTATGGCTGCTTAACGGGAAAGGTGAGGGGGGGTGATGCATAAAACAAGGGTTTCAAATTAGCTCAGATACCGTTCCATAAACCCAATATGTAATAGAGAAACCTACTCCTTGCTCAGTGAACTGAACTCAACACCCCCTATTCACCGCCCAAGAATATATCTGACTAGTAAGAATCTTAAAACCTATGTATTGATATCTCTCTGTAAGTGAGTCAAGTGGGTATAAAGCGGAATAAACACAGCAGTGAAAAGCAGCTAAACCCCATTATAAAAATCAATTACTTTTCAAAACCCGTGAAACAAAGACAGTGAAAGAGAGAGAAATTCTTACAAAATTCGTTCAGGGGCTGAGATGCCACCTGGATTGACCATATCTAGACCCACAGCTGACTGAGACATAAGGGTGGACACTCTTGGGGCTGAGAGGTTTGCTGAGGTTGGGTGAGCAAACGCAGACCCTTTAAAGTAATACGGCGTGGTACCCATCCCATGGGTCCCACATCTCCAGGTTCAAGGGCATCGTCCTACATTGAAAACATGCATGAGAAACCCCGAAGATGATACACCGTGTGATCGGGAAAGGTTGCTAAAACGAACCTCATTTCTCATCTCCTTGTGCTCCGGTTCGCCATTCCAGCCGCTTTACTAGCAATCTCCCTCCTTGGAGAATCAGCACCTTTATCCTCCTGTTCCGTACAGGTTGCAATTTGTCCTGAGGATGAACGGGAAGAGGGGGAACCAATGAGAGACTAGCTCTAGGTGTTGGGACAGGCACATGTCACTCTATTTTCCCATCAGGAAGAAGAATTAACCACAGGCTCAGCCTGCCGCCAGGAACCAGAATACGGCCTGAAGCAATCCTGCGCTTTTGCGGCCAGCTCCCAAGAAAGCGAGTTGAATAATGGAGCTCAGGGGCACTGCAATTCACAAGCCTGCAGACTTAGAAATGATAACTCTAGTCCACAAATATATTGAGGGAAGGCAACCAAGAGGATTTGAAAGCAAGGCAGAATTGCAGGAAACAGATTTCAGGAGGTAGATTCGAATCGCCTTTAAAGCACAGGAAAAGCGGCAAAACCTCGACAATGATGCCCTTGGCCAAAAAGGGCGTATGCGTTTTTTCCTGAATATATTCAGGAAAAAACGCATACGCCCTTTTTGGCCAACCAAGCAACCTGGAAAGGCAAATCAGCGCTACAAAGAAGTCTCGCTTCCCATCGGTCAAAAGGGCCATGCTGAATAAAGTGTCAAAACCAGAAATGCAGGACAGGCCATGGAGAAATGGGAGCCTTGCTGCGCTGATGGGCGGGATGCAAATTGCCAGCAGCCACTCTGGAGAAGTGTACGGTGTGTCCTGAAACATCTAAAAAACTCAGCTTAGAGAGCATAGGGCACTTCTACTCATGGGCGTATAAGTTGGGAAAACTAAAAATCAGCAAGAGACAGGCACCACAAAGTTTTGGGCTGCTCTGTTGACAAAAACCTCCACTTCGTTACACCTTAAATATCCCAGGAAAGAGAAGAATGGATAAAGAAGTTGTGGTCCTTATGTACAATGGAATATCACTCAGCCATGAAACCAACGTCATAAGGCTATTAGCAGCATGATGAATGGATTTTGGTACGACGATTCTAAGTGAAATAAGTCACACAGAAAAAGACACTTACCATAAGATATCACTTATAGAGGGAATGTAAAAACCGCTACCCTTGAACTGAATTACAAAACAGAACAGAGTCACACGTTTAGAAAACACACTATGGCTGCTTAACGGGAAAGGTGAGGGGGGGTGATGCATAAAACAAGGGTTTCAAATTAGCTCAGATACCGTTCCATAAACCCAATATGTAATAGAGAAACCTACTCCTTGCTCAGTGAACTGGACTCAACACCCCCTATTCACCGCCCAAGAATATATCTGACTAGTAAGAATCTTCACACCTATGTATTGATATCTCTCTGTAAGTGAGTCAAGTGGGTATAAAGCGGCATAAACACAGCAGTGAAAAGCAGCTAAACCCCATTATAAAAATCAATTACTTTTCAAAACCCGTGAAACAAAGACAGTGAAAGAGAGAGAAATTCTGACAAAATTCGTTCAGGGGCTGTGATGCCACCTGGATTGACCATATCTAGACCCACAGGTGATTGAGACATAAGGGTGGACACTCTTGGGGCTGAGAGGTTTGGTGAGGTTGGGTGAGCAAACGCAGACCCTTTAAAGTAATACGGCGTGGTACCCATCCCATGGGTCCCAAATCTACAGGTTCAAGGGCATCGTCCTACATTGAAAACATGCATGAGAAACTCCGGAGATGGTACACCGTGTGATCGGGAAAGGTTGCTAAAACGAACCTCATTTCTCATCTCCTTGTGCTCCGGTTCGCCATTCCAGCCGCTTTACTAGCAATCTCCCTCCTTGGAGAATCAGCACCTTTATCCTCCTGTTCCGTACAGGTTGCAATTTGACCTGAGGATGAACGGGAAGAGGGGGAACCAATGAGAGACTAGCTCTAGGTGTTGGGACAGGCACAGGTCACTCTATTTTCCCATCAGGAAGAAGAATTAACCACAGGCTCAGCCTGCCGCCCGGAGCCAGAATAGGGCCTAAAGCAATCCTGCGCTTTTGCGGCCAGCTCTCAAGAAAGCGAGTTGAATAATGGAGCTCAGGGGCACTGCAATTCACAAACCTGCAGACTTAGAAATGATAACTCTCATCCACAAATATATTGAGGGAAGGCAACCAAGAGGATTTGAAAGCAAGGCAGAATTGCAGGAAACAGATTTCAGGAGGTAGATTCGAATCGCCTTTAAAGCACAGGAAAAGCAGCAAAACCTCGACAATGATGCCCTTGGCCAAAAAGGGCGTATGCGTTTTTTCCTGAATATATTCAGGAAAAAACGCATACGCCCTTTTTGGCCAACCAAGCAACCTGGAAAGGCAAATCAGCGCTACAAAGAAGTCTCGCTTCCCATCGGTCAAACGGGCCATGCTGAATAAAGTGTCAAAACCAGAAATGCAGGACAGGCCATGGAGAAATGGGAGCCTTGCTACGCTGATGGGCGGGATGTAAATTGCCAACAGCCACTCTGGAGAAGTGTACGGTGTGTCCTGAAACATCTAAAAAACTCAGCTTAGAGAGCATAGGGCACTTCCACTCATGGGCGTATAAGTTGGGAAAACTAAAAATCAGCAAGACACAGGCACCCCAAAGTTTTGGGCTGATCTGTTGACAAGAACCTCCACTTGGTTACACCTTAAATATCCCAGGAAAGAGAAGAATGGATAAAGAAGTTGTGGTCCTTATGTACAATGGAATATCACTCAGCCATGAAATCAACGTCATAAGGCTAGTAGCAGCATGATGAGTGGATTTAGGTATGACGATTCTAAGTGAAATAAGTCACACAGAAAAAGACACTTATCATAAGATATCACTTATAGAGGGAATGTAAAAACCGCTACCCTTGAACTGAGTTACAAAACAGAACAGAGTCACACGTTTAGAAAACACACTATGGCTGCTTAACGGGAAAGGTGAGGTGGGGTGATGCATAAAACAAGGGTTTCAAATTAGCTCAGATACCGTTCCATAAACCCAATATGTAATAGACAAGACCTACTCCTTGCTCAGTGAACTGGACTCAACACCCCCTATTCACCGCCCAAGAATATATCTGACTAGTAAGAATCTTAAAACCTATGTATTGATATCTCTCTGTATGTGAGTCAAGTGGGTATAAAGTGGCATAAACACAGCAGTGAAAAGCAGCTAAACCCCATTATAAAAATCAATTACTTTTAAAAACCCGTGAAACAAGGACAGTGAAAGTGAGAGAAATACTTACACAATGCGTTCAGGGGCTGTGATGCCATCCTGGATTGACCATATCTAGACCCACAGCTGATTGAGACATAAGGGTGGACACTCTTGGGGCTGAGAGGTTTGGTGAGGTTGGGTGAGCTAACGCAGACCCTTTAAAGTCAAACGGCGTGGTACCCATCCCATGGGTCCCAAATCCCCAGGTTTAAGGGCATCTTCCTACGTCGAAAACATGCATGAGAAACCCAGAAGATGGTACACCGTGTGATCGGGAAAGGTTGCTAAAACGCACCTCATTTCTCATCTCCTTGTGCTCCGGTTCGCCATTCCAGCCGCTTTACTAGCAATCTCCCTCCTTGCAGAATCAGCACTTTTAACCTCCTGTTCCGTACAGGTTGCAAATTGTCCTGAGGATGAACGGGAAGAGGGGGAACCAATGAGAGACTAGCTCTAGGTGTTGGGACAGGAACATGTCACTCTATTTTCCCATCAGGAAGAAGAATTAACCACAGGCTCAGCCTGCCGCCCGGAGCCAGAATAGGGCCTGAAGCAATCCTGCGCTTTTGCGGCCAGCTCCCAAGAAAGCGAGTTGAATAATGGAGCTCAGGGGCACTGCAATTCACAAACCTGCAGACTTAGAAATGATAACTCTCGTCCACAAATATATTGAGGGAAGGCAACGAAGAGGATTTGAAAGCAAGGCAGAATTGCAGGAAACAGATTTCAGGAGGTAGATTCGAATCACCTTTAAAGCACAGGAAAAGCGGCAAAACCTCGACAATGATGCCCTTGGCCAAAAAGGGCGTATGCGTTTTTTCCTGAATATATTCAGGAAAAAACGCATACGCCCTTTTTGGCCAACCAAGCAACCTGGAAAGGCAAATCAGCGCTACAAAGAAGTCTCGCTTCCCATCGGTCAAAAGGGCCATGCTGAATAAAGTGTCAAAACCAGAAATGCAGGACAGGCCATGGAGAAATGGGAGCCTTGCTGCGCTGATGGGCGGGATGCAAATTGCCAACAGCCACTCTGGAGAAGTGTACGGTGTGTCCTGAAACATCTAAAAAACTCAGCTTAGAGAGCATAGGGCACTTCTACTCATGGGCGTATAAGTTGGGAAAACTAAAAATCAGCAAGACACAGGCACCACAAAGTTTTGGGCTGCTCTGTTGACAAAAACCTCCACTTCGTTACACCTTAAATATCCCAGGAAAGAGAAGAATGGATAAAGAAGTTGTGGTCCTTATGTACAATGGAATATCACTCAGCCGTGAAACCAACGTCATAAGGCTATTAGCAGCATGATGAATGGATTTTGGTACGACGATTCTAAGTGAAATAAGTCACACAGAAAAAGACACTTACCATAAGATATCACTTATAGAGGGAATGTAAAAACCGCTACCCTTGAACTGAATTACAAAACAGAACAGAGTCACACGTTTAGAAAACACACTATGGCTGCTTAACGGGAAAGGTGAGGGGGGGTGATGCATAAAACAAGGGTTTCAAATTAGCTCAGATACCGTTCCATAAACCCAATATGTAATAGAGAAACCTACTCCTTGCTCAGTGAACTGGACTCAACACCCCCTATTCACCGCCCAAGAATATATCTGACTAGTAAGAATCTTCACACCTATGTATTGATATCTCTCTGTAAGTGAGTCAAGTGGGTATAAAGCGGCATAAACACAGCAGTGAAAAGCAGCTAAACCCCATTATAAAAATCAATTACTTTTCAAAACCCGTGAAACAAAGACAGTGAAAGAGAGAGAAATTCTTACAAAATTCGTTCAGGGGCTGAGATGCCACCTGGATTGACCATATCTAGACCCACAGCTGACTGAGACATAAGGGTGGACACTCTTGGGGCTGAGAGGTTTGCTGAGGTTGGGTGAGCAAACGCAGACCCTTTAAAGTAATACGGCGTGGTACCCATCCCATGGGTCCCACATCTCCAGGTTCAAGGGCATCGTCCTACATTGAAAACATGCATGAGAAACCCCGAAGATGATACACCGTGTGATCGGGAAAGGTTGCTAAAACGAACCTCATTTCTCATCTCCTTGTGCTCCGGTTCGCCATTCCAGCCGCTTTACTAGCAATCTCCCTCCTTGGAGAATCAGCACCTTTATCCTCCTGTTCCGTACAGGTTGCAATTTGTCCTGAGGGTGAACGGGAAGAGGGGCAACCAATGAGAGACTAGCTCTAGGTGTTGGGACAGGCACAGGTCACTCTATTTTCCCATCAGGAAGAAGAATTAACCACAGGCTCAGCCTGCCGCCAGGAACCAGAATACGGCCTGAAGCAATCCTGCGCTTTTGCGGCCAGCTCCCAAGAAAGCGAGTTGAATAATGGAGCTCAGGGGCACTGCAATTCACAAACCTGCAGACTTAGAAATGATAACTCTCGTCCACAAATATATTGAGGGAAGGCAACCAAGAGGATTTGAAAGCAAGGCAGAATTGCAGGAAACAGATTTCAGGAGGTAGATTCGAATCACCTTTAAAGCACAGGAAAAGCGGCAAAACCTCGACAATGATGCCCTTGGCCAAAAAGGGCGTATGCGTTTTTTCCTGAATATATTCAGGAAAAAACGCATACGCCCTTTTTGACCAACCAAGCAACCTGGAAAGGCAAATCAGCGCTACAAAGAAGTCTCGCTTCCCATCGGTCAAAAGGGCCATGCTGAATAAAGTGTCAAAACCAGAAATGCAGGACAGGCCATGGAGAAATGGGAGCCTTGCAGCGCTGATGGGCGGGATGTAAATTGCCAACAGCCACTCTGGAGAAGTGTACGGTGTGTCCTGAAACATCTAAAAAACTCAGCTTAGAGAGCATAGGGCACTTCCACTCATGGGCCTATAAGTTGGGAAAACAAAAATCAGCAAGACACAGGCACCACAAAGTTTTGGGCTGCTCTGTTGACAAAAACCTCCACTTCGTTACACCTTAAATATCCCAGGAAAGAGAAGAATGGATAAAGAAGTTGTGGTCCTTATGTACAATGGAATATCACTCAGCCATGAAACCAACGTCATAAGGCTATTAGCAGCATGATGAATGGATTTTGGTACGACGATTCTAAGTGAAATAAGTCACACAGAAAAAGACACTTACCATAAGATATCACTTATAGAGGGAATGTAAAAACCGCTACCCTTGAACTGAATTACAAAACAGAACAGAGTCACACGTTTAGAAAACACACTATGGCTGCTTAACGGGAAAGGTGAGGGGGGGTGATGCATAAAACAAGGGTTTCAAATTAGCTCAGATACCGTTCCATAAACCCAATATGTAATAGAGAAACCTACTCCTTGCTCAGTGACTGGACTCAACACCCCCTATTCACCGCCCAAGAATATATCTGACTAGTAAGAATCTTAAAACCTATGTATTGATATCTCTCTGTAAGTGAGTCAAGTGGGTATAAAGCGGCATAAACACAGCAGTGAAAAGCAGCTAAACCCCATTATAAAAATCAATTACTTTTCAAAACCCGTGAAACAAAGACAGTGAAAGAGAGAGAAATTCTTACAAAATTCGTTCAGGGGCTGAGATGCCACCTGGATTGACCATATCTAGACCCACAGCTGACTGAGACATAAGGGTGGACACTCTTGGGGCTGAGAGGTTTGCTGAGGTTGGGTGAGCAAACGCAGACCCTTTAAAGTAATACGGCGTGGTACCCATCCCATGGGTCCCACATCTCCAGGTTCAAGGGCATCGTCCTACATTGAAAACATGCATGAGAAACCCCGAAGATGATACACCGTGTGATCGGGAAAGGTTGCTAAAACGAACCTCATTTCTCATCTCCTTGTGCTCCGGTTCGCCATTCCAGCCGCTTTACTAGCAATCTCCCTCCTTGGAGAATCAGCACCTTTATCCTCCTGTTCCGTACAGGTTGCAATTTGTCCTGAGGATGAACGGGAAGAGGGGGAACCAATGAGAGACTAGCTCTAGGTGTTGGGACAGGCACATGTCACTCTATTTTCCCATCAGGAAGAAGAATTAACCACAGGCTCAGCCTGCCGCCAGGAAGCAGAATACGGCCTGAAGCAATCCTGCGCTTTTGCGGCCAGCTCCCAAGAAAGCGAGTTGAATAATGGAGCTCAGGGGCACTGCATTTCACAAGCCTGCAGACTTAGAAATGATAACTCTAGTCCACAAATATATTGAGGGAAGGCAACCAAGAGGATTTGAAAGCAAGGCAGAATTGCAGGAAACAGATTTCAGGAGGTAGATTCGAATCGCCTTTAAAGCACAGGAAAAGCGGCAAAACCTCGACAATGATGCCCTTGGCCAAAAAGGGCGTATGCGTTTTTTCCTGAATATATTCAGGAAAAAACGCATACGCCCTTTTTGGCCAACCAAGCAACCTGGAAAGGCAAATCAGCGCTACAAAGAAGTCTCGCTTCCCATCGGTCAAAAGGGCCATGCTGAATAAAGTGTCAAAACCAGAAATGCAGGACAGGCCATGGAGAAATGGGAGCCTTGCTGCGCTGATGGGCGGGATGCAAATTGCCAACAGCCACTCTGGAGAAGTGTACGGTGTGTCCTGAAACATCTAAAAAACTCAGCTTAGAGAGCATAGGGCACTTCTACTCATGGGCGTATAAGTTGGGAAAACTAAAAATCAGCAAGACACAGGCACCACAAAGTTTTGGGCTGCTCTGTTGACAAAAACCTCCACTTCGTTACACCTTAAATATCCCAGGAAAGAGAAGAATGGATAAAGAAGTTGTGGTCCTTATGTACAATGGAATATCACTCAGCCGTGAAACCAACGTCATAAGGCTATTAGCAGCATGATGAATGGATTTTGGTACGACGATTCTAAGTGAAATAAGTCACACAGAAAAAGACACTTACCATAAGATATCACTTATAGAGGGAATGTAAAAACCGCTACCCTTGAACTGAATTACAAAACAGAACAGAGTCACACGTTTAGAAAACACACTATGGCTGCTTAACGGGAAAGGTGAGGGGGGGTGATGCATAAAACAAGGGTTTCAAATTAGCTCAGATACCGTTCCATAAACCCAATATGTAATAGAGAAACCTACTCCTTGCTCAGTGAACTGGACTCAACACCCCCTATTCACCGCCCAAGAATATATCTGACTAGTAAGAATCTTCACACCTATGTATTGATATCTCTCTGTAAGTGAGTCAAGTGGGTATAAAGCGGCATAAACACAGCAGTGAAAAGCAGCTAAACCCCATTATAAAAATCAATTACTTTTCAAAACCCGTGAAACAAAGACAGTGAAAGAGAGAGAAATTCTTACAAAATTCGTTCAGGGGCTGAGATGCCACCTGGATTGACCATATCTAGACCCACAGCTGACTGAGACATAAGGGTGGACACTCTTGGGGCTGAGAGGTTTGCTGAGGTTGGGTGAGCAAACGCAGACCCTTTAAAGTAATACGGCGTGGTACCCATCCCATGGGTCCCACATCTCCAGGTTCAAGGGCATCGTCCTACATTGAAAACATGCATGAGAAACCCCGAAGATGATACACCGTGTGATCGGGAAAGGTTGCTAAAACGAACCTCATTTCTCATCTCCTTGTGCTCCGGTTCGCCATTCCAGCCGCTTTACTAGCAATCTCCCTCCTTGGAGAATCAGCACCTTTATCCTCCTGTTCCGTACAGGTTGCAATTTGTCCTGAGGGTGAACGGGAAGAGGGGCAACCAATGAGAGACTAGCTCTAGGTGTTGGGACAGGCACAGGTCACTCTATTTTCCCATCAGGAAGAAGAATTAACCACAGGCTCAGCCTGCCGCCAGGAACCAGAATACGGCCTGAAGCAATCCTGCGCTTTTGCGGCCAGCTCCCAAGAAAGCGAGTTGAATAATGGAGCTCAGGGGCACTGCAATTCACAAGCCTGCAGACTTAGAAATGATAACTCTAGTCCACAAATATATTGAGGGAAGGCAACCAAGAGGATTTGAAAGCAAGGCAGAATTGCAGGAAACAGATTTCAGGAGGTAGATTCGAATCGCCTTTAAAGCACAGGAAAAGCGGCAAAACCTCGACAATGATGCCCTTGGCCAAAAAGGGCGTATGCGTTTTTTCCTGAATATATTCAGGAAAAAACGCATACGCCCTTTTTGGCCAACCAAGCAACCTGGAAAGGCAAATCAGCGCTACAAAGAAGTCTCGCTTCCCATCGGTCAAAAGGGCCATGCTGAATAAAGTGTCAAAACCAGAAATGCAGGACAGGCCATGGAGAAATGGGAGCCTTGCTGCGCTGATGGGCGGGATGCAAATTGCCAACAGCCACTCTGGAGAAGTGTACGGTGTGTCCTGAAACATCTAAAAAACTCAGCTTAGAGAGCATAGGGCACTTCTACTCATGGGCGTATAAGTTGGGAAAACTAAAAATCAGCAAGAGACAGGCACCACAAAGTTTTGGGCTGCTCTGTTGACAAAAACCTCCACTTCGTTACACCTTAAATATCCCAGGAAAGAGAAGAATGGATAAAGAAGTTGTGGTCCTTATGTACAATGGAATATCACTCAGCCGTGAAACCAACGTCATAAGGCTATTAGCAGCATGATGAATGGATTTTGGTACGACGATTCTAAGTGAAATAAGTCACACAGAAAAAGACACTTACCATAAGATATCACTTATAGAGGGAATGTAAAAACCGCTACCCTTGAACTGAATTACAAAACAGAACAGAGTCACACGTTTAGAAAACACACTATGGCTGCTTAACGGGAAAGGTGAGGGGGGGTGATGCATAAAACAAGGGTTTCAAATTAGCTCAGATACCGTTCCATAAACCCAATATGTAATAGAGAAACCTACTCCTTGCTCAGTGAACTGGACTCAACACCCCCTATTCACCGCCCAAGAATATATCTGACTAGTAAGAATCTTCACACCTATGTATTGATATCTCTCTGTAAGTGAGTCAAGTGGGTATAAAGCGGCATAAACACAGCAGTGAAAAGCAGCTAAACCCCATTATAAAAATCAATTACTTTTCAAAACCCGTGAAACAAAGACAGTGAAAGAGAGAGAAATTCTTACAAAATTCGTTCAGGGGCTGAGATGCCACCTGGATTGACCATATCTAGACCCACAGCTGACTGAGACATAAGGGTGGACACTCTTGGGGCTGAGAGGTTTGCTGAGGTTGGGTGAGCAAACGCAGACCCTTTAAAGTAATACGGCGTGGTACCCATCCCATGGGTCCCACATCTCCAGGTTCAAGGGCATCGTCCTACATTGAAAACATGCATGAGAAACCCCGAAGATGATACACCGTGTGATCGGGAAAGGTTGCTAAAACGAACCTCATTTCTCATCTCCTTGTGCTCCGGTTCGCCATTCCAGCCGCTTTACTAGCAATCTCCCTCCTTGGAGAATCAGCACCTTTATCCTCCTGTTCCGTACAGGTTGCAATTTGTCCTGAGGGTGAACGGGAAGAGGGGCAACCAATGAGAGACTAGCTCTAGGTGTTGGGACAGGCACAGGTCACTCTATTTTCCCATCAGGAAGAAGAATTAACCACAGGCTCAGCCTGCCGCCAGGAACCAGAATACGGCCTGAAGCAATCCTGCGCTTTTGCGGCCAGCTCCCAAGAAAGCGAGTTGAATAATGGAGCTCAGGGGCACTGCAATTCACAAGCCTGCAGACTTAGAAATGATAACTCTAGTCCACAAATATATTGAGGGAAGGCAACCAAGAGGATTTGAAAGCAAGGCAGAATTGCAGGAAACAGATTTCAGGAGGTAGATTCGAATCGCCTTTAAAGCACAGGAAAAGCGGCAAAACCTCGACAATGATGCCCTTGGCCAAAAAGGGCGTATGCGTTTTTTCCTGAATATATTCAGGAAAAAACGCATACGCCCTTTTTGGCCAACCAAGCAACCTGGAAAGGCAAATCAGCGCTACAAAGAAGTCTCGCTTCCCATCGGTCAAAAGGGCCATGCTGAATAAAGTGTCAAAACCAGAAATGCAGGACAGGCCATGGAGAAATGGGAGCCTTGCTGCGCTGATGGGCGGGATGCAAATTGCCAACAGCCACTCTGGAGAAGTGTACGGTGTGTCCTGAAACATCTAAAAAACTCAGCTTAGAGAGCATAGGGCACTTCTACTCATGGGCGTATAAGTTGGGAAAACTAAAAATCAGCAAGACACAGGCACCACAAAGTTTTGGGCTGCTCTGTTGACAAAAACCTCCACTTCGTTACACCTTAAATATCCCAGGAAAGAGAAGAATGGATAAAGAAGTTGTGGTCCTTATGTACAATGGAATATCACTCAGCCGTGAAACCAACGTCATAAGGCTATTAGCAGCATGATGAATGGATTTTGGTACGACGATTCTAAGTGAAATAAGTCACACAGAAAAAGACACTTACCATAAGATATCACTTATAGAGGGAATGTAAAAACCGCTACCCTTGAACTGAATTACAAAACAGAACAGAGTCACACGTTTAGAAAACACACTATGGCTGCTTAACGGGAAAGGTGAGGGGGGGTGATGCATAAAACAAGGGTTTCAAATTAGCTCAGATACCGTTCCATAAACCCAATATGTAATAGAGAAACCTACTCCTTGCTCAGTGAACTGGACTCAACACCCCCTATTCACCGCCCAAGAATATATCTGACTAGTAAGAATCTTCACACCTATGTATTGATATCTCTCTGTAAGTGAGTCAAGTGGGTATAAAGCGGCATAAACACAGCAGTGAAAAGCAGCTAAACCCCATTATAAAAATCAATTACTTTTCAAAACCCGTGAAACAAAGACAGTGAAAGAGAAAGAAATTCTGACAAAATTCGTTCAGGGGCTGAGATGCCACCTGGATTGACCATATCTAGACCCACAGCTGACTGAGACATAAGGGTGGACACTCTTGGGGCTGAGAGGTTTGCTGAGGTTGGGTGAGCAAACGCAGACCCTTTAAAGTAATACGGCGTGGTACCCATCCCATGGGTCCCACATCTCCAGGTTCAAGGGCATCGTCCTACATTGAAAACATGCATGAGAAACCCCGAAGATGATACACCGTGTGATCGGGAAAGGTTGCTAAAACGAACCTCATTTCTCATCTCCTTGTGCTCCGGTTCGCCATTCCAGCCGCTTTACTAGCAATCTCCCTCCTTGGAGAATCAGCACCTTTATCCTCCTGTTCCGTACAGGTTGCAATTTGTCCTGAGGGTGAACGGGAAGAGGGGCAACCAATGAGAGACTAGCTCTAGGTGTTGGGACAGGCACAGGTCACTCTATTTTCCCATCAGGAAGAAGAATTAACCACAGGCTCAGCCTGCCGCCAGGAACCAGAATACGGCCTGAAGCAATCCTGCGCTTTTGCGGCCAGCTCCCAAGAAAGCGAGTTGAATAATGGAGCTCAGGGGCACTGCAATTCACAAGCCTGCAGACTTAGAAATGATAACTCTAGTCCACAAATATATTGAGGGAAGGCAACCAAGAGGATTTGAAAGCAAGGCAGAATTGCAGGAAACAGATTTCAGGAGGTAGATTCGAATCGCCTTTAAAGCACAGGAAAAGCGGCAAAACCTCGACAATGATGCCCTTGGCCAAAAAGGGCGTATGCGTTTTTTCCTGAATATATTCAGGAAAAAACGCATACGCCCTTTTTGGCCAACCAAGCAACCTGGAAAGGCAAATCAGCGCTACAAAGAAGTCTCGCTTCCCATCGGTCAAAAGGGCCATGCTGAATAAAGTGTCAAAACCAGAAATGCAGGACAGGCCATGGAGAAATGGGAGCCTTGCTGCGCTGATGGGCGGGATGCAAATTGCCAACAGCCACTCTGGAGAAGTGTACGGTGTGTCCTGAAACATCTAAAAAACTCAGCTTAGAGAGCATAGGGCACTTCTACTCATGGGCGTATAAGTTGGGAAAACTAAAAATCAGCAAGAGACAGGCACCACAAAGTTTTGGGCTGCTCTGTTGACAAAAACCTCCACTTCGTTACACCTTAAATATCCCAGGAAAGAGAAGAATGGATAAAGAAGTTGTGGTCCTTATGTACAATGGAATATCACTCAGCCATGAAACCAACGTCATAAGGCTATTAGCAGCATGATGAATGGATTTTGGTACGACGATTCTAAGTGAAATAAGTCACACAGAAAAAGACACTTACCATAAGATATCACTTATAGAGGGAATGTAAAAACCGCTACCCTTGAACTGAATTACAAAACAGAACAGAGTCACACGTTTAGAAAACACACTATGGCTGCTTAACGGGAAAGGTGAGGGGGGGTGATGCATAAAACAAGGGTTTCAAATTAGCTCAGATACCGTTCCATAAACCCAATATGTAATAGAGAAACCTACTCCTTGCTCAGTGAACTGGACTCAACACCCCCTATTCACCGCCCAAGAATATATCTGACTAGTAAGAATCTTCACACCTATGTATTGATATCTCTCTGTAAGTGAGTCAAGTGGGTATAAAGCGGCATAAACACAGCAGTGAAAAGCAGCTAAACCCCATTATAAAAATCAATTACTTTTCAAAACCCGTGAAACAAAGACAGTGAAAGAGAGAGAAATTCTTACAAAATTCGTTCAGGGGCTGAGATGCCACCTGGATTGACCATATCTAGACCCACAGCTGACTGAGACATAAGGGTGGACACTCTTGGGGCTGAGAGGTTTGCTGAGGTTGGGTGAGCAAACGCAGACCCTTTAAAGTAATACGGCGTGGTACCCATCCCATGGGTCCCACATCTCCAGGTTCAAGGGCATCGTCCTACATTGAAAACATGCATGAGAAACCCCGAAGATGATACACCGTGTGATCGGGAAAGGTTGCTAAAACGAACCTCATTTCTCATCTCCTTGTGCTCCGGTTCGCCATTCCAGCCGCTTTACTAGCAATCTCCCTCCTTGGAGAATCAGCACCTTTATCCTCCTGTTCCGTACAGGTTGCAATTTGTCCTGAGGGTGAACGGGAAGAGGGGCAACCAATGAGAGACTAGCTCTAGGTGTTGGGACAGGCACAGGTCACTCTATTTTCCCATCAGGAAGAAGAATTAACCACAGGCTCAGCCTGCCGCCAGGAACCAGAATACGGCCTGAAGCAATCCTGCGCTTTTGCGGCCAGCTCCCAAGAAAGCGAGTTGAATAATGGAGCTCAGGGGCACTGCAATTCACAAGCCTGCAGACTTAGAAATGATAACTCTAGTCCACAAATATATTGAGGGAAGGCAACCAAGAGGATTTGAAAGCAAGGCAGAATTGCAGGAAACAGATTTCAGGAGGTAGATTCGAATCGCCTTTAAAGCACAGGAAAAGCGGCAAAACCTCGACAATGATGCCCTTGGCCAAAAAGGGCGTATGCGTTTTTTCCTGAATATATTCAGGAAAAAACGCATACGCCCTTTTTGGCCAACCAAGCAACCTGGAAAGGCAAATCAGCGCTACAAAGAAGTCTCGCTTCCCATCGGTCAAAAGGGCCATGCTGAATAAAGTGTCAAAACCAGAAATGCAGGACAGGCCATGGAGAAATGGGAGCCTTGCTGCGCTGATGGGCGGGATGCAAATTGCCAACAGCCACTCTGGAGAAGTGTACGGTGTGTCCTGAAACATCTAAAAAACTCAGCTTAGAGAGCATAGGGCACTTCTACTCATGGGCGTATAAGTTGGGAAAACTAAAAATCAGCAAGACACAGGCACCACAAAGTTTTGGGCTGCTCTGTTGACAAAAACCTCCACTTCGTTACACCTTAAATATCCCAGGAAAGAGAAGAATGGATAAAGAAGTTGTGGTCCTTATGTACAATGGAATATCACTCAGCCATGAAACCAACGTCATAAGGCTATTAGCAGCATGATGAATGGATTTTGGTACGACGATTCTAAGTGAAATAAGTCACACAGAAAAAGACACTTACCATAAGATATCACTTATAGAGGGAATGTAAAAACCGCTACCCTTGAACTGAATTACAAAACAGAACAGAGTCACACGTTTAGAAAACACACTATGGCTGCTTAACGGGAAAGGTGAGGGGGGGTGATGCATAAAACAAGGGTTTCAAATTAGCTCAGATACCGTTCCATAAACCCAATATGTAATAGAGAAACCTACTCCTTGCTCAGTGAACTGGACTCAACACCCCCTATTCACCGCCCAAGAATATATCTGACTAGTAAGAATCTTCACACCTATGTATTGATATCTCTCTGTAAGTGAGTCAAGTGGGTATAAAGCGGCATAAACACAGCAGTGAAAAGCAGCTAAACCCCATTATAAAAATCAATTACTTTTCAAAACCCGTGAAACAAAGACAGTGAAAGAGAGAGAAATTCTGACAAAATTCGTTCAGGGGCTGTGATGCCACCTGGATTGACCATATCTAGACCCACAGGTGATTGAGACATAAGGGTGGACACTCTTGGGGCTGAGAGGTTTGGTGAGGTTGGGTGAGCAAACGCAGACCCTTTAAAGTAATACGGCGTGGTACCCATCCCATGGGTCCCAAATCTACAGGTTCAAGGGCATCGTCCTACATTGAAAACATGCATGAGAAACTCCGGAGATGGTACACCGTGTGATCGGGAAAGGTTGCTAAAACGAACCTCATTTCTCATCTCCTTGTGCTCCGGTTCGCCATTCCAGCCGCTTTACTAGCAATCTCCCTCCTTGGAGAATCAGCACCTTTATCCTCCTGTTCCGTACAGGTTGCAATTTGACCTGAGGATGAACGGGAAGAGGGGGAACCAATGAGAGACTAGCTCTAGGTGTTGGGACAGGCACAGGTCACTCTATTTTCCCATCAGGAAGAAGAATTAACCACAGGCTCAGCCTGCCGCCCGGAGCCAGAATAGGGCCTAAAGCAATCCTGCGCTTTTGCGGCCAGCTCCCAAGAAAGCGAGTTGAATAATGGAGCTCAGGGGCACTGCAATTCATAAACCTGCAGACTTAGAAATGATAACTCTCATCCACAAATATATTGAGGGAAGGCAACCAAGAGGATTTGAAAGCAAGGCAGAATTGCAGGAAACAGATTTCAGGAGGTAGATTCGAATCGCCTTTAAAGCACAGGAAAAGCAGCAAAACCTCGACAATGATGCCCTTGGCCAAAAAGGGCGTATGCGTTTTTTCCTGAATATATTCAGGAAAAAACGCATACGCCCTTTTTGGCCAACCAAGCAACCTGGAAAGGCAAATCAGCGCTACAAAGAAGTCTCGCTTCCCATCGGTCAAACGGGCCATGCTGAATAAAGTGTCAAAACCAGAAATGCAGGACAGGCCATGGAGAAATGGGAGCCTTGCTACGCTGATGGGCGGGATGTAAATTGCCAACAGCCACTCTGGAGAAGTGTACGGTGTGTCCTGAAACATCTAAAAAACTCAGCTTAGAGAGCATAGGGCACTTCCACTCATGGGCGTATAAGTTGGGAAAACTAAAAATCAGCAAGACACAGGCACCCCAAAGTTTTGGGCTGATCTGTTGACAAGAACCTCCACTTGGTTACACCTTAAATATCCCAGGAAAGAGAAGAATGGATAAAGAAGTTGTGGTCCTTATGTACAATGGAATATCACTCAGCCATGAAATCAACGTCATAAGGCTAGTAGCAGCATGATGAGTGGATTTAGGTATGACGATTCTAAGTGAAATAAGTCACACAGAAAAAGACACTTATCATAAGATATCACTTATAGAGGGAATGTAAAAACCGCTACCCTTGAACTGAGTTACAAAACAGAACAGAGTCACACGTTTAGAAAACACACTATGGCTGCTTAACGGGAAAGGTGAGGGGGGGTGATGCATAAAACAAGGGTTTCAAATTAGCTCAGATACCGTTCCATAAACCCAATATGTAATAGAGAAACCTACTCCTTGCTCAGTGAACTGAACTCAACACCCCCTATTCACCGCCCAAGAATATATCTGACTAGTAAGAATCTTAAAACCTATGTATTGATATCTCTCTGTAAGTGAGTCAAGTGGGTATAAAGCAGAATAAACACAGCAGTGAAAAGCAGCTAAACCCCATTATAAAAATCAATTACTTTTCAAAACCCGTGAAACAAAGACAGTGAAAGAGAGAGAAATTCTTACAAAATTCGTTCAGGGGCTGAGATGCCACCTGGATTGACCATATCTAGACCCACAGCTGACTGAGACATAAGGGTGGACACTCTTGGGGCTGAGAGGTTTGCTGAGGTTGGGTGAGCAAACGCAGACCCTTTAAAGTAATACGGCGTGGTACCCATCCCATGGGTCCCACATCTCCAGGTTCAAGGGCATCGTCCTACATTGAAAACATGCATGAGAAACCCCGAAGATGATACACCGTGTGATCGGGAAAGGTTGCTAAAACGAACCTCATTTCTCATCTCCTTGTGCTCCGGTTCGCCATTCCAGCCGCTTTACTAGCAATCTCCCTCCTTGGAGAATCAGCACCTTTATCCTCCTGTTCCGTACAGGTTGCAATTTGTCCTGAGGATGAACGGGAAGAGGGGGAACCAATGAGAGACTAGCTCTAGGTGTTGGGACAGGCACATGTCACTCTATTTTCCCATCAGGAAGAAGAATTAACCACAGGCTCAGCCTGCCGCCAGGAACCAGAATACGGCCTGAAGCAATCCTGCGCTTTTGCGGCCAGCTCCCAAGAAAGCGAGTTGAATAATGGAGCTCAGGGGCACTGCAATTCACAAGCCTGCAGACTTAGAAATGATAACTCTAGTCCACAAATATATTGAGGGAAGGCAACCAAGAGGATTTGAAAGCAAGGCAGAATTGCAGGAAACAGATTTCAGGAGGTAGATTCGAATCGCCTTTAAAGCACAGGAAAAGCGGCAAAACCTCGACAATGATGCCCTTGGCCAAAAAGGGCGTATGCGTTTTTTCCTGAATATATTCAGGAAAAAACGCATACGCCCTTTTTGGCCAACCAAGCAACCTGGAAAGGCAAATCAGCGCTACAAAGAAGTCTCGCTTCCCATCGGTCAAAAGGGCCATGCTGAATAAAGTGTCAAAACCAGAAATGCAGGACAGGCCATGGAGAAATGGGAGCCTTGCTGCGCTGATGGGCGGGATGCAAATTGCCAACAGCCACTCTGGAGAAGTGTACGGTGTGTCCTGAAACATCTAAAAAACTCAGCTTAGAGAGCATAGGGCACTTCTACTCATGGGCGTATAAGTTGGGAAAACTAAAAATCAGCAAGACACAGGCACCACAAAGTTTTGGGCTGCTCTGTTGACAAAAACCTCCACTTCGTTACACCTTAAATATCCCAGGAAAGAGAAGAATGGATAAAGAAGTTGTGGTCCTTATGTACAATGGAATATCACTCAGCCATGAAACCAACGTCATAAGGCTATTAGCAGCATGATGAATGGATTTTGGTACGACGATTCTAAGTGAAATAAGTCACACAGAAAAAGACACTTACCATAAGATATCACTTATAGAGGGAATGTAAAAACCGCTACCCTTGAACTGAATTACAAAACAGAACAGAGTCACACGTTTAGAAAACACACTATGGCTGCTTAACGGGAAAGGTGAGGGGGGGTGATGCATAAAACAAGGGTTTCAAATTAGCTCAGATACCGTTCCATAAACCCAATATGTAATAGAGAAACCTACTCCTTGCTCAGTGAACTGGACTCAACACCCCCTATTCACCGCCCAAGAATATATCTGACTAGTAAGAATCTTCACACCTATGTATTGATATCTCTCTGTAAGTGAGTCAAGTGGGTATAAAGCGGCATAAACACAGCAGTGAAAAGCAGCTAAACCCCATTATAAAAATCAATTACTTTTCAAAACCCGTGAAACAAAGACAGTGAAAGAGAGAGAAATTCTGACAAAATTCGTTCAGGGGCTGTGATGCCGCCTGGATTGACCATATCTAGACCCACAGGTGATTGAGACATAAGGGTGGACACTCTTGGGGCTGAGAGGTTTGGTGAGGTTGGGTGAGCAAACGCAGACCCTTTAAAGTAATACGGCGTGGTACCCATCCCATGGGTCCCAAATCTACAGGTTCAAGGGCATCGTCCTACATTGAAAACATGCATGAGAAACTCCGGAGATGGTACACCGTGTGATCGGGAAAGGTTGCTAAAACGAACCTCATTTCTCATCTCCTTGTGCTCCGGTTCGCCATTCCAGCCGCTTTACTAGCAATCTCCCTCCTTGGAGAATCAGCACCTTTATCCTCCTGTTCCGTACAGGTTGCAATTTGACCTGAGGATGAACGGGAAGAGGGGGAACCAATGAGAGACTAGCTCTAGGTGTTGGGACAGGCACAGGTCACTCTATTTTCCCATCAGGAAGAAGAATTAACCACAGGCTCAGCCTGCCGCCCGGAGCCAGAATAGGGCCTAAAGCAATCCTGCGCTTTTGCGGCCAGCTCCCAAGAAAGCGAGTTGAATAATGGAGCTCAGGGGCACTGCAATTCACAAACCTGCAGACTTAGAAATGATAACTCTCATCCACAAATATATTGAGGGAAGGCAACCAAGAGGATTTGAAAGCAAGGCAGAATTGCAGGAAACAGATTTCAGGAGGTAGATTCGAATCGCCTTTAAAGCACAGGAAAAGCAGCAAAACCTCGACAATGATGCCCTTGGCCAAAAAGGGCGTATGCGTTTTTTCCTGAATATATTCAGGAAAAAACGCATACGCCCTTTTTGGCCAACCAAGCAACCTGGAAAGGCAAATCAGCGCTACAAAGAAGTCTCGCTTCCCATCAGTCAAACGGGCCATGCTGAATAAAGTGTCAAAACCAGAAATGCAGGACAGGCCATGGAGAAATGGGAGCCTTGCTACGCTGATGGGCGGGATGTAAATTGCCAACAGCCACTCTGGAGAAGTGTACGGTGTGTCCTGAAACATCTAAAAAACTCAGCTTAGAGAGCATAGGGCACTTCCACTCATGGGCGTATAAGTTGGGAAAACTAAAAATCAGCAAGACACAGGCACCCCAAAGTTTTGGGCTGATCTGTTGACAAGAACCTCCACTTGGTTACACCTTAAATATCCCAGGAAAGAGAAGAATGGATAAAGAAGTTGTGGTCCTTATGTACAATGGAATATCACTCAGCCATGAAATCAACGTCATAAGGCTAGTAGCAGCATGATGAGTGGATTTAGGTATGACGATTCTAAGTGAAATAAGTCACACAGAAAAAGACACTTATCATAAGATATCACTTATAGAGGGAATGTAAAAACCGCTACCCTTGAACTGAGTTACAAAACAGAACAGAGTCACACGTTTAGAAAACACACTATGGCTGCTTAACGGGAAAGGTGAGGTGGGGTGATGCATAAAACAAGGGTTTCAAATTAGCTCAGATACCGTTCCATAAACCCAATATGTAATAGACAAGACCTACTCCTTGCTCAGTGAACTGGACTCAACACCCCCTATTCACCGCCCAAGAATATATCTGACTAGTAAGAATCTTAAAACCTATGTATTGATATCTCTCTGTATGTGAGTCAAGTGGGTATAAAGTGGCATAAACACAGCAGTGAAAAGCAGCTAAACCCCATTATAAAAATCAATTACTTTTAAAAACCCGTGAAACAAGGACAGTGAAAGTGAGAGAAATACTTACACAATGCGTTCAGGGGCTGTGATGCCATCCTGGATTGACCATATCTAGACCCACAGCTGATTGAGACATAAGGGTGGACACTCTTGGGGCTGAGAGGTTTGGTGAGGTTGGGTGAGCTAACGCAGACCCTTTAAAGTCAAACGGCGTGGTACCCATCCCATGGGTCCCAAATCCCCAGGTTTAAGGGCATCTTCCTACGTCGAAAACATGCATGAGAAACCCAGAAGATGGTACACCGTGTGATCGGGAAAGGTTGCTAAAACGCACCTCATTTCTCATCTCCTTGTGCTCCGGTTCGCCATTCCAGCCGCTTTACTAGCAATCTCCCTCCTTGGAGAATCAGCACCTTTATCCTCCTGTTCCGTACAGGTTGCAATTTGTCCTGAGGATGAACGGGAAGAGGGGGAACCAATGAGAGACTAGCTCTAGGTGTTGGGACAGGCACATGTCACTCTATTTTCCCATCAGGAAGAAGAATTAACCACAGGCTCAGCCTGCCGCCAGGAAGCAGAATACGGCCTGAAGCAATCCTGCGCTTTTGCGGCCAGCTCCCAAGAAAGCGAGTTGAATAATGGAGCTCAGGGGCACTGCATTTCACAAGCCTGCAGACTTAGAAATGATAACTCTAGTCCACAAATATATTGAGGGAAGGCAACCAAGAGGATTTGAAAGCAAGGCAGAATTGCAGGAAACAGATTTCAGGAGGTAGATTCGAATCGCCTTTAAAGCACAGGAAAAGCGGCAAAACCTCGACAATGATGCCCTTGGCCAAAAAGGGCGTATGCGTTTTTTCCTGAATATATTCAGGAAAAAACGCATACGCCCTTTTTGGCCAACCAAGCAACCTGGAAAGGCAAATCAGCGCTACAAAGAAGTCTCGCTTCCCATCGGTCAAAAGGGCCATGCTGAATAAAGTGTCAAAACCAGAAATGCAGGACAGGCCATGGAGAAATGGGAGCCTTGCTGCGCTGATGGGCGGGATGCAAATTGCCAACAGCCACTCTGGAGAAGTGTACGGTGTGTCCTGAAACATCTAAAAAACTCAGCTTAGAGAGCATAGGGCACTTCTACTCATGGGCGTATAAGTTGGGAAAACTAAAAATCAGCAAGACACAGGCACCACAAAGTTTTGGGCTGCTCTGTTGACAAAAACCTCCACTTCGTTACACCTTAAATATCCCAGGAAAGAGAAGAATGGATAAAGAAGTTGTGGTCCTTATGTACAATGGAATATCACTCAGCCGTGAAACCAACGTCATAAGGCTATTAGCAGCATGATGAATGGATTTTGGTACGACGATTCTAAGTGAAATAAGTCACACAGAAAAAGACACTTACCATAAGATATCACTTATAGAGGGAATGTAAAAACCGCTACCCTTGAACTGAATTACAAAACAGAACAGAGTCACACGTTTAGAAAACACACTATGGCTGCTTAACGGGAAAGGTGAGGGGGGGTGATGCATAAAACAAGGGTTTCAAATTAGCTCAGATACCGTTCCATAAACCCAATATGTAATAGAGAAACCTACTCCTTGCTCAGTGAACTGGACTCAACACCCCCTATTCACCGCCCAAGAATATATCTGACTAGTAAGAATCTTCACACCTATGTATTGATATCTCTCTGTAAGTGAGTCAAGTGGGTATAAAGCGGCATAAACACAGCAGTGAAAAGCAGCTAAACCCCATTATAAAAATCAATTACTTTTCAAAACCCGTGAAACAAAGACAGTGAAAGAGAGAGAAATTCTTACAAAATTCGTTCAGGGGCTGAGATGCCACCTGGATTGACCATATCTAGACCCACAGCTGACTGAGACATAAGGGTGGACACTCTTGGGGCTGAGAGGTTTGCTGAGGTTGGGTGAGCAAACGCAGACCCTTTAAAGTAATACGGCGTGGTACCCATCCCATGGGTCCCACATCTCCAGGTTCAAGGGCATCGTCCTACATTGAAAACATGCATGAGAAACCCCGAAGATGATACACCGTGTGATCGGGAAAGGTTGCTAAAACGAACCTCATTTCTCATCTCCTTGTGCTCCGGTTCGCCATTCCAGCCGCTTTACTAGCAATCTCCCTCCTTGGAGAATCAGCACCTTTATCCTCCTGTTCCGTACAGGTTGCAATTTGTCCTGAGGGTGAACGGGAAGAGGGGCAACCAATGAGAGACTAGCTCTAGGTGTTGGGACAGGCACAGGTCACTCTATTTTCCCATCAGGAAGAAGAATTAACCACAGGCTCAGCCTGCCGCCAGGAACCAGAATACGGCCTGAAGCAATCCTGCGCTTTTGCGGCCAGCTCCCAAGAAAGCGAGTTGAATAATGGAGCTCAGGGGCACTGCAATTCACAAGCCTGCAGACTTAGAAATGATAACTCTAGTCCACAAATATATTGAGGGAAGGCAACCAAGAGGATTTGAAAGCAAGGCAGAATTGCAGGAAACAGATTTCAGGAGGTAGATTCGAATCGCCTTTAAAGCACAGGAAAAGCGGCAAAACCTCGACAATGATGCCCTTGGCCAAAAAGGGCGTATGCGTTTTTTCCTGAATATATTCAGGAAAAAACGCATACGCCCTTTTTGGCCAACCAAGCAACCTGGAAAGGCAAATCAGCGCTACAAAGAAGTCTCGCTTCCCATCGGTCAAAAGGGCCATGCTGAATAAAGTGTCAAAACCAGAAATGCAGGACAGGCCATGGAGAAATGGGAGCCTTGCTGCGCTGATGGGCGGGATGCAAATTGCCAACAGCCACTCTGGAGAAGTGTACGGTGTGTCCTGAAACATCTAAAAAACTCAGCTTAGAGAGCATAGGGCACTTCTACTCATGGGCGTATAAGTTGGGAAAACTAAAAATCAGCAAGACACAGGCACCACAAAGTTTTGGGCTGCTCTGTTGACAAAAACCTCCACTTCGTTACACCTTAAATATCCCAGGAAAGAGAAGAATGGATAAAGAAGTTGTGGTCCTTATGTACAATGGAATATCACTCAGCCATGAAACCAACGTCATAAGGCTATTAGCAGCATGATGAATGGATTTTGGTACGACGATTCTAAGTGAAATAAGTCACACAGAAAAAGACACTTACCATAAGATATCACTTATAGAGGGAATGTAAAAACCGCTACCCTTGAACTGAATTACAAAACAGAACAGAGTCACACGTTTAGAAAACACACTATGGCTGCTTAACGGGAAAGGTGAGGGGGGGTGATGCATAAAACAAGGGTTTCAAATTAGCTCAGATACCGTTCCATAAACCCAATATGTAATAGAGAAACCTACTCCTTGCTCAGTGAACTGGACTCAACACCCCCTATTCACCGCCCAAGAATATATCTGACTAGTAAGAATCTTCACACCTATGTATTGATATCTCTCTGTAAGTGAGTCAAGTGGGTATAAAGCGGCATAAACACAGCAGTGAAAAGCAGCTAAACCCCATTATAAAAATCAATTACTTTTCAAAACCCGTGAAACAAAGACAGTGAAAGAGAGAGAAATTCTTACAAAATTCGTTCAGGGGCTGAGATGCCACCTGGATTGACCATATCTAGACCCACAGCTGACTGAGACATAAGGGTGGACACTCTTGGGGCTGAGAGGTTTGCTGAGGTTGGGTGAGCAAACGCAGACCCTTTAAAGTAATACGGCGTGGTACCCATCCCATGGGTCCCACATCTCCAGGTTCAAGGGCATCGTCCTACATTGAAAACATGCATGAGAAACCCCGAAGATGATACACCGTGTGATCGGGAAAGGTTGCTAAAACGAACCTCATTTCTCATCTCCTTGTGCTCCGGTTCGCCATTCCAGCCGCTTTACTAGCAATCTCCCTCCTTGGAGAATCAGCACCTTTATCCTCCTGTTCCGTACAGGTTGCAATTTGTCCTGAGGGTGAACGGGAAGAGGGGCAACCAATGAGAGACTAGCTCTAGGTGTTGGGACAGGCACAGGTCACTCTATTTTCCCATCAGGAAGAAGAATTAACCACAGGCTCAGCCTGCCGCCAGGAACCAGAATACGGCCTGAAGCAATCCTGCGCTTTTGCGGCCAGCTCCCAAGAAAGCGAGTTGAATAATGGAGCTCAGGGGCACTGCAATTCACAAGCCTGCAGACTTAGAAATGATAACTCTAGTCCACAAATATATTGAGGGAAGGCAACCAAGAGGATTTGAAAGCAAGGCAGAATTGCAGGAAACAGATTTCAGGAGGTAGATTCGAATCGCCTTTAAAGCACAGGAAAAGCGGCAAAACCTCGACAATGATGCCCTTGGCCAAAAAGGGCGTATGCGTTTTTTCCTGAATATATTCAGGAAAAAACGCATACGCCCTTTTTGGCCAACCAAGCAACCTGGAAAGGCAAATCAGCGCTACAAAGAAGTCTCGCTTCCCATCGGTCAAAAGGGCCATGCTGAATAAAGTGTCAAAACCAGAAATGCAGGACAGGCCATGGAGAAATGGGAGCCTTGCTGCGCTGATGGGCGGGATGCAAATTGCCAACAGCCACTCTGGAGAAGTGTACGGTGTGTCCTGAAACATCTAAAAAACTCAGCTTAGAGAGCATAGGGCACTTCTACTCATGGGCGTATAAGTTGGGAAAACTAAAAATCAGCAAGACACAGGCACCACAAAGTTTTGGGCTGCTCTGTTGACAAAAACCTCCACTTCGTTACACCTTAAATATCCCAGGAAAGAGAAGAATGGATAAAGAAGTTGTGGTCCTTATGTACAATGGAATATCACTCAGCCATGAAACCAACGTCATAAGGCTATTAGCAGCATGATGAATGGATTTTGGTACGACGATTCTAAGTGAAATAAGTCACACAGAAAAAGACACTTACCATAAGATATCACTTATAGAGGGAATGTAAAAACCGCTACCCTTGAACTGAATTACAAAACAGAACAGAGTCACACGTTTAGAAAACACACTATGGCTGCTTAACGGGAAAGGTGAGGGGGGGTGATGCATAAAACAAGGGTTTCAAATTAGCTCAGATACCGTTCCATAAACCCAATATGTAATAGAGAAACCTACTCCTTGCTCAGTGAACTGGACTCAACACCCCCTATTCACCGCCCAAGAATATATCTGACTAGTAAGAATCTTCACACCTATGTATTGATATCTCTCTGTAAGTGAGTCAAGTGGGTATAAAGCGGCATAAACACAGCAGTGAAAAGCAGCTAAACCCCATTATAAAAATCAATTACTTTTCAAAACCCGTGAAACAAAGACAGTGAAAGAGAGAGAAATTCTTACAAAATTCGTTCAGGGGCTGAGATGCCACCTGGATTGACCATATCTAGACCCACAGCTGACTGAGACATAAGGGTGGACACTCTTGGGGCTGAGAGGTTTGCTGAGGTTGGGTGAGCAAACGCAGACCCTTTAAAGTAATACGGCGTGGTACCCATCCCATGGGTCCCACATCTCCAGGTTCAAGGGCATCGTCCTACATTGAAAACATGCATGAGAAACCCCGAAGATGATACACCGTGTGATCGGGAAAGGTTGCTAAAACGAACCTCATTTCTCATCTCCTTGTGCTCCGGTTCGCCATTCCAGCCGCTTTACTAGCAATCTCCCTCCTTGGAGAATCAGCACCTTTATCCTCCTGTTCCGTACAGGTTGCAATTTGTCCTGAGGGTGAACGGGAAGAGGGGCAACCAATGAGAGACTAGCTCTAGGTGTTGGGACAGGCACAGGTCACTCTATTTTCCCATCAGGAAGAAGAATTAACCACAGGCTCAGCCTGCCGCCAGGAACCAGAATACGGCCTGAAGCAATCCTGCGCTTTTGCGGCCAGCTCCCAAGAAAGCGAGTTGAATAATGGAGCTCAGGGGCACTGCAATTCACAAGCCTGCAGACTTAGAAATGATAACTCTAGTCCACAAATATATTGAGGGAAGGCAACCAAGAGGATTTGAAAGCAAGGCAGAATTGCAGGAAACAGATTTCAGGAGGTAGATTCGAATCGCCTTTAAAGCACAGGAAAAGCGGCAAAACCTCGACAATGATGCCCTTGGCCAAAAAGGGCGTATGCGTTTTTTCCTGAATATATTCAGGAAAAAACGCATACGCCCTTTTTGGCCAACCAAGCAACCTGGAAAGGCAAATCAGCGCTACAAAGAAGTCTCGCTTCCCATCGGTCAAAAGGGCCATGCTGAATAAAGTGTCAAAACCAGAAATGCAGGACAGGCCATGGAGAAATGGGAGCCTTGCTGCGCTGATGGGCGGGATGCAAATTGCCAACAGCCACTCTGGAGAAGTGTACGGTGTGTCCTGAAACATCTAAAAAACTCAGCTTAGAGAGCATAGGGCACTTCTACTCATGGGCGTATAAGTTGGGAAAACTAAAAATCAGCAAGACACAGGCACCACAAAGTTTTGGGCTGCTCTGTTGACAAAAACCTCCACTTCGTTACACCTTAAATATCCCAGGAAAGAGAAGAATGGATAAAGAAGTTGTGGTCCTTATGTACAATGGAATATCACTCAGCCATGAAACCAACGTCATAAGGCTATTAGCAGCATGATGAATGGATTTTGGTACGACGATTCTAAGTGAAATAAGTCACACAGAAAAAGACACTTACCATAAGATATCACTTATAGAGGGAATGTAAAAACCGCTACCCTTGAACTGAATTACAAAACAGAACAGAGTCACACGTTTAGAAAACACACTATGGCTGCTTAACGGGAAAGGTGAGGGGGGGTGATGCATAAAACAAGGGTTTCAAATTAGCTCAGATACCGTTCCATAAACCCAATATGTAATAGAGAAACCTACTCCTTGCTCAGTGAACTGGACTCAACACCCCCTATTCACCGCCCAAGAATATATCTGACTAGTAAGAATCTTCACACCTATGTATTGATATCTCTCTGTAAGTGAGTCAAGTGGGTATAAAGCGGCATAAACACAGCAGTGAAAAGCAGCTAAACCCCATTATAAAAATCAATTACTTTTCAAAACCCGTGAAACAAAGACAGTGAAAGAGAGAGAAATTCTGACAAAATTCGTTCAGGGGCTGTGATGCCACCTGGATTGACCATATCTAGACCCACAGGTGATTGAGACATAAGGGTGGACACTCTTGGGGCTGAGAGGTTTGGTGAGGTTGGGTGAGCAAACGCAGACCCTTTAAAGTAATACGGCGTGGTACCCATCCCATGGGTCCCAAATCTACAGGTTCAAGGGCATCGTCCTACATTGAAAACATGCATGAGAAACTCCGGAGATGGTACACCGTGTGATCGGGAAAGGTTGCTAAAACGAACCTCATTTCTCATCTCCTTGTGCTCCGGTTCGCCATTCCAGCCGCTTTACTAGCAATCTCCCTCCTTGGAGAATCAGCACCTTTATCCTCCTGTTCCGTACAGGTTGCAATTTGACCTGAGGATGAACGGGAAGAGGGGGAACCAATGAGAGACTAGCTCTAGGTGTTGGGACAGGCACAGGTCACTCTATTTTCCCATCAGGAAGAAGAATTAACCACAGGCTCAGCCTGCCGCCCGGAGCCAGAATAGGGCCTAAAGCAATCCTGCGCTTTTGCGGCCAGCTCCCAAGAAAGCGAGTTGAATAATGGAGCTCAGGGGCACTGCAATTCACAAACCTGCAGACTTAGAAATGATAACTCTCATCCACAAATATATTGAGGGAAGGCAACCAAGAGGATTTGAAAGCAAGGCAGAATTGCAGGAAACAGATTTCAGGAGGTAGATTCGAATCGCCTTTAAAGCACAGGAAAAGCAGCAAAACCTCGACAATGATGCCCTTGGCCAAAAAGGGCGTATGCGTTTTTTCCTGAATATATTCAGGAAAAAACGCATACGCCCTTTTTGGCCAACCAAGCAACCTGGAAAGGCAAATCAGCGCTACAAAGAAGTCTCGCTTCCCATCGGTCAAACGGGCCATGCTGAATAAAGTGTCAAAACCAGAAATGCAGGACAGGCCATGGAGAAATGGGAGCCTTGCTACGCTGATGGGCGGGATGTAAATTGCCAACAGCCACTCTGGAGAAGTGTACGGTGTGTCCTGAAACATCTAAAAAACTCAGCTTAGAGAGCATAGGGCACTTCCACTCATGGGCGTATAAGTTGGGAAAACTAAAAATCAGCAAGACACAGGCACCCCAAAGTTTTGGGCTGATCTGTTGACAAGAACCTCCACTTGGTTACACCTTAAATATCCCAGGAAAGAGAAGAATGGATAAAGAAGTTGTGGTCCTTATGTACAATGGAATATCACTCAGCCATGAAATCAACGTCATAAGGCTAGTAGCAGCATGATGAGTGGATTTAGGTATGACGATTCTAAGTGAAATAAGTCACACAGAAAAAGACACTTATCATAAGATATCACTTATAGAGGGAATGTAAAAACCGCTACCCTTGAACTGAGTTACAAAACAGAACAGAGTCACACGTTTAGAAAACACACTATGGCTGCTTAACGGGAAAGGTGAGGGGGGGTGATGCATAAAACAAGGGTTTCAAATTAGCTCAGATACCGTTCCATAAACCCAATATGTAATAGAGAAACCTACTCCTTGCTCAGTGAACTGAACTCAACACCCCCTATTCACCGCCCAAGAATATATCTGACTAGTAAGAATCTTAAAACCTATGTATTGATATCTCTCTGTAAGTGAGTCAAGTGGGTATAAAGCGGAATAAACACAGCAGTGAAAAGCAGCTAAACCCCATTATAAAAATCAATTACTTTTCAAAACCCGTGAAACAAAGACAGTGAAAGAGAGAGAAATTCTTACAAAATTCGTTCAGGGGCTGAGATGCCACCTGGATTGACCATATCTAGACCCACAGCTGACTGAGACATAAGGGTGGACACTCTTGGGGCTGAGAGGTTTGCTGAGGTTGGGTGAGCAAACGCAGACCCTTTAAAGTAATACGGCGTGGTACCCATCCCATGGGTCCCACATCTCCAGGTTCAAGGGCATCGTCCTACATTGAAAACATGCATGAGAAACCCCGAAGATGATACACCGTGTGATCGGGAAAGGTTGCTAAAACGAACCTCATTTCTCATCTCCTTGTGCTCCGGTTCGCCATTCCAGCCGCTTTACTAGCAATCTCCCTCCTTGGAGAATCAGCACCTTTATCCTCCTGTTCCGTACAGGTTGCAATTTGTCCTGAGGATGAACGGGAAGAGGGGGAACCAATGAGAGACTAGCTCTAGGTGTTGGGACAGGCACATGTCACTCTATTTTCCCATCAGGAAGAAGAATTAACCACAGGCTCAGCCTGCCGCCAGGAACCAGAATACGGCCTGAAGCAATCCTGCGCTTTTGCGGCCAGCTCCCAAGAAAGCGAGTTGAATAATGGAGCTCAGGGGCACTGCAATTCACAAGCCTGCAGACTTAGAAATGATAACTCTAGTCCACAAATATATTGAGGGAAGGCAACCAAGAGGATTTGAAAGCAAGGCAGAATTGCAGGAAACAGATTTCAGGAGGTAGATTCGAATCGCCTTTAAAGCACAGGAAAAGCGGCAAAACCTCGACAATGATGCCCTTGGCCAAAAAGGGCGTATGCGTTTTTTCCTGAATATATTCAGGAAAAAACGCATACGCCCTTTTTGGCCAACCAAGCAACCTGGAAAGGCAAATCAGCGCTACAAAGAAGTCTCGCTTCCCATCGGTCAAAAGGGCCATGCTGAATAAAGTGTCAAAACCAGAAATGCAGGACAGGCCATGGAGAAATGGGAGCCTTGCTGCGCTGATGGGCGGGATGCAAATTGCCAGCAGCCACTCTGGAGAAGTGTACGGTGTGTCCTGAAACATCTAAAAAACTCAGCTTAGAGAGCATAGGGCACTTCTACTCATGGGCGTATAAGTTGGGAAAACTAAAAATCAGCAAGACACAGGCACCACAAAGTTTTGGGCTGCTCTGTTGACAAAAACCTCCACTTCGTTACACCTTAAATATCCCAGGAAAGAGAAGAATGGATAAAGAAGTTGTGGTCCTTATGTACAATGGAATATCACTCAGCCGTGAAACCAACGTCATAAGGCTATTAGCAGCATGATGAATGGATTTTGGTACGACGATTCTAAGTGAAATAAGTCACACAGAAAAAGACACTTACCATAAGATATCACTTATAGAGGGAATGTAAAAACCGCTACCCTTGAACTGAATTACAAAACAGAACAGAGTCACACGTTTAGAAAACACACTATGGCTGCTTAACGGGAAAGGTGAGGGGGGGTGATGCATAAAACAAGGGTTTCAAATTAGCTCAGATACCGTTCCATAAACCCAATATGTAATAGAGAAACCTACTCCTTGCTCAGTGAACTGGACTCAACACCCCCTATTCACCACCCAAGAATATATCTGACTAGTAAGAATCTTCACACCTATGTATTGATATCTCTCTGTAAGTGAGTCAAGTGGGTATAAAGCGGCATAAACACAGCAGTGAAAAGCAGCTAAACCCCATTATAAAAATCAATTACTTTTCAAAACCCGTGAAACAAAGACAGTGAAAGAGAGAGAAATTCTGACAAAATTCGTTCAGGGGCTGTGATGCCACCTGGATTGACCATATCTAGACCCACAGGTGATTGAGACATAAGGGTGGACACTCTTGGGGCTGAGAGGTTTGGTGAGGTTGGGTGAGCAAACGCAGACCCTTTAAAGTAATACGGCGTGGTACCCATCCCATGGGTCCCAAATCTACAGGTTCAAGGGCATCGTCCTACATTGAAAACATGCATGAGAAACTCCGGAGATGGTACACCGTGTGATCGGGAAAGGTTGCTAAAACGAACCTCATTTCTCATCTCCTTGTGCTCCGGTTCGCCATTCCAGCCGCTTTACTAGCAATCTCCCTCCTTGGAGAATCAGCACCTTTATCCTCCTGTTCCGTACAGGTTGCAATTTGACCTGAGGATGAACGGGAAGAGGGGGAACCAATGAGAGACTAGCTCTAGGTGTTGGGACAGGCACAGGTCACTCTATTTTCCCATCAGGAAGAAGAATTAACCACAGGCTCAGCCTGCCGCCCGGAGCCAGAATAGGGCCTAAAGCAATCCTGCGCTTTTGCGGCCAGCTCCCAAGAAAGCGAGTTGAATAATGGAGCTCAGGGGCACTGCAATTCACAAACCTGCAGACTTAGAAATGATAACTCTCATCCACAAATATATTGAGGGAAGGCAACCAAGAGGATTTGAAAGCAAGGCAGAATTGCAGGAAACAGATTTCAGGAGGTAGATTCGAATCGCCTTTAAAGCACAGGAAAAGCAGCAAAACCTCGACAATGATGCCCTTGGCCAAAAAGGGCGTATGCGTTTTTTCCTGAATATATTCAGGAAAAAACGCATACGCCCTTTTTGGCCAACCAAGCAACCTGGAAAGGCAAATCAGCGCTACAAAGAAGTCTCGCTTCCCATCGGTCAAACGGGCCATGCTGAATAAAGTGTCAAAACCAGAAATGCAGGACAGGCCATGGAGAAATGGGAGCCTTGCTACGCTGATGGGCGGGATGTAAATTGCCAACAGCCACTCTGGAGAAGTGTACGGTGTGTCCTGAAACATCTAAAAAACTCAGCTTAGAGAGCATAGGGCACTTCCACTCATGGGCGTATAAGTTGGGAAAACTAAAAATCAGCAAGACACAGGCACCCCAAAGTTTTGGGCTGATCTGTTGACAAGAACCTCCACTTGGTTACACCTTAAATATCCCAGGAAAGAGAAGAATGGATAAAGAAGTTGTGGTCCTTATGTACAATGGAATATCACTCAGCCATGAAATCAACGTCATAAGGCTAGTAGCAGCATGATGAGTGGATTTAGGTATGACGATTCTAAGTGAAATAAGTCACACAGAAAAAGACACTTATCATAAGATATCACTTATAGAGGGAATGTAAAAACCGCTACCCTTGAACTGAGTTACAAAACAGAACAGAGTCACACGTTTAGAAAACACACTATGGCTGCTTAACGGGAAAGGTGAGGTGGGGTGATGCATAAAACAAGGGTTTCAAATTAGCTCAGATACCGTTCCATAAACCCAATATGTAATAGACAAGACCTACTCCTTGCTCAGTGAACTGGACTCAACACCCCCTATTCACCGCCCAAGAATATATCTGACTAGTAAGAATCTTAAAACCTATGTATTGATATCTCTCTGTATGTGAGTCAAGTGGGTATAAAGTGGCATAAACACAGCAGTGAAAAGCAGCTAAACCCCATTATAAAAATCAATTACTTTTAAAAACCCGTGAAACAAGGACAGTGAAAGTGAGAGAAATACTTACACAATGCGTTCAGGGGCTGTGATGCCATCCTGGATTGACCATATCTAGACCCACAGCTGATTGAGACATAAGGGTGGACACTCTTGGGGCTGAGAGGTTTGGTGAGGTTGGGTGAGCTAACGCAGACCCTTTAAAGTCAAACGGCGTGGTACCCATCCCATGGGTCCCAAATCCCCAGGTTTAAGGGCATCTTCCTACGTCGAAAACATGCATGAGAAACCCAGAAGATGGTACACCGTGTGATCGGGAAAGGTTGCTAAAACGCACCTCATTTCTCATCTCCTTGTGCTCCGGTTCGCCATTCCAGCCGCTTTACTAGCAATCTCCCTCCTTGCAGAATCAGCACTTTTAACCTCCTGTTCCGTACAGGTTGCAAATTGTCCTGAGGATGAACGGGAAGAGGGGGAACCAATGAGAGACTAGCTCTAGGTGTTGGGACAGGAACATGTCACTCTATTTTCCCATCAGGAAGAAGAATTAACCACAGGCTCAGCCTGCCGCCCGGAGCCAGAATAGGGCCTGAAGCAATCCTGCGCTTTTGCGGCCAGCTCCCAAGAAAGCGAGTTGAATAATGGAGCTCAGGGGCACTGCAATTCACAAACCTGCAGACTTAGAAATGATAACTCTCGTCCACAAATATATTGAGGGAAGGCAACGAAGAGGATTTGAAAGCAAGGCAGAATTGCAGGAAACAGATTTCAGGAGGTAGATTCGAATCACCTTTAAAGCACAGGAAAAGCGGCAAAACCTCGACAATGATGCCCTTGGCCAAAAAGGGCGTATGCGTATTTTCCTGAATATATTCAGGAAAAAACGCATACGCCCTTTTTGGCCAACCAAGCAACCTGGAAAGGCAAATCAGCGCTACAAAGAAGTCTCGCTTCCCATCGGTCAAAAGGGCCATGCTGAATAAAGTGTCAAAACCAGAAATGCAGGACAGGCCATGGAGAAATGGGAGCCTTGCTGCGCTGATGGGCGGGATGCAAATTGCCAACAGCCACTCTGGAGAAGTGTACGGTGTGTCCTGAAACATCTAAAAAACTCAGCTTAGAGAGCATAGGGCACTTCTACTCATGGGCGTATAAGTTGGGAAAACTAAAAATCAGCAAGACACAGGCACCACAAAGTTTTGGGCTGCTCTGTTGACAAAAACCTCCACTTCGTTACACCTTAAATATCCCAGGAAAGAGAAGAATGGATAAAGAAGTTGTGGTCCTTATGTACAATGGAATATCACTCAGCCGTGAAACCAACGTCATAAGGCTATTAGCAGCATGATGAATGGATTTTGGTACGACGATTCTAAGTGAAATAAGTCACACAGAAAAAGACACTTACCATAAGATATCACTTATAGAGGGAATGTAAAAACCGCTACCCTTGAACTGAATTACAAAACAGAACAGAGTCACACGTTTAGAAAACACACTATGGCTGCTTAACGGGAAAGGTGAGGGGGGGTGATGCATAAAACAAGGGTTTCAAATTAGCTCAGATACCGTTCCATAAACCCAATATGTAATAGAGAAACCTACTCCTTGCTCAGTGAACTGGACTCAACACCCCCTATTCACCGCCCAAGAATATATCTGACTAGTAAGAATCTTCACACCTATGTATTGATATCTCTCTGTAAGTGAGTCAAGTGGGTATAAAGCGGCATAAACACAGCAGTGAAAAGCAGCTAAACCCCATTATAAAAATCAATTACTTTTCAAAACCCGTGAAACAAAGACAGTGAAAGAGAGAGAAATTCTTACAAAATTCGTTCAGGGGCTGAGATGCCACCTGGATTGACCATATCTAGACCCACAGCTGACTGAGACATAAGGGTGGACACTCTTGGGGCTGAGAGGTTTGCTGAGGTTGGGTGAGCAAACGCAGACCCTTTAAAGTAATACGGCGTGGTACCCATCCCATGGGTCCCACATCTCCAGGTTCAAGGGCATCGTCCTACATTGAAAACATGCATGAGAAACCCCGAAGATGATACACCGTGTGATCGGGAAAGGTTGCTAAAACGAACCTCATTTCTCATCTCCTTGTGCTCCGGTTCGCCATTCCAGCCGCTTTACTAGCAATCTCCCTCCTTGGAGAATCAGCACCTTTATCCTCCTGTTCCGTACAGGTTGCAATTTGTCCTGAGGATGAACGGGAAGAGGGGGAACCAATGAGAGACTAGCTCTAGGTGTTGGGACAGGCACATGTCACTCTATTTTCCCATCAGGAAGAAGAATTAACCACAGGCTCAGCCTGCCGCCAGGAAGCAGAATACGGCCTGAAGCAATCCTGCGCTTTTGCGGCCAGCTCCCAAGAAAGCGAGTTGAATAATGGAGCTCAGGGGCACTGCAATTCACAAGCCTGCAGACTTAGAAATGATAACTCTAGTCCACAAATATATTGAGGGAAGGCAACCAAGAGGATTTGAAAGCAAGGCAGAATTGCAGGAAACAGATTTCAGGAGGTAGATTCGAATCGCCTTTAAAGCACAGGAAAAGCGGCAAAACCTCGACAATGATGCCCTTGGCCAAAAAGGGCGTATGCGTTTTTTCCTGAATATATTCAGGAAAAAACGCATACGCCCTTTTTGGCCAACCAAGCAACCTGGAAAGGCAAATCAGCGCTACAAAGAAGTCTCGCTTCCCATCGGTCAAAAGGGCCATGCTGAATAAAGTGTCAAAACCAGAAATGCAGGACAGGCCATGGAGAAATGGGAGCCTTGCTGCGCTGATGGGCGGGATGCAAATTGCCAGCAGCCACTCTGGAGAAGTGTACGGTGTGTCCTGAAACATCTAAAAAACTCAGCTTAGAGAGCATAGGGCACTTCTACTCATGGGCGTATAAGTTGGGAAAACTAAAAATCAGCAAGACACAGGCACCACAAAGTTTTGGGCTGCTCTGTTGACAAAAACCTCCACTTCGTTACACCTTAAATATCCCAGGAAAGAGAAGAATGGATAAAGAAGTTGTGGTCCTTATGTACAATGGAATATCACTCAGCCGTGAAACCAACGTCATAAGGCTATTAGCAGCATGATGAATGGATTTTGGTACGACGATTCTAAGTGAAATAAGTCACACAGAAAAAGACACTTACCATAAGATATCACTTATAGAGGGAATGTAAAAACCGCTACCCTTGAACTGAATTACAAAACAGAACAGAGTCACACGTTTAGAAAACACACTATGGCTGCTTAACGGGAAAGGTGAGGGGGGGTGATGCATAAAACAAGGGTTTCAAATTAGCTCAGATACCGTTCCATAAACCCAATATGTAATAGAGAAACCTACTCCTTGCTCAGTGAACTGGACTCAACACCCCCTATTCACCGCCCAAGAATATATCTGACTAGTAAGAATCTTCACACCTATGTATTGATATCTCTCTGTAAGTGAGTCAAGTGGGTATAAAGCGGCATAAACACAGCAGTGAAAAGCAGCTAAACCCCATTATAAAAATCAATTACTTTTCAAAACCCGTGAAACAAAGACAGTGAAAGAGAGAGAAATTCTGACAAAATTCGTTCAGGGGCTGTGATGCCACCTGGATTGACCATATCTAGACCCACAGGTGATTGAGACATAAGGGTGGACACTCTTGGGGCTGAGAGGTTTGGTGAGGTTGGGTGAGCAAACGCAGACCCTTTAAAGTAATACGGCGTGGTACCCATCCCATGGGTCCCAAATCTACAGGTTCAAGGGCATCGTCCTACATTGAAAACATGCATGAGAAACTCCGGAGATGGTACACCGTGTGATCGGGAAAGGTTGCTAAAACGAACCTCATTTCTCATCTCCTTGTGCTCCGGTTCGCCATTCCAGCCGCTTTACTAGCAATCTCCCTCCTTGGAGAATCAGCACCTTTATCCTCCTGTTCCGTACAGGTTGCAATTTGACCTGAGGATGAACGGGAAGAGGGGGAACCAATGAGAGACTAGCTCTAGGTGTTGGGACAGGCACAGGTCACTCTATTTTCCCATCAGGAAGAAGAATTAACCACAGGCTCAGCCTGCCGCCCGGAGCCAGAATAGGGCCTAAAGCAATCCTGCGCTTTTGCGGCCAGCTCCCAAGAAAGCGAGTTGAATAATGGAGCTCAGGGGCACTGCAATTCACAAACCTGCAGACTTAGAAATGATAACTCTCATCCACAAATATATTGAGGGAAGGCAACCAAGAGGATTTGAAAGCAAGGCAGAATTGCAGGAAACAGATTTCAGGAGGTAGATTCGAATCGCCTTTAAAGCACAGGAAAAGCAGCAAAACCTCGACAATGATGCCCTTGGCCAAAAAGGGCGTATGCGTTTTTTCCTGAATATATTCAGGAAAAAACGCATACGCCCTTTTTGGCCAACCAAGCAACCTGGAAAGGCAAATCAGCGCTACAAAGAAGTCTCGCTTCCCATCGGTCAAACGGGCCATGCTGAATAAAGTGTCAAAACCAGAAATGCAGGACAGGCCATGGAGAAATGGGAGCCTTGCTACGCTGATGGGCGGGATGTAAATTGCCAACAGCCACTCTGGAGAAGTGTACGGTGTGTCCTGAAACATCTAAAAAACTCAGCTTAGAGAGCATAGGGCACTTCCACTCATGGGCGTATAAGTTGGGAAAACTAAAAATCAGCAAGACACAGGCACCCCAAAGTTTTGGGCTGATCTGTTGACAAGAACCTCCACTTGGTTACACCTTAAATATCCCAGGAAAGAGAAGAATGGATAAAGAAGTTGTGGTCCTTATGTACAATGGAATATCACTCAGCCATGAAATCAACGTCATAAGGCTAGTAGCAGCATGATGAGTGGATTTAGGTATGACGATTCTAAGTGAAATAAGTCACACAGAAAAAGACACTTATCATAAGATATCACTTATAGAGGGAATGTAAAAACCGCTACCCTTGAACTGAGTTACAAAACAGAACAGAGTCACACGTTTAGAAAACACACTATGGCTGCTTAACGGGAAAGGTGAGGTGGGGTGATGCATAAAACAAGGGTTTCAAATTAGCTCAGATACCGTTCCATAAACCCAATATGTAATAGACAAGACCTACTCCTTGCTCAGTGAACTGGACTCAACACCCCCTATTCACCGCCCAAGAATATATCTGACTAGTAAGAATCTTAAAACCTATGTATTGATATCTCTCTGTATGTGAGTCAAGTGGGTATAAAGTGGCATAAACACAGCAGTGAAAAGCAGCTAAACCCCATTATAAAAATCAATTACTTTTAAAAACCCGTGAAACAAGGACAGTGAAAGTGAGAGAAATACTTACACAATGCGTTCAGGGGCTGTGATGCCATCCTGGATTGACCATATCTAGACCCACAGCTGATTGAGACATAAGGGTGGACACTCTTGGGGCTGAGAGGTTTGGTGAGGTTGGGTGAGCTAACGCAGACCCTTTAAAGTCAAACGGCGTGGTACCCATCCCATGGGTCCCAAATCCCCAGGTTTAAGGGCATCTTCCTACGTCGAAAACATGCATGAGAAACCCAGAAGATGGTACACCGTGTGATCGGGAAAGGTTGCTAAAACGCACCTCATTTCTCATCTCCTTGTGCTCCGGTTCGCCATTCCAGCCGCTTTACTAGCAATCTCCCTCCTTGCAGAATCAGCACTTTTAACCTCCTGTTCCGTACAGGTTGCAAATTGTCCTGAGGATGAACGGGAAGAGGGGGAACCAATGAGAGACTAGCTCTAGGTGTTGGGACAGGAACATGTCACTCTATTTTCCCATCAGGAAGAAGAATTAACCACAGGCTCAGCCTGCCGCCCGGAGCCAGAATAGGGCCTGAAGCAATCCTGCGCTTTTGCGGCCAGCTCCCAAGAAAGCGAGTTGAATAATGGAGCTCAGGGGCACTGCAATTCACAAACCTGCAGACTTAGAAATGATAACTCTCGTCCACAAATATATTGAGGGAAGGCAACGAAGAGGATTTGAAAGCAAGGCAGAATTGCAGGAAACAGATTTCAGGAGGTAGATTCGAATCACCTTTAAAGCACAGGAAAAGCGGCAAAACCTCGACAATGATGCCCTTGGCCAAAAAGGGCGTATGCGTATTTTCCTGAATATATTCAGGAAAAAACGCATACGCCCTTTTTGGCCAACCAAGCAACCTGGAAAGGCAAATCAGCGCTACAAAGAAGTCTCGCTTCCCATCGGTCAAAAGGGCCATGCTGAATAAAGTGTCAAAACCAGAAATGCAGGACAGGCCATGGAGAAATGGGAGCCTTGCTGCGCTGATGGGCGGGATGCAAATTGCCAACAGCCACTCTGGAGAAGTGTACGGTGTGTCCTGAAACATCTAAAAAACTCAGCTTAGAGAGCATACGGCACTTCTACTCATGGGCGTATAAGTTGGGAAAACTAAAAATCAGCAAGACACAGGCACCACAAAGTTTTGGGCTGCTCTGTTGACAAAAACCTCCACTTCGTTACACCTTAAATATCCCAGGAAAGAGAAGAATGGATAAAGAAGTTGTGGTCCTTATGTACAATGGAATATCACTCAGCCGTGAAACCAACGTCATAAGGCTATTAGCAGCATGATGAATGGATTTTGGTACGACGATTCTAAGTGAAATAAGTCACACAGAAAAAGACACTTACCATAAGATATCACTTATAGAGGGAATGTAAAAACCGCTACCCTTGAACTGAATTACAAAACAGAACAGAGTCACACGTTTAGAAAACACACTATGGCTGCTTAACGGGAAAGGTGAGGGGGGGTGATGCATAAAACAAGGGTTTCAAATTAGCTCAGATACCGTTCCATAAACCCAATATGTAATAGAGAAACCTACTCCTTGCTCAGTGAACTGGACTCAACACCCCCTATTCACCGCCCAAGAATATATCTGACTAGTAAGAATCTTCACACCTATGTATTGATATCTCTCTGTAAGTGAGTCAAGTGGGTATAAAGCGGCATAAACACAGCAGTGAAAAGCAGCTAAACCCCATTATAAAAATCAATTACTTTTCAAAACCCGTGAAACAAAGACAGTGAAAGAGAGAGAAATTCTTACAAAATTCGTTCAGGGGCTGAGATGCCACCTGGATTGACCATATCTAGACCCACAGCTGACTGAGACATAAGGGTGGACACTCTTGGGGCTGAGAGGTTTGCTGAGGTTGGGTGAGCAAACGCAGACCCTTTAAAGTAATACGGCGTGGTACCCATCCCATGGGTCCCACATCTCCAGGTTCAAGGGCATCGTCCTACATTGAAAACATGCATGAGAAACCCCGAAGATGATACACCGTGTGATCGGGAAAGGTTGCTAAAAAGAACCTCATTTCTCATCTCCTTGTGCTCCGGTTCGCCATTCCAGCCGCTTTACTAGCAATCTCCCTCCTTGGAGAATCAGCACCTTTATCCTCCTGTTCCGTACAGGTTGCAATTTGTCCTGAGGATGAACGGGAAGAGGGGGAACCAATGAGAGACTAGCTCTAGGTGTTGGGACAGGCACATGTCACTCTATTTTCCCATCAGGAAGAAGAATTAACCACAGGCTCAGCCTGCCGCCAGGAACCAGAATACGGCCTGAAGCAATCCTGCGCTTTTGCGGCCAGCTCCCAAGAAAGCGAGTTGAATAATGGAGCTCAGGGGCACTGCAATTCACAAGCCTGCAGACTTAGAAATGATAACTCTAGTCCACAAATATATTGAGGGAAGGCAACCAAGAGGATTTGAAAGCAAGGCAGAATTGCAGGAAACAGATTTCAGGAGGTAGATTCGAATCGCCTTTAAAGCACAGGAAAAGCGGCAAAACCTCGACAATGATGCCCTTGGCCAAAAAGGGCGTATGCGTTTTTTCCTGAATATATTCAGGAAAAAACGCATACGCCCTTTTTGGCCAACCAAGCAACCTGGAAAGGCAAATCAGCGCTACAAAGAAGTCTCGCTTCCCATCGGTCAAAAGGGCCATGCTGAATAAAGTGTCAAAACCAGAAATGCAGGACAGGCCATGGAGAAATGGGAGCCTTGCTGCGCTGATGGGCGGGATGCAAATTGCCAACAGCCACTCTGGAGAAGTGTACGGTGTGTCCTGAAACATCTAAAAAACTCAGCTTAGAGAGCATAGGGCACTTCTACTCATGGGCGTATAAGTTGGGAAAACTAAAAATCAGCAAGACACAGGCACCACAAAGTTTTGGGCTGCTCTGTTGACAAAAACCTCCACTTCGTTACACCTTAAATATCCCAGGAAAGAGAAGAATGGATAAAGAAGTTGTGGTCCTTATGTACAATGGAATATCACTCAGCCGTGAAACCAACGTCATAAGGCTATTAGCAGCATGATGAATGGATTTTGGTACGACGATTCTAAGTGAAATAAGTCACACAGAAAAAGACACTTACCATAAGATATCACTTATAGAGGGAATGTAAAAACCGCTACCCTTGAACTGAATTACAAAACAGAACAGAGTCACACGTTTAGAAAACACACTATGGCTGCTTAACGGGAAAGGTGAGGGGGGGTGATGCATAAAACAAGGGTTTCAAATTAGCTCAGATACCGTTCCATAAACCCAATATGTAATAGAGAAACCTACTCCTTGCTCAGTGAACTGGACTCAACACCCCCTATTCACCGCCCAAGAATATATCTGACTAGTAAGAATCTTCACACCTATGTATTGATATCTCTCTGTAAGTGAGTCAAGTGGGTATAAAGCGGCATAAACACAGCAGTGAAAAGCAGCTAAACCCCATTATAAAAATCAATTACTTTTCAAAACCCGTGAAACAAAGACAGTGAAAGAGAGAGAAATTCTTACAAAATTCGTTCAGGGGCTGAGATGCCACCTGGATTGACCATATCTAGACCCACAGCTGACTGAGACATAAGGGTGGACACTCTTGGGGCTGAGAGGTTTGCTGAGGTTGGGTGAGCAAACGCAGACCCTTTAAAGTAATACGGCGTGGTACCCATCCCATGGGTCCCACATCTCCAGGTTCAAGGGCATCGTCCTACATTGAAAACATGCACGAGAAACCCCGAAGATGATACACCGTGTGATCGGGAAAGGTTGCTAAAACGAACCTCATTTCTCATCTCCTTGTGCTCCGGTTCGCCATTCCAGCCGCTTTACTAGCAATCTCCCTCCTTGGAGAATCAGCACCTTTATCCTCCTGTTCCGTACAGGTTGCAATTTGTCCTGAGGATGAACGGGAAGAGGGGGAACCAATGAGAGACTAGCTCTAGGTGTTGGGACAGGCACATGTCACTCTATTTTCCCATCAGGAAGAAGAATTAACCACAGGCTCAGCCTGCCGCCAGGAACCAGAATACGGCCTGAAGCAATCCTGCGCTTTTGCGGCCAGCTCCCAAGAAAGCGAGTTGAATAATGGAGCTCAGGGGCACTGCAATTCACAAGCCTGCAGACTTAGAAATGATAACTCTAGTCCACAAATATATTGAGGGAAGGCAACCAAGAGGATTTGAAAGCAAGGCAGAATTGCAGGAAACAGATTTCAGGAGGTAGATTCGAATCGCCTTTAAAGCACAGGAAAAGCGGCAAAACCTCGACAATGATGCCCTTGGCCAAAAAGGGCGTATGCGTTTTTTCCTGAATATATTCAGGAAAAAACGCATACGCCCTTTTTGGCCAACCAAGCAACCTGGAAAGGCAAATCAGCGCTACAAAGAAGTCTCGCTTCCCATCGGTCAAAAGGGCCATGCTGAATAAAGTGTCAAAACCAGAAATGCAGGACAGGCCATGGAGAAATGGGAGCCTTGCTGCGCTGATGGGCGGGATGCAAATTGCCAACAGCCACTCTGGAGAAGTGTACGGTGTGTCCTGAAACATCTAAAAAACTCAGCTTAGAGAGCATAGGGCACTTCTACTCATGGGCGTATAAGTTGGGAAAACTAAAAATCAGCAAGACACAGGCACCACAAAGTTTTGGGCTGCTCTGTTGACAAAAACCTCCACTTCGTTACACCTTAAATATCCCAGGAAAGAGAAGAATGGATAAAGAAGTTGTGGTCCTTATGTACAATGGAATATCACTCAGCCGTGAAACCAACGTCATAAGGCTATTAGCAGCATGATGAATGGATTTTGGTACGACGATTCTAAGTGAAATAAGTCACACAGAAAAAGACACTTACCATAAGATATCACTTATAGAGGGAATGTAAAAACCGCTACCCTTGAACTGAATTACAAAACAGAACAGAGTCACACGTTTAGAAAACACACTATGGCTGCTTAACGGGAAAGGTGAGGGGGGGTGATGCATAAAACAAGGGTTTCAAATTAGCTCAGATACCGTTCCATAAACCCAATATGTAATAGAGAAACCTACTCCTTGCTCAGTGAACTGGACTCAACACCCCCTATTCACCGCCCAAGAATATATCTGACTAGTAAGAATCTTCACACCTATGTATTGATATCTCTCTGTAAGTGAGTCAAGTGGGTATAAAGCGGCATAAACACAGCAGTGAAAAGCAGCTAAACCCCATTATAAAAATCAATTACTTTTCAAAACCCGTGAAACAAAGACAGTGAAAGAGAGAGAAATTCTTACAAAATTCGTTCAGGGGCTGAGATGCCACCTGGATTGACCATATCTAGACCCACAGCTGACTGAGACATAAGGGTGGACACTCTTGGGGCTGAGAGGTTTGCTGAGGTTGGGTGAGCAAACGCAGACCCTTTAAAGTAATACGGCGTGGTACCCATCCCATGGGTCCCACATCTCCAGGTTCAAGGGCATCGTCCTACATTGAAAACATGCATGAGAAACCCCGAAGATGATACACCGTGTGATCGGGAAAGGTTGCTAAAACGAACCTCATTTCTCATCTCCTTGTGCTCCGGTTCGCCATTCCAGCCGCTTTACTAGCAATCTCCCTCCTTGGAGAATCAGCACCTTTATCCTCCTGTTCCGTACAGGTTGCAATTTGTCCTGAGGGTGAACGGGAAGAGGGGCAACCAATGAGAGACTAGCTCTAGGTGTTGGGACAGGCACAGGTCACTCTATTTTCCCATCAGGAAGAAGAATTAACCACAGGCTCAGCCTGCCGCCAGGAACCAGAATACGGCCTGAAGCAATCCTGCGCTTTTGCGGCCAGCTCCCAAGAAAGCGAGTTGAATAATGGAGCTCAGGGGCACTGCAATTCACAAGCCTGCAGACTTAGAAATGATAACTCTAGTCCACAAATATATTGAGGGAAGGCAACCAAGAGGATTTGAAAGCAAGGCAGAATTGCAGGAAACAGATTTCAGGAGGTAGATTCGAATCGCCTTTAAAGCACAGGAAAAGCGGCAAAACCTCGACAATGATGCCCTTGGCCAAAAAGGGCGTATGCGTTTTTTCCTGAATATATTCAGGAAAAAACGCATACGCCCTTTTTGGCCAACCAAGCAACCTGGAAAGGCAAATCAGCGCTACAAAGAAGTCTCGCTTCCCATCGGTCAAAAGGGCCATGCTGAATAAAGTGTCAAAACCAGAAATGCAGGACAGGCCATGGAGAAATGGGAGCCTTGCTGCGCTGATGGGCGGGATGCAAATTGCCAACAGCCACTCTGGAGAAGTGTACGGTGTGTCCTGAAACATCTAAAAAACTCAGCTTAGAGAGCATAGGGCACTTCTACTCATGGGCGTATAAGTTGGGAAAACTAAAAATCAGCAAGACACAGGCACCACAAAGTTTTGGGCTGCTCTGTTGACAAAAACCTCCACTTCGTTACACCTTAAATATCCCAGGAAAGAGAAGAATGGATAAAGAAGTTGTGGTCCTTATGTACAATGGAATATCACTCAGCCGTGAAACCAACGTCATAAGGCTATTAGCAGCATGATGAATGGATTTTGGTACGACGATTCTAAGTGAAATAAGTCACACAGAAAAAGACACTTACCATAAGATATCACTTATAGAGGGAATGTAAAAACCGCTACCCTTGAACTGAATTACAAAACAGAACAGAGTCACACGTTTAGAAAACACACTATGGCTGCTTAACGGGAAAGGTGAGGGGGGGTGATGCATAAAACAAGGGTTTCAAATTAGCTCAGATACCGTTCCATAAACCCAATATGTAATAGAGAAACCTACTCCTTGCTCAGTGAACTGGACTCAACACCCCCTATTCACCGCCCAAGAATATATCTGACTAGTAAGAATCTTCACACCTATGTATTGATATCTCTCTGTAAGTGAGTCAAGTGGGTATAAAGCGGCATAAACACAGCAGTGAAAAGCAGCTAAACCCCATTATAAAAATCAATTACTTTTCAAAACCCGTGAAACAAAGACAGTGAAAGAGAGAGAAATTCTTACAAAATTCGTTCAGGGGCTGAGATGCCACCTGGATTGACCATATCTAGACCCACAGCTGACTGAGACATAAGGGTGGACACTCTTGGGGCTGAGAGGTTTGCTGAGGTTGGGTGAGCAAACGCAGACCCTTTAAAGTAATACGGCGTGGTACCCATCCCATGGGTCCCACATCTCCAGGTTCAAGGGCATCGTCCTACATTGAAAACATGCACGAGAAACCCCGAAGATGATACACCGTGTGATCGGGAAAGGTTGCTAAAACGAACCTCATTTCTCATCTCCTTGTGCTCCGGTTCGCCATTCCAGCCGCTTTACTAGCAATCTCCCTCCTTGGAGAATCAGCACCTTTATCCTCCTGTTCCGTACAGGTTGCAATTTGTCCTGAGGGTGAACGGGAAGAGGGGCAACCAATGAGAGACTAGCTCTAGGTGTTGGGACAGGCACAGGTCACTCTATTTTCCCATCAGGAAGAAGAATTAACCACAGGCTCAGCCTGCCGCCAGGAACCAGAATACGGCCTGAAGCAATCCTGCGCTTTTGCGGCCAGCTCCCAAGAAAGCGAGTTGAATAATGGAGCTCAGGGGCACTGCAATTCACAAGCCTGCAGACTTAGAAATGATAACTCTAGTCCACAAATATATTGAGGGAAGGCAACCAAGAGGATTTGAAAGCAAGGCAGAATTGCAGGAAACAGATTTCAGGAGGTAGATTCGAATCGCCTTTAAAGCACAGGAAAAGCGGCAAAACCTCGACAATGATGCCCTTGGCCAAAAAGGGCGTATGCGTTTTTTCCTGAATATATTCAGGAAAAAACGCATACGCCCTTTTTGGCCAACCAAGCAACCTGGAAAGGCAAATCAGCGCTACAAAGAAGTCTCGCTTCCCATCGGTCAAAAGGGCCATGCTGAATAAAGTGTCAAAACCAGAAATGCAGGACAGGCCATGGAGAAATGGGAGCCTTGCTGCGCTGATGGGCGGGATGCAAATTGCCAACAGCCACTCTGGAGAAGTGTACGGTGTGTCCTGAAACATCTAAAAAACTCAGCTTAGAGAGCATAGGGCACTTCTACTCATGGGCGTATAAGTTGGGAAAACTAAAAATCAGCAAGACACAGGCACCACAAAGTTTTGGGCTGCTCTGTTGACAAAAACCTCCACTTCGTTACACCTTAAATATCCCAGGAAAGAGAAGAATGGATAAAGAAGTTGTGGTCCTTATGTACAATGGAATATCACTCAGCCGTGAAACCAACGTCATAAGGCTATTAGCAGCATGATGAATGGATTTTGGTACGACGATTCTAAGTGAAATAAGTCACACAGAAAAAGACACTTACCATAAGATATCACTTATAGAGGGAATGTAAAAACCGCTACCCTTGAACTGAATTACAAAACAGAACAGAGTCACACGTTTAGAAAACACACTATGGCTGCTTAACGGGAAAGGTGAGGGGGGGTGATGCATAAAACAAGGGTTTCAAATTAGCTCAGATACCGTTCCATAAACCCAATATGTAATAGAGAAACCTACTCCTTGCTCAGTGAACTGGACTCAACACCCCCTATTCACCGCCCAAGAATATATCTGACTAGTAAGAATCTTAAAACCTATGTATTGATATCTCTCTGTAAGTGAGTCAAGTGGGTATAAAGCGGCATAAACACAGCAGTGAAAAGCAGCTAAACCCCATTATAAAAATCAATTACTTTTCAAAACCCGTGAAACAAAGACAGTGAAAGAGAGAGAAATTCTTACAAAATTCGTTCAGGGGCTGAGATGCCACCTGGATTGACCATATCTAGACCCACAGCTGACTGAGACATAAGGGTGGACACTCTTGGGGCTGAGAGGTTTGCTGAGGTTGGGTGAGCAAACGCAGACCCTTTAAAGTAATACGGCGTGGTACCCATCCCATGGGTCCCACATCTCCAGGTTCAAGGGCATCGTCCTACATTGAAAACATGCACGAGAAACCCCGAAGATGATACACCGTGTGATCGGGAAAGGTTGCTAAAACGAACCTCATTTCTCATCTCCTTGTGCTCCGGTTCGCCATTCCAGCCGCTTTACTAGCAATCTCCCTCCTTGGAGAATCAGCACCTTTATCCTCCTGTTCCGTACAGGTTGCAATTTGTCCTGAGGGTGAACGGGAAGAGGGGCAACCAATGAGAGACTAGCTCTAGGTGTTGGGACAGGCACAGGTCACTCTATTTTCCCATCAGGAAGAAGAATTAACCACAGGCTCAGCCTGCCGCCAGGAACCAGAATACGGCCTGAAGCAATCCTGCGCTTTTGCGGCCAGCTCCCAAGAAAGCGAGTTGAATAATGGAGCTCAGGGGCACTGCAATTCACAAGCCTGCAGACTTAGAAATGATAACTCTAGTCCACAAATATATTGAGGGAAGGCAACCAAGAGGATTTGAAAGCAAGGCAGAATTGCAGGAAACAGATTTCAGGAGGTAGATTCGAATCGCCTTTAAAGCACAGGAAAAGCGGCAAAACCTCGACAATGATGCCCTTGGCCAAAAAGGGCGTATGCGTTTTTTCCTGAATATATTCAGGAAAAAACGCATACGCCCTTTTTGGCCAACCAAGCAACCTGGAAAGGCAAATCAGCGCTACAAAGAAGTCTCGCTTCCCATCGGTCAAAAGGGCCATGCTGAATAAAGTGTCAAAACCAGAAATGCAGGACAGGCCATGGAGAAATGGGAGCCTTGCTGCGCTGATGGGCGGGATGCAAATTGCCAACAGCCACTCTGGAGAAGTGTACGGTGTGTCCTGAAACATCTAAAAAACTCAGCTTAGAGAGCATAGGGCACTTCTACTCATGGGCGTATAAGTTGGGAAAACTAAAAATCAGCAAGACACAGGCACCACAAAGTTTTGGGCTGCTCTGTTGACAAAAACCTCCACTTCGTTACACCTTAAATATCCCAGGAAAGAGAAGAATGGATAAAGAAGTTGTGGTCCTTATGTACAATGGAATATCACTCAGCCGTGAAACCAACGTCATAAGGCTATTAGCAGCATGATGAATGGATTTTGGTACGACGATTCTAAGTGAAATAAGTCACACAGAAAAAGACACTTACCATAAGATATCACTTATAGAGGGAATGTAAAAACCGCTACCCTTGAACTGAATTACAAAACAGAACAGAGTCACACGTTTAGAAAACACACTATGGCTGCTTAACGGGAAAGGTGAGGGGGGGTGATGCATAAAACAAGGGTTTCAAATTAGCTCAGATACCGTTCCATAAACCCAATATGTAATAGAGAAACCTACTCCTTGCTCAGTGAACTGGACTCAACACCCCCTATTCACCGCCCAAGAATATATCTGACTAGTAAGAATCTTCACACCTATGTATTGATATCTCTCTGTAAGTGAGTCAAGTGGGTATAAAGCGGCATAAACACAGCAGTGAAAAGCAGCTAAACCCCATTATAAAAATCAATTACTTTTCAAAACCCGTGAAACAAAGACAGTGAAAGAGAGAGAAATTCTTACAAAATTCGTTCAGGGGCTGAGATGCCACCTGGATTGACCATATCTAGACCCACAGCTGACTGAGACATAAGGGTGGACACTCTTGGGGCTGAGAGGTTTGCTGAGGTTGGGTGAGCAAACGCAGACCCTTTAAAGTAATACGGCGTGGTACCCATCCCATGGGTCCCACATCTCCAGGTTCAAGGGCATCGTCCTACATTGAAAACATGCATGAGAAACCCCGAAGATGATACACCGTGTGATCGGGAAAGGTTGCTAAAACGAACCTCATTTCTCATCTCCTTGTGCTCCGGTTCGCCATTCCAGCCGCTTTACTAGCAATCTCCCTCCTTGGAGAATCAGCACCTTTATCCTCCTGTTCCGTACAGGTTGCAATTTGTCCTGAGGGTGAACGGGAAGAGGGGCAACCAATGAGAGACTAGCTCTAGGTGTTGGGACAGGCACAGGTCACTCTATTTTCCCATCAGGAAGAAGAATTAACCACAGGCTCAGCCTGCCGCCAGGAACCAGAATACGGCCTGAAGCAATCCTGCGCTTTTGCGGCCAGCTCCCAAGAAAGCGAGTTGAATAATGGAGCTCAGGGGCACTGCAATTCACAAGCCTGCAGACTTAGAAATGATAACTCTAGTCCACAAATATATTGAGGGAAGGCAACCAAGAGGATTTGAAAGCAAGGCAGAATTGCAGGAAACAGATTTCAGGAGGTAGATTCGAATCGCCTTTAAAGCACAGGAAAAGCGGCAAAACCTCGACAATGATGCCCTTGGCCAAAAAGGGCGTATGCGTTTTTTCCTGAATATATTCAGGAAAAAACGCATACGCCCTTTTTGGCCAACCAAGCAACCTGGAAAGGCAAATCAGCGCTACAAAGAAGTCTCGCTTCCCATCGGTCAAAAGGGCCATGCTGAATAAAGTGTCAAAACCAGAAATGCAGGACAGGCCATGGAGAAATGGGAGCCTTGCTGCGCTGATGGGCGGGATGCAAATTGCCAACAGCCACTCTGGAGAAGTGTACGGTGTGTCCTGAAACATCTAAAAAACTCAGCTTAGAGAGCATAGGGCACTTCTACTCATGGGCGTATAAGTTGGGAAAACTAAAAATCAGCAAGACACAGGCACCACAAAGTTTTGGGCTGCTCTGTTGACAAAAACCTCCACTTCGTTACACCTTAAATATCCCAGGAAAGAGAAGAATGGATAAAGAAGTTGTGGTCCTTATGTACAATGGAATATCACTCAGCCGTGAAACCAACGTCATAAGGCTATTAGCAGCATGATGAATGGATTTTGGTACGACGATTCTAAGTGAAATAAGTCACACAGAAAAAGACACTTACCATAAGATATCACTTATAGAGGGAATGTAAAAACCGCTACCCTTGAACTGAATTACAAAACAGAACAGAGTCACACGTTTAGAAAACACACTATGGCTGCTTAACGGGAAAGGTGAGGGGGGGTGATGCATAAAACAAGGGTTTCAAATTAGCTCAGATACCGTTCCATAAACCCAATATGTAATAGAGAAACCTACTCCTTGCTCAGTGAACTGGACTCAACACCCCCTATTCACCGCCCAAGAATATATCTGACTAGTAAGAATCTTCACACCTATGTATTGATATCTCTCTGTAAGTGAGTCAAGTGGGTATAAAGCGGCATAAACACAGCAGTGAAAAGCAGCTAAACCCCATTATAAAAATCAATTACTTTTCAAAACCCGTGAAACAAAGACAGTGAAAGAGAGAGAAATTCTTACAAAATTCGTTCAGGGGCTGAGATGCCACCTGGATTGACCATATCTAGACCCACAGCTGACTGAGACATAAGGGTGGACACTCTTGGGGCTGAGAGGTTTGCTGAGGTTGGGTGAGCAAACGCAGACCCTTTAAAGTAATACGGCGTGGTACCCATCCCATGGGTCCCACATCTCCAGGTTCAAGGGCATCGTCCTACATTGAAAACATGCATGAGAAACCCCGAAGATGATACACCGTGTGATCGGGAAAGGTTGCTAAAACGAACCTCATTTCTCATCTCCTTGTGCTCCGGTTCGCCATTCCAGCCGCTTTACTAGCAATCTCCCTCCTTGGAGAATCAGCACCTTTATCCTCCTGTTCCGTACAGGTTGCAATTTGTCCTGAGGATGAACGGGAAGAGGGGGAACCAATGAGAGACTAGCTCTAGGTGTTGGGACAGGCACATGTCACTCTATTTTCCCATCAGGAAGAAGAATTAACCACAGGCTCAGCCTGCCGCCAGGAACCAGAATACGGCCTGAAGCAATCCTGCGCTTTTGCGGCCAGCTCCCAAGAAAGCGAGTTGAATAATGGAGCTCAGGGGCACTGCAATTCACAAGCCTGCAGACTTAGAAATGATAACTCTAGTCCACAAATATATTGAGGGAAGGCAACCAAGAGGATTTGAAAGCAAGGCAGAATTGCAGGAAACAGATTTCAGGAGGTAGATTCGAATCGCCTTTAAAGCACAGGAAAAGCGGCAAAACCTCGACAATGATGCCCTTGGCCAAAAAGGGCGTATGCGTTTTTTCCTGAATATATTCAGGAAAAAACGCATACGCCCTTTTTGGCCAACCAAGCAACCTGGAAAGGCAAATCAGCGCTACAAAGAAGTCTCGCTTCCCATCGGTCAAAAGGGCCATGCTGAATAAAGTGTCAAAACCAGAAATGCAGGACAGGCCATGGAGAAATGGGAGCCTTGCTGCGCTGATGGGCGGGATGCAAATTGCCAACAGCCACTCTGGAGAAGTGTACGGTGTGTCCTGAAACATCTAAAAAACTCAGCTTAGAGAGCATAGGGCACTTCTACTCATGGGCGTATAAGTTGGGAAAACTAAAAATCAGCAAGACACAGGCACCACAAAGTTTTGGGCTGCTCTGTTGACAAAAACCTCCACTTCGTTACACCTTAAATATCCCAGGAAAGAGAAGAATGGATAAAGAAGTTGTGGTCCTTATGTACAATGGAATATCACTCAGCCGTGAAACCAACGTCATAAGGCTATTAGCAGCATGATGAATGGATTTTGGTACGACGATTCTAAGTGAAATAAGTCACACAGAAAAAGACACTTACCATAAGATATCACTTATAGAGGGAATGTAAAAACCGCTACCCTTGAACTGAATTACAAAACAGAACAGAGTCACACGTTTAGAAAACACACTATGGCTGCTTAACGGGAAAGGTGAGGGGGGGTGATGTATAAAACAAGGGTTTCAAATTAGCTCAGATACCGTTCCATAAACCCAATATGTAATAGAGAAACCTACTCCTTGCTCAGTGAACTGGACTCAACACCCCCTATTCACCGCCCAAGAATATATCTGACTAGTAAGAATCTTCACACCTATGTATTGATATCTCTCTGTAAGTGAGTCAAGTGGGTATAAAGCGGCATAAACACAGCAGTGAAAAGCAGCTAAACCCCATTATAAAAATCAATTACTTTTCAAAACCCGTGAAACAAAGACAGTGAAAGAGAGAGAAATTCTTACAAAATTCGTTCAGGGGCTGAGATGCCACCTGGATTGACCATATCTAGACCCACAGCTGACTGAGACATAAGGGTGGACACTCTTGGGGCTGAGAGGTTTGCTGAGGTTGGGTGAGCAAACGCAGACCCTTTAAAGTAATACGGCGTGGTACCCATCCCATGGGTCCCACATCTCCAGGTTCAAGGGCATCGTCCTACATTGAAAACATGCATGAGAAACCCCGAAGATGATACACCGTGTGATCGGGAAAGGTTGCTAAAACGAACCTCATTTCTCATCTCCTTGTGCTCCGGTTCGCCATTCCAGCCGCTTTACTAGCAATCTCCCTCCTTGGAGAATCAGCACCTTTATCCTCCTGTTCCGTACAGGTTGCAATTTGTCCTGAGGGTGAACGGGAAGAGGGGCAACCAATGAGAGACTAGCTCTAGGTGTTGGGACAGGCACAGGTCACTCTATTTTCCCATCAGGAAGAAGAATTAACCACAGGCTCAGCCTGCCGCCAGGAACCAGAATACGGCCTGAAGCAATCCTGCGCTTTTGCGGCCAGCTCCCAAGAAAGCGAGTTGAATAATGGAGCTCAGGGGCACTGCAATTCACAAGCCTGCAGACTTAGAAATGATAACTCTAGTCCACAAATATATTGAGGGAAGGCAACCAAGAGGATTTGAAAGCAAGGCAGAATTGCAGGAAACAGATTTCAGGAGGTAGATTCGAATCGCCTTTAAAGCACAGGAAAAGCGGCAAAACCTCGACAATGATGCCCTTGGCCAAAAAGGGCGTATGCGTTTTTTCCTGAATATATTCAGGAAAAAACGCATACGCCCTTTTTGGCCAACCAAGCAACCTGGAAAGGCAAATCAGCGCTACAAAGAAGTCTCGCTTCCCATCGGTCAAAAGGGCCATGCTGAATAAAGTGTCAAAACCAGAAATGCAGGACAGGCCATGGAGAAATGGGAGCCTTGCTGCGCTGATGGGCGGGATGCAAATTGCCAACAGCCACTCTGGAGAAGTGTACGGTGTGTCCTGAAACATCTAAAAAACTCAGCTTAGAGAGCATAGGGCACTTCTACTCATGGGCGTATAAGTTGGGAAAACTAAAAATCAGCAAGACACAGGCACCACAAAGTTTTGGGCTGCTCTGTTGACAAAAACCTCCACTTCGTTACACCTTAAATATCCCAGGAAAGAGAAGAATGGATAAAGAAGTTGTGGTCCTTATGTACAATGGAATATCACTCAGCCGTGAAACCAACGTCATAAGGCTATTAGCAGCATGATGAATGGATTTTGGTACGACGATTCTAAGTGAAATAAGTCACACAGAAAAAGACACTTACCATAAGATATCACTTATAGAGGGAATGTAAAAACCGCTACCCTTGAACTGAATTACAAAACAGAACAGAGTCACACGTTTAGAAAACACACTATGGCTGCTTAACGGGAAAGGTGAGGGGGGGTGATGCATAAAACAAGGGTTTCAAATTAGCTCAGATACCGTTCCATAAACCCAATATGTAATAGAGAAACCTACTCCTTGCTCAGTGAACTGGACTCAACACCCCCTATTCACCGCCCAAGAATATATCTGACTAGTAAGAATCTTCACACCTATGTATTGATATCTCTCTGTAAGTGAGTCAAGTGGGTATAAAGCGGCATAAACACAGCAGTGAAAAGCAGCTAAACCCCATTATAAAAATCAATTACTTTTCAAAACCCGTGAAACAAAGACAGTGAAAGAGAGAGAAATTCTTACAAAATTCGTTCAGGGGCTGAGATGCCACCTGGATTGACCATATCTAGACCCACAGCTGACTGAGACATAAGGGTGGACACTCTTGGGGCTGAGAGGTTTGCTGAGGTTGGGTGAGCAAACGCAGACCCTTTAAAGTAATACGGCGTGGTACCCATCCCATGGGTCCCACATCTCCAGGTTCAAGGGCATCGTCCTACATTGAAAACATGCATGAGAAACCCCGAAGATGATACACCGTGTGATCGGGAAAGGTTGCTAAAACGAACCTCATTTCTCATCTCCTTGTGCTCCGGTTCGCCATTCCAGCCGCTTTACTAGCAATCTCCCTCCTTGGAGAATCAGCACCTTTATCCTCCTGTTCCGTACAGGTTGCAATTTGTCCTGAGGGTGAACGGGAAGAGGGGCAACCAATGAGAGACTAGCTCTAGGTGTTGGGACAGGCACAGGTCACTCTATTTTCCCATCAGGAAGAAGAATTAACCACAGGCTCAGCCTGCCGCCAGGAACCAGAATACGGCCTGAAGCAATCCTGCGCTTTTGCGGCCAGCTCCCAAGAAAGCGAGTTGAATAATGGAGCTCAGGGGCACTGCAATTCACAAGCCTGCAGACTTAGAAATGATAACTCTAGTCCACAAATATATTGAGGGAAGGCAACCAAGAGGATTTGAAAGCAAGGCAGAATTGCAGGAAACAGATTTCAGGAGGTAGATTCGAATCGCCTTTAAAGCACAGGAAAAGCGGCAAAACCTCGACAATGATGCCCTTGGCCAAAAAGGGCGTATGCGTTTTTTCCTGAATATATTCAGGAAAAAACGCATACGCCCTTTTTGGCCAACCAAGCAACCTGGAAAGGCAAATCAGCGCTACAAAGAAGTCTCGCTTCCCATCGGTCAAAAGGGCCATGCTGAATAAAGTGTCAAAACCAGAAATGCAGGACAGGCCATGGAGAAATGGGAGCCTTGCTGCGCTGATGGGCGGGATGCAAATTGCCAACAGCCACTCTGGAGAAGTGTACGGTGTGTCCTGAAACATCTAAAAAACTCAGCTTAGAGAGCATAGGGCACTTCTACTCATGGGCGTATAAGTTGGGAAAACTAAAAATCAGCAAGACACAGGCACCACAAAGTTTTGGGCTGCTCTGTTGACAAAAACCTCCACTTCATTACACCTTAAATATCCCAGGAAAGAGAAGAATGGATAAAGAAGTTGTGGTCCTTATGTACAATGGAATATCACTCAGCCGTGAAACCAACGTCATAAGGCTATTAGCAGCATGATGAATGGATTTTGGTACGACGATTCTAAGTGAAATAAGTCACACAGAAAAAGACACTTACCATAAGATATCACTTATAGAGGGAATGTAAAAACCGCTACCCTTGAACTGAATTACAAAACAGAACAGAGTCACACGTTTAGAAAACACACTATGGCTGCTTAACGGGAAAGGTGAGGGGGGGTGATGCATAAAACAAGGGTTTCAAATTAGCTCAGATACCGTTCCATAAACCCAATATGTAATAGAGAAACCTACTCCTTGCTCAGTGAACTGGACTCAACACCCCCTATTCACCGCCCAAGAATATATCTGACTAGTAAGAATCTTCACACCTATGTATTGATATCTCTCTGTAAGTGAGTCAAGTGGGTATAAAGCGGCATAAACACAGCAGTGAAAAGCAGCTAAACCCCATTATAAAAATCAATTACTTTTCAAAACCCGTGAAACAAAGACAGTGAAAGAGAGAGAAATTCTTACAAAATTCGTTCAGGGGCTGAGATGCCACCTGGATTGACCATATCTAGACCCACAGCTGACTGAGACATAAGGGTGGACACTCTTGGGGCTGAGAGGTTTGCTGAGGTTGGGTGAGCAAACGCAGACCCTTTAAAGTAATACGGCGTGGTACCCATCCCATGGGTCCCACATCTCCAGGTTCAAGGGCATCGTCCTACATTGAAAACATGCATGAGAAACCCCGAAGATGATACACCGTGTGATCGGGAAAGGTTGCTAAAACGAACCTCATTTCTCATCTCCTTGTGCTCCGGTTCGCCATTCCAGCCGCTTTACTAGCAATCTCCCTCCTTGGAGAATCAGCACCTTTATCCTCCTGTTCCGTACAGGTTGCAATTTGTCCTGAGGGTGAACGGGAAGAGGGGCAACCAATGAGAGACTAGCTCTAGGTGTTGGGACAGGCACAGGTCACTCTATTTTCCCATCAGGAAGAAGAATTAACCACAGGCTCAGCCTGCCGCCAGGAACCAGAATACGGCCTGAAGCAATCCTGCGCTTTTGCGGCCAGCTCCCAAGAAAGCGAGTTGAATAATGGAGCTCAGGGGCACTGCAATTCACAAGCCTGCAGACTTAGAAATGATAACTCTAGTCCACAAATATATTGAGGGAAGGCAACCAAGAGGATTTGAAAGCAAGGCAGAATTGCAGGAAACAGATTTCAGGAGGTAGATTCGAATCGCCTTTAAAGCACAGGAAAAGCGGCAAAACCTCGACAATGATGCCCTTGGCCAAAAAGGGCGTATGCGTTTTTTCCTGAATATATTCAGGAAAAAACGCATACGCCCTTTTTGGCCAACCAAGCAACCTGGAAAGGCAAATCAGCGCTACAAAGAAGTCTCGCTTCCCATCGGTCAAAAGGGCCATGCTGAATAAAGTGTCAAAACCAGAAATGCAGGACAGGCCATGGAGAAATGGGAGCCTTGCTGCGCTGATGGGCGGGATGCAAATTGCCAACAGCCACTCTGGAGAAGTGTACGGTGTGTCCTGAAACATCTAAAAAACTCAGCTTAGAGAGCATAGGGCACTTCTACTCATGGGCGTATAAGTTGGGAAAACTAAAAATCAGCAAGACACAGGCACCACAAAGTTTTGGGCTGCTCTGTTGACAAAAACCTCCACTTCGTTACACCTTAAATATCCCAGGAAAGAGAAGAATGGATAAAGAAGTTGTGGTCCTTATGTACAATGGAATATCACTCAGCCGTGAAACCAACGTCATAAGGCTATTAGCAGCATGATGAATGGATTTTGGTACGACGATTCTAAGTGAAATAAGTCACACAGAAAAAGACACTTACCATAAGATATCACTTATAGAGGGAATGTAAAAACCGCTACCCTTGAACTGAATTACAAAACAGAACAGAGTCACACGTTTAGAAAACACACTATGGCTGCTTAACGGGAAAGGTGAGGGGGGGTGATGCATAAAACAAGGGTTTCAAATTAGCTCAGATACCGTTCCATAAACCCAATATGTAATAGAGAAACCTACTCCTTGCTCAGTGAACTGGACTCAACACCCCCTATTCACCGCCCAAGAATATATCTGACTAGTAAGAATCTTCACACCTATGTATTGATATCTCTCTGTAAGTGAGTCAAGTGGGTATAAAGCGGCATAAACACAGCAGTGAAAAGCAGCTAAACCCCATTATAAAAATCAATTACTTTTCAAAACCCGTGAAACAAAGACAGTGAAAGAGAGAGAAATTCTTACAAAATTCGTTCAGGGGCTGAGATGCCACCTGGATTGACCATATCTAGACCCACAGCTGACTGAGACATAAGGGTGGACACTCTTGGGGCTGAGAGGTTTGCTGAGGTTGGGTGAGCAAACGCAGACCCTTTAAAGTAATACGGCGTGGTACCCATCCCATGGGTCCCACATCTCCAGGTTCAAGGGCATCGTCCTACATTGAAAACATGCATGAGAAACCCCGAAGATGATACACCGTGTGATCGGGAAAGGTTGCTAAAACGAACCTCATTTCTCATCTCCTTGTGCTCCGGTTCGCCATTCCAGCCGCTTTACTAGCAATCTCCCTCCTTGGAGAATCAGCACCTTTATCCTCCTGTTCCGTACAGGTTGCAATTTGTCCTGAGGGTGAACGGGAAGAGGGGCAACCAATGAGAGACTAGCTCTAGGTGTTGGGACAGGCACAGGTCACTCTATTTTCCCATCAGGAAGAAGAATTAACCACAGGCTCAGCCTGCCGCCAGGAACCAGAATACGGCCTGAAGCAATCCTGCGCTTTTGCGGCCAGCTCCCAAGAAAGCGAGTTGAATAATGGAGCTCAGGGGCACTGCAATTCACAAGCCTGCAGACTTAGAAATGATAACTCTAGTCCACAAATATATTGAGGGAAGGCAACCAAGAGGATTTGAAAGCAAGGCAGAATTGCAGGAAACAGATTTCAGGAGGTAGATTCGAATCGCCTTTAAAGCACAGGAAAAGCGGCAAAACCTCGACAATGATGCCCTTGGCCAAAAAGGGCGTATGCGTTTTTTCCTGAATATATTCAGGAAAAAACGCATACGCCCTTTTTGGCCAACCAAGCAACCTGGAAAGGCAAATCAGCGCTACAAAGAAGTCTCGCTTCCCATCGGTCAAAAGGGCCATGCTGAATAAAGTGTCAAAACCAGAAATGCAGGACAGGCCATGGAGAAATGGGAGCCTTGCTGCGCTGATGGGCGGGATGCAAATTGCCAACAGCCACTCTGGAGAAGTGTACGGTGTGTCCTGAAACATCTAAAAAACTCAGCTTAGAGAGCATAGGGCACTTCTACTCATGGGCGTATAAGTTGGGAAAACTAAAAATCAGCAAGACACAGGCACCACAAAGTTTTGGGCTGCTCTGTTGACAAAAACCTCCACTTCATTACACCTTAAATATCCCAGGAAAGAGAAGAATGGATAAAGAAGTTGTGGTCCTTATGTACAATGGAATATCACTCAGCCGTGAAACCAACGTCATAAGGCTATTAGCAGCATGATGAATGGATTTTGGTACGACGATTCTAAGTGAAATAAGTCACACAGAAAAAGACACTTACCATAAGATATCACTTATAGAGGGAATGTAAAAACCGCTACCCTTGAACTGAATTACAAAACAGAACAGAGTCACACGTTTAGAAAACACACTATGGCTGCTTAACGGGAAAGGTGAGGGGGGGTGATGCATAAAACAAGGGTTTCAAATTAGCTCAGATACCGTTCCATAAACCCAATATGTAATAGAGAAACCTACTCCTTGCTCAGTGAACTGGACTCAACACCCCCTATTCACCGCCCAAGAATATATCTGACTAGTAAGAATCTTCACACCTATGTATTGATATCTCTCTGTAAGTGAGTCAAGTGGGTATAAAGCGGCATAAACACAGCAGTGAAAAGCAGCTAAACCCCATTATAAAAATCAATTACTTTTCAAAACCCGTGAAACAAAGACAGTGAAAGAGAGAGAAATTCTTACAAAATTCGTTCAGGGGCTGAGATGCCACCTGGATTGACCATATCTAGACCCACAGCTGACTGAGACATAAGGGTGGACACTCTTGGGGCTGAGAGGTTTGCTGAGGTTGGGTGAGCAAACGCAGACCCTTTAAAGTAATACGGCGTGGTACCCATCCCATGGGTCCCACATCTCCAGGTTCAAGGGCATCGTCCTACATTGAAAACATGCATGAGAAACCCCGAAGATGATACACCGTGTGATCGGGAAAGGTTGCTAAAACGAACCTCATTTCTCATCTCCTTGTGCTCCGGTTCGCCATTCCAGCCGCTTTACTAGCAATCTCCCTCCTTGGAGAATCAGCACCTTTATCCTCCTGTTCCGTACAGGTTGCAATTTGTCCTGAGGGTGAACGGGAAGAGGGGCAACCAATGAGAGACTAGCTCTAGGTGTTGGGACAGGCACAGGTCACTCTATTTTCCCATCAGGAAGAAGAATTAACCACAGGCTCAGCCTGCCGCCAGGAACCAGAATACGGCCTGAAGCAATCCTGCGCTTTTGCGGCCAGCTCCCAAGAAAGCGAGTTGAATAATGGAGCTCAGGGGCACTGCAATTCACAAGCCTGCAGACTTAGAAATGATAACTCTAGTCCACAAATATATTGAGGGAAGGCAACCAAGAGGATTTGAAAGCAAGGCAGAATTGCAGGAAACAGATTTCAGGAGGTAGATTCGAATCGCCTTTAAAGCACAGGAAAAGCGGCAAAACCTCGACAATGATGCCCTTGGCCAAAAAGGGCGTATGCGTTTTTTCCTGAATATATTCAGGAAAAAACGCATACGCCCTTTTTGGCCAACCAAGCAACCTGGAAAGGCAAATCAGCGCTACAAAGAAGTCTCGCTTCCCATCGGTCAAAAGGGCCATGCTGAATAAAGTGTCAAAACCAGAAATGCAGGACAGGCCATGGAGAAATGGGAGCCTTGCTGCGCTGATGGGCGGGATGCAAATTGCCAACAGCCACTCTGGAGAAGTGTACGGTGTGTCCTGAAACATCTAAAAAACTCAGCTTAGAGAGCATAGGGCACTTCTACTCATGGGCGTATAAGTTGGGAAAACTAAAAATCAGCAAGACACAGGCACCACAAAGTTTTGGGCTGCTCTGTTGACAAAAACCTCCACTTCGTTACACCTTAAATATCCCAGGAAAGAGAAGAATGGATAAAGAAGTTGTGGTCCTTATGTACAATGGAATATCACTCAGCCGTGAAACCAACGTCATAAGGCTATTAGCAGCATGATGAATGGATTTTGGTACGACGATTCTAAGTGAAATAAGTCACACAGAAAAAGACACTTACCATAAGATATCACTTATAGAGGGAATGTAAAAACCGCTACCCTTGAACTGAATTACAAAACAGAACAGAGTCACACGTTTAGAAAACACACTATGGCTGCTTAACGGGAAAGGTGAGGGGGGGTGATGCATAAAACAAGGGTTTCAAATTAGCTCAGATACCGTTCCATAAACCCAATATGTAATAGAGAAACCTACTCCTTGCTCAGTGAACTGGACTCAACACCCCCTATTCACCGCCCAAGAATATATCTGACTAGTAAGAATCTTCACACCTATGTATTGATATCTCTCTGTAAGTGAGTCAAGTGGGTATAAAGCGGCATAAACACAGCAGTGAAAAGCAGCTAAACCCCATTATAAAAATCAATTACTTTTCAAAACCCGTGAAACAAAGATAGTGAAAGAGAGAGAAATTCTTACAAAATTCGTTCAGGGGCTGAGATGCCACCTGGATTGACCATATCTAGACCCACAGCTGACTGAGACATAAGGGTGGACACTCTTGGGGCTGAGAGGTTTGCTGAGGTTGGGTGAGCAAACGCAGACCCTTTAAAGTAATACGGCGTGGTACCCATCCCATGGGTCCCACATCTCCAGGTTCAAGGGCATCGTCCTACATTGAAAACATGCATGAGAAACCCCGAAGATGATACACCGTGTGATCGGGAAAGGTTGCTAAAAAGAACCTCATTTCTCATCTCCTTGTGCTCCGGTTCGCCATTCCAGCCGCTTTACTAGCAATCTCCCTCCTTGGAGAATCAGCACCTTTATCCTCCTGTTCCGTACAGGTTGCAATTTGTCCTGAGGATGAACGGGAAGAGGGGGAACCAATGAGAGACTAGCTCTAGGTGTTGGGACAGGCACATGTCACTCTATTTTCCCATCAGGAAGAAGAATTAACCACAGGCTCAGCCTGCCGCCAGGAACCAGAATACGGCCTGAAGCAATCCTGCGCTTTTGCGGCCAGCTCCCAAGAAAGCGAGTTGAATAATGGAGCTCAGGGGCACTGCAATTCACAAGCCTGCAGACTTAGAAATGATAACTCTAGTCCACAAATATATTGAGGGAAGGCAACCAAGAGGATTTGAAAGCAAGGCAGAATTGCAGGAAACAGATTTCAGGAGGTAGATTCGAATCGCCTTTAAAGCACAGGAAAAGCGGCAAAACCTCGACAATGATGCCCTTGGCCAAAAAGGGCGTATGCGTTTTTTCCTGAATATATTCAGGAAAAAACGCATACGCCCTTTTTGGCCAACCAAGCAACCTGGAAAGGCAAATCAGCGCTACAAAGAAGTCTCGCTTCCCATCGGTCAAAAGGGCCATGCTGAATAAAGTGTCAAAACCAGAAATGCAGGACAGGCCATGGAGAAATGGGAGCCTTGCTGCGCTGATGGGCGGGATGCAAATTGCCAACAGCCACTCTGGAGAAGTGTACGGTGTGTCCTGAAACATCTAAAAAACTCAGCTTAGAGAGCATAGGGCACTTCTACTCATGGGCGTATAAGTTGGGAAAACTAAAAATCAGCAAGACACAGGCACCACAAAGTTTTGGGCTGCTCTGTTGACAAAAACCTCCACTTCGTTACACCTTAAATATCCCAGGAAAGAGAAGAATGGATAAAGAAGTTGTGGTCCTTATGTACAATGGAATATCACTCAGCCGTGAAACCAACGTCATAAGGCTATTAGCAGCATGATGAATGGATTTTGGTACGACGATTCTAAGTGAAATAAGTCACACAGAAAAAGACACTTACCATAAGATATCACTTATAGAGGGAATGTAAAAACCGCTACCCTTGAACTGAATTACAAAACAGAACAGAGTCACACGTTTAGAAAACACACTATGGCTGCTTAACGGGAAAGGTGAGGGGGGGTGATGCATAAAACAAGGGTTTCAAATTAGCTCAGATACCGTTCCATAAACCCAATATGTAATAGAGAAACCTACTCCTTGCTCAGTGAACTGGACTCAACACCCCCTATTCACCGCCCAAGAATATATCTGACTAGTAAGAATCTTCACACCTATGTATTGATATCTCTCTGTAAGTGAGTCAAGTGGGTATAAAGCGGCATAAACACAGCAGTGAAAAGCAGCTAAACCCCATTATAAAAATCAATTACTTTTCAAAACCCGTGAAACAAAGACAGTGAAAGAGAGAGAAATTCTTACAAAATTCGTTCAGGGGCTGAGATGCCACCTGGATTGACCATATCTAGACCCACAGCTGACTGAGACATAAGGGTGGACACTCTTGGGGCTGAGAGGTTTGCTGAGGTTGGGTGAGCAAACGCAGACCCTTTAAAGTAATACGGCGTGGTACCCATCCCATGGGTCCCACATCTCCAGGTTCAAGGGCATCGTCCTACATTGAAAACATGCATGAGAAACCCCGAAGATGATACACCGTGTGATCGGGAAAGGTTGCTAAAAAGAACCTCATTTCTCATCTCCTTGTGCTCCGGTTCGCCATTCCAGCCGCTTTACTAGCAATCTCCCTCCTTGGAGAATCAGCACCTTTATCCTCCTGTTCCGTACAGGTTGCAATTTGTCCTGAGGGTGAACGGGAAGAGGGGCAACCAATGAGAGACTAGCTCTAGGTGTTGGGACAGGCACAGGTCACTCTATTTTCCCATCAGGAAGAAGAATTAACCACAGGCTCAGCCTGCCGCCAGGAAGCAGAATACGGCCTGAAGCAATCCTGCGCTTTTGCGGCCAGCTCCCAAGAAAGCGAGTTGAATAATGGAGCTCAGGGGCACTGCAATTCACAAGCCTGCAGACTTAGAAATGATAACTCTAGTCCACAAATATATTGAGGGAAGGCAACCAAGAGGATTTGAAAGCAAGGCAGAATTGCAGGAAACAGATTTCAGGAGGTAGATTCGAATCGCCTTTAAAGCACAGGAAAAGCGGCAAAACCTCGACAATGATGCCCTTGGCCAAAAAGGGCGTATGCGTTTTTTCCTGAATATATTCAGGAAAAAACGCATACGCCCTTTTTGGCCAACCAAGCAACCTGGAAAGGCAAATCAGCGCTACAAAGAAGTCTCGCTTCCCATCGGTCAAAAGGGCCATGCTGAATAAAGTGTCAAAACCAGAAATGCAGGACAGGCCATGGAGAAATGGGAGCCTTGCTGCGCTGATGGGCGGGATGCAAATTGCCAACAGCCACTCTGGAGAAGTGTACGGTGTGTCCTGAAACATCTAAAAAACTCAGCTTAGAGAGCATAGGGCACTTCTACTCATGGGCGTATAAGTTGGGAAAACTAAAAATCAGCAAGACACAGGCACCACAAAGTTTTGGGCTGCTCTGTTGACAAAAACCTCCACTTCGTTACACCTTAAATATCCCAGGAAAGAGAAGAATGGATAAAGAAGTTGTGGTCCTTATGTACAATGGAATATCACTCAGCCATGAAACCAACGTCATAAGGCTATTAGCAGCATGATGAATGGATTTTGGTACGACGATTCTAAGTGAAATAAGTCACACAGAAAAAGACACTTACCATAAGATATCACTTATAGAGGGAATGTAAAAACCGCTACCCTTGAACTGAATTACAAAACAGAACAGAGTCACACGTTTAGAAAACACACTATGGCTGCTTAACGGGAAAGGTGAGGGGGGGTGATGCATAAAACAAGGGTTTCAAATTAGCTCAGATACCGTTCCATAAACCCAATATGTAATAGAGAAACCTACTCCTTGCTCAGTGAACTGGACTCAACACCCCCTATTCACCGCCCAAGAATATATCTGACTAGTAAGAATCTTCACACCTATGTATTGATATCTCTCTGTAAGTGAGTCAAGTGGGTATAAAGCGGCATAAACACAGCAGTGAAAAGCAGCTAAACCCCATTATAAAAATCAATTACTTTTCAAAACCCGTGAAACAAAGACAGTGAAAGAGAGAGAAATTCTTACAAAATTCGTTCAGGGGCTGAGATGCCACCTGGATTGACCATATCTAGACCCACAGCTGACTGAGACATAAGGGTGGACACTCTTGGGGCTGAGAGGTTTGCTGAGGTTGGGTGAGCAAACGCAGACCCTTTAAAGTAATACGGCGTGGTACCCATCCCATGGGTCCCAAATCTACAGGTTCAAGGGCATCGTCCTACATTGAAAACATGCATGAGAAACTCCGGAGATGGTACACCGTGTGATCGGGAAAGGTTGCTAAAACGAACCTCATTTCTCATCTCCTTGTGCTCCGGTTCGCCATTCCAGCCGCTTTACTAGCAATCTCCCTCCTTGGAGAATCAGCACCTTTATCCTCCTGTTCCGTACAGGTTGCAATTTGACCTGAGGATGAACGGGAAGAGGGGGAACCAATGAGAGACTAGCTCTAGGTGTTGGGACAGGCACAGGTCACTCTATTTTCCCATCAGGAAGAAGAATTAACCACAGGCTCAGCCTGCCGCCCGGAGCCAGAATAGGGCCTAAAGCAATCCTGCGCTTTTGCGGCCAGCTCCCAAGAAAGCGAGTTGAATAATGGAGCTCAGGGGCACTGCAATTCACAAACCTGCAGACTTAGAAATGATAACTCTCATCCACAAATATATTGAGGGAAGGCAACCAAGAGGATTTGAAAGCAAGGCAGAATTGCAGGAAACAGATTTCAGGAGGTAGATTCGAATCGCCTTTAAAGCACAGGAAAAGCAGCAAAACCTCGACAATGATGCCCTTGGCCAAAAAGGGCGTATGCGTTTTTTCCTGAATATATTCAGGAAAAAACGCATACGCCCTTTTTGGCCAACCAAGCAACCTGGAAAGGCAAATCAGCGCTACAAAGAAGTCTCGCTTCCCATCGGTCAAACGGGCCATGCTGAATAAAGTGTCAAAACCAGAAATGCAGGACAGGCCATGGAGAAATGGGAGCCTTGCTACGCTGATGGGCGGGATGTAAATTGCCAACAGCCACTCTGGAGAAGTGTACGGTGTGTCCTGAAACATCTAAAAAACTCAGCTTAGAGAGCATAGGGCACTTCCACTCATGGGCGTATAAGTTGGGAAAACTAAAAATCAGCAAGACACAGGCACCCCAAAGTTTTGGGCTGATCTGTTGACAAGAACCTCCACTTGGTTACACCTTAAATATCCCAGGAAAGAGAAGAATGGATAAAGAAGTTGTGGTCCTTATGTACAATGGAATATCACTCAGCCATGAAATCAACGTCATAAGGCTAGTAGCAGCATGATGAGTGGATTTAGGTATGACGATTCTAAGTGAAATAAGTCACACAGAAAAAGACACTTATCATAAGATATCACTTATAGAGGGAATGTAAAAACCGCTACCCTTGAACTGAGTTACAAAACAGAACAGAGTCACACGTTTAGAAAACACACTATGGCTGCTTAACGGGAAAGGTGAGGTGGGGTGATGCATAAAACAAGGGTTTCAAATTAGCTCAGATACCGTTCCATAAACCCAATATGTAATAGACAAGACCTACTCCTTGCTCAGTGAACTGGACTCAACACCCCCTATTCACCGCCCAAGAATATATCTGACTAGTAAGAATCTTCACACCTATGTATTGATATCTCTCTGTAAGTGAGTCAAGTGGGTATAAAGCGGCATAAACACAGCAGTGAAAAGCAGCTAAACCCCATTATAAAAATCAATTACTTTTCAAAACCCGTGAAACAAAGACAGTGAAAGAGAGAGAAATTCTTACAAAATTCGTTCAGGGGCTGAGATGCCACCTGGATTGACCATATCTAGACCCACAGCTGACTGAGACATAAGGGTGGACACTCTTGGGGCTGAGAGGTTTGCTGAGGTTGGGTGAGCAAACGCAGACCCTTTAAAGTAATACGGCGTGGTACCCATCCCATGGGTCCCACATCTCCAGGTTCAAGGGCATCGTCCTACATTGAAAACATGCATGAGAAACCCCGAAGATGATACACCGTGTGATCGGGAAAGGTTGCTAAAACGAACCTCATTTCTCATCTCCTTGTGCTCCGGTTCGCCATTCCAGCCGCTTTACTAGCAATCTCCCTCCTTGGAGAATCAGCACCTTTATCCTCCTGTTCCGTACAGGTTGCAATTTGTCCTGAGGATGAACGGGAAGAGGGGGAACCAATGAGAGACTAGCTCTAGGTGTTGGGACAGGCACATGTCACTCTATTTTCCCATCAGGAAGAAGAATTAACCACAGGCTCAGCCTGCCGCCAGGAACCAGAATACGGCCTGAAGCAATCCTGCGCTTTTGCGGCCAGCTCCCAAGAAAGCGAGTTGAATAATGGAGCTCAGGGGCACTGCAATTCACAAGCCTGCAGACTTAGAAATGATAACTCTAGTCCACAAATATATTGAGGGAAGGCAACCAAGAGGATTTGAAAGCAAGGCAGAATTGCAGGAAACAGATTTCAGGAGGTAGATTCGAATCGCCTTTAAAGCACAGGAAAAGCGGCAAAACCTCGACAATGATGCCCTTGGCCAAAAAGGGCGTATGCGTTTTTTCCTGAATATATTCAGGAAAAAACGCATACGCCCTTTTTGGCCAACCAAGCAACCTGGAAAGGCAAATCAGCGCTACAAAGAAGTCTCGCTTCCCATCGGTCAAAAGGGCCATGCTGAATAAAGTGTCAAAACCAGAAATGCAGGACAGGCCATGGAGAAATGGGAGCCTTGCTGCGCTGATGGGCGGGATGCAAATTGCCAACAGCCACTCTGGAGAAGTGTACGGTGTGTCCTGAAACATCTAAAAAACTCAGCTTAGAGAGCATAGGGCACTTCTACTCATGGGCGTATAAGTTGGGAAAACTAAAAATCAGCAAGACACAGGCACCACAAAGTTTTGGGCTGCTCTGTTGACAAAAACCTCCACTTCGTTACACCTTAAATATCCCAGGAAAGAGAAGAATGGATAAAGAAGTTGTGGTCCTTATGTACAATGGAATATCACTCAGCCGTGAAACCAACGTCATAAGGCTATTAGCAGCATGATGAATGGATTTTGGTACGACGATTCTAAGTGAAATAAGTCACACAGAAAAAGACACTTACCATAAGATATCACTTATAGAGGGAATGTAAAAACCGCTACCCTTGAACTGAATTACAAAACAGAACAGAGTCACACGTTTAGAAAACACACTATGGCTGCTTAACGGGAAAGGTGAGGGGGGGTGATGCATAAAACAAGGGTTTCAAATTAGCTCAGATACCGTTCCATAAACCCAATATGTAATAGAGAAACCTACTCCTTGCTCAGTGAACTGGACTCAACACCCCCTATTCACCGCCCAAGAATATATCTGAGTAGTAAGAATCTTCACACCTATGTATTGATATCTCTCTGTAAGTGAGTCAAGTGGGTATAAAGCGGCATAAACACAGCAGTGAAAAGCAGCTAAACCCCATTATAAAAATCAATTACTTTTCAAAACCCGTGAAACAAAGACAGTGAAAGAGAGAGAAATTCTTACAAAATTCGTTCAGGGGCTGAGATGCCACCTGGATTGACCATATCTAGACCCACAGCTGACTGAGACATAAGGGTGGACACTCTTGGGGCTGAGAGGTTTGCTGAGGTTGGGTGAGCAAACGCAGACCCTTTAAAGTAATACGGCGTGGTACCCATCCCATGGGTCCCACATCTCCAGGTTCAAGGGCATCGTCCTACATTGAAAACATGCATGAGAAACCCCGAAGATGATACACCGTGTGATCGGGAAAGGTTGCTAAAACGAACCTCATTTCTCATCTCCTTGTGCTCCGGTTCGCCATTCCAGCCGCTTTACTAGCAATCTCCCTCCTTGGAGAATCAGCACCTTTATCCTCCTGTTCCGTACAGGTTGCAATTTGTCCTGAGGGTGAACGGGAAGAGGGGCAACCAATGAGAGACTAGCTCTAGGTGTTGGGACAGGCACAGGTCACTCTATTTTCCCATCAGGAAGAAGAATTAACCACAGGCTCAGCCTGCCGCCAGGAAGCAGAATACGGCCTGAAGCAATCCTGCGCTTTTGCGGCCAGCTCCCAAGAAAGCGAGTTGAATAATGGAGCTCAGGGGCACTGCAATTCACAAGCCTGCAGACTTAGAAATGATAACTCTAGTCCACAAATATATTGAGGGAAGGCAACCAAGAGGATTTGAAAGCAAGGCAGAATTGCAGGAAACAGATTTCAGGAGGTAGATTCGAATCGCCTTTAAAGCACAGGAAAAGCGGCAAAACCTCGACAATGATGCCCTTGGCCAAAAAGGGCGTATGCGTTTTTTCCTGAATATATTCAGGAAAAAACGCATACGCCCTTTTTGGCCAACCAAGCAACCTGGAAAGGCAAATCAGCGCTACAAAGAAGTCTCGCTTCCCATCGGTCAAAAGGGCCATGCTGAATAAAGTGTCAAAACCAGAAATGCAGGACAGGCCATGGAGAAATGGGAGCCTTGCTGCGCTGATGGGCGGGATGCAAATTGCCAACAGCCACTCTGGAGAAGTGTACGGTGTGTCCTGAAACATCTAAAAAACTCAGCTTAGAGAGCATACGGCACTTCTACTCATGGGCGTATAAGTTGGGAAAACTAAAAATCAGCAAGACACAGGCACCACAAAGTTTTGGGCTGCTCTGTTGACAAAAACCTCCACTTCGTTACACCTTAAATATCCCAGGAAAGAGAAGAATGGATAAAGAAGTTGTGGTCCTTATGTACAATGGAATATCACTCAGCCATGAAACCAACGTCATAAGGCTATTAGCAGCATGATGAATGGATTTTGGTACGACGATTCTAAGTGAAATAAGTCACACAGAAAAAGACACTTACCATAAGATATCACTTATAGAGGGAATGTAAAAACCGCTACCCTTGAACTGAATTACAAAACAGAACAGAGTCACACGTTTAGAAAACACACTATGGCTGCTTAACGGGAAAGGTGAGGGGGGGTGATGCATAAAACAAGGGTTTCAAATTAGCTCAGATACCGTTCCATAAACCCAATATGTAATAGAGAAACCTACTCCTTGCTCAGTGAACTGGACTCAACACCCCCTATTCACCGCCCAAGAATATATCTGACTAGTAAGAATCTTCACACCTATGTATTGATATCTCTCTGTAAGTGAGTCAAGTGGGTATAAAGCGGCATAAACACAGCAGTGAAAAGCAGCTAAACCCCATTATAAAAATCAATTACTTTTCAAAACCCGTGAAACAAAGACAGTGAAAGAGAGAGAAATTCTTACAAAATTCGTTCAGGGGCTGAGATGCCACCTGGATTGACCATATCTAGACCCACAGCTGACTGAGACATAAGGGTGGACACTCTTGGGGCTGAGAGGTTTGCTGAGGTTGGGTGAGCAAACGCAGACCCTTTAAAGTAATACGGCGTGGTACCCATCCCATGGGTCCCAAATCTACAGGTTCAAGGGCATCGTCCTACATTGAAAACATGCATGAGAAACTCCGGAGATGGTACACCGTGTGATCGGGAAAGGTTGCTAAAACGAACCTCATTTCTCATCTCCTTGTGCTCCGGTTCGCCATTCCAGCCGCTTTACTAGCAATCTCCCTCCTTGGAGAATCAGCACCTTTATCCTCCTGTTCCGTACAGGTTGCAATTTGACCTGAGGATGAACGGGAAGAGGGGGAACCAATGAGAGACTAGCTCTAGGTGTTGGGACAGGCACAGGTCACTCTATTTTCCCATCAGGAAGAAGAATTAACCACAGGCTCAGCCTGCCGCCCGGAGCCAGAATAGGGCCTAAAGCAATCCTGCGCTTTTGCGGCCAGCTCCCAAGAAAGCGAGTTGAATAATGGAGCTCAGGGGCACTGCAATTCACAAACCTGCAGACTTAGAAATGATAACTCTCATCCACAAATATATTGAGGGAAGGCAACCAAGAGGATTTGAAAGCAAGGCAGAATTGCAGGAAACAGATTTCAGGAGGTAGATTCGAATCGCCTTTAAAGCACAGGAAAAGCAGCAAAACCTCGACAATGATGCCCTTGGCCAAAAAGGGCGTATGCGTTTTTTCCTGAATATATTCAGGAAAAAACGCATACGCCCTTTTTGGCCAACCAAGCAACCTGGAAAGGCAAATCAGCGCTACAAAGAAGTCTCGCTTCCCATCGGTCAAACGGGCCATGCTGAATAAAGTGTCAAAACCAGAAATGCAGGACAGGCCATGGAGAAATGGGAGCCTTGCTGCGCTGATGGGCGGGATGCAAATTGCCAACAGCCACTCTGGAGAAGTGTACGGTGTGTCCTGAAACATCTAAAAAACTCAGCTTAGAGAGCATACGGCACTTCTACTCATGGGCGTATAAGTTGGGAAAACTAAAAATCAGCAAGACACAGGCACCACAAAGTTTTGGGCTGCTCTGTTGACAAAAACCTCCACTTCGTTACACCTTAAATATCCCAGGAAAGAGAAGAATGGATAAAGAAGTTGTGGTCCTTATGTACAATGGAATATCACTCAGCCATGAAACCAACGTCATAAGGCTATTAGCAGCATGATGAATGGATTTTGGTACGACGATTCTAAGTGAAATAAGTCACACAGAAAAAGACACTTACCATAAGATATCACTTATAGAGGGAATGTAAAAACCGCTACCCTTGAACTGAATTACAAAACAGAACAGAGTCACACGTTTAGAAAACACACTATGGCTGCTTAACGGGAAAGGTGAGGGGGGGTGATGCATAAAACAAGGGTTTCAAATTAGCTCAGATACCGTTCCATAAACCCAATATGTAATAGAGAAACCTACTCCTTGCTCAGTGAACTGGACTCAACACCCCCTATTCACCGCCCAAGAATATATCTGACTAGTAAGAATCTTCACACCTATGTATTGATATCTCTCTGTAAGTGAGTCAAGTGGGTATAAAGCGGCATAAACACAGCAGTGAAAAGCAGCTAAACCCCATTATAAAAATCAATTACTTTTCAAAACCCGTGAAACAAAGACAGTGAAAGAGAGAGAAATTCTTACAAAATTCGTTCAGGGGCTGAGATGCCACCTGGATTGACCATATCTAGACCCACAGCTGACTGAGACATAAGGGTGGACACTCTTGGGGCTGAGAGGTTTGCTGAGGTTGGGTGAGCAAACGCAGACCCTTTAAAGTAATACGGCGTGGTACCCATCCCATGGGTCCCACATCTCCAGGTTCAAGGGCATCGTCCTACATTGAAAACATGCATGAGAAACCCCGAAGATGATACACCGTGTGATCGGGAAAGGTTGCTAAAACGAACCTCATTTCTCATCTCCTTGTGCTCCGGTTCGCCATTCCAGCCGCTTTACTAGCAATCTCCCTCCTTGGAGAATCAGCACCTTTATCCTCCTGTTCCGTACAGGTTGCAATTTGTCCTGAGGATGAACGGGAAGAGGGGGAACCAATGAGAGACTAGCTCTAGGTGTTGGGACAGGCACATGTCACTCTATTTTCCCATCAGGAAGAAGAATTAACCACAGGCTCAGCCTGCCGCCAGGAACCAGAATACGGCCTGAAGCAATCCTGCGCTTTTGCGGCCAGCTCCCAAGAAAGCGAGTTGAATAATGGAGCTCAGGGGCACTGCAATTCACAAGCCTGCAGACTTAGAAATGATAACTCTAGTCCACAAATATATTGAGGGAAGGCAACCAAGAGGATTTGAAAGCAAGGCAGAATTGCAGGAAACAGATTTCAGGAGGTAGATTCGAATCGCCTTTAAAGCACAGGAAAAGCGGCAAAACCTCGACAATGATGCCCTTGGCCAAAAAGGGCGTATGCGTTTTTTCCTGAATATATTCAGGAAAAAACGCATACGCCCTTTTTGGCCAACCAAGCAACCTGGAAAGGCAAATCAGCGCTACAAAGAAGTCTCGCTTCCCATCGGTCAAAAGGGCCATGCTGAATAAAGTGTCAAAACCAGAAATGCAGGACAGGCCATGGAGAAATGGGAGCCTTGCTGCGCTGATGGGCGGGATGCAAATTGCCAACAGCCACTCTGGAGAAGTGTACGGTGTGTCCTGAAACATCTAAAAAACTCAGCTTAGAGAGCATAGGGCACTTCTACTCATGGGCGTATAAGTTGGGAAAACTAAAAATCAGCAAGACACAGGCACCACAAAGTTTTGGGCTGCTCTGTTGACAAAAACCTCCACTTCGTTACACCTTAAATATCCCAGGAAAGAGAAGAATGGATAAAGAAGTTGTGGTCCTTATGTACAATGGAATATCACTCAGCCGTGAAACCAACGTCATAAGGCTATTAGCAGCATGATGAATGGATTTTGGTACGACGATTCTAAGTGAAATAAGTCACACAGAAAAAGACACTTACCATAAGATATCACTTATAGAGGGAATGTAAAAACCGCTACCCTTGAACTGAATTACAAAACAGAACAGAGTCACACGTTTAGAAAACACACTATGGCTGCTTAACGGGAAAGGTGAGGGGGGGTGATGCATAAAACAAGGGTTTCAAATTAGCTCAGATACCGTTCCATAAACCCAATATGTAATAGAGAAACCTACTCCTTGCTCAGTGAACTGGACTCAACACCCCCTATTCACCGCCCAAGAATATATCTGAGTAGTAAGAATCTTCACACCTATGTATTGATATCTCTCTGTAAGTGAGTCAAGTGGGTATAAAGCGGCATAAACACAGCAGTGAAAAGCAGCTAAACCCCATTATAAAAATCAATTACTTTTCAAAACCCGTGAAACAAAGACAGTGAAAGAGAGAGAAATTCTTACAAAATTCGTTCAGGGGCTGAGATGCCACCTGGATTGACCATATCTAGACCCACAGCTGACTGAGACATAAGGGTGGACACTCTTGGGGCTGAGAGGTTTGCTGAGGTTGGGTGAGCAAACGCAGACCCTTTAAAGTAATACGGCGTGGTACCCATCCCATGGGTCCCACATCTCCAGGTTCAAGGGCATCGTCCTACATTGAAAACATGCATGAGAAACCCCGAAGATGATACACCGTGTGATCGGGAAAGGTTGCTAAAACGAACCTCATTTCTCATCTCCTTGTGCTCCGGTTCGCCATTCCAGCCGCTTTACTAGCAATCTCCCTCCTTGGAGAATCAGCACCTTTATCCTCCTGTTCCGTACAGGTTGCAATTTGTCCTGAGGGTGAACGGGAAGAGGGGCAACCAATGAGAGACTAGCTCTAGGTGTTGGGACAGGCACAGGTCACTCTATTTTCCCATCAGGAAGAAGAATTAACCACAGGCTCAGCCTGCCGCCAGGAAGCAGAATACGGCCTGAAGCAATCCTGCGCTTTTGCGGCCAGCTCCCAAGAAAGCGAGTTGAATAATGGAGCTCAGGGGCACTGCAATTCACAAGCCTGCAGACTTAGAAATGATAACTCTAGTCCACAAATATATTGAGGGAAGGCAACCAAGAGGATTTGAAAGCAAGGCAGAATTGCAGGAAACAGATTTCAGGAGGTAGATTCGAATCGCCTTTAAAGCACAGGAAAAGCGGCAAAACCTCGACAATGATGCCCTTGGCCAAAAAGGGCGTATGCGTTTTTTCCTGAATATATTCAGGAAAAAACGCATACGCCCTTTTTGGCCAACCAAGCAACCTGGAAAGGCAAATCAGCGCTACAAAGAAGTCTCGCTTCCCATCGGTCAAAAGGGCCATGCTGAATAAAGTGTCAAAACCAGAAATGCAGGACAGGCCATGGAGAAATGGGAGCCTTGCTGCGCTGATGGGCGGGATGCAAATTGCCAACAGCCACTCTGGAGAAGTGTACGGTGTGTCCTGAAACATCTAAAAAACTCAGCTTAGAGAGCATAGGGCACTTCTACTCATGGGCGTATAAGTTGGGAAAACTAAAAATCAGCAAGACACAGGCACCACAAAGTTTTGGGCTGCTCTGTTGACAAAAACCTCCACTTCGTTACACCTTAAATATCCCAGGAAAGAGAAGAATGGATAAAGAAGTTGTGGTCCTTATGTACAATGGAATATCACTCAGCCATGAAACCAACGTCATAAGGCTATTAGCAGCATGATGAATGGATTTTGGTACGACGATTCTAAGTGAAATAAGTCACACAGAAAAAGACACTTACCATAAGATATCACTTATAGAGGGAATGTAAAAACCGCTACCCTTGAACTGAATTACAAAACAGAACAGAGTCACACGTTTAGAAAACACACTATGGCTGCTTAACGGGAAAGGTGAGGGGGGGTGATGCATAAAACAAGGGTTTCAAATTAGCTCAGATACCGTTCCATAAACCCAATATGTAATAGAGAAACCTACTCCTTGCTCAGTGAACTGGACTCAACACCCCCTATTCACCGCCCAAGAATATATCTGACTAGTAAGAATCTTCACACCTATGTATTGATATCTCTCTGTAAGTGAGTCAAGTGGGTATAAAGCGGCATAAACACAGCAGTGAAAAGCAGCTAAACCCCATTATAAAAATCAATTACTTTTCAAAACCCGTGAAACAAAGACAGTGAAAGAGAGAGAAATTCTTACAAAATTCGTTCAGGGGCTGAGATGCCACCTGGATTGACCATATCTAGACCCACAGCTGACTGAGACATAAGGGTGGACACTCTTGGGGCTGAGAGGTTTGCTGAGGTTGGGTGAGCAAACGCAGACCCTTTAAAGTAATACGGCGTGGTACCCATCCCATGGGTCCCAAATCTACAGGTTCAAGGGCATCGTCCTACATTGAAAACATGCATGAGAAACTCCGGAGATGGTACACCGTGTGATCGGGAAAGGTTGCTAAAACGAACCTCATTTCTCATCTCCTTGTGCTCCGGTTCGCCATTCCAGCCGCTTTACTAGCAATCTCCCTCCTTGGAGAATCAGCACCTTTATCCTCCTGTTCCGTACAGGTTGCAATTTGACCTGAGGATGAACGGGAAGAGGGGGAACCAATGAGAGACTAGCTCTAGGTGTTGGGACAGGCACAGGTCACTCTATTTTCCCATCAGGAAGAAGAATTAACCACAGGCTCAGCCTGCCGCCCGGAGCCAGAATAGGGCCTAAAGCAATCCTGCGCTTTTGCGGCCAGCTCCCAAGAAAGCGAGTTGAATAATGGAGCTCAGGGGCACTGCAATTCACAAACCTGCAGACTTAGAAATGATAACTCTCATCCACAAATATATTGAGGGAAGGCAACCAAGAGGATTTGAAAGCAAGGCAGAATTGCAGGAAACAGATTTCAGGAGGTAGATTCGAATCGCCTTTAAAGCACAGGAAAAGCAGCAAAACCTCGACAATGATGCCCTTGGCCAAAAAGGGCGTATGCGTTTTTTCCTGAATATATTCAGGAAAAAACGCATACGCCCTTTTTGGCCAACCAAGCAACCTGGAAAGGCAAATCAGCGCTACAAAGAAGTCTCGCTTCCCATCGGTCAAACGGGCCATGCTGAATAAAGTGTCAAAACCAGAAATGCAGGACAGGCCATGGAGAAATGGGAGCCTTGCTACGCTGATGGGCGGGATGTAAATTGCCAACAGCCACTCTGGAGAAGTGTACGGTGTGTCCTGAAACATCTAAAAAACTCAGCTTAGAGAGCATAGGGCACTTCCACTCATGGGCGTATAAGTTGGGAAAACTAAAAATCAGCAAGACACAGGCACCCCAAAGTTTTGGGCTGATCTGTTGACAAGAACCTCCACTTGGTTACACCTTAAATATCCCAGGAAAGAGAAGAATGGATAAAGAAGTTGTGGTCCTTATGTACAATGGAATATCACTCAGCCATGAAATCAACGTCATAAGGCTAGTAGCAGCATGATGAGTGGATTTAGGTATGACGATTCTAAGTGAAATAAGTCACACAGAAAAAGACACTTATCATAAGATATCACTTATAGAGGGAATGTAAAAACCGCTACCCTTGAACTGAGTTACAAAACAGAACAGAGTCACACGTTTAGAAAACACACTATGGCTGCTTAACGGGAAAGGTGAGGTGGGGTGATGCATAAAACAAGGGTTTCAAATTAGCTCAGATACCGTTCCATAAACCCAATATGTAATAGACAAGACCTACTCCTTGCTCAGTGAACTGGACTCAACACCCCCTATTCACCGCCCAATAATATATCTGACTAGTAAGAATCTTAAAACCTATGTATTGATATCTCTCTGTATGTGAGTCAAGTGGGTATAAAGTGGCATAAACACAGCAGTGAAAAGCAGCTAAACCCCATTATAAAAATCAATTACTTTTAAAAACCCGTGAAACAAGGACAGTGAAAGTGAGAGAAATACTTACACAATGCGTTCAGGGGCTGTGATGCCATCCTGGATTGACCATATCTAGACCCACAGCTGATTGAGACATAAGGGTGGACACTCTTGGGGCTGAGAGGTTTGGTGAGGTTGGGTGAGCTAACGCAGACCCTTTAAAGTCAAACGGCGTGGTACCCATCCCATGGGTCCCAAATCCCCAGGTTTAAGGGCATCTTCCTACGTCGAAAACATGCATGAGAAACCCAGAAGATGGTACACCGTGTGATCGGGAAAGGTTGCTAAAACGCACCTCATTTCTCATCTCCTTGTGCTCCGGTTCGCCATTCCAGCCGCTTTACTAGCAATCTCCCTCCTTGCAGAATCAGCACTTTTAACCTCCTGTTCCGTACAGGTTGCAAATTGTCCTGAGGATGAACGGGAAGAGGGGGAACCAATGAGAGACTAGCTCTAGGTGTTGGGACAGGCACATGTCACTCTATTTTCCCATCAGGAAGAAGAATTAACCACAGGCTCAGCCTGCCGCCCGGAGCCAGAATAGGGCCTGAAGCAATCCTGCGCTTTTGCGGCCAGCTCCCAAGAAAGCGAGTTGAATAATGGAGCTCAGGGGCACTGCAATTCACAAACCTGCAGACTTAGAAATGATAACTCTCGTCCACAAATATATTGAGGGAAGGCAACGAAGAGGATTTGAAAGCAAGGCAGAATTGCAGGAAACAGATTTCAGGAGGTAGATTCGAATCGCCTTTAAAGCACAGGAAAAGCGGCAAAACCTCGACAATGATGCCCTTGGCCAAAAAGGGCGTATGCGTTTTTTCCTGAATATATTCAGGAAAAAACGCATACGCCCTTTTTGGCCAACCAAGCAACCTGGAAAGGCAAATCATCGCTACAAAGAAGTCTCGCTTCCCATCGGTCAAAAGGGCCATGCTGAATAAAGTGTCAAAACCAGAAATGCAGGACAGGCCATGGAGAAATGGGAGCCTTGTTACGCTCATGGGCGGGATGTAAATTGCCAACAGCCACTCTGGGGAAATGTACGGTGTGTCCTGAAACATCTAAAAAACTCAGCTTAGAGAGCATCGGGCACTTCCACTCATGGGCGTATACATTGGGAAAAATAAAAATCAGCAAGACACAGGCACCCCAAAGTTTAGGGCTGCTCTGTTGACAAGAACCTCCACTTCGTTACACCTTAAATATCCCAGGAGATAGAAGAATGGATAAAGAAGTTGTGGTCCTTATGTACAATGGAATATCACTCAGCCATGAAATCAACGTCATAAGGCTAGTAGCAGCATGAGGAGTAGATTTTGGTACGACGATTCTAAGTGAAATAAGTCACACAGAAAAAGACACTTATCATGAGATATCACTTATAGAGGGAATGTAAAAACCGCTACCCTTGAACTGAATTACAAAACAGAAGAGAGTCACACGTTTAGAAAACACACTATGGCTGCTTAACGGCAAAGGTGAGGTGGGGTGATGCATAAAGCAAGGATTTCAAATTAGCTTAGATACCGTTCCATAAACCCAATATGTAATAGACAAAACCTACTCCTTGCTCAGTGAACTGGACTCAACAGCCCCTATTCACCGCCCAAGAATATATCTGACTAGTAATAATCTTAAAACCTATGTATTGATATCTCTCTGGAAGTGAGTCAAGTGGGTGTAAATCGGCATAAACACAGCAGTGAAAAGCAGCTATACCCCATTATAAAAATCAATTACTTTTAAAAACCCGTGAAACAAAGACAGGGAAAGAGAGAGAAATTCTGACAAAATTCGTTCAGGGGCTGTGATGCCACCAGGATTGACCATATCTAGACCCACAGCTGATTGAGACATAAGGGTGGACACTCTTGGGGCTGAGAGGTTTGGTGAGGTTGAGTGAGCAAAGGCAGACCCTTTAAAGTAATACTGCGTGGTACCCATCCCATGGGTCCCAAATCTCCAGGTTCAAGGGCATCTTCCTACATCGAAAACATGCATGAGAAACCCAGAAGATGGTACACCTTGTGATCGGGAAAGGTGTCTAAAACGCCCCTCATGTCTCATCTCCTTGTGCTCTGGTTTGCCATTCCAGCCGCTTTACTCGCAGTCTCCCTCCTTGGAGAATCAGCACCTTTATCCTCCTGTTCCGTACAGGTTGCAACTGGTGCTGAGGATGAACGGGAAGAGGGAGAACCAATGAGAGACTAGCTCTAGATGTTGGGACAGGCACAGGTCACTCTATTTTCCCATCAGGAAGAAGAATTAACCATAGGCTCAGCCTGCCGCCCGGAGCCAGAATAGGGCCTGAAGCAATCCTGCGCTTTTGCGGCCAGCTCCCAAGAAAGCGACTTGAATAATGGAGCTCAGGGGCACTGCAATTCACAAACCTGCAGACTTAGAAATGATAACTCTCGTCCACAAATATATTGAGGGAAGGCAACCAAGAGGATTTGAAAGCAAGGCAGAATTGCAGGAAACAGATTTCAGGAGGTAGATTCGAATCCCGTTTAAAGCACAGGAAAAGCGGCAAAACCTCGACAATGATGCCCTTGGCCAAAAAGGGCGCCTGTGTTCTTTCCTGAATAAATTTTGGAAAAAACGCAGATGCTCTTTTTGGCCAACTAAACAAGCGGGCAATGCAAATCAGCATTACAGAAATGTCTCACTTCACATTGGTCAAAAGACCCATGCTGAAAAAGTGTAAAACCCAGAAATGCAGGACAGGCCATGGAGAAAAGGGAGCCTTGTTATGCTGATCAGCGGGATGTCAATTGCCACCGGCCACTCTTGAGAAGTGTATGCTGTATCTTAAAACTTCTAAAAAAGAGAGCTACAGAGCATACAGCACTTCCCCTCATGGGCGTATATCTTGGGAAAACCAAAAAATCGACAAGACACAGGCACCCCAAAGTTTAGGGCTGCTCTGTTTAGAAATGCCTCGATTTGGGTACAACTTACATGTCCTTGGAAGGAAAAAGTGGATAAAGAAGATGTGGTACTTATGTACAATGGAATATTACTCAGCATTTAAATCAATGAAATAAGGCCAGTGGCAGCAACTCGTGGAGACTGAGGTACGATCATTCTAAGTGACATAAGTCAGACATAAAAAGAGACTTATCATAAGGTATCACTTATAGATAGTATCTAAAAATGCCTTCACATGAACGCAATTACAAAACAGAAACGGAGTCACACATTTAGAAAACACACTCATGGCTGCTAAAGGAGAAAGGTGGGGCGGGGTGATGCATAAACCAGGAGGTTGAAATTAGCACAGATACGGTTCCATAAACAAAATAGGTATTCGACAGGACCTACTCTATAGCTCAAAGAGCTGGACTCAGCACACTGTTGTCACCAGAAAAGGATATATAAGACTGGTAAGAATCTGTAAAAGAATTTATTGATGTCTCTCTTTAAGTGAATCAAGTGGATAGATGTAGAGCAGGAAGAAACACAGTATTGAAAATCAGCTATACCCCATTATAAAATTAAATAACAAGAACAAAATAAAGACAGTGAGAGAGAGAGAAATTCTTACAAAATTTGTTCAAGGGCTGTGATGCAACCTGGACTGACCATATGTAGACACAGAGCTGGATGGGATCTAAGGCTCTACACTCGTTGGTCTGAGAGGCTTCGTGAGGATGGGACAGCAAATGCATCACTTTTAGAGTAATACTGCCTGGCCCCCATTCCATGGGTCCCATACCTCCAGGTGCAGGGGACCCTTCCTACAGCTAAAACATGCATGGCACATCCAGAGGACGGTACACCGTCTGATCGGGAAGAGTTTGGAAAAGTCACCTCATCTCCACGTCTCCTGGTATTCGGGTTCCCCAGCTCCTTTCCTTAGAGCCTCCCCACTTTGGGAAGGCAGCACACTCAACAGCCGGTTTTGCATGGCCTGGAATTTTCCGGTGAAGAAGGGGAATGGCAGGATGGAATGAGACACAAGCCTTAGATGTTTGGACAGGCATATGCTACTCTAGTTTCCTACCTGGGAGAAGAATTTCCCTATCCTTCAGGTGCCCCAGTAACTGGAATGGGTCTGTAGAAATCCTGCCCCTTTGTGTCTGCTTCCCTAAACAAGTTGAAAACCGGTGCTCAGGGGCACTGCAATTCACAAACATGCAGGGTTGTAATTGACACCTCTAATGGAGTCATTTCTTGAGCCAAGTATTCGTAAAGGCCTTGTAAGCAAGGCAGAATTGCAGGAAAGGGATTTCAAGGGGTAGTTTGCACTCGTCATTAAAGCACATGCAAAGCTGCTGAACATCGCCAATGATGCAGTTTGCCAAAAAGGCCGTATGCGTTATTCCTTAATCTATTCAGGAAAAACCCTTACTCCATTTTTGGCCAACAAAACAGGCGGGCAATGTAAATTAATATTACAAAGAGATATCACTTCGCACCAGTCAGAATGGCCAACCTCACAAACTGTAAAACCTGAAATGCAGGACAGGGCGTGGAGAAAAGGGAACCCTGACAAGCTGATGGTGGGAATGTAAATTGCTAACAGCCACTCTGGAGAAGTGGGTGGTGATTCCTTAAAAATCTAAAAACCAGAGCTTCAGAGCATATGGCGCTTCCACTCCTGGGCCTGTATCTTGGAAAAAACGTAAATTGACAGGACCCAGGCACTCTAAAATTTATGCAGCCCTGTTTACAAGAGCCTCTACTCGGAAGCTACCTAAAAGTCCTTGGAAGGAAGAATGGATAAAGAAATTATGGTAGATATGTACAATGGAATATTACTCAGCCATGAAGTGAATGAAAGAAGGCCATTTAGGGCCACTCAGAAGGACCTACATACATTCATACTAAGTGTCATAAATCAGGCAATGAAACATATCATATGATATTACTTATCGGTGGAATCTAAAAATTGATAGAAAGGTACTGTCTTACAACACAGAAACAGAGTCCCAGACTTAGAACACAAACTTATGGTTACCAAACTGGAAAGGTGTGTTGGAGGCATAAATCATGAGGTTGGAGTTAGTATATACATATTTACAGAGAGAAAACTTGTAATCAACATGGACCTGCTGTAGAGCACTTGGAACTCTTCTCAACACCCTTTAGTAACCTCAATGGGAAAATAATTCTAAAAAGAATATATAGTTATCTCTGTATAAATGAATCATGTTGGTGTATGACAAAAATGAACACAACATGATAAATCAACTATATACTCCATTATAAATTTAAAGTTAAATTAAAGAAAAGAAAAATGATCACTAAATTTGTTTAGTCGCAGTGAACGTACTAGTGTCACATCCCTGGACACAGACACAATTTGGTCCCAAGGCTGGACTGTTGTGGGCCTGAGGACCTCGGGAGGATATGCCAGCTAATTCGCCCCCCTTGAACATGTAGTACCTGGTCCCCTCTGCATGGGATCACTATCTCCAGATCTAAGTGTGCCCTCATACTACTAAACCAACCCTCTGACACCCAAAGGATGGTGGACTCTCTGGGCTGGATGACATTTGGAAAATCACCTGCTCTCAACATATCCTGGTGTTTGGGTTCCGACCTCCTGACTCCTTCGTAAGGGTCATCCCACTCTACAAGACAGCACCCTCAACAGGTGATTTTGCAGGGGTTTATACTTGTTCGGGGGATGAAGGGTAAGGGGGAAGAAGGAATGGGACAGAAGCCCTTACATGTTTGGTCAGGCACATTCCACTCTAATTTAATACCCAAGAACAGGACTTGCCCTACATCTAAGGTTGTGTCAGTAACCAGAGAGGGACAGTAGAAATCCTGCCGCCTTCTGTTTCCCATAACAACAATTCTAAAACTGGACCTTATACGCACTTCATATTCACAATGCCTGGGGAGCTGTAAATGACAACAGCCCTCAAAAAATGTCTTGGGGTAGGTAATCGAAGTAGACTTCAAAACAAGGCAACCTTTCAATAACCCTTTTTCAAGGGATAAATCTTACTGACACTGTTCAAAAAAAAAAGCACATATGAAGATACTCACCATTGCTTTATGTTAGACAAATGCAAATCAGATGTACAAAGAAGTATCACCTGGAACCACTCAGAATAGCCATCATCACAATGTCTACAAACAAGAAATGCTTCAGAGGGTGTGGAAAAAAGAGAAACCTACTACTTATTTTTTTTTTAATCTGCCTTGGCTCTTCGTTGCTGCGCGCGGCTTTTCTATAGTTGCAGCAAGCGGGGGCTACTCATCGTTGTGGTACGAAGCCTTCTCTTTGTGGTGGCTTCTCTTGTTGTGGAGCACAAGCTGTAGGCACACAGGCTTCAGTAGTTGTGGCTCGTGGGCTCTAGAGCGCAGACTGAGTAGTTGTGGTGCACGGGCTTACTTGTTCTGTGGCATGTGAGATCTTCCCGGGCCAGGGCTCGAACCTGTGTCCCCTGAACTGGCAGGCAGATTCTTAACCACTGCGCCACCACTTCTATGCTATCGGTGGCAATGCCAATTGGTAACAGCCACTATGGAGCACAGAATGGAGGTTACCAGAGTAAGGGGAGGTGGGAGGGATAAATTGGAAATTGGGATTGACATATACACACCACTATATATAAAAGAGATAACAAATAAGGGCTTACTGTATAGCACAGGGAACTCTACTCAATACTCTGTAATGACCTGTATGGGAAAGGAATCCAAAAAGGATTGGATATATGTATAACTGCTTCACTGTGCTGTGCAGCAGAAAGTAACACAACATTGTAAATCAACTCTATTCCAAAAAAATTGAAATTGAAATGAAATGAAGTAAAATAAAATAAAATAGAGCTACCAGATGATCCAGCAAGTTCACTCCTGTGTGCATATCTGGAGGAAAGCATAAATCGAAAAGACACATCTTCCCCAATGTTCACTGCAACACTCTTTACAATAGCGAAGACAAGGAAGCAACCAAAATGTCCATCAACATATGAATATAGGTAAAGAATATGTGATACATACATATAATGGAATATGACTCAGCCATAAAATAGAAGAAAATAATGCCAGTTGCAGTAACATGGATGGACCTAGAGATGATTGTACTAAGTGAAGTAAGTCAGACAGAGTAAGACAAATATTGGATGATATCACTTCTAGGTGGAAGCTAAAAATTGATACCAATGAACTAACTTACAAAAGAGAGGCAGACTCACAGACTTGGAAAACAAACTTATGGTTACCAAAGGGGAGAGGTGGGGGGTAGGGATAAATCAGGAGCTTGGGGTAAACATACGAATACTACTATATATAACAGATAAGCAACAAGGACCTACTGTATAGCACAGGGAGCTCTACTCAGTATTCTGGGAATACCGTTATCAGAAAAGAATCTGAAAAAGAATGAATATATGCATATGTGTAACTGAATCACTTGCTGTGCAGCTGAAATGAGCACAACATTGTAAATCAACTATACTCCAATAAAATTTAAATTTCAAAATAAAGAAAATCACCTATATTTCAAAAGAAAAAAAAAAGAATTCCCATCTCTTTATATGGCTTGATAGCTTACTTTTTTAGTGCTCAATATTATCCCATTCCCAGAATATATTAATACTATATCATTTCATTCACCTATTGGAGGACACCTTAGTTTCATTCACATTTTGGCAATATTGAATTAGGTGCTATAAATATCCATATGCAGGTTTTCCTCTGGAAGTATGTTTTAAACTACTTTCAGTAAATATCCATGAGAACACTTGACGGATTGTACAGTAAGGGAATGCTCAATATTCTAGCAAGTGTCAATCAGACTACCAAAGTAGCTGTATTATTTTTCATTTCCACCAATGACAAATGACATTTCCTATTGTTCCACATCTCCTACAGAATTTGTTCTTGTCATTGTTCACATTTTAGCCATTCTAAGTGTTACATAGTGGTATGTAATTGTATTTTTAATTTGCTTTTTCATGGCAGCATGTAATCTGGATTATTCTTCTGTATACTTATATGCATAGTGTCTATTTTCTTTGGTGAGGTGTCCATAAAGTATATTGGTCCACATTTTATTTAGGTTGCTTTCATTTTTTTCTACCCAATCTGTATTTGTTTTATTTATTTTCGTGCCTTATTGCATTAACAAGGACTTGGAGTAAAATATGGAAAAGGAGTCATGAAAGGGGACATCCTTGCTTTTACCTGAACTTAGTGGAAAAGCTTCATGGTTTTGACCATTAATCATGATGTAAGATAAAACTTTCCTGTAAATCTTTGTTATCAACTTGAGAAAGCTCCAGTCTATTTCTTTAACTGAGAGTTTTTATGAAGAATGGGTGTTAGATTTTTTCAAAGGTCTTCTGAATCTATTGATATGCTAATGATTGTCTTTAAGGTGTTGATATGATGGATATAATTATTTGATTCTAGAATGTTGAATCAGCCTTTCATACCTGGGATTATTTCCTCTCATTCATGATATAAAATTCTCTCAAAATATTGTTGGATTCGATTTGGTAATATTTTGTTGAGGATTTTTGCATTGATGTTCCTGAGAGATACTGGTCAGTTTTCTTTACTATTCATATGTTCTTCTAAGTTTGGATGTTGTGGATTTAGTGTCAGACATTCATTTGGGGAGATTCTCAGTCATTTTTAAAAAATATTTTCTGTTCTTTATTATCTTTATTCTCCTCCTGCTATACCCATTATGTATAGGTCACAGCATTTTTCATTGTTCCACAATTATTGATTACTCTGTTCTGTTGATTTCTTTCCTGCCCATTTTCTCTTTTCTTTTGAGATTTAAAGGTTTCTCCTGATATGTCTTCAAGCTCACAGATATTTCTCCTCAGCCAGCTCTTTGACTGCTAGAACAAAATACGAGAGACTTGGTATTTTATAAACAACAGATTATTTTTGTTTTCTCATAATTGCTGAGGCTGAAAAGTTCAAGAACAAGTAACCAGGGGCTTCCCTGGAGGTGCAGTGGTTAAGAATCTGCCTATCAATAAAGGGGACAAGGGTTCGAGCCCTGGTCCAGGAAGATCCCACATGCCATGGAACAACTAAGCCCGTGCACCACAAATACTGAGCCTGTGCTCTAGAGTCCACAGGCCACAACTACTGAGCCTGTGAGCCACAACTACTGAAACCCACACGCCTAGAGCCCATGCTCCGCAACAAGAGAAGCCACTCAATGAGAAGCCCGCGCACCGCACCAAAGACCCAACACAGCCAAAAAATTAATTAATTAATTATCTAATTAATTTTTTTAAAAAAAGAAGAAGTTGCCAGCTGACAGTGTCTGGCGAGGGACCAATTTCTGGTTCATAATGTGGGTCTTCTCGCTCGGCAATGAAATCATGGAATGGTCATAAGATCTTCTGTGTGCTACATTTATTAGGTCACTAATCCCATGTTTGAGGTCTCTGGCCTCATAACCTAATCACCTCCCAAAAGCCCCACCTCCTAATACCATCAACATGGGAGCTGGGTTTCAAAATTTTAAAATTAGAGGTACAAAATATTTACACCATAACAGGGACCACAGAGTTAACTGATTTTTCCTTTCATGTTAAAGGTTTGCACATTTATATTTATTATATAATCCCAAAACCCTTGTTTTTTTTTATAAGATTCTTTTTCCGTATACGCCAGTACAGACCACTGAGTAGAGTTCCCTGTGCTATAAAGCAGGTCTTTATCTATTTTATATATAGTAGTGTGTATAAGTCAGTCCCAATCTCCCAATTTATCCCTTCCCCACTTATCCCCTGGTAACCATAAGTTTGTTTTCTATATCCATGATTCTATTTCTGTTGTGTAAATAAGTTCATTTGTACCTTTTTTTTCTTTTTTAGATTCCTCATATAAGCAATATCATATGATATCTGTCTTTCTGTGTCTGACTTGCTTCACTCAGTATAACAATCTCTAGGTCCATCCATGTTGCTACAAAACCCTTAATTGTTAAGGATAACTCTCAATTTTTCCCAGTATCATCAGCAATTCTTTCTGGCAGACACGTGATAACACTTTTTAAACAGGGATATTGAGACCAAGGCTCCTGACCTGCAAACAGGCAAAACATCATTCATATAGTGAAAACTTTGCAAATCAAAGGATGAAAGCACTTGGTCTAAATCCCTTTGCACCCACTGCTGACAGAGGGCAGAGGAGTTTGACTCACTAATCTTCCTTACGTGCACTTCTTCCTAATGGGGTATTCCATCTAAAACTTATAAGAAGCGGGGATGTATCATGGAACACACCAATCGCTACTACAGATTCTGAAGCAGCAAAAAAAAAAAAAAAAAAAAACATGATGAATCCATCCAAAGGGTTCTGTCCACATTGTTACAATAGTTTCCCTCACACTGTGAACCCTTTTCAAACTCTATCACTTGAACCTATTTTTATTTTTTTCAACAAAAATAATGTTAATCTGCAGTCAGACACTCCAGTGATATTACACTATCCCTTGTGCAAGTATGTAGGGATTTGAGGAGCTATGGGAGGCCACCATGAGAGGTTGCCTAGAGTAATTAGGACATTTCATTTAATGTTGGTTCTTCTCCCTAAGATGTCTGCTATCCTCTTCTTTTTGTAGCTACTAGCATTGAGAAAGTGATCAAGATAAGGCCCTTCTCTTTTACTGCCCATGAATGCAACTGTGATTAACCCCACAGAACTTGGTGCTTCCAGAATCCCCTGAACCTACTGACCCTCCATGCATGGCATGACATAGATAAGAATGGTGACGTGTATCCTTGTATAGAGCATGTTATAAAATGTTTGACTCTTCCCTTCCTCATAATTCCAAAGAATAGATTTCTTTGGATTTCTGCTTAATGCTGCTGGAGTTGGTACATAAGTTGAGGGAGGTATCAGGGCACACCAAAAGAGAGGGTAACTGCACAGAAAATACAAGCAGGTACATTTCTGTGTAGTTTCAAGCAGCTTATTTGCTATATCAACCATGGTGACATGTTGACCCTTCCTCTTTCTACTAGTAGTACAACAAACATAAAGGATATTTAGGCTGCTTGTTTTATCCCCACCTCTCACAATTGATCTGCATTAACATATAGGACAATGAAGGGCCCTTTCTACCATCTTAACCAATATTTGAGAACTAGAAAATGTCCAGATTTTGGGGGGTTTATTTTCATATTCCCCAATCAGGCCTATGAAGGAATCTTACCTATTGTGTTTAATGAAGTCATATCTCTGACGGCATCCCATCATCAACAAAACTGGAAAGAAATTTGAAGGGTCTTCGATTTTACCATATTTGAAATAACAATATTTTAGCCTGACACGTTTTTGGATTTTAGAAAAAAATATTTTAAATGAGACAAAATATCATTTTTATGACACAAAAAGACAGCAATAGTTTTATATTTTTATCTGTTCCACTTGCACACAAGTGTTTCATGGGGTTATGTAAAGCTCTCCTGTTGGGTGCTGTGCATGGTGCAAGTATGGATTAAAGCTTAGGAATCTTAAGCTTCAGTCACCTGAAACATTTAAATTAGGATGCAAGCAATCCTGTCCAACATTTGAAAAGAGCAAGACACTCTCTTTATTTTATTTGTTAGGTAATTAATCTGTCTTTTCCCCAAGGAGAGAAACAAGTGGCATCTTCCATCAATGTGTTGCACAAATATCTTTGAACAGAGAGTGCAAGCAGAGGCTGATACAGGATGTGAAAAAAAAAAATGAGAGACCCTCTTGTGGCATTTTCTCCTAACTTATTGCAATCTCCCATTTAAAATGTGGGAATAATCAATCTTCTGAGGAAAAAGGCCCAAGGAAGGTTTTTGCTTCTGTGGAATAATGGGATTGCTAAAGATTTCAGGAGGCAAGACGAGTTAGTGAGAATGACCATGAGAAATCAGAGAAAAGTCAGATCCATGGATGAAGTGATGTTTACCACTGTGAATCAATGAGAAGTAGGAGCAAATGAAAAGAAAGCTGATACAACATTTTCTGAATAAATGTAACCTTTCAGCTGTCATAGAAAAATTAATACTCACTATGATACAACATATTTAGTTTAGAAAGTTAACTTAAATTTAAAGCTTAATAATTACATTTATTGAAGAAATGAAAACATATTTGTGGTTTAGAATAAATAATGTGCTCTGCTACAGGTAAGAAGACTACATAAATCAATAGAAATAAGACTAAATAAATAAAGAGGAAAATAACAAATTAGATGTTATTAACATTAAAAACTGACACTCATCTAATGAAAGAGAAGGAGAGACAGAAAGAGAGAAGAACTCATCTCAAGCATGTATTAAAAACTCCTAAATAAGAAGTCTTCAGATGTTAAAAAAAAAAGGAAGTCTTCAATAAGAAGATAATGGAATAGCAAAATGGGGGAAATATACCAAAAGATATTTCAAAAAAGAGAGTACAGAATGTTAAGTAAACATATCAAAAGATGCTTGGCTTCTTAGTCGTCAATTAAATGCAAAAGCGTGATACCTGGAATTATCACTCACCAACCAGAAAGTTCAAATGAAAATGACAGGTATTATCAAGTTTGACAAGAATGTGTATAATCCTTGAATCTCATTCACTGCTGCTGAAGATGAAAAATCATACAAATGTTGTGAAAATATTTAGAAATATCTAAAAAGATAAACACAAGAAAGCTATGACTCGAACATTTTACTACTACGTGTATACTGAACAATAATTTATACACACATCACCAAAGCTCAAGTTCTAGAATTTATATACCAGTGCTGTTCTCAATAGACACAAACTGAAAATCACTCATATTGTAATACATATTGGAATAAATTAATTAATAGTTAAATATTTACTTTATGGAATCCTATGCAACAGTGGCAATGCATGATCACAGCAATAGACAACCATATAGGCATATTCACAAACAACATAAAATAAAAAAGCCCAATCCAAAAGTGATTTTACTGTGCCATAACATTTATATAAAATACAAAATACAGGTAAAGTTATCTTTTTGTTAGATACCAGAACAATATTAAACCTTAAGGGGAGTCACTAGAATGGGACCAGGGGGCCTCTGAGTATCTGGCAATTTTCTGTGTCTTTATCTAGAAGCTATGTTTAGAGTGTATTCAGATGCTGAATTTTCTGAAATTTGTCATTTCCTTACAAACCATGCATGTTTTTCATTGTTTTTTATACATAACAAAAACTAAAAAAGATAGACCAGGGAAGGTAATTGTATTAGCACTTTAATATCCATGCTTTTCAAGGTGGAAGTGAAAAGTATTAAATACTTGACATTGTGATTACTTCTTAAAAGTAAGGTGAAAATTTGAGGTTAATAAATAAGACATACTTCTTCATATATAATCCTCAAAGAGGAGGGGTAGAAAGGAGTATTATTTTTTTTTTCTTTAATACAGAATCGTTAAGATAGAAAATAATGAAAACAGACTAGGTTTAAAAAAGAGCACACTGGACTTCCCTGGTGGCACAGTGGGTAAGAATTTGCCTGCCAATGCAGGGAACAGGGGTTCCATCCCTGGTCTGGGAAGATCCCACATGCCGCAGAGCAACTAAGCCCGTGTGCCACAAGTACTGAGCCTGTGCTCTAGAGCCTGCAAGCAACAACTATTGAGCCTGCATGACACAACTACTGAAGCCCATGCACCTAGAGCCCATACTCCACAACAAGAGAAACCACCGCAAGGAGAAGCCCATGCACCACAACGATGAGTAACCCCTGCTTCTCTAGTAACAACTGGAGAAACCCTGTGCAGCAACGAAGACCCAACACAACCAAAAATTTAAAAAATTAAATCTTTTGACTTCTGAGATGACTCACTCACGTGGCTGTAGGTAAGAGGCCTCAGTTCCTTGCCACATGGATCTCTCCTTAGGGCTGCTTGAGTGTCCTCATGACATGGCAGCTGGCTTACCCCAGGATGAGTGATCTAGCAGAAACCAAAGCAGAAGCTGCAATGTCTTTTATAACTTTGGAAGCTGCACTTTGTCATTTCTGCAATTTCTTATTAGTTAAACAGTCAACACTTTTCAAGTGCGAGGAGCCACACTGGTACATGGAGACTGGGAGATAATTAGGGGATAATTAGGTCCATCTTGGAGGCTGGCTACCAAAGTGGCTGACTAGCCAAAGTCTGAATTTTGTTTTCTTCACTTCTGGAGAGAAAATGGTCAGTGAACCTCATTGGTGGTCTTTGAGATGTACCAAAGCTACCTCTTGCTCTCACCCCCAGCTGTGTGGCTGACAGGGTCTTGGTGCTCCAGCCGGATGTCAAGCCTGTGCCTCTGAGGTGGGAGAGCCGAGTTCAGGACATTGGTCTACCAGAGACCTCTGGCACCTTGTAATATCAAATGGCGAAAGCTCTCCCAGAGATATCCGTCTCAACGCTAAGACCCAGCTCCACTCAGAGACCAGCAAGATCCAGTGCTGGACATCCCATGCCAAACAACTAGCAAGACAGGAATGCAGGCCCACCCATTAGCAGAGAGGCTGCCGAAAATCACAATAAGTTCACAGACACCCCAAAACACACCACCAGATGCGGATCTGTCCACCAGAAAGACAAGATCCAGACACACCCACCAGAACACAGGCACCAGTCCTCTCCATCAGAAAGCCTACACAACCCACTGAACCAACCTTAGCCACTGGGGGCAGACACCAAATACAATGGGAACTACGAATCTGCAGCCTCTGAAAAGGAGACCCCAAACACAGTCCCCAAAGCCAAATGAGAAGACACAGAAACACACAGCAGATGAAGGAGCAAGGTAAAAACCCACCAGACCAAACAAATGTGGAGGAAATAGGCAGTCTACCTGAAAAAGAATTCAGAGTAATGATAGTAAAGATGATCCCAAATCTTGGAACTGGAATGGAGAATAGACAAGAAACGTTTAACAAGGACCTAGAAGAACTAAAGAGCAAACAAACAATGATGAACACAATAAATGGAATTAAAAATTCTCTAGAAGGAAACAATAGCAGAATAACTGAGGCAGAAGAATGGATAAATGACCTGGAAGATAAAATAGTGGAAATAACTACTGCAAAGCCAAATAAAGAAAAAAGAATGAAAAGAATTGAGGACAATCTGAGACATCTCTGGGAAAACATTAAATGCACCAACATTCGAATATAGGGGTCCCAGAAGTAGAAGAGAAAAAGAAAGACACTGAGAAAATATTTAAAGAGATTATAGTTGAAAACTTCCCTAATACGGGAAAGGAAATCGTTAATCAAGTCCAGGAAGCGCAGGGAGTCCCATACAAGATAAACCCAAGGAGAAACATGCCAAAACATATATTAATCAAACTATCAAAAATTAAATACAAAGAAAAAATATTAAAAGCAGCAAGGGAAAAACAACAAATAACATACAAGGGAATCCCCATAAGGTTAACAGCTGAACTTTCAGCAGAAACTCTGCAAGCCAGAAGGGACTGGCAGGACATATTTAAAGTAATGAAAGGGGAACAGCTACAACCAAGATTACTCGACCCACCAAGGATCTCGTTCAGATTCGACAGAGAAATTAAAACCTTTACAGACAAGCAAAAGCTAAGAGAATTCAGCACCACCAAACCCGCTTTACAACAAATGCTAAAGGAACTTCTCTAGGCAAGAAACACAAGAGAAGGAAAACACCTACAATAAGAAACCCAAAACAATTAAGAAAATGGTAATAAGAACATACATATCAATAATTACCTTAAATGTAAATGGATTAAATGCTCCAACCAAAAGACATAGACTGGCTGAATGGATCTGAAAACACGACCGGTATGTATGTGGTCTACAAGAGACCCACTTCAGACATAGGGACACATACAGATGGAAAGTGAGGGGATGGAATAAGATATTCCATGCAAATGGAAATCAAAAGAAAGCTAGAGTAGCAATTCTCATATCAGACAAAAAAGACTTTAAAATAAAGACTATTACAGGAGACAAAGAAGGACACTACATAATGATCAAGGGATCAATCCAAGAAGAAGATATAACAATTGCATATATTTAGGCACCCAACATAGGAGCACCTCAATACATAAGGCAAATGCTAACAGCCATAAAAGGGGAAATCGACAGGAACACAATCATAGTAGGGGACTTTAGCACCCCTCTTTCACCAATGAACAGATCATCCACAATGAAAATAAATAAGGAAACACAAGCTTTAAATGATACATTAAACAAGATGGACTTAATTGATATTTATAGGACATTCCATCCAAAAACAACAGAATACACTTTTTCTCAAGTGCTCCTGGAACATTCTCCAGGATAGATCATATCTTGGGTCACAAATCAAGCCTTGGTAAATATAAGAAAATTGAAATCGTATCAAGTATCTTTTCCGACCACAATGCTATCAGACTAGATATCAATTACAGGAAAAAAATCTGTAAAAAATGGAAACACATGGACGCTCAACAATACACTACTTAATAACCAAGACACCACTGAAGAAATCAAAGAGGAAATAAAAAAAATACCTAGAAACAAATGACAATGAAAACATGAAGACCCAAAACCTATGGGATGCAGCAAGAGCAGTTCTAAGAGAGAAGTTTATAGCAATACAATCCTACCTCAAGAAACAAGAAATATCTCAAATAAGCAAGTTAACCTTACACCTAAAGCAATTAGAGAAAGAAAGAAAAAAAAAACAAAGTCAGCAGAAGAAAGACATCATAAAGATCAGACCAGAAATAAATGAAAAAGAAATGAAGGAAACAACAGCAAAGATCAAAAAAACTAAAAGCTGGTTCTTTGAGAAGATAAACAAAATTGATAAACCATTAGCCAGACTCATCAAGAAAAAAAGGGAGACGACTCAAATCAATAGAATTACAAATGAAAAAGGAGAAGTAACAACTGACACTGCAGACATACAAAGGATCATGAGAGATTACTGCAAGCAACTATATGCCAATAAAATGGACAACCTGGAAGAAATGGACAAATTCTTAGAAAAGCACAACCTTCCAAGACTGAACCAGGAAGAAATAGAAACTACAAACAAACCAATCCCAAGCACTGAACTTGAGACTGTGATTAAAAATCTTCCAACAAACAAAAGCCCAGGACCAGATGGCTTCACAGGCAAATTCTATCAAACATTTAGAGAAGAGTTAACACCTATCCTTCTCAAACTCTTCCAAAATATAGCAGAGGGAGGAACTCTCCCAAACTTATTCTATGAGACCACCATCTCCCTGACACCAAAACCAGACAAAGATGTCACAAAGAAAGAAAACTACAGGTCAATATCACTGATGAACCTAGCTGCAAAAATCCACTGCACAATACTAGCCAACAGAATGCAACAGCGCCTTAAAAGGATCATACACCATGATCAAGTGGGGTTTATCCCAGGGATGCAAGGATTCTTCAGTACATGCAAATCAATGTGATACACCATATTAAAAAACTGAAGGATAAAAACCATATGGTCGTCTCAATCGATGCAGAAAATGCTTTCGACAATATTAAACACCCATTTATCATAAAAACCCTCCAGAAAGTAGGCATAGAGGGAACTTTCCTCAACATAATAAAGGCCATATATGACAAACCCACAGCCAGCATCGTTCTCAATGGTGAAAAAGTGAAATCATTTCCACCAAGATCAGGAACAAGACAAGGTTGCCCACTCTCACCACTATTATTCCACACACTTTTGGAATTTTTAGCTACAGCAATCAGAGAAGAAAAAGAAATAAAAGGAATCCAAATCAGAAAAGAAGAAGTTAAGCTCTCACTGTTTGCAGATGACATGATACTATACATAGAGAATCCTAAAGAAGCTACCAGAAACCTACTAGAGTTAATCAATGAACTGGTAAGGTCGCAGGATACAAAATTAATGTACAGATATCTCTTTCATTCCTATACACTAAAGATGAAAATTCTGAAAGAAAAATTAGGGAAACACTCCCATTTACCACTGCAACACAAAGAATAAAATACCTAGGAATAAACCTACCTAAGGAGACAAAAGACGTTTACTCAACAAACTATAAGACACTGATGAAAGAAATCAAAGATGACACAAACAGATACAGAGATATACCATGTTCTTGGATTGGAATAATCAACATTGTGGAAATGACTCTACTACCCAATGCAATCTACAGATTCAATGCAATCCCTATCAAACTACCAATGGAATTTTTCAGAGAACTAGAACAAAAAGATTTCACAATTTGTATGGAAACACAAAAGACCCCGAACAGCCAAAGCAATCTTGAGAAGAAAAACAGAGCTGGAGGAATCAGGCTCCCTGACTTCAGACAATACTACAAAGCTACAGTAGTCAAGACAGTATGGTACTGGCACAAAAACAGAAATATAGAGCAATGGAACAGGAGAGAAAGCCCAGACATAAACCCATACACATATGGTCACCTTATTTTTGATAAAGGAGGCAAGAATATACAATGGAGGAATCACAGCCTCTTCAATAAGTGGTGCTGGGAAAACTGGACAGCTACCGGTAAAAGAATGAAATTAGAAGACTCCCTAACACCATACACAAAAATAAACTCAAAATGGATTAAAGACCTAAATGTAAGGCCAGACACTATCAAACTCTTAGAGGAAAACATAGGCAGAACACTCTATGACATCAATCACAGCAAGATCCTTTTTGACCCACCTCCTAGAAAACGGAAATTAAAAAGAAACATAAACAAATGAGACCTAAGGAGACTTAAAAGCTTTTGCACAGCAAAGGAAAACGTAAACAAGACGAAAAGGCCACCCTCAGAATGGGAGAAAATATTTGCCAACGAAGCAGCTGACAAAGGATTAATCTCCAAACTTTACAAGCAGCCCATGCAGCTCAATATCAAAAAAAAAAAACAAACAAACAACCCAATCCATAAATGGGCAGAAGACCTAAATAGACATTTCTCCAAAGAAGATATACAGATTGCCAAAAAACACATGAAAGAATGCTCAACATCACTGATCATTAGAGAAATGCAACTCGAAATTACAATGAGGTATCACCACACACAGGTAAGAATGGCCATCATCAAAAAAATCTACAAACAATAAATGCTGCAGAGGTGTGGAAAAAAGGGAACCCTCTTGCACCGTTAGTGGGAGTGTAAATTGATACAGCCACTATCGAGAACGGTATCGAGGTTCCTTAAAAAACTAAAAATAGAACTACCATATGACACAGCAATCCCACTACTGGGCATATACCTGGAGAAAACCATAATTCAAAAAGAGTCATGTTCCACAATGTTCATTGCAGCTCTATTTGCAATAGCCAGGACATGGAAGCAACCTAAGTGTCCATCAACTGATGAATGGGTAAAAAAGATGTTGCACATCTTCAATATAAAATGGAATATTACTCAGCCATAAAAAGAAATGAAATTGAGTTATTTGTAGTGAGATGGATGGACCTAGAGTCTGTCATACAGAGTGAAGTAAGTCAGAAAGAGAAAAACAAATACTGTATGCTAACACATATATGTGGAATCTAAAAAGAAAAGGAAAAGAAACGGTTGGGAAGAACCTAGGGACAGGACAGGAATAAAGACACAGACATAGAGAATGGACTTGAGGACATGGGGAGGGGGAAGGGTAAGCTGGGACGAAGTGAGAGAGTGGCATGGACTTATATATACTACCAAATGTAAAATAGCTAGCTAGTAGGAAACAGCTGCATAGAAGAGGGAGATCAGCTCAGTGCTTTATGACCACTTAGAGGGGTGGGATAGGGAGGGCGGGAGGGAGACGCACCAGGGAGGAGATATGGGGATATATGGATATGTATAGCTGATTCACTTTGTTCTAAAGCAGAGACTAACACACCATTGTAAAGCAATTATAGTCCAATAAAGATGTTAAAATTAAATAAATAAATAAATGAATGAATAATTTATGCCCCCCCCTCCAAATTAAATCTTTTTTAAAAACAAATAAATAAAAAAGAGCACTCAATGACATGGAACGCTAAACCTAAGTATTTTCAGTACTATAGTAAATGTAAATGGATTAATATCTCCTATTAAAGTGTAATTTTTTATATTATGTGCAACTAAATTTTTTTCACAATATACAGGTAAAATAAAAGAATTACATTAGAAAGGAGAAAACATTCCATGTATTTAAAAACAATAAAACAATAAGCATTAATAAGCATATAATATGCATCTTAGATATAATATGCATATAATATGCATATAATATGCGTCTTAGATATAAGTAGTCTTTAAGTTCAGAACAATTTGTCATTATTGTAATTAGTATTATTATACCAATTTCTTTAAAACATTTCAATACTTGTTGTATTTGAAAAAATATTTTAATATTTTTTCTTCTCTCTTTTGTGGTCTAATACATGGTAAGTATTTAGCTGCTAACATAACTTAAAAATATATTTTGTTTTTTTACAGCCGAACAAAACTGAATCAAGAAGAAATAGATAACTTGAACATACTGATCACTAAAAGCAAAATAGAGGGCTTCCCTGGTGGCGCGGTGGTTGAGAATCTGCCTGCCAATGCAGGGGACACGGGTTCGAGCCCTGGTCTAGGAAGATCCCACATGCCGCGGAGCAGCTGGGCCCGTGAGCCACAACTACTGAGCCTGAGCGTCTGGAGCCCGTGCTCCACAACAAGAGAGGTCACGATAGTGAGAGGCCCACGCACCGTGATGAAGAGTGGCCCCCGCTCGCTGCAACTAGAGAAAGCCCTTGCACAGAAACGAAGACCCAACACAGCCAAAATAAATAAATAAATAAATAGAATTTTTAAAAAAATAGAATCTGTAATTTAAAAAAACTCCCTACCAACAGAAGTCCAGGATCAGATGGTTTCACAGGCAAATTCTACCAAATATAAAAAGCAGAACTTACACTGATTCTTCTCAAACTCTTCGAAAAGATTGAAGAGTAAGGAATACTTCCAAAGACATTCTATGAAGCCACTATCACGCTGATATCAAAAACAGATGGGGAGGGGGGACTTCCCTGGTGGCACAGTGGTTAAGAATCTGTCTGCCACTGCAGGGGACATAGGTTCGAGACCTGGTCTGGAAAGATCCCACATGCCATGGAGCAACTAAGCCTGTGTGCCACAACTACTGAGCCTGTGCTCTACAGCCCATGAGCCACAACTACTGAGCCTGATAGCCACAACTGCTGAAGCCCACGCACCTAGAGCCCATGATCTGCAACAAAAGAAGCCACCACAATGAACAGCCTGCACACCACAACGAAGAGTAGTCCCCGCTCACTGCAACTAGAGAGAGCCCGAGCACAGCAACGAATGCCCAATGCATCCAAAATAAATAAAGAAAGAAATTCACTTAAAAAAAAAAAAAACAAATAAAACAGATGGGGACTTTTCTGGTGGTCCAGCAGTTAAGATTTCGCCTTCCAGTGCAGGGGGTGCCTGTTCGATCCCTGGTTTTGGAGCTAAGATCCCACATGCCTCACAAACAAGAAACCAAAACATAAAACAGAAGCAATATTGGAACAAATTCAATAAAGACTTTAAAAAAAAACACAGAGAAAGACACTACCAAAAAAGAAAACTGCAGGCCAATATCGTTGACAAATATAGATGCAAAAATTCTCAACTGAATATTAGAAAACCGAATCCGACAACACATAAGAGGATCATACACCATGACCAAATTTGATTCACCCCAGTTTCACAAAGCTGTTTCAACATATGCAAATCAATCAACATGATACACCCCATCGACAAAGGAAAAACAAGAAACAAACGACCATCTCAATAGATGGCGAAAAAACATTTGAAAAGCTTCAACATCCATTCATGGTAAAAACACTTACCAACGTGGGTACAGAGGAAACATATCTCAACATAATAAAAGCTATTTATGACAAACCCACAGCCAATATAATACTCAACGTTCATAAGCTGAAAGCCTTCCCGCTAAAATCTGGAACAAGACAAGGATGCCCACTCTCACGTCTTCTCTTCAACATAGTATTGGAAGTCCTAGCCACAACCATCAGACAAGAAAAAGAAATAAAGTCTAACCAAATTGGAAGGGAAGAGGTAAAGTTGTCATTATATGCAGGTGACATGATAATATATATAAAGGAAACCCTAAAAATTCCACACAAACACTACTAGAACTGATAAACAAATTCAGCAAAGTAGCAGGATACAAGATTAACATATATAAATTGGTTGCATTTCCTGGTTTTTCTTTCTTTTTTTAAAAAATTTATTTTGGCTGCATTGGGTCTTCATTGCTGTGCACGGGCTTTCTCTAGTTGTGGCCAGTGGGGACTAGACTTTCTTGTGGTGCGCAGGCTTCTCATTGCAGTGGCTTCTCTTATTGTGGAGCACGGGCTCTAGGCATGCAGGCTTAAGTAGTTGTGGCACATGGGCTCAGTATTTGTGGCTCACTGGCTCTAGAGTGCAGGCTAAGTAGTTGTGGCACACAGGTTTAGTTGCTCCACGGCATGTGAGATCTTCCTGCATCAGGGCTCAAACCCGTGTCCCCTGTATTGGCAGGCGGATTCCCAACCACGGAGCCACCAGGGAAGTCCCTGGTTGCATTTCTTTACACTAACAATGAAATATCAGAAAGGAAATGTAAACAAGCAATCCTTTTTTTAATGGCATCAAAAAAATAAAATGCTTAGGAATAAACCTCACCAAGGAGGTGAAAGACTTATATACTGAGAACTACAAAACATTAGTAAAGGAAGCTGAAGATGATTCAAAGAAATGGAAAGACATCCCACGCTCTTGGATGGGAGGAATTCATACTGTTAAAATGGCTATACTACCCAAAGCAATCTACAGATTTCATGTGATCCCTATCAAATTACCCATGACATTTTCCCCAGAACTAGAACAAATAATCCTAAAATGTATCTGGAACCATAAAAAGTCAGAAATGTGAACACAATCCCCAGGAAAAAGAACAAAGCAGGAGGCATAACCCTCCTAAACTTCACAAAATACTACAAAGTTACAGTAATCAAAGCCGCACTGTATTGGCACAGAAAGAGATACATGGATCAATGGAATAGAATAGAGAGCTAAGGAATAAACCCACACACCTATGGTCAATTAATCTTTGACAAAGGAGGCAAGAATATACAATGGGGAAAAGACAGTCTCTTCAGCAAGTGGTGTTTTGAAAGTTGGAGAGCCGTATGCAAATCAGTGAAGTCAGAACATACCCTCACACCATACACAAAAATAAACTCAAAACGGCTTATATGCTTAAATATAAGATAGGACACCTTATAACTCCTAGAAGAGAACATAAGCAAAACATTCTCTGACATAAGTCATACCAAAATTTTCCTAGGTAGTTCTCCCTAGGCAGTACAAATACAGTAAGTCACCTACATACGAACCTTCAAGTTGCAAACTTTCAAAGATGCAAACGTCCATTCGCGTGTCCAATCATGTAAGTTAGTTCACGTGTCTGGCATACATTGTCACGTGCGTGCTTCCTCTATATGTGGTTGTGCTTTTGTGTACTTTACAGTACTGTATAGAGTACAGTAGTACAGTACCTTTATTTCAAGCCCAAGATGTCTGGAAGCAAGCGTAAAAGCAGAGGTGATGTAGCTGGTACTGTTAAGAAGCGCCAAGCGATAATGACGGAAACAAAAGTGAAAGTAATTGAGAGAGTGGAGCGAGGCAAAAAGATGTTAGACATCGCTCATTCTTATAATATGAATCATTCAATCATTGGCACGAATCTAAAGAACAAGGACAAGATCATGGAACATGTGAAGTCTGCTGTGCCGACGATGTTGACACAATATCCAAGAAGCATGGAAAAGTGATGGAGGAGATGGAGAAACTTCTCAGTGTGCGGATGCAGGATCAACATCAGCGCTGAGTCCTGCTCAACTTAACGCTGATTCAAGAGAAAGCTAAAAGCCTTTATGAAGACTTGAAGAAGAAACATGGCAAAGAATCAGAGGGCACATCTTTTAATGCCAGCCATGGCTGGTTTCATCGGTTCAAGGCTAGAGCCAGCCTTCACAATGTAAAAGTAAGTGGAGAGACAGCAAGTGCAGATAGGATAGCTGTCCAGGAACTTCCAGAAACACTTTGAGAAATTATTGATGATGGTGTGTATTTACCCAACCAGGTTTTTAATGTGGATGAGACACAACTGTACTGGAAGAGGATGCCAGACCGAAGTTACGTCAGTAAGGAGGAAAAGTTGATGCCGGGCTGTAAAGCAGCAAAGGATAGGCTAACTGTTGTTTGGTGGCAATGCTTCCGGTGAATTGAAGCTGAAACCTCTCTTAGTTTATCATTCACAGAACCCAAGAACCCTTAAAAACATAGCCAAGGGCTCTCTTCCTGTTGTGTGGAAGCGTAACCCCAAATCCCGGATTACACAGGCCACGTTCCAGGACTGGTTTTGCCACCACTTTATCCCAGATGTAGAGAAATATTGCTTGGAGAAGGACGTTCCAGCAAAACATTCTTTTGCTGCTCGACTATGCTCTGGGCCACCCCCCATTCATGGATGACTTTCATCCCAACGTCAAAGTACTGCATCTGTCACCAAATACTACGTTGCTCATCCAACCTATGGACCAGGGCGTTATAGCGACTTTCAAGAAATATTATTTATGTCACACTTTTTGTCAGGCAGTAAAGGTAAGTGACAAATCAGGAACAACCTAGGGACAGCTTTGGGAGGACTATAACATCTACAAGACCATAAAAAAACATTGACTTTGCATGGTGTGAGGGTATGGCGGTCACGATGAATGGGGTTTGGAAGAACCTTTGCCCACAGTTTGTTCATGATTTTTGTGGATTTGAGAAGGTAGATCAGAAGTCCGAAGAGGTCTTCAGCAACGTAGTGACCCTCAGCGAGAAGCTGGAGCTAGATCTGCAAGAGGACGATTTCGCTGAACTCCTTGCTGTGCAACATGAGGAGCTTACTGATGGAATTGGAGGCCCACAGAAAGGATGAAGAGGGACAGGAGGAAGAAAAAGTAACTGAAGAACTGAAGAGATTCACGACACAGAAAATGGCAAGGGAATCTTCGTTATTTGAGGAAGCACTGTTAGTTTTTGAGGCAGAGGACCCAAACTTAGAATGGGACACAAAGGTGGCAGCAGCCATTCAGATTGCAATCCAGTGTTACCTTGTCATCTATGATGAGAAAAAAAGAGCTACTACCCAGACATCAATGGATCATTCTTTCAAGAGGGTAGATAGAATTAAATCCAGCAAGGAACCAGAACCTTTGCCATCAACGTCAGGTATGAGTGAAATTGCAGCTTGCCCTCTGTCTCCTACTGTTGATAATCCTTCACCCCTACCATCTCCCACCTCCCCTCCCTCCTCCAATCAGTAACTCTGCTCGCCTGTTCCCTCGATGCCAGCCTGAGTATCCTAGCTGTTGTACTGTATTACTGTACTTTTCAAGTTACTGTACTGTAAGATTAAAAATGCTTTCTTTGTTTTTGTGCTTGTTTTTTATGTATTGTTTGCGTGAAAAGTATTATAAACCTATTACGGTACAATACCATACAGCCGACTGTGTAAGTTGGGTACCTAGGCGAACTTTGTTGGACTTACAAACAAATTGAACTTACAAACGCACTCTTGGAACAGAACTTGTTCATATGTAGGGGACTTACTGTAAAAGCAAAAAAGAAACAGGAACTAATCAAACTTATAAGCTTTTGCACAGCAAAGGAAACCATAATCAAAATGAAAATACAACCTATGGACTGGGAGAAAATATTAGCAAATGATGAGACTGACAAGGGCTTAATTTCCAAACTATACAAACAGCTCATACAACTCAATAACAAAATAACAAATAACTCAATGGAAAAATGGGTAGAAGACCTAAATAAACATTTCTCCAAAGAAGACATACAGAGAGCCAATAGGCACATGAAAAGGTGCTCATCATCACTAATTATTAGATAAATGCAAATCCAAATTACAATGAGGTATCACTTCACACTGATCAGAATGGCCATCATTAAAAAGAAAATCTACAATTAACAAATGCTGGAGGGGGTATGGAGAAAAGGGAACCCTTCTACACTGTCGGTGGCCATGTAAGTTGGTGCAGCCACTATGGAAAACAGTATGGAGGTTCCTCAAAAAAACTATAAAGAGAGTTGCCATATGATCTAGCAATCCCACTTGTGGACATATATCTAGACAAAACTATAATTCAAAAAGATACATGAAACCCTATGTTCATAGCAGCACTATTTATAACAGCCAAGACATGGAAACAACCTAAATGTTCATTGAAAAATGAGTGTATAAAGAAGGTGTGGTATACGTATACAAAAGATATTACTCAGACATAAAAAAGAATGAAATAATGCCATTTGCAGCAACATGGATGGACCTAGAGATAATGATACTAAGTGAAGTAAGTCAGAGAGAGAAAGACAAATACCATATAATATCACTTATATGTGGAATCGAAAACAGGACACAAATGAGCATGTCAGCGAAACAGAAACAAACACACAGATATAGAAAAGAGAGTTGTGGTTGCCAAGGAGAGAGTGAAGGAAAGATTGGGAGTTTTGGAATAGCAGAAGCAAACTATTCTACATAGGATGGACAACCCACCAAGACCTACTGTATAGCACAGGAAACTATATTCAATATCCTGTGATAAACCATAATGGAAAAGAATATATATAGATATATAGATATAGATATATAGATATAGATAGATATATATAAAACTGAATCACTTTGCTGCACAGCAGAAATTAATACAACAATGTGTAAAGGCTGCAGAGGGTGTGGAGAAAAGGGAACCCTCCTGAACTGTTGGTGGGAATGTAAACTGATACAGCCACTAGGGAGAACAGTATGGAGATTCCTTAAAAGCTAAAAAATAGAACTACCATATGACCCAGCAATCCCACTACTGGGCATATACCCGGAGAAAACCATAATTCAAAAAGATACATGTACCACAATGTTCACTGTAGCACTATTTACAATAGCCAGGACATAGAAGCAACCTAAATGTCCATCGACAGATGAATATATAAAGAAGATGTGGCACATCTATACAATGGAGTATTACTCAGCCATAAAAAGGAACAAAATTGAGTTATTTGCAGTGAGGTGGTTGGACCTAGAGTCTGTCATACAGAGTGAAGTAAGTCAGAAAGAGAAAAACAAATACCGTACGCTAACACATATATATGGAATCTAGAAAAATGGTACTGACGAACCTAGTGACAGGGCAGGAATAAAGACACAGATGTAGAGAACGGACTTAAGGACACAAGGGGCAAGGGGAGACAGGGTCGTAGTGAGAGAGTAGCACTGACATATATACACACCAAATGTAAAATAGCTAGTGGTAAGCTGCCGCATAGCACAGGGAGATCAGCTCGGTGCTTTATGTCCCCCAGAGGGGTGGGATCGGGAGTGTGGGAGGGAGGCTCAAGGGGGGGGGGGATATGGGGAATATATGTATACATATAGCTGATTCACTTTGTTGTAAAGCAGAAACTAATACAGTGTTATAAAGTACGTATACTCCAATAAACATGTATTTAAAAAAACCCACAACATTGTAAATCAACTACACTTGAAAATATTTCTTAAGTGCAAAAAATTTTCTGAATGTAAGTTTTACTGTGTGTGTGTGTACCACAGGTTCAATATATATGAATTATGTCAAATTGATTACATTGCTTTTCAAAATAAAGAATTTTTGATATTTTACATCAGCCTCATGTTATAAATGCAGAAAAACTATATTATTTTTTTCTAAAGTTCAGAAATAGCCATTTTGCTCATTCGGTATGCTATAAACCATTAACTATTAAAAAGGGATTCGTGACCTCTTCCTTCCAAAGAAATATTTCTCCACTCACACAAGTTTAATAGAATGTTCCACCATGAACTGACTTCCCACCTTAGAGACACGAGATTTGCATCCTGAAATCTCTTTCTTGCAAAAATGTCCAATTATCATCCTAGCATTACAGAAAAGAAATGCTTTTTTCCAGATCTCAAATTCCATACAACTTTAGTCAAGACATCATGTATGTTTTTTTTTTCACACACACACAGACTGTATTTTATTTTTACAAGAGATAAATCAACTGACACCAAGCACTGTAAATGGATGACCACAACAAAAGCAACAATGATTGCAATTACCAAACACGAAACACACTCATACTATGTCATAATATTGACATTCAGTCCAGTAATCCTCCACTGTAACAGCTCATTTACTTTGCAGTGAAAGACATCATGCATTTTTAAATAATCAGCACTCACCTGAGGTCTTTAAAATTCAACATAAACATAATGTTGTGTTCTCTTTCATTTACTCTGGTTCTAAGTGGTCATTTCTAAACGAAAGTATTTAAGTATGTTAACGTCATCTTATAACATCATATTTCAAATGACTACCGTGTCTCCAAAGATGAAATATGAGGAACTCACAATTAGGCTCTCCAAAGTTTTGCTCTCTGAATGTGTATGACCCTTCTGCTGAACTCCACACTGTTCATTATTCTCTGAGAATATTCTTTTTCTTGTATGGCCATCTCACATGCTCTTTCATTTCATGAAGTTTTTTCCTACAATGTTATGCCTAGTTTATTTCTGAGAATATGCATTATTTCAGAATGATATTTATAGACACAAAGACTTCTCTATAATTCCCTGAGAGTTTCAAGAACTCCTTCTTTTTTTTTTTTAATACCTAGATTCTGAAGCTCTCCACAAAGCATTACTAAACTTGCATTTACATAAGTATCTACATATTAATCACACATTAATGCATTCACAATTGTATTATGATTTCTTGCTAATTTTGGAGCTGTCTTACATACCACCCTCTTGGAAATCACTTTAATATTTGCACTTAGGACTTGAAAGAGAATGGATAAATAAAAACCTGAAGAATATGCAAATACAATTTATATATTTCTCATAAAATTAGGTGATTATCTAACCTTTATCCAGAAAAAAAGAAGAGCCCAGATACTCTGCAGGCATGATCCTCGAGAATGTGTGGTCTTCCAGCAGGAAAACATGCAGTAATCCATGTGGCAGAGTTTACCTGTGACCAGCTGGGGTTAGTGACCTATGCATTCCTTACATGCAATATATCAGGAGTGGAAAAAGGGAATTTGTCCGTTGTGGCAATAAGTATAATGAAGATTTGTAGCAGGTCATGCTCATATGTTCAACACAGGTACAATCAAAAGTTTGCTCAATTCTGGTAGATCTAAGTCTGTATCTGTTACCTTGTCTTTAACGAGGAAATGTCAGAACTGACTTACCAAAAAAAAGTGTTTTGTTTGTTTTAATTAGAGTCACGGTGAGTAAGGCAGAGTTCAGAACAGCTAATGTGACTTAGTGATTCTCTCATCAGGAAATACAGTTTCTACTTCCCTGTTTATTCTCCACATCCTGTAGTAAGTCAAGTTTCAATGAAAGATAAATCTACAGCGTGAAAAGAAAAGAAAACTTACATGTGTTGATAGGGTCATTTTGACAGGTTTTACCATGTATGTCAGTGTTTCTGGGGATGGACACAAGCCAGAGCTCCCTTCTCTGACATTTTCACTGATGTCATTCCCCTTGATCCTCAATTTGAAAGTGGATAAAAAATTTTCTATGCTTTCTTCTTTAAGAAATTAAATAAAGAATGTTTTCTAGACATGATCCTCTAATGATTTGCAGTCAGTGGTCATCAACAGAGGAAAAGCACAGAATCTCATCCCCACAGAAGGGTGACATTCAGTCAGGTAAGAAAATTCTCCCCGAAATCAGAGCTTCATCTTTAACATGCAATCAAAGGCTCTCACAGGTTCTTCATCACTCTGCACTCAGCCCTACCATATGGGATTGGCTCTGAGAATCTCACATCAGATGACTGACAAACATGTCATAGTACACTGATCTGGTACCAGATCCTGCCTCTCTTAATGATCTCCCACAGGGACATTGGAATATTCTAGGATATTTCCTGGAGCCCTCTATTCTACACAGGTACACTTCCAAGTAGAAACAGAAGCTGGGATTCTCACTGGGACCCCTGCTCTGTCCAACCAACCTCTCTAGAAATATGATGTTCTAATCTCTCCTGATTAGAACATTTCAAGGTCTCTCCCTGTGCTAATTTAGTAAAGGTAAAAGAGAAACAAGAAAGAGCAAACTATGCAGGGAGCAATATATAAGATTCCTTTACTTAACGTATTTATCTGATATACCCAAATACTGAGAAATATAGATTCATTTCATAATGTTCAAGAAAAGAGGAGGAGGAACCTCCATGCCAACAGTATATATAAAATGGAATCAATATTGCATAAGCTCCAGCTTAAGCTTAGCTACGAGGTACTAACCCTTCTCATAAAGAAGCAATAGTTCTCCATCATTTGAAGCACACTGAGGACTCAGACAGCTGGACACTGAAGGTGTAGCCTCCTCACTCGAATTCTGTACCTGCATCACAGAGCAGTGAAATATTCCCAAAGAATTATTAAGGATGAGGGGGGGAGGCGAAATAAAAAAGATGAATCCATCGTCTGTCCTACCGTCTGTTCTGTTGGATATTACCACCATCTTGGCCCAATATGACCTTCCCACTTTTCTCTGGGTCTCCCTACTTTCCACCTCCATCCTCTCATTATATCTTACCTACACTTGGGAACGACTCTAGTTTTTCCACTTATCTTTATCAACAAGTAATCCAAATAGCAACTGTGTATATAACTCCTTAGAAACCTCAGGTCTGACTCAGTAATAATACATGACCTTCAAAGTCCAAAGTTTTCCTAATTCCCTTTATTATTATTTTTTTCTAATTTCCATGTACTTACACTCTTAAGACCTCCACTGTTCTCAGGTTCGTCTTCCCTGCAAAATCTGTCAACCTAGACATAGACTTAAGTACCACCCTCTAATTATCTCCTAGGGAATCCAGTTTTTAAAAAAGCCTCAGCAAGCCTTATGGACTTTATTAAAGACTCTTTAAGATAACCCATGGGAGATAGCAGCACACCCACAGATATCTATCTAATACACCCTCAGAGTAATTTTTTTTTTCTCTTTTATAAAGTCTCTTCTGGCCAATGAAGACTCTCAGCTCTTCTTCTTCAACATATGCAGTGTCTCACCCTTCTGATTACTCTCTGCTCTATCCCAGGTCCACTCCCTTTCCTGATATTACATTCTTTCCCAATTTTGTATGTTGGTAAAATCAAATAACATAAAATATAACATGTTAGTTATAATAAAGTGCACCGTTCAGTGATATTAAATGCATTCATATTATTGGGCGATCAACATCACCATTTATCTTTCTAATTCTTTTCTACGTTTTAAAACTGTCACTCTATATCCTTTAAATATAACTTTCCTTTTTGTTCCATAACCACCTGAAAAGCGTCATTACCCTCCCAATTTCTATGGTTTTGACTACACTAAGTACCCCCATATAATTGAAATAAGTAGTTGTATTGTTATGACTCACTAAAAGTCACAAAAATGGCATTTTTGGTAGCTAAATTTCCTCAAGATTCGTCCATGTTGTAGCATATTCCTAGATCTTTTCCTTTTTAACACTGAATAATATTGTATTATATGGGTATACCACACTTTGCTTATCCAGGAACTAGTGGATGAACACTTAGGTTGCTTTCATATTTTAGCTACTGTGATTATTACTGCTCTAAACACTGGAGTACAAATATTTCTTTAAGACCCTGATTTCAATACCTTTGGGTATACCTCATAGTAAAATTCCTGGATCATGTAGTAAGTCTATTTTTCAATATCTGAAAAATTGCCATACTCTTTTGCAAAGCAGCTGTATCATTCTGCATTCCCTCTGACATAGCACAATGGTTCCAACTCCCTCGCATCCTCACCAATAGTCGTTTTCTGCTTGTGTATGTGTGTGTGTGCTTGTGTGTATATGCATGCACACAAATATATAAACATGCATTTAGTGATATGGAGCATCTATTCAAGTGCTTAGTCATTTGTACATCTTTGTGAAGAACCATCTATTCAAGTCTTTTATCCATTTTTGAATCAGGGTGTTTGCTTTTTGTTCAGTTGTAGGAGTTCTCTGTATATTCTGAATAGAAATCTCTTGTCAGATAGATGGCTCTGAAATATTTTCTCCCATCTTGTGGGTTGCCATTTTATTCTGTTTACATTTCTTTGATACACATTTTTTTTAACTTATGTACTGAAAATTGTTTATTTTTTTGTTAGCTGTACCTTTGTTGTTCCTTCGTTTCATATGGAGGAAAACACTGCCAAATCCAATATCATGAAGCTCTTGTCCTCTATCTTCTTCTAAGACTTTTTATATTATTAGGTCTTATATTTAGTTTCTTGATACGTTTTCATTAATTTTTGCATATGATGTTAGGTAAGGGTCCATCTTCCTTCTTTTGCACGTTGCCCACAAGACTTCTCAGCACCATGTGTTGAAAATACTATCCTTTCTACTTTGAAAAGTCTTGGCAACTTGTCAAAAATCATTTGGCCATATATCAGGGTTTATTTCTGGGTGTTGTATTCGATTCTATTCTATTGGTCTTGAATAAGGGAGAAAATAGTATAACCTATCCAGGTTGATGAAGAACATAAAGAAAGACCAGGACTGAGAATTAGGAGGGCAATATAAAACAGCAGGGAGTAAAAGACAGTGTGAGAGAAGATCTTGTATTTGCGAGTTCATGGAAATAGGATCATGCTAAAACCACTAAACGCCTGCCTTTGAACAATACGGTAAATGTGCCAGCAAGAAACATAACACTTACCCATCTCTGGGAAATATAGTATGGGCATAAAGATAAACTACACACAAATATATTAAAAAGGGAAGGGTTTTCATGGTGTGAGAATATTGTGGCATTTGAAATACAATTTACTTCTGTTCTACCATTGTCTCTAAAATTTATCAAAGTGTATATACAAGCAATTCCAATTCTGGTAATGTGCTTGACAGGTTTATATATGAACTTCAGTAGAGCAGTAAATGTACATTCATAGTAGGACTGTTCCCTAAACCAAAAAACAAAACACAAAAACTGCAAAGACTAGAGTTCACTTTGTCAACACACATACAGATGCAATGATGGTTAACGGTCCGAAAACAGAAGGTGAGCATGGGTGCAAGAGGTTAATCCCCAGGCTGGGGTGGGGTGCAGAGTTTGAGGGTAACACAAGTAGAAAAGGCTTTTGTCCTATCCTTGATTTTTGAGGTATGGAAATTCACAGGTCACTACCTTCATTTCAAACTGAATGAATGCACTATTCAATTTTTTTAAACAGGCGAAGTAAACATGAGTGATAATAAAATTCAAACTGTCGCTAATCAAATAAGATACTAAGAAAACTTAAATAATATGATTTAGGAATGAAGTAGAGAGATTGTCCAACATGGTAGCATTCAAAGACCCAGAGCTTGATGCCTCTCATGGGCACACCAAAGTCACAACTGTTTACAGAACAGCAATTGATGAAAAAGGCCGGGACCTACCATAAAAGATGTTTTACAGCTAAAGATATAAGGAAGGCACCTCGACAAGACAGAAAGGAAGGGCAAAATCTCAGTAGAGTCAAGACCCATACCACCAAGTGGGTGGCCCACAAATGGGAGAATAATTACAATTTCAGAGGTGCTCCCAGGTAGCAAGGGGTATGAAGCCAACATCAGGCTCCCAAGCCCAGGGATCCTGTTGTGGAAAGAAGAGCTCCTAGAAAGTTGGGCTTTGAAGACCAGTAGTGCTTATTTTCCAGAGAGCCAGAGGGATGTGGGAAATAGAGATTCCACTCTTAAAAGATGCTCACAAAATCCCACATGATCTGAGAATCAGAACAGAAGCAGTCATTTGAAAGGATCCCGGGTCACACCTACCTCCTGATCTTGGAGAGTCTCCCAGAGAGGCAAGAGGCAACTACAGCACAGCCTCAGGGACAGAGACACTGGCAGCAGCCATTCGGGGGAGCTCCTTCTACCTCGTGGACGCTGGTACCAGCAAGCATAATTTCAGAATCCTCCCTGTAGCTTATCAGCCTCAGGACCGAGCCCCACCCATTTCCACCAGACTACAGACACAAGTACTAGGATGCTGCAGGCCAAGCAACTAACTGAGCAGGGGCATAGCCCCATCCACCAGCAAACAGGCTGCCTTCAGATCCTCTCAGGGCACAGCTGCCCCTGGACATGGGTCCAGCCACCAAAAGCCCCAGGACCAGCCTCCACACCTCAGTGGACAGGCACCAGCCCCAGAGTCCCTGGCCCCTCTGACAAGTGAGCCTGCTCTGGCCTTGGAGTCAGCCTCACCATCGGCAGGTGGTAACTGCACAGGGACTGGATGGAGCTTGGACCTACCCAACAGCAAACCTGCTTTAGCAGTGGGATCAGCCTCATACACCAACAGGCACACACCAGCTCCAGGAATACCACAGCCCAGCAGCCTGTGTAACCAGGCCACTTAATTGCAGGCCAGAAGCAGCCATGGACTCAGCTGGGTCCTGACTCTGCCCATCAGAATGCCAACACAAGATTAGGGATACCCCCGGCCCTGCAGAGAGCTGTGTCAGGAACAGTGATCCAACACCAACCCTGTGGCTCCTGGGCCCTGCAGCCAGAACGCAGAACCTGTCTCTTCCTCCCAGTAGCCAGCATAGCCCCAGAACCAGTGACTGGGCACTAGCCCTGATATCACCTGGACTGCAATTCTACCCATAAGTGAACCAGCACCAGATTTGGTGTCCCCCAGAGTTGTGCAGCCAGCTGCCTTATGATTTAGTCTCACCAAGCAGCACAGACAGCCTCCATACAAGGCAGAGCCTGGCAAACAAGCAGTCTGGGGGCAGCCAAGCCTACCAGACTACCCACAGTAGTCAGGCCACCACAGCAGAAGAGCCCAAGCAGCCCACATAGGGGGTACACCTATAATATATAGCTCTAGTGACCAGGGGAGAGGGGGCTGCTGGGACCCATAGGACAGCTCCTACAAAAGGCCACTTCCCCAAGGTCAGGAAATGTAACGAACCTACTACACACATAGCAATAAAAACAGGAAGTTAAGAAAAATGAGGTGACACAGAAACACGATCCAAATGAAGGACCAAGATAAGAATTCAGAAGAAGATCTAAGTGAAGTGGAGATAGCCAATCTCCTCAACAAAGGGTTCAAGGTAATGACTGTAAAGATGATCAAAGAACTCAGGAGAAGAATGGACGACCAGAGCAAGAAGTTAGAATTTTTTTTTAAAAAGAGTTAGACCATTAAAGAACAACAAAACAGAGATGAGGAATACAATAACTGAAATGAAAAATACATTAAAGGAAACTACTGTAGACTCAATGATACAGAGGAATGAATCAGAAAACTGAAGGACAGAGTACTGGCAATCACTGAAGATGAACGGTAAAACAGTAGATTAAAATGAAATGAGGAAAGCTGAACAGACTTGTGAAACAACATCAAGTGTACTAATATTTGCATTATACTGGTCCCAGAAGCAAAAAGGAAAGACAAAGCAGTGTAGAACATACCTGAAGACATAAGAGTTGAAAACTTCCCTAACCTGGGAAAGAAAACAGACATCCAAGTCCAGTAAACACAGTAAGGTCAAAACAGGATCAACCCAAAGAGGACCACACCAAGACTCATTGTAATTAAAATGGAAAAAAAATAAAGATAAAAAGACACTATTAAAAGGAGCAAAGGAAAAGCAACAAGTTACAAACATGGGAAATTGCATAAAGTTATCTGCTGACTTTTCAGGATAACCTCTGCATGCCAGAAGGGAGTGGCATGGTATATTTAAAGTCATGAAAGGGAAAAGCCTATAAGCAAAAATACTCTACCCAGCAAGGCTCTCCTTCAGATTTGATGGTGAGATCTAAAGTTTTACAGAGAAGCAAAACTAAAAGAGCTCAGCATCGCCAAACCAGCTTTATGAGAAATCTTAAAGGGGCTTTTCTAAGTGAAAAAGAAAAGGTCACGATTGAAACATAAAAATTAGGAAAGGAAACTTACTAAAGGAAAAACCTCATTGGTTAAGGCAAATATTCAACAAAGGTAGTAAATCAACCATGGACACAGCTAATAGGAAGGATGAAAAAAAAAAACAGTAATAAAATCATCTATATTCACAATAAGAAGTTAAGGGACACACAAAACAAGTAGATGTAAAATATAAGGTCAAATTCAGTAACTGTGGGGGAGCAGAGTAACAATGCAGGGTTGTTAGTGTCCATGTGAAATTAAGAGCTCAGCAACTTAAATAATCGCACACACACACACACACACACACACACACACATAAACAAAACTGAAAGAAATCCAAACATAATATTAAAGATAGTCCTCACATCACAGATGAAGGGAATAAAAGGGGAAGAAAGGAACACTGAAGAAATTAAAGAGGGATTCTAAAAATACCCAAGACAAATGAAAATGAACACAAAATGATCCAAAATCTATGGGACACAGCCAACGCAGTTCACAGGGGGAAGTTATAGTGATACAAGCTTATTCTTAGGAATCAAGAAAAATATCAAATAAACAACCTAACATTACACCTGAAGGAATTAGAAAAAGAAGAAAAAACAAAACTCAAAGCTGTCAGAAAGAAAAATTAAGAAAACTATACCATATGCAATGACATCAAAAAGAATAAGATACCTAGGAATAAACACACCTAAGCAGGTAAAAGACATGTGCTCAGAAATCTATCAGCCATTGGTGAAAGAAGTTGAAGACAACACAAAAAGATGGAAAAAATATAGCATGTGCATCGACTGGAAGAATTAATACTGTTAAAATAACCATACTACCAAAGACAATCTACAGATTTAATGCAATCCCTATCAGAATACCAAAGCATTTTCACAGAACTTGAAAAAGTAATTTTAAAATTTGTATAGAAACACAAAGACCCCAAATAGCCAAACAATCTTGAGAAAGAACACAGCTGGAGGCATCACGCACCTTGACTTCAGACTATACTGCAAAGCGACAGTAATCAAAGAGAAAGGTACCAGAGCAAAAACAGACACAAAGATCACTGGAATAGAATAGAGATCCCAGAAGTAAGCCCACACACTTATATTTAATTGATTTATGACAAAGCAGGCAATATGGAGAAAAAACTGTCTCTTCAATAAGTGGTACTGGGAAAACTGGTCAGCTACATGGAAAAGAATAAAATTAGATTATTTTAGCACACCATATATAAAATAAATGCAAAACTGAATAAAGACCTAAATGTAGGACCAGAAACCATAAAACCCCTAGAGGAAAATATAGAACATTCTTCAACATAAATGATAGCAACACTTTTAGGTTCAGTCTACTAAGGCAAATGAAACAAAAGCAAAAATAAACAAATGGGACTTCACTAAACTTAAAAGATTTTGCACAGCAAAGGAAACCAAAGACAAAATGAAAAGACAACCTGCTGAGGGAGAGACAATATTTGCACATGATAAGAGGTTAACATCAAAAAAGATGACCAAGCAAGGGTTCATACCTAAACTACAGAAACAGCACATACAACTCAATATCAAAAAAACACCCAAAATCTTTTTTAAAAAAATGAGAAGCCCTAAATAGACATTTTTTCCAAGGAAAAACTACATATAGACAGCCAGAACTCACAAAGATGCTAAACATAGCTAATCGGCAGTAAAATGCAAATCAAAACTATGAGATATATCACCTCAGTCTTGTCAGAATGGCTGTCATCCAAAAGATCACAAATAACAAAGGTTAGTGAGGATGTGGAGAAAGGGAAACTCTTGTACACTCTTGATGTGAATGTGAAGTAGTGCAGCTACTGTGGAAAGCAGAATGGAGGTTCCACAAAAAACTAAAAATAGAACTACCATAATATCCAGCAATTTCACTGTTGGGTATATCAGAAGAAAACAAAAACACTATTTCAAAAAAAAAATAACTGCACACCAATGTTCATAACAGTGTTATTTGCCATAGCCAAGATATAGAGTCAAACTAAGTGTTCATCAATAGCTTAGTGGATAAAAATGATTTTTTTATGATGACTTCAGCAAAAAATGAAATTTTGCCATTTGCAAGAACATGGATGGATTTGGAGGGTATTATGCTTAGTAAAATAAGCCGCAGAGAAAACAAGCATGGCATGTTATGAGAAAAAAAGCATGGTATGGTATGAGAAAGCAAGCATGGTATGTTATCACTTACACGTGGCATCTAAAAAATTGAATACAATAACAACAAAAAAACAGACTCACAGATTAAAGAACAGACTAGTGGTTACCAGCAGGGAGAGATAGGGTGGAGGAGCAAAATAGTGGTAGGAGATTTTGAGGTACAATCCACTATGTATAAAATCAATAATCTACAGTGATGTACTGTATAGCATGGGGAATATAGCCACTCTTTTATAATAACTATAAATGGAGAAGAACCTAAACATTTATGAATCACTATGCTGTACCTCTGAAACTAATATAATAATGTAAATTAACTATAGATCAATAAAATATAAAGTAAGAAACAATAAAGGGGAGACACAGATTATTAGATAGAAATCAATTAAATAAACACAAGTTTTGGAAATCAAGGAATTAAAAAACAACACGTAAGACACAACATTGGCATTTAAAGTGTACAATCTATTCATTTAAAAGAAATCATTTAAGTGGTAAAAAATGGTACCCATTCTCACAATTTTGTATATCTAGGATAAATTATTATCTACAAAAATGTTACAAATATTCGCTCAAAAAGAAAGAGAAAATTGGGATAAACCCATTTTAGTATCCAAATTTAATATCAAAGTCTCTATGCAAAATTGATTTGAATAAGTTCTGTTAGCCACTTCTAGTTTCTTTGTGATGTAAAATCTTTTAAAGCATAAAAATCAGCCTTTCTACATTATTCCATTAGACATACATAGAAGTTAAAAGAAATGAGAAGACAGAACAATCAACCAGGAAGGTGAATTTACTGAGAAACAGTCATTCGTTCTCCCTCCTCCTTTTCTTTTCCTCCTTTTCCAGGTCTCTTTCGGTTCCGATCAAGACAAATCTTGAGAGTTCTGAGAATATTTCTTTGAGGGCTTCAAATCACCATACCTACATCCTCTGCCACAACTACACACACGGGAACAAAAATAAACCTCTGCTATCTACTCACGTAGGAGGGATTCATGCAAAATAAACTCCTACATGGAGACCAACAGGTGAGTTTTCTACCTGTTCTTTCTAATGTCCTTCCATTATAGTAAATCCCACACATTATGAGGAAGAAACGGTTATGCGAGCTTTTCCTTGAAGTCAAAAATCTTGCATTCATTTCAAGTACCTGGTGATCATAGGGTACAGCCAGGGAAGGTGCCATCCCCCTTGGGGGGAGGGGCGGTGGATGGGCTCCCGCGCCCATGCACCTCCTGATGCACAGATTCTGGAGAAACAAAGGGCGGTCACACCGCAGTCAGCCTGTCAGGCTGTCGGGCCACTGGGCAACCCGACCAGCCTGGAAGTGCCCCATCAGTTTGCTGAAAGCAAAACCCTGTCCCCCCTGTGAAGCCAGGCAATTTGGGTCAGAGAGTCAGAGGAGACCGGTAATCAACTCCTCCTCTCTGCTCACCTCCTTGGGGTTACAGCAACCCCATCTCCAAACCCAAATCTGACCCTGGAGTGCCAAACTGGGAGTGGCAGGTGGGCTCTGCCGGTGCTTCAGCGCCCTCTGGAGGTTGTCTGCTCTAATGGCAACTCTCAGCCCTTCCTCCTCCTCCTTCCCTAGTCCTGGGGGCTGCCTTGGCCTCCTGCAGCTGCTGGCCTGAATTCATTCTTCTTTTTTCTCCAATTACAATGAAGTGTCTTACAGAGGTTTGGAATCTCTTGAAGAAGGAAGATCTTTTAGCCAATACACCTTAACCGTGAGAAGTTGGTTTCAAGAATGAACCTGAAATACTGTATTTTTCTCCTGATGATTCCAAGGAGAGACAGCTCAAGTTTTCTAAATCATAAGAAAAACCAAGGTAAATATGATATTCTGAGCCAGAGATGAAAAAGCAGTTTTTAGCACCCCCTCCTCATGTCATATGACCGGGATTTAAATCAATCAACTGCCACTGGTTTTTAGATCAAGTGACCCAACTTTAAATCCATCAGCTGCTTCCCTGTAACTCACGTGACTTGGCTTTGAATAGTAAGAAATGCAGAGGTATAAAAATGATGTTCTGAACAATAAATGGAAAGACAACATTTTAGAAAGTTTTTTTCCTTTTCGAATGGACCATTCATTGCCTACAGAATAAAGGATTCCCTTGTGGATTTCTTGAACTGTAAACACTTACATTGTCTCCGTTGGCTTGATTGACTTAGATTTTGGGTTTTTTTTGTTGTTGTTGTTGTTGTCGTTAACATCTTTATTGGAGTATAATTGCTTTACCTTGTTGTGTTAGCTTCTGCTGTATAACAAAGTGAATCAACTATTCGTATACATATATCCCCATATCCTCTCCCTCTTGTGTCTCCCTCCCACCTTCCCTATCCCACCCCTCTAGGTGGTCACAAAGCACTGAGCTGATCTCCCTGTGCTATATGCAGCTGCTTCCCAATAGCTATCTATTTCACCTTTGGTAGTGTATATATGTCCACGCCACTCTCTCACTTCATCCCAGCTTACCCTTCCCGCTCCCTGTGTCCTCAGGTCCATTCTCTACATCTACGTCTTTATTCCTCTGCAGCGACTCCTGCTAGGGACGGATACTTCCTTTTATGCTCAGGGAAATCCCCTAGTTTGAATATGATTTGAGTTTGATCCTGTGAAACCATCAGAACTTCCCACCAGAGATAAATGAGGAGATTCTGGCCTTTATTAGTATGCATGATGAACACGGGTGTCCTGGCTGTACTTGCCAACCCTCCTATTTTACCCACCTATTTTTATCCACCTTCCTCCCTGTGAGTACCTTTGACCAACCCTGAGTTCAGACTCCTGACCTATTACAGTGACTTTGTCAGCCTTTCTTTAAAAATGGACAGGTAATAAAACGAATTTAACCTAGAAGCAGCAGCTCAGTAAGGGAAATAAAATCATCAGAAGTTATCTAATCACAGCCACAGCCATCCAGGGCTCTGTCTTACCTGCTGGGTCATAAGAATGGGACCTTCCTAAACTTGAACGACATCCAATCAAATAAGTAAAGGTCTGCTCACCTCTGGCTCTTGGAGGGATTGCTAGGCACTCTACCCAGTGTATACTAACTGCAAAACACTGTCATGGTTGTGAAACACCTATGTTCCAGGAAAGCTTTTTGGGGTGCATGGGGAAGGTTTCTTTTTGACATCAAGCAAAAAATAAATCACCAAGCTCTTTGGGCACAGGGGTTCTTAAGAGGGCAGTAGAAGGAAGGAATGGGCAGAAAAGACGATCTCCAATGAAGTGAAGGCCGTTTTTCCAAAAGAGTAGGATTTAGTCTCATTTTAAGGAGAACACTTTTAAATAGCTGGGACAGCTCCAAACTGCAGTTTAGGGAACGAGTGCTTCAAAAGAACAGTGCTTTAAAAGTCCTGGCAAGGCAGCAAGAGGATGAAGAGTTGGTTTTGCATAGTTTTGAACACAGGAGTAAAGAAGCAGAGGCATCTCTGACTAAAAGGCCCTGAGATCCTATGGCATCAATGGGTCAGTTGCAGGGGCAGGGGGTGTGGGGGGCGATATTTCTCTCTCAACGTCTCCCAGGGCAGCCACCCCTCCCGACCCCACCCCCCACTCCCTTCACCCTTCCTCCCTCCACTGTTGGGTCCCCAGGGACAGCACTTTTCAAGCTGGAGCGCTCAGGCACCATCTCTGCTGTCTGGATTCTTCCTGGAGCCTGGCAAGTTCTGGGACAGGAAGGCGGGTCTGCAAGGCCGCTGCGGTGCAGTCGGACCTGGAGGCCTGGAGGGGAACTGGAGCCCTGAAGCCCACCCACGTCCTTGAAGCCGAGGGAGGAACACATCCTCCTAACAGTACTTCTCAGGGGTCAGCGTGCTCCCCACCCGACTGTGATCCATAATCACTTGAGGCAGCAAGGACTGCCTCTAACTGCCCCCCTTGATTCCGCCTTAAGGGTCCTCGCACATGTGTGATAGCGCAGGCCCCGGATCTCTTTAGTCAGCTGAGGCCAGTGCTGCCGGCATCCCTCCAGTCCCATCCCCCAGCCCCTCCCTCTGGGACTGTATCTAATAGAAGAAAGAGCACAGAGGAATTGGCTGAATCAAGGGACCTGGGAGCCTGGGGATGAGTTTGAAGACCAAGAACCTAAGGCGCAATTACATATTATTGGAAACTCTTGTGGAGTGTGTGGGGGGGGAGGTTAGGAGGCTGAGAGGCTGAGTCGACCTGGTGAGTCCAGCCCCAGGACACCACACAGCCCTGTCCCCCTTTCCCTGCCATCAGACAAGCGGTGCCGCAACTCCAGCCGGGACTCTGCACTTCCCCCTCCCTGATTCTCCAGAAGAGCAGGTGGCCCCCCTCTGAGGGCAGGGGCAAGACAACGGACCAAGTCCCCCTGCACTAAGGCGCTACTGGAATCTCTTCCTGAACAGCAGTGCTGGCTTGGAGCGAACCCGTGCACCGCCAAAGTTGGTCTCGTCCTGCAGCTGAGGGACGCAGGCTTTAAGTCAGCTGCCTTGGCTTTAAATCAATCAGTCCCCCCTTTAAGTCAGGTGACCCGACTTTAAATCACTGTGTGCCCCTCAAGCCTGCCACTTCAAAAGTTGGGAACTTCACTTTGATCCCAGCACCTCACACAGCTGAATGCACACTGTAGTCACCCCCAAGCCTGGCTTACAGGCAGGATATAAGGTAAGGGGATGGGCTGCACACATGGTGAGGAGGGTGCACTTCATGTACCAGAAGGGTCCAGGTACTCTGGGTACAGCAAGCAGTGCACGATACAGCAGCTCCCTGGCAAAGCTGCTGATGCACAGGGGGAGCAGGCACACCCAGGCACGCAGAGGTTTCAGGCCGGGAGCTGGGGCACAGCCAGCCGGCAGGGTGTGAAAGCCGAGGATCTGAGACTTCTTGAGAAAGGCAGACACAGAGGACGGATGAGAAACAAAGACCAGATGAAACATGGATTTGAAAAGCACACCCTGCTCTCGAAATTGGGGTGGGGTCACCCCAGATTTGAGTCTTCTTACGCCCCAGTATCTAGTGCTTTGGCATTTGCCCAATTACTTATAAAATGTGACTGATAATATCTAAACCATAGAATACTGCATTTGGAGTGGTTTTGCGTGTTTATGTTTCTATAGTAGAATAATCTTTTCTACAAGAAAAATGTACACAATCTGAAATAAATTCAAACCCCTCTTTAAAAAGTACTATATCGGACTTCCCTGGTGACGCAGTGGTTAAGAATCTGCCTGCCAAGGCAGGGGACATGGGTTCAAGCCCTGGTCAGGGAAGATCCCACATGCTGCGGAGCAGCTAAGCCCATGGGACACAACTACTGAGCCTGCAGACCACAACTACTGAAGCCCGCGTGCCTAGAACCGGTGCTCCACAACAAGCGCAGCAAGAGAAGCCACCGCAATGAGAAGCCCGGGCACCGCAACAAAGAGTAGCCCCCGCTTGCCGCAACTAGAGAAAGCCTGTGCATAGCAACGAAGACCCAACGCAGCCAAAAACAAATTAATTAATTAATTAGTTAACTATTTTTAAAAGGTACTATATGCTTCTGTACAGCTTCTCTGGGAAGAACAGAGAGATGGTGTAGGAGAGTGAGAAAGACCAATATTTAGTGCACATCTCTCATGCAGGTGCTCTGCTGGCTCAGATAGATTTATCCCCACTTTACAAAGGAGGAAATAGTCTCAGAGAGGTTTAGTAATTTTCCCAAAGCCAAACAGCTATGGAGTGGCAGAACCAGGATCTGAACCAAGTCTGTTACCTTCAAAGCCTAAGTCCTCATCACAACAAAACTCAATTAATATTTACATTTACCGAATTACATTGCGACCTAGTGATTTCTTGGCACAGTCCTGAATAAGAGTGAGAAAGAAAGAAATAGCATTGTTCATCCAGGCCACCAAAATTTTTGGAGCAGCTGCTAGATGCCTGGCCCTGTTTGGGGTTCAGCAGTGATGAAGACAGGAAGAGTCCTGCTTTCATGAAGCATGTAGTGGGGAGGAGAGATGGGTGCAACTTGGGTGAGGGATGTCACCTTGCTGGGCCTCTGTTTTCTCATCTGGAAAATGGGATGGGTGTTTCTCATTTTCTGGGATTGTCCAGCCCTCACATTCTCTGATTCCATAAGAAGCATTTGTTTTCCTGTTTCTTTAAAATTCATTCAGGCCATGAGCTGTGATGAGTGTTGTTAGCTGCTCCCCAAATCACTCTATTCCCACCCTTTTCCTGTGATCAGGTTTTTCCCGAAACATGACTCACAATCAATCAAGTCACAGAACCTAAGGGGCACCCAGCAGAAAAATTCCAACCCTTGCTTCCCAGGAGCTCTGCGGTCTACCTGCCAGGTAAACTTAACTCACCTGGCACAAGGTGGCCATCCCTGGTTTCACATCAACATGATCTCAGACACAAACCTCCTTGTTCTTCCATTTTGTCTTTAAGTTACTTGTTGAAACAACTGCACAAATATGACAAAGATATAAAATCAGGCATCTTCTGCCCCCAGTGCCTACTAATAAATGATTTTCTGCCACTTTACTGATAAAGATAGAACAGTTCAACATTCTGCTACCCTTATTATTTGTCATTTTTGTTGATATTTCTATTGAATACATCTTTCAATATTTTAACAATGGAACATTTATTTAGGTTGTTCCAGACCCAGCCTTTAGTGGTAAAGGTTTTGTTGTTATATTTCTATTATGTTTCCTTTAAAAATCATTATCCTATTTAAATGGATTAAGTCAATTCTATAGGCATTTATCTTATGATACTGATGGAATTGATACATAGAGGGCAGTAGTACAAGTTGATTGGACTTGAGAACCTCTATTAGCACAGTTAAGTATAAATATTGTCTATATGTAAACCAAAGTACATGCCGAGTGAGATTCTCCGACTTTTTTTCACTGTCTGCCCCTCAAGCCTGTGGGAAATGGAATATTTCTTGCCATATCAGGAAACAAAGGATGCCGCAGTCTTCAGCACTTGCAGCCCTCCAATGTGAGCCGGTGGGCCCTGAGGCACTCAGGATATGCAAATACAGAATGCAGGCCCCAGAAAGCTGAGGTGCATATCAAAGGAAGGATTTCAGTGAGCCCATGCAAAGAAAAGCGCCGCATTCCTCACCTAGGGAGAGCTGGTTTTCCTTAGTTAACAATCATCTTTTTTTTTTAAACATCTTTATTGAAGTATAATTGCCTTACAATGGTGTATTAGCTTCTGCTTTATAACAAAGTTAATCAGTTATACATATACAATATGTTCCCATATCTCTTCCCTCTTGCATCTCCCTCCCTCCCACCCTCCCCATCCCACCCCTCTAGGTGGTCACAAAGCACCGAGCTGATCTCCCTGTGCTATGCGGCTGCTTCCCACTAGCTATCTATTTTACATTTGGTAGTGTATATATGTCCATGACACTCTCTCACCCTGTCACATCTCACCCCACCCCCTCCCCATATCCTCAAGTCCATTCTCTAGTAGGTTTGTGTCTTTATTCCCGTCTTGCCACTAGGTTCTTCATGGCCTTTTTTTTTTCTTAGATTCCGTATATATGTGTTAGCATACTGTATTTGTTTTTCTCTTTCTGACTTACTTCACTCTGTATGACAGACTCTAACTCCATCCACCTCATTACAAATACCTCCATTTCATTTCTTTTTATGGCTGAGTAATATTCCATTGTATATATGTGCCACATCTTCTTTATCCATTCATCTGTCGATGGACATTTAGGTTGCTTCCATGTCCTGGCTATTGTAAATAGAGCTGCAATGAACATTTTGGTACATGACTCTTTTTGAACTATGGTTTTCTCAGGGTATATGCCCAGTAGTGGGATTGCTGGATCGTATGGTAGTTCTATTTGTAGTTTTTTAAGGAACCTCCATACTGTTCTCCATAGTGGCTGTATCAATTTAAATTCCCACCAACAGTGCAAGAGAGTTCCCTTTCCTCCACACCCTCTCCAGCATTTATTGTTTCTAGATTTTTTGTTGATGGCCATTCTGACCGGTGTGAGGTGATATCTCATTGTAGTTTTGATTTGCATTTCTCTAATGATTAATGATGTTGAGCATTCTTTCATATGTCTGTAGGCCATTTGTATATCTTCTTTGGAGAAATGTCTATTTAGGTCTTCTGCCCATTTTTGGATTGGGTTGTTCGTTTTTTTGTTATTGAGCTGCATGAGCTGCTTGTAAATCTTGGAGATTAATCCTTTGTCAGTTGCTTCATTTGCAAATATTTTCTCCCATTCTGATGGTTGTCTTTTGGTCTTGTTTATGGTTTCCTTTTCTGTGCAAAAGCTTTTAAGTTTCATTAGGTCCCATTTGTTTATTTGTGTTCTTATTTCCAGTTCTCTGGGAGCTGGGTCAAAAAGAATCTTGCTGTGATGTATGTCATAGAGTGTTCTGCCTATGTTTTCCTCTAAGAGTTTGATATTGTCTGGTCTTACACTTAGGTCTTTAATCCATTTTGAGTTTATTTTTGTGCATGGTGTCAGGGAGTGTTCTAATTTCATACTTTTACATGTACCTGTCCAGTTTTCCCAGCACCACTTATTGAAGAGGCTGTGTTTTCTCCACTGTATATGCTTGCCTCCTTTATCAAAGATAAGGTGACCATATGTGCGTGGGTTTATCTCTGGGCTTTCTATCCTGTTCCATTGATCTATATTTCTGTTTTTGTGCCAGTACCAAACTGTCTTGATTACTGTAGCTTTGTAATATAGTCTGAAGTCAGGGAGTCTGATTCCCCAAGCTCCATTTTTCGTTCTCAAGATTGCTTTGGCTATTCGGGGTCTTTTGTGTTTCCATACAAATTGTGAAATTTTTTGTTCTAGTTCTGTGAAAAATACCAGTGGTAGTTTGATAGGGATTGCATTGAATCTGTAGATTGCTTTGGGTAGTAGAGTCATTTTCACAATGTTGATTCTTCCAATCCAGGAACATGGTATATCTTTCCATCTATTTGTATCATCTTTAATTTCTTTCAGCAGTGTCTTATAATTTTCTGCATACAGGTCTTTTGTCTCCTTAGGTAGGTTTATTCCTAGATATTTTATTCTTTTTGTTGCAATGGTAAACGGGAGTGTTTTCTTAATTTCACTTTCAGATTTTTTGTCATTAGTGTATAGAAATGCAAGAGATTTATGTGCATTAATTTTGTATCCTGCTACTTTACCAAATTCATTGATTAGCTCTAGGAGTTTTCTGGTAGCATCTTTAGGATTCTCTATGTATAGTATCATGTCATCTGCAAACAGTGACAGCTTTACTTCTTCTTTTCCGATTTGGATTCCTTTTATTTCTTTGTCTTCTCTGATTGCTGTGGCTAACACTTCCAAAACTATGTTGAATAATAGTGGTGAGAGTGGGCAACCTTGTCTTGTTCCTGATCTTAGTGGAAATGGTTTCAGTTTTTCACCACTGAGGACAATGTTGGCTGTGGGTTTGTCATATATGGCCTTTATTATGTTGAGGAAAGCTCCCTCTATGCCTACTTTCTGGAGAGTTTTTATCATAAATGGGTGTTGAATTTTGTCGAAAGCTGTCTCTGCATCTATTGAGATGATCATATGGTTTTTCTCCTTCAATTTGTTAATATGGTGTATCACATTGATTGATTTGCGTATATTGAAGAATCCTTGCATTCCTGGGATAAACCCCACTTGATCATGGTGTATGATCCTTTTAATGTGCTGTTGGATTCTGTTTGCTAGTATTTTGTTGAGGATTTTTGCATCTATGTTCATCAGTGATATTGGCCTGTAGTTTTCTTTCTTTGTGACATCTTTGTCTGGTTTTGGTATCATGGTGATGGCGGCCTCGTAGAATGAGTTTGGGAGTGTTCCTCCCTCTGCAATATTTTGGAAGAGTTTGAGAAGGATAGGTGTTAGCTCTTCTCTAAATGTTTGATAGAATTCACCTGTGAAGCCATCTGGTCCTGGGCTTTTGTTTGTTGGAAGGTTTTTAATCACAGTTTCAATTTCAGTGCTTGTGATTGGTCTGTTCATATTTTCTATTTCTTCCTGGTTCAGTCTCAGCAGTTTGTGCATTTCTAAGAATCTGTCCATTTCTTCCAGGTTGTCCATTTTATTGGCGTAGAGTTGCTTGTAGTAATCTCTCATGATCGTTTGTATTTCTGCAGTGTCAGTGGTTACTTCTCCTTTTTCATTTCTAATTCTATTGATTTGAGTCTTCTCCCTTTTTCTCTTGATGAGTCTGGCTAATGGTTTATCAATTTTGTTTATCTTCTCAAAAACCAGCTTTTAGTTCTATTGATTTTTGCTATTGTTTCCTTCATTTCTTTTTCATTTATTTCTGACCTGATCTTTATGATTTCTTTCCTTCTGCTAGCTTTGGGGTTTTTTTGTTCTTCTTTCTCTAATTGCTTTAGGTGCAAGGTTAGGTTGTTTATTCGAGATGTTTCCTGTTTCTTGAGGTAGGCTTGTATTGCTATAAACTTCCCTCTTAGCACTGCTTTTGCTGCGTCCCATAGGTTTTGGGTTGTCGTATCTCCATTGTCATTTGTTTCTAGGTATTTTTTGATTTCCCCTTTGATTTCTTCAGTGATCACTTCGTTATTAAGTAGTGTATTGTGTAGCCTCCATGTGTTTGTATTTTTTACACATCTTTTTCTGTAATTGATATCTAGTCTCATAGCGTTGTGGTCGCAAAAGATACTTGATACGATTTCAATTTTCTTAAATTTACCAAGGTTTGATTTGTGACCCAAGATATGATCTATCCTGGAGAATGTTCCATGCGCACTTGAGAAAAATGTGTATTCTGTTGTTTTTGGGTGGAATGTCCTATAAATATCAATTAAGTCCATCTTGTTTAATGTATCATTTAAAGCTAGTGTTTCCTTATTTATTTTCATTTTGGATGATCTGTCCATTGGTGAAAGTGGGGTGTTAAAGTCCCCTACTATGATTGTGTTGCTGTCGATTTCCCCTTTTATGGCTGTTAATATTTGCCTTATGTATTGAGGTGCTCCTATGTTGGGTGCATAAATATTTACAATTGTTATACCTTCCTCTTGGATCGATCCCTTGATCATTATATAGTGTCCTTCTTTGTCTCTTATAATAGTCTTTATTTTAAAGTCTATTTTGTCTGATATGAGAATTGCTACTCCAGCTTTCTTTTGATTTCCATTTGCATGGAATATCTTTTTCCATCCCCTCACTTTCAGTCTGTATGTGTCTCTAGGTTTGAAGTGGGTCTCTTGTAGACAGCATATATATGGGTCTTGTTTTTGTATCCATTCAGCCAGTCTTTTTCTTTTGGTGGGAGCATTTAATCCATTTACATTCAAGGTAATTATCGATATGTATGTTCCTATTCCCATTTTCTTAAATGTTTTGGGTTTGTTATTGTAGGTGTTTTCCTTCTCTTGTGTTTCTTGCCTAGAGAAGTTCCTTTAGCATTTGTTGTAAAGCTGGTTTGGTGGTGCTGAACTCTTTCAGCTTTTGCTTGTCTGTAAAGGTTTTAATTTCTCCATCACATATGAATGAAATCCTTGCTGGGTAGAGTAATCTTGGTTGTAGGTTTTTCTCCTTCATCACTTTAAGTATATCCTGCCAGTCCCTTCTGGCTTGCAGAGTTTCTGCTGAAAGATCAGATGTTAACCTTATGGGGATTCCCTTGTGTGTTATTTGTTGTTTTTCCCTTGCTGCTTTTAATATGTTTTCTTTATATTTAATTTTTGACAGTTTGATTAATATGTGTCTTGGCATGTTTCTCCTTGAATTTATCCTGTATGGGACTCTCTGTGCTTCCTGGACTTGATTAACTATTTCCTTTCCCATATTAGGGAAGTTTTCAACTATAATCTCTTCAAATATTTTCTCAGTCCCTTTCTTTTTCTCTTCTTCTTCTGGGACCCCTATAATTCGAATGTTGGTGCGTTTAATGTTGTCCCAGAGGTCTCTGAGACTGTCCTCAGTTCTTTTCATTCTTTTTTCTTTATCCTGCTCTGTAGTAGTTATTTCCACCATTTTATCTTCCAGGTCACTTATCCTTTCTTCTGCCTCAGTTATTCTGCTATTGATCCCATCTAGAGTATTTTTTATTTCATTTATTGTGTTTTTCATCGTTGCTTGGTTCCTCTTTAGTTCTTCTACGTCCTTGTTAAATGTTTCTTGCATTTTCTCTATTCTATTTCCAAGATTTTGGATCATCCTTACTATCATTATTCTGAATTCTTTTTCAGGTAGACTATCTATTTCCTCTTCATTTGTTAGGTCTGGTGTGTTTTGACCCTGCTCCTTCACCTGCTGTGTGTTTTTCTGTCGTCTCATTTTGCTTATCTTACTGTGTTTGGGGTCTCCTTATCACAGGTTGCAGGTTCGTAGTTCCCGTTGTTTTTGGTATCTGTCTCCAGTGGGTAAGGTTGGTTCAGTGGGTTGTGTAGGCTTCCTGGTGGAGGGGACTATTGCCTGTGTTCTGGTGGATGAGGTTGAATCTTGTCTTTCTGGTGGGCACGTCCACGTCTGGTGGTGTGTTTTGGGGTGTCTGTGGCCTTATGATTTTAGGCAGCCTCCCTGCTAATGGATGGGGCTGTGTTCGTGTCTTGCTAGTTGTTTGGCATAGGGTGTCCAGCACTGTAGCTTGCTGGTCGTTGAGTGAAGCTGGGTCTTGATGTTGAGATGGAGATCTCTGAGAGATTTTTGCTGTTTGGTATTACGTGGAGCTGGTAGGTCTCTTGTGGACCAGTGTCCTGAAGTTGGCTCTCCCACCTCAGAGGCACAGCCCTGATGCTTGGCTGGAGCACCAAGAGCCTTTCATCCACACAGCTCAGAATATAAGGCAGAAAAAAATAGAAAGAAAGAAACAGGATAAAATAAAATAAAATAAAGCTATTATAATAAAAAATAAGAAAAAAATTATTAAGAGTAAATGTATTCAGAAAAAAATTTTTTTTTAATTTTTAAAAATAGATTTATTATTTTTTTATAGTAAAAAATAAGAAAAAAATTTTTAAGAAAAAATTTTATTAAGAAAAAAAATTTTAATTTTTTAAAATAAAAAATATGAAAAAACTTATTAAAAATTTTTTTTAATTTCTAAAAATAGAAAATACGGAAAAAATTATTAAGAAAACATATATTAGGAAAAAAAATTTTTTTTAAGTAAAAAAAAAAAAAAATGGACGGACCTAACCCTAGGACTAATGGTGAAAGCAAAGCTATACAGACAAAATCTCACCCAGAAGCATACACACATACACTCACAAAAAAAGGAAAAGGGGAAATTAATATATCCTGCTCCTAAAGTCCACCTTTTGAATTTGGGATGATTCGTTGTCTATTCAGGTATTCAACAGATGCAGGCACATCAAGTTGTTTGTGGAGCTTTAATCCGCTGCTTCTGAGGCTGCTGGGAGAGATTTCCCTTTCTCTTCTTTGTTCGTACAGCTCCCAGCGTTCAGCTTTGGATTTGGACCTGCCTCTGCATGTACGTCGCCTGAGGGCATCCGTTCCCTGCCCAGACAGAACGGGGTTAAAGGAGCAGCTGCTTCGGGGGCTCTGGCTCACTCAGGCCGGGGGAGGGAGCGGTACGGAGGAGGCGGGGCGAGCCTGTGGCGTCAGAGGCGTCGTGACTTTGCAGCAGCCTGAGGCACGCCGTGTGTTCTCCCGGGGAAGTTGTCCCCGGATCACGGGAGCCTGGCAGTGGTGAGGTGCACCGGCTCCTGGGAGGGGAGGTGTGGAGAGTGACCCGTGCTCACACACAGGCTTCTTGGTGGCGGCAGCAGCAGCCTTAGCGTCTCCTACCAGTCTCTGGGGTCCGCGCTGATGGCCGCGGCTCGCGCCCATCTCTGGGGTCCGCGCTGTTAGCCGCGGCTCGCGCCCGCCTCTGGAGTTCGTCTAGGCGGCGCTCTGAATCCCCTCTCCTTGCGCGCCGTGAATCAAAGAGGCAAGAAAAAGTCTCTTGCCTCTTCGGCGGGCTGCAGACCTCCTCTCCGGCTCCCTCCCGGCTCGCCGCGGCACGCCAACCCCTTCAGGCTGTGTTCACGCCGCCAACCCCAGTCCTCTCCCTGTGATCCTCTCCCTGCGATCCGATTGAAGCCCGGGCCTCAGCTCCCAGCCCCGCCCACCCCGGCGGGTGAGCAGACAAGCCTCTCGGGCTGGTGAGCGCTGCTCGGCGCTGAGCCTCTGTGCGGGAATCTCTCTGTTTTTCCCTCTGCGCCCCTGTTGCTGTGGGATCCGCGCTGATAGCCGCGGCTCGCACCCGTCTCTGGATTTCGTTTAGGCAGCGCTCTGAATCCCCTCTCCTTGCGCGCCACGAAACAAAGAGGCAAGAAAAAGTCTCTTGCCTCTTCGGCAGCTGCAGACTTTTTCCCGGACTCCCTCCCAGCTAGCACCAAAGCCCGAGCCTCAGCTCCCAGCCCCCGCCCGCCCCGGCGGGTGAGCAGACAAGCCTCTCAGGCTGGTGAGTGCTGGTTGGCGCCGAGCCTCTGTGCGGGAGTCTCTCCGCTTTGCCCTCCGCACCCCTGTGACTGCGCTCTCCTCCGCGGCTCCGAAGCTTCCCCCCTCTGCCACCCGCAGTCTCTGCCCGCAAAGGGGCTTCCTAGTGCCTGGAAACCTTTCCTCCTTCACGGCTCCATCCCACTGCCGCAGGTCCCGTCCCTATTCTTTTGTCTCTGTTATTTCTTTTTTCTTTTACCCTACCCAAGTACGTGGGGATTTTCTTGCCTTTTGGGAGGTCTGACGTCTTCTGCCAGCGTTCAGTGGGTGTTCTGTAGGAGCAGTTCCACGTGTAGATGTATTTCTACTGTATCTGTGGGAAGGAAGGTGATCTCCGCATCTTACTCTTCAGCCATCTTGCCCCCACTCCAACAATCATCTTTTGATGTTCCCCATTACCTGCGCCAGTCCCCTGCCCTGTCCCCTCCCCCTGGTACTTTAGCTCAGGGAGGAAGGAGCGCAGAGGGACTCGGCTGAATAAGGGGCCTGCGCGCCTCGGGAGGAGTTTTCAGCCGCTTTCCCCGCAGTCGGGTGGAGGGGCGCTGACGCTGCAGCCAGACCCTGCGCCTCCCTTCCCCCGTTTCCCCTCAGGACGCTCAGGCCGACCCCCTCCCCACGCCCACCAGGCCTCGCGAGCCAGGCCGAGGGCAGGGGCGAGAGGAGGGACTGAAGTTCCCGGGGACCAGACGCTGGAGGCCGCTCTTTCTGCACAGCAGCGGCGGGTGGCAGCGAACCCCTGACCCTCAGAAGCTGGTCTTGTGCTGCCGCCCGGGCACCGGACCAGGCGGAGGGTCGGCGCCCACTTACCCGGCCCACCGTCCCCGCGACTGTCACGGCTTCGGCCGCCGGGGCACCTCCAGAGCCGGCAGCCTCAGTGAGGTCGCCCTCCCCTCGGGCTCTGGGGCAGTTCCGTGAAGGCGGAGGGAAGAGACCCCGCCCGAGCCGGGAGTTCCAGCTCTGAGGAAACGCGGGCTCTGTTCAGCGCGCGGTGGGTGGGACCGCTCTGCCCCGAGGCCTTCCGGGAGGGAGCGGGGCGGCGGGGGAGGGAGCCGCCAGGAGCGCAGGGCCCCGTCGGGGGTCCTGGAGGGGCGGCCCGGCCTGGGGGCCACGCCCACTGTGGCCGCAGCCCAGGCCTTTCTCCTGGAATCCTACACGAAAAAGTTAGAAAGATACACAGTCTATAGTAAATATTCACAAATGATTGTTGCTGCTGTGCTCACTATTCTATTAAAGGTGTAAAATCCATAAAACACTTTAAGTTCAAAATTAAATATGAATTTTTACCTTTCTAATTATGTCTCTGATATTCACAGTTGTGGTTAATGAATCAGAGACTGTGGCATCACTAGTTAAAAATGAGCTTGTTAAAAAAATAGAACTCAGGCCCACCGGACCTACTGAATCACAATCTGCACTTTTACAATCTCCCCAGTGTACTTGTGTACCCATGAATAGTTGAAAGGTACATTTCTACCTCGACAGGTCTTTTCTCTATGAGAAATACACACATTTTATCCAGTTTGATATAAATAAAACACTCAAAAATGCATATGCCTGTGTTGAAACCATCATTTTATCATTTCTTTTCCAGACAAGTATAGTCTCTATACTGGTTTTGTGGATCACATGCCATACTCTTTTCTTATAGTTAGAAATAAGGTAGAGAAAGTTACTTTGTAAATAGATAGATAGATAATTGAAGATACTCTTCTAAATTAAAACCAGTTCTCTTAGCTTGCTGTTTTCTTCTTGGGTCACATTATGAACTCTTCCCGTGGCCACATGGCATGTGTACTTTTAATTTCAGGGACTGCTGACATTCCAGGATGTGGCCATAGATTTCTCTCAAGAGGAGTGAGAATGCCTGGGCCAAGATCAATGGGAATTGTACAGGGATGTGATGTTAGAGAAGTATAGGAACCTGCTCTCCTTGGGTGAGGATACCTTCCTTCCAGAATTCCTTATCCAACCACAGGGTTTGGAGTCCTTCATTTGTAGAATGTCTCCTGAAATCTTCTGCTTCCTACAATAGGGTTTCAGATTGCAACGTTTCAGGAAAGATTGGGAGTTTGTGGGTATAATTTATCTTATTCTTTTAAAATTGCAGCCTCCCTTTTAATATACTTTGTAACTGCTTGGGATGTGTCTATATGAACTGTGTACTATATGCTTCTGTTTTAGTCCTTATAATATTTTATTGTCTTATTTTCTGTAACAATTTTCCATGGATTCTTTGGGCTTAAGGTATATTAAAAGGGAGACTGTGATTCTTGGACTTCCCTGGTGGTGCAGTGGTTAAGAATTTGCCTGCCAATGCTGGGAACACAGGTTTGATCCCTGTTCCGGGAAGATCCCACGTGCCACGGAGCAACTAAGCCAGTGGGCCACAACTACTGATCCTGTGCGCCACAACTACTGAAGCCGGTGCGCCTTGAGCCCGTGTGTTATTTATTTTTGGGAGAGTAAAACCACCTCTGAGTGATTAGAATTTAGACCAGCTAGTCAAAATGCTTTATCACCTGTTCTTCTAAAACACTGATCAATGGAACAAGTTTTACTAGGGATAACAGTGTAATTGTATTCTAGATTTCATATCGGCAATATGGTTTATGACCTTGATGCTGGATCACAACATTTCAATGGTATAACTGCTATTAATTGTCTGTTTGTTCAACGATTAAAGTCTCACGTGATCTGAGTTCAGACTGGAGTCATCCTGGTTGGTGTCTGTCTATTGCAGATTTCTTCCAGTATGAAAGGACAAGAGCAATACGGCTTACTTTACAAAATGTCTTCAAACTAAATGATGATATAATCTACATTCAATTAATTTATACATACCCTACTGTAGAACAGGGTTTATTACAGTGGCAGAGCCCAGTAATTTTGTAAAACTGAAACCTTTATCCGCACTGGTTCAAGTCCTCTTCCTAAGAATATGTTTATAATCAACATTCTTTCACAAATTACCCAATTTAATTCACCATAGCATTCCTCATATTAACTAAATGGAAAATCCTAGGCTATATACAAATTCAGAAAGGGCCAAAAATCATCAGCCCCCATGGATGATTACAACCCATTGCTGAGGCATTCAAATTACTTATTAAAGAACCACTACGTCCATTAACATCATCTATTTATATATTATTGTCCCAATGCTAGCCTTAACCCTGGCTCTCACAACATGAATTCCTCTTCCCATATCTTATCTGCTAATTAATATAAATGTAGGCATATTATTTATATTAGCCATATCACATCTAGCCATTTATTCCATCCTCAGATCTGGATGAGCTTCACATTCAAAATACTCACTCACTGGAGCTCTAGGGACAGTAGCACAGACAATCTCATATGAAATAATGTAGCAGTTATTCTATTCCTAGTCTTACTGATAAATGGATCATTTACACTTTCAACAGTAATTATTACACAAGAACACCTATGACTAATGTTCTCCTGACCCCTACCCAGAATTTGATTATCTCCGCAGTAGCAGAAATCCAATGAAGCCCTACTTGATTTAACAGAAGTAGAATCAAAACCTGTATATGACTTCAATGTAGAAAATGTAGCAGGCCCATTCACCCCGTCCTTACTAGAGAATATGTCAATTTCCTTATAATAAACATTTCCACAACAATCTATTTTTAGGAGCTTCCGACAATCCCTAGGTGCCAGAATTATATACAGCCCAAGTCATCATTAAAACACATCTAACAATCTCCTTTCTATGAATTTGGGCATCCTACCCACAATTTTGATATGATCAACGTATACATCTCTTATAAAAAGTTTTTTTACTACTAACATTAACCCTATATATATGAGAGTTTTCACTACCTGTCATCATACCAGGCAATCCACCACAAACTTAAGAAATATGTCTGACAAGAGAGTTACTTTGATAGAGTAAATCATAGAGGTTTCAATGCTCTTATTCCTGGAATTGAATTCTTCCTAAGAATTTTACATTCTCCATGCTACCACATTACACTACATGCTATATAGTAAGGTTCTCTAAGTAAGCTTCAGGCCCATACCCCCAAAATGTTTTTGTATACCCTTCCTGTGCTAATAAACTCTCATTGTTTTTACTATCATTCTACTGACCATTATCTCAGGAAATATAATTGTATAACAAGCTCACACTGGTTAATGGTATCCCCATTCTAATAAAAAACACGAACCCATAAGCTACAGAAGCATCCAACATATATTTCCTAAAACAATCCACCATATCAATACCACTTATAATGGCTATTATCATTAATCTAATATACTCTGGTCAAAGAGCACAATGAATAACAAAAATCTTTAATCCAGCAGCATCCACCCTCGTGACAATCGCCCTTGTCACAAAAGTAGGACTTTCCCCATTTCACTTCTGAGTGCCTGAAGTCACACAAGGCATCCCATGAACAGCAGACCTGATGCTATCAACATGACAAAATTGCACCCCTATCAGTTTTATACCACATGTCACCATCCATCAACCTAAATATACTATTAATCATAGTGATATTATAAATCATAGCTGGAGGCTGAGGCAGACTTCGCCATACTCACCTGGAAAATATTACACCCTCCTCATCAATTGCCCATATAGGATGAATAACAGCTATTATAATGTATATTCAGATTATAACAATCCTAAACATACTAATTTATATCATAACAACACTATCTTCTTCTTATTTATGCCCAGATCATGTACTACAAGAGTATCATTATCACACACATGAGATAAAACACCTCCCATCCCAATCCTTTTCCTCACCATTATAGTATCATTAGGACATCGCCCATCACGATCAGGGTTTCTACCCAAATGAATAATTATCCAAGAGATAACAAAAATGATAACATCATTCTACCAACACTAATAGCCATCATAGCAGTCCTCAGCATATATTTCTACTTGCAGCTAACATACTCCACATCACTAACTATATTCCCTTCATTAAACAACACAAAAACAAAACAATTTCAACATACAAAGAAATAACCTTCCTATCATTACCAATCATAATACCCACACGATTACTACACATAACACCCATTCTATCGGTGCTGGACTAGGAATTTAGGTTAGTTCAGACCAAGAGCTTTCAAAACCCTAAACAAGTAAAATTTACTTAATTCCTAAAAGTAAGGATTGCAAGATTTTATCCTACATCAGTTGAATGTAAAGCAAACATTGTAATGAAGCCAAATCTTTACGAGATTGATGAATTTTAACCCCAGGAAACTTTAGTTAACAGGTAAATCCTCTAGTCAACTGGCTTCAGTCTACTTCTCCTTCATTTGAGAAAAAAAAAAAAAGAAGAAGAAAAAAAGGCAGGAAAATCACCGGCAGAATAGAAGCTGCTTCTCTGAAGTTACAATTCAATTTGTTGATTCACCACAGGGTTTGCCAGAAAGAGGGCTCAATCTCTGTCTTTAGATTTACAGTCTAATGCTAACTCAGTCATTTTACCTCTGTTCATACATTGCTGATTATTTTCAACAAATCACAAAGATATCAGCATTTTATATTTACTATTTGGTGCTTGAGCTGGAGTAGCAGGCAGCACCTTAAGTATATTAATCGAGGCTGAGCTATGCTGACCTGGACCGCTACTTGGAGATGCCCAAACCTGTGAGGTAGTCATAACAGTCCCTGCACTTGTAATAATTTTCTTTATAGCTGTACCCATTATGATTGCAGGGTTTGAAAACTGACTTGGGCCACTAATAGCTCGGACACCTGAGGTAGCATTTCCCCAAATAAATCATATAAACTTTCGACTACTTCCCCCATCATTCTTACTCCTACTCATATCACCAATAGTAGAAGCTGGTTCTGGTACCAGTGGAACCGTATATTCAGCTCTAGCCTGCAATCTGGCCCACGCAGGAGCCTCTGTCGACCTAACCATTTTCTCCTTACATTTAGCAGGTGTCTCTTCAATTCTTGGTATTATTACTTTTAGTAGTATAGTCTTTCATACAAAACCAGCAGTCATATCCCAATACCAAACACCATTATTTGTTTAATCTTCCCCAGTTATAGCCATATTACTATCATTACCAATCTAAGTCTGAGCAGCCAGAATTGCCATACTGTTAAGAGATAGAAATCTAAACACTACTTTCTTTGACCCTGCAGGAGGAGACCAAATCCTATACCAACACCTATTTTGATTCTTTGGTCACCCTGAAGTCTGTATTCATGGCCTACCAGGGTTTCTTATAAACTCACATATCATTACATACTATTTAGGACAAAAATTGCCTTTCAGCTATCTGGGAATAGTATGAGTCATGTCCACTGGCTTTTTAGGAGTTCTCTTGTGGGCCCATCATATGTTTACCATAGGGATAGCTGTGGACTCAGGAGCATACTTTGCATCAGCTACCGTAATTACTTCTATCCCTACAGGAGTAAAAGTATCTAGCTGATTAACAACTCTTTATTTAATTTTTCTTTTTCTTTTCTTTTCTTTTTTTTTTTTGGCTGAGTTGGGTCTTGGTTGCTGTGCATGGGCTTTCTCTGGTTGCGGTGAGCGGCAGCTACTCTTCGTTGCGGTGTGCGGCCCTTTCATTGCAGTGGCTTCTCTTGTTGCAGAGCACGGCCTCTAGGCACGTGGGCTTCAGTAGTTGTGGCTTGCGGGCTCTAGAGGGCAGGCTCGTTGTTGTGGCGCACGGGCTTTTTGCTCCGCGGCATGTGGAATCTTCCCAGACGAGGGCTCGAACCTGTGTCCCCTGCATTGGCAGGCGAATTCTTAACCACTGCGTCACCAGGGAAGTCCCTGGTTAGCAACTGTTCACGGAGGTAATACTATATGACCTCCCACTATATTATGAGTTTTAGGCTTTAGTTTTTCTTTTTACAGTAGGTGGTTTGACAGGAATCACGTTAGCCAACTCATCCCCGGACATTGTCCTCCAGGGTACATACTATGTAGTAGCACACTTCCATGACCTAATGTCCATGGGAGCAGTCTTCACTATTATAGGAGGCTTCCTACACTGATTCCCACTATTCTCAGGTTATACTGTTAACTCAGCATGAGCAAAAATTCACTTCACAAGTATATTTGTAGTAGTAAATATGACTTCCTGCAGCACTTTCGTGGCCTCTCAGGGATGTCACTACGTTAGTCTGAGTACCCTGAGGCACACACAACATGAAATATTTTGTCTTTAGGCTCATTCATCTCAGTAGCAGCAGTAATGCTAATAATCTTCATACTTTGAAAAGCATTTGTGTCTAAACAAGAAGTCTTAGCAGTGGAAATTGCTACTCCTAACCTAGAATGGTTACACGGATGCCCTCCACCATATCCTATGTTTCAAGATCCTACCTATGTAAGTGTAAAATAAGGAAGGACTCAAGTCCTTTTCAACCAGTTTCAAGCCAACACCATAACAATTATGTCTTCCTCAATAAATGAGATAAAAGTAAAAAGTGATGTAGCTTTGTCAAAGTTAAATCATAGGCTAAAATCCTGTATATCACTAAGTCATATCAATTTCATCTAGGCTCTCAAGATACAACATCACCGATTATGGAAGAACTTTTACATTTTCATCATCACACATTAATAGTGATTTTTAAAATAAGTTCTCTAGTCCTCTATATCATTTCACTAATATTGACATCTAAACTAACTCATATGCATACAATAGATGCACAGGTAGAGAAAATGTGAACAATTTACTAGCCATTATTGTAATCTTAATTGCCCTATCATCATTGTAAATGCTTTACATGATACATGAAATCAATAACTCTTCCCAAACCATAAAAAAACTATGGGTCAGTAATGATACTGAAGCTACAAATACACAGATTATGAAGATTTAAATGTTGACTCCTCTGTAATCCCCACATCAGAGCTAAAACCAGGAGAATAATGACTAATAGAAGTCAACAACCGAGTAGTTAGGGATAGTCATTGAATATTAGTTTCATCTGAAATTGTTGTACACTCCGGAGTTGTTCCTTCTCAGGCCTAAAGAGAGCTGCTATCCCAGGACGCCTAACTTAAAGAATCCTAATATCAACAGGACCAGGCCTATGTTGTGGACAAGAGAGCTCGTTTTCCTGAGTTCAAAGACAGGACAGAGGGATATGGCTGAGATATGGGGTGAATCTGGAGCCCATGGGGATGCACTCTCCAAGCTCCAGTATAGGAATGGGGCCGCTAGGGTCCCAGGCCACCCACCACGCCCTCTCGAGCAGGATCTTGGCAACATTCCCTGTCAGTGATGGGGCAGCCCTGGCACTTGTCACGCCCTGATGTCGTGTCCTATGTGGGCCCCATGCTCTTGGGACCACACCCCACACTCTGCAGGTCCATGCTACAGGGTCCTTCATGCCTCAGGAGTAGAGACCACACAGCAAGCAGTTCCCTCCCCAACCAGCAGGAGGAGGGGAGGAGAGCAGGGGCACCAGGGGACTCTCACTCAGACAACAACACCCCAGCGGTGCCAGCGGGGACAGTGATGATGCAGATGAGGCACAGACCAAGAGATGGGACCAGAGGACCCAAAAGGCAGCTGGTCAGGTCCTGGCTCACCTGCACCCCGGACACCTTTGTCCCGCATACACCCCCTTCCTCATACACCCTCTCCTTAAATGCAGATTCTTCAGATGCAAACAGGCAGAGCTTCAGACTGAAAGTCAGCTCTTCCAAAATGACCCGTCAGCAAACACTGCAGGATTCCACTCCAGTGGGTGCCCTGGAGTCGACAACTCAGGGACTGAAGTGGATATCGGTGCCAGGGGCAGTGGGAGGGAATGGGGAGTGAGACTTTTATGGTTGTGGAATTTTGGTTTTGCAAGATGAAAAGTTCTAGGGGTGGTGGTGATGGCTCCACGAGAAAGTGAATATATCTGATGCCTCAGAAACCTGCACTTAAAATGGTGATGATGGTAAAGGGTATGTGACTGTGTTTTATTTCACTTAAAATAAATTCTTAAAATAATGTCTTGTTAATTGAGATTCCATTTCGACTCCCCTTCATCACAAATGTCGGAGGCCCAGACACAGTCCCCTACCTTAGGGGCCATCACGGTACCCTCACAGAGCACGTGGGAGACCATTCTTAGGGGGGGCTAGTCTGTGCTCACCTGACCTCTGTCCAGGGGGACCCAGGCAGTGGTGACCCCCATAGATTAGACATATGATATGCTATAGTATTAATATGATACCACCAAGTGTTGTCACTCACCGGAACACAGAGCATCAACCCACTCAAACATGCCTGACCTCATATGATTGTGACAAGATGAAGAGAAGAAAAGGAACCACAGGTTAATCAGGACAACACCCTTAATGCAGAGGTTGGAAATCTCAAAGAGGACAGGACACACTGCAGGCAAAGAGCGCATATGCGGTCTCCCCATACATGTGATCCTGACCCATGCAGGTATGGTGAGACCCACACAGTCCCTGCACCCTATACCTGGGGCCACACATCCACACTCACCAGGGTGACCCACCTCCCCAGACCCCTCCACCTGGGTCACATGTCCACAGTCCCAGGGTGACCTCACCTCCCCAGACCCTGCACCTGGGGTCACAAGTCCCCTTGGTCAGGACACCATGGTTCTGCAGGGGGCTCCCCCAATGTGGAAACAAGCTGGGTCCCTGGGACCTCCTGGGATGGGAAAAAGTGTCAGGTGGGTCTCCTTTCCCCACACTTGTCCCAGAGGAGTCCTCCTCTTCTCACTTTGGTTCTGTGTGATTTTAACTGTTTTTAAAGCTTTCATACTAGAGTTGAACACACGACCCTGGTGCTGGCGTGCTCAGTCCTTTCTCGTCTCGCTTACATGTTGAGAAAACTCACAGGACAGCAGGGCTGAAAGCCGAGGGGCAGCTCTGGACTCTGCTGAGTAGGGACGGTAGACTGGAGGGAGAGCTCAGCAGCAGCCTCAGCTGTCACCCATCGGCCTTTTGCCCGATCTGCGTGCCCTGCAATCAATTCACCAGCTAAACCTGCTTCCCTATGCACCATGCACGTGCTGGTAAATTGGAATTATTGCCAGGTAGTCCTCCTGAGGATTCTCCACGAGCCCCAGGGAAGGTGAACCTTGCAGGGATTAAGACTAAGGCCCCGACCATAGCACTGACCCTTGGGAGGACCAGGTCACCACACTCAGAAGAGAGGCTGTTACGTAGACAAGTCCACCTCAGCTCCAGACCCCAGACATCTAAGCACTGACATTCAGATGCAGGCACGGAGCTTCCCAGTACTGAGGCCAGGCCGGGTCTCAACCCAGGTCCCCATAGTCCTAGCGTACACAGAACATGGTCAGGTCTAAATCTTCTTATTATAGACAACACATGGTCAGCTCTAAACATAATCAGTAGACAGGACATGCAGAGGTCTAAATCTACCATGTAGACACAACTTGATCATGTTTAAACTAGCTTAGGGCTGATCTCATAGGAGGTACAGATCACACACATGGGTCTCTCATCTTTGGACACCCACATCAGGAAACTGAACAAAATCTTTGGCATTAAACATTTCAACAGGCAAAACAGAAATGTTCCCAATTTCTCTGGCCACCTGATGGTCAGGATCCACGGGCGAGCCACGAACTTAGAGTGCAGCCCAGTCTGCTGCCAGGACAGACAAGACGTGGCCTGATTCCAGCCTCCCAGGCTTCCAGAAGGAGGCGGCCACACTGGAAGCCCAGGCAGGAGAGTCCTGCATGGTCCGGGCCGGGAGATCCGGTCTGTCCATTCGGCTGGCCGATTCCGGGCGGGGCGCTCAGGGCCGCTGAGAGCCCTGCACTCAGGTCCTGCTTCCCTGCAGCGTGTGCGTGTGCGTGTGCGTGTGCGTGTGTGTAGAGGGGGCGGTGGCTGACGGCTCCCATGGCTCCCGTCCCGGGCACTGCGCTGTCTTCGAGGGGAGGCACGGGGAGAGGTAGGGGCACAGAAGCCGTTGGAGAGGAGAACCCACCGCGGAACTCCTTGCACACTGGCTCGCCCCACCCGGAGACCCGCCTGCCCATCGTGGGCCGCATGTCACCCCCCAGTCCCCCACCCCCGAGGGCAGGGTGCCTGCTCTTTCAACAGCACAGGGTCTCACATGAAGGAGACCCAGTGGGGACTGTCACCACCACCCCCCCCCCACTCCTGATGCTGTGTTTGGGGAGAATGAACCCCCTTGACTGGGCGATGGGACCCTGTGTGGAAAGAGGTGGCGGCCCCATCCAAGTCGGGGCCTGGCTGAGAGATGGGAACACAGGAGCCAAGGGCAGGGCCTGGAGGCCAGGCCAACAGGAGGGGCACCCCCAGCCTTGGCCGGGCTCTCCAACGGTGACATTGTTGCTTTAGGGGACCTGGGGCAGGCGACTGAATGTAAAGGGAGTCTAAACTGGACCCTGAATGGGGCTTAAAGAAGGTGTGAAGGATGTTACTGAGACAGTGACAGTCATTGGAAGACAAACTCTGTGTCAGGATATCCTGCTCCATCCATTTAAATCCCTGAGATCTGTGACCTTTACGTGGCTACGCAGGATTGTTAGAGCAGCTGCGTGCGGATATATCTGGGGCACAATTCAGTCTGCAACCAACTTGCAAGTGGTTCCAGCAAACACACAGGTGTGCGCACAGGCAGGCACAGCACACACACAAACATATGCACGTGCACAGCACAAATATATTCACACACTAGCATGTGAACACACATGCACGCATATGCCCATGCACACACTAATGTGTGCAAGTGCACGTACCTATGCACATGCACAGCATAGGTATGCAAACAGGCACATGCACACGCATAGCACACACACAGGGAATAAAGTGAATCCGTAAAGCATTAATTCCTGAACACAAGTGAAGCTGACATGTATTTTTCCCTTTTCTTAGCCTTGATGTTTTCCACAACAAAAAGTTTAAGAAAAAAGTTAATGGCAAATGAGTTTTGATTCATAGGACTTTCTGACGTTATTCCACAAATATTATGACAGGAGAAATGAATGTAGATATTACATGTGTCCACTAATGGATGAATGGAGAAGAAAAACACGGTCCATCAATACAAGGGGATGCTATTCAGCCTAAAAAGGAAGGCAATTCTGACACAGGCTGCAGCAGGGATGAACCTTGAGGGCATTATGCTCAGTGATGTAAGCTAGACACAGAAAAACAAACAGTGCTTGATCCACTCATACAAGGCCCCTAGAGTAGTCGGAAACATAGAGACAGAAAGTAGGACGTTGAGTGCCAGGGGCTGAGGGAGGGACAATGGGGAGTGAGTGTTTAATGGGGACTGTTTCAATTTTGCAAGATGAAAAAGTTCTGGAGGAGGAGGGCGGTCAGGTTTGTACAACAGTGTGAATTACTTCTTGACCCCGAAATGTGCACTTAAAAATGGTTAAGATAGTAAATTTTATGTTATGTGTATTTGACCACAATTTTTAAAACTTTTTTAGAAACAACAGGAAATAGTCCATGAATACCACAAGATGCACAACTTCACTAACAACCGAGGGATTAAAACCATAAGAAAAATACTGTGCATACACCTACCAGAATGGCAGACATGAAAGACATAGTATCAAATATCAGCAGGATGTGGAGCAATGGAAAGCCTGGTACGCAGCGGGGGGGAGATGCAACCACTTCTGAAACAATCGGGCCTCAGATAGCGAAGTCTGTGCACAGAGACCCACAGTGCTCCTCCCAGTTGAACACAAACCCACCAGCCCTGCACCAGGACACACGGACATGGACTCTGCAGCCACAGGAGCCAAACCTGAAAGAACTTGAAGGCCATCACAAGTGGATGCAGAAATGAACCCTGCACGCTCCTATGAAGGAATATTCCACAGCAATGGAGTACAATTTGTTTAAAGGTAGTAAAACTATAAAAATTATTTTTTAAAAAAACTATATTCACAAGATGAAAGAATCTCATGGACACAAGGCTGAGCCATCAAGAGCAATAAAGCAGCCTGCATGGTACACCCACTTACAGACTTTGGAACTAGGCAAAGCTGGGTTGCGTTATTTAGGGATGCGTGCCTGGGCGTAAACTATGAGGACAAGTCACTGACACCAAATCAGGAGAACAGCTACCTCACGGTGGGGAGGACGCTGTGACGAGGGAAGGGCACTCCTGGGTGTCCACTCATCATGTTCTGTTTCTTGATGTTTATGATTATTCTTTACATGTATATAACCTAATCCTTAATATGTACTTACAGCTTATCATTTTTGTTTATTAAAAAGGGGTCTCCCCAACAAAGTAGAAGGAGACCTGCTTCTCCCAGGGAAGAAGAGGAATAGTTTCTATCAGTGAAATCTCGATACCATGGCTGCTTCAACCATCAAGGCTGACAACAACTCCCATGAGAGGATACTTAGCAATTAAAAAAGAAAAAATAGGTGAACAGAACTTACACACTAAATGTGTTTAAATACAAAGCATTATTCTAACTGAACTATAAGTATATAGCACTCTAACATGAAGAAATCAGATTAGTAATTTACTTCACATAATTCATGCTTTCATTCTACATATACTATAGCCTAGAGGTTAACAACTTTTATTCAACAACATTTATTCAGCACTCTGGATGCAAAACTAATTTATCTTTCCCGGGGTTAAGAGTGCCAAAGAAACTGGATTGTAGATTTTGCCTTACAATCTAATGGAAATGAGGCCTAAACAAGACATAAGGACAAGTACCAAAACAGCGCATGTGCACAAGTGCAACATGTAACAATAGCATCTCAGTTATGGGGCCACAGACTGCGAAGCATCATTGTGCAGATAAACGACAGCTCAATACCCTACACATCATCAACTGCCTGCATAGCAAAAGCAAATTCTACAATGACTCAGCAGAATTATAAAATCCTCAGTTGAGAATTTAATCTAGTCGTGTTGATTCATTTTCAAGTCTGTTTACTAGGAAGGGGTTCTCATGAGGACAGCTTTCACACCGCCAGTGGTGGCTGGATGCCTATGAGTCCTCCAGTCTCCTATCCCAGAGTGGGCAGGGATGGAGGAGGGTGCCTTTGACCCGCCTAGTCCCTTGCCCCCATCCTTCTAGTGACCCAGGGAGTGGATCAAAAAGCAACAGTAACGTAGGACCTGGGAGGGTGTCGGCTCTCAGCAAAGTCACGAGGGAACAGAGTGGGAATGAAGAGAGCTTTGGTTAGAATTTGAAAATCCCCATGATCCAATGGCATTTTCAGATGTTTTCTTGATAATGTGGTATCCACGTTTCTCATCACAATATGCTTTAAGCAGCTTTGCTTATTCACATTCTTCTCCAAAGGAAATTCTGCTTCCTCAGATTATTTCCATTAATTCTCCTCCACCTCATCCTCTGTCACATGGCCCAATCCCAGGGCACTTTCTCACCCTGAGCCCCTTTCAGAGAATGTCAGAGGTCTCCATCTCATCCCAGGAATAACCAAACTCTCTTGAAGTTTTATTTATATGCCAAGTTTCACAGACATGAGCATTGCAGTAAAAAGAGGAATTCAGAGCCTCTGGTCTTCCCCAAAGCACCCTTTCTTGGAAGGAAGTCAGAACAGAGGTTTACATAGAGTGAGTGAGGCTCCAAGGAGCCCGGTTCATTAAGGAAGCCAAGAAAGCCTTCCACAGGGGGTTCTAATAGAGCTGAACAGCTACTTCTGTCCTGTCTAGAGACTGAGCTACTTGGAGAACATTATAGTAAGAGGGTAGAGCAAATTGCCCAGAGGAATTCCAAATATGATGTGTCACAATAAAATGACTTTCCCTTAGCCTGACCTCTAATGAATGGAATGAAACAGAGCTGAAAGCTGACAGCTGCACGGTTTTCACTAGTATGATCTGTTTCTCCATGTTTTCCACTATAGGGGAGGACAAGAGCAACTATCCCATCCCGTTTCCCCTCCCCTCCACCCCTCACACCAGTCAGAATGGCCATCATCAAAAAGTCTACAAACAATACCTACTGGAGAGGATGTGGAGAAAAGGGAACCCTCCTACACTGTTGGTGGGAATGTAAATTAGTGCAGCCACTATGGAGAACAGTATGGAGGTTCCTTAAAAAGCCAAAAATAGAATCACCATATGATCCATTAATCCCACTCCTGAGCATATATCCAGAGAAAACTATGGTTCAAAAGGATACATGCACCCCAATGTTCACTGCATCGCTTTTTATGATAGCCAAGACGTGGAAGCAACCTAAATGTCCATCGACAGAGGAATGGATAAAGAAGATGTGGTATATATATACAATGGACTACTACTCAGCCATAAAAAAAGAATGAAATAATGCCATTTGCAGCACCATGGATGGACCTAGAGATGATCATATTAAGTGAAGTAAGTCAGAGAAAAACAAATATAATATGATATCACTTACATGTGGAATCTAAAATAATGATACAAATGAACTTATTTACAAAACAGAAACAGACTCACAGACTTAGAAAACAAACTTATGGTTACCAAAGGGGAAAGGTGGGGGGGAGGGATAAATTGGGAGTTTGGGATTAACATATACAGACTACTATATATAAAATAGACAACCAACAACGACCTACTGTATAGCACAGGGAACTCTGCTCAATATCTTGTAATAACCTAAATGGGAAAAGATTTTGAAAAAGAATAAATATATGTATATGTATAACTGAATAAGTTTGCTGTACACCTGAAACTAACACAACATTGTAAATCAACTATAGTCCAATATAAAATAAATTTTTTATTTTATTTATTTATTTATTTATTATTTTTTCTAAATTTTTGGCTGCACCATGCAGCATGTGGGATGTTAACGCCCCGACCAGGGATTGAACCCACGCCCCCTGCATTGGAAGGTGGAGCCTTAACCACTGGACTGTCAGGGAAGTCCCTAAAATAAAATTAAAAATAAATAAATAAATAAATTGTGACCTTTCCATCTCGTGGTTGTATGAAAAATGAGGGTTAATGCTTAATTTAAAAGAGAGGGTTCAGGACACCAGAGCCAGCACTGTCTTCACACCACTTCTGGTTCCTACAGTGTTAGGGTTAGTTCTGTGGTATGAATTCCTGGCAAGGAGCCGACAGTGGGGTTCTAGTATTTGTCTCTACTGTGCTCCCGATCACACATCTTACTCCAAGCCTTCACTAGCTCTAGCTCTGTTTCCTATCTTGATGAGCCAGCTTCCTGCTGACTCATCCATGCATGTATCTGGCATTATCTGCAAGTTGGCACATGACAAAACTACAGACTGTGGCCACCACTGATGGCTCAGAATCAGAGGATGCTCCTTCAGTCTCATCTCCACACAGCTGCCAGAGTGGTCCTACTAAAATGTAAACTCATCGACTCACAGGCTTTTGCTTCTGCTTTTCTAAAAAACCATGTCTCACCTAGCCAAGCCCTTCATAAATGCCCCATTTCTCTCCCTCCCTAAATTTATAACACAATTATTGAGAGATCTGTCTGTACATACTGTCTCCAGTTCCTCTCCTCTCATTTTTTATTGAGCCAATTCTAACAGTTTTTACTCCTAACACTCCACTGAAACTGCTTTTAAGATCACTGTTAGTAATTTCTACACTGTAAATCCAAGAGTCAACTCTCAGCCCTCGACTTACTTGACCATAATAGCAGCATGTGACACATTCCATGGTCTCATCTTTGAAACCCTTTCTTCACTTCGCCTCCAGGAAACCACAATCACACAATTTTCTTCTTACTTTTCTATAAATTCCACTGAGGCTCCTTTGCTGCTTTCTTCTGAACATCTCCCAATTTCTAAATGCTAGTGTGTCCCAGGGCTCAATTCTGGGACCTCTTTAGTTTTCTAATCAATACTCATTCAACCAGCCTCTTGGGTTTGAACATGCTGATGACTCTCAAATTTATACCTTCACTGTACACCTACCTCTCTCCTCATGTCCTCTTGGAGGTCTGATGGGTCTCAATTGAACAAGTCCAAAAGTGAGCTCCTGATGGTGCTGCTTCTCCCAGTCTTCTCCATCTCAGTCAATGGCAATTCATCCTGCCAGTTACTCAGATCACATGTTTCAAATCATCCTTAGCCCTTCTCTTTCTCTTGTACCCTACTGCCAATCCATTGACAAATCCTGTCAGATCTATCTTCAAAAAGATCCAGAGTATATGTACTTCTTACCACTCCACTGCCCCCACCATGGTCCAAGTCACCTCAGCAGCTGCCTGGATTTTTGCAATAGCCCCCTGCCTGGTCTCTGCTTCCAGTCTCATCCCCTTCCTTCTCCAGCTGCAGAGTGATCTTACTGAAACCCAAGCTAGGTACCATGCTTCTGCTCCAAACCCTCAAATGACTTCTCAGAGAAAATGTCATAAGTCATAAGTCCTTAGCTTGACCTCTAAGGCCCCAATGCCATCTTCCCGATCACCTGACTTTGTCTCCTGATGTTCTGTCTCTTATTCACCACTCTGGCACCAGGCTGACCTCTTCATTGTTCCTTGTGTGTTCCGTTTTGCTCTTGCCATGGAGCACTTTCTGGAATGTTCTTCCCAAGGTATCTTATAGCTCAATCTCTCACTTCCTTCAGGTCTTTTATCATATTTCTCCTCAGGAAGGCCTTCCATGGCCATTCTAGCTATACTTTCACCTCGACTCTCTACATCTCCTTTCCCTACTTTATCTTTTATCAGCATCTGGCATAGTTCGTCTATTTAACTTACTTATTATCTCTCTCTCCCAGTAAAATGCAAGATCCATAAGAGAAAGTGTTTTGTCTTTTCTGTTCACTGTTGTATCTCCAGTGCTTAAAATAGTGCTGCACATAACAGGTACTCAACAAATACGTGCAGAATGAATGAATGAATGAATGTCCATTCTGCTGGTACCCAGTGTATGTCAGATATATGTCCACTTCTGATAGTTATAAGGTTTAATACGAGATCCAAAACTGAAGGCAAAAGGAGAATTTACAATGACCATCAGAGATTGTTTCTCAGATGAAAGACCCTTTGGAGGTAGGCATCTTAATTTCAGCAGGCAGGATAACTTAGTCTAACTAGAGATGTAGTTATTGCTGCTATGAAGATCCATTACAGGTAAAATAAATGAAGGTAATTGCTATGGTCATTCCTATCTTCATAAGTGCTTCCCATTGAAATGACTCGCTTTTATTCTTTTGAAACTTCACCTAACTGGCTTTGAATTTTGCTCAGCCAAACAAGGAGACACACTTGAAAGACAGAATTACAGCATTTTAAAGTGGAAGAGACTATACCAAGGTACACAGTACAATAGTTGACTTACTTTCCTGTATGTCTTGAGGTTTGTTCCTGAAGCTAAGGGCCTCTACTTTAATCAGATCTCTTAATCAAAACAGTAAGGACCCACCCAGGAATTTTTGTTTTTTCCTAATGGGAATGTTAAAACAAAAGCACTCCTTATTAATGATATAGTAAGTAAAATAAGTATGTAGTGTATCATACTTCTCCCCACATTTTGCAGGAATTTTTTCCAGCTATAATCATTTCTAAATGTAATATGCCCCAAAGAGATTTTCAACTGTTTCTGGAAATGCACCAACCAAAACTACAGCAGCAGGCTGTTTTCTCTGCCCCTTAAACTAAGAAAAAGAGACAGGGGCAAAATGTCACAAAAATAAAATCTGTGTCACCAAGCTGTAAAAGCTTAGATTACAGGGAAATATATGACAATTTGCCCAGTCATTCTGATTTCCACTAAAATTCTTAACAGCAAGTATCCTTACCTACAGATTTTCTCAGAAAATAACAGATTAAAGAATCAAAGTAAGTTAAAGGGGGTGATTTCACACCCTGATGGCAACAGCCCTCCATCAGATAATTGATGACAGCACATCGTAATGGATTCCATGTACTTTTTAATTTTTTTTTTTTTTACTTCCACAAGAACTAATGAGAAGACATCAATACAGGAATGAGCAAAAGCATTTAGTTATTACTCTTCACTTCAGGGGTAAAGGATATGTGGTTTAGTTAATGATTTTTAAGGAACAAAAATAGAAAGCTCTTGATGCAGGAAATTAGTAACTCCGAGGCCCTTTACAGTCCCATCGCTGGAGACCAGAGGGCAGGAACCAGCCAGGGTATCACTGCCCCTGTCCCTCTAATTGTCCAGCCAGATGCTCTGCCACAGCCATCAGCAATCAGTAGCATCCAGACCCTCAGGACCTATACATGAAGCCCTGGCTATTTTGGTCCTTCCTGCAATGAGGGAGTGGGAACAAAGGCTAAGCACTTAATTAGCTGGAATTGGGAGTTGACCACGACGGAGACTCAGGAGGCTCCTGAGCTCCCCTCCTCCCACAGACACACGGAATATACAGCTACATATGGAGCAATTCCCTCTGAAAGAGATCCAGAAACTAGCTGAGCAACTCCTACACATCTGACAAATGATTTCCTACTCACATCCAAATGAGTAGGAAAGGCTGAGACACACTCTTGCCATTAACCCCACCCCCAGCACAGCAAAATAGCAATCTGAGGTAACCCCCAACTCCCACATTCTCCCTGAGGAAGGGTTTGGACCACACATCTAGAGCCCCACTGGAGGCAGTTCAAGATGGTGGTGTAGGAAGATCCTGAATTCACCTCCTCCCACGGACACAACAAATCTACAGCTACATAGGGAATACTTCCTTCTAAAAAAGACCTGAAAGCTGGACAAACAGAACCTCCACAACAAAGGATAAAAAGACAGCACTGAGACAGTTAGGAGATGCAGAAACACAGTCTCACCAAAAAAAAATCTCCACCCTAGGTGCAGCGACCCACAATTGGAAGGGATCTCAAAGATACAGAACTTTTCTCTAAGGAGTGAGGAGGTCTGTGCTCTATAGCAAGCACCCCAAATCTTAGATCCTGCATAGGAGAGACAAGCCCCCAAAATGCCTGGCTTTGAAAACCAATGGGGATTACGTCCAGGAAAAACATAGATCTGTAGGGAATGGAGAACCTGCTTTTTAAAGGGCTCACAGACTCTCTTGCCCCAGAATCCAGCACAAAAACACCCGTTTGGAAAGCATCTGGACTATTCATGAAGGAGACCCATTAACTAATCTTCAAGCATCTGCTGGAAAGGCAAAAACCTGCTGGGACCCTTTCTGGTGATGGACACACTGGCAGATGCCATTCTTGTGATTTCATTCTACCTTGCTAATGCCAGCACCGGTGGGTGCCACTTTGGAAGTCTCCCTCTAACCTGCTAGTGTCAGTAGGTGTGTCCCACTGAGAGCTCCACCCACCCCTGTGCCACAGCTGCATGCCACAGCTGGGTTGGGCAAGACCCCTGCCCACCCCTGTACTGCAGCAGGCTGGCACATGCAGCCCATACAGGGGATGCCCCTTGAGTGCCCAGCTCTAGTGGCCAGGGCGTCTGGGCCCCACAGGACTTCCTACACAAGGCCACTCCTTCAAGACTGGAGGAGGCAGCTTTTTGGCCCAATACACAGAAACAAACACAGAGAGTTATGCAAAATGAGGAGACAGAGGAATATGTCCCAAACGAAAGAACAAGGCAAAACCTCAGAAAAAAGACCTTAATGAAATGGAGATAAGCAATCTACCTGATAAAGAGTTCAAAGTAATGGTCATAAAGATGCTCACTGAACTTGGGAGAAGACTGGAGGAACACAGTAAGCGCTTCAACAAAGAAAGAGAAAATGTAAGAAAGTACTAAACAGAAGTTAAAGAGCTGAAGAATATAATAACTGAACTGAAAAATAAACTAGAGGGGTTCAATAGCAGACTGGATGAAGCAGAACAGACCAGGAAGCCAAAGCAATGGAACTCACTAAGACACAGGAGCAAAAACAAAAAAAGAATCTTAAAAAGTAAAGATATCTCAAGGGACCTTTGGAACAATGTCAAGCAGAATAACATTCATATTATACGGATCCCAAAAGGAGGAGAAAGGGCCAAAAAGCTTATCTGAAGAAATATTAGCTGAAAACTTTCCTAGTCTGAAGAAGGAAATAGACATCCAGGTCCAGTAAGTCTAGAGAGTTCCAAATAAGATGAACCCAAAGAGATCCACACCAAGACACATCATAATTAAAATGATAAAAGGCAAAAATAAAGAGGGAATCTTAAAAGTAGCTAAAACAAAACAAAAAACAAAAAAATTTACATATACAAGAGAAACCCCATAAGGCTATCAGTAAATTTTTCAGCAGAAACTTAGCAGGTGAAGGGAGTGGCATGACATATTCAAAGTGCTGAAAGGAAAAAATTCCAACCAAAAGTTCTCTACCTGACAAGGTTATCATTCAGAATTGAAGAGATTAAGAGTTTCCCAGATAAGCAAAACCTAGAGGAGTTCATCACCATTAAACTGGACTTACAAAAAATGTTAAAGAGACTTCTTTAAGCTAAAAAGAAATGGCACTGATTAATAACATAAAAACATACCTGAGTAAAAATCTCACTAGAAAAGGTAAATCAATAGTAAAGGTAATGGATCAATCACTTATAAAGCAAGAATGAAGATTAAAAGACAAAAAATAGAAAAATTAACTAAAACTAAAATAATTAGTTAAAATATGCATAAAATAAAAAATGTAAAAGATGTCATCAAAAATATAAAACATGAGGGAGGGAGTAAAAAAAAAAGTAACCTTCTGGAATGTGTTCAAATTTAAGTTGTTATCAACCTAAAACAGACCATTATATGCATAGGGTGTCATATGTAAACCATGGTAGCCACAAACAAAAACTTATAGTAAATACACAAAAGAAAGAGGAATTAACCTAAACATAACACTAAAGACAGCCATGAAACCACAAGGGAAGAGAGAAAGAGAAAAAGAAACAGAGAGGAACTACAAAAACAATCAGAAAATAATTAACACAATGGCAATAAGTACATATCTATCAGTAATTACTTTAAAGGTAAGTGGACTAAATTGTCCAATCAAAAGACACAGAGTGACTGAATGGATAAAAAAACAAGACCCATCTGGATGCTGCCTACAAGAGATCCACTTCAGAAGTAAGGACACACACAAATTAAAAGTGAAAGGATGGGGAAAGATAGTCCACGCAAATGGAAACTAAAAGAAAGCTGGTGTAGCTATACTCATATCATACAAAATAGATTTTAAAACAAAGAATGTAATAAAAGACAAAGAGGATATATATAATGATAAAGGGGTCAATGCAGCAAGAAGATGTAACACTTAAAAAATACATATGAACCCAATATAGGAGCTCCACAATACATAAAGCAAATATTAACAGGCCTAAGGAGCAAAATAAACAGCAACAAACTAACAGTAGGGGACTTTAACACCCCACTTACATCAATGGATACATCATTCAAACAGAAAATCAATAAACACTGGGCTTAAACGACACATTAGAGCAGACAGACTTAATAGATATATACAAAGCCTTTCATCCGAAAGCAGCAGAGTACCCATTCTCAGGTGCACATGGAACACTCTCCAGGCTAGATCACATGTTAGGCCAAAAAACAAGTCTCAATAAATTCAAGAAGTTTGAAATCATATTAAGCATCTTTTCCAACAACAACGGTATAAAACTAGAAATCAAATATGGGAAGAAAATTGTAAAAACCACAAAAATGTGTAGATTAAACAACATTTAATCTGAACAACCAATGAATCTTTGAAGAAATCAAAGGAGAAATTAAAAAATACCTAGAGACAAATGAAAACAAAAGTATGACATACTAAAATCTATAAGAGGCAGCAAAAGCGATTCTAAGAGGGAAGTTCATAGCAATACAGGTCTACCACGAGAAACAAGAAAAATATCAAATAAACAATCTAACATTACACCTAAAGGATCTAGAAAACAAAGAATAAACAAAGTTCAAAGTTGGCATTAGGAAGGAAATAATAAAGATCAGACCCGGAATAAATGAAAAAAATAGAAAGGATTAATGAAACTAAGAGCTGGTTCTTTGAAAAGATAAACAAAATCAACAAGCCAACAGCTAGACTAACCAAGAAAAAAAAAGAGAGAGAGGAATCAAATAAATAAAGTCAGAAATGAAAGAGGAGAAATTACAACTGATACCACAGAAATACAAAAGATTATAAGAGACTCCTAAGAACAATTATACACCAACAAATTCAACAACCTAGAAGAAATGGGTTAGTTTCTAGAAACACACAAACTTCTAAGACTGAATTAGGGAGAAATAGAAAATCTGAATAGACCAATTACTAGTAAGGAGATTGAATCAGTAATTTTAAAAAACTTCCAAACAAACAAAAGTATAGGACCAGGTGACTTCACTGGTGAATTCTACCAAACATTCAAAGAAGTTTTAATACCTATGCTTTTCAAACTGTTCCAAAAAAATTAAGAGGAGGACATGTTTCCAACTCATTTTACAAGGCCATATTATCCTGATACCAAAACCAGACAAGAATACCAAGGGAAAAAAATCACAGGCCAATATCTTTGATGAAAATAGATGCAAAAATCTTCAACAAAACATTAGCAAACTGAATTTAAAATACATTAAAAAGATCATACACCATGAACAAGAGGGATTTATTCCAGGGATACAAAAATGGTTCAGTATCTGTAAATCAATCAACATGATACACTACATTAACAGGATGAAAGATAAAAATCATATGGTCACATCAATCGTTGCATAAAAAGCATTTGACAAAAGTCAATATCCATTTACAAGAACTCTCAACAAAGTGACTATATTAATAGACATTTCTCCAAAAAGACATCAGATGGCCAATAGGCACATGAAAAGATGCTCAACATCACAAATTATTAGAGAAATGCAAATCAAAACTACAATGAGTAGGGCTTCCCTGGTGGCGCGGTGGTTGAGAGTCTGCCTGCTAATGCAGGGGACACGGGTTCGAGCCCTGGTCTGGGAAGATCCCACATGCCGCAGAGCAACTAGGCCTGTGAGCCACAACTACTGAGCCTGCACATCTGGAGCCTGTGCCCTGCAACAAGAGAGGCCGCGATAGTGAGACACCCGCGCACTGCGATGAAGAGTGGCCCCCGCTTGCCACAACTGGAGAAAGCCCTCACACAGAAACGAAGACCCAACGCAGCCAAAAATAAATAAATTAAAAAAAATTGTCTTATGAAGCTCATTTCATTGAGGGACAAGTAACAGCAAAAAAAACTTTTATAAAAAAAAAAACTACAATGAGTAGATTTTGACACCAGTCAAAATGACCATCATTAAAAAGCCTACAAATAACAAGTGTTGAAGAGGGTGTGGAGAAAAGGGAACCCTCTTACACTGTTGGTGGGAATGTTAAGTTGGTGCAGCCGCTATGGAAAACAGTATGGAGGTTCCTTAAAGAACTAAAAATAGAGTTGCCATATGATCCTGCAACCCCACTCCTGGGCATATACCCAGACAAAACTATAATTCAAAAAGATACATGTACCCCTATGTTCATAGCAGCACTATTCACAATAGCCAAGACATGGAAGCAACCTAAATGTCCATTGACAGATGAATGGATAAAGAAGACGGGGTACATATATATACAATGGAATATTACTCAGCCATAAAAAAGAATGAAATAATGCCATTTTCAGCAACATGGATGCAATTAGAGATGATCATACTAAGTGAAATAAGTCAGAAAGAGAAAGACAAATACTATATGATATCACATATATGTGGAATCTAAAATATGTCACAAATGAACTTATCTACAAAGCAGAAATAGACTCACAGCTATAGAGAACAGACTTGTGGTTGCCAAGGGGGAGGGGGGAGGGAGAGGGATCAAGTTAGAGTTTGGGGTTGGTAGATGCAAACTATTACATTTTGAATGGATAAACAACAAAGTCCTACTGTATAGCACAGGGAACCACATCCAATCTCCTGGGATAAACCATAATGGCAAAGAATACATGTATGTGTATAACTTGAGTCATTTTGCTATACAGCAGAGATTGACACAACATTGTAAATCAACTATACTTTAATTTTTTTTTAAAGTATCATCTAAGTACCAAATAGAAACACCATGTTTTGCAGGGCTGTTTATAGGAGAGCAAAGCTTTTTTGGTACAACTTAATATGGCTTATAAACTTATATTATTCTCTTGAATGAGTTCTTGGATGCAAGTTGCTGAGATTAAATGTAACAAGACAGCATGGGGGGAAAAAGTGAGTATGGAGGAAATGTACCTCAACTTAATAAAAGCCACATATCAATAAAACAAACCCACAGCTAACATCATACTCAACAGGGAAAAACTGAAAGCTTTTCCTCTAAGACCAGGAACAAGACTAGGATGCCCACACTTGTCACTTTTATTCAACATAGTATTGGAAGTCTTAGCAATTAGACAAGAAAAAGAAATAAAAAGCATCCAAATTGAAAAGGAACAAGTAAAACTTCCACTATTTGCAGCTGACAATGATACTATACGTAGAAAACCCTGAAGACTCCACCAAAAAACTGTTACAACTATAAAAATGAATTCAGTAAACTTGCATGATACAAATTCAATATACAGAAACTCTGGTATTTCTATACACTGATAATGAACTATCATAAGTAGAAATTAAGAAAATAATTCCATTTACAATTGTATCAAAAAGAATAAAATACCTAAGAATAAATTTAACCAAGGAGGTGAAAATCTCTATGCTGAAAACTGTAAGACTCTGACAAAAAAAAAACCTGAAGAAGACACAAATAAATGGAAAGATATTCTGCATTCATGGATTGGAAAAATTAACATTGCTAAAATGTCCATACTATGCAAAGCAATCTACACATTCAATGCCATCCCTAACAAAATACCAATGACATATTTCACAGAACTAGAACAAATAATTCTAAAATTTGTATGTAACCACAAAAGATCCTGAATAGTCAAAGCAATCTTGAGAAAGAACAAACCTGGAGGAATCATACTCCCTGGTTTCAAAATATACTACAAAGCTATAGTATCAAAACAGTATGATATTGGCATAAAAACAGACACACAGATCAATGAAGAAAAGAGAGAGCCCAGAAATAAACCCACACATATATGGACAATTAATCTATGACAGTGGAGCCAAGGACATAGTATGGGGAAAGGACAGTCTCTTCAATAAATGGTGTTGGGAAAACTGGACAGCCAAATGCAAAAGAATGAAACTAGATCACTCTCTTACACCATACACAAAAATTAATTCAAAATGGATTAAAGGCTTGAATATAAGACCTGAAACCATAACATTTCTAGAAGAAAACACAGGTGGTAACCTTATTGACATCATTCTTAGTGATTTTTTAGAGATCTGACTCCAAAGGCAAGGGAAACAAAAGCAAAAATAAATAAATGGGGCTACATCAAACTAAAAAGCTTCTGCACAGTGAAGGAAACCATCATCAAAACAAAAAGGCAGCCTACTGAATGGGAGAAATCTGTAAATCATATATGCAAAAGGGGTTAATATAAAATATATAGAGAACACATACAACAAAAAACACACACAACTCTACTAAAAAATGGGCAGAGGATCTGAATAGACATCTTTCCAAAGAAGACATACAGATGGCCAAAAGGCACATGAAAAGATGTTCAATATCACTAACTATTAGAGAAATGTAAATCAAAACCACAATGAGATATCACCTTACAACTGTTAGAATGGCTCTCAAAAAGACAAGAAATAACAAGTGTTTGGGAGGATGAGAAGAAAAGGGAACACTTCAGCACTACTGGTAGGAATGTAAATTGGTGCAGCCACTATACAAAATAGTATGGCGATTCCTCAAAAAATTAAGATAGAACTACCGTATGATCCAACTATTCTACTTCTAGGTATTTACCTGAAGAATATGAAAACACTAATTCGCAAAGATATATAAACACCTACGTTTATTGCAGCGTTATTTTTAAAATTTAATTTTATTTATTTTTTTATACAGCAGGTTCTTATTAGTTATCCATTTTATACATATTGGTGTATATATGTCAATCCCAATCTCCCAATTCATCCCACCTCTCCCCTCACCGGCCCTGCCACTTTCCCCCCTTGGCTCTTTCAGATTTTTCATCATTAGTGTATAGGAATGCAAGAGATTTCTGTGCATTAATTTTGTATCCTGCAATTTACCAAATTCACTGATTAGCTCCCGTAGTTTTCTAGTGGCATCTTTAGGATTCTCTATGTATACTATCATGTCATCTGCAAACAGTGACAGTTTTACTTCTTCTTTTCCAATTTGTATTCCTTTTATTTCTTTTTCTTCTCTGACTGCTGTGGATAGGACTTCCAAAACTTTGTTGAATAATAGTGATGAGAGTGGACATGCTTGTCTTGTTCCTGATCTTAAAGGAAATGCTTTCAGTTTTTCACCGTTGAGAATGATGTTTGCTGTGGGTTTGTCATATATGGCTTTTAATATGTTGAGGTAGGTTCCCTCTATGCCCACTTTCTGGAGAGTTTTTTCATAAATGGATGTTGAATTTTGTCAAAAGCTTTTTCTGCATCTATTGAGATCATCATATGTTTTTTCTTCTTCAATTTGTTAATATGGTGTATCACATTGATTGATTTGTGTATATTGAAGAATCCTTGCATCTCTGGGATAAATCCTACTTGATCACGGTGTATGATCCTTTAATGTGTTGTTGGATTCTGTTTGCTAGTATTTTGTTGAGGATTTTTGCATCTATATTCATGAGTGATATTGGTCTGTAATTTTCTTTTTTTGTAGTATCTTGGTCTGGTTTTGGTATCAGGGTGATGGTGTCCTCATAGAATGAGTTTGGGAGTGTTCCTTCCTCTGTAAATTTTTGGAAGAGTCTGAGAAGGATGGGTGTTAGCTCTGCTCTAAATGTTTGATAGAATTTACCTGTGAAGCCATCTGGTCCTGGACTTTTGTTGGTTGGAAGATTTTTAATCACAGGTTCAATTTCATTACTTGTGATTGGTCTTTTCATATTTTATACTTCTTCCTGGTTCAGTCTTGGAAGGTTATACTTTTCTAAGAATTTATCCATTTCTTCCAGGCTGTCCATTTTATTGGCATAAAGTTGCCTGTAGTAGTCTCTTAGGATGCTTTGTGTTTCTGCGGTGTCTGTTGTAACTTCTCTTTTTTCATTTCTAATTTTAATGATTTGAGTCTTCTCCCTCTTTTTCTTGATGAGTCTGGCTAATGGTTTATCAATTTTGTTTATCTTCTCAAAGAACCAGCTCTTAGTTTTATTGATCTTTGCTTTCTTTTCTTTGTTTCTTTTTCATTTATTTCTCCTCTGATCTTTATGATTTCTTTCCTTCTACTAACTTTGGGTTTTATTTGTTCTTCTTTCTCTAGTTCTTTTAGGTGTAAGGTTAGATTGTTTATTTGAGATGTTTGTTGTTTCTTGAGGTAGGATTGTATTGCTATAAACTTCCCTCTTAGAACTGCTTTTGCCACATCCCGTAGATTTTTGGATCATCGTGTTTTCATTGTCATTTGTCTCTAGGTATTTGATTTCCTCTTTGATTTTTCAGTGATCTCTTGGTTATTTAGGAACGTATTGTTTAGCCTCCATGTGTTTGTGTTTTTTACGTTTCTTCCTCTGTAATTGATTTCTAATCTCATAGCGTTGTGGTCAGAAAAGATGCTTGATATGATTTCAACTTCCTTAAATTTACTGAGGCTTGATTTGTGACCCAAGATATGATCTATCCTGGAGAATGTTCCATGCACACTTGAGAAGAAAGTGTAATCTGCTGTTTTTGGATGGAATGTCCTATAAATATCAATTAAATCTATCTCGTCTATTGTGTCATTTAAAGCTTCTGTTTCCTTATTAACTTTCTGTTTCAATGGTCTGTCCATTGGTGTAAGTGAGGTGTTAAAGTTCCCCACTATGATTGTGTTATTGTCGATTTCCTCTTTTATAGCTGTTAGCAGTTGCTTTACGTATTGAGGTGCTCCTATGTTGGGTGCATATATATTTATAATTGTTATATCTTCTTCTTGGATTGATCCCTTAATCATTATGTAGTGTCCTTCCTTGTCTCTTGTAACATTCTTTATTTTAAAGTCTATTTTATCTGATATGAGTATTGCTACTCCAGCTTTCTTTTGACTTCCATTTGCATGTAATATCTTTTTCCATCCCCTCACTTTCAGTCTGTATGTGTCCCTAGGTCTGAAGTGGGTCTCTTGTAGACAGCATATATATGGGTCTTGTTTTTGTATCCATTAAACAAGGCTGTGTCTTTTGGTTGGAGCATTTAATCCATTCACGTTTAAGGTAATTATCGATATGTATGTTCCTATGACCATTTTCTTAATTGTTATGGGTTTGTTTTTGTAGGTCCTTTTCTTCTCTTGTGTTTCCAACTTAAAGAAGTTCCTTTAGCATTTGTTGTAGAGCTGGTTTGGTGGTGCTGAATTCTCTTAGCTTTTGCTTGTCTGTAGAGCTTTTGATTTCTCCATCGAATCTGAATGAGATCCTTGCCAGGGAGAGTAATCTTGGTTGTAGGTTCTTCCCTTTCATCACTTTAAATATGTCATGCCACTCCCTTCTGGCTTGTAGAGTTTCTGTTGAGAAATCAGCTGTTAACCTTATGGGAGTTCCCTTGTATGTTATATGTCATTTTTCCCTTGCTGCTTTCAATAATTTTTCTTTGTCTTTAATTTTTGCCAAATTGACTACTATGTGTCTTGGCATGTTTCTCCTTGGGTTTATCCTGTGTGGGACTCTCTGTGCTTCCTGGACTTGGGTGGCTATCTCCTTTCCCAGGTTAGGGAAGTTTTTGACTATAATCTCTTCAAATATTTTCTTGGGTCCTTTCTCTCTCTCTTCTCCTTCTGGGACCCCTATAATGCGAATGTTGTTGCGTTTAATGTTGTCCCAGAGGTCTCGTAGGCTGTCTTCATTTCTTTTCATTCTTTGTTCTTTATTCTGTTCTGCAGCAGTGAATTCCACTATTCTGTCTTCCAGGTCACTTACCCGTTCTTCTGCCTCAGTTATTCTGCTATTGATTCCTTCTAGTGTATTTTTCATTTCAGTTATTGTATTGTTCATCTCTGTTTGTTTGTTCTTTAATTCTTCTAGGTGTTTGTTCTTTAATTCTTCTAGGTCTTTGTTAATCATTTCTTGCATCTTCTCGATCTTTGCCTCCATTCTTTTTCCGAGGTCCTGGGTCATCTTCACTATCATTATTCTGAATTCTTTTTCTGGAAGGTTGCCTATCTCCACTTCATTTAGTTGTTGTTCTGGGGTTTTATCTTGTTCCTTCATCTGGTACATAGCCCTCTGCCTTTTCATCTTGTCTGTCTTTCTGTGAATGTGGTTTTTGTTCCACAGGCTGCAGGGTTGTAGTTCTTGCTTCTGCTCTCTGCCGTCTGGTGGGTGAGGCTATCTAAGAGGCTTGTGCAAGTTTCCTGATGGGAGGGACTGGTGGTGGGTAGAGCTGGCTGTTGCTCTGGTGGGCACAGCTCAGTAAAACTTTAATCCACTTGTCTGCTGATGGGTGGGGCTGGGTTCCCTCCCTGTTGGTTGTTTGGCCTGAGACAACCCAACACTGGAGCCTACCTGGGCTCTTTGATGGGGCTAATGGCGGACTCTGGGAGGGCTCATGCCAAGGAGTACTTCCCAGAACTTCTGCTGCCAGTGTCCTTGTCCCCATGGTGAGACACAGCCACACCCCACCTCTGTAGGAGATGCTCCAACACTAGCAAGTATGTCTGGTTCAGTCTCTTTGGGGTCACTGCTCCTTCCCCTGTGTCCCAGTGCACACACTACTTTATGTGTGCCCTCCAAGAGTGGAGTCTCTGTTTCCCCCAGTCCTGCTGAATTCCTGCAATCAAATCCTGCTAGCCTTCAAAGTCTGATTCTCTAGGAATTCCTCCTCCCATTGCCAGACCCCCAGGTTGGGAAGCCTGACGTGGGGCTCAGAACCTTCATTCCAGTGGGTGGACTTCTGTGGTATAAGTGTTCTCCAGTTTGTGAGTCACCCACCCAGCAGTTATGGGATTTGATTTATTGTGATTGCGCTCCTCCTACCATCTCATTGTGGCTTCTCCTTTGTCTTTGGATGTGGGGTATCTTTTATGGTGAGTTCCAGCGTCTTCCTGTCAATGATTGTTCAGCAGTTAGTTGTGATTCCAGTGCTCTCCCAAGAGGGAATGAGAGCACGTCCTTCTACTCTGCCACCTTGAACCAATCTGCAACATTATTTATAATAGCCAAGATTTGGAAACAACCTATGTGTCCATCAATGGATGAATGGATAAAGAAGATGGTACACACACACACACACACACACACACAGAGAAAATGGAATATTACTCAGTCATAAAAAAGAATGCAATGTTGCCATTTGAGACAATATAGGTAGACCTTGAGGGTATTATGTTAAGTGAAATACATAGACAGAGAAAGACAAATACTGTATAATTTCACTCATATATGGAATCTAAAACAAACAAACAAAACAAACAAAAAAATTGATAGACACAGAGAACAGATCAGTGGTTATCAGAGGGGAAGGGAGTTAGGGGACAGGTGAAATGGGTAAAAGGGGTCAACTATATGGTGATGGTGGATAACTAGACCTTTGGTGATGTTCACTTTGTAGTGTACACAGATGTTAAAATATAATTTTGTACACCTGAAACTTACATAATGTTATATACTGATTTTACCTCAATTAAAAAAAAAAGACTCCCACTAGAGAGACAAGCCTCCTAAACATCTAGCTCTGAAAGTAGACAGGGCTTGTGTCCATGAGAATCCAAGGTTACAGCAAACAAAGGAGCAGTTCTTCATGAGCGCACATGACTATCTCCCCAGGGCTCAGTGCAGAGGGAGCAGGCAAAAACACCCATTTCCCAGTCTTTCTCTGAAAGGCCTTTATCTGCTTACTTTAGAAGATGATGCCTGAGGGCCAGACTTCTAAATTATCGGGCATCTAGGGGCCAGCTGTGATCCTTCCCAGGGACCAGTGAAGCCAACAGATACTTCCCTGCCTTCTCCCTCTAGCTCACTCCAATAATAAAAAACCAAGTTGTCAGTATCTCCCTGGAAGGAGCTTTTATACAAGTCTGGCGCCCCAGCTTTTGCAGCTGCTGCCCAAGGAACTGCCTGATATCCTAGCTCTGACAGCCATGAGTCCCACAGGACTGTAGTTCTTAAAAAGCCTGAGAGCACCCTTCCATGGCTCTCCACCAGGCTCAGCACAGAAGGAGCAGACAAAATGCCCATTTCCCAGTTTCTCCCTGGAAAGAATTTAACTATTTACTCTGCAGCTGCTGCCTGAGGTTCTGCTTCTAACCAAACTACATCTAGGCACTGACCACAATCCTCTCCTTCCGGACACAGACAGGTCTTGACACACCCTCAATTACTAGGAGCTACTAATACAAAGAAGTTTGCTTGAACAATCATACAGGTTTGAGAGAAAACTAAGATCTCAGGCCTGGCTGAATGACAAGGTTCATTTCCTATATAAGACCACTCTGCTAAGACTGGGAGTGGTGGCTCTTTTATCTAATGCACAGAAACCAACACAGAGAGTCAAGGAGACTGAAGAAATAGAGGAATATGTTCCAAACAAAAGAATAAGATAAATCTCCAGGAACAGATCTTAGTGAGAATTCAAAATAACGTCATAAACTCAGTGGCATTAGGTATGTTCACAGTGTTGTGCAATCATCAACACCATCCGTCTCTAGAAGTTTTTCATCTTCCCAAACTGAAACTCTGTATCCATTAAACAAAAACTCTCCATTCCCCCCTTCTCCCAGCCTTTGGCAACCACCATTCTACTTTCTGTCTCTATGAATCTGAGTGCTCTAGATACTCCATATAAGTAGAATCATGCAATATTTGCTCTTGTGTGTCTGCTTTACTTCACTTAGCATAATATTTTGAAGGTTCATCCATGTTGTAGCATATGTCTGAATTTCCTTCTTTTTTAAGGCTGAATAATATTCTGTTGCACGTACATACTACATTTTGTTTATCCGTTCATCCACCAGTGTACCTTTGGATTGCTTCCTCCTTTTGGCTGTTGTGAATAATGCTGCAATGGTGAGGTACAAATATCTCTTGGAACTCCTGCTTTCTGTTATTTGGGGTATATACCCTGAGATGGAAATGCTAGGTCATAAGGTATTCCATATTTACATTTTTGAGGAACCACTATGCTATCTTTCATAGCAGCCGCACCATTTTATCTTCCTAACAACAACACACAAGCGTTCCAATTTCTCTGCATCCTTGCTAACACTTAACTGTTTTCTGGTTTGGATTTTTTTTGTTTGTTTGTTTGATAATAACCATTCAAATGGGTGTTATTTCATGACGAAGCACCAATTTTTTTTAATGAATTTATTTATTATTTATTTATTTATTTTTGGCTGTGTTGGGTCTTCGTTGCTGCGCGTGGGCTTTCTCTAGTTGTAGCGAGCGGGGGTTACTCTTTGTTGTGGTGCGCGGGCTTCTCATTGCGGTGGCTTCTCTTGTTGCAGAGCACGGGCTCTAGGCACGTGGGCTCAGTAGTTGTGGCTCACGGGCTCTGTAGTTGTGGCTTGCGGGCTCTAGAGCACAGGCTCAGTAGTTGTGGCGCATGGGCTTAGTTGCTCCGTGGCATGTGGGATCTTCCCTGACCAGGGCTCGAACCCGTGTCCCCTGCACTGGCAGGCAGATTCCCAATCACTGTGCCACCAGGGAAGCTCCAAAGCACCACTTTTTTTTTTTAACATCTTTATTGAAGTATAATTGCTTTACAATGGTGTGTTAGTTTCTGCTTTAAAACAAAGTGAATCAGTTATACATATACATATGTTCCCATATCTCTTCTCTCTTGCATCTCCCTCCCTCCCACCCTCCCTATCCCACCCCTCTAGGTGGTCACAAAGCACCGAGCTGATCTCCCTGTGCTATGCGGTTGCTTCCCACTAGCTATCTATTTTACATTTGGTAGTGTATATATGTCCATGACACTCTCTCACCCTGTCACATCTCACCCCTCCCCCTCCCCGTATCCTCAAGTCCATTCTTTAGTAGGTCTGGGTCTTTATTCCCATCTTGCCACTAGGTTCTTCATGTCCTTTTTTTTTTTTCTTAGATTCCATATATATGTGTTAGCATACTGTATATGTTTTTCTCTTTCTGACTTACTTCACTCTGTATGACAGACTCTAACTCCATCCACCTCATTACAAATACCTCCATTTCATTTCTTTTTATGGCTGAGTAATATTCCATTGTATATATGTGCCACATCTTCTTTATCCATTCATCTGTCAGTGGACACTTTGGTTGCTTCCATGTCCTGGCTATTGTAAATAGAGCTGCAATGAACATTTTGGTACATGACTCTTTTTGAATTATGGTTTTCTCAGGGTATATGCCCAGTAGTGGGATTGCTGGGTCGTATGGTAGTTCTATTTTTAGTTTTTTAAGGAACCTCCATACTGTTGTCCATAGTGGCTGTATCAATTTACATTCCCACCAACAGTGCAAGAGTGTTCCCTTTTCTCCACACCCTCTCCAACATTTATTGTTTCTAGATTTTTTGATGATGGCCATTCTGACCGGTGTGAGATGATACCTCATTGTAGTTTTGATTTGCATTTCTCTAATGATTAAGGATGTTGAGCATTCTTTCATGTGTCTGTTGGCCATCTGTATATCTTCTTTGGAGAAATGTCTGTTTAGGTTTTCTGCCCATTTTTGGATTGGGTTGTTTGTTTTTTTGTTATTGAGCTGCATGAGGTGCTTGTAAATCTTGGAGATTAATCCTTTGTCAGTTGCTTCATTTGCAAATATTTTCTCCCATTCTGAGGGTTGTCTTTTGGTCTTGTTTATGGTTTCCTTTGCTGTGCAAAAGCTTTTAAGTTTCATTAGGTCCCATTTGTTTATTTGTGTTTTTATTTCCATTTCTCTAGGAGCTGGGTCAAAAAGGATCTTGCTGCGATTTATGTCATAGAGTGTTCTGCCTATGTTTTCCTCTAAGAGTTTGATAGTGTCTGGCTTAACATTTAGGTCTTTAATCCATTTTGAGTTTATTTTTGTGTATGGTGTCAGGGAGTGTTCTAGTTTCATACTTTTACATGTACCTGTCCAATTTTCCCAGCACCACTTATTGAAGAGACTGTCTTTTCTCCACTGTATATGCTTGCCTCCTTTATCAAAGATAAGGTGACCATATGTGCATGGGTTTATCTCTGGGCTTTCTATCCTGTTCCATTGATCTATATTTCTGTTTTTGTGCCAGTACCAAACTGTCTTGATTACTGTAGCTTTGTAACATAGTCTGAAATCAGGGAGCCTGATTCCTCCAGCTCCATTTTTCGTTCTCAAGATTGTAAAGCACCGCTTTTTGATAGCTGGTTCTTTGACTTGACTCTAGTACTTTAAAAAAATTAATTTATTTATTTTTAAATTAATTTCATTGGAGTATAGTTGATTTACAATGTTGTGTTAGTTTCAGGTGTACAGCAAAGTGATTCAGTTATACATATACATATATTCATTCTTTTTCATTGTAGTGCTGCAGTGAACATTGTGGTACATGACTCTTTTCGAATTATGGTTTTCTCCAGATACATGCCCAGGAGTGGGATTGCAGGATCATATGGTGGCTTTATTTTCAGTTTTCTAAGTAACCTCCATACTGTTCTTCATAGTGGCTGCACCAATTTAGATTCCCACCAACAGTGTAGGAGGGTTCCCTTTTCTCCACACCCTCTCCAGCATTGTAGTTTTGATTTGCATTTCTCTGATATTTAGTGATGTTGAGCATCTTTTCATGTGCTTTTTGGTCATCTGTATGTCTTCTTTGGAGAAACGTCTATTTAGATCTTCTGCCGTACTTTTACGGAAGGCTCAGGAATAAAGCAAAAAATAAATAGTAATAGGAACCAAAAAAACCTAATTATAAGAGAGTGGTCAACTTGGGATTCTACTGGTGTCCTCAACATGCTTAGACTGTTTTGAAGTCCAGACGAAGAAAAGCAAGGTTCAGAAAGAGGCAGGTGTTCACTAACCGGATGACATTTCTATGGTGGGAACACCAACCCCACCACCGGTGAGAGTGTCCTCACTTTGTAGCTGCAACAGGGCATCCATGTTGGGATACAAGACAAACAGCAGAGCATCCTGTCTTGTGTGCAATGGGGTATATTATGTAACATGACTTCTTTGCCCTAATTCCACATTCACCAGCTAATGTGGTGAATCTAATCTTCAATTTTGTTTCCCAGACTGTGTAAAACATGTGCTCTGATCTGCTTGGCCATTTTGTTCATTATTGTCATTCCACAAATGGATGCTCTGGTTATAAATCATTCTCCTTCGCTTGGTCAGTGTGACCACCTCAGCCCTGGAGGACTGTGGAAACCCAGCTCCCTAAATCTGCAGAGCTGAGGGCAGTGTGCCTGCCACCTCCACATGCATCTCAGAGCCATGCCTTGTCACTTCTCGGGAAATCCTTCCCAGATGGAGCCTTTACAGCTTTTTTCTTGGGTGTTTTTTCCCTGTGTGGGCCTGATGTTCTTCTCTCTGTCCAGCTGAAGTCTCTGTTAGAATGGGAGAACTCTGCTCTCGGGTTTAGGGTTGAGAAAGGGTGAAAGAAGACAATTTTGTGGCTTTTCCACATCATGAGAAACTGACTCGATAAGTACTTATTGCCTGTCTGATATGAGCCAGGTTTTGGGTGGGTTGCTGGAAATACAGCGGTGAGCAAGCACGGGAGGCCCCTGTCCTGATGGAAAAGAGACCAGAAGGAAGAGAATGCCGCCGGAGGATTGGTGCGTGTGCTCCTAGCATAACCTGTACTGTGATGTATTGCAGAGGTCTCTTACCATCTCCAGAGAACCCTCCAAAGGGCTCAAGGACAGCCATTGTGTCCCTCCCCCTCCCCTCCAGTAGGTCATGCAATAACCGTTTGCTGGGCTGACCCAGGGAGTACCACAGAGCCGGGAAGCACCAATTTTAAAAAGTACTTTTCAGCCTATTTACGACTATGTAGGTGCCCAGAATATAACTAGAGGAGGTGGGTGTAGGACCCACCCCTTATCCTCTTATCCTCTTTGAGGCAACAGCTGGTGGAGGAAGGATGCCCGCTCGTTAATTCAGCCTCTCTGCATTTCAGGTATTGGCTGAATATCTAGCTGTAGGAAATATTAAGTTTCGTCTCTAGTTTTAGAAGTTGTTCTTCTATTGGCATTGATTCTGATATTCAGACAGGAAATCTTAAGGCTTGCAAACACTTTTTGTTCCATGTTTTGTTCCTAGAAGTAAGCTGCTGCTGTGCAGGGGAGAAGTGGGGAGAGGCGGGGGGAAGACGCATCCAGTGGGGAGAGGCGGGGGAAAGACGCATCCAGTGGGGAGAGGCGGGGGGAAGACGCATCCAGAATTTCTCTGCCAGCTGCAGCCAACACGTTTTTGAAGTCTGCTGAGTAACTGAGTGCTTTCTAGGAAATACACAGGAAGGCATAAACCTTGATAATGTAGAGAAATTTGGGAGGTATGTCCTTTTGAGAAGGGAGGAGGAACCCTGTGTGTGTGTGTGTGTGTGTGTGTGTGTGTGTGTGTGTGTAACATCTCTAGCCTGAAGTGAGTGGCCAGAATCTCAGACTTCAAAAGTAAGATGCAGACTCAAGTCAAAAGATAATATTTAGGAGGCGGACTAAAGTCTAAAGTCCTGGAAGCATTGCCTCTTTAATTGAAGAAAGTAAAAATCCACACCCTCAAAAGAAGTTGCTGACTTAAAATGGATTCACAGAAAAGGAATCTGCAAACTTGAGAATTAAAGTGACAAGTGCAGGTAGAATGTGGTTTGCACGGAATCTATAAAAAAGAGCAGTGTTCTGGGAAGAAGACCATGTCAGCGTTTGTTAAGCACTGCCCTGGGAAGGGACCTTGGAGGTTCTGATTTTAGGGGTCAAACGTGATTCCTTGCTGGGATGTAGTGCCTTTTAGAAATGCTTTAGGAATATCCAGCTGGCTCTGGTCTAACCATGAGCCTGACTCATAACCTTGCAGACTCTCATTTTCTCTGTTTGGTCCTCCCCACATAGATGCAGGTAAGCTGAGTGCACCGTCAGTTCTGATTGGGTGCCTGGTCATACTTCTGCGCAATGAGGAAATTAAGCTTCTAAAGCTGTGCTTCTGAAGTTCTGACCTTGGGCTCCTCAGTGACCAGAATGTAGCCTGGCCAGACTTTACCTTTGGTTTTTTGGATGTCTTAGCTGGGAGAGAGAAAGGGTGATGGGTCAAGAGTGTGACTTCTCTGTTGTGATGGGGATAGTTGTTCCTAGGAATAGAAGGAAGGAAGAGATAAGAATAAGTAATTAATGAGACCTTCATGGTCCAGGTCTGAATGGAGGTTGGCATCCTGGGTGGCATGCCCACTTTTGGAATTTGGGAATTGAACAGAAGGAAGATAGAATGACTGCAATTGGGAATTTTGATCTCAAATCCAAATGGGTCGTTAGGTCTGCCTCCATACAAGCTGAGCACCTTGGGTCTTTGGGTCTGTGGCACTGGCCAACAGCTGCTTGAAGTATCTTCCTGACTGTGTTGTCAGTTTTGTGTGCGTGCGTGCACATGTGCTCATTTTTTAGGGTTCATAGGCATCTTTTGGTTCTCTCCTTAATGTGCTAGTCCCGTCCCTGGTGGCCACTTGGAAAACTCACATGCTGATGTCTACGCCTTAACATGGAAATAAAGGTCCAGTTCCAAGGGAACAGCTCCCCTGGCCCATGTACCCAACATGACCCACCAAGGCTATTGATGAAGAGTTTTTAGTCACTCCATGGGAGGTTCCATGTCCATATACATCTTCCCAAATTCAGGGAGGTGGAGCGAATTGCTTGATCTGTCTTTAAGAAGACAAGAGGGTGCCCAGGAGTGGTGTGGGAATCTGGGTTGGAGGAGGAAAGGCTGGATAATTGAAAGAAGAGATGAAAGTGTTGGGAATGTGGGTGGGAGAAGAGGGATGTTTAGACTGCCAGGAGAGGTGTCTGGGACCTGCTAATAGCCCTCTCTGTTTGCGTTTGAGGTCTTCCCTCCCTCTCCCACCCCCATAAGCTGGCCTAAACTATCCTGTGCACACCTGGAAAAGGTAAACTTCCTTTTCAGGTGGGGCTGTGAGGTGCAGTCATAATTTTTCTTTATCGTTGTTGGCAAGACGCTCAAAAGATCAATTAGTCTCTCCGTGCAGCTCCTGGAGGCTTGTTTGGGATATGCTTCCTCTGGAAGAGGTTATTTTTAATGATGCTAATATTATGAAGAAACCTGACATTAGGAGAATCTCAGGAGGGGGTGTGCAGGAGCAGGGTGGGTGCAGAAGGCAGCCACACACCGAGCCCTGCGTTTCCTGTTTGCTGTGTTCTGAAGAGAGCAGCTGTCTGATTCCAGCACCCCCATGAGTAAGCCTCAGTGCGCACCCCCCTGCCTCTCCCTCAGTGCGTGTTAAGGCCCAGACATTCCTCACTGTGATGAGAATATCACCCTCTGGAGGCTGATACCCAGACATGCTGGCAGTTTCCAAATGGTGAAACAGTGCTAGCTTCTGTGTCTGTAAAGCTCAGAAAGGCAACCCTGAACTATGACAATGGACATTATATACAAAATCCTGCCTTCTGTTTGTTGTTTGTCCTTGTGTATGTGATGGCTGGCCCAAGCTGGTTGATCTGAGACTTGCATGAAAACATTACCTCATGAAATTTTTCAAGGGTGAGAGGTGAAAGCAGAAGCCAGAGGTTCCATGCTCCAAATCTATCTTTGGAATTCAAGAACTGAGAGGAAATAGCCAGTGAAAACACAAGCCGCTCCTTTAATCTGAAGTCCTCCACAACGGTGGCTGCTTGGGTGGGAGGGGGGTGGCCGGCATCCTATTCTGCTTCCCCAGAGAACCTCTTGTCTCCAGGCATCTGTCAGGTGTCCTCTCTTAAAGGGCAGCCTTTCCACTCTCAGGACCTTTTCATCTATGGTCTCCCTCCATCCTTAAATAGTTCACTTAGAAGAACAGGAATGGTGTAAGGGAGAGAAAAAGAAGGAATGAAAAGACACTCTCTCTGTGGTAAGTAAGTGGTTGATGCTTCTTGGTATCTGACCCTTTTACAGATATTTTGCTTGCTAGTTCCTGGCTGGCCCTGTGCAGGTGGTGCTAATGCTTCTTCCTGAGCCGATAGGAAGACCCTCTGGTCCCATGGGCCTGGGCGGCCACGGATGGGGAACCACTGTGAACGGATGTGGAGAAGAGCATAGCCATGGGGAGTGATGCTCAGAGCATGGAAGACACTCTCTCATCTTTATTTTCTCCATTGTTTCATGTACTTTTTTCTATTTTTCTATTTTCTATTTTTGACACCAGATGAAGCCCAGTGCCTCCCTCTGCTTATTACATTGGCTGTAATGCTGATTTCCAATAAAAATTATATGCTCATACCAGACTTCATCTTATTTTCCTTAAAAAAAAGAGAAATTATTACCATATTTTTGACTTGATGAAACATCATGAATCCCATGATGTACGTTTCTCATTATGATTTTTAAACCATTGAAACGAATGCCTTTTGACTTATTTTTATTATAGTAATTTTATTCATTTGTCTAGACCACACAGATCAATTAACCACATGGTGAAGTTAGGAACTGGCTGACAGGGGAGTTTGTGTTGTCTAAAGAATAAACCTAGGCTTTTCTATGCCAGACTAGCATTTCTTAGCTTATAATAATAGTGCTGGCTACTCTTGATTGATCTCAACCTGGGTCCTGGCTATGCACATTTCATGCAATATCACATTTAATCTTTACATCAACTCCATGATGTAGGTACTGTTATCACCTTCATTCTCCTGATGGGAAAACAGAAGCTCAGATCATTTTTTTCCCATGGCTCTCAAGGCGGGGAGGGGTTGGCAAACTTTTTCTATAAAATATCAGAAAGTAAATATTTTAGGTTTTTGCAGTTCTACTATCTCTGTCACAACTAGTCAGCTGTTATAGTGCTAAAGAAGACAAAAGATACAAAAGCAAACGAGGGTAGCTGTGTTCCAATAAAGCCTTATTTATGGACTCTGATATTTGAATTTCACATAATTCTCTCAGATCATGAAATAATATCATTCTTTTGATTTTTTCCCCAACCATTAAATATATTAAAATATTTTTCACTTGCAGGCTATACAAAAACAAGTAGTGGGCTGGATTTGCTGATTCCGGTGTAGATGACAAGAGTATGCAGAGAAGGGGGGTGGGTTAGGATGAAGTGGTAGGAGGGATACTCCTGCCAGAGGGAACAGTATGTGTGCCCGTTGCAGGGAGCATGAAGTACTTGAGGAACTGCAAGAAATCCAAGTGCGGCTTGGTATAGGGTAGGAGGCAAGATGAGAGGAGACAGCAGGGCTCAAGCCATGACCTTGTAAGGCATTTTAAGGATTTTGGACTTTGTCCTTGGAGCAATGGGAAACCATTTAAAAGTACTAAGCAAAAGAGTGACAAGGGCAATTTGTCTTTTTAAAAGATCTTTGGCTGATGTGTGGAGAATGGATTGCAACGGATCCGTAAGAGTAGAAGCAGAAAAAACAGGAGGCTCAAGAAGTGGGCCAGGTGGGTGATGATGGTGTCAATTAGTGACTGTAGCCAGACCACTTCCTGCCAACAACAGGAAGTCAGGATGGTCGGTTTTGCAGATGAGGAAAATGTGGCTGGGAGAGCTGAAGTGTCTTTCCTGGCAACATAGCAAACGGAGGGAGAACAACGAGGAAGACCCTCGTCTATTTCATCGTCGAGGGAAATCAACTCTTGTTCAAATAATAGAAATGCCAAAGAAGATATGGTGGTAATGATTTATGTTATTTTTGTGCCGGTATTAGGAAGGTAACTGAATCCTTACTCAAAGGTCAGTTTTTCTTAAAATTTGTGTAGCTTTCTTTCCCAAAGGACAATTGGTACATTCTCTTCTACCTTTGGGGGAGTGATTCGCCTGGCTGGGCACTCAGAGTCACCCTCTAATTCTGATACTGGCACGCATCTCTGGGTCAGAGCACACCATCTTTTGAACAATAGAATGTGAGGGGCTGGAGTCTGTTTCTGTGGGGTCCAGGACTGGCCTGGGGAAGAACGGAAGAGGGAAAGGTGAGACTCGTGCCTTGGGCCAGAGGGGTAGTGGTGATTTTGCTTCAGTTTCTCTGGGGGTTGTGCCCTAATGGCAGTGGTGGGTGGTACTGACCCATGGGGGGTGGGAGAAGGGGAGCTTCAGAAAGCTCTTGTGGAGTGGGATCCAGTGGTTATACTGCTCAGTGGATCTTGGTTTTGGCTGGTACTTTATTCAGATTTTCCCTTATATTACTGTTGTCACTTAGTGTTCTTTCCCCATTATTAGGAGAGGTCTCTGGAGTCCTGGTCTAGCATCTCCTCCTAGCCCACAATGTATGGTGCCTCACATACAGCAGATGCTCAGTACTGAATATTGGCTCTGTGGACTTGTCGCCTTTGGTATCCATGCTGCACAGTACAACCTCGTCTCACAAAGAAGTCAGCATTTTTAAATCTCAAATTATAACAAACAAGGCATTGGGACATCCTGAAAATAGGACAGATTTCAGGAGTTAGCAGTGACCAGGATTGGGGATTCCACTGAGGATCTTCTCCAATGATGTGACTTTTTTTGTCCCCTTCTTTTTTCTTCACCTTTATTTCATTAGACATAGGTCGCATGTCTTTATTTTTGCATGCTAGGTGCCCAGTAGAGATCTACTGAGCTTCTTCTCTTCTGATACTGATTTTATTTATTCTCTGTAGGCTCTGTATAGGTGGTGATAGGTGATGAGGCTGAAGTCATGAGCTCAGAGATTTTGATACACTCTCCCGCTCCTTACTTCCTTCTTTCATCAGTTATTGGAGGAAGTTGGTTATGTGCCAGGCACTGGGTTAAGTTCTGGGGGAACAACCATGAAAGAAGACATGGCCTCTGGTTGCAAATAATACATACCAGTCTCGTGGAGAGATAAAAGGAAGTAATGGCCACTGGGAATGCAGGCAGCCAGGGAGAGCTGTCCCTGACCTGGTGGATAGGACCTCCCTGAGGCTGCTGCCTGCTGACCTCCTGAGCATGGTCAAAGACAATGTGGATGCGTTAACAGACTCTACACTTGCCTTTCTCCATTTCTGCAGGTGCAGATGTCTCCCCAGAGGTTAGTTTCTAACAGGACATCCCAGCAATCTGCATCTAATTCTGATTACACCTGGGAATATGAGTATTATGAGGTTGGACCAGTTTCCTTTGAAGGACTGAAGGCTCACAAATGTAAGTCTTGTGCAATTCCCCATTGTAAGCATGATGTGTGTTTGCTTTAACCTGTGAAATCCCCAGTGTTCACTTTTCCTGAACATCCTTTTTATAGAAATCTGTCCTTTACCCCCAAATCCCTGGAAAACACCCCCTCCAAATATAGGCTCATTGCTCAGGGATGTATAACATGAGTGATGAAGAACTTGATAGATTCCCTTAGTGGGGGAACATGAATCAATGTCACTTTCAAATTGAGATTTTAAAAAAATTAATGATGCCAGCTCTCCAAAACCATGTGAACATTTGGACCATCAAAAATGTGTACACAAATAGAATCTGGAACTCTAATTTGAAGAACCTTCTCTCGTAACTGTCCACAACATCCTTTCAGCCCCGCTGGGTTTCTGGGGCTGTGGAAAGCAGTCTGTCTGTGTGTGTTAGTAGTGATGGACCAGAATAGCCCGCAGTCATTCCCAGCTCTGTGTTATAGGCATGCATTGTGCTTTGTGTTATTGGAGTGATTAATGATCCAGCACAGAGCAAGGAAATATAACTCTATGAAAGGTTACCGTCCACCTCCAGTCATAAGTGTCTGCTGACTGGCCAGCATGAAGCAGCTCAGTTTCCTTAAGCAGAGTTGACATTAATAAGCAGAAAGTGCTGCCCACTACTGGGTCCTGTCGTGGTTACCCCATAAATATTCCAGAGATGTTTGCTTGTTTCAGAATTAATGTCCACAGCACCATAAAAATCGTAGGTTCTTATCTGGCTCAGATTAATGGAACATGCTAGGAAATACAAGAGAGACTAGAATTGAAGATGCAAATGTGGCAAAGGAAATGCTTTCACTTCTTTCGTGTTTCCTGGCCGCTGCCACTCTAAGCTGTCTTGGCATTCATGATTCCTCACTCCTACTTGCAAAGTGGGCTATCTATTTTTTTCAGCTTCATTGAGGTATACTTGACAAATAAAACTGTAATATATTTAAAGTATATATTTAAAGTGGTAATTTGATATATTTTATATATTGTGAAAAGATTCCCCCCACCGAGTTAATTAACACATCCATCACCTCAGGTATGTATTTGTTTGATTGTTTATTCGTTGGTGAGAACATTTAAGTTCTATTCTCTTGCAAATTTCAATTGTACAAAACAGTGTTATCAACTATACTTTCCATGTTATACATTAGATCTTTAGATCTTATTCATCTTATAGCTGAAAGTTTATACTCTTTTACCAACCTCTCCTGATTTCCCCAATCCCCCAGCCCCTGGCAACCACTTTTCTACTCTCTGTTTCTATGAGTTCGACTTCTCTTTTTTTTAGAGTCTACATATAAGTGATATCATGCACTATTTGTCTTTCTCTGTCTAGCTTATTTCACTTCATATAATGCCCTCCAGTTTCACAAATGTTGTCATAAATGACAGTATTTCCTTCTCCATAAAGGCCAAATAATACTCAAATATCTATCTATCTATCTATCTATCTATCATCTATCTATCTATAACATTTAATTAATCCATTCATCCATGAATAGACAGTTAGGTTGTTTCCATACCTTGGCTATTGTGAATAATGCTACAATGAATATGGGAGTATAGATATCCTCTTCAAGACAATGCTTTCATTTCCTTTGGATATATCCAGAAATGGGAAAGCTGCATCATATGGTAGTTCTACTTTTAATTTCTTGAGGAAATTTCATGCTGTTTTTCATAGTGGCTGCACCAGTTACATTCCTACCAACAATGCACAAGGGCTCCCTTTTCTCTGCATCCTCACCAACAGTTGTTATCTCTTGTCTTTTTGGTAACAGACATTCTAGCAGTGGTGAGATGATAATATCTCTTTGAGGTTTTGAATTGCATTTTTCTAAAGATTAGCAATCTTGAGCACATTTTCATGTACCTGTTGACCATTTGGATATCTTCTTTGGAAAAATGTCTATTCAGGCCCTTTGCCCATTTTTAAATTGCATTGTTTTTTTGCTATTGAGTTGTATGAGTTCCTTGTATATTTTGGATATTAACCCCTTACCAGATATGTGATTTGCAAATGTTTTCTCAAAGTCCATAATTTGCCTTTTCATTTTGTTGATGGTTTCCTTTGCTGCAGAAGCTTTTTAGTTTGATGTACTCCCACTTGTTTATTTTTGCCTTTGTTCCCTTTGCTTTTGGTTTTAAATCCAAAAAATCATTACCAAGAGTAGAGAACAGACATATGGACACCAAGGGGGGAAAACTGCAGTGGGGTGGGGATGGTGGTGTGCTGAATTGGGCGATTGGGATTGACATGTATACACTGATGTGTATAAAATTGATGACTAACAAGAACCTGCAGTATAAAACAAACAAACAAACAAAACAACTAATACTAAACTTTCATTGGGTTATTTGTATGGAAATATGTTAATATAAATGTTTCAGACATTAAATGAAATTTGTAAAAATCTTATATGTTCTAGTATAATGTTATAAGTCATAATTCTTGTTATTACTTTAAAATGTATATCTCAGAAATAAAAAAGAAAAAGAGTAACTATGAGTTGAACCTGGATGATGGATACAGAAGAGTTCATTATACAGCTATTTTTGTTTATATTTTATTGTTTTATTGTTTTCTATAATAAAATGTTTTTAAAAATTAAAAAAAAAATGCTGGTGCAACTCACTACACTGATAGCATTCCACTAAAGAGTCACAGCCCACGGTGGATATGGCATGCCCCAATCTACAGCCCCAGTAGATTGCTAGAAAAGAGAAACAAGTCCGTTTGGCATAAATTGAATTTGTAAATCCTTTCCTAGGTGGTCTTGAGCTAGCTTCTCTAAGAATTTGTTCTGGAGGGCTGCCAGGATTCAGTGTTTCCTTCTTTTGAAGTCTGCTGGCTCTGCTCTCATTTCTCAAGCCTGCTCTGAGGGACTGTGAAAGCTTTCACTGCTCTAGGATGCCTGCTATTTGGGCCTTGAACAATCCAGCCTGGTTTCGGGGTTTCCAGATCCTCTTAAAGGGATTTGGGCTGCCCTTCTCATACTGAAAAGAAGGAAATATATTGGTAGCAACTCAGCCTTCCCCTGTCACCTGTTAATATCACCTCATCTTCCATAAACACTGGATGATATTTCCGATTCGAACAAAACTCTTTATTGTTGGGCACCCCAGCTCCTGGCAGCTTCTCCTGCGTTCGGGACCCAATCCTTACAGCCAGGGGCCTTTCCTGCCGCGTTATCAGTGATGCGCCCCCAAGTGATGTACCTAAGGGCCACTGGCTCACAATCCTAGTTTCCAGTCCTCCCCACTATTAACTGGGGGATTCAACTGGGAAAACTTACTTAATATCTCAACCTAATTTTCTTCACATGTAAACTGGAAAAACGACCACTTACCTTTAGGGTTTTCATGAGAATTAATTTACACGTGGGAGTTCCCTTCTCCTCCCTGGAGTAGCAGGGACATTTCCCCCCAAGCTCCCTTTGCTTTCTGAACACCACGGAAGGTTTCGTTTTTGTCAGATGAAATCCACAGTATTATCGGGGATTGCCCGTGTCATCTAAACCGTGGCGGACACCACAAAGCCTCCGAACAAGTTTCTAATGAGGCGACTCTTTGTCTTCCTCAATTGATTATGCAGAAAGGATGAAAATAGGGAGAAAAACAAAACCGGAAGGGGGGAGAAGATGGCGGAAGAATATGACATGGAGATCACCTTCCTCCCCACAGCTACATCAGAAATATATCTACACGTGGAACTGCTCCTATAAAACACCCACTGAACGCTGGCAGAAGACCTCAGACCTCCCAAAAGGCAAGACACTCCCCACGTACCTGGGTAGGGCAAAAGAAAAAAGAAAAAACAGAGACAAAAGAATAGGGACAGGACCTGCACCAGTGGGAGGGAGCTGTGAAGGAGGAAAGGTTTCCACACACCAGGAGCACCTTGGCGGGCGGAGACTGTGGGCGGCAGAGGGGGAAGCTTCGGAGCCACGGAGGAGAGCGCAGCCACGGGGTGCAGAGGGCAAAGTGGAGAGATTCCCGCACGGAGGATCGGTGCTGACCAGCACTCACCAGCCCAAGAGGCTTGTCTGCTCAGCCGCTGGGGCAGGCGGGGCTGGGAGCTGAGGCTCGGGCTTCGGTCGGATCGCAGGGAGAGGACTGGGGTTGGCGTCATGAACACAGCCTGAAGGGGCTAGTGCGCCACAGCTAGCCGGGAGGGAGTCCGGGGAAAAGTCTGCAGCTGCCGAAGAGGCAAGAGACTTTTTCTTCCCTCTTTGTTTCCTGGTGCGCGAGGAGAGGGGATTCAGAGCGCCACCTAAACGAGCTCCAGAGACGGGCGCAAGCCGCGGCGATCAGCGCGGATCCCAGAGACGGGCAGGAGACGCTAAGGCTGCTGCTGCCGCCACCAAGAAGCCTGTGTGCAAGCACAGGTCACTCTCCACACCGCCCCTCCTGGGAGCCTGTGCAGCCCGCCACTGCCAGGCTCCCGTGATCTGGGGACAACTTCCCCGGGAGAACGCACGGTGCGCCTCGGGCTGCTGCAACGTCACGCCGGCCTCTGACGCCACAGGCTCGCCCCGCCTCCTCCGTACCCCTCCCTCCCCCCGGCCTGAGTGAGCCAGAACCCCCGAAGCAGCTGCTCCTTTAACCCCGTCCTGTCTGAGCGAAGAACAGACGCCCTCGGGCGACCTACATGCAGAGGCGGGGCCAAATCCAAACTGAACCCCTGGAGCTGTGCAAACAAAGAAGAGAAAGGGAAACTTCTCCCAGCAGCCTCAGAAGCAGTGGATTAAAGCTCCACAGTCACCTTGATGTACCTGCGTCTGTGGAATACATGAATAGACAACGAATCATCCCAAATTGAGGAGGTGGACTTTGGGAGCAAGATGTATTATTTTTTCCCGTTTTCCTCTTTTTGTGAGTGTGTATGTGTATGCTTCTGTGTGAGATTTTGTCTGTATAGCTTTGCTTTCACCATTTGTCCTAGGGTTCTGTCCATCCGTTTTTTTATCCTTTTTTTTTTTTACTTTTTAAAACTTTTTTTCTTATTTTTCATTTTTTATTTTAATAACTTATTTTATTTTATCTTTTTTATTTTATTTTATCCTCTTTCTTTCTTTCTTTCTATTTTTTCTCCCTTTTTTTCTGAGCCATGTAGATGAAAGGCTCTTGGTGCTCCAGCCAGGGGTCACGGTTGTGCCTCTGAGTTGGGAGAGCCAACTTCAGGACACTGGTCCACAAGAGACCTCCCAGCTCCACGTAATACCAAATGGCAAAAATCTCCAAGAGATCTCCATCTCAACACCAAGACCCAGCTTCACTCAATGACAGGCAAGCTACAGTGATGGACACCCTATACCAAACAACTAGCAAGACAGGAACACAGCCCCATCCATTAGCAGAGGGGCTGCCTAAAATCATAATAAGGCCACAGACACCCCAAAACACACCACCAGATGTAGACCTGCCCCCCAGAAAGACAAGATCCAGCCTCATCCACCAGAACACAGGAACTAGTCCCCTCCACCAGCAAGCCTACACAACCCACTGAACTAACTTTAGCCACTGGGGTCAGATACCAAAAACAACAGGAACTATGAACCTGCAGCCTGCAAAAAGGAGACCCCAAACACAGTAAGATAAGCAAAATGAGAAGACAGAAAAACACACAGCAGATGAAGGAGCAAGGCAAAAACACACCAGACCTAACAAATGAAGAGGAAATAAGCAGTCTACCTGAAAAAGAATTCAGAATAATGATAGTAAAGATGATCCAAAATCTTGGAAAGAGAATAGACAAAGTGCAAGAAACATTTAACAAGGACCTAGAAGAACTAGACAGGAACCAAGCAATGATGAACAACACAATAAATGAAATTAAAAATACTCTAGAAGGGATCAATAGCAGAATAACTGAGGCAGAAGAACAGATAAGTGACCTGGAAGATAAAATAGTGGAATTAACTACTGCAGAGCAGAATAAAGAAAAAAGAATGAAAGAATTGAGGACAGTCTCAGAGACCTCTGGGAAAACATTAAACGCACCCACATTCAAATTATAGGGGTCCCAGAAGAAGAAGAGAAAAAGAAAGGGACTGAGAAAATATTTGAAGAGATTATAGTTGAAAACTTCCCTAATATGGGAAAGGAAATAGTTAATCAAGCCCTGGAAGCACATAGAGTCCCATACAGGATAAATTCAAGGAGAAACATGCCAAGACACATATTAATCAAACTATCAAAAATTAAATACAAAGAAAACATATTAAAAGCAGCAAGGGAAAAACAACAAATAACACACAAGGGAATCCCCATAAGGTTAACAGCTGATCTTTCAGCAGAAACTCTGCAAGCCAGAAGGGAGTGGCATGACATATTTAAACTGAAGAAGGAGAAAAAACTACAACCAAGATTACTCTACCCAGCAAGGATCTCATTCAGATTTGATGGAGAAATTAAAAACTTTACAGACAAGCAAAAGCTGAAAGAGTCCAGCACCACCAAACCAGCTTTACAACAAATGCTAAAGGAACTTCTCTAGCCAAGAAACACAAGAGAAGGAAAACACCTACAATAACAAACCCAAAACAATTAAGAAAATGGGAATAGGAACATACATATCGATAATTACCTTAAATGTAAATGGATTAAATGCTCCAACCAAAAGACACAGACTGGCTGAATGGATACAAAAACAAGACCGGTATATATGCTGTCTACAAGAGACCCACTTCAGACCTAGGGACACATACAGACTGAAAGTGAGGGGATGGAAAAAGATATTCCATGCAAATGGAAATCAAAAGAAAGCTGAAGTAGCAATTCTCATATCAGACAAAATAGACTTTAAAATAAAGACTATTACAAGAGACAAAGAAGGACACTACATAATGATCAAGGGATCGATCCAAGAAGAAAATATAACAATTGTAAATATTTATGCACCCAACATAGGAGCACCTCAATACATAAGGCAAATACTAACAGCCATAAAAGGGGAAATCGACAGGAACACAATCATAGTAGGGGACTTTAGCACCCCTCTTTCACCAATGAACAGATCATCCAAAATGAAAATAAATAAGGAAACACAAGCTTTAAAGATACATTAAACAAGATGGACTTAATTGATATTTATAGGACATTCCACCCCAAAACAACAGAATACACATTTTTCTCAAGTGCTCATGGAACATTCTCCAGGATAGATCATATCTTGGGTGACAAATCAAGCCTTGGTAAATTTAAGAAAATTGAAATCGTATCAAGTATCTTTTCTGACCACAATGCTATGAGACTAGATATCAATTACAGGAAAAGATCTATAAAAAATACAAACACATGGAGGCTAAACAATACACTACTTAATAACCAAGACATCACTGAAGAAATCAAAGAGGAAATCAAAAAATACCTAGAAACAAATCACAATGGAGACACGACGACCCTACACCTATGGGATGCAGCAAAAGCAGTTCCAAGAGGGAAGTTTATAGCAATACAATCCTACCTTAAGAAACAGGAAACATCTCAAATAAACAACCTAACCTTGCACCTGAAGCAATTAGAGAAAGAAGAACAAAAAAAACCCCAAAGTTAGCAGAAGGAAAGAAATCATAAATATCAGATCAGAAATAAATGAAAAAGAAATGAAGGAAACGATAGCAAGGATCAATAAAACTAAAAGCTGGTTCTTTGAGAAGATAAACAAAATTGATAAACCATTAGCCAGACTCATCAAGAAAAAAAGGGAGAAGACTCAGATCAATAGAATTAGAAATGAAAAAGGAGAAGTAACAACTGACACTGCAGAAATACAAACGATCATGAGAGATTACTACAAGCAACTCTATGCCAATAAAATGGACAACCTGGAAGAAATGGACAAATTCTTAGAAATGCACAACCTGCCGAGACTGAACCAGGAAGAAATAGAAAATATGAACAGACCAACCACAAGCACTGAAATTGAACCTGTGATTAAAAATCTTCCAACAAACAAAAGTCCAGGACCAGATGGCTTCACAGGCGAATTCTATCAAACATTTAGAGAAGAGCTAACACCTATCCTTCTCAAACTCTTCCAAAATATTGCAGAGGGAGGAACACTCCCAAACTCATTCTACGAGGCCACCATCACCATGATACCAAAACCAGACAAAGATGTCACAAAGAGAGAAAACTACAGGCCAATATCACTGATGAACATAGATGCAAAAATCCTCAACAAAATACTAGCAAACAGAATCCAACAGCACATTAAAAGGATCATACACCATGATCAAGTGGGGTTTATTTCAGGAATGCAAGGATTGTTCAATATATGCAAATCAATCAACGTGATACACCATATTAACAAATTGAAGGAGAAAAACCATATGATCATCTCAATAGATGCAGAGAAAGCTTTCGACAAAACTCAACACCCATTTATGATAAAAACCATGCCGAAAGTAGGCATAGAGGGAACTTTCCTCAACATAATAAAGGCCATATATGACAAACCCACAGCCAACATCGTCCTCAATGGTGAAAAACTGAAACCATTTCCACTAAGATCAGGAACAAGACAAGGTTGCCCACTCTCACCACTATTATTCAACATCATTTTGGAAGTTTTAGCCACAGCAATCAGAGAAGAAAAAGAAATAAAAGGAATCCAAATCAGAAAAGAAGAAGTAAAGCTGTCACTGTTTCCAGATAACATGATACTATACATAGATAATCCTAAAGATGCTACCAGAAAACTACTAGAGCTAATCAATGAATTTGGTAAAGTAGCAGGATACAAAATTAATGCACAGGAATCTCTGGCATTCCTATACACTAGTGATGAAAAATCTGAAAGTGAAATTAAGAAAACACTCCCATTTACCAATGCAATAAAAAGAATAAAATATCTAGGAATAAACCTACCTAAGGAGATAAAAGACCTGTATGCAGAAAATTATAAGACACTGATGAAAGAAATTAAAGATGATACAAAAAGATGGAGAGATATACCATGTTCTTGGATTGGAAGAATCAACATTGTGAAAATGACTCTACTGCCCAAAGCAATCTACAGATTCAATGCAATCCCTATCAAACTACCACTGGCATTTTTAACAGAACTAGAACAAAAAACTTCACAATTTGTATGGAAACACAAAAGACCCCGAATAGCCAAAGCAATCTTGAGAACGAAAAATGGAGCTGGAGGAATCAGGCTCCCTGACTTCAGACTATACTACAAAGCTACAGTGATCAATACAGTATGGTACTGGCACAAAAACAGAAATATAGATCAATGGAACAGGATAGAAAGCCCAGAGATAAACCCACGCACATATGGTCACCTTATCTTTGATAAAGGAGGCAAGCATATACAGTGGAGAAAAGACAGCCTCTCTAATAAGTGGTGCTGGGAAAACTGGACAGGTACATGTAAAAGTATGAAATTAGAACACTCCCTAACACCATACACAAAAATAAACTCAAAATGGATTAAAGACCTAAATGTAAGGTCAGACACTTTCAAACTCTTAGAGGAAAACATAGGCAGAACACTCTATGACATAAATCGCAGCAAGATCCTTTTTGACCCAGCTCCTAGAGAAATGGAAATAAAAACACAAATAAACAAATGGGACCTAATGAAACTTAAAAGCTTTTGCACAGCAAAGGAAACCATAAACAAGACCAAAAGACAACCCTCAGAATGGGAGAAAATATTTGCAAATGAAGCAACTGACAAAGGATTAATCTCCAAAATTTACAAGCAGCTCATGCAGCTCAGTAACAAAAAAACAAACAACCCAATCCAAAAATGGGCAGAAGACCTAAACAGACATTTCTCCAAAGAAGATATACAGATTGCCAACAAACACATGAATAGATGCTCAACATCACTAATCATTAGAGAAATGCAAATCAAAACTACAATGAGATATCATCTCACACCGGTCAGAATGGCCATCATCAAAAAATCTAGAAACAATAAATGCTGGAGAGGGTGTGGAGAAAAGGGAACACTCTTGCACTGTTGGTGGGAATGAAAACTGATACAGCCACTATGGACAACAGTATGGAGATTTCTTAAAAAAATAAAAATAGAACTACCATAAGACCCAGCAATCGCACTACTGGGCATATAGCCTGAGAAAACCATAATTCAAAAAGAGTCATGTATCAAAATGTTCATTGCAGCTCTATTTACAATAGCCAGGACATGGAAGCAACCTAAGTGTCCATCATTGGATGAATGGATAAAGAAGATGTGGCACATATATACAATGGAATATTACTTAGCCATAAGAAGAAACGAAATTGAGTTATTTGTAGTGAGGTGGATGGACCTAGAGTCTGTCATACAGAGTGAAGTCAGAAAGAGAAAAACAAATACCGTATGCTAACACATATAAATGGAATCTAAGAAGAAGAAGGAAAAAAAAGGTCATGAAGAACCTAGGGGTAAGACAGGAATAAAGACACAGACCTACTAGAGAATGGACTTGAGGATACGGGGAGGGGGAAGGGTAAGCTGGGACAAAGTGACAGAGTGGCGTGGCCATATATACACTACCAAACGTAAAATAGATAGCTAGTGGGAAGCAACCGCATAGCACAGGGAGATCAGCTCAGTGCTTTGTGACCACCTAGAGGGGTGGGATAGGGAGGGTGGGAGGGAGGGAGACGCAAGAGGGAAGAGATATGGGAACATATGTATATGTATAACTGATTCACTTTGTTATAAAGCAGAAATTAACACACCATTGTCAAGCAATTATACTCCAATAAAGATGTTAAAAAAGAAAAAAAGAAAAAAACGAAACGGATATTTCCCTCTAATCAGTAAAATGACCTGCAGGCAGGCGCCCCAGCGCAAACGAAATGAATTAACCAACCGTCAAACCGGCATCATTCCCAGAGGCCGGCCCAAGGCAGGGGGCCAGCACCCAAGGGCTGCGGGCAGCGCGTTCCGCCTGGACCAGCAGGTCCCCCGCCCCCGGGTCGGGGGGCTCTCTCGCTTGCCGGGCACATCGGGGCTGGCCGTTCTCCCCCAGGGCGGGAGAAGGTGTGACTGGTCAGTGAGCGGGAGCGAGAGGAGGAAGGCCAACCTAGCCCCAAGCGCCGCGCTTTCAGCCTTTTCCGACGCCCTAGCGCAGGACACGCACATCATCCCGCTGCGAAGAAGGCTTTGAACTTGGGTGCTCTCCACGGGCCCGCACTCTTGCCCTGGGCACCCTGGAGCCCCATATCTCCCCTCCCCGCTCCCATCCTCCAACTCCGCCAAACTAAAAACCACCCCCAAACCCGAGCGAGCCCGACCGTGGGAGCCGGAGGCGCACGCCCGCGGCGCCCCGTCCCGCCGGCGGTTACCGGCTCCTGCAAGGTGCGTGAGCGCCGCCGCCGCCTCCAGCCGCCTGGCCGGCGGGTGGCTCCCGGCGCTGCGGTGCGGCGGGAACGCGCGCTCCCGACCTGCGGCGGAGGCTGCGCGGGGCGCGGGGCCGCCCCCAGCCCCACCCCACGAGCCCGAGGGCGCAGGGCCGGGAGGAGCGAGCTCTACGGAACTCTCTGCGACCGGGAGCGCTCGCGCACCACCTGGATGAGAACCTGCCGCGAGGAAGGGAAAGGGACCGGAGAGAATTGTTCGCCCTCCCGGCTGGGCAGTGCGTCCCCTTGGCCAACTTTGAGTGACAGGAGAGCCCAGGAGCTGAGCGAGAAGGAGTGATGCAGGATGGATGAGGGTTAGGAAAAATCCTCAGCAGTAGGGTTCAAGTTCAGTTATGCTGGGACCCTCCATCATGTGCTACTTTAATAACCACCTCAAATTTATCTCCTCCTGCCTCCTGGTACTGGCGCCCACCCAGTCAAATATCCCCCAAACGGGGCCCCCAAAGGACGGGACTGGGTCAGGCGTAGTTTCAAATTAGCGACATGGCGCACTCCTCCCTTCCAGTAAATATTTATCGAGTCCGTATTCCATGCCGGACACTGATTTGGGCGCTGAGAAAATAGCCTCCTGGAGCCTATATTCTAGTGTAGAGACAGGCAGTCAACAGAACCAATAAGTACATGTCCCATATGGATAGCGGCACGTGCTGTAGAGATGAAATAACTCAGGAAGGGCACAGAAAATGTTGATGGTGTGGGGGGGTGTAGTTTTAAACCAGGTGATCGGAGATGGCCTCACCGTGGAGATGGCTTTTGAGTAAAGATCTAAAGATGAGGGATCAAATCCTGCTGGTATCTGGGGCGAAAGCATTTGCTGTGGACCAGCCACTGAGATGGGTTTTACTGAATGAATCATTTCTTTTCCCACGCACAGGCACCTATAAGGCAGCAATTATAACCATTTCCATGTTAAGAACGAGGAGACTGTAGCTTAGAGATGTTACATGAAATGCCCAAGGTCACATATTAGTGCACGGAGGGGCTTGCCTTCAAGCTCAGGAAGCCTGGCGCCCCAGAACCGAATTTTAACCACCACTGCGCTGCAGTGGAAGAAATGCAGCAAGAGTAACACGCAGGCAGGTTGGTGACTGCGTGATTAACTTGCTCTCCCAGTGCCAGAAAAGGATTCCTAGAAATGCCAGCTGATTCATCTTTTTTAAAGCTAATTTCATTACTCCATGTCAAATGAAATATTTTGCCAACCATCTTTACAACTATATTCCTCAGCCTTGTCCAAAGGCAGTTGAATTCTAAGTGACATAATGTGACCATCTGTGATGAGATTCACTAGTCCTTCCTTAATTCTCCACATTGGTTCCAGTTGCACATTCCTGGTCACCAGGTTGCGATCCGTCACCCACACAGTAGAGCCTGTACTACAGGGCAGCAGGGTGTGGTGAAGCCGGTCAGAGAGCAGAGCCACAGAACCACTGCTGCTGAGAAGCAGTGGTGCAAGCAGGACCGTCTCTGCCTTAGCTGTCCGAGTCAGGTGGCTACTTTTGGGAAGAGTGCCAATGGCTCATGAGGCAGAGAACAAGGGCACGTCGTACCATGTGGAAAAGACTGCACACCATCAGTTTCAGAGGCTGAAATTAGAGCATCCAGTGGGAGCAGCGTCATCAACAGGATGGCAGAGCTCCCGTTTCTCTCCCAGGTATCTCTGCCTCCCCATGGCTGCATCCGTCTCCTTCTTCCCTCCCCCAGTGCCAGCAGCATCTTCCTATCTTTTCTTCAAGGTCCATCTCAAATGGACTTCTTCCTGGACTACTTCTTCCAGGAAGCCTTCCTTGCTGCCCCAGCTACAAATGAACTCTTGTTCTAAAATCTTATACCTCTCTTATGGCACCTGTCATTTTAGAGTTGCACTCTAAAATAGACTCCTCCTATTCCTCCATAGGCCACTTTATATTTAATTTCTCTACAGATCCTAGCAGAGTGCCTTGCATCCAGGGTTTTAATTTATTATTTAAATAATATTTAATGAGGTTTTTTTTGTTCATAAATTAATCCATAAGAACCCAGCTTCATTATCCCTTTTTTAAATTGGCGTATAGTCGATGCACAAAATTATAGAAGTTACAGGTGTACAATAGTCACAATATTTAAAGGTTATACTCCGTTTATAGTTATTATAAAATATTGGCTATATTCCCTGTGTTGTACAGTATATCCTTGTAGCTTATTTTATATATAAGAGTTTGTACCTCTTAATCCCCTACTGTTGTATTGTCACTGTTCCCTTCCCTTTCCTCACTGGTAACCACTAGTTTGTTCTCTTTATCTGTGAGTTGTTTCTTTTTTGCTATATTCACTAGTTTGTTGTATTTTTTAGAGTCCACATATAAGTGACATCATACGGTATCTATCTTCCTCTGTCCACTGTCCCTTAATTTGGCCTCTTCATTCCAAAATACCTTTCAAGTTCACAGAAATTTAGTGATAGGACTCAGTTATATGTAGTCATAGTTGTTGTTTGTCAGTATAAATGAACAGCAGTTTACTTTGAGGAAAATTCTATTTGCTGCCTTCTGAAATTGGAAAACTGAGGTTTAAGAGTAATGTCCCAAAGGCCACAAGACCAGTCATGGACAGAGTCGAGATTTAAACCCAGGACTGTGTGACTCCAAAGTTCACACCCTCCTCCAAAACCTCACGTATCTCCTCGTTCAATTATCCATTCACACGTGCATTCACCTGAGTGATCAACAAATACATCTATTTATTGTGCTCAGCTCTGCATCAGGCACTGTGAAAATGGCAAATGATTAAAACACAGTCTTGCCCTCAAAACTGCTTGCAATCTAGTAGAAGGGACAGAGAAATTGGGAAATAATCAGACTTTAGTGTTATAAATCTTATAAAAGAGATGCATAGAGGCCCGACAGGAGCACCTTGTTTTACCTTAGGTAATGACAGTAAGGATTCATGGAGATAGAATGTAATTTCAGTTTGGAAGGATATACAGTAGTCTGTTATAATGATAACGAAGAAAAGCATGTGGTAGGCAGAGTAAAGAGCATATGCCAAAATATGGAAGCATGGGAGAAAATGCATTCAGAGAAGGGCTACAGCAACTCAGGAGGCCTGCAGCATGGTGAGACAGGTGTTGAGACGAGGTTGGAAAGGTAAGCAGAGCCAAACCACAGGTGGTCCACACATTAGCTTCACTGGAGTCCATTACCCCCTGAACATGTATGAAATCATGGATGTCTTTGTATGGAAACTTTTCACAGGAGAGGTTTGTTAGCTTTAGTCAAATTCTCAAAGGGGCTGACTGACCCACGACTGGGAGGTAGGGAAGTCAATTTCCCTTGCCATGGCCTGCTGCCCAATCCCCGGACTACAGGTGACCCCCAAGGGATTGCAGCATCAGCCAAGATGCTCTGGATGTGTGGGCATGGGTGCAAGGCTGAGCCCTGCCACATCACCTCAAAACATGCAGTGGTGCTGCCACTCCTGGGCAAGGATGGCTGGACCGCAACCCTCCCAGCATCTGCACCCAGGTCCACTCTGAAGGCAAAAGGAGGGGGTAGCTGACTGGCATCTTTATAAGAAGAAGAGATTAGGACACAGAGAGAGACCAGGGGCATGTTCAGAGGGATAACCATGTGAAGAGGTAGCAAGAGGATGGGCCTCTGCAAGCCAAGAAGAGAGACCTGGAACAGATCCTGCCCTTTCTTTTCCACAGAGGAAACCAACCCAGCAGACATCTTGATCTTGGAATTCCAGTCTCCAGAACTGTGAGAAAAAAAATGTCTGTTCTTTAAGCCATCCAGTCCATGGTGTTTTGTTATGGCAGCCCTAGCAAACTCATAGGTTTATAAAACACAAATTCAAAACTCAAAGATAAAATTTTTAAGAATTTCAATATGGTGACCACAGAGCATTAAATCTCAAATGAGGCCCTCCTAAGCATGGAGTCCTAGGCCTCCATGCTGGCCACATGCCCATGGTGCTAGGCCTTGGAAATACGGGAACAGCAACCTGAAGACAACTTGGGATTCATCAGTGGAGAGATGAGGTGAGATTGCTCCCTGGGAATGTGAAGTGAAAACACGAGAGGGCTGGTGAAGGAAGGAAGGGAGGGAGGGAGGGAAAGAGCAACTAGGGAAATTGGGGGTGGAAAAGAGGAGGAAGATGGAACCCGACAGAGAAATGGGCACTAGTGTCTAAGGTCCAAGGTCATGTGATTAAGAACCAAAGCCCATTGGCCTTTACATGGAGGTCACGTGGTGAGAATTGAGGCCAGGTTGCTGCTGCGTCAGGAATAAGGGCTGCAGTTGCAGGCTACTTCTCTCAGGAGGCTGGGGAGGGGGGCGGGTGGGACTGCTGAGGACCTCTGTGCAGGCCTATGAAGGCCGAGGGGACCAGGAGACTGAAATCCAGCCCACACTCTGTCACCAAGGCATATCAACCTGCAGGAAGGGGGGATGGAAAGTCTTCTAACAAAGGCACCGAGTGGCCTCGCCTTGAATAACAGAACTGCAGCTAGAGCTTTCCGTGTTTGTATATTTATCACCTGCACCCCTCACTGTCTCTATGAGAGCAGTACCTGTTCTGTCTTCATCTGGTACCAGCAGCAACACCGGCACACAGTAGGCCCAGTAACATATGTTGAATAAATGAATGGGATGCAGAGTTAAGGGAGAAGTTGTGTGTGTTTTGCCTTTATTCGTTTGTTTCCAATAAAAGAGACTTAAACCTGTTTATAGATTGACAGCAAGTGTCCAGAGGGAAGAGAGAAATTGAAGGCAGAGTTGAGAGAGGAAATCATTGATGAAATACACCAGAGAACAGCTGGGGACAAAAGAATAGTTATCTGGATTACCTTTGAGAAATTCAGTCATTTGTTCATTCAATGGTGAGTACCATGCTTTATGCTGAACCCTACCGGGGATGGGAAACTTTAGGGAAGGGAAGGGTGGATATATAAGGATATATCTTCCAACAGACAAAAGCCCAGGACCAGATGGCTTCACAGGTGAATTCTATCAAACATTTAGAGAACAGCTAACACCTATATTTCTCAAACTCTTCCAAAATATAGTAGAGGAAGGAATACTCCCAACCTCATTCTATGAGGCCACCATCACCCTGATACCAAAACCAGACAAAGATGCCACAAAACAAGAAAACTACAGGCCAACATCACTGGTGAACATAGATGCAAAAATCCTCAACAAAATACTAGCAAACAGAATCCCACAGCAGTTTAAAAGGATCATACACCACGATCAAGTGGGGTTTATCCCAAGAATGCAAGGATTCTTCAAAATATGTAAATTAATCAATGTGATACGCCATATTAACAAATTGAAGGATTAAAAACCATATGATAATCTCAGTAGATACAAAAAAAGCTTTCAACAAATTTCAACACCAATTTATGATTAAAAAAACTCTCCAGAAAGTGGACATAGAGAGAACCTACCTCAACATAATAAAGGCCATATAAGACAAATCCATAGCCAATATCGTTCTCAATGGCGAAAAACTGAAACCATTTCCTATAAGATCAGGGACAAAATAAGGTTGCCCACTCTCACCACTATTATTCAACATAGTTTTGGAAGTCTTAGCCACAGCAATCAGAGAAGAAAAAGAAATAAAGGGAATCCAAATCAGAAAAGAAGTAAAACTGTCACCGTTTGCAGATGACATGATACTATACATAGAGAACTCTAAAGATGCTACCAGAAAACTACTAGAGCTAATCAATGAATTTGGTAAAGTAGCAGGATACAAAATTAATGCACAGAAATCTCTGGCATTCCTATACACTAATGATGAAAAATCTGAAAGAGAAATTAAGGAAACACTCCCACTTACCATTGCAACAAAAAGAATAAAATACTTAGGAATAAACCTACCTAAGGAGACAAAAGACCTGCATGCAGAAAACTAAAAGACACTGATGAAAGAAATTAAACACGATACAAACAGATGGAGAGATATACCATGTTCTCGGATTGGAAGAATCAACATTGTGAAAATTACTCTACTGCCCAAAGCAATCTACAGATTCAATGCAATCCCTATCAAACTACCAATGGCATTTTTCACAGAACTAGAACAAAAAATTTCACAATTTGTATGGAAACACAAAATACCCCAAATAGCCAAAGCAATCTGAGAAAGAAAAACAGAGCTGGAGGAATCAGGCTCCCAGACTTCAAAAAATAATACAAAGCTACAGTAAGCAAGACAGTATGGCACTGGCACAAAAACAGAAATATAGATCAATGGAACAGGATAGAAAGCTCAGAGATAAACCCATGCACATATGGTCACCTTATCTTTGATAAAGGGGGCAAGAATATACAATGGAGAAAAGACAGCCTCTTCAATAAATGGTGCTGGGAAAACTGGACAGCTACATGTAAAAGAATGAAATTAGAACACTTTCTAACACCATACACAAAAATAAACTCAAAATGGATTAAAGACCTAAATGTAAGGCCAGGCACTATAAAATTCTTATAGGAAAACATAGGCAGAACACTCTATGACATAAATCACAGCAAGATCCTTTTTGACCCACCTCCTAGAGAAATGGAAATAAAAACAAAAATAAAAAAATGGGACCTAAAGAAACTTAAAAGCTTTTGCACAGCAAAGGAAACCATAAACAAGACCAAAAGACAACCCTCAGAATGGGAGAAAATATTTGCAAATGAAGCAACTGACAAAGGATTAATCTCCAAAATTTACAAGCAGCTCATGCAGCTCAATATCAAAAAAACAAACAACCCAATCCAAAAATGGGCAGAAGACCTAAATAAACATTTCTTCAAAGAAGATATACAGATTGCCAACTAACACATGAAAGGATGCTCAACATCACTAATCATTAGAGAAATGCAACTCAAAACTACAATGAGGTATCACCTCACATCAGTCATAATGGCCATCATCAAAACATCTACAAACAATTAATTCTGGAGAGGGTGTGGAGAAAAGGGAACCCTCTTGCACTTTTGGTGCGAATGTAAATTGATACAGCCACTATGGAGAACAGTATGGAAGTTCCTTAAAAAACTAAAAATAGAACTACCATACGACCCAGCAATCCCACTACTGGGCATATAGCCTGAGAAAACCATAATTCAAAAAGTGTCATGTACCACAATGTTCACTGCAGCTCTATTTACAATAGCCAGGACATGGAAGCAACCTAAGTGTCCACTGACAGATGAATGGATAAAGAAGGTGTGGCACATATATACAATGGAATATTACTCAGCCATAAAAAGAAATGAAACTGAGTTATTTGTAGTGAGGTGGATGAACCTAGAGTCTGCCATACAGAGTGAAGTAAGTCAGAAAGAGAAAAACAAATACTGTATGCTAAGACATATAGATGGAATCTAAAAAAAAAAAGGTTCTGATGAACCTAGCGGCAGGACAGGAATAAAGACGCAGAGGTAGAGAATGAACTTGAGGACATGGGGAGGGGGAAGAGTAACCTGAGATGAAGTGAGAGAGTAGCTTTGACATATATACACTACCAAATGTAAAATAGATAGCTAGTGGGAAGCAGCCGCATAGCACAGGGAGATCAGCTCCGTGCTTTGTGACCACCTAGAGGGGTGGGATAGGGAGAGTGGGAGGGAGACGCAAGAGGGAGGGGATATGGGGATATATGTACACATATAGGTGATTCACTTTGTTATACAGCAGAAACTAACACAACATTGTAAAGCAACTATACTCCAATAAAGATGTTAAAAAAAATAACTCATGCTTCCTTAAATCTTAGGTAGATATCATGGATTTTTGCAGTTTCTAAAGAAATACAGAATATTTGCAATAGAATAAGAGACTTCGGATGCTAAGATACACGGAAACATCCTTATCTTCTTTCTCCCAAAGAAAATTCCTTGTTTATATTTAACATTTGTGTATCATTTACTGTTATCTGTACTTCATAAAGATGAACTCATTTTGTCCACGTTACAACCAAATGAAGTAGGACAGGTATTATTATTATCTTCATTTCCATTTTACAGATGAAGAAACTCAGACACAGAAAGTTTAAATAACTTGTCCCAGGTCATGCAGCCTGCCCGATTCAAATCTATAATCTGCCCCAGAATCTATACTCTTATCCACTCTGCTATGCTGACTTATTAAGTATTTTAATCATAAAATTTTAAAGGATTTAATTCACTCTCTATCTTCTCTATATAAAGATATTTCTTCTCTATATAAAGATACACACATGGAAACCTCGGCATGTGGGTTTGGGATCCTCCAGCAGAAAGTGGGCAGAGATCACTCACATGATGGTGGACAAAGTGGGCAATGGTTGCTATGATTCCACCATCTTACCAAGGCCTGGAAAGTTCCCTCTTGTCTCAGGTCTGAGTGGAGGGTCCCACCTGTTTCCCTGTTCCCTGTTTTATGCCCAGGCTCCCAAATTATTGTTACCTCTTGGATACCAAATAACCCTCCCAAGATCACATATTCATTCATTCCATAAACTTCTTTCAGGTGCCCCACCGGTACTTGACATGAAGAATAATTGAGAACATCTTCTCGGTGAGTGAAAATATAAGGATGCTACTGGAAATATAATTAAAAATGGGACTGGAAAGACCTGAAGTTAATGCAAGTTAATTTAGAATATATCAGACAGACAAAAGACAGAAATTCATCCACTTTTATTGAGCACCAGTGCTAGATACTATGAGAGTACAAATCAAAATGAACATTATTAACTACCTTTACATTCCTGGCTCTGTACTAGGTTCTGGGGATATATTAGTGAACAAGATAAACTCAGTCCCTGCTTCACAGAACACACAGGCTTTGGAGAAGGGTGCCAAAGTAATTACAGGTGGAGTATAAATTACAAGCATTCTGAATCACCTTTCTAGGTTTGATTTTGTCAAATGCTGAGATTCCCTGATCCGGCAGTTATGTTCCCAGGAGCTCCTTCTCCAGTCTGATAATTCCTCATCTGAGAACTTTTGGAAGATTACATGATAATGGGCACTAAGTAATTGTAATCTGTGGAGTCGACATTGCTGGGTAGGGAGAGAAGCAGTGTCATGGCGGGGTGCACTGGGGGAGTCTCAGTGTGGAAGGGTTCTTTCCACCAAAAGGGCTAGAGACAGAAAGTCAGCCACAGCCAGAGCAGACGGGGGGGTGAGGGAAGCAAACCCTCCCCTAGAAGTCAACTGACAAAGATTTAGTACATAAACTCTGTTATTGGAACAAATTGAGAAAAATTCTTTTAAAGACAGAGGCTTTCTGAGCAAAAGGCAGAAATGAATTCAGGACAGGTGGTGAGGACAAGAACCACACAGACACACACGTGTCCAGACTGTCCTGCAACCAAGACAAGCCTGAAGAATGGGAAGTGGCGATCGGCACTAGGACCCACCTTGCAGTCTTTGCAGATTGTGTTACTTAAGTGTAACGAACATACATTTTCTTCTTAGAGAGAATGAACGATTATTTCTTCCTCTAATCTTCATAAATTTCTATCTGTGTTCCTGGAGAACGTGGACCCTTCCTAACAGGAATGAAACAAACTAGATAAGCAGAATCCTGAAGAGATAAGCCTCTTCTTCACCAGAGCTCTGTTCTCTGTTCTCAGCTTCATCCGGCTGCAAGAGGCAAGTGTTTGGAGGGGGGACCATCTCATCAAGCAAACATCTTTCTCTTTACTTTAAGCTCCATTATTTCCTCTCGGGAGAGCATCTTGGCTCCAAGGGAAATGGTCAGGGCTGCAGCCTTAAGCCTTGGGTATGGTTAGCATTTCACGTTCATACTCTCTAGGCAAAGCCCCAATACCTTTTGAAAGACTTCATTCATCTAACAGAGATTTACCGAAACGTGTCGAAGTATGTACAGCCAATGATAAATGAGCCAACCAGTGCGATAGGGTACATCTAACTGAAGGATATCTCCCTCTGGAGGATCTCAATGCCTTACCAGTGTGGAAAGAAGCCCGTGGCACAGCTACAGACTGATGACTGTGTAAGTCTGATTAAGGAAATGCTTTCGAGGCCTCTGTGTTCAGTGGCCCTGGCAGGCTTTCAGAATTTGGTTAAACACCAAGGCAGTGTGAGCCATTAGATTTGCTTCTCTGGGACAATACCAGGAGTTTGGAAAGAGAGGTAGGAAGAGAGATCTGAGCAGTGCCCTGTGGTAACCACAGAGCCACTGCCAGAGTCACGTGCCAAGAATAAAGTTCTGAGATCCCCCCTCAGGCAAGTAAAGAAAGGCTGGTCAAACCCAGCACGAAAGGGCAATGAAATGTACAAACAACAACGGCCAGAAAACCCCAGGCTTCATGCTGATGGAGCTGGCAGATTTATATTTTAAGAGGCCAACTTTCCCTCACCCCCAGCAAAAATCAGTTGTCCGTAACAGTATCTAGTTAAATTACTGGTGTTGTATAACTGGTCTGGGATTCAGAGTTACATATAGGCAATGTGTTGGTAAACGGGATGTGTTGAGAGACCACAGGACCTTGAAAGAAAAAGCAATTATGGGTTAAAAAAATTTTTTATGTCATTTCCATTTGCAAAGAGACACCTGAATAAAAGATACTTAAAAACAAAGAAACAAACAAAAAAACTCCCCTCCATTCTAGTGGACACATGAGGGCTTTAATTCATAGTGTATAAGAAAGAAATATGGGTAAGGAAAAGATGGCCAATCAATACTTCCTTTCCAACCCCATTGGATATAGAGATAAAGATTTGAGAGGCAAAACCTAAAACCATGGAATTGATTACATAGCCTTTGACTAGCTTAGAGTTTGGGATTCAGAAGACCACTTGGTTTACAGACCCCTAACTAAAAAGTGTCCAAGGCTCTCCCAATATAATGCCATGAAATTCCCCTTCAGCCATAACACTGACACTTTGATATCCCAGCAGAGAAGTACAGTTATGAGCTCAAGATTGTTTTTACCAGCCTGTCTGTTCCTAATGAGCTAGTGCATTACCCTAGGGTTCCACGTGTCTCTTTAGAACAGTGAGTCCCCTAGAACACAAAGAAAAGGAAAAAATTGAATCATGATTTTTGATGCTGTGATTCAAAGTGCTAGTCCCTCCTTTGAGAGAGCTACAAATATAGCAAGAAGTCAAGATTCCCAGGGTATGTTAGCTGGCAATAGAGGAAAGTTATTATATTTTATAGCAACTATAAAATCTTGAGAAAACATTATTTTAAAGCTCTTCATCAGGCAATTTCTGACTCCTAGCATTCCCAGGATGACCTTGCTTGTCCCAAGCCATACACCTTGCAGTACCCAAGTAATTCAAAGCATTTCTTCTAGCCAATTAGTAACTGTGTTTAACCCAATGAACAAAAAGTAACCCTAAAGTCTGGGAAAGTTCAAAATCCACTGCCTCATTTCCTGATGCCCAGAAACACAGGTTCTCAGTTCTGTGTCTTTCTGAAGGAATAAAGGAAAAGGAAAATTGCAGTAGAAGTTTCACTCTTTTACTTTCATCCTTTGCCAAATTTTAAGGGCTTTATCATGAAAATCACAACAAATGAAGGATATTCTGGGCACAGTTCTAAATGAGTTTTATAAACCTCATTTTTTTGTTTCTAAAGAGAAAAATGATATCAAAATTGTGTGTGTATTTGTGTTCCCTTTCTAAGTTCAACGCTGGGAAAATATGAATTTAGAGAGGAAACTCAGGACAAAAGGAGGAAAAAACTTCTTTAAAAGAAGCCAGAAGCTGACTTAAATTGTGTTTGACTTTTCAGAAAAAATTTTCCCCATTACTTCTTTCGTTTGGAGAAAGAAAGTCTTTTAGCAGGGAGAGTACAAATTCTCCCAAGGGAGTTATAAGCATCCTTCTCTGAGCAAAACCAATATCCGACCCAGAATGTCTTGTTGGAATCACCACCTAAATGTGACCCACACATTAGTTCCTGCTTCTACTGGCAAATTTTCACCTGTATTTTTATTTTATGGTATTTCCTAATTGAAGTTGAAAGCATCATTGATGGCCTGGTGTGACTCTAAGAAATGAAGAAATGAGTAGTGAGATTGTAGAAAATAGGAAGAGATTGTTTATCATCATATTGATCTTTGAAGTTATGACTACAGGACTCCATAGTTTGGGTTGGTGTGTTAGTTTCTTAGCGCTGCCCGAGCAAAATCCCATAAACTTGGTGGCTTGAAACAACAGAAATTCATCCTCTCACAGTTCTGCAAGCTAGAAGTCTGAAATCAAGATGCCAGTAAGGTTGGTTCCTTCTGGCAGGCTCTGAGGGAGATTCTGTTCCAGACTTCTCTCCTAGCCTATGGTGGTTGTCAGTAATTGGCATTCCTTGGGTTGTAGGTGCATCACTCTATAATCTGCCTCCACTGTCACTCTTACAAGGATGCTAGTCATATTGAATAAGGGCTCCGTCTACTGTGGCATGACTTCATCTTAATTTATACCTTAATTACATGTGCAAAGACTCTATTTCCAAATAAGAGGCTACGACTTCAACATATGTTTTTGTGGGACACTATTCAATTCACAACAGTCAGAAAAAAATTTTCCTGATTTTAACAAAAATGACTAAGGGGAAAGAAACAATTTTGTGTAAACTATGTTATGGACCTATTCACCCCTAAAAATGTAAACCTTTGACTTAACCTATGAAATTTCAATATCAGAAAGTTATTTATATAGAAGGCCAAAACAGATGGGTGGCTTTTAAAAGAAACTCATCAGGTCAGTGCCCTTTGGTCTCATTAAAATAACCCATTTGAGTTGCTACACTTGGGCAATCTCTAGAAATTTCCTGTTTGAAGTTGACTTCTAGCATCAGACTTATCATGTATGATAAGAGGCCAAAATTTAGGGTGTTGGAGTTTATGCAACTCAGATATTAGAAGCTCAAGGAGGGAAGCAAAGCTGGGTATCCACTTTGGAAGGTTCCTACATGACCCACCAAATTTGGAGTGCTTCCGTGGAATTCCAGAACAAGAGTGCTTGGAAAGTAGTTTTTCTGATTTCAGAACAGTAACACGAGAGTTGCTCTAGCAGCAATTCCAGTGAAACCGGCTCCATCGGGTGTTGTTCCTGTCATCCTTGGAGGGATCCTGGCCAGAAGTACGTTGCCATGGACATTCAAGTTAAGCCAACCCAAACTGTGAACCAAGCCAGCCAATCAGGCAGCTTTGAGAAAAAGGCAGAGTAGAGACAAATCATCAGGCATTTGTGACTGACTCTTCCATTTTTACCTGTTGAAATTAAATGTATAAAGCCCTTAATTTGGGAACATTATAAATACCATGAAATCAACAACTATATAGTAATTGCTTTGAATTCCACAATTTTCCCCAACATTTTACAGTGAAAAATTTCAAGCATACAGCAAAGCTGAAAGAATTTTATGGTGAACATCACCTGGATTCTATCATTAACACTTCAGTACACTTGCTTTGTCATATACCTATCCATTGGTCCAACTTTCTATCTACCTATCAATTTATCTTATTTCTATGCATTTCAAAGTAAATTAAAGACATTAGTTCATAACCTCCTAAATACTTCAGCATGCATATCATTAACTGGGGATGTCCATAGCTTAAAAAGCTGTGGAACAGGCCATATAAATCACGAGACATTTATAGCATAGCACCTCCATAATGATAATTTGTTTCATGGTGAGTGTCCGGATAGCGTTCCCCAAGCACTTGAGTGGATATGTAAAATATAAGGCAAGCATGGTTATAAGGTTTATATTAAGATATTTCATCAACAAAATATTTAAGGGACTTCCCTGGTGGTCCAGTGGTTAAGACTTCACCTTCTGGGAGGAGAAGATGGCGGAAGAGTAAGACGCGGAGATCACCTCCCTCCCCACAGATACATCAGAAATACATCTACACGTGGAACTGCTCCTACAGAACACCCACTGAACGCTGGCAGAGACCTCAACCTCCCAAAAGGTAAGAAACTCCCCACGTACCTGGGTAGGGCAAAAGAAAACAGAAACAACAGAGACAAAAGAATAGGGACGGCACCTGCACCAGTGGGAGGGAGCCGTGAAGGAGGAAAGGTTTCCACACACTAGGAGTCCCTTCGCGGGCAGAGACTGCGGGTGGCGGAGGGGGGAAGCTTCGGAGCCACGGAGGAGAGCGCAGCCACAGGGGTGCGGAGGGGAAAGCGGAGAGATTCCCGCACAGAGGCTCGGCGCTGACCAGCACTCACCAGCCCGAGAGGCTTGTCTGCTCAGCCGCCAGGGTAGGCGGGGCTGGGAGCTGAGGCTCGGGCTTCGGCCGGATCGCAGGGAGAGGACTGGGGCTGGCGGCGTGCCCACAGCCTGAAGGGGTTAGCGCACCACAGCTGGCCGGGAGGGAGTCCAGGAAAAAGTCTGCAGCTGCCGAAGAGGCAAGAGACTTTTTCTTCCCTCTACGTTTCGAGGCGCACAAGGAGAGGGGGATTCAGAGCGCTGCCTAAACGAGCTCCAGAGATGGGCGCGAGCCGCGGCTATCAGCGCGGACCCCAGAGACGGGCATGAGACGCTAAGGCTGCTGCTGCCACCACCAAGAAGCCTGTGTGCGAGCTCTCCCGGGAGCCGGTGCAGCCCGCCACTGCCAGGGTCCCGTGATCCAGAGACAACTTCCCCCAGAGAACGCACGGCGCGCCTCGGGCTGCTGCAACATCACGCCGGCCTCTGCCGCCGCAGGCTCGCCCCGCCTCCTCTGTACCCCTCCCTCCCCCCGGCCTGAGTGAGCCAGAGCCCCCGAAGCAGCTGCTCCTTTAACCCCGTCCTGTCTGAGCGAAGAACAGACGCCCTCAGGCGACCTACACGCAGAGGCGGGGCCAAATCCAAAGCTGAACCCCGGGAGCTGTGCGAACAAAGAAGAGAAAGGGAAATCTCTCCCAGCAGCCTCAGAAGCAGCGGATTAAAGCTCCACAAACAAGTTGATGTACCCTGCATCTGTGGAATACCTGCATAGACAACGAATCATCCCAAATTGAGGAGGTGGACTTTGGGAGCAAGATATATTATTTTTTCCCCTTCTCCTCTTTTTGTGAGTGTGTATGTGTATGCTTCTGTGTGAGAATTTGTATAGCTTTGCTTTCACCATTTGTCCTAGGGTTCTGTCCGTCCTTTTATTTTTACTTAAACAAATTTTTTTTCTTAATAATTATTTTTTATTTTTTTATTTCAATACCTTTATTTTATTTTATCTTACTTTACTTTATTTTATCCTCTTTCTTTCTTTCTTTCTTTCTATTTTTTCTCCCTTTTATTCTGAGCCATGCGGATGAAAGGCTCTTGGTGCTCCAGCCAGGCATCAATCAGGGCTGTGCCTCTGAGGTGGGAGAGCCAACTTCAGGGCACTTGTCCACAAGAAACCTCCCAGCTCCACATACTACCAAATGATGAAAATCTCCCAGAGATCTCCATCTCAACACCAAGACCCAGCTTCACTCAACGACCAGCAAGCTATAGTGCTGGACACCCTATGCCAAACAACTAGCAAGACAGGAACACAGCCCCATCCATTAGCAGAGGGGCTGCCTAAAATCATAGTAAGACCACAGACACCCCAAAACACACCACCAGATGTGGACCTGCCCACCAGAAAGACAAGATCCAGCCTCATCCACCAGAACACAGGCACTAGTCCCCTCCACCAGCAAGCCTACACAACCCACTGAACTAACTTTAGCCACTGGGGACAGATACCAAAAACAACAGGAACTACGAACCTGCAGCCTGCAAAAAGGAGACCCCAAACACAGTAAGATAAGCAAAATGAGAAGACAGAAAAACACACAGCAGATGAAGGAGCAAGGCAAAAAAACACCAGACCTAACAAATGAAGAGGAAATAGGCAGTCTACCTGAAAAAGAATTCAGAATAATGATAGTAAAGATGATCCAAAGTCTTAGAAAGAGAATAGACAAAATGCAAGAAACATTTAACAAGGACCTAGAAGAACTAAAGAGGAACCAAGCAACGATGAACAACACAATAAATGAAATTAAAAATACTCTAGAAGGGATCAATAGCAGAATAACTGAGGCAGAAGAACGGATAAGTGACCTGGAAGATAAAATAGTGGAAATAACTACTGCAGAGCAGAATAAAGAAAAAAGAATGAAAAGAACTGAGGACAGTCTCAGAGACCTCTGGGACAACATTAAACGTACCAACATTCGAATTATAGGGGTCCCAGAAGAAGAAGAGAAAAAGAAAGGGACTGAGAAAATATTTGAAGAGATTATAGTTGAAAACTTCCCTAATATGGGAAAGGAAATAGTTAATCAAGCCCTGGAAGCACATAGAGTCCCATACAGGATAAATTCAAGGAGAAACATGCCAAGACACATATTAATCAAACTATCAAAAATTAAATACAAAGAAAACATATTAAAAGCAGCAAGGGAAAAACAACAAATAACACACAAGGGAATCCCCATAGGTTTAACAGCTGATCCTTCAGCAGAAACTCTGCAAGCCAGAAGGGACTGGCAGAACATATTTAAAGTGATGAAGGAGAAAAACCTACAACCAAGATTACTCTACCCAGCAAGGATCTCATTCAGATTTGATGGAGAAATTAAAACCTTTACAGACAAGCAAAAGCTGAGAGAGTTCAGCATCACAAAACCAGCTTTACAACAAATGCTAAAGGAACTTCTCTAGGCAAGAAACACAAGAGAAGGAAATCACCTACAATAACAAACCCAAAACATTTAAGAAAATGGGAATAGGAACATACATATCCATAATTACCTTAAATGTAAATGGATTAAATGCTCCAACCAAAAGACACAGACTGGCTGAATGGATACAAAAACAAGACCGGTATATATGCTGTCTACAAGAGACCCACTTCAGACCTAGGGACACATACAGACTGAAAGTGAGGGGATGGAAAAAGATATTCCATGCAAATGGAAATCAAAAGAAAGCTGGAGTAGTAATTCTCATATCAGACAAAATAGACTTTAAAATAAAGACTATTACAAGAGACAAAGAAGGACATTACATAATGATCAAGGGATCAATCCAAGAAGAAGATATAACAATTGTAAATATTTATGCACCCAACATATGAGCACCTCAATACATAAGGCAAATACTAACAGCCATAAAAGGGGAAATCGACAGGAACACAATCATAGTAGGGGACTTTAACACCTCACTTTCACCAATGGACAGATCATCCAAAATGAGAATAAATAAGGAAACACAAGCGTTAAATGATACATTAAACAAGATGGACTTAATTGATATTTATAGAACATTCCACCAAAAAAACAGAATACACATTTTTCTCAAGTGCTCTTGGAACATTCTCCATGATAGATCATATCTTGGGTCACAAATCAAGCCTTGGTAAATTTAAGAAAATTGAAATCGTATCAAGTATCGTTTCTGACCACAATGCTATGAGACTAGATATCAATTACAGGAAAAGATCTGTAAAAAGTACAAACACATGGAGGCTACACAATACACTACTTAATAACGAAGTGATCACTGAAGATATCAAAGGGGAAATTAAAAAATACCTAGAAACAAATGACAATGGAGACACGATGACCCAAAACCTATGGGATGCCGCAAAAACAGTTCTAAGAGGGAAGTTTATAGCAATACAAGCCTACATCAAGAAACAGGAAACATCTCGAATAAACAACCTAACCTTGCACCTAAAGCAATTAGAGAAAGAAGAACAAAAAAACCCCTAAGTTAGCAGAAGGAAAGAAATTATAAAGATCAGATTAGAAATAAATGAAAAAGAAATGAAGGAAACAATAGCAAAGATCAACAAAACTAAAATCTGGTTCTCTGAGAAGATAAACAAAATTGATAAACCATTAGCCAGACTCATCAAGAAAAAAAGGGAGAAGACTCAAATCTATAGAGTTAGAAATGAAAAAGGAGAAGTAACAACTGATACTGCAGAAATACAAATGATCATGAGAGATTACTACAAGCAACTCTATGCCAATAAAATGGACAACCTGGAAGAAATGGACAAATTCTTAGAAATGCACAACCTGCCAAGACTGAACGAGGAAGAAATAGAAAATATGAGCAGACCAATCACAAGTACTGAAATTGAAACTGTGATTAAAAATCTTCCAACAAACAAAAGCTCAGGACCAGATGGCTTCACAGGCGAATTCTATCAAACATTTAGAGAATAGCTAACACCTATATTTCTCAAACTCTTCCAAAATATAGTAGAGGGAGGAACACTCCCCAACTCATTCTACGAGGCCACCATCACCCTGATACCAAAACCAGACATAGATATCACAAAGAAAGAAAACTACAGGCCAATATCACTGATGAACATAGATGCAAAAATCCTCAATAAAATAATAGCAAACAGAATCCAACAGCACATTAAAAGGATCATACACCATGATCAAGTGGGGTTTATCCCAGGAATGCAAGGATTCTTCAATATATGCAAATCAATCAACGTGATACACCATATTAAGAAATTGAAGGAGAAAAACCATACAATCATCTCAATAGATGCAGAGAAAGCTTTTGACAAAATTCAACACCCATTTATGATAAAAGCCCTGCAGAAAGTAGTCATAGAGGGAACTTTCCTCAACATAATAAAGGCCATATATGACAAACCCACAGCCAACCTCATTCTCAATGGAGAAAAACTGAAACCATTTCCACTGAGATCAGGAACAAGACAAGGTTGCCCACTCTCACCACTATTATTCAACATAGTTTTGGAAGGTTTAGCCACAACAATCAGAGAAGAAAAAGAAATAAAAGGAATCCAAGTCAGAAAAGAAGAAATAAAGCTGTCACTGTTTGCAGATGACATGATACTATACATAGAGAATCCTAAAGATGCTACCAGAAACCTACTAGAGCTAATCAATGAATTTGGTAAAGTAGCAGGATACAAAATGAATGCACAGAAATCTCTTGCATTCCTATACACTAGTGATGAAAAATCTGAAAGTGAAATTAAGAAAACACTCCCATTTACCAATGCAACAAAAAGAATAAAATATCTAGGAATAAACCTACCTAAGGAGACAAAAGACCTGTATGCAGAAAATTATAAGACACTGATGAAAGAAATTAAAGATGATACAAATAGATGGAGAGATATACCATGTTCTTGGATTGGAAGAATCAACATTGTGAAAATGACTCTACAACCCAAAGCAATCTACAGATTCAATGCAATCCCTATCAAACTACCACAGGCATTTTTCACAGAACTAGAACAAAAAATTTCACAATTTGTATGGAGACACAAAAGACCCTGAATAGCCAAAGTAATCTTGAGAACGAAAAATGGAGCTGGAGGAATCAGGCTCCCTGACTTCAGACTATACTACAAAGCTACAGTAATCAAGACAGTATGGTACTGGCACAAAAACAGAAACATAGATCAATGGAACAGGATAGAAAGCCCAGAGATAAACCCATGCACATATGGTCACCTTATCTTTGATAAAGGAGGCAAGCATATACAGTGGAGAAAAGACAGCCTCTTCAATAAGTGGTGCTGGGAAAACTGGACAGGTACATGTAAAAGTATGAAATTAGAACACTCCCTAACACCATACACAAAAATAAATTCAAAATGGATTAAAGACCTAAATGTAAGGCCAGACACTATCAAACTCTTAGAGGAAAACATAGGCAGAACACTGTATGACATAAATCACAGCAAGATCCTTTTTGACCCAGTTCCAAGAGAAATGGAAATAAAATCAAAAATAAACAAATGGGACCTAATGAAACTTAAAAGCTTTTGCACAGCAAAGGAAACCATAAACAAGACCAAAAGACAACCCTCCAAATGGGAGAAAATATTTGCAAACGAAGCAACTGACAAAGGATTAATCTCCAAGATTTACAAGCAGCTCATGCAGCTCAATAACAAAAAAACAAACAACCCAATCCAAAAATGGGCAGAAGACCTAATAGACATTTCTCCAAAGAAGACATACAGATTGCCAACAAACACGTGAAAGAATGCTCAACATCATTAATCATTAGAGAAATGCAAATCAAAACTACAATGAGATATCATCTCACACCAGTCAGAATGGCCATCATCAAAAAATCTAGAAACAATAAATGCTGGAGAGGGTGTGGAGAAAAGGGAACACTCTTGCACTGTTGGTGGGAATGTAAATTGATACAGCCACTATGGACAACAGTATGGAGGTTCCTTAAAAAACTACAAATAGAACTACCATATGACCCAGCAATCCCACTACTGGGCATATACCCTGAGAAAACCATAATTCAAAAAGAGTCATGTACCACAATGTTCATTGCAGCTCTATTTACAATAGCCAGGACATGGAAGCAACCTAAGTGTCCATCATCGGATGAATGGATAAAGAAGATGTGGCACATATATACAATGGAATATTACTTAGCCATAAAAAGAAACGAAATTGAGTTATTTGTAGTGAGGTGGATGGAGTTAGAGTCTGTCATACAGAGTGAAGTAAGTCATAAAGAGAAAAACAAATACAGTAATGCTAACACATATATATGGAATCTGAGGGGGAAAAAAAGGTCATGAAGAACCTAGTGGCAAGGTGGAAATAAAGACACAGACCTACTAGAGAATGGACTTGAGGATATGGGGAGGGGGAAGGGTAAGATGTGACATAGTGGGAGAGTGGCATGGACATATATACACTACCAAATGTAAAATAGATAGCTAGTGGGAAGCAACCGCATAGCACAGGGAGATCAGCTCTGTTCTTTGTGACCACCTAGAGGGGTGGGATAGGGAGGGTGGGAAAGAGGGAGATGCAAGAGGGAAGAGATATGGGATCATATGTGTATGTATAACTGATTCACTTTTTTATAAAGCAGAGACTAACACACCACTGTAAAGCAATTATACTCCAATAAAGATGTTAAAAAAAAAAAAAAAAGACTTCACCTTCTAATGCAGGGGGTGCGGGTTCGGTTCCCGGTTGGGAAGCTAAGATCCCATGTTCTGCGTGGCCAAAATTGTAACAAAATGTAACAAATTCAATAAAGATTTAAAAAATGGTCCACATCAAAATAAAATCTTTAAAAAAAACCCAAAATATTTAAAAACTCGTTGAGACATCTTACTCTCAAATATTGGTACTATATCCCTTCCTGGGTGTATATATAAGAACTTGGGTTGCTATTGCTTCAGAATTCAGGCCTCACAAGTTCCCTGCTGTCCTATAACTACATTGAATGTGCTGACTTAAGTCCTCTCCAAAGACCAGAATCATTCTCTCCCTACCAGGGCATCTCTCACACTGTTTCTTCTACTACAATCCTCTCAAATACAAGTTTAAACTCTAGGTCTCACCAATAAAAATTTCATAAAGCATTACCTTCTATTTTAATATTTGTCAAACACTATCTTTCCATTAAAAAGAAAGCACTCTTGCTCCCTCTATTCTCATGGGTTGCTGACGTTGCAGGGATTGCCTGGGTAACATAGCCCCGTTCTGACAGAAAAAGATTCAAGTAAAACACAGAATTTCATCGATTAAGTGGAGAGAGATAACAAGGACAGGGAGACATTCATAAACTTAAAAACTGAATGAAGCAATTCCCTCTCTACAAGAAGATCAGTAAACAGCAATGTTATAGAAAACAAACTTACGGTTACCAAAGGGGAAATGGCAGGGAGGGATAAATTAGGAGTTTGGGGTTAGCAGATACAGACTGCAATATATAATACAGATAAACAACAAGGTCGTCCTATACATAAATATATAGCTATATTTTTATTATTATGCTGTACACCAGAAACTAACACATTATAAATCAACTATACTTCAATAAATAAATAAATATTCAAAGATTTAAACTATCCCCCCACCCCACCAAAAAAAGAAAACAGAAATGTTAGAACTCAGGGGAGAGATGGCAAAGCAATGGGAGGAGATGAAACAAGAGCTGGTGGAAACCGGCAAAGAACTGGAAAAGAAAAATCATAGAAATAAGACAAAATTGGAGGGAGCACAAATCAAATCAAATAGACACTGTAAAGTAATCAAAACAGAAAAGAAACTTACTTCTTTAGAAGTTGAAAAGAATTAGAAAGAAAATGAGCAAGAAACAGGCAAAGGAAATCCAACACATTGTTAAAATTACCAAATAAGCAAAGAAAAAAAGACTTAAACAATATGAGGATTAGAGGGACAGAAACAAAATGATAAACATGATACACCCCCTGCAAGAGAGAAACTGTAAATGGTATATAAAAGTGATATATCATTAAAAAAATAAAAATAAAAAAAAAAAAAAAAAAAAAAAAAAAAAAAAAAAAAAAAAAGTGATATATAAGATATATAAAGTGATTTAACTATAAATAAAATATAAAAGTGATTAAACTATCACAGAGTGAAATGGGAAGATGGGGGAAAAAAAAGGTGGGAAGAAAAGCACAATGATCTGTAATATATCTGAGTCAAAGGATGACATTTAAGGCTGTAAAATGAAGTAATATAAATACGAGCATATATAAATCATACAAAGATAAATTTTAAAAATTATTTCTTACCAAAATTAGGAGGTGTGGGGCAGCAAGTTGAAGGGAGAACATGAAAATAAGCTTGTTTTATTATTGCACATAGTAAGGAAAAATAGATATCGTCTCTAAAGAAATAAAAGGGCTAAGGGTATGACATATGTATAATTACACAAGTAACCACAAAACAAAAACACTGAAATTCCTAAATACCAGATGAAACATCCACAGTATAAAATAAAGATCACAGACTGAAATACATTTTAAAAACTATAAAGGGAATCCCTTGGCAGTCTAGTGGTTAGGATTCTGTGCTTTCACTGCCAAGGGACCAGGTTCAATCCCTGAGTCAGGGAACTAAGATCCTGCAAGGCATGCAGCACAGCAAATAAATAAATACTACGAAAATCGCATATACAGGGCTTCCCTGGTGGCACAGTCATTGAGAGTCTGCCTGCCAACGCAGGGGACACGGGTTCGAGCCCTGGTCTGGGAAGATCCCACATGCCGCGGAGCAACTGGGCCCATGAACCACAACTACTGAGCCTGCGCGTCTGGAGCCTGTGCTCCGCAACAGGAGAGGCCGCGATAGTGAGAGGCCCGCGCACCGCGATGAAGAGTGGCCCCCGCTCGCCACAACTGGAGAGAGCCCTCGCACAGAAACGAAGATGCAACACAGCCAAAAATAAATAAATAAATTTATAAAAAAGAAAAACGCATATATTAAAAAATAACAGAATTAAGACTACATACATCTTTTAAATCAATAAATATAAATGGACTGAACACATCTATTAAAAGAAAAAGAATTGTAGACAAGTTCAAAAAGTAAAACACAACTCCAAGTTGTGTGTAAAATACTTATTTAAAACAAAGTGATTCAGAAAGACTGAAAATAAAAGCATGGGAAAAGTTACACCAGATAGATAGAAACCAAAAGAAAGCAGGGGTTCCAATCATAAAATCAGAATAGATGGAGTATCAGAAAAAGAATATTAAATGAAACAATAAAAGGACATTTTATAATCCTAAAACTTGCAATTAATGGTGACTGTATAACAGCTATAAATATTTACTTGAGCATGAAAAAACATAGCATCAATTTTCATAATTCAGAAAGTAGGAAATACCAGAAAGGTTGACAAAAACATGTTTCTAGTAGAAGTTTAATTTCTCTCTCAGTCCATGAGTGAGAGTGAGGATTTAGAAGATTTAAATAATGAAATTGATAAGGGAGATAAATTACTAAAAATTCAATACCCAGAAAACAGAGAATACATCTCCTTTTCAAGCAGCGATGGTACAGTCAACCAAAATTGACCAGACTAAGCTATGAAGAAAATCTCAATAAATTCTTTATGATAGTGAGTTTTGTCATCTGAGAAAATGAATGCCTTTCCATTTGTCCAAGTCTTTTTTTTTCCTTCAGGAGTATTCTATCATTTACTTCACATAGGTCTTTGCCTAATTATTGATACACTTATTTCTTGATATTTTATCTTACTTGTCACTCTTGTTAATAGACCCATTCCATTAAATTGTTATGCTAACTATATATATGGATATATAGAGAAATATATACGTGTGTGTGAATATATATACATTTCTGAATATTAGTGCTATACTATGCTCCTTTACTGAACTGTAGATTTTTCAGCTGATTTTTGTTGCCAAATAACCAGAAACTGCAGTCAACTTCCCAGCAGCCCTGTAGTCCTGAGGAGGGTGGCCAGCAGGGGAATCTGAAGGTTTCTGCAAAGACTCAAAGCAGCTGAAGCCCACTCAGCTGCCTTCACTGCTGGAAGAGAACATGATTTCTGCCTTCTTTCCATCTTCCAAATTCTTATAATGTGCATTTTATTCATACAGTATAAATTGCACCCATAGGGGCAAAGGGAGTCTAGTAAAAGTACTTTCTGGCTTCCAATTCACCTGATATAGGAGAGGGCATACCAGGGCGTGGGAATGAATGCTGGTTGCCAAAAAAAAAAAAAAAAAGTATCCAACATGAATATAAAATATATGAAAAGTTTTTAAGATGTCAATAAGATATAGAAAAATGGTGAAAGGATATAAACAGTTTCCCAAAAAGTTGGTATAGGTATGAATAACAGTCCACAGAAAAGAATGCCTATTTAATGCCTCTTAAATATATGAAAAGGATGTCTATACTAACTCATAAGAAGAGAAAAGCAAATTGAAAGTATCCCTAGATACCAGTGTCCATTGTTTGGAAACATCATAAAGTCGGTAACACACTGTATTGGTGGATGTATGAGGAACCAGGAACTCTCCATGTATGTGGTGGGAGAGTGCAATTTGGTATTACCTACCGAAATTACAATTGCACACAAATATTTTATTTCACTTAGAAATTCCACTTCAAAGAACTTATCCTCTAGATATACTTACACATGTGAAATTGAAATAGCAAACACCTGCATACAACCTAGCTGTCCATCAATAGGGAATTGGTTAAATAAATTATGGTACAGTCTTCAACGGATGATTATGTATATTAAAAAATGGAGAAAAACTTCGTGTACCACTTTAGAAATAGCTTCAAGACATTAAGTGACAAAATCAAGGTGCAGAACTTTACAAAGAGAAATCTAACTTTTGTTTTTAGAAAAAGAGGAAAAATCACATATTATTGCATTGGCTTTTATATGCTAAAAATTCTGGAGTGGCATATAGGAAACTAACAGTAGTGATTATCTTTGGGAGAGGACAATAAGAAATGGACAGATGGAGGACAGAGTGGGAAAGATACTATTGGGATTTATGGGTGAACTATATAAATGTGTTGCCTAGTCAAAAATAAATAAATGATTTTTTTAAGTGAAGAAGATTGAAGAAGGAAAAGAACTTGGCAAAAGTTCAGTGGAATGCTATAAAAGCAATATCAAAAGACTTGAGAATAAGCCCCATGAGGAGTGAGTGTGATTCAGCCTAGAAAAGGGAAAGCTGAGAGGTGATAGAACAGAACTCCGACATACAAGATGGCTGCTGGCCATTTGCCATCTTCCCTGAAAACACCAAGCTAAAATGGTTTAGCTTGAATATCCAAATTAGACTATGAAAACAGAACTAGGTTATCAAAAGAATATATGGACTTGCTTTCACTAAAGCCAAACAGTCCTTGAAATACAGAGCTCTCAGTTCACTTGCTTAAATACCCTGAACTGGCTTTTGGTCCAACTGCTTTAGAACAGAACACAAAGCCCTTCATAATCCGCACCAGGCTACCTTTTAAACTAGGGCTATTGCCAGACACCTTCTGCATTCCTCCTTTCACATGATATACCCTCACCTCTGGTGTGTTTATAACTTCCTGTTTTTAAAATCTCCTATGCTTTTTCATGCCTCCATGCCTTTGCTGATGCTGATCTCACTTTCTGGAATATCCTACTTATCTTCCTAAAGTGTCCCTACTCACTCTTGAGACCCAAGAAGTAACCCCTCTGAGAAACTGTTTCGGAGCCCTTCCAAATCATGGCATAATTTGCTGGGCCCTCCTATGCCTTCCCAAGTCAAATGCTCATATCTCTATTTCATTGTTCAAGAGGCTACGTGATGATTAGTGGAATAGAGATTTGGTGCCCCACTAAAGTTGGAAGATATCAGATGTCATCTTTTTATCCTTAGAAACCAATACGGTGGCCCATGGTTAGCACAGGACCTGGCCTCAAATCATGCTTACTGTATGAAGAGTGAGGTATAAAAAAAATGTACTTGGGAATATGAAAATTTAGGCAGTCACTCTGTGCTTATACATTTCAAACACTTTGATGGAATGATTACTGGTCTGCTCTCCTATGTTTACAACTTCAGGAATAGAATCCAAGGCAATCTGTGGGATGTACTAAACAGATCCTGAGTACACTGGAATATATTCCATTTCAAAAGATGCACAGTGGGTTTGACATCAATGCAGTTGTACGATGGGGAATACAAATGTGCAAAAACGTGCTCTGAAAGTGAAGCGCCATCTGTTGTACATCATTACTTAAAAAGGATGATCATTTGGGTGTGTATTTTCTGATAACATGTGTACTTAAAACTTCCAAACTTAATGTACCACTAATTTACTTTAGCATTTTAGTTCTTTTCCTTAAGGAGAAAAAGAGAAAAAAGCCCACAAATGCTTCTGCCTTGACCTTACCAGCACCCGTTTCCACATCACCCATCACAAAATAAACAGAAATAGGTCCTCTTTAAGAAGGCTTGGTTTTAAAAATGGGTTTCTTACATGTCAGAAAAATACATTTTAATTTATAAAAAGGTTCAAATCAGCAAATTCAATCTCAGGTTCATATTTTACATCCAAAGTCTTATTCAAACACCTGAGTCCCTGTGCAATCATTTTATTTATCATAATTGAGTAAATTATCCATAATTATCGTACATGATCGTATCATTTATCAGGAAATTGAATCAAGCAGAACTACCTATGCCTTCTTTCAGTCCAATTTTATATTGACTCTACACAAAAGAAGTGGAAGCACTCTCCCCTGAAGTTAGACTGAGTTGGGTTGGACTTGCCATTCCATCACTATGGTTGGACCGTGGGCAAGTACTCATCCTCATTAAACCTTTGTTTCCTCCCTTATAAAAGAGGAACAATAATAACAACCTGCCTTAGAGAGCTCTGAATTAGAAATGTGTTGCATGTAGTACCTGGCATATAATAGGCTCTCAATAAGTTTTGGGATGTTTTCTAAATCATGGTTCCATCTGCTAATCAGGATTTTCTTTGCCTTATTGTAGTTTCCTCAGTCTGGAGCACCTGTGTCATCCCCCTACCTTACCCTAATCAGGCAAACTCATCTTGGTGCTTAAATACCAGTGTCAACTTCCCTGAGAAAACTTCCTGATTCCTTCCAACTTTTCTAGGCCAGGTTAGTCATCCTTGAATATTCTGCTTACTTCTGCATTACCTTTATTATATTGCTATGTAATATTTATTTACTCATCTGTCCCCCACTTTAGTGTAAGTTCCTTGGGAAGAGAGATTGTGTCTTGATCTGTGGTATCTTTGTATCTTCTAACACCGTGTCTGCATTTAGAAGGGAAATAAAAATAAGTGCTCTTAAAATGTTTTTATTCAGACAGCTGGAATTAAAGACACTGTAGGTGTTAATGAGATTTTGATTAAGAACTCAAGGGGAAATTTCCTATTACGGTAAATATTTAAAATGTTCTAAGTCCTGAATTAGTCATTACTCTTCTCAAAAAATAAAGTGGTTCTTTTTTTTGTTAATGTAGAGAATCTTAGGTTTTGAATCTAGTGTTTTTTCTTTGTTAGTGTAGAGAATCTTAGGTTTTGAATCTAGTGTTTTCTTTGCCATATAAGTAAAATAAAATGGCAACTCTGCCGAAGCAAATTCAAGCACAACATGGACAATGTCCACAATGCATGTCCATAATGTCCAAAGTCCATAATAATGTCTCAACAAACCTAAAACACAGGGTTTCTCATTTTAACCTTTGGGAGAAAGGTTAAAAAGTTTCAGTGATGAGTGTTTACCAGCTGTTCTATGTATTTAATTCCCTGATGAACTATGTTTGAGGGTGGAGTAATACTGGTTTCAGGACAGGGCAGGGAATATGTAAGAATCCTCAATATTTCCTTCAAATCCCTCTCCACACAGATATGTTTCATCAGTTAAGATTAACTTAATTAACAAGATCATTTTTCAAGATGGAAAATACCACTATTGAAAGTGAAGCAATCATTTGAATGCTATAATCAAGCACTCAATTAGAATTAGAACCACACCTTGCTAATTAAGTTGGAGGAATCTTACACTAGGAGTCCAAAAGGCTCAGACTCTTACTCTCTATACATTTGGTGCAGGACAGTATATCCAGATTTTGTTATTGTTGGAATCTGCAGAGATACTCTACTTCAAAAGCCAAGAAACCTGGTTTTTCAAACCAAAAGTATGCAGAAATCTAAAATAACTCATAGAGTTTTTAACACAGAGAAAACGAAAGATTTTTTATTTATAAGTACCCCTTATTATCTAAGGAAGAAGGATTCCACCATGGGGAGGAGGTGAAAGGGTCTGAGCTCTGTAATATAAACCAGCTTCCCAACCAAGCCTTCATTAAAATGTCCATTTCTCACCAATGCTTGAGGGAGGGGCTTTTTATTGGAGAATGAGGAGACCTTCTGAGTTCTGCTCCCAGACAGTCACGTAGTGAGGACAAAAGCTGTCCCCAGAATCCAGCCACATCTGTCCCACACAATTATTTTAGTCTTTTGGTTTGATTCAAAACCCCAAAGTGAGCAACTAATTTCATCACTGACAGAGCTGAAAGAAAAAGATAAACTAACTCCAACCAGCATAGGGGTTATACATCCTGCAGGAGTTTGCTCCTGGGAACTGATCAAAAACAGTGATGTTACCTGGAGTCAGTAATGGAAAAACTCTTTAGAAATCATTGAAATCGAGTTTAATGGGCCACGCGGTCACAGTCTCAACTGGAACAGCTCTACCGACAGAGCTGTAAATATTTCCCTTCGAAATCACAACAGTCCAATATAGCATGGCTCTGTAGTAAAATCCTCCCTCCTGGCTGATGAAATCGGTTGCCGTGGTAACAGGTGAAAGCAGCAAGTGGCAGAAAATCATTTTCCATCCCCAGCACGATGCCTTCCCCTTTCACAAAATAACACCAACACTCAGACAGGCAAAGTAACAAAAAAGAAAAGCCTTAACTGTGAACACTCTAGAATGCACAGATACTGTCTCTTCCTTGCTCCACTCCACTCATCTCCCCACCCCACCCCATCACCTGATCCCTACCAAAAAAGTTTTTTTTTGATTCATCCTTCCCCTTATCACAACTCTCCCTTCTCTTTGGACGGATTTGATAGTGATAGTGTCATTTTGTAGTTTTTCACAAACGTTCACAGGCAGCCAGGAGCCAGGACAAACCCAGTAACATCCCCAGTTCCTAATTCATCCACCCTCCAAATCCAAACAAACCCTGCTAGATCCTTACCTGTGAAAGTGAATGCATCCCTTCCCCCTCCAAACTGATCTACTTTCCCAAGTTCCTCATTTCGTATCAAGGTGTGGCCACTTTTCCCTGGTCTCAGATTCATAATTCTGGTGACACGTTTTACTTCCGATCTTCAGGCCACACCAGCTGCTAAGTTTTTCAGATACTTCTTTGTGGTGTCGCTGGACTTCATCCCTTCTTCCGCCCTCCCCAGCAACTTTCCAAATGCGAAACTGTGTGACTTACACTTTGTGTGCTAACCTCTCTCCTGGCATCATATTCTTTCTCTCTGACCTATTTCCTAACCCTTGTATTATAATGTAGAAGTCCAAAAAGATTTTTCTTTTCTCAGCCTTGAAAAATCAGAGAAATGCTTGTAAAGCAAGACCTGCCCGTCTTGAGGAAATGATCTGAATCGGAATCAGCTGCTTTTGGGTAGAAGCTCAGGCTAGAGGGCCTGAAAGTGGGTGGAACTATTGGGGGTGAGGTGAGGGGAAGAATTTGTCTGTTACTCAGCAGAAGAGGAAGGACGTGGGAACCAGCGAGATGGCAGAGGCTTTGTACCCCAGGGTCCCCGAAAACTTTAGGGAAGTGATCAAAGTCACAAAATGTCTGATCTTACTTAGATTTTGGTTTTGTTTATTTTGTGGGGTTTGTATGTGTGTGTGGCAATTGGTGAAAGTGCTGTGCTTATCATCCAGGTTGACATGGCAGGACTTAGGCAGTCAGTTTGTCTTCCTGAGACAGACAGGGAGCTGAGGGAAAAACTATGAATATATGAGTAGTAAGAAATTCTCAAAACCATAGAAGGGCTCTGGGTTCTCATTTGTCATGTTTGACTATCTGAAGGAGGCCCTGGGTGATGCCTAGCATACATTTTAGTAAATTTATGTAATTTTATAACCTGCCTTTAACACTTTCTGGCCCAAGGGAGGGCATAAAAACAAACAAACAAATAAAAATTTTAAAATGTGAATAGGACACTTTATACATTGTGACTGTAACTTTGTAAAAACTATTTATATGAAAAAAATTAAATATACCAAAAGATCAACTGTTTGGTAGTGGAATTATGTATATATTTTCTCTTTTTCAAATGTTCTGTAATATGGTTATATTACTTTTGCTTTACATTTTAAATAAGTAATTATGAAGGCTATATAATAACGTGAGGAACTATTCATGGTAGAGTGTATATTTTAAATAGAATAAAAGTAGTTCTGTGGTATGTCTGCAATAATGTAAAATAAATATACAATACAGGTATCCTCCACTCTTTGAAAGCTCAGTTTACACCACTTCACTTTTATGAAAGGCTTACGTTAGCACCTGTGTTCGCTAATGGAAAGAAATCCTAAAAGGATTTTTGTTTTTGTGAAGGAAGGTGAAAAGCAACAGTAGTGTTCAGCGTATGTTTTGCAGTGAGCTGTTAACGGAGGCGGCGTGCACCCCGAGCAGAGAGAGTGGCACCCCAAGCTCCTTCCCTGGAACTACACTCAGCATCTCACCATCAAGTTGCCTTAGCTTTAACTGTGTCTGTGAGCATCTGCGCTTTAATCTCGATTTGTTTTGTGCCTCCCTTAGCTAGATGTGTCCTAGGGTAATTGCTTCTTCACTTTACGCCATTTTGATTTACAAAAGGTTTTGTAGGAATGCTCTATTTTGTTTCTCTTTTTAAATTAATTAATTAATTAGTTTTTGGCCGCGTTGGGTCTTCGTTGCCGCGTGCGGGCTTTCTCTAGTTAGGGCAAGTAGGGGCTGCTCTTCATTGTGGTGCATGGGCTTCTCATTGCGGTGGCTTCTCTTGTTGCAGAGCACAGGCTTTAGGCGCGCGGGCTTCAGTAGTTGTGGCTCGCGGGCTCTAGAGCGCAGGCTCAGTAGTTGTGGCGCATGGGCTTAGTTGCGCCACAGCATGTGGGATCTTCCTAGACCAGGGTTCGAACCCGTGTCCCCTGCATTGGCAGGCAGGTTCTTAACCACTGAGCCACCAGGGAGTCCCCTCTATTTTGGCTATGGAGGAAACCCGTGTATGTAGACAAGCGGTGGAAAGGTGTTAAAAATGGTCCCAGTTTGATTTTTATGGGAAGCAGACTCTGAGATAGAGTTGGGTTCGATATGTTTATCAGGGAGCCCTTAGGATCAAGATTTGTGGGAAGGAGGAGGCGGAAGCAGGGAGGGCAGGGAGAAGTGTAGCTGAACTGGTTCCTGGGAGTTGTCCCCGCTGGGCCAGAATCCCTGTCCTGCGTGGTCCCCCTGCACTCAGTCACTGGGTGTGGGCCACTCCAGAGAGTGGCGGCCTCGGGAGAGGCACTTCTCTGCTGCATGGGCCTCCATCTGAAGGCTGTCTGCTGACAACACTTCTAGCAGCTGAGCCAACAATTTCTTCCTTGAAGGGGGCTCTGAGCCACACATACACACATATATATGAATTCATATGTACAGCAAAGTGATTCAGTTATACATATATATTCATATACATATATGTCCATAACTGGGACAAAAATGAAAACATTTTGTATAGAATGGCAGGATAAAATGTCATTCGAAAACATTTTTTGTGTGTAAAAATTCCTTTTAATTTTGCTACATCAATTTTTTATTTCTATAGAATGGGGCTTTTAATAGTATCCATCTCATAACGTTGCTGTGAGAATTAAGCAAGATAAGAAGTGTAAAGCACAAGGCCTGGCACAAAGTGCTCAATATTATTATTGTTCTTTGCTTGTAACTTTTCCTAAATTATACCCTGCTGAGAGGCTAGTCTTCTCCTTTGCCTTCCTTGTGTCACTAGTCAGGGCCAAACTACCCTTTTTTTGCACCTGCCCCTTCTCTTTCCACTTTCTGGTATTGAAAATGACATAAGGAGTTTGGGATTAACATACACACACTATATAAAATAGATAATCAACAAGGACCTACTGTATAGCACAGGGAACTCTACTCAATATCTTGTTATAACCTATAAGGGAAAAGAATCTGAAAAAGAATATATATATGTATACATATATGAACATATATATATGTATGTATAACTGAATCACTTTGCTGTACATACGTATTCATATATATGAATATATATGTATGTATTATATGTATTTATATATTGGATATAAATATATTGTATGTATTCATATATATGTATACATATGAATATATATGTATGAATAACTGAATCACTTTGCTGTACACCTGAAACGAACACAACATTGTAAATCAACTATACTTCAGTAAAAAAAATAATAATAATAATTTTCAAAAATTAAAAAAAAAAGAAAATGACGTAAGGATGTGATGCTGGAGTCATGCCAGCCTTCTTATGAGCGCTGGATAACAGGCAAGAGGAAAACAGGCCCACACTCTAAGGACGGTGAAGCAGAGGAATAAATAGTCTGGGTCCTTAATGGCGTTGTTGAGATGCCAAGCAACCCTGAGTTGTCTCACTCAGTAAACCATAAATATCCTCATGATATTTAAGCTACTCATAGCTGGGCTTTATTACTTGTAGCTAAAAACATGTCTAAAAAATATTTAGGTCAGTAGGGATAGATGGAAGATTGGGAGGAAAGAAACACATGAGGTTTACAAACCGGCTTGAGTTCTGTGAATATGGGAAATTCATACATAGAACTTCATGACAAGATCCCTTCTGACTGTGCCTGCTTCAGATTGATCCATGGTTTAATTTTCTGAATACCTCTCTGCTCATGACACAAAACAAATTAAGCCCTCCTTTGCCTCTAGGCTATATGGACCAGGTATGTGGGGAAAGAAAGGATACTGATGAGATTTTCTGTTATTGGTGGATACCAGAGCGGCCATTACAAAACAAACCAGAGACCTGCTTCAGTCAGTACACTGAGATTCCTAGAACTTTAATAAGAAGACCTGCATTCTGACAATTTCCAACATAACCTATAATTTTAAGCTATTCATCCTCTTTATTATTCAGCGGGCATGATCCTTGTGGAGTTGTGGAAAGACACTTTCATCTCCATCCTTAGGAGAGCTATGTGAGCATGGCTCAGCTAGTGAAGGCTGGGGACCTAGGGGGAAGAAATTCAGGAGCTAGGAGTTTAACACACTTGCCAGAATTCTCCCAGCAAACAAGGAATGGAGAGAGGAATAGACTTTACTGTTTCCCCAATTTTTATTCTTCATCCTAACTCTCTAAATGATGTTGCTTATCAGAGGCAAATTTCAAGCTTTTGTATTGTCATAGATAAAAGAGATAGCTACAGAAATTAAAACTCCCTGAATGATTACTTTAAATGCATTTCAAGAACTGTAGAGTTTGGAATTGAAACATTATGAAAAATAAGACTGACTTCCTGGGTTGGCTTTTAAGAATAGAGTGAATCCATTTCCAAAGGAGGTGGATGAAATGACCCAAGCCCCAGGTCCACTGATCCCACACGCTCATATACACTTAGAAATGTCAGTTATTTAGCAAGATGCTCCCCCATGTTAGTGACACACTTTTGGTTATGCGTATGCCCTAAATTCTGTTTTGTCTTGGCTCTTAACTTTGTGTGGGCGACTGCACACTTGTCCCAATGAAATGATTTCTCTGTGCATGGCTGAGGTCCATGGGATTAGCAGAGCAGCTCCCTGCTCTCCTCTGCTGGGCTGTGCCTCTCTTCCAGCCCTCCACACACCCCAGCCCAGACATCCTGGCACGTCTTTCCAGACTTTTCTTTCAGCTGCTTACATGAGTATGTGTTTATCTTTGACCCAGCGAGTGCTGTGCAATCAAGTCCATACAGATAATGCCCATGTATCCTGACTCTACTATAAGGATCTGTCTGCTGCTTCTCTCAGCACATTGGGTGGATCCAGAACCCTGAGGAGGGGCACTGGAGCAGCTGGTAAGTGCAGCACTACAGAGCCTCACTCTGACCTGAGTGCTTCTGCGAGCAGGCCGGCTTTCAGCTCCTTTGTTCATGCTCCCCTCGGGCCCTCTGCTCACCAGCAATGCCTCAGCAGTGCTCAGCATCACATGCAAGTCAAGCAAGTACATCCTGCCCTTCAGGGTGCCTACAAGGCATGAAATCAGATTAGGTGATGAGAGCAGATAAAAAGGCCTGTATAAGCACAACCGTGCAAACCCTGGACAGACACATCAAATGCGTAATAGACTGTTGCTTTTTAACGCCAAGCCAAAGAACTTGGCACAGAAGGGACCGACTTTAATCTGTGAGAAAGAACAATAGTCGGCAAAGTGATTCCCTCTAACTCCTATATTCCATCAACTGGTAGCAGAAGTAAAGCTATAGGACGCTCCCCCAGATAACAGCCTCTCCTTAGAGTTCTCTTTTTGGTCTAAATGTGGGTATGACAACACTGGGCAGTGTTTCCCCCAGTGTGGGCTGAGAGCCCTTTTCCCCATAAACCACCAGGGCGGATTATTTAAAAACATAATTTTGTAGACTCCATCTCAGAGCCAAATCAGAAGCTCTCGGGGGTGGGGATGCTGGCAGTGTGTATTTTAACCAGATCCCCAAACGTGAGACCCACCCATGTAGAGAATATGGGGTTTTACTAACATAACACATTTCCCAAATGTGCCTGGAGCCCTGAGGATCTTTTTAAACAGACTCCCAGGCCCCTTCCCTGGAGATGCAGGTTCAGTAGGTCTGGGGCAGAGCCCTGGAATCTGTATACTTCATAAGTATTCCGAGTGATTCCTCTGGTGGGGCAGGTTTGGGGAACTCTGATAGGAGGCGATTGCAAAGCACATCCCAGTTAAACTATAATAGTAAATCTGCCAGTTATTGCATCCTTACCACTAAACACTCTGCTGAATGTTTTCCAATGATAGCTCATCTCAAAACGATCTTAGGAGGTAAGTGGTATTCTGACTGCTATTTTAATGCAGGAGGAAAATGAGACTTAGCAAAGTAATTTGAGGTCACAGAGCTCGTAAGTACTGAACTCAAGTCCTAGGAGTTAAAGGTCCCTGCTCTTTCCCAGGGGACCAGCCTGTCTCTCTTTACACACCAGACAAGCACAAGAATGGAGTGTCTTCCCTCCTGTACTACACTGGAGAGATTCTCTTCTATGTGGCTTTGCGATGTTTGGAATCAGGCCTTAGTATTCAAGGTCATAAAATACATTCCTCTTCATTTTGTAAAATGTTTTTCTGACCAAAACCTTTTTAGGTTTTCATTTTTTAAATTCTTGGTCTGATGCTCACATTTTATACAAAATTCACTTCTTCATCAGAACACCTGAAGTTTCATACCATCAGGTTCTCCCCCAGTGACCTTGTGGAATTCACCTCTATGTCATAGTGCAGAACTCGGAATTATTTATTACTGCCAAGAGGCTAGAATGAACATCACAGAATCTCCCTCTGAGCAGCTTCAACAAAGATGCCTTGGTCTTAGGTGTTCTTGATCTTTTTTTTTTCTAACTATATCTAATGTTCACATGAAAATTCCAGGTCAGGCTGAACTCCTGAGCTTGTAAACTAATTTTGAAATTTGCTGGAGAAAGCTTGTACAAAAATAATCTTCAGAAAGCTACTTTCTGTGCGTACATATTGCCTGGGGCTGCAGTACATCAAAGAAAGGATTGTGTCAGGGTTAGAAAAGGACATGGGGAGGTCTGGGTGAGGTGGGAGTGGGGAGGAGATGAAGTTGGTCTTATCCTAAATTAATGGACAGTATATGTCATTTCTCATTCAAATTTCAAAGGTGGAAAAAAGAACTTGATGGTGGGCAAGTCAAGCCTGATTTTCAGTGTGGCCACCATCTTAAAGGGTTATTTGGTTCTGGGCAGTCTCTGAGCTCCAGAGCAATGGATCATGAGTAGTTCAGATGGACAGGGAAAACAAATCAGGAACTGTTCTTAAAAAGTAATTGCATTTTTGATATACATGTTGTTGGATTGGAAAAAATCAGTATTATTAAAATGACCATACTACCCAAGGCAATCCACAGATTCAATGCAATTCCTATTCAAAGCACCAATGGCATTCTTCACAGAACTAGAACAAAATTTTTTTAAATTTGTATGGAAACACAAAAGACCTCAAATAGCCAAAACAATCTTGAGAAAGAAGAACAGAGCTGGAAGTATCATGCTCCCTGACTTCAGACTATACTACAAAGTTACAGTAATCAAAACAATATGGTACTGGCACAAAAACAGACACATAGAACAATGGAACAGGATAGAGAGCCCAGAAATAAACCCACACACTTATGGTCAATTAATCTACAACAAAGGAGGCAAGAATATACGGTGGAGAAATGACGGTCTCTTCAATACGTGGTGCTGGGAAAACTGGACAACTACATGTAAAAGATGAAATTAGAACATTCTCTAATGCCATATACAAAAAAACTCAAAATGGATTAAAGACCTAAATATAAGACCAGATACTGTAAAACTCCTAGAGAAAAACATAGGCATAACCCTCTTTGACATAAATCTCAGCAATATTTTTTTTTGGATTCATCTCCTAGAGTAATGGAAAAAATAAACAAATGGAACCTAATTAAACTTAAAAGCTTTTGCACAACAAAGGAAACCATAAACAAAACAAAAAAACAACCTATGGGATGGGAGAAACTATATGCAAACGATATGACCAACAAGGGATTAGGTTCCAAAATATACTAACAGCTCATACAGCTCAACATCAAAAAAACAAACAACCCAATCAAAAAATGGGCAGAAGACCTAAACAGACATTTCTCCAAAGAAGACAGACGGCTAACAGGCACATGAAAAAATGCTCAACATCGCTAATTATTAGAGAAATGCAAATCAAGACTACAATGAGGTATCACCTCACCACAATCAGAATGGCCATCATCAAAAAGTCTACAAATAATAAATGCTGGAGAGGGTGTGGAGAAAAGGGAACCCTCCTGCACTGTTGGTAGGAATGTAAATTGGTGCAACCACATGGAAAACAGTATGGAGGTTCCTTAAAAAACTAAAAATAGAGCTACCATATGATCCAGTAATGCCACTCCTGGGCATATATTTGGAAAAGACAAAAGCTCTAGTTTTAAAAGATACATGCACCCCAACGTTCATAGCAGCACTATTTACAATAGCCAAGACATGGAAGCAACATATATATATATAATGGAATATTACTCAGCCATAAAAAAGAATGAAATAATGCCATTTTTCATTAGATTAGAGATTATTAGACTAGAGATTATCACACTAAGTGAAGTAAGTCAGAGAAAGACAAATATCATATGATATCACTTATATGTGGAATCTTTAAAAATGATACAAATTAACTTATTTACAAAACAGAAATAGACTCACAGACATAGATAACAAATTTAAGGTTGCCAAAGGGGAAATGGGAAGGGGAGGGATAAATTAGGAGTTTGGGATTAACAAATCAACACTACTATATATAAAACGGATAAACAACAAGGACCTACTTTATGGCACAGGGAACTATACTCAATATCTTGTAATAACCTGTAAAGGAAAAGAATCTGAAAAAGAATATATATACATAACTGAATCACTTTGCTGTATACCTGAAACTAATACAACATTGTAAATCAACTATATTTCAACAAAAAGTTGTTTGTTTTGAAAACAATTTTTAAAAAATACTTGAAATATTGGGGGAAAAAGTAATTGCATTTTTGTAATCAGATGAAATAGCGGCCTGTTTAGTTTTTGGGAATGCTTAAGGCACCACTCAGACCTGACTGCTTCAGTGTCCTCTTTCTCTCTTTGTTTTTCCCTTTAAAGAAAAGTTTAACAGTTTTATTGAAGTATAATTGGCATAGATACACTGCACATATTTAGAGTGTACAATTTGATAAGTTTTGGCATTTGTATACACCGTGAACCATCACCACAATCAACATAATGAACTATGCATAAGTTTCCTTTTGGGTTGTTTCTAGTTTGGAGCCATTATGAATAAAGCTGCTATGAACATTTGTTTACAAATCTTTGTGTGATATATGCTTTTATTTCTCTTAGGTAAATACCTAGGGGAGGAATGGTAGGGTCACTTAATTGATGCAGTCTTTTATTTTTAAGAAACTCCCAAACAGTTTTCCAAAGTGGTGGTACCATTTTGCACTCCCACCAACAGTGTTTGAGAGCTCTGGTTCTTCCATATCCTCACCAGCACCTGGTATGGTAGGTCTTTTTAATTTTAGCCATTCCAATAAATGTGTAGCCATATCTCATTGTGATTTTAATTCACATTTCTCTAATGACTTACAATGCTGAGCATCTTTTCATGTGCTTATTTGTCATCCATATATCCTCTCTGGTAATATGTTTGTTGAAATCATTTGCCCTTTTTTTTAATAGCATGTTTTTTTTTAACTTTTGAGTTTTAAGAGTTGTTGTTGTTGCTTTTTTTAACATTCTGGATATAAGTTCTTCATCAATTGTATGATTTGCAAATAGCTTCTCCTAGCCTATGGCTTTTCTTTTCATCCTCATAGTCCTTTAAGAAGCCTGTTAATTAGAGGAATCAAATCTGCCAGCAGCCTGGGTGTGGCATGCCCACTGCCCACTCAACCCCATGTGAGAAGAGCCAGAGGAAGGCCTAGGACCTCCAGCAGCTGTGAGTCAATGCCCCAAGGTGATGTCAGGGTCAAGAGTGGAGGGCTGGTGCCAGGGCAGGCCGTGGGCAGGGGAGACAGGAAGGGCATCTGCTAGAAACAGGTACTGGGCTAGAGGCTCCCTCATATTTCCTTACTCTTGTCTCACACTCAGTCCTAAGAGTTAGCCGCTGTTACCCTGATTCTATAGCAACTTGCCGAAGGCTACAGAGCCTTCTGTAGCAAGGCTTCAAATCAAACTATGTATGTCTGACTACAAAACCAGTGTTTTGGTTTTCGTTTTGTTTTGGTTTTCACGATGTCACCCTGTCTCCACCACAGCCTTGCATGGCTGTGGGCTGGGATAAGTGGGTAAGACCGCCAACCTAATCGAACACAATACCAGTCCAACAAGAGTTCACTGAAGCCCATCTGTGTACGGAATAAAGAAAAAATCGTCTTAAATAAGCATCTGAAGGCCAGAGGATCTCATGGGACTCTTATGCCCTAGAGACAGGGCCCAGTCATTTTATAAGAAATATCGTAAAATGCACATGCTTTGTCCACCATATTGTTTGTACATAGGAAAAGGCCAGTCACTAAATTAGCCTTGAGAAAATGGGTCGTCTTCAACGAGCATTTGAGGAGACCCTAGTATTGCTGCGTTTGCCAATAGATAATGTAATAGATAAAGTAAGTCCATCAACCTGAAAAAAACTGACTGTAGTCACTCACTGGTGTGTGGTATCAACAGAGGCAATCCCGTGTGCAACTGATCCAATCTGAAGTGATTTGAAGGCTTGGCCAACATGATGTGACTAATTCAAATGTATAATAATGACCTGCTTCTCCTGAACAAACTGCAGACAAAGATTCTGTGCTTCCAGGAGACAAGTCTTCTCCAGTTGCCTTCCCAGTGTCTGAAAAAGCCTAAACTAGAAAGGAAGGTTTATTTATTTTTTTTACATCTTTATTGGAGTATAATTGTTTTACAATGTTGTGTTAGTTTCTGCTGTATAACAAAGTGAATCAGCTATACATACACATATATCGCCATATCTCCTCCCTCTTGTGTCTCCCTCCCACCCTCCCTATCCCACCCCTCTAGGTGGTCACAAAGCACTGAGCTGATCTCCCTGTGCTATGCGGCTGCTTCCCACTAGCTATCTATTTTACGTTTGGTAGTGTATATATGTCAGTGCTACTCTCTCACTTAGTCCCAGCTTACCCTTCCCCCTCCCTGTGTCCTCAAGTCCATTCTCTACGTCTACGTCTTTATTCCTGTCCTGCCCCTAGGTTCATCAGAACCTTTTTTTTTTTTAGATTCTATATGTGTTAGCATACTGTATTTGTTTTTCTGACTTACTTCACTCTGTATAATAGACTCTAGGTCCATCCACCTCACTACAAATAACTCAATTTTGTTTCTTTTTATGGCTGAGTAATATTCCATTGTATATATGTGCCACATCTTCTTTATCCAGTCATCTGTCGATGGACACTTAGGTTGCTTCCATGTCCTGGCTATTGTAAATAGTGCTGCAATGAACACTGTGGTACATGTGTAGTTTTGAATTATGGTTTTCTCAGGGTATAAGCCCAGTAGTGGGATGGCTGGGTCATATGGTGGTTCTATTTTTAGTTTTTTAAGGAACCTCCATACTGTTCTCCATAGTGCCTGTATCAATTTACATTCCCACCAACAGTGCAGGAGGGTTCCTTTTTCTCCATCCCCTCTCCAGCATTTATTGTTTGTAGATTTTCTGATAATGGCCATTCTGACCGGTGTGAAGTGATACCTCATTGTGGTTTTGAGTTGCATTTCTCTGATGATTAGTGATGTTGAGCATCCTTTCATGTGTTTGTTGGCAATCTGTATATCTTCTTTGGAGAAATGTCTATTTAGGTCTTCTTCCCATTTTTGGATTGGGTTGTTTTGATATTGAGCTGCATGAGCTGTTTGTATATTTTGGAGATTAATCCTTTGTCAGTTGCTTCATTTGCAAATATTTTCTCCCATTCTGAGGGTTGTCTTTTTGTCTTGTTTGTTTTCCTTTGCTGTGCAAAAGCTTTGCAGTTTCATTAGGTCCCATTTGTTTATTTTTGTTTTTATTTCCATTTCTCTGGGAGGTGGGTCAAAAAGGATCTTGCTGTAATGTATGTCATACAGTGTTCTACCTATGTTTTCCTTTAAGAGTTTGATAGTATCTGGCCTTACATTTAGGCCTTTAATCCATTTTGAGTGTATTTTTGTGTATGGTGTTAGGGAGTGTTCTAATTTCATTCTTTTACACGTAGCTGTCCAGTTTCCCCAGCACCACTTATTGAAGAGGCTGTCTTTTCTTCATTGCATATTCTTGCCTCCTTTATCAAAGATAAGGTGACCATATGTGCGTGGGTTTATCTCTGAGCTTTCTATCCTGTTCCATTGATCAATATTTCTGTTTCTGTGAAAGGAAGATTTATTGATCCTTTTAGTCAGGATGGCTTTTTCCAACTACACAGGATTTGTAACATAATCCAGAGATGTTTATTCCCAGTCGGAACTTATTTTTCTTCCCTTCCTCTGTTTTTTTTTTCCCCTCTGAGTAATTTCTGCTCTGAGAGAATGCTCTTCTCCACCTCCTTCTGATGGAATTTGATATTTATACACAGCAGAAGGATACCCCGTGAAACAGTTGTGTTTGAAAGATAATACTTTCACTTGTCCTAGACGTGGAAACTTTGTTCTGGGGGTAGAATGGTCCGTCTCAAGATGCAGCCAGACATGACCCAATAGGGGAGGGTGAGGCAGTCTCTCACGAGCCAGGACGTGGGTCCAGAGAACTGCTCACTGGGGCAGGCGGGTGCTAGGGGAAGGGGCTCTAGAACTGGAGACCCCCACCCCCATCCTGAGTCTGACTCTCTTCTAAAGGTTGACCAAGCCCTACTGCACTTATCTTCAAATGTATTTAATAAACAATTATAAAGAGCTTACTGTGGCCAGGCATCATCCTAATCACTTTACACAGATTCACTCGTGAAATTTTCATTATTGCTCTGTGAGGGTGATACCGTTTTGATCCTCACTATACAGAGGAAGGAACAAAGTCACTGGCAGGTTAACAAGCTTGACCCCAAAGTCACCCCAAAGCCAGGAGGTGGTAGAGCCTGACAGTGGGTGTCTGAGTCCACTCCCTCTATCCCTACCTGTGCTGCTTCCAAGAAAAGCCCGACGTGGACAACGGGCCATGGCAGCAGTCACGGAAGAGTCAGATGGGAGCAGGTGGCACTCAGGGGTCCAGGCCAAGGGAGGGTATAAAGGAAGTCTGTGGGACGATAGAGCCAGGACTCAGGCTCTCAGACCAGCCCACATGTGGGTGAGGAAGGAAGCTCTGAACCAGAAACTCCAAATGTGGCACCCGCATTCAAAGCCTCAGCCTTGCTTCTAATTTGTCTTATAGCTAAACCTGATGGTTTGATTAAGGAATCTATTCATTCATCCGTTTGCACATTCATTCACTCATTTATTCATCATTTATTTGGTCAATCAGTCAGTCATTCAAAAAACATTTACTGAATGTGTCATACTGCCAGGAACTTTGCTAAATGCCAAGGAGAAAACATAGCAATAAACCACAGACTGTACACTAATTTAAGAATTAATAATATCCCTAAATTAAAATAATCCCTGCTTGAGAAGCCCAGGGAATAATTTACATTTAGACCTATTTTTAAATGAAGGCTGATTTAAATTGAGATAGAGAGGAATACGTTTGCCCATGAGTCAACAGTAGTACACATCTAATGTGGAGCCTATTCATTGAACAATTTTGGTCAAATGAGTCCATTTTCCCCCTTTGGCTAAGCTAATACTAAAATTAAAGAAAGGGTAATAGGAGGTGAAAATATAAGTTTTGACTTCAAATTCACTAAAAAGAAAAAAAAAACTATAGGTACTATTGAACCATACATTTAAATGCTAAATCAATGTTATTGTTTGAGCAGCTGTTCTTTTATGAACAATTTTAGAAGGCATAAGCTAAATTTTATTTCATTAGCAGAGTATAGCTTTTCAATAAACAATGTAAATATAATAGGCAATTTCAATTAAGGCATTAATTAAATAAATTGGGTGAACTAGGGTTTAATTTAGACCAGTGGTTCTCAAATATTTTGTCCTCAGAATTCCTTTATGCTCTTAAAAATCATTGAAGACCCTAAAGAGCTTTTGTTTATGTGGATTATATTTATTCAATATTTATCATTTTAGAAATTAAAGCTAAGAATGAAAATATATATTAATTGATTTTAAAATAACAATAAACCCATTTCATGTTCACATATTTATGAAAAATATATTTTCTAAAACAGTAATGTTTAGGAACAAGAGTGGCATTGTTTTACATTTTTGCACATCTCTACTGCCTAGCTTAAGAGATTCTCATATTTTCTTTTGCATTCAATCTGTTGCAATACACAGTTTTGGTAGAAAAAAATCAAACTTCACAGAGATATTTAGTTGGAAAGGAGAGGAGCATTTTTAAAAGCTTTATTATTGAGGTATAATTGACAAATAGAATTTTTAAATATTTAAAGTGTACATCCTGGTGATCAGATACATGAATAGATTGTGAAAGGATTCTTCCCATCTAGTTAATTAACTTAGTATAATGCCCCAAATTCCATTCCCATTGTTACAAACAGCAGGATTTCCTTCTTTCTCACGGCTGAATAATATTCCACTGTGTGTGTGTGTGTGTGTGTGTATATATATGTGTGTGTGTGTGTGCATGTGTGTGTGTATATATGACACATCTTTATCTGCTGACACTTAGGTTGTTTTCATATCTTGGCTCTTGTGAATAATACTACAATTAACATGAGAATGCAGATACCTCTTCAAGATCCTGTTTTTTGTTTCCTTTGGATATATACTCTGAAATGATGCTCATGGATCATACGGTAGTTCTATTTTTAATTTTTTGAGGACCCTCCATACTGTTTTCCACAATGGCTGTACCAATTTCCATTCCTACCAGCAATGCACAAGGATCCCCTTTTCTCCACATGAGAGGAGCATTTAAATAGCCTTTAAATAACTGCGGATAACCTTCTTTGGTACAATACCCAAACTCAACAGCAGTACTTTCTTACAGGTAAACTGCATTGTGGAACCTGAAATATCAATGAACCTTTTGTACTTTGTAACATTAAAATCCACTGGTCTATCTTGTACTTCAAGTCGATCTCTTACTTATGCATATATTTTTTTACTAGATCACATATTGGTAAATATCCGCTCATAACACTGTGCAGATTTTCCAAATGTTGATATCAACAAATTGTACAATATCCAAAAAAATCACATTTATCAATATCTCCATCGATCTAATCAAAAATTATCTTTTTTAATTTTTTAAAATTTGGCTGCGCCAGGTCTTAGTTGCAGCATGTGGACTTCTTAGTTGTGGCATGCGGGATCTAGTTCCCTGACCAGGGATTGGACCCGGGCCCTCTGTATTGGAAGGGCGGAGTCTTATCCACTGGACCACCAGGAAAGTCCCAAAACTATCTTTAAGTATTGGGAAGCTGTCAAACTCACAGTAGAAGATACAGGTTTTCCAAAATTCGAATCTCTTGAAAGTCAAAACTTTATCATTAGCAAAAAATACAAAATTAGCCAAAAATGTCAGTCCTGGCAGTGACAGTCTACTTTGTTAGTTTTCCAAAAAAATGCCCGCCAAATCCACCAGTCTGAATAATCATGGTTTGTATGTCATTTGTTCTATCAAGTAAAAATGGTCTTCTACATATAAAGCTGCCAGCTCAGCTTGCAATTCAAAGAGCTTTTCCTTAAAACAACTGTCTTCAGTCTATAGCAGAGATGTCTTATGTGTCCTCACTGTTTTGTCTCACATAATATTTTCCTGTTGCATCAAGGTCATTGTTAAGTGAAACTGGCATTTGTTTTTTCAGGGCGTGAGTGATGCTGGAAGAATACAAACACCACTGGTGCAGTGCAATTGCCTTAATTTGTATTAAGGCACCAGCGTTTTTACCCACCACAGCTTTTGCGTCTTCAATAAAATGTCAACACATTTGTCCCAAGGATAAACCATAAGATTCAGAAAAAGTGGTTCAATGCTTTGAATTTTCCAGTGCGGCTGGAGCTTATTATGGAACATTCATGTATAGGAACCTCTTCTTTGTGCTTAGTTAGTGCTGATATGAGATGAACGTCAGCAAAAAGTCAGTCCAGCCATGTCTATAGACCAATCCATTTGTAGGGTGAAAAGTGCAATTCTGCAGAAGAGATGTGAACTCCATCTTCACGTTTGTAGCTAAATCTTGAATTCACTGAGTTGCTGTAACCTTGGAAAGTGGTACTGCTGGGATTTCCTTTACTTACTCTCTGTCCAGCAGGCAGTGAGCAACGTCTGATTACAAAATCGTTACAGGATTTATTTGTCTCTGAGTTGTTTGTGCTCCTTCAGTCACGTAACTTATCCTAGAACATGCTTCACGGAGTTTTCATTTCTAGTTCAAAAAGTTGGAACAAATCATTTTTGGCATTTAAAGAGCTCATCAAGTCTATGTTTAAAATACTCGATTATTTATTCTTTAAACTCTGAGTTACTGGTCTCAAAATTGGCAAATCTAAATTGGCAATATAGAATGACAATTTAATTGATACTCTATATTATCTGAAAATTTTCTGTTGCATAAGACCCAGTTGGCAAATTATCAACACCCACAAAGTGAAGGAAACAGAACTTTTGTCATTTGTTTCATGTAGAGTTTTGCACAGTCTCTTTTGAGAGTCACAGAATCCTGTTGTGTCAGTTTCCACATTCTTCCGCATCTTTAGACATGGATGGTACAACTGTGGGTTGAGAAAGCAAATCGTCTAATCTTTCCTTTTTATGCCAAGATCCCTTCTTTAAATATAAGAAAAATATATTATAATTTTAAATTTTACAATAAAATTATTGAACTCAAAATTTTCAAATATGTTTTCAATAAACTTTTAAAAGCATTGCAAAATTGTGTATACAGTATGATCTCACTTAAACAAAAATACATATGTGTATATATCTAAATATAAAAAATACATGCAAGAATGGCCACAGACATGTTAATGGCGATCATCTCTGAGTGGCGGGATTTTAGCCATTTTTGCTTTTTCCTTTATATTTTCGCGTATTGCCTTAATTTTTGTTGTGTTTTTAAAATAGTTTTTAAAAGCTATTTTCCTTGTTTGTTGCAGGGAGGGTACCTGTTCCCAACCTTGGATGCTGCTGTTTGACGTGCTGTGGAAAGGAGGAGTGGGACTAGTCAGACGGTTTGATTGATGAATCTGATGGATCTGCCCAGAACTAATATGGGAAAGAGAACTTGTCCATGCTAATCAGAGCTTGCAAAGTTGTATTTGAATACCAAAACATGAATACTTTTACTTGATTTACTGAGAGAACTATAGCTGTCAAATTCCACCAGAATATCATCTCATTCTTTTCCAAATCACAGTGCGATGGGAGAAAACAAATTATGGAGTCATAGAAGGCCAGAACAAGAAAGAAATTTTAGAGATCATCTGGCCCAACCCTGTCACGTTACAGACAAGAATACTGGGCTCCAAGAGGAGGAAGTACGTCTTCCAGGTCACGGAGAAATCTCGGAGTGTGTGTGTGGTGAGGACCAGTGCCATTTGGGAGGCCTGAGATTATGTCCTCATAGAGCCCTGATTTATCAGCCCTGGAGAAAGTGTGTCCCAGCCCTGACTCTCCATCTCTCCCTTATCAACATCACCAAGACTTCCCATAAGAGTCTTGTCATGGCTCCAAGATGTCTTCTTATCATGGTTTAATTACATTTACTCTACAATCTTCCTGTTTTCTTCAGAGATGCCACCTCATCCTCATAAACATATGATATTGAAGTCTTAAGGCAGAATGAGCAGTCTTAATGCATTAATGAGTCGGCTGTTAATGTTTATTACTATCAGTTGCTGACTGAATCCTATTTCCAGATTCCAGAGTTCAGTCTCTGCTGAACCCATCATTTTAATTCCTTTAATGTATGTGCTGTAAAGATCATCAGCCAGCAGGGCAATGGTCTGGAAAAGTGAGCAAGGGATTGAGAGGAAATAAAGGAGTTGCTCCAAACTCTACTGCAGGCACATTCCTTGCCCTAAAAAATTGCTTAAACCTACGAAATGTAAAGCCAGGTTGCACTGAATGTGGCTGCCTAGCCATCTGGAAACACTTCTGGAAAAAGGTGGGGTAGGTATTACAGTTCTCCAGAGAAACAGAACCAACAGAAGATATATATAACAGATGGGTAGATAGATAGATAGATACATCGATCTATATATAGGAATATATATAGAGAGAAGATTAATTGATTGACTGACAGAGAGAGAGATTTATCGTCAAGCAGAGTATGCTGTATTGATTACCAACCTCAGGAAAGGACTCCACACACTTATGCCCATTGCATCTTGGTATTGGAGTGACCAAGGAAGACACTACGCAGTCAAGCACTAGATAGAACAAGTCTTTACTCACATAAAGAAGGGGCAGAGCAGGATTAGCTCCAATAGTATGCCGTGGTTCTCACGGCTGGTGGGTCCACCTCCACCATGGCCAATGCAAGGCAATTGCCTATGAAGCCCCAAGCTCCTGAGCGCCCCTCCCCAGCGGCAATAGAAGGACCCTGACCAGGTCTGAAATACCGAAAGCTGGGGGTGTGCCTGAGGGCCGCTGACATACCTGCTTAAACAGAACAAAGGGACACTCATCTGGGAAAAACATTTCCACACTAGGTGACAACCTACACGGGCTGTATGGGCTCTTTATCTCTAAGGCCCAAGGCCCGTTCTTATTCCGCCAGATTGGGGTGAAAATACTGTGCACATGACACTGTCTTTGCCAACATTCATTTTAAGGAACTGGCTCACGTGACTGTTGGGGACTTCTAAGTCCAAAATCAGTGGCTAGAAAGTCAGGTAAGAGTTGATGCCGTGTCCTGAGTCCAAAACCTGCAGGACAGGGCAGTTGGCAGGCTGGACAGTCAGCAGGATTTCTATGTCTTGAGGCAGAATTCCTTCTTCAGGAAACCTCAGTCTTTACTCTTAAGGCCTTGAACTGATTGGATGAGGCCCACCCACATTATGGAGGGTCAACTGCATCGCTTACAGCCTACTGATTAGTCACGTCTTAGAAATACCTTCACAGCAACATCTGCATTAATGTTTGATCAAACAGCTGGGCATCATACTCTAGCAAACTTGAATTTTAATGCATTGATTACCTTCCTTATGCCCTAAATCACTGGCTCCTCTCTGGAAGAGTATCACTGATTCTTAATTATCCTCTCACTGTGCCATTTCCCTGCGGGAAAATGTTCAGAGGGTCTCCACTGCCACTATAGTTATATACAAACTCCTTATTCTGACACATAAAACATATGACCTGGCCACACACATCACCTGCCATCACTCATCCCCATGCAGGCAGCCAACCTGTTTCCCAGGCTCTTCCAGGCTCTTGTACTTGCTCCCTAGGCTGCCCCCAGCCCTGCCCATCAAAATCCTACTGCCTGAGAAAGGTCAGCTCAAAGACCAAATCCATTCAAAAATCTTATTTGTTGCTCAATTGAAAAATCTCCCTCTTCTATGTTTTCAAAATATAGTTCCTTTTTTTTTTCTTTTTTTTGGGGGGGGGCATGTGGCATACAGGATTTTAGTTCCCCAACCAGGGATGGAACCACGCCCCCTGCAGTGGAAGTGTGGAGCCTTAACCAATGGACCACAAGGGAGGTCCCCCAGAATAGGTTCTTTAAAACTTTTATTTTTAATGTTCTGCCTTCTACAGAGACCTTTCAAATTCACTATATCCCTTTGGAATGTAAGCATCCTGAGGACAAGGATCATCTCGACATCCTCACAGAACAGGCGTTCAGAGATCCAAATAATTTCAGAGTCTGAGAAATAAGGGAGTAGAACAATGTTCTCAAGGTTACCAAGCAGCATGAGAATAATCTTTACTTTGAGGTGAAAAAAGCAAAGTCCTGCTGTAACTACCTGCCCCCTCTCTCCTCCTGCACACTGCCCTCTGAGACCACTTCAGCCCCACCTGTACACTCCAGCTGCCCTGACCACGGCCTTGGAGGAAGGAATGTAAGGTGTATGAGATCAAATCCTCTAATCGCTAACCCTGCTCTCACTTCAGAATCCCACTGTGCTTCCCCAGGACTGAGACCCACTCAGTCCACCAGACCTTAAAGGACTAGACTCCTGCCCACGTCCATCCTCTCATAACTAACCAAGAGTTACCCGAGGCCGCAGCTGTGGTTAGGGAGAGGAGCGTGGGCTGAGTCTAAAGATCTGGGTGTGAGTCCTGAATGTTCCACTCACCAGCTTGGTTAGTTATGTAACTTCCCCCAGCACCTCTTCCCCATCTGCAAGGTGAGCATTATTGATACAGTGCAATGCGTAGGGCGCAGGGTTTGGTAAGGAATAGGTGAGATGCAGCTCATGAAAATGCTCTGCAACATTTGCTACAGATCTCAGTTATTCCCTTGATTGGGTCTCATTGCAGCCCCTCTGCCCCGGAAACACTTGGAATCAGGGACTTACCCCAATTTACCAGCCTTTCATGTGGGGTCATGTGGGAGGACAGAGGGAAGGAAAAATGCTCACTGAAGTGAGAAGACATCATGAGACAGAAAAGCGAGAGGGGCAGCTCCCTATAATCAATGAATCAGTTTATTATAGGGTAACTTACTCAGAGGGTGGGATTGGGATGGGAGGTGGTGGGGAAGAAAATGATCTGGAAGAATGTGGCATTTGCAGATGCATTCTGCACCGCCAAGGGGCCATTGGGACAATTTTATAGTTAACCTAGGGTATGGGGGGGGCAGGGGTAGGTGCTTAGAAACAGGAAGTACATTCTTAAGTCAAGATTCATGAATGGATAACTAGTTTCATGGGCACCGGGAATACGTCACCAAAGCTTTTCATCATTGTTTGCGGACTAACTCAGCATACAGGTTACCTGGTCCTAATGACTATTACATAATACCTATTAACTACAAAGCCCTTGATGACAGAGAAGTGATTTGCTGCACAGTACAGTCCTGGATAGGGTCAGAAGAAGGACAGGAGAAACAGTAAGGGCCCAAGATGGTATCAGTTATGCACATTCCGCCCCCAACAACTTGATGGCCCCTACAGTCTTATCTGACATTCTTCCACATAGACCCAAGAGCCGGATATAAAGATTAAGATCTTTATATCAACTGATGTAAGTGTAAGAAATCCTAACACAATTTTCTTATGTTTCTTATGGCAATAATTTTGAAGTTATTTTTGAAATAGAACATTCTCTAAGAATGTTTAGGTCCTCTATTTGCGGCCCCTTCCCACATGGTGGGGTCAGCCTGCTGGTCAACCAGCATGGTCTTCATCTAGCTTTCATGTCCTAAGGCATGGCTTTTACTGACTGGATCAAGCTGGGACCCAATCCCTGACCACCCTGGGCTGGCTTAGCTGATACTCTCTTCTAGAAATGACAAGGTAGGAGAAAAGGTCAGCAAGTGGCAGGGTCTAGTCATCTGAGGGCACATGCAGGTGGCAGACCAGCCAGGTGAGACGGGAGCCCATAGCTCAGCCTTGGAGGGGCTCTAGTTGAGTGAGTGGCACCGTCCTCCTTTAGGTGAAACCAGAGAGTTGGTACCCATCTTCTGTGCTGGACAGCACCACCGCCGATCCAATAAGAAAGGGATGCTCCACCACTCCCTCCTCCACTCTTCCCTCCTTTCTTATTCCTGGAGCGTTTCAGCAGATGCGACACTGGCTCCTCTGTGGCCTGGCCTCACTGCCTTTATACGGTCCACCAATCCCTTCATCCCTCTGGCCTTAACTGCTCTTACCCCTCCATGCCCGCTCTGAAAGGGATTCCACCAGCCTTCCTCCAGGAAACCTGGTATGATTCCTTAAGACTAGGGAAGGATTCTGTCTCTAGCTCTTGTGGTACTCTTTGCACATTTCTAATGCAGCATTTATTGTAACGCACCACACTTGTTTGTTTACTTATTTGTACCCACTAACTTAGGAGCATCTGGATTAAAAAAAAAATTATGTTATATTGAGAGATGGAAGTGTCCGCCCAAAGTGGGCTCAGAGGACATCAGAAATTCTGAGTTAACAAAAGGACAGGATGGGTGGGTGACCATAATGATCTAGATGAACAAACTTCCTAACAATTGCGTATCACTTGGGTCCTTGAAGATGCTGGGAGTATAGGGAAACTCCTGCCGTTTGTGTGGGCCTTGGTTCCGTGTGAGTAGGCATGCATCAGCAAGGCAAAATGCCAGAGCTCAGCCTGGGAACTGTGACTTAGAAATAAATTATATAGATAGTCATCGAATAAATTATATAGATAGTCATCACTTTCTTATATTCTCCTCCCTTGCCTACCATGCTGTAACATATCATTTATGAGCTCTGCAATGAATCACAACAAGAAAGAAAATAGTGATCCCTTTCAGTTTGCCTCTAAGATTGCATAGAAATTTGTTATGCAATAAAAACAGCACTAACATTCTCTGAAAATATTCCCCTAGAACATACCTTCTAGGGCTTTCCAAATAGCTCAAAAGAAGGGTTTCAAAACTTTTCCTGTAAAGAACAACTTGAGTCTAGCACTTCTCAGAAGAAATGCCAGCCTCAATTTTTCTCGGCTTAATTTCATTTCAAGAATAGTACATTTTCTTCTTCCTCCAATTAAGCTCCACTGCCTGGTCCCAGGAAGAAAAGGAGTCGTGGTAAAGCAGCCACAGTTAATAGATGAAGAAAGGAAGAGCAAAGCAATGAGACTGACAACAAAAATACATTTGGGAGGATGGATAAAACCAGAAATTCATTATTTAAAAACACTAATAAAATAGCTAAAGCTTTGAAAAGACTGATGAGAGAGAGAGATAACTAGCAAATAACAGGAATGAAGAAAATGCCTTTAACTACAAATTAATATGCAATACCCAAAACAAGAAAATACTATGAACAATTTTTTCCCAGTGAATTAGAAAAGTTAGATAAAACAAACCATTTTCTAGATGAATATGTTCTCAAAACTGACTCAAAGGGGAAAAAAAGCACAGAATCCCTGCTGTAGTCTAAATGTTTATGTCCCCTCAAACTCATATATTGAAATCCTAACCCCTAAAGGTGATGGTATCAGTAGGTGGGGACTTTGGGGGATGCTTAAGCCATGGGAGTGGAGCCCTCATGAATAACATTAGTGCCCTATAAAAGAAAGATCTCTAGCCCCTTCCACCATATGAGGACACAGAAAGAAAGTGCCAGCTATGAACCAGGAAGAGGCCTTTCACCAGAATAGCACCATGCTGGCACCTTGATCTTGGGCTTTTCAGTCCCCAAGACTGTGGGAAATAAATTTCTGTTGTTTATAAGCTACCCAGTCTGTGGCATTTTGTTACAGCAACTCAAATGGACTAAGACAACTCCAAATAGACTTTAAAATATTAAAGATGATCAAGAATATAAAAATCTGCCCATGGGATCGGGGGAAAGTGATGAAACAGTTTTACAAATGAGATCTACCAACAACTGAAGGAACAGATCCCTGTCATGTAGGAATTTTACCATAAAATAGAAAAAGAGGAAGAATTGTCCACCCCAAAACACACGTTACATGACCAGTATTACTCCGATATCAAAACCAGGTTAGAATGATTTAAAGAATGAAAATAACAACACTAATCTCACAAACACTGATAAAAACCTCCTTAATAAAATATTAGCAAAGAAGATTCAGTGATTAGAAAACAAAACAAAAATTATGACCCAACTGGGTAACTGGTTTTATCCCAAGAATATGAGTTAAGTTTAGAAAAACCTATTGTTTTTTAAATCTATATTTTATCTACTATCACATTAGCTGAATAAAAGGGAAAAACAAAATCATCTCAGTAGATGGAGAAAAACTTTTTTTTAATTTATGATTTAAAAAACATAGCATATTTGTTTGCAAAATTAGAAGGATATTTCCTCAACTTAATAAAAATTTTGACACAACAAAAAAATCATACTTAATATAGAATAAGAAAAACATTTGATAAAATTAACATCATTAAAAATTAAAAACACAGATTCACAGATATAGAGAACAAACTAGTGGTTACCAGTGCGGAGAGGGAAGCGGGGAGGGGCAAGAGAGAGGTAGAGGATTAAAAGGTACAAACTATTAGGTATAAAATAAGTTACAAGGATATATTGTACAACACAGGGAATATAGCCAATATTATATAATAACTATGAATGGAGTATAACCTTTAAAAGTTGTGAATCACTATATTGTACACCTGAAACATATAATATTGTACAGCAACTATACTTCAATTAAAAAAAATTAAAAACAAATGCCATGCACATATATTTGGAGAAAACTGTAATTCGAAAAGATATACACACCCCAGTGTTCATTGCAGCACAATTTACAATAGCCAAGACATGGAAACAACCTATGTCAATCAACAGATGAATGGATAAAGAAGATGTGATTGATATATATATATATATATATATATATATATATATATATATATACATACACATACATACACACACACACAATGGAATACTACTCAGCCATAAAAAAGAATGAAATGCCATTTGCAGCAACATGGATGCAACTAGAGATTATCGCACTAAGTGAAAAACTCAAAAAAAGGAAGACAAATACCATATGCTATCACTGATATGTGGAATCTAAAATATGACACAAATGAACTTATCTATGAAAGAGAAGCAGACTCACAGACATAGAGAACAGACTTGTGGTTGCCAAGGGGGAGGGGGTTGGGGGAGGGATGGATTGGGAGTTTGGGATTAGCAGATGCAAACTACTATATATAGAATGGATAAACAACAAGTCCTACCATAGAGCACAGGGAACTATATTCAGTATCCTGTGATAAACCACAATGGAAAAGAATAAGAAAAAGAATGTACATATATATATATACACACACACTTATATATAACTGAATCACTTTGCTGTACAGCAGAAATTAGCACAACATTGTAAATCAGCTATAATTCAATAAATTTAAAAAAACAACAAAACAAAAGTGCTGTGCAAACTCGGAATAAAAAGGCACTTCCTTAACCTGGTAAAATTTGTAAAACTATAGCAAATATCCTATTTAATGGTGAAACATTAGTTTTAAATAATTTAAAAATTATTTTAAAGGAAGAAATAAAACAATCATTCACAGCTAGTATTCATTATCTAACTCAAACTTGAGAAAACTCAAGAGAAAAACAGACCAATTATTAGAATTACAAATTGAGGTCAGAATAAGACAAATATATATAAATAGGTTGCATTCCTACACACAAATATATATATATGCATACAATTTTAAAGCATATCGTATATAATAGCAACAAAATGTAAGGTACTAGAAGTAAATCTAATGCAAATGTGCATATTTTTATGAAGGAAATTATAAACATTTATTGAAAGACATTAAAGAAGTTCTATGTAAGTGGAGATATATCCCCTTCAAGGATAAGAGTGAATATGATAAGGTTGTTAATCTCCCCCAAATAAGCTATAAAGCTTCAGTTATAATCCCAACAGTATTGTTCATGGACTTTGACAACTTTGTCTTAAAATTTATGTAGAAGAGCAAAGAACCAAGAACAGACATGACAATTCCGAAGAACTTCAAGGTGGGTGAGGACCCTCATCTTGGCAGCTACGAAGGTCTTCCTAAAGCTTGAAGAATGAAGCAACATGGTACAGGGAAGGGACAAAGAAACCTACGAACAGAATGGGAAACTCAGGCATTGACATATTCATAGACGAAAACCTGACACGTGACAGAAGTGGCTTTGGAAATCAGAAAGGAAAGGACAGAATAGTCCAGTGTTTTTCACATTTTGTTTTACCAATTACCCACAGTGAGAAATGCATTTAACACTGTAACTCAAACCATACAGTCATGTGTATGTAGGTAAATATATACATATAACGAAAACAGAAGATTCAAGGAAAATAGTTACAATTACTATGTGCAGTGCATTCTGGTATTTTTCTATTCAGCCCTGTTTTATTTAAAACACACACACACAAAATTGTTGCAACCCATACAGTTGATTCCATAAGCACTACAGAGTTGTAACCTTCAATTTGAAAAACTGCACTGTGCAACAAGTTTCTTGATAGAGAGTTCTGTGCAGTGGGCATGCTAGTATGGTTCCCCAGGGGTTGGAGAGGGAGTTGATTTGTAGCGTTTGCCCATAACTGTGGTATAAAAATTCCTGCCGTGGCCCATATGAGCTAGCAATGTGTTTAACAACCAGCTAACGCCATGCCTGAGAATTAACAATGAACTTTCATGAGCTGGTACGAGGTAGCTGCAGCACGCTGCTGATTCTAGGATAACTGGTTACCCATATGAAAGAAATAAATAATCAGACCTGTACACCACACCATATATGAACATTAATTTCAGGTGAACTAAATACCTGACACATGAAAAACAAAGATGTGAATGTGAAATGTGAAAAGCAAAAGTTAGAAAAGTGCAAAACAAAAAACAGTACTATGTCTTTTTAACTCCTGAGTAGGAAAGGATTCTTAAATGATGTGAAAATCACAAGCCACAAAGGGAAAGCTTGATACGTCTGATTACATTTAAAATAGACATTCCTGAGCATTAAAATTCATCACTTAAAAAGTGAAAAAACAAGCCACAGACCAGGATACAACATTTGCAACTCATATACATTCAGAATTTTATAGAAATTCTTATAAATCAATAAGAAAAGAAAACCCTATAGAAAAATACACAAAGACACGTGCAATTAATTTACAGCAGAGACGATCTAAATGGCAGAAGAAAAAGGAAGAGAGGGAAAGAGGAATGGAGGGAAGAAGAAAGAAAAAGAAAAGCTCAATCCCACTTGGGTTAGATGTATCAGCTGGGTTCAGACTGGAAAGCAACATTCACACCCAGTCTTTCAATTCAGAGGAAATTTAATTCAGAGACTTTGGAAACCCAAAAGGCGAGGCAACCAAGAGACATAACTGCAGGAACCCCTAGGCTGGAAAGGAAAGAGAAGACATGGTGTTTTCAGAATCCAGGACCTGGGGCTTCCCAGCAGGCCCTGAGTGGAGAAGGGGCCATCCAGCTGAATCAGAGCCACGGCAGGGGCTGGCCAAGGTGAGCTGGGGCCATGGACACCCCATTGGAGGCAGAGTGGATGGGCAAAAAGACCCTGGCTTCTCCCGTTTAACCTTCCACCAGTGCTTCACATTAGCTGAATGAAAACGGAAGCCAGCAGGCAAGGGACCCAGGGAACTGTCCTTTTAGAGACGGGTTCCCTCCAGGATAAGAGAAAGGAAAGATCTGAGAGAAAACATGTAAATGCCCAACACATCAGGGGATGCACTGAGACCACTCTGTATCCACTAGATCTGGAATATTTCTAAAGTCAAACAATAAAAAACATTTTAAGGATGTGAATGTATGAGAAATCTAATACACTGGTAGTGAACGAGGAAACTGACACAACCAATTTTGAAAACAGAGGGTTTTTTTCTCTAGTAAAATGGAAGGTGCACACATCTGTGACCTAAAAATTCTACTCCTAGGTATAAATTCCAGAGAAAATTCTCACATATATGCACAAGGAGACATGTACAAGAATATTAACCATTTGGAGATGGTTTCAAAAGTGGAAATAATTTCAATGTCCATCGTTAGGAGAATTAATTTTTTAATGTTATATATTCATATAATAATGGAATACTATATCACAGTTAAAACGAAGGAACTAGTGCTACATGTATTAACATGGATTTATTCCTCAAACCATGCCATTAAAACAAAGCAAGGAGCAGAAGACCATATACAATATCATTCATATAAAGTTTAAAAACATAAAAGACAATTCTGTATTTTGCACAGGGATATTGTTTAGGACCACATACAGAGGATAAAGTATAAGAAACATGCAAGGGAAAGATAAACACAAAATGCACGATAATGGTAACCCTGGGAGTGATCTCGAGGAAAATGGCATCATGGAAGGGTCCCTAGGAGTCTTCATCAATATCTAAGTGCTTTGCTTCTCAGGTTAGGTGGGCAATACTTGCCTGTTCCTGACAGTTTCTCTCCACCTTCTTATATGTCTGAAATATTTGATTTTTATTAAAAAGATAAGGAAGGACTAGCATTAAATTACTTTATTACTCACCTATATATATATCAATCCTCATATTGGTCAAAACTCTGAAATGTGTTTATAAGAATTCATAACACAAAGCTGGTGTGAGAAATAGAAATGGTTGGTAAATTGCCTGTTAATTACTCCCTATGTTTTTGGACTTACAAGGAACTTGTGATCTTTCCTCCAAAAAGGTCAGCTCCTTCGTTCCATCAAATATATAAAAACCCAGAACATTTGGAGATAGTATTAGTGGCTAATATGTATTAAGTATGTCCTCTGCTTCAGGCACCTATGATCCCCACTGTATGTATGAGAAAAACAGGGCACCAAGAGAGGAAGTCGATTTCCCAAAGCCACCTAGCTAATCGGGGACAGAGCCTTTTCCACGCTCACTCTTCTGCCCCACCCAGGTCAGCCCTTGTTTTTCTGTCTTACCTCGGAGTAATTTTTAAACCAGGGTAGATGAAATAAGGGTGCTTCTGGCAATCTCTAGACCTGACCATAACGTGGAGGTTTCTAATGTCACGGAATAGAAAACAAAATTCAGAGGGCTCTCTGGGGAGAAGCGAGCACTCCCTATGGGCACCCCTGGCTCTGAGGCCACGCGACAGCTCCCACCAGCGTGTGACCTTGGGCAAGTTAATCAAACCAACTGCATTCCAGTCCCGGTTCTACCACTTTCTGACCCGTCACTTAGCTTCTTTAAGCCTCATCGAAAAAACAGAGTATTTAATACCTTCCTCGTTGAGTTTGTCTGAGGGTGCTAAGTGAAAGCATGTCAGAAGTTCTTGCACCCTGCCTGCTCCGTAACCTGAGATGGTTACCAACGGGGCAGAGCCAACAGTGCCCATCCCTTCCCAACTCCACATTCAGTCACCTCACGTTGAAATTGGCCATAGTGAGACAGGCTGGGACCTGGGACCCTTTGCTGCAGTGCTTGCACCTGGGCAAACATCTCCCCAAGCAACAAAATGCAAAGAAACTATAAGGGACTAAAAACAACTGTGTGCATGTGCAGTTGGGGCAAATTATGGACAACAAGATACAAAAAGACCAAAAAAAATATCAGCTGCCACTTCTGAAGAGCCAGGAACAAAAGCAGGACACTGCGCACGCCCCCTGCACTCAACACCACCAAGGAAGTGGGTAAAGCATCTAAGCCACCCCTCCAGCCAGACCCCTGGACACAGCCCTACCCTCACCCCATATAAGGAACCAGCTCAGCCCCTGCCTCGGGGCTCAAGCCAGCGAAACTGTGGCTTGTTCTCGCTCCCCTCTGCTGCAGCAGGAAGCCCAGTAAAGCTTTGCCTGAATTTCTTGTCTGGCCTCTTATCAATTTCTATTGATTAAGGAGGCTAAGAATCCTGGTCGGTAACAGCAGCAAAAGGACTTAAACCACAAAAATGGACAAATTCTACAAATCAGGGCTTTATTTATTTATTTTTCTAAGAGCTGGTTGTTAAACGTTTTACCAGCAATCCCTGTAGCACTGTTGGAATTGGCTTGCCAACTATATAAATATTAGCTATTATTGTTTAAGACGTCATGACCAAGAGGACAAAATGGAGAATGTTTAGGGGTGAAAACAGCTCCCACAAGAACATGGCCCTCCATCTCACGGAACACCTGTGCGGCACACACAGGTAAGGCCTTCCTCTGTGCCCAAGCCGGGACGGTGGGGTGCCAGGGAAACAGCAGTTTTTCCACAGCCGGTCCAGCACAAAGGGGCCAACCTCCACGGCTTCATTACTGAGTGAGCAGGTGGTATCTTCACGTGTTACTTTCTAACCTGACCAGCACTGTGCTTTTCCTGAAACCCCAGTAAGTACCGGGAACCCTGTACTTGGTTGCCTTTGCCACTTCCTAACTGGGTGAGGGAGAATGCCCCTTCTTCTAATGGTTTACTGCACAGAATTCCCATCTCACTGAAGGTTTAGAACAATTAATTCAAGATTTTAAAATAGGAACGTATCTATATTAAAATACACCAGACAATATGTGAAAGTCAATGAGGAAAATCTAGATATATAATGATTTCTGTGATCTTTTTTCTCTAAACTGTGCAAGAATGTGGCTATCCTGAGACTTGCCTTGTGACAATTCTTCTATTAGTAAAATATTAACTTGCTCAGAAAGTGAGCAATCCTCAGCATAACAAACACCTGAATGTATTTTACTAAGAATTTCAGCAGCTTCTCCCTTAGACATGTTTAGGAGCCAGAGTTATTTGTACCGAACACAAATAACTGCGTTTCTCAGCATGTTCGAAATGAGAGGAAATGGAATTGTAATGAAGTCCACACAAGCCGCCTCAGCAAACACTACAATAAAAACACTTCCCTCACTATTCTGATCACCACGGCTTGAGATGGCTAATTAGAAAATCCTGAGTCAGAACATAAGCTCTTCAAATTCGAGGAAGAGAGGTGCCAGCATCATTTTCAGATTTACCTCCAAGTGTCCAGTTGCTAAGAGACATATGGACAAGATGTACTGCAACATGGAAACGGTTGTTCCTCCCAAACAGCCAAGCTTACACAAAGCCTGTGTGGTTTGTATTTGCCTCCACGGCTACAGTGATGATTTGCATTATTTAATGTGTTTGCCATTGTACCGGGATTAAAGATGTCTCATCATCGTCCTATTTGTCATTAGCTGCCCGCCTCTCAGACCTGTCCCTTCCAGAATGTTCTCCCCACGCTATCACCAGAGTTCTCTTCCTAGAATGTTAGTCATTCATTTGTCAACTTCACAGTTGCCTTCTGCACTGTTATTTAGTTTACACTCTTAATTTAAATTGATATATACCCAAGCTTATTCTTGCCCTAAGCACTCCATATGATTTGCTGTCACACAAAGGAAGAAAATATTCGTGAAACATATCTGAAAAAGGACTTGTATCTAGATGTATAAAGAATGCTTCCAATTTAATAACAATCCAATTAAAAATGGGCAAAAGATTAAAACCCTACAAAAGACAATATACCAGTGGCCAATAAGCACATGATAACAAGTTCAACATCAACAGACATCAGACAAATGCAAATTAAAATCACAATGAGATACCACTACACACTAACTTTTAAAAGATTAATAATTCAAGGTTGTTGAGGATGTGGAAGGACTGAAATTCTGATACAGTGCTTGCTGCTAGGAATGTAAAATGGTACAACCAATTTGGAAAAAAAAAAAAAACCTGGCATTTTCTTAAAAGTTTGAAACTGTACATTCAAAAGCATGATTATCTAACTAGTATATGTCTCAGCATTAGATCTAGAAATATACACAGAATAAAATAGGGTTTAAAAGAAAGTTAAATGTACAGTTACCACATGACTCAGCAATTTCACTTGTAGGTATCCATCCAAGAGAAATGAAAAAATACATCCACAGAAAGACTTGGGCGTGAACGTTCTGGGGACAGTAGAAGCTTCTCTCGGGGTGACACCCTTCCTAAGAGCTGAGCACTTGGTGGAGGGCTGGGGGCCGTGGCCTGAGGTCCCCTCGGCTTGCTCTCCGGGTGTGGAACCAGTGCCTCATTACCAGGGCCCCGAGTTCAGTGTGCTGCCCCCCAAGATGGAGCCTCCATTCCATGAGTGGGGACAGGGCAGCAGAAGAGAACTTTAACCAGGAAAGAAAACGTGTTTTTTGTATTTCAGATAGGTGACTCTGGCATTCTGGCAGACAGAGAGAACAGACTTGGGATTGCCAAGGTGGAGGGAGGGTGTGGGGAGGGAAGGATTGGGAGTTTGGGATTAGCAGACGCAAACTAGTATATATAGAATGGATAAGCAACAAGGTCCTACTGTAGAGCACAGGGAACTATATTCAATATCCTGTGATAAGCCATAATGGAAAAGAATATGAAAAAGAATGTATATATAGCTGAATCACTCTACTGTACAGCAGAAATTAACACAACACTGTAAATCAACTATACTTCAATTAAAAACATACACAAAAAACCCACCAAAAAACCAAAGCAGAAAGACACCAAGAGGCTGGGGCTGGCTGAGGTTTCACTTTTCCTTTTTAACCAATTAGCCGCCATTCTAAATATCGTAGACCAAACAGAGACTGGGTCATCTGCCCAAAGGTGGGAGTCTGCAGCTATCAACAGACACAGCCCCAAACTAGTTTAGGACAAGTTTATGTGTCAGAGAAGGTAGACCACAGAGGAAGCTGTAGCCAAGCCTTCGCCAGCATAATGGAGTTAAGTATTCTGGAGTGGAAAGCATCTCTCACTCCTCCATCACATTAAGGTGAAAACTGAGGGCCCATAGCAAGCTCTAGACAAAATACAATTATCTTACCTTGGACAAGTTTCTCTGTTCTCTTCAGACTGTGGTAGGCAGAATGGTCCCCCAAAGACGTCGACACCCTACTGCCTGCAGACTTTGAATGTGCTATATTAAATGGCAAAAGGGACTCTGCAGCTGTAACGCTACAGATTTTAAGATCAGGAGATTATCCAGGACTATCTGGGCGGGCCCCGTCTGATTGCATGAGCCCGTAAAGGAAGTGAACTTTCTCCAGCAGGGGGAAGAAAGACTGTAGCAGAAGGGAAATGCAGAGAGATCTAAAGCATGAGATGCGCTGGATCTACCAGTGCTGGGGGGAGCCACGTAGATAGCATGAGAAGGGACATGGGCAGCTATACAAGCAAAGACTGGCCCCCAGCTGACTGCTAGCAAGGAAATGGGGAACTCCAACCTCAAGAAACTGAATTCTACGAACAACCTGAAGGAGCCTGGAAGCTAAACATTCTCTAGCACCTCCAGAGAAGAGTCCAGCCCAGCTGACAACCCGATGTCAGCCTTGCGAGGTCTTCAGCAGAGGACCCAGCTGAGCCCCATTGAGCCCAGACCTCTGAGCCATGGAATAAATGGGTGTTGTTTTAAGCCTTGAAGTTCACAGTAATTTGTCCTTGCAGAAATAGAAAACTGATACAAAACTGACACATAAAAACACATTTTTAGAAAGGAAGTAAGCAAGCAGAATTCTCAAGGAAAAGTGACTTTGAGTATAATTCCCTTTTCTTATTGCAAATACAGGACATAGGAGCCTTGGAGCTCTTTGCTCAAGAATAATAGTTACAATCCATACTCCCTTCTGTGCTCCTCAGTACACGGCTGTATTAAATGGGAGACTGAGGCTCTATTTAGGGGATTTTCTAAGGCCCTCTAGCAACACTGGAATGGAGAATGATTTCAGTGAGGTCAAGACTGCAATAGGAATAAAAAAAAAAAACCTGCACTAGGAAGACCAGTTGTCAGGCTATTGTACTGAGGTGATTGAGGGACCACAGGGCAGGGCTAGCTGGTATGGAGGAGTCAGATTGGAGGGGGAGACACTGATCCCGAATAGTTCTAGAAGAGCTGGCTAGGTGGAAGGTAGCACCAGTAAATCAGAGAATTCAAGAGGAGGAATAGACGTGGGAGAGACTGAAACCATGGATTTGCTTAAATCCACTTCAGCTGCCTTCACTAATCAAGGTGGTTTTAAGACTTGCATGTCCTCCAAGCGGCATGTAGCCTAAACAATCAGGTATCTATCTGCCCGAGTTGTTTTCCAGGAACTTGGAGCCAGCTGTGCCTAGTTGGAGCTCAGCTGATTAACACTGGAGAGGCCCACTGACCCTCCAAATGGGCACACATGAGTGGCCACGCAGGGACCTTCCGACGCCAGAGGGTCGAAAACTCCACCCTCAGCTCGTGCTAAGCGCCTCCACTTTTGAACGTGCAGAAGCCTGTAGCTTCGTTACGCCTGCGCAGAACGACAATCCCCCCTCCCCTTTTCCCGGTCACCCTTCCCCACGCTCCGCACGCCTCAGACGGCCCTGCTTCTTCGTTCATTATCCCATAATTCCCCTGAGTCCCTTGCGGATCTGAGACTTGTGTTCCCGCCTTCTGACCTGGCTGTCTTTTAAATAAACCCTCTCTTTGCTGCAAACCTTGGCGTCTCAGCGTTTCGGCTTGCTGAGCGTCAGCCAAACATGAACCTGGTCTGGTTACAAGGTGGTCACGGCAAAAGCTTAGTTTGGGATCTATTGAATTTGAGGGGCTTGTGGAACATCCAGGTGGTAACTGGATATTGAAAACTGAAGCTCAGCTGATTCTCAAAGATGCCAATTTGGGAATATTATTAACATATACCTTCAGAAGATGCTCATGGGTTTTCTTTTGCTTTAAAATACAGTAAGAAGACGGAGGAAGAGATACAAACAGGGAGTAACCTGGAGGTAATTAGAAAAGGGTTTGGAGGAGAGAGGAAAAAGGAGGGTAGAAAAGATGAGACAGCTGGCTAAGGTAGAATTAATTGATATATTACTAATAAACTACGAAAAAAGGTGTGCCTGGAAAGTTCATGATCTTAGGGAAGAGAAAAAGAGGTGGTCGGAAGGCAGAGGTAGAAAACGTCCCTGTTAGCCACAGGGAGCACTGCCACCTCCGGCCTGGGTGAACGACGATGGACGGAAGAGGGAGACGCAGGGAAAGAAGACAGCGTTGACCCAGCCACTCGCACCTGGGGAGCTTCCTGGGCTGGGGATTCCTAATTTGAGGAATGTTAACATTGTGTTCCTCCTGAGTACACCATTCATTCAGTGAAGACTTAGCTATTTACAAAATCATTTACAGGGGAGTTGGAGACTCCCCACACCCCGATTTCTGTAACAGCAATGCTGCCATCCTGAATACGACTGAAAAATCCAAGTTAGCTTAGGCATAGCCGCCTACGCATCCAACAGTTTCCTCATGAAAAGCTCACAATGGCTTTTTTTTTTTTTAACATCTTTATTGGAGTATAATTGCTTTACAATGGTGTGTCAGTTTCTGCTTTATAACAAAGTGAATCAGCTATATATATACGTATCTCTTCCCTCTTGCGTCTCCCTTCCACCCTCCCTATCCCACCCCTCTAGGTGGTCACAAAGCACCGAGCTGATCTCCCTGTGCTATGCGGCTGCTTCCCACTAGCTATCTACTTTACATTTGGTAGTATATACAGTGGCTTTTCTTGATACCCGTTGCAGAATCCCAATCTGTGAAAGCTTTTGAAGGCTGCACACAGCAGCAGGGAGAGAGAACAAGATGCCCACACAGCAGAGCTTAGGAGAGCTCCCTGCTGAACCGCCAGCTGTGGGGCAAGCAGCCAGCCAGGGAAGGTACCATTTAGGATGGAGTGTTCCTCATGTTCCCAGCTGGTCTAGATGGGCTCAAAAAGAATTTAAATTTAACCTATTCCAAAGCACCAAATGATTATTTTAGACCATGAGACCAGATGCTATAGTTGCATTATCTTTCCTGATGCCTCTAGTTTTGGCTAAGAATCAAAATAGTTGTTAAGGTTGTCTTAAACTTTCTAAACACATATAATCCAAAGCTGCGTGTGTGAAGTGTCTCCAGAATCTTTTATTGCTGCTTTTAAAATTCCCCGTAGACACTAACCCATACTGTTGCACTCAAACACATTTCTACCACAAAGATTAAAAAGTACTTAAGAATATTTTTTATTCTACTCTGTATCAAGGCCATAGACACACAAAATGTTTGGATCACTTAATAAGTTATAACATTCCATGTTTTCATAGTAAGAACAAGGACATAAATGATCATTTCCTGAGTTTACAGTGCAATGTAAAATTTAATCTGTATTGCTAATCAGACATCTTACAGCATAGAAATGTGATCAAAATGATCATTTGCTTTATCATGTCATAAAACACAAGAGCTTACTGTAGAACAGTGATACAGTTTAAATGGTAAGGAACTTTGTGATTCATAACAAAGAATCCTGTATATACTTGTTGCCATGATTGACCTTCCAGGACAAATATCAGTAGTAAAATAAGTTATGGTACAAAATAAAGTCAACAAGGTATCTATAGTGAAGAAACATTTGATTTCATTTAAGAAACTAAAACCTGGATTCTAGTTAACCTATATACAAAAATGTTCTTTTAAAAAACCCTAAGTAATCACAAATTTAGCTAAAACAGTTGAATGACACCTCTTCATTATGCTGTAAAACTATGGATCTCATCTTTGGAAAAGTTCAAATCATGCAGCAACCTGAAAAACAAATAAAAAGCACATGTTTCTTAGGGAAGATGTTTAAAAATAAAGAAGATCAGAGTTTACCATCGTAACCATAGTATTTTTTCATTTTCCCCATTTAGCATGTGTTTTCTAAAACACTCCACAATTATCACTTCTAAAAAATTAACAGTAATTCCTTAATATCATCAAATATCTAGTAAGTGTTCACATTTTCAATTGTCTCATAAATGCCATAATTTTTTAAAGTTTGTTTGAATCAAGATCCAATTAAAGTCTACTCACTGTGATTGGTTTATATGTCTTTTGGGTATTTTTTGATCTATAACATCCCCTCCATCTCTCTGTCTCTGTCCTGCAATTTATTTGTTGACAAAATCAGATTTTTAAGTGTTGAGTCTCCCATGGTTCTCATTTTGCTGCATCCCTGTGGTTTACTTTAATAATATGTTCCTTTTTCCTTTTATCTCCCAAAATTTAATAATTGGATCGAGAGGCTTAATCAGATACAGGTTCAATTCTTTTTGACAAGACTACTTCATAGTGCTCTCTCATCAGGAGGCACAGAATACCGGGTTGCCTCTCTTTTTGGATGCTCACCACCACTGGTGACGTACGTACACATCTACTAGTTTCATTAGGGACCGAAGTTGGTGACATTCTACTCCTATCATTCTTTATTCGTTTATCAGCCGAGGAATTCTATAAAGAATAACTTCTGCTCATCTATTATGTGGTTATCCAGTAGTATAACTCATACAGAAAAGGCAGAATAAATGCTAGTTTTCTTCCTCTTTATTCACCAGTTTTTGAAGTAAGGACTTGATCCCCCAGCACTCTTACTGTAATTTTCCCCCGCTGAACAGGAGAAGCAGAAATACTGCTTAAGTATAATTCAACTTGGAAAATACTGTAAATGGAGACTGAGATCTTAAGAGTAGCTCTGTTTAAAATAGTGCTGAAGGGGACTTCCCTGGCGGTCCAGTGGTTAGGACTCCACGTTTCCACTGCAGGGAGCATGGGTTCGACCCCTGGTTGGGGAGCTAAGATCCTGCAAGCCATGTGGCATGGCCAAAAACAAAGGAGGTGAAAAAATAAATAAATAAATTGCTGCTGAAAGTAATAAACATTTACTCAGTACTCACTCTTTGTAGTCACTGTGCTAAGCATTTCACACGCATAAATATTATCACTTATTCCCTCGGATAGGCGAGTGCACTAAAGCTTAGAAGGTTTTGGCCCTAGGACACTTAGCTGATGATTGTAGGATGACCGTAAGTGGTGCAGCTGGGATTCCAACCCCAAGCGGCAGCTTCCGGAGCTGACACACACGTTCAGACAAAGGGACAGGACGGCAGAGGAGTTACGAGGCCAACGTGGTGCGGCTCGCAAGCCTCTCGCCATCTGAACCCAAATAAAGGAGCAAGAGAGAAAACTACCTAGCAAATGTCAGGGTCAGTCACATACCAAACAAGGAAATGCAGGCCTTTCAAGGCAGTCATATTTTAAAATCATCTAGAAACCCAATAGTGGCTATATCTAACCAAATATTTTAAAGTGTCATTTTAGAGTTAAATAAGATCAAGGTGATTTTTAAATAAGACGGTCACTACCACTGGTTGTTCTTTGTGCGGAGTTCAACTCTTGGTCTTGGCTTATTTATGTTCTAGTCTCTGGTTTTTGTCTTGCTGTTTGGCTTTCTCTCACTGTGTTATTGATTAATGCTCACCCAGTTGCAGAGAATGATGGAAGATCAAAAGCTACAATGAGATGAACACTGCTTATTATGATATATTTTTAAAAAATTATTATATATTATGAAGCTTTGGTGGAAGAAGAGGTTGAATCTAGTGTCCCCAAAACTATCTGGCACCAATCTTGTGAAAGCGTCCACACTACCAGCCACTACCAGAGGCCATCAAGAGCTGGCTGTGTCTGACTTTTGTGTTCACATCTAACTCTGTGCATAATCCGGGCCTCCGACGCTTCATCTGCATGCAGATTAAACACTTTGTTATATTTTCTTACGCTGTGACAGACTATTGAAGTGCAGTTTCATATGAATAGGAAGAAATGAGAGCCACGTCAACTGCTGTTTATAGGAGGTCGTCATTTCACGATGCTGGGATTCTCTCTCCTACCACGTTGCTACTCACTTCATTCCTTGTTCTGTAAATGGCATTGGTCCACAAATGCAGATGAGGACTTTGGATGTGTCTAAACTTCTTTTCAAAAATTCAGAAAGCAGAGCTGGTGAAATGTATCCCCGTTTGCCGTTCCATTCAGAAGTAGGTGCTGAGAGAACAAATTCAAGGTCAAATCTGGAGAAAAGAAACATTTTTTTAAAGTCTATTACATTAACTATATTATGAACATGTTTCCAGTTCACTAACGCATCTTTTTCTCCTCTGGAGAACAAATGAATATATGAAGGTTGACACGCTTGCCAGAAAAGCACTAGAACAGAATGTAAACAAACATTTTGCAAAAACATACAGGTAAATCCACATTTACTAAAGATAAACTTTTGCTACAGATAAGAGAATAATTTGACGTTTTCTATGGAACTCATTAGAAAGAGAGCTCTAAAGGATCTCAGAGAACTCCACATTTTTATTAATAATTCGCTTGTATAAAGCACAGCAAAGAGCAACGACCAGTGACATGTGCATTTTCATCTCTGACTCAAACCCCTCCAATGAGTCCTTGACCCCGATAACCAACGGCCTATCTGACTTCTTACTGTTACTGTCTTCATGGCTTCAACCTTGACTTACAGTACCCCCGTGCCACACCCGATGTCACTGCTGTGAATGGCACCACAGTCCGTTTGGTTGCACAAACCGGAAACCCGGGATTGATCTGCCTCACCCTCCACGTCCAAATTCTCCCCAATCCTAGCTCCTAAGTCTGTGCTCTGCTTCTCTCAGCCTCCACTGCCACACCCTGCCTGTTCTCTTTCTCCTTCCGTAATGTTTCTACCACGCCCCACTGTCCAGTTTCTTAGCTCAAGCATCATTTCCAGGGAAGCACTGCAGCCCCACCAGTCTGGAGTCCTTTCGTAATTACACGTGTTGTAGAAATGTTTCCCTTTTCCTCTTCCTTATAGCCTTTCTATCAGGCTGTAAATATGTGGCCACCAAGATGATTATTCTAGTAATGTCTACCTTCCCCATTAGACCAGAAACTCCGTGAGAGCAGGGACCATGTTTGCTTGGGTTATCACTGCACCCCTAATGGCCATCACACAGGAGGCACTCAAACACTATGGAGTGAAACATTTCAAAGAAAAGAAAGGGTACAGAATTACAGTCAGAAAGAAGCACATCAAACCAAGTCTCACAAGGGAACAACAGACCATTTCTTCCCACGGCTCTGTAATCTGTTAAGTGAACTGCTGATGAACAGCCATAGCAAATTCAAAATTCTAAGCTGTACCTGCTCCCTTTGCTCCATTTTTGCAAACACAATTAGTTCTTATCATTTTCAGTAGCACCAGATCGAATGTGTTTCTACATTTTCCACTTGAGTAATATGTTAATCTCAATCTTAAGAAAACCCTGAAGTGAATAATTTCTCTCGTGAGGTGGCCCTGGGAGCCAAACATCAGAACAGAAGCAAGACATGGCTGGAGCTGTGGTCCTCGCCTGGCTGGGCTGCAGCTGGGTAAACGCTCCCAAGAGCGGACGGGCCAGCACAAGCATACAGACCAGCTCAGGGCGCCAGCCGGGGCTACAGAACCCGTCCCAGCTCTCACCAGACCCAGCCTCTAGGGCTTATAGGTCCATCTGTGGAACAAGGTGGGAAAACCATATGCTCTCTTACAACTCTAATATTCTGATTTTATATTTAAAAACCCAACAGAGACGTGTTTTATTTCTTGCCTTCAAGGTTCCCATTTCACTTTAGCAGCAATAGGAATCCACCCTATACAAAACAGTACCCCAAATACTTTCACTAATGTTCTTTCCTTCCCAGCACTTATAATTAAGATAGCATTACATAATTCTGGAATGTGATGTTTGTTTGCTGCGCCATGAGGGCAGAGTCCTTGCCTGTCTTGTTCATACTGTATCCAGGCCTGGCTTGAGGCAAGTGTGCAAAAAATACTTGATGAATGAATAAAGGAATTTATTTAACAAGAAGCCATATTGGTTAAAAATAAACACTATACTCAGAAGAACAAAGCCATATGCTGGCATCTATGAAATTACATATAAAAATGTAAGTGAATTTGTAAGGGCATTTTTCTGGGAAGAAGGTCTATAACCTTTCATCAGATTATCAAAGGGGACCCAAAAGCAGCTGTGGAACCACTATCTTAAGATATATCTAATTATACATAGACAACGCAATAAAATATAGCAATTGCCTTGTTAAATTACAAATAAAAGATAGTCTCCTCTGCCTCTATTTCCAATCAGTCTGTCACTGGAATAAAACTGCTAAGATATATAAATCAATACTGGCGTCCTTTGTCATCTGAAAAAAAATCTTAATTTTCCTATCAGTGGCATGCTTTCTGCAGGCATCTACTAAAGGGTGAAAAATAACTGTGATCCTTACATAAATGGTATAAATTCCTCATGTATTTTGTATTTATTCACATATTGGTCCCCTGGGTATACCTTTGGGTCTCTCAATGGAAAAAGTGACCAGGTGGCAGGGATGCAATTTCCAGGGGATTGTTAGGAGGCTGCTATCCTGTTTAATCTTCTCCTTCGCAGCACTGGAAAAGAGCTTTCACTGGAGCGGGAGCAATCCCAAGGTAAGGCTCAAGAATACACGAATGAAGGATTTCTTATACCATATCAGGATACAGATGGTTACTGTGGATGGTTGCTTCTGAATTTTTCTGAAGGGCAACTTACTGTCTGAAGCATTTATAGCCTTGAGACATGAGGGGATGCACTGGCAAACGTCCTGAAACTCCTTTCTGCCCTATGATTTCAGAAGTGCCAGAAAGGACTGGGACTCTTGAAAAGGTTACCTGAAAATAAATTCTGAGAATCCATAAAGTGCAAAGCAACATGAGAGAGAGAAAGAGAGAGAAAGAGAGACAGAGAGAGAGAGAGAGAGAGGGAAAGGCCTGCTTCTGATGAATGCCTATGAGGTCTAAATGTCAATGGAAGTAAACAAGCTTGTCCAAAAAAAATTACTTTCAAGTAGGCTGATAAATGACCTGAGATAAAAAAAAATCTTGAAATATAAACGTACACATTCAGTCTAAACCATACACAGAGCCTGAAGTCATTCAACACCGTATTCCCTCCTCCTCCAGGCAATCAGCTTCCCAGACCCACTCCTTCCTATTTCTTACACATACATATCCCTGCCTTCCCATTTTTACTGCCACAACTCCAGGTCCTGCCCTTCTATCTCGTGTCTAAGATGTTGCTCTAATAAGCTTACCCTCATCTATCTGGCACATCATTGTTATACCAGTTCTCCTAAAAACCCAGATCCAATCTCACAACTTCTTTGCTAAAGCTTCAGTGGCTTGTCACTGCCCACAAAGTAGTATTTCAGAGCATTTGGGGCCCCAGCTTTTCCTGGTTTCTCTAGCTAAAGAAAAATGCTAGAATCTGCAGAAAAACTTGCTATTTGCTCATGGGAAAAACAGCTCACAAAATAAACAGGGGTTAAAAATATTTCTCAAAAATAAACAGGGGTTAAAAATATTTCTCAAAACGAATCTGATTAAACATTTGTGCTCCTCCAAATGTCAGTGGTCGTCCATGAAAACAAAAGGCTAACCTGTCAAATAAGTTTGGGACTACTGGGTTAAAAGAAGTTAAATAGATTTGTTTAGAATTTCTCAAAGCCTTGAATATGCTAAGTTCATATTAAACTTCAAGAAGGTAACATAGTATACATTATTTCTCAAACTTATTTAATCATAGAGCCCTTTAGGGGGAACATATGAAAATTTCAAGGAACACATTCCAAGAAACACACCCCTGGGACTTCCCTGGTGGCGCAGTGGTTAAGAACCTGCCTGCCAATGCAGGGGACATGGGTTCGATCCCTGGTCCGGGAAGATCCCACATGCCACGGGAAGATCCCACATGCCATGGAGCAACTAAGCCCGTACACCACAACTACTGAGCCTGCGCTCTAGAGCCCGCGAGCCACAAGTGCTGAAGCCCACGTGCCCTAGGGCCTGTGTGCCGCAACTACTGAGCCTGCGTGCTGCAACTACCGAAGCCCACGTGCCTACAGCCCATGCTCCGCAAAAAGAGAAGCCACTGCAATGAGAAGCCCGCGCACCACAATGAAGTGTAGCCTCCACTCGCCGCAACTAGAGAAAGGTCACACACAGCAACGAAGACCCAATGCAGCCAAAACATAAATAAATTTTTTAAAAAACCAAAAAACATTGGGAACTGTATTCAATACCTTGTAATAACCTATAATGGAAAATAACTTAAAAAATATATATCTGAATCAATTTGCAGTTCATCTGAAACTAACACAATATTGTAAATCAACTATACTTCAATTAAAAAAAAACCCAAAAAAACACCACCCCTGGAGGAATATCTGGGAGGAACAGAGAGTGGTATAGGGTCCAGATTAGGGGCTCACATAACTGAGTTGCCTCGCAGGCTGGGGAAAAAGAAAGGCGTTCAAGCACCTTGTTTAACTTACTTGTGCTTCTGGAATCACTGGATTTTGCTGTCTTAAATGGGACTTACACATTGCTGGTCCCCAAACTGACACCAGAATATAGAAAAACTTTACTTTTCAAGAGGCTATTGTCAAAATGGATCAATAGGCCTTGGTACACTTTGACTTAGTGACTCTTCTGGTGAATCTTTATCCTGCATAGTTAGAGAGGTACAGAAAAATTTGTACTCACTATGTCAAACAGTAGAGGGTTGGTTAAAGAAATTATGGTATGAACTCAATGACCAAATACAATGCAGCTATGAAAAATCATAGTGTAGTGTGAGTTTTCCCAACTAGCACTACTGGCAGTTTGGGCAGGATAATTCTTTGCTGTCCTGTGCTGTCTTGTGCACTGGAGGCTCTTAACAGCATTCCTGTAGGCTCTTAACAGTCTCTCCCCACTAGGTGCCAGGGGAACCCCTTCCATCAGTTGTTACGATCAAAAACGTTTCGAGACATAAATGTCCCCTAGGGTGTCAGGGTGTCGGGCAGGGAGAAACAGAATCACTCCAGGTCAAGAGCCACAGGTTGAAAGTATTCTATACATAGTAGAATACACACAATTCACTAAAAATGTAGTTATAAAAAGTATAGTCAGTATGGCTACATTATTTAAAAATACAAAACAAAAATAATGTGTGCATTTAAGCATATGTGTGTGCGTGCATGTATGTATGTGTGTGTCTGTGAGAGAGAGAGGGAGAGAAAGAGAGAGAAAGAGAATGGAAAGATACAAACCATAATGTTGTTCCTTGGATGGTAAGATTATGGGTGATCTTTTCCCTTATATATTTTTCTATACAAATATGTATTAATTTTATAAACGGGGAAAATCAGCAAATCATCAACTTCTACTATTTATAGAAAAGAATATGCTATTAACTTTACTAAAATAAGGTTATTATCTTCAAACATGACTGCTTTGAAAGGGAAGGAAAATACTTATTATATTTATATATTACAAAATGCCATCCAGAAGTCAATCTCATTGTCAAACTGTCCTGCACCTCAAAAAGAATTCTGCAAAAGCAGAGAACTCAGAGCGGGCGCATTCTACTGGGGGACGGGGGAGTACCGTGTGTAAGACTGAGTCAACCAGGCCTCATAACACTGCTCAGTAGTCGAGACAGAGATAAGTGAAATTTAATTTGGATTTCAGTTTACATAGTAATTAGCTACACCTGCTGCTGTACATATTTACCTTCTACTGGAGTTAACAGTCAAGTGTAATAAAATATTTGGATAAAATTCAGGCAAGCTAACTTTTTTTTTCCTGTTGAAATTTTATTCTTAATGACATGAAAACTGAATTGAAACAGAAACATCCTACAAGAGTACAAATGGTCTACCTATTTTCAGCAATTCTGTTAAGTTTAGCAACATGGGAAAATGAAGAGATCCATTCCCTGGATTGCATGAGAAGATAAGCCAACACAATATCCTGTTCCCTGTTATACCCCCATACAGGCGCCTGGGAGACGCTCACAGGAAATTCATGAGTAAATGAATGTTACAAATATGCTAATTCTGGGCGAGGCACCCACGTCTGCTATCCCATGGCCCCCACCCCCAAAAAACCCTATGACGGAGATATTGATGTCCCTGTTCTACAGATGGAAAAACTGAAGCTCCGTCAGATCAAGTGACTTGCCCGAGGTCACAGGTTAATAAGTTTCCATCATACAACGTTTCGAAGAATTTCCTTTGCTAACTATATTATTTGGATAAACTCTGAGGACAAGCACAGCATGTTTGCTGAAAATGAAAATATTAGATAATACACCAGTCTCAGTTTACATTTTTCCTATCCCTACTTGCTCCGCAAAGGATTGAATGGAAAGCTGTGTCCTAATCCTACAGAGTAAGGTATTTCATTTGTTTTAACTATAGAACTTACTTTTTTTAATAGTCACAATCCAATAATAATTTAACCAAGGAGATGCGTTCAAGTTTCACATTCTGCCATCAGAAACTTTATTACTAAAATGAGCAGTGACATAGGAGAGTCAAGATGTAGGAAAGGGTGGTTTAACAGATAAAAAAAATTAAGCCTTAAATGTTAACTAAATGACAGATGTGACAAATTAAAACTACCTTATATTAATTCTGAACTTTCACTTTCCTTCTATGTATGGGACTCAACAATTATGCTTTGAATGAACAGTACTACTGACAGCCATCAGTAAACCTTTAAGGCTAGGTTTCTCCTCTATCTGCATAAAACCTGAGAATATGGAAGGTTCCTGATAAATGTTCCAAAGCCACGTACATACACAAGGCCTCTGTGTTTCCCATTGAGGGTCTGACCCCAGGGCCTTTGTGTTTTCCAGTGAGGGTCTGACCCCGAGTCTCCAGGGGGCACAGATTAACCGATGCTGGAAGTCAGGGCCAGTGGAGGGCCCCCAGCAAGGAGAGTGTACCTCCAGAAAGTGGAAGGAAAGGGAGGGGGCAGAGAGCGCACAGGAGCAGGAGCAGGCAGGTGAGAGCAGGGAGAGAGAGAGGGAGCAGGAGAGAGAGGATAGAGGCAAGCCAGAGGCAAAACACTCTCACCTCTCCCAGCAAACTGGAGCGTCTCACTCACTTAGAGCCAGTCATCCAGAAGTGAAAAAAAAGGGGCCTTTCCTCATCCTCAATCCTGCAGCCTATGCAATTCCACCAACCCAAATTATGTGGACCAAGCAAGACAAAACAAAACAAAACAAAACACACAGGGGACGTTGTTAAAGGGCACTTCATGTTCAGAAGCTGTCAACACATGCCTTTTCACCAATTCTTTTTTTTTTTTTAATTTTTTTAAACTTTTTATTTTATATTGGAGTATAGTTGATTAACAACGTGTGTTAGTTTCAGGTGTAAAACAAAGTGATTCAGTTATATATACACACGTTACTTCTTATGTCGAGTTTAACATCAATGGATAGACTAAGAGTACAATGTCTGTTTGCTGAAATAATAGTAAATGAATTTTTCTTGTACAAGCAAACTATCTTGAAGAATACCATGTCCCAAAACTGCCAGAAATACTTTTTTTAAAAAACCTAGCTAAAAAAGTGTAGCTATGTCTGCTTAAAGTCTTTTAAATGTTTGTTTAGGAAACGGGAGCTCAGTCAATACAAGAACACATGTATACAGAGGTCCTTCATAACAGCAATCCAAATATCTGAGGCAGGGCTTCACAATTTCCAAGCATTTACACTATCTTCTCTAGTCCTCACAACAGGCTTATGAAGTAAGTAGGAAAGATGTCATTATTCTATTTTGAAAATAAAGGGACAGGCCCACAGAGCTACATAATTTTTGAATACAGTTTCAAGCTAGTAAAGGGTAGACTAAAAACCAGAATTTAGGTCTTTAGGCTTTTTGATAAATGCTGCTTCCAATTTTCCACTTTGAAAATCAGTGAAAAACATACTTGAAAAACCCAGGAATTTGTATTTCTTTAAATTATGCTCTAAATTGCCATGCAACTACTTAAGTATAGTACATATTCTTAGGTTTATGTTTTAAGTATGTAAGAAGAGAAAACACTTCGATGATTAAATTCAGGTCGTCCTTCATTTGTGCAAATTATTTACTAAAAGAGAAAGAGGGGGAGGATGGGAGACAACAGAGAGGAAAAGACTAGAAGGAACCACGGCATCACCTTCGTGAGACTGTTCAGAAAATATTCAGAAGAACTTGGAGCCCCTGGGACAGCTGCATTTCTGTGGTCTTTAACTTTTAAAATGTCTAGAACTTTATCTCCACCATACTGTCATAAACATAAATACTTACGTCAGGTATTTTGTATGACTTATGAAGTTCTGCAATTCTTAGAAATAGTTTTTAATGATTACAAAAATGCTTCAGAAATATGACAGCTTGTCCAATTCATTCTTCTTCCAAAAATTTTGTTTTGAATTTCCAACTGCTTTCATATCTCTTTAGGGGAGATGGGGCATATGCGTGGTTAAATTATCTCACTTCCTTGGACTGTGCTAGGGCTCTTTTTTCAATGAAACAAATTGCCACCTTGCTGTACTTGCTGCCTCATCTTACCACTGAATTCAGCCTGACTCAGACTTTTTTCTATTACCTATACCAGCATTTCCCAAAGTGTGTACTGAGGACCACTAGTGATATTTAATACGTGTTAATGTAAATGAACAAAAATGAAGAGAATCTTGCTAAACAATGCAGAAGGAATCCCCTTCTTGGAAAGTCACAATGGACATTGGCATAGTAAAGGCTCTAAGAAATCCTGTAGTAAAAAAACATGTTTATTTTTGCTTAACCTATCTCACCAGATTTATTTGATTTGTCCCCATTATAACAAGAAAATCTTGAATTACCAAATTGGCTACACTGGATCATTTTCAATGAAACCTAACTCAGTATAAACAACATAACATAAACATAAAGCTCAGTACATATTTTATTGATACATATTTGATGTCACATTGACCTTATCAAACTATTTCTTTGGGGGAGGTGTACTAACATTACTTACATTTAGTTTTTTGGTTTTTTTTTAAAAGAGAATTAGTGATTATTTTTGTTCTAAGGAGTTCCTGGTCAGTTAAAAACTCCAACCAAAGGAGGCAGGGTATCAACTGACTAAACCTGTATGAATATTTAAAAACAGAGCTAATACCACTTTTATACCTTTTATCCTTAAATGCTAATTTCTCCAATTGGCTTCTCCAAATTATGTCATCCTCTGTTTTATTGAAGAACATCAGCTTCACTTTCCTTAAAAGAAAAAACAACAACAACTCAAAAAGTACTATTTCGATTACAGAATTAAAAATATGCATGAATGGAAAGTCTAAAAGTGAACTAGTGTGAATGTTTTTTTAGTGCCAATTAGGTAACCAAAAATATCAAAAATAAAGGAATCAAGTAAATAAAACAGCTTGGAGTGGAGGAAGAAGAGTGAGAAATGACGACTGAGGGATAACATGTCTGTTGAGGTTCCACTAGGTATTTAATCGATTTAGAATACCTTCTACTAATCTAGCAGTGTTACAAGGGGTAGTAATTAAAGACAAAATGACATACCTGAGACTGGGTATATTAGTCAAGGCATAACTCAGTACTTTAACCATTGGTGTGAAGCCTGTTCCCGCTGCCAATAAAAAGAGATCTTCCAATTCTTGGAACTGGGATATTTTAAAATTGCCCTCGGGATTGCTTACAGAAACATAATCTCCTAAACAATGAAATATACATAAAATCAGGAAAAACAAAAACTGAGACCGTTAACCTAGCTGAATTAAGAACACTAGGAGAAACAGGATGCATAATTATCAGACTACATCTCAGTTTTTAAGGAATGTAAGGGGTTTTGAGAATACTCATTAGGCTCCCAAGTATGTCATTATACTCAAATTATCATTATAATCAAATTAATAATGAGATTTCATTATACTCGTTTCCCAATATTATTTTCCCAAATCAGCTGGAGTCTCTAACATACAAACTACTGCCAAATATTTAACTACAAATTATCAATAAAGGCTTGATTGCTAAACTAAAACTAGGCACTTCAAAAGCAGAGTCCGAGTCTTGTACAGTATAGGGTGGAAAATACACATTCACTACTTACATACTGATTCTTAACCACAGTAATAAGCGTAGTAGGAGAGAAAACTGAAATAGAAATGTATTCTAATATTTTATGTTGTTAGTAAACGTGCTAACTTTGCCTCCATCAAATCTCTGAAAATACCTATCAATTAAAACAAGAGCTGTTCTGCATTTAATTCCCATAAAGACAAAGCAAGATCAGAAACCGTACTTGGGGCATGCTACCTCCAAATTTTCAATCAAAACAGTTGAATAAACCCTTTTCTGCTGTGCAGTTGATATAATCGCTATGTACCACTCATATAAGAGAACTGTCTTTGGGACATTTCAGAAATCTTTAATGTAACTTTAAAAATAAAAAATAAAGCTGACCATATTTTAAAAACAATTTCAAATGCTCTGGTTTATTTTTAAATGTTTGGATGCTCATAATTTTTCCCTTTTTTGTCCATGGCAGGATAGTCAGAATGTTGTAGTAATTGATGAGCTAAACATTAGAAAGTAACAGAAGCTCCTTGTTATAGTTTGAAAGGGACCATAAGATCAGAACATCCTCAGGAAAAAGTCAGCTGGTTGTTTACTAAAGCAGCCTCACAGAATGATATTAACTTGATAACTTTTGTCCACAGTCCAGTCCTTCCAATGTCATCAAATTGATTAGACTCAGGCAAGGACTTGATGCTAATCAAGTTCACAAGAGATTAAATAAAGCACACATGCCAGAATGGCAATGGATTTTCAGCCTGACTACCTGCATCTAGTGACCTGAGCATTACATGCCCCATCCAGGGCATCTCATTCCCAGTATTGGAAGACCAAACATTTGGAACATTTGGAAGGGCAAAATAATCGTTTAAAAGTTGCTTGATGAACATGGAATTGAAACAAAGAAGTGGGTAATTTTATAGGGTAGCTCACATAGGCCATAATGAGGCTTCATGAGTTACCACTGCCATGCCAGTGTACAACCCTCTAAGTGGCACCAGTATCTGTGCCATGACTAGTTCCCCTAGATGAAGTTGAAACAACACTGATCTTGCTATTTTGGCTTTCCTTTCCCAAGCTCTATGCTGACTCTCCACCCTGCTCTCTGCTACACAATCTCTATGGATAGGTTATAATACCATCAGTTAAGTTTCCACCTGCCATATTACAATCATGTTGTCAGTCCTTCACAAGGTGATATCACCTTCACTAGATCTGTAGGTACTCCAAAATTCTTTAGGTTCACATTTATGTTCAATATTTTGATTTATGTAACCACAGATGACTCATCACATCTATTATATGTAGACTGCTGAGCTTAACTTTCAGACAGCAACAAATTTTCTCTATTTCCAAATTTTAGTGATCTACTTCACTCGATATTACTGCTAATAGTGTCTTAAAAGGGGAAGAGCTCTTTTATTGTTAGGCAAAAGGCAGTGAAAAGTTGAAGACACAGAAAATGGAGTAGAAACAGGAAGGGGGAGGGTGTCTCTAAATATTAGTAGATTTCATTATAGTCCCTTTATTAATTCTTTCAAAGTACTTTTACTGAGAGCCTGTTATGTGCTAACTGCCCTGCTGGGTATGGAAAATACAAAGATAAGACATATCTATCCTTAAACTCAAAGTCCTATAAAGAAGGAATATTATTTATTCTTATCCTAGATCAATGAACAAAGTGTTAGTTACCGAGGGGTTCAGAAGAGGAGGGAGGCTTCATAAAGTAAGTGATATTTTAAAAAATATTTTAAAAAAGGTACTTGACAGGTAGACAGAGGCATTCTAAAAAACTCAAGCACCTAAGAATGAGGATGACAAACTCCTGGACTAACTGATTAGGTCCTCTTCGTGGCCTGCAAAGACTTGGATGCTTTTTCCCGCTTCACCTCTCACTATACAAAATACTTGTGCTGTTCAGGTAATGGAGACCCATCCAAGGCGTCAAAGCTGCAGAGCAACATGATGAAATCTATCATCAAGGCAGTATGGAAAAAGAACTGGAAAATGCAGATTAATAGAAAGATACCAGTGAGAGGCAACTGAGAGAGACCAATTACAGATTAAGAGAGAAATGATGAAGGCTTGATGTAAGAAGGTGGCAGAAGGGATAGAAAGGAAAGATTAAAAAGTCAGTGAGCGGTAGACTCAATAAAACTTAGTGACTGACTGGATTGGGAGGGAGAAAATGGGAAGACTCAGGGACGACTCGAGTCTCCAGATTGGGTCGAGGATGAACAGTGATGCCGCAAATAACAGATGAGGAATATGGAAGCAAGGATAGGTTGGTGGGACTAAGAGAACACGACTTTGGTTGCAGACATGATGAGTTTAAGATATGTGACAGACTCCCACAGGGAAATAACTAAAAGAAAGTGTAACTTGTGATCCAATCCAGAACACAATCTAGGTTAAAAAAATACATACTAACCAATCTGAAGATGATCAAGCTCTGGTGTGAAGAGTCCAGCAGGGTAGATTTTGATCAAAAAGTAGATGTATTTATTGTTGGGAAGAACTGGTTCCTTGAACTCTGAGAATAAGGAATCAGATACAGGTGTATATGGCTTCACAATTTCAGTACCTGGAAAAAGTCACAACAAAGAAATTCAAATCTAAATGAAGGTGAAGCATACAAATTTTATGATGCTATCAGTATATATTTAAAACTGTGCACTTAATGTGAACTTAATTCTATGTTCTATATGTATGTAGTACATGTATATATACTCTAAACCTATGTGTGCTGAGATAATTTTAACAAATCAGTAATCTACCCATAATATAAATAACCTGTTTTTATTAAGCGTGGCATAAGGTGATGGGGTTTTATGTTAATAAACTTAGACAACCATCTACACCATCAGCATGTAAGCTTTGTAATAGGCCACAACAAAAATGGCATTAAAAGTTTACAGAGATGCAAGAAGGTACTTGCATAATAATTTTAATTATACACCAAATTTTTAAAAAATTTTTATTTTATTTTATTTTATTTATTTATTTATTTTTGGCCTCACCACATGGCATGCGGGATCTTAGTTCTCCGATCAGGGACCAAACCCGTGCCCCTTGAAGTGGAAGCACGCAGTCTTAACCACTGGACCACCAGGGAAGTCCCCATACACCAAATTTTTAACAATGGATACCGATGGCCAGTGGGATCATCTGAGTTCCAAGAAGGGAAGAATTTCACTTTTTACTTTATATATTTCAAATTGTTTTAACAATTTAATATTTTATATATTACTTTCGTAACTGAAAAGAATGTTAATCCAACTACTTCTAAGAATATAATAATAAAAAACAGGGTAAAATTAATCAGAAGTCATATTTTAGCTAGCCAAATTCCAAAGAAAGAGGAGTCACCACATATTTGAAAGACCAAAATTTTACACATGGTTCCATCACATATACAAAAATTAATCTATGTGTAAATTATAAGACATTGACAATAACCACACTGGGGGAGATACCAGCTATTGAATGATAACGTGGCATTAGTGATGATGGAGAGAAAAACTGAACAGTGCCGTCATAATAAACCTGATTCACCAAATCCTGGCTGGTAGTCTGTGAGGCTGATTGCTGGAAAGGCTAGGAGTGTTATCTTCTGCAGTTTCAAAAGACTAAGAAGATGTTAGACATCGGTAAGAAAGGTATTTAAAACAAGTAAATGAGGTAATTTCAGGACGAAAATGAGGGGAAAAGAATTTACACAGTAAGGAATATGTTTACAGAGCTTCTTATACTAGTGGCACATGCAAGGAAATCATTTATAATCATCCACTCATTTTCAGCTTTATAAATTCAACTTCCTAAATGACAGACCCGTAAGTGGCTAAATAAGAGACGTTAGTGTGTGTTTCTGGCAGTTGTCTTCACGGAAGACCATCTGTGTGCTCCCTCACCTCTTTCCTTTAAGGCTTTGTTAGTAATAAATTACAGTGCTGGTGGCACTACCTCTGTGACTAGTGATAACTTCTTTGTTCATACAGTGATGCAGCACAGCCTATAGTTCCCACATTCAGGATCACTGCATCCACAAACCTAGAATCTGGCTATCACTAAGTCTAGCTGCCCAGAAACATTTTATTTATAACCTAAATGGGCGCTTCCTCGAGAGATTACTACTGATTCCGAACTGCTTATAGAAGAAGAAAATGTTTCCACCAAGCCTCTGCTTGCCTTACCTGTAATAGTTAGCTTGAAGTAAACATGTTGCCCAGTTGGCACCTGAAGATGTGTGCTTGGTGGCAGCATCAAGCAGAAAAGCTTCGTATCATGAGTCACATCTTCCTTGGAAATTAACTGGCACTTTCTGTAGTACAAACCTAGAAAGTGATTCATTTTCTCTTAGTGATGAATAAATTAAATAAGAAGTACTCTCAGACCTACCACGCAAAAACACAGGCTCAGCTTTTGCTCTTTAGTGAGCCTGAGTTTCAATAACAGGCTTATGACATTTTAAAAATTCGTCAGTATTTTGAAAATCTTATAGTGTTAGTTTTTTCCATTTTATTTCCTGTGATATCCATTTTCTAAAACCTGTAAGTACTTCTGTCATTTGAAAAATAAGCTCTATAAAATGAGTGTTATTTCCTCATGTCTGTCGTTATAGCATGTTAAAACCATTATAGCCTAAGAAATTAAAGTCTAGTTTATTTCTTCTTAAATTTACTTTTTAAAATAATTCCATCTTTTAAGCCTATAACAGCTATATAATTAAATTGTATATGTGAAAAATACTTGATAATCAACAAAGCTCATTCTAAATTCTTTTCTTACAGAATGGAAAAGTCCTGAAACTCAGATATTTAAGGTTTAACAATACCAGCACTATTCAATAACTTAGAAATATTTCTTGGATAAAGGCAGGAAAAATATACATTCTTGTGTCTCTGTATATGTGTATTATATATACACAAACAAAATTCATATGCATATGAATTATAGAACATTTCAATGGTCAAAATATGATTAAAACAAAAAATAAACTTAGGTTTAAGGGTGTAAGTTCTGATTATCTGGAAAATTAATTTAAGTGAAAAACTGAAGATGCCAAGTTTGTGGTACTAAAATACAAATAAACAAAAGGAATCAAGTATTTCTATAAATACGGGAAATATTTGAAATTAATACCCTAAGCTCAGGAAATATTACTTGTATACAGAGCAAAATAATACCACCTAGATTGGAAGATCTTGTTATAGAAGTTCTGAAAGCCTGAACATTTTCACTTGTAAATTTTCTTTCGGATGTAAACAGCATGCCAGAGTAGACTTTGTTTCATAATTTCCTCTCTTTTGTAAAACAGCATTTACAGAGATGTCAGGAATTAATCCTAATAAAGCATCTTATTATCATAATTATGCTCTTTTTTTTAACCTAAAAATATTTAAGTAGGTGCAGAAAGATTTACTCCAGACCTTAGGATGTGAAGGTCCTACATCGAATCATCAATGGTTAGTGGAAAACTAAAATTCACATAGAATCCTAAGAAATCATTTTGGCCACAGTTTCATCCAATTCTCTTCTTCCCTTGTCCCTTTTGCTCCCAAAGACCCTGGTCACTAAATCTTTCCATCTGTCGCCATGGTAGCTCAGTATGCACATAAACTTAAGAGTACATCGTTGCCAGGGCAAAGCTTAGACCAGATTACAGCTAAGGGTACCGTCCCAGAGTTATCCCGGAAGGCCTAATCCAGTACTGGACCGACGAAGGATCAAAGGACCTAGGCTCACCCCCAAGAAGAAATGAAGGTTCAAACGATCTCCTTATTCCTTCCTCTAGACCTTCCTGGGACCCAGAGTGGTAATACAATATGAGACCCCCATCTATATGTCTAAATACCTGAAAGTTATAAATCAGACAAATAACTGCTAAATAAAATATGTTCTACGCTGTACCTTGAAATATACTTTCATAATGTCCTAGAAGGCTAGGCTCGAATTCAGGATTCTTGAACTCCTCAGAGTTCCACGCAGGAAGATGGTGAAGGGATGAGAGCTGCACCCCCTTGACTGCCTATGGCCTGACCCCCCTCTTCTCAGCCCCACTGTCTGACCCTGAGTGGAGCCCTGTGCAGGTGTGGGCGCACCAGCCCATATGTTAAGGCTCATCTACTTGCTCTCTCCATAAACAGCCTTGGCCACTTCTTGGATAGAAGCGGATTTGGGGCCATTTGGGCAGGGAATTCTGGGGTTCCAGATACCTGGAGTGCAGTGGTGAAGGAAAGCGCCTGAACTCCACATGGATAATTCTTCACCTTGCACACTCCTCATCCTGTGGGAGCCGTGTGGCTGGAGGAGAGCCCTTGTGTTTTCCTCCAAGCACAGAGTCCAGGGCAGGTGCCCCTCCTGACAATTTCACCTCTGGCCTTTACCAGAAAGGATTTGCTAGAGTAAGTATGCACCTCTTTGACTATACTTAAAACACAAGGAAACTCTGGGTTCCAGTGATTGACTGGCTTTCCTTGTTAGAGAATTAACACAGTATTCCTGCTATTTAACACCACTGAGATAATTTCAACATCTTACCGATAAAATAATAAAACTGCCATAATTTCACAAGGACGTGCTAACAATAGGGTCTAAAAGTCTTACGGAAAATTTAAGAATGTTTTCGTCTTTCAGTTGCACTGAGGAGAGAAGTGTCACAGGCATGGACCTGAAAAATGGGGGAAAAGGAGTATAAAGCAGATGCACTGATGACTTCAGTCTGGATAATGCCTGTATTGAAGTGTCAGGTTTTTGGTTTTATAAGCAAAATTATACAAGAAAATGAGAAGCTGAAAATAAGTATGAGATGGTGAAACAAAAACATAAGACAGAAAACTGTCTGCCCAGAAACCTCACTTCTTTTTTTTTTAGTCTTTATTTTTTTATTGAAGTATAGTTGATCTTCAATGTTTCAGGTGTACAGCAAAGTGATTCAGTTATATACACACACACACACACACAAAACACACATTCTTTTTCAGGTTCTTTTCCATTATAGGTTATTACAAGATATTGAATATATTTCCCTATGCTATGTAGTAGAGATCCTTGTTGTTTACCTGTTTTATATACAGTAGTGTGTATCTGTTAATCCCACATTAACTTCTTTTAATAACATACATATAATATTGAGACATTCGGCGTAACACTGAAATGCTGAGGATAATATGATAATTTGGGTATCCTCTTTTCTTCTTGTTGGAAAGAAACTATAGCTTTCCTTCTAAAGAGTAGACTTTCACAGGATAAAATAAAGACAAAGCTCAGTGGGAGAGAGACGTGAAAGAGAGCACTGGACTGGGAGTCCATACTGCCTTCACCCTGTCCTGCAGCTCCTTCTTGCTCCTAGTACACTTTTTGTTTTTCTGGCCATGCTACACGGCATGCAGAACCTTAGTTCCCACACCAGGGATGGAACCTGTGCCCGCTGCAGTGGAAGTGCAGAGTCCTAACCACCGGAAGTCCCCCTAGTACATTTTTTTTTTCTAATAAGTTTCTTGGTGGCTTTAGAGGAAACATCTGAATTATTGCATTGATGAAACATTTTACTTTTTTTAAAAAAAATTAATTAATTAATTAATTTATTTATGGCTGTGTTGGGTCTTTGTTTCTGTGTGAGGGCTTTCTCTAGTTGCAGCAAGCGGGGGCCACTCTTCATCGCGGTGCGCGGGCCTCTCACTATCGCGGCCTCTCTTGTTGCGGAGCACAGGCTCCAGACGCGCAGGCTCAGTAGTTGTGGCTCACGGGCCCAGCCGCTCCGTGGCATGTGGGATCCTCCCAGACCAGGGCTCGAAACCGCGTCTCCTGCATTGGTAGGCAGATTCTCAACCACTGCGCCACCAGGGAAGCCCCCCCCCCCCATAACACTATTAAAGCACCTATCCACTCTCATTTTCCCTGCTGGAAGCAGGGGCTTACAGAAGTTAAACAGCTTGCCCAAGATCACAGAGTCGCTTGAGTAGATGTGGGATGAGGCAACAAGTTATGAGAGTTTCTCGCCCCAACTCATAGGCCTTGTTCAAAAAGTTAGAGAATCATCGTTCTAGAACAGTACATCGTTCTTTAGCATCTTCCTCCTTATTTTGACCACATCAATTCAAGCATAAATGTTTATAGATTATCCCTCCACCCTTTACAACTCCCTACTAACTATTTAATGTCCAAATTAAGGAACCAGTTCAGCAAGTCACAATCCATCCCAGGTACATCTCTTCTTCAACATCCCCGATTCCTACTGTTCTGAGCAACCACAGCTCTTCTTAGCACTCTTTACTACTTTCAATTACCTAAATACAGGTGTCCCCCGCTTTTCGAAATTTCCCTTTCTGCCACTTATCTTTCATGAAAAATCTACATTAGTACCTGTTTTTCCTAACTGAAAGAAATCCAAAGAGGATTTTCACTTTTACGAAAAACGGTGAAAAGGGAAAATAGCATTCAGGGTTTGTCTTGCAGTGAGCTGTTATGGAGGCGGCGTGCACCCCGAGCAGAGAGAGTGGCACCCCAAGCTCCTTCCCTGGGAACTACACTCAGCATCTCAGCATCGAGCCGCCATAACTTTGAACTGTGCCTGTGAGCATCTGTGCTTTGTCTCAGTTTACCTTGTGCATCCGTGAGCTAGATGTGTCCTAGGGTAGCTGCTTCTTCCCTTTACACCATTTCCACTTATGAAAGATTCCATAGGAAGGCTCTACTTTTGGATAGTGGGGAAACCTGTATGATTTACTTACCTCCTAATTTGCAATCTACCTTTACTCATGTCTTCCTCTAAGATCTTCCTGAACCAACATAGGGCAACCAGTTAGTGGAACTACACACTTAAAAAATGCTCCAATGGAAAATAAATAACCCCAAACATCAATACTAACATCTACAATACTTAAAAATATATTGATATACATACCTAGATATGTCCACGCAGAAAAGCCCACAACCTACAGCCATTCAATTCAATAGACATTCCATTTAGAATCTGGGTTATGTAAGGAGCGAAATCCAATATTACATTAACACCTTGGAAGAGGCTCAGAGCAAGACATAATATTGTCTCTTAGCTCAATTTTATCAGATGCCTGAAAGGGTGAAGCCATATGTTGCTGAGACCACTCCTGTTTCTGGAACCTAAGGTTGAATAGAAAGCCTCTGCACACTTGAGGGGCCTTGCCCTGGGAGACATTTTTCATATGATGTGGTGATGGACTGGAGAGTTATTAATGACTGAATGAGATTCTAGTAAAGCACCGGTTTCTTCTTAGCTGTGTATCATTTGATATAAATGGCTCACGGCCAGAGACCAGGGGCTGGGCTGTGAGATAAGAGAAAATCTATATGTTGGCCTCTGCCCCCGGTTCCTGGCACAGAGTTCCTAAAGCTCTTATAATATCCTAAGTGATAAGAACACTAGGAGCATCTCTTGTTCTTTACACAGTAGTTCCCCCTTATCCATGGGGGATACATCCTAAGGCCCCCAGCAGATGCCTGAAACTTCTGGTTTTTTCCTATATATATGTACATATTATACAGTTGTAATGTATAAATTAGGCACAGTAAGAGATTAGCAACAATAACTGATAATACAATAGAACAATTATAACAATATACCATAATAAAAGTTATGTGAATGTGGTCTGTCTCCCTCAAAATATCTTACCGTACAAACTTAATGCCGTTTTCGTCTTAACTAAGTACTTATCATGAACTGTGGCAGTAACTTTTGCAGTTTAAAGTACAACAGCAAAACTAGCACGGATTCCTTTTTCCTTCTTCACAATTTCACAGAGAAGATTTGTTCTCATGGTAGATCTTAGCAACCTCATAATTTGATTTTTTTTTTTCCTTTCCTTGTTAAGACAAGAACTTTCACCCTTTCACTTAAAGGAAGCACTTTCTGGCTTCTCTCTGGCATACTGGAATTGCCAGCATCACTTCCCTTGCGCTTTGGGGCCATTATTAAGTAAAATAAGGGTGACCTCAACACAAGCACTGTGATCCCGCGAGAGCTGATCTGATAACCCGGACGGCTACCAAGTAACTAACGGGTGGGATGCGCTGGACAAAGGGATGATTCACGTCCCCAGCGGGACGCCTTGAGATTTCATCACACTACTCAGAACGGCGCATAATTTAAAACTTATGAATTGTTTATTTCTGGAATTTTTCATTTAAATATTTCTGGACCACGACTGACTGCGGTAAGTGAAACCTCAGAAAGCAACACCACAAATAAGGGGGGAACCACTGTATTTGTCTTTGACCCTCATCTCTAACACGGGATTCCTAATACCCTTGTAAATTCCTGAGTAATAAGAGAACCAGGAACATTTTTGTTCTCATGAGGTGACTCTGGGTGGGCTCCTGGATGAGCGCTGGTCACCAGAAAGACTCAGCTATGATAGAAGTTTGGAATTTCCAGCCCCACGTCCCACCCTCTGGAGAGGGGAGAGGGGCTGGAAATGAAGTTAATAACTGATCATGCCTACGTAAGGAACCTCCATAAAATCCCAATAGCAGGGGGTTTAAAGAGCTTCCAGGTGGGCAAACACATCAACACTGGGAGGGTGACAGACCTCAACTCCCCACGGACAGACGTTCCTGTGCTCAGGACCCTCCCAGACCTTCTCTCACCCTCTGCATCTCTTCCGTCTGGATATTCATCTGTATCCTTTATCATATGTGACCTACTCTAGCAAATTAATCAAGCCCAGGGAAGGGGTCTTTGGAACCTCCCATCTACAGCCAGTTGGTCAGAAGGACCGGTGGTAACCTGGGCTTGCCACTGGCGTCTGAAGTGTGTGTGTGTTTTGGGGGTCGGGGGGAGGGATCATGTGGGACTGAGCCCTTAACCTGTGGGATCCGATGGTGTCTCCAGGTAGACAGTGTCAGAACTGAGTTAACTTGCAAGACAGCAGCTGGTACTGCAAAAAATTGCCTGTTATGGAGGAAAATCTCCAGGTATTTGGGACCAGAAGTGTCAGAAGTGAAGCGTTCTGTGTGAACAGTAAAGGAGACACATAGGAGAGAAAGACAGTAGGGAGGAAGTGAGTTTTTTTCCTACACAGGAAAAATCTGAGTTTTTCCTTTACAGAATCTGTCACAGTTCATACAGCCGGGGTCAGCCAGTTCATACAGCAGGGGACACGGGTTTGAGCCCTGGTCCGGGAAGATTCCACATGCCACGGAACAACTAAGCCCGTGTGCCACAACTACTGAGCCTGCACTCTAGAGCCCGCGAGCCACAACTACTGAGCCCGCGTGTCACAACTACTGAAGCCCGTGTGCCTAGAGCCCGTGCTCCGCAACAAGAGAAGCCACCGCAATGAGAAGCCTGCACACCTCAACGAAGAGTGGCCCCGCTCGCCACAACTAGAGAAAGCCCACATGCAGCAACAAAGACCCAACGCAGCCAAAAATAAATTAAATAAATAAATTTATTAAAAAAGACATTAAAAATTATTTTAAAAAAATATATATATACCTAAAGTGTATTCAGGTCTTTTACTACCTCACCTAGACTGATGTGAGCTGAATGAATCCTTCTTTCAAAGTGAGGATTTTATAGAGTTAAATATTAGCATTAAGTTAGGAGAAAGGAAGCTCTTTCTCCAAGACTAGATTCAATGGGGCCCTTAGACAATAGGGTCCACATCATAGCAAGGCTGTCAATAGATTTGAACATTTCTGTGCTTATCACTTTTCCTCGGTTCCATAACTAATAATTCAGCCAACATTATACACTGAAGTGCCTGAACTGCCTGAATTCGAAGTTTTTAAACTTTTTCTATTCTATCTTTTAGTATAGTACATAATTTCTTACTCCTTTACAGCCTGCCCCATCTATTCTGTGTTTCTTCTTATTCAGGCCATTCCGCTAGAAGTAAGAAGAAGACAGCAAAATGTCAAAGCATCTTACAGTTACTGTGCAAGCAACGACTTTACACCTGCTGGGCCGAGCAGACAATTTAAGAGAACAAAGCACAGTGAAGTTCCTATTTGCTATCCACAATGTATTTTTTTCTTTTCCAGTCATTCTGAATGCTTGTTTTAGGCAGCAAAGAAACATGGATGCACAGGCAAGGAAGGGGAGGGGAGGGGTGAGGGTGGTTCTTTCTACACCTGCAACGAGAGCTGTTGTTCCCTGTGGCAGCGAACAGCTTGCCTGCAGAATCACAGGCACCACAGAAAGCCTCAATTAAGTGACTGCTCACAGAGTGCTGACAAGCACATTTACACCTACAGACAGTACTTCAGTGTGTGTGCACGCACGCGTGTGTGGTGTTAGCAGTTAGGAAGCCCTGATAAAGTATAGTTCAAATAATGAGAAACTGCCATTTTCTTAGGTTAAAAAATAAATATCAGTGATTTCATACAGTTCAACTTGAATTATAAGGACAGTTATAGATTCTATATATATTTAACCTAGAGGTTTATAAATAGCTGCTGACATATCACAATTATGACACAATTTTTTAAAATCTTATTTATAATTTTGTATCCCAATATTCATTTACTGAGTTGTTCATTGGCAAATCTGTATAACTGCCTTTGTCTGGTGATCTAAGTCCCCATATTAAAGGCAATCACAATTAAAATAAACTTTAGGTTGGATACAAAAATAGCAATCCAATTATCTATTAGTTTCTGACTCTTAATAGACACAAGTTCGTTAGTCATCACACACATACACACACACAACTACTCACTCATAATCTTCATCTATTCATCTTTGGGAAGAAGAAAATAATTGGAAGCGCCCAAGTTACAAATGGTAGTTTGGTTCTAGTCATATAATTTAATTTACTAACTATTACAGCTGGATTAAAGGTAAAAACGAAGTAGTTTCTCTTCTCTGATTATGTTCTTTGCTATATTTGAATCTTTTGTATAAATAAATTCTAGAAATGACATGAGAAGGTAGTGCACTAAGTCTTCAACTTACATGCTTATTTTCAAACTTAAATTTTTAAACTAAGACATTTCAGTAAGAGGAAGCCAGCTTGAAAACCAAGAAGCCACGTGATAGACTGAACATTTGAAGCTACTGACAGCAAGTTAATCATAATACTCTGATCATGTAAGTATTCAGCTTTGCTAGTGCAGAAACTAACCTATCGTTTTTGTCATGATTTAAGGAAGAGAAAGGACAAAGAAGAAATCATCTATGCTAATTCTGTCAAACAAATTAAAAAAAAAAAAAAAACCCCTGAACTCTGAGTCATTTTCCAAAGTGGAAAATCTAATTCACTGAAAAATACATGCATGGCTCTAATTTCAGACAAGAAAGCTAAAGCGAACTACGGTGGTTCATGATTCAAGCCAAAATTTATGGCAGGGATGAAAGAGTTCATGGAAAGCCTCAGGAAATTATAGAAAAGAATACTTGAGCAATGTTCATTCTATTTCCAAATGGAGGTCAGCCTGGGTTCTCAGTATCATTTATTTCTAGGACTTAGCTTTTACCTGGTTTGCTATGATTTTCCAATTACTAGAGAGTCGGATAATTTCAGGGCAACAGACTTCACTTTAATAATACCTCTTTTCATTTTCACTGTCTTTTACCTATTCTCTTCTGATCTGCTACATCACTCAGTTATTCCTCTATGTTCTCTCTCCCTACCTTATACCACACAATTGAGATCTCCTGCTCTGGGAAAATGACTCTATTTGAACTTTCCCACATATGGCTTACATTTTCTTTCTTTACCACTTGCAAAAGGTCTGGCACAATAAGTACCCAGTAATTATACCTGGAAAGCCCTTCATAGTTTTTTGGGGTTTTTTTTAAAGCCACTTTCAAAACATTGCTTGATATTCACCTCCTTCATTCATGGAGAGTCATTTAAGGTCAAATTCATCTGCATCTGTTTGTTCACTTAAGGTAACCTTAGAATACATTCAAGTTTGCACTATGTAACTTGCTCTTACTGGCCTATTTCTTGATACAAGTATTCTTCAGTCTCATGTTTGTGTATGTCCTTTCTTCCGCCTGGGAAAATAATTTCTGATGCCTTTTATTTGTTTCATACCACGATACCTAAAATAGCCTTCTACACACAGTGTGTACTCAAAATACAGCCACGTGATACTTTTCTGAAAATTAAAATACTATCCACAAATACATTCTTATAATTTTAAATATTTAAAGATGCTAAACTGAATACATGCAGTTAGTTTCTTCTAACCCCTCCCTAAAATAACAGCAAAGATTTTTTTTTTTCTGTGTGTGTGGTTGTTTTTTTAAGGCCTAGCCTGCAAGGACAATAAGAACAGAAATAAAAAAGCAACAGAAGTTTGGGAGCTGACAAAGCAAAGAGACGACTGGTAACTGACTCAGTAGACTCCGTAAAGCTAAATCCGAAGCTAGACAAACAAAAAGCCAAGAATCAACCCATCTGTAATATGAGATCCCTTTGAGGCTCAGAAATTGGCAGGACCAAGTATCTCTAGAATCAGAGTGAAGGCAGAGCTAAAACCACTTTCTGGAAGAAAGTTCATTTAAGAAGCCTAGATGCCGCCTCCCCCGCTTTCTGAAGTCCTCCCCTACTTCACACGGCCACATGACTGATTCTCTCCTATTCTGGCAAAATATCAGAATTTTGCTCTCTCCGTAGAGGGCAAAACAAAGGGTCTCTAGACTGGGTATATGTTATAGGCTGAACTGTGTCCCCCTCAATTTTCAACATCAAAGTCATAACCCCCAGTACCCCAGAAAGTGACTATACTTGGAGACAGGGTATTTTAAAAAGTAAGTGAAAATGAGGTCATTAGGGTGGTCCCTAATCCGATGTGACTGACGTCCTTATAAGAAGAGGCAATAGGGACACAGACACACGCAGATGGAAGACCATGTGAACACAGCCATCTGTAAGCCAAGGAGGGGCCTCAGGAGAAGTCAACCCTGCCAGCACCTTAGTCTCAGACTTTTAGCCTTCAGACTGTGAGAAAATAACTTTCTGTTGTTAGGCCACCAAATCTGTGGTACTTTTTCACAGCAGCCTTAGTAGACTAATATAGTATACTAGGCAAAAAAAAGGAAATTAAGTTTACAGATATCCCAGCCTTCTTTTCCCGTATAACTTCTGAAATGCTGGATGCGGGGTAGAAGACTGTTTACCCGAGAGACTCTGACAAATACTGGTGTCAGACTTTTCCCGAAGAAACCATCCAGCCACATACTAAATATTACTGTCAACAAGCCACACCCACATGCACAGAGTTTCCAATCAGCTTTTAGAGTTCCACCCTGAAATACAAGCAGATGGTCAAGGATCAGCAGACATTCAAAGAAAGCATCTAATATGAAAGACAGACCAAAATAAACAAACTGTAGGAACAGAGGCTACACAGGGAGACAAAAACTCTCAAACACTATAATTCTTAAAAAGAGAAGATAGAAAATAGGATGCTAAAACAAAGGAACAAAAATCAAAAGAGTTCTCCAAAGTTAAAAATACGAGAGTAGAAATGAGTATCACAACAGCAGAGCTGGAAGACACAGCGGAAGAAATCTCCCAAAAAGTAGAAGAAAAGGACAAAATTGAAAATGAGAGAGAAAAGACAAGATAATTAGAGAACTGGTTAAGAAGGCTTAAAGTAAGACTATTTCTAAAAAGTAAGAACAGACCATGGAGGGAAGAAATATCAGTATTCCCCAGGCCTGAGGGTCTTAAGTTTCTGTAATGGAAATATTAGCAAAAAAGGATGAACATTCGGCACAGAAGTTGAAAGCAGACCCCCCATTAAGGTACATCAAACTGTGAAATTTCAAAACACTTGGAAGAGGCAAATCCTACCAGTTTCCAAAGAGAAAATATGGAGTGCATTCACTTTGTGAAAATTCATCAAGTAGAACACTTGTAATATACACCTTTGCCTATAAATGTTATAGTTACATAAAAAGCTTTAAAAAATAAAGAAAGGAAAGAAATGAATGGTATCATCCTTTAGGAATAAACTCAGAAACTGGTTTAGGTAAGCAGAGAGACAGTAAATGTGCCTTCTCTAACAGAAAAAAACTAGATGTGCCTACAAGGCATAAACTTAACTTGTTTCTGAACCTTTTATAAAAAAAAAAAACCTCAAGGAGTGAATGGTTGGACAAGAGTTTGAGTGGGTTTCTACATTTAGGTATCATTACCAAATGACCTTTGTTATGTCTAAACATTAGATAGCAGAGTCAGAAATTTAATTTCTGCTTAAAAAAAAAAGGAGGATAACAGACACAATGTCCATTTTCAACTCCTTAGAGAGAGATACAAGGACACTTTGGCTCACTGCAAGTGGCCTTCCAAACTCTGATACAACTGAGCCACTGACACAACATTTTCATTAACCCAGGACTCAAAATAATAACACAGCCTACCTGTATCTTTCTTTGGAATAAGTGAATTATGATTCTCCAGGGGATGACCAAGGCATTTCCAAGAAGTATTCTCTTTTTTCTTCAGGACAATCTCTATTTTTCCCACATTCTCAACAACTCGCACTGAAAAGAAGATAAATTCCATTTGTATTCATTGATACTAAATGTAAGGTTTTACTTTTAAACCAATCTTTCTCAAACAACCCAAATGTCCCAATCAGATATGAATGACACTGAGCATTTGTGAGATAAATAAAATTCTGTGTACATGTTCATCAAAATTGTTTATGCCTTATATGGTGTTAAATCCAGTTTATGTTGGATTCAGACTAACTTCTTTCAAATTAATTTATCAAGGGTCAAACTAATACATAATGCTAGTTTTCATACAAGCTCAAATAGAGCCATGACAACTAATTAACACATAGCTTAAAAAAAAAAAAACTTAAATATACAAATTAGCCATTGAATGGATCCACAAAAGCAAATTTAATTTATACTCTTTTAACATTTCTTGGGATTTGAGGGGTTCTTATGAGTGAATTCAGTAAACCAATATTGAGCCTAATTAACATAGAAAAAGCTTCAGGAGAATGAATCCCAATAAAGTGCATGTCAATCTTTGATAATTAAAAATCTTTTAGATTCTCTTTTTATTTTTGAATGTTTAAAATAGTTTAGAATACATGAGTACAATAATAAAATTAACTTTTAAAATTGATTAAATTTTATGAATTGAATGTGCTTTTAAAGACCTAAAGTATATTTCTTTTTGTCTTTAGAAACAATCTGTCCTTCCTCACTGTAAACACATAATTCAGTAGCAATGTAACAACTTTTAAACACAGATTAATCAAATCAATTCAATGAGCACTGATTTAAAGCTTAACAAACATAAGAAGTCCTTGACTTTAAAGAGATTAATTTATACAATTTATAGAACTTACTACGGTATAAAGAAAAGGGAAGGTATAGAACCGGTGTAAGGTACTCTGACAGTACTTTAAAACAAGAAACCACATGTATATATGAATATAGAATGGAATATTATTCAGCCTTAAAAAAAGGAAGGAAATCCTGCCACTTGCAACGACATATGATAAATCTAGAGGGCATTATATTAAGTGAAATAAATAAGACAGAGAAGACAAATAGTGCGTGGTATCATTTATATGTGGAATTAAAAAAAAAAAAGTCACACTCATAGAAACAGAGAGTAGCAAAATAGTGCCAGGAGTTGGGGCAGGGGGAGGGGGGAATAGAGAGAGCTTGATAAAAGGGTACAAACTTTCAGCTACAAGATGAATAAGGTCTGAGGATCTAATGTATAACATGGTGACAACAGTTGATGACACTGTCTGGTATAATTGAAATTTGCTAAGACAACAGAACTTGTGTTCATACGCATACACACACACACACACACACACACACACACACACACAAAGGTAAATATGTGAGGTGATGGATGTGTTAATTTGATTGTGTGAATCTTTTCACAGCATATACCTTTATCAAATCATAACATTGTACACTTTAAATCTTTAAATATATTGTAATTTTGTCAATTATATTTCAATAAAGCTAAAGAAAAACACAAAAAACAAGAAACCACCATTCTTTGATGAGTCTTCTATTGCTAAACAGCTGTCTAAAATCCACATTGTGTAGTTTTACATGCAGAAATATTCATAATTTAATGTGCTCTGTCAATATTAAATATTTGAATATATACACCTAAGAAAAATTTGTCTGGTCTGGTCAAGTATATTTCTACAAGCTGCATGTCAGGAGTAGGGCCGGAAGGAAGAATGGGGACAGGAATTTTTTTTCTAAGGAGAGGAAAAGGAAAGGGCAAAGAGATGAGATGAAAAAGGGGAAAGAAAAAAGGCGTGGGGGGAACTGAAACCAGAGGGAAAAGAGTACATTTAAAAATTAACGTATTTGCTTATATAGAAAACATCATGTCCTTGTCTGCAACATGAAAATATACAAATGAATAATAAGATAAATGCTGTCCACCCCTCCATGTGTGTGTGTATATATATGTGTGTGTGTATATGTACAAAGATAAATTATTTTTGGTAGCTTACCAGAAAAATCTTCCTGAATCTCATGACTTAGGGCTGGAGAAAAAAAAATTTCAGTTAAGATCCAGCTTCAGTTCCTATGGTCTACAAACACCATATAAGATCATTTAAATGGTTCTTTCATGCATCATTTCAAATCTCTCAAACATATCCTGAGAAGTCAAAAGAAAGAAACTGAACACAACCAAAATACTGTATACAATATTTTGAGACAAATTACTTAAATATGTATCTTCAATTTTTCCATTTCTCTCCCTATTAATTAAGGAGTAAATACTCAATTGCCCACAGGTGGATAACCCACACTGGTGCAGGGATAGTCCCAGATTGACAATGCTACAAACCAAGACGGGAGCAAGGCAGGGAGAGATAGCACGTGAAACACACATACTCCAGGGTGTGCACGTGCGTGTGTGAATACAGGCCGGGACTGGGTCTAGCTCAGCGTTTCCTTTCTTACTGTTCTCTAAGTTGAATATTCATTCAGTTATTGAAAAAGAAAATTATTGGGCATCTATGCGTGTTATGCACTTTCCAGGTGTTACAGTTATCACAGTTAGTAAAAGAGAAAAAGCCCTGCTCTTATGGAACTTACATTCCAGCAGAGGGTGATGCAAGAAGTATTTTTACAAACATCTGCTCTAAAGTTCACTGTGTTAATATAGTTATGTGGAACTTAAAATTCTGCATTATTTTAGTCCTTCTGATCTAATATTAGCAACCAGGAGTTTCACATTTTTGACTGTGGAATTTTTGTTTGTTTTTTATATGTGTGCAAGATACAGTTAGCTACAGTGTGAACAGAACTAGCCATAAAGTATTTGAAACATAATAAATGCTGACACAGAGGTCTTCCTTAAAGAAAAATCATGCCAGAGCTAATGAATAATGTATACTTTTCTAGACATCTGAGTTTTTGATTAAAACTCTCCCTAAGAGGCAATATATATTATATATTATGCTAGCAAAAAATAGGGTAGCATGTATTTCTAGAAGAAATGTTTAAGATTTGAGGTTGATTAATGAATGGGGGGAAAATAAGAAAGAAAAAACATTTATCAACTCCAATCAAATTCAGGACTAAAGGTCCTTCATTAATATGGTAAAGCCATGAGCTGAATCTTGAGTCACCTGAGGCCTGGAGAATTTCAGTCTCTGTTTTGCAAAAGTAAATGAAACATTCTCTACATAAGAATGTGTGCTTAAAATACAGTTTTCTTCTTGCTGTTTTGGTTTGTTTCATTTCTACTTTCTAACTAGAATAACATTACCTTCTTTAAAGGAGAAAAGGATGAACTCCTAGAGTCATTATGGGTGAGAAATGGATTAAGAATCTGCTACCTTGATTCTAGATTTTAGTCCTGATTTCTTTCCCCTGATAGATCTGTAACCTCTCAAAACAGACAGAAGTGAAGTGTATGGTAGGTCTTTGCCCATGAAGGGACAGGCAGCTGAGGGGTACAGTATAACCTTGCGGCTGGCAAGAGACAGGCCGATAGAACAGCGCCTGGTGATGTCTACTCAGCGGGAGCACATGACAGGCAGGCCTCCGGAGATTTATTTGTAGGTATTAAGTTACAGAGTCTTACAAAGCTGGGCCAACAAGTATTTCATATGATTATTGATTTTGATCGCACCTAATTGTTTAAACTTGGGAAAAGTGAGGTTGTACTGCCATTTGCTAGCGCTTTCCTTAGCATAAAGAAATAACAGAAAAAAAGATCAAAAATGACAAACCAAAATGACAATGGCACATAAAATATTATAGGTACCGAGACTCTACACCAGTAACTACTATACCTAAAGGAAACAAAAGTTGTTTCCATTAATACAGAATAAGGTACTTACCAATATGTATAAGATATGAATAATCCTTGATAACTGTTTCTGCTCTAAAGGAATCATCCCGGTGATCAGCTATTACTGAGTCTAAATTGATATCCTTAAATGGAAATCGAAAAGAGAAGGATTAAAAAGTAAACTTTTCACCAAACTCCTATTACTATACTTTTAAGCTGATCAGTGGAAGTTCATATGGTACTTATTTACAGAACCCACAAGCTAAATACACATTATTACTGTTTTTTGCTCTCTCATACAACCCAGTTCTTCTCCTTCAAAGCATATATCACAATTTTAACTATGCATTTGTCTATGCTTAATGTCTACCTTACACACTCGTCTTTACGCTCTAAGTGTAAGGGGCAGAATATTGTCTTCAGAATATTGCTCAGCACCAAGTAGGTGCTCAAATATTTGCTGGATAAATAATTTGGAAAAAAAATTAGAATCAGACAAGAAGCCAAGATATTTGCGTTCATTTTTATCTTTCCACTATTATGTGACACTGTGCAAATAACACAACCTCTTAGGCTCAGCTTATCAAAAAAATAATAATAATAATAAATTCACTAACAAATTTTTAGATGTCTCTAATTTCTACATAGCTTTGGTGCAAGTTATTTTGGTGCCTATCGTTTACACCATACACCGAATACATTATTCCACGTAGAAACCTTCCCCCTTCCCTTAATCATCCATCCTCTGTGCTTCACGGATATCACCAATGAGAGCACACAGACCCCAACCTCGCCGGGCCCTGTCCTCTTGGTTCAGGTCTGCTTGGTTAGGAGACAATACCAAGAGGGAGTGGAAGGCGGGACAAGCAGTGCCTCTCTGGGCCTCCTGGCTCTTTCAGGCAGAGGCTGGTCACTCCTGCGGAGCCAGCAAATCCTGCTGCAGGAGTAGGAGGAACTCACCAGCTCAGATGTGGTTCTGCTACTACAGAAGTAGCATGAATTCTCAGAAATTCCTAGCTGCCAGAACTTGTCTTTAAATCTCCACAGTTCCTCAAGTGTGGGAACCTTGCCAGTTGCTGGAGGATGTGTCTGGAGATGCTGTAAGTTGCCTGCTTATTTATCTGATTTCCCAGCTGGACTGTAAGCCTGGTGAGAGTTCAGTCTCTATGAATCTGGCCCATCATTAGATTCCTGAATTCTACGATGGTGTTGCAAATGAAGCAGGGGTTCAATAAATACTTAGTGAATGAATTAACTCCTTAATTTTAGTTTTCAGAGGGCATTTACTGAACCCCGTTAGTGGCTTAAGCATACTAAGCTCCAGCAGTACAGTCTCTCCTGTCTCTTGAATTCCAACTTAAGTGCAGGAAATTAGTTCGTATGGTGAAGTTAAACTGGGACTCTCACTGCTGTTATCCATGCTTAAACACAAACAAAAAAAAATCACAGAAGAGCACATGAAATACGCTTCTTCCTAGTCTACTTTTTCCCTAAGACGCTACGGCGTGGTTGTTAAGAGCATGTACTATGGGGCCAGCCTGCCTGGGTTCAAAACACTAGATCTGCCGCTGACCGTGTGACTTCGGGTAAATTACTTAATTTCTGTTTCCTCATCTGTAAAATAGGGGTGACGAAAGGATCTACCTCACAGAGCTGCTGTAAGTTAATACAAGAAGAGCTCTTAGAAAAGTACACCTGCGCATAGCTAACATTTATTATTTACGTTTTTGTTTTTTCTGATCTTAAAAATGTGTTTACCTTCTGTTTAGTATATATGACAATGGTGACTAAAGCGTCTGTTTGGAACCAGTCATAGCTGTAAAATATTTTAAAAAGAATAAATAATCATGTGCAGTAACATATATTAAATCATTAAATATATAATTTTAAAATATATACAACTTAAAAAAATAAAATATGACACAATGAATACATGATTTAAAACATATAGTTCAAAATCTACAGTGAGAAATATATTTCTCTAGGTAAAGTTTTTTTTCTAAATAATCAGTGGTGTTACCATGAAATAAATAATAAAGCAATTATTTCTCAGTTTAAAATACTTATACGTCCATGTATTCCAACTTGGATAAAAACAAACAACATCCTTGACAAGGCACTTTTTATAAAGGTTACATATCTAAAATTCCTTTTATCAGAGCAATAACACAACATGTTTTCTGACATGTTTCTGAGCATGACAAAATCTACATGCTTATTACCTTCACTCCTCCCTCTCACAAATATATTATTACTCCTCAAGAAATTAACTCACCAAGGATGTTTAATGGTCAACAGTAAAAACTTAAGGAAAAACTAAGTCTTCGGTTTTGTAATAGCTATTGATCAAATTGATTCTGTTTTTGCACTTACTACCTGTAGACAGGCCCCCAATGTGAATGCTAGGAGGTGTCCTGAGGCCCTTAACTTAAAATTGAATATGAAATAATTTAACAGGTATAGCAAGTAGAGCCGGAAGCTGCTGTTATAGACTCACAATAGGGGGAAAGGTGGTAAGAGAAAGACTACAAATAACACACATAACCCTAATGGCATCTGAAATATCATTAACAAAAATATACATGGATTGCTTAATTTACTAAGACAGGGTGCAATACATTTTGAAGGATTTCCATTAAAAACTGATAAAGCAAACTAGACACACAAAAAATAGAATAGTTGAATAAATTATGGATATTCTATGATCAATTTCCATCATATGATAGAATACAGACAAAAAATGCTTTTGCAGAATCTTTCAGGACATAGGAAATTGATCACAGAATATACTGTAACACCGTATTATCAAAATAGAATAGTATGGAAATAGGTATGACATGAATAAACTGTGTGGAATAAACCAAATATTAAGAGTCTATATCCAGGGTTGATGGGATTACAACTGATTTTATCACTTTCTTTTGTATTTCTCTGTATTTTCCAAGTTTTCTACCATGAATGTATATTTTATAATCAGAAAAAATAGTTCTGAATAGTTCTTTTTTAAAGTTGTGGTGTTTAAAATGGGTTAAACTTCAGTTATGTTAAAAATTCATATTTATGGAACAGCTCATTCTCCAACAATGCCTGATAAATGAGGCACTGCAGTTCTTGGGTCAAAGAAGCATAATTAATATAATAAGCAATAAATCAAACTTAGAGCCATTTTTTTAATGTGTATATTTTGGTGTCGAACTGATTAAGCTTTAAAAAAGTAAAACAAGAATGCATACCTTGGAGAACTAGGTCCTTCTTTGGCAAGTGGATCTGTCACTTGGCTCTTGGGAAGCATGCCTTCACAAAGAAAAACAAACAAAATAGCTACAGTTCATCTATGTAGCATTTTTCTTTTTTTCCCCCATCTTTTCAGTAAACTTCTTATTGAAATATTATAAAAGGACACAAGTCATAAATGTACTACTCAATGGATTTTCATAAGTAAAACATACTCTTGTAGCCAGCACCTCCCTGTGCCCCCTTCCACTCAGCGCCCCTCCCCCAAGGGTAACCACTCTTCTTTTAACATCATGATTAGTTTTTGCCTGCATTTGGCCTTTATAAAAAATGGAATCATAAAATATGTTCTCTTTTGGTCTGGCTTTTTTGGTCCAGCTCTATAGACGTTTCAGTTAATGTCAAATCAGCATGATTAATAGTAAACAATAAACCAGGTCTGGAGCTTTCTGAGATTTTATCCAGGATGCTGAATGCGTCAGCAGTTTGTTCCTTTTTATTACTGAGTATTACTACACCGTATGAACATAGCATATACCGGAATCTATTCATTCTCCTGTTGATGGACATTTGGGCAGTTTTTAGCTATTACGTAGAGTGCTGTTATAAATGTTCTTGTACATGTATATACATTCTTAAAGAACATCCATCTACATTTCTGGTAGGTATATAGGACATGTGTATGTTTAGCTTTAGTAAATACTGCTACCCAGTTTTCCAAAGTGGTCATACCAGTTGACACTTTCTACCAGAAGTGTGTGGGAGCCCTGTTGCTCCACCACCTTGCTGACACGTGGCATTCTGTCTTTTTTCATTTTAGACATTCTTGTGGATGTGCCCCAGCATCAAATTTTATATTTTTATTTTTATTTTTTTAAAGATTTAATTTTTAATTTATTTTTGGCTGCACTGGGTCTTCGTTGCTGCATGCGGGCTTTCTCTAGTTGTGGCGAGCAGGGGCTACTCTTTGTTGTGGTGCACGGGCTTCTCACTGCGGTGGCTTCTCTTGTTGTGGAGCACGGGCTCTAGGCACACAGGCTTCAGCAGCTGTGGCTCATGAGCTCTAGAGCACAGGCTCAGTAGTTGTGGCTCACGGGCTTAGTTGCTCCGCGGCATGCGGGATCTTCCCGGACCAGGGCTCGAACCAGTGTCCCCTGCATTGGCAGGAGGATTCTTAACCTCTGCGCCACCAGGGAAGTCCTCAACATCGCATTTTCAAGGCTCTGGTTTTCTCATTGTTTTCGAAAACTCTGAGAACACGGAAGAGCTCCAAAGATACTATCAGTGATACTATCAGACAAACAACTTCAGGTGTTACATCACAAATTGCATAAAGTAGTCTACAATAAGACAATCTTTTCTAGTTAAAAAAGAAAAGGTAATTCATCTGGCAATCCAGCTTATTAGCTGAATTTCTATAACTTTCTTGTGCAAACAGGGAGAAAAAAACCCCCAATTTTTAAACATACATTAGTAACACGGTTCAGTCAGAGTAGCCCCGTGCATTTCGCAAGTGTCATACCAAACTTTTCTGGGGGGTTAGCGGCAGTGTCAGTCATAATTCCAAGTCATAGTGAACGGCCGAGGAAGCCAGAGCCGCCGAGCCCAGAGGAGGGGAGATTAATAGGCTGGCTACTCAGCATCTGTGTAGACACTGGAAGAGCGCCCGTGCCTGAGGGAGGGACCCGTTCAGCCTGGCCTCTGAGGGTGGAACTCCTAGTCACCATGAGTATTCAAGCTGAGGGCAGATGAACACATGTTCAGGGATGTTACAGAAGGGACTATGGTAAGAGTCAGGGCTGTTCGATGCTTTGTGACCCCCTAGAGGGGTGGGAAAGGGAGGCTCAAGAGGGAGGGCATATGGGGAGATATATGTATGCATATGGCGGATTCACTTTGTTGTACAGCAGAAACTAACAACACTGTAAAGCAATTATACTCCAGTAAAGATATATATAAAAAAAAGAATGTAAACAGTAATTACACTCCTGAAAAAAATCCATCCTATAAAATAAAAACATCAGTATATACAGATAAAAAAAAAAGGAGGGCTGCAATAAGGGATCTACAAAGTTCTCTGCCAAATCCTCTAAGCTTAGGCAAGTAAACACATCCTTTGTATAAAAAATATCTAAATACCCCAAATAATTCTGTGAGGCAATATTGTACACAGTCATGTGAATATGATTCATTTTTTACTATAAATGTATATGACTTACCGTTTAAGAGTTTCTTTTCCTCATGATAGTCTGTACAGTGGTTTAGAAAAAAAGTTAGGTAAGAATATTGTAACATCAGAGAGAAGATCGGTTAATATTATTGAGTTAAAGATAACAGCCCTCTTCTTGAAGGGCTTTCTTCCGAGGCCTGAGGAGAGAAACAAGGCTGATAAACAGATGGCCTATGCTTTAAGTAAGAAATTTCATCTCTGAAGACTGCAGGCCATTTCTCCAGGCGTTTGTCTACCATTTCACTGGGCTTTTTCCTCCTCCTTTGGACATTCTTGTTGTAATATCTTGGTTAATTTCTTTAGAAAGCACATAAAGACCCAAGTTTTGTCCTTGTCATCATATTCTGAATTAGTCAAAACTATCCAAAGTTTATTAGATTACACTTTATATATGAAACATATATATTAACCCAAAGAAAGACACCTTATTATCTTTCCTATCTAGGTGAGCAGTTAAAATGATTATTATTACTCCAAATTTAAATGGCCAAAATGCTGAAAATATGTTAAGACTTTCACTTGTATATCAGTGCAATCAATCATTAGGGGTACAAGCCAGAAAAAAATTTAATGGGTGTTTTCTTTCAGGATGGCAGCCAGCTCACAAATCTATATTATATTTTGATCACCACAAGTTTTATAACCATATGTCAAAATAAAACCCTCAGCAAGTTGCCAGAGTTTAAAAAAAAAAAAAAAGAATGCCAAGCTAACACAAAATATTCAAGTAGTAAACTAAATTGATAGACATTAATTGTTAAGGTGACATCATCTTGTTTTATAGAAAAAGAAACCAAAGTACGTATATCAAAGCTTTCAAATTTTTTTATGTTCTGATTTTCAATCAACCAGAGATCTGATAATTACTACCACTTCACTCACATGCTATAAAATACCCATGATTAAGGAGGTCAGATAACCATTCTTTTTATTTTCCCCTTTTTACCGAAATAAGTTCATAGCTGAAAGGGATCTTAACAACATACACCAAATTATCATCCGCTCCCCTCATTTAAGGCTGAAAATCAGAGGTCAGGACTTGAATGAACCCCACAGCTCTTTAGCAGCAAAGCCAAGATTAAACTTCATCTCCCCTGAAACTAAGTGCCATTTTTCTTAACATGCCATTGTGAGAGATAATACTTTCTGAAAAGACACAGGACCTAAAAACCATTTAAATTATGCCTCAAAATGAGCTTTGTTTTTCAACTGCCAGATGAAAATCTTAGTCATTAGTTTGCAAGGGATCACTGATGTCCCTGCTTGCTGACTTACTTTCATATAATTTCATCTGCCTTTGCTACTGCAGTTGTGATCATTTGTTTTATCAATATCTTAGAACAAATAGCAAACTCACAGTAACATAAGTAAATTAAACCTAGTTTCAGTGTACAACATAGTTGGCAGTTTGATGAATCTCATTTATCATGTAAAACAACTTGTTTTTATCTAAGAGGCTCACAGATTTTGAAAACTTGTCCCCAGGGAATTTGTTTCTAGGGAAAAAATATGTCATCTCATATGATTACTTCCTGTCTGATGTGAATTGATTTGAACCTGTCAGAACTTTATGGATCCTGCTAAGTTATTCATTTTTTTCTGAGTCCTTTTTTCTTTAATACAAGAAGTACCAGTAGGAAGAGAACATCTACCTAAATGATATAAAATAACTTTAAAACTCCACCTAGTGTACTTTTGTAACTCTTTTTGAAAACTGAGTCACAGAAATAAGTGAGTATTTTTTTTTTTACTATTAAGCACATTTACATCAGAGTTACTCTAGGCACATGAGATACTTTCCTCTCTAACAAGAAATCTAACACTGTCTTGATAAGTAATTCCATCATTTGGTTGGCTCCATGGCCAAGAAAATTTGCATCTTCTTATAATATTGGTTAGACTGCATTACTCTGATCAGAGCCTCTGCTTTCTGGAAAGGTCAGAGTCCTTCAGAAGGCTGGAGCTGTGATCTATCAGCACTCAACTTTTCTTTGGTAAGAGGGCTGGTGACAATTTTTAATTGTGACCCCAATCTAGTTTACCTCTTCTAAGTGGAGCCACAGAAGGATCCCCTGGGATGAGGAAAGTTAAAAAACAAGCAAACAAACAAACAAACAAACCCTGTCTTACTAGTATACTCACTCATTTAACAAATACCTGTTGACCATCATCTTAATAGGGATAGTGACACAATATGAAACCCTTTGGATAAAAAGTTAGGAAAATACGACTATATGTTCAGTTTGCTTATACATGCGTAAAGATGATTTGGAAGGATCACAATAACACGGTTACCTGCATCTGTGCACAGGAGGGAAAAGGGTAGGTGGGAGACAAAGGTATGACCATGGCACTTCTCATTCTGGAATCATGTGAATGCATTACTGAAAAAATTAAATGAACTAAATTGAAAACTTCAATATGGTCTTTTCAATATGATACGACAAATGTTTTAAAAGAGATATATAGAAGGTGGTATGGAAGGACAGGGATGAGGGAGGGCATTGCTACTTGGAATTTGAAAGGACTTCATTGAGGAAATAATATTTTAGCTACATTTTGAAAATATGTATGCATTTGTCAGGAGGCCCTGAACAAAAACATTCTAGGAAGACAAACACTGCACTTTCATATCTGAATGTCATATTTATCCGTAGCTACATACCCCATCTTCCTTTCTCACTCCAAAAGGCCATTGTCACGTAACCATCAGATGGGAGCTCCGTCTTATTACCAGGGATCTTAGTCACAAAATCCAAAGTGTACCATTCCATGTTCCCTTTACTGCTTTGCCTGGCCAGAAGACTCCCTGGTTCTCTACAATGTGTTTAATAACCATTTTTCTCCAGAAATTCTTCCTCATCTCTAAAGAGAACTAACTCTTCATAACACACTGAGGCCTAATTCTTGGTTTTGTTTCCAAAGTCATAAACTCATTTCTCAAATTCTATAAAATTTAGTAATTTATGTATTTCTAAACTACCCTTCTCTTTTACTCTCCTTAATTTATCTATGTTAAGTATCTTCTGAATCATCTTCAAATTTTGTACATCTCTCAAACTTCAAGGCCCAGAAGTTTACTCCTTATCCTAGAAGTAGTCTACTAGCAGAATTAAAATAAAGGTTTAATAGTTCAAACACATACTCTGAAAAATTCCAGGATTAAAAAGTTCTAAAAGTGCCAGAGTATATAGTTACTTATTCCTGGTCAGTTTTTCTCTCCACTATTCATTTAACTAATCACAGCAAATACTGCATTTTTAGAAGTTTGTATTTTCTGTTTTCAAGGCTATACTTGTCATTTTTTATTCAGTTCTCCAATTTATTAGTTATTTTCTACTCTTGTCCTATCCTCAGAGGGATTAACCACTCCTTCCTTATTTGGTATTACCTATACACAAATATACACATGTTCAAAAATCATTTTTCAGGACTTCCCTGGTGGTCCAGTGGCTAAGATTCCACGCTCCCAATGCAGGGGGCCCGGGTTCGATCCCACATGCCGCAACTAAAGATCCCGCGTGCTGCAACTAAGACCCGACACGGCCAAATAAATCAATAAATAAATATTTTTAGAACAACACTTTAAAAACAATCATTTCTCTCTGAAAACAAAACAAATACTAACTTAAACCAAACACTGGCCAGTCACAATCATACAGCAAGACCCACTTCCTGCTCAGGTCTGCATCTGCCCCCTGACCAGGGACTTCTCACCCCCCATTTTTAATTACCTGTCCCTTATATCTTTCTGGCAGGAATCACTCAGACAGTGGGACCTATAGCACAAAAGCAAATGAAGGCAGCCTGGCTGAGAAAGCAAATCTGCTCAGCCAGTAAAGTCCACTTCATCATGACACCCGCCCCTTTCTCTCCACTAGTAACTGTCTTGCTTCCCCCGTACTGAGCCTCTGAGCTTGTGTTCTGTCCACCCACTTGAGCCCTGAACTGTCCCCATTTTATCAATGAGGAAACGGTAGCTCCTAGAAGAGGGAACTTTGACTGACTATACAGAAGCTGACCTCCCAGCTGGCAGCCAGCCCACCCAATTAGTGATGCCACTAACACCATCATTTTTAAGAATAAAAAACTAATTCATATATGAGGGTTTCTCCATGTCAGCACTAGGAACACTTGGGGCCGGATGATTCTTCGTTGTGGGGGTGTATCCTGTGCCTTGTAGGGCATTTAGCAGCACCCCTGACCTGTCCTCTACCCACGGGAATGCCAGTAGCATCTAGTTCAGCTGTGACAACCAAATCATCTCCAGACATTGCCAAATGTCCACTGGGGAGCAAACTCAACCCAGTTTAAGAACCACTGGCATATACCAAAGAGAAATAAATTATTTGCAAGAGGATAACTTTAATGAGGTGATTTTCTGCCTTACAAAAGGAAGCACCCAGGATTTCTCTCAATGGTGGGCTTCTCCTATTAAATAACTGTAGCCTTTAAGGAAGGTACATATACCTACAAGCCTCAGGATCTTCCCTTTTAAACTGAGGGTGTTAGAACAGCTCTAAATCCCTCTTCCACCTCAAAAGTATTCTACTGATCTATGGTTCTAAGTGCTTTATAGTCAGCAAGTGCTTGTGAAAACTAAAAACATAAAGTATTAGAAGCCATGATAAAACAATGAGAAATTAAGAAGAAACATTCCTGACACTGGGCTATGCCATTAGAAAATGTGACTATTTTACAGAATGGCCATCATTAAAAACTCTACAGATAACGAATGCTGGAGAGGAGAGGATGTGGAGAAAAGGGAACCCTCCTACACTGTGGGTAGGAATGTAAACTGGTGCAGCCACTATGGAAAACAGTATGGAGGTTCCTCAGAAAACTAACAGTAGAGCTACCATATGATCCAGCAATCCCACTCCTGGGCATAAATCTGGAAAAAACTCTAATTCAAAAAGATACATGCACCCCTATGTTCACAGCAGCACTATTCACAATAGCCAAGACATGGAAACAACCTAAATATCCATCGAGAGATGAGTGGATAAAGAAGATGTGGTACATATATACAATGGAATATTACTCAGCCATAAAAAAGAATGAAATAATGCCATTTGCAGCAACATGGATGGACCTAGAGATTATCATACTAAGTGAAGTAAGCCAGAACAAGAAAGACAAATACCATGATATCACTTATATGTGGAATCTAAAATATGACACAAATGAACCTATCTATGAAACAGAAAAAGACTCATAGAGAACAGACTGGTGGTTGCCAAGGGGGAGAGGGTGGGGGAGGGATGGAGTGGAGGTTGGGTTTAGCAGATGGAAGCTTTTATATACAGAACTGGATAAACAACAAGGTCCTACTGTACAGCACAGAGAACTATATTCAATAGCCTATGATAAATCATAATGGAAAAGAATATTAAAAAAAAGAATGTGTATGTATGTGTGTATATATATAACTAAATCACTTTTCTGTACAGCAGAAATTAACACAATATTGTAAATCAACTATATTTCAATAAAAATATATATATATAAAGAAAATGTGACTATTTAAAAAATATAATATATTAAAATTTTAAGAGTACATTTATGATCTGGAACAGTGCTGTCCAGAAGAAATATAATGCAAGCCACAAATATAATTTAAAATTTTCTAATAACCACATTAACAATGTACCAAGAAACGGGTCAAATTAATTTTAATAATATATTTTTACTTAATGCAACATATCCAGAATCTTGTCATTTCAACATGTAATCAATGTAAAGTTATTAGATATTTTACATTCTTTTTTTCATCCTAAATTTTGAAATGCAGTATTTTATGCTTGTAGCACATCTCAGTTTGGAGAGTATTTCCGTACTCAATAGCAGCCACATGTGGCCAGTGGCTGTAATAATGACAGCAAAGGACTAAAAAAAGGGCAAAAAGAACATTTGTCATCTTTGCCAGAGAATGAAGTGTTCCACATTTGGAGTCAATAACTGAAGCTCACCTTTTCAAGCAAAGTTTCTCCCTTTATTCGTTATTGGTATCTTTCTAAAGCACAATACAAACCACAATACTTTTTAAACAAAGGATTATAAAAAAACCCACTGATTCTTCTCTTGATAAGGACCCATTATGTGTTTTATATTCTGACAATGTTAGCTCTTCTGTGTTCTTCCCAGATACCACTCCTACCCTAGAAGCCAGTAGATAAATGGAAAACTGTCCTCCCAGGACTGCTCAGCTGTGGGGATGCCTACAAAATGCTACTTCTGGCTCCTCTCTGCACTGGGGTCTGGCAGGTCACCCCACCTAAAAGATGGTGTCAAGGATCTCGTATTGAAAGAAGCCCATATATAACATTTCTCTACAGTATATCCATCACCCCCGAAACCCCCTATAAATCCTCATGTCAGCAAGTCTCCACCTACTGTTTCCACTTCTTCTCTGTTTTCATCCTCTATTCCTACTTAATCTGTTTTCATCCTCTATTCCCACTTCATCTCTGATTACACCTCTGTTACCATTTCATCTAGAAGCTCTAGTTGTAGAGTGAACATAGTCTCTAGTTTGCTACAGTTACAGTTTACTGCCTGCCCCCTGTTGTCTCAGTGTAACTACTAATAGAGGCTCCATTCATTCTCCAGTCTGCCCCAGTTTGGACAATTACATGGTCACCCCATCTAATAGTTTCTATCCTTAAGTCTCACGCCAGCAGACTTCAAGGATCAATCTCTGCCTGTAGATGAAAGGCACAGGAGGTACTGTTAAAACAACATTCACTTTAATTATCATGAACATTCTTGACACATTAAACCTTTCTCTTTAGTTACTTTGTCCCTTTCATATGATCTACTAGTTCTGGTTAGCTTGGAGTTCAGACTGTATCTTGCTGGATCTTAAGTCTCTACTGTTCCAAAAAACCCGATCCATTTACTTGCAGTCAACAACTTTCCTGATTTGTAAAATTCTTGTCTTTGCTTCCTAATGCCTTGCAAGTTCTCTCACATCACTACCTGCTACTGGTCTCATCCTAGCAAAACACTTATAATCCAAAAAGGCTTGAGAGTGAAACAGAGATTCATAAACATGTTCTCACATGCCCTGTCAATAATAATGATAATACTTAATTTTTCCCAGAAGCAGAGCCATGGTAAGACACGTGCTGATAATTATAGAGATACAAAGGAATAGAAAATGTAAGCAGCCTCAGTATTGTAGGAGCAGAGGAGCAAAAGTAGCCACCACAGCAATAACCACTTCTACTATTCCCACCACCTGTTGCTTCTAATGCATCAGGTGGTTAGCAAACATTATTTAATCCTCACAGTGACTTTGAGATGTTTCATTCTTAGACCCCATTTCACTGCTGAGCAAAAACACTCAGCTCTGTTAACTGATGCTGAAGATCAACAGCTTATGAGTGTAATTTGAGGCGGAGATGAGATCTGAAGCCATGTTAGTTTCTGTGAAACTTGTGCTCTTTCTACGGATCATGCAGCCTCAGGAACCAATCCCAGGGCCAGAGACAGTGTGAAAAAGGAAACTTTTAATTTATGACTACACAGTATCTCAGAGTCCATTTCTCATTCTGGATAAGAAATATGTTTGCACTTCCCTGAACCAGGTGGTGAGAAGGAGAAGGAATATTCATTATGGTTTAGTTCTCCACCATTAGGATTTAGTCAGAAATCCCAGTTTCCTCAACCCTTCTGATTTTGGTTTCATAAATCTGTTTGTCTTTGTTAGTCTTAACTACCTTCATTTCATCCTTGTTACTGAATGACTTTAGGTTGTCAGTTGCTCTCCCTCAGAACTTTCAAGATACTGCTCTCTTTGTCTCCTATTGATGTTCTAGTAAATTAGCAGTAACAGCCAGTAAATTACACTAGTAAATCAGCTGTCAATTTACTAATCACTGGTTTGTTAGTAAACCTCTCTCTCTCTGGCTGTTGTCTTTGGTGTTCTGCAGTTTTACCATGAATAGTCTATGTGTGGATTTCTTTTTATTTATCTTGATTGGGGATTTGCTGAACTTGCTAAATCTGAGATTTGTGATTTACCAGTTCTGGAAAAGTCTCAGCCATTCAGATGTTGCCTCTTCCTCATTCTCACTACTACTTCCTTCTGGTAATCTGATGACAACTGTTAGATCTTATCGCTCTATCCTCCGCGTCTCTTGCATATTTTTCTATCATTTTGTTTCTATGCACCACGTTCTGTTCAACGTCTGCTGCTCAGTCTGGCAGTTCACTCAACTCTTCTACTACGTCTAAACTCTAACTATTCATGCTATGCACTTTTTAATCTCACCAGCTCCATTTTTCATTTCTAGGAGTTCTATTTTTTTTTCAATTTTACATGATTATTTTAGCAGTCTCTTGCTTTACTCATGTTACCAATGCATTCTTATTTTCCTAATCACTTCAAACATAATTATTTTTATTCATAATTATTTTTATAATTACTCGTATACAAATAATAAAGTCCAAGGGGTGAAATTCTGCTTTTGTTTCTGCTGACTTGCTTCCTCAAGTGTTGTTTAATTTTTCTACTGTACATTAATAACTGGTGATGTGACCCTGTGGGAATTTTAAGGGTTTTAGGTTGAAAGTTTGTTCCACCATTAAAAATGTGTACATAAATCTGCCAAGCAGGCAGGGAAACCAGTAATAGGAGACCATCTTATTTCTCGGTTTGAGGTTTCTAAGACCACATAGGTGGTATATATATTTGAATTCCCAACTCTTACGCGGGCAAGACTGTGGTTACAAATTCTCAAAGGAGATTTCTCTTTCCTCTCCTCCATCACCTCATAAACAAGGTCAAGGCAGACTATCCTGTCATCTCCCTTTGTTGTTGCGCAGATTTCTTTTCAAGCCTTCCCATTTCACTGATCATATAGACTTCAAGAGTCAAGCCACAGGCAGGGATCTCAGCTCCAACTCCCTGCCTTTACAGACCCAAGATCCGGTCTCCCATTTCCTATGTGACCATTAAAATTCCCATGTGGCTCTACGTTCCAAGTATCTGATAAGTGCTTTGGGGAAATGGAGGCATCAGAACGAGCTTATCATCCTGGACTGCTGCTTCTAGCACCCTCCTTTTTTTTTTTTTTAAATGAAATATCTGGGGACTTCCTTGTGGAATCTGCTCATTTTAAACGGTGTTTGCCGTATTTGATGAAACATTTTGAAGATTATCTGTCTTTCATTTCCAGGGAGGAAGGAAGGAAACCGGAAAAGTCCTTTTATTAATTTCATGTCTCCTATGACACAGAAGCCTAAGGAGCTGGCACGCTTTCTGACCACACTGAACGGTATTACAGAGAAGCACATGACCTTTAGTGCCGGACTGTGTAAACAAGATATGTAATGTTCAGGATGAGGTAAAATTAGTCAGTTAGAAGTTTTCATTAAGAACATGGCCCCTGCTGGCAGTGAATAGGTGAACTCAGGAGCAATTAAGAGAAGAAAGGGATTTGTTTACAAAAGTAAACTGGTTTGGAAGAACTGCCAGACACTAAAGTTCAAACTAGTTTGCTTTTGGTATACACGCAGACCTCGTTTTATTGTGCTTTGCTTTACTGCACTTCACGGATACTGCGTTTTTTAAAATTGAAGGTTTGGGGCAACCCTGCATTGAGCAAGTCTATTGGTGCCATTTTTCCAACCGCATTTGCTCGCTTCATGACTCTAGGGCACGTTTTGGTAATTTGGGCAATATTTCAAAGTTTTTCATCATTATTGTATTTGTTATGGTGATCTGTGAGCAGTGACCTGATGTTACCATTGTAATTATTTTGAGGCACCACAAACTGCACCCACGTAAGACTGCAAATTCAATCTATAAATATGTGTGATCTGACTACTCCATCGACTGGCCATTTCTCCATCTCTCTTCCTCTCCTTGGGCCGCCCTATTCCCGGGACACAACAATCTGAAATTAGGCCCATTAATACAACCCTACAATGGCCTCTAAGTGTTCAAGTGCATGGAAGAGTCCCACGACTCTCACTTTAAATCAAAAACTAGAAATGATTAGGCTTAGTGAGGAAGGCATGTCAAAAGCCAAGACAGTCTGAAAGCTAGGCCTCTTATACCAAACGGTCGGCCAAAGTGTGAATGCAAAGGGAAAGTTCTTGAAGAAAATCAAAAGTGCTACTCCAGGAAAGCAAAACAGACTTACTGCTGACATGGAGAAAGTTTTAGTGATCTGGATAGAAGATTAAACCAGCCACGACATTCCCTTCAGCCAAAGCCTAATTCAGAGCAAGACCCTAATCTCTTCAATTCTATGAAGGTCGAGAGAGGAGAGGAAGGTACAGAAGAAAAGTATGAAGCTAGCAGAGGTTGGTTCATGAGGTTTAAGGAAAGAACATAACATAAAAGTTCAGAGTGAAGCAGCAAGAGCTGATGTAGAAGCTGTAGCATGTTATCCAGAAGATCTAGGAAGATAATTAATGAAGGTGGCTACACTAAACAACAGATTTTCAATGTAGATGAAACAGCCTTCTACTGGAAGAAGATGCCATCTAGGACCTTCATAGCTAGAGAGGAGAAGTCAATGCCTGGCTTCAATGCTTCAAAGGACAGGCTGACTCTCTTGTTAGGGGCTGATGCAGCTGCTGACTTGAAGTTGAACCCAGGGCTCACTTAACCATTCTGAAAATCTTAGGGCCCTTAAGAACTACGCTAAATCTACTCTGCCTGTGCTCTATAAATGGAATAATAAAGCATATCTGTTTATAATATGGTTTACTGAATATTTTAACCCCACTGTTGAAAACTACTGCTCATAAAAGAAAGATTCCTTTCAAAATGTTACTGCTCACTGACAATGCACCTGGTTACCCAGGATGTCTGATGGAGACGTTCAATGAGATTCATGTTGTTTTCACGCCTGCTGACACGACATCCATTCTGCGCCCTGTGGATCAAGGAGTCATTTAGACTTTCAAGTCCTATTATTTAAAAAATACATTTTGTAAGGCTACAGCTGCCACAGATAGTGACTCCTCTGATGCACCCGGGCAAAGTCAATTGAAAACCTTCTGGAAAAGAGTCACTATTCTAGATGCCATCAAGAACATTCCTGATTCATGGGAACAGGTCAAAATATCAACATTAACAGGAGGTTGGAAGAAGTTGATTCTAACCCTCCTGGATGACTTTGAGGGGTTCAAGACTTCAGTGGAGGAAGTAATTGCAGTCATGGTAGAAACAGCAAGAGAACTGGAATTAGAGGTGGAGCCTGAAGATGTGACTGACTTGCTACAATTTCATGATAAAACTTGAACGGATGAGGAGTTGCTTCTTATGGATGAGCAAAGAAAGTGGTTCCTGAGACGGAATCTACTCCTGGTGCAGATGCTGGTAAGATTGTTGAAATGACAACAAAGAATTTAGAATACTACAGAAACTTAGCTGATAAAGCAGCAGCAGCGTTTGAGAGGACTGACTGATTTTGAAAGAAGTCCTACTGTGGGTAAAATGCTACCAAACAGGTCTGCATTCTACAGAAAAATCGTCATGAAAGGAAGAATCAATCAACGTGGCAAACTTCACTGCTGTCTTATCTTAAGAAGTTGCCACGGCTACCCCAATTTCAGCAGCCACCACCCTGCTCAGTCAGCAGCCATCAGCATCAAGGCAAGACCCTCCACCAGCAAAAAGATTATGACTCTCTGAAGGCTCAGATGATGGTCAGCTTTTCTCAGTAACAAAGTGTCTTAAAATTAAGGTATGTACATTGTTTTTTCAGACATACTGCTATTGCACATTTAATAGACTGGAGTAGAGTGTAAACATAACTTTTATGTGCACTGGGAAACCAAAAAATTCATGTGACTTGCTTTATTGCAATATTTGCTTTATAGCAGTGGTCTGGAACTGAACCCGCAATACTTCCGAAGTATGCCTGTATGCATGTACTGCTTATTTGTTTTATAGCAAGAGAAAGAAAAAAATCCTTTTTGAGCCTCTGTTACATTCATGCTAATTTACTCACATTAATTCTTAGCCCTATGAAACTGTGTACAGATGAAAAAACTTGAGGCTCAGAGACAGAAACTGCCATCTTTATGGCACAGCCAATAGGCCATGGAGCTAGGGTTCAAATCTAGGTACGCCTGTGCTATTTCTATACAGCTGACACAGGCCTCTAACAATAAGGCCTTGAAATACAAAACTCACTGAACTAAATAAATAGTAGCAGAGTCAGCTCAAACAAGCCAATGTATTCTTAATTTGGATGTCAAAATCAGGAGTTGTTCAAAAGAAAAGACTCCGTTCCATCCACAGTAAAGGATTTAAGCAAAGTACTCCTGCTACTCCAATTGCCTGTCTAAACTTTTCAAAGGGCGCTCTTCCAAAAGAAGCTTAGGAGGAAAGAGATGATCTCCAACACCATGCCGATTGTAGAGTGGCAGTTTGGAAGGTAAGAGAAAGAAATCGTTTTTTTGTTTGTTTGTTTTGTTTTTTTAACATTTATTTATTTATTTGGCTGCACCAGGTCTTAGTTGCAGCACATGGGATCTTCGTTCCAGTGTATGGGATCTTTAGTTGCGGCACGTGGGATCTCAGTTGTGGCATGCGTGCGGGATCTAGTTCCCTGACCAGGGATCGAACCCAGGCGCCCTGCATTGGGAGCACAGAGTCTTAACTGCTGGACCACCAGGGAAGTCCCAAGCAATCGGTTTTTTTAAAAGTACTTTAAAATCAGTTTTTATGGTAAAGAGTCAAGCAGTGGAAAAGTTCAAGGCAAATGGGAGACAAAGCTGAGAGGGGAAATTTTACTGTATAACTTTTTATATTTTCTGATTTTTGAGTCGTGAATACAATTACATATTCAAAAAATTAAATTTTAGGAAACTAGTCTAAAAGTCACCTCTAACCAACTGTTCGAGCTACTCTGTGTAACAAGAGAATAAAAGACTAATGAAAACTAAGTAAATAAAGTTCTTTCACTTCCATTATGCTTATTCTCCACACTATGAATGTTCTCTCAAAACATGCCAAATTTTTAAGGTAAAGTCATTGTTTCATTCTAAAGAACTAAAGTAAAATCTTTACAGTGGCTAGAACAGGAGCCCAGTGAAATGAGAACAATTTAGTGATTTCTTTAAATCTATTTGCTGAAATCCACCTAAAAGACAGTCCATGTGTATCACCCATCAATGCCAGTTTAGCCCTGGCTCCACGTACCTTTAGGAAAAGCAGGTTTAACGGCCATCCTGCCAACCAGGCATTCTTTCAGCATGGATTCATAGTTGACCCAACGATGAACCTGGTGTGGGAGAAAAATAGCAGAAAAGCAACATGACTCTAACTCCATGAGATGTCCTAATTTTCTTCTGATGAAAACTAAATATTCTTACACGGCTCTGAAAAACTAAGAAGCAGATTCAATTAGCCAACAAGGGAGTGACAAAATGGGAGCATATATAGGGACTTTAGAACAATGTTCTCAAAGTGTTGTCTACAGACCTCTGGAGGTTCCTGACGCCCTTTCAGATACCCACGAGGTCTCGATTAGTTTCATAATAATACTAAGATGTTATCTGCCTTTTTCACTGTATTGACATTTGCAGTGATGTTGAAATAGCAATGGTGGGTAAAACAGTTTGCATCTTAGCACAAATCAAGGCAGTGGTCTCAATCATTACACTGTTTACCACCACAGACCCACGGGGCTGGAGGGAGTTGGTTTCATTTAAGAATATCCTTCATGAAGTAGAAAAAACAATTAATTTTCTTAAACCTCAACCCTTGGTTACAGGTCTTTTTCATATGCTGCGTGACAAAATGGGAAGTTCTCAAAAACACTTCTGCTGCTAAGTAAGACGGTTGCCGCGAGGAAAAACACTTAGGCAACTGTTTGATTTGCCTATTAAACTGTGTTTTTTCTTGACAGGCTGTTTATCCATAAAAGAAAAAGAATGACCTATAAACTAGTTACTCAGACTTGGGTATCTGATAGACATTTTCTTCTAAATGAACAAAGTGAGACTGTCACTTCAAGGGAAACAACTGACAGTATTTGTTGCCAGAATTACTAGTGGGAATTAAATTTAAACAACCTTTCTGGGGGGGCACCTTCTCAATATATATTAAAAGCCTTAAAATATGCAGCTCTTCCCCTCAGTAATTCAGGAATTTACCCGAGAAAATATTTGCATAAACACAAAGATGCAGGCACCAGGATACTCATCATAGCACTAGTTATATTAGCAAAATATTGGGAACAACCTAGAAGTCCAATTGTAAATAACCAGTAAAGGAAAATCATAATATATTATTCCATAAACGCTATATAATCACTAAATAATCAGGTCAAATAATACCGATACCAGAATCTTTATGTATGTTCCTGAGTAAATAAATATACACTAAAATAGCAAATATGTAAAAAATATATATGTAATTATAAATGCACACTGATTAATATAAATTGAAATTTTATTTACCAAATAGTTATGGAGTCTCCAGTAATGTGTAAAGCACCATCTCTGGGGCTATGGGGTTGGGTAGAATTTTAACAGATAGATGAAGGAGAAGGATATTCAAGGAGACAAAGGTATGGGGTTTGTCAATCATGGAACTGGTGATTTGCTCAAAGCACTTCAGTTCCAAAGCAAGTTGCATGTTGAGAATATTTACCTTGATACATTATTTTTAGGCCCTCAAATGCCAGACGAATGACTTTGAATTTATTACACTGTCAATGGTGAGCCTCTGAAACTTGTAGAGCAAGGTGCTAAGACGACTGTCTTTAAGAATACTATTCTAGCTGTCATGTTATCTAAATGGGTACTGAAGGTAAAGATACCGGGACAGTATTAAAATATTAGGACTAGAGAGGGTGATGATGACTTGACCTAAAGGCAGTGGGAAGAGAGAAAAGGTGCAATGTTTAAAGACAGCATCATAGAAGTTCACCAGTGATTAGATGTTGAGGCACATTTGTTACCAAGACTGTTGCCCCAGAACCATACTCCTGCCCCTCCCTCAGACGGAAACTAACTGCCCTTATCGAGTTTCAGGACCAAATACAAAAGGAGGAAGCTGCTCCTAAAGAAATTTCTAAACAACCGGTTAGAACTAACTAGGCCCAAAATGGCAGAAGACCTAAACTCCAGTGGACCTTGAGCCTCATTATACACTCACTGTACTACATTAGCATGCTCTAAGTGACACACCCACCAGCGCCATGACAGTTGACAACTGCCATGACAACAACCAGAAGAGCCCAAAAAAGGACTGAAAAGGAGTGTTGCCTCAGTTCCTGGTCCAAACCACACCCCCAGTTCTCGGATAAGTCATGAATATTCCTCCCACTCTTTACTCAGTTCCCTCCATTTTACCTCAACTTTCCTATATATATGGTGTCTCAGCCTGAGTCAGGTTGAGAAGTTGATCTGCGAACTAGTTCTTGCTTCTCCATTCTTTGGCCACCGAATAAAGCTTGTGCTGTTCCAGTCTCAGCACTGGTTTTGTTATTGGCTATACGAATCCAAGCAGAAAAAGAACCTCCCAGGCTGAGACAAGGGATCTCGGCCTGGGCCAAGACCCTGGCACAGGTCCAGGTGACCACTTCAATAACACAATGAGAGAAGGCAAAGATTACTCAAGTGGTTTCAAGTTCCTATTTCCAGAAAGAGGAAACAGTAGAAAAAACAAAGGGAAGAAGATGAGATGATATTATTTGAGGTCACACTGAGTTCAACTGCCAACAGGTTTTCAAATTGCCCATCAGCCAACTGGAAATACGAAACGAGAAGTCAGAAGTGAGATCAAAGCTAGAGACAGAAGTCTGACAATAAAGAGATTACTTAATATTCTTTGTACAACTCAAATACTAGATATTAAAGATATAAGAAGCTTCACCACTGTTTCTAGAATTTTATAAAGTTGTTTACTTCTGTGGTGAGTAGAAGTCATAAATAAACATCACTGGTCTTATTAAAGCCAAGGGGAATGCAGCAATCTGGTAACTAAAGTGTGGACAAAGAGTGTAGCCTGACATTTCAGTCATCAAAGGATGTTGCAGCCATAAAGCCATCAAGCCACTGCAGCCGCCCCCTATGGTGTGGCCTAAGAGGAATTCAGGATGGAGAAAAAGAGGATACTGGCCCTAGAGAGTTAAAGTGCATATTAAAGGAACAATTTCAACAAGCCCAGACTCTTGCATCTTCCCATACACAGAAAAGCACTAAAATAATTAACTGAGATGCCTGCTTTTTGTGATTAGTAGTAATGTTTTGATGTTCTACTACATGTTTTTTCCCAGCAAAAGCTCCTATATATCCTGGTTTCTCCCTTACCTCTTTGGAACAGTTTCTCAGAGCTATCTGAGAGGCTATTTCCGGACTACAGTCCTCAGTAACACCTCAAATAAAACATAATTCTCAACTTTTAGGTTGTGCATTTTTTTTTGGTCAACACAAGTATTGTTGAAACTGCTAAAGAATTTAACAATATAGCAGTTCTTGTGACTTCCCCAAAACAAGCTTATTTCAATAAGGTCCATATAATCGCACAACACTAAGAAATATGAATAGGACTAGATGTTACTGGAAATTCTTCTTGTGGAAGAGTACATTCAGCATCAAGAGGTTATAGGCGCCAACTAAAAACTGGTACCTGCCATCTTGCCTCTTCAAGGACTAAGTCACTAGCCACTGCAGCTGCTGACCTTCAACACCCCCTGAAAGGAGTGCAGGGTGGAGATCAGGAATGACGCACTCTGTACTCTGGGAAAAACTGGCAGAACAGGCCTTCAGAGAGTTAGATATTTTCAGGAGATGATTTTATGAGCCCAAATTCCTGCATCTTCTCATATCTCAAAAAGCACTAAGATCATTTAAGGTGACATCTGCTCCTCGTAACTAGCAGTAAGCATCTGCCAAAATGTGTGCTTGACTCCACGTACCCCTCTTCACTAAAATCATATACAATATTGACCTCTCCCCCTACCTCTTGGGAACAGATTCTCAGAGCTATCTGAAATGCTGTCTCCCAGGCTATAGACCTCATTTCGCCCCAAATAAAACTTAACTCACAACTCTCACATTGTGAATTTTTTTTTCAGTTGACACAGGACAGATAAAAGTATGGTAGACAAGTTTTCCGGCAAATGTTCCCAAACTTTCTATTTGGCTTGCACTGCTAGCCAATAACAAATATCATATGACAACGGGAATTTAAATCAGCAATAAGGACCTCCCAAAGAGAATCCTATTATCACCAATGGGTAAGAATGACTTTTCTCCAACCCAGGAAAAACATTAACAGCAAATGAGATTCGGTTATTTAAGCAGATGCACGTAAGTACATTAAAATACAAAACAAATTATATTTCTGATATCCTGGTCAAAAAATAAATCCTATAATGGATGAGAAGGTAAGAGGAACAGAAATCAAATTTCATTTGTTCAGAACGCAACTCTAAAAATAACCCAATCGGATTCAGGTATCTCAAATGGTAAAAACCCAATACTACAACATGGTTAATCATCGCTAAAATACAAAATAAAGCATTTGTGAGACAAAGGCAAATTTCTATTCTTCTCAAGATAGTTGTTTCAAAATAGCAGTTCAGCCAATTGATAGTAATCATCATATTCTACATGATTTTTAAACAGTATAAGAGCTAATCACTGTTTTTAATAAATATAAGGGGGAAAAGTGACTAATTTAAATATCTTTTGACACATACTACAGAATCTCTGCTATCTCTAGGAAAAATAGGTTTTCTATTCATTAATCATCTTTCTACATAATATGCAGACTTAGTACAGCAAGACAGGCTGATTATGTAACAATCCCCAAATGAGCAAAGACTAAGAGCAAAGAAGCTAAGGGACTTGTTATTTCCTCTAATGGTCACCGCCTCCTCTAAGTCAGTCATCACCATAATCAAAATTGATCAAAACTGAGTAAACTGTTGCCAGCAGAGGAGCAGCAAACACTTAAGAGTGAACTCCCAGATACAGATCTGAGAGCAACTCTAAAATGTTAGTAAAATAATTCAAAGGCAAATTAAATGAACAGTTGTTACTTATAAGCATCTTCCCACACTTCAAAATTCAAGCCACACATCTGAAGCTTATGCCCCTATTTTCTTTCCTTCTACCACTGTCGCGCTGCTGAACCGAAGAGCACTCTTCCACTGTGAGAGGACGATCACTTCCAGCACCTTACCTGATCAAAGAGGTCAGTACCATCCGATCCTGCTCCTCTCATAAGTTCCTCTTCTCCACCAGGATGATACTCCATATACGGGCTGACGTTATAAACAAAGCCTGCATCAAATAAGGAGAAGTAACACCCTAAATGAACTTCTTACAAACTGTACAGATTAGAAATCGAAGTTTCAATACATTTTTCCAAATACATTCCATTTAACAAACCATCATTTAGAAGTATTAAGAATATGAGGGGTCTGAGATTTCACCCTACTTGCAAGCTAACAAGTTAGCCTGCCAGTTTCATGGGTCCTGACAGAAAACACAAGACTCCCAGGTTAGAAACAAAGGAGAGCTTAGTACTTACATCAGTAGCGGTAACTAGAATATCAGCACCTGCATGAGTTCCCTGAACCCCAGTTCCCACAGAGCTATGTGAAGAGGGCCAGATAACACCTGTAAACTCAATGTGCTTCATGACGGAAAAGCAACCTTGAGCTTAGGAAGCTCGAACCTTTTCTAATGGGCAGTAAATACACCTGGCCCTTTGCTCTGGAGGGAGACATGATCTCTATTATACTGAACAGTAAGCAAAGCTGTCCTTTGCTCTAGAGGGAGACACTAGCTCTACCATCTAAGGTAGTTCACTATGCAAACATCCCTGAAAAGACTGCCTAGAACAATGACAGTCGGCGCGTCTGCTCGCAAGCTATGCAGGTGTGCAAAGACCTATAGAGAACTGCCTCCTAACGCAAAGAAATAATGAAACACCAAATATAATATTTAACAGTTCTCTCTCCCCCTACCTCTCTCTCTCATATTACAACTTCATCGTCCTCTACTGCCCTGGCAGGAGAATCTGATGAAAAAGAATGGAGCTGTCATCCATATGTTGATCATCTCGGCAAAGGCTGAGATGGTGACTGGGCCACTGAGGCACGGTCTGCGAAAGCAAGCACAATTCTTTTCTGCAGTTGCCCAAGGAACCAAGATTATTGTTTAGATCTTAATAATCCTTTCATGTTCCTCAATATTTACTTTATCTGTTCATATATTTAACCATGTTTTTATCTTTTAAGAAGAAGGAATAGGGAACAAGAAATACAGGGGAATAGCTCAATGAATAGCCTTCCCAAGGAAGTGAATTCCTTTTTAATTCTTCACTTGTAGTAAACTAGAGAGCAGACAAATCCAGCCCTCAAGACTCCTCAAGAGTGCAAGAAGGACAACTGGTTTTCTTATATCCAGGACTATTCCTTCTTTATGTAATGACTTCCATGAATTTAAATAACCTCAGATAATTTAAAATGTTCATCCTATATAATAATCTTGGAAGGAAAGTAGTTGAATTTCAGACTCAAGAAAGGTACTGTAATTTTTCCACCAGTTTAATTTTGGAAAATAACCAAGCAATCCAGGTTTCTTTATAAAATTGCTTAAAGGCAATTCACAAAAAGAAGTAAATTCACAAAATCTCTCTTCCAGCAGTCCTCCAAAAAAGTCAGGAAAAGAAAAGAAAAAAAAAAAAACAACTGGCAGAGTTCCTGTCTCTCCTTCCCCATTCACCTTTCCCCGCCAAATTTAGAAGGAATTTTTGCGATTGTTTAATGCTCCAAATTCCACAGACCACAAATGTCTGAAGTAATGATTAGGATCAGAATTATTCCCAATAGGCTTTTAAAGATAGAGAATGCGTTCCAAACAAAAGAATTCCAAACTTTCTCTGCAACCAAACCTTGACTTGGGTTCTAGAGTTTCTCAGGAACATGAAATCTGTAACACACAATCATCTAACTTTCTGTGATGGAATCCCATGTATTTCAGCAACCAGTGGAAAGAGGACCAGGCAGCTTAACAACTACCCCTGATGACCAGAGAAAGCCTGAGACATCTCATGGTGTTCTCTGCTGCCTGCCAATCCTTTAGATCAACCCTTGTCCTCTCATATCTTCTTCTGATGGACGAGGATCACTCTGGACCTGAAGAACGTCCCACCCTCTTCAAATGCACGAAATCAGGAATGCCTATAAAATCCCTCACTTTAAGGAATTAAGATTGTTAGTGTCTCAGCCCAAGAAATGTTAGCTCCAACCACACTTGGCAGCGTCAGTAATTTGCTAATTATGAGACTTTAAACCCAGCCCCAAGATGCAACAGGTGCATTTCCTCTGGTCCAGAGGCTCGCTAATTCCCTCTTTTTCTTCCTCCCCTATCTCCTTCCTTTTTGCCTTTTCAAAAGCATTTCCTAACAACTAAAATTTGCACCTCTGACTGTAGCCGAAGAAAACAAGAACCTAGCTTTATGCTTTTCCCTCATGCTTTACTGTATTCTATTTGTACGATACATGGCTTTTAAATTTATTTATTTATTTATTTATTTATTTATTTATTTATTTTTGGCTGTGTCGGGTCTTTGTTTCTGTGCGAGGGCTTTCTCTAGTTGCGGCGAGTGGAGGCCACTCTTCGTCATGGTGCGCGGGCCTCTCACTGTCCCGGCCTCTCTTGTTGCGGAGCACAGGCTCCAGACACGCAGGCTCAGTAGTTGTGGCTCACGGGCCTAGTTGCTCCGCGGCATGTGGGATCTTCCCAGACCAGGGCTCGAACCCGTGTCCCCTGCACTGGCAGGCAGATTCTCAACCACTGCGCCACCAGGGAAGCCCCGATACATGGCTTTTAGATAGTAATTTCTCACATGCAAGTTTCCAGACTCCTATGAGTTCTTACCACCTGATTTTTAGAAACTAATTTTACAACGTTCCAAATTTTGCAGTGATGCAATTAACTTCTTCCTAAAGCTCTAATTGCTCAGGTGTGGCAGATTTGCACAACTGATTGCCCATTAAATATAAACAAATAGTATTTACGAACCAACGGACATAATCTCAATTTGATGCTAGGCTATTAATAAATTCTGCAAAACCTAAATGTTAATAATGACATTAAGAACAAAAACGGGCAGGAATGGATTCATGAAACATCAATCCTAAATGGTGCAAAACTAGGCTGAGACCAAGATCCTCTGGTCACAGCCCAACTGCTGCTTTTAGATCATTTACATGGATGACTTTCAGTGGTAGAGGGGGACTTAGGGAGGATACCTACCTACCTACCCATCTATCTATCCCCTCCTTTGTGCTTATATTTTATTTTTTGTAGTTTTTTTTTTAAAAACTCTAACCAGGAGTAGATACAAGAAAAGGATTGACTGAGTACTGTGACGAAAAGCAACTTAATTTCACAATATATACATACACCAAATCATAATGTTATACACCATAAACTTATACCATGTTATAGGTCAATTATATCTCAATGAAACTGGGGGGAAAAAAAGAGGAGGAACAACTTACTGAAACCGAAATACAGCAGTTCTACTAAGAATATACTAGTGTTTAAATATCGATACATTATTTTAAAATGCCCTAGCAATATTCAGGGGTATATTTTTTTTTTCAGGGGTATATTTTATAGCTAATTCATCCTAGCAGAGCTGCAGTGCAATTGAAAGCACACAGTCAGAACAACAGCTACACTGAGCTCTTTAGGCAAGATACTGGTAGAACCTGTTCTAATATTTTCACAGTAAATTATCTTGTTTCTGTTATATGTCTGGAACTCTGAGTTCTCCAATAAGTTCCTAGAATAAAAATCAGCCACTTCAAAATTACCAATTCAATCACAGAATGACAGTCTTAAAACTGGGAGAATTCTACAGGCAATTTTTAGTCTGATCTTGCATCCGGTACAGGATTCACCTCTACAGGATGTGTAGACAGCATGTGCACACAGCATACAGCATCATCCAGCATCTGCTTGGATCCATCAGTACCAACACCTAGTTTAAAACTGCTTGTTGAAAAGCTTAGTTCAAGGATCAGTATCATTTCAGGTATAACCTGAAAACTAATGTTGCCATTTTACACGCAAAGAACTCTTCCATCTTGGCAAATGCTGCCTCTGGTTTTTCACGTATGTTTTTATTTGTTGTAATTTAAACCCCAACTGCTACTGATAAAGACTATGGGCATCTTACAGTAATATATTAACTTTAAGTTTGTGCGTACAAATTTTAAAAACACACACTAAAACGTGTAAAAGAAAAGAAAATATACTAGTTGCCTAGCCTAGCTAACAGCGTTACTATGATTGAGCAATTAAATGTGGTCCTGAACTTCCTAGCAGCTAAGGCCAAAGGAGACACTAGTTACAGTGGTCTCATTACCTGATCTTAAAAACTATTAAAAGGGAACAACAAACAAACAGAGACTCATTAGTTCTTTAAAGGCACAAGACTCCCTTCGAGTTTTTGATATTGATATTGCAAAGATTTGAGTCCCTACACAGGGGTCGTGGACCACATAACATAGTACAATTTAAAAACATGCAGAAACATTCTTCAGGTAGCATTCCTCCCATCCTCTCCAGCCTCAGGTAACCACAAAGGTACTTTCTGTCTCTTTAGATTTATATATTTTGGGCATTTCACATAAATGGAATCACACAATTTGTGGTCTCTTGTGTTTGCCTTCTCTCACTTAGTATACTATTTTCAAGGTTCATCCATGGTGTTGCATGTATCAGTACTTCATTCCTTTTTCCAGCTGAATAATATTTCATGTATGGATGGGCTACATTTTAGTTATCCATCCATCAGCTCGGGGACATATAGGTTGTTCCCACTTTTTAGCTTTTATGAATAATGCTGCTATGAACATTTGTGCAAATGGCTTTGTATGGGCACATATTTGTATTTCTGTTGAGTATATACCAAGGAGTGAACTTCCTGGGTCATACAGCAATCTATGTTTAACCTTTTGTGGAACTGTTTTCCATTCTCTGCAGCAATATGTGAAGGTTCCAATTCCAGACCGCTCTTTTTTTAGTCACTACTCCAACTCCCCTTAGAGACGAAAAGCCTTTTGCCACCTGTGGAACCTGAATCACACCTCATATCTCAGATAACTGAACTCAGAACTGGATTGCAGCATGACCCAAATTATTCTCAACCCCCAGCTCTAGATGACACAGCACAATGGAAGACTCAAGTGGACCTTTTGTATCTATTAATCTAGCTCCCAGATGGGGCTCCCACAATTTTTCAGGTTAGGTACCCATATATGTGAACCCTAATAGCCCACCAATAAGGAGGGAAGGGCATCCCCATGGTTCAGGCCACACACCCACTAACTAGTAATTTTTCACTTTTTCTTTGTTCTATGTTGTAAGTCAGAGAGTTTCAAAGTATGGTCTGGGGGCTCCTGCAAAGCTCAAGACTCTTTTGGTGGTCCAAGGCCAAAACTTTTTCATAGCAATACTAAGATGCTGCCTGCCTTTTTAAAAAAATTCTTTCACAAGTGTATAAGATTAAATGCAGAAGGTGATATGAGAATATGGTTGTTATCTATTAAGCCACACATTAAAGATATTTGCCAACATGTAAAACAATGTCACTTTCTATGTTTTGTTTTGTTTCTATGTTTTGTTTTGGAAACAATGTCACTTTCTATGTTTTGTTTTTGTTATTTTTCATGAAAATATTATTATTTACGATAACATACAGTGAGTTTATTTTTAAATTCTTTCAATTTCTCAATTTTAATTTCTGAAGGGTAAACATCAATAGATATGACCATCATAAATAAAACTTCTTTGGGGTCCTCAGTGATTTTTAAAGGAGTAAAGGGATCTTAAAACCAAAAAGTTTGAGAACTACTGCTATAAGTAAAAGTGGTATTTTTATAATTAGCTTTTAAAATAATTTGTTTTAAAATTCAAACACAAATGTAACTCCAAAGCCCCACATTACATTAATTCAACAAAAGTTTATTTAATGTCTATCATGTATATACAAAGTATTATGCTAGTGTACTGCAGTGTTCCTGTTTATTTCACTAATCACCACTGTTCATTTTGTTGGCTCTACAATAAATGAAGGAAAAGGGTGTGCTCACATAGTAAAATCATGGCATATTTCACTGTATTCAAATACACAGATCCAGTTTTGCAAGTACTGTGACTACTTTGCCATCCTGTGTTCAGTAAAGAAACTGCATATTGTTTTCATTATTTTACGTCTGATGTTTATCTAGTTCTAACAACTGCTGAGAAGAGGGTGTTAAAATACACAATGGTTATGGATTTGAATTTTTTCTTTCAATTCTATTAGTGTTTGCTTCATGTATTTTGAAGCTTTGTTATCAGGCATAAACAGTCTTCCTAATGACCTTTTCAACATTATAAAATGTCTTTATCTCTAGTAAGAGTCTTTTCTTTGATAATAGTTTTATATCTGCTATTAATATAAGCCCAATCTTACTATATTTACTGTTTTTTTTTTTTTTTGGCCATGCCACACACCTTGCGGGATCTTAGTTCCCCGACCAAGGATTGAACCCAGGCCCAGGGCAGGGAAAGCACCAAGTCCTAACCACTGGACCACCACGGAATTCCCTATATTTACTATTTAGCTAGTATACTTTTTCCTACACATTTATTTTCAACCTGTCTTTATATTTAAAGTGTATCTCTCACAGATATCACGTAGTTAGGTCTTGATACATATACACACACAGAAAATCTATCTTTCAATTAGAATAACTGGTCCATTTACACTTAAATTAGTTACTGATGTGATTGAATTCAGAGCTACCATCTTATTAGTCTCCCTCCTCAGCCCCAAGTTTTCTTTTTTCTTTTTTTTTCCTCCAGGTTTTCTATTTGTGTCTCTATTCCTCTTTCCCTGACTTCTTTTGGGATAACCAAATATTTTTTGAGAATTTCATTTTATTTTATCTATTGGCTTTTTAGTATACCTATCTGCATTATATTTTAAGTGACTGTTCTAGGGGTTACAATATATCCCTAAGTTTAACCAGTTTACTTGAGTTAATGTTGTACCCCTTCACATGTAATGTAAGAACAATTCACCACCCTCCATCCCTGATACTTTATGTAACCCCACAATACAATGTTATAGTTTTGCTTTAGAAAGTCATGTATTTTTTAAAAGAGGAAAAAAAGTAATCCTGTCTCTTTCCTCACATATTTACTATTTCCTAAAGATCTCAGTTTCCATCTGGTATCATTACCCTTTAACCTGATGGATTTCCTTTAGAGCTCCTTGTAGTATAGGTCTGCTGATACTAAATTCGTAGTTTTTGTTTATCCAAAAAAGTCTTTATTTCATCTGCATCCTTAAAGTATCTTTAATGATATAGAATTCAGAGTTGATGGTGTTATTTTATTCTCTTCAGCAGTCCTTTTTATAGCGTCCAGGTGTTTTTCTTCTGGCTGTTCTCAAGATTTTATCTTTGGCTTTCAGCAGTCTGAATATCATGTGTCCCTATGTGATTTTCTTTGCATTGATCATGTGTGGATTTGCTAAGCTTGTGAATTGACAATTTTACGTCTTTCACCAAATTTGGAAAATTTGGGGCCAATATTTCTTCAAATATTTTTCTGTTCCATTCTGCCATTCCTCTCCTTCTGGAATTCCAAATAAATATATATTAGACATTTTTATTTTATCCCAGAGGTTCCTGAGCCTCCATTCATTTCACTTTGGGTCATTTTCCTCTCTGTTCTACAGATAATTTCTATTAATCTATCTGCAAGTTCACTAAGCTTCCTTTTTGTTACGTCCAATTTGCTATTAGGCCCATTTGGTAAAATGTTTTACTTCATATATTGTATTTCTCAGTTCTACATTCCCATTTTTTATAGTCTCCTATTTGTTCATTCATTATGAACAATGATGAGATTTCCTATTTGTTCATTCATTATACATCTATGTTTCTCTACTTCCTTGAGTATTGCTGTAATAGGTGCTTTAAAATCCTTGTGAACTAAATTCAACATCTGGATCATCTCCAGGTCAGTCTCTAATAACTGCCTTTTCTCTTGAGCATGTCTAGAAACTTTGGATTATATTCTGGCCACTGTAAATAGTATGTTGTAGAAATTCTGGATTCTGTTACATTCCTCCAAAGAGTACTGACTGTTTTAGTAGGCAATTAACTTGACTGGACTCAAACTCTAAACTCTGTTTCCCCTTTGGGGGAATGAAAACTAAAACCTCTGTTCAATCCTTTTAGCCTTAGTTAGGCTGCCTAGAGTTTGTCCATATGCAAGATTTAGACAGTTTATATCCCTCTCTGGATCTCTTTTTCTGGATTTTCTTCCTCATTTTTCAGTTAGTACAAATGCCCCAAACTCTGTCATCTAGTTCTTCAGGACAGCCAAATTCTGTCATCTAGTTCTTCAACTCAAGACTGGGAGTCTCCATCTGAATTTTAGCCACCCTTCACAGTACCAACTTGGGCATGACCTCAAGTCAAATGCCACAGGAAACGGCAATTCACCCAGCCGACAGTTCCTTCTTCTAAATATAGATGACCCTTACCCTCTAGTTTCTGTCTGCTTTTGGTTGCTCACCAGTGTTTTTAGATAGTTTTTTTTTTTTTTAAATATGTTATTCTCAATTTACAGTCAGTATTTGCTGGGGTTTTAGTCCAAAAGGAGTTAATCAGTTACACCTAAGAGCAGAATTCTGCCTAATATTTTAGAAAACTAGGCAATTATCTTGCTAATTTCAATAGAGACAAATGGAAAAGATATTAATGAAAGATAAATGGATTTTACAATGATTTAAAGTAAATGTGGCCTTGGTATTTAAGAATAATATAATAGAATGTAGGCTTGCAAGGTGTTGGATAATAGAGTATCTCAGGACTTTGGGATTAAAAGCACACATTTGCCTCTCACATTCCTGCAATCTTCCTAATGACTACAAAGAATAAATAAGACATAAAACCACAGAGACACAGAAATCAAAAGAGGACATGAGAGCAATAAAGTTTTGGAAGACTGAAAGCCAAATGATAAGCAATAATTTACTTAGCAGAGTGAAGAAAGGTGAAATAAGGCCTATGTGTAAATTGGAGGGGAACCTATAAAAAAGCCAATATGTGCAGCAAAACCCCCAAAAGGTACAGTAATCAGAGACTCCAGGTAGTTCTGAAAGTGAGGGTGCAGGAGGCAACCAAGTAATAAGCCCCCTTCCCAACCCACAAGAAGTGTAGGTTTACTCTCTAGAGACAAGGAACCAGAGACACATTACACTCAGGGAAGCGGCAATTAGTGGAGGAGGGGCTTGAACTAAAAATGAAAAGTAAAAGTCTACGTGTCAAAACACTAAGATCCACCTCCTACCACCCATCGCAGCAGAACATTTATTTGCAGATGATTGGAAGATTGTAGCCTAAAAGAAAAGATTTACAGACAGTAGGCTGGGGATCCCTGCCACTGCCCCCAGTCAATTCATAAAAAAATGTTCTGCCCATACACGTGGAACTTCCATTCAGCTTTCTGGGCCGTCACTCTCACCATGAAGAGGCAGAACATTTGACAAAAGTCTCTAAAATTAAAATTAGTATCTTAAGTACTTATTAATTGTCAAGCTCTGGTGCAGTTTTTAAGAGGAAAAAAAGCAAAGACTAGAAATGAGACCAGCGCTACCTCAGAGAAATGAGAACCAGACAGCAACTGTCCTGAGTATAACTTAGAGCTTCAAACTGCACCAAATGACTTCAATGATGGCCAGTCTAATTAACAAAAGAGCTAAAAGAATCTGGTCTGAATGCCTCAGTTTGCCCAGGAAAATTTAAATGGAATGTAATAAAGGCCTCCAAGCACTTCAGAAGGTTGACTGGCCATAATTATCAAAGGTCATCTTATGTTACATTATTAGTATTAGGAAAAAGAGCCCTGACATTTAACAGTTTCATTAAAAGGAAACTGACCTGTAAAAGCATGAAAAATTAACCAACAGTCTGAGCAGTCAGTTACACTCTGAGTATTTTGAAAAAAATCCACAGACTTCTCCTAGAAAGAATAATGACCAAACATTATTAGCACCAGACACATTTACTATTCTTAAACTGGATTTACAACTTACACCAGTAATAAACAAGACACCCTATCTCTAAAAGATCAGTTTTCCGACTACTCCACTCTTTCCTATTCCCTGGGATCATTTCCCTCTGTTTGCCTGTGCCTTAGGGCTACCAATAACAGCTACCAACACTGAACTGCCTTGCTATTAGTTACCTGGAAAAAAACCCCAAATATGTCCTTATGCTTTGAGTTATTTCCTATTTTCCGAAACAAGCCAGCTGCAAAGATTAATTAAAATGTAATGATGGGGAATTCCCTGGCAGTCCAGTGGTTAGGACTCCGCAATTTCACTGCTGAGGGCCCAGGTTCATTCTCTGGTCAGGGAACTAAGATCCTGCAAGCTGAGCGGCATGGCTGGGAAAAGAAAAAAAAAAAAGGTGTAATGATGAACTTAAGAAGTAGAAAGCCACAAGAAAAAATTGCTCCCACCCTTAACAAAAAGAAAAAAGCCAGATAATCCCAGAAACACTGTAAGGTTTTTTTGAGGATTTTTTTTATATATAAATTTATTTATTTTATTTATTTATTTTTGGCTGCGTTGGGTCTTCGTTGCTGCGTGCAGGCTTTCTCTAGTTGCGGTGAGTGAAGGTTACTCTTCGTTGTGGTGCGCGGGCTTCTCATTGCGGTGGCTTCTCCTGTTGTGGAGCACGGGCTCTAGGCACGCGGACTTCCGTAGCTGCGTGGCATGTGGGATCTTCCCGGACCAGGGCTCGAACCCGTGTCTCCTGCATTGGCAGGCGGATTCTTAACCACTGCGCCACCAGGGAAGTCCCAAAACGCTGCAAGTTTCTGAGCCCATCAGTGAGGTGAGGTGGTAAGGCAACCAAATGTCTAAATTCCACAGGGTGACAAGCCCCTCTGAGGAAATGGGACGTATGAACCACTTCACCTTTGACAGAGCACAGCCAAAAGAGATGTTGCTATAAAACAACTGAAATTTTAACAAACTCTTTTAGGGCCCAGTGTGCACTACTGCCAATTTAGAACGCTGAGAGGCTCAGAAACAAAGGGATTCTGCATCCAGTCAATTCTTTTTTCATAGTCTTGCACTTCATGAGATGCTCATGGGAAATAGCATGAGCAGGGCAGACCTGAGAAAGGTCCATAGGTGGTCCAGGTGTGTAGTACCTGCTCCAAGACTTGAGGGTAGAGCAGGAGTACCAAGAAAAGGCCATCTATACTTTGGGCCTGCAGGAGTACAAGGTGATCAGCTACTGCTGAGGAAGGAGCAAGAAATTCACCCATGTTGCAGATCAACCCTGACACGCAGCAAACGCAGTCTGTTGCTGGGAAGGGACGGTAAAGCCTCCCACCCTCAAGTTCCTGCACTGATATGAGGCCCAGGTTAGCTGCTGCTGGATAGGGCAGGAAACACACATCCTCCTTCACCCTGCATTGACATTAGGCAAATTTAAGGTCAACACTAGAGGAGGGACAGAAAGCCCACTCAGGCCGAGATCCTACGCTGATATGAAACAGATGACTTCTAGCACTGGAAGGCAGGCAGAGTAACTGCTCACACCCCATGCCCTCTGCCCTGTCCTCCTCCTCCCCTACTGATATAAGGCAAAGTTCAGCTGCCATGGGCAAGAAATCTGCCTGCATTCTAAACCCTGCACTGAGTAAGAGGCAGTGGGAAAGTGACAGGATCACTGAGAAAGCTCAGCCCACGGGGCTCAGGTAACAGGACCTGCCTAAGACTGAGGCTGAAACAGGAAAACTGCAAAACCCCTTCTACCACCACAAGTCTTACATCAAACAACAAGTAAGAGCAGTCTGCCACTGGGAGAGGGGCAAGAACATGGTGAGAGACCCTATGCAAGTATATAGGGCAAGCTGTCAGCTAAGGAGAGTAGAATAGGGACAATGAAAAAATCCTCCAACACTAAGGCCCCACATCAAAAACAAGGTAGCAGTAACCCACTGTTGGAGGAATTTGAAGTCAGTGGTGCACCAGTGATAACAATAACAACCACCCCAAACCCAGATCAACTACTAACTAAGCTGACTCAACCTAATTGCCAGAAAAAGTGTACCATTTCTTTTTTTGTTTTCCTTCTGTTAAAGAAAGGCAGACTGCCACATGCAGCAGCTCATTTGGATGTGTGTGGAGTACTGGAAGCTTGACTACCCTACGTTCTCCTACAAATGACCTTGAGAGCTTGTTTGCAGGTTCTAGTAGGGGAGCGCAGCTACTCATATACCCCCTTGACGGAAGAACAGTCCCCCTCTATCGGGCAAGGTCATCCTCTTCAACCAAGCATGCAGCTTCGAAAGGGACGCACATGGAGTGGTGAGGGAGAAAGGGGAGACCTGCCTAGCCGTCCAGATCAGCTGAATCAACCCTGGTGATCAATGGGGTGACAGATGTTGCAGCCAGATCACCCTCACATCCAAAAGTGTACCATCTCTGAGTATAAATACCACAAGTTCTACTGTTCATCTATATTCAATGTGTAACACACAATCAAAAAATTGTAAGACACATTTTTCAAAATGATAAAACCCACTGTCAACAGAGAAAAACAGCAATACAACCAGACTTAGACTTAGGTGCATATACTGGAACTTATCGGACACAGACATTAAAATAACTCTAATTAATATATTAAAAGATCTAGTAGAAAATAAGGTTGACACTTAATAAATGGGAAATTTCAGCACAGAGATGAAAGCTATACAAAGAAGCCTAATGAAAACACTAAAAATGAAAAACATGATATCAGAATGAAGAATTCCTCTGATGAGTTAATCAGCAGACTAGACACAATAGAGGAAAAAATAAGTAAACTTGTAGAAAAGTCAACAAAAATGATCAAACTGAAACACAAAGAAAAAAATGAGTGAAAAAACAGAATGGTGCATCTAAGAGCTGTGGGACAATACAGGCTAACGTATATGGAACTGGAATCCCAATAGAAGAGAGGAAGGAGTAGAAGTATTTGAAGAGATAATGGCCCAAAACTTCCTAAAATTAATTTAGAGAACCCCAAGCAGAAAAAATAAAAGGAAAACCACATCATAGTCAAACTGCTGAAAAGCAAAGTAAAATTTTAAAGGCAGTCAGAGAAGAAAGAAGCCTTACATTCTACAGGAAAACAATTAAGAATGACAACAGAGTTCTCATCTATGCAAACTAGAAGATGGAGTGATATTTTTAAAGCGCTGAGGAAAATAAACTGTCAACCTAGAATTTTATACCCAATTATAATGTATCCTCAAAATGAAGGCAAAATAAAGATGTTTTCAGATGAACAAAAGCTGAGAATTCATTGCCAGCAAATCTGTAGTGCAAGAAATGTGAAAGTCAGTTCTTTAAGGGAAATCTGGATCAACACAAAGAAATACCAAGCACTGAAAATGGTAAAAATGTGGGTAATTTTTTTCATTTTCTTAATCTCTTTAAAAGATAAGTGACTGTCTAAAGCAAAAATAGTAACATGTCGCAGGATTTATAGCATATGCGGAATGGATAACAATAATAGCACAAGACACTGGAGAAGGAAATGGAAGTATATTCTTACACTGTATGTAAAATGGTATAATATTATTTGAAGGTAGACTGTGATAAATTAAAATTGTATATCATAAACCCTTACAGCAATGACTAAAACAAAGATGACAAAAAGGTATAAAGAATAAGTTAATAGTGAAGATAAAATGGATTCATTAAAATAGAATGATGACTATGTCAACAATGGGTGAATCTAGCCATGTAAAGGGTTTCTAGAGTTCACTGCATCACTTTTGCAACTTTTCTTGAAAGTCTGAAGCTTTTTCAAAATAAAAGGTTTAATTGAAAATATTAATGGCAAAAAATGGCCCTGAAGAAATCTCCAATATTTACTTAACCCCTATAGTGTGCAAAGTCTGCAAAAGGAAATATGAAGCTGTACAAAGAAGAGAGAACATAGGATTCCCATCAGGCTGCAGCTCACATTCTATGAGCTCAAAAATGAATAACTGACCATGAGTATATATCAGAAATCTGTCCAGAAATAACAAAATTTTTTATTAAGGAATTGATATATTCCCTAACTCTAAGAGCCAATAACCTGGAAACAGCAAAAATGAAAGTCCCTCAACTGGTCACTATTTTGTGAAATCATTAAAATATCCCTACCATATGTGGTTTAAAAGTCCTACATGTGATTCAAAGGATACTTACTGAACACTGCCGATGAGCCATGCCCTGTACTCGATGCTGGGGTAGGGAGAGAAGCTGCATGTTAATACCCTGAAACTCAATTTAAATAAAAAGACAAAAATAGAAGAAATGGCCCAAAAACGTTTAGATGTTCTAACAGAGGACATACATCAAATACTGAGGAAGAAAGTCCAGGGGAAGAAGCAAAGTCCAAGACGACCAGAAAAAGATGAGGACACTGAAAGGAAGAAGCTGTCGGAAGAAAGAAAGGAAAGAACTGAGGGTGTTTGAACAATGTAGGATAAACAACTACCTGAGGTCACAGAAGAGGCTGGAGAGGACTGATAAGAGCACATAAAGAGTCAAGCCTTAGAAAAGAGTGTGCCTTAGAAAGAATGATGTCTTTGACTTTCCAATACAAGAAATTGAGAAGAAAGAATACAGGTATCACTAACTTGAAGTTCCTCATATTCACAGCGAACACCTATGTGTTGCACTTGGGCTCTTTCTCTCACACAATCACACCACCCAGACTTCGCACGTGCTTTTTCCAGAACCCGTAATATTGTTCCCCTTCCTCTCTGCCTGGTTAATGCCCATTTACCTTTCATCTCTACTCAATCTCCTGGAATCTTCACTCTTAGCACAGCAGACCTCTCCTTCACAATACTCCTCAGACTTAAGTAACACTTTGTGTTCCCTGCCAGATTGTGAATTCCATAAGAGCAGGGGCCAGCTCTGTTTTAAATTTCCATGTCACTCCCCAGAACCTGGTATCATGCATGAAACATAGTAGACCCCAAGAAATACTGATTAAACGAGTGAACCAATATAGAGAAAGAGAAAGTTAAAACCTATAGTCTCTATTTTGTATGAATGACAACTACACACAAAGTCACACAGAAAGCAAAAGCTATATTTCATTAAATTACTAAAAATAGAAATTGTCTCAGAAGGCTATCCTGTATGACTGTTAATTAGCAATGCTATTTAGCACAAGGGAAGAGCTACAAGTAACAGGCACTCCATCATAATTTCAAAATAAATTAATTCATGAATGGCACTCAAAGTGAGTTACGCATAAAGGCTAAGCCAGGATCCAATCTAGAGTTGAATATGATAAAACAGGAAGCAGTACAGTGTAGTTTAAGCATAACAGCTTAGAATCACGTTGCCTAGGTTAAAATATTGGCTCTACTCTCATCAGCTATGGCTTTGGCAAGTTACTTTTTGCTCTGTAGTGGGCATTAACGTTTTCCCTTCCCAGCGTCCACTCCCCTTCCAGCAACAGCAGCACTTTTTCTTCAAGGAGTCACATCCTCCTCCCTGACTCTTCCGTGTGGCCCCTCTCTAGGGTAGAGGATGAACTCGTGACCTAGGTTTAAGTGATTAAGTACACTGCTTCCCCCTAAATAGAACTACAATTCCAGCAACGAGAACATGATCAAAACTGTGCCAATCAGAGCCAATTCCAAGACTTTTCTTTTAGCTATTAGATAAAAGGAAGAGAACCTGAAAACAACTGGGGTTACAGTTGCTGTGGTCATCTTGCTGCTATGAAGAGTTAGTCCTAAAATGGAGCAAGCCCAGAAGGGAAACTGACAGACAGTGTGAGAGCAGATCCTGAGGACACCACCTGAGCCCCTGTGCCAATCCTCACCTCAAGTCAGCTCCACCTGTAACTTTTTAGCCCTCTGCTTAAACCAAGTTAGGCTGGAGTTTCTGCCACTTACATCCATGAGTCACCACTAATATACTTTCTCAGCTGCAGTTTCATCATTTGGAAAATGAGGATTCGCTAAGCTTCCGTGCCCTCATCCATGAAGCAGAGTACCTACTTCATAGGTTTGTTGGGAAAAGTAAACACTTAGCACATAGCACAGATCTCACACATCATCAACTTGCTAAGATGTTTAAAAACAGAAAACACTTCTTATAAAGAATACTGAGCTATATATGTGATTTTAATTAAAAATCTGAGAATTATGTGACTGGATAATAAGTTTAAGTGAGCAAAAACCTCTGGTAAAAAGATAATGGCAACAGCTAAAATGTAAATCGGGATAAAAATCCCAACACTGAGTTTCCTGCTACCAGGTAATTCAGACATTAACTAAGACTATAACAAGAGTTATTGCAAGCAAATTATCACCACAGAAGTATAGATGCCAATGTTGAAGAAGAGAAATTAAAACAGTCACCTCCCCAGTGACAACAAGAGTAGAAATCAGTGAATAGAAAATGGACAAGGAACAGAGAAAATCAAACCCAAAAGTTAAGACTGATAAACTTCTAGTAAGACTGATAAAGAAAAAAAAGAAAAAAACCAAAGACTATCAATATTAGGGATGAAAGAGGGTCTATCACTATAGAACCTAAAGACATTAAAGAGATAATAAGAGAATGTTATAAACAACTTTATGCCAATATGGTAAATAACGGAGATGAAATTAACAAATATACTGAGAAACGTAACTTATAAAAACTGACACAAGAAAAAGAGAAAATTTGAATTGCCCTAAAAATTTCTTTAAAATTGAATTTGTAATCAAAAACTTTCTTACAAAGGAAATTTCTAAATGTTGGCTGAAGTCTGTAAACCACTGTGTCAATCAATCAAAACACCTGAGGGTTAGATGAGGCCCCACCCCCACCCCACCCCAGAACACCAGTTTTTTTCCCCTCTAGTGGATTTTTAGTGAATGGAAGGGTGGTACAGAGACAGGAAGAGTCAAAAAAAAGAAAGAAGAGATTGAATAACAATTAAGGAGATAAAGACAGAGTAAAAGTAAAAGAAATCGAATGGTCTCATATGGCAGTAGGACAGAATAAAATCAACAAAGACTAGATTACCTGCATTAATGGTGTATAATAGGCAACCTGAGAACCTACAGATTAGATTAGAAATGGATGAATAAAGGGAAATAGACCTGAAAAAATGTTGGTTTGTATTTCCTAAACAAGCAAGTGATAGCAGAAGGGAGTTGTTCGAGAATCTGCAAACTGTCAAGAAGCAAGTAAGGAGGCTGTTACACAAAGCAGACAAGGTACAGAATAGTTGAGCTAACTGGAATAACAATACAGTATTGTTTAGAGGCACTCTGTATTACTGTGATAATACCTTCTATTATATATTAAAGTATTAGTTCCAAACTTGAAAAACTGCTTCTAGAAGAAAATTTTCAGATAGAAAAAGTTTCTCAGCTAGAGACAGAAATACTACAGTTTCTCAAAACAGCATTGAAGCAGGGAACTAAGGAAACCTGGAGAAAAGAACTTGGTGTTAAAAAAAGTCAGCTCTCTTCTTGGTGGGTTTGAATCTAACCTAAAAAGTATAAAACTTATTTTACTTTATTATTACTGAAGTATAAATAAAAGATAGCCTAAAGAACTACAGTCAATTCTCATTACTCTAGGCAGTTACGTTCTACAAACTCACTTCAAACACTGAATTAGCCAACACTGAACCACTGCTCCTAAGGGAAAATATTAATACAAGGTGAGGTTCCTGCAAGCCTCTGGTCACATTTTTGTCAACCAATCAGAACATAACCTCGTTTAATGTATGTTCTGCTTGACATCTTATTCAATACATACTGTAGATTCATGAACGCTGAATTCACAGCCAACAGCACTATGACTCATGGCTGAACAAAGCTCATCTAACAGATATTTCCTCCAGAAGGCACATGACCGCATTCTTGGGTCAGCACTTCAGCACTCTCCTTGCGGGGCGGGGGGCATGTATACAGTGAAATCACCAACGAAAAGCACAGGTTGTGAAAAATGTCGCACTAAAAAAATGGCGAAAAAGACACTTGTTACTGTAAGAGAGCTGGAACAAGAAGGCAGAACATTGCCTTGTCTGACCTCGGCTAGGAACGTGTGCTCGGGCAGCACCAATTTTTCACTGCACTGTGCATGTCTGCAAATTACTATGAAAGCACTATGAGTGTTGATTTGGGAGTTACAAATAAATTTTAGTGAGTAGGCAAATTTGAAACCCAGGAATAATGAGGATTGATGCACTCACAAAAATTTACACTACTGTCATACGAGTAAATTTTTTAAAAGTTTACTGTAAATGAACCTAGAAATCTAGGAAACGGTAATGGAAAAATACCATTTCTTGGAATCAGTCTGCCAAGATTTTTTAGTTATTGAAACATGAAAAATACAAACCCATTAAAAGTCACTTTTACAATGGTCTCAAGCAGGCCTCTTCAATTTACTAGCATATGACAATCAGCATTAGGAGAAATCAAAATCTGTTCATTTCTAAGTTATAAATGAAATCCATTAAATCCCACTTGGGGAACTGAATTCACTAAATTTTTAACAGCAGAATGGCCAACATATTTACTGTAATCAACTTTTTAGAAATATCATTTATTTCAACGGACTATTATTGAGTATCAGGCCACACTTCCTCTCATCCTAAGATTAAAATGATGCCAAAAGATGATTTCATGACTTAATACATCATTACCCACACTGATTACATACTACAGTAAAATATACTACAGGAAAAACAAAGTCTGATCTAGGCTCTACAGAGCTCTCACAGATGAGTGATTTAGATTTTTATTCAAACACCTAAATGTTCATGTTCAAAGCTTCACATATTTGTAAATCACCTCTAGTTCTTGAGAGAGAGACAGAGAGAAATAGCAATAAAAGAGAAAACTACAATTGCATGAATTAATGAGAAATTCAACAAAATTTTTGAAAAAGCTATCTCTCTCCCATCCAGTCCCTCAATGTCCCAATTAACTCCTACTGCATTATAGGAATTACATAATTTACAGAGAAAGGTGAGAATTAAGTGAAAAAATCAGAAACTCCATAAACCTGCCTTTGAGATCATTCCAGACCAATGCCCACATTTTACAGTCAGCTGCCAGCCAAGTGCTCTTTTTACACCATCATTTTTAGGAACTTGACTAGATTTAGCACACCTGAACATTAAGCAGAACAGCTATGTATTCAAAAAAAAAAAAGTCCCCCAAATATTAGCTATAAAAACCCATGCCAAAGTGTATATTTTCTAAAGAGACACTGTGTCTCCCTTGGTCTGATCAAGCTGAAATTTGAACTGATCTAAAAATGGGGCAATTGTTAGAAAATGAAGAATCCAATACTTTAAAAAAAGAAAAAAAATTATACGTTGATACCATGCTTCCCTGTGGTAGAGCTTTGATTAAAACTTGGGTCCAAACATTAGCACTGACCTTCGAAGCTAAATTGGCATACATTCCCTTTAAGAAGGTATCATTAACATTTTAAATTAGAACAGCTAAGAAGAAATAGACAATTACATTCAGTCCTGTGCTTTCTTCTACTTTCATAGAGGATTGTGTTAGAAATTACCGGGAATTTGTCTGTCTCTCATTCATCCTACTTTGCTGCCTTTGTCAACATCCTGGTTCACCTATTACCACCTGAACTTCTGTAAGAGCTAAATGCTTTCCTAGTCTCATTTCAATTCACTATGCCCACCACCAGACTACCTTTTCCAAGGCCTTCTCTGTCCCCACGTTCAAGCACCTCCAACAGTTCACACTGCCATCAAAATTAAGAACACATTTCTCAGCTTGGCTTTCAAGGTCCTCCATAATCTGCCCTAACATGCCTTCAGAGTTTTCTTTCTTGTAATTCTCCAACAGGCAGCCTAAGCTCCAGAACATACCTCCAGCTTTTCTGTGTCTAGACCCGTGGTTAGCATTTCCCTCCGCTTGGGTGTACTTCCCCCTCCCTTCCGGTTGAAGTCCTGTCCACCCTTTCAAGGCTTATCTCTATCACAAAAGCGTCTCTGATTTTCCTAACCCACATGTCTCCCTCCCTGCAATCTGACATCACTTTCTTTATAGCCCTCGTAGGGCACTTCACTCAGACTTGTCTAGCAGTTATTTATCTTCTCCTCCTAGGGCGGAGGGTCCCAGGGCAGAGCCTAAATCAAATGTTTCTTTATTAAAATTAAAAACCAAACTCTGTCAAAAGGGAAAAAAAAAAAAAAGACACATCTTACTTTGCAATCGGGGGTAGGGGGAAAGCCTAATTATTAGTAGGGTAGAATACATTCTCCAACAGAAACTTTAAAAGAATTTATCCTTAAATCAACAACCTTACCAGAAGAGTGTCATCCATTCAAATCATTACGGGAGATGTGTAACTGGGAGCAACATGTATTACTTTTCAAACATAGCAAACCTGTCCCTGATCTCCATCAATACATCAAATGAATAATAAAGTATGACTGTATTGTAACGATGCCTCATTTATCTAATAGCGCTAGGATGTGAAGGGTTCACATGAGAGAGTTTTCTGAAAAAGTGGCTTCCTACTGCAGAAACAGCTCAGACACGCCCGTAGACTGGACCAGCTGAGAAATCGTCATGGGAAACTGACCTCTACTTCATCCAGGCCAGCAGAAGACACTTGGGCACAGTGGGGAGGTCATTTTGTGCCAGTCACCTGCACCTGGTAAACAGGTATGCAGCACGGAGAGAAGGCAAGGAGGGTATTAAAAACCCTATCAAATGGCAAAAGGAGCTTTTTGTGTCTGGCAGAATCCTCATTCCAAGTTACTGGTCTATCCACAGTGTATTAATCCTTGAGAAACTTTGAAAAGTTGACCATCTGTTCTTCTGTCTCAGAACAAGCTATGTCATCCCCTCCTGGAAGATTCCATACCCTCTGCCACTGAAAAACATTCCACGCTCTAATTATATCTGTTATGGATTGAATTGTGTACCCCCAAATTCATACATTGAAATCCTAACTTGCAATACTTCAGAACATGACCTTATGTGGATACAGGGTCAATGCAGATGTAATTAGATGAGGTCATATTAGAGTAGGGCAGGCCCCTCCTCCAATATGACCCATGTCCTTATAAAAACAGCAAATTTGGACCCAGACAATCACACAGGAAGAATGCCATATAAAGATGAAGTCAGAGATCACAGTGATGCTACCACAAGTCAAGCAACTCCAAAGATTGCCAGCAAACCACCAGAAGAGAGGCGAGAGGCATGGAACAGATCTTTCTTCAAGCCCAGAGAAGATATCCTGATCTTAAAGTTCAGCCTCCAGAACTGTGAGATAATACATTTCTGTTGTTTACGCCACCCAGTTTGTTGAATTCTGTTTGGGCATCCCTAGCAAACTAACAGTGCTACTGGCGTCTTTCCATTTACTATACCACTGATCTACTGTGACCACCACACACCTCTTCAAGCAACAAAATTTCTTAAGAATGATAAGTGTTGCACTAGTTCAACAAACACATACTGATGACCTCTATGTGCCAGGCACCGAGGACACAGCAGGGGACTGACATGGTCCCTGCCCTCATACAGGTGACAGTGTCATCAGGATAACTGACAACAAACCAAAATTATACAATGATAAAATTACAACTGCGATAACAGCAATAAGTGACACACTTCCTTTCTTCTTTAAACTGAGGATAGTGGATATATGGAACCCCGTCTAGATGACTCCAGGACATTGCTATGGAGACCCAGTGCACAGCTGCAAGCCCTTTATTATTTTTGCTTCCCTCCCAGATGCCAGGTTGTAGCACACCATGAGATCTACTTCCATCAACTATCATTCTTTGCTCACTCTCTCCCAATCTATCCCTTTCTAGCTTGGGGCTTCTAATTTGCTGTGGGCTAGAAAAATCAGGTAACTCATATTGCTAACAAGCGTGGATTAAGTAATAAAAAGTGCTGCAAGTGAGAACTAAGGATTTGGCTTTAATGTGGGTTTCCTGATTTACTTTAGATTCTCAGAGACATTTTTTCCTACAGAATTCTGTTACACGGCACAAAGGTGGAACATTATTCCATATAAACTAGGTGTTATGAATAATTTTATTACTTTGGTATTAAATTGCCTGGTAAACACTTGTTTTCTTTCAAACGGAATACAGTACGGGGATGCTATGTGAACAGTGACTTAGGGAAGAAATACTGCCTAAATTCAGAATTAGACAATTTACTGCCCAGTGTAAGGCATATTTTTGTTATCTAATTGCAAATCATATCACCAAATAACAGGACCAAGGGGTTGTATAGCATTAAAACTGGAAACCCTAGCCAAAACGTTTTGCAGTACGTAATAAATACCACCTACCTCTTATGCATATCCAACAATCATCTTTTTTGTTGTGTTTTTTAAGTTCTTCTTCAGTTACTTCAATTAATCTTCCTTTTAATCCTGTTAGGTCCTTTCCACTTTTGGTCAGTCGAATCCAATCCATAAGACTTCTGCCCTGTTTCAGAGGGACCTCAAAAAGGAAAAGGGAAGAATTCAATGTGGCTTTTTCGAGTAAGCTGCTTTCCCTTCCCCTTAGGGCTGCTGGTCTTCAGGCCACTTCATTATTGATTCCCACTCCAAAAGATAAGAAAACTCAAATATAACAATTCTAAAAATCTTCTTCAGCTTTAGGAGGTGGTATTAGAATTATAAATGGAACCCTATATAAAGTACCTGGGCCATGAGGTGGGGCTCAGAAATTCTGGCACACAAATGTCCATCCAAATGGTATCATAGTACAAGGATAGTACTGAACCCAGAGTCAGAAAACAAGTTTTGGTCCTGGCTCTATCGCTAATATGTTCTAGTCGCTTACCAATTTGGACCAAAATTTCTTTGCCTTAAAAATCAAGGGATTTGGGCTTCCCTGGTGGCGCAGTGGTTGAGAATCTGCCTGCTAATGCAGGGGACACGGGTTCGCGCCCTGGTCTGGGAAGATCCCACATGCCGCGGAGCAACTGGGCCCGTGAGCCACAACTACTGAGCCTGCACGTCTGGAGCCTGTGCTCCGCAACAGGAGAGGCCACGATAGTGAGAGGCCGCGCACGGCGATGAAGAGTGGCCCCCGCTTGCCGCAACTAGAGAAAGCCCTAGCACAGAAACGAAGACCCAACATAGCAATCAATCAATCAATAAATAAATCTTAAAAAAAAAAAAAAAATCAAGGGATTTGATAGAAGAAAATAGAAACAACTGGCTAAAGTTGATTTTCTGGATTTTCAACATACACAGAATATTAGAAATCACATGAGATGGTAATATGTTTTCTAAGAATCCACTGAGAAACAAAGGTTATCAAATAATGGAAATTAATAAAACTGTGGCTCCCCATATTCCTTATAATAATGTCTCTAAACTGTCACACTCCAGGGAAGGGGTTGGCAAACTGGCCTATGCCCGTTTCTGTATAGCCCTTGAGCTACAAGTAATTTCCACCCATGGTGGTGGTGATGGAGGTGAAGAGACTGAATCCTTATGACGCCCTCAAAGCCTAAATTATTTATTACCTGGGCTTTGCACAAAACTTTGTTTTCTCCTGCCTAGAGGGTTTAATAACAGGATGTTTGGGATTCTGTGGGTTTTTTTTTTTTTTTTTTTTACAAAACACATTTTCAAAGCTTTTAGATAAGAGGTACAATTAGTGTTTTAACCAGTTAAGACACCCTAGTGGAAATTTTTCAAGACATCTAACCTGTATAACTAGTTTGTAACATAGTACCAGATACCTGTTTAACATAAAAACAGTCATATTCAAGGAAGTTTACTGCTATTGTGTCCCCCCAAAATAGACTGAAATCCTAATCCTCAGTGTGATGGTATTAGGAAATAGGGCCTCTGGTAGGTGATGAAGTTGTTGGAATTAGTGCCCTTATAAAACAGGCATTAGAGAGTTCCCTCACCCCTTCCACCAAGTAAGGACACAAAAAGATGGCTACAAACCAGGAATCGGGGTCTCACCACATACAGAATTGGCCAGGGCATTGATCTTGGACTTCCCAGTCGCCAGAAGTGTGAGAAATAAGTTTCTGTTGTTTATAAGCTACCTATGATATTCGGTGAGAGCAGCCCGAAAGCACTAAAACACACATCTCACGTTCCTGAATCATATCTATTTTAGACATGCAATTGCCCCCAAAATAACCAAGTTAATAGGTCTGTGGTGCCTTTCCAACTTCACATTTCTTCTTACCAATCCACATCATCCCATTCTTACCATCGCTAAAACTCTCTAGGTCTCTTGGTCTTCATAAATGAAGTAAAGTGTGAGAATACATATGATCTTTCCCATCCCAAACCACTTCTTTCACCACTCCATCACCTGCAGGGTAGTTAAAAGTAATCTTTTGGAAATGCAAATCTAATCTAGGACCCTCCCTCCTTCAGTGGCTCCCCATATTCCATATAATAATGTCTCTAAATGCCCTTGAGTGGTTTACTAGGCCCTTCATAATCTGGTCATAGTTTACCTCACTAGCTCCACGTTTTAACTTTTGCCCCTTCCCATTCTATACTTTTAGGTAAATGGAAACTGATTCCGCTCTCTCCCCCGCAGACATGACTTCCTCCAGAAGCCTTTTCTGACCCCGACTCCTTCAAGGTCATAACAGACTGGTATAGTCCCTATGGTATTTATAACTGCCTCTTTACTAGTCTGTGAAGCCTACTGGACTAAACTCTTTGACAACAGAGATGTTGGGGCCCAGGGAAGGCCATGCAAGAGGAACACTTTGACTGTCCTCTTTGTCTCCCTGAAAGCAGGAAATAAATCTCCCATGTGAAAGGTGCCCTCCCTGTACTGGGAGGCAGAAAGACATCCTTCTCACCAGAGATAGGAAATTCAGGGCCAAGAAGCCTGTAAACAAATCTTGTTATTTGTTTACTAATTTACCACCCAAGCCCAAACTTTGCTCAAATTCCTTACCATTTCAGTATCCAGACCTAAGTTTCTTTGTCCCATCAATTCCTCTCAAATGTATTGTCTGTCTAAAAAGTATAAAAGCTGCCTGCTTTGGCCACTTCTTAGTGTAATAGGGAAGAATCTATTACAAGTTAATCACTAAAGGGATGTCGCCTATAAGTTTAAATTATACGTAATGGCCCATCTCTGGGAACCCGGCTATCTGGGCAATGAGCATTAAGCTAAAATACCTTTGTTTAGTTCACAGGAAACATCCTGACCAGGCCCACCTGTGAATGACTGCAGAGAGGAAGAAATTAACACATCCTCTCTGGAGGCTGATGGGAAACAAGGAATGTTTGACTTTACTCCCTCCCCTTCTAGTATAAAAGAAGCCTGAATTCTAACTCAGGCAAGATGGTTCTTTGGGGGATGACCCCACCAGCTTCTCCGTTTGCTGGCTTTTCAAATAATGTCATTATTCCTTCCCCCAGCAATTCGTCTCCCCCTTATTGGCCTGTCATGCTGCGAGCAGTATGAGCTTAGACTCATAACATTAGACCCCATTTCTACAAGACTTCTGTGCATGCCAATTAAGTTTGTTTCTTTTTCTCCTGCTAATCTGTCTTGTGTCAATTTTGTAGAAATTTCCCCCTCCCCAACAGAGATCACATCTCCAGCATATGGTAGGGTCTCAATAAATATGGTATTGAGACCCAAATATGGTTGGGTCTCCATGTCTCTGCTTCTTATTTGTAGAAAAAGCTTCAGTCTCCTAGGCCTTTCCAGAGTTCCAAAGAGCAGAATCAAACAGCTAATGACTACAGAAGTGAGAAAATGCAGAAACCAAGGAAAAGTAGTCAAGCAAGAAAACTACTAAGAGCTTGAACAATAGTCACAGGACTCCGAGTCCCTCCTGAAGACATACAGATAACAACATGATGCATATCCTTGAGTTCTTTTACGGCAACCAGTACCCCAAGGGATAGAAACTGCTGACCACAAACACGAAGGCCCCAGCCTGGTTGGAACAAGAAGGTTGCGGATTGAGATTTCTAAAATATCACCATGTTACCTCACCACCAACCAAACAGAAGAATGTCCGCAAGCTAATCATGCTCCCTGGACCCTCACCCCAAATGTTGCCTTTGAAAACCCTTGCCTGAAAGCCATCGGGGAGTCTGGGTGTTCTGAGCACTAGCTGCCCGTTCTCCTTGCTTGGCGCCCTGCAAATAAACGCTGCACTTTCCTCCACCACAACCCAGTATCAGGAGATGGCCTTTGCTGCGCATCAGGAAAGCGAACTCAAGTTCGGTTCAGCAACAATTTCACAAAGGGGGAAAAATCGTCTGAGTTTTCTCTTGAATTGCACAATAATCGTATTTTATTCTCTTTCTGGACCCAAAGACTCACCTTTGCCATCACCACCTGGGGAAAAGTTTGTCTTTGCCTCTAAGTTTTCTCCTTTAAATGATACTGAGAACATGGCTGGTAGTTTTAATGGAGAAGGGCAGCAACTCTCATATTCTAATCCAGAGATGCTTTCTTTGAAAAGGCTCTACTATTCAGCCAAGCACTTAGCTTAAGGAGAGAAGCAGGTCAAACACCAAGGAGACGAGGACACACGACTGGATGGCTGCATAATATATTCAGCAATAAGTGAAAAGTCACAGTCAGAGTCACATCACATCAAGCCTACTGGGTCCAAGGCAGCATTTCTTAACTAGTTTTCTTTTCTGTGAAATGAAGATAACAAAAGCACCCACTTCATAGGATCATTAGAAAGATTAAACAAGTTAATACATGTAAAGCACTGAGGTCTTCAGTAAGCACTAAATAAATCTCAGCTTCATTATTATTACAGTTGGGGTTATAGACTTCTGAAAAGCTAATGAAAGCTACAGATCCCTGAACCCATAATTCTAATCTAGAGTCAAACTCCAGGTCCATGTGGAGAACATAGAGAAAGTTGGTGAAGTTCCCAAATGATGTCAATGCTAAGGCTCAAGAGTTCAGAAATGAAAAAGGAGTGGCCCGAGTAGGTGGAAGTCTTGAAAACAAAACATGAAGATGTGGTTATTGAATGAGGAACTAACAATCAACAGGAGCAAGCAGCATTCATGTTGCAATGAACACAGGAGACAATTCTATTAAATTCTGCAAATATAAAACACATTTGTGTTCCACCTGTTGGTAACAGAAGCTACGTGCAACAAAAAGTTAAAGAGTATTATATTAGCTTCAGAGTCAGCAAATGACATCAGTAAAAAAGGCAGTGATAAAACAATCAGGTACCAGAGGAAGAGAGAAAGGCAGTGTGACTTGGAGAAGTGTCCGTAAACCTAACTGGAGGTTTGTAGACACTTGTTTTCGCTTCTCCAATCTTCCCTAGCTCCCGGAGTCCCCACCCTTGGCGGGATGATCACTGGTCACTGTCGCTAGTGCTCAGCCTTTCCTCTCTTCTAGGGAACTCACATCGCTCACAACCCCTTCGGAAAGTGAACAAAAGAACGGAGAGGAGGTTATGTTGAAGGAAGGAAGCTAATATTGAGTCCCTACAATATGGGACGCACAGAGCCTGGCCCTATCATACATCTGAATTTAATTAATGGGAAAAGAGTTGTTAGAAGGGAACTGACAGAACGGGATAAAGGGATGGGAAAGACAAGGGGCCAGTACGTAAGAGGGAGGGAGGTCAGGAGAGCTCGAGGACTGGAAACGGCATGGGATCTGAAAGAGATCGCCAGCAAGGGCGGGAGGGAACGAAAGCTAGAGGTGGGGACAGGAGGTGGGAGAGGGGACGGAAGGAGAGAACGGACTGTGCCGGAGCATGAAACGCTGGCGGGAAGGGAGGGCTGCGGCACGAGACCGCCGGAGTCACCCGCTTACCTTGCTACGCCCCCCGGAGGAGACGCGCTGCTGCGAGCTGGAGCCCGGGAAAGACTGGGAAGGGACGTTCAGCATCCTGGACCCTTGGCCCGGGCCCTGCCCGGGGTACGCCGCCCAACGGGATAGCTCGGCGCGACCCCTCCGGAGTAACACCTCCGGCTCCGGCTCTGAGGCCGGGCAGAGGCCAAGCCCCCAACCCACTTCCGGGGTCGCCCGGGGTGAGGCGCGCCATGACGCAGCACGTCGAGGACGCGAGGGGCGGAGCCAACGAGACCAACGGAGAGCCGGCGGGGTGGAACCAGGGCAAAGTACGCATGCTCCGTTCGTCCCGCACCCTGAATTTCAGCACCGCAAAGAGGTGACAGCTATTCCATGGAAAGATTGAAGGGTGAAGCTGTTCCTAAACCTTGGTGCTGACTGAATCTGAGAATAAATTCTTGGAGACGCCTGTTAACCCAGAACACAAGTGTCTGCCCATTGTTGAAGCACTACCATCACACTGCTTGAAATATGGAATAAAATAATACAATTAAGGCATTTTGATTTCTCAGAAATTCTCTCTTCTGAGGCACCACGCTGTGCAGGAAAGAGAACCTTTAAGAGTTAAGATGTCAAATGCAAACAGCCACTCCTGCTAGGTGAAGAGAACACTTCACCTTTAAGAACTCTCGCTAATGATTAACGAATGAGTCGCAGAGGTTAATAAAGTCTCTTTCTGCTCCATTCACCCACTCACAAGTTCTTCGTCCTCATCTAACTTCCTCTCTTCCCTGAAAGATAAAGGGGACTGAGGACTGCTGCAGCCCACGTCCAGATGTAGCGCTGAACAGCTAGCCACGTTTAAGAGTCAGATAGGTTTAGTTTGGATGCCACCGCTGCAGTTAATAAGTGAGCATCCTTCTGCAGGTTACCTTAGTATCTCAATGCCTCATTTCCCATCTGCATAATGGATTTAGGTTTTAGTAAGAATTAAGTGAGACGTCAAGTGCAAATTACCTAGCACAGTGCCTGGCTAATAGTAGGCACTCAATAAATGTGGCTGTGGCTTTTCATACTATTCCACCATATTAATGACAGCAGCACAAATACTGTGCAGGTAAACACCAGTCCCTAATACTCAAGGTCCAGATTGGTGACCTGGTGGTTTTTTTGCATATCTCTTGGGGAACACACATATCCTGAGAGCAGAACCCAGTGAAAGAAGAAGTTTTCAGGAAAAGAAACATAGTTCTAAGTAACTCTCCATCCTCCTGCCATTACTAACTTTTCCTGACTCTGAAACATGGTTTGAACTTGCTCTATTTCAATTGCTTTGTCCTTAAAGTGCCTGGAAGTCAATGCTTATATTTCAATTGCTTGCCACTGCAAAGATTGTATTTGAGCTAAAAGAACTTCATGATCATAGTTTACTATGTTACCTCTCCCATGCAAAGTGCTCCTGTTTTCTCTTTCATTAAAAGATGATGTATTCTTCTATAAGTCTATGTTTAAAAAAAAAAAAAAAAAGCTAATCTCTAAGAATTTCTTATTTCACTTCCTGTGTGAATATTTTTACATGAGACTCTCAGGAGCAGTGATCCACAGCAGCGATGGAAGGTGATGCTGTTGGAGAATGTTTCCTATCTGCCAAATTTCTTAGCTCCCTCGTGGACAGAAATGGAAAAACAATACTATCAAATTCTGGCCTTTTGTCTCCCCTTTTTTAGACTCCATGTAAGTCACGTCCATTTAAATGTTTTGTTTTAATTCTGGGGATCCCTCAGTGTAGTGCCATAAGTACTAAACACCCATGCTATTTTACTACTGGATTTGAGGACAGCAGAAGGGTATTAAAGTAAGAATTACTTGACTCATCATTCATTAAAATCCCTACAATTTAATAGCCCTAACATTGATTCCCAATCTCAATTATAGACAATGATTTACACCATTTTTCACCATCTGCTAGCTAATACATAATAATATTGTGTGATTGGAAACATAAGGGGATTGTCGTCATTATCTAGTAAGATAATATTCATCTGTAACTACAACATCCAATGGGGATCGGTAGGAAATACCAGATGTTACAAGATTCAGTCTTGAAAATTAAATATTGTCTTTCTTTGAAAAGTTTTATTTTCAAAATTATAGCTGAAGATAAATTTGATGACGATATCCAAATTATCTTTTATAAGCCCCAAATGTTTATAATACAATCAAGGTTCCATTATAAATAAAACCTACTTTTAAATTCCAACATTGAATTATAGTGTAGAGATAAAAAAGGCCAAACTACCATAGTAATTACTAAATAGTTCATTTTATTAATAATTTATATACAAATAAGTTAATTTAAAAGGATTATGATACATTTGTACACTAATCTAATTTGTACCTACAAGCTTTGAATGTCATCAAAAGTAATCAGATTAATTTTCACAGATCAGCTCCTCAATTTCTTCTTCGCTATCAGAATCTTCATAAAATGAAATTGTAGCTTGAATTGGAAATTTTTTCAGAAGAGCTTCTGCTTCTTGATATAAGTAATCGTAACACTTTGATTTTGGCCAAAATAGTCTGAAAGAAGCAGACAACATAATATGCTTTATTTTTTTCACATTCAGAATCCTTCTACTCATGAAACGTTCAAATTTCAAAATCTCCATATATTTAACAACTGATTTATGCATTTAGATAGTTTAAAATGCTACTATCACAGCTTTCACGGAGTCTACTTGACAAAGTATCAATAACTGGTTAATTACTTTAAATCTTTTTCCAAGCTATAAATTGGACCAAACAAATTCACACTAAACCCTTCGTGAGCATAAGATCAATATTTAACTTACTTCAGGCATTTATGGATATATTTATTCTTACAAAATACAGAAGAAGGTTTGTCTTCCAATTTCCAAATTCCTTTGGGAAAAAAAATGAATCCTACCATGACATTAAAAATTGTGATGATAGCCAACTTTATAAAGACGTCAAAATATTATGCATCTTACACATAGGCAGAAATTACCTAGTATTTTGCTTGAAACTCAGACTTAGCTCTTAGTTACAGATGGAACCAAAGCAAGTTTAGAAAAGTACAAAAAGCAACCTTTTCAAAAGGCTACCTCTGACCCCAACCTCGAGCCCATCTCTCTCCCCTTTCCCCACCCAACTAAATTTTGGAACACCATATTAAGATGTTGAGAATTAGACTGGTTTTATACAAATAATTTGTATGTAAACGTGATTACCTCAAAACTTCAAATTTCCAACAAATATTAATCTTGCCATCTGATCTTCTATTATTTTTCATCCAAGTAAAATAAAAGGACAAGGCTGAATCACCAGCTACAGTACACAGTATTTTAGTATACAATAAATAGCCCCACATACCCATATAATAGACTGATTCTAACAAAGAGAAAGTTACATATGTTCACTATACTCTATTTTAAAAGGCAAAAAAGTAGGCCGTGTAGTTTATAAATGTTTCTAGCCAAATAGTCTCTTTTTAAGCTTATAAACAGGGTGCCTAAATAAACAACCATCAGTAATTCAGTCATTCAATAAATATTTTAGTGATCTCTTGCGCCAAACATAATTCATAATTCAAAGATGAATAAATCATGGTCCCTACCTTCAGGAAGTTGACAACTGAGTAAAAAGAATCAGAAACACACATTACTACTCAAGATAGAACTTAATAAAAATACAGTAAACTTAAGAGAAATACAAAGAAACAGCTACAGTAGTTCAAAAACGGAAGTGCTTATATAGGAAGCAATTGATTTTCTAATGTGTAAAACTGCCAAACCCAAAGAACGTTGTTTAATTGTTATCACACTCTCTCTCCCCCGGAATCTCTCACTGGCCATTTTTCTTCTAGGGACTTCATACTTTACTGAATTCTCCCCTGTTCTGAGTGATTCTTCCCAGTCACCTTTGTGGACGTCTCTTTCTCTGTAGACAGGTTAGATGCTGGCCTTCCCCCACCATTTCATCAAGAGTGATCATCTCTCCTCTCTCACTCCTCCAGATGACCTGACCCACTGCCATGATTTCCACAATTGTTCATTTACCAAAGGCTCCCAAGTCTGTCTGTATTTCCACTTAAGAACTTGACTTTGGACCACAGACCTGTACACATGCTGCTCTCTACTGGAATATCTATTTGGAGGCACCATAGACACATTAAATATGACAAATGGAAAATTCGACTCAGTATCTTGCTCCCCAGATCTACAGTTCCACCAACTTGGGCATCGTTCTGTCTTTTTACTTCTACTTTACCTCCCATATCCAATACATCATAAGCCTAATCTACTGTGCCACCTAAGTATTCCCCGGATTCACCCAGTCCCATCCCCACTTCCAATGCCTGAACTGCAATAACTTCCAATTTCACTTTTGGTGTTCTAACTAAACCTATATACCATTTCCTTAGTGATTTTTCTGAAACCTAAATCTGATCACATTACTCTTGGTTAAAATCCTTTGAGTAATTCCCAATACCATCTACAGAATAAAGTCCATGAGTTCCTAATGCCACATACAGGATCAGGACAAAACTCTTGTACCAAGGTGAACAAGATCTGGCCTCTGGCTTCCCTGGTGAAATGACCACAGCTTCACACACCCAAATGCTAGTTCCTTGATGCTCCCAGAAGGAACCATGCTGTTCTCTTTTTCTATGCTATTTCTTCTGCTCCCACGTTCCCCACCTACCATCCATCTGGTTAACTTCAAGACTCAGCCAGGTAATCACACCTATGATACACACTTCCCTGACCCTTCTCCACCCACTCTGACAGAGTTAGGCATAAAATTGACCAAACTAAACTATTAAACCACTTCCAAAGGGCTGTGATTATTTTTTTCTCTGTCCTTCACAAGGTCTAGCAAAGGGTAGGAATTAATCAACATGGATCAACTTCTATGTGCTATTATAAACATATACACATTCTACAAACATTATATAGCTCTTCATCTAACAGCTCTCTAAGGCAGGCAGACTGCAGAATTAACTTTCCACCTGATTAAAAGCTACAAAGAATCTTGCAGGAAGGCTGACTTCCCAGTAGCTAGGAACAGTAAACTAGCTCCTAATTGTTGGTCAAATAACTTTTGGTCCCTTTTGTGATCCTTAGTAGTCTTTAGGATTTTCATCATATTTCCTTTTTCTCTTAACACGTCAAGCTCGATTTGTTCAGTTTGCTGTAAACCATGATTGTGAATACCATTCTTTCTTCTGGTTTGCAAGAGAATAAGAATATACACACTCTGCCTGGTGTGAAGTCAATTTCACTTGAACCCTTTGGCATTAAAAAGAAATTGTTTTGCAGGCACAAGATGTCACCGTTCTACTTTTACTAATACCGCCCACTCTCCCTCTTCGTAATATATTTTTTAAGCGTTTACTAAGTGTGCACTGATTAACAGTTCTTTTAGGGGAGAGCGTGAGCGCCTACATTTTCCAGTTCGATGAGTAAAGGACCTCTGGGACGAGGAAGATAAAGAAACGTTAAAGATAGATTTTCCAAAAGAGAAAAACTTCAGGACCAGCTGCTGAGCAGGGCTGGACGAGGCCCCCGGCTCTTCCCTGTGGCTGCAGGAGCAGGAGACCTTCGATGAGGCCTGTCACTCACCTGACTGGGTGTCTGTATCGGGAAAGCTTTCCTGAGGCGTCCGTTATTCCGGGGCCATCTGGCATCTGGAGGTGTAAGGAAATGGATCGAAGTTAGCACTCACCTTCTAAAAAAACTGCAAACCCTGGCGACCAAGCTTTCCTCTCGTCTGCAGGGAATGTGACCGCGGGGCTCTCAGTAGCCTCGCTCCCGGCCCGATCTGTGCGTGCCAGTAGCTGTGGAGGACGCACTCGTCGCTTCAGCACCGACAGGGCCACCGGTATGGCCACCAGCAGGCGCGATCTTAAGCGAGGGGAAGGCCAGGCGCGTGTCTCCCTGGGGCCCGGCGTACCCGGCGTTGATCGATCCACAGCGCCCCTGGGAGGCGCGGCTCACTCACCGCCTCCGCGGCGTGGTGCGGCGCCTCCTCCTCCTTCTCGCCACGGTCTTCCACCCACGGTCTCCAGAAGCCTGCGGATCTGCGAGGTGGGCAGCACAAGGCGCGCAGAGGAGACGTGAGCCCAGACCCGGGAGAACCGACCGCATCTGAGCGAGGGCCTGGAGGGTGCGGGGGTGAGAGAGCGGAGGGGAGGAGCTGGGGAGGCGCAGGCGGGAGGGATGGAGCGGGGGAGGCGCAGGGCGGGGCCGAGACGCGGTACCCGGAGTCCGCACCCCCGCGCCGCGTCTGGCGTTCGGGAGCGGCGGGCGGCTGGAGGCGGCAGCGCGCGCGCTGGCCGCCTGGGGTCTCCGTGGTCTCCGCGGTCTCCATGGGCAGGCTGGCCCCTGGCACCCACCCGGCCCGAGCGCGAAGCCTTATATAGCCCCCGCGGCCCGCTACATCTTTACACGTCCTCTCCCTCTCCTCCCCTCTCACCCCTGCCGGCCGCGTAAACAAAAAGGCTGCGCGTGAAGGCGCAGCGGCCCGAACCCTGGGGGCGAACGCGTGCAACTCCCAAATGGCCCGGGGAGCGGGTTTGTCAAGCGAGTGTTAATCGCTCTTCCACACTTGTCTGCGGGGGGTGGAAAACAACATTCGCCCGAGCGGCCAGTTTCCTAGTGAAGAGGCTAGGACGGGTTAAACTTAAGCGATTCTACACGTTTTGTGTATTTGTGCAAAAAAAGGCCGAGTGGCGGGTCATCACTGCTCGACAGTCTCACGGCTTTTCGCCTTCAGCAAATGCCACTGGTTCTGCACTCCTTACGAAAGGAATATCGGTTTGGGGAGGATTTGTTTGTTTTTTAATGTGCTGACAGACTAGGTTCCTCCATCTGCCTATTATTATTTGAAGATTAAAGATTCACAAGAGTTGAATTGTAAAAGACTGAGTGTTCCAACCTACAGGACCAGAGGCTGGAGTCATAGGATTTTGGCATAGAGTTCTACTCTGTCTTCTCGTCTTTGCGATTTTCCCCAACATCTTATCAGTGTCCTCCAAAGATAAGTCTTGAGTGTCATCTGTACAATTCTGTCACTCTTGGCATTTTGTCACTCAGTGATAATTAGCAAGTTCTTTTGTGGGTGTTGGGTATGTGTGGAATAATAATGAAATCCTGAAAAGTTATGATGTGGAATAACTTAGTCAACCTCTCTGTGCCTGTTTCTCTTATTTAAGTTAACCCTTACTTATCACAGAGGCCCATGAATCTTGGTTAAAAAAAAAAAAAAAGTTATGCTTCCAAGAAAAGATGATATATAAATGTCATGATTTTTGTCCAAAATGTTTTAAATAATAGAGCTGAACTTCCTCTTGAAAGTTGTAGAGAAAAACCCCAAATGTAGGCTGTAATGTTTCTGCTATTCATTCAATTACTGTGTAGGAAAGAAATCCATCTAATTAATACCCAAGGGCCGATAATGATCTACCTGTCAGGAAGGTGAGATAGGGTTTGCTTCAGATAGAGAAATCAGTGAGGATAGGTATCTAATGCATGTCTCAGTGCCCTAGAAGTATTGTTAGGCTAAATAAAATAAAACTTATAGAATGTTTGCTACAGTGCCTGACACATAGTAAGCTCTCAATAAATTTTGTTATATAAAAAATCTAAACACTTAACAGATGCTAAGCTATCTGATGACATGGTTTATCATATCCATTTTGTAAACATCTTTTAGGGTATCTGTAATGTGCTAAGGTCTGCACTTTCCAGATATAATTGTGAATAAGATATCCCCCTATTCTCAAGAGGATCGCAGTCATTGCCATCTATGGCCATCACAATGGCCACATGAGCAAAGATTTTTTTAAATTGCCACGTTCAATAACAAAAGCACATTTTAAGCAAAGAAGTAGTACAAGGGAGGGAATTGATAAGTCTGTTTGTTGCAACCAGGAAAACCTTCTTAAAGCAAAAGAAACCAAAATTGGGATTTCTAGAAGAATCAGTCAAGAAATAGTGGAGCCTGTGTGTGTGTGTGGTGCAGGAGTGGGAGAAAGAGCAGTGCTTCTAGGGATTAGGTGTTGCTGGAGCAGAGATGTGGCTGAGAAGAGAGAAAAGGCTTGGACTATTAAGAGTCTAATATACCACGATAAAGCACTTAAGCTTTATTTTGTAAGCCCTGGTGAGAGATTTTAAGCAGGAGGGTGGAATAATCAAAGTTTTCATTTTATAAAAATTACTCTGGCAGCCACATGGATTTAGGGGAGTCTGACACTAGAGACAAGGAAATCATTTACAAACTCATTGCAATAGTTCAGGCAACAGATAATGAGAAGATGTATACTAAGGATGGGAATGAAACAATATATTTGACGGATACTTAGAAACAGAATCTACAGAACCACCTGCATCATAAAACGTGGGTGGACATGAACGCGAAGTCTAGATATGCTTCCAGGTTTCTAGCCTGCTAAAGTGGGTTGATGTTGATGGCTCAAAAAAGACGAAGAGAACTGAATACAGGAAGAAGAGCAAGTGAGATGCTTTTATGTTCTTTCGTTCTGTTAATAGTGCTCAAGGAAGCAACAATGAATTTGGTTTTGGATCTTGAATCAGTCAGGTCGGGCTGGGCTAGACCGCAATAACAAATAGCTCCAAACTCTCATAGGCTTAAAATAATAGACATTTACTTCTCACTCAGGTCACATATTCACTTTTGTTTGATGGGGAGCTACTGCACATCATCTTCACTTAAGGATAAAAGGTGATGGAGCCTCTTTCCTCTAGAACGTGGCCGGTTGTCATAACACAGAGAAGGGAATAAAATTAATAGATTTTAGAAGGCTTAGGAACACATATATTGAGAAGATATCCAGAGGACAACCAGAAATATGAGATCTGGAGTTTAGCAGAGAGTTTACAGCTAAAGATTTAAATGTGGGGATCATAAAAAAAAAAGAAGTAGAAATTAAAACGATGGGAGTTGATAATTTTCCCATAGAAATTTTGTAAGCTTGAGAACAGGAGCAAGGACAGAGCTCTGGAAAGCAACATTTGCCTGTAAAATGAGAGGGTATGCAAAAAATAAAATAAAACAAAAATAAAACAAATGAAAAACCCTCACTTTAAAGGAATGGTGAAGGTGGTAGAAGGTGCATTTATAGAGCAGGGGTGGTGGAAACACGGGATGAAAGAATTCTAACAAGGAAAGAAAGGTCCAAGGTATTAAGTGCTACCAAGGGGTCAAAAAAGATAAGGACATGTGTTAATTGAATTTGGCAGTTAAGGGGTTATAAGTGACTTTAAAACACCATCTTGAGTGAATGGGAGTGAAAGATTTTTTACAGTTAGTTGAGCTATAGAGGTAAAGAAATAAGAACAGTGAGATGATGCTACCATTTTACAGGAAAAGAGAGAGAAGGGGAAGCCTGGGTCAGTAGAGGGGTTTTGTTTTTAGCGTGCAAGAGACAGGAGAATTTTTTTTAAAGGGAAGTTAATGGTCTTCCAGAGGTCAAAATAGTTCTTTTAAATTTGGCTGTGCCAGGTCTTAGTTGCAGCTGGCAGCCTCCTTAGTTGTGGCATGCGAACTCTTAGTTGCAGCATGCATGTGGAATCTAGTTCCCTGACCAGGGATCAAACCCGGGCCCCCTGCACTGGGAGCGCAGAGTCTTAACCACTGCACCACCAAGGAAGTCCTGAGACAGGAGAATGTTGATAAGATGAAGAGAGGAAGCGGGGAAGGAGAAGCATCTAGAGAGAGGGCACCGGACCTGGACGATGGCTCATGGTCCTGCAGGGGGAAGGAAGCAATGAGATCAATAGCCCTGGGGAGGATTCTCATGCGACTGGAGAGTGTGTCTCAGTGATGATAGTAATCCAGGTCTGGGAACACTCGAGAAACAAGTTTAATCAAGGGGACTAGAAATGGTGCAGGGAAGGATGGGTGTATTGTGATGATGAGACGTAAATCCAAGAGAACATCAGTTGTCTTAAAATTGTGAAGGAAAAAAAAAAAAAGAATGAATTCCTAGAAGGAAAAAAGGGAGAACCAATGAATGAAAATAGGGCAAGATTTATACTTGATCAAACTCAGGCAAACTGAGAAATAGAAATATGGACTATTAGAGATAGAAGATCCTAAATCTTCCATTTATACATTTATTCCACTTCTGCCACCTATTTATACAGACGTTGAAGCTGATTTCCAGTGTGGCAAAGGCCAATCAATATTCTTATTACATTTTAAGTTTATTTTAGAAGTCTGTATGAGATCACTGGTACATTTAAATTATGTGCTTTTTAAATTGAGATATAATTGACATATTATATTCATTTCAGGCGTACGTAATGATTCAATGTATGTATATATTGTGAAATGAGCACCACAATAAGTCTAGTTAACATCCATCATCACACATAGCTACACATTTTTTTCTTGTGATAAGAACTTTTAAGATTTATTCTCTCAGAAACTTTCAAATATACAATACAGTGTTATTAACTGTAGTCACCAGGCTATACATTACATTCCCAGGACTTATTTATTTTATAACTGGAAATGTGTACCTTTCCACCACCTTCACCCTTTTCAACCTCCCTCCCCAATCCCCACCTCTGGCAACCACCAATCTCTTCTCTGTATCTATGAGTTTGGTTTTTTTTGTCTTTTGGGGTTTTTTTCAGATACCACATATACGTGAGATCATACAGTACTTTCATCTTTCTCTGTCTGACTTATTTCACTTAGCATAACACCCTCAAGCTCCATTCATGTTGTTGCAAATGGCAGGATTTCCTTTATTTTTATAGCTGTTCATTGGGAGGTTTTTGGATTACTGATTCATCCTCCTTACTAGTAGCTGGTCTGCTCAGATTTTCTATTTCTTCATGATTCAGTCTTGGTAGGTTGTATGTTTCTAGGAAATTATCCATTCCTAAAATATGTGCTGTATATAACATATCAATATGCTTTCCATAGCACAACAATGAGGATTAAAATTAGATTAAAAATATAAAAACCTTAATTCCTTCAACAAGTACTTATTGAACACCCACTGTGTGCCAGGCACTGTTCTAGGAGCTTGGGATATATCAGTGAACAAAACAGACAGAACTCCCTACCTTCATGGAGCTTACATTCTAACAGACATCGAAGCCACCAGCTTTTATATTTTACTAAAAAGAAAGGATTATAAATTCACCTTACATATGGTGCATGTGTACCCAACATGCTTTATTTTTAATCTTTGGATTTTTGAATGACTACAGGATGAAAGAAAGGGAGTATATCCTGGAGAGAGGGTGCTAGGTGAAAGTCCCTGAGGAGGAAGCATGGAAAAAATCGAGACCACATAAAAACAATGGAAAAGGGCTTCTATCTTATCCAGAAAATAATAACCAATGAAAAGAAAAATTAGAGCTTCAACTAGTTTCCCATTTTGAATGTGACCTGATGTTTCCCTGCTCTTTTCCACGGAGAGGATGACCTCAGATCGGGCCTGACTTATTCTCCACTCAGAGACTGAGGTGAGAAGCAGCAGTGTGAAGGGATCTGGGGAAGATAGTGACTCACAGCTGCTGTTGCCACCATGTGCCTCCGGAATAAGGCCGGTTTCGCTCGCACAAAAGCAGGGCCAGTCTCAGTTCCTGTACCTCCCCTCTTATCTGTGATCTTATGAATATTATTATTTTTAAATGATAATGGCTGCCTACCTAGCTAGACTCCTTTTTAAAAGATTGTACATATAAAATGTGTTCCTTTCTGGGAAAAGGATTCATTTGTGTCTGAATGCCAACAGAATCATACTTATTAACATTTTTGGTATTTTATTTCAATGATGTAACTATGTTTTCACACAGAAAAGCTGTGAAACTGTGAAAAAGGCAATATAAAACCCTGAACATAATACATATGAGGAATCTTTTTGAAGGGGTGTTAATGTTTTAAAACTGGATTGTAGTGATGGTTGCACAACTCTGTAATTTACTAATATTATTAAAATGGGTGAATTTTATGGTGTACAAATATAATAGAAAATGGAAATGCCTATGTCATGACATAGTAGATCATTCTAAAGGTTAAAGTAAAACTAAGATTTAAGGAAGGCAATTAAGTTTTCAGAACTCTGATTTTCTGTTGCTTAATTTATAGTAAAAGTTGAACTTTTGGAATTGAAGCAGAGGGAAGTGTGTTTGATAGACTCATCTTATTCTACCATTCCACAGTCATTTGTGCAGATTTTGATGGGTTTGCAGAGATGGGTATGAAGCAACGTATATTATGATGGAAATGCCATCATTATGACATATGCTTAAACTTCTGCTGAGAAATAAATAAAATACCTTGAAATGCCTAAAAAGAAAAAAAAAAAAAAAAACACTTTAAATATGACCTTAAAGGACGGATTCCTAACCATACTCAGTCTAGGCTTGAAGAACTAAATACCGCGGTCAGAATGAAGCCTATCTTAGATGTTTCTGATTGGCTGGTTTTTAAAAACATGCATCTTTCGTAGAAAAAGTGATTGCTATAATGTCTATGATCACTTTAGAATTTGTTTTAAAGCAGACATTGTATTTACACTGGTCTCTGGACAGTTCTAGGTAGTTTTATTGCAGTGCAGTTTCCCTGAGTCTCCACGTGGATGGATCCTCCAGGGCAGCGGTCCCCAACCTTTTTGGCACCAGGGACCGGTTTCATGGAAGACAATTTTTCCTCGAGGGGCGGGGATGATGGGTCAGGTGGTAATGCGATGGGGTGCGGCAGATGAAGCTTCGCTCGATCACCAGCACCAGTCCGCGGCCCGGGGGTTGAGGACCCCTGCTCCACGGCGATCAGAGCAAGTTTTTAAGAAAAGATTGTATTGGGTCTGCCTTAAGGACCTCGGACTCCAAAGCATCGAGTGCAGTGACAAATTATCTGTCGGACCTTTGTCAGCAATGTCTCCACTACTGCTGATTTGCCAGAACCTAGGACCTCACACTGAGGCCATTAAAAAAGGAGCATTTGAATCACCCTAACTTGAGATGGAACCAAAGAACAAGCCAGTGTACTCAAGTGACCAGGAATTTTATTTTTATTTTATTTTATTTTTTAAACTTTTTGGGTTTATTTATTTATTTATTTATGGCTGTGTTGGGTCTTCGTTTCTGTGCGAGGGCTTTCTCTAGTTGCAGCAAGTGGGGGCCACTCTTCATCGCGGTGCGCGGGCCTCTCATTATCGCGGCCTCTCTTGTTGCGGAGCACAGGCTCCAGATGCACAGGCTCAGTAATTGTGGCTCACAGGCCTAGTTGCTCCGCAGCATGTGGGATCTTCCCAGACCAGGGCTCGAACCCGTGTCCCCTGCATTGGCAGGCAGATTCTCAACCACTGCGCCACCAGGGAAGCCCAGGAATTTTATTTTGCATTATTAGGAAGTTAAACACATAAATGTGTTCTAAACCTAATAGTAAGCTAAAATTCTCTTTTCTTCCCCTTGCAGTTGGACTGGCACTTCTGTGGTCAACATTTTATGCCAATAAAATCTCATTTGAGATAGTTGACTTTAATAGAGGTCTTTTTTCAGTCTGAGGATCAGATTCTTAGTGAAAGGTGGTGTTTCCAAACTTCAGGCATTTGAGAATCTTCCCAGGTGTAAGATAAAGATAACAGTTGTGGCAAAAACTAAGAAGTGAGCAGAGCAAGTGTGTGTTGTTTTAAACCAAGAAGGTGCTCACAGATGGCTCAGAGAGAGATTTAGCAAGTCTGTGCTAATCACACTCATACATGGGAATATCTCCATGGAAAACAGCCAGATTCCATTGTACCCCTTCAGTAACTTGCTTACTTCATTAATAACAGTAAAGTATAATATTTAATGGCCTAAAATATTCCATGCTTTGTATTATAGTTACAGCTGGATGTATATTATTAAAACCACAATGAGAGTTCATGAGAGGTGGCCCCCAAAATATATTGAAGATACAAAATATTTGCTGAAGTTTAGATTTGGACAGAGTATTGTGAGTTCTTGATGACCTAATTTCTTGACATTTCTAAACTTCTGTGTTAGCCCCAAACAGGTTAAGTTCTCATACTTAATAAATTGTATGAAATAAAAATACAATCTATAAAAAAAGTATCCATTTGACATAAAAAGAGATTGATTTGTCCCATTATATAACTGTTTTACAATGTTTCACCACATCTGACACCTTATGTTAAATATCCATTAACTATACAATTTTAATATCTTATGTTATTACGTATCAATGGCCAAAATATGATAAGCACCAAGATTTAATTTTAAATTTTGCTTTCAGAATATAACATAAAATAGATGATTCAGGAAAGAAGACTAGATTCAATTAAATATCTATTGATCAACCACTATGTGTCAGGAACTGTATTAAGCTTTGAGCATACAGTGTAAAATAAGACCAACATGTTTTCCAGCTCTCATAGGGCTTATATTCTAGTTGGGAAACAGAAAATAAACAAATGCATGCACAAGATAATTACAGATATTTGCAAGAGTGCTATAGGCAGAATTAGAAGAGTGATTTAATACAAAGTAGTTGGATGAGGCCTCTTTTAAACACGGTGGTCAGGGAAGGCCTCTGAATAGATGACATAAGCTGAGGCTTGAAGGAAAAATGACAGAAGACTATTTCCTAAATGATCTATGAATCATTCCTGCTATAGCCAGACCATACAGAATCATAGCAGAAAATATCTACCTGATCTTGTTGATTCATACTATTAGTGGGAGACCAGACAGCTGGTGTGTGGGTTGCTCTAGAAAAGCAAGGACACGTTGAATAGTATTTTCTCTGTATTTGTTTCTGAATTTTATTAATTACTTAGAGAATTACTTGGCCTATGGAATGAAATTTACATTCTTTAAATATATAAATGTTCTCGGCTTAATGGGGAGCCAAATTTTAACTGAAAACATTAAGTGTAAAAGATGTGATACTATAATGTATCAGCAGCGACACATGCATAATAATTTAAGTAAGGAAACAAAAATGTTGTAGTATTAAATTGAGTAGAATTGACTTTTTGTTATTATTGAATAAATTATAGACTACAAGCTAAGAATGAACTATCAATAAAAATTTATGAAATTGAGACTCTATATTTAATGCTGCTAGGCATTAAGCTCTCAATGACAACTGATTAATTAAAAGAAGGAAAACAGGCAACTATGATCTTTATAAAACGTCTCTGAATTTTATCTATTATCTCATAACAGTCTTGGTTACCACAATGAGACATTTCAGTTGTCATGATTTTGCAGGAACCTACTGGTTCCCTAGTCCATAGCTCTTCTCCATCCCCACCCTCATTCTTGCTAAAAGAACTCCAATTTTGTGCAGATATCAAGAAGTCAAATGATTTTGGAAAAGCTGAGCCCTTCATCACCCACAAAGGGAGAATCATGATTGGTCTAAGTTAATCATGGTAACCTCCATCCCACTTGCCAGGGATTGGTTTGAGCAGTCATGTGATCCAATTCTGACCAATGATATGTGAAAAGGAGTCAGTGTTATGGCGGCAGGGTGCTTCCAGGAAAAGTCGTTCTTGCTGCCTAAAAGAAAAGCATGGGAATAAGCATGCCACTCCTCCATTTTCTACCTCTTGATCTTGTATAATATTTACCTTTGATGTTAGGATTTGGGGCTCATAAGAACTGATGAGGCCTCTTTTAAACACGGTGGTCAGGGAAGGCCTCTGAATAGATGACATAAGCTGAGGCTTGAAGGAAAAATGACAGAAGACTATTTCCTAAATGATCTATGAATCATTCCTGCTATAGCCAGACCATACAGAATCATAGCAGAAAATATCTACCTGATCTTGTTGATTCATACTATTAGTGGGAGACCAGACAGCTGGTGTGTGGGTTGCTCTAGAAAAGCAAGGACACGTTGAATAGTATTTTCTCTGTATTTGTTTCTGAATTGTCAGAGGACATGACCATTCACTTCATAACATGAAAGTCTTGAAATTCTGTCTTTGAGCTCAGAATCAATTGTGAAATGCTTTATCTGGTAGTCATTAATGTCCTCCAGTAATTCTGGCATGCTCACCCTAGGTACATGGCAAGGTGCCCTTTCCGCCTGTCCCATGAAGTCAGGTGTGGCCTTGTGATGTATGAGTGGAAGTGATATGTCTCATTTCTGAATGGAAACCTCAAGAACCAATGATCACTTTGTCATGTTCCTTTCCCCCTTGTCTGGATGGAGGAGATTCCATTGGTCTGAATAAGGAAGATATGGAGCAGGACCTCCCACTGACCAGAATTAAACCTTTGTGATTTTGGAGTTGATTTTGGAGTTGTTTGTTCCTGTGATGTAACACAGCCTGTGCTGCCCGATTCACTTTACTTTTTGATCCATTAATGAAGAATGCCAAGGAAGCAAACAGTATAATCATAACATTCTCTCTAATTTTAACAAGCTGCAAGACCAGATAAGAACTGTATTGCTTTTGACCAAAGGTTTACCAGGAAAGAAATATATTTAATGTGACCTTTGAAGCAAATTATAATAACCAAAACAATACCAAATTGAGATGAATTTCTAATGTTGTAGACAACATTTTGGAGTTGATTTTATTAAAAAACTCTTCATTCATTCTAAAAATATTCATTTGCTAGGCTCTAGAGAGATACATCGATGGAATCCACCCTCATGGAGTAAATTATTCCTGAAAACTTCATAGAAATTATGAGTCTAAGTCAGAATTCTGTTTGATATTTAAGTCTATAGGCATGGAAAAGAACAAAGCAATTTATCATTTTGTAAATGAAGTGTCTTAGTTTAAGCTTCTATAGCAAATTTCCACAGACTGGGTGGCTTAGAAAAAATAAGAATTTATTTCTCACAGTTCTGGAGATTAGAAGACCAAGATCAGGGTGCCAGCATGGTCCGTTTCTAACGAGGGCTCTCTTCCTAGCACGTGGACAACTGTCTTCTTGCTGTGTTCTCACATGGAGGAGAGAGCTAGGGATCTCTCTGGGGTCTTTTTTATAAGGACACTAATCCCATTCATGAGAGCGCCACCGTCATGACCTATTCACCTCCCAAAGCCCCACTTCCCAGCAAGATCACACTGGGGTTAGGACTTCAACACATGAATTTTCAGAGGACATAAACATTCACTTCATAACATGAAAGTCTTGAAATTCTGTCTTTGAGCACAATGTAATTTTGATGGATGGTTTTTTATAGGTGACCAAGGTAAGTCATAGGCGTATTATAACTATCATTATATAACTAAAAATGTATTTTAGATAAAGAGACTGAGGCACTGGGAAGTAACTTGTCTAAAATCACCTAGCAGGTAACTGACAGAGCTAAAGTTGGAACCCAAGCAACACAACTCCAGAGATTGAGCTCTATAACCCCTGTGTTATAAAGAATCAAAGATCAGAGCTGACCACTGGAAGTACTCACTAGAAGAATGCACAGGCTGGGTGGCTGGTCTATGAAGAGTAGGTTTCCTTTCCTGGGCTGGGGTCTATAGTCATGGACTCATCATGTTTGCAGAGCAGAGGATTATCAGGAGCAAGGCAGTCCTCAGTCCTAGGAGGGCCTGAAGTTTTATTTCTACGTGATAGCTAAGAAAGGTTACATTAAAATAGACACCGAGCTTAACCTTCCCCCTCCCCCTGTCCTCAAGTCCATTCTCTACATCTGCGTCTTTATTCCTGTCCTGCCCTTAGGTTCTTCATAACCTTTTTTTTTTTTTAGATTCCATATATATGTGTTAGCATACGGTATTTGTTTTTCTCTTTCTGACTTACTTCACTCTGTATGAGAGACTCTAGGTCCATCCACCTCACTACAAATAACTCAATTTCATTTCTTTTTATGGCTGAGTAATATTCCATTGTATACATGTACCACATCTTCTTTATCCATTCATTTGTCGATGGACACTAAGGTTGCTTCCATGTCCGGGCTATAAGCTGGGACGAAGTGAGAGAGTGGCATGGACTTATACATACTACCAAATATAAAATAGATAGCTAGTGGCAAGCAGCTGCATAGCACAGGGAGATCAGCTCAGTGCTTTGTGACCACCTAGAGGAGTGGGATAAGGAGGGTGGGAGAGAGACGTAAGAGGGAGGAGCTATGGGGATATATGTATATGTATAGCGGATTCACTTTGTTACAAAGCAGAAACTAACACACCATTGTAAAGCAATTATACTCCAATAAAGATGTAAATAAAATAAAATAAAATAAAATAGACACCTAGATATTAAAACTTTTGGAACTTATATGGCAATTGATTATTTACAGTCTATCTAAAGTTTTTAGAGTGTCAGGCGCTTCTTTGTAACAGGTCCGTTTAATCCCCCGTCGTTTCAGTATAGTGCCTCCCCACTCATGCTTCAGCTGTGTCTGTTGTCCTCAGATCCAAAACTTGTCAGGGTTGACCTTTCCAGTCTTCAGCTGTGGCAGGGCAGAGGTCTTTGCCTGGTGCACGTGCTGGGGAAGGGGGTTTCTGGCTGCTGCAAATCCAGACTTTCAACTAATTCTTCCGTGTTCAGCGTCTCTTTACATTCCCATCTTCAAAGGGACCTGGTACCTCCAGTGCTTGATGCCTCTGGGGTTCTGTAGCATGAATCAGCTTTTTTGTTGTCAGGATGTTGCTCTCTCCCACTGCTGGTTTAGGTGTCAGCTTTCTTTTGACTGATGAGTTAGTTACTAATCCTCCTTTCACTCCCCTTCTCTTTGCCCTTGAGCATGGATGCCTTTTTTGTGGTTCCTTTACCATCATTTTGAGTAGGGTTTTAGGAGAGAACTGAGATAAATGTGTGTATTCAATCCACATTTCCAGATAGCTCTTTAATTATGTCATTAAAGGTAAGTGGGATTGAAACAGAACCAAGAACAATCTCTAGGTCAGTACAAATTCAGAAGGATATGCTCTTATTCTGATAAGACTATCACTGACAAGCTGCTGTATGAATGTTAATTTCTGACTGAATGTTAATTTCTTACTGAATGTGAATTCTAACAAGATTGTTCCAGAGCTGGTTTCTATAGACAATTTAACTCTATTTAAAAATGTGCCACGATACACATAATGCATACTCGATGTTGAATCTAGTAGTTTATTACACAGATTAGTGGAGGGTCGCACGATGAGTTCACATTGACTGGGTTTTTTTTGGGGGGGCAGGATAGTACTACTTCCTCAGCCCGCCCACTCCGCACCTTGTCTTCTGTCTTGTTCAGTGATCGTTCTGACTGTGGCTAACTTAAGGAAAAGGGAATTTACTGGAAGGTTACTAGGGATTCATAGACGCAAAAGGAGGCTGAAATTCAAGAGAGGGAATGACAGAGACAAGGAAACTCAGAGGGACCATCACCCACACAGAACAGTCAGGTCAGAATGTTGCTGTTGAGGCTGCCACTGTATAAGAATGATCGTCAAAGAGCCCCATCCTTGCTACACCCTCTCAGGATTCAAGGTATGGCAATGGCCTCTGTCCAACCCAAGCCACTACAAGGGGATGATATCAAGTTGCTCACAGCCATGGGAAACTGAACTTGATCCTGCTAGGACCTTCCAGGGCATGTCCAACCTGCCCCCCCAGAGCTGTCCACTCACCCATCAGTGGAACTGAACATCTAGCTCTCTCTGGTCTTTCAGCCTAGTAACACTATCAGAATAGTATTGCTGTCCTGTTGGGCTATGATAAGGGCCATTCCTAAGGATGACAGAACGGGGAACTGGAAGGGAGCTGGCTCCCAACGACTTTGTGGAACTGCCATTCCTGCCCTGGGCTGCCTATTGCCAGATTTCTTTTAACTGAGAGAGAAATAAACTTTTTGGTTTAAAGAAAAAAGTGGGGAAGGGGGTATTACTCTAATGGATTGAAGTGATCCTAAAACCAAGAATTCAAGCCTAGAAAGAATGAAGCAGGCCAAACTACATAGTATTTTTTTTCCAAACAAATTTAATTCTGTTCCAGTCCTAAAGAAGGGGAAGGACCTAAATTTTAAAAATAAAAATTGCTCAATAACTGAGTCATTAAAAAAATTAAGCCCCCTCCCTTAGCAATAAATACTGAAATGATATACACACATGAGGCTCAGGAAGGAGGCAAGAACAGGAACCTTGGGGACTCTGTCCCATGACAAGGTCCCAACACTTCTCCCAACTCTGTGCTCTTTGCCTAAAACATAGAAGAGCAATGAAAGAAGCAGAAGATATACCAGGGACGTGTGTGGCCCCAGAGAGAGCTGGAACATAACAGGAGAGAAAGAAGACACAAAGTGTCTTACAGGGCAGAGGAAAGGAAAGTTGTCATTTAAAGCATCCCCCCAATTCCAGTTGCGTCGCTGGATCTGGCTGGTGCAGCTGCCAAGTGCCCTTGAGCTTTTCTCCTCGCCTCCACTCCCTCTTTAGCATGCCATCCAAGGAAGGTCATTCACACTTAGATCAGGCAGAGGACAGATCAGTACTCTTGCCTTTCAGCTTCTAGGAAACGGGAGGTGAGAGCCAGGAGTTCCTGCCCCCAAGAATTCCCCATAAGAGATCAGGGTGCTGGCGGGAAGGGGGTTGTGTATCAGACACCCGCTGGGCCCTGCATCACAGCCCGAGCCTCAGCACTGTTCACAGCTGTGACTTTGGCAAATTACTGTGTGGCTTCACACTGAGAGCCCCTTGCCTCCAGCACACTCTGAGCGCCCTTTGCTGCCTGCGCCCCGGGGCCGCTGTTCCAGGACCGGGGCAGACGGCTCAGCCCTGAAGTCAGGAGGGTCGTTTCCTCCTGGGGCCAACCTCAACCAATGGGTGATGGAGAAATATTTCTCCCGGTCAAATTGTTCAGTAGACAGTTCTGACACTATCTATATACTCCTCAGCAGGCCCTGATGGGATCAAGCCCCAGTTGCCCACCGTGGTGAAGAACTTGATAAAATAGCCTTGTAGTAGTTTTTCCTTCTTCCCTGTTTTACACTTTCTGGTTCCTTCCTCTGGCCCCTCAAGATCACATGCTAAATAAACAGCCTGCACACAAGCCTTTGTTTCAGGCTCTGCTCTCAGGGAAGCCAGGCTGAGACAGAGCAAGTGCTAAGGAGCCAAAACAAAGCTGGCTTCAGGGATTATATCCATGAAAACAGCAAGCAGCATTTATGTGGGTCCTATTCACTCTAATTTTAAATATTAGAAAAATAATTGTACGGTGTATCCAAGGTGTCGGTAACTGTGGTCCCATCTCAGAGGTCCCTGGTGTGGACAGACCTTGCATGTACAGTTCAGTACCCCTAGTACAAGCCAGACCTTTTCACCACCCCACTATCTTATTAGGTGTCCAGGATATGACACCTCTTGGACTCACAGGCATCCTGAGGTGCAGTGGGGAGGTAGGTAACCAGGGAACAATCAGAGGGAACCCCAGAAAAGTCTTTCTTTCTAATATATGCCTCCTACTGTACACTCCCTGGGTCTGGTGCCAGTGCCCCCTAAGTGATGTTCTCTTGGGGACTAAAAGCAAAATCAATTGGTGTTTTAGTCATGACAGTGCTGCATTAACACACATACCCCAGATTTCAGTGGCTTAACACAATGAAAGTTTATTTCGTACTTTTGCGAAGTCCAATGCACATACTCCAGCAGCTTTCCAGGACGGGTGTCCTCCAAGTTCTTGCCATCCTGTCGATTCACAGGGTGTAGTGAAAGGGAAAGCAGGATCAAGCGTAGATGATGTCTTACATCCCAGGCCTGGAAGTGGTACGTGCTACTTCCATCCAATCCCATTGGCCAGAACCAGTCACATGGTCCCACCCAGGTGCTGTGGGCTCGAGACTGCAGACTCCTTGTGTGCCCAGGAGGGAAACGAAATGACTTGGTGAGCTAAGGAGTGTCTCTCTCTCCTCTGGCCGGAGGCTCTCGCTCCGTGATTGCTGAGCCATCATGGAGGAAGACTCAGATCCCTCTGCAGGCCCATTCTCATGGCACCGGGCTTTTCCCCTTCTTGGGCCACTTGCCCCAGTTTAAATCCCAGACTTCTGGGGTCCCAGCTGGCATTGCTCATCTCTTGCTTCTCTCTTCAGTTGCCCCATCCCCACAACCTCTATTCCTCTCCATACCCCATGTTCTTTTACAACAGACTTCAAAGACTTTTTAAATCTAGAGCCTAAATCAAAAGCAGCCAGAATAGTCAAATCTGTTTCTCCAAGAGAACAGAAGCCTCAGTCTTTGAACCCTCCCAGGGGTAAGAAATAATTACATTCCATCCCTCTCATTCAGCAAAGAAAAGGCTGAAAAAGAACAAAGCAGTCAAATTTTCACCTTCAGGGTGACTGAATATTTGTATTCTGCTATGACTCTTTCATGTCCCCTTTTCTCCATCCGCATTGTTCCCTTCCCCATTCAGGGCCTCACCATCTCCCACCTGGACCTGTCCAGAGTCTTTGCATCTATGCTACACAGTCACTGATATCTTCTAACATGAAAATCTGTCCAAGTCATTCTACAGAGTAGAAACTTACAATAGTTCTCAATATCCCATAGATATGCTTGCACTCAACAGCATGATACCCATGGTAGGAAGAGTAATGCATCCTCCCACCTTGTAAAGGTGTCCACATCCTAATCCCCAGGACCTGTGAATCTGTTTTGGTAAAATGGACTTTGCAGATGTGATGAAGGATCTTGAGATGGGAGATTATCCTGGATTATTTGGGTGGGCCCGGGATCATCGCAAGCATTTTTGTAAGAGGAAGGCAGAGGATATCAGTAGTAGGAGACATGGTGATGGAAGCAAGAGGTTGGAGTGCTATAAAGAAGGGGCCATGAGCCAAGAAAAGCAGGAGGCCTCTAGGAGCTGGATGAGCCAACGAATGGATTCTCTCCTGGAGCCTCTAAAAGGAGCCAGCCCTGAGATACCTTGATTTTAGCCCCATAAGACTTATTTTGGACTTCTGGCCTTCGGAAGTGTAAGAAAATAAATGTGTTATTTTGAGCCACTAAGCATGTGGTAATTTATTACAACAGCGATAGGAAACTGTTACAGTTCCCGAAGCTCTTTCCGTCTTCAGCTTCAACCCCTCCCTCTTCTATCCCCTCCAACCACAGTGTAAGAATCACTGTTGAAGGTCTGACTGCAAGCTTTAGGGGCTCCAGGCCCCTCAGGAATGTCTCTCTGCCTCCAGTGCTGACTTCACAGTGGGAGGTTTGTGTCCCCAGATGAATGAGTGGTGTGTGGGAGCGCTCTTTCTGTGAGAAGTAATAGGCACCACACTCTGCTCTCTGCTCTCCATAATATTAGATTCAATTATTTAGATTTAATTTGTTAATAGATTGAAGTTTCATTTTCTTTCTTTATTTTTTGGCCATGCTGCGCGGCTTGAGGGATCTTAGTTCCCCGACCAGGGATCGAACCCGTGCCCCTTGCAGTGGAAGCACAGAGTCCTAACCACTGGACTGCCAGGGAAGTCCCTGAAGTTTAATTTTAAACATAGGATGAATTTTATTAGTGAGCACCCAACTTCTTTAAATTCTTAATAACTGTAGTTTCCTCATAAAATGAAACAGTAAAGTATTACCTCTGAGAAATTCCTCAACTTGACTGGATTCTTGTCCTAGACCACTTTGCTGGTTCTCTCTTTACTATTAGCCTTGACAGTGGTACCCAGGCCTTTTGAATCCACAGCTGGCTATGGATCCTGATCTCCACACTTGTACCCCTGACCTGGGAGGAACTGTAGATAATGATGTCACAAAATTATATACAAGAAATCTGCTTTTCATCCTGCCTTTGCGGAAAATTTAGCTTTGTCTCAGGGTCTTCTTATGGGAAATGTAAACAAAGACAAAGGCCAAATGAATCTCCACTGTGGGTTCAATCCATGGCCTTTCTGAGCGTCAGGTCTTCAACCCTAAGACATCACACTATGTTCCTAGGCTTGCCTCATTGCCTCGTGGTTAAGAAGCCTTCTGCATAGGCTGCCTCGTGGTTAAGAAGCCTTCTGCATAGGCTGGAGTACCTACCCGCAATCCTGGGTACTAGGCTGGCCATGCTCAGCTGTTGGACACTAGCTGTGACTGCTAGGACCTGCTCTGGAGTCAGACAGAGCTCCAGGGATGCAAAGGAAGTCAGCGTTTGGAAAGACCTGCAGACTTGGCTCCAACAGCACCTGCTCCATGAAGACTTCCCTAGTCTCCTCACCCCCCCAAGTAGGAATAACTCACCTCCTCCTTCATGCCAGCCCCACTCTGGACACACTTCTGGTCTGGCACCTAACATAGTGAAGCGTTACCATAATCACTTGCTCACATCTGTGTCTTTATAATAAACAGCAAGCTCCCTGAGGGAGAAGGTCATGTTTTCTTCATCACTGTGTCCCTCCTCCCCAACAAGATGCCACAAACCAGTGTTATGGAGGCACTTAATAAATGTCTGGTTGAAGAATGAATGCATGGATTTTCTATGATCCCCTCCCGGGATCTCCGGGGGTAAGAGATTGTGAACGATGGGTCTGCATAACAGCGTCTCTCTATCGTGCTCATCTGAGACGGGTCGGGCAGGTGGCGGTGCGGTGCAGCTGGCAGTCCAGGCAGATCGCTCTGAGCCAGGAGGTGAAATCAGGCTGAGCCTGGCAGCTTCTCCCTCCTCCGGCCTCTTGAGGTATTTGGCCCCTTGGGCTATTTCCTGGAGGTAGAAACCAAGAGCCTACAGGCTGCACAGGCTTTGGGGGCTGTCCTTGGAGTTCTCTATCCTAAGTATGGGGTCAGCCTGGCCTCTAGGTGTGGCCAGTGGCAACCTGCTCAACAGCTACAAGCATGAAGCCACCAGTTCAGCAGAGGACAGGCTGCAAGATGGTGACTCACCCCTCTCCTCCCTGCTGGAGCCATGAATAGCTGCGCTCCTGTTCTCTGATTTCGGAATAGGGATGCGAAAAGTCTGTCAGACATCTTCTGCCGTTTTTGCAGGAATCCTGTGCTGTCATTTCTGAGCACAAAGAAGGGCCTGTCAGAGCACCTTATTTGGCCCTTGGCTCTTCTGACTAGTTGATGAGAACACTATGTTCTCAGCTGTAGGACGGAAGCCTCTTCCCTGAGGAAAAGACATACGGAAAATCAAATCCATATTTTGCATTCATTTAGAGGGAAGACGCATAGAAAAGGCCAGAGCCTCATTCACAGTAAGCATAAAAATATATGCACAAGGGTGTACAGAAATAATGAAACGATGAGAGAAATTATGCAATACAGCCCCCAAATTTCAGAATACTATAGAGTTTTTAAAAATGGATATCTATTAACACTGATAAATAACTCTATAATATACTTTTAAGTGAAAAAGCAAATGATCTAATTTAGGTTTTAAAAAAAAACACCCGGGCTTCCCTGGTGGCGCAGTGGTTAGGAATCCGCCTGCCAATGCAGGGGACACGGGTTCGTGCCGCGGTCCGGGAAGATCCCACATGCCGCGGAGCAACTAGGCCCGTGAGCCACAACTACTGAAGCCTGCGCGTCTGGAGCCTGTGCTCCGCAACGGGAGAGGCCGCGACAGTGAGAGGCCCTCGCACCGCGATGAAGAGTGGCCCCCGCTTGCCACAACTACAGAAAGCCCTCGCACAGAAACAAAGACCCAACACAGCCAAAAATAAATAAATTTATAAAACAAACAAACAAACAAACAAAAACACCCTATAGATGTATATGTATGCCTGTGTATTTTGTAAAAGCAAATTTCTATAAGAAATATATAAATAAACTATACTGGTGAGAGGTGGGTAGAAGGTAGAAGGTAATTTTCATATTTTTATTCATAAATCTATTTTGTTTAAATTTTTATAACCAGCATCTACTTTTTATTTAAAAACCAAAACTGAAGAAGAAATTAAGTTAATAGAAAAAGGAAAATGGGCAAAGAAAATGAACAGTTTTTAAAAGAAAACATACAAATTACAACTTACCAAAATGTTTAAATGTCTATTTTAACTGGCTTGAAAGAAAAGCAAATTAAAGCAACATTGAGGTGCTATTTTGGGCACATCAAACTAGAAACTATTCTTTTTTAATACTAGTAAGTAGTCTGGATGAGAATATGGTGAGATAGATAGTCACATTCTTTTCCACTGGTGGTGGGAGTTTATAAAATGTACATTGGCATATTAATTCAGAAGAATACAGGCAAAATATATTTGAACCTTAAGAAAGTTTTACTTTTATATTTTTCTCACCAATTCCAATTCTAGAAACGATGCAAAGGAAATAATCAGAGATATGATTAAAAAATTGTATATCAAAATACTCATTACTGTGTCATTCATAAAAAACAAAAAAGTAAAAACAACCTACACATTCAACAGTAATGAAATTGTTAAAGGATAATATTATGCAGCAGTTTAAAATCTTGTGCTCAGAGAATATTTAAAGGCATGTTAAAATCTCATTGTATAATTCAGTGAAATCAGGGACAAAATGCATTTAATTGTATGAATTCAATTTGGTAAGCAAACAGAAATCTAGATATGCATATGTATTCATACAATCATAGATAAAAGACTAGAAAAAATAGACGAAAATATTAAAATTTGTTAGAGCCGGGGGTTGCAATTACAGGTGATTTTTATTTCTTTATAATGTTCTACGTTTTCTGTTTTTTCAGCAATGTTCTTTCTTTCCACTTATAATCAAGAAAAATAGTAAATTTAAACTAAAATAATATCAAAAGTAGAAGGGGAAAACTTCCTAGAGTTCTTTTTGACTAGCATCAAACAAATAAACCATTGGCTATGTGTATGTGATGTACTCTTAGTGAAATATATTTTAAGGCAGAGAAAATTTAAAAAGCCGGTAATGTCTACTTGTAATTTTCCATAAGCTTTTAATGTTGAATATATTGGCTTTTTGAATTTGGAATCACATAGTTCAAATAAACATACAGCTGCTTTGAAAGGTCCATAAGTATTTTTACACCAATCAGGGAATTCACATAGATTCAGCTGGGTTGTACCCACTCAGTACAGGCAGGCATATACATAAAGACCTTGTTACAAAGGATCTGTGGTTTCACGGTCCAACTCCAGCTCTGATTGAGCTCTGCACTGAAACAGGATTTAAGGCATCTGTATTTTGAATGCAGAGGATAAAAGAGCTCACTTTATCTCACCACCCTCTCCAGGAAACAAATGCTCCAGATAGCAGCCTGGCACCAGCAAATGCTCCCCGGTTGCTTCACTAATGCCTCATCTTTACATACATGTTACTTTTGCTGAGAGGTTTTCTTTTTTTTCATATGAGCATAGAGGATTCTTGGGGGAAAAAAATTTTTTTTAATGACTACCCTTAAAAAGTATTTCTTAAAAAAGTAACTCTATATACTTTATATGGGTGATGTTACACAGTCACCATCCTTGATAAGAAAATTCCTGCCAATTTCTTCATCTTTCCTTGGGAGGTCCAGATCATAAGAGAAAAAGTATTCAAGTGAATCTCGTTATTTTCTGTCCAAAATTGCTCTCTTCCATATTCAAACACATTTAAGAAACCGCAATCAAACTCTTTGGAGACTAGGCAGTCTAGTCCAGATTTGATAAACATTTATACTTTACACTTCGTTTAAAGTAAACAGAAAGAGCTGGTGTTGGCTGGAGATCAGTCTGTATGTGCTAATGAAAACACTCCACATGGTCCAGGTGGCATGTGACAGGCAAGTGTTACTCACACAAATACCTGGGAAAAGACAATACTCCCACATAGCAGGGGCAGCAAGCTTTGTCCCGTTCAAGTGATTTGTCAATACATTAAAGGTACCGATATTCAAACTTGGGTTTCTCTAACTAGTCCCAGTGTCTATTTGACTCTCTTTACTTCTGATTTACAAAGTCATGCCATACTCCAATACCCTCTCACGGAGAGTGAAAGATTATTCAGTATTTGGGATAAAATAGACTGTAACTTGAAAGTCTCCCTCATTTGGCTCAATTTCCATGTACTTTGGCTTTTTCTTTTTTTTCTTTTTTTCTTTTTTACCATGGAGTGTTCTTCCTAGAAACTACTCTATCAAAGGGACTTTGTAGGAACTCTCATTCCTATTTGCACATTATTTATCTTAATTTCCAAATTATGTAATCAATTCCAGAATAATCTAAGGAGGAGGCAGGGTAGCTAACCAAGATGTGTATAAAGTCTAACCAGTTGCCAGTGGCCTGTGGCACATCCACATATGTGGCCTGTGTGACACGTCAGCATAGACGCTCTTCTCTGGGGCTGTCGAGTCAGTCCGAGGGTCAGAAGAGCACAGGTTCCTTACTCACCTGGCCTATTCCAAAGCTCTTTGAATATCCTGAGTGCTCTTTGAAATACAGTCTGGATTCTGTTCCTATTGGGTTGTGTAAGTTTAACTTCTTCATCCTGCACCTTCTGACCACAATGTTGTAGTGAATCAAATAAAATGGCATTTTGTGAAAGAAATTAGATTTCGGTGCAGTTATGACAGGCCACTTCTTTTTTCTCTAATAATGAGAAACGAAATGGAAATAAAACTTTCCAATGACCTTCAGAGGTTCCCCAGAACTTCCGTTGTGAACGCTGATTGCCTCGGGCCCCACGTGCAGCCACTGGCTCAGTGACCCACTGCGTGTGGTAATCCTCTAGAACTGACCTGCCTTGCAGGTGAGCTGCTTCAGCGTTACTTGATTGTTAACTGCGCTGTCCTTGGAAGTTTTTTGTAACCTGGAAGGTCCAGATGCTCTTCAGTTACCCAAGACCATTATTTGCCAGGTTCGTTACCCCTAGTTCCAGAGTGTCAAAATCGATTTGAACCTGATTCTGCCATGACTTTGGACAATATATTAAATTCACTTACAAAGCCTCAGTTTACAGTTTACCTGCAAAATAGCTGTCAGGTCTAGGGTAAGAGTTAACTGAGATAAGGTGTTTAAAATGCTATCACAGAGACATACAAATGGCCAACAAGCACAGGAAAAGATGCTCTGTATCATTAGTCATTAGGGAGATGCAAATCAAAAACCATAGCAAGACATCACTTCACACCACCTAGGAAGGCTAGAATCAAATAAAATGAAAAACAGCAAGTGTTGGTGACGATGTGGAAAAATTAGAACCCTTGCATATTGCTGGTGGTAATGGAAAATAGAAACTGAAAAACAGTCTGGCAATTCCTCAATAAGTTAAACTTAGAATTACCATATGACCCAGCAATTCAATACCTGAGTATATGCCCAAAAGAACTGAAAACAGGTGCCCAAACAAAGACTTGAACATAAATATTTAAAGAAGTACTATTCCCAATAGGCAAAACATAGGAACAACCCAAATGTCCATCACCTGATGAATGGATAAACAAAATGTGGTATATCCCCAAAGTGGAATATTACTCAGCCACAAAAAAGGAATGAAGTGCTGATACATGCTACAACATGGATGAAATCTTGAAAATATTATGCTAAGAAAAAGAAGCTAGATCCAAAAGGTTACATATTAAATGAATCAATTTATATGAACTATCCAGAATAGGCAAATCCATAGAGACAGAAGCCCATTAGTAGTTTCCAGGGACTGGTGGGAGGGGAGAATGGGGAGTATAATGGGTATGGGGTTTCATTTGGGGTGAGGAAAATGTTCTGAAACTAGATACTGGTGATGGTTGCACAACATTGTGAATATCAAAATGTTACTAATGATAATTTTTTTTTAAAGGAATGTAGTTTTTTTTTTTTTTTTGAAATTCACGTTCTTTTTTTTTTATTTATTTATTTATGACTGTGTTGAGTCTTCGTTTCTGTGTGAGGGCTTTCTCTAGTTGCGGCAAGCGGGGGCCACTCTTCATCGCCGTGCGTGGGCCTCTCACCATCGCGGCCTCTCTTGTTGCGGAGCACAGGTTCCAGACGCGCAGGCTCAGTAATTGTGGTTCACGGGCCCAGTTGCTCCGTGGCATGTGGGATCTTCCCAGACCAGGGCTCGAACCCGTGTCCCCTGCATTGGCAGGCAGATTCTCAACCACTGCGCCACCAGGGAAGCCCCAGGAATGTAGTTTATTTATTTATTTATTTATGGCTGTGTTGGGTCTTCGTTTCTGTGCGAGGGCTTTCTCTAGTTGCGGCAAGTGGGGGCCACTCTTCATCGGGGTGCACGGGCCTCTCACTATCGCGGCCTCTCTTGTTGCGGAGCACAGGCTCCAGATGTGCAGGCTCAGTAATTGTGGCTCATGGGCCTAATTGCTCCACGGCATGTGGGATCTTCCCAGACCAGGGCTCGAACCCGTGTCCCCTGCACTGGCAGGCAGATTCTCAACCACTGCGCCACCAGGGAAGCCCCACTAATGATAAATTTTATGTTACATGTATTTTACCACATGAAACTTTGTTATCACATAGTAAGCATTCCATAAACATTAGTTATTATTACTAAATAACTTTTGGCATTTTTATGTATTCTCAGAACAATATTACTTCACGGTTATTATCTAACAATATTATGCGTTGGGTTTTATTCTATTGTTGTCTAACTGATAAATTTTTTCTCTCTCTAACTAAACTGCATGCAGCATCAGATTGGAATAGGACCTCATTATCTCTCACTAAGCCATCCATGTACATAGACAGAACTTCCTGTGTGAACTGATCTGGGAGATGCTGAACAGCTTATCTGCCCCAAGGTCTTTACCCCAGGGGCCCACTCTGAGCTCTGAAATTCCATATAAGAAGGACTCCGATGTGTAAGGCACTGTGTCTCCACCGTTGAACTGCAGGGTTATTATCTGGAAGAGGTGATCCAATGAACCACCAGACCAGAAAATTTAACATCGTAGCATGAATTAAGTCGGTCACCAAAGAAAACATCTGAGGAAATGAGACTTCGGTGGGGGATGACTGAGGTGACCGTTTGGCCTATGAAGGTGATCTTCGGTGAGTGGCTCTGAACCACCAGGGCCTTGGGAGAAAATAGTACTGTGGAGGAGGGCAGCTGAAAGGGAGGAAAGAAATTTCAGAAGCAGTTTTCACCTAGTTGAGATTTTACCAAGATCTTGTGTTGTATCCAATGCTGTTACTTCTACCCCAATAGAGTGGGCACCCAATATGACAACCAAGGGGTTTCTTCTGAATGAAGAAATGAGTGAATGAATGATGTCTGGAATAGGTTTTAAAAGGCCTCTTTCCTATACCCCTCTCTTTTATCACCAATATAACTAAAGTAATAATAATAGGAGTTAATATTTATAGGGCTTATCATGGGCTAAACCATTTGTATCATTATTTCATTCAATCTGCCCATAATCTTATGAGATAGTTACTATTATTATCTCCAATTCACACACACACAAAAGGACACTGAAACTTAGAAAGGTTAAGCAGTTTGCCCAAGTTATAGCCTCGTAGAGTTGGGTCTCTATCCATCCAGAACCTCCACCCTAACCACTATGCTGACTATTCTAGTGCACTCTTTCACTCTTGGTGGGAACATCAGCATGAGCTAAATGGATGTCAGAGTATGAGTCAGAGACAACAGAAGCAAAAAGCAATCATGAACACTGTGGGTTGGAGGGCCATTTTGGTCATTTCCCTCTCTGCCCTTGCCAGTCACCCATACCTCCCACCCAAGCCTGGGAGCTGTAATTGTTAATATCAAGGCTAGATCACTGTAGCCCCTATGAGGAGAGCATATCAAGCGCTAATTCCAGGTGGGCTGGCATTCTCCCTTCGTGGAAAACAAAATTAAACAAAAAGGCGTATTGAAATAACGGATGCAACTTACAACCCTTATTGGCCATTCATTAGGTGATGTTCGTTGCAAGTGCTATGTTTAGCTTGGGTGGAATATCCACAGCCCATTTTGTTTCTTTTATTTTGTCTCAGCATATTTACCAAATGGCCATTCATGAGTTTTAGTAACACATCTGCTATGTCAGCTATATTTATTCAGTGACTTCTCAGGATAGCCCCTGACCAGCAACTTCAGACAATTCAAATCCCTGGGTTGAATATTTCTTAGCATTGGCACTAACCATCGTATAAATTGGGCCAGTTCTCCTTATAGTTGTGCAGATTTGTTTATCGCATTTATGTGCTTTGAAGTCAAGTAAGACTTCGGATCTAAAACATCTGGGTGTGGAGTGTCATATAACCAAATCATCTGGTGATATTTGGAATTTTTCACTCTCTGAGTCTATTTAACAATCACTTTTCTTTTTCTATATCTCATTCTCTCCAAGGGTTCAAAATCTCAGCGTGGCTTTTATCTAGAATTGCCGTTGTTTCCTGGACCTGTAGAATTTTCCTTTCACAGCTAAGGAATTGCTAGGCTATAGCATTTCATCCGGTTAATTGTAAAACCTTTATCTCTTCCATGCCGTGATGCTCTCCAGAGGCAGTGAGCAGGGAACGTTTTAGGATTTAAGTGCAAGAGTGGTGTGACCAGGAACAGCTGTCCCTTTCTGACTTGAGCAGAGGCACACAGTGACTGGGGACACGTTACAACCCTGTCTATGCACATGTGGTAACGTGTTACTCCAAACACCCAACAATCCTCTGCTCCCCCCTCACTACACACACAGACCCACATGCTGGCAAATGGCTAAATCGATGCAACCAGATGGGTAAGTGGCCTGAGAGTTGCTGAGACCATATGATGCAATTAGAGATTTGATTTGATGGAGATGTTAATTACTTTGCGTTCAGATAAACACTATAATGTGTCCGGGAGGGAACTGTTATTTGGAGTTGACTCCTGTTTTAGAGCACAGAATGGCAGGAGGATACTCTGGTTGGTTGCTTTAGGATCTACCCTCTCAACAAGGCTTCCTGAAAAGATATTTAAAGGACTCCCAGCTCAGCTAAGCACGTAATGTTTACATCAAGCAGATAGTACCGACAACAACAAAAAAATACTTTTCAATATTTGTATTTTGGTTTCTGAGCTTCTGCAGGAATCCATATAAAGCATGTTAAACGTATGTGTCTGTTAGCTCACAGTGTGCGTGTTGAACCTCTCTTACTTACAAAGTAGGTAGCTATCTGGGTAATGATTCAACAATGTTACTTACTGAATGGCTGCTACGTTTTCAAGACTGTGCTGTGTGCTCTGGGAATAAAGATGTTATTTCTCCCTTCAAGGAAACTACATTCAAGAGTGAAAATGCAAGAGAGGGAGGGTCAGACTCTAACCAAGAGACCAATTCAAGAGTTATTTCTTTCTTTTTCCCAGCAGAATTCCAATTTTGTTTGGGTAGCAATGTGCCCTGCCCCAAGTGATGAATTATCTAAGCCAATCATGGCATCCCTTTTCTCCTTTCCCAGACACTCCTTTTGCTAGCCTCTCCAACTAGGGTTGACATATTTGCCATTGATACTTTCTTCCACTTGGGGCACTGAAGTGAGTATGTAATGACTGCAGCTATAGCAGCCATCTTGTGATGGTGAGGTAAAAAGCACAGAGATGAACATCCAACAGGCTGAGAATGGTGAAACCAAAGGGTAGAAAGACATTTACAGGTTGTTGATGAAACTTTGGAAGCAGACAATAAATATCCCTAGGGTTTAACCTTCCATTAATGTGGTCTTCTATGACATGTAACTGAAGGCTTTCTAAACTGTTATAACATATAGTCATAAACGATTAATCAAGCAATAGATAGTTCTAAAATCTGTGATGTTGACTACTAGAGAAAGGATAATTAAAACAGAAATATTTATCAAACACTTACTATGTGTCAGATATTCTGCTTGATGTCGTTAGACATACACGTTGGAAAAGCACAACAGACACTACCTCTGCTGCAGTGGAAGAGGTAGAATTTGAGCTAGACCCTGAAGAGTGGTTAGAATTGAGACAGGTAGACGATAAGAAAGGGGATCTTTCCAGGGAAGAAAAGCAACCCAAACAAAGGTAAGGTGGTATGAAAAGTCTTGACTTCCTCCGGAGACAGTAAGTAGGTCTCTGAAAGGAGAGGTGAAGCATTGGAGAGCAAAGAGAAGTCAAGTTGGGTGGGTGGGGCTTGATTACTGAAGGTCATGATAGTCAGACAGAGGAGTTTGGGCCTGATCATCAGGTAACTGGGGAACCACTGAAGGACAAAGAAGGACCATGAAGAAAATGATTGCAAAATTAAATGCAGAATGGAATGGAGGGGATAGAGTTTGGGAATAGATGGGCCAGTTAAAAAACTGTTACAGAAATAATAATATTAATATAACACTACAAGAACAACAGCTAATGTTTATAGAGCATTTGTTATGTGCCAGACTCTCTTCTAAGTGCTCTCCATACAGTAACTCATCTAATCCTCAAATGACTCTATGAGATAGGTAGGAACACTTTTACTAATAAGGATCTGAGGCCTTGAGAGTTTACCTAACTTGCCAAAGGTAATAATTAAGGCAGAGCAGTAGTACAGTAATTAAGTAGTAATATAGATATGAGGGCTCAGACTAGGGTGACGTACCAGGGAAAAGAAAAAAGCCAGTGTAGTAAGCTCTGTAATCTTAGCAGCACCCTTCCTGCCCCCAGAGTCATCAACAGATGCTCATAAAATTCCTTTGCCCTACATCCATACTTCTAGAACCCTTTGTAGACCTTGCTTCTCAGACTTGCTTGTTCCATCTTGCAGGTTATATGCTATAAAACCTTCCCCATATTTCTCACTGTTGTTCTCAGTCCTCTCCAATGGACTTTCTGCTTTGATCTCTCACTGATTCGTGGATCATGAACCCCAAGTGCCGGGTGCTCTGATCACACAGCGCACGGCCAACCCCCTTCCCATTCCCAGGCCCAAGCTGCCTTCATTCTTAGAGCCTCAGGTCTCCAGCTTGCCCTGCAGGAAGAGCAGGCAGGATGAATACGAGGGACATTTATCGAGGAGGAATTGGTCTTCTGAAGGTTGGTTTGTTGACGAATTGAATGAAAGGATAATGTTCTAGACACCAATATCTCCAGTCGCAAGAGGAGAAGAATAGTGTTACCACCCACAAAAGATAAGACATGAAAGAGGTCTATGATAAGATCAATCTGGATATAAAATGATAGACCTGTAGCCTAATAATGTCAGAAGGTATCGATATTAGAGGGTTATTGAGCCAAATCCTCTGATGTTGGGTTTGTGTGGAACATTCAGGCAGAAGGGTCCTGGGGAGTTAGCAGCTAGGATGAAGCAGCCCAATATGAAGTCTGAGGCTCAAGATGCTGGTTTGGGAGTCAAAACATAGTCATGGGAGTGAAAAGTGAACGGAGACTTGGTGGAGCAAGCAGATATCAAGAGAAGAGTCTTAAGGGCTCAGGGAACAAAAGCCCAAATAGGACGCATGAAAGTAAATAGGAACCAAAAGACCAAAAATGGAGACTGAGAAGGAAAAGAAGAGTAGAGGGAGAAGCTGGACACCAGGGCCAAAGAACTCAAGAAGAGAAGAGAGTTTCTAGGAGTTTTTTTTACCTGATTCGAAGTCTCAGAGAACTCAAAGTGCAACTGAAAAATATATTTTCTTAGAAGGGTCTCCAAACCTTTAGAGTTAGATCCTGCTTTAAAATCGATATATTTTCAGATTATGCCCATTGATCTTTATCCATTTCCTTTCTAAAGGACATCTTGGTTGCTTCCAAGTTTTGGCAATTACAAATAAAGCTGCTATCAATATCAATGTGAGATTTTTGTGTGGACGTCAGTTTTCAACTCCTTTGGGTAAATACCAAGGAGCACAGTTGCTGGACCATATGGTAAGAGTATGTTTAGTTTTGTAAGAAACCACTAATCTGTCTTCCAAAACGACTGTACCATTTTGCAATCTCATCAGCAATGAATGAGACTTCCTGTTGCTCCACATCCTCACCAGCGTTTGGTGTTATCAGTGTTCTGTTATCAGTGTTATCCATTCTAATAGATGTGTAATGGTATCCCATTAGTGTTTTGATTTGCATTTCCCTCATGATATATGACATAGAGTATCTTTTCATATGCTTACTTGGGTATATACATCTTTATATTTTATTTGGTGGGGTATCAATTAAGGTCTTCGGACTTTTTTAGTCCAGTTGTTTGTGTTCTTTTGTTGAGTTTTGAGTTCTTCATATACTTTGGATAACAGTTCCTTATCAGATGCATCTTTTGCAAATATTTTCTCCATGCCCAGTGGTTCAGAATCTCCAATTTTATCTCATCCCTGCCATACTCTACTATAATTTTTCTTTGATGATCAAAAATGATTTTTTTCCCTAGAACTATGTTGTGCAATATGGTAGCCACTAGCCACCTGTAGGTATTTTAATTTAAATTAAGTAAAATTAAATAAAATTTTAAATTAAGTTCCTCCATTGCACCATCTATACTTCAAATGCCATGTGTAGCTAGTGGCTACCGCATTGGGCAGAGCAGATATAGAAAATTTCCATCATCACAGATAGTTCCATTGGATAGTTATGTTCTATAGATTCAAGGGATTATATTTTTACAGAATAAGAACATGCTACATTTTCTATCTGCAGATCATAAAGTCTCTACATAATGCCAGAACAATCTGATACTTTTGTGCTTTTGCTCCTGTCATTAATTAAAATTTCTGCCTAAATGGATCATTGTTAGACATAGTTAAGGTAATTTGGCACTATTCCCAGACGCTTCTGGCAATTACGAATGTCTATCAAGTTGCTATTACCTTTCAGAATTTTTAATTCATATTTAAGGATCTGGATTTCCTATGTATTCCTTGAGTCACAAGGTCCAGTTGAGGATGTAAAAGGAGAACCTGAGTTCACTAGGAAATCAAGACTTGGTGCTCATCCTTTTGTCTGACTTGGATATCAGAGCATTTCATAGGGACGGTATGCCTGAGTATAAATAGCCTACAGTCTCTGTGTTAAGTACATACCTAAGAGCCATTGTCTACTAGACCATAGACTAAGACATGTGGAGCAGATCAAATTAACAAGAGCATTAAATAAATAATTGATGTAGCTTCAACTAAATAACCAAGCATAGTAAATAAATAAACCCTAAATTGGCAGGATGTTCTTGTCTATTCTAAATCCAATCAATGTTGGCTGAATACCAGTCTTCTTGATGCAATTAAAACACAGTAGTGTGCATATGTTGTCCTCTAAGTAATATTATTTTTTACAGGAATGCATGCTATTCCGCCAAGTATGATTCAATGTCATGCTTGGATTATGCAGCGTTGTAACTGCAACTTTGATAACTTTGCTGTATTTTGCTTTTCCATCGTAATCGTAATCTATATGTTTAACTACTTCAGACCTTTATGATATTCTCTCCAAAGATATAGAAAAGACATGCATAGGAAGCCTAGGGATAAATATTTACAAGTTTCATTTTCCTGGTCCTATGCTCATGTCTTTCTCTTTTACACACACACGCACACATCCACAGGTGCACTCACACCCTGGAGCTTTAGCTGGGAAGAACACCTTCCAATAAATCCACTTACAATGTAACAGCAGCTTTTCATACTTCCCATTGCATAGACCAGAGAAAGATCTCAGTGTTTCTGCTCTCTCCAGAACTTGGTGAGGATTATTGAGCCATGAGTGTAGGAAGACATTTTCCATCCTTCTTCTCTTATCCACCTATCTTTCAGAATGCTCAGAAAAGGAGTGTTATGCTTATTTTTCTGTTTAAAAATCATCCAGTGCTTCCTGTGAGTCATCAGCTGCAGGAGTAATGTGACTCCACCTTATGGCTGAGTAAACACAGAGATCTGATTTCAGTCTAGGGACAAATTTCAAAATGCAAATATAAATCACATAGCTGATCCTTTTTTTCCTCTTCTAAGCAATCCTACCAGGCATCCAACAAGAGAGTGAAAATCACACTTCTTACTTGAGTACACGATTCCCCACTTTTCATCACCTTTTTCTTTTTGTTAAAAGCATTTCTTTCTTGAATGTTTTTTCTCCCAACTTGGGTCATCTTTATAATTGATTTTTCAAGGTTAAGTAATTTTGATTATTAGTGTTTGGGTAATGAATGAGGGAGTTTCAGGACAAAGCATCAAGGAACAGTTCTAAGAAACAGTTTAACATGGGGAAGAACTGGGACAAACCAGAAGACATGCAAAAAAATCCATATTTCTAACTATGTGGGCATATGGCTCAGAGGTAGGTGACTAGAAACAGGATACAAGGGCAGGAAGAAATGGTCAAATGTTCTTTGCACCTTCTAATCCCATGAGGGTTTATTTCATTACCAGGTATTTTTCATTCCTGAGAAAGGGGTACAGGTCATAACCTACGGCCACAATGAAGCAAGAACACTAGAAAAGAGAAACACCTATCTACTCATTTGGCTATTTGGCCAATTTAGGAACTTTTATGTGAAAGGAAGGAAAGAATGAGACAATTAGAAGGTGGGTAAGAATGGAAACACATACAACTTAGAGGAGAGTGGGTGACCTGGAGCAGATTTCTTATTCCAAATCCTGCCATGTCCTTGACCATGTGGAATCAGTGCTGCCCCTTGTTGAACAATTGACTCAGTTTATGACCAAGGATAAGCCACTTGATCTCGCTCTGGACTGCAAATCTCCTTGCCTCATAAATTAAGGATTTGGAGACCCACAGAACTTCAGGGTTTTGTGAATAGATAGAGTAAGAAGGATGACCATCAGGTCCAATAATAACAATCATTTTACTTCCAGGGTTGAAAGAGAGACTTCCCAGAAGGCATCTTGATATCCTGGATCAATGATATATACTCAGTGCACTTGGCTTCTTGCACACACTCTTTCCCACTAACTCATAATCCACTATTCTGTGCAAGACCTTGTGATGACCCTGATCATCAGAGCACCTTGAAACAGGGAGCCTGGATTCTCTTCCTGGGCATTTGCTTCTGTGGAACCCTCATAATAACCAACGTGATGAAGTCTATTTGTAGGATAATTTGATCTTTCCTTTTATTATTATCAAGAGGAAATGCTGTTTGGATGTAAAAATTTAGAGACAAACTAATGTCCTTTAGAGTGAAAGGTAGGATGGGGGAGAGGTGTAGCAGATGCTGGTGCCCACACACCGGCTGGGCTTCCAGCTGCCAGCACCTGCACCAAGGACTTCCTCTTGCTACTGGAGCCCACTCTGCCTCACAGAGGGCAGGCTTGACCCATGGCAGAATCGTTGCCCCTCCCCAGAGCAGCCCTCATTTGATGACTAAAACAACAACTGATGGGAGTTGATGTGTCAGTGTCCCAACTCCCTCACCCTTCTTGGGTGCATGGTCTCCACTGGCTTTCAGGGCTTCCCCAGGGAAATTAAGCCCCATTCATACGAGGTGATAACTGGCTTCTTAATGTGCCCTTTATTGGTTGCCTCCTCCCTGTCTCTCTTCCCCACTCTCTTCTGGTCACATCCTTCTCCTCCCAAACAAACTATTTGCTTTTCAAGTCTTATCTCAGTGTCTGCTTCTGTGGGACACCAAAGTAAGACACAAGGTCACTGGAAATTTGACTTATTATATATTAGTTTTATCTTAAAGGAAGCATTTTAAAAATACCTGTGCCAGGTGTTCTTAAGTACTTCACAGGTTTAAATCTCATCAACCCTTTCAAAACTTTCTGAGTTGAGATACTCAATAAAATTTGTGTATTTGAATTTTCTGCAAGAGTAGAAGATAAATGCTTTCAATCTTTTCTTTCCTTTTTATTTTAAATGAGTTAAACTTTAAAGTGGATAAATCCCTAACAATACTTAGGTTTTTAACTTAGTTGTGAAACTCTATATAATCTGAGATCACCGGGGAGACAAAAATGATATATAATTATCTCATTATTTCACATTGATTCTCAGTTCTAATTCATTTATGCATGGGTTTCTCTTATTAAAACTGAAGTAATGGTAATAGCTACCACCTACTTTTACGGAATTTTCAGTTTTATTGATATTTTCATAATACAACTCATCTATATTATTCTGTTTTTATGATAACAACATGACCTAAAATACATTAAAATGCACTGTGATATAACAGCATAGGATAAAAATGAAGTTTCTTCATGAAGACATGAAATTTAAAATCAGATTGCCTGGGTTTAGATCCTGGTTAATGATACTTTCAAACTGTGTAATCTTGAGCAATTTACTTAACCTTTCTGTGCCTTGGTTTCATTATCTGTGAAATCAGGGTAATAACTGTTCCAAATATATAAGGTTTCTGTGTGGATTGATGAAATTGTAATTTCAGAGCACTTCCAGATGCCTGGCACTTGGTAAGAACTCAGTACATGGCAACGATTTACTCTCATTGTTATCACTCCTCCGTCTGGATCATGTGAGGTCAGTCTCCAGCTCCTTTCAAGAACATTTTTCTTATTCAGAGATAGGTTATCCCCTGAGGAAATGTGAACAACTGTGGATCAAAATGCTTCTGTTAGAGTCCAACTGTGTTTTTGTGAGTAAATTGGAGGTCCTCTATCCTTTCTCTTCTTCCCCCACCATTGATCAGAGATTTGACTAAGAAATGAAAGACAATCACATGATTAAAGGACAACAAGACATCTTCCTGAAATTAAAGACATCTTTCCTGAGTCTCTGCAGGAATGGTGCGGGATGAGAATAGTTAATTTAGTTAGTCATCTTCCCCCCACTACATATTCTTTTCTTGTAGCTCAGCAGTGACATGGCAACTGGATAATCACCGTCAGACCTCCCCCTCCTCCTCCCCTCCTCCCCCCTCACTGCTTTGCCATTGTTTTAGACTTTGTTACTCATTATGTAATGTGTTGCCTTTCAAATGTGTACCCATTTTGTGAGTCATCTATTGACTTGATTTGCCTGTGTTTTTTAATGTTATGATTCTTTGGATGGCAGATGGTAGTGTTTGACAGATTTTCTCATTTTAATGAAGGACCACACAACTAGAGTGTTGTACATATGTCATTATCTTATAAATCTTAGTGGTTTCCCCCTTATTTCCCCATGTTTCAAGATTTCCTGGAAATGTAATAGGTATTAGGCTTGTAAAATCAATTTAGGCAAACAAGGTTGAACTTGAGAAACGTATAGAATTTTCCTCAATGTTCTAAAAATAATCCTTTAATTTTTTCATCTGCACATATTAAATAAGTAGCCATTATGTAACCAGCGCTGTCTGAGAATTCACAGGAGAAGGAGAAAGAGAAGGAGGAGGAGGAGGAGAAGCAGGAGAAGAAGAAGAAAAGGAGAAGAAGGTGGAGGGGGCAGGAGGAGGAAGAAGAGCAGACGTTTCTAACCCTTCATAAATTTATAGTCTTTGGGGGGAGATGATACCTAATTAGAGGTCAATAAATAATTATATAGCACAAGTGCATAGTACACTAACAATCCCTGCCCCCCACGGAGGCTTGCACTCAACTCATAACAGAGTTTCTCCCTTCTCTCAGTCTGTGGGCTGATGTGTGAGACCTCCATAAAGAAATCATTTCTAAAAATTCTGATTCTGGTACTGAATCTCTAGGAAATATGAGGAGTCATTATTTCTCCCACATTCCCTTCTCCCTCTTCCCCAAGATACACACTAGAAGTGAAGTAGAAATCCAGAAAAGAGTGACAGAACTGCATTCTGGAAGATCCATGCTCAAATTCTCCTTCATGGGCCTGTAACCGTGTCAATCACACAAGTGACAATTTTTCCTCACTGTTGGGAAATGAATGGGATTAGCCAATGTGATTGTTCTTTATTGCAATGAGGAATGGTGAGTGCCTTTTCAGGAAGATAAATTTGACAAACTGTAACAAGTGGAACAAGCTGTTTCTCTTTGCTGTTTTTTTTAGTCACTTTTAAAGACCAGACTGGGGCCTACCGACTGAACTGTCCTCAAATGAAGACATGGAGCTAGTGTGTAGCACAGTGACCTGCCATTTTTGTCACAAAAGAGGCAAGAAAGATAGTCAGACCGCCACCTCTCCCTGTGAGGCAATAGCCTGGATGTGCAGAGAACTCTGGGTCCTCACCCCCCAAAATAGAGGTTCAGATTTGCTTGGGCATTTGGGGGGAAAAAAAAAAATCTCACCAACAGAGGACCAAAAACCTGTATGGGTAATGCCAAAATGTTGTATACTATTGTTCTCAGTAGAGAATAAACAAAGGAGTGGTAGAGAAATTAACTGGCCTCAAAGTGTCTTGGAGTCCTCAAACTTCTGTCTCCATTGCTTAACTTAGAAGAACCAAAATTAGGCCCAGTTCAGAGAAGGGAGTTGTTGCTGATTTGGCCAAGTGATTAAAATAAATGTTGATTGGCCTATTTAGGGACACTTTAAAGGAAGATGTGGTTTATGAACTAAACTCTGAAAGATGGGTAAGATTTGAATACTCAAAATAAACTATTGGGGTTAAGTTCAAAGCTTATAAACAGATGGAAATGGGAATTTATACTGAGAGAGAGTTAAGGAAGCCTTTTCAATGAATTGCCTTGGTGATAGCCTGAGGTGTAAAATGTGACAAAGAGGATCTCATCAAAATTACTCTAAAATTTATATCCTTGAGACCAACGTGGAGTCAGTTGATGAAAGGTGAGGATGAAGTAGGTTTTGAACATCTCATTTTAAGGTGCTGATGTGACTTTGAAGCGGCCTGTCCTTCAGATGAGTGGAAAAATGAAATTGGAGCAAACTGAAAGGGTAAGATGGGAATTAGAGATTAAGAGATCATCCCTGTGGAGGTACCAGCTGCAACCGTAAGAGCTGAGGGTTCTCTTTGGAGTTCACAGAGCAATGAGTACAGAGGGCAGATAAAAGGATGGTAGGGATGCATATGATGTGGGAGGTGAAGGAAGAGACAAGCCAGAATAGGGCAGAAAAAGAAGACTGCAAGACTGAAGGACAAATGGGGAAACAAGGAGTCACCAAAAACTAAAAGGGAAGGGGGAGTTTCAAGGAGCATGTGATAATAGCCTAAAGGGTTATAAGATCAAGTTGAATGGAAACCAAGGAAAAGCTATGGAATGTTATCACATTTGTGGGAGCAATTTCAGTACTGATAGAGCAAAAAGTCAGAACATGGGGAACTGAAGCAATGAGAGGATATAAAGAAAGAGGTGACCAGAGGTTGGGCAGGAAAGGAAGGGAAAAGATGAAAAGAAAAGGTGAATTTTAGGTGAAGCTAATGAAGCTTAAGCTTCACTGCCCCTTACTTACAATGACCCCTTCCAAGGCCCTGGGAGGAATGCTAGCAATGGACCCATATGGTTGTATGTTTTGTAAATTTTGCAAGAGCAAGATATTTTTACTGCAATTTGTTGTAAGACCCTTTTCTTTCCTCTTTAACTTCTCCTCAGTACGGGATGTAAATTAAGGGGAAGTTGAATTGGAGATACATTTAGTTTGGATTTATTGGAATTTATTACAAAGTCACAACTGAGTATAGTTAAATTACTGTTGGTTGACCAGATGTAAGAATAGCTTTCAGAAATAGCTTCTGCCCACGCTATGCAACATCATGACATGAGGACATCAACAAAAAAATAGGTCAAGTGTTGCCAGTATCCTTTCAAAAGGATATTTAAAATTTGTCACTTAGAGGAAACTTGAAATTCCCCCAAATCTTGTAACTCATGTAGGAAAGAAACTTGATAAAAACTCTTCTAAAATTGGCAACAATTCTACAGTTCAACATGCCTTTCCCAAGAACAAGTTATGACCCCCCAAAAAAATTTTCCCAGACTAAATAGAATTAAAAACCAAAGTTCCATCAACATACTAGAAGAAAATCTAAATTATTTTCTTTTTCTCAATATAGAAAAATGCTATTACAAAAGTTGTTGTCATATGAGGAGGCTAACAAAAAGTATTTTGTTTCATCTGGATTTTTAAATCAGCTTTTTAAAAAATGTGTAACTTGTTATGATTTATTTTCTCCTTCCAAATATATATTTACTTTTAAAACTAATTTTGTATTCTTAAGCTTCATACCACCCCAAACCACAATACCCTCATGATGTACCCAGGTTTTATTGTTTTGTTGCTTTGAGGGTAGAGGGTGGATTTGAAGTGAAATAATAGCCTACTTACTAACTGTGACAAGCAGTATTTCCTGATTTCATTTTTGTAACAACCATTCAAATTAAATATTATTATACCTGTTGTATAAGTGATGGAACTGAGCCTTAGGTTCCAAGGTCATTCTGCTAGTAAGTGGGAGAGCTGGATTTAAAGGCAGATCAGTCCAATTTAAGAGCTTATGCCCTTTCCATTATAACTACGAGGTAAACTGGAAATGTGGATAACTAGAACAAAAATGGGGATTTTAAGCACCATGATTCACTAATAAAATGTAGTGGTGACTATTTGCAGAAAACTCTTTTGTTTCTTTTTTCTTTTTTTCCCTACTAATTGATAATTCCCATGCAAATACACAGACTTCTCATGCCATCTCAAAACAACAGTGTAGGCCTCTAATATTGAAATATTCTATGATTCTGGCCACATACCATATTGCAGTACACTTATCGGTCTATAATAAATACAACACCTTCACACTGATAAAAGCAAATATAGGAATTGCTATTAAGAAACCTCAGAGAAGGAGGCAATACATGTATTAATAAAGTCAAAAACTGGAAAACTCATTGAATATCTTTCATTACAGCAAATGTTTTGCTCATAGTCAATATGAAGTATGCTAATTTGGATTTCCTGGCTTGTTTCCATCTTAGTCAGTAGGCATCTGTCAATTCTCCGTGGCAAGATGTCCACTGGCTGACTCCCAGGTGCTTATGTAACAGGAAGAAAACAGCTCAAGCAGATACATACCCTTCCCGAATGAGAATTTCTATTGTATGTAATATATTCCCTCCAAGGTCTTCCATTATATTAAATGCTTCCACCTCACAATGGTGCTTTTAGTACTTCATGAGTTTGATATTAGAATATTTCATGAAAGTAGATGTGATTATTCTTTGGGGGTTGTTTAGCATTTATAGAAAGGACAGGTTAAAATTCTGTGATTAAATTTTATTGGTTTATTCAAATGGCAACCAGGACACCATAGTGTGATATTTTTAATCATGGTTTTATTTGTAGAATCTGAACACACCTAGATGATGGGAAATGGCCTATGACAGACAGGTAAGAACTTGGTAGGAGGTAATTGTTATGGGATTACAACCAATTCTTTCCTGAGATGGACTACATGTGAATTTCTGGGGAACTGAATCATCTTACAGTATTTTATGTTTCCTGTGCTAATCTATATAATATCCATTTTTAGCACACATTTGTTAAGTTAGGGTATTTCTGAAAGCTTATCAGCTTTTAAAATAATTCATTTCCACTAATATCTTTTACAAGATAGAGATATAACCAAAGTGCTGCTCTGAGAAATGATCTAAATATAGTGTCTATTCGTAGCTGATTAAATGTAGAAACTTGATCTCGGTGTCTATATGGCAAATTCTTCAACTGCTCTTGGCTTGTGCCTTAATATAGAACTGTGATGCAGATGATTAAAGCTTTTGTAGTAAGCTGAATGTTATATGTCTTGATTTTGATATATTTCATTAGCATAAGGGAGAGGTACCTTACCAGTATTATTCTGATGATGTTTAAAAATTTGTTTTCTGGGCTTCCCTGGTGGCGCAGTGGTTGGGAATCTGCCTGCTAATGCAGGGGACACGGGTTCGAGCCCTGGTCTGGGAAGATCCCACATGCCGCGGAGCGACTAAGCCCGTGAGCCACAACTACTGAGCCTGCGCGTCTGGAGCCTGTGCTCCGCAACGGGAGGGGCCGCGATAGTGAGAGGCCCGCGCACCGCGATGACTGGCCCCCGCTCGCCGCCAACTGGAGAAAACCCTGGCACAGAAACGAAGCCGCAACACAGCCAAAAATAAATAAATAAATAAATAAATTTATTTTTAAAAAAATTTATTTTCTGTGTATACAAGAAACTAATAAAACTTAGATTACGCTATAGCAGTGTACTTGGTTTGGTGTGAATCCAAATATAGTTTTGACAGTGTTGTTTCCTTTTTTCTCAACTGACTTTGTTCTTGAGTTGAATTTTATTTAAATTGTGATTACACGTTGTCAGGCACTATTCTGACCAAATCAGCTGTTTAGCTTGGTGTCAACTAGGTACCCACAGAGCTCATTTTGTGACGTTAAGGATATTAATAAAACCAAAAAAGATCAAGCTTAAAATATTCACTAGGCTGTAACCCTAGCATTTACATACTGCCCAGAGCCTACTAGGTACCAATAACTATTATTTAAACAAATGACTGAAGAGTGAAGTTATAATTCAACTACGTCTACCTGATAATCATGGTGAGCGGGGGAAGGGTGAGATGTGACAGGGTGAGAGAGTGTCATGGACATATATACACTACCAAATGTAAAATAGCTAGCTAGTGGGAAGCAGCCGCATAGCACAGGGAGATCAGCTCGGTGCTTTGTGACTGCCTGGGGGGGTGGGATGGGGAGGGTGGGAGGGAGGGAGATGCGGGAGGGAGGAGATATGGGAACGTGTGTATATGTGTAGCTGATTCACTTTGTTATAAAGCAGAAACTAACACACCATTGTGAAGCAATTATAATTCAATAAAGATGTTTAAAAAAAAAAAAAAAAAGCAAACCCAGAGAACAAATGGAAATATGTGTGTATGGAATGGAGATTACTTTGTAGAATAATGTATGAACCCTGTTTCTTAATTTTTCATCCTTCAATAGTGTTTTTTAATATTGCATCCTGGAGTGCAGGATGGGGTCTGAAGACACAGTTGAACACAGAAATGTGAGCATTACTAGGAGGCCTGAGGAACCTACTAGAAAGCGGAATTTTAAAATAGATCAATATTCTCTTTCTGCCCAGGTAATGTAGCACATAGGTTTAGCTGTGGTCAAAGAGATGGACTTAATCATCTTTCAAGGAAGCTTTCATGTCACTGATTCTTACCCTAGCTTTACTTCACTTAGCAGAGTATATCTCTTGTATTAATTTTAAGGGAGAACTGGAAATAGTTACTCAGAATCCACAAACATTTTAGTATGGCTTAATAAAAAAAAACCTTAGACATATAGAGATATTTAAATCCATATATAAATATTATATTTTTATATGATATAATATAAATTTAATATTAACAATGAGAAAAATGTGAACAATGATTTCCCATGCCAAACTGAAGGATATAGTAAAGATTCTGATAGAGTCTATTTGTAACTGCATTGTCTTATCAAAAACAAGAAGTGCCTATCTTACAATTAGGCATTCCTTCCTGTTTTGAGGACCAGAAACCTGCTATCACTTACTGAGTTCCGGTAAGCCAAGAGAATGTAAACATCATAAACAAAAGGTAATGTTTGAAGAATATTCTGCTGTGGCCCTTATTTGTCTGAATTATGTGAACAAGTATCTAGTGCTCGGAGTTTTTTGTTGTTGTTTTTTGTTTTTTGAAGTATAGTTGATTTAAAATGCTATGTTAGTTTCAGGTGTACAGATTCAGTTGTACATACATATATATATTCTTTTTCAGATTCTTTTATCTTATAGGTTATAACAAAATATTGAGTATAGTTCCCTGTGCTATACAGTAGGTCCTTGCTGGCTATCTATTTTATATATAGTAGTACTTATGTGTTAATCCCAAACTCCTAACTTATTTCCCCTGCCCTTTCCCCTTTGGTAACCATAAGTTTGTTTTCTTTGTCTGTGGGTCCATTTTTGTTTGTAAATAAGTTCATTTGTATCTTTTTTTTTTTCAATTCCACATAAAAGTGGTATCATATGATATTTGCCTTTGTCTAGTTTACTTCTTTTAGTGTGATAATCTCTAGGTCCATCCATGTTGTTGCAAATGGCATAATTTCATTTTTTTTTAGGGCTGAGTATTCCATCTTCTTTATCCATTCATCTGTCAATGGACATTTAGATTTCTTCCATGTGTTGGCTACTGTAAATAGTGCTGCTATGAACATAGGGGTGCATGTATCTTTTCAAATTAGTTTTCTCTGTATCTATGCCCAGGAGTAGGATTGCTGGGTCCTATGGTAACTCTATTTTTAGCTTTTTAAGGAACCTCCATACTGTTTTCCATAGTGGCTACACCAATTTACAATCCCACCAACAGTGTAGGAGGGTTCCTTTCTAGTGCTCGGTTTTAACAGGCTTAAAATGATCTCCTGAGGTAAAGTACCCAAATAGTTTTTCTACTTGTGAACCATGCAATTTCATAAATAATATCAACTCATGAACCAACCAATGAAGAAATATTTGGCCAACCTCCCAAGTTGACAGGTGAGCAAGTGACCTTTCTGGAGGTCCAGACTGTCATTGGCTTGCCCAGTCTCCCAGCTGGCTGGTGAAAGAGCACAGACTAGAATCAGATCTCTCACCTTTCAGTCCTCTCTGCTTTGCAAAATTGTATAACCTCATACCTGCACTGGTGTTTCCTTTCTTAAAAAACAGACAGAAATAAATATGTGCTATCTTAAAGGTGAATGAACTAGAAATTTCCCATGCTGGGCTGTCTCTTACCCCCTGAACAGTATTGGCAGAACATGAGTATTTCCCACAATGGTGGGATATTGCCCCCTCCTAGAAGAGATCTATTTAGGTTTCTAATTAAATGATTTGACCTGCAAAGGAACAGTTGTGTGTAGCGGCTTGTTAGTAGTTATAATGTACATAGTGGCTCAGGAAAAACTAATCATAACATCTAGTACAAGTTCAGGTACACAAGCCATGCTTTGTAAATATTTGACTATAAGGGTGTTTAACATCTATTTGAAATGTTCTCAAAGTGAAAACAAACATGGTTATGCTACATGATTCACACCTTTTCTCCTGCAGACAAACGCTTACTGTAGAAATCTATCTTCTGGGTTGTCTTGGGTGAAGTGCTCATTAGAAGCAATGGCGTGAGTTGTACATCTCCTTGCTCTTTCCAGACCTATGCTTCTTTTACTCAAAAAATTATCCAGTTGTTTTTTTTTTTTTTATCGTGACTATTGTGTTATAATATATTTTAAACTAATTTCTGCCTCTCCTTGTCATGCCCCACCCTCCCCAAAATGGTGGGAGAGTTGGAAACAGGACTGTTTGTAATTCAAGTAGACCCCACTAGAGTGCACCATATGATCCAAAAAGCTAATTTAACAAGCTTTTAAAGTCTCAGAATGGAATCACAACTCTAATCATCCAGGAACCATTTCTGAACACTTAAGTAAATATGTGCTTTGAAAAATAGTAGCTTGGAAAACTATTAAGAACAAGACCATAGAATTTATATTTACTACATTTATAACTTCTGCACCAAGTGAGTTGGCTCCAGGAAATGCTAATGTTACATTTTTCAAAGGTAAAAATCATTTTAACATTTCTGTGTCAATAACAAACAAGCACAGACGACTTTCTTGAATGTGGCATACGACAGAATCTTACACTAAGAGTTTGACGGGCATCTACTTTATGTTCTGGTAAAATGATGAGAAGAGGTTACAGGTTTTAAAACAAAGAGAAAACAAAAGCAAGTGCCAGAAAACCTGGGCGTTGGAACAGAAATGGTGGAAGGAGAAAGCATCTGATGGAACACAGCATTAAAACTTGGTCTGTGGATATAGATGGTCTTGAATGAGAAGATAAATGCTCCCAGAGCCCTTGAGGGAAAAGGTAATGAAAATGAAAAACCCAGCTGTGTGGACAATAGAGGGGTTGTGAGCGATGGGCGGGGCCCAGGAGGAGCAGAGGCTGGGACCACCCTGGAACACAGGATCATCGTGTGGGCTCCTAGAAACCTGGGGTCACTCTAATTGTTAACAACGACAAGTTGATATTGGGGAATACGTCAGGACAGGAAAAAGGAGAGAGCCATTTGACATTTGAACTTGTAATGCAAGACAAGGACTGGCTGCTATAAAGCCCAACCCAAGAGGTCTTTACATTGCTGGTGCCTCCATCAAATCACTGAAAGGCTGCCCAGGAGGCCAGTCACATGCCTGGAAGCTGCTGCTGGGGAACAGGCAGAGTGTGGTCAAGACACGAAAGGAAATGAAATTAAGTTGGGAAGAACAGCTCCGTGGTCATGTAATTCTGAGAAGTCTTATTGAACACCCCCGATGACTCCATAAAAAATGCTTCTCCAGTTACATGGATTCCACGGGTAAATATTCCAGGTGTGGAAAAAAATAACAAGAATTTACAAAGAGACTCCAAGAAATTGGAAGGAGGAACATCAAAAGCATAAGCCAATTTATGGTTACCAAAGGGGAAAGGCGGGGAGAGATAAATTATGAGTTTGGAATTAATAGATACACACTAGTGTATATAAAATAGATAAACAACAAGGACCTACTGTATAGCACAGGGAACTCTATTCAGTATCTTGTAATAACCTGAAAAAGAATATATATATATGTATGTATATGTATGTATTACTCTAACAAAACATTGTAAATCAACTATACTTTAATTAAAAAATATTTTAAAAATGAAGCAATTAAAAAAAAAAAAGCATAGGCCATTCAAGAGGAAGTTGTGCAAAGGCAGCAGCCATAAACTCCCCCACAAGTTTTAGGGTTATTGTTATTCAAAAAAATTCTCTTTGAATGGCTAAGCCACAGAATCCACATGTCCAAAAGTAATGACTGATCATCAAATCTTTGTGTTTATTTTTAAGCACCATACAGTATTTCACTGCAAGGGGCTTCAGATCAGCCATGTATATAAGAAATAAATAGCCCGGTTTAACTCTTGTAAGGGCAGGAAAGTGGTACAGCACAGCTGTTGAACATGGTAAAATGGCCAGATGAGTATGGAAATATTGAAACCAAGATTATAATATGTAAGGAAAACATTTATGATCTGATAATTGAAGGATATCTCCCTGGATGAGAAGAAAAAGATAATTTAGACAAGAATTTAAATGTTCCAGCAAGATTTAGGAAGGTGCTAATGGAATTGACTGAGAGACCATTGACACCTGCCTGAGCTTTGTGGTCTACTGAGAAAAGCAATGATTCCACAATGGATGGTGGGAAGTGGCATGGTCAGGGCAGACATCTCCAGGTAATGGACAAAAAACAAACAAACTAACAAAACAACTCAAGAGGCCTTTTGTGGGGGCACATCTGCAGAGAAATCTCGCAGTAGTGCATGCAACAGAATGGCACTGACCACATTCAGTGGGTTTCCCTGCCCTGGAAAAAACATGAAATTTAGAATTACGATTGCTTCTGAGAATCGTTTTGGGTTCCATTCCTTGGGCCTCTATTTTCACAGAATAATTGCCTTTTCGATATTTACTGCATGTTTCACCCAAAGGAGTCCAATTACAATAGCAATTTATGAATAATTGAAGTTGAAATATAAGTCATAAGAACTCTGAGACAAGTTGGGAATTGGAGTGGTTTGTTTCTATTTAAAAATCAGGAAAAATTTTTCAAAAACTATTATTTTTGTTTCTAGTTAACACTTCTCCAGTCTTAGTCATTTTGCTTGTGCTTTCTTTGCCTGCTTTGACACTTTCTCAGTTAAAATTCTTCATAAACCAACTGAACTTAGTATGAGGCTGTTCAAAAAAACACTTTTAAAAAAACCATATCAGATCATTCAAAATAAATAAATGTACAGTATTCAAGAGCTGTCAGATCATTCTATGAAAGGGAAAGGGGGAAAAGAAAAGAACTACTTGAAAGTAATTCTGTTGAAGATATCTACGACATACTGCTGGATGAAGAAAAGAAAACCACCAGCAGTATGTATAGTCTGACCTCCTCATTTAAAAAGAGATATAGAGACGTGGATGGACCTAGAGACTGTCATACAGAGTGAAGTAAATCAGAATGGGAAAAACAAATATCGTATATTAACGCATATATGTGGAATCTAGAAAAACGGTACAGATGAACCAGTTTGCAAGGCAGAAATAGAGACACAGATGTAGAGAACAAATGTATGGACACCACAGGGGGAAATCGGTGGGATGAATTGGGAGATTGGGATTGACATATATACACTAATATGTATAAAACAGATAATAAAAAAATAATAAAGTAAAAAAATAAATAAAAAGAGATAGATGCTAGATAGACAGGTAGTTAGATAGGTTACACATGTACACAGTTTAAAGTATAAAAGGACACACAGAAATTATTTTATATTAAAAAAAACATATATAAGTGGTATATTTGTGGCCGATTCTTGTTTCTTCCCTTTACTTATTTGCATTTTCCTAATTTTCTGCAATTATCGTATGTTCCTTTGAAATAAGAAAATAATTTAAAAACTTACTTAAAAATAAAATGACTCATTTTCATATAAATGCCCCTGGTATGGTTAAGAATGCCAGAACTGGTGACTCAGCAGACTACTGCTGGATCTGACTGCTGTATTTTGGGAATTTTTTTTTTCTTTTTAGTGAGTCATGCATGGCAGTTTACTCAGAGTGAAGTAAGTCAGAAGGCGAAGGGCAGGCATGAGTGGAGCTCCTCACTTTAAGCTCTTTCCTCACCCTATCCAGATCCTCAGAATTACACCAAATCTGGTTAAAAGAGGGCTATCGGCCTGAGTGTTCCATCAGCATGATGTATTGTGTACAGACCCAGCTTGGCGGCCAGACCTTGCTCCACCTCTGCCTAATTTGTCTTGACAGCCCCCAACCCTCGCTTTGCCTAACTATTTTGTTTCTTCAGTCTTAGCTCTAGCCTTGACATCTGCACCTTTGCCTCTGAGGTCACAACTGGTGTCTTTCTGGCTGCCTCGGCTGTGTTCCGACTTGACATTGCACCTGACTTCTCTCTCTTTCTGGAAATTTCTTGAGGGGTCTCTTTCATGTAGCAAAGGATTAGGGGGTACAGCTCCTGGCCCGGCTGACCTGTTTAAACAGCTCAATTCAGGATTCAAGCACACAGTCAGCACCGGGTTAGAGGAAGTCCCAGCTGTAATGAGATTTCTCAGCAGGATGATGAATCTGGCATGGTGACGGGAAAGTGCAGGGGTGTAATACCAGGTGTGGGCAGTGGTTCCTGGGCAGATCTGTCCACAGGATCAAGGCTCCGGCTTCTAGATTGGGTTTATAGGACAATCGCCAATCTTGAGGAAGAACCAAACAAGAGAGAAGCAGAGCCCTGGTACTTATTTTATAGAACTGGTGAACTGTGCAGGTTAATGCAAGAAGGTCTCAGAATTGGGATCAAGGCAGATAGGTGCTCAGTGCTAAGAAGCAGAGCCACAGGAGAGTGCAAATACTAGAGCCCCACTCTCAGAATGCAGATACTACAAGAGGCAAGTTGCAACTCTAAGATGAGGACAAGAGCTTAGGGCTTGAGTACCAAATCTCACCAGAGGGGGAATGAGGCAGACAGTATTGGCTCAGGAGCTGGGAGAGCTGAAAGAAGCTTGGAGAAACAGTAGGGAGACCACATTGAGACTCCAAAGGGAAAATGGACAAAGGAAAATTAAAGCGGACCAAAATCAGAGAATTCTGGATGACATTGGAAGTTATTCAAACATATGAACTCATTTGAAAATAATTTTTAAGTACCCAAGTAAATTATAAATATGTATTCGTTGTAAAAATTCTAAGTTATTACAGGTAAGGTTAAAATCCTTTTTTGAAACCATCCAAACCTGGTCCACTCCCCTCTCCTCTCCAGTGATATCCCAAATGTTTCACTTTTACTATCCTTCCTGGCTTTGTATGCATTTATGTGCAGATTTTAAGGATAATTATCCCCAAAGAAGAGCTTTCCAAATATGTAGCAACTGGAAAAATGACTAAGAAGAAGTAAGCATTTTGCACCCATGATGAATGGCCTTTGATGAGGCTGTCTTGCTGTTACTTTTCCCGGAAAGCTAGCTTCTCATCTTAGCCATGCAGGCTGTGCTGGATCTCCAAAGGCAGCACTAAGTATCTGGGCTGTGGCTTCAGACATGAGCAGCGGCCCAAAGAAAATGACAAAACAAAGATGTTTGAAAGTATTTCATATTGATGTTAAAACCAATTCAAGTACACACTATTAGAAAAGCCAAAACTTTGTTGAACTCCTTGCATTTATGTCATATTTTAATATTGTTTTGCTTTTAAATTACAAATGGAGAAAGGGCAGTATAATCTCATTGTTTAGAGTCTTGGAGATTCAAATGCACCCACATTAAACAGGTCATGGAGTGTGATGCTGTGATGTCATATGATCACTTGCCCCTCCTTTTTGTATGTGCGAGTGCGCACACGCATGCGCACACCCACACATGCCCCCCCCACACCCAGCCAAACTAACTTGAGAATTTCTTGCTGTAAACTTTTATCCATTTAGTTTAAGAATTTGGTTCTTATAAAAAATGCAAATACTTTCTAAGATGAGTAATACAATACTTTTCCACCAAAGATGGTGGGAAGGGAGCATGACGATGCTGGGGGAGAACTAGTGGAAGAAGGGAATGAGCACAGAGTCAGGATATGGGAGCCTCAAAGACAAATGTGACCATCTTCATGATTGGCTTGTGACCAACACGCATCTTCAGAGTGAGCTTGATGGCTCCTGCAATCCCCCTTAATGAAGAAATGTGCAAATAATTCCATTGGTTTCCCTATGGCTTTTAAGAGCTGGTCTCAAAATAATTATCTTTCGAAAGGAAATAAAACATGATAATAAGTAAGCGATGAAAAGGTTTTTTTTTTGCTGAATGCAGATAGTATAATCCATATCCAAAAAAAGTCCTCAGGTTCCCTTAAGAATTAAAATAGGATTAAACTTCCCCTGGTGGCGCAGTGGTTAAGAATCTGCCTGCCAACGCAGGGGACATGGGTTCGAGCCTTGCTCCAGGAAGATGTCACACGCCACAGAGCAACTAAGCCTGTGCGCCACAACTACTGAGCCTGCACTCTAGAGCCTGTGATCCACAACTACTGAAGCCCGCGTGCCTAGTGCCTGTGCTCCGCAACAAGAGAAACCACCGCAATGAGAAGCCCGCGCACCGCAACGAAGAGTAGCCCCCGCTCGCCACAACTAGAGAAAGCCCGGACGCAGCAAGGAAGACCCAACACAGCCAAAAATAAATAATAATAAAATAAAATACAAAATCTTAAAAACAATAGGATTAAAAATACCTACTCACAGAACTCTTATAAAGCTTTTAAATGTATATAAAAGCTAAGAAGTGAGAATGGGGATATTTTAAGGAGATGGCAATAGGGAATTGGAGAGATAAGTGCAATTCAGCATTTTCATATTTAGTTTCTTAATAAAAACCAACATTTATGTGAGTAAAGACATGGCAGGGTTTTTTCTTTTTTTCTTTCATGATTAAATTAATTTAATATGAATCAATTCATTACCTAAGAGTTTACATGTTTGTGTATAATTTAGAGATATTTAAATTTCTCTATGAATTTATTACTTCAAATTACGGAATTACAGCATATCTTAGTCCAATGCAATAAATACTAACAGTCACTGTGCCAGTAATGAGCCTTGAATGTAAAATATCATTATGAAATTCAGAAAGGACATGCAACTTTAAAAAGCATTGAAGGTTATATCTGGACAAATGAAAATCCTTCAAGGGTATTTGGAAAACATTGCTATACTTGTAGAACCACTAGTAGTAACTATCAGGTACAATTTCAGACTTTTTGTGAAAAAAAAACCTGATTCCCTCAAATTCTTTATTTTAAAATCTAAGTAGAGGAATTATGAAGGAGTATATTTTCCACATGTGTTCAGGTGACCCAAATTTTACAGGCACAAAAGTATACATTTATTAGTCACTCAACAATAGACTCCCCTATGTCCCATCTTTCAAATCTCTTTCCCACATACTGATTTTCAACTCCAACACACCTGTGAATATTCTTTTCACAAATCATATATGTCCTTCCACACACTCTTCAACTTGAATGTGACCACATTCCCCTAACCGAAGTCCTCAGTTACCTTAAGAACTAAAATATGATTAAAAAATACCTATTCACTGTGAGGGGGAGGGGTAAATTAGGAGCTTGGGATGAACATATATACACTACTATATATAAAATAGATAATCAACAAGGACCTACTGTATAGCATAAGAAACTATACTCAATATCTTGTAATAATCTATAATGGAAAAGAATCTGAAAAAAAAATATATATATATACATATATATATGAATCACTTTGCTGTACACCTGAAACTAACATGACATTGTAAATCAACTATACTTCAATAAAAAAAACCCCTCCACACAGGACTCTTATAAGGATTGAGTTTAAGTAATACGAAGAACCTAATATAAACCCTTGAACCCTTGAACATGGCAATGTTGGTTTTTGCTCTGTAACAAACCATCTTAAGTCTTAGTGACTTACACAGCCACCATTTATTTAGCTCATGGTGCTGAAGGTCAGTAATTTGGACTGGGCTCAAGTGGGCCATTACACTGACTTGGGCAGGCTTGGCTAATCTCTACTGGGGTCCCTCCGGTGTCTGCAGCTGGCCTCCAGGTCATATCGCAGTCATTGGGTTCCGAGAGGCAATTAGAAGCATGCCAAGCCTCGAGGCCAGGCTCAGAACTAACGCGATGTTGATTGTACCACATTCTATTGGCCAAAGCAAGTCACCAGGTCTGTCCATGGTTAACCTCTTGATGGAAGGAGATGCAAAGACTTGTGGCCATTTTTCCCATCCACCACAGCCCTGACTTCATTTCCTTTCCTTTTCCAGTACTCTCGCAGGAGGTCTTCACAATTAAAGTGATGGATTAATTTGAAATTTATTTTCAGTTTTATTTCTTTGAAACAGTACCCATTTCTGCAGGGCATGCTTCCTGCTTTCTCCTCCTTACATTTCTCTGTTTTTTTTTTTTTCCTGAAGTAATATTTACATAGCACTTTGGCATTACAAAGTTCTTTCACCAAATGGATCATTTTATGTAATTCTCACAAAAATCAGAGATTGTTAGACAAAGCAAGCATTTAAATTCCCATTTTATAGTAAGGAAACAGTAACTCAAATAGGTTAAGTTGGGTACTGGAGTTCACTTGAACAGGCTCCTGAGAGCCAATCGTTAAATTTTCGGGAGTCTTGGGAGCTAGTTGTTAAATGTAGCCATTATTAAAAATTAAATTTTATAAATTTATAATTATATCATATTAAAAACAAAAGTAGTAGATACCCAAAACTCATCACTTCCTAGTTATTTTAGTATTCTCTTAAGATAACTTACATCTCTTGTATCCGTATGATGGAAACACCATATAATGTTGTGTTCCTCACTGCCCGTCTTTCCAGTCCCACATTCAGCAACATCATGTTGGCAGCTTGAAACTGGCTCTAGAGAGAATATTTACATCATGGAAGTCAGTATTTGACTCATCATTTTGTTGACTTTCTAGATTTTCAAAAGAAGTGAAGAAAACGTTAATAAATCAGATTAAACTTATGTTTTGTCTATAGCTGTTCCACTGTGAATAGAACAAAAAATTGAGAAAATGTCCTTCCAGTATTTAAATCCGATTATCCGACTTAGTGAAGAAGTCACATCATTGACAAACAAGTGAAGAGCCAACATACATCTTCATGGCTTTACTTTAGTCTTGGTAACATAACTGCAAGTAACATCAATCAACATTCACGTCAGAGCTACCCTCAGAGAACCAGGTGCTAAACATTTCCCAGCCCGAGTTCACACAGCTAAGGAGTGTTAAATTGGTGATGCAAAATCAGACCCTGCATCCCAGACTTAGCATTCTTCTCAAACCCCTCGTCCCTCTTCTCAAAGAGAAGTGCAGCAGGGGGATAGGACAAGGATCATTGATTGTAGACAAATGTGTGGTTCCTTTCTTCACATTTCATCTTACAGGTTAACTTTATTTTTTAAAAGTTTAAGTGTTAGAGCAGTCTGAATGAGTTAACACACAAGAATTTCACATTTTTGTTTTTAGTAGAAAACAATCTCTAAGCCCACTTCTCACACTGTAGCTCACAGCTGAGAGGCCAAATGGATGGTTAGTAAGTTCATGGACTTTTCATTGGGCCATCCATGCACCCTGCCACTCGTTAGCTGCATGACCTTGAGCTGGCCAAGCCTCTCTCTTTTCTCAATATTAAATTGAGAATAGTAATAATAACAGTGATGATTACTGCATGGGATTTTATCGGATTTAAATAAAATAATGATGATAATTTACTCTGTATCATGCTTGGCACATACTGAACAATCAAAACATGTTAGGAATCACTAAAACTACTCTTTCACTAAGCTGGAGGGTCTAGTAGGAGGAAATAGGTGAACGTGGTCGATAGTGTTGCTTGGTTGAGCCCGTCCCATCCACAACCTTTCTCTCTGGTCACCTTCCAATGATGGGTGTGGGGATGCCAGTGTAACCCAATTAGAGCCAATGAAGTAAATGAAAGGATTTTTTAATGGACAGACTTGACTGGCATGGTCCTTTGGCCTTTTGCCATTCTGTCCTCCTCTCTATTCCTGCCCAAAGGTGGAGCCAAATGAGGCAATTGTCTTGATCGTAGAAGCTAACAGGCTGAAGATGGTGGTGTTTGTAAGACAGAAAGAGCTTGGGCCCTCAGTGACATCACTGAGCTGCCAGATGCCCTAGACTGCCAACCTCAAGACTTCTTGATATGTGAGAAAAATGAACTCCTGCCTACTTAAGCCACTGCAAGGGTGTTTTCTATTATTTGCTACTGAAAGTATTTTTAACTAATAAAAGGTGTCAAAATTAGAGGTGGGAGTCAGGAAGGAGGAAGAACAGCGGGTGAGAAATTGCTAAGCACCTTCCAATAGTCAATACTATATACATATTTCTTTAAAAAGTATTGATCACATAGTCAGGAAGTTCGTAAAATGGCAGAAAATACCTAATGAAAACGTTATATAATTTAAGAGATTTCCCATGGAGAAAAAGAAATCCATTTTATTCCTAACTCTGAAAACATTCAAGGATGATAAAAATACAAGACAGTAGATTGGAAATTTAATCTGAGGAAAGGTTACCTAAGAACAGAATGGACCATATAACTGTCAGAAGGAAAAATTATATATATTTCTATATATATATAAATATAAATTTTTTTTTTTTTTTTTTTTTACTGTGTTACTGAACTTCTAATGAAGTTCTCCTAATGAAGAATTGCCTGGATATAGGAAATATGGGCTACAGTAGTTGGTACAGTCTTGCCAAGAGTAACTAATTTGGGGCAAGTTATCATTTTTAAAACATGATGTTGAAAATGATAAGCCATATTCACCGCAATTAATTAAAGAAAGCATGTTATTCTGTTTCTTTCCTAACATCCTTAAGTTAAGTTACAGGACAAAATAGTATTTAGCCAGGCAGGACTTCCTCTGCAACACTCATTTTCGTGATGTCTAGAAAAGTGTTTTTCCTTTGTGAATGCTTAGTGCTCAGTGCTGTGGAAAACTCAGGGCTTCCCTAAGGCAGCATCTTAAACACTTCACAGTATAGTAAGATGCAGTTCTCTCTCTTTTCAAAATATGATTTTGTTTGTACACCAAGAAATGAAAACACCTGTAGGATGCTCCGAACTGAGTGCTGGTTGGGAGGACTTGTTGCCAGGTGTTGGTCCCTTTAAAGGGCATATGGTCCTAGGCAGCCTAGATGCAGCAGAGTCAAAAGCTTTCAATATTCTGGCTAGCAGTGGCTGGTGATGGGCTTTCCTAAATGCTCACTCTCCATCTATTTAATAATCCCTGCTAGAATTGTGCCAAGATTTGACCTCAAGTTCGTTGATCTGCACTTCCAAGGTCCACCCTTCAATATGTGACTTTTTAAAAATCGTGGCTACATTTTCCTACTTCGGGCACCTGAACTCTTTACCATGAACCCCCAAGCTTACCCATAGAGGTTCCGTGATCATATTTCTAAGAATCTTGGATATATTATATGTCAAGTATCTTTTAATACAGCTGGGGGAAAAAAAGAATCTTGTGTATGATCTGTGTCTGGAGTTTTAAAGACATTTAAAGAAGCAAGTGATTTTCAATGACTACCTCTCTGAAGCTGGTCTCTTGTTCCCTCCTAACTACATTGACTTTGTGAGCCCCAGTTTAAATGCCATTTTCTTCATAGAGAAATAAAAGGAGAGTTCTAGTTCTGTCTTTTTTCTACCATCTGCTAATATCATACCATCTGCCCCAAGTCTTGGCTGTATCTCTATTTTGTTGTTCTTGCTCTGGAATTAATAAAAATATCACTTGAAATCCTTTTAAAAATACTGTCAGCATTTCTACAATATTCAGCACATCCTACATTTGAGCCTTTCTGATCATCTTCTCCTAGGTTTAGGTCACTCTCACATAATGATCCTTGAAATTTTAGATCCCCTTTTATGTATGTGTGTTTCCCTTGAAAACGTCTTTTTATCGAAATGCAGAGTGGGTAGAGGAAATAGCAGGAAGCACGAAAGAGGATCCGGTTTGAAAATCTCGGAGTTCGCCTCTCGGATATGATAAACTGTATCATGATTTTCTCCAAGGTCTGTATCATTTCCATTTAACTGAAAGTTTTGTTGTAGGTTAACACTAAATGTATATCAGAAGTTGCTCTTTTGGGGACTTCCCCAGTGGTCCAGAATCCGTCTTCCAATGCAGGGGACGTGGGTTCGATCCCTGGTCGCGGAACTAGGATCCCATATGCCACGGTGCAACGAAGCCTGTGCACCACAAGTAGAGAGGACCCCAGGAGCTGCTAGCTACTAAGACCCTATGCAGCCAAAAAAAAAAAAAAAAAAAGTTGCTCTTTTTGTTTTCTCGATCTTTTGCAATGTTATATTGTTGACACTAACAATTATCTGCTGTTCTTCATTTACTAGAATGAGGCTTTCTGTAGATGCCTAGAGTTGCGGACTCCACCTCCCTCTGTGTGTGTCATGAGTCTTCCATCTTCTCCATCTAACTGGACACAGTGGGGGATACTTAACCACATCACTTCTGTTTTCTTCCATTTTCTCTCTTCTTTTCTCTTTAATTCAATGCCCTTCACACTTTCAACCCTTTTTACTTTGTGAACAAGAATCATATATAGGAGAAAATGTTATGATTGCAATAGTGATTTCAACATTTAAACTCTTCTGAATCTTTATTACAATCTCACCACGTGAACCAGGGTGGGCAGAAAAGCCTTTCTGGCATTATGCTGTTTTTTTAAATTGACATAAGGGCTTCCCTGGTGGCACAGTGGTTAAGAATCCTCCTGCTAATGCAGGGGACATGGGTTCGAGCCCTGGTCCGGGAAGATCCCACATGCTGCGGAGCAACTAAGCCCGTGCGTCACAACTACTGAGCCTGCACTCTAGAGCCCATGAGCCACAACTACTGAGCCCATATGCCACAACTATTGAAGCCCACACACCTAGAGCCTGTGCTCCTCAACCAGAGAAGCCACAGCAATGAGAAGTCTGCGCACCACAATGAAGGGTAGCCCCCGCTCGCCACAACTAGAGAAAGGCTGCGTGCAGCAACAAAGACCCAATGCAGCCAAAAATAAACAAATAAATTTATTTTTTTAAAAAAAGACATAAAAGAGGCTGTAACCCTAGCCCCTCTCACTTTTTTCAAAGCGTGCTTCATAACTGGGTCAGTTTTCAGAAAACAAGGCTACTTCCTTCCTGTGTTTGGTTTTGCCAGCCACGCAGCTGCACTCTGCATCTGTAGCAGACATATCTCCGCTGCCCACACCTGCGGGCCCACAAAGGTCAGCCGCTGTCATCCAGTGGTGGGCATGCCCATCCTCTCAGGCCTTCTTCCCTTGCTCCCATCTGTTCCTCCTCTGACCCAGTCTGGTTTCTGGCCCTCACCTCCGTCAGTTGTGTGTGCTTGTACTCCTGACCTTGACATTTGTGAGCTTCTGGTCCACACCTTGATCTCCCTCCAGGACTCTGGCTGGCATCTGTATTAACAGCTCCCTTTAGTTGGTGTTTTCTCAGTAGCAAAATTCACACCATGTGGGCCTTCATTCACTCCATCTAATGTGTGTCAAGCTAATATGGCACAGCTAATTTGAGTTAATATGTGCCAAGTTTCCTTATTCCCCAGAGACTTAGCTCTTTTCCCAGCCCCTTCCATAAGTAGTTTCAATGATGGCTTCCACCTGTCATTCAGTGGAAGTTCACACCCAGCTCTTGAGCCAACACTGACAGTTACAAGACGCAGCACTAATGGTGGATTGAATCTGTAGTCTTTCTGTTGTGGACCCAGAATGAACCCACCACATTGCAGCTCTCTCTTACTTCCAGCTGTACAGACCAATACATACAGTAAAGTCTATGCCTGAGTTTTCTCAGCTAGCAATCTAGCTTCCTTCCCAGGTCTGGGTCATGGCCTCTGCCTAAGCCAGTCCACTTCGGGGAGCCCTGACAAGCCCAGTTCCTGCCAGTATGCCTCCACCATCACTACCACAGCCGGCTGCTCCATGCACACTCCCTCGCACGGAGTCTTGTCCTAAGCAGACCTGGACCGTATGCCTGGTTTCGAGCACTGCCTATTGCTGGTCACATCCACCAGACTGGATTTTGTGTAACATGCTCTGAACCAAATACACCACTTTGGACCTGTTCAGTGCGTTACAGTTTCTTGAGATTTTTTTACTCTTCCTTCCATTCCCATCCTGTTGATTTTTCTTCTGGACACCACTTCAGCCATGTTGCTCAGTCACTGCATGTCTCAGGCCTGAGCTTGTATGAGTTACAATACGTGATGATGCTAAGGTAATCACATAATGTCTAATCCAAACCAGGACAATTCTGAAAGTAAAATGGAGTCCTAATAATAACTACACCAGGACAGCAACATGGATGGACCTAGAGATTATCATACTAAGTGAAGGAAGTCACATGGAGAAAGACAAATGCCATATGATATCACTTATATGTGGAATCTCAAATATGACATAGGGGAGGACCTTCAAGATGGCGGAAGAGTAAGACGTGGAGATCACCTTCCTCCCCACAAATACATCAGAAATACATCTACACATGGAACTGCTCCTACCGAACACCTACTGAAGGCTGGCAGAAGACCTCAGACCTCCCAAAGGGCAAGAAACTCCCCATGTACCTGGGTAGGGCAGAAGAAAAAAGAAAAGACAGAGACAAAAGAATACGGACAGGACCTGCACCAGTGGGAGGGAGCCGTGAAGGAGGAAAGGTTTCCACACACTAGGAAGCCCTTTTGCGGGCAGAGACTGCAGGTGGCGGAGGGGGGAAGCTTCGGAGCCACGGAGGAGAGCGCAGCCACAGAGGTGCAGAGGACAGAGTGGAGAGATTTCCGCACGGAGGATCGGTGCCGACCAGCACTCACCAGCCCGAGAGGCTTGTCTGAACACCCGCTGGGGCGGGCGGGGCTGGGAGCTGAGGCTTGGGCTTCGGAGGTCGGATCGCAGGGAGAGGACTGGGGTTGGCTGCGTGAACACAGCCTGAAGGGGTTAGCGCACCACAGCGAGCCGGGAGGGAGTCCGGGAAAAGGTCTGGACCTGCCTAAGAGGCAAGAGACCATTGTTTCAGGGTGCGCAAGGAGAGGGGATGAAGAGCACCACCTAAACAAGCTCCAGAGACGGGCGCGAGCCACGGATTTCAGTGCGGACCCCAGAGACGGGCATGAGACGCTAAGGCTGCTGCTGCCGCCACCAAGAAGCCTGTGTGCAATCACAGGTCACTCTCCACACCACCCCTCCCGGGAGCCGGTGCAGCCCGCCACTGCCAGGGTCCCGTGATCCAGGGACAACTTCCCCGGGAGAACGCACGGCGCGCCTTAGGCTGTGCAACGTCACGCTGGCCTCTGTAGCCGCAGGCTCGCCCCACATCTGTACCCCTCCCTCCCCCCGGCCTGAGTGAGCCAGAGCCCCCGAATCAGCTGCTCCTTTAACCCCGTCCTGTCTGAGCGAAGAACAGACGCCCTCAGGTGACCTACACTCAGAGGCGGGTCCAAATCCAGAGCTGAACCCCGGGAGCTGTGCGAACAAAGAAGAGAAAAGGAAATCTCTCCCAGCAGCCTCAGGAGCAGCGGATTAAATCTCCACAATCAACTTGAGGTACCCTGCATCTGTGGACTACCTGAACAGACAATGAATCATCCCAAAATTGAGGCAGTGGACTTAGGGAGCAACAGTAGACTTGGGGTTTGCTGTATGAGATTGAGTAGTTTCTGATTTTTATGTTCATTTTAGTGTAGTTTTTAGTGCTTGTTATAATTGGTGGATTTGTTTATTGGTTTGGTTGCTTTCTTTTTTTTTAATGTTTTTAATTACTTTTTTAAAATAATTTTTTAAATTTTTTATTTTAATAACTTTGTTTTATTTTTTTTCTTTCTTTCTTTTCTCCCTTTTCTTCTGAGCCGTGTGGCTAACAGGATCTTGGTGCGCTGGCCGAGTGTCGGGCCTGACTCTCTGAGGTGGCAGAGCCGAGTTCAGGACATTGGACCAGCAGAGACCTCCTGGCCCCCCGTAACATCAATCGACGAGAGCTCTCCCAGAGATCTCCATCTCAACGCTAAACCTACCTAAGGAGATAAAAGACCTGTATGCAGAAAACTATAAGACACTGATGAAAGAAATTAAAGATGATACAAACAGATGGAGAGATATACCATGTTCTTGGATTGGAAGAATCAACATTGTGAAAATGACTATGCTACCCAAAGCAATCTACAGATTCAATGCAATCCCTATCAAACTACCAATGGCATTTTTCACAGAACTAGAACAAAAAATTTCACAATTTGTATGGAGACACAAAGGACCCCGAATAGCTAAAGCAATCTTGAGAAAGAAAAATGGAGCTGGAGGAATCAGGCTCCCTGACTTCAGACTATACTACAAAGCTACAGTAAGCAAGACAGTATGGTACTGGCACAAAAACAGAAATATATATCAGTGGAACAGGATAGAAAGCCCAGAGATAAACCCACGCACCTATGGTCAACTTATCTATGACTTATCTATGACAAAGGAGACAAGGATATACAATGGAGAAAAGACAGCCTCTTTAATAAGGGGTGCTGGGAAAACTGGACAGCTACATGTAAAAGAATGATATTAGAACACTCTCTAACACCATACACAAAAATAAACTCAAAATGGATTAAAGACCTAAATGTAAGGCCAGACACTATCAAACTCTTAGAGGAAAACATAGGCAGAACACTCTGAAATAAATCACAGCAAGATCCTTTTTGACCCACCTCCTAGAGGAATAGAAATAAAAATAAACAAATGGGACCTAATGAAACTTAAAAGCTTTTGCACAGCAAAGGAAACCATAAACAAGACCAAAAGACAACCCTCAGAATGGGAGAAAATATTCGCAAATGAAGCAACTGACAAAGGATTAATCTCCAAAATTTACAAGCAGCTCATGCAGCTCAATATCAAAAAAAACAAACAACCCAATCCAAAAATGGGCAGACCTAAATAGACATTTCTCCAAAGAAGATATACAGATTGCCAACAAACACATGAAAGGATGCTCAACATCCCTAATCATTAGAGAAATGCAAATCAAAACTACAATGAGGTATCACCTCACACCAGTCAGAATGGCCACCATCAAAAAATCTAGAAACAATAAATGCTGGAGAGGGTATGGAGAAAAGGGAACCCTCTTGCACTGTTGGTGGGAAGGTAAATTGATACAGCCACTATGGAGAACAGTATGGAGATTCCTTTAAAAACTAAAAATAGAACTACCATATGACCCAGCAATCCCATTACTGAGCATATAGCCTGAGAAAACCATAATTCAAAAAGAGTCATGTACCACAACGTTCACTGCAGCACTATTTACAATAGCCAGGACATGGAAGCAACCTAAGTGTCCATTAACAGATGAGTGGATAAAGAAGATGTGGCACATATATACAATGGAATATTACTCAGCCATAAAAAGAAACGAAATTGAGTTATTTGTAGTGAGGTGGATGGACCTAGAGTCTGTCCTACAGAGTGAAGTAAGTCAGAAAGAGAAAAACAAATACCGTATGCTAAGACATATAGATGGAATCTGGAAAAAAAAAACTGGTTCTGAAGAACCTAGGGTCAGGACAGGAATAAAGACACAGACGTAGAGAATGGACTTGAGGACACGGGGAAGGGGAAGGGGAAGCTGGGACGAAGTGAGAGAGTAGCATTGACATATATATGCTACCAAACGCAAAATAGATAGCTAGTGGGAAGCAGCCACATAGCACAGGGAGATCAGCTCGGTGCTTTGTGTCCACCTAGAGGGGTGGGATGGGGAGGATGGGAGGGAGATGCAAGAGTGAGGGGATGTGGGGATATATGTATACGTATAGCTGATTCACTTTGTTATACAGCAGAAACTAACAGAACATTGTAAAGCAACTATACTGCAATAAAGATGTTAAAAATAAATAAATAAATAAATAAAATATGACATAAATGAACTTATCTACGAAACAGAAACACTTTGCTGTACACCAGAAAATAACAGTACATTGTAAATCAACTATACTTCAATAAAATAAACCAGGCAACAGGCATCAACATGAACTAAACCAGGCAAACCAGGTGACTCTAGTCCATAACAAACAGGATGATAAATACGCTCTACACTGATTTTTATGACTTCCTCTTTCAGCACTAAGAATGGCCTTAGGAGAAGCTCATCGTATTTCTAAAAATCTAAATATTAATTTTTCCAACACCTAAACTGGTTTTTTGTCAAATATGCTTTAGCATACTAATGAATGTTATCAAACAATTACACCAACTGATTTACTTGTTCAGCATCTATTTCCAGTTAATGTTATCTGTCAGATGCTAGCACACAGTAGTTGCTCAAAAATTATCTTTTGAATATGACAGGTTTGTAAGTTTACATTTCTGCACAAATAAATGAGTGAGGAGAGCTCTATTAAGATTTTATCATCATCATCATAGTAAGCCCTGTGAGGATCCATGGGAATGAGGGTATTTCACAACCCCAATCGTCAAAATCCTATACACCAAAGGCTTTTCTCCTACATTTTATGATCGGAACCTTGGGCTCAAAATGGGTACCAAATTGTGCCTTTAAATAGACATGGGATTTGGAGGCGTGGCCTGAGAAAAAAATTTTATTGAAGTATAGTTAATTTCCAATCTTGTGTTAGTGTCAAGTGTACAGCAAAGTGATTCAGTTATATATATATATGTTTATTCTTTTTCAGATTCTTTTCCATTATAGGTTATTACAGGATATTGAGTATAGTTCCCTGGACTGAGAAAATTTTATCCTTATGCAAAGATAAGGATATCTTCTTCTTCTTGTGGAGGTTAGAATTCACCTATATTAATGCAAAACTATCCATGAATATCATTCTTAAATGTTACCATAGAACAATACTTTGCCAACCCAATGGGCATCTTCTTCTCTTCAATAACATACCTACTTATCGAACATGAAGGTTCTTACATTTTATTAATGTCCTGATGAACTTTGTCACAAGAGAGATCAGGTATTTCAATGCAATATGGAGCTAATTTAGAGGGAAATCATTATTTTTCTTCATTGCATGAGGCTACCCCTTCTCAGAAAAGATCTGGAAACAGAATCCATGCTGTACACACACACACACACACACACACACACACACACACACACAAACACTGCCCGCAGCCTAATATAATCACATCTGAGGTATGCACTTCATTTGAAAAGCTTTCCATTTTTCTCCTTATGATAGCATTTGGTTGTGTTCCAAACACTAAGTCAAGTCCAACTATGTACCTTCCCACAAGTTCTTGAGAGGTGCTAATGTTCTGTTGTAGTGTTAATGAAACGTAGGCCACCTTATTGAGCCTTTTACTAAAGAAGCAAGTATATTCAAAGCAAAATCATGTTAGGTAATATCATAGCTGATGTCTTTACTGGGAAAGAAGTGGAAAAACACCAATGAAAGCCATAAGCCCACAGTCTCATGAAACTTCTCAGTTTATGCATTTTAAAGACTCATATGTCAGGGCTTCCCTGGTGGCGCAGTGGTTGAGAATCTGCCTGCTAATGCAGGGGACATGGGTTCGAGGCCTGGTCTGGGAGGATCCCACATGCCGTGGAGCAACTGGGCCCGTGAGCCACAACTACTGAGCCTGCGCGTCTGGAGCCCGTGCTCCGCAACAGGAGAGGCCACGATAGTGAGAGGCCCGCGCACCGCGATGAAGGGTGGTCCCCGCTTGCCGCAACTAGAGAAAGCCCTCACAGAAACAAAGACCCAACACAGCCAAAACTAAATAAATTAATTAATTAATTAATTTAAAAAAAAAAAGACTCATATGTCAGAGACATGCTATTTCAAGTCCTCTTATAAGGAAGACTTGGAGTCTCCCTGCCCGTGGCCATCAGTTTGTCCCTTTAAGGAAAGGCCATGGCGGATGGCAGAGGTCTTCAGAGACTTCATAGTCTCATAAATTTTGGTGTCTTTGTTAGAGAGTAGATAAGATACTTCTTATCGAATAAGTCTGGACAAGCCCTGGAAAATGACCACCTGTGTTTAAATCACGGACCAGCTGCTGAACAGATATGCCGTCTTGAACAAATTACTCAACACCTCAGGGCATCCATTTGCTCACCTGTAAAATGGTAATAATAATTTGTACATTCCTCAGAAGATTATTGAAAGGATTAAAGGAACTAAGAGTAGTAAAGTGCTTTACAGGAGTGCCTGGCATAGTAAGTGTTTAATAAATATTAGACATTATTAATAACAGACATACCCAGCAGAGAGGGCAAACAGTTGGCCTATGTACTGCCACATCCTGTGACAAGGGCACATTTTTCTACTGAACCCAGACAGAAGCTCAGAATCCTTCTAAACATGGTGCCCCAACCGGGCACTACCCTATGACCCAGGTAAAACCTACATCACAAGGAATGGACAGCTAGAAATAGCGCTCACTCAAGAGCACACCCCAGAAACGCATTACGAACATAGTGTGTTCAGGCATGTGTGGTGGTTTTCCCGCTGTGGGAGGTGAGTTGCCTGACAGCAGGAGAGAAGGCAGGCTCTGACGTGCGGAACTCCCGTTTCAATGGGAGCCTTGACAGCGGTGGTGTAAAACACCTCCCCCGAATAAGTCTGCAACTGATATTCCACAGGGGTTTTGCCTGTAAAATGATCCCCTGCACTTTGTATCCTCCATCTCCTTTCATTACACAAATCTTATTTCAAATCAGATGTGGAAAAACAGGCACCAGGCTTTGTACCCAGGGCCTTAAACAAGTCAGGACAGGAATTCCCTGGTGGTCCAGTGGTTAGGACTCGCTGCTTTCACTGCTGCACGCCTGGGTTCCAAGCCGCATGGTGTGGCCAAAAAATCAAAATCAAAAACAAGTCAGGAAGTCCTCAGGAGAATTAGGGGCTACCCAGAAGATAGTAGAAGCCCAGACTGGTGAAATATAGTTATCAGCTGAAGTTCCTTTAGCATTTATCGATACTTTGTAACAGTAATAGGGTTATGCATGAGTAGTGGAGACATTCACGTGATGTGGTTCTTTATCTTTGAGAACAAAACTTTAATAGGCGAGAAAGATCCATAGGCAAGCAATTATAATACATTTTACTAAAAACATGATAGGTTGGATGTTGGACTAATTTTCAAATAGATACAAAGAGAAAAGGATTCAGTGTGTTTTCCAGAATCACCTAAGAGGTTAGTGGCAGGGCTGAGGCTGGAGATAAATGCTTCCGCCTCCCAATTGACTGCACTTGCTTCAACAAGACCTAATAATCATCGAATACCTTGGATTTACATTTATGCTATCTTATGCTGCAAACACAAATCACTCTACGTAAATTATCTCACTTTTCATAAGACAACTGTGCCCCTCCTTCCTGCTTTGGTTTGCTGGGTCATGGGTTCTGTATATAATACTGATGTACAATAACTGCTTTGGTAAAGCATCAGCTTTGTCAGTGATAAGGAGAAGCAGTAGGATAACCAGGAGTGTCTGGAAGGAGAAATTATACATTTTAAGAATGGCCAATCGATACACAATTTCTGCCACCTAATGGTTTTTCAAAGTTATTTGCATGTCTGGCATCAATGCTTTACACCTACGTGTGAAGAGGACAAATGATGGAAATGAACAAATGCTCAGGGAACAGCCTGATAGTTCAGCAATATAAGGAACTATGACACAGGAAAAGAATGTTATGTTTCCTTGAATATGACAAAAGGAATGTTTACAATTAGCACTGAATTTTTAAAATTTTATTGGGGTATAGTTGAATTACAATGTTGTATTAATTTCTGCTGTACAGCAAAGTGAGTCAGTTATACATATATATTCTTTTTCATATTATTTTCCATTATAGCTTATCACAGGATATTGAGTATAGTTCCCTGTGCTATACAGTAGGGCCTTGTTGTTTATCCATCCCATATATAATAGTTTGCGTCTAGCACTGAATTTTTGAGGTGTGATAACACCCTTTCAAAATGCCAATATTATCTTACATAGAAGCAAGGAATAGAGGGGAAAAAAATCAATACACTGCCTGCTTGAGCTACACATAGTGAGTATTGGTTCTAAAATCAAAATGCTTTCTATAGAAGAGCTGTCAGGGGAAAAGTTAAAATTAGAATAGCTGTTTGAGGACTGAGCAAGAGAAAGAAATGTCATGCAGGTAGATTCAAAATATTTGAATAAAGTTCAAGGTGGGAAGCCTTTGACCTTGTTTTCCAATAGAAATCTAAAAACATCTTAACAAAAGCTCTTGAATCCTCTTTATTATAGATGGGGGGGGGGGCGTGCTAAATCAATGAATTGAATGATGGGAAAGAAATAAACACATTCTTTAACTTGAAGGAAGAGTCATCTTAGGGAAAGGACGCATTGGAAATCTCAAATAAGGGGAATAATTTCTTATTTGCTTGTTTCCGGTGAAGATGCATTCTATCTGTGAAAACTGATTTACCCACTGATAAAAAATACCATTTCTCTTCTCTAGGACCACAAACAACCACATTTTTGTTTTGTTCCTCCTCTCACATCATTAAGGATTTTGACATGGTATATTATTACATACCAAATGGAACATAATGCACCAAGTAGAATCATCACTCAAGACAAACAAATACTACCTGAACATTGTGGTTTAGGAGAAAACACAAAACAGCATGTCATTAAATATTCAGCAGATTTCCTCACTTCTCTTTGTCAGGAACTAAGTACTGCATTAGAGGATATTCAGAGTGTCAAGTTGGTGTGTTTACCCTAATAACACACCTGTTCTCTAATAGAGCTGGCTTCTATTTAAGGAGAGACCAAACTGAAGTCATATCCTGCTATAAATTCCTTGTTTCTTTGAGTTACAGTGCATTGCTACTGCAAGCAAATGATATCAAGTCCAAGAAAGTCGGAGTCAGTGCATTAACTCTATTTGGTCAGGTTAGTAATTCATATTGCTCAAAATGTTAATTGGTAAAAGCATAAGTCTGCAAATATTCTCTGATTTCTTTTTTGAGGCCAACACTTTGCATTCTGTGAACTCAGAGCTCTTTATTTATGGAGAACTGAGTTCTAGCCTCAGCTTTGTTGCTAATTAGCTATGATAAGTTTACTGGTCAGGTCACTAAGTTTACTGTCATTCAATTTCCTAACCTGTAAATGGAGATATCTTATGAGATGGTTCCTAAGATCTTTCCTACTTCTGAAATTCTCACTCAGTTCATGAAATTATAACACATTCTCTCAGCGCTTCTGTGGCTACATAAATAATAATCAAATGTTAGTAAGTTAGGGATATTTGCAGGTCTTGTAGGACATGTAAATCAACAAGTAAATCATGATTTAGGACTGGGCCTGGGTCAAATTATTTAAAGGCCTCTATCAGTTTCAGGAGAAAATAAATGTTGACTAGATTCAAAGACTACAGTGATGTTTTAACATTAACTCATGATTTGGTTTGTTGAGTAGTTGAATTTCATTTGGTCCTGTGGAGGTTTTCTAGTTGAGTCTCTAAAGGACAAGTTTCTTGTCATTAAAATCAGAAGAACTACTGTGTCTACTGAAAAATTGTTTTTCTAAAATTTCTCAGGGTTTTCTTCAAATTCCCTCTGTTAGACCTAGGAAAAGAATAGATAGTTTTGGAAGTTAGGGCCTTTATATGGAGCCAGAAAGAATCTAAAAAAGAGGGGATATATGTATATGTATAACTGTACACCTGAAACTAACACAACATTGTAAATCAACTATACTCCAATAGAAATTTAAAAAAATAAATAAATGGAGCAAGGAGGAACTAGTAATAGTGACAGTGTCACTTCTCCCTGAACTGGTTAAAGCATGTAACAGAAACAATGTACTATTTCTTATGCTTATTGAATAAAGTTTTCTAGTCCGTGTTTTGAAATGATAAACTTTATTTCTTAGAGCAGTTTTAGGTTCACAGCGAAATTGAATGAAAAATACAGAGAATTCCCACATACTCCGTGCCCCCAACACACACAGCCTTCCCAACTACCAACATCCCATACCTGAGTAATGTGTTTGTTACATTTGACGAACCTACATTGACACATCATTATTACCCAAAGTCCATAGTTTACATTAGGGCTCATTTTTGGTACTGTACAATCTATGGGTTTTGAGAAACGTATAATGACACATTCCCACCATTGTAGGATCATACAGAATAATTTCATCGCACTAAAAATCCCCTGTGCTCTGCCTATTCTTTCATCCCTCCCCGCTAACCCTTGGCAACCACTAATCTTTATACTGTCTTTGTAGTTTTGCCTTTTCCAGAATATAGTTGGAATCATATAGTACATACATTTTCAGGTTGGCTTCTTTCAATTAGTAATATGCATTTAAGCTTCCTCCATGTCTTTTCATGGCTTAATAACGCATATCTTCTTAAAGCTGAATAATATCCATTGTCTGGATGTACCACACTTTATCCATTCACCTATTGAAGGACACCTTGGCTGCTTCCAAGTTTTGGCAAATATGAATAAAGCTACTATAAACATCCATGTGTAGATTTTTGTGTGGATATAAGATTTCAATTCATTTGGGTAAACACCAAGGACTGCAATTACTGTATCTTAAGAGTGTGTTTAGTTTTGTAAGAAACTTCTAAATGGTCTTTCAGAGTGATTGCCACATTTCACAATCTCACAAGCAATGAGTGAGAGTTCCTGTTGCTCCACATCCTCACCAGCACTTGTCAGTATTTTGGATTTGGGTCATTCTAATACATGTGTAGTGGTATCTCAATGTTGTGTTAATTTGTATTTCCCTAATGACATATGATGTTGAGCATCTTTTCATATGATTACTTGCCACTTGTATATCTTCTTTGGTGAGATGTCTGTTCAATTCTTTTGATCATTTTTTACTCAGCTTTTTCATTTTCTTGTTGTTGAGTTTTAAGAGTTCTTTGTATATTTTGGATAACAGTTCTTTATCAGATGTATTGTTTGCAAATATTTTCTCCCAGTCTATGGGTTGTTTTCTCATTCTCTTGATATTGTTTTTCACAGAGCAGAAGTTTTTAATTTAATGAATTCTAGCTTATCAATTATTTCCTTCGTGGAATGTGCCTTTGGTGTTGTATATAAAAAGTCATCGCCATACCCCAGTCTTTACATTTTCTCCTAGTTAACTTCTAGAAGTTTTATAGTTTTGCACTTTACATTTAGGTCCATGATCTATTTTGAGTTAATTTTTGTGAAGGGTGTAAGTTCTGTGTCTACACTTAGTTTTTTGCATGTGGCTGTCCAGTTGTTCCAGCACCATTCGTTGAAAAGACCATCTTTGTTCCATTGCATTGCCTTTTTCAAATGTCAGTTGACTATATATATGTGGGCCTATTGCTGGGCTCTATCTTCTGTACGATTTATCTATTTGTCCATAGTTTTGCCAATACCACACTGTCTTGTTTACTATAGCCTTATAGTACATCTTGAAGTCAGATAATGTTAGTCCTTGAATTTTGTTGTTCTTCTTCATTATTTTTTGCCACTCTATATAACTTTAGAATCAGTTTTTTGATAATTACAAAATAATTTACTGGGATTTTGATTGGATTGCATTGAATCTGTAGATCAAGTTGGGAAGGACTGACATCTTGACAATATTGAGTCTTCTTATCCATAAATATGGAATATCTTTCCATTTATTTAGTTCTTCTTCAATATCTTTCATCAGAGTTTTGTCATTTTCCTTATATAGTTCTTGTACATATTTTGTTAGATTTATTCCAATGTATTTGGGGGAGGTTAATGTAAATGGTAATGTGTTTTTAATTTAAAATTCCATTCATTCGTTGCTTCTATGTAGGGAAGCAATTGACTTTTGTATAGTAACATTGTGTCCTGTAACCTTGCTATAATCACTTATTAGTTTCAGGAGTTTTTGGTCAATTCTTTCAGATTTTCTACATAGATGATCATGTCATCTGCAAACAAGCCAGTTTTATTTCTTCTTTCCCAATCTGTATACCTTTTATTTTCTTTTCTTGTCTTACTATGTTAGCTAAGCCTTCCAGTAACGTGTTGAAAAGCAGTGGTGAGAGGGAATATACTTTCCTTGTTTCTGATCTTAGCAGAAAAGCTTTGTGTGTCTCACCATAAAGTACAATGTTGGCTATAGAGGGGTTTTTGTTTGTTTGTTTGTAGATTTTCTTTATGAAGTTGAGAAAGTTCCATTCCATTCCTAGTTTACTGAGAATGTTTATCTTAATCGGTGTTGGATTTTGTCAAATGCTTTTTCTGCATCTATTGATACATGATGTGATATTTTTTCTTTAGCCTGTTAATGTGGTGAATTACATTAACTCATTCTTGAATGTTTAACCAGCCTTACTTACCTGAGATAAATCTCACTCGGTGTATAATTCTTTATATACATTTTTCGATTTGACTTGCTAATATTTTGTTGAGGATTTTTGCATCTATGTTCTCGAGAGATATTGATCTGTAGTTTTCTTATAGCATCTTTGTCTCATTTTTTGTATTAGGGTAATGCTGGCCTCATAGAATGGGTTAGGAAGTATCCTCTTTGATTTTATCTTCTGGAAAAATTCACCAGCGAACACATATATGACTGGTGCTTTCTGTTTTGGAAGGTTATTAATTATTGGTTCAATTTCTTTAATAGATATAGGCCTATTCAGATTGTCTATTTCTTCTTGTGTGAGTTTTGACAGATTGTGTCTTTCAAAAACTATGTCCATTTCATCTAGGTTATCAAATTTGTGGGCATAGAGTTGTTCATAATATTCCTTTACTACCCTTTTAATGTCCATGGGATCTGTAGTGATGTTCCCTCTTCCTAGTCAGTTTTTAAATAAGTGATTGAAACATTTCTTGTACCTCTCAAAAGAGATCAATTGTTTTTTATTTTTATTTATTTTTAATTTTGTATGGCACACGACTGATTAGGATTTAGAAATTAATGGCATTTGGTACAAAAATGGGTCTTCTACTTACACTTTCTATAAGAAAGAATAGCACATATAATTTGGTTTCTGTACATTAGCCATAAACTACTTAATAAAGAATAATATAGCTAAAATGCTCCTGTAGAAAAGAACGTATCCCCTTAATGTGTTTCTTTGTTAATAAAATAAACTATGTATTTAAAAAATATATTGAATTTCCAGCATCTTACAGAATGGGAGAAAATATTTGCAAATCATATATTTGATAAGGGGTAAATATCCAAAATATACGAAGAAACTTACAACTCAATAAGAAAAAAATATTCAATTAAAAAATGTGCAGGGACTTCCCTGGTGGCGCAGTGGTTGAGAATCTGCCTGCCAATGCAGGGGACACGGGTTCGAGCCCTGGTCTGGGAAGATCCCACATGCCGCGGAGCAACTAGGCCCGTGCGCCACAACTACTGAGCCTGTGCGTCTGGAGTCTGTGCTCCGCAACAAGAGAGGCTGCGATAGTGAGAGGCCCGTGCACCGCGATGAAGAGTGGCCCCCACTTGCCACAACTAGAGAAAGCCCTCGCACAGAAACGAAGACCCAACACAGCCATAAATAAATAAATAATATTTTAAAAATAAAAAAAATAAAAAAATTAAAAAAAAAAAATGTGCAAAGGAACTCAATAGACATTCTTCCAAAGAAGACACACAAATAAAAAACAGGTACATGAAAAGGTATTCAACATCACTAATCATTAGGGAAATGCAAATCAAAACCACAATGGATATCAATTCACACCTAATTAAAAAGGTAATCATTAAGAAGACAAGCGATAACAAGTATTGAAGAAGATATGGAGAGAAGGGAATCCTTGTGCACTACTGGTGGGAATTTACATTGGTGCAGCCACTATGAAAAACACTATGAAGATTGCTCAAAAAATTAAAAATAGAACTACCATATGATCCAGCAACTCCATTTCTGGTTATAGATTCAAAGGAAATGAAAACAGGATATCAAAGAGATATATGCACTCCCATGTTCACTGCAACATTATTCACAATAGTCAACATTTGGAAACAACCTAAGTGTTCATCAACAGATGAATAGGTAAAGAAGATGCAATGTATAATAATATATAAGTATTATTCAGCCATGAGAAAGAAGGAAATCCTGCCATTTGGGACATCATGGATGGGCCCTGAGGGCATTTTACTAAGTGAAATAAGCTAGACAGAGAAAGACAAATACTGCATGGTATCACTTATTTGTGGAATCTTTTTTTTAAAAAAAGTCAAACTCATAGCAACAGAGTAGAAATTCGTTGTCAGGGGCTGGGAGGTGGGGGAAATAGGGAGAGGTCAGTAAAAGGGTACAAACATTCAGCTATAAGATGAATAAGTCCTGAGGATCTAATATAAAATGTGCTGGCTATAGTTGATAACACTGTATTGTATAATTGAAATTTGCTAAGAGTGTAAAACTTAAATGTTCTTACCCCCCAAGAAACCAAAGAGATAGCTATGTGAGGTGATGATGTGTTAACTAGGTGGTGTAAATTCTTTCACAATGTGTATGTATATCAAATCACCAGGATGAACACTTTAAATATCTTATAATTTTTTTGGCAATTATACCTCAGTAAAGCTGAAAAAATATACATATTGAATTCCCCAAAGGATCTGTTAGATTTTGCATGGCACACCCATCATTCTAGTTAGCATTTTTCCAGCTTCTGCTTTTCATAAGGAACTAATTCAAGAATTAAATGTGAGTCTTCCTCTCATTAAGCAAGTCAAAAACCACCCTTCTTGGAAATTTTGGTCCTCTCCACACAAACATTCTTTAGGGACTTTTTGCCCCCCAAGATAGTCTCTCAATGGCAGCTATCACATAGCTAATGAATGAATTTGTGCCAACATCCAACATTTTATCATAAATTCTTAATTATTTCCTAAAAATATTGTTAAAATATTAGCCATATTTCCAACTACAAGCAAATTACTCTTCTATCAGTTTTTGGAGTTTAACATAATCATATTAATTCTTGTTTTACCAACTAGTATCTGAAAATGTTTGAAAGTCTTTATAAGACATACTTTCAACATATTCCTTTAAATAAATCCATAAAGTAGTTTAAAAAAAGAGTTCTATTTCTTGGCATTATGGCATTAGGCCATAATGTCAATTTTGCAACAATAAAACAATTGTTCAGATCCAGAATTAGAAAAAAATAATCTTTGTCTTTCATTTATTATTTTACAGATTTTCTCTGAAAGCATTTCTATGTAATCCTTGACCATTTAAAAAACATTTAGTAATCAATTTCCTAAAGCCAAAAATATTTCTTGACTGCATTTATTTTTTGCTATTGAAGTTCTCCTGTTATGAATTACATCTGAAGTTCAGTAGAGTATTTAACATTTTTAACTTCCTTAATTAATTTCTTGTTAACACCAGGGATTTACAGTGTTCCCTCAAACCTCTGTTCATTTGTACACAATTCACAATGACAATGCAACAGAGCAGTGACCAGGGTGAGCCCACAGAGGAAGAAAATAGTGGGGATCAGATCCCCCAGGGTCTGGGCTTGTGGAAGGGGGAGGGGTTTCTTTGATCCTTTCTGGTGTGGAGTAAATCCTGAAGCAAGCAGAAAAGCCTAGGGAAAAGGGAAGTTGGCGGTCTAAACAAGTCTTATTTCCTCTTTTCCTTTCTTTCGCTCCTATAATTCTGGTCACCAATTCCAATGTGTGGGAGTTTTTCCCACACCACCAAGCAATTCTCTGACACCAGCTGGGTGTCCTACAATTCAACTCAATTCTGACACTATCCACCTGGAAACAGCATCAGATCCCACAGGTTAAGGGCTCAGTCCCTCAAAACTGCCCCACCCAACCCCGCTCACCACTTCAGTGCATGTTGTCACCAGTGCCTCTGACCAACCAACCATAGGTCAGAGGTCCCAATGACCCCTCCTTTGATTAATTTGCTAGAGTGGATCACAGAACCCAGAGAACTATTTTACTTACTAGATTACCAGTTTCGTATAAAAGGATATAACTCAGGAAGAGCCAGGTGGAAGATAAGTAGGGCAAGGTATGGGGAAAGGGCACAGAGATTCCATGTCTTCTCCAAGCATGCCACTCTCCTTGAATCTACAAGTATTCACCAACCTGGAACTCTTCAAACCCCTTCCTTCTGGGTTTTTATGGAGGCTTCATTACTCAGGCATGATGGATTAAATCATTAGCCACTGGTGGCTGATTCCATCTGAAGATCCTTTCCCCTCCCCCAGCAGTCAGGGGTGTGGGATGGAGGTTCTAACCCTCTTTTCACAGGGTTGGTTCTCCCGGCAACCAGCCCCCATCCTTAGGTGCAGCCCAGAAGTCGCCTCACTAACACAACAAAAGACACTTTTATTGCTCTCATCACTTAGAAAATTCCAAGGGTTTTAGGAGCTCTGTGCCCAAAATGCAATGAAGACCAAATATATATTTCTTATTAAAAATCACAGTGTCACGCCTCCTTTCCTCTCCTATTCTCTCCTCTCTTCCTGTTTCAGTTTAGACTCTTTTATTTACAAGGAGCAGAAATTCATTCAGATTCATTCCCATAAAGATTTAATGTTAGAATACAGCAGACACCAGAAGTAAGAGGAACCCCAGAAGTCTGGCTGTCTGCCTCCCCTCTCTCTGGTTGTATGACTTCTCTCTCATACATCTGTTTTTCTTTGTGCATCTGTTCTGTTTGCACCCCTCTATTATCTGACTTCTCATTACTATTCATTTGTGCTTCCACCATGCCCATTTCTTGACTCTACATCATGCCTTCAGCTCCAGTTTCCTTTCCTAATTCACTCAGTTTCTCATTCCCCAACTCTGAAGCCCCAAGAAATGAATCTGACTGGCTCAGCCCATCTTTACGAGCCATACCATTGAGGGTTCTAATCCCCTGGGGCTGAGGAATAGGATCCCGTGGTGCAGACGGGCTATGAGTCAGGCAGGCAGTGATCAACTCTCTAGTATAATCTTCTTTTAACTTCCTCTCTTTGTGTCTTTATTTTTTTCAAGTAGTTGCTGAATACTCATGATGTGCCCATTACTGTTTTAGGCAACAGGGTTTGAAAGACTCAGCCTCTGCTTTCAAGAAGCTATGTGTCCATGAGGAGAGAAAAGCAAGCTAGCAACAGCTGTCAGGTATTGTCATAACAGCTGTAGTAAACGATGCTAAAGAAGCACTCCGAAAGGGCACCCCAGCAGATGGGGAGTCCTGGGAGTTCCTCAGGTGAGATGATGCCTGAGCTAATTTTAAGAGAATAAGTAGGAGTGATAGGAGTGGGAGGTTGATGAAGAGGAGAACACAGGGGATTCCCAGCAGAGGGAGCCATTTGTGCAAAGGCACTGGGGTCAGTGACACACTGTAAACTCCTGGAGCTGCAAGTGGTTGGGTGGTCCTGGGCACCTGGCAGGAGTCAGACTGAAGAGGTAGGCAGGGGCTAGACCATGAAGTGTCTTGTGGGTCCTGAGTTTGGAAGACAATGGACCATGGAAGAATTTTTAATTCAGTAGTAATACGATCAGATATGTGTTTTATAAAGATATCTCTGCTAGCAACATTGGCAGTGGATTGCGCTACTGGAACCTGGGAAACAAGTTAGAAGGTCACTCTAGGTTTCAAGATAGGAAATGATGTGAGGGCCAGAATTAAGGAACACGGACAGGGGTGGAAAAGAAGAGAAGGATTTAGAAAACAGAATCAACACATACACACAAAGGATCTAAAAGAAAAAGGGGTCAGGAGTCTGGTAGGTTTACCTCCCCAAATACTCTCCAAACCCACTAACATAGGTCCTAGTCAAACGCCCAGGTCTTTCTTCCATGTCTGACCATTGGTTCCCACAGTGGGTGAGAAGAGGCAGGGAGAGAATGAGGGTTCCTATTTAACATCGAGGAGGAACTATTTTAAGATCTCTCCAACCCCCTTTACAAAACCTTATCTACTTTCATCCCTCAAGCCCCTTTTCCGTCAGCTCTCTCTGCCTTCTAGCCCTTTCTTCCACGCTCTATTTTCCTTCCTTGGCTGCTCTACTCTCCCCACTTCCTTTGACTGATATTAATCAGAAATTCCTCACTCATCTAGTCAGTGAACATTTACTCACTTCCTGCTGTGGTCAGAGAGGAGAGAGTGATCAGAGAGCAAGAGATCAGAGTAGGAGTTTATGAGTGCACAGGGATAAGCAAAAAATGAACATCAGCAAGGCTTTCACGAACTCAATGTGGGCGCAGACTTTTACTGGATCTCATGCTTTAGAAACCAGAGGAGAGTTGATATAGGTTTCCATATCTTACTATCTGTGGTCAATAACAAGGGTAGAGACAAATATTATTTGGGACTACTTCCTTTGGAGACCCCTCTGGCCTGTCTCACCTGCATCATCTCCTCCATCTGCAATAAATAAAATTCCATACATCTAAGGGACTGATGAAAGCGTCAAGGTTCCACTGAAGTGCAGTTGGGAACAATTTAACAGTGCAGCAGCTGAGATACATAGTATGTGACAGAAAATTCCAGAGGGTGCTATCAGGGCCCGGGGTTTTCTGTTTGGGCTGAAGCAATTCATAGACTACCAAGAAGGCAAAGTTGCAAATCTTGCCCTAGAGGTCAGGACACTGACGTGAAATTGCACATGGAATTCTTGCAGCCAATCACAGTGGATTCCTCTAGATGCTTGGTAAACAATCCCTGTCTTGGCTGCTGTGTCAGGGCAAAATTCGGTGGCCAAGGACAGCTACAAAAAGGCTTTCTACAGTTTTACTTAGGTTGCCTTCTGCCTCCAACTTCCAGAAGATCAGATGTTTCCCCTGAAGAGACTGTGCCCCTTGGACCATGAGCTCTCGGGCTCTCCCGTTGTGCTTTCCGCCCGTTGTTCAGTGAGAGCTATAGAATACACAATCAGTTTAGTCCACAGAAGGCAGGTGGGTGACAGCTGCATGAATTTGTAGCACTGCATTCCTTTTGACATAAGTTGACACCTGTGATGGCATTTTAGGGTAGTTTTGGAGGCCCTCTCCTAATTCACTTGTACAACCACCTTCCTTGCAAACCAGAGCTACTTTTCCCAGCTTCCTTGGTTAATGAGAAAGTGAAATCCCTTCTCTCTGAGCTACAGTTTCACCTCTGTTTCCAGGTCACACTCACTTCATTGCTTGAACCCACTCGAACTGTAACTTAATTTGCTTATAAAATATTCACTAATTATATATCCCTGGGTCAGAAACTCAATGTCGTCCATGATGTAACCACTTCTTCGTGTTCTAAAACCTCCTCTAAAAGCTCCCGTGTTTTCTTCCAATTTTTCCAATGATCCTTTTCCACCTCTTAGGGTCCCCTCGGTCCCCATGCAGCCCCCTCGCCAAGTACTACATCTGGTCTGTACTTTCCCCTCAACCATACAGGAAGCATCCTCATAGCGCCTCTTCAGACTGACTTTGTTGGTTTATTCTCTGCCCATTTGAATTGTTTTACTATCTAGTCTTCCTTTGATTTTGGTGGAAGATGGGAATTTATTTTGTACCATGTACTTAGGCTGTATTGACAGAACAGATGGGAGCCAGGGAGGTCAAAGGAGCTGAAATATAAGTATAGAAGGTCAAAGCTGTCAGGGAGAGGGAGAGAGAGAGAGCGAGAAGTGGGGAGAGAGAGATTCTCTGTAGAAAATTACCACCTGCTGTATTAGTTAATGCTTTTCAAGTCAATTACTATATCGCTAAGTTAATGTAGGCAGTGATTTTTCCCTCTTCTTCCTACAGCAGATAGTGATGATATTTTCTGACAAACCTGGGCAATCTACTTACTTATTCTCCACTCCTCCCCTAAGCAGGACTGCAGTCATCTCCATCTGAAACAAAACTCTCACGGTTCAACAGCCATGCCATTTCGTTTGTTTAATTACAATGCTTATTTTTACCAATACCCAGCAGCCTGTTACTGAAGGCACATTTTTAGAAATCTAACAAATAAGCAAATACTTCCTTAGATCACAGACACAGCTATCCAAATCTGTACAAAAGGGAAAGAGCACTTACCATACCTACACACTGGTTTGTTTGTTTGTTTGTTTGTTTTTTCTGTTTCATCTACTTAAAGGCATTTTCTGGAGAAATGACACATGATTTCTAGTTTTTTTAACCATAACTAAAACTGCCTTCTTGGGTATTTATGTGAATACTTTCTAAAAATCTTCTGTAATTATATTCAACTCTTCCTTCATGCTTTAAAATGGCTTTATAACAGAGCAGATAAGCAAATAAAATTATGTGGGCACAAGCAGGCTAGAGAATTACTAGAAAACTATAATGGTAATCCAGCAGGACTTTAATTTGGGAAGTGCCCAGATGGCTTCATTGGTGAATTCTTCTCACATGTAAGGAAAAAAATAATACTAATTTATCAAACTTTTTAAGAATATAGAAAAACAGGAAACATTTCCCCATTTGTTTGTGGTGCCAGCACAACCCAGATAATAAAACCTACAAGGATATCTTAAGAAGAGTAAATTAGAGCCCAAGCCATCTCATGAACACAGATGCAAGAAATCTTTTAAATAAGTGGTTGAATATCCAGATGGGAAAAAAATGAACCTTGACCCTTAACTCACACTCATTTCAAATACATTATACATTTACATGTAAAAACTTTTAAAATAATAAATCTTGGAGAAGAAAACATGGAATATTTCATAGCCATGAGGTAGGTAGGCAAAGAATTCTTAAACAGGACACAAAACATTTCTAATCATAAAGAGCAAGAATGATAAATTAGACTTCATTAAATCAAGAAATTGTCCTTATCACAGGACAACAAAGCAAATGAAATGGCAGTTCACGGAGGAGTTTTTCCATACATATATCCAACACAGCACTTGTATCCAAAATGTATAAAGAACTATTATAGCTCAATAAGGAAAAGGCAGCCAATCTAATTTTTAAATGAGGAAAATCTTGAACAGGCACTTCATGAAAGAGGATAACTAATAATGGAAAAGAATCTGAAAAAGAACTATATATATATATCACTTTGCTGTACACACATTGAAATTATACTTCAATTTAAGAAATGGTTAATAAAAAAGCAAAACAAAACAAACCAAAAAGGGCTTACCTAAATATCCAATAAGAATTTGAACAAAGCTCTCAATATCAATAGCCAGTGGGAAAGTGTAAGTTAAAGTCACAATGAAATATCATGACACAGCTGCCAGAATGGCTAAAATTTTTTTAATGATACAGTAGGTCAGAGAGGGCAGGAAACAACTGAAACTCTCGTACACTGCTGTTTGGAACAACTGTTTTGGAAAGGTGATGAAACATGCAAAGAAACATGCAATATCTCTATGACTCAGCAATTCTACATATCTACCCCAAAGAAATGAGTACACATGTTTACTCTAAGACACAGATCAGAATTGTCACAGCACTATTAGGTATAATAGCCCCCAATTAGAAACAATGTAAATGTCTATCAACAGTTAATGGATGAATAATTTATGACATGTTTATACTATGGAATGTTTTACAGCAGTAATAAAGGATGAACTACTGGTATGCAATGACAAGGATAATTTCACAGAAATAGTGCTGAACTTAAAAAGCTGGTACAAAAGTGTACATTCTGTATTCTTCCATTTTACAAAGTTCAAAGAAAGGCAAAACTAATGTATGATAATAGAATTTTCTTTTTAAAAGACTCCTGAATGATTCTAATGTGCATCTAGGTTTGAGAACTACTTACACGCCAGGGAGGTAACTGAGGTCCCAGGAAGTGAAGAGACTTGGCCGGGTTTTCTTGATTCCCAGCTTTGTTTTACGTGTATGAACAATACTGCCGCCTCCATTACGGAAAAATGATCCCACCAGAACTTGATTCTATGTGCAACACGTGGATCCCAGATCCTAAGCTGTTTTTACTGTCCTCAACAAACTCACTCAGTGTAGATTGATTCCATGTGCTGCCTGAGAGATGGCTTTCATTCAGGAGTGAGTGAATATTTCTGATTCTTTTCCACAAAAACTTTTTTAGATAATTTCTGTTATTTTATTTTTATTGAAGTATAGTTGGTTTACAACGTTGTGTTAGTTTCAGGTGTACAGCACAGTGACTCAGTTATATATATACATATATATTCTTTTTCAGATTCTTTTCCCTTATAGGTTATTACAAAGCATTGAGTATAGTTCCCTGTGCTATACCATAGGTCCTTGTTAGTTATCTGTTAATTCCTGTTATTTTAAAATGGCAAGCACATAGGAGTATCCATAAACATGAAGGAAGCAGAACCAATACATATTTCTCTCAGGTGTCATTTTACAGCTCTATCTGATACTAGTTAAACCCATGTTCTGATACCGGTGTTCAGCTTCTTTTTCTTTTGGCTTTTTGTTCATTTTTTAATAAACTGAAATATAGTTGATGTACAATATTATGTTAGTTTCAGGTGTACTACATAATGATTTGACATTTGCATCAATTATGAAACGATTACCATAATGTCTAGTAACTATCCGTCCTCATACAAAATTATTACGATATTATCGACCGTATCCCTTATGCCGTATATTACACCCTGTGACTTATTTATTGTGTAACTGGAGGTTTGTACCTCTTTCTGTTCATTTTAAAAATCATTTAGAAAGATTCTGAAAAGGCTTAGGAAAAGGAGAATTTCAATCTCCATCGGGGAATTGAGAAACAGTTTTTGGTCTATTAAAAAATGCTTATTATGTATATTCCGTGCCTTAATTCTACGTGACAAAATGATAAAGGCAGAAAAACGCTCATATTCTCTGCTTTTGGCATTAGCAGCATTGAATGCATTCAGATTAATAAAATTCAAGTGTTGCCAATATAAACGAAAGAGCTGTGTTATCACTTTGCACCCTTAGTTATTAGCAATCATGACAGCTCAAGGAAAGTCAGCTGACACATTTATTTATGAAAGGATTTGAACAGCCACAGCTGAAATTCATAAATGTAGATGCAGTAACTGCTGGAAAACCACAAGAAATGGTAGGAAAGAAAAACTAGTAAGGAGAGCGAGCAACCATAATCAGCTTTGTTGAAACAAGTGGTATTAATGGAGGGAACTCCTCATTTTTTTACTCTTCTGAAATCTTTATTCTCTTCTAAATTTCTCCTCCTCTTCCTCCTCTTCCTTCTTCTTTGTCTTCCAGAGTGTTGTCACCTATGCAAAATGCTCTGTGGGGCTTGAAATGTGTTTCCTTATTAGTTTATCTGAATCTCAACTTATTTTTTCTATTGGTGAGAACACTGGTTCTTAACCTGTAGCTTTTCTTTATCTCCAAGTATATCAATGGTGTTAAGTAATACCCATCCAATGCCATTTTCTTCATAGTTACCATTTCCTCATACTTCTCAACGTGACTGATAAGTCACACCTGCTTGTGAGTTCCCTTCCACCCACCAGTCAACCATCTTAATTCACAGCCAGAGCCAAGGGCTCTCTGCTCCACCGCTACCAGTATTGGAGTCCTCAATTGCTAGCTGGGCAGCGAGTCATCCAGCTCCAAAGCCCCATCATATTATCTGTGTTCTTGGACCACTGCTGGTACTGTCTCAGGTTGGCATCTGTTGATGAAACAATCAACACATGTGTAAAGGAGGGGCTGACGCAGATTGGGCATAGGGAAACGTCAGACTGTGATACAGGATGACAAAGCCTCAGCCAAGGTCCCAGGGAGCTGGAGCACGTCCTGTTCATCATTGTGGTGCCCACTGAACCCTTATTCGCCCGCCAACTTCAGTCACTGTATGTGGGCCTCTGGGAAGGGCTTGCCTGGAGGGAGGGGTCTGTCTGCTGCTGAGGCGAACCCAGAAGGTGCTGACAGCCCCGGCATTGAGTCCTTCCTGGAAGGCGGATTGTTTCCATCACAGAGATGCATGAGGACAGAATGCAGATTAGGTCAGGTCTGAAAAGGATCCAATCCTCCAAAATGACCCCAGATTTCACTTGAAAGACTATAGGTTTCATTCAGGTCTGATCTTAATTTACAGCCCAGAGTGTGGGCCAAAACGTCTCCATTTACTTTGGGAAATACTCCCAAATCTCACTGACCTAAATACTTGGTACACTGTAAGGTCACTAAGAGGGCTTTTTAAAATGTACTTTTGAAAGAGATTTCTAGTTTGGTTTTCAAGAAAGATTGTGTATGAAAAAAAGTTTTGGAGGGAAATGATATAACTCTAAAAGAGATTTAATATCAGCAGGGGGAAAAGGATTGGGGAAAAAGGGAACTCATGGCATCTCACTGAAGTACGTTTGACCTTAGGCCCTGCTTTAGATATTAATTTCTGAGCTAATGAGGCTCGGCCAGACTCTTGGGATCTAGGAACCATTTGCCAAAATCATCTTTAGCTTTATCCTATCTCCCTGAATCCAGACCAGGATCCTATAAATCTGTAATTTAAATGCTGTCCTGGCCACGTAAAAGGTTTAACCACTACGTTAAATCCAGTAGACGATTTAAAAATCCTAATTTAGGGGCGTTCATCCCTTTCTCTCTTGAGAGTGTTCCATGTTTGGCCTCATCACAAGAGTGAAGACCCTGTAACCACCAAGCTTTCCCTCCTTGAAACAGCTCCCAGTAACCAGCAGAGCAGCCTCAAGAAGAAAAGTGTCCACTAAGCAGAGCATGGACGTTCTCGCAGGACACCAGAGCTTTGCTGGGAACTAATTTGAAACCGGTTTCCCATACATTAGGCTTCACAAGGTCACACTGTGCACTTCTGGTGTCTGGCCGATAAGGGTATTTTCAGTAACAGTTTCAAGAATAGGAATGCTAGAATGCTAAACCATTGTTTTCGATTATCTTACCAACTGTCAAATCAAATTCCTTTGTTTCTCTGGTGGTCAATAAGAATTGTATCAAATATTTTGTGTGTGTGTGTGATTTTTAAAACTGAGGTATAATTGACATACAACATTATATTAGCTTCAGGTGTACAGCATAATGATTCAATAGTTGTATATATCGTGAGATGATCATCACAGTAAATGTAGTTAATAGCCATCACCATCCATAGTTACAGAACATTTTTTTCTTGTGATGAGACCTTTTCAGATCTGTTCTCTTAGCACCGTACAAGTACACCAATACATTATTATTAACTATGGTCGCCATGCTGTACATTACATCCCCATAGCTTATTTATTTCATAACTGGAAGTTTGTTCCTCAAAAATATTTCTTGAAATAAAAACAAAAAATACTTTAGTATTATAAATTTGGAGCTTGTGTCATTGATCAATAATCCACATACTATGGGTTGATCCTATCAATGATGTAAAAATAGAGCATCCACCTTATTGTCAGAATCACATTTCATTCAAGAAAGGGATGGAGAGCTTATTGGGGTCTATGTCTGGTGATGAAAATAAATATTCTACTTCAGTACTAAGGGTATTCTTGGAACTCTTCCCTTTGTTCAATTAACTTGATTAGGAGCAATTCAGATGCAATGTTTCCTCTTATTAAATTCACACCACCCCAAACTTTCTTCAAACAAAGCAAGGTTAACATTTTGTTCTCAGTCCTTCAGAGTAAGTGACAGTATCCAAGTTCTTCTCACTTTCTCCTATTGCTTCTTCTCCCTCTTTTTTCATCCTCAACCAGAGTGTAAGCTCCTCCAGAGCAAAAAAAAAAAAAAAAAAAAAAGGCTTGTTTTCTACTGCCTTCATTGCCTGGCACGAGTCCAGTAGATAAAACAGTCCCCAGGGCCTGGACAACTGGGACTATTAAATGTAATTTTACAGTTTGGTGGGGTTGAAGCTGTAGCACATATCAGCCTGACGGGCCTATGTAATTAGTTCCTGTGAGAAGTCAGGAGAAGGAGGCGATATCAATAAACTAGAACTCAGTCAGCAAAAGTGACCCATGTCAGCATGTAATTCCCCTTCCTCCTCCTCCACTGTCACCATTCAGCCATCTTTTCCACACTGATGGTCACCATCTGGCAGTCATCTCTTCCCACCTCTGCCCTCCAGCCAAAGGACTCAGGTTGATCAAACTGTCAGTGGGGAGAGAATGAAGGAATGGCCCTTTACAGCATAACTAGCCCTGAGTCCTACACCTCTGTAGGAATCACCTTCACAGTAACGGATGAAACCACAGGCCTCTGAAGCTGCTGGGGGCCTCAGAGTTCTCCAGAAGCCTGCCACTAAAAATAAGTATTAGATAGAAATGCAGACTCTCAAGCCCTGCTCCCTTCCTACTGAACCAGAATCGGAGGTTTAACAAGATCCCCAAATCATCTGCATACACAATAACGTCTGAAAAGCACTAGAATATTCTTCATTATGTGTACCAGAAAACTGAGCCCGGGAGAAACTAGGTATCTAAATAAAATGCATCAGGAGAGATTTGCAGATCAATTCATTCATTGATCCTGGAGAAACAATAACATGAAAATGTACAACACATTAGTAAAAGCAGGGCTTTGGCTCCTTACAAAAGATTTTACCATCAACTGAACGAGAAATCCAATTGCATGAGAATACTTCGGAGTGTATCACAGCAGTTCATTAATATTTCTAAGCACCATCATAAGGACTATACAGTAAATACTTACATTAAATTAAATTTAAAATTGGTTTTTTGTTTTGTTTTTTAACTTTTTATTTTATACTGGAGTATAACCGATTGTTGTGATAGTTTCAGGTGCACAGCCATACATATACATGTATCCACTCTCTCCTCAAATCCCCTCCCATCCAGGCTGCCACATAACACTGAGCAGAGTTTACTGTTCTATACAATAGGTCCTTGTTGGTTATCCATTTTAAATATAACCGTGTTTATTTGTTTGTTTGTTGCTTTGTTTTTTTTTACCTGAGCTGGGTCATACAAATGTTAAAAGGCAGTTCTTTGTCGTTAGGCAAGATTTTTGTAGTTTCTAGGATTCCTAAAGTTGTTACTCCCTTCATCCTTGACTTTTCTACCTCGTCTATTATTTCACCTCCAGCCACGTGCAGATCCCTATTTTTTAATTACTTGTTAATAAAAGGTAATACATGCCCTACATGGAGAATACAAGAGAATATCTCAAGGACTAGAAATTACCTAGAGTTCCAACCCAAGAGAAACACATTTAACATGTGAAATGTATTTTCTTCCAACTTTTTAATGTAGTTAAAATGATACTGTATTTATAGGTTGGTATGCTGATTTATTTTAAATTAAGACAAAGCGTATTATCAGGTTATTACCTGGAACGTAATCAAAACTTCATATAGGAGACCTTCAAGATGGCGGAGGAGTAGGACGTGGAGATCACCTCCCTCCCCACAAATACATCAGAAATACATCTACATGTGGAACAACTCCTACAGAACACCTACTGAACGCTGGCAGAAGACCTCAGACCTCCCAAAAGGCAAGAAACCCCCCACATAGCTGGGTAGGGCAAAAGAAAAAAGAAACAACAGAGACAAAAGAATAGGGATGGGACCTGCACCAGTGGGAGAGAGCCGTGAAGGAGGAAAGGTCTCCACACACTAGGAGCCCCTTCACGGGTGGAGACTGCGGGTGGCGGAGGGGGAAGCTTCGGAGCCACGGAGGAGAGCACAGCAACAGGGGTGCGGAGGGCAAAGCGGAGAGATTCCCTCATGGAGGCTCGGCGCCGAGCAGCACTCACCAGCCTGAGAGGCTTGTCTGCTCAGCCGCCGGGGCGGGCAGGGGCTGGGAGCTGAGGCTCGGGCTTCGGTCGGATCCCAGGGAGAGGACTGGGGTTGGCGGCGTGCACACAGCCTGAAGGGGGCTAGTGCGCCACAGCTAGCCGGGAGGGAGTCCGGGAAAAGGTCTGGACCTGCCAAAGAGGCAAGAGACCATTGTTTCGGGGTGCACGAGGAGAGGAGATTCAGAGCACAGCCTAAACGAGCTCCAGAGACGGGTGCGAGCCACGGCGATCAGCGCGGACCCCAGAGATGGGCAGGAGACGCTAAGGCTGCTGCTGCCACCACCAAGAAGCCTGTGTACGAGCACAGGTCACTCTCCACACCGCCCCTCCCGGGATCCTGTGCAGCCCGCCACCGCCAGGGTCCCGCGATCCAGGGACAACTTCCCTGGGAGAACGCATGACGCCTCAGGCTCGTGCAACGTCATGTCAGCCTTTGCCGCCGCAGGCTCGCCCCACATCCGTACCCCTCCCTCCCCCCAACCTGAGGGACCCAGAGCCCCCGAAACAGCTGCTCCTTTAACCCTGTTCTGTCTGGGCGGGGAACAGACGCCCTCAGGTGACCTACACACAGAGGCGGGTCCAAATCCGAAGCTGAACCCCAGAAGCTGTGCAAACAAAGAAGAGAAAGGGAAATCCCTCCCAGCAGCCTCAGGAGCAGCAGATTAAATCTCCACAATCAAATTGATGTACCCTGCATCTGTGGAATACCTGAATAGACAACGAATCATCCCAAATTGAGGAGGTGGACTTTGGGAGCAACGATGTATATATTTTTTTCCTTTTTCTCTTTTTTTCAGTCTGTATGTGTATGCTACTGTGTGTGATTTTGTCTGTATAGCTTTGCTATTATCATTTATCCTAGGGTTCTGTCGGTTTTTTTTTTTTTTTACTATAGTTTTTAGTGCTTGTTATCATTGGTGGATTTGTTTTTTGGTTTGGTTGCTCTCTTCTTTCTTTTTTTTATTACTTTTTATATTTCTAATAATTATTTTTTATTGTAATAACTTTATTTTGTTTTTATTTTATTTTACTTTTTTTCTTTCTTTCTTTCTTTTTTTTCTCCCTTTTTCGGAGCCATGTGGATGACAAGGTCTTGGTGCTCCGGCTGGGTGTCAGGCCTGTGCCTCTGAGGTGGGAGAACCGAGTTCAGAACACTGGTCCACCAGAGACCTTGCAGCTCCATGTAATATCAAATGGCAAAAATCCCCCAGAGATCTCCATCTCAACGCCAAGACCCAGCTCCACTCAACAACCAGCAAGCTACAGTGCTGGACACCATATGCCAAACAACTAGCAATACAGGAACACAGCCACACCCATTAGCAGAGAGGCTGCCTAAAATCATAATAGGTTCACAGACACCCCAAAACACACCACTGAACCCGGACCTGCACACCAGAAAGACAAGATCCAGTCTCATCCACCAGAACACAGGCACTAATCCCCTCCAACAGAAGCCTACACAACCCACTGAACCAAACTTAGCCACTGAGGGCAGACACCAAAAACAACGGGAAATATGAACCTACAGCCTGAAAAAAAGGGACCCCAAACACAGTAAGTTAAGCAAAATGACAACAAAGCAGAGAAACACACAGCAGATGAAGGAGCAAGGTAAAAACCCACCAGACCAAACAAATGAAGAGGAAATAGGCAGTCTACCTGAAAAAGAATTCAGAGTAATGATAGTAAACATGATCCTAAATCTTGGAAATAGAATGGAGAAAATACAAGAAACGTTTAATAAGGATCTAGAAGAACTAAAGAGCAAACAAACGCTGATGAAAAACACAGTAAATGAAATTAAAAATTCTCTAGAAGGAATCAATAGCAGAATAACTGAGGCAAAAGAACGGATAAGTGACCTGGAAGATAAAATAGTGGAAATAACTACTGCAGAGCAGAATAAAGAAAAAAGAATGAAAAGAATTGAGGACAGTCTCAGAGACCTCTGGGACAACATTAAACACACCAACATTCGAATTATAGGGGTCCCAGAAGAAGAAGAGAAAAAGAAAGGGATGAGAAAATATTTGAAGAAATTATAGTTGAAAACTTCCCTAATATGGGAAAGGAAATAGTTAATCAAGTCCAGAAAGCGCACAGTATCCCATACAGGATAAATCCAAGGAGACACATGCCAAGACACATATTAATCAAACTATCAAAAATTAAATACAAAGAAAAATATTAAAAGCAACAAGGGAAAAACAACAAATAACATACAAGGGAATCCCCATAAGGATAACAGCTGATCTTTCAGCAGGAACTCTACAAGCCAGAGGGAGTGGTAGAACATATTTAAAGTGATGAAAGGGAAAAACCTACAACCAAGATTACTCTACCCAGCAAGGATCTCATTCAGATTTGAAGGAGAAATTAAAACCTTTACAGACAAGCGAAAGCTAAGAGAATTCAGCACCACCAAACCAGCTTTACAACAAATGCTAAAGGAACTTCTCTGGGCAGGAAACACAAGAGAAGAAAAGAACCTACAAAAACAAACCCAAAACAATTAAGAAAATGGTAATAGGAACATACATATTGATAATTACCTTAAATGTAAATGGATTAAATGCTCCAACCAAAAGACATAGACTGGCTGAATCGATACAAAAACGAGACCCGTATATATGCTGTCTGCAAGAGACCCACTTCAGACCTAGGGACACATACAGACTGAAAGTGAGGGGATGGAAAAAGATATTCCATGCAAATAGAAATCAAAAGAAAGCTGGAGTAGCAATTCTCATATCAGACAAAATAGACTTTAAAATAAAGACTATTACAAGAGACAAAGAAGGACACTACATAAAGATCAAGGGATCAATCCAAGAAGAAGACATAACAATTGTAAATATTTATGCACCTAACATAGGAGCACCTCAATACATAAGGCAAATGCTAACAGCCATAAAAGGGGAAATCGACAGTAACACAGTCATAGTAGGGGACTTTAACACCCCACTTTCACCAATGGACAGATCATCCAAAATGAAAATAAATAAGGAAACACAATCTATAAATGATACATTAAACAAGATGGACGTAATTGATACTTACAGGGCATTCCATCCAAAAACAACAGAATACACTTTCTTCTCGAGTGCTCATGGAACATTCTCCAGGATAGATCATATCTTGGGTCACAAATCAAGCCTTGGTAAATTTAAGAAAATTGAAATTGTATCAAGTATCTTTTCCGAGCACAATGTTATGAGACAGATATCAATTACAGGAAAAAATCTGTAAAAAATACAAACACATGGAGGCTAAACAATACACTACTTAATAACCAAGAGATAACTGAAGAAATCAAAATATACCTAGAAACAAATGACAATGAAAACATGATGACCCAAAACCTATGGGATGCAGCAAAAGCAGTTCTAAGAGGGAAGTTTATAGCAATACAATCCTACCTTGAATCAAGAAACATCTCAAATAAGCAACTTAACCTTACACCTAAAGCAATTAGAGAAAGAAGAACAAAAAAAACCCCAAAGTTAGCAGAAGGAAAGTAACCATAAGGATCAGATCAGAAATAAATGAAAAAGAAATGAAGGAAACAATAGCAAAGATCAATAAAACTAAAAGCTGGTTCTTTGAGAAGATAAACAAAATTGATAAACCACTAGCCAGACTCATCAAGAAAAAAACGGAGAAGACTCAAATCAATAGAATTAGAAATGAAAAAGGAGAAGTAACAACTGACACTGCAGAAATACAAAGGATCATGAGAGATTACTACAAACAACTATATGCCAATAAAATGGAAAACCTGGAAGAAATGGACAAATTCTTAGAAAAGCACAACTTTCTGAGACTGAACCGGGAAGAAATAGAAAATATAAAAAGACCAATCACAAGCACTGAAATTGAAACTGTGATTAAAAATCTTCCAACAAACAAAAGCCCAGGACCAGATGGCTTCACAGGTGAATTCTATCAAACATTTAGAGAAGAGCTAACACCTATGCTTCTCAAACTCTTCCAAAATATAGCAGAGGGAGGAACACTTCCAAACTCAATCTATGAGGCCACCATCACTCTGATACCAAAACCAGACAAAGTTGTCACAAAGAAAGAAAACTACAGAACAATATCACTGATGAACATAGATGCAAAAATCCTCAACAAAATACTAGCAAACAGAATCCAACAGCATATTAAAAGTTTCATATACCATGATCAGTGGGGTTTATCCCAGGAATGCAAGGATTCTTCAATATATGCAAATCAATCAATGTGATACACCATATTAAGATATTGAAGAATAAAAACCATATGTTCATCTCAATAGATGCAGAAAAATCTTTCAACAAAATTCTGCACCCATTTATGATAAAAACCCTCCAGAAAGTAGGCATAGAGGGAACTTATTTCAACATAATAAAGGCCATATATGACAAACCCACAGCCAACATCATTCTCAATGGTGAAAAACTGAAACCATTTCCACTGAGATCAGGAACAAGACAAGGTTACCCGCTCTCATCACTATTATTCAACACTCTTTTGGAAGTTTTAGCCACAGCAATCAGAGAATAAAAATAAATAAAAGGAATCCAAATCAGAAAAGAAGAAGTAAAACTGTCACTGTTTGCAGATGACATGATACTATAAATAGAGAATCCTAAAGACTCTACCAGAAAACTACTAGAGCTAATCAGTGAATTTGGTAAAGTTGCAGGATACAAAATTAATGCAGAGAAATCTCTTTCATTCCTATACACTAATGAGGAAAAATCTGAAAGAGAAATTAAGGAAACACTCCCATTTACCATTGCAACCAAAAGAATAAAATACCTAGGAATAAACCTACCTAGGGAGACAAAACACCTCTATGCAGAAAACTACAAGACACTGGTGAAAGAAATTAAAGAGGATACCAACAGATGGAGAGATATACCATGTTCTTGGATTGGAAGAATCAACATTGTGAAAATGTCTTTATTACCTAAAGCAATCTACAGATTCAGTGCAATCACTATCAAACTACCACTGGCATTTTTCACAGAACTAGAACAAAAAATTTCACAATTTGTATGGAAATACAAAAGACCCCGAATAGCTAAAGCAATCTTGAGAAAGAAAAATGGATCTGGAGGAATCAGGCTCCCGGAATTCAGACTCTACTACAAAGCTGCAGTAATCAAGACAGCCTAGTACTGGTACAAAAACAGAAGTATAGATCAATGGAACAGGATAGAAAGCCCAGAGATAAACCTACTCACATATGGTCACCTTATCTTTGATACAGGAAGCAAGAATATACAATGGAGAAAAGACAGCCTCTTCAATAAATGGTGCTGGGAAAATTGGACAGCTGCATGTAAAAGAATGAAATTAGAACACTCCCTAACACCATACACAAAAATAAACTCAAAATGGATTAAAGGGGCTTCCCTGGTGGCGCAGTGGTTAAAAATCTGCCTGCCAATGCAGGGGACACGGGTTCGAGCCCTGGTCTGGGAAGATCCCACATGCCGTGGAGCAGCTAGACCCGTAAGCCACTACTGAGCCTGCGCGTCTGGAGCCTGTGCTCCGCAACGGGAGAGGCCATGACAGTGAGAGGCCCACGCACCGCGATGAAGAATGGCCCCCACTCACCGCAACTGGAGAAAGTCCTCGCACAGAAACAAAGACCCAACACAGCCATAAATAAATAAATAAATAAATTTATTTTAAAAAAAAGAAGTCAGCAGTAATTACAATGAAATCTCTTTTAAAAAAATGGATTAAAGACCTAAATGTAAGGCCAGACACTATCAAACTCTTAGAGGAAAACATAGGCAGAACACTCTATGAGATAAATCACAGCAAGACCCTTTTTGACCCACCTCTTAGAGAAAAGGAAATAAAAACAAACAAAAAAAAAAAAACAAATGGGACCTAATGAAACTTCAAAGCTTTCGTACAGCAAAGGAAACCACAAACAAGATGAAAAGACAGCCCTCAGAATGGGAGAAAATTTTGGCAAACGAAGCAACTAACAAAGGATTAATCTCCAAAATTTACAAGCAGCTCGTGCAGCTCAATATCAAAAAAACAAACAACCCAATCCAAAAATGGGAAGAAGACCTACATAGACATTTCTCCAAAGAAGATATACAGATTGCCAACAAACACATGAAAGGATGCACAACATCACTAATCATTAGAGAAATACAAATCAAAACTACAATTGGATATCACCTCACACCAGTCAGAATGGCCATCATCAAAAAATCTACAAACAATAAATGCTGGAGAGGGTGTGGAGAAGAGGGAACCCTCTTGCACTGTTGGTGGGAATGTAAATTGATACAGCCACCATGGAGTACAGTATGGGGGTTCCTTAAAAAACTAAAAATAGAACTACCATATGACCCAGTAATCCACCTACTGGGCATATACCCTGAGAAAACTATAATTCAAAAAGAGACATGTACCACAATGTTCATTGCAGCACTGTTTACAATCGCCAGGACATGGAAGCAACCTAAGTGTCCACTGACAGATGAATGGATAAAGAAGATGTGGCACATATATACAATGGAATATTACTCAGTCGTAAAAAGAAACGAAATTGAGTTATGTGTAGTGAGGCAGATGGACCTAGAGTCTGTCATACAGAGTGATGTAAGTCAGAAAGAGAAAAACAAATACCATATGCTAACACATATATATGGAATCTAAAAAAAAAAAAAATGGTTATGAAGAACCTAGGGGCAGGATGGGAATAAAGACGCAGACCTACTAGAGAATGGACGTGAGGACACGGGGAGGGGGAAAGGTAAGCTGGGACGAAGTGAGAGAGTGGCAAGGACTTATATATACTACCAAATGTAAAATAGATAGCAAGAAGCAGCCGCATAGCACAGGGAAATCAGCTCTGTGCTTTGTGACCAACTAGAGGGGTGGGATAGGGAGGGTGGGAGGGACAAAGACGCAAGAGGGAAGAGATATGGGGATATATGTATATGTATAGCTGTTTCACTTTGTTATACAGCAGAAACTAACACACCATTGTAAAGCAATTATACTCCAATAAAGATGTTTAAAAAATAAATAAATAAAGGCCACCTTGGAGGCTACCTACCAAAAAAAAAAACACTTCATATAATCATACTCTATAGTCATAAAGTAATAAGATCCTTCATAATCATAACCTTAATGATTACATAATATTTTATTGGACACCATAATTTACTTTATCATTCTTTCATTACCAAACACTTAAATTATTGGCAATTTTTACTTTTCAGATAAAGAGGTGAAAATCATCATTGTGAATAAAATTTTGTTCATGCTTTGGCATAGAATCATTACAAAACTCTTGATACAGACTGCCAAACTGATTACCAATTCTTTGCAAGACTGATCATCTCATCAGAACCTCACAGATGCTTAAGGTATTTATTAATTTGATTAGGGAGATCAAATTTCACAGTGTGAACAGAAAATTTTAAATTTATATTGTATTGGGTTGGCCAAAAATTTCATTTCGTTTTTTCCGTAAGATCTTATGGTAAAATCCCAATGAAATGTTTGGCCAACCCAATATTTCTTCTTTGGTAAATAATTCATGTTTTCCAATGTTCATTTATCTACTGACGTTCATCGCATTTTTCTCACTGATTTGTATGTGATAGTTATAGATACTGTCTTTATTTGAATCTATGTTGCAAATTTTTTTATTTTAGACATTTTAATGTACAGGAATTTTTTAAACAAAATTTTATATAGCCAAATCTATCTTTTCCTTACTATATCTTTTGTTTGCTTCTAGGCTTAGGAAATATTCTCCTGCTCAGAGATACACTATTTCTATTATTGTCTAGTTATCTTCTGTCTTGACTTTTAGATTCAACAGTTTATTCCATCTGGAACTGATTTTGGTGTGTGTTATGAGATGAGAATATAAAGGGATTTTTCCAAATTATGAACCACTTGTTTCAATAAAATTTACTGAATCTTTTTCTTTTCTACTCAATTATTATACCACACACATATAATATACATAATTATTTAATATATAAAAAATATTCTGTTGTCTGTTCTGAGCTATATATTCTTGAGTGGGAAACACTATTTTTACTATTGTGACTTTATGGTATGTTCACAAACATGATTGACAACTCTTTTCTTGCTGTTTTTCTATATATTTTCCTGTACTTTCAATATAGGATTTTAATTGTTAATTTCTAATATTCTATTATGGTGAGAGGATTTGGTGTTTGTTGCAGTAATTTTTTGAAATTTACTGGAATTCCTTTTTGCCTTGTAAAGGGTCAATTTTGTAAATGTTCGATGTGGGCTTGTCTGATAGAAAGGTACAGAATTCTCTCTATACGTCCATTAAATCAAACTTCTTATTACATTTTTAAGATCTTCCATATTCTTACTAATTTTATGTCTGCTTGATCTACAAATTTTTGAAAGCTGTGTTAAATCACCCACTATGACTGTGGACTTATCAAGTTTGCTTATTATTTCTTAGGTTTTTTTAATGTATTTCATGGCTATGTGGCTAAATACAAGTTTATGATCAATGTTCTTGCTGGGTTTTTCTTTGTATTGTTTTGCCATGCCTCTTGATTTCTATTAGTACTTCCGTTCATATTCAGTTCATATTCACAGTTTCAATTTCATTACTTGTGACTGGTCTGTTCATATTGTCTATTTCTTCCTGGTTCAGTCTTGGAAGGTTATACCTTTCTAAGAATTTGTCCATTTCTTCCAGGTTGTCCATTTTATTGGCATAGAGTTGCTTGTAATAGTGTTTTATGATGCTTTGTACTTCTGCAGTGTCCATTGTAACTTCTCCTTTTTCCTTCCTAATTTTACTGATTTGAGTCCTCTCCTTCTTTTTCTTGATGAGTCTGGCTAAAGGTTTCTCAATTTTGTTTATCTTCTCAAGAAGCAGCTTTTAGTTTTATTGATCTTTGCTATCATTTTCTTTGTTTCTATTTCATTTATTTCTCCTCTGATCTTTATGATTTCTTTCCTTCTACTAACTGTGGGTTTTGTTTGTTCTTTTTTCTCTATTTCCTTTAGGTGTAAGGTTAGATTGGTTATTTGAGATTTTTCTTGTTTCTTGAGGCACGCTTGTATTGCTATAAACTTCCCTCTTAGAACTGCTTTTGCTGCATCCCATAGGTTTTGGATCATCGTGTTTTCATTGTCATTTGTCTCTAGGTATTTTTTGATTTCCTCTTTGATTTCCTCAGTGATCTCTTGGTTATTTAGTAACATATTGTTTAGCCTCCATGTTTTTGTGTTTTTTACGGTTTTTTTTCCCCCTGTAATTGATTTCTAATCTCATAGCATTGTGGTCAGAAAAGATGCTTGATATGATTTCAATTTTCTTAAATTTACCGAGGCTTGATTTGTGACCCAAGATGTGATCTATCCTGGAGAATGTTCCATGTGCACTTAAGAAGAAAGTGTAATCTGCCGTTTTCAGATGGAATGTCCTATAAATATCAATTAAATCTATCTTGTCATTTAAAGCTTGTGTTTTCTTACTAATTTTCTGTCTGGATGATCTCTTGGTTGGTGTAAGTGAGGTGTTAAAGTTCCCCACTATTATTGTGTTACTGTCGATTTCCTCTTTTGCAGCTGTTAGCATTTGCCCTATGTATTGAGGTGCTCCTATGTTGGGTGCATATATATTTATAATTGTTATATCTTCTTCTTGGATTGATCCCTTGAGCATTATGTAGTGTCCTTCCTTGTCTCTTATATCATTCTTTTTTTTTTTTTTTTCACACACACACTGTATTTTATTTTTACAAGAGATAAATCGACTGACACCAAGCATTGTACATGGATGACCACAACAAAAGCAACAATGATTGCAATTACCAAACATGAAACACACTCATACTATGTCATAGTATTGACATTCAGTCCAGTAATCCTCCACTGTAACAGCTCCTTTACTTTGCAGTGAAAATTGATTTGTATATTCTTTGCCTCTGAGTCCTTGTGGAATTTTTTTTTTTTTTAATTCAGACAGAAAGTCACAAAAATTATACTCATCCTCATCAGTTCACTCAGTCCCATGTAATTAATTTTTTTTTTTGTCTTGATCTTTTGTTAGCACTTTTATGAGTTCATCAGTTTTTCATTAGAGTTCTGAAAATGCTTATTCATTCAGTTCAGCAGTACAGTCCGTTACCAGAAACCTGTACTTGTCAGAGTCTTTTCCATGTATTTCTTGAAGATGAAACCCTTTTATAGGAACATATTTGCAAAATCATCAGAGTACACCCAGAACTGTCTGTAAATGACAAAAGACTTAAAAATGACCACGGTTAAAGATTTGATGACAGTTCATAATAATGCAGTTGACAAGAAAATTAGTTATTTCTGAGATATACATTTTAAAGTAATAACTAGGATTATTACTTATAACATTATACCAGAACATATAAGATTTTTAGAACTTTCATGTAATGTCTGAAACATTTATATTAACATATTTCCATACATATTTCCATACAAGTACAAATATAAGATTTTTAGTAATTTCATGTAATGTCTGAAACATTTATATTAACATATTTCCATACATATTTCCATACAAATACAAATATAAGATTTTTAGAAATTTCATGTAATGTCTGAAACATTTATATTAACATATTTCCATACAAATAACCCAATGAAAGTTTAGTATTAGTTGTTTTGTTTGTTTTTTTATACTGCAGGTTCTTATTAGGCATCAGTTTTATACACATCAGTGTATACATGTCAATCCCATTCGCCCAATTCAGCACACCACCATCCCCACCCCACCGCAGTTTTCCCCCCTTGGTGTCCATATGTCCATTCTCTACATCTGTGTCTCAACTTCTGCCCTGCAAACTGGCTCATCTGTACCATTTTTCTAGGTTCCGCATACATGAATTAATATACGATATTTGTTTTTCTCTTTCTGACTTACTTCACTCTGTATGACAGTCTCTAGATCCATCCACGTCTCAACAAATGACTCAATTTCGTTCCTTTTTATGGCTGAGTAATATTCCATTGTATATATGTACCACATCTTCTTTATCCATTCGTCTGTTGATGGGCATTTAGGTTGCTTCCATGACCTGGCTATTGTAAATAGTGCTGCAATGAACATTCGGGTGCATGTGTCTTTTTGAATTACGGTTTTCTCTGGGTATATGCCCAGTAGTGGGATTGCTGGGTCATATGGTAATTCTATTTTTAGTTTTTTAAGGAACCTCCATATTGTTCTCCATAGTGGCTGTATCAATTTACATTCCCACCAACAGTGCAAGAGGGTTCCCTTTTCACCACACCCTCTCCAGCATTTGTTGTTTGTAGATTTTCTGATGATGCCCATTCTAACAGGAGTGAGGTGATACCTCATTGTAGTTTTGATTTGCATTTCTCTAATAATTAGTGATGTTGAGCATCTTTTCATGTGCTTCGTGGCCATCTGTATGTCTTCTTTGCAGAAATGTCTATTTAGGTCTTCTGCCCATTTTTGGATTGGGGTGTTTGTTTCTTTGATATTGAGCTGAATGAGCTGTTTATATATTTTGGAGATTAATCCTTTGTCCGTTGATTCATTTGCAAATATTTTCTCCCATTCTGAGGGTTGTCTTTTCGTCTTGTTTATGGTTTCCTTTGCTGTGCAAAAGCTTTGAAGTTTCATTAGGTCCCACTTGTTTATTTTTGTTTTTATTTCCATTACTCTAGGAGGTGGATCAAAAAAGATCTTGCTGTGATTTATGTCAAAGAGTGTTCTTCCTATGTTTTCCTCTAAGAGTTTTATAGTGTCCAGTCTTATATTTAGGTCTCTAATCCATTTTGAGTTTATTTTTGTGTATGGTGTTAGGGAGTATTCTAATTTCATTCTTTTACATGTAGCTGTCCAGTTTTCCCAGCACCACTTATTGAAGAGACTGTCTTTTCTCCATTGTATATCTTTGCCTCCTTTGTCATAGATTAGTTGACCATAGGTGCGTGGGTTAATGTCTGGGCTTTCTATCTTGTTCCATTGATCTATGTTTCTGTTTTTGTGCCAGTACCATATTGTCTTGATTACTGTAGCTTTGTAGTATAGTCTGAAGTCAGGGAGTCTGATTCCTCCAGCTCCATTTTTTTGCCTCAAGACTGCTTTGCCTATTCGGGGTCTTTTGTGTCTCCATACAAATTTTAAGATGATTTGTTCTAGCTCAGTAAAAAATGCCATTGGTAATTTGATAGGGATTGCATTGAATCTGTAGATTGCTTTGGGTAGTATACTCATTTTCACAATGTTGATTCTTCCAATCCAAGAACATGGTATATCTCTCCATCTGTTGGTATCATCTTTAATTTCTTTCATCAGTGTCTTATAGTTTTCTGCATACAGGTCTTTTGTCTCCCTAGGTAGGTTTATTCCTAGGTATTTTATTCTTTTTGTTGCAATGGTAAATGGGAGTGTTTCCATAATTTCTCTTTCAGATTTTTCATCATTAGTGTATAGGAATGCAAGAGATTTCTGTGCATTAATTTTGTATCCTGCAACTTTACCATATTCATTAATTAGCTCTAGCAGTTTTCTGGTGGCAGTTTTAGGATTCTCTATGTATAGTATCATGTCATCCGCAAACAGTGACAGTTTTACTTCTTCTTTTCCAATTTGGATTCCTTTTATTTCTTTTTCTTCTCTGATTGCCGTGGCTAGGACTTCCAGAACTATGTTGAATAATAGTGGTGAGAGTGGACATCCTTGTCTCGTTCCTGATCTTAGAGGAAATGCTTTCAGTTTTTCACCATTGAGAATGATGTTTGCTGTGGGTTTGTCATATATGGCCTTTATTATGTTGAGGTAGGTTCCCTCTATGCCCACTTTCTGGAGAGTTTTTATCAGAAATGGGTGTTGAATTTTGTCAAAAGCTTTTTCTGCATCTATTGAGATGATCATATGGTTTTTATTCTTCAATTTGTTAATATGGTGTATCACATTGATTGATTTGCGTATATTGAAGAATCCTTGCATCCCTGGGATAAATCCCACTTGATCGTGGTGTATGATCCTTTTCATGTGTTGTTGGATTCAGTTTGCTAGTATTTTGTTGAGGATTTTTGCATCTATATTCATCAGTGATATTGGTCTGTAATTTTCTTTTTTTGTAGTGTCTTTGTCTGGTTTTGGTATCAGGGTGATGGTGGCCTCATAGAATGAGTTTGGGAGTGTTCCTTCCTCTGCAATTTTTTGGAAGAGTTTGAGAAGGATGGGTGTTAGCTCTTCTCTAAATGTTTGATAGAATTCACCTGTGAAGCCGTCTGGTCCTGGACTTTTGTTTGTTGGAAGATTTTTAATCACAGTTTCAATTTCATTACTTGTGATTGGTCTGTTCATATTTTCTATTTCTTCCTGGTTCAGTCTTGGAAGGTTATACCTTTCTAAGAATTTGTCCATTTCTTCCAGGTTGTCCATTTTATTGGCGTAAAGTTGCTTGTAGTAGTCTCTTAGGATGCTTTGTATTTCTGCAGTGTCTGTTGTAACTTCTCCTTTTTCATTTCTGATTTTATTGATTTGAGTCCTCTCCCTCTTTTTCTTGATGAGTCTGGCTAATGGCTTATCAATTTTGTTTATCTTCTCAAAGAACCAACTTTTAGTTTTATTGATCTTTGCTATTGTTTTCTTTGTTTCTATTTCATTTATTTCTGCTCTGATCTTTATGATTTCTTTCCTTCTGCTAACTTTGGGTTTTGTTTGTTCTTCTTTCTCTAGCTTCTTTAAGTGTAAGGTTAGATTGTTTACTTGAGCTTTTTCTTGTTTCTTTAGGTAGGCTTGTATAGCTATAAACTTCCCTCTTAGAACTGCTTTTGCTGCATCCCATAGGTTTTGGGTCGTCGTGTTTTCATTGTCATTTGTCTCTAGGTATTTTTTGATTTCCTCTTTGATTTCTTCAGTGATCTCTTGGTTATTTAGTAACGTATTGTTTAGCCTCCATGTGTTTGCCCTTTTTACGTTTTTTTCCCTGTAATTCATTTCTAATCTCATAGCGTTGTGGTCAGAAAAGATGCTTGATATGATTTCAATTTTCTTAAATTTACTGAGGCTTGATTTGTGACCCAAGATGTGATCTATCTTGGAGAATGTTCCGTGCGCACTTGAGAAGAACGTGTAATCTGCTGTTTTTGGATGGAATGTCCGATATATATCAATTAAATCTATCTGGTCTATTGTGTCATTTAAAGCTTCTGTTTCCTTATTTATTTTCATTTTGGATGATCTGTCCATTGGTGTAAGTGAGGTGTTAAAGTCCCCCACTATTATTGTGTTACTGTCGATTTCCTCTTTTATAGCTGTTAGCAGTTGCCTTATGTATTGAGGTGCTCCTATGTTGGGTGCATATATATTTATAATTGTTATATCTTCTTCTTGGATTGATCCCTGGATCATTATGTAGTGTCCTTCCTTGTCTCTTGTAACATTCTTTATTTTAAAGTCTATTTTATCTGATATGAGTATAGTTACTCCAGCTTTCTTTTGATTTCCATTTGCATGGAATATCTTTTTCCATCCCCTCACTTTCAGTCTGTATGTGTCCCTAGGTCTAAAGTGGGTCTCTTGTAGACAGCATATATATGGGTCTTGTTTTTGTATCCATTCAGCCAGTCTATGTCTTTTGGTTGGGGCATTTAATCCATTCACGTTTAAGGTAATAATCGATATGTATGTTCCTATGACCATTTTCTTAATTGTTTTGGGTTTGTTTTTGTAGGTCCTTTTCTTCTCTTGTGTTTCCCACTTAGAGAAGTTCCTTTAGCATTTGTTGTAGAGCTGGTTTGGTGGTGCTGAATTCTCTTAGCTTTTGCTTGTCTGTAAAGCTTTTGATTTCTCCATCAAATCTAAATGAGATCCTTGCCGGGTAGAGTAATCTTGGTTGTAGGTTCTTCCCTTTCATCACTTTAAGTATATCATGCCACTCCCTTCTGGCTTGCAGAGTTTCTGCTGAGAAATCAGCTGTTAACCTTATGGGAGTTCCCTTGTATGTTATTTGTCGTTTTTCCCTTGCTGTTCTGTAAAGCTTTTGATTTCTCCATCAAATCTAAATGAGATCCTTGCCGGGTAGAGTAATCTTGGTTGTAGGTTCTTCCCTTTCATCACTTTAAGTATATCATGCCACTCCCTTCTGGCTTGCAGAGTTTCTGCTGAGAAATCAGCTGTTAACCTTATGGGAGTTCCCTTGTATGTTATTTGTCGTTTTTCCCTTGCTGCTTTCAATAATTTTTCTTTGTCTTTAATTTTTGCCACTTTGATTACTATGTGTCTCGGCGTGTTTCTCCTTGGGTTTATCCTGTATGGGACTCTCTGCGCTTCCTGGACTTGGGTGGCTATTTCCTTTCCCATGTTAGGGAAGTTTTCGACTATAATCTCTTCAAATATTTTCTCTGGTCCTTTCTCTCTCTCTTCTCCTTCTGGGACCCCTATAATGCGAATGTTGTTGCGTTTAATGTTGTCCCAGAGGTCTCTTAGGCTGTCTTCATTTCTTTTCATTCTTTTTTCTTTAGTCTGTTCCGCAGCAGTGAATTCCATCATTCTGTCTTCCAGGTCACTTATCCGTTCTTCTGCCTCAGTTATTCTGCTATTGATTCCTTCTAGTGTAGTTTTCATTTCAGTTATTGTATTGGTCATCTCTGTTTGTTTGTTCTTTAATTCTTCTAGGTCTTTGTTAATCATTTCTTGCATCTTCTCAATCTTTGCCTCCATTCTTATTCCAAGGTCCTGGATCATCTTCACTATCATTATTCTGAATTCTTTTTCTGGAAGGTTGCCTATCTCCACTTCATTTAGTTGTTTTTCTGGGGTTTTATCTTGTTCCTTCATCTGGGACATAGCCCTCTGCCTTTTCATCTTCTCTATCTTTCTGTAACTGTGGTTTTTGGTCCACAGGCTGCAGGATTATAGTTTTTCTTGCTTCTGTTGTCTGCCCTCTGGTGGTTGAGGCTATCTAAGAGGCTTGATGGGAGGCTCTGGTGGTGGGTAGAGCTGACTGTTGCTGTGGCGGTCAGAGCTCAGTAAAACTTTAATCCACTTGACTGTTGATGGGTGGGGCTGGGTTCCCTCCCTGTTGCTGTGGCGGTCAGAGCTCAGTAAAACCTTAATCCACTTGACTGTTGATGGGTGGGGCTGGGTTCCCTCCCTGTTGGCTGTTTTGCCTGAGGCAACCCAACACTGGAGCCTACCCGTGCTCTTTGGTGGGGTTAATGGCAGACTCTGGGAGGGCTCACGCCAAGGAGAACTTCCCAGAACCCCTGCTGCCAGTGTCCTTATCCCCACGGTGAAACAGAGCCACCACTCGCCTCTGCAGGAGACCCCCCAACACCAGCAGGTAGGTCTGGTTCAGTCTCCCCCAGGCTCACTGCTCCTTCCCCTGGGTCCTGATGCACACATTACTTTGTGTGTGCCCTCCAAGAGTGGGATCTCTGTTTCCCCCAGTCCCGTCAAAGTCCTGCAATCCAATTCCCACTAGCCTTCAAAGTCTGATTCTCTAGGAATTCCTCCTCCCGTTGCCTGACCCCCAGGTTGGGAAGCCTGACGTGGGGCTCAGAACCTTTACTCCAGTGGGTGGACTTCTGTGGTATAAGTGTTCGCCAGTCTGTGAGTCACCCACCCAGCAGTTATGGGGTTTGATTTTACTCTGCTTGCGCCCCTCCTACCGTCTCACTGTGGCTTCTCCTCTGTCCTTGGACGTGGGGTATCCTCCTTGGTGAAGTCCAGGGTCTTCCTGTCAATGATTGTCCAGCAGCCAGTTGTGATTCTGGTGCTCTCGCAAGAGGGAGTGACAGCACGTCCTTCTACTCCGCCATCTTGGTTAATCTCTCTTATATCATTCTTTACTTTAAAGTCTATTTTACCTGATATTAGTATTGCTACTTCAGCTTTTTTTGATGTCCATTTGCATGGAACATCTTTTTCCATCCTCTCACTTTCAGTCTGTATGTGCCCCTAGGTCTGAAGTGGGTCTCTTGTAGACAGCATATATATGGCTCTTGTTTTTGTATCCATTCAGCCAGCCTGTGTCTTTTGGTTGGAGTGTTTAATCCATTCACATTTAAGGTAATTATTGATATGTATGTTCCTATTACCATTTTCTTAATTGTTTTGGGTTTGTTTTTGTAGGTTCTTTTCTTCTCTTGTGTTTCCCACTTAGAGAAGTTCCTTTAGCATTTGTTAGAGCTGCTTTGGTGGAGCTGAATTCTCTTAGCTTTTGCTTGTCTGTAAAGATTTTGATTTCTCCGTTGAATCTGAATGAGATCCTTGCTGGGTAGAGTAATCTTGGTTGTAGGTTCTTCCCTTTTGTCACTTTAAATATATCATTCCACTCCCTTCTAGCTTGTAGAGTTTCTGCTGAGAAATCAGCTTTTAACCTTATGGGAGTTCCCTTGTATGTTATTTGTCATTTTTCCCTTGTTGCTTTCAATAATTTTTCTTTGTCTTTAATTTTGGTCAATTTGATTACTCTGTGTCTGAGTGTGTTTCTCCTTGGGTTTATCATGCCTGCGTCTCTCTGCACTTCTTGGACTTGGATGGCTATTTCCTTTCCCATGTTAGGGCAGTTTTTGACTATAATCTCTTCAAATATTTTCTTGAGTCCTTTCTCTCTCTCTTCTCCTTCTGGGACCTCTATAATGCGAATTTTGGTGCATTTAATGTTGTCCCAAATGCCTCTTAGGTTGTCTTCATTTCTTTCCATTCTTTTTTCTTTATTATGTTCCGCAGCAGTGAATTCCACCATTCGCTCTTCCAGGTCACTTATCTGTTCTTCTGCCTCAGTTATTGTGCTATTGAATCCTTCTAGTGTATTTTTCATTTCAGTTATTGTATTGTTCATCTCTGTTTGTTTGTTCTTTAATTCTTCTAGGTCTTTGTTAAACATTTCTTGAATCTTCTCAATCTTTGCCTCCAATCTTTTTCCGAGGTCCTGAATCATCTTCACTGTCATTATTCTGAATACTTTTTCTGGAAGTTTGCCTATCTCCACTTCATTCAGTTGCTTTTCTGGGGTTTTATCTTGTTCCTTCATCTGGTACATACTCCTATGCCTTTTCATTTTGTCTATCTTTCTGTGAATGTGGTTTTTGTTCCACAGGCTGCAGGATTGTAGTTCTTCTTCTTTAGTGCCCTTTTTGAATTGATATTCTTCATACCCCCTTTTTCCTCCTCTGCTGATTTGGAAGCTATAGATTGTATTTCTGCTTTTTGGTGATTACTCATAAATGTTTACATATATGCAAATAATTCTAACAAAGTCTACTTTTTTAGTACTTCTATCTTCCTCTCAAATATCAGATTCTCATTGCAATTTACCTACTCAGCCATCCCATCTACAATCATGTTACTGTTATCTAGAATTTTATTTTTCCTTCTTAAAGGCAAAATTATTATGTTTAAATAGTCAATTACATTTAAGAGGCCCTTTTATCATTTTCTGAGCTAACAATTGTTCCCTCATTCCATGTCTCCACTCTTAATCCAGTGTTATTAATACTTGTATAATTTAGAAAAAGTCTGTAGGGGGTAAACTCTTTCTGAGTATGTCTGACTTTCTTCTTTTAGTTTTACCTCACTTTTTAATAATAGTTATGCCACATAAACAATTTGAATTTGGCAGGTATGTTCCTTTAGCACTTTAATGATATTATCCTATCGTTTTCTAGCATCCATGGCTGCTGAGGAAAAGTTTGTTACCAGTTTCAAAGTATTTCCTTTCAATATAATTTACCCTTTTCCCTTGGTAGCTTTATTATAAATAAGTAATCTTATTTTTTCTTTGATGTTCAACAGTATCACCATGATACATCTCACTTTGAATTTATTTTACCTGCTTGCTATTCATAGTGTACTTTTGTTATGATAACTCACTTTTTCTTTTTCAGTTCAGCTATTATTTCTTCAAATGTTATTTTTCCTCTATTCTCTTCTTCTGGAACTTCTATTAGACACGTGTTAGAGCTGCTATACATAATCTACTGTCTCAACTGCTCTTTCGTATACCTCATCTCTCTTTCACTCTGAGCAAACTCTTCAGTACCATCTTTCAATATGCTAATTCTCTCTTTGACTAGGTCACAATCTAGAGGATATCCTACTTTTAGAGTTTTTCATTTCAATGACAATCCCTTATTTTCATAATTTTTGAAGTTTATTTTCTCACGTCCATTTAATTTTTAAATTTTTGCCTTTTCACATTTTGATTGTTTTTTTTTTTGTTGTTGTTATTCAGATTCCTTCATTTAGCTCTTAGAGCATTCTACATATATTCATTTTGAAGTTGTTGTCCAACTGATACGAAATACTGTTTTAATCTGAGGTTAATCTGTGTCCCATTGTTGATTTTGTTAGATGGCCTTCTGAGATCAAATTTCTTGACACACTGTAGAGGTTTGGCCATATTTCTGAAATTAAATTTCCTCATGTATGGTAAAATTTTGGTTTGTAGACTCATTTTGAATACAAAGATTTTCAGTTTCATTTTTTCTCACTCTCTTAGCTATTTACTTGCTTTTTGTATTACATTTCATCTAGAATTTTTATACGTTTGAAATGGGTGGCATGGGGAAATAGGTCTTCACCAGTTAATTCTGTCATGTGTCATCTCTTTTTCTGTATTAATACTAGGGTAAATTCCTCCAAACATCACAGAGATTGTGTTTAGAGATGTTAAAACTTTAAATTAATTTGGGAAGAATTGATACCGTATTAGACTTTCCAACCAAGAACAAGGACCATGTGAATTTCTATTTGGTCAGGTCTTCTTTTCTATCTCTCAGTAAACTTTCATATTCTAATGCCTTCTGGAATAGTTAAACCTATAGTACTCAAAAAAGTTCTTTTATTTATTTATTTAGTTTTTGATGAACAGAACAATAGATTTTATTACACTTTTCTTAGTGATTAGTGTTTTAATATTACAAAAATGTATGTCCCCTTTTAAAAAATTCAGATATTACAAATATGCACAAACTAAAGAGCATACATTATTTCCTTCTTCTCCAGTCCCTTGTTCTTTCCTAGAATTAATTCTTTTATTTTATTTTTTAAAACATCTGTATTGGAGTATAATTGCTATACAATGTTGTGTTAGTTTCTGCTGTATAACAAAGTGGATCAGCTATATGTATACATATATCCCCATATCCCCTCCCTCTTGTGCCTCCCTCCCACCCTCCCTATCCCACCCCTCTCGGTGGTCACAAAGCACCGAGCTGATCTCCCTGTGCTATGTGGCTGCTTCCCACTAGCTATCTATTTCACATTTGGTAGTGTATATATGTCAATGCTACTCTCTCACTTTGTCCCAGCTTACCCGTCCCCCTCCCTGTGTCCTCAAGTCCATTCTCTACATCTGCATCTTTATTCTTGTCCTGCCCCTAGGTTCTTCAGAACCATTTTTTTTTAGATTCCATATATGTGTGTTAGCATACGGTATTTGTTTTTCTCTTTCTGACTTACTTCATTCTGTATGACAGACTCTAGGTCCATCACCTCACTACAAATAACTTAATTTTGTTTCTTTTTATGGCTGAGTAATATCCCATTGTATATATGTGCCATATCTTCTTTATCCATTCATCTGTCGATAGACACTTAGGTTGTTTCCATGTCCTGGCTACTGTAAACAGTGCTGCAATGAACATTGTGGTATATGTCTCTTTTTGAATTGTGGTTTTCTCAGGGTATATGTCTAGTAGTAGGATTGCTGGGTCATGTGGTAGTTCTATTTTTAGTTTTTTAAGCAACCTCCATACTGTTCTCCATAGTGGCTGTATCAATTTACATTCCCACCAACAGTGCAAGAGGGTTCCCTTTTCTCCACACCCTCTCCAGCATTTACTTTTTGTAGATTTTTTGATGATGGCCATTCTTACTGGTATGTGGTGATATCTCATTGTGGTTTTGATTTGCATTTCTCTAATGATTAGTGATGTTGAGCATCCTTTCACATTTTGGTGGCAACCTGTGTATCTTCTTTGGAGAGATGTCTGTTTAGGTCTTCTTCCCATTTTTGGATTGGGTTGTTTGTTTTTTTGATATTGAGCTGCATGAGCTGCTTGTATATTTTGGAGATCAATCCTTTGTCAGTTGCTTCATTTGCACATATTTTCTCCCATTCTGAGGGCTGTCTTTTCGTCTTGTTTATGGTTTCCTTTGCTGTACAAAAGCTTTTAAGTTTCATTAGGTCCCATTTGTATATTTTTGTTTTTATTTCCATTTCACTAAGAGGTGGGTCAAATAGGATCTTGCTGTGATTTATGTCATAGAATGTTCTGCCTATGTTTTCCTCCAAGAGTCAAAACAGTTCTTGATCAATTTTGCTAACTTAAGATTCCTAGAATGTATCCAGTATGCAGGAACATTCAGACTTGAGGTGATATTTCTCCTCATTCCCTACAAGGTCTCTTCTATCAATTAATACCACTTGTTATTTGTTTTTTACTGTGAAAGGATGCTATCAGCAGTGCTTCAGCCTCTGTAAGGACATGAGTCCATTTCTCTCCCTGGGATTGCTAGCTGTTTTGATAATTTAGTGCTACATCTTCTTGGACTTGTTTCCTACAGTCATCTGTTTCCTTTTTCAAGGACAATGTCAAGGCCCAAGGCCAGAAACACATGGCCATAAGCCAAGAACAGAAGTGCTCTATAAGCTAGAGCAGCAGAGGTAGTTGATGGAAGGCATGTGTGGGTGTGACTGTGTGTGTATTTGTGCATATTAAGGACACCTGCTTATAAGTCTCCAGAGAAAAGAATCGTTTCTCATAATTGTCAAGCTCTACTTCCCCTCTGTTGCATACTGTTGATTATAAAGTATTTGTTCTGAATACTAATTATCTGGTGTGGGGTGGAGGGAACTATAGCAATCCAAGAAATAAATATACCATTATGTTCATATTTAATCCATTTAAATTTGACTGTTTATTTATTTAGCAATTGGAACTTCCAAATGTTTTTGAGTACCAGCATGTCATGCTTGAACCTAATTAACTCTTTTCATTTTAATTTACTTATGTCATGTCTGCTATCTTCAAAAGAAATGTCACTTGGCCTACCACTCACCAAGGAAAAATAGATTTAAAATATAGATAGTTTGTTCTGAGATTTGTCCATAAAACATTTAGAAAATGGAATAATTTCTGAACTGCTGACAAACAATATATTCCTATATTTGATATATATGTGTACATAAATAATGCTTTCTTTCCAAATAAAAATCCTAAACAAATATCGTATATTAACGTATATATGTGGAATCTAGAAAAATGATACAGATGAACCAGGTTGCAAGGCAGAAATAGAGACACAGATGTAGAGAACAAACATATGGACACCAAGGGAGGAAAGTGGGGGTGTGGTGGGGGGGATGAACTGGGAGATTGGGATTGACATATATACACTAATATGTTTAAAATAGGTAACTAATAAGAACCTGCCGTAGAGCACAGGGAACTCCACTTCGCTGTACAGTAGAAACTAATACAACATTGTAAAACAACTATACCCCAATTAAAAAAAAAATCTGGGGCAAAAAAATAACAAAGGAAAGTTTAGTACTTCATAAATCCAAAAAAAAAAAATCCTAAACAGTATCAAAATTTCAAGATCTACAAAATTCCTGTTGACAACAATAACAACAACGAAAACCAAATGAAAACAAAACAAAATCTCAGTAGATCGGAAGGACTAAACCAAATTGTCTTGAAATGAAATGTGTGCTACGTGGGTCATCTCTTTAGGAACCACAAAATCAGTTTCCCATAAGATAAAATAGTTTCAATCAAGCATTTTTTTCTTTTTTTAAAAATTTATTTATTTGTATTTATTTTTGCCTGCATTGAGCCTTCACTGCTGTGTGCAGGCTTTCTCTAGTTGCAGCGAACGGGAGCTACTCTTTGTCACAGTGCGCGGGCTTCTCATTGCAGTGGCTTCTCTTGTTGCAGAGCACAGGCTCTAGGTGCACAGGCTTCAGTAGTTGTGGCACACAGGCTCAGTTGAGGCTTGCGGGCTCTAGAGCGCAGGCTCAGTAGTTGTGGTGCACGGGCTTAGGTGCTCCACAGTATGTGGGATCTTCCTGGACCAGGGCACGAACCTGTGTCCCCTGCATTGGCAGGCTGATTCTTAAACACTGCGCCACCAGGGAAGTCCCCAGTCAAGCATTTTTAATTAAACTAGTTTACAACAGAATCCCATTACCCTAATTAAAGGACTAAACATAGTATTTATAGACACTTCTTAATAACTTAAAAATAGATACCAACAATTACACTTAAAATTCCACATTAAAACAAAAATCATAAGATCCAGTAGATTAAAGTGAGTTATTATAAGTAGGAACTTCTGAAATGTTGGTCGTGCCTTGCTGATTACACCATGCAACTCTTTCAAGCATCATGAGAAGACAAACCAAGATTTAGAACATTCCTTTGGCTGAATTATGTCCTTGTAATTTGCCACAAATCACTCAATTAAAACAAAAAGCCTTGAATTATTACAATAATAATCTGAATCTTTGACTTCAAGAAATGAATTCTGTCCTATGAAAATCATTAAAGCAAAAAGCAATAAATATGTTATAATATTTTTGAGACTAGGTCTTTAATAATCAACCACAGAAAATTCCCAGTTCAGAAACCAGCTTTTCAATACCCACTGCTATATTTAAAATGGATAACCAATAAGGACCTACTGTATAGCCCAGGGAACTCTGCTCAATGTTATGTGGCACCCTGGATGGAAGGGGAGTTCAGAGGAGAATGGATACATGTATATGTATGGCTAAGTCACTTTGCTGTGCACCTGAAGCTATCACAACACTGTTAACTGGCTATATTTTAATATAAAATTAAAAGTTTTAAAAAAATAAACCAGCTTTTCAAGAATAAAAAGAATCCACTTTTAAATATATTTCAAGTGTATCTTTCATTCTCAAAAACCAGAAAATATGTGAGTCCATAGCTATTGCTCTAGGTTCTGCAATGTTCCTTCAACATTCCTTCCGAGGATTTAAATGGATTTAATTTTTAATGGAATGAAATTTAATAAAACTGTTCTTCATTGCAAAATGCCAGTAATTGGAATTGCTACTGTAACACAGGCTTTCAGCTTTTCATCCAACTTTTCATTACTGAAGGATTTGATAGTAGCCCCTTTTTCAAGTCACCCCTTTCATCCTTAAATATCAATTTTCTTCATTTCAACTCATTCTAACATCTTACCCAGCTCTTTCTCATTCCTAATCATAGCAGCCCAGTTAATCATAAACATGATACAAAAGAGAAGTAACAAGTAGGTTCTGCAGATTCAGGAAAGCATGCCAAGTTGTGGATTTCTTCAGAGGACAATTTGAGTTATTGACCTCCAAAGTCTCACCTCCTCTGCAATATCCCCCTCAGACTGTATACATCATCTAGCTAACCAATCTAATTCCAAGGAATTCATTATCTTTCATGGCTGACCATTTTGTTTTGAACAGTACTAAAGTGACTATTCAAAGAGACTCCTGGATTTACATAAAGAAAGTCTATTCTGTCTTCTCCAAGACAGCACTTAACATCTTTGAACAAAACTATGACATCTACCTACACCCAAGTCACCTTCCCCTGTGTTAAGCATTGGCACATTCTTCAATTCCATTCCCTCACCCTTTCTTATCTGAGTATACGCCAGTTTGCATATATCTCTCTTACAATGTGGCTTCCAGAACAAAATAAGTTTCAGACAGTCTGATCAGTGACAACTAAGATGGGGATGCCACATCCCTATTGTAAATTCTGTTCTTGTGGTTTAGCTCCTCAATATGGAATTTGCTTTTGGGGGAATGATATCAAATTGTTGTTTCATTTTGAATTTATAGTTAAAGTGTCTGGGCCTTTTTATCTGATGTGTTGTCAAGCTGGTCTCTTTAATACAATATTTATCTTTTTGGACCTATATGAAGACATTTTCATTGTTTTCTTTGGCACTAAAATTAACCCGCAAAAATAGAAACAGAAAAAATACTTAAATAGCCACAGTTCCACTAATCTAAACATATCAAATCAACCATTTAAATTTTTCCCTTAAGTCTTTCCTATATGCTTAGTAGTACTCCTATCATACATACCATTTTGTTATTTCATTTTATATTATGTTGTATGTTTCCATATTTCTAATACATGGATTCCAAGATTTCTATTTAAATCTTCTGCAGAATTTTCCGTTAAGTTACTATACCACGATTTCATTAAGCATTTCCAGTTATTATTATAAGTCATCCTACTTACTTCCCAGGATTTTAAGGTTAGATGAACTCCTCTATGAATCTACAGTAAAATGGTCAAACTGCTTCCAAAATGGAAGGAGATGCATGTGCTAGGTTTCCCCTAACTCTGTAGGAATGACCATCCCAAGGAATACCCTCTAAGTATTTAAGGATATCTTTGTTTCCCTCAAATTAATGGATGGATATTACAGATATTGGGTTTAACTTCTTAATTAGAAAATGAAGAGCAGTTATTATCCTTTTCTACCTTATGCCAAATTCCCTAGCAGTGTCGTGCAAGCAGCTGTTTAACCTGGCCTCACCTTACCTTTCCTACTCTCCTCTCTTCCTCCAGGCACAGTTAATAACCTCTACCTGTGTGTTCCAATAGCCTTTTGTACATGTGTCTGAGTAAGATATACAATTCATCACATTGTTTCATAATTGAACTCTACATCTTTGTCTCTTACCTGGACTGAGATTTTCAAGGGAAGGATGAGGTCTTCATTTTTCTATCACCAGTATATACAAGTGTACCTGGCATAAAGAGTAAGTGTTTTGTGAAGGAACAGAGAAGCATACCCATTCCATCTTGTCTGCAATGGTATTACCATTATAATGGTACCTTTCTTTTTTTAAGACACATCCCATTGATTATTATTAATGTTGAGTATTTTTGCATGCTTATTCAATCGTTGAATCATCTGTTGTGTGATTGTCTATGTTCTTTGCCCATTTATATGTTGGGATAGGCCTTTATATTGCCATCATCAATCTGAATGTCCATTTTCATTTAGCAAATGCTTATATCGCATTTATGATTCGCCAAGTGTTGCTCTAAGTGCTTGGCAAATATTAACCCATTTAATCCTTGAAAAACCCTTTGAGATAGGTGCTATTAGAGGCATAGAGAAATTAACTCACTTGTCCAAAGTCACACAGCTAGTAAAGGGTAGAGCTGGGATTCGAAACCAGGGACTTCAGAGTCCAGGGTCCTAATCCCTATATTAAGCTATCCCTATTCATATTTTTAAATTAAATTTTGTAATATTTAATTTTGTAAAATTAAATTTTGTAATATTGATTATTGTAATATAATCAATAAACTAGTCTGTGGTTGTGCTATTTATTTTAGCTACTCTATTTTCAGTTGTACTAACATTCTGAAAATAACTTCAGTGTCCAGAGCTATCTAGACCAAAGCTGGATTATAATCTGGAGCCCCGCTCCCTCAAATCGGTTGGTTGTTTTTAATGTTGATTTGCCTAGCCTGGCATCTGACACCCCAAAGTGGACCCCAGGTAGCCTCACACACTGATCCTTCCCTCCCCTGCCCCATGTGCAATCCTGATTGTGAAGATGTTATCTTTGTTTCCAGAATTTAATTCACTTTCCCTGCTAAGACTGAGACTCGTTTATCCATAGAACTGACTTTCTCCATAGCTTTTTTTTTTAAATATAAATTTATTTATTTATTTTATTTATTTATTTTTGGCTGTGTTGGGTCTTCGTTGCTGCGCGCGGGCTTTCTCTAGCTGCGGTGAGCGGGGCCTACTCTTCGTTGTGGCGCGCGGGCTTCTCATTGCGGTGGCTTTTTGCCAGCCTCCCCTGCTGGGAATTGTGCTGCTCCTCAACTGCACTTCCTGCTCACCGCATTCCAGCCACCTAAACACTAGGAGGCAGATTGCCCCTTCCACTGAGAAACCCCCCACTGGCTCGTCCCAACTATCAGACAGAACCCTGTGTCAGACAGTAAAACGTTTCCTTCGAGACTAAGGCCACCTCCCCTTTTGGGTATCATGATCTTAAACTGCTACTTATACCCACAGAAGGCATAGAGTCTCTTAGAGTGTGAATGCAGACCCCCAGCCTCCAAAGCACAGCACAGACACAAGCCAACCTCCCACCCACACCCACCCCACACCTCAGCATCCTCTGCCAATTCTCGGCTTATTTCCCATTAGCCACTGCCCCTCTGTAGGGATTCCAGCTATCCTCACTGCACTGAGAGAGTCTGTTAGTCTTCTTTACATTTTGTTCTCTCATTTCAAAGCTTAGAAAGTTGCCAAGCCTTGGAAGACATTGGGACCGAAAGGCGAGTGTCATGCTCTTCCTTTAAAGTTTAATCTCATTCATTTGATTCATTAATCCACATTTCAGCATTCTTCTGAATATGAATTGTTTCTAATATATTCACATCAGCAAATTTATTATCTAAAACTTGATAAAAAATGTCTCTTGTATTTCATTCCATTTACTCTCATCATATACAAGACCACTCACATACACGCAGGGTCACCTGTCTCATTTGAACACCTAAAGATCCACACAGCTGTACTGTAATCCAGTCTACATTTCTCTCTCCTGTCCATTACGTTGCCATAAGAGACTGCAAAATGCCATCCTGAAATCCAGGTAGATTGTTTACACAGATTTGCCTGATAGAACAATGTATTTGTGTTAAGGAAGGAAAAGGTGTCCCTAGGGATTTTGTGATATGTGTTTGATTTTTTTATCTTAATTGTATTTCTCTTCCATATTCAGAAGTTGTAAAGTTGATGTGGGATATCCCTAAATGGCTATGAACTTCATTCCAACTTAATAGTCCCTGCAGGTTTCAGAAGTAAGGCTATTTACTACTAAGGTAACTTGTGTTATAATCTCTCAAAGTTCCCCTAAGTCTGGTAATTTTTCTCAGGAGAACCATAAATATTTCAGGAAGTAGAAGTGACAGGTACCTATTGGGTTCATCAGATATTTCTTGATCACTAGATTTGAAAAATAGCTTTCCAGTAAGTATTATAAGTAGACAGCTGATTTCTTTACAGTCATCAAGAAATAGTAGGAATTATTTTGGGAAGAATACAATGGAGGCCTTTTATAAAAAATAATTTTGTTGCTTTCACAATTGAGCTATTTCCATTGTTTATAAACATAGAACTCTTCCCATTTTATCTCAGGTAGCTTCTGTCTTCATACAAAAGACCCTCACCACTTCTAGTCCATCATTTCATTAACCTATTTAAAGTTGATTTCAAGTGACACAGAGTTCACTTGAAGCACAGAGTTCCAGACACCTTTAACTAACAGTTCAGTGTTCTAATCACTTACAAAATTCAACTTCTGGGGGCTTCCTTGGTGGCTCAGTGGTTGAGAATCTGCCTGCCAATGCAGGGGACACGGGTTCGGGCCCTGGTCTGGGAAGATCCCACATGCCACGGAGCAACTAGGCCCGTGAGCCACAACTACTGAGCCTGCACGTCTGGAGCCTGTGCTCCGCAACAAGAGAGGCCGTGACAGTGAGAGGCCCGTGCACTGCGATGAAGAGTGGCCCCCGCTCGCCGCAACTAGAGAAAGCCCTCGCACAGAAACGAAGACCCAACACAGCTAAAAATAAATAAATAAATAAATAATTAAAAACTTTAAAAAAAAAAATTCAACTTCTGCCTCAGATGTTATTTTGTATTACAAAATGATTTTTCAATGGCTCATTTATAAGAAAGTTGTTTCACAGCCATGATCTTAAAATTTGGAATGAAAGTCCTAAAATGATTGCATGTAAAAAATTTCATCCTGTCCAATGTTAACCCTAGCAACAGGGCAAGCATAATAGAAATGAAAGCCTTATGAAATTCTTAACATTTTCTCATTGCTGTGGGGATTTTCTTAGCTGAATGCATATACCTATGTAATTTTAAATTAGTGCTTTCCCTTAGCAAGTTCTCATATATTTTTCAGTGTCCCAGAGCTAGAATTGTTAGTTTAACTAACTCCTCACCATTCTGAAAAGAGAGTCTAATATAGATTTCTATTTTTAGGCTTATGTGGTTTTAGGGCAGATTTACCTTACTGGTTCTGACTTTTGGTAATCTCTCATTCCAGAGAACAAGAATGAAAAGAATGAACATTTTGTAATTAGGAAATTCAGTAAATACCCTCAATGAATACTAGAAAGTATAAAATGAAAAAGCTACTACTAGTTTTGATTCCTTAAATGCAGTATTGTGGTTTTTTTTTTTTTTTCAGTGATTTACTGGCAACACCAAGTGAGCAACTGTTTCCCATATGAAAGGCAACATTTAACATGTCATCCAAAGTAACAGGTTCAAAACCTAATCTCTCTGCTTTAACTATCAAGTACTATTTTGTTTGTATGTTTTGTGTAGTATGTGGAATCCTAACCATTTTCCTTCAGAATCCAATCATAAAAATAAACAAGCAGCATATACGACTACCTCTGTAGTCACATATACTTGAATTCAGTTTTGTAATGCATATTAAATGGGCAATTAACACCTTTGCATACTTAGCTAAAGAGCTAGTTTAATTGTGATGTTAATCATCTATCTTTTGTCCTAATCCATTTTATTTTAATGTAGGCATCAAGCAAAGAAATAAAATGAGAACCTGTAGTCAAAAAGATATCTGTGGATACTTAGAAAACATTAAGGTCTTCATTTATATGTATTACAGGGTAAGGCGTGCAATGGAAAATGTTAAATTCCTATGTTGTGATGAGTCAGTTTTGCTCTGTGGGAATACAAATAACTGAATAAAGCAAATTTGTCCTTTGCTGTATGCTGACAGGATTACCACGTGCTCATACACCATAATTAGTGGCACTCCACACTCTCAGGAATCTTAAAGTGTGGAAAGCAAATGGAACAAGAGTATTATCTAATGCACCAACAATTCAAATGCACAGGTGATAAAATGGTCGCTTTTAGTACAGCATGCATGGAATGAGGTCTTCCGGATTTGTCAGTAGCAGGTGTTGGATATATAAATATACATCCAGAACTGTACGTTTGGCCTCTCTCTGTTTCCCCTTCTCTGTTACTTCTCTTTGTTAAGCCACTGACCTTATGGCTTATGCGAGAATAACTTACCAGAAGTGACTGTCACGTTCCTCAGATTAGAATGACAAATGTGTATTATTTTTTTTTGCTACTATCTAATCCACTTAGAGTACCTCTTTTAAGATGGATGAATTCTGAAATAGATGGCTTTTTCAGCTATAAGAGTTCCATCTATTTGATTATGTTGAATATAGAATTCATTGCCTAGTATACAATCTTCTAATTAAAAGCTCTATGGAAAAGCTACATTGTGTGCCGTATACTTTTAACAAATTTACTTATTGCCTCCTGAGGGTCATCATCTGCTCTTAAACGAGAGATTTTGCGAAGTTTGAGAAATGACATTTATTTAGTCAAATGTTCAGTCTTCTAGCTTCCAAGACCAACTTTAAGTCCCTGATTTCAAGGTAACTGACCAGGCATTTAGGGGCAAGTTGTTACTCTTGGACTTCTTCAACTCTATAAGGGACATGATTCACCTTGCCTATAATTGACATATATTCTAGGTAGTGGCTTCCCTTTCTGATTGCAGACCTTAGCCAAATATGCAATCCAAAGGCTTACAAAATGCTTGCCCCATGGACATAGACTAGATAATCAAATAGACATTTCCGCATTTGGTTCCTTTTGAAGAATTGGAACATCGCTTTATAATCTGTCCTGCTATACTACATGCTTAGTGATTGATGAGACTCACTTCAAAGATGTAACGCTGCACAGAAACTTCCAAATAAATTTTGATTAACAAGCTCAAGCTAGGTTGCTGGTGCCACAGAGCAAGATCAGAACTACTTGCTTACTGCACATGCAACATCTAGGCTAGAGTCTGGCACATAGCAGGATGTCAGGAAAGGTATTTGGTTTGTCTACTAGGTGAAATTGATGGACTGGCCAGTTGTAGTTATGACTGAACCACTCAGCAATCCCATCATTAGAGGTTCTTCCAAGACTAATGAGAATCATCATTGGCCTAAAAAAAGGCAAAATCCAAGGGTTCCACCTGAGATTCCACCTCAGATAGGAGAGAAACCATATGATTTGCTCATGCCTTTAACTGGATTCTGAATGGTCCAGTCTCCTACTAATGATATGGTAAGTCAGACCAGATTATAACAGAACCTCTGGTTCTAACAAAATTACTTGTCCTATATCGACCTGTACAAACATGGCTTATAACTAACCTCAGAAATTAAAACGGTCTCCACAAGCTCAACAATAACACTATTTTGTGATCATCAAAATGATATCTTATAGAAAATAAATAGAAAAATACTTTTATAGAAAAATACTTTTTTTCATAGAAAAAATACTTTTTATAGAAAAATACTTTTATCTTTATAGAAGAATACTTTTATAGAAAAATACTTTTATTTCAACTCACAGGAAAATTAAGATATCATATGATTACAGTCATTTTTTTTAATGATTAGAAAACTATATCAGAAGGAAAGACACCAAAATAACAAGTGATTATCTCTGGGTGGTAGGATTATTGGTGAGTATTTTCTTATTTCTTCTTTCCCATATCGTCCAAATTTTCTACAATAAACAGGTACTATATGTGTAATTCTAAAACTTTTATGTTTAAAATGTTACCAAATTGCTATTCATGTTTCACTTATTTCATTTCCAGATAACTGTTCAGTTCACCTCTGCAGCTTAATTAAGACCTATATTTTCATAAATGGCTGGGATAAGAACATAATTTTATTTGAATGAATGTTTGTCGATGCTTTTCTGCAAACAGAAAGAAAAGCCTGAGCTAGAACTTGTCGTCACACACAAAAAAATGAATGCCACTTAGAAATGTCAACCTATTTGTTATTTCTTTTTAAAAGAAGGCGTATGGATATCTCATCTGTATTCTGTTTCCCCATGCTAACCTGAATTCATGGTGAACAGTAACTAAAACTTAGTGTGGTGTGCCTGGCGAAGAATCATAAGAATTGCTTTTATTATTATTTTTAGAAAAGGAATTTCCATTTGAGGTTGCTGAAAGTTTCAGTTCCTAGAGTTGAAAGTATCAGTTAACTTTGGTAACAAATTCCCTTTGTTTTGGGAAATTCACCAGGAAGGAACTTTTAGTTCCACATAAAATTACCTCCCATTGTTCCTGGAGAGACTTGGGAAGTCACCATAAATCTGAATGTACTTTCTATGGAATAAATCCTTGTTCTGTCAGGTAAATGCAAATGGCTGCATTTTCATGCAGACTGTGTCTTTGCAGGTTAGTGAACTATTTTCCCCAAATATGGATTTACACTGGATATTAGTGCCCTCCACATACCAAGACTGAACTACCCCAAACTTGGGAAATACATTTTCAACTAGTATTGTGATTGTACCATCTGAGCCTTCACTGTCAGCTATGCACTGCTTCTTCTGCTAAAGGAATGGGAGTTTCCAATGTCGGTCTAGCTGGGGCAAGAATGGGTGGGCCTGGGCCTTGGGGAAGGAGAGCTACTCCTTGAGATATGGAGCTAAAGAAGTAGTGAGCCAGGGCTTCCCTGGTGGCGCAGTGGTTAAGAATCTGCCTGCCAACGCAGGGGACACGGGTTCGAGCCCTGGGCCGGGAAGATGCCACATGCCGTGGAGCAACTAAGCCCGTGCGCCACAGCTAATGAGCCTGCCCTCTAGAGCCTGCAAACCACAACCACTGAAGCCCGCGCGCCTAGAGCCCGTGCTCCGCAACAAGAGGAGCCACCGCAATGAGAAGCCCGTGCACCACAACGAAGAGTAGCCCCCGCTCGCCACAACTAGAGAAAGCTGCGCACAGCAACGAAGACCCAATGCAGCCAAAAATAAATAAATAAATAAATAATAAATAAATAAAGTAAGTTTATAAAACAAAAAAGAAGTAAGGAGCCTGAAGTGAAGGAACGTGGAGATTTCTACTTGGCTGGAGTAGTAGACTAGCTCCCAGACACACAAGAATCTGCAGGGGGCGGGGCTAGAACCCTGACACCTGGTTCAAACCTCCAGGTAAATCACTTCAGCACCAGAGAGTATTATTTCCCAAAGATTCAATAAAGCCTTACTGAACATCATTGCCCTGCACCTCAAAGGGATTTGGAAGTGTTCAGAGAAAGATGTATCTGCACTTAGAGCAAATCGATCTTGCATGCGCAGTGTCAAGTCTTACCAGAAATGGCCACAGGTGACTTGGAAAACTCTGGAGTTCCGAGTGGCCATATGGGTGGGTTCGAGAGATGTGGAAGCATTCCGTAGTGATTCCCAGGACTACGTGAGGAGAGGAGTCCTAGGAAAGAGACTGCAGACTTCAACAGTCTGGGCAAGTAGGAAACACCAATCGTTATGGCTTGAATAGTCAAATAAACGTGACCCCAAGCTAGGGAAGAGAGGTGTGTTGCCTATGCACGTATAATCCAGTCTTTATAATATATCAGAACACAGGGTTTGAGACTTTTAGTCAATCAGATGACCCATTTTGAGTTCTCAGTTTCACCTGTTAAAATGTGTTTAGCAAATGCTTCACAAAAAAAAAAAAAAGGTTTTCCATATTGTTTTCAGTTCTACCTAATTCCTGATACTTTCCTCTCTGGCTTCACTAAGAGATTGTCATTCCATTCTTGTAAGTCTCTTATTGTTAGAAAGTTCTTTCTTATACCTTCCTCTCCCCCAAGCTAACATTCCCCTCCTATCTATATGGAGAGAACTGTGCCCTCTACTGCAAAGAACACATCAAATTGCTTCAGAAAATAAGATAGAATAAGTCAACCTTACATTCCTGACGGGCTATCGGAGGAGTCCATAAATGATCCAAATCCTGTTAAAAGGCTCAGCACGCTTCCGAGGAAAGTGGCCTGCATCACTTCTCAGGATCCTGTATGAGCGCTATGGCTCCTACTGCGTGGTTTTCATGAAAACAGTTTTGTTTACCACCTCCAGGAGAGTCCAGCCCTGACGTGGAGCCAAGGTAAACAGTGGCAAGTGATGGAGAACCACTGAGCCAGGGGAAGCTTCCGGACTCCTTGTTCACGTTGTTGACCAGACTGGCTTCTCGTACTTCTTGAAGAGCTGAGGCAGCCTCCTTCATTATCTTCCACCAACACCTGGGAGCCATTCCTCTGCATCACCTGTCAGGTGGGGACCGGAACAGTCTCCATTTCTCCACCGTATCCTCAAACTAGGTAGCCGGGAGAGTCCTACAAGCTGCTATTAATTGGGGGTGGGAGGCATACAAGGAAGTTGCTTTCTCCTTCAGGGCTTTATGGATGAGACAGGGGCAGTCATGGGTCTGTAGGGACCCTCCGTTCTGCTCTTGCCTTCTTGTCTCAGGGACAATGGCTTCCCTCACAATGCCTACTCCATCCCCTTAAGGGCCTAAGGCTGGGATGCAAATAATCAGAGTGCAGTTCACCAATGGGAGTTCCGGAACGGGGCCAAGACACAGAGGTCAGTGACCTCTTAGCAGCTCAACATTAGGAGAAATTCAAGTCCAAGCTGAGGACCAAGGCAGGTGAACTAAGAACCAGGAGCCATGTTGGACAGGATGGCTGACTGGAAGGTGAGCAGGTGAGAGGGCAGAGGAGAACAGGGAGGGTGAGACTGATGGGCACAGAGCAGCTTGGCGGGAGGGAGTGCAGCTCCGAGCCCCCTTGGCTTGGACCATTGCACCCACAAGTCTTTAAAATGAATGATTGCACCTGACATTAATTATCCAATTGGAGGGGTAGTGACTGAATCTGTGAGCCTCTGAGGGCTTATCTAAGGCCCCTCAGGCACAGACTGCCAGAAGTTAGCCCTCCTCCCCAGAACACAAGGATGGCTGCCACAGGAACACATAACCCAAGGATGTGCCACCTTCTAGGGGCTGGGACAAGTGCTGGTGCCTCCTAGTTAGGGACTGTCACTGCTTCCCGCTCTGTGAAGTCTGGAGCCGCGCTTCTTCAGGTGTAAGGAGACTTCCTGTGTGGAAAGAGCCTGGTGTTTGTGTGTCACCCCAATCGTACGCTTTCTTTTCTCTTTTGAGACCCACTCATTCATCTCACACTCATTTTCCTTTCCCTCTGCCCCTCACCTCCACTTCCTGATAATTTTTTTCTCTATCTTTACACTTTCCTTCTTGACTTGTTCCTTTCATCTTGTCGAGATGCATTTTATTCCTCCTAATGAATGGAAGGATACTAGTCTGAATTTAGAGTACAAATAACCCCAAGCCCAGACGCAGGCCAGCCCACGCTCAGAGGATGCCTGTACCCTCACCTCCACGGCCCCATGCTTCCTGAATCCCAGTCTCTGGGGATGGGATCGAGGCCTCTCCTTGGAAGCAAAACCAGCAGGTGAGTCTTGAGAAACCCTTGCATCAATGTCGCCTCCTTCTACGGCAGGGACTCTGTCCTTTTCATCTTTGCCACTCGGTCCCCAGAATAGTGTTTGATAGAAAGTAGGTGCTCAGTAACTTCTTGTTGAAAGAAGGACTAAACTAATGGCCAAATTGAATAATAAAGTATCAGCCCTGGGCGAAACAGTAAAAATGTATTCAGTTTTTCAGCCTATCACGTTTATCAAATTTTGCCTAACGTCCCAAAGCACCAACACCTTCCATTATACCCTTGACCCCAGTGATCCTAGTAAAAGGTTCCATTGAGTCCTTATCCCACAAACCAAACATGTTGATTCTGTAATTTGCTTTTCAAAAATTCTACTAAAACATAATTGCTCATTTTCTCTTCATCTAGGGTCTCTGTGCCTTTTATGATGACAGCTCCCTAATATGATAAATAAATATGTATATTTGGTAATTGTATAAGGGTAAAAAAGTTTCCTAAGAGCATTCTCCCTCTCCTTTTAGGTCTTGTGGATTCATCTGAATAGTGTTTTCAGAAAACATGGGTATCCAATGTCTTTGCCCTGATCCCCTGGTGAGACCCAGATAACAAAGGCTGCAGGTTTCCTGGGAGGAAACCTCAGCAAAAAAAAATAGGAAAATTTATTGGATAAAATAAAGTATTTCATTTGTAGCACCTGCTATAAATAAGAAAATGGCCTTTGCATCTTTTGTTGTTTTTTTTTTAAAGAAGCTTACTACTATGGTTATTCTCAATATTTCTCATATATTTAAAACTAAGCATGCATTTCATGTTGTGGTTTATAAAATAAATTTTAAGCCAGAAAGAAAAATCTTTTACTTTTGAAAAAAATGACTATTAAAATCTTATTAATTACAAAGTGAATTTTTATCTTTTGTTTTAGCCATCAAAGAATTTTTAATATGGTTTATATTTTTAAAATTCTATAAATATATGATATTTTTATATAGGCCTGAATACTGCATCACTTTTTCCAACAGGGCAAAAAAAGTGTGTTTTTAAAAATATAAACCCATCTAAATAAATATGAACTAAAATTTATCCTTGACAAAGATGACTGTGAAATAAGAATAAGTGAGCCAGGTTACTAAAATTCAAAATTCAAAAGGTAGGCCAAAAAATAAGATAATAATGAAATTAGAAAGCTGCTAACAGGTTGAGACAGAAGTTTGGGATCACCAATGGATCCCAGTGGAAAGAACAATCAAGAAAGCTTATGGTCATGAAAAGATGCTCAACACCATTAATCATCAGGGAAATGCAAATCAAAACCACAATGAGATATCACCCACACATGTCAGAATGGCTATCATCAAAAAGAACAAATGCTGGTGAGGAGGTGGAGAAAAGGAAATTCTCATACACTGTTGGTGGGCATGTAAACTTGTGCAGCCACTGTGGAAAACAGTATGGACATTTCTCAAAAAACTAAAAATAGAACTACAATATGACCCAGCAATTCCACTCCTGGGTATATATCAAAAAAAAAAAAAAAAAACCACCCGAAAACACTAATTCAAAAAGATACAAGTACCCCAATGTTCATAGCACCATTATTTACAATTGCCAAGATATGGAAGCAACCTAAATGTCTATCAACAGATGAGTGGATAAAGAAAATGTGGCATGCATATATATATATATATATATATATATATATATATATATATATATACACATATATATAAAAGAATACTACTCAGCCATAAAAAAGAATGAAATTTTTCTATTTGCAATAACATGGATGGACATGAAGGGTATTATGCTAAATGAAATAAGTCAGACAGAAAGACAAATACTATATGATATCACTTATATGTGGAATCTAAAAAAATACAACAAACTAGTGACTATAACAAAACAGAAATGGACTCACAGATATAGACAGCAAACTAGTGGCTACCAGTGGGGAGAGGGAAGAGAGGAGGGGCAATATAGGCGTGGGGGATTAAGAAGTATAAAATACTATGTATAAAATAAATGAGCTATAAGGACATACTGTACAACATGAGGAATATAGCCAATATTTTGTAATAACTATAAATGGAGTATAACCTTTAAAAATTGTGGGGGACTTCCCTGGGGGTCCAGTGGGTCAAACACTCCATGCTCCCAATGCAGTGGGCCCGGGTTCGATCCCTGGTTGGAGAACTAGATCCTGAATGCATGCCGCAACTAAGAAGTCCACGTGCTGCAACTAAAGATCCTTCATGTCACAACGAAGATCCCGCATGCCGCAACTAAGACCTGGTGCAGCCAAAATAAATAAATAAATAAATATTTTCAAAAATAAAAAATAAATAAAAATTGTGAATCGCTATGTTATACACCTGAACCTTATATAATATTGTATAACAACGATACCTTAATAAATAAAAAGAGTTTATGGAATTCATTTCTCGAATCTTCATTAAAAAAAGAGATTTTCCCTAGTGTGGAATGACTTACACGGATTGTTATCAGAAGGCAAGAGGATGTACTAGATAAATATTCGACTATCTTTGGCCCAACAGGCCTTTCTTCCTATTCACGTGGTCCTGGTATTTCAAACTAGATCATTAACTTATTTTTTTTCTGTAATATAAAGCATTGACATATATACACTACCAAATGTAAAATAGATAGCTAGTGGGAAGCAGCTGCATAGCATAGGGAGATCAGCTCGGTGCTTTGTGACCATCTAGAGGGATGGGATAGGGAGGGTGGGAGGGAGACGCAAGAGGGAGGGGATATGGGGATATACGTATACATATAACTGATTCACTTTGTTGTACAGAAGAAACTAACACAACATTGTAAAGCAATTATACTCCAGTAAAGATGTTAAAAAAAAAACAACATACATTTTAAATTTAGTGTCCAAGCTTTGGTGATATTCAACTAAATTTAAATCAATAAATTATTTTACTTGCAGTAAGACCACATGAAGTTTGGTTCTTCTGAGCATGGTTTGAGGGGTTTGGTTTCTGACCCTGTGACAGTGTTGGTGGACACTGGTTCATTTTCTTCTTCTTTTTTAACCCAATAGGAATTAAATATAATGGAGCTACATTGAACAGAATAGTCTGTACTTATAGTTTTATTTTTTTTTCAGGCTCCCATAGAAATAACTCCTAAGAAGAAGGCAACATCCAATAATAAAAAGACTAGGAAAATGGACTCCTGGTTTACATATAGGAAACATACACATCATTCAAGACCAAATGTGTTCAATACACATAAGAAATATATCTTTTATCTTATTAAGGAAAAAAGAAAATAACTTAGCAGAAATGTACACCTGACTGTTCCCATGACAAGTGTGGCGTATGGTCTCTTCTATTCACTAGCTCAGCTCTGAATAAGAAGGACTTGCAAGGGCTGAGGCGGGGCCGCCCTGGAGAGGCACTACAATCCTTGTCACACAATGTTCTGTTGCCACAGAGTCCGCAAGCGGTTGCGGTGGAAGGCAACACACTGTAAAACGCACTAATGCAGAAGTGTGTAGGGCATTATAGGAATGTGGGGGCTGAGTATGCAGCTCAGCTTGTGCAGGCACAGGGGCAGGGGCTGAGGCTCTCAGGTGTCCGCTGTACACATCCTGCTGAGGATTTGGACTTAATCCTGAAGTTAATGAGACTTCTTTAGAGAGTTTGACATGGAACGGTCTGATCAGAGCACTCTTCTAGAAAAATCACTTTGATAACCATGCAGAAGACAGATTCGAGAGCAGTGAGGGTGGAAACAGGGAGATGAGTTAAGAGGCTATCCAGGAGAGAAATGGCGATGACCTGAGATAAGACAGAGCCAGACAGGCAGGGAACGGTGGGAAGAAGGGAAAGTATTCAGGAAGCATTAGGAAACCGGTGGACGGCCTGTGGGGAACAAGGGAAAGGAAGGCATCCAAATGGAGTCAGCTGCTCTGCTTTGGACAGCTGGTTTCCTTTGGGTCAGTGGTCTTATAGAGATACCAGCTTGGGAGGAGAGATGGTGAGGTCAGTTTTCCATGTCACTACTGGTGCTTAAAAATTTCTTTGTACAACTGAGCCTCAAAACCTATTTCTGTGTCAGTCAGGATAAGTTAGATGATATTGCAAAAACAAATCACTCAAGGTTTTAGCGACGTAAATAGAGTAAAGGTGAATTACTTCTCTAGGCTATATATCCGACGTGGGTCAGCTGGGAGCGCCATGTTACCCCAGTGCAGGGACTGCTCACAGACTAGCTGCCACCTGAAGCACTGCCTAGTGCTGTGGCAAACAGAAGGAAAAAGGTGGCCAAGTGTGCAGTGACTCTTAAATTTCCTGCCTGAAGTGACATATCCTATAGCTACTCAGTTCACGAGCCAGAGAAGGTCCCATGGTCACACCCAACTTCAGAAGGGCAGGAAAGTGTATCCCTACCACATGCCTAGAACCCAGGGGCTGGGGGAGAGTGAAATGTTTGGAGAAGAGCACTAATGGTGACACTTTCTAGTCTATAATCATTATCGAAGAAGACTCATTGCCAGTTATATGCGGATCCATGAGAAGAATAGACCCTAAAAGGGTTGCCTATAGACGTTAATGGTCTTTCAGTCTCGACCATTTGGTTTAATAGTATATTTAGTTCATTCAGGGAAAAAATACTTTTCATTATTATTTGTCCACTGTGTAATCTGGGAACACTCTTTCTCCCTAGCCCAACAACAGAAATCCCACCTCATTTCAAGCTTGCTTTGTTCACTCAACAAATATTGACCATCTACCACATGCCAGGCACTAGGGATATAGGAATGAACAAGGCAGACATCAGACAACATCCCTATCATATGGCTTAAGGTCTATCTGGAAAAACAGAAATGAAACAAATAATTACACAAACAATTATTTACTTATTGTTGCAATAAGAACTGGGAAGGCAAATATAATGTGCAATGAAAATCTAAGAACGGGGGACAGTTCGGAGGGTGAGGGGCATCAGCTGGTTGGAAAGTGGGTCAGGTAAAAGTCCAGTCCAGGGAATGGTTACAGGCAGAGAGAAATGCTTGTAGGAAAGCCATTGGTATTCGAGAGGGAACTGAAATAAATCCAGCATGGCTGGGGCATAGTAAGCAATAGAAAGAGGCAGGGGGCTGGACTTGAGACAGGAATGAGATCACAGAGGTTGTCATAGAACAAATTAAGGAGATGGCACATTACACTAAAAGCAGTAGGAAATGATTGAAGTTTTAGGCAGGGGAATGACATCACCCACATACAGACATATGAGGGCTGCTCAAAAGGAAATTTACAAGAGGAATTAATGTGTTGGACACCATAGTGGCTCATTCATCTTCTTCAAGTCTTTTTTTTTTTTTTTTTTTTTTTGGCCACGCCACACTGGATCTTAGTTCCCCCACCAGGGGTCAAACCCACACCCCCTGTATTGGAAGCGCGGAGTCCTAACCACTGGACCGCCAGGGAAGTCCCATCTTCCTCAAGTCTTTACTTATATGTCCCTCCTCCATGAACCCGCCACCTTTGACCACCCTTTCTAAGATTACAGCACCATCTTCCCACATTAGCCTCCAGATACCACTTGCTCTTCTCTTTTTCCATTGCACTTGTCCCTTTCTAACATTTTGATAATTTACTTATTTATTAGTTTATTTTCTGTCTTCTCTTCTAGAATGTAAGCTCCACTGGGGCAAGGATTTTTTTTCCTAGAAAGTGCCTGTCACATGGATTCTCAACAGATATTTGTTGAGTTAATGGCATATCACATTATTATTTAGAGCTATATTGTAAGATGGCATATCTACCAGTGTTTATGCTTCAATATACTTTGTTTAAAATAACTGTTTCCTAGCTAAGCAAAGCATGGATGGTGATTTGATTCTTAAAAATGAAAATTGCTGCTGCAGCAGAAATGCATCATCTCCTTACTCAAGTGTATGGAAAAATGTTTTTAGTTGATCAAATATCAAAACACTGAGCAAATTTTAGGAAGAAAAGATTATGAAACATGGTCAGGAATCATGAGTCACTGTGACAGCTTAGCTATTTTACAATGTTGCTACATATAACAATCAAAATATTCTGCTGTGCTGACTAAATTATAGTATTTTCACAACACAGGAGTGATTAACCCTTAAACCTACTTTTGAAACACGATTGTAGCCTTACTTGAAGGTGCTTTAAGGACTAATGTGCAGTTGGCAAATTATAGCTTGTGACAATGTCTAGAATTCCTTGGAGAAAAGCCAGTTGAGTTGCAAAAAGGGCTGGGAATTCTCCCTTTAATTTCCCTGTGTATCTGACCTCATATAATCAGAGGGATCTGAAGAGTTTCCAAGCTTATTTCACCAATAAAATTTTCCAGGAAAAATCATTTCCACTGTCAATGTCATTACTACCTATGATTTCCCATTCATTCATTTATTAAACTCATTTAATGAACATCTATTACATTTTTGGCACCATGGTAGATATTGGTCCATTCATTTATTAGCTCACTCATCAAATATTTATCTGTATTGAGGAAGGACACAGATTTTAAGAGGTAAAATGGGACAATCGTATAGTCATGAAATTATTTGTAAAAAAAAATGAGAAGGCTTAGGTAAATAGAGGAAGATATATTTAACTTTTATTTAAAAAAACACATTCAGTTAGCTCCAGTTTTAAAAGTTATTTTGGCCAAAAGCAAGACAATGAGATTATAATTGGAAATCTTCTTTGCATTAAACATATATAGATATGTTAAACCAAATATAAACACCAAAAATAATTACATTACTTCATTTATATGTCTAGCACTATAAAGAAATATGATTGCATATTATTGTCTACTTTCTAAACCACTTGAAGACAGCTTTCACATGAAACTATAGTGCAAGATAATAAGACTAAAACAAGGCAGAGTTCTCACTGAGCTTGGTTTCTTGCCTCTGCACCCATTTTTGGAAATGGGGTTCTTTTATTCATCCTTGCAGAATGAGTGTTATTCCAAGTCTGAACCAGTGGGTAGTATTAAAGAATGACTTTTAATCCCTGCTCTAGAATTTCTCTTTCCAGCACTCCTGCCCCTGCCCTTGACCTGCTAACTGGGTTCTGCTTCCTCATAACACACTTGCCTGGATAACTAGGTATTGCCTGCTTGGTCCTAGGCTCACCAAGGTTAATGAACACCGAGCATTCTCTGGCATGTTGAATGTTACCCTAATATGTGCAATTTGGTCATAGACACCTGCACCTCAAACACTAGAGATGAGCTGAGATTCATATCCTTTTTTTTCATCCTTCTGTACCTAGATCAGCCTGAATAAAGCATCCAAATATAGGCTTTCAACAACAATTAAAGCAATCTATTCTACATAAACTTGCTCATAGTTAACAAAAATGGACATAGCTTGTGCCAGAATATTCTTTCACACATGTAAGAAAATCATTCATTCCACTAGCCCAAGATATCCCTCAAGATTATGAAGGTGGGTTGTGTTATTTTATTTCTCAAATAATTCTGCTATTTGCTATTCTTGAAGTTTCCATGTAAGAAGGAATTTCCCGGCCATGGAATGAGCACATCTCTACTGACCTGATCTCAGCCAAGCCTCTGCGAGGTATCCCTACCACAATTAAGAACTTCCATTTACTCTGTGGAGTCAGAGGTCACAGGGCAGTGTTTGAAGACAGATACTTTGGTTTCCTGAATCAAGGAGGCCAAGATGAAGCTGGTAAAGTTTAGAATCGGTGAGTTATCAAGCTGCAGAGGTATGGGTCTAACTTTCCAGATGACAGTAACACTTAAACCTATCATAAATGTCATCCAGCCTTTGAGATGGTCACTGGGGAGAACAAAGGGGCAACAGAGACTCTGCAGCAATGAGTTCCTTGGACAGACCCCTGACATTAAATGATTCTGCTACACGCAGCTGTATGAAATGAAGCGGATGAGGATGAGGACTTGGAAATGCCTCCACCATTGCCAGCTGAAGCTCAGACAACTGCAACTAGAGAAAGCACCAGATATGTTTTAAGGGCTTATTATGCCTAGTAAGTGGCAAGGCTGTGGGCTATGAGGGGATTATAGCCCGTGAAAGATGATGAACTTAAGTGAATATAATCACCATTAAGGGTTTATAAGCAAGAGATTGTGTATCTGAGGCAGGTCTCAAACAGAAGCAGCCACACAAACCATGACTATAGTTGGAAATTAATCAACAATATTTATAAACATAGTTCAGAAAGGGCTATGGGTCCCTAATAAGGACTGATTGGTAATGACAATCAATAGTATCTCCAAATGCAAAGGACAGAAACAAGCAATAAACCACACAGCTGCCAAATAATGTCCCTCACTGGACAGCGCCAGGCTAAGGGCCAAAGCCCCCAACAAAACTTCAAAGACCAAACAATAGTATGTGTTACCTGAAAGAAATGTATATCTTCAAAATTTTGTTGCTGACTAATGAGAAATATTTTGATGTCCCTAGGAAACAAAGCTACATAAATACTAAGTTTATTGACTTATTTATTTGTTTCCTATTTTATTGCCTATGCCCATGAAATGGAAGCTTTAGGGTTTTCTTGTATGTCAATGTTCACTCTTTCTTATCAGAAACATCCTGAGTGAACTTGACAGGGGCTATAGAATAAAGTCAGTAACAATGGAAACAAATTGGCTGTCTCTCCACATCTAGTAGATATAAAAGATGCACCACTGACACTGATTCAGGTGTCATTAAATCAAATGCACATCTCTGGTGATACCCATCTAGAAGCATCTGAAACAGAGACATAACAAGCCTCCAAGTCCACGAGTTATGAACGATCATGCCGGAGAATTTCAAGTTTTGTTCTTATGAATACATCTAAAATCATTCACAATAATAGAATTAATCCAGTTTTAAGTTGAATAAGACAAAAATTTAAGGTTAAGACATACACTGATCAAGTCAATAATGGCCATAAATTTGGGGAAGCACAACAATCAACTCATTCTTTTTTTATTAATTTTTATTGGAGTACAGTTGATTTACAATGTTGTGTTAATTTCAGGTATACAGCAAAGTGAATCCATTATACATACATATATATCCAAAGAGCTGGCACTCTGACATTATTTTTTTTACCTGTCTTCCTCCTTAAAAGCGAAAATGTGATCCTCCATTGAGAAGTTGGTTCTCCAAACTAACATTTTTTTAAAAAGGAAATTATATATTTTGTTTCATTATACTTGTATTTGGAGTTTAATTTGGGAACTTTCTAACATGAGGCTAACATAAGTATTTGAATAAACTATAAATGTAGAGACTTCTAATTTTCTAAACCTCGCATGACAGTCCTCTGTCCTATGTAATGACACCCACATGCCTGAAGCATAAGCCCCTGGACAAAGGAAAGCACCTGAGGCAAGTAGAAACAAAATTCAATATTGTTAAATGCATTATGCGCTAGAAAGAGTAAGGCCTTACTTGTTCCAGCCAAAATTAGTTTAAACAGTAACACAGCAGTCATTCTCATCTGCTTATACTGAACATCAAATAGCCTAAACTTTCCATTTCTCTTTAATGTTCTCTTTACTGGAGAAACAGAAGTGGATGACTGATATAATTATAGTTGATAATTATATAATTATAATTATAGCTGATCTATGTAATTACTTTTGCATGAGAACTTTTGAAACTGACAGGCAATGTGTGCATGTTCCAGTTACACAATTTGAGGGAGGGTCAGAACCTTGGGTCTTTTCCTAGTGCACTGCTGTGTTCCTGCATCTGGACAAAGACAAATGCACAGCCTTCTGTAATACCCAATATCAAAGACAGCCTGAGTCACTCACCCTAAGCAGCTCAGAATATAAACTGTAGACAAATACAGACAACAACTGAAAATACAGAAGGTAAAATAACGAGAAGAAAACTTAAAGAAATACACAGTGGGAGGTGAGGCCCACTGGCTCAGCCCTCACATGCTTTTAAGTTAGAAGTTTATTTAGGGAACTTCCATCTCCAGACAAACTTTTCTGCTTAATCCTCTCCTTTTTCGAAGAAAAACCTTCTCACCCCCAAGAATTCCCTTGAAATCATCTCTTTAGATTGGAAAAAAATAGAAAAAAATAGAAAAAAATTGCTGTTCAGAACAGCATTACTGTACAATGACTGTATATGCAAGTGTTTTCTTCTCTAGTTTACTGAGAATAATAGAAGCTCAGTTCAACCTATGATGGTATTTGAAATAATCTGGTTTCATGTCTCAGGAACTAGGTAAATTCTTATTTTCTCACTTTAGAAATGATACTAGTTGAATAATGTATTTATCAGAGAACGGTATAAATTTGAATTTTAGTTCCAAATTAATAAAATAAAATAATAAAAATATAAAGTAACATGACCATATATTAATCCATGAACAATTCCATTACTCCATGAACAATTCTGAGTACTATTACTCAGAATCCATTACTCCATGAACTATTTTGAGTACTATTAATCACATATATTGGGCTTTTAATGTGCGTCATACACTGTGCTATGGGCTTTATATGCCATTGCCTCATTTGGTGGTAATAACAATTTTTTGAGGTGGATGTTATGATCATACCCATTTAACAGATGAGGAAACTAAGCCTTAAAGACTACAGAATTTGCCCAGTCATACAGCAAATAAGGGCCAATGCAAGGAATTCAAACCAATACTATAACCTAGGATATTAGCTGCTACACTTCCCAGCCCATAAATTTCTAAAAAGAACTTTGCTGACTAAAAAGCTAATTAATATTATGACATGAGAGTCTATTGTAATACTATCCTATCTTTATCAGAAGCAATGAGTACAGTGGAAAGAACACTGGATTGGAAGTTGGACGTGTGGGGTTTAGGATTTGTTATGCCATTATCTCACTGTGTGATAGAGGGAAAGTCACTTAAACTCTCAAGTCTTAAATGTCCTTATTTGTAAAAATAAGAGACTAACAGAGGATTTGGGAAAGATTTGCCGATCATGTACAACTCGATCTGGGGTCTTGAAGGATGAGTAGGAGTTTACCTAGTATGTGAGAGAGACTATTCCAACAAGAGGAAATGGTGTACTGTGCTATTTTAATTTATGCTCAAGCAATTTTTTGCTAATTTTGGGGGTACTTCTCCATGAGACCTAAGTGAATCACTTAACCTCATACTTTGAAAGCATAGGTTTCTCTCTATAGGTTCTTCACAAGGGTTTACTTCTGTGTGTCGCTGTGGTAGTTGTTCCCCAAATGAACCTTCCAGTAACAGTCTCTTCCCCTTGAATCTGGGCTGTCTGTGTCGCTTGCTTTTGATCAATAGAATATAAGAGAACTGATGCTGCATGACCTTGGAGTCAGGTCGCAAGAAAACTTATAGCTTCCACCTAAGTTTCTTGGAGCACTCACTTTGGGATGTTCCCTCTTGGAAGCCAGCCAGCATGTAAGAAATGTGACTACCCTGGACCACTTTCCCATGAGGAGCCCAAGCCACGTAAAGATAACTTGTGTTGGTGCTCTGGTAGAAACCTCAGATGAGTTCTCAGTGAGCGGCCAGTGTCAAGTGCCAGGCATGAGAGTGAATAAGCCATCTTGGACAGCCCAGCGGGGACTTCCGATGACCACAGCCCTGGCTGTCATCTGATTGCAACCACATGAAAGACTTCAAAGGAGAACTACCCAGCAGAGCCCTGTTAATTTACAGAACTGTGAAAGAGAATAAGAAATTGCTTTTTTAAGCCAAAGATTGTTGTACACCAATAAGTAACCGGAACAGCCACATGAGATTTAAAACAGGGAAGCAAAATGAAAACACCATATTTAAATTTTTCTAATTGTTATCATGCATTAAAATGTACATGTTCCTTCAAATATGCTTATTGTCATGGAATTCATTCCTAGACTGATTATGAAGCAGAACCAACTTAATAAATATGTTTGTCCTGTCTTGGAATATACTGTCTCTTCATTTACTTCCATTCTTAAATAAGTTGAATGGTTTCATGGATGAAATGTTATATTTCCTGAGATGATCTAGTTGTTTGAATCTCAATCTTACTGATATTTCATGCAACCTACTGTTTTCTTGCTATGTTAGAATGCTCATCAGTTTCATGGTCTCTTTCATTTGCCATCTTATAAAAGAGAAGTGGGACTTCCCTGGCAGCACAGTTGTTAAGAATCTGCCTGCCAATGCAGGGGACATGGGTTCGAGCCCTGGTCTGGGAAGGTCTCACATGCCGTGGAGCGACTAAGGCCATGCGCCACAACTACTGAGCCTGCGCTCTAGAGCCTGCGAGCCACAACTACTGAGCCTGAGTGCCACAACTACTGAAGCCCGCGCACCTAGAGAGCGTGCTCCGCAACAAGAGAAGCCACCTCAATGAGAAGCCCACGCACCACAATGAAGTCCCAATGCAGCCAAAGATTAATTAATTAACTTTAAAAATCACTTAAAAGAGAAGCAATCTTTTCATCTCTGTACAGTGCAAGTGCATTCAGGATATCAAAATTTGCTTTCTGTTGTCGGTTGCTTTTGAGTTTGGACAGACATGTCACATTTGTATGTGGAGGTGGATATATTCCAATATAGTTATATTTGCAACTCATGTGTTTTTTTCTGCTTTGTCAGAAAAGCATCCCTGGAATAAAATCACTCTACAGTTTTACCTGAAGAACGACATTAAGTTTTTAGAGAAAAATGCAAATTCCACTTATACCTCAGGTCGTTGCCTAAGGCAATCAGATTGTCCTTAGCTTTAGTTCTGTTTCTTGTACTCACTGTATCTTACTCTTGTGTCTTAAAGACATTTGCCCTCACATGTTGGTGTGAATTGTCGATCTACATGTAATTATTGTTGGTTTGTTTTTTCTTTATTAAATCTGATACTCAGAAGAAAATATGTATTAAATCAGAGACACAGAAAAGAATGTATATGGTGACATATATGTAGATTGGCTCAGAAAAAAATAAGTGCAATGTATTTTTTAAAAACATGTTTTGGATATCTATGTATTTAACTTCTTTTCTGACCACTGAGAGAGATCAAAAAACCTTTCCATTTTTAAAAATATTGAATGTCAATACTTATTCTTGCTTCAGATTTGTTGAATATTATTTATTATGTCCTTGGGCTTTCAGAGGGAATATATTGACAAGGAATCCTTTATCTTTCTCTCAATGTATTTCTTTTAGTCAATTTTCTTTCCTTCAACTTTCATGGTTGAAATTTCTAAGTTTTTCTGGAGATAAGAACATGGCATTTCTTAATCTTTGCCACTGGAAATATGCTACTATTTTCAAAGCTTAGGAAGATTTTCTTTCAAAACAACCAATTACATTTCAAAAGTTGGTTTTACCCTTGACATGATTCACTAAAGTTGGTTTTACCCTTGACATGATTCACTAATTTTTATATGATACTTCCATTGTAGGGAGATTTTCAAACGTTTTTCTGCTACCACCCATGACAGAAGGATGTTCATGTGTGGGATACTCTCCCATGTATAGTAACAGAGACACGATTAGCATACTGAAGACAGACTATGGCTTTCCATACTTCCCATGCCACGTGTACATAATTTACTGTATGTAATATCACACTATTATAGGATTACAATGAATCCACTCCAATTTATTTTCGAAAAGTATATCACTCACAGATTGTATTATTTTAACCATTATTGGAATCATGTTACTTGCTCAAAATCTCTTAACTAATAGCAATGTATATGACCCAACATCACTTTTGGACTATGGGAGAACCAGTATTCTACACTATTTCCTTATTTCATGACAATTGTCTAATTTATTGGCATAATGTTCATAACAATCTCTTATCCTTTTAGCATCCATAAGACCTATCCTCTCTTTCATTACTATCATTGAAAATTTGTGTTATCTCTCTTTTTCCTTTCTGGCTAGGGAGCTTATCTGTTTTATTGATCATTTCAAATAAACAGTTTTTGGTTTCATTGAATTTCTCTATTATTTGTCTATTTTCACTTTCATTGATTTTTACTTTTATCTTTATTATTTCTTTCTTTCTGCTCATGTTGAGTTTCATTTCTTCTTTTTCTCATTTCTTAGTTGTTTTTCATTCTTTAAAGTATCTTAATGCTATAAATTTCCCTCTAATTTCTGTTTTACCTGCATCCCACAAGTTTTGATATGTAGCATTTTCATTATCATTTAATTCAAAGTAATTTCTAAATTTCTTATGGGAAAGTTAGACCCATGGGTTGTTTAGAATGTGTTGTTTAATTACCAAACATGTAGGGATTTCCAGATATCTATTTGTTATTAATTTTTAGTTAAATTCCACAGTAGTAAGAGAATGCAGTTTGTATAATAGTAATCCTTTTAAATTTATGAAACTAGCTTTATGGTCCAGAATGTGGTCTATCCTGATAACTATTCCATGTGCACTAGAAAAAAATGTATTCCACTGTCGTTGGGTGGAGTCCTTTATAATTGTCAATTAGGTCAAATTGATTGATATGGTTATGTCAAGTCATCTGTAATCTTTCTGTCCACCTGTGCTATCAATAGAAGAGTGTTGAAATCCTGAAGTATAATTGTGGATTTGCCTATTTCTCCTTTCAGTGCTATTAGTTTCTGCTTCAGCCCATTTTGAAACTCTTCTCCTCAATATATATATAGGTAGGATTCTTACATATGCTTGAGGAGTTTTTATCTTTATGAAATGTGCCTCTTTAACACTCCTAATATTCCTTATTGTGTAGTCTGTTCTGTCTGATAATATTGCCACTCCAGTTCTTTTTATCAGATTTATTGAGGTTTAATTTACATACAATAGATTCACCAATTTTAAGTATACAATTTGATAAGTTTTGAGAAATATATGCAGTTGTGTAACTATCATCGCAATCATGATATCCAACTTTTCCATCACTCCAGGAAAGTTACCTTCTACCTCTTTGCAGTCAATCTCTTCCCCCATCCCTGGCAGCTGACATGCTTTGTTTCTATAGTTTTGCCTTTTTTAGAATGTTATATAAAGAGAATCACAGCTATAAGTAGCATTTGAGGTGGGGTTTCTTTGATGTAGCATAATACATTTGAGATTCATCTATGAAGTTAGTTCCGTCCTCGTTATTGCTTAGTAATATTCCATTTTGTTTATCCATTTACCGCTAGAATAACACTCTTCCAGTTCGGAGCCACTATATAAATCTATTACAAAATGGGAGGACAAAGTTTTGAATGGAAGTGTGTTTTTATATATTTCTTTTGTTTAAATATCTAGGTGTGGTATTGCTAGATATGGTAAGACTAGCATTTGAATCCTGACAAAGATAGTCTTGGGCTGCCTTTCTTTAGTTGTCAAGCTTCCGATTAATGCTAGAATCAGTCCCAACAGTTACAAAATCATGATTCGTACTCAACACTGTACCAGGTGAAAGAGAGTACACAATAAAACCTTGATATCTATAGGTAGACATTTTAAAGCCTCCAGGCCTAACAGAGGTCACCTGTAGCCAGGAAACATGGCAAGAAAATTCACAAATGAAGTTCTGATCTTGATTGTACCGTGAGAATTTAAAAGTTTTTTTAGGTTAAGGTAAATAACAGTCTTTGAAAATGTCAACACGTGAAACTTTTAGCATAGCCAAATCCCTGTTTAGAAATCCATGTATACAATTCAAATACACTTAAGACATTCAAACACTCTATTTAATTGGCAAAAATTACTTAGGGGTACAGAGTTTTCCTTGCACACCTAAATGATTACTGTGCGTATGATCTGGGACTCGATTGATGGTTTTGTCAATTACTCGTCCTTGTGGTAGACTTCAGTATGCGTTTCAGACCAAAGTGGCTAGAATTACCTGCCCACCCCAGATCCCAGCTAAAAGAGAGACAAGTAGAGGAGCTCCAAGGAGTTGAGGACGCACAGGTAAAGGGCGCGGTTGGCCAGCAGAATCTGACATTTTAAATCGCCCTGCCCATCAGGGCCTCTGCTGCCTTTGACGGGTGGGCGAGTCAGAGGTAGGGGAGAGCTGGCTGGGCTTTGCCAGGCAGCGCGGGACGACGCCCCAGCCGCGGCCTTCACGGCGCTGAACTCCAGGAGCCCACTTGCCCATCTGCGCCAACGCCCCCGGCGCCCCCGGCGCAGCCCGCAGTCGGCCGGCAGGTGTGCGTGGTGCGCGCGCACGCAGTGCGTGCTGGGTGCGGGTCCCGCGAGCCGAGAGGCAGCTGGGCGCCTGGCGGAGGGTGGCTGGCTGGGTGAGTGTCGCCCTCCTCGCCTCCCCGCCTCCTTCTCTCCTCGCGCCTGCCGGGGATGCTCGCGCGCGGCGCCCCCTTGCCTGTAGGCTCGCGGCCCCGGGGGGCGGCGTGTGTGAGTAGCTGGGAGGGGGCCGCGAGGCGCTGCGTGGAGAGCTCGCCCGGGTTTGTCCGCCGCCGTCACCTGACTCGTCGGAGCAGCCACAGCTGAGGTGGGGGCGGGGATGGGGACGCAGCGCGGAGGGCTGGAGAGGCACGGCGGCGGGCGGGTGCGGCTGGCTCCTGGGGCCACGGGCGGCGGGCGCAGGGACCGCGGAGCTGAGGGCGGGGGCCGGGCCAGGGCCGGAGGCGGCGCGCCGCGGACACCGGGTCCGCTCGCGGCCGCTCACACCCACCCGACGCGACTTCCCTCGGCGGCCCGGGCTCCGCTCATCCTGCGGCGGGCGGCGCCGCTCCCGGGGCGGGGTGAGTACCGCCGCCCAGGCTCGGCCCCCTCCCCGTGCTTGGGCCGCGCGGGGATCCGGAGAGGATAATCCTGGGGCGCGGAGAAGGGCAGCGGCCGGGTGACAGCTCCGCGGCGCGCTCGAGGGCGGGCGGGGGGCTGGGCTGTCAGCCCGTCTCTGCTCCGCTGTCAGGAAGGGCGAGGCGCTGCGAGACGCCGGCGCCTCCGCGGAGCCCTGGGGCGGCCCCTGCGGCGGCGATTTGGGGGCGAAGGGAGGGGGTCCGGGCGGAGGGCCTCGGCGGGGCTTTGGAGACCGCGGTGAGGAAGGAAGGGGAGGCGGGCGCGTAATATGGCGCAACGCTAGGATAATCTCTGCCGCGACCGAGGGAGGACGAGCCAGTTGCTGCAGCAGCGCGAGGAGGAGGGAGGCGGCCAGGGCTTGCGTATGCTATCCATTCTCCGAAGCCTGCGGGCTGCTAGGAGGAGACGCTGCGGCTGGGAGGCGAGAGGTGGGCACACGGCGGGCGCGGCGCCCAAGGCATAACCCCGACGCACGCGGGAGCTGGTCTGGCACCCGAGATAGCTTGCAGGGGAAGTGCTGATGGACGGGGGGGGGGGGCGCGGAAGGGTGAGGCGGGCAGCATCCGGGGGGAGGGGAGTGGGGGGGGGGGTCGGTCGGGGACATTGGCACGATGCTGGCACCGGACTCGCGCTAGTCTCGCTCAAGATCTCCTAGACCGCGTCGTTCGAGCGGGGCTTAGCGCGGTGCTGGCTCCGGGGAGGTGGTACCGGGGCGGGAAGGAGAAGAGAGCCGCCATGCGGCTGGAGGAGGCAAGGCCTGGGTGCTCAGAGGGTCGGGTCTGCGGCTTAAAGCAGGACCATCTCCCCCTTTTTCCCGCAGAAGAGGAGGCGGTAGACGCGGCCGGAGAAGATGTCGGGCCAGACGCTCACGGATCGGATCGCCGCCGCTCAGTACAGCGTGACAGGCTCCGCTGTAGCCAGAGCGGTGTGCAAAGCCACCACTCATGAAGTGATGGGCCCCAAGAAGAAGCACCTGGACTGTAAGCATCTCTTTATATAAGTGGGACATGCGCACGGCCGAGGCGCGGTGGGTACGGGCGGCGCGGCCTGCGCTCTCGGTCGATAATGCTGCAGCCTTCCGACCTACCAGCGGGGCTGCCCCTGGGCTCGAAATCTCCCACCGTGGAGGTGTCGCCTTGGGTCGGCCCTGAAACCTTGTCTTTGAGCCATTTTTTTCTCCTGTTGACCTCCAAGGTTTTGCTGGAGAAAAAAAAAAAAATTATATATATATATATAGATTAATAATTTGATACCGAGAAATTGTAAATTCAGGGTTAGGCGCTTTTCACCTCTTTTTTTTCCCCCCCTTTCTCCACCCCCCCCTTTTCCAGTCCACGTTAGAGGAAATCAGGGGTTACACAGTAACCCCAAAAATGGATTCATGGAAGGTCAAATTTATCACCCTAGTTGTTTCCTAAATACATTTTGGGTAGTTTTGAAAGAGTGTCATCTTTTTCGGTGCTGCTGCTGAGATTTGGTGCTTGAGTGTGTGTTGTATGTCACCACACCAAACTGAAATAAATTCCAGCTCTTGAATGAGGAAATTGCACATCATAGATAATGGAGATTTCATTTTACCCATCCTGGCACACTTCTTTGTCCCATTCTCAGGAGCTGCTGGGCAGAATGGCCATGCAGTGGACACAAAATGGATGTGCTTTCCCAGCCTTAGAGATGGTGCAATTTTAGATGAAAACATTCAACTTATAATTTTTTTTAAAGTATTGGTTTTTTGATGGGAAAAGGCTTTAATCTAGTTTGGAATCTATATATTTCTGAAGTAAATATTTCATTTGATTAACATAGTAAATGTTTAGTTATTGAAGGGCAAATGGGGACACTTAGAAAAAGGCTTTCACCTGCTTTGAGTAGTGAGGTTCCTTATAAGTAAGGCTACATCAGAATATATTCTGTAGTTGCTGTTCAGTCTTTTGGGACCTGTTTAGGATCTGTCCTGCTGTGGCGTTCGTTTGTAAAGGTCAGTGCTGGCATGAAAGACACAGGCAGGTCTAGCCATACCCATTTCCCATCTGGCTTCCTTTGCCCATTTTCTGGTTTTCTTATGCTTGAGGCCTTCCCCAGTGTCTGCCTTGTGCAGCTGAGAAAATGGCACCACTGTTAGAATTGACTCTGGTCCTTTTACCTGTTTAAGCAAAGCTTGATGAAGCTTACAGCTGGATATTATTGTAAGGGTTCTCCAGCCTTGCGAACCTGTTGTCTCATAAAATTGAATAATTTTGCTACTAGAAGCTTGCCTGAGGGGGAAACACCATTACTCTTTTCCTGAGGGAATTTTCAACAAAATGTGTTGATTATGGTATCGTGTGTTATACATGCAGTACAGGGTGAGAGAGGTGGCCACGGCCCCTAACAAAAGTGGAAATTATAAATTCATGACCAGCTCGTTTTGCTGCAGCGTGCTGAATCATTTAGCCATCTTTGATCAGTTTCCCCAACTCTGGAAGGATGATTCATGTTTTAAAGGTAGGTGTAGGTGTAGCAAATCCTCATAATAAAAAAGCTATAGGTTATGGATTTGCTCAATGGTTTGAAAATGATAGATCGATATATTGATACATTTCAGAGAACACTTACAGGTTTGAGCATTTCATTAAACATGATTCAGATAAAGACTGACTTTTCCATATCTAGTTAGTCACCTTAATCTTTAGATCTTGAAAAGTCTTTTATAAACTTTCCAGGTGGGAGGTTTTTCAGTATCTCCAGCATATGTTAGTGAGTGAAGTGATTCTGAAGATGTGGAACATAGGGGGAAGATTCCTTATTTAAGGAAAGCAGCGGAAGTAGGAACTGGTATTGAGTTAAGAACACGGATAATCATAAGAGCTAAACATTTATTGAGCAGTTACTATATGCTGGGCACTGAGCTTTACATTATTAATTTATCATCACTTAAAAGGTTTGGGGAAGGTAATTAACTTTCATACCTTTTAACCCCTGCACTTAACTGCCATCTGTGGTTTATTTAGTAATATTCTCTGATAGAGAGGGGGGAAAAAGGGAACCAAGTGAGCCTGAATGGTCTAATCTTCAGAATACCCATCCTGTTTGCATGGCTTTATGTGAAATTGAGCATCACAGCCCCACACACTGACTGTAATTTCTATGATATGCGTGCAAAAATGTTAATTCTGTCATTTAAAAAATGAGCAAAAGCCAGGCACTGAGGAGTATTGGTCTTTCTTTTTAACATTTTACTTTTCCAATAAGACATAAAATAAATTATCTTCACTTAAAGCCAACCTTAGGGTAGAATTTGGAAAGATAGGTATCAAGTTACTGATATGTCCTATTTTAAGAAAACATGATATGGAAAGTCTGAACATATAAATAATGTTGTATGTATATGTACTGCAAGAGGGGATCTTTGCACAGAATTCTTTGTAGTGTTCCTTTAAGTAACAGTAGACTACCTTAGTAATTTATTCACAGGTGTTCCAGTAACACACCAGTTTTAAAAGTGAGTTACACCAGTTATTAAAACATGCAAACATATAACTAAGTTTCACTATAGGCACTGAAATAATCTTAAGTTTATTTAGTTTTGAAAATATTAAATACTAGTTAGGAGGAAAAGAGTGCAAAATGTAGAGTTGGGGATTTGAAACCAAAAAAGTTTTGTTTTTTTTAAAATTTCTCTTGTAAGTTTATTTTCAATATTCATAACGAAGAGCTTCCTGTTGTTTAGCTGGTATATAGGTCTTTTTTTTTTAACATCTTTATTGGAGTATAATTACTTTACAATGGTGTGTTAGTTTCTGCTGTATAACAAAGTGAATCAGCTGTACATATACGTATATCCCCATTTCTTCTCCCTCTTGCGTCTCCCTCCCACCCTCCCTATCCCACCCCCCTAGGTGGTCACAAAGCACCGAGCTGAGCTCCCTGTGCTGCTTCCCACTAGCTATCTGTTTTACATTTGGTAGTGTATATATGTCAGTGCTACTCTCTCACTTCGTCCCAGCTTACCCTTCCCCCTCCCTGTGTCCTCAAGTCCATTCTCTACATCTGCGTCTTTATTCCTGTCCTGCCCCTAGGTTCATCAGAACCATTTTTTTTTAGATTCCATATATATGTGTTAGCATATGGCATTTGTTTTTCTCTTTCTGACTTACTTCATTCTGTATGACAGACTCTAGGTCCATCCACCTCACTACAAATAACTCAATTTTGTTTCTTTTTATGGCTGAATAATATTCCATCGTATATATGTGCCACATCTTCTTTATCCATTCATCTGTCGATGGACACTTAGGTTGCTTCCATGTCCTGGCTACTGTAAACAGTGCTGCAATGAACATTGTGGTACATGTCTCTTTTTGAACTATGGTTTTCTCAGGGTATATGTCCAGTAGTGGGATTGCTGGGTCATATGGTAGTTCTATTTTTAGTTTTTTAAGGAACCTCCATACTGTTCTCCATAGTGGCTGTATCAATTTACATTTCCACCAGCAGTGCAAGAGGGTTCCCGTTTCTCCACACCCTCTCCAGCATTTATTGTTTGTAGATTTTTTGATGATGGCCATTCTGACTGGTGTGAGGTGATACCTCATTGTGGTTTTCATTTGCATTTCTCTAATGATTAGTGATGTTGAGCATCATTTCATGTGTTTGTTGGCAATCTGTATGTCTTCTTTGGAGAAATGTCTCTGTAGGTCTTCTGCCCATTTTTGGATTGGGTGGTTTGTTTTTTTGATATTGAGCTGCATGAGCTGCTTGTATATTTTGGAGATTAATCCTTTGTCAGTTGCTTCATTTGCAAATATTTTCTCCCATTCTGAGGGTCGTCTTTTCATCTTGTTTATGGTTTCCTTTGCTGTGCAAATGAAACCAAAAAAGTTTTAATTAGTTTGATATGTATATAACTTTGTAGTTTGGAGTTCAGATCAGAAGGTTGTAAGAATAGAGTTTATGGCTCTGTGATTTTCTTTTTTTAAAGACACTGGGTTAATTGAATGGGCTCAGAATCTTTATGAAATGTGTACTTAATATTATTTAAAGTACTGGTTTAGAAGATAATTTTTTTCTCTTTGGGTTGGTAGGCCACAAAAATTATTGTTAACTATGGTAATTTATAAAATGATGCTTAATGATATATGATTTATACATTTGAAGAAATGATTTGTCAACATCTGGAGGCAGAATTACATGTAGTAAGAAGGTAGAGAGATAAGCAAACTCTAGACATATATTCTCATATATTTTGTCCTTCTTTTCACTCATAGTATGTTTCTTGGAGGAAAAAAATGTATTCAGAAAAGCTTGACCATAATCAGCAGTTATAGATGAAATTTAAGGGCTATGATTAACCTTAATAATTTAAATAAGGATTATATATTTTAAGGTACTTTTGGATTATATAAAACTTTTATTCTATACTATAATAAGATTGCCCTTTGCACATGAAAATTAAACACCTAACCAATGTTAGTTTAACATTAGTTTTTCTGGATCCATCTGTACATTTTCACTTCCTTTCCCTTTAACATTGTGTACCTATTTGATAGCATATGAAACATCCAGACTTGTCAAGCATTCACCTTCTTGATTGCGTTACATTACATACAAAATGTAAACTGTTTTACATTTCCATTGTTTTTCCTTTTCTGTTTTGTAGTTGATGGCCTAAGGGATAGCCCACGTCAAATAATAAAGTAACAGGATCCAGTAGGGCACCCAGTGCTTTCCCAAGCGCTGCGTCAAGGTTAAAGAACAACAACAAAATAGAGTTGGCCCAGAGTAACACCTGCAGGGAGAATTTGGGAAGTTTTACAGCCCTGTATAAGATTCATTTTGGTTAATTGCTCTTATGAACAGTTTCTGTGTATGCTATACTTTTAAAATACCCTATTTAGGATTGTCAAAATTCCAAACTTAGACGTTACTATCAACATCAAACCAAACCTTATAAAAAGCCAAATCAGTATAAAAGCCAATCAGCCAAACCTTATAAAAGCCAAACCTTATAAAAGCCAAACCTTATAAAAAGCCAAATCAGTAATCCTACTTTTTTCCATTCTAAACCTCTTGTGAGTTTTTAATAATGAGCTTACCCTACATAATAAGCAAGTAATTCAAGTTCTGAATCTTATGTTTGAGAGATATTGGCATTTTATAAATGATTCTTTTCCTCCCAAATTAAGAAAAAATAAGATTGTATTTCTTTTTTTTTAAATCAGACTATCTTTATTGGATACCTTTTTTTTATATATATACGTTTATTTATTTATTTATTTTTGGCTGCGTTGGGTCTTCATTGCTGCTCGCGGGCTTTCTCTAGTTGCAGCAAGTGGGGGCTACTCTTTGTTGCGGTGCGCGTGCTTCTCATTGCGGTGGCTTCTCTTGTTGCAGAGCACGGGCTCTAGGCATGCCGGGCTTCAGTAGTTGTGGCACGTGAGCTTCAGTAGTTGTGGTTTGCGGGCTCTAGGCGCGCAGGCTCAGTAGTTGTGGCGCACGGACTTAGTTGCTCCGCGGCATGTGGGATCTTCCCAGACCAGGGCTTGAAACCGTGTCCCCTGCACTGGCAGGCGGATTCTTTTTTTTTTTTTTTTTTTTTTAAATTATTATTATTATTATTTTTAAATTTTATTTATTTATTTATTTATTTATTTATGGCTGTGTTGGGTCTTCGTCTCTGTGCGAGGGCTCTCTCTAGTTGTGGCAAGTGGAGGCCACTCTTCATCGCGGTGCGCGGGCCTCTCACTATCGCGGCCTCTCTTGTTGCGGAGCACAGGCTCCAGACGCGCAGGCTCAGTAGTTGTGGCACACGGGCCCAGTTGCTCCGCGGCATGTGGGATCTTCCCAGACCAGGGCTCGAACCCGTGTCCCCTGCATCGGCAGGCAGATTCTCAACCACTGCACCACCAGGGAAGCCGAAGCAGGCGGATTCTTAACCAGCGCGCCACCAGGGAAGTCCAAGATTGTATTTTTTACAAGAACATCTGGTAAAGGGAATGGGTGATACAAGACTATGTTTTGATTCGAGACAAATATTGGCAAATGACCACAAAATTCCTACTGCTTTTACTTTATTTATAAAATATCTGCTAATAAGAAATTTTGTGAGTAAACATAGAATGAAAATTTAAACTTAAAAATTTATTTGCTTTACATAAGCTTCTTTAGGAGACAGTATATAAAATATATTTCAGTTTAGAAGTGCTATTTGCACACTGATTCAGTTGATACCATATCTATCTTTGTGATAACTTATAGAGCTTTCTGTAATGCTAGTATCAAAAACGTAAGCTTAGTTTATTGAGTAAAATTAAGTTGGAACAGTGTATAAAAGTTTACTGAACACTCGGGTAACTTTCAATATGAGAAGTGTACTAACCTGCTGTAAATATATTTTACTTTGATTCCAGTTCTCATTTAACCATTTGTTACTGTCTAAAGAAACCCTCTAATTTTCTATACCGAGGCATACTCTGTTCCTCCTCCTTGATTTCACCGGAAGCCTCAGCCCGGGTGGAGATGGTTTAGAACAGTCTGTGTTATTTTTTAGGTAGTCAAGAAGAGATGAGGGAAATAGACTTCTGAAAAACATTCAAGCTGAGTATCCTTTATACCTTAAATCTGAAGGGGTCCAATCTGTGTGGTCCTGTGACATTCTCAGGTGATGTTCAGCGTCCCAGGAGGGGAGAAAAGAGATCTTGTGAAGTTTAGGGGTTAGCAGGATTAGGAAAAGAAGAGTGGCAAAGACTCTTAGGTGTATCTTTGGGTCACTTTAGATTTTTTTTTTCCCGTTTGAGATCAATGTGGTTAACGGGTACTTTCTTAGAAGCAGTATAAAATTGGTAACTCAAATCAATTTTTTTAGAAGTTACTCTAGTGATTTAAAAGATTGTACACATGGAAAAAGATGTAAAACTATGTACGTAGTAGGTGAATTCATATCTTAATTGCAATATTAGCTTGATGCATTTTAGATTAAAATCTAGATTTTTTCATACATTGCCATATTAGTTTTAACGTTTAACAAATGGCTCCTGAAGTCTTATTTGAAATTTAATCTGTGCACTTAGTTGCCATGGATCTTTCCCTTAGTTTTTCACAAGTAAATATCCTTTAAATATCTTACCTCTTCTCTTCAAATTGATTGATCCTGGGATAGGGTGTTCTTTGGAGCTTATCTTGGTTTCAGTAACTTGGTAAAGAAGGTCAGAAGTGGCATATAACCCTGTTCCCTGAGGGCCGAGGATGCTTGAGTTGTATTTTAGGTGACTCAACTCCTGAGCCAGCAACTCCTGAGAGAACCTTCAATATAATTTTAGTGCAGTTAAATAATTTGAAAAGCCACATTTCTTGCCATTAAAAATATTTATTCTTCAGTTTCACTTTGTAAAATTCCTTTCTCTTTACAGAGGAATATATTGTTTGCTTGTAAGGGACATGTTGACTCTCTGTTTTTTCTTAGGTGTTTATGTAACATAGAAGTTCATCTTTTGTTCCTCACAGAGGGAAGAATAGTTGAATGGCATACTCATTGTCAATTGCATGGTGACCTATAAGTGCAAAATGATGGTGTCTTCCTTGGAGCAGTTGGGTGAAAGCACAGATCAGAGTGAGAATTGTACCCTGAAGCCCACAGCCCTTCTCTAGCTGTTTGTTTTCCTGCTCTCTCTTCATTTGTCCCAAGTGTGTGAGGATCCCCCTGTCCCCCCTCCCTGCCCTCCCATGTGTACATAAGTTTTCTCTATTATGCATCTTTAAGAAGGGTCTAGTGTCTTCTAAAAGATTTTGTGATGTGCCATTCCTGGCTACCTAGGAGAGAGAAGCTAGATCTTTGCTTTCTGTGGTTTTGCTTTGTGGCCCGATTATTTGATTATTCTCCTAGGGTTAGCACTTTTATTTTAAGATATAACTCTCCTCCTTTCTGCATCAGTTATTCTCTCTGTCATCCGTATCTTTAACCTCTCTCTCTAGCTCTCTTATGAAATTTTCGAGTATCTCCATTGAAAACAAACAAACAAAACCTCCTACACACAGCTCTCCTTGGACTCTATGACCTCTTCTAGCAACCAACCTGTCATCCTTTGCTTTTCTTTCACAGCCATGCTTCTTGAAAGAGACACTCACAATTCCAAAGAAAACAAGCACAGCTCTAGCTTACTTTGGGTATTCTGTGTCTTTGGCTTAATTCATGCATGAAATATTAGAAACTTTGTGAGGTGCCAGGTATTGCCCACCCAGTTGCCCAGGCCACTGACCTGAGGGTTTTCCCTCTTCTCTCAAATTCAGTGAGTTACCAATTCTTTTAAAACTCTCTGACCTCTCCTTCTTTAGCTGTCTTCTGCCTGGTTTTGATCAGTAATAAGCCTTATCTGTAAAATGATTAGTAATAGTACCTACCTCATATTTGTTGAGGAGTAAGAGAGAGAGTACATGTAAGAGACCCAGCCCAGAGCTTGACACACACACCTGCAACGAACATCAGTTATTACTACCACTACTGTAGTTAACCATTACTAGTACAATTGCTGTTGTTGCCACGACTAGTACCATTACTGCTACTCCCACCACTGTAACAACTGATGCATGATCCTTACTAATTTGCCCTTACTGTGCTTGTTTTTCGTCTCCTTTCAATTGCTTCAGGTTTTACTTTAATTCTAACTTTCCCCTTCTTTAGTTAGGAAGCTATATATACGATTTCAGTTCTTTTAGTGATTGCCCTTGAAAATTTAGTATGCATTCTTAAAGTCTCACGTTGATCAGTATCTCTTTTTTTTCCTACCAAAGAAATTTAGAAACTTTTTATTTTTGCCATGAAGTGTGTTTTATTGTCATTAATCATGCAAACAATTTTCTATAATATCCCAGAGCAAACCAGAGAATTTGGCAGTTCTATTAGAGGATCCCCTCAGAGATCCACAGGCCGGTGGCATCGGCACAGAGTGCCCGGGTTCCCAGTGCAGCTTGTTGCTCGTGCCCATCTTGCAGGTGGCTGTTCCTCCACATCACGACTAGGGTCTCCAAGATGATGGAGGCAGAGAATCCTCCAGGTTCTTAGGAAATCTCACTTCGCTTGCAGGGTGTTCTTCTCCTGCATCTCCGTCTTCTTTAGCTTGGCCTTATCAAAGCTCATGATTTCTCTCATGTCCAGCTTGTCTGCCATTTTCTTAAAACAATCTTAGGAGTTCCACTCCAAGCCTGCGGTCCCGGTGCTCCCACTCGCGTCATGGCAGCAAGAGAAGAAACTTAGACATTTTGAATTCCAGTCACCCACGTTTTACTTATATGCTATTATTGTCCAGGGTTTTAGTCTGCCATTGTTTTAACCCCCAAAGCCAGACATTATTACTTCATACAGGCAGTGTTTATTTAGCTGAATCCACCTTTCCTTCATTGCTCACCATTCCTTGATCATGCCTAGGATTTCCTTGAACTATATCTTTTTGAAGCTCTTTCAGTGAGGCTGTTTAGTAGTAAACTCTGTTTTTGTCTAAAAAAAAATCTTTATTTTACCCACATTGCTGAAGGATAGTTTATCTGGATATACAATTTTAGATTGAGTTATTTTCTCTTTAAAGATAATATTTGGCTTCCATTGTTGCTCTTAAGAAGTCATCTATTAGACTACCAGCCTTTAGGTAATCTCTGTTTTTGTGGTTGCTTTTAAAATCTTGTGTCTTCTCTATCTATACTGTATGTGTATTTAGACGTAATTTTCTTTTTTATTTACCCTATTTGGAGCTTTATGGGTTTCCAGAATTTGAGAATTCATGTCTCTCATTAGTTCTGGAAAATTCTCCATCTTTGATTGTTGCCTACACCCATTCTCTTCCTTCTCTCCCTCAAACCTGATTATATATATGCTGGACCTTCTCATTACACCCTTATATCTATAAATATACCTTTCATAGTTTCTAACACTTTCTTTACTGTTTGGCATGCTTTGTTTTTCAGATATGTTCCAGTTCTTTAATTCTTTCTTTAGCTGTGTCTTATCTGCTTTTACTCATTCTTAGTTTCTAATTTTATTCATTTATATTTTTCATTTTTGGAGTTTTTCAAAATTGCCCTGTTTGGGGATAACGTATATTTCTTGCTCACATTTTTGAGTTTCTCTTTTATTTCTTTACCATTTTGAACACAACTCATTTTATATTCTGTATCTGTTAGATCTATTACATGAAGCTCTGTTTCTGCTGTTGTTTTTGCCTAACCCTCAGTCATCGTTTATTTCCTTGTGTGTTTTATAATTTTGGACTGTGAGATCATGTTGGCTAGGACTTCATCTTTGGGAATCCTGGAAAGCCTAGGATCACCTAGACAGGATTTGTGTTTGCTTCTGCAAGGTCCCACAAGTGCTACCATCCTGGGAGCACCTTAAGTTGATTTGTGCTCTTGGAGCTTCCCATCTAGTGCAAGACCAGGTCCATAATCCTTATCCATAATTTGAAAATCCAGAAAGCTCAGAAGAATGAAATTCTTTTTGTAAATCATCTGGTGGCAAAACTTGATCAGATATAGCTGTTGTACTACCTACCATGAAGGTTCATATATTGTGCTACAGAAATGTTGTCATATTATGGTGTGTTGTCCACATTATACTGGATTACTTAGTATATGGTATATGCACCACATTACTTTTGTAAAATCTGGGAAATCCTAAATTCTGAAACATGTATCGCTCTAAGGGTCTTGGTTGGAGGAATGTGAGTCTGTAATATGAATTTGAATCACAGACTCGGGCAAGGTGAAAAGCTATGTTTACAAAATGCCCCAGAGATTTTTTTCCCGCTGACATCTACCAAGAACCTAGGTTGAGTGAATTGTTTTCCTCTGGTCTTCCTTTGCTTGAAGGTGTTCTTTGTTGGTTTTTTTCCTCCTAATTTTAGTAAGGGAGTAACTCTTTGAGGATCCCAGCTCTATAAGGAGGTCTTAGTTCCAATCAGCCATCTTGCTTAGTCCCAACGATCTTGTCTTCTATTCCCCACAGGGTTGTTAAAATCTAAGCCTCTGGCTGCTCAGACTAACACATGGCCTCAGGGCAGCCTTTTCTTAAGTATGAGTTTACCATGTGGTTTTCTGCATCTTCTTTCATTTCTGGCCCTGGGGATTGCTTTTATTTCCTCATGAGTACAGCCAAATGGGTAGAAGATGCCTGTAATGTTTATCTAAATTATCAGGTGGTTTTTTTTCCTTGATAGTCCACCTATATGCTAGAAACGGATCCAGCCTGTTTTTCCCATCCTCTGTCCTCCCACTCCTTTTACACACCCCCTTTACACACATTCCAGAGCAGCTCTGACATTCATCAGCTTCATGATACTGTGCATTATTTTGGGGCCTTTGTACACGCTGCTTCTGTGTTTTAATGTATATTTTAAAATCTCATGTCTGAAACCTAGCTTCACTCACTCCTTTTCAGTAGGTCGATGGCACCCAGTGCTTCTGTCCCTGTCATCTCACTCGTGGAGCTGTGGTGGGTTTGGTGGCTTCCTCTGACCTGCAGTTTTGTGAGGCTGCCTTATCTCTAACACCAAACATAGCATGGTAGCATGTTTAGGTAAACATTTGCTGAGTGGTTTTTTATTACATCTTTCCTAAATTTTAGGCCCTTTTTTTTTCCTTACTATTTAAAGATTCTATTTAAAGATTTTACTATTTTATTTAAAGATTTTAATTTTGCTTACTAATCTTTCAGAAGGGCATGGACTTAAGTTGGATCCATTGTCTCTCAAGTTTATGAAAGCAATAGAAATATGATATTGAAGGAAAACAAACAAAAGAATCATTAAATTGCTTAATGTACATAGTTAATGTGCATTTCCTGACCGTCTCTTGACACTTGCATTCTTTTGACATGACAAAAATTTAATTTGGGGAAAATTATAGCCTTGATATGCCAAGTTTTTTGGTTGTGGATTTAAAGCATATGTACTTCTCTTGGTGCATATCACGAATGATTAGATAGGAGATGATTGGGTATTAATATCAGAGAAAATTCTTCACCAGCATCTTGTGTGTGCAGATGCATTTGCTTTGGTTTTTTTTTGAGCTGGATACAGTTGGGTAGCATTGTTCTTCAATAGCCCTTTTATAATTTATAACTGCCTACATTATGAATGGTAAGGGTATTTATGGAAGAAAAGCATTATTTCAAAAGTAGCTACATGTTGTTAATTTTCACTGAAATGATATCATTCACCAGGTGTATAGTGATATGATATTACCATTAACAACTTGAGGGTTTTAGAAAAACAGTGAGGAAAGGAGACAAGCTTAACCTAAAGCTTTGGATTCTCTTGCCTTTGTAAAAAGAACAGTGAATATCAACATATTTAATTTAGCTTTTAATGATCTGTTTGGAGAAATTATAAATTACTTTTAGTATTGAGGCTTTTAGTAGCTTATTAAGCACAATCCCATCATTTGTTCATTTAACAAATGTTTGGGTGTTTACTAAATGCCAGGAATTATTCCAGGAGGCAGGGGTACTATGGTGAACAAGATACATAGAGCTCTTGGCATCAGAGAGCTTGCAACTTAACTAGTGTTGACAGAAAATGCAAAAACTAATTACAGGTGGTTCTAAAAGTTTTAACAGGGGGAGGTGAAGACATCCATGGGAATGCATTGAAGGGGAACTGATATTTAAGCTCAGCCTTGAAGAATGATCATGATTTACCTGGGTGAGAGGTGGACAAGGGCTGCCGCACAGTGTTATCTTGGAAGAGGCTCAGAGCAAGCGAGGCATGTTTTAGGAACTGAAAGAAGTTAAGGGCTGCTGGAAGACTGAGGTTTAGAAGGCTAAGAATGCTGTGAAAGGAAACCTGAGTTGTGGGCAGTGGCAGATCTGGAGGGCCTTCTAGGCTGCAGAGGATATTAGAAGTTGTCCAACTTTTCCATTTTTATAGATGAGGAAGCTGAGTCCCAAAGAGGCAAAAATCACACATTCTATATGTGTTAACACTGAATATTTCTTGGAACTTCCCTGGCGGTCCAGTGGTTAGGACTCTGCACTTCCACTGCAAGGGGCATGGGTTCAATCCGTGGTCAGGGAACTAAGATCCCACATGCCATGCAGCACGGCCAAAAAAAAAAAACCATACTGAATACTTCTTAGCTATCTGTCTGCAGCAGGTACACTAATGGGCCATTGCTTTGTTCACCTAGTTCTGATGGCTGTGCCTATGGCAGATAATACTCTCCATGTGGGGTCATGTGGGAAATGTAAAATATATATAAATATATAATATAAATATTAAGTATTCACACATACACACACACTTGAATTCAAATTCAAATTCACCATAAATGTACACGTAACCCTGGGCACTTCTGACACAGGGACAACCGTGCAGCTGTCCCTGATAAGTGTTCCAAGCCTCATCCTGCCAGCCTGAACCTTCTTACCTTTTTCCTCTCCTTGTCTTTTGCTTGGTTCTTGGGTCCTGGTGCTGACACCAGAGAATGCTGTCTATGCCATTGGTGACAGTGAAGACTATAAAGATTACAGATGTGTAATTTAGTTGAAAGTCTTCTAAAACTATGTATTAAAACAAACTTTAAGGCCATTTAGTTTGGTCTTCTTATTGTGGTGACATAATTTGTAACATTCCTTAACTATCACCACTGAAATAATAGAATTTTGCAAATCAGGCTTCCTAACTATTAAAACTCCAAAACAAAATACCGAAAATAATCCCCCCCCAAAACACCATATATGTTAAGTATATCTAAGTACGTTCATGCCATACTTCACTGGGTTGGTCTCTTAGTCTGTTAACACCAAAGAAAAACACGACAGTTATTAAAATTTAGGTTAAGAAAATATCCAAGTGAAGAATGTTACCTTTCTCCTATTCTTTCCAAAGCCAGTTGCTTTCACATCTCTATCCTTTGTAATTTTTTTCCTCAAGGTAAATATTAAAAAGATATAAGAAAGTATCCTATTGGTTCTTCCTTAATAGCATTTTTTAAAACTTTCTATAATCTCACTATCATCTTGATTAGCATCAAATTATACAGCTTACAAACCATCATCTAGCTAAACACTTCAGTTAGACCATGGCTTAATGAAGTTGTTATTTTTTGTCTCCCCATCACAACAGAGATGCAGCGTGTTCATGTTTTTCTGGTCTCTTCATTAAATATTTTAACATTTGAGATTCTGATTTTGGCTACCCTTGAATGAGCATGAGTGTACTCATGGCAGTTGCCATGGAAGACTGATTTGAGCCTTGCTAATCGACAGGCTGCACCAACAGCTTTTAACACTTGAATCTCCTCTTTGCTTTGTGGTTCTCTAGTTGTTCATTTTTTCCCACAAGAGTTCTCATCATGGTTCCAAAGGAGTCACTTAATTTTTAGTTATAAAAAATATAGTGCATTTTTTGAAGAACAGTGTGCTGCACTAACATGACTATGTCAAGGGTCTGTTCTGCATGTGTGTGTATATATATATCGGTAGAATAGAGATTTGACTTTGGTCCTTCTTGTGGATTGTACTAATCATTTCATGTGGTAATGCTGTGAATTCAGCAAGAAATGCTTCTTCAGTTGAGTTCAGCATTACTTTCTCAGGTGGAAAAAGAAGAGTATGAATTGGGCATTCAATTGGTGGGAGTATAAATTGGTACAAACTTTTGTGGGGGCAGATTGGCAGTACTAGCCAAAACTCTTGAAAATCCTTTGACTCAGCAATTTGACTGTTATAAATTGGTCTCAGATAAATAATTGGAAAAATAGAGAAAAGTATGCATTTAAGGATATTTGTTGCAGCAATGCATACAGGAATACAAAATAATACACCTAAATACTTGATTAAAAAAGGATGGTGTGTGCCAACAATAAGATACTGGGCAACCTTGAAAAATGAGTTTGTTAAAGTATATTTGACATGGAAAGACAGTTTGTGAGATATGATTCAGTTTTCATTTTTTTAGAAAGTATGTATATGCCCATAGTACTTATTTTGGTAGAATATATGCCAGAACGTTGTCTGTGGATGGAAAGATTTTTACTTTCTGCTTCATACCCATATTCATCATGACCGTTTTTTTTTTTTTTTTTTTTTTCATCATGACCGTTTTGAATGTGAGTCACAAGAATATAGATCAAACTATTTTGGCAAACAGCTTCTCCAAAAGAAAGGGACTGTCTTCCTAGAGCTAAAGTTTTAGAAAATCTTAGGGAAGAACTTAGGGAAGAACTTTTTTTAACATCTTCATTGGAGTATAATTGCCTTACAATGTTGTGTTAGTTTCTGCTGTATAACAAAGTGAATCAGCTATATGTATACATATATCCCCATATCCCCTCCCTCTTGCACCTCCCTCCCACCCTCCCTATCCCACTCCTCTAGGTTGTCACAAAGCACCAAGCTCATCTCCTTAGGGAAGAACTTTGATTTGCTTTGCTCAGGTCCTGGTTGACCTGTGAGAGTATGTGGCATGTTACTAATGATTACCGGTCCAACCAGAACTACTTAGTTGGGAACCCCAAGAGCTAGTGGCTTGATACAAGTTTTATTTCTTGCTTGCACCACAATTTGCTACAGATTAGTTCATTCCATCTAGGTGATTTCATCACCTAGGGTTTCAGAGTCCTCCACTGGATTCTATGCATCTGTGTGGTGGAAGAAGGAAGACAGAAAGGGGAGTATTGCAGGGGAAGATTGAGGGCCAGGCCTAGACATCATTTCTGTGTATTTTCCATTGACAAGAATTCAGTGGCCTCACCAAAATGTAGAAGGTAGGAAATGAAGTCTAGCTATGAGTCCAGGAGTAGAAGGAAATGGGATGTGAACACACAATTGTTGACTCCACCATGCCTATGGAAAAAGAAATTGGATTATGGCTTGTCGCCTATATCTTAAAAACACTTATTTTATGCCACTGAGATCTCCAAAGATTTGACTGCTATAGTAATGTCATTCATGTCTAGCAATAAGCTAGTTGCTGTTAATTGTTTTTTCAGTGAGGCCAGATAATTCTGGAAATGGATGACTAATGTCTGGTCAGTAGACTCACTGCATATTCCTCCCTCCTTGGCAGACATTGCAGATTGATGCTGGCACTCTTCAAAGCATTGATTCAGCCTCAAAATGCCATACATATACAATGTTTTGGATTTCTACTGTCAATCGTAGTTGACATTTAAGATGAAACAGATTTGCTATTACTTGTCTAGGTAATTTATCTATGTTAGATACTGAGGCATACTGCTCTCTGGATTTATCTAGACGCCCAGAATTGACATTCAGCTTGGCTGGTTCCTAACCCGGGATTCATCTGCCAGTGATCTTGTCTTTAAAAGCTAGTAATAGAGTGATTTGTGTGGTTAGGCCATGGGGAGAAGTTCTTCCTGGCTCCATTTAACAGCAAAAAGCTATTCTTGATTTTATATTTTGTGTAACAGAGACAGTTATAGCTTTTGTGAGATAAGGAAAGGATGTTTTGGATTTTTGCATAAAATCTAAACTTTCTCTAGGTAGGCATCAAGTCTGATATTAACCAATTGCCTTAAAATATGTTATGCAAAGCATATTAGAATTTTAGTACGGAAGAATTGTCTTTGAGCTGCTGCTTAGGTACCTACATGGATATGGTTTCTTTTTTAATGTAAGTTGATTCTTGATTCACTTGTTTGATGTATAATGTATTAGCAGTCTGTCTTTTCCTGTAAGATTTAAGTGAAGAAAACTAAAGGAGGCCCCTAGGGCTGAAGGGGGTGAGCATTGTGCCTGGCACGTGTACAGGATCAATTGCTGTTTTCCTCACAAACCTCCCTGAAGTTAATACTCTTATCCTAGGGAGGTTGGGAAACTCACCTGAAGTCCCCCTGCTAATGAAGGGAGGAGCCAGGGGTTCTAACTGCAAGACTTAAGGATTTATTTTTCCTTTGTATCGTGTTTTTTGCCTCTTGCCTGTGTCTCTAGTTATCACAAGTCGCAATAATCCAAACCAAACCAAACCAATTAAGATACCATATGATTGTTGTAGGGAGGAAAGACCAGGGTGAGCTCTGAAGGCAGTTCATTAGCTAATTAGCTTGATGGGCAAAAGCCCTGTGAAGGTCCTCTTCTGCCTAATGGGGAAAAAAGTGGAGGGGTGGTTTCAAATGACTGCCCTTAGCCCAGTCTCACCTCTCATCAGTTACGTCTTTTGATGCTTTGCTACTGAAGCCTTTATTGGAACATACTTGTTAATTAAGGACTTCGGGCAGTGCTGGGAGGTACAAGAGGAGTAGTGATTTGTGAAGAGGACCTAGGGTAATTCCAGGCTCTGTTGCTCTCTGGCTGTGATCTTGGCCAGATGAATTTCATTTCTTTGGGCCTCAATCTCCTCTTCTCCAAGGCATCATGGGGTTATGGTAATATTTAAATGAATAGATTTGTTAAAAACATCAATAACAACAATAAACTTCAACCCTAAATGACTCCACAAATTATTGTTATTAGAGGAATAAGCCTTGTGGGCCCCAACAGTTAGCGTCCTAGGAATCTTTCACATACGATGTGCAGCAGTGAATGTACAAAAAGATCCCAGTCTCAGCTGCTCTCTGCATATCTTTGGCATCTGCTTGAGAGATGATAGTTTATTCCTAGAAGATAAGAAAAGAGAATTGGGCAATTAAACCCTCACTGTATGGTTTTCATGATCTTGTTTTTATTCTGTTGACAGATGTTAGTACTAATTATCAAAATATAGGTGTAACTTATGTTTGATTAAAATCATCTACTGAAATAGATTGACTTGATGCTATAGGTTTAAACTTCGCAGTTTTAGATATTAAGCTTTTCAAATATAGTCTTTTAGTAAAAGAGGGTTATTGCTTTAAGAAAGATAATGGTCATTGCTCACTGAAATGTTTAATAAGACAAGAAGGCAGTGATAAAACTGAAAAATGTGGAGTGACTATTGTTGGGTCTAGATTCTTCATGGTTAGCATTTTGTACTATTTTTGGTTTATATTTGAACACATGAATAGAAATGGAGAGACACTAAATATATTGTTTTGCATTGAACATTAATGAATTGAGGAAAGATTTAAAAAATATTTAGAAAAAATTTTTGAACTGATAGCAAAACTGATTTAAAAGTGAGGTCAGTTTCATGGTGAATCTCAATTTATATTGTATGTACTAATAATATTATATTTGAAGGATTTGACAATTTTTAGTACTAATAGAAAGGTAAACAAGACATAGTAGAACCATATAGCAAGATGTAGTCAATAAATAATGTTAAGGATACTGATGTTCGTTGTTTGTATTGAAGACATTTTGAAAAAATATTAGCAGGATAATTGAATCATTTAAAATTTACATATGAGAATTTAGTCCTTATAGCTAACAGTAAGTTGTGTAGTTGTGGTTAGGAATTCATAACATTTAATAAACTAATTGATCAGGTGCAATATAACTTTAGGGAGGTTATAGTATGTCGAGCTTGTCAAAATCTTAGTTAGGTCATAATTATGAGCTATTTTATTTTTAAACATTTTTTGTGTGTTTTTTGTTATATATTTCTAAAAATGTCTAAACTTGGCCAGCCTCTGTTAAGAGTGTGGAAAGGGGGAAGCATTTGTCTTGACTCAGGAGTACCATTTTTTGAATTAAAATTTTAATTTTAAAAACCCAGGAATTAATTATCAGTAGTAGAACATTGGAGTTGAAAAGGATAGGAAATGGAATATTAGCAATGTCTGTACCATAGTACAACTCACTATGTATATCAAATCTTGGTTATTTTATATAAAACTGTGTTATATGATAGTTTAAATGATTTTCTTTATATTATGTGATAGTTCTTAGAAAAATTAATGCCTTTCCCATTCTAATCTAATAATTATTTTTGGACTGTTAGTTAATATAGGAACCAAACTAATACTGCCCATCTCATCTTTCTTACAGTGCATGGCAGAAGAGATAAAATTGAAGGGTATTAGGGAGTGAGATGGAAAAGCAAAAATTGTCAAAGTCGTAAGACTTATCTGTTTTCAGCTAAAGATTCACTATTTCTGTTTCCAGACTTATTCCTATGAAAACACTTGAGGTTTTATACTGTCAGCCTTCTCTTTCCTTTCAGGTATGTCAGTCAGTTTGGATATAACCAACCAAACAAAACAACTGGTTCGGTGTCTCTATTGCTTTAACAGAGAATTGAGTATTTTATTACTAATGTGTAACTGAGCTGAACTGTGTTTTCCTAGACCTACAAACCTTCTTTCAACAAGTGCTTCCTCACTAACTTTGAGATCTTAAAATATGTTCTAGTCTCTTTTGAGTTATACAGCAAGAGAAGAGTAATGAGATCACAGTTCTCATCAAAAACTGTGCTAAAAGAGAGGTACTTCAGAAATGTGTTCCATTTGTCTTAATCACAGTATGATTTATTCCTCACAGAGAGATTTGTTCATCAGAGTAGTATTAGGAATTACTTCCTGGAAAACATTTAAATACTCAAGTTAAGTTATTGTTCTCTGTCCGTAATCATTAGGAAAACCTTCAATATATGATGTTCCCTTTTATCCTTATGTTCAAGAAAATTTACCTGAGAGTATTTTTTTATACTCATCATGAATGCAAAGAAAACTTTAATTGTTCAAAAATAGGGTGGAGTAGAAAGAAGCTGTTAAGATTAATAAAAGTTTTTTAACATATAAAATGAAATTAAATGATGAGAAATGGAAAGGAAGTAAAAGGAAAAAATGAAGATAATGATTGTAAACCACTTAAGATAAAATTTTATACTCTGAAGAAAAGATAGTTAAATGACAGTATGTGTAAGATAGAAAAGAAAGAAAGGTGAGGCAACTGACATGAAGAAGTGGGAGGTTTGAAGACAAATATTTGACATAGATTAATAGAAAATTAAAGATGTCATATTTATAGCCATACTTTTTTGAGGATTGATGTCAAAAATTGTTTTCAAAAAAAATTTTTAACGTCTTTATTGGAGTATAATTGCTTTACAGTGTTGTATGTATACATACATCCCCATATCCCCTCCCTCTTGCGCCTCCGCCCCCATTTGAGGCCTCATTCTTTTTGGTCCTCTTTCTTTTCTTTTCTTTCTTTTTTTTTTTTGTGGAGGATGGGCACCACGCTGCGTGACATGTGGGATCTTAGTTCCCTGACCCGGGATCGAACCCGTGCCGTGCCCCTGCAGTGGAAGCACGGGGTCTTAACCACTGGACCACCAGGGAAGTCCCTGGTCCTCTTTCTTGATCTTTAGATGACAAGAGAGTACTTAGATGACAGAGTAAAGAGAGTACCATCATACTGAAATTGGGTTAATATTTACCAGATTTTAAAAATATTTATCCCAAAGTTATGTGAAAGTTTCCATTTTTTAGTGCTTGTTTTGTGTATACTTTTTCTTATAATCTACCTTTTTTTTTTAAACCATTCTTTGTATGAGCAAAATGTATTAAGATTCATTTATCATTGCTATCTTCAACAAATGTTTACTGAAGACCATAGAATATTCTGCTAGGTGTTGGCTTTCTGGCTCTTATGGTTTTGTAATTTGGCAGGAGAACCAAAGTAGAATTTTGAATTTTGAGGACTTAATTGGATGACTGTTTGAAAGATGTGCTTTGTAGTTTCATAGGCATGTTATAAAGACTTCAGTATATTCAAATACAGAGGATGGCTGATAGTTCAGTTACCGTGAAGGCTGCTCTGTCGTCAAGCTGTCTTGGCCTCCCACCTGCTTCCCTTTCTCTGGGTGGTCCTAAATGTCTTTGTCCCTAATGTTGCAGGTGGGATGGGGTAGGATGTCCTAATCCCTACTCTGAACCTTGATGGGTGGCTCATCTGAAGGTGAAAGATCTTGAATAAGAAGTACCTTTGCTACCTCTGAGCAACACTTAGTTTCATTGGGGAGGCTCAGTTTAGCAAAGACTTTTCCATGAACCTACTGCTTAATGAGATGCTGTGAAAAAATCAGATAAGACACAGCAGCCTCTATTGAGATCCTCATAGGATAAACATGTAAACAGACCAATAATAATACACCATTATAAGTGATATAGTGAAGAAATAACCAATGTACTGTGAGAGCACAGAGGAGGGATGGCCAGTTTTGCCAGAAGAGAGTCAGGAAAGGCTTTTCTGAAGTGGTGATATGTTTGGCTGCATGGGAGACAAATAGGAGTTTGCAAAGAACAAAGAAGCGTGACTAGGCACAAAGTATTTAGTGTGCAATGAAAAGGAAAAAGAAGTAGGGTGGGGCTGTGTAGTAAAGAATCATAGGGGCCAGCCCTAAGTCTTATTTTATAAAGCAGTGAAAAGCCAGTGCAGAGTTTTAAACAGGAGAGTTCCATTATGAGATTTAATTTCTAGGAATATACATCTGGTTATGGAGAAGATGGCTACATTAGGAAGAATGGAGACCAGATGGAAATACTGGAGTGAGTCAAGTGCGAATGAGGGTCTGAGCAAGGAAATTGCGAAGGGGATAAAATGGAGAGGCTAGATTTCAGAGGAAATTCTGCCTCAGAAGCTACGGGAGTGTGTTTGAAGGGTAAGGAGGAAAGATTAGAGACTAGAGAAACCTAAGCTTTTAAGCTGGCTAACCATGGAGGCAAAATTAATGAGTTTGCAAACATCTAGACTCTTAACACTCAGCACATCCAAGACTGACCTGTTTATTTTCCCCTCAAACCCGTTTCATCTCATATCAGTCATCTGAATCTCAGTTGATAGCAGCTTCATCCATTCTGTTGGTTAAGTCATTGAGGTCATTCTCGACTCCTTTCTTTCTCTCCTCCCCTGTATTCTGTTGGTGGGGAAAACCTGTTGCCTCTTCCCATCTGCAAACTTATATTTATCCAACCACCTGTCACCACCTCCTCTGCCAGTCTCAGCCGCCATCATCTCTTTCCAGGATTACTGCAGGAGCTGCCTAAATCTGCAGCTCAAGTGATCCTTTTCAGTGTCATTCCAGTTATGGCACTGCTCTGCTCAAAACCACCATTCCACTCACCCCCAAATTTAAATTCTGATAAATTCATTACAGTCTACGCCCTGTCATTGTTAATTAAATACCTCTGTGGCCAGTAGCTTTTTGTTTTGTTTTGTTTTGTTTTGGCCATGCCACGTGGCATGTGGGATTTTAGTTCCCCAACCAGGGATCGAACCCACACCCCCTGCATTGGAAGCACGGAGTCTTAACCACTGGACCACCAGGGAGGTCCTGGGGCTAGTAGCTCTTAAAAAAGAAAATGGTGAATTTTATTATGAGTTATGTAAATGTGACCAGCTGATTCAGAAAAAACTCGAAGTAATAAAAATAGCACGTAACTAAGGAGCCACCTTACACCTGAGAGACTTCATCTAATTTTGTCTGTTTTGCAAGCCTGGTATAGGAGGAACCCAGATTAGAATCATAAGAAAAAATCAGAGCTGACTATAGGAGATGAAGGAAGACTAGACTTAGGCAATTGAGATAAAGGCAGAGTGCATTCCAGGTTGACAATAAATATTAGTGAATAGGTCCGCTGTCCACCAGGTCCTGTTCTGGATGCTTGGGTGTACATCAGTGAACCAAACAGATGACAATGCTTCCCTTGTAGAGTTTATATTTGAGGTGGGTAAGACAGTCAAAATAAACATAAGCAAATGGAGTTAGATGTTAAAGACAAAAAATGGTCTAGAAACAAAGAGATATGAGAGCACAGATGCAGGAATTCATTGGGTGGACCTTGAGTGTGAAATAAAAATGACTGGATTTTATTTGTAGGTAATAGGCCATTGAAATTGTTTAGAGCAAGAGAACAATCAGCTCAAAGAGATGTTTTTGAGAACCTCAGTCTTGTCGAATGTAGAGAGGGTTGGAGGGAGGGGAATCTACTTGATAGGATTGTTTCAGAAGACCAGGTTCTGAAGGGTTGGTAGGCGGTGTTTACAAGGAAATTGGAAGGAGTGGACAGAATAAAAGACATTCGCAACACTTCGTGTGGTGATCAGGAGAAGGAAAGAGTCAGAGATTGCAGTGCTTCCAAGCCTGGTTTTGCTTGGAATGGTTGAATAAGAAGTTAAGCAGTGTGCGATCATCTTTAATTTACTAAAGTTAGGGATGGTCCCTCTTGGTGTTGAATCTCACTTTAATTCTTTTTAATCACAACGAGATGAATGTCTTTGGATAGGGAAAATCAATTTATGATTTCCTCGATTCTCTACTCTTAGTCTGTGCCAAGCAACGCATTAGGCGTGGCTCCTCCTCCTTCTGTCCTCTGCCAGAGATGAGATGTCTCCCTGTGGGGAAGGAGGCCTGAACCCCCAAGCTGGTGCACCCACTGTGCTTGGGGAAGGCGCAGAGGGCTTTCAACAGTCATGTTCTAAGGGCACAACCAGGCAACTGTGTCCATGTGGGCTGTGTTCTGACCCTTATTATATCTTTCTCTGATGCATAAATGTTGGGTCCGTGGCATCCAATCATAGTTCTTCCCTTATTTACACACTGAGGGACAAGTCTGGCTCCTTTTTCTAACAAGAAATTAGAGCAGCAAACAAGTATGATCTTTAAAGAGAATTTTAACAAGGTCTATGTGGATATTTCTCGTCCTCCTCCCTTTCTTTTGGTCACGTGTTGGTTATCTTCAGGGAAGGAGGCACAGATCTTGTTGCAACTCATTGTAACAATAGTCATCATGGTTTTCTCCATCTCTTCCTTTGAGAAAGAGGAGTCATTATATAGTGGCTCGAGGGTTTCTTGTGATTAATGCCAATGTGATATTAGTTTCTGATTTTCTTAATTAATGGGTAGAGCTCCAAGAATTGGAGTTACTACTGCAGGTTTTTTGGGATAAGGAGAAAAGGAATATTTATTATGTTTCTCTCCAAAGAGTTTTATTGCATATCCACTGTGTTTCAGGGATTTTGCTGGTGAAGCAGAGCTCACATCCTAGTAAAGCATGCAGATATGCGAATTATCCTGCATGATATTGTGAGATGAGCCCTAAAGGTGGGTCCAGAGTGCCATGGAAAGGACTGTGTTTGGTGAAGTCCAAAGAAGTTCACAAAGAAAGCATTGTGTGAGCACCCAGGCTGCGTGGGAGCCCTTGAGTGGACAAGTGGAAGAAGAGAATGCCAGGCCAGGGAACAGCACGTGCAAAAGCACATGGGTGTGCAAGAGCCTGGGGGTCCTGTTTGGAGGCAGGCTGTGTGTGTGAAGAAGTAGCAGGACATGATGGAAGTTGGGCAGCTGGAGGCCTGTGTTAGTCTTTCTCAACCGGGGTAACTCATCTGAACCACAGAACGTAGAACATGATTTAAGTGACTCCTTCCTCAGTTCTCCCAGTGGTGGTCTATAACTAATCTATTCCAGATGCACGCCAGAGACGTTAATTTGTTACGTACAATGGCTGCTCTAGGGCATTGGGGAACCCAGGTTGAAAAGGACAGTATTATATGAAACTGTTCATTTTATCAGTAGGATGACATCACATTTGTATTTAGAAATATACTTTTGAGAGCTGATTAAAAATAAAGTGAGAAAAGGACAGGGAAACAAGTTAGGAGGTAATGGTGAGAGTGATCCTAGTGGAAGATAGTAAGATGATTGAGCAGAGCAGAGAAACAATTTCAGAGATACTTAGGGCTTAGGATCTATATGACTCAGTAATTAAATACAAAAGACAAGAGAGAAGACAAGGATGACGCTGAGGTAGAAAGCTGCGGTGCCTTGTGGATGGCAGCACTGTCATCTGGGCAAGGCTAAGTAGGTTTGAAGAGAAGGGAATGATTTCTGTCTTGCTGGTCCATTTCAGATTATCCAGGTCTAGTAGAAGTACAGGCATGGGAGCGAGTGCTTAATGAGAGAGTCTTGATGAGAAAAGAAAAGTGATCTTGGGGACATCCAATATTTAAGGGACTGGAGGAAGAAGAAGGGCCAGTGATGGAGACTGAGAAGGAAAAGCAGAGATAAGAAAAGGGCGGTTCCCCCAAATCACAGGAAATATGACTTTAAAAACTAAAATTTGGGAGAAAAAAATTATTCAGCGGCACACGAAATGGAATAGGATGGGAACTAGAGGGTGTCCATTGGTTTTGGCAGTTTAGGGGTCCCTGCTGGCCCCGGAGCAGATTCGGTAGCGTGGTGAGGATGATTGTCATGTTGTAGAGACTCCTGTGACTGAGTTCTAGTGGATTCCAGACACTTGAGTGAAGAAATGGAGGGAGAGAGAGAAAGCGTGAGTTCAGGAAATCTATAGAGTATAACACAGGGTCAAGAGAGGGATTTCTTGTTTCTTCGCCCTCCAGAATGGGCTATGTTGACCTTGTTTTTAGAAGATACAGAGGAGCGGGTATGATGGAAAGAATAAAGATATAGACAGAGTGGCAGAGAGGCCGGGGGGAAAGAGAACGCAGACTGAGGTGTGGCCTTAAGAAGGAGGGGAGGACTCGTCTTTCTCCAAGGTCGAGGAGAGAAAGCAGTAGGGTATCAGACCACCAAATGGAAGGGAGGTCCAGAGGGTGTCAGCAGAATTCTAAGGAGCTCTTGTTACCCCGTGACTTAAAAGAACATTCTCGTGTGCTGGTTGCCCGCCCCCCCACTTCTGTGACTTGATCATGGGAGCCCCGTGACCCATGGAGCTGGAAGTTTAAACTCTGCATCTCCACTGGTTTTGAGTCCAGGATTCCGGCCTCCACTCCCCATTTCAGAACATTTCGGGAGGAACGGTAGAGCATGTTTAGTCATCTTCGGTACAAGTTATTGTGTGCAGAGTTGATTGCCACTTAATGGATAACCCTCTAATCTACCTCTCAGCCCTTGCTCTGCAATACAGAATTGCTCCTCAAAGTAGCTACCCTTCATTTACCTGCGTTCTCTACTATTCTTCACTTCCAACAAGTGCAATTGTTTTTCTTTCCTCATCTGTTCTTCCTTTGAAGTTTTCTAACTTTTTCTTTTGCCTCTGAGCTGGCTAGTAATCTTTGTCATATTGTAAACTACAGATGAATCTGAAGTGGACTTTTGTAGATACTAAGACCTATCATTTGTCTTTATCTTGGGGATCTAAATAAATGGGAGAAAAGAGCCGAAGAGAAGCATAGGAAGCCGACATCTTTTTGGGGCCACTGGGTCTTAGAAAAGCTGGAAGGCGATGTATTTTCCCACGGGGTCTGGAAAGGTGGAAAACCTCATCAGAGACAGAGACCGCTCTTGGAGAAAATGAAAATGTGAGTCAGTAGTGCCTGAGGACCTTGAAGTAAAGGGACAGCCGGAGTAGAAGAGTTCAGCAGGATTTTGTGGGAACATAGCATTGTTACAGAAAGAAATGATTATGTTGAATTATGTGAAGTTGCTGGTGGTATTAAACCATTTTTTGATTGACAGAAATGGTAATTTTGATATAGCCCAACTGAATGTGTTCCTGATTCTAAGGACACTTGTAAACTTTAAAATCATAACAATCATAACCCTTTCGAAAGCTGGGAACTGCTGTCCTTGGGTATGTGTGAGAGTTCCTTTTCTGTAAGTCTTCTTTGCTTACAACAGTACATGCTCTCCGTGCATATTCAGTTCTTATAGACTGCTACCCATGCAGCGCGGTCCTTTGCCCACAACTGCAACTGGAGAGGATACTGGTAACAGGCTGGGACAGCTTCCCTGGGGACCTAATCTAGCCTGACTTCAGCTCCTGAGATCTCCAGATTCTTACTCTAGACAAGCAGTTCTTACTAGGGGGCAGTTTTGTCCCAATGGGGAAACTTAGCAGTGTCTGGAGATGTGTTTCGGGGGGTGAGAGGGTGCTACTGGCGTCGTGTGGCAGAGGCCAGGGATACTGCTAAGTATCCTGCAATGCGCAGGGCAGCCCCCATAACCAAGAATGTATCTGGCCCCAAATGCCAGTAGTGCCAAGGCTAAGAAACTTCTTCTAGACTGAGCCACCGGGGAACTTAAGAAAACACACACAAATCATATTTCTTCGTGCTGAGCGTGAAAAGTGTGTAAGGAGATGGGTAGAACTTGGCAGAATAAAGTTTGGAGAATATAATAGAGCAAAACCAATGGCTTAACTATCCTAGATTTCTGAGGCTGCTTGTCTGCAGAGTGCACTCAGAGCGCTTAGACAACAGACAGTTTTGAAGAAGCGTTGGGATCTGGGGTCTCAGGAGTTGACTAACTCGTTTAGCTTTCTGCTGCTACCACCTGTTATATCTGAATTTCTGACCATCTTTCATTCTTCCCTACAGTTACGCATCAGTACATGAAGTCTCAACAGCTTCTCTTCCGTGTCTCAAGAGCAAATGTAAAGCCTTTTTTCGGCTTTTCCTTTATCCCCCCCTCCGCCCCTTTATCCCCTAGGGATTAAGGATATATATGAAGGAGAGGCCTAAATATTCTTTTCATTTCGCTTAAACATTCTTTTTCTCTTTTACTGCAGGAAAGTGATATTACGTATATGTGTTTTTATATAATATATTTATTTATGTGTTGATATATATAATATTTATGTATTAAATAATCCATAAAATAAATATGTATAAAGAACTAGAGTTGTATTCCTTAGTATTTCAGACCGAAAATAGACTTGGGTCTTTTTGAGGGTTTTTTTGACATTTCCTTCTAGGAAGTTCTGTAGAGGACTGTGAAAAATAAAAACAAATATGACTTTGGGTAAGCCAAGGAGATGGGATAGTGCTGGGAGGTGTTGCCAAGGATCCTTGTGTTGTGGAGGAACAGGAGTGGAAAGCACGGAACATCCAGCCCTGTACTAGCCTTGGAGTGCGGGCTAAGATCTTGGGAGAGGGCTTCCCTGGTGGCGTAGTGGTTAAGAATCCGCCTGCCAATGTAGGGGACGCGAGTTCGAGCCCTGGTCCGGGAAGATCCCACGTGCCGTGGAGCAACTAAGCCCGTGAGCCACAACTACTGAGCCTTCACTCTAGAGCCCACGAGCCATAACTACTGAAGCCCGCATGCCTAGAGCCCGTGCTCCGCAACAAGAGAAGCCACCGCAATGAGAAGCCCGCGCACCGCAACTAGAGAAAGCCCGCACGCAGCAACGAAGACCCAATGCAGCCAAAAATAAATAAATTTATATAAAAAAAAAGAACTTGGGAGAAACCCTGAGATTAGGCTGTAGATACAGCAAAGGAGGAAAGTTCTAAATGTCTACAGCAGGAGTTGTCATTTCTGGATACTATTTATTTTTAGGAAACATAAGCTTCACATATGTGAGTGGGGAGCTTGATTGGAATCAGAAAACTGATGCCTTATTTCTGCTGCTTGAGTCCTAACTATGCAACGCTGCTTTTCTCTATGGCTCGAGAGCACTCTAAAAGGAGGTGTTGAATATAAAGGGTTAACCGAGGTTGGAATGGCTGTTCTTTTCTGAGGATGGAATAAGAAGTGATGGGCTGTGGTTAGTGCATGAAGGACTTAGGTTAGACATTTAAAAAGACGTGCAGGGTTGATCAGTGTTGAGATACAGTAATTTACTAACATGGCAAATTCTTCTCCAGACACCCCTAAAATGTTGTTTGGGGATAACTTAAATATAAGCTTTTAATTTTAGTCCAAGTCTCTGTGAAAAACAAAAACAAAACTTAAGGTCATCATGTAAATAGGGCATGAGTTAATTTACCTGACACACTTGAAGACTAGACGTAGGTAGATCATCATGTGGCAGTAGAAGGAACTCAGAAACCCAAGCTGCACATATCTTCTGAAATCTCCCTGGCAACGAAGTCAGCAAAGGCCATCCTTCCAGCAATTACTGCCAGCTTAAAGAACTGGCTAGAGATTCTTTGTGGATTGCCCAGAACACCATGATCTTCTGTTTCAGTGGTTCTGTTACAAATGTCATCTCCTACCTCTGTGATACTGTCTCCTTTTTTGGTATCCTTTTAAAATTCTGTTCATATAAATTGTCATCTGGTTCTTAAGGCACAGAGTTCTTTTGAGAACCCTATGATAATTTATAGAAAACAATTGGAAGAGGATAACATATAAAAGCAATGTAATGTTATGGCTAGTGGACGTATGTGTTTATTTCTACCTCAAGGTTATAGTGTTAATGCCAGAACTAACTGTGTACAAATCCTAAAGGACAAAAATGTAACCTTCCAATTTTTGTCCTAATAATTTTCTACTACCCTAGAGTTAACTGGGGGTGCAGTATTTGGTAAATGGACTGCTTACCTGCCCCCTACCCCCCAATCCCAAGCAATAGTGGTTCATGGCCCTGGATCCAGAGTCATGCAGGCAGGCAGGTGGGCACTTGTCCTGGCTCCTTGAAGCTCTCTGAGTCATGATCCTGCATTTGGGAGGCACGTGGTCAGTATCTCCTCTACTCCAACTGGTCAGAACAATCATAGTAATTTATAATGTTCCTTTTGAAAAGTTGCCTATGCCTGCATCTCAAACCGACCCATGTTTAGAACTCTTTTGGGTATAGTTTCCATGAGGCTTAAATGATTGACATAATTCTTGGGACGTCCTTTTATGTGTTCCACAGACAATAGACCTTCCATCGGATGTAGCTCAACCATTGCACAGGGCATGGGGCTCCCTGTGGATGGGAGTAAAGTCCAAAAAGAGAGTGACAAAGTAGGTGAAAGTAAGTAGAAAGAGAAACAAGAACACGAATGCAAGCGTATGCCTACAGTGCTTCTCTTTCCCAGAGGGTACAAGAGGCACTTCATCCAATTGTTCAGATGCTACAAGCTCATCATTCTTGATTCTTCTCTGTATCTCATGCCTCCCATCAAATCCATTGGCTAATATTCTTGGCTCTGCCTTTGAAATAATCCAGAATCCTACCTTTGGTTTTCCTGCTTCTATCCCATTGTCACACTGATGTAAGCTCACTATCACCTCTCACCTGAACTATTGAAATAGCCTCCTTTATTGTCTCCCTAACTCCACTCCCTCTATCCAGTGTAGGCTCCACATTGCCCCCAGAGCAACTCTTCAAAATATAAGTTGGGTCATATCATTCCCCTGCTCAGAACCCTCTAGTGACTTCCTACTGCATTTTAATGAAATGCCAAGTCCTTCCTGTGACCGATGATGCACTGAGTTACCTGGTCCTGATAATTCTCTGTCTGCCACTCTCTCTGTTGCTTGCTGTTTCCCAGGAACCTGGCTTTCTTGCTGTTTCTTGAATCCGTCAGGCATGCCCTCACCTCAGGGCCTTTGCATTTGTTGTGGGCTCTGCATAGAACATTCCTTCCTCACTGCGTGTAGGTCTCTTTAAATGTCATTTCTGTGGGGCAGCCTTTTCTGATCACCCTCTCTGAAACAGTAACCACTACTACTCTGTGACCCCTTATTTTATTTCTCATCACATTACTTGGCTCTGCCTGGCACATGATGAGCATTCAGTAAATATTTGTTAATTAGTGAATCAGTTGAATTAACAAAATATGCCAAGTCCTTTTTGATCTAGGTAGCCAAAGGGTGACTCTAATTACAATTGTGTGTGTGTATCCATCCCTTTTTGTGTATACTATACTATGTATGTAGTAGAGTATGTATATATGTGTGTGTATAAATGTGTGTGTGTGTGTGAATGTATCTCAACCAAAGTATCTAGCACCCAGCCTGATATATTATCAAAGTATCCATCCCATATAGTGTATCAGGCTCTGTGCTAGATATTTTGCTTGCATTACCCACTTTAATCAAATAGCTCTCAGATAGGTGTCGTCGTTATCCCCGTCATGGTAATGCAGAAATGGAAGTTGAGAGGCAACTTGGCTCAAGGTCACACAGTTATTCAATAACAGATGATAATGGACAGGATGTGATCTGGCTCCAGAACCCTTACTGAGTGACTTGACTATGCTATGTATATACTACATCTCCTAATTTTGAATTTGCCAAAACCCTATAGGGGAACAAATAGGATAAGCAGGAGATTTTTGTAGTATATATTTCTACAAAGGATTACAAAAAAATCACAAGGTATACATATTTTTCTTTGAGATGAAAGATGTTCCCTTAGTGGTTTAGAAATTAGGTTACATTAAAGTTCACAGATAGTAATATGAAATACAAATAAAGTTTTTATTCAGCTATATTGACCAAATTTAGTGAAAAATACTAAAAGCTTACATTTTATACCTTCCTATTTAAAGGATTTGTTTGAAGGATACCTGTTGTTATGTTCTGCAAATCCTATTCATCAAGTTGGGCACATTTACAAAGTGCTCCCCCTTGATCTCTGTAAACCCGAAGGTGTTTATTCTTTTATTTCCTGCTCCATTCATCCTTGTTATCTACACCTAACAGTTGAGGGACATCACTTACCCTTGCTGTCTCCACCTTTGCTGTCGTTCACTGAGCTCTCAGCGCCTCCCCCGCTAAGCCCTCACTAGGTCACTTCATTTCACATGCTCAGCCCTGCCTAGACTTGCCAAGGTTCTCCCAGTACCCCTCCTCAGCTTCTTTTCTTTTGGGATGTCCATGCAGTGTCCAACCACCTCCTTCATATTTTTGTTCTGATTACTGTCTGTGCTACCTCTGAACTTCTATATGCAAAATTCATATCTTATAAAATTATTTCACATTTGTTAGTTCTTTCTGCATGGCACACAGAAACTCTCTTTCTCCTTCCCAAAATATAATTCTTTCAGTTGTACCCTCTATCCTAGTTCCTGTAACCAGCTCACCTGAAACAGAACTTCTATGCAAAAAGCGCTTATCTCTCGAGGGAAGACATTAAGGGGCTGGTGAACACTCTGTAAAAGCTCAGAAGCAACGTGGTTTTGAGGAGCAGTGAGTGAGATGCTGCAAGGATGTTAGAGCTGGAAGGTACTGGAGAAGTCATGGGCCTGGTTCCTTTTGTTGTGTTATGTTCTGTGTGGGTTGTATCACTTAGGTTGCTTTCAGCTGCAAGTAACAGAATACCCTACGAAAGGAACTGACAAGATGATTTACCATCTTCCTTAACAAGAAGTCTGGAGAGGAGCCCGTTCCTGGGTTTGGTTAGGAGCTCAGCAGCATCACCACCGGACCAGATGCTCTCCATAGTTCCCCTTGCCATCTTCAGCCTGTTGGTGAAGCCTGTACTTCTGTGTCACGATGATCGTGATGTCACAGGCATACACAGCTACGTCTACTGAAAGAGAGGAGACTTGTTTCCACTCTGTTAATTGTACAGCTCTGCTCATTCCAAAGGGAAACGTTTTCCCAGGTGATCCAGAAGACTGCCACTCCTATGTCCACGGCTAAGTACAGGGGAAGCAGGGATGGCATGTATCTGGCATTTTTAGGCTTTCTGATGGGCGAGGTGGGCGTGTGGATTCTGCTGGTATAGAAGAAGAGAGAAGGAACTAGCTATTGGTGTGGCAACCATTAATGTCTGCTATTCATAGTGAACCCAAGAAGAGGAGCTTCTGAACCATCTGCATCATTACCTTTTTGCATTGCCCAAATTGGAAGGATTAGTTTCGGTTTACAAATGTTTGAGCTCTCTGATGTTGTTAACTAGCAGGAAGGAAGGGAGAGAGGAAGAAAGAAAAAAGATATAAATTTAGAAGAACTATAGTTAATAAATTTTCATATACATCAGTTCACGTGGCAAATACTCTGAGATATTATGATGTATCAGCAACTCTTAAAACCTGCATATTACTGTGTCACTGGACTTTGGTCTATAACTTCTCATTTTCTTTTTGGGGGCTCAAGTTTAGATGATTTTAAGATAAAATAATGACCAATCTTTGTACCCCTTTCTGGCATTCAGTCAAAGGAAAATTGCTTTCTTAGTGGAGTTTGACAGAATCATGTAATTGAACTTAGGAAGAGATTTTTTAAAAATTGAAGTATAGGTGATTTACCTATAATTTACAATATTGTATTAGTTTCAGGTGTATAACAAAGCGATTGTTATTTTTATCAGATTATATTCCATTATAGGTTATTACAAGATACTGAATATAATTCCCTGTGCTCTACAGTAAATCCTTGTTGCTTATCTATTTTATGTACAGTAGTTCGTATCTGTTAATCCCATACTCCTAATTTGTCCCTCCCACCCTCCCTTGCTCTCCCCTTTGGTAACCATAAGTTTGTTTTCTATGTCTGCTAATTTGTTTCTGTTTTGTATATAGATTCATTTATATTGTTTTTAGATTTCACATATAAGTAATACCATATAATATTTGTCTGTTTCTGTCTGACTTACTTCACTCAGTATAATATTCTCTAGGTCCATCCATGTTGCTGCAAATGGAAATATATCATTCTTTTTTATGACTGAGTAATATTCCACTGTATATATATACCACATCTTCTTAAGCCAGTCATCTGTTGATGGGCACTTGGGTTGCTTCCATGTCTTGGCTGTTGTAAGTAGTGCTGCTATTGAGGTTCATGTATTTTTTCAAATTAGAGTTTTTGTTTTTTCCAGATGTATACCCAGGAGTGGGATTGCTGGATCATGTGGTAGCTCTACTTTTAGTTTTTAAGGACCCTCCATTCTGTTTTCCATAGTGACTGCACCAATTTACATTCCCACTGACAGTGTACAAGGGTTCTCTTTCCTCCACACCCTCTCCAGCATTCATTAATTGTAGACTTTTTGATGATGGCCATTCTGACCAGTGGGAGGTGATACCTCATTGTGGTTTTGATTTGCCTTTCTCTGATAATAAAAGATGTTGAGCATCTTTTCATGTGCCTTTTGGTCATCTATATGTCTTCTTTGGAAAAATGTCTGTTTAGGTCTTTGGCCCATTTTTTTATTGGGTTGTTTGTTTTTTTGATATGGAGCTATAGGAGCTGTTTGTATGTTTTGGATACTAACCCCTTGTTGGTCACATTGTTTGCAAATATTTTCTCCCATTCTGTAGGTTATCTTTTCGTTTTGTTGATGGTTTCCTTTGCTGTGCAAAAGCTTTTAAGTTTGATTAGGTCTCATATGTTTATTTTTGCTTTTATTTCATTTGCCTTGGGAAGCTGATCTAAGAAAATACTGCTACGATTTACATCTGAGAATGTTTTGTCTATGTTCTCTTCTAAGAGTTTTATGGTGTCCTCTTATATTTAGGTCTTTAAACCATTTTGAGTTTTGTTTTGTTTTGTTTTTTTAGTATGGGTGTGAGGGAGTGTTCTAATTTCATTGATTTATATGTAGCTGTCCAGCTTTTAGGGAGAGATTTTTTAATGGAATAGAAGATGCCTTTCTAAATGTAGGCTGCTGATAAAAGTACATGTAACAATGAAATAAAAAGTAACTCTTCCTTTCTAATTTGGTGATTCAGTTATGTCCAGTAGGAGTTACAGAAAGAAACAGCCTCTAATACCTATCAATTTTATCATGAAACTATCTTAAATTGAGGCAGCTAATGCTAAGCCAGTCATGGCCATCTCATTTACTAAGTTTCTTTTGTATGTCAGGGCCTGTGTTAGGTACAGAGGATCCAAAGATATAGAGATGGCCTTATTCCTACTATTGGACCTTGAGCTCCAATGGGGCAGAGGCTTATGTAAACAAGCAATTACAATTCCAGGTACTACAGACTACAATAGAGATGTGTAAAAGTAAGGATTAGCATTAGCACAAATGACAGTGTCTGTCCTATAAGGTAGTTCATATTATCCTCACTTCTAGGTGAAAAAAACAGCCACAGAGTAGTCAAATTAATTTGTCCATAAACAGCCAAGTCAGATTGTGGACTGGATTTCTGGCCCCAAGTCCAGTGTCCTCTGGCCTACTCTGCATGGAAAGGAAAATCAGGTCTCTCTTCCCCTTGAGGGCAGTGTCAGAAAAAACCTCATGGAGGTTATAGTATTTGAGATTGGCTTTGAGAGATGAGATCTCAGTAGGGTGAGGGCAGAGACATTCTAAGCAATGAGAACAGCATGAAAGGCTTCAGTGCTATATTGTTGGTGCACAATTTGTAGCAGAGAAAAAATTAGGAAGGTGGCTGAGCCTTCTAATGAAAGGCCTTATACTCAGGGTTGAGGTATTTACTTAATTCAGTGAACAGCAAGAGGATCCAGTGGGGTTTGAGCAGGTGACTGCTATAACCGGAAGGGTACACTTAGGCAATTATTTTTCCACAAATATATCTAGTTGGGCTGGAGGTGATCCAGAGAACAGGCTAAAGAGCAGTCCAAGCAAGAGGTTATGAGGGCCTTGTCACGTGGCTACCTTTTCACGTGGCTCAGGTAGATGAGAGTCTCCCGTAGTCGTGGAACAAGAAGCAGGTGATCACAAATTTGAGAGCCATTCAGGTTTGTTGCTATTTTCTTGTCTTAGTGAACAATTATTTACAACTCCTAAAAGTTCAAAATTTTTTCCCACTCCCATTTATTTTTTTTATTCTCTTGATTATATTATCTTGCCTCAGAGAGATTTTTCTAAGACATTTTTAATAGCTTAAAACTACTGAAAAGAGAGACTTACTTTGTGACAAGATAGAGTAGCAGGGTCTGTATTTACCCTCCTGCCTGAAACAGCTGAGAAACTGGACAGAGCATAGGAAATAACTCTTTTCAATATGTTGGACATTAGACAATAAATGACAGTGACCCCTGAGAGACGGGGAATAAACAAGGTTAACTCTAGGACTGTCCAAGCTCACTGCCATGAGAGGGTCTCCGTGCCATAGCACAGGGTGCTGGACCCCAGCTGGATCCTAGTGGTCTGCTGAATGGTGGAGGGTGGAGCTGGTTCTTTGAGAACACTGACACAGTTAAATGCCTTTACTCAGGCTGATCAGAAAAGAAGAAAGATGTAAATGACCAATATCAGGTAATTAAGAGAGGGGGTGACGTCACTACTGATTCTGTAGCCGTTAAAAGGACAATAAGGGAATACTGCTAATGAGTTGATGCCAATAAATTCAACAACTTAAAATGACAAATTTGTTAAAGGCACAAACTACCCAGGCTCATTCAAAAATAAATTTAAAACCTGAAAAATCCTATATCTATTAAAGAAATTGAGTTTATGGTTAAACACCTAGCAAAGAAAACTCCAGGCCAAGATGACTTAATTGGTGAATTCTGTCTATAAAAGAAACAATCCCAAACTCTTTCTAGAAGAATACACAGACTCTTCCAGAAAATTGAAAATGAGAGAACACATCTTTATTATTCCATGAGGACAGCATTACCAAAGATGTTACAAGAAAAGAAAAGCTATAGACCAATAACCCCCATGAACATAGATGTAAAGATTCTGAACTTCCCTGTGGCACAGTGGTTAAGAATCCGCCTGCCAATGCAGGGGATATGGGTTCGATCCCTGGTCCGGGAAGATCCCACATGACTTGGAGCAACTAAGCCTGTGTGCCACAACTACTGAGCCTGCACTCTAGAGCCCACAAGCCACAATTACTGAGCCCGCGTGCCACAACTACTGAAGCCCGTGTGCCTAGAGCCCATACTCCGCGACAAGAGAAGCCACCACAGTGAGAAGCCCGTGGACCACAACGAAGAGTAGCCCCCGTTCGCCGCAACTAGAGAAAGCCCGCACACAGCAGTGAAGACACAACACAGCCAAGAATAAAAATTTTAGCAAATCAAATCCATGACAAAATATCATGACCAAAGGGGTTTATCCCAGGAATGCAAAGTTGGTTTAACATTTGAAAATCAGTCAATGTAATTCACCATAATCGACTGAAAAAGAAAAGTGATTATGATCAGTATTTGACCAAGTCCAATATTCATTCATAAGAAAAAAATCTCAGCAAACTAGGAACAGAAGGGAACTTTCTTAACCTGTCATAGGACATCTATGAAAAACCTACAGCTAACATTATACTTACTAGTAAAAGGCTAAATGCTTTCCCTCTAAAACCAGGAAAAAAGACAGATATCTTCTCTTACCATTTCTATTCAGATTGCACTGGAGATTCTAGCCATTGCCATCAAGTTTAAAAAAAAAAAAAAAGAAGGAAAAGGTATTGAAATTGCAAAGAAGTAAAAACTGACTTTTATCACAGATCACATGATCATCTATGCAGAAAATGTGATGGAATCTACCAAAAAGAACTATTAAGTGACTGTAGCAAACTGTAGGATACAAGTCAATAATACAGAATAAGTTGTATTTCTCAATATTGGCAATGAAATTTTAGAAATTGAAATGGAAAATAGTACCATTTACCATATCAAAGAATATGAAATACTTAGAAATGCATCTGACAAAATATGTATGAGACTTGTATACTGAAAACTGCAAAACATTGCTAAGAGAAATTAAAGCAGATTTAAATAAATTGAGAGACAAACCATGTACATGGATTGGAATACTTAGTATCGTTAAGATGGCAGTTCCCCCTCAATTGATCTATAGATTCAACATAATCTAAATCAGAATCTCAACAGACATTTTTGTTAAAGTTGATCAGCTCCATCTAAAACTCATATGGAAATACAAAGGATCTAAAAAGAGGTAAAACAACCTTAGAAAAGAACAAAGTTGGAAGAGTAACTTTACCTGATTTCAATTAATTATTATAAATTTATAGTAAGCAAGATAACGTGATATTAGTATAAAGTTGGACAAATAGATCAATAGAACAAAATAAAGAGTCCTTTAATAGGCCCAAAGATATGTGATCAAAATTTATTTTTAACAAAGGTACCAAAAAAAAAAATCATATATCCATACCTCACACCATTTATAAAAACTAACAGTGTATTATAGACCTAAACGTGCAATCCTAAAATTATAAAACTTCTAGAAGAAACATAGGAGAAAATATTTGTGACCTTTACTTAAGCAAAGATTTCTCAAATATGACACCAAAAGCATAATCCATGAAAGACAAAAACGTGATAAATAAGACAATCATAATTTCTGTTCTTTGAAAGACACTGTTAAGGGAATGAAAAAGAAAGCCACAGACTGGAGAAAATATTTACAAATCGTGTGTCTGAGAGAGGACTTTATCCAGAATCACTCAGTGATAAGAAAACAAACAATCCAATAAAAATGGGCAAAGAATATATACCAATGACAAGTAAACTAATGAAAAGCACATGAAAAACATGTTCAACATCATTAGTCATCAGGGAAATGCAAAGAAAAACCATCATGAGATACCACACTACACCTGTTAGAATGGTAAAAAATAAGTAAACTGAAACACTTGTGTACTGCTGGTAGGAATGTAACATGATACAATCATTTTGGAAGTATTGATAGTTTGGCAGTTTCTTAAATATTTACTTCCAAATGACTTAAACATTTCACTCCTGGGCAATTACCCAAGGGAAATTAAAGCATATGTCCATAAAAATACTTGTACACAAATGTTTATAGCAGCTTTACTTGTAATAACCAAAAACTGGAGTTGCCTCAGATGTCCATCAACAGATGAATGGATAGACAGTTTTGGTATGTCCATATAAGGCAATACACCTCAGCTATAAAAAGGAATGAACTGTTGATACATGCAGCAATTCGATGAGTTTCAAAATAATTATGCTGAGTGAAAGAATCCAGACCTCCGCCCACCCCCGCCCAAAGAAAAAAGTATGAGTTTCTTTACAGGAAATTGAGAAAATACAAACTAATGTATATTTACTGAAAACAAATTGGTGGTTGCTAAGGGACAGCATGGAGGCAAATGGGGAGGGATAGGAAGGAGGATTTTATAAACGGGATTGAGGAAACCTTCGGGGTGATGGATATGCTCATTATCTTGATTTTGGTGATAGCTTTATAGGTGCATATATTAGTCAAAACTTATCAAATAGTATGCTTTAAATATATGCAGTTTTGTGAATCTCAATTATACTTCAGTAAAACTATTTCTAAACTACCAGAGTGACACCAGATCTGTCTTCCCAAGTTCTACTAAGACTTCGAATTCTAAGGAATTCAAATGTGATAAATATTTAGCATTTAGATTCTCACGATTTTCAAGAGTTTTTTTCAGCATGTTTATGTCTTTGTTCAGTTTTTTGAAGTTCTTTACATGGAAGCCCTTTATTTCATGAAGAAGTAGAGCAGTATAAATGCATACAAACTACTGGTGAGAATATAAATTGGTGCAATCACTATGTAAAAACACTTCTAATGTAAAATATGTGCGTACTCTACAACATAGCACTTCTCTTTCTTGGAATGGACCGAGAATAGCAGCTCTCAAACTGGTCTCAGGTCGCCTTTGCACTCTTAAATTATTGTGGAATTCAAAGAGCTTTTGTTTATGTTATGTGAGTTATATCTTTAGATATTTACTTATATTAGAAATAAAAACTGATAACATTTAGAAATATTTTTCATTTTTAAATAACCATAATAAACATACTGACAGGTTAACACAAATAATACTTTTAGGGAGAACAATGGTTTTCCAAAACAGAAAAACAAGTGAGAAGAGTGGTATTGTTTTATATTTTTAATATATTTATATCTAATATCTTGCTCAATCGAAGATGGACGCTCATATCTGTTTTTATATTTAATCTTTTGGGATATACTGTCTTAATTGAAGTGTATGAGGAAAATCTGGCCTCACACATATACGGTTGGAAAAGGGAGAACCTTAGCAGATAATTGTGGGTAGTCTTCTTTGATACTACACCATAACTCTAAGTGATAGTTTTTTAAATTTAAGTTGCAGTGTTGAATATGAAACCACATCAGTGAATTTTTTGTACTCTGTTGCATTAAAATCCATTGGCATTTGTCGATCTGTACTTTGAATGGATTGATCACATTATTTGTAATATTATGCACTAGTTTGGAAAATATTGGCTCAGGTGAGTTATTCACATGTTCCAAATGTTGCCACATTTCATTATATAATATCAACAAATGATACTCATTAATATCACCAACAATCTTATCAGAAAAGTCTCAAAGAACTAGAAAACTGTCAAGCTTGCCATGGCAGATGTAAGTTTTCTGAAATTCTAATTTTTACTTGAAAGACTGAATTTTATCAATGGCAGCCAGTAATGCCATTCATTTCTTTGAAGTGACAGGTTCACTTTCTTTATTTTCGAGAGATAACTGTTAAATACCAAGTCTGAATCATGATGGTTTGAAATCTGTCAGTCATTCTTTCAAGTAAAACAGTGGTCTGTGGAAAAAATGGTTAGTTCAGCTTGCAATTCAAGCGCACGATTGCTTTTCCTTGAGATAGATGTTGCTATTTGTTAGACATCAGAAGTGCCTTATGCAGCTTCCCATTTAGGGACAGAACAGGAAACATTTTCTGTAAGAGGTCAACAAGTATATACGTTAGGCATTGTGGACCACGGAGTTGAGTTTTAGTTGAGTGTTGTAACGATTCAGCTACATCAGTGCAGTGTGAAAGCAGCCTTAGACAATATGTAAACAAATGGATGTGACTGTGTACCAATAAAACTTTATTTACAAAAACAGGGAGCAGACTAAGTTTGCACAGCAAACTGTAGTTTGCCAAACCTGACATACAGTATTAAAAAGATGAGTATATTAAGGTTAAGAGTTAATAAAATTAATAACTTACTGCTTCACCAAGTGACATGCTTCTCAGTAGCATTGATATCTGTCATCATTCTTCTATCTGAATGATAGATGCTCTTGAGCATCTATCAAGAGGATCCATGCTTACTGCTCTTCATTGTGTAACCCTCCGCTCGGATGCTATTCTCAGCATCTGAGCCCTGGATTCTAGAGTTTATCCTGCCTCGAGAACGTCCCATAAATTATCTCTACCCTCTTTTCAAACTCAGCTCTTTTTGACTTCTCCTTCTTGATCTCAAACATGCTTACATGTGTCCCGTCTTTAAATGATAAACGCCTCCCTTTGACCCTCTCCTCCACTCACACCCAGTCTGTGCTTGGGCTCTATTTCCTTTGCAATGACAGCAGTCTCCTAGTCGTACATTTTGTTCTTAGGGTTCTCTTTGCTAGGACTTTTGTAATGTTTGATACCAGTGATCCCTGATTGCTTCTTGAAATTTTTGAAGCTCTCAATTGCCTCCAAAATTTAATTTTCCTGGGCTTCTATTTATCATTCTGATGGTTCTTTCACCCAGTTTTCTTCCATTCATCTCTTAAATGTTGGTCTTTCTTGGTTTTGCTTCTTATTTTCTTATTTATAACAGATAATTTTCATTGTTCTTTGTATGATCCATGGGTTACCTCTTCTGCTTTCATGATTTCAGCTCCCATGTCTTTGCTGGTGACTCCCAAAGTTGTATCTAGACTAAGCGTTTCTCCTGAGCTTTAGAACATGCTTCCACTCCCCTATCAGACATCTCAATTTGGAGCTCCAGCAGCTACTTCATATGTATCATGTCTAAAATAGTTTATTTCTCTTTTGAAACCCACTTTCCTCCTTATTTCAGTAAAAAGCATTTACTGGGCCCCAAACTAGAAATCTGGAATTATTTAAGATTCCTTTTCCCTTCACCTCTAATATCTATGTGCTCACCTGCAAATCCCCATAGCTGTACCTCCTAAATTTCTTTCTGCTACATTCATTATCTCCCTGTCTCCACTGCCTTTTCGTGAGTTCAGCTTCCTCTCTCTGGCTCTCAGCTGGGCTTTCTAATGTACCCTTGTCCTGTCTTCTAGTATATCTTCCCAGGCAAAGGTGATTCTTCCTTATCTGCCTCTTCTTACCTTGCCGATATTATTTAGTAGTCACTGGGTAATGTGGTTGCCTGTAAAAGCAAAATCTTATTGGTACTTTTCTGCTAAAAGACTCCCAGGGGCTCCCCTTGGTCCAAAGGGTGAAGTTGAAACTCTTTAATGCCAGGTGTGAGATCTCTCACTGGCCATCCCCTGGCTCTTTAGTTAAGTTCCTCCCCTCCGTCTGCCCACATATACCCAGCCCCCAGACCACCACAGTTCTCCAGGGACACATCCATCACCTCTTACGGCTGCACTCTTTGCACATTTGCTAAAAATGTCCTCACTCCTCTCCCATGTCACAGTTGACTTAAGGGTCCCGCTCCACTCTTTCCTCCCCGTGGAATCTTTCCTAATACCCCACCATACTCTCACAGAACACTGCATGGATAACAGCATTTATTTTGGGTGCCTACTTTGTTCAGATCATTTGCAATCCTTATAATAACCTTGAAAGGTAGTAATTATTACTCCCATTTTAAAGATGAGGGCCCGAGTCCAAGATACATAATATTAAATGATTTGTCTGAAGTTACACATGTAGATGGGGACTGAGCTAGGCTCTGGACCTGGGCTCTTTCTGTTCTATCAGTCTGTATCTCTTTACTCTTCTAGGGATTTCTTTACTATCTGGACATGTATCCATCTCCTCTGATCAGCAATACATTTCCACATCACCAGTTCAATAAAAAAAGGAATAGAAGAATTTGTGACTGACACAGAGTTTCAGGTATAAAGCAGTCCCATGATATAGTCTCAGAAAACCGTGTTAGAGCTTAGTGATTTGTCTTTTTCAAAGAACTGTTTATTTAGATCTTGGGTAAAGTATTTTGGTTCTTGTACATTTTGGTCAACAGATGTTTACTGTGTGCAGTGTTCTCCGAAGCCCTGCCCAGGAAACAGACATTGGTATGATTGTTTCCGTCCTCAGAGAGCTTTGGTATGGTAGGAATTTATGACAGACACACAGCTGATGTGGACAGGCAGTAACAATAAAGTGCCTCAGGTTTTTAAGCAGAGGAAGGTCACATGAGACTGCATTCAAATGGGACCAGGAAAGATTTCCTGATGGATGAGTAGAATCCCAATAAAGGGAGATATTTATTTTAAACTTCCTATCTTCCTATTCAGGGGATAGGAAGTTTAAAATAAATATAAAGTAAGAAAGAAGTCTGGTTTGGTCCATTTATAATTCAGATCAATTATTGATACCCTTTAGTCTTGGAGTTAAGAGCAGTGATGGAGTATCAATTTTAAAAATTCTGTTTATTGTACAATAAACAAATGCATAAAACAAATGTGGGGCTTAATGATTAATGAGTGTGGATTTTAAGTAAGGAACAGAGTGGGTTTGTCTTTGTGTTTGTTGCATGGGATTTCCTAGGCACTGGGTATCACTGCGGTCCTCTGCAGGATGGGTGTGGCCTGTAAGAGAATTCCCGCAGTTTTCTTGTCCTGACAAGGTCATCTTGTCTGTTGAAGTAATTTTCTTAAGTCCACACTGCGCCAGGGTGGCTTTGCTTCTGTTCCTTAGGACATGGTCTTTGGTTGCCTCAGCTAACTTTTTGACAGTGCTCACTTTTTCTGAATTCTCGGCAGCCCCTCTTGGACACTATAGACATTTTTCTTCCCCTGAGGTACACCTGGAATAGTAGCTAATATGTAGATGTGGATGGTGAACGTGTTACAAAGATTTACTCTCTTATAAACTCAGGTCAAATCATAGTAATTTAATGCCTGCATGATCTGTGAAAGCTTTGATGAGCATAGTGGAATTCTTTCTTCTTTTACTGTTCCCTCTCATTCTGCCACTTACATGACAAGTGTGGTATTAGCACCCATCAAAATTAAAATCCAAGTGAAGTAGGCTTTTCGATATAGTATTTCAAAAAATACACTTATGTTATTGCCTTCAGATGGTATATATCAGGAGTCCCCAACCCCCCTGGGCTGCACAGCAGGAGGTGAGGGGCAGGCAAGCGAGCGAAGCTTCATCTGTAGTTACAACCTCTCCCCATCGCTCGCATTACCGCCTGAGCTCCACTTCCTGTCAGATCAGCGGCGGCATTAGATTCTCATGGGAGCTCGAACACTACTGTGAACTGCACATGCGAGGGATCTAGGTTGCGTGCTCCTTATGAGAATCTAATGCCTGATGATCTGAGGTGGAGCTGAGGCAGTGATTCTAGCGCTGGGGAGCGGCTGCAAATACAGATTATCATTAGCAGAGAGGTTTGACTGTACAGAGACCATAATAGATCAATTGCTTGCAGACTCATATCAAAAGCCTATCAGTGAGTGGCAAGTGAAAACAAGCTCAGGGCTCCCACTGATGCTGCATTATGGTGAGTTATATAATTATTTCATTATATATTACAATGTAATAATAATAGAAATAAAGTACACAATAAATGTAATGTGCTTGAATCATCCCAAAACCATCCCCCCGCCCAGTCCGTGGAAAAATTATCTTGTATGAAACCGGTCCCTGGTGCCACAAAGGTTGGGGACTGCTGGTGTATAGAATAAGTGTCCGCATGTTTGAGACTTTGTGCTAGGAGTGATAACAAAAAAGATTAACATAAAGTTTAGCTTTCCTGGGAGTTTGTAATTTTAAAAAATGACAGTGGTACTGGAAAACGGATAAAGTTCAGAAAGGATACAGAAGAGAATTCAATAGAAAAAATAAGCCCAAGAAAAAATAAATATATTGAGTAAATGTATTTATATGTCGATGTGTGAAAATATGACATTTAATCTTCTTTGAAGGAAAGATTTTTTTTTAATTTTATTTATTTTTTTATACAGCAGGTTCTTATTAGTCATCAATTTTATACACATCAGTGTATACATGTCCATCCCAATCTCCCAATTCATCACAGCACCACCATCACCCCCCGCTGCTTTACCCATTGGTGTCCATACATTTGTTCTCTACGTCTGTGTCTCAATTTCTGCCCTGCAAACCGGTTCATCTGTACCATTTTTCTAGGTTCCACATATATGCGTTAATATACGATATTTGCTTTTCTCTTTCTGGCTTACTTCACTCTGTATGACAGTCTCTAGATTCATCCCCGTCTCTACAAATGACCCAATTTCGTTCCTCTTTATGGCTGAGTAATGTTCCATTGTATATATCTACCACATCTTCTTTATCCATTCGTCTGTCTATGGGCATTTAGCTTGCTTCTATGACCTGGCTATTGTAAATAGTGCTGCAATGAACATTGGGGTGCATGTGTCTTTTTGAATGATGGTTTTCTCTGGGTATATGCCCAGTAATGGGATTGCTGGGTCATATGGTAATTCTATTTTTAGTTTTTTAAGGACCCTCCATACTGTTCACCATAGTGTCTGTATCAATTTACATTCCCACCAACAGTGCAAGAGGGTTCCCTTTTCTCCACACCCTCTCCAGCATTTGCTGTTTGTAGATTTTCTGATGATGCCCATTCTAACTGCTGTGAGGTGATACCTCATTGTAGTTTTGATTTGCATTTCTCTAATAATTAGTGATGTTGAGCAGCTTTTCGTGTGCTTCTTGGCCATCTGTATGTCTTCTTTGGAGAAATGTCTATTTAGGTCTTCTCCCCATTTATAGATTGGGTTGTTTGTTTTTTTAATATTGAGCTGCATGAGCTGTTTATATATTTTGGAGATTAATCCTTTGTCCATTGATTCGTTTGCAAATATTTTCTCCCATTCTGAGAGCTGTCTTTTCGTCTTGTTTGTAGTTTCCTTTGCTTTGCAAAAGCTTTTAAGTTTCATTAGGTCCCACTTGTTTATTTTTGTTTTTATTTCCATTACTCTAGGAGGTCGGTCAAAAAAGATCTTGCTGTGATTTATGTCAAAGTGTTCTTCCTTTGTTTTCCTCTAAGAGTTTTGTTGTGTCCAGTCTTACATTTAGGTCTTTAATCCATTTTGAATTTATTTTTGTGTGTGGTGTTAGGGAGTGTTCTAATTTCATTCTTTTACATGTAGCTGTCCAGTTTTCCCAGCACCACTTATTGAAGAGGCTGTCTTTTCTCCATTGTATATCCTTGCCTCCTTTGTCATAGATGAGATGACCATAGGTGTGTGGGTTTATCTCTGGGCTTTCTGTCCTGTTCCATTGATCTGTGTTTCTGTTTTTGTGTCAGTACCGTACTGTCTCATTACTGTAGCTTTGTAGTATAGTCTGAAGTCAGGGAGCCTGATTCCTCCACCTCCGTTTTTTCCCCTCAAGACTGCTTTGGCTATTCAGGGTCTTCTGTGTCTCCATACAAATTTTAAGATTTTTTGTTCTAGTTCTGTAAAAAATGCCACTGGTAATTTGATAGGGATTGCATTGAATCTGTAGATTGCTTTGGGTAGTATAGTCATTTTCACAATATTGATTCTTCCAATCCAAGAACATGGTATATCTCTCCATCTGTTGGTATTATCTTTAATTTCTTTCCTCAGTGCCTTATAGTTTTCTGCATACAGGTCTTTTGTCTCCCTAGGTAGGTTTATTCCTAGGTATTTTATTCTTTTTGTTGCAATGGTAAATGGGAGTGTTTCCTTAATATCTCTTTCAGATTTTTTATTATTAGTGTATAGGAATGCAAGAGATTTCTGTGCATTAATTTTCTATCCTGCAACTTTACCAAATTCATTGATTAGCTTTAGTAGTTTTCTGGTGGCATCTTTAGGATTCTCTGTGTATAGTATCATGTCATCTGCAAACAGTGACAGTTTTACTTCTTCTTTTCCAATTTGTATTCCTTTTATTTCTTTTTCTTCTCTGACTGCTGTGGCTAAAACTTCCAAAACTATGTTGAATAATAGTGGTGAAAGTGGATATCCTTGTCTTGTTCCTGATCTTAGAGGAAATGGTTTTGATTTTTCACCATTGAGAATGATGTTTGCTGTGGGTTTGTCGTATATGGCCTTTATTATGTTGAGGTAGGTTCCCTCTATGCCCACTTTCTGGAGAGTTTTTATCATAAATAGGTGTTGAATTTTGTCAAAAGCTTTTTCTGCATCTATTGAGATGATCATATGGTTTTTATTCTTCACTTGGTTAATATGGTGTATCACATTGATTTGCGTATATTGAAGAATCCTTGCATCCCTGGGATAAATCCCACTAGATCATGGTGTATGATCCTTTTAATGTGTTGTTGGATTCTGTTTGCTAGTATTTTGTTGAGGATTTTTGCATCTATATTCATCAGTGGTATTGGTCTGTAATTTTCTTTTTTTGTAGTGTCTTTGTCTGGTTTTGGTATCAGGGTGATGGTGGCCTCATAGCATGAGTTTGGGAGTGTTCCTTCCTCTGCAGTTTTTTGGAAGAGTTTGAGAAGGATGGGTGTTAGCTCTTCTCTAAATGTTTGATAGAATTCACCTGTGAAGCCATCTGGTCCTGGACTTTTGTTTGTTGGAAGATTTTTAATCACAGTTTCTATTTCATTACTTGTGATTGGTCTGTTCATATTTTCTGCTTCTTCCTGGTTCAGTCTTGGAAGGTTATACCTTTCTAAGAATTTGTCCATTTCTTCCAGGTTCTCCATTTTATTGGCATAGAGTAGCTTGTAGTAGTCGTCTCTTAGGATGCTTTGTGTTTCTGCGGTGTCTGTTGTAACTTCTCCTTTTTCATTTCTGATTTTATTGATTTTTGTCCTCTCCCTCTTTTTATTGATGAGTCTGGCTAATGGTTTATCCATTTTGTTTATCTTCTCAAAGAACCAGCTTTTAGTTTTATTGATCTTTGCTATTGTTTTCTTTTTTTCTATTTCGTTTATTTCTGCTCTGATCTTTATGATTTCTTTCCTTCTGCTAACTTTGGGTTTTGTTTGTTCTTCTTTGTCTAGTTCCTTTAGGTGTAAGGTTAAATTATTTATTTGAGATTTTTCTTGTTTCTTGAGGCAGGCTTGTATTGCTATAAACTTCCCTCTTAGAACTGCTTTTGCTGCATCCCATAGGTTTTGGATCATCGTGTTTTCATTGTCATTTGTCTCTAGGTATTTTTTGATTTCCTCTTTGATTTCTTCACTGATCTCTTGGTTATTTAGTAACGTATTGTTTAGCCTCCATGTGTTTGTGTTTTTTACATTTTTTTCCCTGTAATTGATTTCTAGTCTCATAGTGTTGTGGTCAGAAAAGATGCTTCATATGATTTCAGTTTTCTTAAATTTACTGAGGATTGATTTGGGACCCAAGATGTGATCCATCCTGGAGAATGTTCTGTGCGCACTTGAGAAGAAAGTGTAATCTGCTGTTTTTAGATGGAATGTCCTATAAATATCAATTAAATCTATCTGGTCTATTGTGTCATTTAAAGCTTGTGTTTCCTTATTAATTTTCTGTTTGGATGATCTGTACATTGGTGTAAGTGAGGTGTTAAAGTCCCCCACTATGATTGTGTTACTGTCGATTTCTTCTTTTATAGCTGTCAGCAGTTGCCTTATGTATTGAGGTGCTCCTATGTTGGGTGCATATATATTTATAATTATTATATCATCTTCTTGGATTGATCCCTTGATCATCATGTAGTGTCCTTCCTTGTCTCTTGTAACATCCTTTATTTTAAAGTCTATTTTATCTGATATGAGTATTGCTACTCCAGCTTTCTTTTGATTTCCATTTGCATGGAATATCTTTTTCTATCCCCTCACTTTCAGTCTGTATGTGTCCCTAGGTCTGAAGTGGGTCTCTTGTAGATAACATATATATGGGTCTTGTTTTTCTATCCATTTAGCCAGTCTGTGTCTTTTGTTTGGGGCATTTAATCCATTTACATTCAAGGTTATTATCGATATGTATGTTCCTATTAGCATTTTCATAATTGTTTTGGTTTGTTTTTGTAGGTCCTTGTCTTCTCTTGTGTTTCCCACTTAGAGAAGTTCCTTTAGCATTTGTTGTAGAGATGGTTTGGTGGTGCTGAATTCTCTTAGCTTTTGCTTGTCTGTAAAGCTTTTGATTTCTGCATCGAATCTGAATGAGATCCTTGCCGGGTAGAGTATTCTTGGTTGTATGTTCTTCCCTTTCATCACTTTAAATATATCATGCCACTCCCTTCTGGCTTGTAGAGTTTCTGCTGAGAAATCAGTTGTTAACCTTATGGGAGTTCCCTTGTATGTTATTTGTCGTTTTTCCCTTGCTGCTTTCAGCAATTTTTCTTTGTCTTTAATTTTTGCCAATTTGATTACTAAGTGTCTCAGTGTGTTTCTCTTTGGGTTTTTCCTGTATGGGACTTTCTGCACTTCCTGGACTTGGGTGGCTATTTCCTTTCCCATGTTAAGGAAGTTTTCAACTATAATCTCTTCAAATATTTTCTCTGGTCCTTTCTCTCTCTCTTCTCCTTCTGGGACCCCTGTAATGCGAATGTTGTTTCCTTTAATGTTGTCCCAGAGGTCTCTTAGGCTGTCTTCATTTCTTTTCATTCGTTTTTCTTTATTCTCTTCTGCATCAGTGAATTCCACCATTCTGTCTTTCAGGTCACTTATCCATTCTTCTGCCTCAGTTATTCCACTATTGATTCCTTCTAGTGTATTTTTCATTTCAGTTATTGTATTGTTCATCTCTGTTTGTTTATTTTTAAATTTTTCTAGGTCTTTGTTAAACATTTCTTACATCTTCTCAATCTTTGCCTCCATTCTTTTTCCGAGGTCCTGGATAATCTTCACTATCATTATTCTGAATTCTTTTTCTGGAAGGTTGCCTATCTCCACTTCATTTAGTTCTTTTTTGGGATTTTTTCTTGTTCCTTCATCTGGCACATAGCCCTCTGCCTTTTCATCTTGTCTATCTGTGAATGTGGTTTTTGTTCCACAGGTTGCAGGATTGTAATTCTTCTTGCTTCTTCTGTCTGCCCTCTGGTGGGTGAGGCTATCTAAGAGGCTTGTGTAAGTTTCCTGTTGGGAGGGACTGGTGGTGGGTAGAGCTGGCTCTTGCTCTGGTGGGCAGAGCTCAGTAAAACTTTAATCCACTTGACTGTTGATGGGTGGGGCTGGGTTCCCTCCCTGTTGGTTGTTTGGCGTGAGGCAACCCAACACTGGAGCCTAGCCAGGATCTTTGGTGGGGCTAATGGCAGACTCTGGGAGGGCTCACGCCAAGGAGTACTTCCCAGAACTTCTGCTGCCAGTGTCCTTGTCCCCACAGTGAGCCACAGGCCCGCCCCCCGCCTCTGCAGGAGACCCTCCAACACTAGCAGGTAGGTCTGGTTCAGTCTCCTATGGGGTCACTGCTCCTTCCCCTGGGTCCCGATGCGCAGACTACTTTGTGTGTGCCCTCCAGGTGTGGAGTCTCCATTTCCCCCAGTCCTGTAGAAGTCCTGCAGTCAAATCCCGCTAGCCTTCAAAGTCCGATTCTCTAGGAATTCCTCCTCCCATTGCCGGACCCCCAGGTTGGGAAGCCCGACGTGGGGTCAGAACATTCGCTCCAGTGGGTGGACTTCTGTGGTATAAGTGTCTTCCAGTTTGTGAGTCACCCACCCATCAGTCATGGGATTTGATTTTATTGTGATTGCGCCCCTCCTACCGTCTCATTGTGGCTTGTCCTTTGTCATTGGATGTGGGATATCTTTTTTGGTGAGTTCCAGTGTCTTCCTGTCGATGATTGTTCAGCAGTTAGTTGTGATTCCGGTGCTCTCGCAAGAGGGAGTGAGAGCGCATCCTTCTACTCCACCATCTTGAACCAATCTCTCTGACATTTAATTTTTGAAAATCTTTTTAGCTGTTGTCAATGCAATTTTGGACTCATAAACTCAACAGGTTTAAATGTTTAAAATCTGAAATGAAATTTTTTTATGCAATCATTAGTGTCATTGACTGAAATCTTCTATTTTCATAGATTTGATCCAGGCTACCAATGAGACCAATGTTAATATTCCTCAGATGGCGGACACGCTCTTTGAGCGGGCAACAAACAGTAGCTGGGTGGTTGTATTTAAAGCTTTAGTCACTACGCATCATCTCATGGTGCATGGAAATGAGGTAAACCATGTAAACCTAACTTTTCTTTTTTTGGCAGGGGAGGGAGGCTGGTGATGACTTAAGTTTCTTAAGATTTCACTAATTAGGAGAAAAATAAGAGGAAGTATATGGTTCACAGTCATCTGGAGTACAATTTTAATCTACTGTTTAGCTGTTTTTCAGAAATATGTTGTTAGATATTTTGGTAGAGATATCAAAGTGTTAAATCTATATATACCATGTAAACGTATTAATGGACAAAAATATTAGGAGAAAGGAACAACAAAATTATTTTCCCATTGGGAAGTAATTCCTTGTGCCTCTGTGAAAATTGCTTTCATAAAAATGTTAATTTTGGAAAATATTGACTAAACTAAAAATTAGCCATTTTATATGGGATACCTACTGAATCCTATTAAATTGCAGTGTTTCTGTTATATACAGAAATGAAATATCACACAATTTAATTCTATTTCAGTGAGTATGATCAGTTTTTATTCCCCCTCAGAGAAAGCCCGCAGACTAGGAAACTTTATACTGAGTAAAAAATATCACAATGAGAATTTATATTTTTAGAAAATTCCCTTTAGTATCAGAACTTGTTTAAAGTAGTGATTTCAGAATATTGATGTTTAGTTCTGACTTTTGTTTTTCAGAGATTTATTCAGTATTTGGCCTCTAGAAATACACTATTCAATCTCAGCAATTTTTTGGACAAAAGTGGATCCCATGGTGAGAATATTATGTTTTATAATTTTCTTGCTAATGTTTTTGATGCAGAATTTTTTGATTTTTGAAGTGAGGTTATTAATTAAAAATCAGTGTTAACTGATAGCTCCATTGGATATACAAGAAAAAAAATGTAAATGTAACTGTATAGTTACTTTATATTAGCTTTAAAGTATTTAATTGTTATGCAACTCAGCATATGAATTATACATTAATTCTATTTCTTGTCTTTTTCAGTGTTTACCTTAAAAAGTAACAGTGGGTATGTTAGATCCACAATTGTTTGTTAATGAAGGTGTAAGAGGCAATGAAATGAAAAAGTACTTTCCCAATTAAAAATAATCCATTTTTAATGTTTTTTTGTAAATTAATAGAATTTGTACTGCAGTCATTTGTTCATTCAGCATATTTACTGGTTGTCTATTACGTATAAGGCAAGCACACCAAGCAAGTGGATAGTTCTCAGATAGCTACATGTATTAAATCTGAAACAGTGAACAAAAATGCAAGGAAAAATCAGAAAAGACATTCTGTACAAAGATGGTAGCATATCTAAATTGAATAGTCTTGGAATGTCTCATGCCAAAAGTATTTTTGCCTGAAGTAGGATTTTAAATGAGGCCTGGCTGGTACACTTATTGACCTCATCTTAGAATTATTTACATTTGAGGAGTTTAAAAAAAAATTGGAACTAGCAAAGCACAGTTGAAGGTATTTTATTAATTAGTTTTATCTCCTCTGCCCCTCCCCCCAGGTTATGATATGTCTACCTTCATAAGGCGCTATAGTAGATATTTGAATGAAAAGGCTTTCTCTTACAGACAGATGGCATTTGATTTTGCCAGAGTGAAGAAAGGGTATGTTTTTTCTTTCTCATATTTATTTGAGCAGAAGTCTTTGAGACATACTTGATTTATCTTAACTAAGTTAATTGCCAACTAGTTTTGATCACGAAGGCCCAGTTTATAATAACCTAAAAAAAAAACTCAATTAATAATATTATGCAAGTATAGCCTTGTGGTTGCAATGTTACTTATTTATATTTTCATGCAGAAAATCTGATTTGCTGCTCAGAGTTGACATGGTACAACATTTTATTTTGTTAAAATCAACTCAAAATTCTTGAACAGTTATATACCTTCAAATAATTTTAAATGGAGAGAATTTAAACAAGTTTCATTTAAAAGAACATGGCTGTAGTCGACAATAGTTATTTCAATGTGTTTTGATTGAGGTAAAACTAAACTGTATGTATGTGTGGAGATCTGTCACAGATCTGGAGGACAGATAATACTGTCCTACTATTATACATGCACACACACAAACACATGAAAACACACCATATTTGAACTAATTATTAATACTAACCATTGATTAGGAGAAGCTCATTGATACAGACTCCTTGCATGTTTAATTCATAATTGCTATTTATTTCCCTCTAAATAGATGTTTGAATTTAATCGAAAGTGTTCAGCTATAAATCTGTGCAAATCTTGTATCCATTCCTACTTTGAAATAATGGCAACATATTGTACAAAGTTTAATATTTTAGTCTCAAGAATTCACACAAAGAGATATAACTCTGTTTTCTGATAGCTGACCTAAACTTAGCTTTGAACTACTTTTTTTTATCATGGTAGTGAAAAATATAAACTTGCCTATTCAAAATAAACTAGTTTCTTGTGGGTGAACATTTTATAAAATGAAGGTTTGACTTCATCCCCATCTCATTAGAGATGATTCTAGTTCCTGTGCCTCCCTCTGACTTCTTACGTGGCCCTGGGCAGCCGTGGCTGATGTTCCGAGCTGGACTGTGACCTCTCCACAATATGTCCAGAGCCTTCTTAGAAACTTCCGCACCGCTGAGTGGGCACATAGGGGCACTTGGGGTTGCTTTCCCTACCGTTGAGGTGGGAGGGACCGAAAGCTGCCGTTATCAGCGCGGTCACGTCACCTGGGCATTTTCCTCAGCTGTGTCATTCCTGCTGCTCCTTGACCATCTCTGGATACAGGAGCTCCCTAAGAGGCCTGTGGGTGGGTGCAGGCTTCAGTGCCCCCTACGATGCACCCTTCAGTGCTAACCTCCAGTCACGTTCTCTACAGCTGGTTAGACTCAGCTCTTTTTGACCAAACTGCATATCAGAATGCCTTTTTCTTCACTTGATGGTTAATAGTATAAATTCTGCTCCCAGTCCTACAGGTTTTGAAGACTTCCAAGACAGGTTTTCTCTCTCTCTCTCTCAAAAACAAACAAACTGGGGTTTAGGAAACCTAGATTTTTAATACTAGTATTTCTGTTACAGATTTAGAAAAATCCATTCATAAATTCGGCTGGCCTCTTTTATCCAGACCACATTGCTTTCTTCCTGAGGGCAGTGCATAGGAAGCGCAGCCTGGGTGGTTAAGGAATGCAAGTGGGTAAGAAGGAGTATAGGGCAGGGGCCCAACCAAAGCCTCTTCACATCTCAGAACCATCCCAGGAGATTAACAAGGAAATGGGAGGAAAACGGTTTGGAACAATGCATGTGGTCTCAACTTTTCCACATACAAGTAAGTTTTACCTTTTTGGTTTTTTTTTAATTGTAGGGCTGATGGTGTCATGAGGACAATGGCTCCTGAGAAACTACTGAAGAGTATGCCCATACTACAGGGACAGATTGATGCGCTGCTGGAATTTGACGTACGTATCTCACCAGAAAATACTTCTTACACAGTCATGCTGCCTTTTATTTGAAGGTGGGCTACAGATAAAGAATTTCCTCAGGAAACAGATTTAGGTCTCCCTCATGTAGTTGAATTAGATGAACACTTAGTTTAGGCTGTCAGTGAGGAATAGAGGATTTTGGTTGTCCAGACTGTCAGAGAAGTTTACAGGTGTTTACTTCAGTCATGGAAAACTACGAGTGGTGCATTCTTGGATCCCCATGTTCAGAGCAGGATGGTGGCCTCCTGTTGTGTTTGACAGGATAAAGTAGCTGCAAAACGTACGCTCAGGCAGCTAAATACCCCAGCCTGCTATTAGAAACTATTTTATACAGTCTGTTTAAATGGTACCATCCGTGGAAGAGAATTATTTTTGTTTTGTCATGGTCCTTCTTCCTGCCAATGCTAACGTGGCTTGTCTCTTAAAACCAAACCTGTATCTTGACTGTGATGGTGGATACACTAACTTACACATGCGATAAGATTATATAGAACTAAACATACACACAACAGGTAAAACGGGAAATCTGAGTAAGATGGGTGGATTGTATTGACATCAGTATCCTGGTTGTGATACGTACTATAATTTTGCAAGATGTTACCTCTGGGAGAAAGTGGTAAGTAGTACATGGGAATCTCTATTTTTTTTTACAGTTTCATGTGGATTTGCAGTTATTTCAAACCAAAAATTTTAATTAATGAAACATATCTGATTCATGAAAATAAAATGTTCTGCCACGTAGGAAGATTCTTAACTCACGTTGTTAGCTTTCCTCTGTTTTGGTGGTTGCCTAAAACAAAGATTTTCCTCAAATATTAGTAACTAAAATCTCTGTTAAGATTATGGTTTCGTCTATCCTAGTCACAACACCCAACTCCTGTGAAATTTCATTTAAAGCAGCAAACCATCTTACTGTTTTTTGACAGATTTTACAGTAAGGACGTCACTAGGTATATATGGAATTGCTTCTCTTAACTTTTTTTCTTATTATTCATTTTTGTTTGCTTTCCTTACCCTTAATGTTGGTACTGTCTTACTTAAAGGAGAAAAGAAGTCAGAAAAGGAAAAAGAGCAGAGCATAAGGAGTTGTGAGCAAGGATTGGGAAATGGAGAGAAATTATTCTTCTCTGTGCTAGTGATTAGAGTATTTGGTGGGTGGGTGGATACTGTGAGTCTCCAGAATTATTTTAGGGGTAGCCGGCTAAGGTATGTTTTTCCTATGCTAGGCTTCCTCTCTGACTCACTGCAGGCCCCTGGAGCCTGAACCCTTCCACAGAGATCATTACACAGGGGAAGGAGAAGAATGTAATATGGCATAGTAAAAGCAACAAGAGTCCAGGTGTTCAAAAGTTGGATTTGATTTATCTGTGGATCATTAATCAAATAGAATGTATATATATCTTATAATTGATAGGACTAACTTCATTGACTTAAATTGAAGCAAAAAAATAGGCAATCCAGTTTTTGATATTGGTAGTGTTACACAAAGAGTTATACAGCATTTGGTGAATATGAATGAATTTCTTAGTAATCATTTGAGACTTCTTAACATGCTCTGAGAAAAATTGTCATTTGATGATCTGCATTTAACTTATGAAATTTTCGTCTGTTTCTAGGTACATCCAAATGAACTAACAAATGGTGTCATAAATGCTGCATTTATGCTTCTTTTCAAGGACCTTATCAAACTTTTTGCTTGCTACAACGATGGAGTTATTAATTTACTTGGTAGGTAGAACTACTGAATGGTGTCTGTGAAGAGAGACTGTATCAGAATGCAAAGATTTGGATGCTGCAGACTTCATAAAAATCTAAACACATGGCTCATTCAGGTCACATTTCTGTGTGTGTTCTTATGTCGAGATTAAGTGCAGGGAATGGAAAGCATTCTAGGTATTTTCAGCAGAAAGAGATTTCATACAGGGATTTTGATGCTTACAAAATTTTGGAATGACCGAAGGAGCAGGTTCTAGGCTTTGCCTCTTGGAATAAGTCCCGTAACGACACCTAACTGTTCCACTGTGCTGACAACTACCTCTGATGCCTGCCCTGGAGGTGCTCCTATTTTGATGTAGTTCCGTACATGTCACCATCTTTCCTTTGCCATAAAGTGAAAATCAGATAGATGCACTGCTTGACGTTTGGCCTACAGTAAAAGATTTCTTTCTACGGACAAGGTCACCCCTTTCTGGGATATAATGATTCAGCAAACCACTTCCACCTAGTGTCAGTCTGAGAAAACATCTCTAAACCAAGCTTGAATTATTTTTTTCCCTCTGTCAGCTGGCCATAGGGATCTCCCCAGAGCCTATAGGCATGATTGGAGGGAGAAGTAGCCGTCCAGAAGATGTAGGTGCACTTGGGAGTATGAGCCACCTGTTCATACAACCTACATGGGTATTCAGGTACTGCTCGAGGCTGATCGCTTATATTACCACCTCCATTTGATGATGGAGTATATTCTTGCACTTGTCTAGCTTTATGGTTTGGTGTATAAGATATCGCTTGAGGTCTTATGATCACTTGACATTCTCTGGTCAGAACTTCAGTCTTTAGAAGCAAGCCTAGAGCAATTTTTCCAAAGGAGATCAGTTACTGTCTGAAAAAGAAATGGCCCTGCTCCAAAGCGCTAGAGGCTTCTATTGTATTTTCCTATTGGCATGTGCCAGAGTCGTCCTGCAGCATTTGGATCTGCTGTAGACACTTACAGTGCCTTTAGCTCTGCAGGAACAAAGGCCTGAGTGGCTCCAGGTTGGAGCAGTTGCAGAGTCTTCCTTGATCTGGGCCCTGCTTCCATCTGACACCATACACCGATACTCCGTTTAGACCAGCACATACACATGTTGTCTGTGTTACCTCCAAAACCAAAAAAAGCTCAGCAAAACTTTCGCCTGCATTTTCATTACAGGGAGTGCAAAGTGAAGCAATGTGTCTTTCAGATGGAAGGGACCTTTGGACCCGCAGAAACTTCATTGATGTAGCAGGTCCCTGGGCTTTCACAGATTCTCTCTCCTTCCCTTTGACCTGCCTGTGACTTATTAGGCACCTAGCATACCTGAAATTCTTTCTCACCAGCTACAGTCAACCTGATGTCATCAAATGATATCCAGTGGCATTATGACAACCAGAGAGGTTAATATACTTGAAATAAGACAGTGACCATGTACCGGCATCCCTGCCAGATGAAAGAAAACTACTTCTGATGGGCTGTGTTTACTGGGATAGATAGAAAAGAACTTGCTAGTTTGATAGATGCTTATCACATGTCAGCAACTATGTTGATTTTATGCTGGAAAGGAGGACACATCTGGATCTCTGCAAGTAAGAATCATCACCTGATTAAGTTTCCGGTAACCTACAGTTCATCTCTAAGATTCACTCATCTTTTGCACAAACCAGATATGCAAGTTAACTGGGAATATGATGGAATTGCTACCCTGTGTCTTTGTAGAGATCAAGAAACCGATGTGGGGATCCTGCTAGGTTTAAAGTATTTCTGTGTATTTCAAAGTATTTCATCTATGTATTCAGGAAACTGGGGAAATAACCACTGATAGTTTCATGCATCCACTGGATCTAATTTTTTTTAATCTCCTAATCCCCAGAAAGCCTCCACTCAGATTGGTAGAAAATATAGTGACATTTTGGATCCCCAGAGACTAGCATCGGCTTAGAGTCTGTGTCCCTGAAAATTCTGGGTGTATCCCCTTTCCCATGTGCGTAGTCACTCTGGTAAATGTCCCTTTGCAGAAGAATAGGAATAGATGCTTTTGGCTGTGTTTCAAGGCTCTTACTCAAGAATATCTGGAGGGCTTATTAAAATTGAGGTTGCTGGATACTAACCCAGAGTTTCTAATTCAGTAGTTCTGGGGTAGGGCCTGCGAATTTGCATATCTAGTGAGGGCCTGGATGGTGCTGGGTCTGGGGGACTACAGTTAGGGAACCACTGTGTTAGATCCAACTTCCGGATGTTCAGGCCAGCATTTTTTTTTTTAACATCTTTATTGGAGTATAATTGCTTTACAATGGTGTGTTAGTTTCTGCTTTATAACAAAGTGAATCAGCTATACATATACATATATCCCCATATCCCCTCCCTCTTGCGTCTCCCTCCCTCCCACCCTCCCTATCCCACCCCTCTAGGTGGTCACAAAACACCGAGCTGATCCCCCTTTGCTATGCAGCTGCTTCCCACTAGCTATCTATTTTACATTTCGTAGTGTATATATGTCAGTGCTACTCTGTCACTTTGTCCCAGCTTACCCTTCCCACTCCCTGTGTCCTCAAGTCCATTCTCTACATCTGCGTCTTTATTCCTGTCCTGCCCCTAGGTTCATCAGAACCTTTTTTTTTTTTTTTTTAGATTCCATATGTATGTGTTAGCATACAGTATTTGTTTTTCTCTTTCTGACTTACTTCACTCTGTATGACAGACTCTAGGTCCATCCCCCTCACTACAAATAACTCAATTTCGTTTCTTTTTATGGCTGAGTAATATTCCATTGTATATATGTGCCACAACTGTATCCATTCGTCGGTCGATGGACACTTAGGTTGCTTCCATGTCCTGGCTACAGGCCAGCATTTTGAATCGGTGCTTCTTGGCATGTTCACCCAAATTGATGAATTATCAGTGACATCACAAAAATGAACGTAATGGTACTTCTTTACTGCTCAGAACCTTTAGAATTTATTTGAATTCTCTAGATTTTTATCAATTAGGATTGCCCGATTCAGGAGGAAAAAAATACAGGACATCTCATTCAATTTGTATTCAGATCAACAGGAGTAACTTTTTTAGTATTAGTAAGTCCCATGGAACATCTGGGACCTACTTATGCTAAAAATTATTTTTTACAATTTAAATTTAACTCAGTGTCTTGTATTTTATCTGGCATCCCGACTGCCAACATGAATTTGCACAGTCTTGCACTTCTTTTAGCATGTATGTATTTTTCCTCTTGAGTCAGGCTTTGTACTTGTCTCCCGAGGACATGCTGGATTGCTGGGTTCTAAATCTCATTCTAGGTATTGAAGCAGTTGGCAAGGGGAAGGGAGTAAGAAGTAGAGGGACGGAGCACGAGGAGAATTTTTATTCCCTCGTGGAAGGTGGGTGGATTACAGGCTCTCCAAGCAAAGCAGGACCAGCCTCTTCAGACTGAGAAAGAAAAGCTTTTTCCAACAAGGGTAGCTCATGTTGGTTTGAATCTACCCAAGTACTTTCCTTTCCAGTTTTCTTTTTCAATAAGAGTCCTAACTTTCACAAAGGAGACCATGTTGAAGCTGGAAATTTAACTTGCCCACATACATTATAATTCAGCAACTCACAAGATTAGACTCTGTGACTTTAGCGATCACAGCCCTGTGTCTGTAAGGATAAGATTATTTTAGGGCAGGTTGGGGTACCACAGTCTGACTGGAGCCTTGAGCCAGTCATTTTACATCCTGTGTTGTCATTTTCCTTTTTAAGCTCTCCAGTGGGGTCGGGAGCAGCCGTCCACCCCACAGTTCCATCTGCCTTGTTCTCATCACGGTCTATCCCTGCAGCTGCTTGTCCTGATAAGCTTCATTCTAGGTGCTTATTTCAGAAAACCACAGGTCATAATTTAAGTCATTATTTTGCTCCTGTGCAGCACAGAACCCGAGAATCCCATTCTCCATTAGTTGCAGGTGGTTATCACTGCCTTCAAATTCATTCAGGTTACATATCTAATCCCAGATTCCTCCCTTGGACAGTTTTGAGGGTCTGATTTCTACAGCCTCTTCAGCCACCAAATACTGTGTCTATGCAAGAAACAGAAACCACTCTACGTATTCTAAATAGAAAGGGATTCAAAACAAGGGGTTAGGTCCTCATTTAATTATGGGAAGCCTACAGGAACTGGTTCTGGTCTCGGCCCCCTGAGATGCTCCTGAAGTAACCAGTTCTGTGCTCTAGGGAAGTTACTGCTAATGAGACCACTACTTGAAAGTATGCTGAAACCACCTCGGCTGCCTTACAACACTAGGGAGCTGGAGAATGGACACTTGAAGCCATAATCCAGGGAGTAGGGAGTCAGATAGAGTGGCTGTGACTGTGACAGTTATTCCCTAAAGCCCAGGAAAGCTGGAGGGTGACAGTGAAATGCTGTGAAAGATAGCTCACCCTCCAAGGATCTTATCACTTGCCATAAGAAACAGCTGTTCAGGTACAGGAAGCTGCTGCCTGCTGCTGCTGCCTCAGTTTCTCCTTCCAGATCGCCCACAGGTCTGTCTAATGTGCAGAACTAAATTTGCATCCAGATCCCTGGCTTCTCATGAGTCTAGAAAAAAGATAGAATGGAGTTGGGTGAGCCAGTCACCAACATCGAATACAGTGCCCTGGGAGGTTTTGCCTTTCCTGGGGAAAGATTCCTGCCCGTGGTGTGCAGTTCAAAACCACATCACCTTTATTTCAGGTGAGGGAGTTTGGTGGCAAGCCAAGTAAGATAGACTTTTCCGTTCGCTTTTGCTGGCTGATCTTAATCTTCTTTACAACTCATAAAGGTGAGCTTTTGCTAAAGTTCATGTCCAGCCATCTGCTGTTTTGCTTTCTCTGTGTATTCTTCACTGGGAAACTTATTATTTCCGTTATGAGCAGTCTCACATCTATCCTTTCAGTCCTTCCCTTCCTCCTGAGCTTCAGTTTTGCACGTCTACTTATTTGTCGACACTTAAATTTAAATATTGCGTTCTTACCTCAAACTCGGCAACCTCTGAAACTGAACTCTTGAATTTGCCCTTCCTAATCTCCTTGTTTCTGTTTATATATAATTAGTCTTTTAAACCTGAAACCTCAGTTCTCTTTGAGTTGCCCACTGACTAAAATCTGTGCCAGTCAGAAATGAAGTTCTGTTGATTCATTCTCATCCTTTCTCCCCAGTGTACCCCCGCTTCATCCCCACTTCTGCTTCATGAACATTGGACTTAATGCCTTTACCGTTGATTTAGCAATTAAAGATGTCAAGTCATGTGACTCTCCTCTGTTATTGTCTTGAACACTCTTTAAATGCTGCTCTGCTTTACTTTATGTTAACTTTACAGATGGAGTGTATTAAGCATGCATTTTCTCCTTATATTAAAATAATAAACATTCAATGTATATTTTTTATTTCATTTAATTTGAAAAAGAGAGTCTCTTGCCTAAGATTAGGAGCAGAAAAGGAGAAGAGTTGTACCTTTTCATATTAGAGACCTAACCTTTCAAACGTGGTAGTTGTACATTCTGGCCTCACGACACTGTGGCGTTGAGTGGCCTTCATTCAGCATTGTCAACTTGCTCTTGTGAAAGTGACACTCTAGAAGAGAAGTATACACAGTGTCCCAAGTGTTTTGAGACAGGTCTGTTTTTTGTTTGTTTACTAACTAAGCGCTAGGAATTAACTTTATAAATATATCATGGGTGAGTCTTAGTCAAGGACTTCATGACCAGTTCTCTACATCTAATGTTGGAATCAACAGTGGTGCAAATCTTAGCAAACATTTTGTCACTGTAATGAAACTCTGACACATGAATAAGAAGATGCTTCCCTTACTGACTAGTGGTCGTTAGTAATAGCCTACATGCAAGGTCTCAGTTTGTTTCACAAGGATGAGATAACTTTTCATCTGGTTCTTTTCCTCGGACAGTTATTCTGCAAAAGTCAGTACTAATATGACAAGGGAATTCATCAACACTTTATAAAGATTCATGTTACAAATGTCAATATTTGATCATTTCAGGTACTGAAAATCAACATACGTTATCTTTATTATGAAAGAAAGAGACTCATTTCTGGGTGACCCATCCCCTCTGTTAAAAGTGTTAATTTCTCTGGTCTCTTAAGCGGGTGAGGGAACTTTACAGCTTTCTATTGATCAGTACATGCTGCTTTGCTGTGTCATTACCACTGTTACAGAAACACTTATGAGATTATAACCTAAAACCATCATTATTGAAAGTCTTTTGTTACTGAATCCTAAATTACCACAAAAGATACAAACAACTTAAAAAGCATCCAGAGGAGACAAAAAAAAACTGCTTAAAATTTTGATGCATTGGTTCTAAGAGGAGATTGAGATTATTCAGTTTGATTTCTCTTTTTGTGTTATCACTGAAGATCTGATTCAAAGAAATAAACTTATAGTAAAGAAAAGTAATTTAGACACTTGGAAGAAATTGTTTATGTGAAGATTGTTTAAAAGGAAAGAAAGGTGTGTTTTACCAGAATAAGTCCTAATTTTCAAAGGTTTAAACTGAAAAGATTTGTTCCCCTATGACACCATATTTCTATCTCTAGCTTAGAAGACAGGGTGGGTGGACAAAGAAAGTATCCTTAAATTTGGCCATTTTTTAAAAGACCCACTTTCCTCTCAAATCCTAACAACTAGAAAACATTATGTGTTAGTTTTCTTGGTCTTTTTGCTTCCCTCGAATACCCTACAGGGGAGGTCCATGTTAAAAGTAAAATTACCAAAAGACTGTCAACAGAAGGTAATGAGTAGCTACCCTCAATAATTAGTTCCTTGTGTAATTATATATTATTAAACCTTTCTTGAGAAAATTAAAAACACTTTTGAGGTAGTAAAATTACATGCCGAATGAAATCCAGAACTTTCAAATATGAGAGAGCATAAAAATAACATATGTTTAGCCATGTGCAAATATGAAATAATGAAGATACTGAGCCATCAGTTATGATCCAGGGTTGCCAGGGAGCTATTGTAGACACTGGCCGACTGTGTCTCCATCCGCAATGTCAATAATTTTTGACTGAATGAACGGATGAATGACTGGCTGGGGAAGGCACTGTTAAAGTGCTAGTTTTCTTCAAAACATGTATGGAGAAAATACACTCTCATACTACAGTTATAATTCATGACTGAATTCTAGTCTTGGGAGGCAGAAGAGAGCAGCAAAAGGACCCTTTGTTTTTCTGTCTAGAAAGCTAAAAGTTGAGAAAGAGGATACGATTATAGACTAGAAAGGACGAAACTCCACTATTTTATAACAAAAAGACATAATGTTTGAAAGAAATAGTTAATGACCAGTAAAAGCAAGTATCACTTATATGGAGTGTAGACAATTTAAAGAATTCTTTAATTCAGGGAAGTTTATAGATTATTGCTTTATAATATATAGATTATTGCTTTATAGTGAACTAGTAAGAAAAAAAGGATGCTGTAGGGTACAGTTTTAACTTTTGAGATTGTCATCAGCAAGAATTTGATGCTGTTTTCTGAAACAGAATATTATGATATATGTATCATGAAGTATACCTGTTGTGACAATTAATATATTCTTCTACTTTAACTGTATTTTCATTATTTAAATTGTTTCATGTGAGACACCTTAGAACATAACACCTTTCCTAAACTACTCAGACCTCCCTTGTTTAGGTGTTTTTAATATTTCCCATAAGTTTTAGTGCCAAGTGTTTTGATTCAAACATTAAAGTTGTAAGTAATAGTATCAATGTAAGCTTAGAAGATTGAATATAATACACTTTTCGAAATGCTTATCTATCTCTTCTAGAAAAGTTTTTTGAAATGAAGAAAGGACAATGTAAAGATGCTCTAGAAATTTACAAACGATTTCTAACTAGGATGACACGAGTGTCTGAATTTCTCAAAGTTGCAGAGGTAAGTAATATTAACACATGTATCTGGAGTAAACAGTAGAGTTCATAATCTGGCATGACATTCTGCCACAGAGTCACAGGTTATTAGGGTTGGAAGTGGCCTTGGAAGACATTTCATCCTGCTTCTCACCCAGAGCTGTGCTCTGCACTCTTGCATTTCAATCAGAAGATCATCCTGTGTCCAAATAAAAGTTTCATGGATGATGAGCTCACAGCTTTGCAAGGTGGTTTGTCCCTCCATCTCACCTCATGGCTGTCCTTGATTGTAAGAAAGTGCTTCCTTTGTATTGAACTGTAGAAAAAAGCCCTTAGAAAAGTCTGTCCATTGTTCTCAGTGTGTAAACGATAAACCCTGACTTTTCTTACTTTGTCAAAATGATTTCAATACAAGGAAAAAAGAAAACAAAGTATAATTAATTTTATAAAGTTTATAAATTGTGTCTTAAGGATGTCTCTTTATACGTAATCACAGTAACTGTGTAACCATCAAGTTGTTGTTCCTGAGGTTATCTGTAAATTGGTGTCTTCTCTTATGAAATCCAATGATTGACTCATAGTGGAAATTGTGACATTTTATTACAATCCTTTGTCAGGGTGACAAATGGGTTCTTATCTTGCTTGTCAACTAACTGATTGCTAGGGCTGACTGAAGTGTTTTGTGGGAAGGGTTCTGAAGCTCACCAGCAAAGCACTAAATGCTGTGGACGTGGGACATTCATGCCATGTTTTTGATGTTTTCGCCATTTTCACAATATAGCACAAGAACAGGCATTTTATACACATAATTTCAAAAGCACTCTAGCCCAAGCATTATTCTTCAAATTTCATTTATTCACAGGAGTGATAATTGTCACATTTAAATTCCAAGACCAAAATAATCTTGCAAAATACTATCTCTTGAGCTTAGATCCATACAGTTTATAATCAGAATTTGTTAAAAAAAATCAATATGGGAAACAAAAGGTAAAGATTAGCTTAATAAATTACATATACATTAAAACATGTTCATGTATATTTCCATGGGTTTATTGATGTTGGTGGCCTTTAAGGAAGGATAGAATTGCTTGAAACTTTTGCTTCTACACAAGTTTTATTCTTTGTATTTGATATGATTTTCCCATGGTTCAACTGTAATTATCAATGTAATCTAGCAAAATTTGCCTAATTTCTTTCTGTGAGAAGATCAGTTATACCTAAACACCCAGGGCAGAGGATTATTTCACTGTTCGATTAATTCCTGGTGCACATGCTTCCCAGTGTTCCCATCTGATGTTGTGTATATCGGAAAAGTAAAGAGCTGGCCATGTTACAGTTTGGGGTAAATATTTCTCTAATCAGCATAATAAGGCTGGGCTAAAGGTCTCCGTGAGAAAAAGGGCGCTTATATATCAGTTCCTTCTATTCTTACATGTGAAATTTTACTTTGTGTCTCTTGATAACCTCGTGTTATCACAGGCCCATTTCAGGCTGCTGAGAAGGAGATATACAGAAATTAGATGTCATTTTGAGAGTTTGTCTTTAAACAACATAATAAATATTTTAATTTTATTCAAACATGACTAAGACTTTTTATAGAATGGATACTAATTTACAAAATTATTTTTAATAGAATAAACATTAATCGCAATGGGTTAACCATTAGTGTTTTCTTTCACATTTAAATCGCATTGTTCATAATTTAAACACTAACTGTTTGGATACCAGTGTTGAATCGTTTGGTTATGATTGGTAAATACAGAAAGTTTTCAGCAAATATACGAAGCTTCTCTTTTCTACCAAGCAGTGCTTGTGTGGTGTACATATGTATGGACTCCTACCCAATAAGCTACCCTGTTGTTAATACCATTTGCCTGAAGAATGTGTAGATGACTTGCAAGAATGTTGTTTTTAAAATACAACTCTCTATATAGGCTATATGGCAAATGTTAACATTAAGTTTCCCATCGTATTAAAAGAAATGTGGAGTAATTGAATAATTCCTATGGATATATTCAAATTTTGCACAGAGGAATTGCTTGAAGTACAGAAAACTTCCCGTGCTTTGAATTCTTATACTGAAGTCTCCTAAAGCAGACAACTGAAACTTTGTAAAATGGTTATTTTACAAGTAATAGGCATGTCTGCTAAACGCACTTACCTTTTATAGAACTAAGTTACTCTTAGTTTGCTATTCCAAGGTAAATACCAACTCATAGGAGTTATGTCTCCCAGAATACTTGCAGACAGAAAGTGATGAGATTTCTGTAATACAATCACACTTCAGCTCCATCCTCCAACTTCATTGTGGTTCAGAAGTTCAGGACAGTAAGAATAGCAAAGTAAAGGAAGAATTTCTTTAACAGAGTTACCCACTTAATAGAATCGCATCACCTTTTGAGGAGGTGATTCCAATATTAGGGACCCATAATGCTTTAATTTAAAAAACACTGACTTCATTCATATTCATATTTATTTTAATGGATCATCTCAAGAGGTATTGAAATATGGAAATAAATAGAATGAAGTTGCCTTAATTTATAATTTCCATACTTTGAAAGAGTGTGAGTTTAGGGCAGACATAAGACAGCCCCCAGCAAAGAATTATCATCCCAAAATGTCAATAGTGCCAAGGCTGAGAAACACTGCTTTATTTTTTATTTTTTTCAACATCTTTATTGGAGTATAATTGCTTTACAATGGTGTGTTAGTTTCTACTTTATAACAAAGTAAATCAGCTATACATATACATATATCCCCATATCTCTTCCCTGTTGCGTCTCCCTACGCTGCTTTAGATATAGAAAAGGCAAAGGAAAGAAGTTAGCTCAGCATTTGACACACAAGTGGACTTGCGCCTCTCCAGTTTGCCTTATTGTCTTTCAGGAGCCGACACTTAGGCTTCCTGTATTGGCTTCCACATTTCCATCAGCATAACGAAGCACTTCGTTTCTCACAGAGAGACTTGGGTTAACCCTCTTTGTTTCTTTAAGCCTCAATTCCATCATTTATATAGAATGAGAGAATGAAGTTATGATTTGTATTTTTCCCCAGCTTTTTATTTTGAACACTTGTCAAACCTACAAAAGAGTTGATAAACTTGTATAGTGAACACCTGTGTACTCTCTTCATTGATTCACCTTTATTAATATATTCCCGTATTTGCAGTCTTGCTAGCACTTTCTTTTTCTGCCCCTCCCTCCCTCCCTTCTCTTCCTTCCCCAAGCTACCAAAATTTAAAATTCACATATGCTTTTATCTAGTAATTCCACTTCTACAAATGTGTCCTACAGATGTGTCCACACAGGTGCAAAGTGATGTGTGCAGCATTTCTTGCAATGGCAAGGGATTGCAAGCAACTTAAGTGTTCATTAATAGGTGACTTGTTAAATAAATTATAAGACAAGGAAGCTGTTTAAAAATGAGGAAATTCTGTGTATTAATATGGATATAGTTCCAAGATGTATTGTTAAATGAAAAGTATAATCCCAGTGTACATAATACACTATTATTGTATAACAATGTGGGAAATAACTATGTATTTATGGATTTCCTATTTCCTTGGATATGCATAAAGAAACTCTGGAAGGATACATCTTGGATGTCACAGTGGTTCTCTCTGTGTGAGGAAGGGTGGAAACTACACCCTGAACAAGTTATTAAAATTCAGTGAACATTCCCTGTCCAGAGGACTGACTGGGCATAATTAACAATTTAAATTTAGTCGAAGCATTTTTTAAAAATTTTAGTTGCCATTAGCCATGGAGGAAACCTTTTACACTTCAGTTTCCTAAGTTCTTTTTTCGGGTTCTAGCAAAATTCTGTACATTTGTTGTATCTATATTGCCAAAATCATTGCTCTTATATTGAGTGGGAAACTCCGCAAAAAGCACATATTCAAAGTGAGATTGATATATATAATAATAATTATTTTATACCAAGATTGAGCTGTGGTTTTAACTAATTCTATAGGTGATCTAAGAAATTAATTTTTAAAAACCTATTAAGTAACTTTTTTTTAATCCGCAGCAAGTTGGCATTGATAAAGGTGACATTCCTGACCTCACACAGGTAAGTGATTCTCTGAGTGAAAAATTTAGTATGCATGAAATTATTAATCCATAGTTCACCATAAATGGTCTTACCTAGGGCAGAGGCTTGTAAGCATTTAATGCATTTTTGAATGTAGGCCAACCACCTTTCTTGGAAATCCTTCTAACTTACAATTTTTTTTTAGCTATTAAATATATTTCTGGAGATAATATGAATATTTTCCTACTCTTATAAAATCGTTTCTTCTTTAAAGGCAACTGTATTTAATTATTGAGCTCATTTTTTCATTCTTAAACTTGAATCAAAAGGAAGCCTTGAAAAATGTTTAAAAAGTGTTTTATCCATGAAATGTGACTATTCATAGGCATGTAATCAGAACATTTGAACTGTTCTTCCTGCTTCTTCTCCTAGTTTTCAACATGTCCCAGGGATGGAGGAGGGGCACGAATAGCAAGAACACTGAGGTTGTAGTTCTACTATTCAATACACTGATTCTTGTCTCCCCTGTGAAGGGGAGGAATTTCTATATACAAGAGAACTTTTTTAAAAAAATAGTAGTGGTGGATGAGTGATTTTCTGGGGACTATCTAGGAAGCAAAACAATAGTAGAGCTTCCTTATCAATCCTTTTATCTGTTAAGAGGGTACATTGTACGGCTCCTTGGATGTAGAATCAAGATCATTCACATGTGCAGAATTACTGTAGGACCTTTCTCATAATTGGCAGGAACTGTTTTTGTTTAATCAACTTGTCATTCTGCTACAGTAAATTTCTGTTCCAAACATGTTCTTTAACTAGAAATAGATGATAGGAGAGAGTTAAGAACTGCTACCATATATACCAGTAATGAATATATGAGTTTTCTGTCTTTGCAAATAAAAAAAAGTTATTGTAATTGAAGAAAATTGTCATAATGAAAGATTACCCATTTTTAATAGTATCGAAATGTGTTTAATAATTTCTTATCTTTATTATCCCTTAAAATGTTTCTATATTTAAATGTTAACCTTAAATTTTTTTTAAAAATTAGGGAAACCCAAAGTAATGGCCTCTGTATTTACATTATTAAAATACCAATTAAATGCCAAGAATTCTTCATAAATAAAATCCACAGAACAATTCAGAAAATGATGGCATTGTATTTTTTTATTTAAAAGTTGGGGGAAAGTTCCTTCTAATAGACAGAATATTAGTATAAAATATTTTTGCTACTATGAGAAGATAGTGTTCTTTGATCAGGTGAATACCTAAATAAGATATTGGTATCGTCTTGGATATGGCTAAAAATTGTGTGCATAAAATGCTATTAAAATTTCTTTATTAGATTATAATCTAATAAAGATGTATTAATTATTATTAATAAAAAGCAAAGAAAATCACTGTGCTTTCATTTTAAATTATTTAATTATTTACATTATTAACATTAACATTTACATTGCAGTTTTAAAAAATAACCCAAATACATGTTAACCTAAAAAATGTAGATATCTAAGTATTTAACTCAATGAATAGCTTTTAGAAATGGTAAATCATGTTTATTTCAACTGTATAGACTGCTCTCACCATGGAACAGGAGTAAAACTAGTCATGTTGTTAGAGAGGCTGGCAGGTTAAGAAAAAAGAGGTCCTCGTTTATCTCAGTTTGGGCAGAGTCTGAAGGGAGATAAAGAAAGGTTTAAAAGCATACTTAAATACCTTTCTGTTTTTAAAATTAGAAAATTATAGCATATCATTGACAGATTTACATACTTGGCTTTAATTTTTAATGATACCGTTATATTCTTTACAGTTTATATAATCTTCTCTCAAGAAGTCCAGAGGCATAATATTTTATGTAATGATGTATGTTCTGTGTTATTATAATTTGGGGAACAGAGACCCATCCTTAAAGAAGATAAAATCTTACTCTGGTTCTAGTAGAAAGCGATTCTGTGGTAGAGATTCATTAGATACTGGTAACATTCTGTCCTCTGCTTTTGTTATGACTTTAAGAGCCACATAGACTTCAGTATTAACATTTATTTTGAAATTACCTCCTTATAAAAAAAAATCCTCTAGTTCATTTCTCCAGTGTATATTTAAATCTCAATTCAAAAGTTTTGTGTGCTTCTGAAATTTCTTAATAAGTTACTTAATTGTGATTTCTGTTGGGTTCATGAGCAGCAGAGCTAAACACACCCCCTAATTTTTATTTAGAACCCTTCCACAGGTCTAATTGGAGGCTTGTCATTGAGCTGGGGCTTTAGACCCACTGTGACAGTCTGGTCGGACAGAAGCTAGAATGTGAGCTGTCCTAGGGTTAGTCCTTCGGATAGTGTTAGACCAGAACTAATCTGGAGATGGGTCAGAAATGCCAGGTAGTGTGGACTCTGTTTGAGACCTCTGAGATTGGGTTCTACTCTCTGCGAGGCTTCTCTGTGGCTGCCATGGCCACTGAATCTAGCCGTGGCGATGAACAAAAATAGCCAGCAAGGAAGAGGATTAAGGAGATAGATGATGGGGACCAGAAGGGCTACCTATTGACTGGGAGTAGGGAAAGGCTGCTCCTAACTGAGAAAGGATTAGAATTCCTCTTGCAGCAAGATGGAACACAGGGATTGAATGGATGTCTTTCTGGTTAGAAAATGTACAGTAAATACCAGTGTGGTCATCTGTAGCCCTTTTTAAATTGTGCATATAATATCATCATAACAGCGTTTTAAATGATTTATAAATACCAATGAAAAACATTTTTAAACACTCAGAAGTACTGTATTGAATAAGAAGTGAATATGATATCAGAACTGAAATATTCCTCCTCAGCACTTTCCAATGGTTTCTTAGATCTAATAATCAAAAAATCTGAATGACCTTTTGGTTGCTTTTTATTTCCATTTGTTTTTAATGATGCTTTAGGACCTAAAGCATCTGAATTGTAGATGGATGCTTCCTTCTTGATCCTGTACTCACAATCAGCTATGAATTTGTTTCAAGAAAAGGAATTTCAAAATATTATTTCCTGTTTGGTGTGTGTGCATGTGTTCCGAATTTAATATATCTCCATTTATGAAAAACATCTTAGGTTTTGATGTCAGGAATTCTGGTTGATCTGAAAACTACTGGTAAAGAAAAGTCTCCTTTTAAAGACTGTACCACTGATGAATCGGTAACCATGATATATCACTGTTATTTATTAGCTTTCACAAGCTGCCTCTTGTTCTTTGGGTTGGTATTTTCACCTGATTGGTCTATTGACTTCAGCATTATTTAAAATAAGCAACTAAAGATACTGCTAATTATACTAAAGTTCCTTTCACAACAGCAGAGGCATTCTCAAAGTTTTGCCCCTTGGAAATTTGAGACAGTTTTCATTTTTGTCTGCTGCATGCCAGGATGTGCTCAGTGCCATAGATAGAGCTCAGAAGGCCAATATTCCTACACTCAACGAACTTTACTATCAAAGTAGTTTTTTTCCCTCCAGAAATGTTTGAGGAGTTTATTTCTGTTAGATTTCACATGTCCTAATAAGAGATATAAATGATGAAGCATTTTTAAAGTTCTAAGCTAAAATGCTCCAAACTTAATTTTATGTACAATCCATTGCAAAATAACACCTCTTAAAGACAAAGTCAGTTTTGTACTCTGTGTTCTTGGTCACATTTCTCTCAACTATTGTGATTTTAGTGACTACTACTTTATTTTTAATTTTTTTCTTAAATTATTAAGAAACTTTACAAAAAGAATGAAATTGGAAACTATCATCCTAGTTTTTGTTTTTTTTTGTTTTACATAATTAAGAAACTATATAGGAAAAAAATACTACTTCTTTTGTTATCCCATACTGTTCTCTATTTTATAACTATAAATAGCATTTCTTAAACAGGTTTAGCACAGAATCACATTTCTTTTACATTGCATTTAATATTCAGAGGACCTAAGTCTTCTAACTGGAGAGAGGTTCCATGGCTTGATATATTTTTCCTTACTGTGATCCCAATGAAAAGAATGGAAACCGAAAAGTTTAAAGTTATATGCCCAGGCCTCCTAGGTTCCATTATTATGACAATTATAATTATTACTATTATGACAGTTATAATGGAAGTTATCAGGTGTGAATTCGTCTAAAAATTGTGAAGCCATTTCTGTCTTCTTCCTTTTAAAGTTACAATACACATTCTGTTTATTAAGCAAGCACATCTTAGTAGTTTACACTTTTTCTATAGAGCAAAATTTCCTTTATCTCTTAAAAATTCATTTTTTAAAACTTAGAAGTATACCCCTAGTTGTAGTTTACTGGAATTTACTGAGTCAGCTTTTACCTGACCTATATTAAGAATTCTAATTTTTACCACTTTCAAAATTTATTATATCTCCTGAAAGTCATTTTTTCTACTCTACAGTAATTAACTTTTTATATAACGTTCACAGGGCTGTCCCTTTCTACCCTACCTTCATCACTTTGATCAAGTTAATATTTTTGTTCACTTACTAATTTATATTTATAAATTTATGTGTGGCTCACTTAGTAATTTACACATACAATAATCTCACATAATTATATATATAATAATATTATTGTTAAGGCAGTATATGAATCAATTAGTGAAATGAAAATGAATATTAAATGTACTAAACAATTTTAATAAGAATTTTATTTTCATTTGTCATTATAGGTGCAATGTAAAATGTACAGTTATACTATTTTTTAGCAGTTAGCATAGTTACTTTAAAATCCCTCAGAATTAATTTTATATTAATTTTAAGAATAATTGTCAAAATTAAATGTATCTATAAATGTTATGCCAGTCTTTGAATGCCTGTGCTGCTGTTAAAGTCTAACTTGGGTTAAGATTATTCGAGAAAGGTGAAATTAAATTTCTAATGCTTGAGGAATAGATGGGATGGAATATTTATATGAACCTATTATTTCTTCTCCTAATATACAGCAAAATGCCATCACTTTATATTGCCTAAAATATGATGATAAAAACATTCAGGTACTTCTTAATAAAAGAGGTGAAATATATTAAATTTGCCAAAACACAGTAGTCTGTTATATAACATTAATATTTGCTAAAGTTACTTTACTATGTATATAAATTAAATAGCTCAATAATAAGAAAATCTTAATTGTGGTTGACTATTAAAGTTGTATTTTTCCCCCACAACTCTCACTTACCCTCTCTTTTTTAATAAAGTAGTAATTTTCCCTAATATTTCAGTCAAATGTGGATAAGTGAGATTTTACTGTATTTTCATATTTCTGTAAGTTTGTATTTGGGCACTTATATTTTTGACTTGGATACAAATACCTTTACTTTTTTCACTGTGGTCTTATGGAAACATATGGTGAACTTGATTTAATTGAGTTTACTACATTTAAGTAATATCTTAGTAAAAGTCTATCCAATGTCATTTCTACACCGAAACCACACTGTAACACTGTTTGTTATGCAGTGAAGTTAAGTACATGTATGATGGGCCTGTTGGAGATTCTGTGGAATTTAAATATTTAAGTACCAAAAGACCCTGGAATGAAATTATCTCCCATATGTATTAGGGTGCCCAGACCTGCACTATACAAAGTTACAGTGATGTTCCAGTGTATTTATTTTGAAAGAAAGCGATGCAGACATTTATTTTTTACTTTCTTATTGTAGGCTCCCAGCAGTCTTATGGAGACCCTTGAACAGCATCTAAATACATTAGAAGGAAAGAAACCTGGAAACAAGTACGCATTAGTTGTATATTCTAAATAAGATGAAAAATACTAGAGTCATTCTTTATACAGTGAGATTTATCACAGTACTACTGTTTTAGGGTATGCTTTATTGTAATTATCCTGAGTTCCCTGAAAACCCCTACCCTTCCCATTAACTTACGACATCGTGACCCCATTATAGGTAATCTGTCTGCAGGCTAATTCAGCAAACTAGTAGGTTGTACCTGTGTTGGCTGGACTTGCTGATTTATTTATTATTTTGCCCTCAGAAGGGACTCACAATCCTCAGAAAAAGAATTGCTCGTGCTAAAAATTGAGGCTGTCATCATTGGGAACCCAATTTCCCAAGCAGCCTTGAACACTCTGTTATGTTACCAACCCTACTGTGAAAAAGCAGAGCCTTCAGGAATGGCTTTCTGGACTTCAGACTCTCCCCAGGTGGACCCTTCGGCATGGCATGCTGCTGACACTTGACTCAGAGTTATTTTTCTAGACAGAGTAGCAGTTGAGCAGCGATAAGTGTAGTTTTAGTAGATTTTCAACCTTTCTGTTTGGACACTTAGATTTTTGACCATTTTTCCTGACTGCATGCCAAAAATGTCCAGGTTCCATTTTTGTCTTCTCTCCAGCCGGGGTCATACTTTTCGGTTCACAAGACCTGGTACTTTCCCGTCTTTGTGCCTCGCTCAGAGTGTAATTCTGCTAATCTTGGGTGCCTCCCCTCCTTGTCTCTGTGTGCGTGCATTTTACACATCCTGGGAGGGCCATCTCATGAGGGCTTCCTTAATCATGGACCACACTGTTTAATGACTCCCCTCCCCACCTCCCCTGCCCCGATATGTGGTTTAAATGGATTTTCTGATTCTTAAGGTCAGGGACTATTTTATACTTCATTATCTCCACCTAAAAACGTAATGTAGCTCTCTCTACAGAGTCAGCTTGAAATCTGTTTTTGTTGGTGATCCCAGCTTTATCTTGATTCTGTTTAGATCGACAGCAGAAATTGGTAGAGACAACCCGTGAACTGCTCATTGCAGGGCTATAGGCTGATGGTGGATTTTACCTGTGATACAGCTATCAAAATGCACCTCCTTTCTGCTTGCTTCTCTCTGGGCATTCTCCCAGAATCTAGACTCTCGTGTCTTGAGTCACTTTTTTGCCTGTTGTTTAGCTAAGGGTAATTTCTGTCATCTTTTCCAAGTTAGTATAAAAATTATTGCATGTCTTAAGTTTTCGATGGTAAACAACAGAATAGGGCTCTCTCAGGCTGTGATGGCAGAGCTATTTGGAATGATGGATGACAGGACATCTCAGGGGCTCTGTCAAGGTTGTACCATTGTCCAAGGTCTGTCCCCACTTCAGTGTGGCCAAGGACGATCAGACTTGTGTTGGTAGATTGATGTCAACTGAAAAGACGTGCGAGTATATTAAGTCACAAAAGAGGGTGCCCGCTTCCAGTAATTGCTGCCTCCTCCCACCCCTCCCGTATTAGGGTGTCTGGGAAGCCAAATGAGTCGCCTAGGATTTAAGCCAAAGGAGGCAGGAAGCCTGAGAAATGTCCCTCTTCCTGTGGCAGATGGATCCCTTTAGCTGAGGAAATATGCATATGCCAGAGTTAGAGCCTCTCCCTTGGGCAATGCAGGACGCGCATGGGTGCAAGTCAGCTTCTCCGCGCTCTTCCCCCCTCAGGTCCCCGCACCCCGCACAGGTCCACCCTCTTCCCTCCTGAAATCTGCCAGGGCTGCAATCCTGTGAGAAGCTGCCTCCTAGAGTGGATCTCATCAGCCCTAACTTCAGCTCTAAAGCCGCCCCCTTGTGGCTGCTGCCAACTATTTTTGGACTATTTAGCTATGGACACTTGGTTACATTTCTAAGAGTAGTAAAATAAGAACTTAATGATCTTCTGTTTTGAATTACCTTGTACTGAGCGTAATTTTCCTCTCTCCTTTAAAATCATTTTATGCTTGTCAGATTTCTTTTCTGAATTGGCTGAGACCACCTATGAACTTGTCTTTTGCTTATTCCCTATTTTTAAAATAAATGAACTATAGTAGTTAACTATTTTCTTCTTTGTATGTTTGTGCTTACCTGGGACCTTAAGTGAAGGGTGAGTACTATATTGAGTGACTTTTTTTGCATTTGGTTATTCCTAAAAATGCAAAAAACACTCTTAAAATTCCACATTTGGTATTTAGAACATTGAAAACTGATTTCTGTCCATTTTACACATCTGTGTTTTTTCATTATACTTTTAAAATTTTCTCTTAAGGTGACTCGCATAAATGGTTTTATTTTGGTCTTCTTTGATCAAGACTAACAGACTCTCTTAGTTGTATATTCAGATATCCCTCTTAGATTTTAGAAATCAAAGACTTTTTACTTGTTTAGTAAACAAAAGATTTCCCTATGGCACATGGCAGAAGTGCCAAAAGACAATGTTATAAAGAAAATTAATTACTTAAACGGGTTTTCTTTGTCTTCTGGTAGCAGTATAAAACTATTCTAACCTCTAAGTCAAGTAAATGCATAAAATGAAGCATTTTCAAATGTCTGCTAAAAAATATGTAGGCCTTTTATATTTAGTGCCTTATATCCACCGATACTCATTTTTGAAATTCTATGCAATACTGTGTGATATGCCTTTGTATATTGTCTGATTCTGTAATTCCACAGAACAAAAGAGAGAAATTGATTTTATTTTATATGTGGGTTTACTAAGTGTTGAGGGTTAGTAAAGAAACTCAAGTTTATTGTAATTAAAATTATTTGGAAGAGATAGGTTTTTCACATCTGTGTTTTGTTTGTCTTTCTGGCTAGCGTTTTTGACCAAAAACTGTGTAGCGATTAGTGTTGTGAATAAGAAATAAAATTTCTTCTTTTGATAGTTTACCATTAACACATGGGAAGTGTAAACCTTAACATTTTCTGTGTTCATCATAGAAACCCATGTATTTGTTTGTAACATTTTACAGGATCTATGGGTCATGCATTCTCTTCTAAAATTACATTCATGCTTTATTTTCCCCCAACATGGTTCACCATGTACTAAATTTCTCTAGCTGAAGTTGTTGAAATAAGTATCGGGCTTTAAATAATATCATTATATATAAAAGATTGTAGCATTTTCTTTTATAAATGGCAAATAGCCAGTAGGGCAGAAAATCAGCTGAGGAACAGGTAAAAAGAAGCAATTTGTGTGTTGTGTAGGAGAGGAACAAATGTGCTGGGCTCCCCTGTGTTTTTGTCAGGACAGGCTGGAATGTGAAATGTGCACAGACAGACTTGGACTGGAGCCTGAAATCCACCATTAAAGAATGATGAGACTTTGGCGAGTTATTTACCTCTCTGAGCCTCAGAGCCCTCAGACTTTAATCAGTGTTGAGTGATGCTTTTTAAAGCTGTGGCCCCAATAGGAGCACCTCTGGTTCTACCTTTTTGATGAAATCATGGCAAAACCTGGATCTGGTCCATGGGAACAGAAATCATACATCCTGACAGTTTAGTTTCATACAAAATAATTTTTAAGATGTTTGGTTAATTTATTTTTAAGATGTTTGGTTAGTTTATTTTGGTTAATATGTTTATCTGATATAAAACAATGAGATAGGTTCGCTTCCTTCAAAGAATTTGGCATCTAGTGGAGAAGACAGACGAATAAGATACAGTGCTTTAAGTGGGATGATAGTGGGAGACAGTAGGAGATTTTTTTGCTGAATCCATGGGGTAGCTACAAGTGTCATTTAATAATAGCACTCAGGCGAGAGCTTGACAAAGTGATTCTTGTGCCAATTATGATATTCTGTACTTAGGTTTGAGCATGATATTCTTTAGTAGTAGGTAGAGAAATTCTGTCATTTTTACTATATCTTTATTTTGCTACAGAGTATAGAATATGTTAGAAACTTTTATGTATTAGTTTGGAAATACAGTTCAAAAAGTTCTCGTTCATCCTCAATTCTCTTTTCTGTATTAATATTGCTCATTGTGTCAGTACCACTAAGAATTGGTTCATGAAAATCTCTTGAGAGAGAAACAAATTAATTTCAATTAACTCATTCTTAGAAACTGACCACATCAGATGGCTTCTATGTTTTATTTGCAGAGTTAAGGCTATTATTTTCTTGGATTTTTATTTAGACTTAACTACCTTCCTTTTCCCCATATGTAAAGAGAAAGAAATGGTAGGAGTGGAGGAATTACTAACCAAAAACTCATTAGGGAATTTTCAACCTCAGTACTAGATTTTTAGGTTCCTAAGTTTCTGAGATATAGAGAATACTGTGATTCCATTTATTTCAGTAGACCCTTAGTGAGCAATGTAGAGAAGCATATATCCTTTTCTTCATAGGATATGTTACTCTGAAGATAACAGCCCAACTACACATAACCTAATCGAGTGTAACCCTTAGGCTTCTATCTTCCTTATATCACAGAAATCTCTGTTAGACCTTGCTTTCATGTTCATTTTAAGTGAAAACTAAATTTAGACAGGAAATGGCAGGCTTGTGTTTGCAAATGAAGTTGAACATAAGAGGTATTAATCTGGCATATAATGTTGTTAAATTTCTTTTGCTGTATCCAATAAAACAAAAATTCATGATATTGTACAAAACTCCAGTTACTAAATCTCTGCTGATTTTATTTTACTCCTGCCACGTGTGATATTTTCTCTGTAGATAAGTAGAAGGGCATCCCTGCCATCCTCTGAGACCCTGACAATAGTCTTCTTATTGAAATGTCTTTTTTTCTTCATTTTGTTTCCTTACTAATTTATTTTCCACCAACTCAGGTTAGTAAAACCTACACTGTTTAGGCAGTCGTCTCTGAAGCATTTTGCTAGAAATGATATACTATAATCAGTGCTACCAGCAATCTAACTGAAAAAAAAAAAAAGTATTTCTTCCTGATTTTCCCTCACTCCCTTAGACACAAGCATTGAGATTACTCTTCTTTTTCCAGCTCCCAAGTTCTCACAGGATAATGGGAATATTTCTCATAGATAGTTTTCATTACAGCCATGAAAAAAACCAGACAATCTCTAGGAGTACGCACAGTGTGTCTCAGCTCAGTGTGGAAGCTGAGACACACATCAGGCACAGGGCTTGTAGGGATCTTTTTTTTAATTCTAGTGTTTCTTTTAGGTATCACAATTATGACTAAATGAATCACAATGTTGCTTTAACCTTAATGGGTTTTCTAACTTTTAAAAATAATAAACCAGACGGTTTTTAAAAAATTCTGTAAAGCATTATTTTTCCCAAGTCTTGGCAAATTTTTTAAAATTCCAATTTGAACAGTTTATTTTTGATGGACGTAGGCAATAAAGATCAACTCGAATAATTAATTGAGTTGCTAGAGATACCAAACAAAAGATTTTGAATTTAAGAATTTCTAATACTAGAAATTAAGTGGATGGGAGACATTGGAAGCAGATGTCGTAATTGAGTAAAAGATAAAATATATTTTAAAAATAGTTTATCCATTACTAAAAAAGTCTATATATAAACAAGTTAATGCTTGACCAAGCATCAAACTTAAGTGCTTCTACAAATGTATTCATGTATATCCAGTTTTAATTCTTTTTGGTTGCCTTTTAGATCTGGTGCTCCCTCTCCATTAAGTAAGGTAAGTTTGTTTTTTGTTTTGTTTTGACCATTTTAACAACTTTTTTTTTTTTTTTCATTTTAACAACTTTTGATTGTACAGTTCAGTGGCATTAAGTACATTTACATTGTTGGGCAGCCATCACTATCATCCATTTGGAGAACATTTGTCATCTTCCCCAACTGAAACTCTGTACCCTTTAAACACTAACTCCCCATCCCCCTCTCTGACCACTCTCACCCCCAGCTCCTGGCAGGCACCATTCTACTTTCTGTCTCTATGAATTTGATTACTCTAGGTACCTCAAATAAGTGGAACTGTCCTTCAGTATCTGTCCTTTTGTGACTGGCGTATTTTACTTAGCATAGTATCTTCAACGTTCATCCATGTTGTAGCATATGTCAGAAATTTCCTTTCTTTTTAAGTCTGAATACTATTCCATTCTATGTGTGTACCACATTTTGTTCATCCATCCATCCATCCATTAATGATCACTTGGGTCACTTCCGCCTTTTGGCTATTGTAAATAATGCTCCTGTGAACATGGTGTACAAGTATCTGTTCAAGTCCCTGTTTGCAGTTCTTTTGGGTCTACACCCAGAAGTGGAATTGCTGAATCATATGATAATTTTATTTTTAATTTCTTGAGGAAAGGTAAGTTTTTATGTATTCCCCTTTATATTAGTTTCTTAGTCATATAGCAGTGTCATATAGCAATGTCTACTTAGCCCTCTATCTGGACTAAATTTTTCTTTAAGTAGAAGAAATTTTCATACATTTATATTACAACTGAAAACAAATGTGTCAGTGTTAACGTCTTACTAGTTACAAAGCACTTTCACGTACTCTGAATCACAGCCCTGTGAGATAAATAAGGCACATAACATTGTGCGTGCTTTGATGGTAGAGAAACCAATTGTCGTTGGGTATCCTTGCAAGCATGCCTTTTAGACAGTCTACCGTAATAACTGTCACAACTCCTTCACCTCCCTCTCTCCTTTAGCATCTTGAAGGACAGGATTAGGGTTGTTAGTGACAAGAGTATTTACTTCTCTAGGTCAGTAGTTCACATTTGCCATTGTATGTTTCACATTGCCATTTTCATTGCAAAAATGTGATAAATGTGCTCTTTCCTCTTTGCCAAATTTCTGTTACATAACTGCTGTTATTCCAGACAAGAAGGTTGGCATTATGACTGCACAGGGTACCCCAGACAACCTTTACTCTGTCAATACCTGGCCGGCTGCCCAAGAGACCCTCAGGGAGCTCCAACAATCAAACAAACAAAGAAACAAACAACCTAAGCTCCCTGGTGATTCTGCTACAGAGCCAGGTTTAAAATCATTATGTCACATGGGAGAAGATGACGGTGTGGGAAGACGCAGAGTTAGCATCTCCCCACAACTAGGGAGCCTGCTGGCCACTGGTTGGGGACTCTGATGCCCAAGGAGATTGGAGGAACCCCAAAGTGAACTGGTAGGACGTAGGGGGACTGAGTGGGGAGGAGAAGTGAAGGCCAGACAAGGAGCGGGAGAGAAATAGAGGGCGGCTGCCCCATCCACTGGGGCCGTGGGAGCCTCTGACCTCCCAGGCTGGTCCCCTACCATCCAAAGCCCCCTCCAGGCTGCGTGGGTCCTGGGAGCATAGGAGGGAGGCCAGGGAGATTGGGAGAGGCAGGTGGGAGGGGCCCTCCGGGAGGAGTGGGAGAAGAGCAGAGGATGATTGCCCCGCCCACTCGGGCATGGGGAGCCTGCTGAGCTCCCAGGCCGGTCCCCTCCCCACCAAGGCCCACCCTTCCCTGCCGGCCGCACTGGTCCTGGGGGCATAGGAGGGAGGCCGGGGAGATCAGGAGAGGCAGGCGGTGTGGGGGAGAGGTGGCCCCCTGGGAGGAGCGGGAGAGGAGAGTAGGGCGTTTGCCCCACCGACTTGAGCCCAGGAAGCCTGCTGGGCTCCCAGGTGAGGTCCCCCGCCCTCTGAGACCAGGGGTGGGGGGCACGCCTGGCCCCTTCTGTTCCTTGAGCCTAAGCCACACACTCCCCAAAGCTCCCAAGGCCTTTTCCAGCCCTGTGGGTCCTGAGCATTGGCCCCGCCCACCACCCAGACCTTGCCCTTGCTTAGGTGCCACCCCCCACAGCCAAGGCCTCCCCCCCCTCTTTTTTTTTCCTTTCCCTCCTCCTCTTTTTTACTATTGTGGTACTGATGTACCTTCCAGTTGTTGATTGATCTATAGTTTTATTTTTACATTCTTTCTAACATGTCTGTTAGGTTCCTAGTCTAATTTTATTTTTTACTTTGTTTTTTTTTTTTTTTTTTGTACCTCCCCACATGGCTTGCGGGATCTTGATTTGCAAGCCTGGGGTTGGGGGGAAGCTCCTGCAGTGGGAGTAGGAGCTCTGAGTCCAAACCACTGGACTAGCAGAGAACCTCAGACCCCAAGGAATATTCACCGGAGTGAGGTCTCACGGAGTTCCTCATCTCAGCACCAAGAACCAGCTCTACACAACAGCCTACAAACTCCAGTGTTGGAAGCCTCAGACCAAACAACCAGTAAGACAGTAACACAATCCCACTCATTAAAAAAAAAAAAAAAAATAGCAAAAAAATATGTCACAGATGAAGGAGCAAGGTAAAAACCTACAAAACCAAATAAATGAAAAGGAAATAGGCAATCTACCTGAAAAAAAGTTCAGAGTAATGATAGTAAAGATGATCCAGAATCTTGGAAATAGAATGGAGGCATGGATTGAGAAAATACAAGAAATGTTTAACAAAGATCTAGAAGAACTAAAGAACAAACAGAGATAACAACACAATAACTGAAATGAAAAATACACTACAAGAAATCAATAACAGAATAACTGAGGCAGAAGAGCGAATAAGTAAGCTGGAAGACAAAATGGTGGAAATAACTGCCGAGAAGCAGAATAAAGAAAAAAGAATGAAAAGAATTGAAGACCTCTCAGACAACACTAAACGCACCAACATTCGAATTATAGGGGTCCCAGAAGAAGAAGAGAAAAAGAAAGGGTCTGAGAAAATATTTGAAGAGATTATAGTAGAAAACTTCCCTAACATGGGAAAGGAAATAGTCACCCAAGTCCAGGAAGCACAGAGAGTCCCATACAGGGTAAACCCTAGAAAAAACACACCAAGACACATATTAATCAAACTAACAAAAAGTAAATTCAAAGATAAAATATTAAAAGCAAGTGAAAAACAAAAATAAAATACAAAGGAATCCCCATAAGGTTATCAGCTGATTTTTCAACAGAAACTCTGCAGGCCAGAAGGGAGTGGCAGGATATACTTAAAGTGATGAAAGAGAAAAACCTATAACCAAGATTACTCTACCCAGCAAGGATCTCATTCACATTCAGTGGAGAAGTCAAAAGCTTTTCAGACAAGTAAACGCTAAGAGAATTCAGCACCACCAAACCAGCTTTACAACAAATGCTAAAGAAACTTCTCTGAGCGGGAAACACAAGAGAAGGAAAAACGCACAAAAACAAACCGAAAACAACTAAGAAAATGGTAATAGGAACATACATATTGACAATAACCCTGAATGGAAATGGATTAAATGCCCCAACCAAAAGACATAGACTGGCTGAATGGATAGAGAAATAAGACCCATATATATGCTGTCTACAAGAGACCCACTTCAGACCTAGGCACACATACAGACTGAAAGTGAAGGGATGGAAAAAGATATTCCATGCATTGGAAATCAAAAGAAAACTGGAGTGACAATACTCGTATCAGATAAAATAGACTTTAAAATAAAGACTGTTACAAGAGATAAGGAGGGACACTAAATAATGATCAAAGGATCAATCCAAGAAAAAAATGTAACAATTATAAATGTTTATGCACCCAAAAAAGGAACACCTCAGTACATAAGGCAAATGCTAACAACCATGAAAGGAGAAATCGACAGTAATGCAATGATAGTAGGGGACTTTAACACCCCACTTACACCAATGGACAGATCATCCAAACAGAAAATAAATAAAGAAATACAGCTTTAAATGACACAATAGACCAGATAGATCTAATTGATATTTATAGAACATTCCACCCAAAAGTGGCAGAATACACTTTCTTCTCAAGTGCACACGGAACATTCTCCAGGATAGATCACATCTTGGGTCACAGATCAAGCCTTGGAAAATTTAAGAAAACTGTAATCATATCAGGCATCTTTGCTGACCACAATGCTATGAGATTGGAAGTCAATTACAGGAAAAAAACTGTAAAAAACACAAACACATGGAGGCTAAAGAGTGTGCTACTAAATAACCAAGAGATCGCTGAAGAAATCAAAGAAGAAATTAAAAAATACATAGAAACAAATGACAATGAAAACACGAAGGCCCAAAACCTATGGGATGCAACAAAAGCAGTTCTAAGAGGGAAGTTTATAGCAATTCAATCTCAACTCAAGAAACAAGAAAAATCTCAAACAATCTAACCCTACATTTAAAACAACTAGAGAAAGAAGAACAAAGAAAACCCAAAGTCAGTAGAAGGAAAAAAATAAAGATCAGAGCAGAAATAAATGAAATAGAAACAGAGAAAACAGTAACAAAGATCAATAAAACTAAAAACTGGTTCTTTGAGAAGATAAACAAAATTGGCAAACCCTTAGCCAGATTCATCAAGAAAAAAAGGGAGAGGATGCAAATCAATAAAATTAGAAATGAAAAAGGAGAAATCACAACTGACACTGCAGAAATACAAAGGATTATAAGAGACTACTACAAACAACTATATGCCAATAAAATGGACAACCACAGAGAAATGGACAAATTCTTGGAAAGTTAAAATTTTCCAAGACAACCAGGAAGAATTAGAAAATATAAACAGATCTATCACAAGTAATGAAATTGAAACGGTATTTAAAAATCTTCCAACAAACAAAAGTCCAGGACCAGATGGCTCCACAGGTGAATTCTAGCAAACATTTAGAGAAGAGCTAATACCCATCCTTCTCAAACTCTTCCAAAAAATTGCAGAGAGAGAAATACTCCCAAATGCATTTTATGAAGCCACCATCATGCTGATACTAAAACCAGAAGAGATCACAAAAAAAAGAAAATTATAGACCAATATCACTGATGCACATAGATGCAAAAATCCTGAACAAAATACTAGCAAGTGGAATCCAACAGCACATTAAAAGGATCATACACCATGATCAAGTGGGATTTATCCCAGGGATACAAGGATTCTTCAATATATGTAAATCAATCAGTGTGAAGCACCACATTAACAAATTAAGGAATAAAAACCATATGGTCATCTCAATAGATGCAGAAGAAGCTTTTGACAAAATTCAACACCCATTTATGATTAAAAAAAATACTCCAGAAAATGGGCATAGAGGGAACCTACCTCAACATAATAAAGGCCATATATGACAAACCCACAGCAAGCATCATACTCAATGGTGAAAAACTGAAAGCATTTCCACTAAAATTGGGAACAAGACAAGGATGTCCACTCTCGCCACTTTATTCAACATAATTTTGGAAGTCCTAGCCACAGGAATCAAAAGAAAAAGAAATAAAAGGAATACAAATTGGAAAAGAAGAAGTAAAACTGTCACTGTTTGCCAATGACATGATACTATACATAGAAAATCCTAAAGATGCCACCAGAAAACTACTAGAACTAATCAGTGAATTTGGTAAGGTTGCAGGATACAAAGTTACCATTGCAACAAAAAGAATAAAATACCTAGGAATAAACCTGCCTAAGGATGTGAAAGACCTGTACTCAGAAAACTATAAAACACTGATGAAAGAAATCAAAAATGACATAAACAGATGGAGAAATATACCATGTCTGTGGATTGGAAGAATCAATATTGTGAAAATGACTATACTACCCAAAGCAATCTACAGATTCAGTGCAATCCCTAGCAAACTACCAATGGCATTCCTCACAGAATTAGAACAGAAAATTTTACAATTTGTATGGAAACACAGAAGACCCTGAATAGCTAAAGCAATCTTGAGAAAGAAAGAGAGAGTTGGAGGAATCAGGCTCCCCAACTTCAAACTATACCACAGAGATACAGTAATCAAGACAATATGGTACTGGTGCAAAAACAGAAATATAGGTCAGTGGTACAGGATAGAATGCCCAGAGATAAACCCACGCACCTATGGTCAACTAATCTATGACAAAGGAGGCAAGGATATACAATGGAGAAAAGACAGTCTCTTCAGTAAGTGGTGCTGGGAAAACTGGAGAGCTACACATAAAAGAATGAAATTAGAACACTCCGTAACACCATACGCAAAAATAAACTCCAAATGGATTAAAGACTTAAATGTAAGACCAGACACTATAAAACTCTTAGAGGAAAACATAGAAAAAACATTCTTTGAGGTAAACCACAGCAAGATCTTTTTTGACCCACCTCCTAGAGGAACGGAAATAAAAACAAAAGTAAACAAATGGGACTTAATTAAACTTAAAAGCTTTTGCACAGCAAAGGAAACCATAAACAAGACAAACAGACAACCCTCAGAATGGGAGAAAATATTTGCAAATGAAACAACAAAGGATTAATCTCCAAAATATACAAATAGCACATGGAGCTCAATATCAAAAAAACAAACAATCCAGTTAAAAAATAGGTGGAAGTACACCATGATCAAGTGGGGTTTATCCCAGGAATGCAAGGATTCTTCAATATATGCAAATCAATCAATGTGATCCACCATATTAACAAATTGAAGGAGAAAAACCATATGATCATCTCAATAGCTGCAGAGAAAGCTTTCAACAAAATTCAACACCCATTTATGATAAAAATCTTCCAGAAAGTAGGCATAGAGGGAACTTACCTCAACATAATAAAGGCCATATATGACAAACCCACAGCCAACATCGTCCTCAGTGGTGAAAAACTGAAACCATTTCCACTGAGATCAGGAACAAGACAAGGTTGCCCACTCTCACCACTATTATTCAACATAGTTTTGGAAGTTTTAGCCACAGCAGTCAGAGAAGAAAAAGAAATAAAAGGAATCCAAATCGGAAAAGAAGTAAAGCTGTCACTGTTTGCAGATGACATGATACTATACATAGAGAATCCTAAAGAAGCTACCAGAAAACAACTAGGGCTAATCAATAAATTTGATAAAGTAGCAGGATACAAAATTAATGTGCAGAAATCTCTTGCATTCCTATACACTAATGATGAAAAATATGAAAGTGAAATTAAGAAAACACTCCCATTTACCATTGCAACAAAAAGAATAAAATACCTAGGAATAAACCTACCTAAGGAGGCAAAAGACCTGTATGCAGAAAATTATAAGACACTGATGAAAGAAATTAAAGATGATACAAATAGACGGAGAGGTATACCGTGTTCTTGAATTGGAAGAATCAACATTGTGAAAATGACTGTACTACCTAAAGCAATCTACAGATTCAATGCAATCCCTATCAAACTACCACTGGCATTTTTCACAGAACTAGAACAAAAAATTTCACAATTTGTATGGAAACACAAAGGACCCCAAATAGCCAAAGCAATCTTGAGAAAGAAAAACGGAGCTGGAGGAATCAGACTCCCTGACTTCAGACTACACTACAAAGCTCCAGTAATCAGGACAGTATGGTACTGGCACAAAAACAGAAATATAGATCAGTGGAACAGGATAGAAAGCCCAGAGATAAACCCACGCACCTATGGTCAACTAATCTATGACAAAGGAGGCAAGGATATACAATGGAGAAAAGACAGTCTCTTCAATAAGTGGTGCTGGGAAAACTGGACAGCTACATGTAAAAGAATGAAATTAGAACACTCCCTAACACCATACACAAAAATAAACTCAAAATGGATTAAAGACTTAAATGTAAGGCCAGACACTATCAAACTCTTAGAGGAAAACATAGGCAGAACACTCTTTGAAATAAATCACAGCAAGATCCTTTTTGACCCACCTCCTAGAGGAATAGAAATAAAGATAAACAAATGGGACCTAATGAAACTTAAAAGCTTTTGCACAGCAAAGGAAACCATAAACAAGATGAAAAGACAACCCTGAGAATGAGAGAAAATATTTGCAAATGAAGCAACTGGCAAAGGATTAATCTCCAAAATTTACAAGCAGCTCATGCAGCTCAATATCAAAAAAACAAACAACCCAATCCAAAAATGGGCAGAAGACCTAAATAGACATTTCTCCAAAGAAGACATACAGATTGCCAACAAACACATGAAAGGATGCTCAACATCCCTAATCATTAGAGAAATGCAAATGAAAACTACAATGAAGTATCACCTCACACCAGTCAGAATGGCCACCATCAACAATCTACAAACAATAAATGCTGGAGAGGGTGGGGAGAAAAGGGAACCCTCTTGCACTGTTGGTAGGAATGTAAATTGATACAGCCACTATGGAGAACAGTATGGAGGTTCCTTAAGAAACTAAAAATAGAACTACCATACGACCCAGCAATCCCACTACTGGGCATATACCCTGAGAAAACCATAATTCAAAAAGAGTCATGTACCACAGTGTTCATTGCAGCTCTATTTACAATAGCCAGGACATGGAAGCAACCTAAGTGTCCATCAACAGATGAATGGATAAAGAAGATGTGGCACATATATACAATGGAATATTACTTAGCCATAAAAAGAAACAAATTGAGTTATTTGTAGTGAGGTGGATGGACCTAGAGTCTGTCATACTGAGTGAAGTAAGTCAGAGAAAAACAAATACCTTATGCTAACCCATATATATGGAATCTAAAAAAAAAAAAAAATGATACTGATGAGCCTATTTGCAGGGCAGGAATAAAGAGGTAGACATAGAGAATGGACTTGATGACATGGGGTGGGAAGGCGAAGCGGGGGCAAATGAGAGTAGCATTAACATATATACACTAACGAGTGTAAAATAGTTGGCTGGTGGGAAGCAGCAGCATAGCACAGGGAGATCGGCTCAGTACTTTGCGGTGACCTAGAGGGGTGGGATAGGGAGGATGGGAGGGAGGCTCAAGAGGGAGGGGATATGGGGACATGTGTATGCATGTGGCCGATTTGCTTTGTTGTGCAACAGAAACTAACACAGTATCGTGAAGCAATTTTATTCCAATAAAGATCTATTAAAAGAAAAATAAATAAAATCATTATGTCTATGGAAAAATTCCACCATACGACTGCTGAGTAGAGTGTGGTAAAATCCTGGAATCCTTTGGGATGGTCTGTTTCTGCGTTTTGGCCAAAATGAATTTTGACTTTTTCTTCTTGTAATAACAGGATTATTTTGGTTCTGTTTTCATACCTCCCGCATGTCTTCAGAGCTTATTATTACGAGGCAGTTTTTAATGAGCCTTTGAAGACCTTCATTTCTGCATTTATATTGGTAGATTCATTGCTGTCATTACGTTCTCCCTGGTGTTTCATAAACATCACTTTCCAAGGTATTTACATGTATTGGTTTATTTTTATAAATTTATTTATTTTATTATTTATTTTATTTTTGGCTGTGTTGGGTCTTCGTTGCTCTGTGTGGGCTTTCTCTAGTTACGGCAAGCAGGGGCTACCCTTCTTTGAGGTGAGCGGGCTTCTCATTGCAGTGGCTTCTCTTGTTGCCGAGCACAGGCTCTAGGCACGCGGGCTTCAGTAGTTGTGGCGTGTGGGCTTCACTAGTTGTGGCACACGGGCTCAGTAGTTGTGACTCGTGGGCTCTAGAGTGCAGGCTCAGTAGTTGTGGCGAACCAACCTAGTTGCTCCGCGGCATGTGGGGTCTTCCTGGACCAGGGCTTGAACCCATGTCCCCTGCATTGGCAGGTGGATTCTTAACCACTGCGCCACCAGGGAAGCCCACATATATTGGTTTAAAAAAAACACCCCACTAATTTATTTCAGAGTTGTCAGTGTCCACAATGGATGACATGCAAATTAATGTTAGTCCTTTCTATCCCCTTGATAATCTTTCACATTCCATTTGGAAATTTTAAATTTTTGGTGAAGAGCAAAACTTGAGTTCACCCTTTCTGAGCAACAGCGTCCATACTGTTCATGGGTTTGCCTTTCTTGAAGTGCTGAGCACTTGGCACTTGTGTATCTTTGGATTTTGACTTCTTGATTAGTTATATTCTTGGACAAACAGCTATTAAACAGATACTATTTAAGTCTGGAAACTCCTATACATTTCTTATCTCCTCAGTCCTTTTTCTTAAATCATTCTTTTTCAAACTTCTTCTAAGTTTGATCTACTTGAAATTAGTTGTCCTGTTACAGCAATGTCTGATGGCCCTTGCTTGACCTTGGTCTTCGTGCATCTTGCTTGCTGTTAGGTCTCGTTTCCACTTACAGAACTAAGTATTGGTGGACTGGTTTGAGATTGCTATTAATCTTTCTCTTGTGAATACAAGCAAATTAAATATACCAAATAGAGTTAGGATAGTTACTAAACAAACTTTTTTTGATATATTAGCTGACTATTAAGTCCTCTTCTTAAACCAGCCCAGGACAATAAATGTTAGGTTTTATTTCACTTTTTTAGTTTTATCTGTTTCATATTAGTGATGGGCTATCCTCAAGCTGTCAGTGACTTGAATCTTGTTTGGGAATTGCTCTATGCCATCTGTGAACTATTTTGTAAGTTACATTTCTAGATTTTAAAGGCATCTGAGAAGACTTTACATGAAATCTGTTTAGGATGCAGAAAAGAAAATAATGGCCTTGGTTTCACAGCAGTCATTACAATTAATTTTTTTTCCCATTTTTGGCAGCTAGCAAGATCTTTCCCACTAATTTAATGTTTAGAAAATATGTTTGGCTTTGATTTTATTTTATTTTTTTATTGAAGTGTAGTTGATTTACAATGTTGTGATAGTTTCTGATGTTCAGCAAAGTGATTCACCCCTCATATATATGTATATGTGTGTGTGTGTGTGTGTGTGTGTATTCTTTTCAGATTATTTACATTATAAGTTATTACAAGTTACTGAATAAAGTTCCCTGTGCTATACAGTAGGACCTTGTTGTTTATTTTATATATAGTAGTGTATATCTGTTAATCCCAAGCTCCTAATTTATTGTTTGGCTTTGATTGTAAATACATGCATAGAAGTCATTGCAACGTTAGGCCAAATATTTTTTTTCATAATTTTATATAAATTACATATAACTTTTAAAATTTGAAACATGTTTTGTCCAGTATTGATTATTTATTACAATTCTCAATTTCAAATTTTCTTGAGTTTTTTCTCCCACGAGGAGCAACCAAAAAATTGCTGGGAATGGCATGCGTCTGAAAATTGGAGGTCCTCTTGCCTTGTGTCCTGTTGATTAAACTTGACCAGAGTGTGCTTTGCATCTTCCCTTTCAGTCTTCTCCAGCCACAACTGTTACGTCGCCTAATTCTACACCAGCTAAAACTATTGACACATCCCCTCCAGTTGATTTGTTTGCAACTGCATCTGCGGCTGTACCAGTCAGGTTAGTTCATGAGAATGCAGCGAACCGTTTATTAATTTTATGATCAGATTTTCATTTTATTTTTGTGTACCAAACCCCAATGACTTCACAAAATGAAATGTAGTCCTAGTAAATGTGTGATATTTTGGGTTATTTTCAGGTACATAGACTAAGTTCTTCTATACTTCATACAGTTACTTAGGCTTGTACCTCTCAAAGTGTAAGGAAGACCTAAGCTGTGGAAATCACCTTGTTGCTCACACATTTGGGAAAGGAAGTGGAAGAAAGATGCACACACTTCAGGTTCTTCTGAAATGGATGATATGAACAATGTTTTCTGAAATTAGTTTCTTCTTGTGTGAAATTTAAAGGGTGTCTTAAAGTGGTAAGAAATGAGATGAAAGGAAGTGAAGTGAAATGAAATGCTTGTAGTTGCAGGCCAATTACTGGTGCATATGAAGAACTCAAACTCTGGTGGTAGGAAGAAACCGTCAGGATGAGCCTAATTGCTTTTTTAAAAAATTTATTTATTTATTTGGTTGCACCAGGTCTTAGTTGTGGCAGGCAGGCTCCTTAGTTGTGGCTCATGGGCTCCTTAGTTGTGGCAGGTGGGCTCCTTAGTTGTGGCTCATGGGCTCCTTAGTTGCGGCTCCAGGGATGCTTAATTGCAGCTCCAGGGCTCCTTAGTTGTGGCATGTGAACTCTTAGTTGCGGCATGCATATGGGATCTAGTTCCCTGACCAGTGATCAAATCCGGGCCCCCTGTATTGGGAGTGCAGAGTCTTATCTACTGCACCACCAGGGAAGGCCACTTATTGCTTTCATAGTGCCTAAAGGTCAGAACAGTAGTGAGAAAGGGGGGGATGACTGTAAAATCTCTTGGCCACCTGAAATGAAGCCTCAACTCAGAGAGGCTTCCTCAGATAATAATTTTAGGTCAACTCTTTGGTTCTTTAGCCTTGAGAGCATTCTAGTCCCATCGTGTAGTATCTGTGACTCTGATTATGAATGCCCTGTATTTGGAGACTTGAATTTTGAACTGAGCAATAAAGCCCCATAATGTACGCATGTTAACTATGCACGTTACCCTCTACTTGCTTAATTCTGCTTTTATAATCACAGGCTTGGTAAAGCCGAGTCCTTTCTGCCTCTATACTAAGATAAATTGCTTCTTATAAAAGCTTTGATTCTGGTCTTAATAATAAATGTTTCCCTATTCTGGCTCTTAGACCAGTCGTATTTATGAAATAGACATCAAAACTAGGCAAGTTTCTGGGGTCTTGAAACTTTTCTTTTTAAGCAGCAGAATCCTTTTTTCAAAAAAATATTGCTCGGAAATCTAATACGTAAAAAAGATAAAGATGGAATGGCTATTTATGAGGAGGGGTGGGGAACCTGGGACCCTGATGGCTTAGTACCTGGTCTGTCAGCCTTTAAGCCAGTGCTCCTTAAACCTGACTGTACAATGTAACCCCTGGGGTTGTAGTAAAATGAAGACTCTGATGTAGTAGATACGGGTTAAGCCTGGGATTTTGCATTTTTAACAAGGTCCCAGGATGCTGCTAGTTTGGAAACCACACTTTGAATAGCAATGCTCTAGGCTCCTCCTTGGAACTTCTATAGATGGAGGAGCTTTGAAAAGCACAGCCCCAATTGAATAAGAGTGAAAAATATGGAATTATTTTTAGGTGAGGTCTCTTATAGGCAAACTTGATGTGTTGTAGTTTAACTTAGAAAAAAGGTACAATAGTAATTATTCATTTTAGTATTCTTTGGTTTATAAATAAATTATTCTTTTCAAGTTAAGAATTATTTACCATACTACAAAAAAAAAAACATACAAAAAAACTTTAGAAAATAGAGAAAAGGAAAAAAATTACCAATAATTCTCTTACCTTTAATATTTGGAGTATGTTTCCTTTTGTCACAGCCCTCATAACCAGCATTTCAGATGCTACCCAGTGGACATAACATGTTTAAAATTCCCCCTTATTTTGAGGCATTTAGATTTTCCCTTTTAATTTCTGCTCTGTGATTTGCTGAGTGACCCATTGCTTGAAGTATAATTTAACTTTGCAAGAGTTGGCAGACGATGGCCCATAGATCAAATCTAGCCCACTGTCTTCTTCTGTAAATAAATTTTTATTGGAACAAAGGCATGTTCATTTGCTTACGTACTGCCTATGTCTTATTTCACTCTGCACTGGCAGAGTCGAATAGCGATAGAGACTGTCTGGCTCGCAAACCTAAAATTTTTAGTATCTGGCCCTTTACAAAAGTTGTTTGCCAACTTTTGGTATAGAGGAACATATGCTTTACTGCTGTACTTTACAAAATATTATTCTCTTACTGGATTTAAAATAGCCAAAATCTGTGATGTTTTCTGCATAAGTCTTTATTTAAAAAGCATCTTTACATTTTAAAATTTCAGAATCTGATTTTAAAATCATATTTTCCTTTCAGCGCTTCTAAACCATCTAGTGATCTCCTGGACCTGCAGCCAGACTTCTCCTCCGCAGGGGCGGCAGCAGCCGCGACACCAGCACCACCACCACCACCTTCAGGAGGCTCCACTGCGTGGGGGGGTGAGTGAAACCAGGCAACCATGCCATTTTTCTATTTAGTTGTTGTTATTCAGGCTGTAATTGTTATACTTACCTTCTGATTATCCAAAATGGTGCTGGAAACTCAGGGAGAAAATGTTAAGAATGGCATTGATTGATTGATTGAACTATATATTGAGAGAGCGAGACAAAGACAGAAAAAGTACCCATAATACAGTTAAAATATTCGAGTAATCATATAGTTTTTTAGTTTAAAAGCTGGAACAATGGGAGTATTTTTTCTTCGCTGTTCTCAAATTCTGATTATTTTTAGTAATTGCTCCCTAGAGATGCAGGCCTTAGAAGATTGGGTGTTCCCATGAACTTATGAGATTACTCACGGGCAGCATTTCTAATTTGGTTTGTTCAGATATGGTCTCCTTCATGGATTCCTTTAGACCTTAACTGGTTTTATTCACATTGTATTTGACTTCGTGAAGTTGAAATCTGGGATAGATTCTTGTTGGTGCCACAAAATATCCATACTAAACTAATTAAGAAGAATCACACCTAAATGCTTGATTTCCATTTTATTCATGGATCTTGGGGAAAAAATTAAGCTTTTATATGTTTTTAATTAAGCATATTTAATACCAATATAAAAATTAAGTTAATTACTGCTTAATTCTCTAAGCTTCACAGAGTTGGTGTTAAATAACTTACTCGACTACATCAAACTATCAAAATAAAAAATTGTTTAAGTTTGAAAATGGCTCGTAGGAACAACACAGAGGGAAACAACACAGAGGGACTGACACAGGAGGTGTCCCATCGTATCTCCCCGTAGGGACAATACTTTGGCAGCCACCCACAGATAAAAGTGCCTTTGTGGGAGCTTTGGGATCCAGGTAAAAGGTTGCAAAGCCAAAGTGGAGCCCAAGACCAAGAACAGTTGATTTGAGAAGGCAAGCCTACTCCCAGGTGGGAGGCTCGCCAACGCTGGTCCTGGCAACAGACCTGGAAACACTGCCATGCCCCTGTGGACTTACTACAGTCCTGTTTGGCCATGATCCTGCCACCAGTAACATCTGCCAAGAGACCAGGGAGGAGTGTACACACCCATGCCTTGGGTAACAGGCCTCCTGTCCTTGGTCTCAACTGTGAACCCTGAAACTGCCTGTGGCCCAGCTCCAGCCTCTCTCAGTCATGGTCCAGGAGCAGTCCTGCCTGCCCAGGGATCCAGCAGGAGACACATCTGTCTGTGCCCCCAGAGGCAGGCCCAGGGACCTTAATCCAACCTCAGATCCTGAAGCAGCCTCGTGACTAGGCTCCAGCCCCTCCCAGCCTCACTCAGGGAGCAGTCCTACCCACCCAGGGACCTTGTGGGAGGCACACTCATCCATGCCCCTATGCGCAGGCCTATAGATCTTGGTCCCAACTGTGGACCTTAAAGCAACCTTTTCACTTCATTTAGCCCCACTTAGCTGCAGTCCAGGGCTAGTCTGGCGTAGCCAGAGACCCAGCAGGAGCTACACCCAAACACGTACCTGGTAACAAGCCCACCATCTCTGAACCCAACTGCACATCCTTAAGTGGACCCTTGTCCCAGCTCCAGCCATACTAACCAAGGTCGTGAAGGCAGTCCTGTCCACTCAGGAACCAGGAGGCAGGAACTACACCCACCCAAGCCCCTGGTAACAGGCCCACCAACATGGGCACTACAGCAGACCCAGAAGCAGCCACATGACCCAGCCCCAACCCCACTCAACTGCAATCCCAGAGGCAGTATCATCAGCCCAGGGACCTGACAGGAGAAGGCCTTTACCTGCCAAAACCAGTGTTTAAAAACAGGAAGAGGTGTTTGCTCCTTCAGATGCACAGACACCAACACAGGGCTACACAGAATACAAAGAATCAGGCAAACAAACATGACACTGCCAAAGGAGACTAATAAATCTCTAGTAACTTACCCTAAAGAAATGGAGATCTATACATAGCCTGGTAACGAATTCAAAATAATTATCTTAAAGAAACTCAATGAAATACAAGAGAACACAAATAGGCAACAAAATTAAGTCAAGAAAACTATACGTGAACAAAATAAGAAAATAGAAACCATAAAAGGGAACAAAACAGAAATTCTGAACGAAACAGAATACAATGACTGAACTGAAAAGAAAAACTCAGTAGAGAGCTTACTTGATCAGACAGAGTAAAGAATCAACAAACTCAAAGATAGAGCGTTAGAAAATAGCCAATTAAAGGAACAAAAAGGAAAAAAAGTGATGCATACAGGACCTATGGGATGCCATAAAATGAATGAATATATGCATCATGGGAGTCCCAGAAAGAGAAGAAAGCGAGAAAGAGAAGAAGGCTTATTTAAAGAGGTAATGGCTAAAAACTTCATAAATTATGGGAGGGGTATGGACATTTAAAGTCATGAAGTTCAAAAGTCTCCAAGCAAGCTCAATCCAAAGAATATTACCTGAGACACAGTATATAATCAGATTGTCAGAAGTCAAAGACAAAGAGAAACTTTTGAAAGCAACAAGAGAAAAGCACCTCCTCACATACAAGGGAACCCTGATAAAGCTATCAGCCTATTTCTCAGCAGAAACCTTGCAGGCCAGGAGTAAGTAGCATGATATATTCAAAGTCCTGAAAGAAAAAAACTGCCAACCAAGAATACTATTACCTGGCAAAGTTGTTCTTCAGAAGTGAAGGTGAGAAAAAGACATTACCTGACAAGCAAAATCTGAGAGAATTCATCACCACTAGACCTGTCTTACAGGAAACGCTAAAGGGATTTCTTTAAGATAAAACAAAAGGATGCTAAATAACAATGAGAAAATGTATGAAAGCACAACCCTTGAACAACATGAGTTTGAACTGTGAGAGTCCACTTATACACAGATTTTTTTTCCACTAAATATGTAATACACAACTAAACAATACATGGTTGGTTGAATCTGCAGAACTGTGGATATGGAGGACCAACTGTAAATGTATAGGTGGATTTTTGACTGCATGGGAGGTTGGCTCCCATAACCCCTTTGCAGTTCAAGGGTCAACTGTGTCAAACTCACTGGTAAAGGTAAATTTGTAGTCAAATTCAGAATTCTCTAATACTGTAAATGTGGTAGGTAAATCAGTTTTAATCCTGGTATGAAAGTTAAAAGGCAAGAGAATTTAAAATAACTAAAGCTACAATAATTTGCTACTACATACACAGTATAAAAAGATGTAGAGTGGATAATATGTGGAAAGTAGAGAAAGGTAAAAGTGTCCATACTTTTTGTATGTGATTGAAGTTAAGTTGTTATCAGCTTAAAATAGGCTGTTAAAGCTATAAGATGTTTTATGTAAGCCCCATGGTAAACACAAAGAAAAAAACCTCTACTAGATACTAAAAATAAAGAGAAAGGAATCAAAGCATACCACTGAGGAAAATCATCAAGTCACAAAGGAAGAGAGCAAGAGAGGAAGAAAAGAACAAAGGAACTACAGAATGGTCAGAAAACAGTAAACAAAATGACAATAGTAAGTCCTTACCTATGAATACTATAAATTTAAATGGATTAAATTCTCCTATCAAATAATAGAGTAGTTCAGTGGATATTAAAAAACAAACAAACAAACAAAAAACAAGATCCAACAAGCTAGTGCCTACAAGAGACTCCTTTTAACTTTAAGGACATGCATAGGCAAGGTGAAGGGATGGGAAAAGATTTTCAGTCAAAATCTATCACAAGAAACAAAGAAAATCACTATATAATGATAAAATCAATTCATCAAGAGGCTATAAACATCAAAATACCTAAATATATAAAGCAAATATTAACAGAACTGAGGGGAGAAATAGACAACCATACAGTAATAGTGGGGGGCTTCAATATGCCAATTTCAACAATAGATAGATCATCCAGACAGAAAATCAGTAAGAAAATAGCAAACTTGAATAACAGTTTACCCCAAATGGACCTAATAGGCATAAACAGAAAATTTCATCCAACACAGCAGAATATACATTCTCCTCAGGTGCACACAGAACATTCTCCAGGGTAGATCATATGCTGGGACACTAAAAATTTCTTAACAAATTAAAGAAGACTGAAGTCATATCAAGTATCATTTCTGACCTTCAGTGGTATGAAACTAGAAATCAGTAACAGAAAGAAATTTTGAAAATTCACAAATATGTGGAAATTAAATAACATAGCCAACCAGTGAGTCAAAGAAGAAATCAAAAAGAAATTAAAAAGAATCTTGAGACAAAGGAAAATGGAAACACAACATATCAAAACTTGCACGATTCTGCAAAAGTAGTTCTAAGAGGGATATTTATAGCACTAAATGCCTCCATTAAAAAAAAGAAAGATCTCAAATAAACAATCTAGCTTTACATCTCACAGAACTAGATAAAGAGCACACTTAGCCAAAAGATAGCAGAAGGGAAGAAGTAATAAAGATTAGAGCAGAAATAAATGAAATAGAGACTAGAAAGACAATAGAAAAGATCAACAAAGCTAAGGGTTGGTTTTCTGAAAAGATAAACAATTTCTTACAGCTAGACTAACCAAGAAAAAAAGAGCAACAACTCAAAAATAAAATTATAAATGAAAGAAGAAACATTATAACTGATACCATAAAAATACAAAGAATCATAATAGACTACTGTGAGCAATTTATGCCATAATTGGATAACCTAAAAGAAATAGATAAATTCCTAGAAAGATACAACTGACCAAGACAGAATCATGAAGAAATAGAAAATCTGAGCAGACCCATATGAAATAAGGAAATTGAAGCAGTAATCAAAAACCTCCCAACAAAGAAAAACCCATGACCATATAGCTTCATGGGTGAATTCTACCAAACATTTAAACAGGAATTAATGCCAGTCCTACTCAAACTCTTCCCAAAATATTTAAAAGGAGGGAATACTTCCAAACTTATTTTTTGAAGCTAGTTTTACCCTCATTCCAAAGCCATATACAGATACTACAAGCACATAGCTGTAAGAATCCTTCACAAAATATTAGAAAACTGAACTCAGCAGCAAATTAAAAGGGTCATACACCATGATCAAGTGGGATTTATCCCTGGGATGCAAGGATGGTTCAACATATGCAAGTGATACACACCACATTACAGAATAAAGGATAAAAATCATATGATTATCTCAATAGATGCAGAAAAAGCACTTAACAAAATTTAACAACCTTTCATGATTAAAACGCTCAACAAATTAGGTAAAGAAGGAATGTATTTCAACATAATAAAGAGCATATATGACAAGTCCACAGCTAACGTGATACTTAATGGTGAAAAGCTGTAACCTTTTCCTCTAAGATTAGGAACAAGACAAGGATGCCTACTCTCTCCACTTCTACTCAACATAGTACTGGAAGTCTAAACCAGAGCAGTTAGTCAAGAAAAAGGAATAAAAATGCATCCAAATAGGAAAAGAGGAAATAAAATTGTCTCTGCAGATGACATAATCTTATATGTATAAACCCAAAAGACTCCACCAAAAAACTGTTAGAACTAATAAACGAATTCAGTAAAGTTCGAGATACACAATTTATGTACAAAAATCAACTGCATTTCTATACACTAACAACAAACTCTCTGAAAAAGAAATGAAGAAAACAATCCCATTTACAGCAGCATCAAAAAGAATAAAATACTTAGGAATAAATTTAACCAAGGAGGTGAAAAACCTGTACACTGAAAACTGTAAGACATTGATGAAAGAAATAGAAGATACATATAAATGGAAAGATATCCTGTGTTCATGGATTAGAAGAATTAATATTGTTAAAATGTCCATATTACCCAAAGTGATCTACAGATTCATTGCAATCCCTAGAAAAATTGTAATGGCATTTTCCCATTAATAGAAAAATATTTTGTCTTCATACAGACCACAAAAGACACCAAATAGCCAAAGAAATCTTGAGAAAGAAAAATAAGGCTGGAGGCATCAAACTTCCTGAAATCAACCTATATTTCAAAGCTATAGTAACCAAAATGAGATGGTACTGGCATGAAAACAGACACCTCAACCAACAGAACAAGAGAATAGAGAGCCCAGAAATAAACCCATGCATATTCAGTTAGCTAACCTTTGACAAGGGTGCCAAGAATACACAACAGGGAACAGATAGTCTCTTTAATAAATGGTGTTGGGAAAACTAGATATCTATGTGCAAAAGAATGAAATTGGAACCTTATCTTACATCATACACAAAAATTAACTCAAATGGATTAAAGACTTAAATATAAGATCTGAAACCATAAAACTCCTAGAAGAAAACATAGGGAAAAAACTCCTAGACATTGATCTTAGCAGTGAATTTTTTGATTTGCCACCAAAAACACAGGCAACAAAAGCAAAAATAAGCAAGTAAGACTACATTCAAACTAAAAAACTTCTACACAGCAAAGGAAACAACGAAATAAAAGTGCAGCCTATGGAATGGGAGAAAATATTTATAAAAAAAAAAAAAAAACCCAAATAACTTGATTTTAAAATAGGTAAAGGACATAAATAGACATTTTCCAAGCAAGATATGCAAATGGCCAACAAGTGTATGAAAAGGTGTTCACTGTCATTAATCATTAGGAAAATGCAAATCAAAACCACAGAGATAGCACCCCACACTTGTTAGGATAACTGTTATGAAAAAGACAAGAGATAACAAGTGTTTGGTGAGGGAGTGGAGAAAAGGGAACCATTATTCATTGTTGCTGGGGATGTAAATTGGTGCAGCCATTATGGTTTATTTTTTATTTATTTTTATTTAAAAAATTTTTTTTATTGGAGTGTAATTGCTTTACAATGTTGTGTTAGTTTCTGCTATACAACAAAGTGAATCAGCTATACGTATACATATATCCCCATATCCCCTCCCTCTTGAGCCTCCCTCCCACCCTCCCTATCCCACCCCTCTAGGTCATCACAAAGCATCGAGCTGATCTCCTTGTGCTATACAGCAGCTTCCCACTAACCATCCGTTTTACATTTGGTAGTGTATATACGTCAATGCTACTCTCTCACTTCATCCCTACTTCCCCTTCCCCCCACCGAGTCCTCAAGTCCATTCTTTACGTCTGTGTCTTTATTCCTGCCCTGCCACTAAGTTCATCAGTACCATCTTTTTAGATTCCATATATGTGCTTTGGCATATGGTATTTTTCTCTTTCTGACTTACCTCCCTCTGTATGACAGACTCTGGGTCCATCCACCTCATTACAAGTAATTCAATTTCGTTCCTTTTTATGGCTGAGTAATATTCCATTGTATGTATATACCACATCTTCTTTATCCATTCATCTGTCGATGGACACGTAGGTTGCTTCCATGTCCTGGCTATTGTAAATAGTGCTGCAGTGAACATTGTGGTACATGTATCTTTTTGAATTATGGTTTTCTCAGGGTCTGCCCAGTAGTGGGATTGCTGGGTCATATGGTAGTTGTATTTTTAGTTTTTTAAGGAACGTCCATACTGTTCTCCATAGTGGCAGTACAGCCATCATGGAAAAAATATAGAGGTTCCTCAAAAAATTGAAGATAGAACTGTCACATGATTCACCAGTCTCACTTCTGGATGGATGGAGATCTGCACCCCCATGTTCATTACAGCATTATCCACAATAGCCAAGATATAAAAATAACCTAAGTGTCTGTCAACAGACAAAAGGATATAAAAAAAAAACACATTGTATATATTGAATGGAATATTATTTAGTCCTTTAAAAAGAAAGAAGTCCTCCTATTTGTTACAGTATGGATGAACATGAAGGACATTATGCTAAGTGAATAAACCAGACACAGAAAGACAAATGTGTATGATCTCACTTCTGTGTGAAATCTAAATTCATAGATGCAGAAAGTAGAAGGGTGGTTGCCAGATGCTGGTGGTGGGTGACAGAGGGCAGGGTATGGAATTGGAAAACGTTCAAAGGGTACAAAGGGTCAGTTGTAAGATGAATAAGTTTTGGAGATCTTATATACAGTATGGTTACCATATTTAATAATACTGTATCGTATACTTAAAATTTGCTAAGAGAGTGAATCTTAAGTGTTTGCACTACAAAAATACAGTAACTATGTGAGATGATGGATGTGTTAATTTGATTGTGGTCATCTTTTCATAATGTATATGTGTATCAAATCATCACATTGTGCATCTTAAATATATACAGTTTTTATATGTCACTTATACCTCCATAAACCTGAAGGGGGTGGGGAGAAACAGCACTGGTAAAAGACATTAACTGACTGATGAGGAAACCGGTAAGACGATAAAGCTGGCTCAAAGAACGTTTTGAGGAACTGGTTATTTATAGATGTTTGAAAGGAAATGTTAAAATAAGATGGCTAGGTTAAGTACAAAACTGGTTAATGTCCAGTAGAGCAGTAAAAATCATGTCTTGAGGTTATCTTTTCTCCCAGACAGAGCATCACTAGCAGACAAAAACTGTAACTCAGTATATCATTTCAGAATCAGAGTCCTTAATTAACAGTTAAATTGCAGCATCAAATGAAGATACATTTCCACAGGTAATTAAATAATCCTTGGGTGAGTTTGGTAAACACTGGCAATATAACATCAACACTACCTGCTATAATCTCTTGGTTTTATTTCCAAGTTTTTATGGTAACAAAATAAACAAAAATAACTACTTGTGAAACAAAGTTGCTAACTATATTTACAAGCATTTAAATATTGGCGCTTTTCCATTTAAATACTTAAAACTTCTCCATTGTTGAAATGTTCAACTCCTAAGCCTATAGCTATCATTTTTTTAATAAAAATTTTCTTTCAACTACACTTAACTTTATTAAATTTCAATTGGTAAAGGAAAATATTTTTGCTGAAGAGATTTTATAAGGGCCTTCTGGTTTTCATGTTTTTTCATTCTGAGCTTCATCTTTCAGAAATGTTTGATTATTTCAGTTTACTAATAATTTTCATTGCCACAGTATCTTATACAGTGTATCATGTTTTCCTATTTATTTAAGAATGCTTCAAATCCAAATCCTTAAATCAGGCTTTCTCTGTCATAAAATTCATATAAATGACTTTCATAGAACTTTTATAATTTAAAATTTAGTATTAATTATAAATTTGTAGGGTTATACAGAATTTTTTTCAGTATTATATGAATGTGTTAACTCTAATTCTCTCAACTAATTAAATCAGTAGATTGTTCACACTGTAATTTTTAGAACTTATTAAACATTTATTTGTTTAGTGATTTAGAACGTAAATGAATAAACAGTGAAATTGTAAACTGTCTCCTTTCACTGTATTCTCTAGCATCAAATTGAAGAGAAATTGTGTCTTTTTTGTTTCTTTGGTTGGTTTGGCACCAAAATAATAATAAATGAAAAAGAAAAACCCTTGGTGAAATCTTTTTAAATTGCATTGTAACATTTTTATTTATATTCATCTTCAAGTACTTTTTGCTAAGACACATAATATTATAAGGAATAAGTTATAATAACCAACTTTATTATAACACATTTCAGTCTTGTTAGGAATAAATAACTATTGATGACTGAAACACTGAGGTGTCAGTGGATATAGAAGAAAGCAGATTAGTGTGGTTTTAACCAGGGCTGTGCAGTGTGGACCCGCAGTTTGTGCCTTGCCCAAAGGCAGGGCGAGAGGCCTGAAATCCAGCCTGCTTTCTGCTAGCCAAGCTGTGGGCTTTTTTCGTCCTTGAGGAAGAAGTGCTTTTCCTGTTCCAACCTGCTGGCCCAACGGGAGCACTTTTTTATAATTAGTACAAAACACATTATAGTGTATCAAAATGTTGGCTTAGGGCCTGATGGTTAGTATTAGTCTTTTGTCTCAACAAAATATCTACAGCTCCTTTCATAGCAGTAAAAAAGTCAGCTGGGGAGAAAAATACTAATAAGTAAATTCTCTCATTCCTAAGCAAAACAGGAAAAATTATAAGCCTTAAGAAATTCAAGTAGGGAATTCCCTGGTGGTCCAGAGGTTAGGACTCAGCGCTTTCACTGCCAGGGCCCGGGTTCAGTCTCTGATCGGGAAAAATAAGATCCCACAAGCCCGTGCACATGGCCAAAAAATTAAAAAATAAAATACGTATCTTACTTAAAAAAAGAAATTCAAGTAAACTAGTGAAATATGAAATTGATAAATGTTACCTTCAGTTTACATTTATCCTATAGATACCCAGTCGTATTTGAAGAGGATGCTAAATTGTTACCAATATGTTTTGGCTCATTTGACTAAGCAAAAAATTAAATACATAAAACCACTTTCTCAGTCTTGTTTGATAAGATCACGCCACTTCACTATTATTGTAGTTTATTTGAATTTTGTGTAACTAGATGGTAAAATGCAAACTCTAAAACTCTTTAGACCTATTTGGATGTTCTTATCCGACCACAGTGATAGTAGGAGGATTTCATTTTCAAATGACTGTGGCCACATCAGTTGTTTACAGATTTCTCTTGGGGGTTCTGAGTACGGATGAATATTGCCATTTTATGAGACATATTGTAACGGATAGTATTTCTTGTCATTGGTGTAAACCAAATTTTAGCAAATTCATATTTTAGTAAATTTAATTTAAATAGTGCATATTCCATGTGGCATTCTGCCAGCCAGTAATGAACCTGGAAGAATACAGAGTGTTTTTAACATCCCTACCTTTCTCCCCATAAAAGGGAGAGTGTTTTTTTCCTTCATAATAAATTCATCTCTCTGCACAAACAAATGAGTGTGTGTGTGTTGTATTTCTATGCATGTTAGAAGTGGAAAATGTGTAATTTTTTATTGTAAATGCTTGAAGTGAAATTTCTGCTTTTTGAGAAATACAGAATTACTGCTAGGGTTTAATTAGAGTTAATAGACTTAATAGAAGTTAATTTACACATGCTGGAACGCTCATCAGTATTATGTGATCACATGACTTTAATAGTTTCCATGAGAAATATTAGCTACAGTACAAGCAGTTTTTGTGACCCATATTACCATTTGCTTGTTAATTAGATCTGGGGGGACACATCTGCAGGCTGTCTTCAAACACATTCATGTGTACACACACACACACACACACACACACACACACACACACACATATACACATGCTGTCTCTGAAAGATTTATAGAAGCTTTGAAATTCACAGTCCTATAATAAAAAATTATTATTTAACTTAAATGTTAGTTATTGCTATTTTTTTATTGAAGTATAATTGACATGCAACATTATATTAGTTTCAGGTGTACAACATAGTGATTCAACATTTATACACATTGTGAAATGATCACCACAATAAGGCTAGTTACCATCTAAGCTATTGCTATTATTAACTTTTATTATCGAGCATTTGATATGTTCTTGGTATGGGCGAGCACTTAAGTATATTAACACATTTAATCTTCATAAAAACCTGAAAAGTTCAGCTCCATCTCACTGCACAATATAGATTTCCTTGTTAATTTAGTTGTAGCTCTGTTTCCTTGGTTACAGGGAATATTTTCTAGCAATTTCTATAATACAAACAACTCTGATTATGTACTACTTGCAAATGGATTGAACTCTTATGCTGAAGTGGGGTTTTTTTGTATAGTTTAATCCTCTATAAAAAGTAGCAGTTTTGAGAATATTTAATAACCATCCTCATCATCTTGTAATAGGAACTTGCTTTTATAGTAGAGAAAATTTTGCATAAAACAAGGAATATATAACATAAATTATATTTCATCTAGAAAATTAAGACTTTGGAGACTAACACCTGTGGTTTCCAAGAGTGGAAAAAATTTTCAACATCAGTTATCCACCAATATGCTTAATCATTGTACATTTTCCTAGGAAATTTTACTTTCCGTCTTCCATCATATAATTCTCCTCACCCTCCATCTGAACAAAACACTAGTAAAGAGCAAGGAACTAATATTTTAATCTTTCGTACTTCTTTTTAACTCTCTCTCCTTCTAGTACACATAAACAGTCTTCTCCTTTCTCACTTACCAAATGTATGAAATAAATTACTCATCCCCTGTGATAGACTATGGGAGGTCTGGAAGCTGTTAAATCACATGGCTCTCAGCTTTTCTGCTAAGTCACACTGCAGCTTGAAGTAGCCATTGATAAGGGCAGGGCTAGGGAGAGCCCCACCAATGCCAGGAGAAGAGAGAATCCAAGTCTCTCTGGCTTCTGATGACCCACTTTGGTTTCTAATTAATATTTTTAGGACTTAGGACTGTAGAGTAACAGTTGTATTGGGCCAGGTTCCGTTGGCTTGAGGAATGATGGGAAGGACCTTCTACTTCTCAGGATTTGGGACCTGGACACCTAACAGCAGAAAATACCCTAGCCCTACGTCAGCTATTCACTAGGCGTACATTCTAAAATTTAAAAACTATTTCTAATGTCGAGAACTCTATGTGCTATAATTTCCTAATGTTGCTATGAAATATGTAAGATTTAGTTTTAGGAAGAGCCTTGATTATCTTAGTGGATCTGTAGAGTGCTTTACCTCATATTTATTGGGTTCACAAATTACATAGTTAAATTAATGTGATAATTTATTTCTTCTAGTTTTGTTGAGACATAATTGATGTACAGCACTGTAAGTTTAAGCTGTCCAGCATAATGATTTGGCTTGCATACATCATGAAATGATGACCACAATAAGTTTAGTGAACATCCATCATTTCATGGAGATACAAGATTAAAGAAATAGAAATTTTTTTCCCTTGTGATGAGAAGTCTTAGGATTTACTCTCTTAATGACTTTCATATATAACATATATAACATGGTGCTGATTATGTTTATGATGTTGTATATTATACCCCTAGTACTTTTTTATCTTATAACTGGAAGTTGGTATGTTTTCACTGCCTTCATCAAACTCCTCCTTCACTTTTCCCCTGCCTCTGACAACCACAAATCTGATCTCTGTTTCTATGCATTTGTTTGTTTGTTTGTTGTTTTGAACTATAATTGACCTACAACACTGTTAGTTCCCATTACACAACATAGTGTTTCAGTATTTCTATACATTTCAAAATCATCACCACCATAAGTCTAGTTACAATCCATCACCATACAAAGATAGTACCTATTAATGACTGCATTCCCCACAATACATTTCATCCCCATGACTCATTTATTTTGCAACTGGAAGTTTATACCTCTTAATCTCCCTCACCTATTTCTCTCCTACCCCCCAACCCCTCCCCTCTGGCAACCACCTGTTTGTTCCCCAAATCTGTGATTCTGCTTCTGTTTTGTTGTGTTTGTTAATTTGGTTTGTTTTGTAGATTCCACATATAAGTGAAATCATACAGTATTTGTCTTTCTCTGACTTATTTCACTTAGCATAATCCTCTCTAGGTCCATTCGCATTGTTGCAAATGGCAAATGTGGCTAAGTAATGTTCCATTATCTATATGTAGACACACACCACATCTTCTTTATTCATCTAGTGATGGGCACCTAGGTTGCTTCCATATCTTAGCTATTATAAATAATGCTACAGTGAACATAGGGGTGCATTTATCTTTTCTAATTAGTGTTCTGATTTTCTTTGGATAAATACCCATGAGTGGAATTGCTGGATCACATGGTAGTTCTATTTTTAATTTTTTGAGGAATCTGTATACTGTTTTCCATAGCGGCTGCACCAGTTTACATTCCCACCAACAGTGCATGAGGGTTCCCTTTTCATCACATTCTCACCAACACTTGTTATTCATTGTCTTTTTGATAATAGCCAGTCTAGCAGGTGTGAGGTGATATCTCACTGCGGTTTTGATTTTAATTTCCCTGATGATTAGTGATGTTGCACATCCTTTCATGTGTCTGATAGCTATCTTGTATGTCTTCTTTGGAAAATGTCTACTCAGGTCCTTTGCCCATTTTTTAATCAGGTTGTTTGCTTTTTTGATGTTGAGTTGTATGAGTTATTTGTGTATTTTAGATATTAACCTCTTGTTGGATATATCATTTTCAAATATCTTCTCCCATTCAGTAGGTGGCCTTTTCATTTTGTTGATCATTTCCTTCACTGTGCAAAAGCTTTCTAGTTTGATATAGTCCCATGTGTTTGTTTTTGGTTTTGATTCCCTTGCCTGAGGAGACGTATTCAGAAGAATATTACTAAGACCAGTATCAAAGAGTGTACTGCCTATGTTTTCTTCAAGAAGTTTTATGGTTTCAGGTCTTACATTTAAGTCTTTAATCCATTTTTAACTTATTATTATACATGGTGTAAGAAAGTAGTCCAGTTTGATTCTTTTACCTGTAGCTGTCCAGTTTTCCTAACATCATTTATTGAAGAGGCTGTCTTTTCCCCATTGTATATTGTTGCCTTCTTTGTTGTAGATTAATTGCCATGTAAGTGTGGACTCGCTTTCTGATAGTTCACTCTTAGTGTATAGAAACTCAACAGATTTCTGTATATTAATTTTGTATCCTGCAACTTTACTGAATTCATTGTGAGGTCTAGTCATTTTTTTGGTGGCATCTTTAGGATTTTCTATGTATGGTATCATGTCTTCTGCAAAGAGTGACAGTTTTACTACTTCCTTTCCAATTTGGATTCCTTTCATTTCTTTTTCTGATTGTATGATTGCTATGGCTAGGAGTTCCAATGCTATGTTGAAGAAAAGTGGCAAGAGTGGGAATCTTTCCCTTATTCCTGATCTTAGAGGAAAAGCTTTCAGCCTTTCATTGTTGAGTATGATGTTAGCTGTGGGTTTGTCACATGTGGCCTTTATTATGTTGAAGTATGTTCCCTCTATACCCCTTTGTTGAGAGTCTTTATCATAAATGGATGTTGAATTTTGTAAGAAGTTTTTTCCACATCTATTGAGATGATCATATGAGTTTTATTCTTCAGTTTGTTGTATCACATTGATTTGTAGGTATTGAACCATCCTTGCATCCCTGGGATAAATCCCACTTGATCATGATGTATGCTTCTTTTACTGTATTGTTGGATTTGGTTTGCTAATAGTTTGTTGAGGATTCTTGCATCTATGTTCATCAGTGATATTGGCCTGCAATTTTCTTATTTTGTGATATCTTTGTCTGGTTTTGGATCAGGATGATGCTGGCCTTGTGGAATGAGTTTGGAAGTGTTCCTTCCTCTGCAGTTTTTTGGAGTAGTTTCAGAAAGATAGGTGTTAACTCTTCAATAAATATTTGGTAGAATTCACCTGTGAAGCCATCTGGTCCTGTACTTTTGTTTGTTGGGAGTTTTTCTTATTACTGATTCAATTTCATTACTGAAGTGTTTGTATTTTCTATTTCTTCCTGATTCAGTATTGGGAGATTGTCCATTTCTTCTAGGTTGTCCATTTTTTTGGCATATAATGGCTTGTAGGGCTCTCTTATGATCCTTTGTATTTTGTGGTGTTGGTTGTAAGTTCTCCTTTTTCATTTCTGATTTTATTGATTTGGATCCTCTCTCTTTTTTTCCTTGATGAGTCTGGCTAAAGGTTTATCAATTTTGTTTATTTTTTCAGAGAACCAGCTCTCAGTTTCATTGATCTTTTCTATTGCTTTTTTTAGTCTCTATTTCATTTATTTCTGCTCTGATCTTTGTGATTTCTTTCCTTCTTCTAACTTTCTTGTTTGTTTGTTCTTCTTTTTATAGTTCTTTTATGTGTAAGGTTAGGTTGTATTTGAGATTTTTCTAGTTTCCTGAGATAGGCTTGTATTGCTGTAAACTTCCCTCTTAGCCTTGTTTTTGCTACTTCCCATGGATTTTGGATCACTGTATTTTCATTTTCATTTGTCTCCAGGTATTTTTTTATTTCCTCTTTGATTTCTTCAGTGATCCATTTGTTTAGTAACGTATTGTTTAGCCTCCATGGGTTTGTGTTTTTTGAAGATTTTTCTTGTAGTTGATTTCTAGTCAAGGCATTTTGGTTGGGAAAGATGCCTGATATGATTTCAGTCTTCTTACGTTTACTGAGACTTCTTTTGTTGCCCAGCATATGATCTATCCTAGAGATTGTTCCATGTGCTCTTGAAAAGAATGTGTATTCTTCTGCTTTTGGATGGAATGTTTATATACATAAATTTATATATTTAAAAAAAATATATATATATATATATATCCATCTAATCTAATATGTAGTTTAAGGCCAGTGTCTCCTTATTGATTTTCTGTGTGGATCTGTCCATTGATGTAAGTGGGGTGTTAAAGTCTCCTACTCTTACTGTGTTACTGTCAGTTTCTCCCTTTATGTCTGTTAATATTTGCTTTATGTATTTAGGTGATCCTATGTTGGGTGCATATATATTTACAGTTGTTATATCTTCTTCATTAATTGATTCCTTTATCATTGTGTAATGTCTTTCTTTGTCTCTTTTAACAGTCTTTATTTTAAAGCCTATTTTGTCTCGCTTAAGTATTGCTACCCTGACTTTTCATTTCCATTTACATAGAATACCTTTTTCCATCCCCTCACTTTCAGTCTGTGTGTCTTTGTATCTAAAGTAATTATTTTTAATGTCAAATTTATGTTTCTCAATCTTTTAAATGTCTTCTAGAACTTTTGGTTTACTGAGTTCCCATATGACTTTTAAGGCTCTGAAAAAAATAGCTCCCTAATGAGTTTTGATAAAGTTTCTTCATGATTAAAATAAATTTGCAGTAACATTCATGAATTTGAATGTGATCCCTGAGATGTATCACATGACTGAGAGTAGAAGAATGCCATTGGACACTCTATAAATGTTTAACCTAAAGTCATAGTACAGTTAAAAGTAATCCCTCCTAGGCTTTTTATTTAGAATGCCAACTGTAATCCCACTGTTGGTCACTAAGTCTGAACCTCCCAATGGAATGCTGACCTCAGAAGGGCTGAAAAGTTTTGATGCTGTATAATCTCTCACATTCTTCTTAAAAATAATTTTCATATGTTGTCACATAATGTTTATAGAGATTATATATTGAACTGAAAAACACCTGGTAATGTGAAACTTACGAAGAAGAAAATAGTTTAGGTTAGAGTTTCTTTTTTCTAACCCCTAAACTTGCATTCAACTTAGTATGTTCCACAGTCAAACTATAGCCATTATAAAGCCTCTATTCATGTTCTGGTATGACACATCAAATAAAGAAGATCAATAAAATTCAATTAACTATGGTTTCTTCAGAATTGACAATTACAGTATAATGAAATCAACCAAAGCAGATGAAATGGTAAATCCAATAAGAAATCAATTGAGTTTGTCAAAGTTGTTTAGGCCTAACTTAAGGTAAGTCTCTTGACCTCCCTTGCTCTCAGTTTTCCCATCTATGAAGTTGGAAAGTTGATCTAGAGGATCTCTAAGGTCCATTCTGGCTCAAAAGTTCCATGATAATAATAGGTAATACATTTATTTTTTAAATTTCAAATGTCCAGAAAGTTACATAAAGCTAAAATTTCTTCAGTTAGTGCCTCACCCTGCTTGGACATTGGTGTGGTTGAAAGTTTCAGCTTTATCTCTTATTTCTTCATATGCTGACCCATGGACATCGATAGACCTCTTGGGAGAGGGTGAGTAAAACTTTATTTGTAAACCTCTGTTTCGAGAGACTTCCGTATCTTAATAACTGTCCTCACTTTGATCATTTGGAGCCTGGTATATCTTTTGTCCTTTCCTTTTCTTCTCTTCCATTTGTTCTCTGTCTCTGGTGCGACATAGATTCTCTGGCTGCACTTTCCTCTGTTCCCTCCGAAGCACAGATTTCAGATCCGTTCGCACCAGAACCTACTCCTCCTGCTACAACTGCTGAAATTGCAACTACTTCAGCCTCTGCCTCAACTACTACAACTGTCACTGCTGTCACTGCTGAAGTGGATCTCTTTGGAGGTTAGTCAGTCACATCACTTTTCTTTCATTTTCCTTCCAGGATTGCTAAAATTACCGCAGTGTTAAAGCATTTAAAATCTTTTACATGATAGAACATGGCAGATAGATAGAACATTATAGAACATGCATGGCAGAGTGTTTAAGTACTTTTAAAACATTTATTCATATATATTTATCTTTGCTCAATTTGTCAACTTCATATTCATTTAATTTTAGTGATTATAGAGCAAAGGTTGCAAATGCTTTGGACCTATTCAATTTTCTACTTTTTGCGAAGTTAGGATTTAAGTTGCTATTAGAACTCTCGTCCCGTATATGCTTCAGCCCTGCAGTATCTGTAAGAGTGGTACCAGATCTTTCTATCATATTTAGAATTGGCTTTTTGGAATTTTTTTAGATTTGAACTAGCTGAGAGAAAAAAACGTTTGGGGAAAATGGGCGGAGAAATCCTGGCCTAAGTTATTTTTTAAGATTTAGGACAAAAAAAAAATCACCTAAGTGGAGTTCAGATCTAGAGGTCTCTGAAGAGAGTTTAGGGATATGTCCATTTTTGCAACTTTTTAAGCTTGTTCTGTCCAAGCAAAAACTTGGATCATCTTTGGCTTCAGAACTTTGAGAGACCGTTGGAGTCGACACTTGCAACGCTGATTGAAAACAGTTTATATCAGACTTTGAAATGATTGTCTGAAAATATTTTTTCCATGCAAATGTAAATTCTGACACAGAGTTGATTTACAGCTGTAAGCTTGAGTCAAATATCGTACGCTCTGTCAATATAATATGCCTAGACCTGACGAACCATCTGAAACCAGTTTATTTACATCTTCCCATTTTGAGTGGTGCTAATGTCCAAACCTGGAGAAGTGCTCATTTCACATGTGTACATTGAACAGTGTTATAGTCATCATAGTTTTGTGTTTCTTCGTTACAGTATAACATCTTTCCCAGGGCATTTTGAGAATATGGTAAAGAAATTGGAGAAAGCAAATGATAAGGGGTGGGGGCAGGAAAGATTTGGCAGGCTCAGTTGGAGTTAACGTATTCCCCTGGGAACATACACTTATAAACTGTCACATACCACTGTGCTACATGCCGTGCCCCAGTCTCTGAGGCTTGCCAACATTGTCTAAGACAAGGAATACTCAACGGGACACAGCATCATTGCCTCTGTTTCATGCGAGGAATTTGCCCCTGCCTTGCTGCACTGCCATTCTGTTGCTCTTCCAAATCTATTGTAGGAGAAATCCAGTTTTTTTGTTTGTTTTTTAAAGTAGGAGAAGGGATTTGCATACTCTTGAATAATTTATTATGAGGAGTCATCCACTAGAGAAAGTTAGTTTTTCAGTTATGCCTCTGTAACTTTTGAGACCAGAAATTAAAGTATTAGCTTAAATTTATAAAACCAACTTCTTCACCCCATCCTTCCTACCTCCATTATTGGTCTTGAGTATGGATGGTTTCTCATAGGCTTATGTTAAGAGAAAAATTCAAGGAAAATATGAACAGCTTGGATAACAATTTTGTACGTAAGCATTTCTATTCCTTTAGCTATTTAGATTTTTGTTTTTCAGTCCATTTTAAGGAGCTTAATTGCCTATAAGAAATCAGTCAACTCCATCTTGCTTCTCTCATGGTCCTGCCTAAGATATTTCTTGGAAATATTCTTTGTGCCGTTATGCTGTTTGTGTTAATCATTTATTACTGCTTTGACGACAGTCATCAAGCAGAAGAACCTGTATGTTTGAAAATATTTTCGTGATGTCAGTCTTTCTACCCCGAAATACAAATTTAAAAGGTCAGTACTGTAGAAAATCATATAATTTAATGCCAAAGAATGGAGGCTCTCCTTTAATTTCACCAATATCCTTTCTAGTCATCTGGCTGGAGGATAAGTAAAGATGAGGACATCTGCAAATCTCATCACAATTATTTTTACTAATCTTTATAGTTCTGTAAACTGTCTCCTGGCCTCTGATAGCTGTGAAATCTCTATCCTTTATGTTCAGAAATCTATATGTGTCACTGTCTGTCTTGTAGTTTTCAGTGATACTCCCTGATTTCTTTTGTGTTCTTTATGGATTTATAAGGAATCATTTAGAGGCAAGATTTTAAATTAAAACCTCAACTAAAATCTCTTTGGTCGTGTTGTGTGGCCATTTTTTAAAACTTTTGTATCTCTAAAATGGGCAAGTGGTAGAATTTTTGAATAATAAGAGCACCAGTTCTTTCATCTATATGACTTTAAAATAGCCGCTTTGAGGTTTTATGTAGCATATATAGCAGTATTAAGTAGATTTCTTTAGAAATAAGCTTAATGAATTTTAATTTCTGAATAATGGCTAATTGTTTAATTTCAGGAATATGAAATACTGAAATGTTAAATTTTTCTATGTATTTTAGTCTTGTATTTTCATTACAAATTTGAAAAATATGGAGTGTCTGTTATTTTTAAATACTCAGATTGATACCCACATAATGTTTTAGTCGTTTCAATGTAAGTCATTAAAAAAAATTTTTTAGAAACATTATATTTACTAAATGCTTATTTTTTTAAAGGGAACTTTTAAGAAATGAAATCTGCCTTCTGCCTTCTGTGGTCAGGCAGAACAGGACTGCAAGGCAGTGTTATGCTTTAAAAATTTAGTAAAACTTAGATACTGATAAAGATAAAACACAAAATCCTTAAAAGCATTCTGTTTTTCACTGATGTAAACTCTACTAACAACAGCACGTTAGTTTGTAACAATACAGTTTTTTTCTAAGCAGTGCAATGCTAAATTGATGCTAATTCCTCTGCATGTTCACCAGGGTACCCTTTCAGTCAACTGTGTTAATTTGTGAGCAAGCCTCCATGATGGTAGGCTGTGAGCACAGAACCAAGTGGCTGGAAAACCAAAGAACTTGCCTCCCAAACCTGACTTCATTTGAACAAATTGGTTAACAAACCAAGTTAATCAATCTTCCTTAAAACCAATACTTAAATATAAGCACCTACAACTAGATTTCATGTAAGAGTCTTACAATCTGGGACCTTTGGGGAAGAAAATGGACTGGAATGGTGAACCTTGGGCTCAAGGCGCTGAGAATGATTGAAACTTCTGTGCCGAGTACGTGATTTAAAGATGGTGTGTGTGCCCGGAGAAGACAGGGAGAGAGGAGTTCAGGCTGGAGAAGACAATAGCAGTAAGAAATTTTTACAAAGGTAGTCAGTCACATGATAAAAAGTGAGGGAAAAAATTCTTCCTAGATTTCCAGAAGGAAGAGAAGGCTAGTCTGCAGCAGTGTCAGAGACTGGTTTGCTGGGTAAGGCTGGACTGAGTCCACAACAGTAGAAAAGCAGGAACATGCATTTCCTGGAAGTAGCACTGGTTGGTAATTGGCAGAATGTAGACCTGAACTGCAAATGGGTAACAAGGGAAAGAGAACTAGATTGGAGATGACTTTAGCTTTCAGTGCTGGAAGGATAATGCTACCATTGATGATGAAAGAAAGCTGAGTAGCTAAGAAGTTTTGCTGTTTTTTTAAACAAAATCAAAATTATATTATTATCTCTGACAGTCCCGGGGGTTCTAGTGGGCTCAACTGGACGGTTGTCTCTCAGGGTCCCTTTCGTGGCTACAGTCAGACAGTGGCTGTGGGGCTGGGATCATCCAGTCTCACTTGTTCACATCTCCATCAAATGGCCTGGGAAGACTTAGCAGCTGGGGGCTGGAGCGGCTGGGGCTCCTTTGTTTAAGAGAAGTGTTGACAGTTGATGAGTTAAGTTTACAATGTTTAGTTTCAGAGAAGCATTAAAAGGAGACATCTTGCTGACCGGGGATGGAGGGACACCACCTCTCCTAAAGATATAGCTACAAATATGGGTTTCACCTACGTACACAGAAATTAAGGAGGCCAGCCTGTGAATATTTGTTTGAACTCTAGCACTGATATAACTGGTACTTATTCCATCCTACAAGGAGGGAACAATATAGTAGAATGTGGCACAGTTCATAACAGTAGAGTGGTCAAACACCCAAACCTCCGTCAGACAACTTACAGCCAAATCCTGACTCCGCCACTTGCCGGACCTTGGTCACATCCTCAGACTTTACAGGTTTCTGTTCTCTTATCTACAAAGTGGAGATGATAAAACCTATATCACAAGAAAGTTGTAGGAATTAAATTTAATAACGCAAATAAAATATTTACACAGCGACTGGCACATCAATAGTGACTGCTATTACTGTTTCTATTACTTCCAATGGCATTACCCTCAGTTCCAAATTTTCTAAGAATGAAAAGAAAGAAAACAGACCTGACCTGTGGCAAAATATTTTCAGCCCTCCCAACCTCCTCTTAGACTTTTCTTGTGGTCTTCTGCCCCAGCTGTTAGTGCTTTCAAGTTGCTCTAAGTCCTCTGTGATAGTATCCTTAACATGGCATCTGAGGAGTTATGTCTGTCCTATCCCCTGGTGTGTTTTTCCTACTCCATTATTATTATTCAGCCTCTCCCCTGACTGACCTCTACTCAGAACATATATGTATTCCCTCAGTGTAGCTGTGGGAAGCAATCAAATCAAGCTGTAACATATGATTGTCCCATTGTCCCTTCTAGGGATATTTGTGTTTTTGTAAAGGACCTTTTAACTCAAGCGAGTCTCTAATGTTTAATGTTTGTTAAGGCCGGGCTTCAGGACGTTACCATAATGTGTCTCATACTCAGATCAGTTTGGAACACGCTGGGTGGACCTGAGAAACAAGTGTCTCGACTGCAGGACTTCCTACAGCCCAATATACCACATAAATCTCTGAGAAAGTGGGTATACTGTGTAGCATTTCCCAAGCATGTTTGACGAATTCTTTTTAATGGCTAGAGGAAGTGTTCTAGGGAACACTGGTAGATATTGCAGAAGGCGGTATTTTAGGATGGGAAATCTAGCATGTCAGTGGCAGGTTCTTGTTGGTCCCTACCTTCCAGAAATTTCTTCTAGGCAAGGCATATTTATGATGGCTTCATTCCTTCTGTACTTTGGAACCAAAGGGTTTCTTTGAAAGCTCCAGGATTTTTTTTTTTACCATAATTAACATGGTGTGTTGACAGAAACACATTGGGAATCATTTGTCACATCAGCCATTGATAAATTGGACATTTATAAATGGAGGCCGCCTGCATGTTAATGGATCCACTGTATATTATTATAATCTACTATAGATAGTTATACACTTGTAGTCTTAAAATATGAAGCTACATTTTTAATCTGTTGAAAACGGATCATTGTCCACATAACTGGAGCAATGCAGTATTTGAAAACAGCTATAAATTTAAGTCAAAATAAAGGCATTATGGTGTCATCTCCTCATTTTTTTTCTTTAGTTCTTTAAAACAAATCCTTGGTTGTGTCTGAAAATGTCTTTCAGGGATAGTGAAGATTTAACTTTTATGAACATTTAGTATACCTTTCATGTTAACAGTGTAATTTCGTCTGTAGTAGACTATAAAAGGACATGTAAACTAAAATTGTTTACATCATCATCATGTATTTAATTTTATTGGGCTTAAAGAAGATATCCGTGTTTGCTGGAAACCACTAGTCAGAGACATCATAGTAACATAGTATATAAATATTACCTGGACATGAAAGATCAATGTCTTAAATTGCATAATGAAGTTATTTTTGTGTTTTATTTTTCACATCCATTGCTTTGTAATGATACATAAAACATGCTTCTCAGAGCCCTTATACAGTGAGAATCTTGTCACCTTTTGGATCTCGCAGGCCTCAGCAGGATCCACACTGTACCACTTGCATGCGACCAACATGAAGGGGCGCCAAGAGTCATTGTCTTGTGACCGCCAACAGTGCATGGGCCATAAAAATGCGTTTGAAGCAATTCATGTTGTATAAGGGAGCCTTCTTTGCAATTTAACTTGGTTCTTTTACTATATTTTTCTTCTCTTTTTGTCCCTTTCATTTCTGTTGTTTTAAAACCTGCACCCAAGATGCCTTTGCAGCTTCTCCCGGGGAGGCCCCTGCAGCATCCGAAGGGGCCACTGCGCCAGCACCCCCGACCCCTGTAGCCGCGGCGCTTGATGCGTGTTCAGGAAACGGTGGGTTTCCAGTCCTGAGCCCATCTGTTGTCGTTCTGTCCTGATGTGAAACTCCCGTAGCTAGACTTGGCCCTATGTGTTTCTAATTTTGCTTTCTTCTGAGTATAAAGTATCACTCATCGTAACGGAATAAAGAATGCGGGCACTTAAAAACATTAAGAAAACGAAGGGCATCCTTATCAAAATTGACAATTTCTCAAGATTGACAATTTTTGTCATTGCAAGTATGCTCTCTTAATGTTTTTTTGTTTGTTTGTTTCCCTCTAATGCTGTATTGTACTCTTTTGTAACACTGAGTTCCAATATGTAGGCATGTTTTCATGAATTTTCCAAGCTACCAAATTGACCAGATTAAAGTAAGGATTTGAATAACCATCTCTGATCCTAGACTGTAGGCTAATCTGACAATACTCTGAAGTGTTTCCATTTCTGAACTTCGTGGTGCCTACTACATTTTCTTTTCTCTTTAGAAAAACATCCTAATGACTGACCCCTGCTAATAGGGTAGTAGCTCAAAGCAGGCCACCTAATGCCTAGCTCTCACATGTGAATATCTGTGCCGGGTGTCTCGTACGTATAGTTTTGACGCCTCTCTGTTGTCTCTTTCCTTACTGATGCTGTATGTGTCTCCGCTTTCCTTTCCCCAAGACCCCTTTGCCCCGTCTGAAGGTAGTGCAGAGGCTGCACCCGAGCTGGACCTCTTTGCAATGAAGCCACCTGAGACCAGTGTTCCTGTAGTTACCCCTACAGCTAGCACAGCCCCTCCGGTTCCCGCCACCGCTCCTTCTCCTGCTCCCGCCGTCGCAGCTGCCACCGCTGCCACTACCGCTGCCACCACAGCTGCTGCTGCCACCACTGCCACCACCTCCGCCGCCACCACCACCGCTCCTCCTGCTCTAGATATCTTTGGTGGTAATTTTTTTTTGTCATTGTCGTTGAACTCTTTCTACCTGGTGGATTGAATTCTGGTCCTTGTGATGTACTGCATCCACCCCTCTGTCTGCATGGTGATTGTGTCGTTAAATGGTTCTCCAGCAACCATTTGCAGCTCGTTTCAGAACCCTCCAGAGTGCTCACGCACAACTGGAGAGTGATGCTGTTTCAGGCGGGTTTGTCCAGTTGAGTAAAGGCATGTGTGTTCTTGGTCTTAGATTTATTTGAGTCTGCTCCCGAAGTCGCCCCCGCGCCTAAGCCAGATGCTGCTCCTAGCATAGACCTGTTTGGGACAGGTAAAGCCAACTCCCCCCTTTCTTTACACTAATTTGCCTAGATGTTTTCATGACTAAGCCCTTTGTCCTCACCTGTGATAATGCACTTGTTAGACTTGTGACTTTGATTTCAGCTCTCTACTTACCTCTGCTTGGTTTTGGTTTGTTTCACTTTTGGAAGATGCTTTCTCCTCTCCACCACAAGGGGCCTCTCCCGTGCCTGAGAGTTCTCTCACTGCTGACCTCCTATCCGGTGAGTGCTTTTGCCAAGGTGAAGCCTTCCGAGATGTCTTGTGGGCGTCATATGTGGAGAGGCGGATGCAAAAACCCGCGGGTTCGTCTTGAGTTCTTTTACACTGAAAACTCACTTTACAATAAAAAAGTCTCATTTTGTGTCCATCCCCAACTAATGAGGGTAAATATTTCAAATCTACTGCCGATTGAAAAGAGAAAACCTCTTTTTCACACTAAAGCCTCTGACCTCAGGGGTCAAAAGTTTTATTTTCTTCTGGAAAGTATGTATTTTTAAATCTGTTGGCTTTTCCTTAACTGTTAAGATTGTCTACAGTCTTCGGGCTATTCAACATGAAATCTCAAGAAGCCATTTGTCGAGGCTTATGGTCTCATTTTCCTTTGGGTGACCATGCACTTTGTCCTGTTCTGTGCTTTGCTACAGTGGATACATTTGTAGCACCATCTCCTGCAACCACTGCCTCGCCAGCAAAGGTGGATTCTTCAGGTGTGATAGACCTTTTTGGGGGTGCGTATCTCTCCTCCTTCAACACTCACAGAATCTTTTTTTCCCTCAGAATAGTTTTTAGATCTTCTATTTCATGATACTTCGTCTTTTTTCTTTCGACTATGTGAAGTTATTTCCATCTTTTAAATGTAAACTTACGTTAAGATCTTTTCCATTTGTCATCATCATCTACATGCTCGTCAGTTCATCATATTTTTTAGTGCATGTCCTAACAAAACCAGATCATTTTTCATTTGAAGTCTTTGTGTTTTTAACTTTTTGTTCGTCCTAATGTAGAATCAGCTGATTGGAATTTCCTTCTACTGCTCTTCCTTAGTGATCCTGATCTGTTGGCTAAATCAACATTTCTAAGCTCTTAAAAGCAATATAAACATAGATAATTCAGAATTGAAAAGACATGAGTCAGTCAGAACTGAAAGCATTAGGTCTAGATGTCATACATTATTCTATAGGGTTTATTTATGTTGCGTTTAATGTTTCTAAATCCTCCCAGAGAACTGGAAGATGTTTCACTGATTTAAATGCATTTTCCTTTTCCTGTGTGTTATCAGAAGATAGGCAGATGTACTGAATTAACTCTTGAACTACTCATTTGGATGATACATTCGAAGTCTTCTATTAGCAGTAAATTTATAGGGAAAAGTCCAGGTTTGAAGTGATTTCTTCATGAATGTCTATAAATGTGTATGCTATGGGATAAAATACCATCCTTAGCAAATTAAACCCACACTGAGTACCTATAGTACATTGACACATCATGGCATGTGCCACGATGGGTACATGGGGTACAAAGATGTCACAGTCTGTGACATTCAGGGGCTCAAAACTTGTACAAATAAACACTGAAATTTAATATATAGGTACAAGTAGGGCTGCTGCTGTTTGAATTGAGTTTGTTAAATTTTATTTAATAGAGTTCTAAGTGGGAAGATTCTTTCGTTTTGCCTTTGGGCAAAAATTTTTAAAACTGTGATGCTCTTTGGATAGGAATTAGAATTTACAGAATTTAGTCTCAAAGTTTTATTCTTAAAAAAAAAAAAAAAAAGAAAAAGAATTCTCCTACTCTTACGAAGAGATGTTAATTCTTAAATAGCTTAGAACTCATCTTTTGAGAGAATAAACTGGTCAGAGCGTAATTCAGTCCACTAAGTCATTTAACACATCCGCAGGAGACAGGCTTACCTCACAGAGTGTCATGTCTGTGCATTTCTCGGGAAATCACTTCCCTTACTTATTGTACTTACTGTTTACACTCTTTTACTTTTTTGCTGCATAATGGATAATGGGTAGATGCATTTGGAAGTAGTGCTTCTGAACCTCAACCTGCACCTCAGGCTGCTTCTAGCTCGTCAGCATCTGCAGACCTACTAGCTGGTAATTAATTACATTAACATAAAACGGTGTTCTGTTAAAGTTAAGTTTGGATATATTTTTATAAGTAACAGATATTATATAAATTTCAAGGTGCATGTTTTCTTTCCCTTTTGAGACATGACATTGAAAAGCAAGACATTGTGTAATAGAAGGTTGATTATTTCCCAGGATTTGATGAAATTGGTTTTAAAATCACAGTTGTACACAAGCCACCCCTGTGGCTCCTTGGATGCTCTTAATATGCGTTACTTTCAGTTAGCACATCCTTTTTTGTTTATTAAGGAGGTAATGTGCTTATGTAGCAATTTTTATCTTGTATTGCCCGTGCCCACCTTTTTTTTTTAAGGAATTCGTGGGGAAAAGTACCGTGATATTTGACAGTTGGTTCTGTAATATGAGAAACTGTTACAGAGTTCCACCATTGGATTGAAGCCACTGCTACCTATATGACACTGTAAAATAACTGATCATTCTCCTATCTGAAAACCCCTGGAGTGATCCCAGTTCAACAGGGCCATAGTGTGAAGTAGATTGGCACAAGGTGCCTAGGATTATTGCTCATTGCCAGGATGGGATAGATAGAATAACAGGAAACATTTCAACGACTCAAAGATAGTAAAAGCCAACTAATAGTTTTCCTTGGGACCAAATCAAAGTGTGCTTAATGATAACTAGACCTAGACATTATTATTGTTACAAGCAAAGCATTTGCCAGCTGTCAGACCACAGTAGTAAGTTTCAGGTTCAAGTTCTCAGTCAAACTCAGCAGACGCTGCTGGTTTACCTTGCTCTGACTTGACTTAGAAGGGTACATAACAGGAGGTACGGCAGTGGCATCGCCGAGGCCACAGACACTCAGCTGCAGCTTTGATGTCCCTCCCCTGTCATCACAAGGGATGCATTTTGTCACAAGGTTGGGAAGGGGCTGATGAGAGTGTGGCTCACATCAGCACAAGGAAGTCACCAATGTCTGGAGTCTCTCAGCTTCAATTCCCTGCTACCCAGGTAGCCCTTGATAGGCTGAGAGACTAGTTCTCATTTTTTTAGTGTAATGAACAATCCTGACACCAGGAACAGCACACTAAGGAACATTCGTTCTTGGATTAGTGACGACTAGTGACCTCGTTAAAGGACCCCCACCAGCTTTCCAAGTTGTAGGAAGTTTGACACAAGGTCCAGAGTCTGGAGGTGCCATCACAGCCCAGCTGTTACCCTTTCCTTCTATCAGTCATTCAGACAGGTTGTTTAACAGCCTTTCCCAGGGGCAAGAGCATTTCTTTTGCATCTTTGCCATTCTCTCCAGACTACCCTGGTTAAACATGACACTCTTGTTTTCTGAATCCACTTCAAACCAGTAACTGCCAACCGATATTTTCCTGAAGGGTGAAGAGCCAGGGTTCCACTGTGATGTCACTGTGGACTTCGGAAGCTGCAAATGTAGGAGGCAGTGCACTTAACATAGACCACAGCTGGTTACTTGGGGAAAAAAATACTACCTTGCCTGGCTTTTCTCCTGACCTAGGTAGTCTTCATAACAGCTTCAAATCAGTCACAGTAACTTTGAAGCTCTTACTAAACCAGTAAACTTAATCCATGTTTTCAAGGTTCTGCAAAAGGATTTTAACGGGCCACAGAAATAGCATATTTGGGGGAAATGACCTTGTCAATTTTTACATGAGGTTGCTAATTATAACCCTTTTGCTCTGAAGTTATAATTAAGCTTGAGGTAGCACATGAAGTCAAACGTTCCAGCTTTTTGCAAAATTCTACGAAGTCTGTCTTTCTCTCTGGGTAGCCCCCATCCTGCCGCAGACCCCAGCAAGGGGTTTGAAGCCTGCCAGACAGAAGCCTGGCAGAGTGATCAGCCACCGCTGACCGCATCCAGCGCTGCAAAGCCATGTCGTCTTCTCCAGTGTCCCCAGTTTGTTTGGGCTCTCTGTGCTTCCAGGGCTAGAACCTGAGATACTGTGTTTCCAAATGAGCCAGGTACACTAGAAACAGGAGCAGAGAGGCCAGTGGGGAAAGCCACTGTTCCCTTCCAGTGCCAAGTCAGACGTCAGTGACAGAGCTGAGATATTTGATCCTGGGAGATGAGATGGAACTCAGATACACCTGCAACGAGCAGGAAGGGTTCTGTCACCTACTGCTGAGTCTAAGAGCAGGTAGCTGAGCCTCCACTGCTCAGCTTGGTACATGGATGGGTCCCACGGGGGAAGTGCACAGAAAGTGCAAGTCAGGTCCCTTCACTAGAAGTAAGCTTAGATTACTCAACTGTGTTGTCCATCCAGAAATCTTAGTAAAATGGGGTAGAAAAGAGGAGAAATCAGTGCTGAAAGTGACAGTGTCATTTACATAGATGTTGTTGACTGTGCCTTTCCCCCCTTTTCCACCGCATCTTCTTGTGATTATTTCAGTGATGGGAAAGGTATTTTTGTATACATGTTTTTCTCTATTTTTTTTCCTATTTAAAGTAACTTTTTAATATAAATAGGTATAAATGGGTTTTAATGTCTAGTTTGCTTTCCAAATATTTCTTGAAATTGAGTTTGTACATTTCTGTGTCTGATTTACTTGGCATGGGCCAATATCCTGATGTAAGAAATTTTCACCTAATAGCCTGATATAGGAAATTTTAAATTACTTCTAATTTCTCCAGTTCTTAATTATTTGGAAGGTTTTTCATACTTCTGTTTTGCTTATAGAAAAACATTTTTCACGCTTGCTCAAGTAACAAAATAGCAAGAAGCCATGTTTTCAGTGAAGAATATCATGGACCATTAATATAATTCTATCTTATGAACCAGAAGCAACTTTCCTAGCCAAAAAATGAATAAACTCAAACCCTGCAAATATATACAATATAAAATCACAGTCATATTTATATAGGTAATCTAGCTGACAGTGGCTATTTTGAGTTTTCACATTGCCTAGACATCTTTATTTGATGAATATCAGTGATAGGACAAATATTCGGGGCCCTGTGTTACAGTAATTTGCAGTGAAGCTTAGCATTCACTGCAAATGAATGCTTAGCTTAGGTATTGGGTTATACCTGTGTGTGTGTCTGTGGAGATAGATCAGCTAAGTCCACAGGCTATTGAAATAAAGAGGAACATTATTTTAAAAGATAAATGAGCCTAATTATGGATAACAAATAAGTCCACAACTGCCATCAGGTTCAAAGTAGGAATTTGAATTTAAAAAAAAAAGAGAGAGAGAGAGAAGGTTGTATTATGTGAGTCTCTAGAATCTTGTATTATTGGCTTTCAGTAATAAGACGATTGTGAAAGAGTAAAAAAGAAAAATAATACACAGACACAGTAATGGGAGGTTTAGACTGTCCAGAATGTAATGTCCGTTGCTGGACTGGGAGGAGATCTTACCTTATGCTTGACTGAGGTTAGATTTTTTTGAGGGAATAAATATGCATGTAAGTAACAAGGGAAATGCAATAAAGATGTAGTGTAACTAAATTTTTTAAATGATTTTTAGAGATTTTAAACCAAAAATTAAGAATCATCTCAAAATTGGGGAGAAAGCTTTATCAAAACTTGGTTTGTAATTTAAAACTAGAAAATAAAGGCTAAGTGGATAATCTCTTAAAAATGGGCTTATCTCCCAGAAAAACTTGTTATTCTTCTTCATTTAATTTACTTCTAGAACTGTCAAATAATACCAATTCCACAATTGAACTATGGATAAAATATCATCTTAGTCACCTTCTACTCCTTGAGTAAAAATTTCAAGTTCTGTTTGGTGCACCCAGGGTGTTGACACTAGAGAAAATTCTAGAAAAGGCAACTGCTGTGACCAAGGAGAACAGACTAACAGAATAAGTCTCTCCAAGTCAGCGAGGTTACTGGTGGGATGCAGGTGTTACCCGTATCTCAGACGGAGACTGGCTGGACCCTTGAGAGTTAAGTTTATAACAAACAGAAGGAAATATTATTTCACACAGTGAAGAGTAAAGCTGTCAAATTCCTCTCAAGATGTACCAGCTGAAAATACAGATGTTTGAAAGCTAGAGACAGATTCCTGGATGACAGTGTAAAAGTGAATTATTAAGGGAGGTTAGGTATGTTGAAGGATATGCCTAACTTCTGAGGTTGACATCAAACAGGAAAACCGTGTTCTTCCATAATAGACCATTCTGGGGCAACTGTACCGTAATCTGTACTAGCATAGGACTGTGCCTCTTCCTATCTTTAATTCCAAAGGTAGGGAAGAATAGGGGCCTGCCCTGTGAGGTCCTTCATAGTTTTGCATTCTCTGTTAACCACGTGACACAGCTGGCTTTTTTTTTTAGCAGAGCCACAGAAGTCCTTGAACTGATTTAAAATATAATCAGTGTGGAAATAATAACTAACCATTTCCACTAAATGGGAAAGTCTATAGAGGACCAATTCTTTCATCCTCTCTGGGGGTCAAAAACAGAAAATTGTCAGACAAAAGGTTCTCAGGGTATTATTCCTAGAAATATTGACTATCTCAGATTGATCTTAGTAAATGGAATTTAATAACTGACTTTACCACTGAGAGTAATGGAAATGACAGTGTCTTTAACATAATAGAGCAGGTGTGAGAGTGGGGGAGTATGTGTGGGAGTGTGTTTATCTACCGATAGTTTTAACATTGAACTCCTTCAACCCAAGTGATATGTAGACGATGACTGTCAGTTTTGATATGTCTGCGTTAGTAGAACTTCATTAAGTGTGTAGGCCGTTCCCCTGTGGGAAGATACATTCATAAGACTAATCATCTGTGATAAAACGCAGTGTGTCTGTAGCTGGTGATTCAGTTGTAGGACAGTTCAAACATGTCTGCAGGGCATCCGGAAGCCTAGTGATTATTACTTTATTTTCAGTTCCACAAAGCACCTTTCTTAATATAATTCAGAACCACAGAGAAAGAAAGAGTCGTGGTTAGGGTTCTCTTATTACTTACCTCTATTACAGGGCTCTGAATTTTCCTGCTTAGCTCTTCATTAAGAGTATAGCAACAGGGGCTCTCCTGGTGGCGCAGTGGTTGAGAATCTGCCTGCCAATGCAGGGGACACGGGTTCGAGCCCTGGTCTGGGAAGATCCCACATGCCACGGAGCAACTGGGCCCGTGAGCCACAATTACTGAGCCTGTGCGTCTGGAGCCTGTGCTCCGCAACAAGAGAGGCCGTGGTAGTGAGAGGCCCGTGCACCGCGATGAAGAGTGGCCCCCGCTCACCGCAACTAGAGAAAGCCCTCGAACAGAAATGAAGACCCAACGCAGCCAAAAATAATTAATTAATTAATTAATTAATTTTTTTAAAAAAAGAGTATAGCAACAGATTTTTCTTCATTAACATAATCAGTTGGTTATTCTATATCACTTAGCTTTTTAATTAGTCTAGGTTTGTGAGGGCCCCTGCGTCATAAGAACTGAGTATAATGGGGGAAAGTCATCTTTCTAGATCTCTGTCAAGTTTATAAATGTGTCAGAAGGGGACAACTCTGGCGTTACTCCTGGCTGTCGGAAAGACGCCAAGTAGTATTGTGGTGAAGAACCAAGGCTCTGGAAGATTCCTTTGTGGAATCCTGGCTCTGCACTTGCCATCCTGTGACCTTGGGCAAATTATTTAACCTCTCTGGCCTCAGTTTCCTCATCTGTGAAACTTCCTAGGGTTGTTGTGAGGCTTAAATGAGCTAATATATGTTTTAGGTTGAACAATATAAAATTGCTGTTTCGTAGGATCAAAATAGTCAAATATTGGCAATTTATGTGATTCAGATGGTTCACCCTAAAAAAAATGCTCAGAACAGTGCCTGGCGCTTGGTGAGCCTCATGCCAGTTTTGGCTTTACCATCACTTTCTTAGAGAAAGCAGTAATTTTTTTCCATTGATTAGTGTTATTTATTCACCTATGGGAATGATCTACTTACCTTATGAAACTGAACAGCCCTAAGCAGATGAGCCCTGGGTAAATGCACGTATTTTTCTATTTCTGAATTGTGGGTAGGTGTGTTCACTTCTCTTTGCATCTTTTCTAACTGTGGAAAGATAGGATTGGATCAGATGATCCTAAGGCCCTTTCCAACACTAACGTGCTGTGATTCTAGAATAAATTGTCTCTTCTTGAACAAGTTTTAAGAAACGGAGAGTCAAGTACAGTTGTTTCCACGTTCACCTGTAACAGAGAGAACCACACCCTAGAACAATTGCCTAGATTTCCTGCAGCCATATTCCAAATTGTGTGGGATGTCTCCAGAAAGTCAGCATTAATACAGCCACCAATTTCCCTAAAAGCGAAACGGTCATATCTTCAAAAATAATTACATCTAACCCATCTTCGCTTCATAACGATATTAGTTCTTATAGATCTGGGGAATGTCTTATCTTCATTTAGGAAGGTTACATGATCCCTAAGTCACTCAAACAGTGCTAAAACCACTTAAAGTAGTCCCCATGAATTTTAAAGGACCAACTTCTAATAGGTAACAGTTTTCCAAATTGCAGTTTTTCATAAACATATGAAAAACTTAGGCATGGAAAGACTAAACCCATGTCACTATCAATTGCCAGGGACAACATGACTTTCTGGTTAGAAAATAGTAACCGGAGAATGTCAATGGAAGTCATTTTCAAAATTATAATTGATTATTACGAATTGTAAGCTGAAGGATTTTGGTAAGCATTCTTTATGTTTTTTGGCAAGCAGTTTGTGAAGAAAAGATATGGCTAGAAGAGAAAGGAATATATATATGTGTATATATACACATATATATGTATATGTGTGTATATATATACATATATACTATATGTGTGTTTGTATATGTGTGTGTGTGTGTGTGTGTGTGTGTGTGTGTGTGTGTGTATATATATATCTCCAAACTGAGTGTAAAAAAGACTTCTGGTAGTAATACATTTTTGATAATAGAACATCATCTAATGTCTTATTAAGAAATCACTTTCTTCACAGGCTGCATAATTTTGTACAGAAGCGAAACAGAGTGAGCTCTGCTTCTGTCTGTTGATTGAGAGCAGTAATTTACTTCCAGACTTCAAAAGAGAAATATTTAATTTGAGGTTTGGTTACTTTACAGTAGGCTTTGATTTTTCCTCACCTTTTAAATTCAGAAGTTGCCCTTCATTCAATAAGTGTTAATTCAGTGTTTTAGGCATTTTGTTGAATATTAGTGGAAAAGGTGAAAACAAGAGGAAACAGTTCCTGACACCAAAAAGCCATTCCTAGGCTGGGGTGGAGAGATGTACCAGGTGCTGAGGACACAGAGGCAGAGCACATAACCCACGTGTACCGGCGGTGGGAGGGGCAGGGCGCGTTGTGGCTGGTAGCAGTAGCAGGCAAGATAAGGTAAGGAAGCCCTCCTAGAGTTGGCATTTGACTCACTACGGTGCATTATGGCTGCAACTGAGTTTGCAGGGATGGGGAAGGGCCCAGAGACAGATGAGCTTGTTTGCCATGCAGAGGAACCTGCATTTTATGAATCTGAAAGTTAAGGGGAGCCAGTGAGGGATTTTAGAGAAGTAGCTTTGTCAGCGTTTTCCACTCAGAAAGATCTCTCTGGCTGCACTGTAGAGGCTAGATTGGAGGAGGTACGGGTTAGAAGCAGAAAGCCCCCTCGGGTTGTGTTGCATGAGCCTAAACTTGTCGGTAGCAGCCGTGGGACTGGAACATACATGAAATATATTAAGGAGGATTTGATGGCAGAGTACATGCATATTTTTCTGATTTGCCTTTTATTATTATACTGAGCCAGTGTGTACAACTAAGCATTTTCTAGCTACCTGGTATTGTGATTTGAAGAGACAAAATTTAAATTACGATGAAAATAATTATCTGAAGTTTAACCCTAGTGAGACCTTCTTAGCTTTATGTACTCCATTAAAACAGTAGATTAGATTGCTGCAGGTTCTTTTAACTAGGGTATACAGTCTTGTGTGCTCTCTTATTTCCAGTTAAATTAAATCTCTCATTAATACATGACAGATTTCAAGATACTTGAAAAACTTTTTAAAAACTAACTTCCTGGGTTTCAGTGCCTTCTCATCCATATGCATTCAATTCCTTTTTGGTCTTCTATGACTTTTTCTGACTCTGTTGTAATGGCCTTTACTTATCTTTAGTTGTTTCTGCTTATATTTTTCTGGAACAATTTTTTTCCCAGGATTTGGGGGTTCTTTCATGGCCCCTTCTCCATCACCAGTGACTCCTGCTCAGAATAACCTGCTACAGCCCAATTTTGAAGCAGCTTTTGGAACCACGCCTTCAACTTCTAGCAGCAGCTCCTTTGATCCGTCAGGTGAGGCAGTGATTTTCAAACATGCTTTTTATTTGTTCTGATTATAAAATACACCACCTAAGGTTAGCGTGATATCAGGAAATCTATAAGCAAATGTTGAGTGATGACCTTGTTTTAAAACTGTTCAATAAATCTCTCATTCTATAATTTAAAGTAAATATTTTCTGTACATTTTGGTAGCTTTAAGAATAACCTGCAATCCCTTTCTGTGTTTGTTTTTAACTTTTAGAAGAAATCTAACTTAACATGCACACCCATCTGTTTGCATGAGCTTACATGCACATGGTTTGGAGAAGGTTAAGGAAAAACAAATACTTTGTGCTAAATCTTTGTGCGGTATCTCAATGTGTGGACACTCCCACTGCTGTTGCTTACACCCTCTGAAGCTTGCCTGGCCCTTGGTTTTATGAAGTTGACACAAATAGTATTCTTTGCCTGCCTTTAACCTTTCATCCTGCTGTCATTTTGTTTGTATTCTCTTCCATTCTACTCTTCCCATGCTGGGTCCTTACTACAAATTTTCAATTGGTGAGTTTTTGGCAATCAAATGTGTTTCAGAAACACCCTAAATATATCCCCTGCCTGACAATTTGGTAGCTTCCTTTGCCAGTGCCTAGTTGAATGCTATCGTTTTTTTCAATTTAGAATTATTGTAGAGTGGTGTGTATGGTAAATATGCATAGTTTTTTGATAAAAAATTAACAACCATAAAATTTTTGACATGGTTATCAGCAATAACTTTTGTGCACATCCTATGAGCCTGCATTTTGAACGGTCTTTCTGTATTCCAGGAACTAAACAAGTGATCATTTGTTATATGCTGATGAGGAACCATCCATAATGGCATGATTCCTGATGTTTAAAATAGTGTTTACTGTAGCTGTGCCCTTAAAGTTAGAACCAAAAGTGAATACTGTAATGAGAGAAGAAAATCAAAATTCTTACTTCTACAATATGGTCAACTGATTTTCAGATACTTATTACTAGGTACCGACCATTAGATCAGGTTTTATTCCAGCACTGATTTCATAGAAACTGGGAGATTCGGCCTTCCTTTCTCATTTAAGAATTGTTATAAAAGTAAGCATTGTAAATACTACACACTGAGCGCCTATATAAAGCAAGCATTATAATAAAGGCGTGACATATATTATCTATTTTAGTTTTCACAACAAATCCGTGTAGTAGTGGTACTCTCCCCACTTCAAATGAGAAAACTAAAGCTCAGTCACTTTCTCAGAGTCACACGTTAGTGAGGCATGCCGCTGAATTTGAGCCCAATTCTGATTCCAAAGTCTATGCTCTTTCCTGTACATTATACAGATTTTCTTTTCCATCTTCACATTCATTAGTATTTCCATACTTTATGAGTAGACATATGCAGAGATGTTCTTTTTTGGTGTTATAGTCGTTAAAAGTGTGAATGAAGTGCCTTCTTTTATAAGATTGTAAATACATTCACTTGTTTCCATAGTTTTTCAAAAGGCAGTGCCCCTTTAATTTTGCATATGGGTTTTTTTGCAGTTATTCTGAACCCGGTCTATTTGATTTCCAGTGTTTGATGGTCTAGGTGATCTTCTGATGCCAACCATGGCACCAGCCGGGCAGCCTGCGCCCATCTCAGTGGTACCTCCCAGTTCTGCAATGGCAGCAAGCAAAGCTCTTGGGAGTGATCTTGACTCATCTCTTGCCAGCTTAGTAGGCAGTGAGTAATATAGTTTTCTTTAACAGAATCATATGTGAATTTTTTTCTCTATCTGTTCGTATGTATTGTTTCTGGATTCACTTACAGGTGAGTGTGTCAAGGAGCGGACAGAAATTCTTAGTGCTTTACCCAATACAGTTCCTTGGAAGATACACAGTCACTATGCCGTTGTCTCCCAAGCAATACCCAGGACACTTTTAATCTAAGTTACCGAAGGTGTAATTAGAGAGCATATACAAGTATGAAACCAACTGTATTATGTTTAAGAAGTACTTAATTTTTTATTTCTCTTGGAAATAACATAGAGTAGCTTAAATGCAGTGTATTTACCAATTGAGTATCCAAGTTCGTTTCAGTTACTCATTGAACAAGTATTTATTGAGCACCAGGCGGTCTTCCAGGCTCTAGAGATAAATCATGAACAAAACAGGTATAAATTTCTATTCGTAAGGTGCTTAGAGGGGCAGAGACAAACATTAAATATTTTCAAATAAATAAATTTTCTAGTGCCATGGAGGACAAAAATAGAACACGCAAAGAGGGATTGTGAGTCCTACAGAGTGAGAGTTAGAGTAGGCCTCACTGAGAAGGTAAAATTTGAGCAAAGATTTGAATGTAAAGGAATGAACCATATGGATATCTGAAGGAGAATATTTGCAGGCAAAAGAGAGAGCCAGTGCAAAAGCACTGGGGCAGAAGATTGCCTGGCATAGTCAAGGAGTACCAATGAGATTAGTGGCTAGAGCTGGGTAAGTGAAGGAGAGGGTCCTAGGAGATGAGGGCAGCTATTATAAAGATTGCCTTTTTTAAAAAACTCTGAATTTAATTTTTTAATAAGGTGAATGGGTTTACCGGCACAGATACCTTTCATTTTACTCAAGACTATATCAAAAATTTAGCAGACCCCTGAGACAGACCTTTTTTCCTATGCATTATCCTGTGGACATACTTTTTTTTCCCATTCATCGTCCTTGGTCTGGACATTCATGAAAATGCTTTGATGACACCCACGGAGAGGTTATTTGAATATTTCTTCCTACTTTAAAATTTCATCTTACTGATGGATAGTCTGCAGTAGTAACTGCTTTTACTGAATATTATAAGGTACTGTCTAGATCTTCCTTCAGAAATAAAGACTTTATACCTCCAGGGCTGAAAGTGCCACTAGCACACATCCCTCAGGTGGCAACCACTTTTAAAATTATCTCAGCTGAAGAAAGCAGACCCACTTGAGAAATAGCCAGACAATCTGGATAAAGAAGCACAAATTCGAAGTAGTCACATTTTGCAATATCAAAACTTCTACAAAGCTACAGTCATCAGGACAAATGGTATTGGCTTAAGGATAGAAAGATAGACCAATAGAACAGAATAAAAATCTCAGAAATAAACCTCACATACATTGTCAAACAATTTTTTCAAGGATTCTAGGACCATTCAAAGTGGGAAAGGACAATCTTTTCAAAAAATATGCTTGGATAACTGGATAGCCACGTGCAAACGAATGAAGTTGGGCCTCTTCCTTATACCATCCACAAAAATCAATTCAAAATGAATCAAAGATCTAAATGTAAGAGATAAATCTGTAAAACTCCTAGGAAAAAAACTAAGTACAAGTCTTTATGACCTTAAATGAGGCGTAGTGGCTTCTTAGATATAATACTGAAAATACAAGCATTCAAAGAAAAAATAAATTAATAAAAATTCGTCAAAATTAAAAACTTTTGTGTTACAAATTGATACCATCCAGAAAGTGGAAAAACAACCCATAGAATGGGAGAAAATATTCCCATATATCTCATAAGGGACTTGTATCCATAATATATAAAGAACTCTTACAATTCAATAATAAAAAGTAAAACAACTTAATTTAAAAATCGGAAAAGGATTTGAATAGATATTTCTCCAAAAAAAGAGCACAGGTGGCCAATAAGTATGTGAAAAGATGTTGAATGTCATTAGCCATCAGAGAAATGCAAATCAAAACCACAATGACAGGCCACTTCACACTCTCTAGGAAGGCTATCATCAAAAAGATAATAACAAATTTTGGCTAGGATGTAGAGAAATTAGAATTCACACAGTGCTGGTAGGGATGTAAAACGATGCAGCCTCTTTGGAGAACAGGTTTACAGTTCTCCAAAAGTTAAACATAGTTTCCATGTGGCACAGCAATTTCACTCTTAGCTATACATCCAAGAGAATTGAAAACATATGTCCACATGACTTGTACACAAATATTCACAGAAGCAATTTTTATAACAGCCAACAAGTGGGAACAACCCAAAAGTCCATCAGCTGTTGAACGGATAAACAAAATGTGGTACATTCATAAAATAATTAATCAGCCATAAAAAGAAGATGAACCTTGAAAATATTTTGCTAGGTGAAAGAAGCCAAATACAAAAAGCCACATATTATATGATTATATTTATATGAAATGTCCAAAACAGGGGAATCTTTAGAAGCAGAATGTACATTAGTAGTGGTCAGAGTGACTGCTAATGGGGATGGGGATTCCTTTGGGGTGATGAAAATGTTTTGAAATTAGAGTGTGTTAATGATTTCACCACCTTGTGAACATACTTTTTGCACTGAATTTTACTCTTTAACAGTATGAATTTTATGATATGTGAATTGTATCGATTTTTTTAGAAGTCTCATCTTACTATACACCCATTAGAATGACTAAAATTTTTAAAAGAAGAGAAGAGCTGACAATACTTTGTACTTAACAAGGGTGTGGAGCCTCTGGAATTCCCACACTTTGCTGGTGGGACTACAACATAGTGTTGCCATGGAAATCAGTTTAGCAGTTTCTTATAGTTAAACCTATACTTAATATGACTCAGTAAATGCACGTCTAGGTACTTGTCCTAGAGAAATGAAAGCATATATTCTCACAAAAACTTGTCCATGTATCTTTATAGGAGTATTACTTTAAAATGCCAGAAACAACCGAAATGTCTTTCACTGGGTAAATGTATAAACTGTGGTAAACCCCTTCATTAGAATACTACTTAGAAATGAAAAGGAATGAACTATTGATGTACACAAGAGCACAGATGAATCCCAAATACATTATGCTAAGGGAAAGAAGCCAGACACAAAAAAATTATATACTGGTAATTACACTTACACAGTTTACTTTTGTTAAGGCAGAAATATAGGGAATATATCAGTGATTGCCAGGGTTAGGAGTAAGGGGAAGTTTGGGTTGCAAAGAGAGAATATTTTTAAGTGATTAAATTGCTGTGAATCCTGATTGTAGTGATGATTACGTGAAGCCATGTATTTGTCAAAATTTATAGAAACGTACAACACCCCCCAAAAAAGTCCCACTGAATTTCACTATAAGTAAATATTTTATTAATGAAAATATACTCCAAAACTGAAAAAAAATTTATCTTCATACTCCTTATCAATATTGCAGCTTTGCTTTTTTACAGAAATTGACAAGCTGAACCTAAGACTTATATGGAAATGCAAGGAAGCCAGAATAAGCCAAAACATTTTGAATGAAGAAGAATCATTTTGAAAGACTCACACTTCATGATTTCAAAACTTAACTACAAAGCTACAGTAATTAAGACGAGTGGTACTGCATAGGAATAGGCATATACATCAGTGGAATAGAATGACAGTCTAGAAATAAGCTTACACGTCTATGGTCAGTTGCCTTTCAACAAAGGTGCCAGGACAGTTCAATGGGAAAAGAGGAAAAGAATCACCTTTTCAACAAACAGTGCTCGGACAAGTGGATATCCACATGTAAAAGGATGAAGTTAGACTTTTTATTTACCCCAAAGTAATTAATTCCAAATGAATCTAGAGCTAAGTGTAGGAGTCAAAATGATGAAACTTTTAGAAGAAAATTTATGAGTAAATATTCATGACCTTGGATTAGATAATGTTCCTAGATATGACAGCAAAAGCACAAGCAACAGTAGAAAATAAAAGATAAATAGGACTGCATCAGCATTAAAAACTTTTGTGCTACCCAGGATATCATCAAGACAGTGAAATATCCAGAATAAGTAAAGAACTCTTATAACTCAATAATGAAAAGACAACCCAATTTTTAAATGGTCAAATGATTTAAAAAAGACATTTCTCCAAAGAATATATACATGTGGCCAATGTACACATGAAAAGAGGCTCAACATCAGTCATCTGTGAAATGCATATCAAAACCACAGTGAAATATCACTTCACACCCATTAGGATGGCTATAATGAAAAAGACAGATCATAACCAGTCTTGATAAGGATGTGGAAAAATTAAAACCCTCTAACATTGCTGGTGAGAATGTAACATTGGGCAGCTGCTATGGAAAGAAGTTTGGCAGTTTCTGGAAATGTTAAACATAGAGTTACCACTAGGCAGAGATGCCTAGAAAACTCTCCCGCAGATCTCTGCTCAGCTTTGCGTAAGCTTCACCCCTATGAGGCCTCCCTTGAACACCCTATTTAATCCTGCCTGCCCCTCACTCTCAGCCTACCCCACCAGCTCCCCGTTACCCTGCTTTCCATTTTCCGTAGGCTTGCCGTATCACCTTCTAGCAGCCTGTGTACTCTTTTATTATTTTATTGTTTTATCATCCATCTCACCCCATCAGCATGCAAATTCCTCTGGGGTTGGGCTCTTTGTTTTGGTAACTAACCTATCCCAACTGCTTAGAACAGTGCCTAGCATATGTAGGGTTCAATAAATATTTGCTGAAATAATAAATGAATTGAGATTAGAGCAGAATGATTAAGCCCGTTGGGTCAGGAGTCCCCAAGGCCACCCACATATTTGTAGATTCGCTAGAAGGACTCAAGGGGGTCGGCGCGTAGCTGTACTCACAGCTAAGGTTTATTACAGCAGCATAGTAAGGATACACAGCTGGATTATCAGGGGAATAGACACAGGTAGAGTCCAGAAGAATCCACACATAGACTTCCTTATGCTCTCTCTTCCCCTTGAGGGGAAGAACACACAAAAATGCAGCCACACATAGGATGTTCCTGCCCAGGAAAGCCCTTTAGAGACTTGGCATCCAGGGTTTTTATTGGATGCTGATCCTGTAGGCACTCTGCCTAGCGTGTACCAAAATATCAGTCTCGTGGAAGGAAAGCAGATTTTCAGCATACACCTTGTTTGTACAGTTTAGATACAGTGATCCACGCTTATCATTAGGAAAACTTTTATCTCAGTGTAGAGAACAATTTATATTAGCCAGGTCCCCAGCCACACGGGCCTTCCTAAGATAGCAGTCTCAAGCCTGCTACGTTCACTCTTTTCTGGACACCAGTTGACATTCAAGTATGATCCTTAAGAATAACGTGACGTGAAAGAAAATGTTAGACTTGAGAATATGTTTCCTAACGTGGTTTCTCCTTTGTAAAACTAAATGCAGTCATTTGTAGGCAAAATATGGACTTTTTCTAGACCTCTGATTCTTTGCTCTTTTAAATGTCATATCATTTAAGCTGAGTATAGAGGTTTAAATTCTTTTTTTCTTCTATCCATTTATAGATCTTGGAATTTCTGGTACCACGTCCAAAAAGTAAGTGTTTTTGAAATTGTCTGGTTTTCTTATGAGAAGTGTATCTGTACTTATTTGAGACTATCAGACATTGCACTCATTGGAGTAATTACTCATTCCCAGGCTAGGTAACTGCAAAATTGGTTTTTACTTCATTCCCAGTTTTTGTTTTTGTTGTTATTCTATTGGAACCTCCAAACTATTGGCTCTGCAGTGAGAAGGAATAATCGATTTCAGCCTCCATATTGTCACTAAGTATATCTAGAAATATTTGGGAATTGTGGTTTGAATACTTTAGTAGCTTTAAATTGTAGATTCATTATAATATTCCTAACTAACATTGATTTTAAAAAAAGTCTCATGGGGGTCAGTTTTAGGGAAGAGTAGTAAAAATGACAATGTACACTTTTTTTAGATGCATATTTCAACGTCTCTGAAATTGGGATGCATTTAACAATAGATGTAATCCTACAGTCACTTGAAGGCAGGTTGTAGTCATGACATAGTTATGTGAAACCTTCTTTTGAACCCTGTAAGATCCAGAAAGTGCCATTATGGATTCATCTTCAATTCAACAAAGGATATACAGTATTTATGATATACTTATTTGGCATTTTTTGTAACCAGTGATGAATTCAGCTGAATTTTGTGGCACATTTTTCCATTAGAAGTGACAGGAAATTCTTGTTATCCCTGAGGTCTAAACTCTAATTGATTTTTTTGTCAAATGCTCTTAAGGTCTCTTAGATGAGATATGGTAAGACTCCTCTATCTGTTTTAACCTGTTCTCTTTATTACCGCTTGACCCAAACAGACTGCTTCTGACCCCAGATAAAAGTATTTAGGTAGCCACACACCATTCTTTTCTGATTGTGTGTTTGTCTCTTTGTTTGTTTTGCATGCTTGATTTTAGGGGAGATCTTCAGTGGAATGCTGGAGAGAAGAAGTTGACTGGGGGAGCCAACTGGCAGCCAAAAGTAGCCCCTGCCACCTGGTCAGCAGGCGTCCCTCCCAGTGCGCCCTTGGTATGTAGCCCCCAGAGGCCAGGGCAGTGCGGGCACTTTGCCAGCTTCCAAGTGTATAGAACAGGGTCCATGTTGCTGAATTTTGCTACTGACATTGTACTTTTTCACCCACATTGAAGAAATAGGAGCAAGATGCCATATTTACCAAAATGCAAATTTCACTGACTTTAATAAAGATTATGACCTATCGTTTTATTTTAATTATTTCAAAATAGTATTTATGCTTCTTCAGATATTAGTCCTTTATTTGTACAATTATGGAAATGATTCTTCAAAACATGTAATATCATTGATCGTTATCTGTGTTTTTACCACATTTCTTGCCCAAATTTCCTGATGGCCATAAGAAGTAATGCAAACTTTTTTTTCTTATCAGAAAGATTGGGCAGTTTTCTACTGTGTAAGTGAACTTTCATTTTAAAACCCTATGGATTCTTCTCACCATTTTTTCAATTTGAAATGACTTTCGCCATCTTTTCTATAAAATTTAAATAGGTTTCTTTTCTGTATATTAAATTTCTATCAGTATATTAATGCCACCATTCACTCTGTGAAAGAGCATATCACTGGAAATAAAGGCTTAATTATTACTTAGTGCGATTTGCCACCACAAAAAGTACGTTTCCAGGATAGCAAAATTTACTATTTTTCTATATATGCCCCAGATTTGGCAGAACTAGGCTAGCTACTGTTTCCCCAGCTCACCCGTAGTTTTTCACCTTTGCTTACACCTTCACCTGTCTAATTCACCCATCTCTAAGGTTTTCTTGATGCCATCCTCTCCTTGTTGCCTGAATTAATTCCTAACCATCACCCGCCAACCCCAGCCAAACAAGCATGCATGGAAGTGAATTAATATAAATTAGAATATAAACATTTTAGATAGACTCCATTAAAAATGAGGTGTTCCAGAAATTTATTTAAATATCTGAGTTTTTGAATTTAGAACACATTTTCTTTTTTTTTTTAACTTTTTATTTTATATTGGAGTACAGTTGATTAACAGTGTTGTGTTAATTTCAGGTGTACAGCAAAGTGATTCAGTTATACATATACCTGCGTCTATTCTTTTTCAAATTCTTTTCTCATTTAAGTTGTTACATAATATTGAGCAGAGTTCCCTACGCTATACAGTAGGTCCTTGGTTATCCATTTTAAATACAGTAGTGTGTACAAGAACACATTTTCTTTTAAACAATTTTATAAATAGTAATGTTTTTACACATAGACAGTTTCATAGCGATTTTATAAATAAAAATAAGCTCAAATCAATCTGAAAAAGGACTTTTGAATCAAAATTTACCACTAAAGAGTACTAATAGTATTAATTGAACTACGGTTTATACCGTAGTTTCTATAGGAAAATACATTCTGTGCTCAGACTTGGTTCTCAAAACCCACTTCCTCTGGTCTCCCCACTCCACCCCCTGGTGTTTGTAAGAGAGCAGGAAATTCAAGGACTGATATTCTCTGCCTTTGGTGAGTTCAAAGTCTGAAAGAACTTAATTTTAAGAAGTGATTTCTAAAAGATAACCATGAGAAGATTGCCTATTATATATGGATATTTACCTCTTCAAATCTTTCTTTTCATTATTTAAAAACAGTGCTTAAGAGGGCCATTTTTGTATTTAGCTATAAATAGAGTTCCATTTTAATTTTTATAAAGGATACTTAGTAGAAAGCTACCAGCCTCTTAAACTGAGCTATGCCCAGGATAACCGTATAATTTATTCCCCAATCTAGGGCTCTTTAAGGGTGAAAGGGAGCATAATTATTACCCTGGGACCCCAAGCATGTGCCTGGTACCTGGTGGCCCACATAGATGCTGAGACCATAAGCAGGTAGCACTCTGGGCCTAGGCAGCTGCGCTCCATTCTTTTTTTTTTTTTTAATTGACATAAAGTTGATTTACACTGCTGTGTTAATTTCTGCTGTACAGCAAAGTGATTCAGTTATACACATACACGTATTTTTTTTTCATATTCTTTTCCATTATGGTTTATTACGGGATATTGAATATAGTTCCCTGTGCTATACAGTAAGACCTTGTTGTTTATCCATTCTCTATATAATAGTTTGTGTCTGCTAACCCCAAACTCCCAGTCTATCCCTCGGCTGCGCTCTGTTCTTAAATACAAAAACATTGTTGGGGGTAGAGGGAGAGAGATTCAATAAATGTAAATAACATCCCTAAAGAAAGAGAAAGCTTCTTTAGAACGGATCTCATAAATCTGTTAATACTGCATATTGACATGAAAGCTCACAATTTATATTATCATCCCCAAATTAAAAGAACTAATTTTTCTATTCTGTTCTATGCAAAATTAAAGAGACCTTATCTGCAGTCCTAAGAAGTTTATATTTTAGTATTGTTGCCCTTATCAGCAGGATAAAGCTGTTTAATGTTTTTTAACAGGTTAGTTTCAAAACAGTCATGGAGGGAAGGGCGATGAGAGTACTGGCATCTGGCAGATCAGCTGTAGGTTTAAAAATTTAAAAAAGGTTGGAGCCAGAGGTGAGGATGGAAAGTAAGACAAGAAAGAAAAGTCTCAGGTAGAATCCACACAACTGGGGATAATTGTGAACAAACACACTGAGACACTGGTTGCCCAGGTTTGTATGTGGGGCAGTTTGCTAAGTAATGAGACCATTACCCCAGAAGGGGAACAAGGGAGAAGTCCTTTAAAAACGGTATTGAATTGGAGACCTTCCTTGGCCATCACCTCCCCTGAGATGAAGATTTTAACCATACAAGGTTAAGAATTCATCAGATACTTAATTAACAACTCTTTTGCTTCTTCAGGCCCACAAGGCTGCCAGTTATCTGATTGTCAGGCGCCATCCCTGAGACTGAGATTAATGTTCTCATATTTTTAAACCCCAGAACTCCTTATTTTTGTTTATGAAGCAGAAAACTTTACATTGTTCATAATGAAACTCCAGAAAGTTAAAGACAGTAGGCTTTAGCATAAAGTGTCCACAGCACCTGTGGAAAGAGAAATTAGAACAACAGAAATAATTTATTAGGAGGGCAGAGTTACATGTAGTCCTATTTCTTTTGTCTATTTTCTTTAACATTTTAGGTAATAATATGAAGGCTGTCCTATGCAGTTATTTTATCATTATTAACCCTCACTTAGTTGTGTAAAAATTCACTGCCTGGGGACTTCCCTGGTGGTCCAGTGGTCAGGACTCTGCACTTTCACTGCCAAGGGCCCGGGTTCAATCCCTGGTCAGGGAACTAAGTAAGGTCCTGCAGGCCACACGGCGAGGCCAAAAAAAAAAAAAAAAAAAAAAAAAATTCACTGCCATTTACTCCATTTACTGTAAAGCTCTTCTTCCTGAACAAAGCTGTAGCCTTGCTTTTACTTGGTGGTGCAGCTCTAAAGTTTTTCAGACCATAGAACCCAAGTTATATCTAAAAACCTTTAACAGGACTGGCATATCATCATGGCCATCAAGAGGGTTACTCATTCCTAGTTTTGAGCACAACAGACCGGTTAAGTTTCCATCAGACAAACTAGGAAGGTACTTGCAACTCAGAAATATGTGCATTTTGCAGGAGGCCACAGAATCCACAATTCTCCCCCTGAAAACAACTAATCTTTATATGCCTGTAGGTGAAACATTTTGTTGAGTGTTGAAAAAGAAAACAACTTGTAAAACCTTAGGATAAATAATACTGAGGGAGTAAATTATTAAGAGTTAATCTACCATTTGAGCAAAATGACAAACTTAGACTCTCTTTAAATTTTTTGACCCATTTGTCTGATCAGGATTCTCTGCAGGTTCATTTTATTTTGGTAGCTTTTTTCTTTCATAGTCTTAAGTCCTAATGATACAATTCTTGTAAATACAGTTATTATTGTATGGTACAATTCTGATAAAATATGCAATTCTGGGTCTAGTGAATAGCCTACCACCTAACCTGTTGAAATGATGAGTAGAGTGAATCTGAAGTATAATACTTCTTCTGTAGGGGAGGAAAAATAACTTTCCTTCTATCCTTCTGAATTCTTAGTAGAGACTCCTGTAATAAAAGACATATGAACAAGAGAAAAACAGAAGTTTATTAACATGTATGCCTCATATATACAGGGAGATACCCAGAGAAAAACATGAGTAACTCCCCAAGGTGGCCCAAGCCACTGGCTTAAATATACCATCTTCAGCTAAAGACAAAAGAAAGAATGATGTGGGGAGGTTACCAGGAAGAGCAGGGTCAACAAAGGTAAGATTTGTTATGTAGATTTAAGTCAGTGACTTCTCCATTGATAAGATTCTCTTGTGATTTAGTCATCCTTCTCTTCCCGGTACAGAGAAGGAGACACCCTTACAAGTGAAGATTTCCTTTATAAATCTAAATGTCCCTTACAAAAGTTTAATTTCTACTGTTTTCAGAGTTTCTCCTGCTGTTCTTCAAAATAATCAGCTCAAAATCATCCTTATGCCAAAGAAGCATTTGGGGGCGGGGTAGGTTTTTCGGCTACCCTTTGGATTTTCTTTCTTTTTAAAATTTTTTGAGATAAATTTATGTAACATTAAATTCACCATTTTCACAACTTTAAAGTGTATAATTCAGTGATTTTTAGTATATTTTTGATGTTGTAAAACCATCACCATTCTCTAATTCCAGAATATCTCCATCACCCCAAAAAGGAACACAGTCTTTCCCAATTTTCCCCTTCCCTATCCCATGACATCCAAAAATTTACTCTGTTTCTATGGATTTGCCTATTCTGGATTTTTAATATAAACAGAATCATATACTATGGAGGCTTTTGTGCCTGGCTTTTTGGCTTCTTTCACTTAGCATAATGTTTTCAAAGTTGACCCGTGTTGTAGCATGTATCAGTACTTCATTTTTGTATTGCTGACTATTCTATTGTTTGGATATACCACATTTTGTTTATTCATTCATTAACGGATGGACATTTGTGTTGTTTCCACTTTTGGCTATTATGAAAGATGATTCTGTTATTTGTATACAAGTTTGGTAAGAATATATGTCCTCAGTTCTCTTGGGAACATATCTAGGAATGGAATTGCCAGGACTTGTGTGACTCTGTTGAGCTTTTCGAGGAACTGCCAAACTTTTTCACAGCAGCTGCATCATCTTATGTTTCCACCAGCAATGCATAGGGTTTCATTTGTGGTTTTCATGTGCATGTCCTTAATGACTAATGATATTGAGAATCTTTTCATGTGCTATTGGCCATTTGTATATCCTTTTTCAGAGAAATGTTTGTTCATGTCCTTCGCCCATTTTATAATTGGGTTGTCTTTTTATTGTTGAGTTCTAAGAGATCTTTATTATTCTGGATACCAGATGCTTATCAGATACATAATTCGCAAATATTTTCTCCCATTCTGTGAGTAGTCTTTCTTGGTAGTATCTTCTAACACACAAAGTTTTTGATTCTGATAAGCTCCAATTTGTCTATTTTTATTGTTGTTGCTTTTGCTTTTGGTGTCATATTTAAGAAGCCATTGCCTAATCCAAAGTCTTAAAGATTTACACCCTGATTTCCTTCTAAGAGTTGTATAGTTTTATCTGTTACATTAGGTTTTTGACCTATTTTAGGCTGATTTTCATATGTGGTCCAAATTCTTTGTGTTGCATGTGGAAATCTAGTTAATCCCAGAGCCATGTGTTGAGAAGACTGGTTTTTCTTCATTTCTTGGTCTTGGCATTCTTCTCAAAAATCAATTGACCATAGATATATAGATTTATTTCCAGACTCTATTCTGTTGTATTGACCTATATGTCTATTCTTATGCCAGTACCACAGTGTTTTGATCAATGTAGCTTAGTAGTAAGTTTTGAAAACAGAAAGTGTGAGTCCTCCAAATTTGTTCTTGTTTTACGAGGTTGTTTTGGCTTTTCTGGGTCCCTTGCATATCCATATAAATTTTAGGTTCAGATTGTCCATTTTTCCAAAAGAAGCAGTTGAAATTTTTATACGGTTTGCACTGAATCTATAAAGCAAATTGGGAAATATTGCCATCTTAACAATATTATCTTCCAGTCCATGAACAGAGGACATCTTTCTATTTATCTGAGTCCTCTTTAATTTCTTTAACAATGTTTTGTAGTTGTCAGTGTACAAGTCTTATACTCTCTGTTAAATTTATTTCTAAGTATGTTGTTTTTAATGCTGTTGTAAATTAATTTTTTTATAATTGCATTTTTTATTGTTCATTGCTAGTGTAAGGTGAATGTCACATTGATTTTTGTATATTTATTTTGTATCCTGTGACTTTGCTGAACTTGTTTATTGACTGATAGTTTTTTTGCGTGTGGATTCTTTAGGATTTTCTATATATAAGCTCATATCATCTACAAATAGAGATAGTTTTATTTCTTCCTTTCTTTCTGGATGCTATTTCTTTCTTTTTCTTACCTAATTGCCCTGACTAGACTTTCCAGTACATCTTTGTCTTGTTCTTAGGGAGAAAGCTTTCAGTCATTCAACATTAAGTACAATGTTAACCATGAGTTATTTGCAGATGCCCTTTATCAGGTTAAGGAATTACCCTTCTGTTCTTAGTTTATTTAGTGTTGTTTTGTTCATGAAAGGATGTTGGATTTCGTCAAATGCTTTTTCTGCATCTACTGAGATGATCTTTTTTTCTTATATTCTATTAATATGACATATTACATTGATTGAGCCTACCTTGCATTCCTGGGATAAATCTCACTTGGTTTTGGTGTGTAATTCTTTTAATATGCTGCTGGATGTGGTATGCTAGTATTTTGTTGAGAATTTTTGTATCAACGTTTGTAAAGGATTTGGTCTGTAGTTTTCTTTTCTTGTGATGTCCTTGTCTGGCTTTGGTATCACAGTAATACTGGAATCAAAGAATAATTAGAAAATGTTCCCCTTCTATTTTTTTTTTTTTTTTTGAGAGCTTGAGAAGGATTGAAATTAGTTCTCCTTTATAAATGTAATAGTATTGACCAGTGAAGCCATCTGGTTTTGGGCTTTTCTGTGATAGGAGGTTTTTGATTACTGACTCAGTCTCTTTACTTGCTATACAACTATATAGATTTTTCTATTTCTTCTTGAGTCAGTTTTCGTAGTTTGTGTCTTTCGAGGAATTTGACCATTTCATCTAGATTATCTAATGTTTTAGCATGTAATTTCTGATAATATTTCCTCATAATTTTTTATTTCTGCAAGGTTGGTAGTAATATCTCCACTTCCTTTCCTGATTTTGGTCATGTAAGTTTCTCTCTCTTTCTTGGTTTGTCTACCTGAGAGTTTGTTAATTTTATTGATCTCTTCAGAGAACCAACTTTTGGTTTCTTCTATTTCTTCTTTTGTTTTCCCATTCTCTATTTCACTTTTCTCTGATCTAATCATTATTATTTCCTTTCTCTGCTCACTTTGGAATTGGTTCTTCTTTTTTCTAGCTCCTTATGGTGGAAGTTTAGGTTATTGATTTGAGATCTTTCTCCTGCATATGGGCTATATGTTCTTGTTTCTTTGCATGCCTTATAATTTTTTGTTGAAACCTGGTCACTTTGAATATTATAATATGGCAGCTTTGGAAATCATGTTCTACCCCCTCCCCAAGGTTTTTGTTGCTACTTTTTTTGTTGTTTTGCTACCTTGGTTGGGGGGAGGGGGTTATTGTTTGTTTGTTTGTTTTGTCCTTTTAGCTAAGTGGTCAGCTAATGATTAGACAGATACTACTTAAACTCCTGGAACCAAAAATATCTCCCAGTCTTTGCAGAGGGGCTCTGAGTGTGTATTAGGCATGACTTCAGACTCAACCAGGCAGTTTGCAACTCTGCCTTAGCGATCACTGCTGCTTTCTTAAAGCCTCAAAGTCAACCCAGAGGGCTTCCCTGGTGGCGCAGTGGTTGAGAGTCTGCCTGCCAATGCAGGGGACACGGGTTCGAGCCCTGGTCTGGGAGGATCCCACATGCCACGGAGCAACTGGGTCCGTGAGCCACAACTACTGAGCCTGCACGTTTGGAGCCTGTGCTCCGCAACAGGAGAGGCCGCGACAGTGAGAGGCCTGTGCACCGCGATGAGGAGTGGCCCCCGCTTGCTGCAACTAGAGAAGGCCCTCACACAGAAACAGGGACCTAACACCGCCAAAAATAAATAAATAAAATTAAAAAAAAAAAAAAAGTCAACCCAGAGGCATCTCACATCTTTCCTGAGCATATGCACAGCCCTGGGCATGTGCATGGCTATCTAAATTCCCAGGAGAAGGTCTGGGTTTTGCAAAACCCTTAATCCTCAAAGCATCTCATTCTCCAGCCTTTCCTTCTGAGCTTTTTGTTTAGTCTGCTTTTTTTGCTGACTGATATCCATTGCCTGATACAGCAACAACTGAAAAATTTGCCTTTAAGTATTTTCCACAAATGTCTTCCGGTGACAACTTTAGCACTAGATGGGTTCCCAGTTTGGCAAGATAAAGACAAGCCTTTTGAGCCAATGTTTCCAGGGAGCCACCTATACACGAGACAAGACAAAGCAAATAATTAAAATATATTCTGCTCCTCGTGGTACTATTACTGGGACTGTGTGCTGTTATTTTCAAAGCTATAGCTGAACTGGAGAACAGTGGCTGGAACTCTAGGGTAAGTTAAAATGTCCCAAAGCTCAATGTTCTTACCAAGATTCAGCTGATTTTTTTTTTTTTTTTTTTGATTAAGTACTTTCTAGGCTGCTGCAAACTTTTAGTTAGTTTCCAGAGTTCCAAAAAAGTTGATTTTGACCATTTTTGCTTGTTTTTCCATTGCTTTTATGCCTAGGGGGACTCTTAGAGTTCCTTATTCCACCATTTCTGCTGATATCACTATAGTATTTTCTTTTTCAATTAGGATTTTGCTCTAATGGTTAACTTAAATTTAAGAGATTGCAGCAGGGTTAATTTTATGCATAAGGGAAATATTAGAGGTTTTGGTGTGTGACTGAAAACTATCAAACCTGTGCCTGGAATGGGATATATGTATGATATTACGTGCAGTCCTCTAAATGCTTCCTAAAACTTAGAATTAATTTTGGTCTTTGTGCAAATGTACAACAGTCAAAAGTCAGAGAGAAGCAAATATAACACAGAAAAGAATAATATAAAAATGGGGGGGAAAAATGGAAACCAAGCATTAAAAATGTAAATGAAAGCATTCTTTAAATTTCTAATTCAGTGCCTATTGGAGGATATAATGATAGGAAAAGACAAGCTTAGAAAAATTTGTTTACAGTGAGGGTGGTATAAGGAGATAGAGAGGAAGCCCAGTGCTTGAGTGTAAGCTGAGCCTGAATAAGTGAACCCAAATAGCACCACAACAGTGAACATCAAGTTAGTAACCTTCTTCATATCATTGGCGTGGTGCTAGTGCCTTTTTTTATTAATTTAAAACTGAAATTTGAGATTTCTTTACATCTTTACACATACTTAAGGGCGTGCATTTTAAAATTGTATTCTGTCATTTTAAAACCAAATTATATTGGTTCTTTTTGTTTGTTGTTGTTTGTGTGTGTGTGTGTGTTGTTTTGTTTTTGTAGCAAGGAGCTGTACCTCCAAGTAGTTCAGTTCCTCCTGTTGCTGGGGCCCCATCTGTCGGACAACCTGGAGCAGGATTTGGAATGGTGAGTGATGACCGGTGCTAAAAATTGTAATTAATACTTCTATGGCCTTCACCAAATCCCAGATTAACTATAGAATATAATTCTCCCCAAAATGCAGTAAAGTAAAATTTAAAAAGTTAAGTCATCTGCTTTAGACATTAAGTAGTCTACAAAGGGCATGATTGAGTCACTTATAAGACACTTAAATTCTGCCATCAAAATAATCTTTATAGTACACTGTTAATGTCATTTTTGGAGTACTATTTACCAAACATATTTTTAGCTCAATCATCAAAATCCACTTTTAATCACTATACTAGGACTTTTCACTTACCACGTTTATCAGTAGCAAATTTTAGAGCCATTTTCCATAAAGAAACAAGTTCTCACCTCTTCAAGAACTGTGCTCCCAGAAGATGGATAAACAACAACAAACAAGCCAGGGTGGGGTGAGGATGCCGTGTGGCCAGCCAGGCCCCTACTGCACCTCAGTGATTCTCTGCCATCTGCCAGCCTCACAGCACCCATCGTTCAAAATTACAAATTATGCTTTCTCACAGACCTGGATTCCTCAGGGAATATGGGGATATATGTATACGTGTAGCTGATTCACATTGTGATACAGCAGAAACTAACAGAGCATTGTAAAGCAATTATACTCCAATAAAGATGTTTAAAAAAAAAAAAAAAAAAAAGGAAAGAAAAATTTTCAGGAACGTATTAAAGACGTAAAGGTCAGGGCGTTGCCAGAGTAGGCTCCACTCACGCTATGAACCGCTCTGCTTTCCAGCCTCCTGCTGGGACAGGCATGCCCGTGATGCCTCAGCAGCCTGTCATGTTTGCACAGCCCATGAGGAGGCCACCCTTTGGAGCCGCAGCTGTACCTGGCACACAGGTCAGTTTAAATGTCCCGCCAAAGAATGACATCACTTTATACATGTAAAACTGTCATGGGACAAACTGTTTAAAGATGTGTTTACCTGATACAGTCTTCATACCTGTTGCTTCAGAAGTAAAGGGAACATGGAAGAGAGATGAGCAATAGTGTGACATTTGGAGGAAAATGATGGCAATAACTAACTGTCCTAAGGTCCCTCCATTCCTCTCCTACTTAATTCACAAGGGCTCCTGAGAACTACCAGGTGTTTAAAGTATCCAGGCATTTAGTCCGGGAAAAATGAGCAGCTCTGATCGATACTCTTATTATGTGTTCCCAGAGTTAGCCAGACGGAAAGTTAGGAACACAGTCCTCCAGATTGCCACGTTTGCCCGAGACTAGTAACACAAACTGCAGTGAGTTTGCCAAACTGCAAAGCCTGAGGGAGCAGTTCCCACAAGGCTGCCCTCACATCAGACCCTTCAGGTCCCAAGGGCCACCCTCACTTCCAACCACCTGCCTACAAATTTGAGGGTTCCCAGGACCATCCTCAGATTAGACAGTTTTCCAGAATGACTCATAGAACCCAGGGGAGCACTAACTTTATGATGACAGTTTTAGTGTAGTAAAAAGATGCAAATCAGATCCAGCCAAAAGAAGAGATGCATAGGGCAGAGTCTGGGAGGGGCCCACACATGAGGCTTCTTTGTCCTCAGGGATGCATTCATTACCCACCTGGCATCAATGTGTGAGGATACGCAAGCCGTACTGCCAACCCAGGAAGCTTACCTGAGCTTCAGCCTGCAGGGTTTTTACTGAGGTTTCATTGGATAGGAATGACTGATTGAGTTCAACCACATGGGAAATAATTCAGTCTCCAGCCCTCCTCCCTCCCTGAAGGTCAGGCTCATATCCTGTGGCCCAAAGACTTAACTCTGTAATCACATGGCTGGTCTTTCTGGCATGGCTAGCCCCCCACCCTGAATCATCTTGTTAGCATAAATTATCAGGTGTGGTTCCAGACACCTGCCCTGAATAATAAAGACATTCCTATCGCTCAGGACGTTTCCAAGGGTTGAGAGGTTACCTACCAGGGTCCAGGACAAAGGGCAAACCTCTCTTTAGATGAGGCCAAATTTCTTACTGCACAATGTGCTACCTTCATTTATGAAGATGCTAAAATATATGCACTTGGTTGAACTGTTCTGCTGCTAATAGTGATGTTCATATTGATGAATCACCCTTTCTTTCTTCCTCTTATAAATTGCCTGGCCAAAGTGAAGGTATATGTAGAACCAAAGAGGTCACTGTGAGAAATTGATTTAGATGGAGACAGAACATTGTAACTACTAACACCATGCTGAGCAAACCAAAACACATAGCTCAAATATATTTTAAGGACATCAGTAAATAGTTTCACTTCAATAATGTTTTCAATTTACCACACAGGTATTTATATTGTTTCAGCCAAGGAATCCTACTGTGAACTTTCTGAGTGTACTCTAATCCTCTTTGCTTCCTTGAATCATTTCTAAATTCATTTTCTACCTGTTCCCAGAATTTGCTTTCAGCTTCTTTACTTTAACCCTCAAAAGCCATAATGACCAGGAGAGAGAATGGTGGGTGTCCAGAGAGATGAATTTACAATGTAAGAGACTCTAGCCTTCAAGGCCATAGCCAAAGCACTGGCTTCATGAGAAATCTTCTGTTCTGCTCTCACACTAATGAACGCTGCCTAAAATTGTTTGGGGGGAGTGGGGTGGTAGTGAGGAAGCTTTTAGGTGTAATAGTTGGTTTTAAATTTAATCTAGATATATTTAAATTCTAAGAAGGATCTCATTTATTGTGACTGTCTCCTTGATGGTTAACTATATCCATGACTACCTACCACCGTTTTGAAAAAAAGGAAAGATGTTCCTATTTTTATGAACTTGGAAGGATGTTGTTGAGATTTTTAAAAGTCATTGTATTTGGTGTGCTGAAAGCTTTAGAAATAAATTAATATAATTTTATTACTTAAGGTAGTTTTTCTGTGTGATACCAGTGTTACAGAGCATCAGTTTGTTTACTTAATTCAAAGAATGAAAATGAAAAATAGATGATATGATGAAAGCACAGTGTTTTCATCATTTAATTGAATTTCTGGTAATTTAGGAAATGGTATGCCATACTTACACAATTTTTAGATTGTATTTCCTATATCAGAGAAGAAGCATAGCTGATTATATACTAGATAAGAAAATAAACATGAGTTGGTAGCTTTAGAAAACAAAACAGTTTTTCATTACTGATATGTGGACTATTCCACTATTGCTCAGTTGGCTAGTATCACAGTGTTGTCATATCACCTAATTATTAATTATAGACCAGTCCTTGAGTTTCTTATTTTCCAAACAACTTTGACCCTTACCTCGGTCTTTCTATGAAATACGATCCCAGTTTTAAAAATGGAAATTTGACTGATAGATACTACAGTCAGTCAATAGTTCATGGACATAGGAACAAATCTGAAACTTCTTACTTCTGGAACTTTGTTTATGGAACCAATGAAAACATACATCCGTGCCTTACAATCCCAGGTCTCTGAGGTTTCCATCATGTTATAAGCATAGGAAATTAATTAGACTCGAAGGATACATGTCAGTTATTGCTCTGTGTAAATTCCATGACCTTTTTCAAGGCCTTGGACCCTAACATTCCTGCAAAAGCCTGTTCCTAGAACTTATGTCTGTCACACAATGAAATAATTTAGGTATTCACTAAACAGAAACAAGGTAAGAAAATTTTTTGTTGCTTTTGCTGCAGGTTTAGTATGATTCTTCTCTATAGTCTGTAATAATTAGTCCTCTCTACAAGCTGGATAGGCAAGATTGGAATTAGCGACATTCATAACTAGGAGACTATTTGCTCATCTGAAACTAACAGTGCCCCAAAACTTGACAGGTTTTCACGTAAAATACTTTACATGAAATCCTAGTATATTTAGCTGATATTTTTAAATAATTTCTTAAGTAACTTTCTGCAAGCTGTTTTCTTCCCATTTTTCCTTCACACTCACTCTCACTCTAAGAGAAGTCATTTATATTCCTTTATTAGTTTAGTGGTACTAATAACTCAAAGTAAAATGCTTTGAATAGAGAAATTGTTTGGGTTTGTTTGTTTTTTTTTTTTACTGTATATTCATAATAACTTTAATGTGACTAGTTTTTCACATCTTCCCTAACTAATATCCATATTGTTCTACCAGAGTCCTCAAATTTTACTTTGGCTATATTTGATGTCAAAGAATGTCAAGAAAGCCAATATCCTTTGAAGTGTGTTTATAAATCCAAAATCTAAAACAACACTGTGACTAAGTAGAACAAAGTAGATTTTGTAAACTTTTAGCCATCTAATCTTCTGCATGTTTGTTTTCTGTGGTATGTGCTCGGCCTAATGCTTATCTATCTCTCTGTTTGCTTTCTGTTTCCACTATCTTGGGCTGGCTTTTCCCCCCTTAGCTTTCTCCAAGCCCTACACCTGCCACTCAGAGTCCCAAGAAACCTCCAGCAAAGGACCCATTAGCGGATCTTAACATCAAGGATTTCTTGTAAACAATTTAAGGTATCTAATATTGAGCTTTTCCTGTGGGCTTGTAATAATGACCTATGCTATGCTGAGCTATTTTATTAGGTATAATATTTGTACTTCTGTGTTTTTAATACATGTATATAATAATAATAATTTGAATGTTTATGCTTTTTAAATCAATATTGAAAGCTATCTCTATCAATGATTTTTTTAATCTTAATTTATAAAACTAAGAGGGAGAGAAACCTCCAAATTGTCCTTACACTGGAAAGCACAAAGATTATACTGATAAAGCAAAAAGTTGCCCAAGCTACTACATAAATTAGAAAATTACCACTTCATTCCATGATGACTGGAATTTATAGAAAGGTAACATTTATAATACTTCATTTAGAAATTGTCTAAGAATATATTTGGCTACAATAATTGTAATTTTATTTTGCTTATTCTTATGTGACCTCATCAAATAAAGCTTAGATTATTATCCTTGTATTTCTGCATTCAAGCAAAATTTTAAATTTCTAACATTCTAGTTTTAAATTTCTAATGTAATTTATGAAATTATATTATGACTAATAGTGGACTTACAGAAGAAAACTGATGAAGGAAAAGGGTTTACTACTAACCCCAGCACCTAACACAGTGGGTAGGTTCTCAACAAATACTTGCTGAATGTGGATGAACAGTAGTAATGACGCTTTTCATTTACATGGTATTTTTCGTACTTGCCAGTCATTAACTCTTTGACCATCTCTGTAGAAGATCAGACCCTGCGAGATAAACTAGTCAGATACTTCTGCCTCCATTTCACAGCTAAAGAAACTGTTCCTTGGCATTAAGTGATTTACCCAAGGTCACACTGGAAGAGCAGTTAAGAGTGTCGAAGCTTTTGGACCCCCGTCCACTGTTATTTTTATCGTATATCTACTACCTATATTTTTTTAAACTTTCTCAAATGCCTACTAAGATTTTTGAGGATTCCTGCCTTATGAGTTTTTTCTTCATACAAAATTAATAAATAATTTATCATTTTAAGGCCTTGGCATCTCAGCCAAGTAATTCTCCTTGTGCCCAACTTTTCTGTCCCACTTTGGTTTGGATTGGGCTGAGGTAGGCATCATGTAGGCCTAAGTAAGACAATGAGCACTTATTTCTTAGCAGCTGAAGTTTCAGGAATGACCGAGGACACTGCAGGAAGCAGCCTTTTATCCGCCTTTTATTCAGTAACGTTGCTGTCAGTCTATGCAAGAACTCTGATAAGGACCTGAAACGGAGATGCTTTAGACAGTCCCTGCCCTCAGAGAGACTATGTTATGAAGAAGAGTTACCCCCATGGCTAAGCCTGAAGACCCCAGGAAAGTTTTCCTGGCAGAGATGATGAAGCATGGGAGATAGCCAGGGTGACTAGTGGGGGGTGGCATAAGTGAAAGCTTTGAATCGCCAGGGATGTCTCCCCTCTATTCTGTTCTGTCACTTGTGCAACTGTTTAGTGGCTCCTTGAAAACCATAACTGAAAAGGACCAAAAAAAAAAAAAAAGGGAGTCCCTGCCCTTCCCCCTTTTTTTCACTGCCCTTTTTTTAAGGTTAGCTGTTCTTAATTGGTACTGAATGTCTTGCTAATGTTTCTAAGTATCCAAATTTCAAAATCTTGCCGATAGAATTTTCTTATCTAAAAATGAAGCTGTACATTGAAAGTTTTTTTTTCCCCCCTGGATGAAATTTTAAGCTTGTTTTAAAGAATTGTGAAAAGTATATAAATGTGACTTTGGTAATACAAAAACCTTTGGTGTAAAGATTTTCATTGTAACGGCGAAGTAAAATTGCAAGGAAGGTAAAATGTTTGAGGAGTACGTAGTATTGTTTTCTAATTCGAGTGCTTTTTATCTTTACAGCTGCAATTTTTGTGACTGAATAGGAAAAAAATAATGAGTTTGGACACTTCAAATAAGACTGATGCTCAGAGTTTCAAAGGGAGCCACCAGTACCAATCCCAATGCTTATACATAACTTCTCTTCCAAAATGTGTAGCACAGCTGTGAAAGTGAACATTAGGAATGTGTACTACCTTAGCTGTTATCCCTACTCTCAAAATTGTAGTGTATATGGGTTCTTTGTGTGTTGTACAATGTAAACAACGAATGGATGTTTCTAATGCCTTTAGTGCTTTTCTGGACCTCACCCATGGATGGATGATGCAGCTGTTGTGTGGTGAGCCATTTGGAAAGACGTGTCTGTGTTTCTGAAGGTTTCAATGTATATATAACTTTTGGACAAACCTAAACTCTCCCCATAAATTCTCTTTTCTTCTGTATGTACGTTACAAACATAGTGTGATGATATCAGATAGTAAAGAAAACACTCTTAAATATACAGAACTTTTTTCGGTGTGGAGTACACTTTTCCAATCACAGGAACTTCAGCTGTTGTGGGAAATGTTTATTTTTGTGGCACTGTATATGTTAAGAACTTTTATTTTAAAAAAATATAAAGGTTAATGTCCATAACAAATATTTCTCCTCGAAGCTACCTTCTCAAGAATGAAAATCATATGGGAAGAATTCCATATTCAATCACTGCTATATAAAAATATATATTTTAATTATATTTGACAGGTTTTGCATCTAAATTGACCTATTTGTTCAGTTTTGACTCAAGGCACTGAAAAGTGAAGGGTCCATTTCCGTCATGTCCGTGAAAATGCAATTAGAAATGTGCTATTCAAGTGATTATAAAGGCACCCCAAGGTATAACTGTAATTTAAAGATTACTGCAAATATTTTTATTTTCTTGTGGGTTTTACGTACATCTGTTAATTTAGTATTTCTTTATGTGTTCTGTAGAGTAGTGTTCTTCCATCCCTCAATTGAGCTCAAAGTAGGTTTTGTTGTACCATTGTGATTAGAATTTAAACTAAATCAGAGAATTGTATCCTTTACTGTACATATTGTATTCTTTAATTTTTAAGTTGTTGTCATATTGTCTGTGCTGATGGCTTGGCTTAAGATTTCGATGCATAAATGAGATCACTGTTGATCAGTGTTGCTAGTGGCTTGGCAGTTCTTCGTTAAAGCATATTGGGTTGGAAAGGTGTTTGCCTTTTTTTCAAATTATTCAATAGATGTATGGTACCATTTAAAAGTGGTTGTATCTGAATTTACTGTGGGGATAACATACACTGTAATGGGGAAAAATTACCTAAAACCAATTTCAAAATGGCTTTTCTTTGTATTTCAGTTTAAAAACCCAGTGCATGTATGCCCTCTGAGATGCAATAAACACCTTGAACAAAGAAAATGCAAACATAATCTTTCTCTTTTGATTATTTCTTAGGGGAAAAAGTCTGTTTCAGATGACACACGTATCATATACAAAATATTGCAAATGTTAAAACATTTAGGATGAGAAATGCGGTCTGTGCCAACATAGTTTTGACTATTTTCCAATAAAGTAAAGACAAGGATAAAAAGAACAATTTTAATCAGCTGTCATTGAACTTGGGACTCCATGGCTACTGCCGAATACACTGAAATTCCATATTCCAAAAAAGAAAAGGATGAACTTTCTTTTAAAATATGCAGTTAAATTCTTATAATAGTTCTGTAAGAATTCTCTGTGGAAGTTGAAGAATTGTATGATTTTAGGTAATAGTTTACAGTACTCACACACTTGCATGCACAGATACTCGGACACAAAGTCTAGATTAGCCAATTTTAGTAAAATTGGATGACTTGATGCCTATAACTAGATTGTTACAGTGTCTCAAAAGGTAGTCCAATCTCAAATAGAAGTATTCCTCAAACAGAAGCACATTTCTATTTCTAAAATTGTCTTTCCCTTAGTTACCTAGGATTTGTATCTTGAGAACTAACTTTCAGAAGCTGGTATCTGAGTATGTAATGTGATTTTTATAGATTACATTTTGATCGTATGTTACTTTGCAGGCATATTGTAATAAAAATGTGTTTCAGATTGTAAATAATTTTAAGCTTAATACTTACTGCATTTTTAATATGCTTTTTTCCCTTCATTGAATGACCCATGTGGTATAAATTCTTAATAGGAGAAGCTACAACAGCATTATTTTTAAATTGGATGCTGGAACCTTGCTGTGGTGAGATTCTTGATGTCCTTGGGTGGGGAATTGTCTTATAGATGAGATGCTGGATCAGGTCCTCTGCTCAAACGATTTATCTCTCTGGAGAACTTTCAACACAGGTCCATTTTACCCGCGGTGTTCTTCCTCGTGGTGCGCATGCCTTTCCTGCCTCTCCTGAGCTCTGCATGCATACACACGCGAGCACAGTATTCAGGGTGTGACCACACCACTGCTTACACAAGGGGTCACTTTGCTGGCCAGCACAGGGCCCTCTGCCTTAATTCCCTCCCCCAACCCCACGAGTACATTAGTTCTTCTTTTTTTTAATTTTTATTGGAGTATAGTTGATTTACAATGTTGTGTTAGTTTCTGCTGTACAGCAAAGTGAATCAGTTATACATACACATATATCCATTCTTTTTAAGATTCTTTTCCCATATTGACCATTACAGAGTATTGAGCAGAGTGCCCTGTGCTATACAGTAGGTCCTTATTAATTAATCTATTTTATATAGTACTACGTATATGTCTTAGAGGTCTTTTCACTTACTTGGATACTGCTGGGCTGTTGTATTTCTGATGACTAAAGAATAAATCTCATATAGTGCAGTTATTGTCAGATGTTACTAGAGTTTGAATAGCTCTCCCAGCTCATTGCAATGCAAGCATTAACACCAATTGAAAACCCATCTTGAGTTGAAGGTTTGAATTACTTTATGGTGTAATGATTACAACAAGTGGTTCTCTCAGTACTGAAGTGTCTCCTTTGTTCTCTGTCTTTCATGTTATTTGTTGTGCTTTTTAAAAAAAGAATAAAGACCAAAGACTTCTGGGGAGGAGTCATGGGGTTCAGAAGAGGAAGAAAGGTGTGGACATGAAAAAAATACATGAGAACTTGATTCACAGAAAGATAAGATGTGCAAATCCCTCTGTCTGCCTCTTAAATAGGCACACCTTTAACAATAGATCTCCAAATTTTTGAAGGTGGAGAAAGGGCATGGCCTTGTAGCAGTAATGACAGTGTTTCTTGTGTGGAAGTAGTTGATGAAACTCAAAATGTGTGTTGTCTTAGTTGAAAAGTCACGTTGGTCTATACTTTTGAGGCAACAGGCTTTGTGGTAGTTTGTTATTCATCCTCTTCGACTGTAAGAAAACTTCTGTTTCTCATAGCCTTGCTGACAGCACATTTCACTACTGGATACATCATTCGGGTCTCCTGTATGAGTGGAAATGTATGAGGGAGCAAGGTTTCGTGACTTAGTGATATGGTCGTTAACCTTAGCTAAACTCTCAGAGCTGCAGCACTAAATCATCCAAGTTCATCTCCACTTATGACATGCCTCGTCAAACAATTCTGAAAGAGGAAGCCATGCTATAATTGATTTCATAATTAGGTATTCTGTATCTGATCGCAGAACAGAGATTTTCAAACTCTTTGTCTCAGAACTAAATTTGAACTTTTTTTCGCCGCGCCGCGCGTCATGTGGGATCTTAGTTCCCCAATCAGGGATCAAACCTGGGCCCCCGGCAGTGGAAACGTGGAGTCCTAACCAATGGACTGCCAGGGAATTCCCTGAAGTTTATTGAGGACCTCCAAAAGCTTTGTTTATATGGGTTATGTCTGTCAATACTTACTATGTTAGAAATTAAAACTGAGAAAATTTTAAATTTTTGTTTAATTCATTTTTTAAAATATTAAAACTATCCTATATTAACATCAATAAAATATTTTTATGAAAAATTCCAATTAAAAAAAATTTAGAAGAGTGACATTGTTTTGCTATCTTTAATCTCTTTAATGTTAGACTTAACAGAAGACAGCTACATTCTTATATCTGCTTCTGCATTCAATCTGTTGTCATATCCCATGTCATGCAGTCACTGGGAAATTTCACCATGAGCACAATTGTGAGAAAATGAGCATCCTAGTATTATTATGAAAACAGTTTTTACCTCACAGTATTGTTATAAAAATAACTTTAACCTCACAGACCCTTCGAAAGGGTCTCAGATCCTCAGGAGTCCCCAGACCACACTTGGATAACCACTTCTTTAGATCTGAAAGAATTGTTCTCATGTTCTTTGAAAGAGAGAAAACATTTACCAGTTAACAGATTGCATCATTTTCTGTGTGTGTGAACAGAATAACCCTACCACCACCATGTGTCTTGTTCAGTGTCTGAACAAATGCCCTCCTCCACCAACCCCACGTTACTTTTTAAGCAACTTTGAGATATGTACAGGAATGGGAATTCTGTGTCAGACTCCACAGAAGGGCATCCCTGCTCAACCACCCACTGTTACCTTAGGCAAGTTACATAAGTTCTCTAAATTTGTTTTCTTGTCCGTGGAAAGGAGAAAATTTCTATCTGTGTACTTACTCTTCAATGAGATAATCCATGGAAAATGCTTGGCACAGAGATAATGCCCAATAAATAACTGCTGTTGTTACTTTTAGAATTACTATGGCTGTTTTTGCTATAGATTTTGTCATTTGTCTATGATTGTAAGAACACTAAAGGATGGAGAAGATGGAAGTATAAAAAGTAGTCAACAATAGGAATATTCCTTAATAAAGTACAATCACCAGAAATACTAAACGTGTTTTAAAGTTTCATCAACGTAAGTGCCTGTTCCACATATAAATACAGCTCACAATTCAACACAGAGCCCGAGGATGAGGTATCTGAGCAGGGTACAAACAACATCTACCACTGAGTTCAACTTGATTCCCTGGAGCCTCTTCCTGGGCACAGTTTCCAGTGTCTAATGACACTTTTTAAGAACATAAATGAAAGATACTGATATGAAAGGTGCTTTGGGCCCATAATAGAATTGTTGCCATTGGCCAAAAGTGTTTCTACTTGGAGATCAGATATCTTTAAAAAATACACTTTAATAGTGATTTTTTTTAAATAGGAGAAATATTTAATGAGTATTTGACAGAGATGGAAGGTAAAAATATCCAGAATGGACATAGTATGTGCAGGTTGCAACACTGAGGACTGGAGTAGGGAGAGAATTTTGAACAGAAGCCTACAGCAGCAAGAGACTATAGCCTAGGACAGAACCCAGGCCTGCAGACAGCAGACCACAGGTGAGTAGGACCTAGAAGAGCCCCCTTCCAACAAGGGGAGGGGGAGACAGTCTTCTTTTAGTGATCGTGTTCTCTGCTGTTAACCCACTCTTTAATGCTAAATTCATCTCCAGATACCCAAACAGCCCGTGGTTCATCTCTCTCCTTCAGAGTACGGAACATCTTTGGGGTAAGTCAACTAATTTTGTAATTAATAATTGTGTTTGTAAAACCTAAACAGGAAGTTAAAACTTACAGCCTGAAGTGACTTACAAATCTGTGCCAAGGAAATTTAGAGTTATTTTTTAAATCACCTGCTATTTTGGATCACATGGCTTTTGGCACTCCATTGAAAACAGGACATGCAGTTGTGACCATGTGTGTAATATTTTATATGTAAATTTGGGGCCAGATTTTTTAAAAATCTATCTCTTCTAGCAGGGAAAAAATATATATATGGCTTCAAAGCTACACTAAAAGGAACATTTAGTTTAGAACAGAGACAAAAGTGTTCCTATTTGATTGGGTTCAGAACAAAATATAGTTACATAACTGGCTAGTTGGTGATGTGTTAACTAATGGGTTAGTTCACTGTAAAACCACATAATGTTTATAACTTAACTTGTTGCTTTATGTCTAGGTGTTATCAAACTTATTGATAAATATTCTACAAAAATGTTTAACAAACATGTCTAAGAGTGAACTCGTTATCTGTTTACCTCAAGGCTGGTTTTTCTGTCTAGGTTGGTGGTCTCACTGTCTACCTAGTCTCCCAAACCAGAAAGTTGGCGTGACATTACACCCTCAATTCTTCTCCCCTATATTCAGTGAGCCACTAAGTACACTGAACATTCTGCTCTCGGAATGTCTTACAAGTTGCCCTCTCGTGCCATTTCTGTGGCCACTTTCTTAGGACAGTAGCTCTTTACTGGGCTCTTTGCCTCTAGTCTAATCCCCACTCAAACTCACCCCAATTCAGCCTACATGGTTGGCCAGGTTTCCCTTTCAAAATTCTCATCTGATGACATGACTTTTCCCTGACTTCAAAACCTGCATGTAAAGGTTGAAGTCCAAGCTCTCTAGCATGGCATTCAAGTCAAACATCTATTCAAGGCTAGAAGTCTAGTTTGGAGCCTCATTTCTTGCCATTCCTCGCCACTAGCAGGAGCTAACCTCTCATGGCAGCAACCCCCAACACTGCGTCCTAAACACACAGGACAGTATCACACTTCCATACCTTTGCACAGGCTGTTTCATCTCCTGTGGGTGCCCTCCACTCCCCCAAGCTCCCCACTGATAGGCTGGCAAACTTCAACGCATCCTTCAAAACCCAACTGAGGTATCACCTCCTCTAGGAAACCTTTCTTTTCATCACACTGCCCACCCCGATAGAGCTGATCCTTCTCAAATGTGTTCCTTCAGCACCTTGTACTTGCTTCACCTTTTTCACACTATTTTTTAAACATGTGTCTGACTTCCTTACTATATTATGAATTTTTTGAAGAAGGGTAGAATCTAGTACTTAACTCTATATCCTATGTGCCTAAGATTGGACTCAATAAATGTTCGTTGAACTATAGTGATTTGATCTAACCTATAGTGTAAGCAGATCATGAATAAAAAAAAAAAATTATCTCATTTCCAGGAAACAAGTAAAATTGGATTTTGTCCCTGATTGTAAAATGATTGCCTATGTTCAGGAGTTTTGTAAATTTGACTCATTTCTTACCATCATAAAACAGAATTTGACAGTGTTATTGCTAAAATGTGTTTCCGCTTTATAAAAATACTGAAAAGAATACCATCTATGTGTCTGATAGTTTTACCACCACTTTCCTTACCAAACTACTTAAGATAGTTTACAGGAAAAATTATAAAGATAGGTAAAACTGAGAAGACATTTTATTGGGGAGAAAAAGACAAACATCATTGTGCACAGAAGGAAAGTGTAGGAGCTGGAGGAACAATTAATTTAGGGAAGATAGGTTTTCATGGTGGTTCCCAAATGAAGCTAAATTATGATCATCATAATTCCTTGGAGAGCTTTATCAAATATAGATTTCTGGGCCTCACTCTTAGGGGCTGCAAGGTAGATCTCAGTGGGGCCCTGGAAGCAATCTTTCTAAAATAATTCCCTAGGTCATTCTGATGAGCAACCAACTTTGGAAACCACTGAAATATCATAAATCTGGTGGACTCACAGAGTGTAGCTCTATTTGAACGTTATAGATAATTCCAGCAAAAGAGAAAATTTCTGAAGTCTTCAAAATAGGAAAGCCACGGAGAGTATTTTGTCTCATCTATAGTCTAAAAATTGAGACATGTAGTTACTAGTCATAAAAAGGTGGTCCCTATGGCATTATGATACATTAGGTGCCACCAAAAACCAACCTTTCGTTTGGCGGGTGTGTGCAGGGAAGATGCTGGACCAGTGAGCGCCCAGGACATCTGTCCAGGGAGCCACATCAGCCACGTACCATCTACAGGAAGTGGCACCACTGCCCATTGGGTGGGTACAATGGTGTTGCTTATTTTCCCAGGCCACAAAGAGAGCCTTTTAAAGTAAATGTTCCAAGTACAGTGGCAGAATACTAAATTTGGTTCTGTCTTAGAAATAACACGCTTTTATCTTGAGGCAGTTGCTTGATAAAGTGGTAGTTTTGTTTGGCAGTAGAATCTTGGCACCAAGCCCACTCTGATTTTTAAAAGAAAAAAAGAATTAAACGGCACTTTTGTAGGTATTGTGAAGAAAAACTGTTGAAAAGCTTAAAAGGTGCATCTTCTAAGATTGTTAGCTGCAATTTTTTCCAACAACTGATCAACTTAAAGGGGTTTTGAGGGAAAAAAATGAATGTGTCCTCTCAGATCTCTGTACTGTATACTAGTCTGTTCTTTTCTCCTGTACGCTGAGATCGATGTTGTTTTGTGATCTGGTATCTGGGTCAGTAGCTGTAGTTTAAATCCTAAGGAACGCAAAAATTGCAGTTTTTACTCCTGTCAATTAAGAGGAGAAGAATGGAACGTGCTTAGAACAGAAAGGGACTTCTCCTCATTTTCCAGAAGCCTCAGTCATCTAAGGATTACTCTTGGAAAGCCCCTGGAGGGCTTATCTAGCTGAGAAGAGAGTAGTTCTTTAATAGGCAGTTCTTAGAAAAACCTTGTGTTGTTGGCTAAACCCCAGGAAGCTGGAGGTTTAAGAGCAAAATAGTGGTGGGAAGGGGAAGTTGACAGTTTCAGAAAACAAGAGTTGCAACACCCCAATCCTCCCAAAACGTGCACCAGCACACACTCACACTCACACTAGTTCTTCAGGGATGATTGATTGCTGATCTCTGCCCTTAGGAACTTCCAATCTTTCTTTCAATTATAGGAGGTAATTTCTATCATTTTATAATACTAATTACAATTATCAGCGTATTATATTTGGTGACCATTTACTTCACTCAGGGCAGTCTACTAGGATTAGACAATTAAAGCTATTGTATTCCACGTCCTGAATTTTCTCCAATACACCAGAGTCGCTGTACCTGTGTGATGTGTTTGCATAAACTGGGTGCAGCTGTATGGCTAATTCTCAACTTTCAATACACTCATTACCAGTCAAAATCACAAATATTTTAATGGTTAAGGATTTGGGGGTATAATAAAACATCTGGGAAAGATTTTTTTCTTGACTTTCAAGATGAGAATTTCATTTGGTACAGAAGCAAGTCGATTCTGTAGACCACTGATGTTTCTCTTAGCAAAGCTTTAAAAAGTGTATGTTAAGCTTTTTTATGAAAAATGTTCTATAACACCTTACAAAACTCATACTGAACATAACTAAATTTTATATCAATTATTCAGCCAGCATTGTGAACATAACATACATTGGTAGGCTTTCACAAGCTAGTATGGGTCGCATAGCTACTAGCACCAAAACTCAATAGCTCTAAACAACTGTAATTTTGTAGTTTTTAATAACTGGTTTTTGTTGTTGTTGTTTTAGTAGTTTAGTAGTCTGTCTGCATCTTCTCTCTCAGGCTGTCTCTTTTGGGGACTGATCTAGACTTGCCTTGACAGCTGCTTTCAAGTATAGTTTAGGAAATGAGATAACCAAAGTTGTTAAGATTATTTCCAGAGTAAAAGTAATTTCATGTCATCCGTTTCGGTTATCAGAGGATAACATTGGGGCTTAATATTTTTGTTATATTTTGGATACTTGAACTTACCAGCAAAGGAAATTCTGGGTAAATGAGATGATAATCGTATGGTATATTACAAATCACTGATGAAGCTGAATGTAAAATACAGCGACGAGTAAAAAAAATGAGTAGTAGTTATGCTGAGCAAAAGGCTAAAGGAACTTTCCAAACTCATCTGTATTCACTTGTGTGAACAGTTTCCAGAGTTTTGCTCTTATCTGTGCCACATGTGTGAGAGTATATACTATACACATTTCAGTATATGAATGCATACACAGAGGATTTCAAAAGCATAAATGTGAGATTTACTACTAGTAAAACATTTACAAATATAGATTAAAATGTGATCATATTGTCTCAGTTTGGTAAAACCACACTGGAAGGCAGTAATGGATCATATGGTCACAGTGACTGGAATCTAGATTAAAGTAGACATTCTAAGCAGACTACTTGTCCCCGGGGCTTGAGAGAAGTGAATGAATTTTAACATGTTATTGGAAATTTTAAAATATTACTGAAACGAAAGACTTCAGAGGCAAGTTCTGAAGCAGAGATTATCTGATTAAATATTTACATGGCATGGGGGAAGGGGAAGCTGGGACGAAGTGAGAGAGTAGCATGGACATATATACACTACCAAATGTAAAATGGGTGGCTAGTGGGAAGCAGCTGCATAGCACAGGGAGATCAGCTCTGTGCTTTGTGACCACCTAGAGGGGTGGGATAGGGAGGGTGGGAGGGGGAGGCTCAAGAGGGAGGGGATATGGGGATATATGTATATGTATAGCTGACTCACTTTGTTGTACAACAGAAACTAACACAACATTGTAAAGCAATTATACTCCAATAAAGATGTTAAAAAAAAATATTTACACGGCAGAGCAGGGGATGAGGCATAACTACAGGACCCTGGCACTCCTCAGTTTGAAGGCATTTTTATCAGAAATACCCGAACCAGTAGGGAATATGGCAAATGTCTGATTCCTATGCCATGCTACAATATTCTGATATTAAAATTCTCATTACAAATAAACATCCCCATTATTTGAACATGTGCTATATACAATATGTGGTTAAGATAATACCTCTAGTATAATATTTTGGAGCCTTATCATGCAGCACGGAGTAGATAATGCCCTGAAAGAGTAAGCCTCAAGGAATACTGGGTGTTATTTTTAAGCATGTATTTATCACCTCCTCTGTGCCAGGTATAAGCACCTGAGATAATGATCATGAAAGTGAGGAGAAGGAGATTGGTTGGCCTGGGCTTCCATTCATACCCCATTGCCTCATTCCCCTGCTGACTGCTTTATTTTATGAGTTCCCTGGGCCTGGCCCAAGTTGCAACTTGTGGGTTTAGAATAGACACTTGTTATGGTCTGAGTGTTCGAGTCGCCCCAGAATTCATGTGTTGAAGCCCTACCCCAAATGCAGTAGTATTGGGCGATGGGGACTTAGGGAGGTAATTAGGGTTAGATGAGGTCATGAGGGTGGGGCCCTCATGCTGGGATTAGTGCCCTTGTAAGAAGAGACACCAAAGAGCTTGTTCTCTCTCTCTGAGAGCACACAAAGAAGAGGTCATGCATGCACACAGCAACATGGCAGCCACCTACAAGCCAAGATCAGAGACCTCAGAATGAAACCCACCTTGCCGGACTTCCCAGCCTCCAGAACTGTGAGAAATAATTTTCTGTTGTTTAAGCCACCCGGTTTATGGTATTTTGTTATGGCATCCCAAGCTGATTAAGAATTACCTGGACTGTGGGTAAAGCAAACTAGCCCAGACTGGGATCAAAAGTTATTTTGGCCACCATACTCTAGAGAGTTTCACTAACTGGATCAAACTGCCAGTTATTAAATACAGAAAGGAGTAGACAGGGAATTGCCCTCCTAGACTTTATTTAGAAAAACAAAACCATCTGAGGGTGACTTTTTCCCCTTAGTTGAATGGCAAATCGATAAAGAATTGTGAATCTGCCTATACACTGACCCCATATAATGAAAACATGATTTCACCACCAATTAGAACAAATATCCTAAATATCTCTGAACTTTATGATTTGGCCATTGAAGAAAGCTAGAAAAATCAGTTTATTAAAAAGATTGTTTTGGGTTGTTAATTAACTGGAGATTAAAATACATCTCCAGTTTTTATAAAAATCAGTTTTGGTCAAAAATACTTTTAAGCCTTGGCAGATACTTTTTAAAATCAGTAGGGCTTCCCTGGTGGCGCAGTGGTTAAGAATCTGCCTGCCAGTGCAGGGGACATGGGTTCAAGCCCTGGTCCAGGAAGATCCCACATGCCACGGAGGAACTAAGCCTGTGTGCCACAACTAGTGAGCCTGCGCTCTAGAGCCCTTGAGCCACAACTACTGAGCCCACGTGCCACAACTACTGAAGCCCACACGCCTAGAGCCCGTGCTCTGCAACAAGAGAAGCCACCGCAGTGAGAAGCCCATGCGCCACAATGAAGAGTAGCCCCCGCTCACCACAACTAGAGAAAGCCCACACGCAGCAACAAAGACCCAATGCAGCCAAAAATAAATAAATAACATAAATAAATGTATAAAAGAAAATTAATAAATAAAATCAGTAGCCAAAATATATAAGAAAACCGCATTAAAGAATGATGATGCTATTTCCAGGCTATTTATAGTTATAGATCCACGTCCTTCTAATGCCCAGTGCTTGGTTCAATTGCTTTATCCCAATATTCTTAATTAATGATCACAGTTCATTTTTGATGAGAATAAACATTTGATTTAGTAGTATAAGGCCAAAGAATTATGAGTAATTGAAATTGTCAACATTGGGATAAAATGCAAGATAAACACTATACAATTTTTACAGTATGTAGCAAACTGACCAAACAATTTAAAGCAATAAGTTATATTCCTAAATTAATTTTAATTACTAAACAATATTTAAGTAGTGAAAAGATTTTTCTTATTACTGGACAACCCCTCAAATGGAATGCTATAGAGGAAAATTAAAATCTAAATTATGGAGTTAAAGTATATAATCTGTATGGTCTCTTATAATCCTGGGATTCTAGAAAATAAGAATTTCAAAGAATTCTTTGATCTACAAACAAAAAGCATAATGATTTAAAGAAGCTGAAAAAAAAAGGTAATGATTTGTGCACAACTCTGATCTTGGTCATACATATATTTAAATCTTTTTCAAAGTGAATATTTGGGATTTAACTAAAAGCATATCAAAAAAGGAAAAATGTCTCTTCTGCCCACACAGTTATTGATTTAAGCAAGAAAAAACATAAATAAAATGAAATATATTATTTGTGTAAAGAAAAAAACATAATTCTAAGTTTCAGTTGTTTTATAAATAGTTCTTTGAATTCACCCATTGATAAGTCTTTCTATGCAATAAGTCAGTATCATCCTTTACACACAGTAGACAACATATGTGTGTGTAGGTATATTTGTTTAGCTAAGAGGATTCAAATTAATTTTCTATTTCAAATCCAATAAGCATAACAGAAGAAGTATGTGAAGTAAAACTTTCTGAGTAATGTAGTACATTTTAGTGGTCCTAAATAGGTCATATGAGATCCATGATTCTCTTGGGAAAGAGAAGAAAAATGAGAGAATCAAACCGCTGCAAATAAAATGAGCTAAAATTTTATATTTTTGAAAAGTATATTATACAATGATTTTAAGGAAATCATGTATATTCAGAACTTAACCTTAAGAACCAAACTGTTGACAGTAAGCACCATAAATTCCTCCAAACTGACTCAAACCCAGGACTTATTTTCTAAGAAACTAAGATGAAGAATGCATGTGTGTTTGCAAGAGTGCAAATGTGCAAAATTCACCTTGGAACATTTTTAGTCGCAGTGATCATATAGATGTTTCCCCAAAAAAGATTTGATCAAAGTTTTTGAGACAATAGCCCTATTCCACTACCACCAGTGATAAAATACTTCCCAGCAAAATGTGCTTAGAATTAAGTAGAATCATTTTTTTAAATAAACAGTTAATTTAATACTTGCTAAAACCTTGTATGTAAAACATATATACAAATACAGTAAGAGTTATAGTTGATTTATTTTTTAAATTTTTATTGAATGCTTTTTAACAGATTCACATTATAAAAGAATATAACTTGTGCTAAATTTCAGCTATTTTCAACACCATTTACAAAATCACTTTTTAACATAATCTAATCATGTATTCCTTTGCATACTAGCCAAGGGTATAACTTCCCCTTATTACGGAAAATAATAACAAGTAAAATAAATTGGAACTCAAGCAGAATCAATGACTTGGGTGTGTCCCAAGAGAAGAGTGTGTACCCTAGACACTACCAGGAAGAGCAGCCCAGAAATAAGGTCTGCAACTCCTGAATTTTATAGTGCACTCAATTACAAATCACTAAAACGCTTTAAACATAATGGCCTGAACTAAACTGCTTGTACAACCATTCAGCAAATATCTGATCATTCAAGAAATATGTATTGAGTGTCTACTCTGTGTTTTGCCCCAGGGCAGCCACTGGACTCTGTCTGCTGAGGCTGCCATGATGGCCCGAGTGTGTGCACCGCCTTGGTCCCTAATGAAAACGATCAGAACTTTCTTTTAAAAATTATATTCATAAATTATACTCATTTTGTTAAAAGGACATATCCAAAATCGCTAATCAGAGAATTCACCAAAATAATATGTCCATGGCCCTATTAAGAAAAGCGAACTTTGTCAAGGGGAAGAAAGGCTTTCTCTTAAAAAAGACGATAGAATTCCTTGTCTCAAACTGTAACACCTCATTCATAGGAGACTGTGTAGCTGTATAAAAAGATGTGGCTTTCAACACCTGATCATTTATTAACTTTGGAACTGTCTTCCTACGCATACTTGAAAAGTCCATGTTTTGAATACTAGTTAAATAAAAACTTGAGATCTTAAAATGTCTCAGTTTCCCTGTTTTTAAATTAGATTTATTTCATAGAACAAAGTAGTTCTCCCATAAATAATAACACTTCAGTTGGTATTTTTTTAAAGCAGTAAAACAGTTAATAGTTTTGTTTATAAAGCTTGCTGTTCATTGTAATTCTTAAAAAAAAAAGAAAGAAAGAAAGAAAAAAAACCTAAAGTTTCTCAGACCCAATGGAAAACACAATATAAACATGGAGGGCATGAGCTGAATGGGTCTACCTCAGAGTAGTACAAACTGTGTTATAACTGTCTCAAACTTGATTCTACTCGTGTTACTGCCCCCTCTGTATATGCAGTTTCACATTTAATACACAACCGGCACCCTATTAGCCTCTTCTTAGAGTAGGACCCTGAGAGTTAGTCCATTGAGAAATCACATATTATTTATGATACCAGCTTGAAATTTTAAAGAGTGTCTAATCTTTAACAAGGCAGAAAGAAACAAAAATTTTCCCACCAATGAAACATCACCATGTAAAGAAGAATATATACTTGGCATTGAAGTGTCCATCTAATTGTAGGATGTGTACCTACACCTTTTTAAAATGTATGAAAAGCTCCTAATTTTGAAAAAATAAACATGTTGAAATACTATTGATAGGGTTCAAGTCCAAGCAAAACCTATGAAGTCATCTTTACTCGAGTAATCAGAACTAGTTTTCTCTGCGATGTAGGTCATCCACAACCTCGTTTCAGGTATCCGTTAGCCGTAGGTGCAACTGGCGTCATCCCCGTGCATCCAGAGGCAGATCTGGGCGTACTTGAGGGGCGTGATGCGCACGGCCACGTTGTAGTCCTTCTGAACACCGTTTATGTCCACCCACTGGTGGCCGGAATAGACCGCAATGATTTTGCGTTTCCATCTCTTTCTGTCTGGATCTTTCAGACGCAGATAGACCCCAGAGCCAGTGGAGCCCGACTCGGCATCGCAGTATTGATAGAGAAGATCATTGGATTCATCGGACACACTGCAAAACCGGTAGACTAACTGATCTGCCCTGTCGTGATCAAATCCTGAGAAGTGGATCATCCCGCCTGGCAGCTTCTTGATGGTGGGACTGATTCCCAGCTCCATGTATTTCTTTTTGTGAGCACGCTTCAGCTCCAGAAGGGCGTAGTCATAATCCAAGGCCGCGTCTCCCCTCCCTCCTCTAGCCCAGCCTTTGGGGATGTGGGTGTTCTTGACCCGGGTCCACTGGAAGGAGGGCATCCCATCAGCAGCTCTCTGACCCCGAGCTGATTCCTTTCTCCTTCTTCCGGCCTTGGCTCTCTCCTTCAGACTCTCTCTGCTACCCTCTCTTCCATCACCACCCCTTGCTTCCCTCCTGCTCCTCCTAGAACCTCTGTGTTTCTTGCCACTACCTTTATTTCTCATCTTCAACAACCCTACCCTTAGCTTTTTGCTGCCTTTGATGTAGTCGTTTCCATCGTGGACACAATGGGCAGCTGTTAGGACGTGGTTGGGGGAGACGAGGATACCACTGCAGCCCGTGGAGAGCTTCACGGCCGTATTGAAAGGGAAATTGGTTAAGAACCTCTTGTCCAAGATGCTGAACCTGCTGTCAGTGCCGTACACGTGTCTCCTTCTCCTCACAGGTGCTCCCTGTGCAGTGAGATTTTCATGTGGCTCGGGGACCCAACCTTGAACTTTCACTCTGGTCAAGGTTCGGGTGCCGTTCTCAAAGACAGTCTCATATGAGAGAGAGTCTTCCAGGTCAGAAAGGTTGGGAGCCGGGAGTTCTTTCTGGCATTCGATGCCACACGCTTGATTTAACACCATCTTAGCATCTGCTTCAAAGGTGGGGCTGGTGAGATGGAAGGTCCTTTCACTGACAAGCCGCGGTATTTTTCTCAAGTGCCACATAAAATCCCGTTCCATTTCAGATCCATCGATGGGAGTCCGCCCAAGGGTGAAAAGTATCAACCAAAACAGCGTCGTTTCCATTTTGTTCTTCTATGTTGTCCTTTAAAATAGAAAGAGAAGCTTTATAATGGTTTCTTTTAAAGTATGTTACTTATCATTCATTTAGGTCTTGGGTCCTAAAGGTAGCTTCACCACAAAGAGGAGCCCATATTTTCACTGTACTTAGATTTTACTGAGATTAGATAAACACCCTACTAAGTAGGCTCATACAGACATCCAAAATCAGTAAATTGTTTTCACTCAGACTTCCCTCCACCAGCCCTAATCCCCGTGTATCCTACCCCCATCTGCCATCTCCCCCTCTTTCTCCCCTCTTTCAACCCAACACATGGGAGAATAAGAAGGGATGGCAAACTGGGGTCCTCTGTTGCATAAGCCACACCATCTTCCTTCCAAGGTCTCCTACAACCTTATCTCCAGATGGTTTAGAAATAAAGATAACAGCAGATGTCCGGCCCTTTCCCTGAACTTAGCTTCTTAATAAAAGCAGGGATCATAAATTCCTCATGTCTAGAATGTAAATGGCTAGCACAGAGCTCAAAAAAAGCATTCACTGGAATACAATGAATTTCCCTTAATCACGGCTTGCAGACCAAGCTGATTGATGGTGCAATTAAAATCATAGGATAATATTCTAAAATATTCAGTAGAGATTTTAGAAGTAAATAAATGGGCTCCTCTGCTATTGACCTGCTTTGATTTTTACAAGCAGAACCCCTAGTCATAAAAAGAAAATACACAGCACAGGCCCTTTTATCCGAAAATAAGAAAAATGTACCCTGTCCTTTTTTTAAAGTTGTGCTTGGAACTAGCACCTAAGCAAAGCACCACACGAAAATACTTTATAGTGGCATTTTACTTTATATTAAAATTGTAAGAATTTATGGAGCACAGGCGATGGTTATGCATTTGCTACTTGGGGGAACATGATCATGAAGAAATATAGTCCCTTTCATCCTGGGTCTCTCATCTGAAAACTGTTTAAATTGTATAATACCTCTTCTACTGTTTACATCTTCTTGCCTTCATTTCTTGCTCCTCTAGGTTCACTGGTATGTAAATCTGTTCCTAGAACTGATGTTTGTCAGTTGTTGCTTGGTGAGAGTGAGGGGGAGTAGCAGTCTTTGGAGCAGCAGTTTGGAAATTTGTAAGCTGCGTTCCAAGTTGTTTTTAACTAATAGTTAAAATATCCAGGCTTAGCAAATGATTTGCACTGTGTACAAAGTAGAGACAGTTCAAGGTTAGATTATTCCTACAATACCTTCACTCTCAAGGCTTTCTCATAAGCTTTCTTTGCTTATCAAAGAAAAGAAAGCTAATAAGGAATGTCAGGAATGGCCCACAAAGCAGGGTACACCCATAAGATCCTGGGAGCTGGCAGGAAAAGCAAAAGTTGTCTCTGATTCAGAGCCGAATATGGGCATCTCTTGACACAGCAGAGTTCATTTTGCCATATACAAGTACAGAATTTTATTAACACACTAATAACATTCTTTTGATAAAACAAAAACATATACTACATTAACCTCTTTGTTATTTAAACATGATCTATTCATCAAAACATGACATAATTAATTTGAATGATCATACATTGGAACATGTTAAGCAAGTTTAGAATAATCTTTACCATGACTTGGCATCAGCAAAATTACGTAGAAGTTCTGCAATTTCCATTTTTTTCCATTTGCTCACAGTTGAATGCTAAGTAATGGTGATTCTGGTTAATATTAGTATTGTTTGCTGAATAGTTTGTACTTTATTTTGGAGACAGGGCATTCTTCTGTAGACTGATGGATATTGTCCAAAAAATCAGTAAACAATATACTTGAGAAAAAAATCCACACTCATGTCACAATATTTTCTAATCATTACCATGGCAAATTTGACTTTACACAAAGCAGTAATTATATCAGTAATTATTTTGTTGAACCACTTAGTATTTTCTTTTGTTGCCTTTTGTGCAATTTTCATAATGAGTATTTCATCCATTTTATTTAATTGGATTGGAATGACAAAGGCTAACAACTCAGTAACTCTACTGAGACCCTGAAATTGTATGTTTAACTGGGTGGTTCCCAAGATGAAAAGTTACGTCTTTCCAAAAAAAAAAGCTAAAATCAGAGTAATTTGCTGCCTCTTAGTTTATCAACAAGCCATAATAGATGATTAAAAAAAGATGTATATATATCTTTTTATCTACTTGATTCTTAGCAAAATTTCAACCAAGGGAGTTTTTTGATGTGGGAAACAAAAGTTTTAAAAATCGATTTTTTATTTAGCCCTATGTGATAACAGCTGTTCATTATGTACTTAATATATGATTACAGCAAAGACCGAGAATCAGCCAATTACCCACATTAAAAAATACACAGGATCACTTTGTACATTTTAACACTTGGTAATAATGATCTGTGCAGTAATAAATGTGTGAAAGGCATTCCTAGGCAAAAGAGAGAACGTCAAAATCATGGTGTTGTGGTATTGCTTCCACAGTTAGGTTTTGTTTTTCGGATTTGGGTTGTTTTTTTTTTTTTTCCAGTGTTGTTTAATTTAGTCTTGCAAATTTTTAGCTAGTTAGGATTTAGATAGGCAGAACGCAAATATTAAATTATAACAGACCAGATGATATTTTACTATACAAATAATTGACCTAGAATATGAATCTCAAATTTAGAAGTTCCTTTATTCTTTACCAAATAAAACATGTGCCCTGTGCATTAATTCTGTAGTCAGACTTTTAAGAAAGTCCCATGTAATGGTTAGTTTTATGTGTCAACTTGACTGGGCCACAGGGTGCCCAGATATTTGGTCAAATATTATTCTGGGTGTGTCTGGGAGGGTGTCTCTGGATGATATTAACATTCGAATAGGTAAACTGAGTAAAGCAGATTGCTCTCCCTAATGTGGGTGGGCCTCATCCAATCAGCTGAAGACCTACATAGAACAAAAAGGCTGACCCTTCTGTGAGTGATGGAGAACTCCTTCTGCCTGACTGCTTTGAGCGGGAAAATTGGTTTTTTTCCTGCCTTTGGATTCAAAATGAATTTTGAATAAGATTTTGTTAGTAGGATTCTGTACTTGTGAGTGGCAAAATAAACTGTGTCACATCAAGGGATTCCCAGGTTGTAGTTCCCAAACCAGCAGTGTCATTATCCCCTAGGAACTTGTTAAAAATGCTAATTCTCAGGGCCCAACCCAGACCTACTGTTCAAAACTCTCCAGGAGGGGTGTGGGTTCCCAGCTAGGCATGTTGTACACAGCCCTCCAGACAGTTCTGATACTCAGTACAGTTTCAGAACCACTGCAGCAGCCAAGGTCCTGGTGTAGCAGCTTAAGCCCCTCCCAGAAGGTGGACTTTCCAGGGATGATTGCTTCACCAGGTTTCAAAGGACCTCTGCTTCATCTCTGTGTACAAAATAAATTTATTCTAAACTTTGCTCTTTTACTATGTCAGCAACTGTTAATATTGAATGGTTCCACCTTTAATAGGAAAAAAAACATACTTTTACATAAGTGATTCAATAATACTTCTGAAAAGATTCAAATTCAGTAGGCTTGTATGTAACGCCTCTGATGCTACAGATTCTACAGATGATGCAAGAGTGTTAGCTGGCCAGCCCTGTCTGGTGCCCTTTGAGGGACTCAGCTGCAGTGCAGCCCAGGAATAAAAGCCATGCCCACATCTATCCTTGGGCACGGGAAGGGCAGAGCCTTGTCATATGACCTCAGAATCACAGTAATAAAGGGCATGGATTTAGTAAGCCTGTCTAATTTGGCCTGTAATTTCAAATTGGACAGATGTCTCAGGACACTTTCTTTTGGGAAATCTAAGTTTGCCTTGTGGTAAAACGTCAATGTAACATAAATGATAGCTCTTGCTGATAGAGCAAGCCATGGTTCAGTGGGTACGTCTATAGACGCCTGTCATCCAAAAAGCACTAACTAAAGAGACACGGTCCCAGCTGGTGGAGCAGTTATAGTATTTTGAAAGCTTTAATGTCCCATGTCTTCCCTCATTCTCCTCCTTTCTCCTGTCTTCCATTATAATTGTGACCTTCCCTGTCACTTTCCAGATGGCTTGGATTTGGGGCTTCAAATTCCAGTTTTGGTTAATGAAAGTGAGGTTGCAGTCATGGCTCTCACCACGAGTCAATGTACACATAGTTGATTATGGGTTGGACCATGGAGACGAATGGAAGGGAAGAGAATTAGGGAGGAAGCAAGAATACCAGGATTTATAGATGAATTCTTACTGATGAAGCAGATATTAGTCCACATTTCTACCTGGTCTATACTATTAACAGAAATGACCACCCGTAACTACAAGAGATAACTTACTATTGCTTTTGTTTGGTCGCTTGCTTATGCTTTCTTAGAAATGTGAATGCTGATAGTATTTAGAATATTTGGGTATCTCTACCAGCATAGTGGTTACAAGGGCAGACCAAGGAGTAAGAAGACTTGGGTTAAGTGTCATCTTTACCACTTATTAGGCAACTGAATATGGGCAGTTTATTAAGTTCAATTAGGTTTCCATTTCCTCATCTGCAAAGTGAAGATAATAGTAATCTCAACTTCATAACGTAATTGTGAGAATTAAATAAGTTGATATATGCAAAGAATTACCACTGAGCCCAGAGCATAGACACAATCAATAATAAGTTCTTTTATAGTTATTATTCTACCTTAATGGGTGAATTAATATCACTTTAAAACAATTCATTATATAAGGCAAAGTTATAGCACTTTTAGTTTTCTAGAAAGTCAATTTTACACTCAAATATTTTTATTTCAGTATAGTTTCTGACACACTCTCAAGCTCCGTTTTTCTTTGTTTTGTTTTTTGTTCAAGGACAGCTTCACTTTAGAGACTTCCCAAATGAATGCTTTCCTAATTACTCATTTCTATGAATACCTGTGGCTTTGTAATATATTTTTCTCATTGCTATTAAACTTCAGTGTGATTAAACCTTACCCAGCCACAGAACACTTGAATTGCATTTCCCATGTCTTATTTTTAGCCTGAATCTACCCTAAGAATTCTGGAACTGCAACAGGCCCTCAGCCTAAAAAGAAACAGTCAGTGTCAGAATAATTACTCAAAAGGGAGCGATTTACAGTGAAAGAAAAACCTAACTTTTTGATTGAGTCATCTAGAGTGTATAGAATTTTACTATGGCATGACGTAATTACATTCTCAGGCTCAGTTTCTCTTTTGTTTTTTGGTTTGTTACCCTTTAACGTTTATATTTTAACTTATGTCAGGCAGACGAAAGAAAGATTAGATGATCTTGCTATATTAAATGTTTTGAATGAACTATTTTTCTTGTAAATGAACATGAGCTGATTTACCATCCAGAATCTGCACCAGGTGATAGAGTCACACTTACTTGGGCCCTTCTTTTCACCTGGTCCCTCGTAATGGACAGTGAAGTAGTTGCCCAAGTTCATGTGTATAGTATGCTGCCTTGGATCATAATTTTGCATTACTCTGTCAAACACTTTCTGGGGGGCTGATATGGGTCAGGGACCACTCAGATCAATGGCCTCATAGGGCCAACACCAACTTCTACCTTAATGTATATTAGGACACAGAAATGACTGCATAACCACTTTTGACAACTTGCCTGTCCTTTATTTAGCCATTCATGATCCCAGCCACTCATCCCTCCCAGCGTCACTGCCTACATTTACACATGTGCACAAATGTGAAAACATGTTCCAGCTATCTCCCTCCTCCTCCACGTTCATCCTCTACCTGCTCGGTCAAGACTGACGCACAACAGGTAGACATTGCAGTCTGGACCAGATACTCTCTGTATCTGCAGAGAGAAGTGCTGGCTTAGGCAAAAGGCCAGGGCAGGAGAGGAGGAACATTACTAGTGAGAGCAGACAGGTGGAAAGCGAGCATTAAATGGGTCAGGTTTGGGAGAACACTTGTCAAACTTTGAGTCACTTTCGCAAATTGGGAGCAGATGCAGAGGAGAATAGGTATTTTAGAAAGGTCAGTTCCCAGCGCACCTGAAGCCCCCAGTGAATGTCAGTCACTAACTGGAGCATTGAAATGGAGGCAACGTTTGGGCTAAAAAGTGTGGGATCAGTATGACGAGAAAGTAATAGTGTTAGTGACGTGATCAATAGGGACAGTGAGAGCTGGGGTGTGTCAATGACGGTGGTGTCAGCGGGCTTTGAAGCCAAACCAACTGACGTCCACTTGCAACTTCGTAGCAGTATGAGTTTGTGAAGGTCACTTAATCTCTCCAAATGTTACTTTCTACGTTTGTTCAACAGGGATAATGTTTTGGAGTATTTTTGTGAGACACTAGTATGATATATTTATAAATACAGTGCCCAGAGCACAGTAAGCCCTCAGCAAATGGCAGCAATTATTATTAGAAGCGTCAAAGAATAGGGGTCAAAACCTACGTAGGTATTTATAAGGGATTTCATGCATCTCTGACTGCTGTGGACTTCATTCACTGTGGTACACCAAGTACAGGCAGATCTCGTTTCATTGTGCTTTACTGCACTTTGTAGATAATGTGTTTTTTACAAACAGAGGGTTTGTGGCAACTCTTTGTTGAGCAAGTCTATCAGCGCCATTCTTCCAAGAGCATTTGCTCACTTCGTGTCTCTGCGTCACATTTTGGTGATCCCTTTTCATTATTATTGTATTTGTTATGGTGATCTGTGATTGGTGATCTTTGATGTTATTTTTGTAATTTTTTCAGGGGGGGCCACAAACCACACCCATATAAGAGGGTGAACTTAAGTATTGTGTGTGATCTGACTGCTCCACTCACTGGCACTCTCCCCATCTCTCTCCCTCTCCTTGGGCCTCCCTGTTCCCTGAGACATAACAGTATTGAAATTAGGCCACTTAATAACCCTACAATGGCCTCTAAGTATTCAAGTGAAAGGAAGAGTTGCACGTCTCTCACTTTAAATCAAAAGCTAGAAATGAATAAGACATGTGGAGAGCCGAGATAGGCTGAAAGCTAGGCTTCTGCACCAGTTAGCCAAGTTGTGAATGCAAAGAAGTTCTTGAAGGAAAGTAAAAGAGCTACTCCAGTGAACACACAAATGATAAGAAAGCAAAAGAGCCTTATTACTGTTAATGGAGAAAGTTTCAATGGTCTGGATAGAAGATCAAACCAGCCACACATTCTTTTAGGCCAAAGCCTAATCCAGAGCAAGGCCCTAACTCACTTCAATTCTATGAAGGCTGAGAGAAGTGAGGAGGATGCAGAAGAAAAATCTGAAGCTAGCAGAGGCTGGTCCATGAGGTTTAAGGAAAGAAGCCATCTTCATAACAGAAAAGCACCAGGTGACGCAGCAAGTGCTGGTGTAGAAGCTGCAGCAAGTTATCCAGAAGGTCTAGCTAAGAGAATTCATGAAGGTGGCTACATTAAACAACAGATTTCCAATGTAGATAAAACAGCCTTCGATTGGAAGAAGATGCTATTGGACTTTCACAACTAAAAAGAAGTCAGTGCCTGGCTTCAGAGCTTCAAAAGACAGGCTGACCCTCTTGTTAGGTGCTAATGCACCTGGTGACTTTAAGCTGAAGCTAATGCTCATTTACCATCCTGAAAATTCTATAGCCCTTAAGAATTATGCTAAATCTACTCTGCCGGTGCTCTAGCAATGGAACAACAAAACCTGGATGACAGCACATCTGTTTACAACATGCTTTACTGAATATTTCAAGCCCACTGTTGAGACCTACTGCTCAGAAAAAAGACTCCTTTCAAAATACGACTGCTCACTAATTTTGAATTTTGAGAACTGTAATTTATATTTTCTTTTTTTTAATATTTATTTATTTTTTATTTTTTGCTGCGCCGGGTATAGTTGTGCAGGATCTTTCGTTGCAGCGCGCTGGCTTCTCTCTAGTTGTGGTTCGTGGACTTAGTTGACCCGCCACATGTGGGGTCTTAGTTCCCCAACCAAGGATCTAACCTGCGTCCCCTGCATTGGAAGGCGGATTCTTAACCACTGGACCGCCGGGGAAGTCCCTATATTTTCTTTGCTAATACACAGATGTTTTGAGATGAACTGATTCTAAGTAACTGAATCTAATTAAAATGGACTCTTAACCCAGAAAAAAATATATTACTGCTCACTGACAATGCACCTGGTCACCCAAGAGCTCTGAGGGAGATCTACCGTGAGATTCATGTTGTTTTCATGCCTGCTAACACAACGTCTGTTCTGCAGTCCATGGATCAGGAGTCATTTTGACTTTCAAGTCTTATTATTTAAGAAATACATTTCATAAAGCTACAGCTGCCACAGATAGTAATTCTTCTGATGGATCTGGGCAAAGTTAGTTGAAAAATTTTGGAAAGAAGACACTATCGTAGATGCCATTAGGAACATTCATGAGTCATAGAGGTCAGAACATTAACATTCACATGAGTTTGGAAGAAGTTGATTCTCATGGATGACTTTGAGGGGTTCAAGACTTCAGAAGAGGAAGTAACTGCAGGTGTCATGGAAACAGCATGAGAACTAGAATTAGAGGTGGAGCCTGAAGATGTGACTGAATTACTGCAATTTCATGATAACACTATAATAGACGAGGAGTTGCTTCTTATGGGTGAGCAAAGAACATAGTTTCTTGAGATGCCATCTACTCCTGGGGAAGATGCTGTGAAGATTGTTGAAATGACAACAAAGGATTTAGAATGTAACATAAACTTAGTTGATAAAGCAGCTCAAGAAAGAAGTTCCGTGGGGGAAATGCTATCAAACAGCATTGCATGCTACAGAGAAATCGTTCATAAAGGAAGAGTCCATCGATGCAGCAAACTTCATTAGTGTCTTAATATTAAGAAACTGCCACGGCCGCCCCAGTCTTCAGCAGCCACTGCCCTGCTCAGTCAGCAGCCATCAACATCGAGGCAAGACCCTCCACCAGCAAAACGGTTATGACTTGCTGAAGCTCAGATGATGGTTAGCATTTTTTAGCAACAAAGTGTGTGTTCAATTGTTGTATACATTGTTTTTTAGACATAATGCTATTGCACAGTTAGTACACGACAGTAACTTTTATATACACTGGGAAAACCCCCAAAATCACGTGACGCTTTACTGCAATAGCCGCTTTATTGCAATGGTCTGGAAATGAAGCCACAGTATTTCCAAGTTATGCCTGTAACACATCCTAATGTGTCATATGTGACTATGTTCCTGACTTGGTAAAAGAGACTTTGCAAATGTGAATTAGTTAAGGATTGTGTGATGAGGAGATTAGCTCGGGTTACCCAGGTGAGCCCAATGTAATCACAGGAATCCTTCTGAGAAGGAGGCGGGAGGGTCAAGAACGAGAAGGATCTGTGAAGATGGAGGCAGAGGTCAGAGGCAGGCAGGACCACGAGCTACAAAATGCGGGTGGCCTCTAGAACCTGAAAAGGTAAGGAGACATTCTCTGCTGGAACTTGCAGGGAAAAAGGCAACCCTGCTTACCCTCTCTGGACTTCTGGCCTCCAGAACTATAGGATACTGTGTTAAGTCCCGAAGGTTTTGGTAATTTGTTACAGCAGCGATAGCAATATACTTAGAAAGGTAAAAACCTAGTTTTTAAAACTGTCTGCCCTGGATGTTTGGAAAGAAAGAAGTAGTGGGGAGTGATATAAGGGGGAAAAGAATGTTTGGTTCAGAGACTTAAACATAAATGAAAACGTTCATTTTTAGGAAAATTATACAGACACACCACTTGAGAGCTAAAATCAGAAGATCGTGATAAAACATTCCGGTAGCATGCAGCAGTATTGCTAGGGAGAATCAAGAATTGGAACAGGATAGATAAATGTGTTTATTCGACAAATACACACAATGTGTACAGTGCTGTGCATCGTTTCATAAGCCTCTTTCCTTGCTTATGAAACTCTGTGATAAGTCCTCCTTAGCCACTGAGTTGAACTAGAAAATTTCTAAGATCTCTTTTAGCTCTAAAGTCCTAGATTAAATCACAAATGAAAAAAACACGAGTTAACTTACTCATCACTGAGCCTCAAGCCGCTTCAATTCCTAGTCCCGGGTGAGGGGAGGGGTGGGGGGGAGGTGGGTAGGAACTTGCCTGCTATCCCTATTTCTACCACTAGATGGCGAAGCTAGCCTGGTGATGCCCAATCCAAAATCCCACACTTCAGATGGTTTACGTTCCTTGAGGTACAAAATCGAATTTATTTTAAAAGCATGTAGGATTCATGGGAGGGAGAGAAGTCTAACTGGCTAATAATATACTAGATGGTTATCACATGGAATTGATCACATTTAGAAAACCCACCTCCAGGCCACAGAGCCCATCCGGATGAGCTGAGGGCTGATAATGCTGTCTACAGCCAGACGATTTTCTGGCAGGTGGTTTCCCAAAACCATTGTGGTGCCAGCACACTTCCACTATGACCTCCAGCGCTGCTAAATAGTCCCCCAAATGTGCTGCAGTTCATTTCAACAGGAAGAAAAATCTTCAGCCTGTCAAATATTTCCCATGTCTATCAAATACTTAATAATTCACTTCCAAAGGGTAAGCTCTCCACTGATTCTATGCTGAAAATAAATGGCAAGGAAGTTCATTGACAATGTGCCAATTGCTATTCAAAATATCATACCATAGCACTATCTTCAAGTTTAGTTTCAGGAATGAGACAGAGTAATGTCTGCTTGAAAAGTTTAGCAGTAGTGGAGGGAAAGGAAGATGGTAAAGTTACACGGTTGATTACTTTACAGTAACCCACAACTTCTGTTTCTCATCATAATAAAAAAATAAAACTTCCCTTTGTTTTTTAAGCTATTTTTCCAGGACCTGTATATTTCAATTTGTGCAATGGATATGCTGTGTGTAAATCAAATTTGGGGTGAATGGCACTGAGGGAGCCCCAAGGGAACCCTCTGCTGGCTCTCTCATCCACTGACATAGGATATGCACAGCGTATGGCTCCTGACTTATTTTTTATCTTGCAAGTTGGCCTTGGAAAGAGAAGAATATCTGGAACTGTATTAGGTTTGCTACTCTTCAGGCTTTAAAGCATCTTATGATCACTGTGTTTCTAGCTAAGCAAACATCTGTTAAAGCTTGTGAAGCTTTTGAAAAAATTTTAGTTAAGCAAAGTCATAAAATAATAACCTTCATACTTTGCTGTTTCCAATCTCTCATCTCAGATTTCTCAAGTGCAAAGTTAACCCAGGCGAGATAGCTTCAGCCTCCAAAATTCTGAGTCTGATCCCGCTGTTAAAATGCAATGCGCTTGCCTTGGATAGTTGAGCATTGGGCAGAGAAAGGTAAGTAATGAACTCAACAGGGGAAATTAACTCACATTAGCAATTGACTACTTTAACATAATAAGCACATTCTATGTGCCAGGCACTAGGCTAAACAATCTCACATTTGAAAACACGAAAAAGATTCTTAAAAGTGTGCAGGTTTCCGAGCTGTCTGGAGGAAAAACAGGAAGAGTATCCACATCCAACCTCTTCTCACGTTAAAGGAGCTCTTCTAGTTATTTCCTAATAAACATAAAATTCCATATGATGCTCACACACTACTTTCCAAGCCTAGATGTCTTATTTGGCTGGAATTTTAACCTTCCCTCTTCTAAATTATATACCAGATCCTAAGCATAATTCTCCAAGCAGCAAAATACGACTTTTATAACTCTGTGGAGACAAATGCACTTGAGATAAAATGAGAATTTCAGAAGTGAGAAGAGTTAATAGAAGGGAAAAAAACACCTAGACAGGATATGCAGCTTCTTTCGAATCAATGACAGTGTAAAAAGGTCAGAGGAATCAGGCAGGAAGTGTTTCTACAACTTTTCAAAGACTTTTATGATAGAAAATTTCCAAAGTAGAGGGAAAGCTAGAAAGTAGAAAATTACAACCCTACATGCCCGTCATGCCGCGGCAACAATTACCAACATTTTGACAATCTTGTCTCACTCAGTTGTCTTCCCCCACCTTTTTTTTTTTTTCCTAGAGTATTTTAAAGCAAGTCCAAGACTTTTCAATTTCATTTCATCTTCTCACTTAAAAAATGTTTTCCGCTGCTCCTTTTGCTGACCTGTGCGGCCAGGTTGATGAGAGAGAGAGATTCCTAGCTTTCATAGTAACTCTGCCAAAGAGGCTTTCAAGGAGACGAGACTTTCCAGGAATGCGTTTTACACCTTTTTCAATGGCATCTGTTAATAATCATAAAAATAAAGAGGGCCCCCTCTGGTAGTGCTTAAGTGGAAAGAATTCCATTTATATTCCAATGCAAATAATTTTACTGTTAATATTAAACGGTGCAGAGGCCAACACAAAGAATTGCCTATTTGGACGAGTAGCTTCTTTGATGACTTAAAACTGCTAAGTTTGATCCCTATCTTTAGAGCCCTTCAAAGAAGCTCTCCCCGGGTGGGTCCTGCCTTTCTCGGGGGAAACTTCCAGGTTCTAGGGTCTCGCCCTGTCCGGGGCGGGGGTGGGGGGGGTTCCATCCTTACCTGCGAAGCTCACTCGGTCCCGGGGGCGCTGCCCTGCTCGAATCAAAGTGCCCCCGAGGCAGTCACCGATGCCGGCGAGGCAGGAGGGCAGGGATGCAGCTGCCTCGAGCCTCGGGACAAGCCGGAGTCAGAGCCCGGGCGCCAGGGCACCGCCCGCCAGCGCCGCCGGGAGCTCGCGGCTGAGACTGCGGGGAGGCGGGAGGCGAGCTGAGCGCCGCATCGCGGAGGTGGGAGGGGAGAGGGGGCGGGGACCGGGGCGGCCTCCGGGGGCGGGGGGCGGGGGGGAGTGTCGGAGGCGAAGGGAGAGGAGCGGGGCAGGCGGGGAGGAGGAGGAGGGGGGTCTGGGGAGGGTTTACGAGGAGGTGCGGGTCGGACCGGGCAGCCTCTCACCCCAGCGCCTCTGCCCCCAGCATTAGGAAAAATTCATGAGTCGGTTCACAAGAGATGTCTGTCGCTGTGCTAGAGTGCATCCCTTAAATAAGGTCAAGAAGATACTCCCAAGTGTGTGCTTGGACGGATAGGGGGGGTGTTCGGGACTGCTTCTTTGAGTGCCAATCCCCCGGCTCTTAGACCCCAGCGTCTAGAAGAACCAGGGGCGTTCCCCCAACCCCATCGCAAGCCTGTCTCCGCCCGGAACGCGCTCTCCACAAGGCAAATCCTGCGTCTCAGGCTCCAGCAGGCGCCCACACCCAAACTGAGGACCTGCGACCTGGCCTTGGGCTGGGATCTGGGTCACCCTGTGAGCATCCCATGCGGCCTCCAGGGGGAGCGCGTCAGTTTCTGTCTGTCCCGAGGCTAGTTGGCTTTCTCTACTTTGGACGAGCATCCTTTAAGATGTTTGCCCACCTCAGTCCCACCAAAATTCTAATCACATCCTTTCTTACTCTCTTTATTCTCCTCCTTAGGAGAGGTGCTCCTTTGGGGTGGGAGCTGCGTAACGAAGGGGACTTCATTTATTCAACATCTACTGATCTTCTACTGGGTGGCAGGTCTGGAGCAAGATGGCACTGATAGAAAAATGAGTTCAAAAACTTGGTGCTGGCCCTCAAGGAAGGAAGATCAAATAAGTGCACAAGTATTTATAACACAAGGTCTTAGCATGTCCCATAAGACTTGGCTCAGTAGTGGTTTATTGCATTTCTCAAGTTTTTATTTTTTATTTATTTATTTATTTTAAGCAATGAGATTAGAACATATATACAGTTTTGTTTCCTGTTTTTCCACTTAGCGTTTTCATTTAGGCGCTTACCCATATAATTAAAATCTATTAATAAATTTTATCTGGTATAAAACAATTAGTTCTGAAGCTCTCTGTCTCACCAGTTAGATCGTAATCTTCAAATGCATCTTTGAATCACCACCCTCTACCACAAGGGCTGGCATATAATGGCTGCTGATTATGTGCCGAACTTAAAAAGTTTGCTGGTGAAATGGAGTGTGGGGAATTGAGAGAGGAAGCCCAGAACTCAGAATGGGAAGTCCCATCTGACACTAAATAACTATGCCCTGGGCCTCAGCCTCTTCATCAGTAAATTGAGAAGGTTGCACTGGAGGAGTTCTACAGTCTGTACTTCTCAAACATTTTTGGGGATTCTAGCACTGCATAAATCCAGGAGGATTTAAGTGTGGACGCAGGTCTGATTCCTTTAATTCCGTCAGCACCCCTATTGACAGCACATAAAGCCAACTTCAACGCTCTCACATTTTCAGGGGCCCCTTCCTGAGCCTTTTGCCCCAAGTCATCTTTTTTCCGCCAGTTTTACTGAGAGGTAATTGACATGTAATATTGTGTAAATTTAAGAGGTACAATGTGATGATTTGTTACACATATAGCGAAATGTTTACCACAACAAGGTTAGTTAATACATCCTTTACTTCACATAATTACCATTCTTTAATTGTTTTTATGGTGAGAACATTAAAGCTTTACGTTCAGAGTAACTTTCACAATACAATATTGTTAACTATAGTCAACAAGCTGTGCATTAGACCCCTGAAACTTATTCATCTTATAACTGAAAGTTTATGCCCTTTGACCAACTTCTCCCCATTTCCCGCATCCCTCACCGCATTGAGTATTCTTGGCTCTCTTTTCAAATACTGGTTGACTATATATGTGTTGGTTTTTTTCTGGGCTCTTGATTCTGTTCCATTGGTATATGCATCTGTTTTTGATGTATAGATATTTAACTAGACTGGTTAAATTTATTTTTAAGTATTTTATTATTTTGGATGTTATTGTAAATGGGATTTTTAAAAATTTTGGTTTTCAGATAGTTCATTGTTTGTGTATAGAAACACAACAGATTTATGTAGGTTGATTTTGTATCCTGAAACTTTAAGATAGTTTATTAGGTCTAAGAGTTTGTTTTTTTTTTTTTTTTTTTTAAGATGTTAGCTATGAGTTTTTCTTTTTTTTAAAAAAAAATTTATTTATTTATTTATTTATTTATTTATTTATTTTTGGCTGTGCTGGGTCTCCGTTCCTGTGCGAGGGCTTTCTCCAGTTGCGGCAAGCGGGGGCCACTCTTCATCGCGGTGCGCAGGCCTCTCACCATCGCGGCCTCTCTTGTTGCGGAGCACAGGCTCCAGACGCGCAGGCTCAGCAGTTGTGGCTCACGGGCCCAGCCGCTCCGCGGCATGTGGGATCTTCCCAGACCAGGGCTCGAACCCGTGTCCCCTGCATTAGCAGGCAGATTCTCAACTGCTGCGCCACCAGGGAAGCCCCTAAGAGTTTTTTGAAGTCTGGAATTTGCTCTATACTGTACTACCCTATACAAGATAATGTCATCAACAGAGACAATTTTACTTCTTCCTTTCTGATTCAGATGTCCTTTTTTTTTTCTCATGCCTAATTACTCTAGCTAAGACTTCCAGTAATATTACAAACAAGAGTGGTAACAGCCTTTATTATTTATTGCTGTGGGCCTTTATGATGTCGAGGTATTTTCCTTCTATACCCAATTTTTTGAGAATTTTTATCATGGAAGGATGTTGAATTTTGTTAAACGCTTTTTCTGCATCCATTGGAGTGATCATATGATTATTGTCTTTCTATTAATGTAGTGTATCACATTTACTGATTTGCATATGTTGAACCATCCTTGCCTTCCAGGGATAAATCTCACTTGATCATGATGTATGATCCTTTTAATGTGCTCTTGAACTCAGTTTACAAATATTTTATTGAGAATTTTTACATCTATATTCATTAAAGACATTTACCTGTAGTTTTCTTGTGACATCCTTATCTGGCTTTGGCATCAGGGTAATGCTAGCCTTGTAAAATGAGTTTAGGGGTGTTCTCTCCTCTTCAGTTTTTCTGAAGAGTTTGAGAAGAATTGGCATTAATTTTTAACGTGTTTGGCAAAATTCACCTGTGACGCCATCTGGTCCTAGGCTTTTCATTGTTGGGAGGGATTTAAATGCTGATCCAATCTCCTTACTTGTTATTGGTCTGTTCAGATTTTCTATTTCTTCATGATTCAGATTTGGTAGGTTGTATATTTCTAGGAATTTATCCATTTCTTCTAGGTTGTCCAATTGGTTGGCATATAACTGTTCATAATACTCTCTTATGATCCTTTGTATTTCTGTGGTATCAGTTGTAATGTCTCCTTTTTCATTTCTGATTTTATTTAATTGAGTCTTCTCTCTTTTTTCTTGGTAAGTCTAGCTAAAAGTTTGTCAGTTTTGTTTATCTTTTCAAAAAACCAACTCTTAGTTTGATTAAAATTTTCTAATTTTTTCTAGCCTCTATTTCATTTATTTCTACTCTGTTATTTTCTTCCTTCTACTAACTTTGAGCTTAGTTTGTTCTCATGTTTATAGTTCCTTGAGGTATAAAGTGAAGTTTGCTTGAGAGCTTTCTTTTTTCTAAATGTAGGCATTTATTGCTATAAACATTCCTCTTGGCACTGCTTTTGCTGGATCCCATAGGTTTGGGTATGTTGAGTTCTTATTTTCATTTGCTTCAATATACTTTTTGACTTCCCTTTTAATTTCATCTTTGACCTATTTGTTGTTCAGAAGTGTGTTGTTTAATTACTACATATTTGTAAATTTTCCAATTTTCCTCCTGTTATTGATTATCCCCCCGCCACATGTTTTTGATGTCACAATATACATTTTTATATTATGTATCCATTAACAAATTACTGTAGCTATAAGTTATCATTAGTTCTTTTGTCTTTCAACCTTTATACTAGACCTAAGTGGTTAACACGTCACCATATTACAGTATTAGAGTATTCTGAATCTGGCAGTTCAGATGTGTGTTGTTTATTTTTGTATGTTGTCATGTTTCTAGTTAGCAGTCTTTCATTTCAACATTTCTTGTAAGGCAGATCTAGTGTTAATGAACTCTCTCAGTTTTTGTTTGTTTGCAGAAGTCTTTATTTTGCGTTCACTTCTCAAGGACAATTTTGTTGAGTATTCTTGGTTGGCAGTTTCTTTCTTTTTAGCACTTAGAATATCATCCCATTCTCTCCTGCTCCGCAAAGTCTGTGATAAGAAATCTGCTGAGAGCCGAGTGCAGAGGTGTGCACTGGCACCAGCCCCAGGGGGGCATGGTAGCTCATTGGCTCAGGCCATTGGGGTCCACGGAATTGACTTGGTGAGCACTACAAGAGATCTTAAGAGGCTGCAAGGGGTCTTAAGAGGTTGCTTCACTGCCCAGCAGCATCTCCAGGTCCAGCAGCTAGGGACCAGGGCAAGCACGGGTAGTGGCCAGAGCCAGTGATACACACACACTTGGCTGTGGGGGACCAGCTGTAGGCACCTGTGTAGTGACAGGGGGTTGGTTGCAAATGTACACGTAGTGGTGGGGGCCAAGGCAGGCAGCTGCGGAGGCCCTGGCTATCGGCGTGCGCGACTGTGGCTGCTGGCTCTTGTCATGGGCACACGGCAGTAGAAGGTGGTGATGGAGGTTGGGCCCGGAGCATGCAGGTGCACTGGCTGCCTGTGAGCACAGCGCAAGCATGTGGTGGAAAGACAAGGCCAGATCTGGGCCCACAAGCAGCTGCAGGGGCTCTGACTTCGGGCATGCTTTTCCATGTCTCACCGGCTCCCCCCCATGCACGCGCATGACAGTGAAGTCTGGTGATGGATTGCATGCACATGCACAGCTAGAGGGGCTAGCCTTGAGCACACACACAGTGGTAGTGGTCGGTCTCTGGGATCTAGGCTGGTGTCTTGTATTCTGGCAGCCAGAGAGGCCTGCAGTGGCCGTCGGTGTGGCTCCTGGGGTCTGGCAGGATTTGGGGGGTGAGGAGCAGGGAGAGACTCAGGTAGCTGGTGTCAGCAAACATGAATACCTGTGGGACGACAGCCAGTGAAATGTGCAGGAGGTCCATGGTGGTTGTGCTGGCGGTTGGTTACTTCAGTGGTGAAAACTTTTGGGTTTATCAGTAAAGCAGGTCACCGAGAACCAGGATCACGCCCACTGGATGGCTGCTACTGGCAGCCCCTGCTTTTGTCCCTTGCTCCTCGCCATCTCTATTTGCTTCCGCTCTGTGTTCCCTGGGCAGGGTGAAACCAAAGCAGAACCTTCATGGGGTGATCTGAAAGGCTGGGGAAAATGGTAGCTCACCTCACTCTTCCTTTCCCGATGAAGGCAACGCTTTCTAGCTTGTGTGTTCCCCTCGTTGTGCTGAGCGCTGCCACCTGGTAGGTGTGTGCATGTGGGGGAGTGCAGGGGGGAAGCAACAAAGCAGACAAAATGAAGCTGTCTTCCTTCCCTTTTTAGGTGGTTATTCTCAGGGTTTTTGTTCCACTGTTTTGCTGTTCCATTTTCTTAAGTGGACTCCAGAGCTCCTCCAGATCTGTTTTTGTTCACCGATATCCGTCTAATTGCTGATCTTTGTGTGGGTGCAGAGGCTGGAGCCTCCTGTGCTGCCGTCTTGGTGACATGACGCCCCCATCTACCCCAAGCCCCCTTGTACTCTCTTTCTGGATCTGATCAAGGTTGTCTTAGCATCAACTGGAAACTTTTAAAAAATTAATTAACCAATTCATTAATTAATTTCTAGCTTTACCTCGTCTGGCCCTGATGCGTGATAAATACTGCTTCTCTGCTTTCAGGATTCTGGCTTCTCTTTATCGGAATTTCTTCTCCTGGCTTCATCCAGTCCCTCAGGTTTTCTGTAGCCTTGGGTGAGCAATTCAGACACCCATACCCGACTATCTCACAAAAAAGGCCCTTTGCCAACCCCTCAAGTTCCCCATTCTGGTGCTGTTACAATGATCCTTCAATTTTCCAATGCTCGTCAACCAGTTTTCTTTGTGAGAATGAACACTTCGTACAATATGAGTGACTCCTACCATTTTAGAAAATGCATTGTAGGGAATGCTGTTCTCAGTTTAAAATAAAACATGAATAATAAAGTTCCTAGTCTTCTTTCCCCAACACTCCTAGGCTTGGTCTTTTAGTGTTGTGACCATCATGACCAGAGATTTTATCCAATTACTCTCAATACGGCCCAAGCCCTCCATTAATGCAGGAGTAGAATTCATAATTACCTACCCTGTGTGGGGCCTCTAGGTTATGGGCTCATTGGTATACCCCTCCAAAAATGGACCAAGAGTCCTGGACACATCTCTTGTGACATTTCAGGTCATTAGGGATATTGTGACTTTGGGAGAAGTTGTGGCCATGATTAAGGCTGTATCACTTAACTTTTTCTTTTTTTCCTAAACTTGATTTCCCAAGGGACTCAGATCAAAATAGAAGAGCTCCCTTTCTGAGGCTAAATCTTACTTGTCATGGAAATGTACTTGGAAAGTTTTAGCCATGGAAAGACAGGAAGAGGAGATGTTTCATGGTTTATCTATGGTCAGGTCTAAGCGATGACTCAGCCTTGTAGAAGGGGAATGATTTGCTGTGGCTGGAATCAACCCTGTTAACTTTTAACCCCAAAGTTTGATCAAAACCTTTTACTTATTAGGTAGTATGGATATGGATCTTTGTGTTTAAAACCCAGGGCCTCTTGACTAACAAGACAGAGAAAATTAAGCAAATGTGATGATAAGAAAAATTAGAAGATAAGGTGACATTTACCCTCAGATTAGATTTAGTCTGAAAGGAGCCACCTATGATCAGCTAATTTGAGGAACGGCTTCTGGCTCTCCACAAACCTACAGAATCCTTGACTTTCTCCATCTTTCTCTGTGGCCTGAGGAGAAGCAATGATGTATTCCCAAAAGAGATCTGGCAGTTGTGTCCCCAGGTGTAGCCCTCCTCCATTTGGACCTGGTCTCTCTGATAAGTGGTGTTGATCTCTCCCTCCTGTGTGCCCGCACTGGACCTGGATACTTGTCACCCTCTTCTGGGATTATTTGTTCCCATGTCTGTTTCTCAGACTGGACGGTGAGAACCTCAAGAGCATCAAAACTGCTCTATCTCCAGCACCAAGTATAGTACCCAGAATTTTGATATTCAGTGTTAACTGAGAAAATGAAAAGGCCTCCAAAGGGGGCCAGAATTAAGAGATTCTCTCCCACTGCCATGGGTGAATTAGAGAGAGTAGAGAAGATTATCAGAAGAAACCAGATTTCCCACAGAAATAACTAAGACTTAACCTAGAACCATCACAAATAAGTATAAATAAAAAACCTGAAGAAGACCTGGACTCCAGGGAATGCAGCTAGGATACAAACACTGGGCCCCAACCAGAAAGTCTCCCAGAGACAGGATTTCACAGGGCATTGCTGGTAAATAGAGAACCTTGTAAAGCTGAATTTATAAGAATGTAGATTGAGGCTAATGGAGCAGAATCACTTATACTCCAAGCTTGGAAGCTCATGATACCTTTTTTGTCTATTATTATTACTTTCTCTTTTGGTTCTGGAAATAGTGATAAATACTACAGGACATGAGCAAGGCTTCAGTAAAGATCTTTAACAGGGTCAAAATGATCCTGGGCAAACTGTACTTTCTAACATGTATCCAATCAGGAAGAATAAAGGCTGTTCTCTGAATGTGGCACTGAGTCCATCTTAGGCTTGTAACAACACTACCCTCAATGCAAGTGTTTTTGGGGTTGACTAAAGTTGGAAGCTGAACACTGCCACTTATTAGCTATGTGATTTGTCAAGCCATTTAACCTCTCTTTGCCTCTGTTCCCTATTTGAAAATTTGGCATGACAAAAACTTGCCTGGAAGAGTGGTTCTGAGACATAAATGTGAAAATGTATGTGAATGTCCTTAGCTGTGACCTGGTCCATGATAGGTGCTCAGTAAATAAATTCCAACTCCACAGATCCAGAGAAGTGGTCCTGGAATAGAGTATAGTGGGTGACAAATGGCAGAGGTCATGACCTCACTCCCAGGTGTAACCGGAAGCTGATTTCTGTGCCTCCACATGACCCCCAGATAAGAGACCCAGGGACCTCTAATGTCAGCTTCTTCTCTCTGTTATGCTTTCCCTTCTGTTCTCATTGTACCCCAACTCTGACTAGAGACAAAGCATCAGTTAGGTCAAACAGCCTTCATAACATTGAAGTCACCTGGTAGGGGGTGAACAAACAGGGAATGATCACCAGAGGGTGGAGTGAAGGGTATGAAGGGAGGAGCAGTGAGAGATGGAAATAACACACAAAGGCTGGGCCACCTTTGATCTTAGGAGCCATGTTTCAGATTGCAGAAGTTTTGGTATAGCTAATAAATTGGAAGACTACTGTGAAAATCCTGATTTCTAGGATTTTTCTGTGAAAAATTAGAAGATCACACAAGTCAAGTTCACATTCCCTCATGGCAAGAGTCCGTTGAAGCCAAGTAGGAGCCAACAAATGAGGTGGCCCAGTCCTTCTTGAACTTGACAGTTGCTTCCACTCCTTATTATCTGCCCTGTATCCGGTCTCAATACTGGTTTCCATTTGTTATCTCAATGCATGACTGTTTCTCTTAGCCAACTGTACTATTTACACAATAGGGAGCCACCAGAAAAGATAAGATCAGTTTGAGTGTTAGAAAGATAATCTTGGAAACTGAAGGATTTGTTACTGTGAGAGGGAGAAAAAGTGAAAGAAAAGGATTAAAGATCAAAAGTAGAAAGATCAGCTTAGGGACTACAATAGTTTACACTAAACATCAAGAACATTCCAACCGGGCAGTAGCCCTGGAGGTGGGGAGAGGACAGATTCCAGAGATAGGTTGGGGGTAAAATTGAGGGAGCTGGTGACTGAACATAGAGGGTGAATGAAGGAAAGGGAGAATTTCAGGGCTCAAAATATGTCAAGGCTATGCACAGGGGTCTTTATTACAACAGTTTTTGTTTAGTAGCAGAAAAATAGAAATCAAGTGAGTGCCCATCAAAGGAAAATGGTTGAAGATACCATGGTATGTCCATGCTCTGGGACACTGTACTGCCATTGTCAGGAATAGGTCAGATCCAAACCAGCTGCCATGCAGGGATTTCCTCTGAGTGTACTTAGGTAAAATGCACTGAGAAACGTTTATGAGATGATTCCATTAATGAAAAAGCAGCAACCCCCTAACCTACGTATGTATGTATATGCAGAGTGGTGTGTATTCATTCGTATATATGTACGTGTGTATGTTTGATTATGATCATATGAACAAAGGAAAAATGATGGGAATCATTATATTAATAGAATGTGGGAGTAAGTGGAGGATGAAGGAAGTAGGAAAAAAACCAAAAATAAACAGCAAAAAAGAAAATAACTATATTATAAAATGTGATCTTTGGATTTTTAAAGAATGCATATTTTATTTTTGTCGAATTGCGTATGTGTGTGTAACCATTGAAAAGGTGCATGAAATGGTTACATGGGGTTTGAGGGATTCCAGTTGATTTTAATTTCTTAGAGTTATAGATTATTTATAAAATTGGTATAAGCTCCCCACAATATGTGAACCTAAAACTGCTTAACAAATGAAGTTTATTAATTTTGTAAAAACCCACAAGAGATCTCTTTTCATTGTAGACAAGCACAAATCGAGGTATATTTTTCAATCATCTCAGTATTTCTCTCATTTTATATTTAAATCCTGCCATGGCTATTTACCAGCTGGGTGAACTCAGGCAATCTACTGAATCTCTCTCTCTCGGCCTAATTTTTCTTATTTGAAAAATGGGAAAGATCATCTTAACCCTGAAATGTTGTTGTTAGGATCAAATGAAAGAATATCCATAAAGTGCCTGAACCTTGAGACTCTCCTTAGATGACAGCTACTATTTTTAGTACTTTTAGAGAATACTTTCCCCCTACCCTGCTCACAAGTGTGCCATGGTTGATGGTTTCAGCCATGGCCTTCAGTTCCTCCTGAACCTCCACTGATACTTTTCCGTCCAGTTCCACTGACAACGCTCCCTCTCCTTTTCTTTAGACTTTAATCAGTTACTTGAGGCCAAGGAAGGGATTCTGGGCCACTGGCCAGTGAGCAGCCATCAAGGCTCAGTTTCTTTCTCATCCTATTTTTAGCTCATCAGACTTCTTAGTTCAAAACTTACCATCAAATTTAATTCATTTTCAAGCCTCCTGATCATGTTTAACAAGTAAAAGCCTTTCGGGGGGCATGTTTTTGCAAATTTGGCAAGTTTTATTTTTTGCAAATTTTGCTCACAGTGTAAAGAAAAAGATGAAACGAAGGTGGGATTTAGGTGTGATAGCATTACGAAGTGCTAGGTAATATTTACAGAGCCACCCTCCCTCCCAGCCCCATCAAAATATAATAGAAATTTTTTGAACTTTGGATACAAATAGGGTCAAATCGATTTAGAGGAATTAAAATCACCTTATGTTTGCATATTTGTTTAGTGTCTCCACTCCTGGAGAAACAAGAAATACTGAGATATTTCAGGTAAAGCTGTACTGTGTCGGCATTGAAGTTGCGTAAGGTGTTTCTGTTTTATTTTCAGCTAAGAAATTCCATATAAGTCTGGATAAAACTTAACCGTTCAATTTGCCATGTTGTCTGTTTTATTTCTAAAATAAATCATTGATATAGGCAAAATGTATAAATAAGTGTAGAAATGCAAATCCCAATCAGTTGAAATTTTCCCTCAAAGTTTGGTTGATTCCACATAAAACCTTAGAGCAAGTCTGTCCTAGCCCCAGAGCTTTTCAAAAGGAACTACAGGGACCCTTTTATAATGAGGAGTTAGACTTTGGGCATTTCTTGAATTTGTTGGGGGTTTTCTTCATATTTTATTTGTATAAGAATTTTATTTCTTTCTTTCTGAATAGAATTTCCTCTTTTTTTTGGTCTCTAAATTACACTTTAATCTTCTTCTTCAAACAGCAGATTACTTTAAATATTTTAGAAAATAAACCTTCAGATGTGGCCATTTCTGGGTAAAAATTCTATTCCATTTGATTTACCATGATTAATAGAAAAACAGAAACCAACATTTACTGTTTATAATGCTTTAGGCATTGTTCTAAACAGGGTTTCTCAACCTCAGCACTACTGAAATTTTGGACCGGATGATTCTTTGTTGTTGAGGGCTGTCCTGTACATTGAATACCGTTAAACAGCATCCCTGGCCTCTACCCACTTGATGCCAATAGCACACCTCCACCCTCCCTCCACCAGCTGTGACAACCAAAATTTCTCTAGACGTTGTCAAATGTCCTTTGAGGGGCAGAATCACCCCAGTTAAGTACCCCCCACTGTTGCAGACACTTTCACATAGGTCATTTTATTTACTCTTTACAACAGAGACTATGAGAGTTTATGTTATTTTCCAAAGGTCACATAGTGGGTTAGTGAGTGGGTTCCTGGGATTCAAATTCCAGTTGGTATAATTCCACAGTTCCTCTTCTTTTAGAGATCATGATGGAAAAAAAGAAAAGAAAAAGGAGAAATCTGACTTAGGTTCAAGATTTCTTACAACATAAAAATTATTCTGAGTGCTATTCTCTAACACTTTCTACATCCTCAAACCTTATTCTCGTCCCCAGGATGTGCTTTTAGCTGCCACCAACCCCCAGCCCTCCCTCCCAACAAATATCTCATTTTTCCCTGAGAGTTGGAAGTTGTCTAACGTGAGTTTTTTCCAGCTTTTTTCTCTTCATCTCAAAAGTCTTCCGACACCTAACCCATCCTTTACCATCCTTCTTTCTAAGCCCAACCCCTCTACCTGTGCCCTTGATCACACCCCCTCCCTTCTCTCTAACCTTGCTTCACGAATGATCCCTACTACAAATGATCCCCGTGACAAGTCTTCAGTTCTTCCCTAGGCCTGAGCACATGCTTCTCCCTTTGTGATGGTTACTTTTAAGTGTCAGCTTGAGTAGACCATGCATGGTACCCAGTTATTTGGTCAAATATTATTCTAGATATTTCTGTGAAGATATTTTTTAGATGTGATTAAAAATCAATAGACTTTGAGTAAAGCAGATTACGCTCCATTAGAGGGGTGGGCCTCCAATCAGTCAAAGGTTGGCCTCTCTGGAAGAGGACGAATTTTTTTTTTAAAGGAGTCTGTCAGTGGGTGTAATGGTTATGCCTCAGGAGGTCTTGTCTCTATCATTTGCTTTTTCTGTTCCAGTGAAGTATGTTGTCAAGCAAACTTCTTTGAAGATGAAATTCTTAGGACTGAAACTACAACTCTTGTCTGCGTTTTCAGTCTGCCAGCCTACCCTGAAGATTTTGGACTTGCCAAGCCTCCATAATCACAGAAGCCAGTTCCTTAAAGTAAGTCTTTCTCCCTGTATACACAAATAGAAATTTGTTCTATTTCTCGGTAGAACCCTAATATACCCTCCTTTCCTAAAACACCTTTTCCCTGAAGCTGCCTTGCATCTAAACTCACATGCCCCTCCTCTACAAAGTCAACTCTACTATCCTCTCTCCTTCTGCTGGCTGCTCTTACAGTCTGCATAAGGAGATGTTTGAAATAGTGGGATTTCTGCGCTGTGAAACAAGGACCTTATCTATTTCATTGTTACATTTCCAAAATATGTCTAGCACAATAACTGGAATATTGTGGGTACTTGAGCTTATTCATTTGAAATGTCAAATCCTTTCTCTAAGTAAGGCTGAAAAACAACTGAGAAAAATGCAACAATAAACATTTCCTTTGATATTTCTGTACTAAGATGTTTGAATTTGAACTCTGTTTATTAAAAACATTCTTGCTGGGTAATTTAGTCCTCTTTTCTCTTAAAAATTGTTTTTCAGAGTTGCAATAAAAGAGCAACCCAAATGCATAACAAGATCAAAGAAATCATTCCCCACATCCCAGTAGTGATGAACAGACATGTGGTGAGTGGCTGGTGGACACTGTTCTATGTTACTACAAGTTTAACCCCTTTGTTTCTGTCCATGGTACCTAGAATGTCCTTATAAAATTAGAACATTAGGAAAATTTTGAATTAATTATTAAACTAGATTTTTTTAAGTCAATAAGAAAAAAAAAGCAACAGGGTCAGAGAAGGAGTATTACTGCTGTTAGTGAAAAACAGTTATATCAGTTGAAATTTTGACCTTTAGGCTGAAAATGAGAAAGTGGGTTTTAAAACAGGAACATATTCTTAGGGAATAAGAAGGAGCTGGAGCTTTTAAAAACTCAGTGGGAATTTACCACTGATTTTTTAAAAAAAATTTTAGCAACACTCAGGGCACTCTAAATTGAAAAGAGAAAAAACATTATCCATAATAACAAAAACACATAAATCAAACCACTTCTGCTTTTATATTTGTCTTATTTCTACAGTCCTTGACCATTTAGATTTATAATTTTTCCAACAATGTATTATAAAATCTTTCAAACAAATCACTCTATCCATCTTATTTTTGTTTTAAATACATTTCAAAGAAAGTTGCAGACATCAGTATACTTCACTACAACCAAATGGGATTTGTTCCAGGTATGCCAGGCTAGTTCAACATTCAAAAAAATCAAATAATGTAATATATCACATCAACATATTAAAGAAGAAAAATCATATAATCATATCAATAGATGCTGAAAAACATTTGACAAATTCAACATCCGTTCATGATCGAAGCTCTCAGCAAACTAGGAATGCAGAGGAACTTCCTTAACTTGATAAAGAACATCTATAAAAGAAAAACCTATAGTGAGGACCATACTTAGTGATGGGAAACTAAATGCTTTCCCCCTAAAATTGGGAACAAGGATGTCTCCTTTCCTATTTAACATCATACTGGAAGTCCTAGCTAATGCAATGAGACAAGAAAATAAATAAAGTATACAGAATGGAAAGAAAGAAATGAAACAGTCTTTGTTTCCAGATGGCATGAATGTCTATGTAGAAAATACCAAAGAATCAATCAAAAAAACTGCTGGAACTAATAAGCAATTACAGCCAAGTTGCAGGATACAAGATTACTTTCCTATATTCCAGCAATGAACAATTGGAATTTGAAGTTATAAAAACAACACTATTTACATTAGCCTCAAAAAAAATTTTTAAGAGATACTTAGGTAAAAATTTAACAAAGTATATACAGGATCTATATGACAGAAACTACAAAATGCTGGTGAAAGAAATAAAAGAATATCTAAATAAATGGAGAGACAGTCCATGTTCGTGGATAGGAAGACTCAATATCACCAAGATGTTAGTTCTCAACTTAATTTATGGATTCCACACATTCTCAGTCAAAATCCTGGAAAGTTATTTTGTAGATATCAACAAACTGATTCAAAAGTTTATATGGAAAGGCAAAAGACCCATAAGAGCCAATACGACACTGAAGAGGAACAAAGTCAGGGGACTGACATTACCTGGATGAAGACAGTGAGGTATTCGTGAAATAATAGATAAACACATCAGTAGAACAGAATAGAGAGTCCAGAAATAGATCCACACAAATATAGTAACTGATCTTTGACATGGGAACAAAAGCAATTCAGCGGAGAAAGGATAATCTTTTCAACAAGTGATGCTGGAACTACTGGACATCCACATGCAAATCATCATCATCATCATCATCATCATCATCATCATCATCATCATCATCATATAGCCACAGACCTTACACTCATCCCAAAATTAATTCAAAATGGATTATATATGTAAAAATGCAAAATTATGAAATTTCTAGAAGATAAAAAGGAGAAAATCTAGGTGACCTTCGGTTTGGTGATGAGTTTTAGATACAACATCAAAAGTGTGATCAGTGAAAGGAAAACTTGATAAGTTGGATTCCATTAAAATTTAAAACATCTGCTCTGTGAAGGACACCATTAAGAGAATGAAACGACAAGCCACAAACTGGGAGAAAATATTTGCAAAACACATCTGATAAAGGGCTTGTATCCAAAATATACAAAGAACTCTTAAAACTCAATAATAACGAGACAACCAATTAAAACATGGGCAAACAATTTGGACAGACATCTCACCAAAGAATACATACAGATGTCAGATAAGCATATGAAAAGATGCTCAATATCATATATCCTTAGAAAATTACAAGTTAAGGAATACCCTGGCGGTCTGGTGGTTAGGACTCGGAACTTTCACTGCCATGGACCGGGGTTCGATCCCTGGTCAGGGAACTAAGATCCTGCAAGTTGCATGGCGCAGCTAAAAAAAAAAGAAAGAAAATTACAAGTTAAAATAACCACTACACACCTATTAGAATGGCTAAAACCCAAAACACTGACAACAACAAATGCTGGTGAGGATGCAGAGCAACAGGAACTCTCGGTCATTGCTGGTGGGAATGCAAAATGTTGTAGCTACCTTGGGAGAGAGTTTGGCAATTTTTTACAGAGATAAACATAGGCTCCATAAATCCAGTCATGTTGCTCCTAGGAATTTACATAAATGAGTTGAAAACATCTGTCCACCCAAAAATCTGCACGTGAATGTTTATAGCAGCTTTATTCATGATTGCCGAAACTTGAAAGCAACCAAGATGTCCTTCAGTAGGTGAATGGATAAACAAACTGTTATACATCCAAACAATGGAATATTATTCAACAATAAAAAGAAATGATCTATTAAACCATGAAAAGACACAAAGAAACCTTTAGTGCATATTGCTTTATGAAAGAAACCAATTTGAAAAGGCTATGTATGGTATGTTATGGACTGATTGTGTCCCCCCAAAATTCAAATGTTGGAGCTCTAACCCCCAATTTGACTGTATTTGGAGATAGGGCATTTGGGGAGGTAATTAAGGTTAAATGAAGTCATAAGTGTGGGGCCCTAATTGTATAGGACTGGTGTCCTTAAAAGAGAGGAAAAGACACCAGCACTCTCTCTCTTTCTCCGCCCACACACAGACAAGAGGCCATGTGAGGACACAGCAAGATGGAGACCATCAACAAGCCAGGAGGAGAGATCTCACCAAACACCAACCCTGATGGCACCTTGATATTGGCCTTCTGGCCCCCTGAACTGTGAGAAAAAAATCTGCTGTTTAAGCCACCCAGTTTGTGTTATCTTCTTATGGCAACCGAACATAGAAATACACAGTATGATTCCAAATATCAGCTATCTGAAATAGGCAAGACTATAGAGACAATAAAAAGACCAGTGGTTGCCAGAGGTTCAGGAAAAGGGAGGGAGATTTGAATAGGTAGAGTTCAGGGCATTTCTGGGACTGTGAAACTATCCTATGTGATACTGTAATGATGGATACATGAGCTTATTCATTTGTCAAAACCCGTGGAACATACAGCACAGAGAATGAGCCCCAATGTAAACTATGGACTTTAATAATAATGTATCAATATTGGTTCACCAATGTTAACAAATGCACCACACTAATGCAAGATGTTAATAATGGGTGAGACTCTATGCATGAGTTATTAATACTTTTTCCGCACTTTTTCTATAAACCTACTCTAAAAAATAAAGTTTATTAAGACTTTTAAAAATTAATATTCTAAATGTTAAAAATTAACATCATGGATAACTACCAGTTTTTTCTTCACAATTACGTGTACTTTAATATAATACCTATATTATCCAGTTGTCTGTCATGTTCTTGAAAGTATTTTTCTGGTTTGCTGTTGACATTTTAAAGTTAAGGGTTTTGTTTGTTTGTTTGTTTGTTTGTTTTACAGAATACTAGCCCCAGGTCAACTAAGAATGTAGCATATTTGTGACCTAAAGATGACAAGGTTGGTCCACTTTTTTTTTTTTTTTTTAAAAGATTTATTGATTTATTGATTGATTGATTGATTGATTGCTATGTTGGGTCTTCGTTTCTGTGCTAGGGCTTTCTCTAGTTGCGGCAAGCGAGGGCCACTCTTCATCGCGGTGCGCGGGCCTCTCACTATCGCGGCCTCTCTTGTTGCGGAGCACAGGCTCCAGACGCACAGGCTCAGTAGTTGTGGCTCACGGGCCCAGTTGCTCCACGGCATGTGGGATCCTCCCAGACCAGGGCTCGAACCCGTGTCCCCTGCACTAGCAGGCAGACTCCCAACCACTGCGCCACCAGGGAAGCCCCAGTCCACTTTTTAAAGAAAAATAACGTTCACCTCGAATACTTGAAAACACTGCATATTTAGTTATTTTCACATTTGCCATTAGTCTACCATGTGAAGAAGGTAAAGATGAGGAGAGAAGTCAGAGTCGTCCAGATCCCCTTAGAAAGTAGTTGCACTTCACCAAGATGGGGCAAGCCTGCCTGCCAGCTAGGACCTTGCTTGAAGTGATGGTGGTTGCCGGGAACCATATATGCCCCAAATCTCATACACCCCTTTTTCCAGAGACATTAAAGAAGGATTCTGAATTTGTTCGTATTGAGTATCTACAAAACCTAAAGCATACATTATCCCTTCTAAGTAAATTCTCAGGACCACTCACCTTTTACTGCCCCCCCTCCCCTCCTACTCTTCTTCCTCTATTTTTTATCCCTGGTCCTATGTTCCTATGTTCCAGCTTTCAACATCTGCGCTGCTCTCTCCACTTCCTTTCTTCTTCCTTCTGGTACATTCTGTATCATTTTCTCCAATATGTCTTCCAGTTTATTTTATATCATTTATTGTTAAAACCACCTATTAATGTTTTGTTTTTTTAAATTCTTTTATTTCAGAGAATTTCAAAGTTCTCCAAACATACACATATACAAAATAGACAGAAGAGTAAAATGAATGCTCATGGCCCCGTTGCCCTGCTTCAATAATTGTCTTTTTTCATTTATACTCCCATATTTTCTCTACAACTAAGTATTATTTGAAGCAAATCTGATAATCTTTTTTCAAGACTGCTTTTATTTATTTATTTTTATAATTTTTATTAGAGTATAGTTGATTTACAATGTTGTGTTAGTTTCAGGTGTACAACAAAGTGAATCAGTTTTATATATATATATATATATATATATATATCTCCACTTTTTTTTAGATTCGTTTCCCATATATGCCATTACAGAGTATTGAGTAGAGTTCCCTGTGCTATACAGTAGGTCCTTATTACTTACTTATTTTGTATATAGTAGGGTGTATATGTCAATCCCAATCTCCCAGTTTATCCCTCTCCCCACTTACCCCCTAGTAACCATAAATTTGTTTTCTACATCAGTAACTCTATTTCTGTTTTGCAGATAAGTTCATTTGTACCCTTTTTTTAGATTCCACATATAAGCGATACCATATGATATTTGTCTTTTTCTGACTTACTTCACTCAGTATGACTCTAAGTCCATCCATGTTACTGCAAATGGCATTATTTCATTTTTTATGGCTGTGTAATATTCCATTGTATATATGTAACACATCTTCTTTATCCCTTCATCCATTGATGGACATTTAGGTTGCTTCCATGTCCTGGCTATTGTAAATCGTGCTGCAATGAACATTGTGGTTCATGTCTCTTTTTGAATTATGGTTTTCTCTGGGTATATACCCAGTAGTGGGATTGCTGGATCATATGGTAGCTCTATATTTAGTTTTTTAAGGAACCTCCATACTGTTCTCCATAGTGGCTATACCAGTTTACATACCCACCAACAGTGTAGGAGGGTTGGCTTTTCTGCCCACGGTATCACCTCACACCAGTCAGAATGGCCATCATCAAAAAAATCTACAAACAGTAAATGCTGGAGAGGGTGTCAGGACTGCTTTTAAACACATGGCTATCTCTCCTTGATAGGCATTCCCTGGCCCCTGCTTGTTTGTTCATCCTCTAGGAGATTCTATCAGAGCCTCAGGGTATAGTGAGAAAAGATCGGGAAAGTGTAGCATACCGGGGCAGAGAGAAGAAGCTGACACCAGAGGTCTCAAAGCTATTGCCTCTCCTGGGAGTCATGTGGCACAGTGACGAGTTTGTAATTGGAGTGTAGTAGTGACCTCTGTCATATGTCACCTCTTTTATTCTGCTCCTGGGGCCACTCCTCTGGGCCCATGGCTTGTGGCTCAAGAAATTGACGCTCTGAGTCTCTTTATTGTATTTGTGTTGAAGTACTTTCAAGACAGACCTCAAATAATTCCTTCAGACACATTTCTGAGGAATATGAGCTCACAAGGAAACAAGGCATGTGAGCAAGATCCAGGAGACCCAGACCCACAGAGATTGCAGACACTGGAATTATTGGACATAACATTTTAAATAAGTTTGTTTACTATGTTTAAAGGAATAAAAGAGGGCATTGAAAATATGTGTAAGGATCAAGAGATTCATTTTTAAAAGACCAAGCAGATTTGAAAAAAGAACCAAATAGAATTTTTTTTGAAATGAGACTGCGATAACTGAAATTAAAAACTCAATGGATATTGTCATGGATGAGGTAGTCATGCCAGAAACATTGAACCTAGATGTGATTAAACCTCTAATTCCAACTATCAGTTTACAGGTGTGAGAGGAACTAAACCACAGTTAAGCAATTGGCAAAATCCAAATTGTAGAAAATTCCACAGGACAAACAACTCATTAAAAAAAAAAAATAGATTGCAAGGAAAAGAAAATATGGAGGAGAACCTATTGATTCAATAGCAACATAAAAGACATATTTACCAGTTGCAATATTCATAGTTTGCTTGATTCAAACATCTTGTAAAAAATATGACATTTAGGATACAATTGGAAATTTAAATAGTTACTGGATGTTGAGCCTACCCATGGATAATAAGCAGTTATTGTTAATTCGGGGTGTGATCATGGTATAGTGACTTTGTGTAAAAACACAAGTTGCTATCTTTTATAGATACATACTGAAATACTTATGGGTTTCTGTTTTACTTGCATTGTGAACAGAGAATTAGCATGATCAGTCATTCTGGTTCAGCTAAGACTCTCCCAGTTTTAGCACTTAACTCCTTAGTCCCAGGCAAACCGGGATGATTGGTCACTCTAGTCTAATGTCAGTTCTTTAAAATTGGTTGAGTTATCAAATTATGATTAGATTATCCCTGTTAATTATTTTGTCTCTTTGGATATTCTTGAAATGAGTTAAAATCTGACACTTGTAATGCGATTTTTTGGCGATTTTATCATTATAATTCTGTTAAGTTTTACTACACGTATTTTGAGGCTCTATTTAAGATACATAGAAGTTTATAAATGTTCTATCTTCTTGAATCCTTTAATTTCCTTATAGTCCTCTTTTCATCCCTATTAATGCATTTAATTATAAATTTTATCTTATTATATTAGTATTGCTAAATCAGCTGTCTTTGGTTAGTACTTGCTGGGTATATCTATTTCCATACTTTTATTTTCAACATTTCTGAGTGATTTTTTGGTAATTTTGTCTCCTATATGTAGCATATACCAAGATTTCATTTAATTTTAATTTTTTTATTGAAGTACAGTTGACTTACAATGTTGTGTTAATTTCTGCTGTACAGCAAAGTGATTCAGTTATATATATATATATATATATATATATATATATATATATATATAGTCTTTTTCAAATTCTTTTCCATTATGGTTTATTACAGGACATTGAATATAGTTCCCTGTGCTATACAGTAGGATCTTGTTGTTTATCTATTTTATGTGTAGTAGTTTGTATCTGCTAATCCCAAACTCCTAATTTATCCCTCCTCCACCGCCTTTCCCCTTTAGTAACCATAAATTTGTTTTCTATGTCTGTGAGTCTGTTTCTGTTTCATAGAAAAGTTCATTTGTATCATATTTTAGATTCCACATATAAGTGATATCACATGGTATTTGTCTTTCTCTTTCTGATTTACTTCACTTAGTATGATAAGTGAAGTAAACCATCCATGTTGCTGCAAATGGCATTATTTCCTTCCTTTTTATGGCTGAGTAATATTCCATTGTATAGATGTACCACATCTTCATCCACTCATCTGTTGATGGATATTTAGGTCGTTTCCATGTCTTGGCTGTTGTAAATAGTGCTTCTGTGAACACTGGAGTGCATGTATCTTTTCGAATTATAGTTTTGTCTGGATTTATGCCCAGGAGTGGGATTGCAGGATCATATGGCAACTCTATTTTTAGTTCTTTAAGGAACCTCCATACTGTTTTCCATAGTGGCTGCACCAATTTGCATTCCCACCAACAGTGTAAGAGGGTTCCCTTTTCTCCATACCCTCTCCAGCATTTATTTGTAGACTTTTTAACGATGGTCACTCTGACCAGTTTGAAGTGATACCGCATTGTAGTTTTGATTTGCATTTCTTTAATAATTACCAATGCTGAGCATCTTTTCATGTGCCTACTGGCCATCTGTATGTCTTCTTTGGAGAAATGAAGATTTATTTTTTTAAATCGATATGATAATCTCTGTCTTTTGATAGGTGAAGATAGTTCATTGAAATATATTAGAATTTTTCTTATTTCTGCTATCTTAGTTTGGGTTTTCTGTTTAACCTCCTCTTTATCTATTTCCTTTTTCCTCTTCCTGTGTTCTCATTAGATGATAAACTTTTCAATATACCCTTTACATCCTCAGAGATTTTGTAAAATAAGGATTGTTTTTCTATTATGATTTTTGGTTTTAATTTTTAGTAGTTACCTTGAGCACAGCATGCCTTTGGCTTCAGCAGGACTCTCACTTTTAAATGTCCTGCTTCTTTTCTGGTTCTTGGAAATGTTTATATTCTATTGAGCCTGATTATGTCTTTGTCAGCCTCTCTTATTTGCGTTTTACATAAATTTCTGTATAGAAATCATTGCTATCTTTAAGAAGTAAATATTGACCTTCAAAGCATGAACTTATTATTAACAACCTTGAGCGGAATTCAGCCATTCAAGCTACTCATTTCTTACATACAAGTTAAAGATCCTTTATTTTTCTTTCTCTTTTTGTATTTTAGATAACGCATTGTCAAAATTTTACAAATTTATACAGTTTATAGAATATTTTTAACATATCACATATTCAAAATGCAAAGTTACTTATTAAGGTATAATTTGTACAGAGTAAAATACACAAATCTTAAAAACACAACTTGATAAAACTTTACATATTTATAAGTCTGTGTAACCACCACTAATCAAGATGTAGAACATGTCTGTCTCCCTAAAAAAGTTCCTGTGGTACCTTCCCAGACAAAATCAACCTCTGAGGTAGCCATTATGCTAACTTCTATCACTGTGGAAAAGCTTTGCCTATCCTAAAACTTCATATAAATGGAATCCTGCACTATATACTCCTTTGTATCTAGCTTCTTTTGCTCTCAATATCTTTTTCAGTTTCATCCTTATTGTTGTATATATCAGTACATTCTTTTTTTATTGTTGTGTAGCATTCCCTTGTATTAACATACCATGACTTATTCATTTGTTCCTCTTATGATGAATACTTGGATGGTTCCTAATTTTTGACTATTATAAATTAATATGCTATGAAGAGTCTAGCATAAGTCTTTTTGTGGACGTAGCTGTGCCATAGAAAAGACACTTGTTTAACTTTGAATAGAAACAGCCAAAGAGCAACATATGAGAGTCTCAATTACTCCACATCTTGCCAACACTAGAAACTGTCAGTCTTTAATTGTAGAGTTACAGAGGGTGTGTAGAAGTATCTCTTGTTTTTAATTTGCATTTCCCTGATAAGTAATGCTGTTGAATAATTTTCTTGTGCTCGTTGACTATTTAGATATTTTATTTTGTAAATTATCTCCTAAATCTTTTGCCTTTTTAAAAATTAGGTTGTTTGCCCTATTATTATTGAACTGTAAGAGTCCTTCATGTATTCTGGATACAAATTCTTTGTCAGATATATGTTTTTCCAGGCTCTGGAGTGCCTTTTCACTTCCTAAAGAGTATCTTTTGATAAGCAGATTTTTAGATTTTGATGACGACCAATTTATCAATTAAAAATTTTTATGGTTAGTGCTGTTTGTTCCCTGTTTTAAAAATCTTTGTCTATCTCAAGGTAGCTTTAGCTTTCAAATTTACACTTGATCTACCCAGAATTGATTTTTGTGTATGGTGAGAGATAGCATCAAATATTATTTTTTTTCTATTTGAATATCCAGTTGCTCTAGCAGCATTTATTAATAAGACCATCCTTCCTCTTTGAAATGCATGAGTGTCATTGTTGTAAATCAAGTGACCAAATATATATGTGTTTATTTCTGAACTCTCTCTTTAGTTCTATCAATCTGTTTGTCTATCTTTTTGCCAATACCTCACTATCTTAATTACCAAGCCTTAGAGTAAGTTTAAAATCTGTTAGTATAGGTCTTCCAACTTGGTTCCTTTTTTCTTTTTTTTAAAAATAATTTTGGCTAGTCTATGCCCTTTGCATTTCCCAATAAATTATAGATCAGATGATTGATCTCTATGCACAAAAAATTAAGCCTTCTTGGATTTTCATTGGAATAGCATTAAATTTATAGATCAATTTAGGGATAATTGATATCTTAATAATATCAAGCCTGTGGTATACCTCTCCATTTATTTAGGTCTTCTTTAATTTTTCAGAGCACTCTTTGATAGTTTTTAGCATGTACATCTTGCACACTTTTTGTTAATTTACTTTCCTTTTCTAGTTTCTTGAAGTGGAAGCTTACCTCCTTGATTTGAAAACTTTCTTCTTTTCCAGCATATGCGTTTAAACATATAAATTTCTTACTAAGCATTGCTTTACTTACGTCTCAAATTTTTGCTAATTTGTGTTATTATTATTTGTTCAAAATAGTTTCTAATTTACCTTGTGATTTCTTCTTTGACCAATAGATAATTTAGAAATTGTTGCTTAATTTCCAAATATTCGGACGATTTCTAATTATTTTTTGTTACTGATTTCTAATTTAATTCCATTGTCTTTGCAAAACATATTTTGTATGACTTTGATCCTTTGAAATTTATTGAGACTTGCTTTATAGCCCAGAATATGGTCTATTTTTGTGAATGATCTATTGCACTTAAATAGTATGTGTTCTTTTTTTCTTTTGCATGGTTGTTGGCTACAATATTCTTTAAATGCTTTATTAATGTCTGATTAGGTCAGATTATTCATCTTATATATGGTGACTGATTTTTGTCTGCCTGTTCTATCAATTACAGAGAGATATTTTCTCAAATATCCATTTCTAATTATGGATTTATCTATTTATCATTTTATTTCTGTCAATTTTTACTTCCTATTTTGAATGTATGCTATCAGGCATATACACATTAAGGAATATTATATCTTCCTATTGAATTGACCCTTTTATCATTATTAAACACCCCTCTTTTTACCTGGGAATACCTTCTGCCTTAAAGTCTACTTTGTCTGATATTATAGCCAGAGCTATAATTTTTATAAATATAAACTTAATTTTTAACCTTTTTGTGGTTAGTGTTTACATCTAATATGATATTCATGTTTCTAATACTTTACTTTCAACTGTTCTGTGTCCTAATATTTAAAGTTTGTGTCTTATAAGAATATTCTTGGGTCTGTTTTTTAGTCAGTCTAATAATATCTGTCTTTTAGTTGGGATGTTTAGTCCTTTCACATTTAATGTAATTACTGACATGGATTTAAGTCTGTCATCTCAGTATTTGTTTTCTATTTGTCCCATACACTTTTGCTCTTCCTTTAATAGATTTTTTTTGGATTAATCAAAATTTTCCCTCCTATTTTATCTACCTTCTTATACTAACTGGAGATGTTTTGATGATGTAGGGAATAAATTACTAACTCAAAAACCTTGTGCACCAAAATTCACATAGTCACAGTTCTTACCTTTATATTTTTACATTGTGGTTATTATTTTTTTTCTATGTGAAATGATTTGGTCTCCTATTACAAGGTATATGTGGGTGGTGCATATGTGTAGGGGTGTGTGTGTGTAGAGGTATGTGTTATGCATATTTGAATATGTTGCATATGTATGTGTACAAACATGTATGCTTGCACATGTGTCTGCATGTATAGTGTGCCGTGTGTGTGTTGCCTTTAAATCCTAAATATCTAGGTGATGAATTTTAAGAGCACATTTCATAATTTAATGATATCACTTCATTAATTTCTGACTACAATGAAGTAATTCATTAAATGACAACAGACTGGTGTATCAGAATAAATGGTTCTGCCAAGCTGTTTTAGCTTGTAAGCCAGAATTTAACTCAAGTATTTGAAGAAAAAAGTTGTGCATTCATAAAATCTCTCAAGGGGCCGATATGAATGATGTCCTAATTTAATTCAGTAGGTATTTCCATAAAATCATACAATAAAATTCATGAAACATAATAAGATATCATGTCAGACACTTCTAGCATTGGAGAAACATATGCTGTATTGGTTTCATGTCAGCTTTCTTTTTTTGACTGATTTCTTAAGGAAATACCTTCCTCTCCCTCTGGTAATATGCTTGAAATTTGTTTGGAAAGCTTCAGGGGAAGGGAGGTTTGGGGCAGACTGCCTAGAGAACTTATTTCCCTTGGTGATTGATATGATCCAGGCTTACAGCATGCAGGTATGATGCAAGTCTGTGCATGTGTGGAGATTATATTTAACCAAGGGTTTTCTTGGTGAAGGGGTAAAACTGAACTCTGGGAAATTTTAAGAAATAATTCTGTGAGGTATAATTGTAACTAAGTTCTCTTTGATGTGGCTAAGTTCTTCTCTATTAGCAGTAATTATATTAATTTCTTTTACCTTGATTTCGGTACTGTGAGAAAGACAAAAAACCGAAGTCATCTATTACATGAATTCACACTTTTTAAGCACTTGTAATCCTGCCAGGCACCATGGGTAATCTAAAATGAAAAAGTCTGGATTACTGCTTAAGGAAGACACAGTCAAGTAGAGGGAGCTACAATATGAACACAAATAACCATAGGATAAGGTAGAAAGTGACATGCACGTTAAATTTGAAAAACAGAGGCTGGGATTGATCAAAGAATGCCTCATGAAGGAGGGGACATTTGAGTTGGGCCCTAAAAAATGGGTAGAAATTTGATAGCCATTGATGAAGTGAACGGTGTTTTTAGGGGCAGACACATAGTCAAATGTACAGGGATGGGTTTAGAGGAAAAGGAACAATTCTGTTTTGTTGGTATATAAAGTACATAGGAAAGCAGTAATAGATAATTCAGGAAAGATAAGATAGACTATGCCGAGGAGGGTGTTAAAGGTTATTATCATTATTACTAAACAATTAACTTTTTATTATTCCCCTCACTATGTGTTAAAAATAGAACCAGCTGCTGTGTAGACACGCAGAAGGAAACATGGTCTCTATGTGGATAGAAAATAAAATACAGTTCAGTTCCCCCAATTTTGAATTGTCTCCACTCTTTTCAACATTACAAACATTCTGGTTATTAAAATGCTTTGTTTATATTAATATTTACTTGTGTTTATATTTAATTATATTAAATTTATACTTACTATCATTTATATTGGCATTAACTGGAAAGCTGGTTCAAATAGCAAAATAGTTTTCCATTGACCTGCTGCTCATGGCCACTTTCATCAGTACCACCTGCCTATAGTCCCTGTTACTTATTGAGCTTTTGTCGGCCAAGGGCATAGAGATTTCCAGAACGTTTGTTCTCTTTCCTTAAATTTTAAGCATGCAGAACTTCAAATATACTAGCCAATCTTTAACATTAAACATCTAGGATATGTATGACCACTACTTAATAATTCCCCTGACACTGACCTTCTATTCTATGTTCTCCCTAGTTCTAGTCTGTGGTAGGTGGAATATAGAATCTCATTTTTTAAATTTACATTTATTTACCAATTACCAAGAAGACTGAACATCTTTTCCTGTATTTATTTTACATTCAAGTTTCTTATTCCATGAAATGACCCTCTGTCCTGCCCTTTGATCTCTCTATTAAAACATTTGTCTTTTTTGTTTGTTTGTTTTGTTACCTTTTTTATATTTTTAGAATTTTATTTATATTTTTATACAGCAGGTTCTTATTAGTTATCCATTTTATACATATTATTGTATATATGTCAATCCCAATCTCCCAGTTCATCACACAACCACCGCTCCCCTGCCCCACCACTTTCCCCCCTTGGCATCCATACGTTTCTTCTCTATATCTGTGTCTCTATTTCTCCCCTGCAAACCGGTTCATCTGTACCATTTGTCTAGGTTTCACATATATGTGTTCATATACGATATTTGTTTTTCTCTTTCTAACTTACTTCTCTCTGTGTGACAGACTCTAGGTCCATCCACCTCGCTACAAATAAATCAATTTCGTTCCTTTTTATGGCTGAGTAATATTCCATTGTATATATGTGCCACATCTTCTTTATCCATTCATCTGTTGATGGACACTTAGGTTGCTTCCATGTCCTGGCTATTGTAAATAGAGCTGCAGTGAACATTGTGGTATATGACTCTTTTTGAATTATGGTTTTCTCAGGGTATATGCCCAGTAGTGGGATTGCTGGGTCATATGGTAGTTCTATTATTAGTTTTTTAAGGAACCACCATACTGTTCTCCATAGTGGCTGTATCAATTTACATTCCCACCAACAGTGCAAGAGTGTTCCCTTTTCTCCACACCCTCTCCAGCATTTATTGTTTCTAGATTTTTTGATGATGGCCATTCTGACTGGTGTGAAGTGATACCTCATTGTAGTTTTGACTTGCATTTCGCTAATAACTAGTGATGTTTAGCAGCTTTTCATGTGCTTCTTGGCCATCTCTATGTCTTCTTTGGAGAAATGTCTATTTAGCTCTTCTGCCCATTTTTGGATTGGGTTGTTTGTTTTTTTAATATTGAGCTGCATGAGCTGTTTATATATTTTGGAAATTAATCCTTTGTCCATTGATTCGTTTGCAAATATTTTCTCCCATTCTGAGGGTTGTCTTTTTGTCTTGTTTGTAGTTGCCTTTGCTGTGCAAAAGCTTTTAAGTTTCATTAGGTCGCATTTGTTTATTTTTGTTTTTATTTCCATTACACTAGGAAGTGGATCAGAAAAGTTCTTGCTGTGATTTATGTCAAAGAGTGTTCTTCCTATGTTTTCCTCTAAGAGTTTTATAGTGTCTTACATTTAGGTCTTTAATCCATTTTGAGTTTATTTTGGTGTATGGTGTTAGGGAGTGTTCTAATTTCATTCTTTTACATGTAGCTGTCCAGTTTTCCCAGCACCATTTATTGAAGAGACTGTCTTTTCTCCATTGTATATCCTTACCATCTTTGTCATAGATTAGTTGACAATAGGTGCATGGGTTTATCTCTGGGCTTTCTATCCTGTTCCATTGATCTATATTTCTGTTTTTGTGCCAGTACCACATTGTCTTGATTACTATAGCTTTGTAGTATAGTCTGAAGTCAGAGAACCTGATTCCTCCAGTTGGGTTTTTTTCCCTCAAGACTGCATTGGCTATTCGGGGTCTTTTGTGTCTCCATACAAATTTTAAGATTTTTTCTTCTAGTTATGTAAAAAATGTCATTGGTAACTTGATAGGGATTGCATTGAATCTGTGGATTGCTTTGGGTAGTATAGTCATTTTCACAATATTGATTCTTCCAATCCAAGAACATGGTATATCTCTCCATCTGTTGGTATCATCTTTAATTTCTTTCATCAGTGTCTTATAGTTTTCTGCATACATGTCTTTTGTCTCCCTAGGTAGGTTTATTCCTAGATATTTTATTCTTTTTGTTGCAGTGGTAAATGGGAGTGTTTCCTTAATTTCTCTTTCAGATTTTTCATCATTAGTGTATAGGAATGCAAGAGATTTCTGTGCATTAATTTTGTATCCTGAAACTTTACCAAATTCATTGATTAGCTCTAGTAGTTTTCTGGTGGCATGTTTAGGATTCTCTATTTGTACTATCATGTCATCTGCAAACAGTGACAGTTTTACTTCTTCTTTTCCAATTTATATTCCTTTTATTTCTTTTTCTTCTCTGATTGTCATGGCTGGGACTTCCAAAACTATGTTGAATAATAGTGGTGAGAGTGGACATCCTTGTCTCGTTCCTGATCTTAGAGGAAATGCTTTCAGTTTTTCACCATTGAGAATGATGTTTGCTGTGGGCTTGTCATATATGGCCTTTATTATGTTGAGATAGGTTCCCTCTATGCCCACTTTCTGGAGAGTTTTTATCATAAATGGATGTTGAATTTTGTCAAAAGCTTTTTCTGCATCTATTGAGATGAACATATAGTTTTTCTTCTTCAATTTGTTAATATGGCGTATCACACTGGTTAATTTGCGTATATTGAAGAATCCTTGCATCCCTGGGATAAATCCCACTTGATCATGGTGCATTACCCTTTTAATATGTTGTTGGATTCTGTTTGCTAGTATTTTGTTGAGGATTTTTGCCTCTATATTCATGAGTGATATTGGTCTGTGATTTTCTTTTTTTGTAGTACCTTTGTCTGGTTTTGGTATCAGGGTGATGGTGGCCTCATAGAATGCGTTTGGGAGTGTTCATTCCTCTGCAATTGTTTGGAAGAGTTTGAGAAGGATGGGTGTTAGCTCTTCCCTAAATGTTTGATAGAATTCACCTGTGAAGCCATCTGGTCCTGGACTTTTGTTTGTTGGAAGATTTTTAATCACAGTTTCAATTTCATTACTTGTGATTGGTCTGTTCATATTTTCTATTTCTTCCTGGGTCAGGCTTGGAAGGTTATACCTTTCTAAGAATTTGTCCATTTCTTCCAGATTGTCCATTTTATTGGCATAGAGTTGCTTGTAGTAGTCTCTTAGGATGCTTTGTATTTCTGCGGTGTCTGTTGTAACTTCTCCTTTTTCATTTCTAATTTTATAGATTTGAGTCCTCTCCCTCTTCTTCTTGATGAGTCTGGCTAATGGTTTATCAATTTTGTTTATCTTCTCAAAGAACCAGCTTTTAGTTTTATTGATCTTTGCTATTGTTTTCTTTGTTTCTATTTCATTTATTTCTCCTCTGATCTTTATGATTTCTTTCCTTCTGCTAACATTGGGTTTTGTTTGTTCTTCTTTCTCTAGTTCCTTTAGGTGTAAGGTTAGATTGTTTATTTGAGATTTTTCTTGTTTCTTGATGTAGGCTTGTATTGCTATCAACTTCCCTCTTAGAACTGCTTTTGCTGCGTCCCATAGGTTTTGGGTCATTGTGTTTTCATAACCATTTGTCTGTAGGTATATTTTGATTTCATCTTTGATTTCTTCCGTGATCTCTTGGTTATTTAGTAATGTATTGTTTAGCCTCCATGTGTTTGTGGTTTTTACATTTTTTTTCCCTGTAATTGATTTCTAATCTCATAGCATTGTGTCAGAAAAGATGCTTGATATGATTTCAATTTTCTTAAATTTACTGAGGCTTGATTTGTGATCCAAGATGTGATCTATCCTGGAGAATGTTCCATGTGCACTTGAGAAGAAAGTGTAATCTGCTGTTTTTGGATGGAATGTCCTATAAATATCAATTAAATCTATTTGGTCTATTGTGTCATTTAAAGCTTGTGTGTCCTTATTAATTTTCTGTTGGGATGATCTGTCCATTGATATAAGTGAGGTGTTAAAGTCCCCTCTATTTTTGTGTTACTGTTGATTTCCTCTTTTATAGCTGTTAGCAGTTGCCTTATGTATTGAGGTGCTCCTATGTTGGGTGCATATATATTTATAATTGTTATATCTTCTTCTTGGATTGATCCCTTGATCATTATGTAGTGTCCTTCCTTGTCTCTTGTAACATTCTTTATTTTAAAGTGTATTTTATCTGATATGAGTATTGCTACTCCAGCTTCCTTTTGATTTCCATTTGCATGGAATATCTTTTTCCATCCCCTCACTTTCAGTCTGTTTGTTTCCCTAGGTCTGAAGTGGGTCTCTTGTAGACAGCATATATATGGTTCTTGTTTTTGTATCTGTTCAGCGAGCCTGTGTCTTTTGGTTGGAGCATTTAACCCATTCATGTTTAAGGTAATTATCAATATGTATGTTCCTATGACCATCTTCTTAATTGTTTTGGGTTTGTTTTTGTAGGTCCTTTTCTTCTCTTGTGTTTCCCACTTATAGAAGTTCCTTTAGCATTTGTTGTAGAGCTGGTTTGGTGGTGCTGAATTCTCTTAGCTTTTGCTTGTCTGTAAAGCTTTTGATTTCTCCATCGAATCTGAATGAGATCCTTGCCAGGTAGAGTAATCTTGGTTGTAGGTTCTTCCCTTTCATCACTTTAAGTATATCATGCCACTCTCTTCTGACTTGTAGAGTTTCTGCTGAGAAATCAACTGTTAACCTTATGGGAGTTCCCTTGTGTGTTATTTCTCTTTTTTCCTTTGTTGCTTTCAATAATTTTTCTTTGTCTTTAATTTTTGCCACTTTGATTACTATGTGTCTCGGCGTGTTTCTCCTTGGATTTATCCTGCCTGGGACTCTATGCGTTTCCTGGATTTGGGTGGCTATTTCCTTTCCCATGTTAGGGAAGTTTTTGACTATAATCTCTTCAAATATTTTCTCGGGTCCTTTCTCTCTCTCTTCTCCTTCTGGGACCCGTATAATGAGAATGTTGTTGTGTTTAATGTTGTCCCAGAGGTCCCTTAGGCTGTCTTCATTTCTTTTCAGTCTTTTTTCTTTATTCTGTTCTGTGGCAGTGAATTCCACCATTCTGTCTTCCAGGTCACTTATCCATTCTTCTGCCTCATTTATTCTGCTATTGATTCCTTCTAGTGTATTCGTCATTTCAGTTTTTACATTGTTCATCTCTGTTTGTTTGTTCTTTAATTCTTCTAGGTCTTTGTTAAGTTTTTCTTGTATATTTTCGATCTTTGCCTCCATTCTTTTTCCAAGGTCCTGGATCATCTTCACTATCATTTTTCTGAATTCTTTTTCTGGAAGGTTGCCTATCTCCACTTAATTTAGTTTTTTTTCTGGGGTTTTTTCTTGTTCCTTCATCTGGTACATAGCCCTCTGCCTTTTCGTCTTGTCTATCTTTCTGTGAATGTGGTTTTTTTCCCACAGGTTGCAGGATTGTAGTTCTTGCTTCTGCTGTCTGCCCTCTGGTGGGTGAGGGTATCTAAGAGGCTAGTGCAAGTTTCCTGATGGGAGGGACTGGTGGTGGGTAGAGCTGGCTGTTGCTGGTTGGCAGAGCTCAATAAAACTTTAATCTGCTTGTCTGCTGATGGGTGGGGCTGGGTTCCCTCCCTGTTGGTTGTTTGGCCTGAGGCGACCCAACACTGGAACCTACCTGGCTCTTTGGTGGGGCTAATGGTGGACTTTGGGAGGGCTCACACCAAGGAGTGCTTCCCAGAACTTCTGCTGCCAGTGTCCTTGTCCTCACAGTGAGACACAGCCACCCCCTGCCTCTGCAGGAGACCCTCCAACACTAGCAGGTAGGTCTGGTTCAGTTTCCTGTGGGGTCACTGCTGCTTCCCCTGGGTCCTGATGTGCACACTACTTTGTGTGTGCCCTCCAAGTGTGGACTCTCTGTTTCCCCCAGTGCTGTCGAAGTCCTGCAACCCAATCCCACTAGCCTTCAAGGTCTGATTCTCTAGGAATTCCTCCTTCCATTGCCGGACATCCAGGTTGGGAAGCCTGACGTGGGGCTCAGAACCTTCACTCCAGTGGGTGAACTTCTGTGGTATAAGTGTTTTCCAGTTTGTGAGTCACCCACGCAGCAGTTATGGATTTGATTTTATTGTGATTGTGCCCCTCCTACCGTCTCATTGCGGTTTCTCCTTTTTCTTTGGATGTGGGGTATCTTTTTTGGTGAGTTCCAATGTCTTCCTGTTGATGAATGTTCAGCAGTTAGTTGTGATTCCGGTGCTCTTGCAAGAGGGAATAAGCGCACGGTCTTCTACTCCGCCATCTTGAACCAATCTCCAAAACATTTGTCTTTTTAAAAAATTGATCTGTAGGACTATTTACAGTTTTAAATACTAATCCTTTATCAAGTATCTGCCTTATAATAAATGTAGTCATTTTGAGGTTTGTCTTCATTTAATTTATGGTATCTGTTGATGTACAGAAGTTTTAAATCTTAATTTAGCCTAGTTTATGAATCTTATCATTAATGATATGTAGTTGTAAAATCTTGCCTAAAATCATCGTTTCCTAATCCAAGATCATAAAGATATTTTCCTATATTTTCTTCTTAAAATTTTAAAGTTTTTCTGTTCACATTTACATCTTTTATTCACCTGAAATCTGTTCTGGGGAATGATATGAAGCAAAGATTGAAATATAATTTTTCAGTATGGACAACCAGCTCTTCCAGCATCCTGTCCCCAGGAGTCGGTAGTTCCTCTGTTAGATAACAAGCTTCCATATATGTGGATCTATTTATAGACTGTTCATCAGTCTAGTTGCTCTCTCCCTGTACTAACCTACTCTGTCATAAACCACACTGTCCTAATTACAATAGCTTCAAGATATGAGATACATGATTTTTTTTTTAATTTTTAAATTTTTTATTGAACTTTAGTTGATTTACAATGTTGTGTTAACTTCTGGTGTGCAGCAAAATGATTCAGTTATATATATATATTATTTTTTTCTTTTTCATTATGGTTTATTATAGGATATTGAATATAGCTCCCTATGCTATACAGTAGGACCTTGTTGTTTATCTATTTTATATAGAGTAGTGTACATCTACTAATCGAAAACTCCTAATTTGTCCCTTCCCAACCTGCTTTTCCCTTTGGTAATCATAAGTTTGTCTTCTATATCTGTGAGTCTGTTTCTGTTCTGTAAATAAGTTCATTTGTATCATAGTTTAGATGCCACATATAAGTTATATCATAGATTACCTGTCTTTCTCTTTCTGACTTCATTAAGTATAATAATTTTTAGGTCAATCCATGTTGCTGCAAATGGCATTATTTCATTATTTTTCATGGCTGAGTAGTATTCCGGTATATATACTGCAATATATATATATATATCTCCCATCTTCTTTATCCATTCACTTGTCGATGGACACTTAGGTTGCTTCCATGTCCTGAATATTGTAAATAGTGCTGCTTTGAACACTGGGCTGCATGTATCTTTTCAAATTACAGTTTTCTCTTGACATACAAGATGCATGATATTTTTAAAAGTGGGTCCCTTTTGTTCTTCCTAAAAATTATTTTGGCAATTCCTGGCCCTTTGCTCATGTACATGGACTTTAGGGTAATATGGTTTAACTTTCATCAAAAGTAAAAGCCCATTGGGAGAACTGATGTCTTTATGTTATTGAGACTTCCCATGCAAGAACATTTATTTCTTTAATAGCTTTCAACAAGTTTTTCATCTTTCTATTATAAATGTCTTACACACTTGTCAATGATTTGTTTGTAGATAACTTACATGTTTTGTTGCTGTTATAAATGATATCTTTAAATGTTATATTTTTGAACTATTTGTTGCTGGTTTGGGGCATGCAGTTGGTTTGCATAACCATTTACCTGTTGGTTCCTTTGGATATTTTTATGTAGAAAAGCATATAAGTTGAAAATAATGATGGTTTTATGACTTTTTTTCTAATCTTTATATCTCTCTTAGTTACATAACAGCTATATATTATATGTGTATATTACTATATATAATGTAGTATATGGTATACAAATATATAGTATACAGTATATGGTATAGTATACCTATATATATGGTATTACTATAGCAATATTATATAATAATATACTAATTATATATATTATATATAATTATATATACAGACACTATAAGTAGAAAAGGGCTAACTTGTAAAGGGCTATCTGTGATTATTTTTAGTGGTAAGTCCAGGAGCTGGTTTAAGTAACTGTATTCAATAATTTACTATTAGAATTAGACCTGTAAATACATTTCAATATTTGCCTGAAATAAAATTGAATATGCTGTTTATCAGGATCCATTAACTTAGGCTCTGCACTTTAAGTCAGTTTTCCAGAAATGGTAATAAGTTTGTATTGACCCAATACAACTTTGCCACTAAGTGTTCCTGAGGACCAAAGACATAGTATTAGGTACTAAGTATAAAAGTATAATGCAAAGATCTGGTTGCAGGTCCCCCAAATCAGCAGATTCAAAGCATGGACATTATTAAGGGCATACACATCATGTGCATTTACACATTTCACATTAAAATAAAATGTTAAGGCATGCTTTTTAAAAATTATTTTTAACTGCCTTTATTGACCAACTGCTTTTCCCAAGCACGTCAAAAAAAGCATTCGCTTCTACTGCTGACCAGGGCTACATTGGGGTCATAATTAGTACACTATTGATTGACGTAAAGTCTAAGCCGCAGACAAAACTCCAGTCTTCAACATTGTCTCTCTTGTTTGCTTAGCTCAGCAGCCAGCCACCAACATGTATAGAGGAGCTTTGTGCAAGCACCGATTATCAAAAGGCTGTGCTTTCATCCACACCATTAATTTCTGAAGCCAGAAGACAGCATGGTGAGTGCACTGACAAACACTACTACAGAGAATCCCAGGACAAATAATCCTAGGAGAGATCAGCTCCTCTAGGATTGAACGAATCTTCATTCCTTGACCTGGGCACCTGTAGGGTGTGTCAAGTATAGTACGAGGGTAAATACTACTAGTGCTTTAGAGGTAGACACTACCTTTCATCACAGAAGTTCACATTTTTCATTAGATGCTTTCCTTTGTCCTGACAGCACTGCAATGGGGTACATAGTAATTAATTCATGTTTTCATTTTCAAATAGGGACACCACACACAAAAGGAGCCCACTTATTTACGCAGATTTTCCTACGATTCTACAAGTTCCAGTCTTACTTAATCTCCTCCACCAGGCACACGTATTCAGAAAGTTCTGGTGCCGTCAGGTTCACCAGACCCTGCTTGTGACCCTCCACATGTCTGCTGTCTGCTGCTGTCTCTCTGGAGATGATGTTAAACAGACTATTTTGTGTTATCAGCATCATAATGACAAATACATTAAATTGACTAAAAGGACTCTTTGAACTCTAGCCAGAATGGACAAGTTATATGTTACAGGGGGTTCTATGAATTACGTTCATTAGGGTTATTCTCTGTGACTGGTTCCATGGGATTGTCTAAATGAAAATGACTTGGGCTTAGAGCAGCCATAATTAGGAGGGAAAGGAAGTGCTGAGAACTTTCTAAATCAGTGTGAAGACAGTGGTAGAACAAAAGACACTAAGAGCTGGGAGGAACATTGGAATTCATCTAGTCTAAATGCTCGTTTTACAGATTAAGTAATAGCCAACATGTTTCTCATCAGGAACACCACTGGCGTTTGGGCAGGACAGTTCTTTGCTCTGAAGGACCATCCCACACATTGCAGGATGTTTAGTATCCCTGGCACCTGCCCACTAAATGCCAGGAAGCACCAGTCATTATGACAAGCACGATTCCCCTGCCAACTTCCCAGTGGGCCCTCCCAGAGGGAGCGGTACCCTCGCTGTTGAAAACCTCTGAGCCAAATTGCTCAGAGACAACCAGGAAACCCGTGCTAACACAACTGACTCACTGACAGCTCTTCTGAGACTTTACTGTGTGTGAGAATCAACAAGGGATCTTGTTAAAAATGCAGACTCTGACTCAGGAGGTCTGGGATGGAGAGTGAGATTCTGCATTTCTAACCAGCTTGTAGGTGATGCCGAGACTGTGAGTTTGCAGATCCCACTTCGAGTAACAAGGGTCCAAGCATCTAAATCAGAGGACGTCTGAACTGTCTTGGTGTCCTTACCAGTTCATTTACCACCCAGAGTTGTGGCTTCGGAATTCCACAAATGGTACCTGCTCTCTGTACAAGCTTCTCAGGAGATCGGCTCTAGCTTTGTCTTGGGGACTCTGCGTCTGATTCTTCTCCTGGGTGACCTGATGGCAGACTCTGCCTTTACCTCTCTGCACAGCAGGCTTCAGACTATTTTTTTGTTTGTTTCCAGAGCCTGATTTTATGTAAGTCCCTCTCTTGGAGTCTCATACCCTCACCTGTCCAGCCGCAGCTCCTGGAAGCCCAGCTGAGACCAAAACCAAGGCGGCCGCTTGCTAGGTGAGCTGGCGGAGGTGGGTGGGTTCTGGGAGAGCCTAGGAGCTGTCATTTGTCTCAGTGATGGAGCTGCCCAGAGCCTGGGTTTCCTCACTCCTGCTTAGAGATCCTCCCCAGTGGTCCATGTTCTCGTTTCCCTTCTATTCCTGCCATTAAGTGAAACTATGTGTCAGTCGGTATATCTGTTTAACTCACCAGGAAACTGCCACCTACTCTGCTTTAGCAAGAAGGCTCCTCATGGACAAGCTTCCTGGTTGAAGTGCAACGTTGAGAACTCTTGCAACGTAGAACAAATGGTATAATGAGAAGTAAGTTCCCACAGGCATTGTCATTGATTTTTTTTTTCCATTCCTGGAACTTGGAAGTAGCTGATGGGAAGATTTGGAGATGGCTTCATCTCCACTGGTGATAAAACAAAGTTCAATTACTAGTCACAGAAAATCAGCTCTATATTCTCCCTTATCTTTTCTGGTTCCCTGCATCCCTTTTCAGCCAAAGAAACAAGCCAGAAGGCCATCCATGTGGGTGGGTAGGCATTTCATGGGGAGCAAGCTTCTCTGAAAGTCCATAATATCTGTCTTAGCCTGGGTTCCCCTGAAACCAGAGTCTGAGACAGATGTTTGTGTGATGGTAGAGTATTTGAGAATGGAGATTCCATGGAGAAGCAGGGCAGACAGAGGGAGTCAAACAGAAAGTGAGGGGAAGAAAAATAAGGATAATTATCAAGTCAGCCCCTGGTACAGGTGATGGTGCTGGATTCCTCCTGGACCCTATGAAGCGACTTGAGAGCTGTCTAACTAGAGGACAAAAGGAAGAAGCGTTTACCTGTCACTTCCCACTCCCCATTGGCCAAGGGTGGGCCCACAGGTGTTGACTCCCCTGAACTTTCAGGTTTTGCAGGTGTGAGTGCCCAGCAAGTTCCCAGAGGACCTCAGAGCTGGTCAAAGTCTGTGAGGAAACCTAGAGCAGGAGGTGGGGTTGAGTGAAATTTTAAGTGGTGCCTAAGAGGCAATAATCCTTGAGACAATGGAGGATACTAGAAACAGTTCTGGGAGTCCTGGGAAATGGAGGTATCCCCCTCGAAGTGTCTTTGGCAGACCAAGCACTGGCTCTTGTTTTTATATGGGAGCTGTACTTTCTGAAATTCACGCTTCCTACCTGCATTCTGTAACCCTGCATTGTCACAGCAAGGGCCCAAACGGGGAGTCTGGAAATTTTAGAGAATTACAGACAATTTAGACCATTTCCCAAGTGTTGGTTTCTCATCCTCAACTTTGAGTTTGGGAACACCGACCATAAAAACAGCTTTGGAAAACTGGATAGGTACATGCAAAAGAATGAAGTTGGGCCCTACTTACACCATAGACAAAAATTAACTCAAAATTCATCAAAGACCTAAACATCAGAGCAAAAACTATAAAGCTCTTACAAGAAAACAAAGGGGGAAAACTTCTTGACAGTGGATTTGGCAGTTATTTCTTGGAAGTAACACCAAAGACAGGCCAAAAAAAAAAAAAAGTAAAAATAGATAAATTGGACTACATCAAAATTTAAAATTTCTATGTACCAAAGGACTCTCAACACGGAATAGAAGAAAATATTTGTAAATCATATATCTGATAAGGGGTTGGCATCTAGAATATGTAAAGAACTCCTACAACTCAACAACAAAGAAACCAACAACTCAATTTAAAAATGGGCAAAGGACTTGAATAGATACATCTCAAAAGAAGACACATAAATGGCCAAAAAGCACATGGAAAGATGCTCACCATAATTTATTAGGGAAGTGCAAATCAAAACCACAATGAGATGCCACCTTATACCCGTTAGGATGGCTACTGTATTAGTTTGTTATGGCTGCCATAACAAAAGACCACAGGCTGGGTGGCTTAAACAGTAGAACTTTATTTTCTCACAGTTCTGGAGGCTGGAAGTTCCAAGGTGTTGGCAGCTTTGGTTTCTTGTGAGGCCTCTCTCCATGGCTTGCAGATGGCAGCCTTTCACTCTGTCCTCACTTGGACTTTTCTCTGTGTGTGCACATCCTTGGTTTTTCTCTGGATGCCCTAATCTCCTTTTCTTATGAAGACACTAGTCGGATTGGATTAAGGCTCACCCTAATGGCTTCCTTTTAATTTAATTACCTCTTAAAGGCCCTATCGCAAAATATAGTTACATTCAGATAATCATATTGGGACTTCAACATATGAATTTTGAGGGGACGTAATTCAGCCCATAACAGCTGTTTTCAGAAAAACAGGTGTTGGCGAGGGTGTGAAAAAATTGGACCCCTTGTGCATTGTTGGTAGAAATGTAAAGTGATGCAGCTACTGTGGAAAGCAGTAGAGTGGTCTTCAAAAACTTAAAAATAAAATTACCTTGTGATCCAGCAATTCCACTTTTGGGTATATACCCAAAAGAATTGAAAGCAGGGTCTTGAAGAGATTTTTGTACACACATGTTCATAGCAGCATTATTTACAATAACCAAAACGTGGGAGTAACGCAAGTGTCCATTGAGGGATGAATGGATAAACAAAATGTGATATATACGTACAAAGGAGCATTATTCAGCAATAAAGAGGAAAGAAATGCTGACATGTGTTATAACATGGATGAACCTTGAGGACATTATGCTAAGTGAAATAAGCCAGTCACAAAAAGACAAATACTGTATGATTCTACTTATATAACACAGTCAAATTCATAGAGACAGAAAGTAGAATGGTGGGTGCCAGGGGTAGTGGTGGATGGGAGGGCAGGGGATGAATGGGGAATTGTTGTTTAATGGGTGTAGAGTTTCAGATCTGCAAGTTGAAAGAGTTTTGGAGGTTGGTTGTACAATAATATGAATGTACTTAACACCACACTACTGAACTCTATACTTAAAAATGGTTAAGATGGTAAAGTTTATGTTATATATATTTTGCTGAAATTGAAAGTAGATAAAACAAAATAAACAAATAAAAATATCTATGGAGGTGAGAGAGGAGGAAAGCCATCAGAAAATGGGCGGGGAGTTGGATAAACGGATGAACGAACATGAGCAAGTGGAAATTTTTAAGCTCTTATAAAACTGTTTCATTACTAGATGAGGATGATTTAAACTACTGAATTTTGCTGATACAAACATAGCTGTTAAGAAATCTGTTGCAAAGGCAGGAACGAATGCTGTAAATCTTGATCTCTTCCCCAGGCTTTGCTCCTGAGGCCATGCTACACAGTGCTTAGAAGCAGACAATGCACTACAAGGGCAGTGAAAAGAAGCGTCCCTAGGGGTTCAGGGGCCCTCTAGCTACTGCTGCACAACTACAGTGTTCTCTTTAGGCACTGCTGGTGCAGGAGCCTAAAGCACTTTGCCAGTAAATTAGCGATGAGAACAGCATAAAGATGTCAGCTTGCGAGCCATTCAAGCAAATTGAAAAATCTGGAAAGATGGTTACACTGGTGGTAGCTGTTAATGCACAAAGTCATGCCTCTAATGCTAACCTTATGTTACCTAACATACAACATCTTTGACAGCCACCAGAAACCAAAAGTCATTGCTCGTGTAAAGCAGCAGGGAAGTGGGAAAGACAAAACCCTTAAAAAAATTTTTTTTATGTTTTGAACGGACTGATTTTCCATTTGGATTTTGCTGATGTCTCTGTCCTCTGCCATTTGCTCGTAAGATTTTACAGATACTCTGTAATCTTCTCCAAAGATGTAAATAAGATAGTATGTAATTTACTTTAATTACATATTATTAACTTTTAAGTTAATCAATTTTTATAAATAGATAAGTAATGGTTTTTCTGACTGATAAAGTTATTTTATAATATACACAATAAATGTTAGCATTTATGAAGCGTCTAAAAGAGATGACAAAGCTCAGAATGAAGGGAAGAGAAATTCACTAAACACTTCAGTTCCTACTAAACTCAGAGTTGTTACTATGTGTTTTTGTTTAAAGCAGTTATTCCCATTGTTTTAAAAGTTCTTCATGACCTTAGTGTTAGGAAAGATTAATCCCATTTAGCAGAATAAAATTTTTATATAAAATGTAAAATCCAGTTTCGAGCATTGGTTTTTAAGAGACACAAATGTACTTGAGCATGTACAGATAACAGTAACTACGATGGAAGGGTCTAGAATCATTTTATGTGCTAAATGATTAACAAAGCTAGCAATACTAACTTAGAGAAAATTTGAGAGACAGATGTTCATGTTAAAATACTTGAAGAGTTATTGGGTAAAAGATAAATTATATTTCTATGACATCAAAGGTAGAAATATGGCTGCTGGATAGAAATGAGACTAGAGAAACATTTTGGCTATTTTAAAGATAAAAGTTCCTATAGCTAGTAGGAATTTTTTAAGTCACATACTAAGGTCTACAAAATGTAATTTTTTTTTTCTAAGTCTTAACAGATTTTATCACAAGTCCCCAACTGCAGGGGAAAAAAATTCATTTCAAGGCAAATTAGATCAGTTCAAGATTCCTCAGAAAGGGAGCCTTTTTCTTCCTGCAAATGCACCAAGCCGTGCGCCAGAGCACAGAGATCGGTCAGGGAGTCACAGGCTGGCCACGCACAAACCGTAGATGACGGGTCCTCGGGGGCTGGGGCAGTGGTGGCTCCAGATGGGCAGGGCCAGGGAGACTTAAAGTCTTACCCTCTTTCTTTTTCTCCAGCCGCCTCTCCCTTCCCTCACTTCAGAGGATCTTTACATATTCAGGAGATGGGAGGAGGCAAGGTAGGGAGGAATTGGGTCCCTTATTCATCCAGATCCTTCTTGAAGAATTTGATATTTTGAAGTCTTGTTTTGTTTGAAGCCACCCATTTGAGGCAATGGAAGCTTCAGACTGCACTTGTAGTGGCTCCATTGGGTGAGATTCTTGAGGTGAGAGGAGGGAGGAGAGAACCCACCATAAATGGCAATAAAGTTTTCCGCAACTACCATGAGTTGGTGCTCAGTATTGCCAAACATTGTTCTAGGCACTTTGCATTTCATCCCTACAATAGCCCTGCATAAATAAGATAAATATTATTTTATAACCGTAATAATACCCTTATCAATATAAAACAAAGCATCATCACTAACATCACTAACATACAGCCCACAATTAAATTTCCCCTGTTACCCCAAAAGTGATTTTATAACATTTTTTTAAAAAATCCGAGAGCCAGTTAAATTTCCACATGGCATTTGGTGGTTAAATTTTTTTTTAGCCTATGCTGATGATAATCTCTGAATAAATTACTATATTGAAGGTTGCAAAATGCTGATTTTAAAATGATCATTCCTCCTGTACTTATTTGCTATTTAAAAGAATAATCTTCATATTTGTTTTAAGCTATAGAAACAGCACAAAATTTTTTTTTACTTTTTCTAAAATTTATATTTATTTTTGGCTGCACTGGGTCTTCCTTGCTGCGTGCGGGCTTTCTCTAGTTGCGGCGAGCGGGGGCTACTCTTCATTGCAGTGCGCGGGCTTCTCACTGCGGTGGCTTCTTATTGCGGAGCATGGGCTCTAGGCGCGTGGGCTTCAGTAGTTGTGGCGCACGTGCTCAGTAGTTGTGGTGCACGGTCTTAGTTGCTCCACGGCATGTGGGATCTTCTCGGACCAGGGCTCAAGCCCATGTCCCCTGCACTGGCAGGCAGATTCTTAACCTCTGTGCCACCAGGGAAGTCCCTTTCTAACTTTTTTTCAGGTGGTTTTCCCCCGCAGCTTTATTGAGGAATAATTGACACGCAGCATTGTATAGGTTTAAGGTGTAGAACATAATGATTTGACTTACATACATCATGAAATGATTGCAATAGGTTTAGTGAACATCCATTGTCTCATTTAGATACAGCATAAAAGAAATAGAGAGAAATTTTTTTTCCTTGTGATGAGAACTCTTAGGATTTCCTCCCTTAACAACTTTCATTTATAAGGGACAGCGGGCTTCCCTGGTGGCGCAGTGGTTGAGAGTCTGCCTGCCAATGCAGGTGACGCGGGTTCGAGCCCTGGTCTGGGAGGATCCCACATGCCGCGGAGCGACTGGGCCCGTGAGCCACAGTTGCTGGGCCTGCGCGTCTGGAGCCTGTGCCCCTCAACGGGAGGGGCCGCGATGGTGAGAGGCCTGCGCACCGCGATGAGGAGTGGCCCCCGCTTGCCGCAACTGGGGAAAGCCCTCGCAGAGAAACGAAGACCCAACACAGCCAAAAAATAAATAAATAAACAAAGTAAACAATGCCTTAAAAAAAAAAAATTCTTATAAGGGACAGCAGCGGTGATTGTCTTTATCATGTTGTACATGATACCCCTAGTACTTATAACTGGAAGTTTGTATGTTTTGACCACCATGATCTAGTTCTCTTTCCCTCCACTCCCCCTTCTCTCGTAGCCACTAATCTGATCTCTTTTTCTATGAGTTTATTTCTTTGTTTTTGAAGTATAATTGACTTACAACAGGTGACTATTTTAATTGCATTTTACAGATGATGAAAGTGAGGCCTACAAGATTAACATCATCAGTATCACAGCTTTAAAGAAGCAGAACTGGGATCTGAAACTATAACTGCCTCATCCAAAGCTTGTAAGTTAATATTTTTGGTTCTACTCTGTGCCCCTAACTGCTGTATGTACTAGGAATAAATCAGCTTTAAACCACTATGCTCCCTTAGAATAGACTGTGTCAGAGAATTGAAAATTCTTGATCACCAGAGGCATTCAGGCAAGAATAGAAAGCTTTTGGCTGAGATAGTTTCTATTGGACAGTAATCTGTAGCATTCATTTCAAATCAATAAAACATTAAAGCTTGAAGGAAATAATCATTTAATCCAACCACCCACGACTCAGAAGCATAATTTTCCTCACAATTCCATAAAATGCTTATTAGACTTTGGGTGCCTAGTAATATTTATGAAACTGCACTAATACTAAGACTGCCACGGAAACTGGGTATGGTTATACTTCGGCTGAGCACGAAGCCAATGAAAAAGATGCCTTTCCAAATGAACAGCAACAATGTCTGAACAGTGTTGGCTGAATTCTAGAGTTGCTTGACCTGTTGTAGGGTAATATTCAATCTCATAAAAAGGAGAATTTTTCAGAGTATACGAGCCATGGAGATTGGGCGTAAGCAAACCATGGCCGAACTGCCTACTGATTGCGACAGGCCCAGCCTGACACTCTTTGGGGATGTGCCGTGAGAGACTTGCTTCAATTACACAGTAATCATAAATGGCTCGATGTGCCATAGCTTCACATGGGCCATAGGAGCGATTCTACTCCACCCTCCTATCTCCAGAAGTGAGTGACAGCTAAGAGTCACTGCATTTACTACAGTTGCTGCATAATAAGGCAGGAATGCTCCAGGAGATGACTTATACTTCTGCTCTCTGCCTTTGTACTAGTGAGTGTACTGTTTCTATTACTGGCATATGGGGCACTAACTGATTTGAGAAATTGACAAATACTTTTGAAGATTACAACACCATAAAACATAAAACATAATGGCAAGGTCTGTCTCCCTGGCCCCATGATATTTATAAGTGTGACTAAGGGCCCATTTGAAAATACAGCATGTAAAATGCACATATGTAATGCATAATAACAACTACCATTAAATGTAATAAATAACATAGACAACTATATTCCCCTCATCTGCCCATTTGCCTAAAATGTTGCCATTTTGTGTTCTGTGTTCCTTGACTCCTAAAGGTAATGTGTGTAAATATGGTTTATATGTTGATGACTCCCCACTGGACATCTTGAACTTGAACCCTTTCCTGAATTCTAGATTTATACATGCAGGGCCACCTCCCCAAACCTATTTTCCCCTAGAAATATCCCTCAAGCCATAAATCAGTGTCTCCCTTTCCCAACATCTAATCCATTCACAAGTCAGTTCCCCTTTCAAATATATCCTGAATCTGTTCATCTCTATTCAGTCTGTTCATCTCTTCAGTCTTTTCCTTTCTACTGCTACCACCCTAGTACAAGCTTCCATCACATTTTCTCCAGATTTTTCTAATACATTCAAAGCTGCTCTCCTATTTCCACTCTTGTCCCCTACCATTCTTTTTACACAAACAAGCAAAGTGATTAAAGATAGATAGATAGATCATTAGATAGATAGATGATAGATAGAGATTGTCTACTTTGTCTCACCAGCATTTTAGGCTCTTCAAGGTGATGCTATTCCCTATCTATCTATCTATGATGTTCTCACTGCCCTGCTTAAAATCCTTCCCGAGTTTCCACTTCACTTAGAATAAAGCCCTAACTCCTCACCACTGCCTCTAAGGTCCCATGTGACCCGGCTCTCCTTCTCCACATCTCAGCCCACTCCCTGCTAATTCACTGTGCTTCAGTGACTCCTTTCTGTTCTGTAAACTCACCAAAACTATTTCCACATCAAGGCATTTGCACATGTGCCCTCTGTCCAGAATGCTCTTCCCCCAGATCTTTGTATGACCACAGGATCATTCAGGCTCCAACTCAAATGCCTGTTCAAAGAGGTCCCCTGAGCTCTACCCCTAAAGCAGATCCCTCCCGGCCCGTCACACTCTATCATATCACCCTGCTTGGACTAACTTACAGTAATTTTTTATAAAATGTTCTAACATCTTATTTCCTTACTCACTTATTGTCTGTCTCCTACCATTAGAATGTGAGCCCCCTAAAGGCAGAGATCTATCTGTCTCGTTCACCACGTATCCTCTGGGCCTAGAACAGTGCCTAGAACGTGGTGGGCAAACAATGAGTATTTGTTGAATGATTTGGCTTTTCCTTAGAGCACAAAGTGTGTTTCAAGGTAAAATACCTAGGCGGGGTACCGAGTCCATTTGCTTACCTACAATAAAAGATGCAACCCAAAGACAGAGATAGCAGAGGACTCGTCATTTGCTTTTCTAATAAACTCCTTTCTCAGCATCACTCAGTCCACTACTATGAATTAAATTTCTGTCTCTTGGGCATTAGTGATAATAGACATCTCAGTTTCATTGAGACTGACTCTTGCTTTTCACAAAACATAATTCTGGACAATTAGGTATTTTAGAAATAGTGAAAAGTTAACAACTTTCCTTTTATTCTTCAAGGCCTCTTCTTGACTAGGCCTCAACCTTTGCCTCTAAGAAGTGTAACTTTTAGCACACATGGTTTTATCCATCCCTCACACTAAGAGACTTGAACAAACACTAACATAATTTCTATTAGCTCAGGGCTGTGTTCCTAGGATGACAACCCCAGTCCCCTTAAGATGCCATGCCTGGGAAAACTCAATACTGCCTAAAGAATTTATTGTTTGTTCTAGCAAAAACCTGACAATAGGCCCCTGACCGCACTTTTCTTAGAGCACTGACTTTAGAAAACATGCCATTGTAAAAAATCCTTTCTCTGTCTCTTTGAGATTGTATCTTCTACAACCCAGGAATGTCTTTGTCAAGGATCTGGGAGCCATCCCTTTAAAATGCAATCATCAAGCCCAGGGTGCTCGTCTCCCAGACCCCGTGGGAGAATAGGAGCCTACCTTCCATAGATGCCAGTTCGCAGACACAGATGGCCTAATCACATTGACCAAGCCCCCCTAATGTCCTTCAGTAATTCTCCTTTAGCACCTCCAGCATTTAAAAAGCCTCATGCCTTTTGTTTTGCTGAGTTTAGTTCAGTTCTATAGTGAAGTCTCTCTCCCCTACTGCAGTAGCTCACGTAAAATCTTTCTTGCTACTTTTAACCAGAGTCTGGTGAATAATTTCTCTTTAACATCATGAACTAGCTCGTTATTCTGTGTGGTATATTTGGCTCTATTTTAGTGTGGAAGGATTCTCACAGATTGTGTACTTCATCTCGCCAGCATTTTAGGCTCCTCAAGAATGGTTATGAACACTGTTTTCACTGGGCTGGGAGATGGACTCAAGTGAGAAACTAGAGATGAATTTCTATCTAAAAAAAGGAAAATGATTGAGCTACGCCCTGAAGCAATGCCCAGACACCTATGTCCCCAAGCCTCTCTTGAAAATCTAAATTCAAGCCACTCTGCCATTCCTTTTATTATGTCACTTGGGTCTTGCAGTCTTGAATGACTGTGGGGACTCTAAGTCAGCAGACAGTTGGATATAGGGTCTGGGGCTCGGGAGAGAAATTTGGGCTTGGAGACACAGAGTTGAAGCAATGAACTTTCAGATATAAACTGAGTAGATAAAGATTACTCAGCAAGAATGGGTTGACTGAGAAGAGGGCCAATGACAAAACCTCCCAGGAGATATCAATATTTTCAGAAAGGGTGGAGGACTGTGTTTCCCAGCTTTAAACGTATAGGAGCACCCATAGAAAATAGCATCTGTATGGCACAATGCAGGTAAACTGTAAGAGATTTAGGGGTGTCTATATGGACTTGGTGAAATTGTTCATTACTTTCTGTATTGGTTTCCGAGGGCTGCTGTAACGAAGTACCACAAACTGGGTGGCTTAAAAGAACAGAAATTTATTGTCTTACGGTTCTGGAGGCTTTAAGTCCAAAATCAAGGTGTCAGCAGGGCCATGTTCCTTTTGAAACGTGTAAGGGAAATCTTTCCTTACCTCTTTCTTGCTTCCGGTAGTTTGCCAGAAGTTCTTGGCTTTTTTTTTTTTTTTTTTTTTTTTTGTGGCTTGAAACTGCATAACTCGGCTATCTGCCTTCATCATTATCTGTTCTTCCTGTGTATCTCTCTGTCTTCATATGATCATCTTTTTGTAAGAACACCCATCAGATTAGGGCTCCACCCTACTGCGGTATGACCTCATCTTAACTAATTATATCTGCAATGGCTCTGTTTCCAAATAATGTCATATTCTGAGGAAATGGTGGTTAGGACATGAACGTATGTTTTTGTGGAGGGAAAAAGAGTTCAATCCATAATAATAACTTCTTTATATACCATAACTATAATAAGAAGATAAAATTAAAAGTAGTAGGAATGCTAAATATTGAATTTGTAAAATATTTAATATCAGATTTTGTTTGAAATGGATATATTTTCCTTCTAATTATATATGATCTCTTCAATTTTTTTTTTTTTCTCTTCCAAATCCCTTTGAATGAAGCCATGGGCAGTAGAATATACAACATGGCTTGGATACACAACACAGCAGGGCCTAGATAATGAGATAATTTCCCCACATCTTGGGGAAAAGAATGAAATGTACTTCTTTATGAACACTATTTCTAAAATATAAACTCACAACATTCTCCAGGAGCTAGAGCCCAAGAGTTCCCACGGGGGATCCATCATCCATCAGAAGCAGTCTCCAGGGAGGGGTAGGGAGTTTCTCCATGGCCAGGAGAGGCTGCAGTAGCCCCCGCCTTGGCTGGGAATGTGAGGCAGTGACAAGCAGCAATGAGGGAACAGATCGGGTGGCAGCAGTTTGGGGCAGATCTTCAGCATCTTCATCACAAATCCCCGGTAGGATCCAATTGGTGGCCTTGCCAGTGGGGCCAGAGAGGCGGAGGGGGCCTTTTCCTTCATGGAGGCAGAGAATTTGCTTGAAGGGAAAGAGGAGGGGGTGATGAGGAATGGGGGAGGGCATGGGGGCTCACAGAGTCTGCAATCTTGGCGACCTCAGCTGGACCACAGCTGTGGCGTCAGGAGCAGGTTAAACCCGGCCGCTGTGGGCAGGAGGATACGGAGCCCAATCACTGACAGGTTTGGGAAGTTTAGGTTCATATCTGTTGCAAAGTTTCGCTCTACCAGCTTGGCATCCCAGGGACTTGCAGAGCTGGAGTAGCCCTGGCTGGAGGTGCTTTTGTTGCCGCTCCAGGCCAGGGGCCTGCCGCCTTGGAATCCATGGTCCTCCCGTGCAGCACAGCTCTGTGGGAGCTGGACATGGTGGCTCTGTGACTTGTGGCACTTTGGCTTGAGAATCAAAATCAGTGAAGAGGTAGATGGAGGTGTTGCTGGATTTCGGGCCTCTCAGCTGGTACAGGGTAGGATCAGGGCTCTGGATAATACATGCCATTTAGTCTTAAAACAGACATGGTTTCTTTCCTCTGCTCAGGGAATTTGATTCTCATATTCTTTTTATTTTTTTTTAAATAAGTAGATGGCAATTTAAGCTTTTATTTTTTTTTAAATTTATTTATTTTTATTTATTTATGGCTGTGTTGGGTCTTCGTTTCTGTGCGAGGGCTTTCTCTACTTGTGGCAAGCGGGGGCCACTCTTCATCGCGGTGCACGGGCCTGTCACTATTGTGGCCTCTCTTGTTGCGGAGCACAGGCTCCAGACGCGCAGGCTCAGTAATTGTGGCTCACGGGCCCAGTTGCTCCGCGGCATGTGGGATGCTCCCAGACCAGGGCTCGAACCCGTGTCCCCTGCATTGGCAGGCAGATTCTCAACCACTGCGCCACCAGGGAAGCCTGATTCTCATATTCTTGATTATTACCAATGGTGAGAAATGTTCATGCAAATAGGTAATAAAAATTTTTATAACCACTCAAAAATTTATGATGGTTAAAATTATATTGTACATAAAGAATCCATCGGCCCTTCCTTTTTTTTTAAAATATTATTACTTTATTTTTATTTATTTATTTTCATTTGGCTGCGTTGGGTCTTCATTGCTGCGCACGAGCTTTTTCTCGTTGCAGCAGGCGGGGGCTACTCTTTGTTGCGGTGCGTGCTCTCGTTGCGGTGGCTTCTCTTGCTGCTGAGCACAGGCTCTAGGCGTGCAGGCTGCAGTAGTTGCGGTTCACGGGCTCTAGAGCGCAGGCTCAGTAGTTGTGGCGCACGGGCTTAGTTGCTCCGTGGCATGTGGGATCCTCCCAGACCAGGGCTCGAACCCGTGTCCCCTGCATTGGCAGGCAGATTCTCAACCACTGCGCCACCAGGGAAGCCTGATTATTTCTTTTATGTACAGTAGTGTGTATATGTTAATCCCAAACTCTCAATTTATCCCTCCCCCTACCTTTCCCCTTTGGTAACCAGAAGTTTGTTTTCTATGTCTGTGAGTCTATTTCTGTTTTGTATATAAGTTCATTTGTATCATTTCTTTTAGATTCCACTTATAAGTGACATCGTAAGGATATTTGTCTTTCTCTATCTGGCTTACTTCACTTACTATGATAATCTCTATGTCCGTCCATGTTGCTGCAAATGGCATTATTTCATTCTTTTTCATGGCTAATATTCCTTTGTATAAATATACCGCATCTTCTTTATCCATTAATCTGTCGATGGACAGTTAGGTTGCTTAGATGTCTTGGCTCCTGTAAATAGTGCTGCAATGAACATTGGGGTGAATGTATCTTTTCAAATTATGGTTTTCTCTGGATATATGCCCAAGAGTGGGATTGCCAATCACATTTTCTCTTGATGAACAAGCCTGCCTTGTTAGGATGGCCATCCTGCAGCTACCTTGGAGACTTACTAAAAGTGGAGTTGGCACTAATATACCTGAAGATTGAACTTGGTCCTCTGATTGCTGCTCCCGTAAGAAGGAACCCCTCCCTACCTGGCTTCCCCACCACTGCCAGCTATAACTTGAGCTGTGTACTCCCCTCTTTGGGCTGCTAAAGTTGATGTGCAACTTGGCCTTGGAAGTGAGTTCCGTGTCGCCGGGAAGGAGAGAGGCACACTTTCAGATCCATTCTTCTTAGTGGCCTTCATAGGATCACAGAATAAAAATGCTTGTAATGACAGCCATCAGCTAGGGGGTTCTGTACTTCCAGGCACCGTCTGGGTAAAGCAATCAATATCTCTTTGCTTTCTGCCTGTTGGAAAGTTCTGAGGTAGAGGAAGTTAAGTCCTTAAATGGGCAACTAGTTAAGCAAGAGAAAAAACAAAGGAGTGTGGTGTCCCAGAAACCAAGGAGAGTGTAGCCCACAAAGTCAAGTGCTGATGACACTCTTGGAAGGTAAGGACTGAAAGGTTTCCACAAAGAGGTCGTGGGACTACTATACTACTCCTTGGAGGGGGTAGTTTCAGTCAGTGGTAGGAGCCCAAGCATAAACTGCCACAGGTTACAGAGAATGGCAGTGAGCAGTGGGGATGGTAGAGGCAGACATCTCTTCTACAAGCTCTGCTTACTGCTCAGTGTCTCTAAGCCTCCTAGTTTGTTTTGTTTCATTTTTGTAAAGTGGGCAAACATTAAAACCCATTCCCACAGGATTGTTGGGAGATTTGAAAGAATTAACATGAAAGCTTTCTGAAAATTATAAAGCACCGGAAATGTATATCTCTACATTAGCAGGCATCTTTAGTTCTAATGAAAGTTTGTGATTGCTCCATGCCGACCCCTACTCCCACCTCCACCCCCAAAAGCCATCTCTTTTCAAGTCTAGCTTTCTTTTTTTTAAAAAAGGGTGGTGGGCTTCCCTGGTGGCACAGTGGTTAAGAATCCACCTGCCAATGCAGGGGACATGGGTTTGAGTCCTGGTCCAGGAAGATCCCACACGCCACGGAGCAGCTAAGCCCGTGAGCCACAACTACTGAGCCTGCATGCCACAACTGCTGAAGCCTGCGCCTAGAGCCCGTGCTCCACAACAAGAGAAGCCACTGCAATGAGGAGCCCATGCACCACAATGAAGACCCAATACAGCCAAAAATAAAAACAAATTAATTAATTAATTAAAAAAAAAAAAAGGTGGTGAACCAGGAACAAGAGCTGGGTGGTGTCAACATTTCCTGACCCGCCTTTGGTGCCCAGGTGGTAATGGAAGGAAATGCCCTGAGATGTCATGAAGAAAGGAAAGAAAATTCCTTCAAAGAGCTGTCTCTCTCCAAACTATTGGATTTACTCTCTGAAAAGGAAGTGTTTTTGTATTAATAGTGATTCAGATTTGGCAAAATGCTGAGAAGAAGCCAACAGACATGATGATTAATTCCTTGAAATTTGCAGAGAATATAAACTGGAGGAAGGGCTGGGAGTGTAGATTTGGGCTAGAAGTGGCCTTGGCTGGGCCTGAAAATCCTAATGGAAACAGATCACTGGAGGGACCCACCTGAGAAGCCAGCTCCACCATTCCAAGCCTAGGTGGGGCTTACCTTGATGTTCAGCTAGAGAAAGAGTATGTTCCAGAAGAAACTATTCCTAGATCAAAAAGCTTGGCTTCCTTTCCCATTGTGTTTTCATGGTACAGCCGTTAAGCTGGGTAACAGGTCTGTGTAGCATTGAAGCAGTATCAGGCATAGCTACATGTAACTGTAATTCTGTACCCTTCAATCCTGGAATTGTATTTACCTTTGCAATCGAACCATTTCACCTTGTGCACATAACTGTCTGATTGCCTAGGTAGACCATTCAACAGGGGGTTGACCTTAGGAAAAGAATATCAAAACTATTTTCAGTATAAACTAAGACAGTAGTTTGAATGACTATTTTCATTTTCTGAAAACTTCCTTCAGAGCAAAATTGCACCAAAGTTAAACAGGCAAGAAAGACTTTATTCAAGGCTATTGCGTTAGGGAAGAACTAACTCTGAATGTCAGAACTAACTCTGAACCCAGCTTCACTGGAGAAGGGTAGGTTTTTTAAGGGTTGGGGGAGCTGGAGAATGTTAGGGAAAGTCATAGGCCATCTGTGTTTGCTAAGTGGCTTTATCCAAAGGAAGAATAAACTCCTCGTACCTTTATGACAGGAGGTGGTTTTGCAACTTGGAAGAAGGTACCCACTGAATTTAGGCTCCTACCCTCCCAGGGAACTGGGAGATAGAGGTGCTGTCTCCTTTGATGATTACATTTTAAAGAGATAGCTCCCAGGTCATGGAGGAAGATATTTCTGGATTGTGAAACTGGCAAGAGAGTTTTTAAAGGGCATCTCTAAGGGACAGAGAAATAATTTACAAGTTTTCTAAAGACAGTGATCTAAGAAAAGGGAGGACGGGGACCCGAGAATGAGGAAGAAGCCTATCTAAAGTTTAGTCTGGCTGAAGGAGATGTTAAGGCTACCTTAGTCCCTGGTCACATGATAAATGATCATTGAGCAAAAATTATTTCACTATTAAATCTAATTACTCAATTGTATATCAAGTCCACTTTTGTTTTCTCCAGTAAAATTGCCATCTGTTCTAATTGTTGCAAGCCTCCAATTAGCACTGTCCAATAGAACAATCCGCAATGATGGAAATGTTCTGTAGTCTGCACTGTCCAACTCAGTAGCCACTAGCCACATGTGGCTACTGAGCACTTGAAATGTGGTTAGTGTGACCGTGGAATTGAATTTTTAATTTTAACTGATTTAAATTTAAATAATCACACGTGGCTAGTGGCTGCCATATTGGGCAATGTAGCCTCCAAATCTATCTCACCCTCATCTTATCAGCAGAAAAAAATGCTATCAAATGTAACATCTATGACTGTATCATTCTTCAAGGAAGAATTATCAGTGGAGTATAGGGATACTTATACTCACTTTGCAGGATGCTGGTAAGAATGAAGCCAGGTACTGTATGTAAAAGTGCCTAGCAAAATGCTTAGTGTAAACTAGGTACCCAGCAATCTTAGTTTCCTTTTCAGTCTCCTTCAGGGGGCATGTAATGAATCGCCGCAGGGTCTTCACCATTTAGAACATAGTGGTAGGGCCTTGATTGTGTGGGTGTTACAGGAGCAGGTGTGTTATTGTTCGTCACCGTTACAAGGCACAGATGCTCTTGCTGTTTTGTGATCTACAAGATGTTACTTAATCTTGGAACCAATCTCCTCTTTTTATTGCCGCAAATAAAAATGCCAAAGCTTAAAATTAGAAATTGCAAGCATTTGTTCTTCTCTTTCTGAAATACCGTATGCACATATATATGGAATCTAAAAAAAAAAAAAAAAAATGGTTCTTAAGAACCTAGGGGCAGGACAGAAATAAAGACGCAGACGTAGAGAATGGACTTGAGGACACGGGGAGGGGGAAGGGTAAGCTGGGACGAAGTGAGAGAGTGGCGTGGACATAGATACACTAGCAAATGTAAAATAGATAGCTGGTGGGAAGCAGCCTAGCAAATGTAAAATAGATAGCTGGTGGGAAGCAGCCGCAAGGCACAGGGAGGTCAGCTCAGTGCTTTGCGAACACCTAGAGGGGTGGGATAAGGAGGGTGGGAGGGAGACGCAAGAGGGAGGAGATATGGGGATATATGTATATATATAGCTGATTCACTTTGTTATAAAGCAGAAACTAACACACCATTGTAAAGAAATTACACTCCAATAAAGATGTTAAAAAAAAAGTGCTAAATTCCTTAACTTGAAAAAAAGAAAAAGAAATTGCAAGCATTTGAGCTACTCTCAAGACATTTAATATTATCTATTATTGCACAATGTTATTGATGCACTCTTTTCCTCAGAAGAATTAAAGCAAACAAAAACTAGAAAAATACTATATCAGAACATCTGTACTCTGAAGATTCCTCTGGTGTAAAAACATGATTTTACATATTATATGTTTTTAAAAGAACTTATCTCTTCTATGGAGAGTGAGTTATATAATTAAGAATGTGGGATACACAGAGGAGGAAAGGAGTAGCATGTATAATGGGGGAAAGAGAATGCTTTTGGCAAATCTTGGCATAATGCAATTAGCCTTAGTCTGAAGTGAAGATGCTCTAGGCCCCGCCATCAGGAACTCCACATTATTAAGCTATGGTCACACAGCTGGTTTCTCCCACATACTATGTTCTCGCCTATGTCTGAGCTGGCTTTTTCTCCACTGTTAATTACTGTCGTGTATTTTCACTTGTTTTCAATAGTTCCATCTTAATTTTCTCTTGGGAACTGTACAGTGGTAAGTGGCCTCAAGAGGTGGTAAAATTTTTATAACTTGACCAGGGTGTTTATATGAAAAGTAATTATTTTGAATGACCTACCCTTACTCTTTTTAATTCAAGACTGGAGTGTTGTATTCAACAAAAAGTAGAATAGTGGAACCCCTTTCTCAGATCCCATCACATTGCCACTTAAGAATAAATGAATTGTAGCAGTTTATTTCATAATTGGTTTGAATAGGGAGGTGTCATATACTGCCTTTTTATTCTGAATCTTATGCCAAGAAGATATGACCCATTTCTCAACAGCTAAAAATGTGTACTGCAAGCAAAATGTTCTTAAAACAACTCAGATTTACACAATGTAGAAATGATAAGGTTATAACTTGTTAACAAATAATATTAAAGCAGATCCCAATAATCCAGTTAAGATATTTAGTGTATACAATTTCAACTTACACTTTTCAGAGTCATGTCTATAGTGTAATGTAAGACACAACTATTCAACTATGTTTCCTTTGCCAGAAGTTGAACATATAATACAAAGCAAGGAAGGAAACTAACATTTGCCAGGCAACTTCTATATGCCAGGTGCGCATATGAAAAGGACTTTTAAAATCCAGTTTTGTAAACCCATTTTTAGTTCTCATCTACCTGACCTCTCTCCTCTACTGAATTCACTTGACTTTTTCACTTTGAACCATTGCATGATTCCTTTGGATACCACAGGTCACCTTTATGTTGGAATGATAGACTAAACAGGCCAATATTCTATATTCTGCAAATACATTATAACTTGCTTTCACTCAATTTTTTATATCAGTTAAGAAGCATATTAATTTCACATGAATAGCTGCTGAAATCACCATAACCTTTTAAGAAAATTAACTGGGAATATCCTTATCTACGAGCATTAAAAAGCTAAACCAAAAAGAATTAGCAAAAAATTGGGAGGTTGGGAAGTGCTTAAGATTTCTGAAAAAGATCTCTCACAAAGTTAGTCACTTATGATCTTTCTAGAGGCCATGATTTATTGTTTTATCTCTGCATCATAACTAATCTCTTTTCAGAATATCTTTTGTCCACAAATCCAAAAGTAACTCCTTTCAAACATCTGAGGCAAACATTTCTGATTAATGAAATATTCATCAGACATTGACACCTTAAAAAACTTTAGTACTTGATTAAAAAAAAAACCATGATTCTTAATATATTCAAGGTATAAGGTAATAGTATCAGCTAATCCTATTAATGCTAATACTGTAACAGGTAGACTTATTCTTTCCAAGAATGACTCCTGGGACATTTCCAATGTCTGTTTCCTTTTTTCCATTGTTTGACTCCTTTTCAGAGTTCATTATATAAGCTCTGATTAGACATTCACCCTGAACAATTTATGAGATTACTACACAGTTTTCTTACTTTACTGAAAACTTTCCATTTTATAGTTTCAAAGATTTGGGGTTTTTTTTCCTAAGGAATTATCACATTTGAAACACAAATATATTTCACGTTCCACACCATCCAGCTAGGAATAAAGGATAATGTCTCAGTAATTGTGTAAATTCACATTCTTGGGTTCCAAGCAACACTTTCAGAAAAGGTTAACGTTCTCTTTTGTTATTTCCAAAAGAAAGAAATCCTGTTGTAGAATAATTTCCCATCATGAATTACATCATGGAATCAGACTCTTACAGTTGGATCGAATCCAATATCCCACCCAATGAAAGAATCCATTATTTAGTATAACTTAGCACCCTGATGGATGGTCATCTAACCTTGACTTAAAGTCCACCTGTGATGGGAAACTCATCATAAAAACCTTGTTCTGTTTATGGTATAGTATAAAGCCCACTGGTTTTGCAAACAGACAGGCTGGATTACAATCCCAGTTCTAGCAACATGAGGTGGGGCAAAGTTACTTAGCTTCTCTGAGCCATGTCTTTGCCTATTTCTGGCATATAAGTGCTCAAAAAATAGCTAATGACAAACTATAAAGACAAAACTGGTTAATGTAAAGTATGCTCAGTGATTGATCCCCACAGAAAAAAAATTTTTTTTCTTCTGTTAAGCCCAAATCTGCTTCTCTGTAAATTAATTCATTCAATAAATATTTATAGGAACACTGTTCAAGCTACAGTATCTAACTGTGAACAAAGCTGAAGGGACCTTATTCTCAGGGAAATTATATTCTAGTGGGAAAAAACGGACAAACAGACAAAAATTAAATGAACTAAGTTTACAGGGGAAAAATTAAATAATAGATAATGATACCTGTTATACTGAAAATTAAAATAGGGTTACATACGTGGTACTGGGTGGCTACATCAGGCAAAGTGTTGCTGAGGAAGTGTCACTTAAGCTGAAATCTGAATGACAATTCTTCTACTCCTTGTCCTAATTATGCTTTCTGGAACAGTCCAGAAGAAAACCTTTCAAATTGTTGAAGGCAGCTAACTTGTCCTCCATTAGATTTTTCTTCTCCAAGCTGAATATCACCAGTCCCTCCAACTATTCCTTATATAACATGATTTCAACAAAAAATTTCAACTGGGAAGACTCCGATTTTATCAACGTTGTCTTTAAATGTGTGCCTAGAATGAAAACAATACTCCAGATGTAGCCCAAACGACATGGAATACAGAGACAGCATCTCTTCCCTTCACCTGGATTCTGTACTTCACTCCTGGGACATAAATTTGCATTATCTTTTTTTGTAGTGACTATAACCCAATACTAAGTTGTCATCAACTAGAAGGACTTGGTCTTTTCCACAGGAACTCCCCTCTGGACACCTTGTGCCCTTCCTATGCTACACAGTTTTTTCTGTACTAGAGCTCTGCGGTTTACCTTTGCTATCTTGTTAGTTTCAACTAATTCTTCCTGCCTCTGGAGAGGTTTTTGCTTGTTTGTTTTCGGATTTTTTTTTTAATTAATTAATTAATTAATTTATTTATTTTTAGCTGTGTTGGGTCTTTGTTTCTGTGCGAGGGCTTTCTCTAGTTGCGGCGAGCGGGGGCCCCTCTTCATCGCGGTGCACGGGCCTCTCACTATCGCGGCCTCTCTTGTTGCGGAGCACAGGCTCCAGACGGGCAGGCTCAGTAGTTGTGGCTCACGGGCCTAGTTGCTCTGCGGCATGTGGGATCTTCCCAGACCAGGGCTCGAACCCGTGTCCCCTGCATTGGCAGGCAGATTCTCAACCACTGCGCCACCAGGGAAGCCCTGTTTTCGAATTTTTTAATTGAGGTATAGTTGATGTTCAATATTGTGGAGAGGTTTTGAATCTTAATTCTCTCCTCTACTATCTTAGTTATGCTTCCAATCTCCATGTCATTCATAAATTTAGTTAATATGTTGCTAGGCCTATAAAATGGGCATCCAGCAAACACAAAAAAATTTCAGAGCCATGCTAATTTGTTCAAGAAATATAATTTGCCCATGAGAAAGAAAAGTCACACCACAATGGATGATTTCCTCCATCATCCATGTTTTCTAAATTATCTCTATTAGGCATGAACTATTATTATAATTTAAAGACATTATAAAAAATATATTTTACATTACTTTTTTAAAAGGTATGCCTGCTACAGTTTCATCTAAAAAGTTGAAGAGTGTTAAAGAAAAAAGACAATGACAGAGCACTGTGTCATTCTATTAGAGAGTTCTGTCCTGGCTGATACAGGGCAGTTAATTTATTATTAGGACTGTTAATATAAACCCAACTCTTCCTGGGCCATAGTAACATATTACTAATTGTATTAATACAGTAAGGTAGCAACAAAATGAGGATGCAGGCCTTTGATTCCATGTCCTCATATCTGTTATATTCTCAAAAAAATGAGATTATCTGGTGGAATTTCTACTTCTTAGATTAAAAGTAATTTTCTCAAGAATTCATGGAAATAATGATTAACTGTTTGAATCAAACAAAAAAATGTTCTTTTGTGCTATAATGTATACTTCAAAAACTAAACAAAAGAGTTTAGAATTAAAACTTTGAAACTTGGCATAAAATGAATACTTGGAGGACCAAGAATGCATTTCTGAGTGTGGGAAAGCATTTGCCTTTGACAAAAATTTAGAATAAAAAAAAATTTGCTGGGTGAGAATTCATCCTTATTCAGAGAGAAATGGTTACATGATGTTAATAATTGTTTTGATACAGTGTACACATTGACCTTGAGAAGTTCAGTTTGATTTGAATTTTTATCTATCCCTTTATTTCCCTGAAGACCTGACACTTGAATCTGATTCCTGTTTTGGAAAATTTAGTATGTGCCTTTTTTCTAAAACTTGCCAGCGAAGCAGACACGATCAGGTCATTGTTTTAATAACATTATCCTCTTTTCTCCATTTCCCAGGTCACTTGCTGATCTCAGGGCAAGAGCTGAGATAGAATGTGATGGGTGGAGCTGTGCCATTGGCTCGGGTCAGGAAAGGGGGAGAGGACTGAGATGAAGAACTTTTTTTGGTTGATAATACACAGCAATGTGTTTCTAACCAGTTTCCCTAGAAAGAAAGCATATGGTCTTGATGAAGACATTTCTTATGTCATAACAGATCTCATATCAACGACATTCATTGATTTTGACTAAAACCTAAGGGAGGAAAAGTGTCAGTCATTCTGCATGTTACTACTTAAAATAGAAGTTAGAGAAAGTCCTGGGGATGTGCAGTCCCTCTGTCTCTTCAAGTGCAGGTGAACAAACATTTCTTGAACTACCATGCCCCAAGCACTAGGCATTCAAAGATTAATGAAATGTATGTCTTGCTCTCAAAGAGCTCATAATCAAGCAGCAAAGAGATACACTTAAACAGATTTGACTTGGAGGTAAGCACAATAAAGGTATGCCCAGATTACTGTATGATCACAGAGGGGATTCCTAGAGGAGGTGATCCCTCTAAGCCCATAATATAAACTTCTCAGAGAAGCATGTCCATCTCTGTTTCTCCAGCATCTGGCCCAATACGCAGCCCATAGCGAGTGCTGCATAAATATTCGCTGGACTGAACTGAGTGTATTTTACTGATGTTAAAAAGTTTTATGAAAGATCAGAAGGGCTGATTTATGGTGAACTGTATATTTCCATGAAAGCTTGAAAGAATTCAGGAAAAACCTGCTTATTTTCTCCACAACGCTTATCACACCAAATATAGTATACATTACTATTTATTGTCTTCCACCCCCTTACCCTCAGGAATGTGAACTCCCTGAGGATGGGACTTGTATTTCCATTGCCTAGAACTGTGGCTGGCATCTAGTAGACACTCAATAAATATTCGTTGAGTGACTATGGAGCTCAACACTAGTTACAATGAGGAAATGGACAGTTTAAAAGAAAATTCAATAAATTTTGCTTTACTTTTTTGTGTGTTTATATGAAGCAAATTCATGAGACTCTGTATGAGAATTCAGTGCCTAAATTCTTGTTGCCTAGGGCAATGGTTCTTGTTCTTTTGAGAAGCTCATGAATGCTATTAACTCCTTCTACAGAAAATGCACAATCACATCAAGTTTTGACATCTATAAATATACAAAAATATCTGGTTGAGAACTCTTGACCTAGTGAGAAGGGGAAGTTTTTTAAAAGAATTGACTAGACTGTTTTATGGATTTGTTTATTTTTTGGAAACAGTTGTAATGTCCACCTATCATGGCCCTTTATCTTAATTTATTTGTAAAATGAGAGTTATGAATGACAGATGTGTCAAACAAGCTATATTCCATGATATTATCTAGCTCAATACTGAAGCATATTTTGGAAAAATATATTGTTTATTTCATTTTGACTAGCTTTAATTTTGTTTAGTCAAAAAAGTGGTTTTGATATGTCGAATGTTCAGATATAGCATTAATCAGTGAAAACTAGGCAATTATTTTAAAATGCCTATAAGAAATTTCTCCATCCCCCCCCCCCATTTAAAAAATCTTAAAGTACAAAATAGACCACATTTTATTAAAATAAAAACCACTAACCCTTGGAAATTGTTATCCAAAAGTGTTGAGATCTGCAAAAGCTCTGGAATTATAAAGAATTTCCCATATCAGGTGTGGTAGGCAGTCTCTCAAATGGCTCCCAAAGACACCTACCTCCTGGTATTCACACACTTTGTGCAATCTCCTCTCCCTGAGTGTAGACAACCTAGTGATTTGCTTCTAAAGAATCGAATAGAGCAAAAGCGATGGATGTCGCTCCTGAAATTTGGAATCTCATGCTGTGCTCTCTCTCTCTCCGGTTCTTCTTGCTCGTTCTAATGCAGCAAGCCGCTGTAGTTGCCTTGCCCTGTGCGGGGTCCCACACAGCCAGCAAGGCCAACCAGAAACTGAATCCTGCCACCATTCACCTCAGTGAGCTTGGAATCTGATCCTCCCTGGTCGAGTTTTGAGATGAAAGCAGCCCTGGCCATCACCTTGACACAGCCGTGCGAGAGACCCCGAACCAGAGTATCAAGCTAAGCTGCCTTCAGATTCCTGCCCCACAAAAACTGTGAGATAAAAATGTTATTTTAGATCATTCAGTTTTTTGGTAACTTCTTACACATTAATAGACAACAAAATACATCAAGAACTACCTTATCTACTGTCAGGAAGACGCTGATGTTGTAACTAAAATGTTAAAATGGCCTTTAGGGTAGATGTCAATAAATCAGTAGTATTTCATAGTAAGGGGAGCATATTTCCAGCAGAACTATCCTTACTTAGATCTCAGTTCACTCATTTTTTAAAAATTATCTAATTTTATGGTTTTCCAACAACATTTTATCCCCCCTAAGTTTTGTTTGTAGCATTTCACTTCTGTTTCATTTTAATAAGTTGAATAGGTAGAAATATTAGCAACCTATTAGAAAACTAATAGATTTAATTTTTGATGGATTTTTAAAAACATTTATTTTATTGAAGTATAGTTGATTTATCAATACAATGTGTTTCCAGTGTACAGCAAAGTGATTCAGATATATATATATATATATATATATATTCTTTTTCCATCATGGTAGATTACAAGATATTGCATACAGTTCCCTGCGCTATACAGTAGGACCTTGTTGTTTATCCATTCTCTATATAATAGTTTGCATCTGCTAATCCCAAACTCCCAATGCATTTCTCCCCCACCCACCCTCCTCCTTGGCAACCACAGGTCTGTTCTCTATATCTGTGAGTCTGTTTCTGTTTCATTGATAAGTTCATTTGTGTCATATTTTAGATTCCACACATAAATGATATCAAATGATATTTGTCTTTCTCTGTCTGACATTTCACTTAGTATGATAATCTCTAGTTCTATCCATATTGCAGCAAATGACATTATTTCATTCTTTTTTATGGCTGAGTAGTATTCCATTGTATACATGGACCACATCTTCTTTATCCATTCATCTGTTGATGGACATTTAGGTTGTTTCCATGTTTTGGCGATTGTAAACATAGGGGTGCAGGTATCTTTTCAAATTATGGTTTTGTCCAGATATATGCCCAGGAGTGGGATTCCTGGATCATATGGCAATTCTATTTTTAGTTTTTTGAGGACCCTCCATACTGTAAAACTAATAGATTTGATAGTTTCATTAAATGACTGTATAGAAATAAGGAGATACCTGAAAAAAACATGTAACTATTATGTTTATAGATAAATTTACATTTATTGATGGTTTTGAAATAATTGGAGTGTGGTAAATATTTATTTATAAATTTCTAAAAGGAATCTCTCTAAGGAGATTTCAAGTTTAGGCTGGGTTTATTAAGTACTCTAGTTCCTGTAAGAATATTATAGATCATAAAGATTGTCAGGAGTAGAACTGGGAAACAAAAGGAACATAAATTCAAGTAAAATGTATCACTAAGGGAAGAAATAGCTCTTTCCTCTGAGTTTGGTGAAGGTTTTAAAGCAGATAATTTTGAAAAATATTATAAAGCTGTATCTTCCTTAAGATGTGGGAGCTAGGAGTAGGGCATAGGAAAAAGTGGGATCCTTAGGTACAAGAGGTACAAGAAAATTAAAATACTGTGCTTCTCTCTGCTGTTCTTTAACTGTTCAGAAACTACTATAAGGCTTCAAATTTATATGACTTTGTTCTTATGCCCTTTTACTTTTGCTATGTACAGATCTATTATGAAGAATATATACAGATTGGAGGAAGATATTGTGATTAAAAAACTATTTTATTCTCATGAGATAGATTTAATGTCTCTCCAACAGATATTATCAGGAAAATTGCAAGCAAAACTATATATAACAAAGTCCAGTTGATTTAATATTTGTATTTTCTCCTACTATGTATCAGTTTCCCTGTAGACAGGGCTAACAAGTCAAGTACGAATCAACTCTGGGACATGACCTGTACAACTTTCAATCATTTATTCTCTGACAAACGTAGAGCTGTTTCTGAACTTAATTCCAAAAGCTTGAAGGCATTTTGGTATACTCCTTTTAACAGTGATTTGTATCATTTTGCTCTAACTTGGCCTGTGTTCCAGAAGTTTACTCCATTTTTCTGCTCAGCATAGACTTCATTTTTTGCTCCCTGTTTTTTTTTTTTTTTTTTCCCCCATTGCATCAGTAGTGGTTTAGTAAAGCATAAAGAAAGGCAAGGTAAGGGCTGAAGAGGGAGAGTGGGGGATTATTTGTTGTTTTTGTGCAGGTCCAGCTCACCTGATAGAACTTGATTCCTGCCTTGCTATTATTCTCCACCACAGGAAGACAATGGTAAGGGCATAATGGCCTCAGATCTTTCCAAAGCCTAGTTTCACTGCATGACGGAGGCAGGGGAGGAAAGTGCTCTCAGAATCCACCTTTTAACCTCCATTAGCCACAGATGATAAACAGGCTGTCGGGGGCGGTGGGGGGGGGAAGCACAGGGAAGGTGATTGGTTGCTTCCGCCAACTTTTTTGGCGTATGGACCTATCCCCCAAATCTGAATAAGCACAGGGCTGGAAATGCACTATTTCATCTAAGGTTTATATCCCTCCCCCCATCCCTACCTTTCTCCTTTAAGCCTGGTTATTTTCAGAACCCCATAGTGACTTGTGACTTAATAACTCTCCTGCCGAATCTATACGATTTTTTTCTCCTGCCCCCAAATTCCCAATTTTCCTTCAGAAATTAGATCATGTCTTTAGGAAAATGATTTGGTCCTGCTGTTTCCACTGCAGCAAAATTTATTTTAGTACTCCACAGTTCCACCCTGGCCTACGTGCTTTCTCCCAAGTCTCTTCATGTGTCATGAATGAACCTCTTGTGTAACTCTCCTGAGTACAACCTTTCATACACATTTTCTCCCTCTCCCATAAACCAGGAGGTCTGGAGCTCTGCCACGGTATTAGAGCTTCAGCTTAGGACTAGATTTGAAATGCCAGGTTTCTGGTGACATTACAGATTGATAGTTGGTGCCTAAGGCTGGCTTAGTTGTATTTCTGGCAGTCACTGTATGCTAACCGCTAGATACAGCCCACGAGCTTCATGTTAACAAAGTCGATGTGTTTTGAGTTGCTCTCCAAAAACACAGAATATTCTGTCTCTTAAAATTCAAGTTAAATAAGGCAACCAAATAAGGCTAGCCCTTTTATGGGTGTGATTTTTTGATTCATTATTATTATTATTATTTTTTTTAAAGCGGAGATGACTTTTTTTTTTTTTTTAAAGCTTCTTTCTTTCTTTCCTTCTTTCTTTCTTTCTTTCTTTTTGGCTGTGTTGGGTCTTCGTTTCTGTGCGAGGGCTTTCTCTAGTTGCGGCGAGGGGGGGCCACTCTTCATCACGGTGCGCGGGCCCCTCACTATCGCGGCCTCTCTTGTTGCGGAGCACAGGCTCCAGACGCGCAGGCTCAGTAGTTGTGGCTCACGGGCCCAGTTGCTCCGCGGCATGTGGGATCTTCCCAGACCAGGGCTCGAACCCGTGTCCCCTGCATTGGCAGGCAGATTCTCAACCACTGCGCCACCAGGGAAGCCCTGATTCATAATTTTTTATAACATCTGTTTGAGCTATACAGGCGAATAGTTTCACACAGTGTCAGAAATGAACGGCAATTTTCAAGCACTTACTCGCTATTCATTAAAAGGAGAAATTTAAGTGGTTTTTTTGGAAACATTTCTTGTGATTGAAAAACTTTACTTGAAATTCAATCATATTTAATGTGTATTTTCTCTAACTTTAACATCAAGTTTTTCAAAACATGAAGCAGATACTAAGAAGTAAAAAAGCCACATAATATTGTCATTTACAGAACTGCTATTAGCATCATGTTATGTTTGGAAATCAATTATTTGTTAACTAAATTCCACGATAATCTGTTATTTGGGTGAGTCTGCATTAAATGGTAAATTCAATATATAGTGTTATGAAAAATGGTTACATTTCTACACAGTTTTTTAACTTTAAATTTTAATCTTTTTTTTTTTTTTTTGGTTTGTTTTTAGTCCAGCTTTTTCAAAGTTAGAAGAGTAGGGTGGATCCGCACAGGTGTTTGGCAGAGGAGGGTATTATGAAATTTATCCTCCCTGTCTCAGAGTTGCATTATGTAGTTGGCTTCAGTGCCTCCTGGCAAGCAGAGATTTTAGAGTATCCATACTGTAAAGCAGCATATGCCAAATTGTCATCTTAAATTACCTTCAGAACAAAAGAAAAAAATCGAGATTCCTAAATTTTTACAGTATATTTGTTTTGTTTTTTTTTAGTTTTTTTTTTAACATCTTTATTGGAGTATAAGTGCGTTACAATGGTGTGTTAGTTTCTGCTTTATGATTATAGACACCCCTGGGTATGTTCCAAATTTTAAAGTTTTGGTTTTTTCTGAATATAAAAGTAATTATACAAACTTCAAACACTACAGAACTGTAAAATACAACAAGCCATCAACAGTTTGGGAGCAGATTTTTCCAAATTAAAAAAAGAGAAAACTCCATTCGGTATTCAGTGTTCAGTATTACTTTTAATATGGTATTCTTACTAAAACTAAACCAATACGTGGTTCCAACAGGCCCAGATGTCTTTGGTTTCTAATATGTAATTCTTTCACTGCTCCTTGTTAACAGTCTATGAAACTAGACTAATTTAGTAACCTCCTAACTATTTAAGATAATTAAGGTATTGTAGAGTAGTGCATTATGGCTAATTTAATATTCTGGCACTAATATATATATTTTCTATGTACTGTCATTTTTCAAAGTATTAAAAGAAAATATACCTCATTAAATCAGATTGAAAACAACTTAGAAAGCACTTTGAAATCTTGTAATATTCAGAATCATCATCGGTGACTCCAAAACCTGGTACACTGAAGATGTAGTAAAGGTTGGGGGTCTGTATCTAAACTGAATTATAGTTTACCCTCTAGGCTGCTTTTCTAGAATACGTGTTTCTTGTTTCCTTATGCACATTTTTTATTGGTGTGAATACTTTGTGTCAAGTGTACTGCCCACTGCATATTTTAGATGAACTAGTATCTAAAAAACGTGATGGGAACAAACCTTTTAATAGATCTCTTCACACGCCTATGTGGCAGGTTGTATTTTCCAAATGGCTGCAACAAATCTCCTATCACACAAGCTCTTCTTACAGTGTGGCTTTGGCACTCCTCCCATTGAGACAGGCTTTTGTGACTGGATCAAGAGAGTATGGAAAAGTGACAATCTGTGACTTCCAAGGCTAGGTAATCAAAAGCAAAAGCACTTTTTCTACCCTGTTCCCTGGAATACTTGTTCTGGAAGCCTTCAGCCTCCAAGTAAGCAGTTTGACTGCTCTGAGGCTGTCATGCTGTGAGGAACCCAAATTAGCCCACAATGAGAGACCCCATGGAGAGAGCCTGATAGTACTTGAGGTGGGGGGAGAGAGAGAGAGAGAGAGAGAGAGAGAAGTGCCTGGACAGCCTCCAGCTACTCTAAGCTACCCACCTTTTCACTGGTTGTTTAACTGCAACCACGTGAGAGAGGCTGGGCTGGCACTATCCTGCTGAGGCTTCCCAAATTCTCACGTGCAGAAACCATGAGAGAGAATGAAATTGTTATTATTGTTTAAAGCCACTAAATTTGGGGGTAATATGTTACATATCAATAGATAAATGGAATACCCTACAAGCTTTTCCAAATTTCTCATAACATAATTTCCCTGCTTCCCATAGAATCTGAGTAGCTCTACCACTCCTCAATCTAGGAAAGAGGTTTGGACCAGTGCGGGTACAATGGCCAATGAGAGTGGTCACCTGTAGCATGCAACTCAGAAAAAATGGACCGGGATAGAGAAATGATGTGGTATGGAAGCTGTTCTGTGGTGATATCTTGGAAAAACCAACAAATCAGGGGAACTTCCAGGGATTCAACTATATTTTGAAGCAAATTCATCTCCAAATTTAAAAACATGAAATTTAAACAAAAACAAGTGATTTCAAATAATATTTACTTTGTTATGAGAGTAAAAAATACAAGAAGAATCTAGTACATTAGATAAGCCTACAGAATTAATACTCAACACTTGTCAAGTCACTTAATTCTGCTTTCTAATGCCAAAACGTCTAAGTGCTGAAATTCTAACTAAGAATCATATCCTTAGGACACTCCAGTTTCTTCTAGTGATGGTGATGGGTAGCGTTTTCTTTTTAAAAGTTCAAACTAAGTACATAGAGTAGTGTGCCTGATTTATTCATCTTGTTGGTTTTCATTTGATAACTATTCATATAGTGCTTATCACTAGTCAGGCTAAATCATCTGAGGAAACAAGGGGAGGTAAGTAAGTTAACAAGGGCACACAAGTTGGAGATGGCAAAGCTGGAATAGAAGCCCAGGAATTATGGTTCCAGACTCTATATTCTAACCTACTACTTAATCATCAGGGAAATGCAAATCAAAACCATAATGAGATATCACCTCCTACCTGTTCGAATGGCAGTTATCAAAAAGACAACAAATAGCAAGTGTTGGTGAGGCTGTAGAGAAAAGGGAACCCTCGTGCACCGTCGGGAGGAGGGAAATTGGTGCAGCCACTATGGAAAACAGCATGGAGGTGCCTCCAAAAATTAAAAATAAAACTACCATATGCTCCAGCAATTCCACATCTTGCTATTTATCTGAAGGAAACAAAACACTGTCTCAAAAGAATACATGCACCCCACATTCACTGTGGCATTACTTACAATAGCTAAGACATGGAAACAACCTAATTATCCATGGATGGATGAATAGATAAAGAAAGTGTGATCTATATATATATCCACATTATATATATATAATGGAATTATTCAGCCATAAAAAAGGAAGGCAATCTTGCCATTTGCAACAAACTGGATGGACCTTAAGAGTGTGGTACTAAGTGAAGTAGGTCAGACAGAGAAAGACAAATAATGTATGATCTGACTTATATGTGGAATCTTAAAAAAAAAAAAAAAAACGAGCTCATAGATACAGAGAACAGATTGGTGGTTGCCAGAGGAGGGGGGTGGGAGAGGTGGGAGAAATGGGTGAAGTGTTTTCATTTTTTGTTTTAGTTTAAATAAATTGAATTTAAAAAATCATACCAACGAATGACAGAGTTGCTATACTAAAAAGCACTTGGAAGCAATGATACAGATTTATTCATGACAGTGATGGGGGTTGGTTTTTATCTAGATTAATTGATAAAAAGCAAATGTAAGGAAGTAGTAAAATTTCAATTCAATGAAATTGAATAGCAAAAATATTGAACTGGATCTTTTTCATAATAGATGTAACTTTAGGTTTTAAATAATACAAGACATGCTACTAATGAATGGATACTTTATTGACAGTAGATATAATTGTACAGGATGATAAAACATTATACAGTTGTACAATCCAAATGAGTATTCCTTAGAGAACAGCCTCAACCAAATTTATGCCATTCTATAGGAATATAGTAAACGTGAATTTTTCAAGAATGATTTGAAAACTGAGGATTATTTGAAAGGCTATTGTGCCAACCATTGCAACAATGAACTTTCTATCTCCAATTCTGATGGCTCATTAATTATTTCCAGATAGATCTTTTGCCAAAGATGAAGAGATCTATTCCCTTTATGCAGAAGGCTTAAAGGAGACAGTCAAATTAAAAAAATACATGTGAAAGAAATGTGTGTATAAATAAATAGATCATGAAATAAGTTAGAAAAGTTGTTTATGTGGAGTTTTGGAACATGGAAGTGTTGGGTTTTGCAGAAAGGACCAAAAGATATAAAACCTCCACTGCCATGGAGTTGACATGTTAGTGGTCATGGTAGTGAGATGACAAACAAATAATAAGTGAATTGCATTCTATATTTAAATATAAAAAGTTATATGGAGAAAAATTAAGTAAGGAGGAACCATAGAGAGTAAAGAAGGTGGGTGAAGGAAGAATAGCGACTGCTGTATTCCATGGAATGGTTGGTGGAGGCCCCAGATGAAAAATGACATTTGGGCAAAGACTTGAAGGGATTGAGGGAGCCATGTAGATATTTGAGGGACAAGTGCTCCAGAGCAGGAACAGCAAGAGCAAAGGCCATGAGGTAGGACTGTGCTTATCCTATTTGGGGAAAAGTAAGGCAGTCACAGTCAGTTAGAATAGCGGGAGAGGGGGGAGGAAAATAAAGGTAACAAAGCCACAGAGATAAAGGGACTGGGGCAGTTCCTATGGGGCCTTGTAGGCCATGTAATGACTTTGACTTCTATCATGAGTGAGGTGGGTGCCATTGGAGAATTTTGAGCAGAGGACTTAAATTTAGAACTAGTCCTTATTTTTAATTTTAGTATAAAAATGGGAACTATATATTGCATTTGGAAATATTTCTGTGATTTTTTTTTTAAGGCACAGGTTGTATGAATGTCCTTTATTTATGCAGTGAGATAAAACAATTATTATTTCAAACCAGATGTGACTGTAATTGATTCTGCCTTTTAAAGAAAGTGACATAGTTCATATCTATTGAGAAATAAATCTTTATATCGCTCTTCTATTTTCCCAGGGCATACTGAAAGAGAATTCTACTCATGGAGTACCGATTTGGAACTTGTCAGACATTTTATGCAGAAATATGTTTTAAAAACTTCAGGGAAGTACTCTTTTATTCTTTGTATGATATTTCAGCCATTATGTGTTAATGGGCTTTTAAAGGCTACTGTGGAAGCATTTGTTGTATTATTTCTGTGAAAAAAATGCAATATGATTGACTTACATATGATCTTTAGGAACACAATTCATTACCAATATGGAAACTGCCTACACAAACAGGTAGAAACAGGTAGGTAATGTTAATGATCAACCTTCAGTAGACCAAAGAGTCTTAAATTTTTCAAATGGGGAAAAGAAATATATTTGATTTTAATTTAAATATAAAACTCAATTTCATTATGAAAAAACTTTTAAGTATGTTTGCGGCAACTTGGTTATATGCATCTACTACTTCAACTGTAAATTTTATAAAACCTAAGTACAGAAAAAGCACTTCCGATAAAAATTTGGTGTCAAAATTGAGATGCACGGTGTGTATAAAATACACATTAGATTTCAAACACTTAGTACCAATCAAAAAAGTAAAACATCTCATTAGTAATTTTTATATTGATAATATGTTGACATACAAATATTTTGGATATAGTATTAGGTTAAATAAAATATATGATTTAAATGAATTTCACCTGTTTCTTTTACTTTTTAAAAAACTTGGCTACTTGGAAAACTTTACATATGTGGGTCATGTTACATTTCTGTTGGATAGCATTACTCTAGACCAGTGGGTCTCAAAATGTGGTCACTTGACTATCTCCAACAGCATCACCTGGGAACTTGTTAGAAATGCAGATCATGGAGCTCCACCTCCAACTTACTGAATCAGAGACTCTGGGGGTGGGTCCCTGCTTTAATGAGCCCCGCAGCTGATTCTGATGCAAGCAAAAGTGTAAGAACCATTCTTCTAGAACAGGGGTCCAGAATTCTAATTTGGCTGCAAATTAGAATCATCTGGGGACCTTGGGCAGAAAGATTGAAAACCACTGGCCATGATCCATGATTTTTAAACTGTGCTCTTCAGAGGGGCTGTAGCTGGCCGGACCACATTCTCCTTTCAGCTTCCGATGTATCTGCTCGATTTCCTGTCCTGCTCATCCTGGAAAGGCAACTGCTGTGGTGATTTTCCTGGTGGATGGAGAGATACAGGGCTTGGATGGGCAAGAAGGCTTTACAGGTATCAGAAGTTCACATTTCAAATATATCTACCTACATGCGTCAGTTATGCCTGTTACATTAAATGGCTATATTATTGAGCTTTCACCAGATTCACAGGAGGATAAACCTGGAATTAAACAGACAGCAGAAAATGTAAAAGCTTTGATAGCGCAGAGGTGAAGAAGAGTATTCCTTTTAACATTATTATTTTGGGTAGTTTTTTTAGGGAGGAGCTTCGTCTTTGTACACCGCTGTTACCACTCAGCAGTAACGGGCAGACAGCACTGCAATCAGTTGCTGACTCCCACTGGGGGCTTGGATTCCACGGGGTTCTATCAGTGGTGCTAATAGAGATATTTCTACTCTCCAGTACCATGGAGATTACTCCCCTTAAGTTGCCCTAATGGTCGGTTTTCTTGCTGTAGAAAAGCTAAAAACATTGGTAAATCCAGTCAATGTAACCTTCAAAACCCAGTTCATGTCACCAGGAAATGATGGCTATCAAGCAATTCATTGGTAAACTCCCACCTCCAGTTGATTGACATTAAGAGGCCTTGTGGAAAAGTACCCAGCATCATTGTAGTAGAGTATACACTTTTTCCAGTGCCCCATCTTGAAACTTCTAATGTTTGCAGTGTTAAAATGTTTTGCAAATACATACCGTGACACAGACTAAATAATGTCTCTTCATGGAAAATTTATGATCTTTTAAGTTTCTATACATGTATAATATGATCCAGACTATACTAGTATTGAAATAGGAGAAACAGCTAGCTTCTTTTTCCCAAATGTAATTCAGCCAAATACTGCAAGCAGATTTTTTATTACATCATTTGAAAATTATTAGCATGCTTAGTGAAAACTTGTTCAGGTATAAAGGAACAGTTAAATATAAATGATTTATGCATGTTCTGACTTAGTCTGTAGATTTATTCCCAAATGACGAAGTCACCATGCAGTATCTGTATTTTTATATGTTTTCATCTATATTTAATGATTGTAATATATACTAAGAATGAGGTGGTATTACATTATTCCTAATAGTAGAGGTAATGCTCTTAAGGGTTAATAAAGAGAAATACTGCTTACTTTAAAAAAAAAAGATGTGTTCTATAGGGCTCTAGACATTCTGTAGGGTCTCCTAGAGGATGGGGCCTTTGCATAAACTTTTGCTTAAAGAACAGAATAAAATAAGGGTGCGTCTCTGTAAAACATTCTAATGAAATGACCCATGAACCCATTTCACCTGTTACTCTAATACTCAGATACCAATAACTTATAGCTTGGTTCATCAGGGATTCCTTAGAGCCAGGTAAAGCCAGGATATGTCACCCCAAATTATGAGGACCAGAGGAATCTGCAAACAAATCTTATTCCATTAATTTCTTCCCATGTATTTATCTTCCTAGAGTTTGCCGCCCTTGGAAGCTTAAAACTGCTTTCCTTTGTCCTGTTACTTCTCTACCAATTTATTGTTCTTTGTCGAAGATGCTGTATAGATCGCATTTCTAAGCTACTGCTTTGAGCCACTCTTCGTTTTAGGTTTCTCCTGGGTGATGTGCACTGCATGTGTTAGTTCATGAACTCTTTTTCTTTTGTTAATGTGTTATCTTCTTAGCGTCCCAGCTGACAACCTAAAATGGGTAGAGGTAAAGTGTTTCCTCCCCCCCCATTAGTGCTCATTCAACTTGTATCCTCACTGCAGTAGGCAGGCAGAAAGTCAACTCTCGCCAAGGTTGCCAATTACCCTGGGGCTGGCCACCCCAAGGATTCAGCTGCCTACTTCTGATTCTGAACTTTTAGGGTTGGCCACTCTTGTAGGCCTTGTCCTCCCTAATATATTGGACACTGGGATTCTCAAATTAGAACCCCCAAAGGTCAAAGGTCTTTCCTTCATACAGAAACACACCAAGAACCAGGCGTGTTAAGATTTTTAACTAAAAAAAAAAAAAAAATTGGAACTAATTTTACACAGCAATAATGTGTTTTTGTGAGAAGAAATACAAAATCATTTACTTAATATCACAAACGGTCATACAGCTACAGCTTTTTTCTATTAGATTTTTTTGTCATGAAAGTTACATTTGAAATGTTGCATGTGCTATTACGTACTTCCTGAATTTTCTCTGCTTGAAATCTCAATGACCTTAGATAGGAATGCTACAATCATACTTAAATATGATTAGAGTTCATTGTGCATTAAACTTGGGCAAGAAATATCTGATTTTGACCTAGTATTCTCAACTGCGCATCAGAAACTACAGATTCTAGTTCCTTTGTTTGTGAATCACACCCATTCCTAACTTTGTCAATTGTGTATAGAGTGACTGTAGTTTCTCACAAGGGAAATTATAGCAGAAGTTTTTTCTAATGTGTTTGGTATTTTTAATGTGTTTTTTGTTTTTTGTAATAAAGCCTAAACCTACAAATCTTTAAAAAGGATGGAAAAAGTTGGTGTTCTAGCTAACATTTATGTGGAAAAATAGGTTCTTCCCAGTACTCTTGGAACTGCACATGGGTATACAAAATGACTCCCCCAGCTAGGCCTTATCCTGTCATTCAAGAGGATTGGAGCTCTTTTCATGAGAGAAATAAGCGTGGAAGGGAGATGTGAACTTTACCTGCACCGGCAGGATTTTGTAATCCCTCTGTAATGATGGCTTGGGGGAAGAGCCCACACACTCTTTTGGGGCTACTCCCTATATTTACATCAGCCTTTCTATCTGTAAATATTATATCACAGAACTAGGAATAGACAGGTAATGTGTCTAAATTTATGTAATAAAGAGCTGTATTATAATAAGGTTCTGTTGTACTAACATTTTTGTTTCTTCTTCAGCATCTTGTGTTTTGTTTCCCGGCCTGTTGTTAAACTGGTCTTGTCGCCAATAAAATACGCTAATTGTAATGTACCTCAGTTAATTCAAGAGGGTGAGTTTTGTAAAGTATACCCTCTTCTCAGATGTTGTTGGGTTAATTATTGATGGATTATAGAACTCACAGGGAAAAGTGTTACTGGAATGCAAGGAATCTTGAAAGAACTCTGTGATGCAAATAAAATGTTCTCTATTAAAGCAACTGATTCTAGATAATTTAAAGGCTAGCACTAAGAAACTTCAGGATGGCCAAAAAACAAGACCGTAACAAATCTTTCTGATAAGGAAAAGTAACATAATTAGAAATAAAACACTTTGGTTGAATGTCTAGTTTATGGATATATAAAATCAAACGCTCAATCCCAAGCACTACTTTTTGTAAAATCATTAGGTAGTAACAGGGCAGAAACTAGCGATCCTATTAACTGAAGAAGCAATTGGGGCACAGGAAGCTTTTAGGGTGTGCTGTGTCAGACACTCCTTTTGGCTGTGATCTGACTGCTCCAACATTCCTTGAAACTTCAAGTATAAATATCAATAATAATGGAATTCCAGCGCTGGGAGATCATTTATTCCGACCTTCTCGTTTTACCAAAGAAGACACTGAAGCCCTTAAAGACTGAGTTACCCACCATTATTCAGAGAGAGGTTCGTAAACATCTCGGCTTCTAGAACTCTTGGGAACAATATATACGAGATAAATGTGACTGTCCAGTGGGCTCTAACATTTGCACCTTTTCTTTTATATTAATGGCATTAAAATAAAATCCCAGGGATGATCTACAGAGACTCCTGCGGCGTCGCAGCCCGCACTTTCCTCCCTTGCCTGTCTCCCAGTTCTACCCGGGCCTGTTCTTTCTGGGTCAAGGTTGGTTTCCTCCGAACCCCGGCCCTGGCTGCCATCTGGAACTGTGCACAGCGTGTTTGGAAGAGCCTGATAGGAGGCGAGAGATGAAGTGTCGTTCGCATCAGTCAGTTAAGGCCTTTTGCAAACAGCCCCCGGGTCCCCCCTCTGTGTCCGGGCAGCCGTCCTCTCTGCCCGAGGCTCTCCGTTTCCCACCCCATCTCAACCTCCCCGCGGGGTGCGGCTGCGGGGCCGCCTCGGCCAGGGGTGATGGTGCCCACGGGCCGGGCGGGGGGAACCTGACCTTGCTCCCCATTTGGGTCTCTGGAGCAAGGAGGGCACTGCGTGCGCCACACCGAGCCACGTCCCACGCAGGGATGGGCTGGGACGGTTGCGACTCTGAACCGATGGCGAGCGGGGACCCTGGGCGTGGAAGGGAGCGGCACCGCCCGGGCCTCGCCCTTCCTCCTCCTCCTCCTTGCTCGCCGCTCGCCTCTTCTCCAGCCATGACTCAGCGCTTCTCGCAGGCTGCCGGGCTGGGGACACGGGCTCCTCGCCGGCCCCTCCCGCCGCGTCCACCCCCTCTCTCCCACCCACGCCCGCCCTCGGCCGCCGGCCCTTCCCCAGCGCCGCCGCCGCCGCCGCCGCAGTCAGCTCGGGCGTCCCGGCAGCATCAGCCGCCCGAGCCGGCCGGACCCGACCCCGCCGACCCCGCGCGCCGCCCGCCATGCAGCCCCAAGCCCCCGGCCGCCGACACACCCCCCAGCGCGGCTACGCCGTGACCCGGAGCCCCCACCTCAACAAGGTAAGCCCGCCGGCCCCCCCACCCCGGTCTCGGTCAAGGTCACGGGCAGGCCCCCCGGCGGCGCAGCGGACGCCGCTTGGCCCTTCCGCCCGCGCCCCCGGGATGCCGCCCCGCCGGAGCGCCCCCCGAGAGCCTGGGCGCGGGCCGAACGGAGGGGCCGCCCGTGGGGGTCGGTCCCCGGGAGCGTGCTGGGAAGGGGTGTTGCGGCCCCGCGCTTGGGCATCCTGCTCGGGGAACGGAGGAGATGTAACTTGTTTAAATACCGCTTGGCTTCTCCGAAAGCGAGAGCCGAGGCAAAGAAAGTAGTGGCAGCGACGTGCGTGAATGGAGTGCGCCTGTGAAGGTGGCAGGTGGGCTGCCAGCTCGGCCTCGACGTGCCACGCACGTACGGGGCGCACTCAGGGTGCCCATCACTGGAGGCTGCCGTGCAACGAGGTGGCCCTGCTGGCCCAGCTCGGCCAGGAACGTGTTCTGAGCGGGGTCACGTGAGCAACCACAAAGTCAAGGCCTCTTGGTTTCTGGAGGGACGGCGGTTGAGGGGCTGGGAATTCGTGGTGGGCGGCTTCTGCCTCGGGGGCCCTGGCGTGGCCTGGCGCAGAATCCCTGCCCCAGACGTGGGACTGTGGGTAAAGCCCTTCCTGTGTCTTTGAACCTGGCCTTCTGGAAAAAAAAATTTTTTTAAGACTTCTCCTCTTTTTTATGAAAAGGGGAATACAGTGCAAGAGACCCTTTTTCAGATCCTCGTAACATTTCAGTTTTCTTCACTGGTAATGTAAACCTAAGATTTCTCTCAAATGAAAAACACCTGGGAGTGTATCAATTTGCCGACGAGATACTTAGCAGTCACACTTATTTTATCGCCAGGATTTGTCTCTGGATTGTTCCTTTGTTTAAGAGTGTGCTTTCTGACATTTCCTTTAGTACATGGAAAATGCCATCAGTCAGCACAGAGGCCTGTTGGGTCATTTGGGGCTCTCTACCAGACGCTTTTTTTCATCAAGGATTGGACCTCAGCGTCCCCCTCCCCCAACATGGTGCCGGTGATTTGTTAATCATTATTAATGGCTTGAAGACTTGTGATTTCTTTGATTTAATAAACTATAGCTCCTGTGAGTTCTTTTTGATTTTGTGACGACAGGCAACTTTTACTTATCTATGATTATTCAGTATTTCTGGTCATAAAGCATTATGAAATTTTAAATATTTCCTACCTATTTTTTCCTCAGTGATGTTAATTGCTAGTTTGATTTTATTCTTCCTTTTTATTATTCTGCAGGTTGGGCCTATTTTCAGTAGGAAATAAAGGGAAAATTTGATGTGACAAAACAATTTATGACTTTCAGGTGTACCTGCCTGCTGTAATTTATAACCAAATAATGGGTTGCCCCTTAGAAAGGACCACGTGAGTGGTATAGCCTGTTTGAATTTCCTCCAGTCAGGGGCCAGGGTGTCTGTTTCAAGTGGGTTGATGGAATAGGCAATCCCTGAGCAAGAGTCATTATGCCTTTACTGTTTACATCAAGAATTTAAGAGTCCTGTACCACAATGTTCATTGCAGCACTATTTACAATAGCCAGGACATGGAAGCAACCTAAATGTCTATTGACAGATGAATGGATAAAGAAGATGTGGCACATTTATACAATGGAATATTACTCAGCCATAAAAAGAAACGAAATTGAGTTATTTGTAGTGAGGTGGATGGACCTAGAATCTGTCATACGGAGTGAAGCAAGTCAGAAAGAGAAAAACAAATACCGTATGCTAACACATATGTATGGAATCTAAAAAAAAAAAGTGGTTCTGATGAACCTAGGGGCAGGACAGGAATAAAGACGCAGACATAGAGAATGCACATGAAGACACGGGGAGGGGGAAGGGTAAGCTGGGACGAAGTGAGAGTGGCATGGACATGTATACACTACCAAATGTAAAATAGATAGCTAGTGGGAAGCAGCCGCATAGCACAGGGAGATCAGCTCAGTGCTTTGTGACCACCTAGAGGGGTGCGATAGGGAGGGTGGGAGGGAGACACAAGAGTGAGGAGATATGGGGATGTATGTGTATGTATAGCTGATTCACTTTGTTATACAGCAGAAACTAACACAACACTGTAAAGCAATTATACTCCAGTAAAGATGTTAAAAAAAGAAAAGAATTTATGATCTTGAAATCCTTTTAACTCCTGTTCACAAGTAAGGGTTAATTTCCACTTAAGAATAATTATATCACAGAGATCTTCCACCAAAGGCATTAAGGTGTGGTATTTAATGTGTTAAGAACAGGTGTTTTGACTTTGTAACTGAACTTTATTGTCTGCATAGTATCAAATTGGATTTAAAATCCAGGTGGCCAGCTTTGGAGTGATTAATGGAATAAGCTTTACTCTTCTTGTTCAGTCCTAGGACGGTACTGTGGTACCTTGTGGAAGTCACAGAACATCCTCATATGTACCACTGAAACTATAGTTGTGGGATCTTCTTGATGGGCGCTGCTCTGAAGACCTCTGGGCCTTTAAGTTTTCCAGTAGCCCAGAAATTTTTCTTGATGTTTGTGGTAACCTTAGCTGCAAAGAAACTCTAGTAGATCTTCCCGCCTGTAACACCCCAGCCTGTCGCCTGGCTACACTAAGCCTTCTTCAGCCACTGTCACACAGACCTTCATCACCTTACCTTTGGGTAACTGGGACAGTTTTCCTGGTTTTATTTTTAGTATTATAGTCTGTCCTCCATGTAGGTATGGAAGAAATATCTTCATCAATTAGCATTTTCTTCATGTTACTCTTCTGTTATCCAAGTATTTTTAGTATGATATTTCCTGTTACGTTGAATGTAAAATCAATCTGTCAATTAGGTCTACTGTCTTCTCCACATTTATCTCATTAGGTCCCCAATTTAGTCTTCCACTTAAAATAACATTTGCTGAATGTCTTACTTAGTACTTGCCTTTTTGTCTGTGCGTAATTCCTACAATGAAAATGTCATTAGTTGATTTAATAATGGTCTCTTTGGGGAAGACTTTCCTAATATCTTAGTCCTATTAACATTACTTAACACCTCTGTTTTTAATGTATTCAGTTGTAACATGTCATTTGGTATTTACTGCATTGTATTTTTTCTTATTTGATTTAGATTGTCATAGGAATCGTAATCCTTAGTACAGAATTTTGCTCATTTAACATAAAATAAATATTTATTTAATGAAGAAACGAGCCATGTTAAAACATTCTTTTTTTTGGTCTTCCAAACAGAAGTCAGCTTTTAAAGCACGTAGCTTTTAAAGTGGTAGTTTGAGCATTATTCTAAGACATTTCTCCTCTTTAATGTAATTTCTTGAAAGTAAATTCACATTGAAGTCTAAAGCTCAGTTGACTCCATATACCATTATATTGTATAATGGCATATAGTCAGAAAAGGTGGAATTTGGTTTAAGCCTGACCATGCCATGAAATTTTAATTATTTGCTGGATAAGCTTTGGGAGGTGCTTAATCTTGGTACAAATTGAGGTAAACAGTAGATGTGATCTGAATTAAAAAATAAAGAATTTAAGGGAATTCCCTGGCAGTCCAGTGGTTAGGACTCTGTGCTTTCAGTGCTGAGAGCCTGGGTTCAGTCCCTCGTCCCTCATTGGGGAACTAAGATCCCCCAAGCTGCGCGGCACAGCCAAAAATAAATAAATAAAAAATAAAATAAAATAAAGAATTTAAAAAACCTTAGAGAAATAGAATCTTTTTTCATTGGTAATAATTCATGTCTGGTTCTTACTGTTTGTATACTCAAGTATACATCATTGCAGGTAGGATTTCATCATAGCATTTGGAGAAGCATTTCTACTTCACACTTATGAGATTCAGTATCTTTCTGTTCACAGCCCAAATTACTTTTGAGGTGCTTATCTTTGTCTGTGTTATATAAGCTCATTTAATTTAATGTTTATAATTTTCAAGGATACTGTCTGATTTAGATGAGTTGTGTTTCAAATTTTTTCTCAGGAATTTTCAATAATAGACATTAATAATGTGTCATAAATCACTCTTCAAAATGAAAATTCTACATACAAAAGTAATCATACTTATTTTTTTATTTCTCGACTTATTAGTTTGCTTTATTTGTGCAATGGTAGAAAACACTAATTGATACTTTAATCATAATTAAGTTGTGTTTACATGGTTTCTGTATCTTTAAGATGAAATGATAATGTGACCTACAAGTAAATCTCTCAAAGATACCAGTCGTCAACATTTAGGCAGTTAGATCCAGTTTAAGATAGTGATGGTGATTTATCTAAGTCAGTTTTGGTTAGCTTATTAACTTTTAAATGTGAGAAATGAGCTTCTGGGGAAGTGCTTTTGTAGATGTTTGTCTTGATATGTCAAGACCTCGTTAGCTGAATGTGTTGTAGGGAAAAAAGAGAGAAACAAGGCTGATGACTGTGAAGGAAAGTTACCTTAAACCCCCTCTTTTTCTTCAGTGTAAACTATACCAGAAGGAATCATTCAGAAAGTTTTCACCTAGCACAGTTCTCTGGAGTTGCCTCAGCAATATGGTAAACTGATATATTATTTAACGTGGAATCCCACTGATGTGAAGCCCATTGTAATGAAGTGTTCAGCCATACACCTACCTCCATATTTGTCTATTGCCTTGGCAATGCAGGAGAGTACAAAACCAAACAATGCAGTGTTCTAATGAGTAGAAAGATGAATTTGATTTGAGAACTGGTGATGTGGAGTACAGAAAATGTTGAAGAGAGGAATAGGTCTGAGATTTTTCATTTTGTGTTCTGATGTCCTTCAAACTTTCAGGCAGGTGTGGAAAATGCGAAATAATGGAATGAACCCTCTAAGACTTTGTGTCTAGAAGAAATGAGTCCAAGTCCCAATTCTTTTCATTAGCAGTTGTGAGATTTTGAGTGAGATTTTCTTAACTGGCTTCAGTTATTGTCTTTATAAAACAGAGTGATGATTTCATTTATTTATCTCTTTCAAATTTTAACAAATATTCAGAATCCACTATATGCTAGGTAATATTCCGGGTGCAGGGGATATAGCAATGAATAAGATTCCTGCTTTGGATGTACTTACATTTCCATTGTAATATGATTTCTGTTTTACCTCTTTCCTCAGATATTAAAGAGTGCATATTAGTTTTTTCTGACATATTATAAAACAAGTTTTTTATTACTACAACTAATTATTGGTGTGGTAATATTTTTATATAGAGAGTCTGAACTCATAGCTGGAACGGTTATGAAGCACTTATTTTTTTATGTACTTTTTACCCCCTTCTCTCTTGAATTTTTATTTTTTTCTTATTTTTATTTTTGGCTGTGTTGGGTCTTCGTTTCTGTGCGAGGGCTTTCTCTAGTTGCGGCAAGCAGGGGCCACTCTTCATCGCGATGGGCGGGCCTCTCACTATCGCGGCCTCTCTTGTTGTGGAGCACAGGCTCCAGACGCGCAGGCTCAGTAGTTGTGGCTCACGGGCTTAGTCGCTCCGCGGCATGTGGGATCTTCCCAGACCAGGGCTCGAACCCGTGTGCCCTGCATTGGCAGGCAGACTCTCAACCACTGCGCCACCAGGGAAGCCCCTCTCTTGAATTTTTGATTTAACAAATCAAACATGATTGTGTGACCTATTAAATTTATGAGTGTCATAGTAAAAAATACAACTATACTTTCTCTCTGGGAGAGACAGATGGACATTTTACTCTCAGATTCATGTAAGTGAGCCTGACTGACATCACATGACCTTTGCAGTCTTTCATAGATTTTCACAGAATGCCAGGTGTAGGTTAAAAAATGTCTTTGTGAAGAAAAAGAACAAGGAAAGCTTTTTGCTTCTCAGTACTCTGCTCAAAGTGTGTGAAGGCTTGGAAGTGTGAAAGAAAGGTAGAGGTATGCCCTGGGGAGTTAAAATTGCTGAGGTGAGAGCAGTGAAATGCAAAGATACGAAATTTAAAAGTTCCAGTGGTGTGAAACCAGCCTTTAATCTATTTGACTTTGGAAGTAGTCAGTTACTCCGACAAAACAAGTATATGGACCGTTTTCCAATGGCTTTCAAAACTGACATGACCAAATACTGTTACAGACTCCAAGTGGACTGATTTGGTCTATTCATTACATCATTATTTATTTTATGTTACTGAGCCAGCTCAACAAACTTGTTGATAGCGTACGGACCCAGAATTGATTAGCAGACATGTTACAATTCAGTAGGACTAAGCTGGGAATGTTTCTAAGGTAAATTATTAAGAAATTTTCTTAGACATGGGGCCTAAATATAAAGTGTGGTTGGTTGTATTCTTTTTTTTTGTTTTTGTTTTTTTTTGTTTTGTTTTTTAAACATTTTTATTGAAGTATAATTGCCTTACAATGGTGTGTTAGCTTCTGCTTTATAACAAAGTGAATCAGTTATACATATACAATATGTTCCCATTTCTCCTCCATCTTGCATCTCCCTCCCTCCCACCCTCCCCATCCCACCCCTCTAGGTGGTCACAAAGCACCGAGCTGATCTCCCTGTGCTATGCGGCTGCTTCCCACTAGCTATCTATTTTACATTTGGTAGTGTATATATGTCCATGACACTCTCTTACCCTGTCACGTCTTACCCCACCCCCTCCCCATATCCTCAAGTCCATTCTCTAGTAGGTCTGTGTCTTTATTCCCGTCTTGCCACTAGGTTCTTCATGGCCTTTTTTTTTTTTTTTTTTCCTTAGATTCCGTATATATGTGTTAGCATACTGTATTTGTTTTTCTCTTTCTGACTTACTTCACTCTGTATGACAGACTCTAACTCCATCCACCTCATTACAAATACCTCCATTTCATTTCTTTTTATGGCTGAGTAATATTCCATTGTATATATGTGCCACATCTTCTTTATCCATTCATCTGTCGATGGACATTTAGGTTGCTTCCATGTCCTGGCTATTGTAAATAGAGCTGCAATGAACATTTTGGTACATGACTCTTTTTGACCTATGGTTTTCTCAGGGTATATGCCCAGTAGTGGGATTGCTGGATCGTATGGTAGTTCTATTTGTAGTTTTTTAAAGAACCTCCATACTGTTCTCCATAGTGGCTGTATCAATTTACATTCCCACCAACAGTGCAAGAGAGTTCCCTTTCCTCCACACCCTCTCCAGCATTTATTGTTTCTAGATTTTTTGATGATGGCCATTCTGACCGGTGTGAGATGATATCTCATTGTAGTTTTGATTTGCATTTCTCTAATGATTAATGATGTTGAGCATTCTTTCATGTGTCTGTTGGCCATCTGTATATCTTCTTTGGAGAAATGTCTATTTAGGTCTTCTGCCCATTTTTGGATTGGGTTGTTCGTTTTTTTGTTATTGAGCTGCATGAGCTGCTTGTAAATCTTGGAGATTAATCCTTTGTCAGTTGCTTCATTTGCAAATATTTTCTCCCATTCTGATGGTTGTCTTTTGGTCTTGTTTATGGTTTCCTTTGCTGTGCAAAAGCTTTTAAGTTTCATTAGGTCCCATTTGTTTATTTGTGTTCTTATTTCCATTTCTCTGGGAGCTGGGTCAAAAAGAATCTTGCTGTGATGTATGTCATAGAATGTTCTGCCTATGTTTTCCTCTAAGAGTTTGATAGTGTCTGGTCTTACACTTAGGTCTTTAATCCATTTTGAGTTTATTTTTGTGCATGGTGTCAGGGAGTGTTCTAATTTCATACTTTTACATGTATCTGTCCAATTTTCCCAGCACCACTTACTGAAGAGGCTGTCTTTTCTCCACCGTATATGCTTGCCTCCTTTATCAAAGATAAGGTGACCATATGTGCGTGGGTTTATCTCTGGGCTTTCTATCCTGTTCCATTGATCAATATTTCTGTTTTTGTGCCAGTACCAAACTGTCTTGATTACTGTAGCTTTGTAATATAGTCTGAAGTCAGGGAGCCTGATTCCCCCAGCTCCATTTTTCGTTCTCAAGATTGCTTTGGCTATTCGGGGTCTTTTGTGTTTCCATACAAATTGTGAAATTTTTTGTTCTAGTTCTGTGAAAAATGCCAGTGGTAGTTTGATAGGGATTGCATTGAATCTGTAGATTGCTTTGGGTAGTAGAGTCATTTTCACAATGTTGATTCTTCCAATCCAGGAACATGGTATATCTTTCCATCTATTTGTATCATCTTTAATTTCTTTCATCAGTGTCTTATACTTTTCTGCATACAGGTCTTTTGTCTCCTTAGGTAGGTTTATTCCTAGATATTTTATTCTTTTTGTTGCAATGGTAAACGGGAGTGTTTTCTTAATTTCACTTTCAGATTTTTCGTCATTAGTGTATAGAAATGCAAGAGATTTCTGTGCATTAATTTTGTATCCTGCTACTTTACCAAATTCATTGATTAGCTCTAGGAGTTTTCTGGTAGCATCTTTAGGATTCTCTATGTATAGTATCATGTCATCTGCAAACAGTGACAGCTTTACTTCTTCTTTTCCGATTTGGATTCCTTTTATTTCTTTGTCTTCTCTGATTGCTGTGGCTAACACTTCCAAAACTATGTTGAATAATAGTGGTGAGAGTGGGCAACCTTGTCTTGTTCCTGATCTTAGTGGAAATGGTTTCAGTTTTTCACCATTGAGGACAATGTTGGCTGTGGGTTTGTCATATATGGCCTTTATTATGTTGAGGAAAGTTCCCTCTATGCCTACTTTCTGCAGGGCTTTTATCATAAATGGGTGTTGAATTTTGTCGAAAGCTTTCTCTGCATCTATTGAGATGATCATATGGTTTTTCTCCTTCAATTTGTTAATATGGTGTATCACATTGATTGATTTACGTATATTGAAGAATCCTTGCATTCCTGGGATAAACCCCACTTGATCATGGTGTATGATCCTTTTAATGTGCTGTTGGATTCTGTTTGCGAGTATTTTGTTGAGGATTTTTGCATCTATGTTCATCAGTGATATTGGCCTGTAGTTTTCTTTCTTTGTGACATCTTTGTCTGGTTTTGGTATCAGGGTGATGGTGGCCTCGTAGAATGAGTTTGGGAGTGTTCCTCCCTCTGCAATATTTTGGAAGAGTTTGAGAAGGATAGGTGTTAGCTCTTCTCTAAATGTTTGATAGAATTCACCTGTGAAGCCATCTGGTCCTGGGCTTTTGTTTGTTGGAAGGTTTTTAATCACAGTTTCAATTTCAGTGCTTGTGATTGGTCTGTTCATATTTTCTATTTCTTCCTGGTTCAGTCTCGGCAGTTTGTGCATTTCTAAGAATCTGTCCATTTCTTCCAGGTTGTCCATTTTATTGGCATAGAGTTGCTTGTAGTAATCTCTCATGATCTTTTGTATTTCTGCAGTGTCAGTGGTTACTTCTCCTTTTTCATTTCTAATTCTATTGATTTGAGTCTTCTCCCTTTTTCTCTTGATGATTCTGGCTAATGGTTTATCAATTTTGTTTATCTTCTCAAAGAACCAGCTTTTAGTTTTATTGATTTTTGCTATTGTTTCCTTCATTTCTTTTTCATTTATTTCTGACCTGATCTTTATGATTTCTTTCCTTCTGCTAGCTTTGGGATTTTTTTGTTCTTCTTTCTCTAATTGCTTTAGGTGCAAGGTTAGGTTGTTTATTCGAGATGTTTCCTGTTTCTTGAGGTAGGCTTGTATTGCTATAAACTTCCCTCTTAGCACTGCTTTTGCTGCGTCCCATAGGTTTTGGGTCGTCGTATCTCCATCGTCATTTGTTTCTAGGTATTTTTTGATTTCCCCTTTGATTTCTTCAGTGATCACTTCATTATTAAGTAGTGTATTGTGTAGCCTCCATGTGTTTGTATTTTTTACAGATCTTTTCCTGTAATTGATATCTAGTCTCATAGCGTTGTGGTCGGAAAAGATACTTGATACGATTTCAATTTTCTTAAATTTACCAAGGCTTGATTTGTGACCCAAGATATGATCTATCCTGGAGAATGTTCCATGCGCACTTGAGAAAAATGTGTATTCTGTTGTTTTTGGGTGGAATGTCCTATAAATATCAATTAAGTCCATCTTGTTTAATGTATCATTTAAAGCTTGTGTTTCCTTATTTATTTTCATTTTGGATGATCTGTCCATTGATGAAAGTGGGGTGTTAAAGTCCCCTACTATGATTGTGTTGCTGTCAATTTCCCCTTTTAGGGCTGTTAGTATTTGCCTTATGTATTGAGGTGCTCCTATGTTGGGTGCATAAATATTTACAATTGTTATACCTTCCTCTTGGATCGATCCCTTGATCATTATATAGTGTCCTTCTTTGTCTCTTATAATATTCTTTATTTTAAAGTCTATTTTGTCTGATATGAGAATTGCTACTCCAGCTTTCTTTTGATTTCCATTTGCATGGAATATCTTTTTCCATCCCCTCACTTTCAGTCTGTATGTGTCTCTAGGTCTGAAGTGGGTCTCTTGTAGACAGCATATATATGGGTCTTGTTTTTGTATCCATTCAACCAGTCTGTGTCTTTTGGTGGGAGCATTTAATCCATTTACATTCAAGGTAATTATCGATATGTATGTTCCCATTCCCATTTTCTTAAATGTTTTGGGTTTGTTATTGTAGGTGTTTTCCTTCTCTTGTGTTTCTTGCCTAGAGAAGTTCCTTTAGCATTTGTTGTAAAGCTGGTTTGGTGGTGCTGAACTCTCTCAGCTTTTGCTTGTCTGTAAAGGTTTTAATTTCTCCATCAAATCTGAATGAGATCCTTGCTGGGTAGAGTAACCTTGGTTGTAGGTTTTTCTCCTTCATCACTTTAAGTATATCCTGCCACTCCCTTCTGGCTTGCAGAGTTTCTGCTGAAAGATCAGATGTTAACCTTATGGGGATTCCCTTGTGTGTTATTTGTTGTTTTTCCCTTGCTGCTTTTAATATGTTTTCTTTATATTTAATTTTTGACAGTTTGATTAATATGTGTCTTGGCGTGTTTCTCCTTGGGTTTATCCTGTATGGGACTCTCTGTGCTTCCTGGACTTGATTAACTATTTCCTTTCCCATATTAGGGAAGTTTTCAACTATAATCTCTTCAAATATTTTCTCAGTCCCTTTCTTTTTCTCTTTTTCTTCTGGGACCCCTATAATTCGAATGTTGGTGCGTTTAATGTTGTCCCAGAGGTCTCTGAGACTGTCCTCAGTTCTTTTCATTCTTTTTTCTTTATCCTGCTCTGCAGTAGTTATTTCCACCATTTTATCTTCCAGGTCACTTATCCTTTCTTCTGCCTCAGTTATTCTGCTATTGATCCCATCTAGAGTATTTTTAATTTCATTTATTGTGTTTTTCATCGTTGCTTGGTTCCTCTTTAGTTCTTCTACGTCCTTGTTAAATGTTTCTTGCATTTTGTCTATTCTATTTCCAAGATTTTGGATCATCCTTACTATCATTATTCTGAATTCTTTTTCAGGTAGACTACCTATTTCCTCTTCATTTGTTAGGTCTGGTGTGTTTTGACCCTGCTCCTTCATCTGCTGTGTGTTTTTCTGTCATCTCATTTTGCTTATCTTACTGTGTTTGGGGTCTCCTTTTCACAGGCTGCAGGTTCGTAGTTCCCGTTGTTTTTGGTATCTGTCCCCAGTGGGTAAGGTTGGTTCAGTGGGTTGTGTAGGCTTCCTGGTGGAGGGGACTATTGCCTGTGTTCTGGTGGATGAGGTTGAATCTTGTCTTTCTGGTGGGCTCGTCCACGTCTGGTGGTGTGTTTTGGGGTGTCTGTGGCCTTATGATTTTAGGCAGCCTCCCTGCTAATGGATGGGGCTGTGTTCCTGTCTTGCTAGTTGTTTGGCATAGGGTGTCCAGCCCTGTAGCTTGCTGGTCGTTGAGTGAAGCTGTGTCTTGATGTTGAGATGGAGACCTCTGAGAGATTTTTGCCGTTTGGTGTTACGTGGAGCTGGTAGGTCTCATGTGGACCAGTGTCCTGAGGTTGGCTCTCCCACCTCAGAGGCACAGCCCTGATGCCTGGCTGGAGCACCAAGAGCCTTTCATCCACACAGCTCAGAATATAAGGGAGAAAAAAATAGAAAGATAAAAAGAGGATAAAATAAAATAAAATAAAGCTATTATAATAAAAAATAAGAAAAAAAATTATTAAGAGTAAATGTATTCAGAAAAATTTTTTTTAATTTTTAAAAATAGATTTATTAATTTTTTTATAGTAAAAAATAAGAAAAAGATTTTTAAAAAAATATTTTAAAAAAATTTTAATTTTTTAAAATAAAAAATATGAAAAAACTTATTAAAAAATTTTTTTAATTTCTAAAAATAGAAAATACGGAAAAAATTAAGAAAGCATATATTAGGAAAAAAAATTTTTTTTAAGTAAAAAAAAAAAAAAAAAAAATGGACGGACCTAACCCTAGGACTGATGGTGAAAGCAAAGCTATACAGACAAAATCTCACCCAGAAGCATACACATATACACTCACAAAAAAAGGAAAAGGGGAAATTAATATATCCTGCTCCTAAAGTCCACCTTTTGAATTTGGGATGATTCGTTGTCTATTCAGGTATTCAACAGATGCAGGCACATCAAGTTGTTTGTGGAGCTTTAATCCGCTGCTTCTGAGGCTGCTGGGGGAGATTTCCCTTTCTCTTCTTTGTTCGTACAGCTCCCAGCGTTCAGCTTTGGATTTAGACCCGCCTCTGCATGTACGTCGCCTGAGGGCGTCCGTTCCCCGCCCGGACAGAACGGGGTTAAAGGAGCAGCTGCTTCGGGGGCTCTGGCTCACTCAGGCCGGGGGAGGGAGCGGTACGGAGGAGGCGGGGCGAGCCTGCGGCGTCAGAGGCGTCGTGACGTTGCAGCAGCCTGAGGCGCGCTGTGTGTTCTCCCGGGGAAGTTGTCCCTGGATCACGGGAGCCTGGCAGTGGCGAGCTGCACCGGCTCCCGGGAGGGGCGGTGTGGAGAGTGACCTGGGCTCGCACACAGGCTTCTTGGTGGCGGCAGCAGCAGCCTTAGCGTTTCCTACCAGTCTCTGGGGTCCGCGCTGTTAGCCGCGGCTCGCGCCCGCCTCTGGAGTTCGTCTAGGCGGCGCTCTGAATCCCCTCTCCTTGCGCGCCGCGAAACAAAGAGGCAAGAAAAAGTCTCTTGCCTCTTCGGCGGCTGCAGACCTCCTCTCCGGCTCCCTCCCGGCTCGCCGCGGCACGCCAACCCCTTCAGGCTGTGTTCACGCCGCCAACCCCAGTCCTCTCCCTGCGATCCGACCGAAGCCGAGCCTCCGCTCCCAGCCCCGCCCACCCCGGCGGGGGAGCAGACAAGCCTCTCGGGCTGGTGAGCGCTGCTCAGCGCCGAGCCTCTGTGCGGGAGTCTCTCCGTTTTTCCCTCTGCGCCCCTGTTGCTGTGGGATCCGCGCTGTTAGCCGTGGCTCGCGCCCGTCTCTGAAGTTCGTTTAGGCGGCGCTCTGAATCCCCTCTCCTCGCGCACCAGGAAACAGGGAAGAAAAAGTCTCTTGCCTCTTCGGTAGCTGCAGACTTTTTCCCGGACTCCCTCCCGGCTAGCTGTGGTGCGCTAACCCCTTCAGGCTGTGTTCACGCAGCCAACCCCAGTCCTCTCCCTGCGATCCGACCGCAGCCCGAGCCTCAGCTCCCAGCCCCGCCCGCCCCGGCGGGTGAGCAGACAAGCCTCTCGGGCTGGTGAGTGCTGCTCGGCGCCGAGCCTCCGTGCAGGAATCTCTCCGCTTTGCCCTCCGCACCCCTGTGACTGCGCTCTCCTCCGCGGCTCCGAAGCTTCCCCCCTCTGCCACCCGCAGTCTCTGCCCGCGAAGGGGCTTCCTAGTGCGTGGAAATCTTTCCTCCTTCACGGCTCCCTCCCGCTGGTGCAGGTGCCGTCCCTATTCTTTTGTCTCTGTTATTTTTTTTTTCTTTTGCCCTACCCAAGTACGGGGGGAGTTTCTTGCCTTTTGGGAGGTCTGACGTTTTCTGCCAGCGTTCAGTGGGTGTTCTGTAGGAGCAGTTCCACGTGTAGATGTATTTCTACTGCATCTGTGGGAAGGAAGGTGATCTCCGCGTCTTACTCTTCCGCCATCTTCTCTCCTCCCTTAGTAGAATTTACGGAGAATTCCTTGGTGGTCCAGTAGTTAGGACTTGGCGCTTTCACTGCTGTGGCCCGGATTCAATGCCTGGTTGGGGAACTAAGATCCTGCAAGCTGCCCCATCTTCTAATTGGAATTACCAGTACCCAGGATTTCACTTTCTTGGTAACAAGAGACCTGTGACAAGTTTCATGAGCCATTAGAAGGTATTTTCCATCCTCTGCACTATCTTGCGAGTCCTCCCCTTGGCGCTCTGCGGCATAATCACGAGAAAACTCCGAGTTCCTGGCTTCTCCCTGGGGAGGAAAAGAAAAGACTGAAATATTCATGCAACATTCAGACTTTTGGCGAAAGTACCCAAGGGGCTGATTTCTGTCTTCGTTTGTATTCTTAAAGTGCTATTTAAAATATTTTATGGCTTATATATTAATTTTTACCTGTCTGTAGCTTCGTGTATGTAATATAGTACACTTTAAAACAAAGGATTAATGTTGCCTTAAATGAATTTAGAGAATTTAAAACATCAATATTTTTCCTCAGGCCCTGAAGATATATCTAAGTTAGCCATTAACTAAACTGGCTTCAGATACTTGAGGCCTTTGAGATTAAAGACAGGGGAGAGACACTATGGCTTTAAATATCTGTAGTTTAATCTGGTAGTTTGGGAAGTCAATATAGTAATTGATAATGTTCTCTAAAACACGGAAATATAACTATTAGAGTTTCTATGCTAATAAACTCTAGACCTAAAACACTAATTTTTTTTTAAATAAGTAATGGTTGAGTAAGAACATCAGCAAAAGTACTTACATGTTCATAGGAACATGGTTCTATGAATGACATCAGGAATACATTATGAGTATCTCTGCAGTAGTTAAATTCTAAACTGTCTCACTAAGACCTGACGATCTGGAGACTGAAGGAGGCCTAAGACTCCATTAAAATATTAAGGCTGGGCCCCTTAAGCTTGCAGTATATTAAAATACATTTAAGACATCTATTCAGAGTCCTCTAAGATATTTAAAAATTTTTTTGATTGTGAGACAGTGTATATATACATACATAATATATGTGTAAACACATTGTTATGGGCTGAATTGTGTCCTCCCCAAAATCATATGTTGAAGTTCTAACCCCAGTCTCTCTGTATTTAACCATATTTGGAGATAAGGTCTTTAAAGAGGTAATTAAATTAAAATCAGGTCTTTAGGGTGGGCCCTAATCTAATATGACTGATGTCCTTATAAGAAGAGGAGATCAGGACACATACACAGGAAAGTCAGTGTGAAGACAGTGGGAGAAGATAGGCATCTACAAGTCAATGAGAGAAGCCTCGGAATATAAGCAGCCCTGCCCACAGACATGTTGATTGTGAGAAAATGAATTTTGTTGTTTTAGCCACCCAGTGTGGTACTTTGTTATGGCACCTTAGCAAACTAACACATTTATGTAATTGAAACAAAATTTTATAATACAGTACTTGCTGTGTATAGCACACTCTAGTAGTATCCCATTTCAATTTTTTAAAAATGTTGGTTGTGATTCATTAATGAATCACAATCCATTTAATCCATTTTAAAATCTGAGTTAAAAAAAAATCTGCTCTATTGCTTAAGTAGTGCATTTATGTGCCTGGGAAGATTATTGCAGAGTGACTTTCTCTTCTGTGTCTTAGTGTTGTATATGAAGTTTGAGTTTGTCTTGGCAGTACTGGCCCAGTCTCCTTTTGTTTTTCCATCTACCTGTACAAATTGAGGTATCTCTTAAACCAATAATCTTGAAACTATGAGAATGTTATTATTGTAAGTAATATTGGCAGGTCTGGTTAGTAAGCCAAACAGTGTCCTTACTTATGTACCCAGAGCCAATAAGAAATTGAAACTTGGTTAGTGAGCATTTTTATGGGCCTTTAAACTTTTTACTTATTCAAAATCTTGCTTATATTTAATTTTTACGTATGTTAACTATATCATAATAATATGACAGAATTGAGAACAAATTGGTCATTATGAATAAATATGAAAGAAGATTAACTCTAATAAAATTATTTTCAGATTGTTTCACAAAGCACAGGCAAGCTATGCTGAATATGAGATACATTGAGAACAAAATGTTACAGAAAGGCTAAAAATAAAGATATGAGAAAGTGCAAACAGCAAGAAATCAGGGTTATCCTGACATCAGACAATATAGAGTTCATGTCAAAAAGCATTAAATGATCAGGACTTTCCTGGTTGCGCAGTGATTAAGAATCTGCCTACCAATGCAGGGGTCCCGGGTTCGAGCCCTGGTCTGGGAAGATTCCACACGCCACGGAGCAACTAAACCCGTGCACCACAGCTACTGAGCCTGCGCTCTAGAGCCCGCGAGCCACAACTACTGAGCCCACGTGCCTAGAGCCAGTGCTCCACAACAAGAGAAGCCACCACAATGTGAAGCCCGTGCACCACAATGAAGAGTAGCCCCTGCTCGCCTCAATTAGAGAAAGCCCGCGTGCAGAAACGAAGACCTAACGCAGCCAGGAATAAATAAATAAATAAATTTATTTATTTATTTATTTTCAAATTTATAGAGAGAATGTTTTTGCTTATCTCTTTTAAATTTTATTTATTTATTTATTTATGGCTGTGTTGGGTTCTCGCTTCGGCGCGAGGGCTTTCTCCAGTTGTGGCAAGTGGGGGCCACTCTTCATTGCAGTGCGTGGGCCTCTCACTATCGCGGCCTCTCTTGTTGCGGAGCACAGGCTCCAGACGCGCAGGCTCAGTAATTGTGGCTCACGGGCCCAGCTGCTCCGTGGCACGTGGGATCTTCCGGGACCAGGGCTCGAACCTGTGTCCCCTGCATTGGCAGGCGGATTCTTAACCACTGCGCCACCAGGGAAGCCCTAAATTTATTTTTTTTTAAAAAGAAAAAGCATTAAATGAGACAAAATACATAATGCTGAAAGGTACAATTCTGAATGAAGTTATACATGTAATGAATGTCTATGCACCAGATAACACAACAGGTACCTTCATAAAAAAGACAGTATAGGACATGCAAAGAGAAATAAAAAAGATACTAACGCTAGAAGACTTCAACAAAGCTCTCTCAGTGCAGGACACATCATAGGCGGGAAAAACTGTTTCCGTACAGTAATTTCTTCCTCAAATTTCTCAGGAAATTTGTGTTTTTCCAAATCATGAGAAAATTCAGTTGAGAAATTTGGAAAATGAGAAAGCTTCGTAAATAACAGAGATATTACTGATTAGAAAGACCCAATGACAAAAGGAAGAGCTGGAACTTGTAGAGTCAGAGGTTAAGGCTGACATTTCATGGATCTTCACAGCAGTAATGATCTAATCAGTCAGTTTTGCTTGTAGCCGTTGCCAGTTTCTGACAATATCTGTCTTTTAGTTTCTGTGTTTAGACCATTCACACTTCATGTAATTATTAATGTTTGGATTTCTGTCCAGCATTTTATTATTAGGTGTCTGTTTGTTCTCTCTGTTTTTTATTCTTCTGTTTCTCCTTTCCTGCCTTCTTGTGTATTATTTGAATCTTTTTATTATTCCCTTGTAATTTCCCTATTGAGGTTTTTTTTAAAAAAATAAATTTATTTATTTATGACTGTGTTGGGTCTTCGTTGCTGTGTGTGAGCTTTCTCTAGTCGTGGCAAGCAGGGGCTTCTCTTGTTGCGGAGCATGGGCTCTAGGTGTGTGGGCTTCAGTAGTTGTGGCACATGGGCTCAGTAGTTGTGGCTCATGGGCTCTAGAGCACAGGCTCAGTAGTTGTGGCGCACGGGCTTAGTTGCTCCGTGGCATGTGGGATCTTCCTGGACCAGGGCTCGAACCCATGTCCCCTGCATTGGCAGGCAGATTCTTAACCACTGTGCCACCAGCGAAGTCCTCTATTGAGTTTTTGACAATATCTCTTTGTATAGTCTTTTTTATTAGTTGCTATGGAAATTATGATATATATATAACTTTTCACAATCTACTTAAAATGAACATTTTGCCACTTAATTGGAGTGTAGAAATCTTACCATCATATAGGACTCACTATGTTCCTCTGTTTATGTTATAGGTGTTATATGTATTACATCCAATTACATCTTCATACGTGTATTACATAGTATTTTAAAAATTGAGATATAATTGACAGTTGATATAGTTTCAGGTGTAAAACATAATGATTCAGTATTTGTATATATTGTGAAATGATCACAATAGGTCTAGTTAACATCCATCATTGTACGTAGTTGCAAAAATTTTTTTTGTGTGATGAGAACTTTTAAGATCTACTCTCTTAGCGTCCCAATATGCAATACAGTGTTATTAACGATAGTCACCTTGCTGTACATTACATCCCCAGGACTTATTTATTTTATAGCTGGAAGTTTGTACCTTTTGACCCCCTTCACCCATTTTGCCTATTCCTTATTCCCTACCTCTGGCAACCACCAATCTGTTCTCTGTATCTATGAGCTTGTTTCTCTCTCTCTCTCGTTTTTTTTGTTTGTTTGTTTTGTTTTTTGATTTCACATATAAGTGAGATCATACAGTATTTGTCTTTCTCTGTTTGCCTTACTTCACTTTAGCATAATGCCCTCAAGGTCCATCCAGCTTACTGCAAATGGCAAGATTTCTTTCTTTTTATGGCTGAATAATATTCCATTGTAAATATTTACACCACGCTTTCTTTATCCATTCATCCATTGATGGACACTTAGGTTGTTTCCCTATCTTGGCTATCATAAATAATGCCGCACTGAACATGGGGTGCATATATCCTTTTGAGTTAGTCTTTTGTGTCCTTTAGATAAATACCAAGAAGTGGAGTTTCTGCATATGGTAGCTGTATTTTTAATTTGGGGAAGAACCTCCATACTGTTTTCCACAGTGGCTGCACCAATTTCACTTGTACTAACAGTGCACAAGGATTCACTTTTTTCCACATCCTTGCCAACACTTGTTATTTCTTGTCTTTTTGATAATAGCCATTCTAACAGGTGTGAGGTGATATCTCATTGTGGTTTTGATTTTCATTTTCCTGATGATTACGGATACTGAGCACTCTCCTATGTGCCTGTTGGTCATCTGTATATCTTCTTTGGAAAAATGTCTGTTCAGATCTTCTGCCTGTTGTTGTTGTTGTTGTTTTTTTAATCAGATTCTTTGTTGTTTTGCTTTGATTTGTATGAAAAAAATTTTTGATGTAATAATTTAATGTAATGTTTATAACTTTTGATTTTAACTGTGATACATGTTTTAAAGAGTTTAAGAGGGAAAGGACAATCTATTATAGTTACTGAGATATTTACTCTTTCTGTTACTGTTCTTTCATTCCTGATGTTTGAAGTTTTCCTTAGGTATCATTTCCCTTCCACTTAAAGGATTTCCTTTAGCATTTCTTCTGGAGCATCTTGCTGGAGACGAGTTGTCTTCTTTTTCCTTCCTCTGAGAATGCCTTTATTTCATTTTCATTTCTGAAGGATATTTTCTTTTTTTTTAAATTTTTTAATTTTATTTTTTTTATACAGCAGGTGCTTATTAGTTATCTATTTTATACATATTAGTGTATATATGTCAATCCCAATCTCCCAATTCATCCCACCACCACCCCACCACTTTACCCCTTTGGTGTCCATACGTTTGTTCTCTACATATGTGTCTCAATTTCTGCTCTTCAAACTGGTTCATCTGTACCATTTTACTAGGTTCCACATATATGCGTTCATATATGATATTTGTTTTCTCTTTCTGACTTACTTCACTCTGTATGACAGTCTCTAGATCCATCCAGGTCTCCACAAATGACCCAATTTCGTTCCTTTTTATGGCTGAGTAATAGTCCATTGTATATATATGTACCACATCTTCTTTATCCATTCGTCTGTCGATGGGCATTTAGGTTGCTTCCATGTCCTGGCTATTGTAAATAGTGCTGCAGTGAACATTGGGGTGCATGTGTCCTTTTGAATTATGGTTTTCTCTGGGTATATGCCCAGTAGTGGGATGCTGGGTCATATGGTAGTTCTATTTTTAGTTTTTTAAGGAACCTCCATACTGTTCTCCATAGTGGCTGTATCAATTTACATTCCCACCAACAGTGCAAGAGGGTTCCCGTTTCTCCACACCCTCTCCAGCATTTGTTGTTTGTAGATTTTCTGATGATGCCCATTCCGACTGGTGTGAGGTGATACCTCATGGTAGTTTTGATTTGCATTTCTCTAATAATTAGTGATGTTGAGCAGCTTTTCATGTGCTTCTTAGCCATCTGTATGTCTTCTTTGGAGAAATGTCTATTTAGGTCTTCTGCCCATTTTTGGATTGGGTTGTTTGTTTTTTTAATATTGAGCTGCCTGAGCTGTTTATATATTTTGAGATTAATCCTTTGTCCATTGATTCGTTTGCAAATATTTTCTCCCATTCTGAGGGTTGTCTTTTTGTCTTGTTTGTAGTTGCCTTTGCTGTGCAAAAGCTTTTAAGTGGTCCCATTTGTTTATTTTTGTTTTTATTTCCATTTCTCTAGGAGGTGGATCAAAAAAGATATTGCTGTGATTTATGTCAAAGAGTGTTCTTCCTATGTTTTCCTCTAAGAGTTTTACAGTGTCTGGTCTTACATTTAGGTCTCTAATCCATTTTGAGTTTATTTTTGTGTGTGGTGTTAGGAAGTATTCTAATTTCATTCTTTTACATGTAGCTGTCCAGTTTTCCCAGCACCACTTATTGAAGAGACTGTCTTTTCTCCATTGTATATCCTTGCCTCCTTTGTCATAGATTAGTTGACCATAGGTGCGTGGGTTTATCTCTGGGCTTTCTATCCTGTTCCATTGATCTATATTTCTGTTTTTGTGCCAGTACCATATTGTCTTGATTACTGTAGCTTTGTAGTGTAGTCTGAAGTCAGGGAGTCTGATTCCTCCACCTCCGTTTTTTCCCCTCAAGACCGCTTTGGCTATTCAGGGTCTTTTGTGTTTCCATACAAATTTTAAGATTTTTTGTTCTAGTTCTGTAAAAAATGCCACTGGTAATTTGATAGGGATTGCACTGAATCTGTAGATTGCTTTGGGTAGTATAGTCATTTTCACAATATTGATTCTTCCAATGCAAGAACATGGTATATCTCTCCATCTGTTGGTATCATCTTTAATTTCTTCATCAGTGTCTTATAGTTTTCTGCATACAGGTCTTTTTTCTCCCTAGGTAGGTTTATTCCTAGGTATTTTATTCTTTTTGTTGCAGTGGTAAATGGGAGTGTTTCCTTAATTTCTCTTTCAGATTTTTCATCACTAGTGTATAGGAATGCAAGAGATTTCTATGCATTGATTTTGTATCCTGCAACTTTACCAACTTCATTGATTAGCTCTAGTAGTTTTCTGGTGGCATCTTTAGGATTCTCTATGTGTAGTATCATGTCATCTTCAAACAGTGACAGTTTTACTTCTTCTTTTCCAATTTGTATTCCTTTTATTTCTTTTTCTTCTCTGATTGCCGTGGCTAGGACTTCCAAAACTATGTTGAATAATAGTGGTGAGAGTGGACATCCTTGTCTTGTTCCTGATCTTAGAGAAAATGCTTTCAGTTTTTCACCATTGAGAATGATGTTTGCTGTGGATTTGTCATATATGGCCTTTATTATGTTGAGATAGGTTCCCTCTATGCCCACTTTCTGGAGAGTTTTTATCATAAATGGGTGTTGGATTTTGCCAAAAGCTTTTTCTGCATCTACTGAGATGATCATATGGTTTTTCTTCTTCAGTTTGTTAATATGGTGTATCACATTGATTGATTTGCATATATTGAAGAATCCTTGTATCCCTGAGATAAATCCCACTTGCTCATGGTGTATGATCCTTTTAATGTGTTGTTGGATTCTGTTTGCTAGTATTTTGTTGAGGATTTTTGCCTCTATATTCATGAGTGATACTGGTCTGTAATTTTCTTTTTTTGTAGTATCTTTGTCTGGTTTTGGTATCAGGGTGATGGTGGCCTCATAGAATGAGTTTGGGAGTGTTCCTTCCTCTGCAATTGCTTGGAAGAGTTTGAGAAGGATAGGTGTTAGCTCTTCTCTAAATGTTTGATAGAATTCACCTGTGAAGCCATCTGGTCCTGGACTTTTGTTTGTTGGAAGATTTTTTTTTTTTTTTTTTTTTTTTTAATTTTTATTTTTGGCTGTGTTGGGTCTTCGTTTCTGTGCAAGGGCTTTCTCTAGTTGCGGCAAGCGGGGGCCACTCTTCATCGCCGTGTGCGGGCCTCTCTTGTTGCGGAGCACAGGCTCCAGACGCGCAGGCTCAGTAGTTGTGGCTCACGGGCCCAGTTGCACCGCGGCACGTGGGATCTTCCCAGACCAGGGCTCGAACCCGTGTCCCCTGCATTGGCAGGCAGACTCTCAACCACTGCGCCACCAGGGAAGCCCCCTGTTGGAAGATTTTTAATCACAGTTTCAATTTGATTACTTGTGATTGGTCTGTTCATATTTTCTATTTCTTCCTGGTTCAGTCTTGGAAGGTTATACCTTTATAAGAAGTTGTCCATTTCTTCCAGGTTGTCCATTTTATTGGCACAGAGTTGCTTGTAGTAGTCTCTTAGGATGCTTTGTATTTCTGCAGTGTCTGTTGTAACTTCTCCTTTTTCATTTCTAAATTTATTGATTTGAGTCCTCTCCCTCTTTTTCTTGATGAGTCTGGCTAATGGTTTATCAATTTTGTTTATCTTCTCAAAGAACCAGCTGTTAGTTTTATTGATCTTTGCAGTTGTTTTCTTTGTTTCTATTTCATTTATTTCTCCTCTGATCTTTATGATTTCTTTCCTTCTACTAACTTTGAGTTTTGTTTGTTCTTGTTTCTCAAGTTCCTTTAGGTGTAAGGTTAGATTGTTAATTTGATATGTTGTTGTTTCTTGAGGTAGGATTGTATTGCTATAAACTTCCCTCTTAGAACTGCTTTTGCTGCATCCCATAGGTTTTGGATCATTGTGTTTTCATTGTCATTTGTTTCTAGGTATTTTTTGATTTTCTCTTTGATTTCCTCAGTGATCTCTTGGTTATTTAGTGACGTATTGTTTAGCCTCCATGTGTTTGTGTTTTTTACGTTTCTTTTGCTGTAATTGATTTCTAATCTCATAGCGTTGTGGTCAGAAAAGATGCTTGATATGATTTCAGTTTTCTTAAATTTACTGAGGCTTGATTTATGACCCAAGATGTGATCTATCCTGGAGAATGCTCCGTGTGTACTTGAGAAGAAAGTGTAATCTGCCGTTTTTGGATGGAATGTCCTATAAATATCAATTAAATCTATCTGGTCTATTGTGTCATTTAATGCTTGTGTTTCCTTTTTAATTTTCTGTTTGGATGATCTGTCCATTGGTGTAAGTGAGGTGTTAAAGTCCCCCACTATTATTGTATTACTGTCGATTTCCTCTTTTATAGCTGTTAGCAGTTGCCTTATGTATTGAGGTGCTCCTGTGTTGGGTGCATATATATTTATAATTGTTATATCTTCTTGGATTGATCCCTTGATCATTATGTAGTGTCCTTCCTTGTCTCTTGTAACATTCTTTATTTTAAAGTCTATTTTATGTGATATGAGTATTGCTACTCCAGCTTTCTTCAGATTTCCATTTTCATGGAATATCCTTTTCCATCCCCTCACTTTCAGTCTGCATGTGTACCTAGGTCTGAAGTGGGTCTCTTGTAGACAGCATATATATGTCTCTTGTTTTTGTATCCATTCAGCAAGACTGTGTCTTTTGGTTGGAGTATTTAATCCATTCACATTTAAGGTAATTATCAATATGTATGTTCCTATTACCATTTTCTTAATTGTTTTGGGTTTGTTTTTGTAGGTTCTTTTCTTCTCTTGTGTTTCCCACTTAGAGAAGTTCCTTTAGCATTTGTTGTAGAGCTGGTTTGGTGTTGCTGAATTCTTTTAGCTTTTGCTTGTCTGTAGAGCTTTTGATTTCTCCATCGAATCTGAATGAGATCCTTGCCGGGTAGAGTAATCTTGGTTGTAGGTTCTTCCCTTTCATCACGTTAAATATTTCATGCCCCTCCCTTCTGGCTTGTAGAGTTTCTGGTGAGAAATCAGCTGTTAACCTTATGGGAGTTCCCTTGTATGTTATTTGTCGTTTTTCCCTTGCTGCTTTCAATAATTTTTCTTTGCCTTTAATTTTTGCCAGTTTGATTACTATGTGTCTCGGCGTGTTTCTGCTTGGATTTATCCTGTATGGGACTGTCTGCACTTCCTTGATTTGGGTGTCTGTGTCCTTTCCCATTTTAGGGAAGTTTTTGACTATAATCTCTTCAGATATTTTCTCGGGTCCTTTCTCTTTCTCTTCTCCTTCTGGGACCACTATGATGTGAATTTTGTTGCATTTAATGTTGTCCCAGTGGTCTCTTAGGCTGTCTTCATTTCTTTTCATTCTTTATTCTGTTCCGCAGCAGTGAATTCCACCATTCTGTCTTTCAGGTCACTTATCTGGTCTTCTACCTCAGTTATTCTGCTATTGATTCCGTCTAGTGTAGTTTTCATTTCAGTTACTGTATTGTTCATCTCTGTTTGTTTGTTCTTTAATTCTTCTAGGTCTTTGTTAAGTACTTCTTGCATATTTTCGATCTTTGCCTCCATTCTTTTTCCGAGGTCCTGGATCATCTTCACTATCATTATTCTGAATTCTTTTTCTGGAAAGTTGCCTATCCCCACTTCATTTAGTTGTTTTTCTGGGGTTTTATCTTGTTCCTTCATCTGGCACATAGCCCTTTGCCTTTTCATCTTGTCTATCTTTCTGTGAATGTGGTTTTTGTTCCACAGGCTGCAGGATTGTAGTTCTTCTTGCTTCTGCTGTCTGCCCTCTGGTGGGTGAAGGTATCTAAGAGGCTTGTGCAAGTTTCATGATGGGAGGGACTGGTGCTGGGTAGAGCTGACTGTTGCTCTGGTGGGCAGAGCTCAGTAAAAGTTTAATCCGCTTGTCTGCTGTTGGGTGTGGCTGGGTTCCTTCCCTGTTGGTTGTTTGGCATGAGGAGACCTAACACTGGATCGTACCCAGGCTCTTTGGTGGGGCTAATGGCTGACTCTGGGAAGGTTCATGCCAAGGAGTACTTCCCAGAACTTCTGCTGCCAGTGTCCTTGTCCTCACAGTGAGACACAGCCACCCCCTGCCTCTGCAGGAGACCCTCCAACACTAGCAGGTAGGTCTGGTTCAGTCTCCTATGCGGTCACTGCTCCTTCCCCTGAGTCTCAGTGCGTACACTATTTGTGTGTGCCTTCCAAGAATGGAGTCTCTGTTTCCCTCAGTCCTGTTGAAGTCCTACAATCAAATCCTGCTAGCCTTCAAAGTCTGATTCTCTAGGGATTCCTCCTCCCCTTGCCGGACCTCCACGTTGGGAAGCCTGACGTGGGGCTCAGAACCTTCACTCCAGTGGTTGGACTTCTGTGGTATAAGTGTTCTCCAGTTTGTGAGTCACTCACCCAGCAGTTATGGGATTTGATTTTACTGTGCTTGCGTCCCTCCTACCATCTCACTGTGGCTTCTCTTTTGTCTTTGGATGTGGGGTATCTTTTTTGGTGAGTTCCAGTGTCTTCCTGTTGATGATTGTTCAGCAGTTAGTTGTGATTCCGGTGCTCTTGCAAGAGGGAATAAGCGCACATTCTTCTACTCTGCCCTCTTGAACGAATTCTAGGTTGACAGTTGTTTTCCTTCAACGCTTTAATAATGCCATTTCTCTTCCTCTTGGCCTCCCTTATTTCTGATGAGAAATCTGCCATCATTTGAAATGTCATATGTATGTGATGTCATTTTTCTTTGGCTCATTTAAAGATGTTTTCTTTTAGTTTTCAGCAACTTGAATATAATTTTTCTGGGTTTGGATTTCTTTATCTTCTTGGGATTTGCTGAGCTTCTTGAGTTTGTCAGTTTATGTCTTGTGCTAAAATTTATAAGTTTTTAGCCATTATTTCTCCAAATATTTTTTCTTTTTCCTCTTCTTTTGGATTCTGTTGAAATAAATATTAGGCCTTTTGGTATTGTCCCACAGGTCCCTGAGGCTCTGGCTGTTTTTTCAGTCTTTTTTTTCTTTTTCCTTTTCAGATTGTTAATTTCTAATTATCTATCTTTAAGTTAATTGACTCTCTGCTTTATACCTCGTTTCTGTTCTTGAGCCCATCCAATGAATATTTTATTTCACTTATTGTATTTTTCAGTTCTAAAATTTCCATTTGGTTTTTTATAGCTTTTCTTTCTTGGCCAGGACTTTTTATCTTTCCATTTGTTTCAAAATGTTTGGCCCTTATGGTTTGCGGCATAGTTGCAATAGCATTGTAAGTCTTCATGTGATAATTCCATTGTATGTGTCATCTCAGGACTGGCGTTTGTTGATTTTTTTTCCTTTGAGAATTAACACTTTCCTGTTTCTTTAGTTGCTGAGTAATTTTTGCATGTATTCTGGATATTTGCATATTAGGAGGGTCTAGGTTTTGGTTAAATCCTCAAGGGAATGCTGTTCTTTTTAGTTTTTTGCAGCCACTCAACCTGGTTAGGTCAGTTTGAAAGTTGGACTCACCTTCTATGGGTTGTGGTTCCAGTATCAATTATGTTTTCAAAGCCTACTTTGTAGTTCTGCTTGGATCTGTTCATCATGTGTACTGCTTAGTGGCTAGTGTAGGATCTATGCAGTGGTTTACTCTATAGTTTAGTTCTGAGATCCTTTGTTATGTTGTTTAAGATCAGACCTATACATGCATAGCTCAGAGGTGACCTCAGGAGTTTATATACAACTTTATGAGATTACTTTCTTGAGTTCCCTTTTCTCTGTGATCTTTGTGCTACTTTCTCTGTGATACTTTCTGTCTTCTTGAGGTCCCCCCTTTCCAGCCCAGTAGCCAGAAAACTGGGCCTTTAGTTTCCCCGCTGTGCTATGTGTTTCCTCTAGGTGCGTTTGTATCTGGGGCCAAGTTTTACTGGAAGACAGAGAAAAATGCAACAGACATTTGACCGATGATCTTGGGACCATTGCTCCTTTGGTTAAAAAGAATGATTTTCCTCCCTCAGAATTTTAGATATCTGCAGTGGCTCCTGTCACCCACTATGGGATTGCCTGGGGGTTGGGACTGGAGAGAATGGAAAATAATAGCGAATTTCCCTCCTCTCTGACCTTTAAAAGAGTCAGAAAAAAAAAAAACCTTTTCTGATTCTTGGACCAGAAAGAGAAATCTTCTCTTGGCACTCTTTTTGCCTGCACTCAGTTGCACTCCCAGCTTTTGTGCTGCTTTTTGAGTCAAGGCCAGTTGATTACAGAGGGATATGAAAAAAAAAAAGCCAGGTCATACTGGAGGGCAAACTCCAAGAAATGTCACTGATGCTTTGGTGGTACCTTGGATTCTGGTCTTCTTCCCCAGTTCTTCTCCTACCATTTACTTTTCAGAGTTTTCACATGGCTGCTCAGTGCATTGTATGCAAGGTCTATAGTTGGATTTAGTGGGAGAGACAAGAAAAAGTATGCTTATACCATTTTGCACAGGACCAGATCCCTTAGATTGTTATTTTAAAGGTGTGACTGTGTGAAACTAAGTCTAACTTGATTTTAAGTTTCAGGGGAAAAAAAATCGGGGAATCAGCTCTCAAATGTTTATTCACATTTTTTTTGCCCATTTTACTGGGGACATATTTTCTATAGCCAAATAAATATTAGTAATAAAGGTTATTCTGTGGAAAATGGTTCATTTCTATGTAGAGTTCTGTGGAAATATTTCTGTATTCTAAGAATTTAGAAAGATGATTTTTTTTTTTTAACATCTATATAGTACTTCACTTCTGTTCCTCTTCATGTTATGATGAAAAAAATACTACAGAAATTACAAGATTCAGAGTTCCTTGGTGGAGGTGGGTTGGAGGGTGGTTATGCTGGTTTGTATTATAGCTTCATCTTTGAACATAGTTGCTCATAGGCCCTGGGATATAGTTAAGAATTCTGCAAAAAAAAGTTTATTGAAGGGATAAATGAGGGATCATTCTTGAAGTCATTCTTATAGCTCTGTTCTACCTTTCAGATGTGGCCATAACCTCTCCACAGGTCACATGCCACTTGGGGGATGTTTATGCTGTTGGGTGTGTGTTGGAGAATCTCTTCCCTTTAGTGAGTATAAGGATGACCAGTGTATCGTTTAGAATTGGACTTTACTACATATAACAAACAAAAACCAACAAAACAGCAGTGCCTCACTTAAGACCTAGCTTATTTCTCTTTCACACAGGAAGGAACTTAGAGGTAGACAGTCTGGGGCTGTTTGGTGGGTCCACAGCGTTGCCAGGGATGTTGCTGCTCTACCGTCTTCAAGAGCACTTCTTGGTCCTAACCAACTATAGGTTTATAGACATCATATACTCTTTCCAAGCTGGCTGCTGGAAGGAATGAGAGGAACACAAGAAGGCCTCCTTTCCAGTGGAGTCAGCTTTCTTTAAGGAGCCTTTCCCACAATGCACACAACACTTCTGCTTCCATATCATTGCTCAGGACTTTGTCACATGACCGCATCTCACTCCAGGGGAGTCTGGAATGGTAGTCTTTCACCTGATACATGACCACCCTACATAATATTAGGATTTTCTTGCTGAGGAGGAAAGGGAGAACAGATGTTACAGTAGGCAACTGGCCGTGTCTGCCCAAGCCAGAGCTGCCGGAAACATAAGGATAGCGATTTAACCAATGTAAATAAGAAATACGATCATCATATTCTTGGAAAATGAGATAAATGGTTCTTAATATGTTTTAATATCCTTACAGGTTCACTGTATAAAAATAAATACACAAAAATATGACAAGTCTGTTTCCCTCCTATTTCTCTGCCCCGGCTAGCTGTTTTCCCTTCCTGGAGGCAATTGCTGCTTCAGGTGACCAGGGTTTCCATTATAGACTAGAAATATTCTACAAAGTGTGTTTTAAAATATTGTTTGAAGTTAATTTTCATATGTTAAGTTGTCAGTGATGTAGGGTATGAATCCCTTAGTGTGGTGGAGAGGAGGTGGTGGTATACAGAGAACGGGTGCAGTTGGGAGGATGTGTGTGAATCAGACGGAGATGCGGAAAACAGGGAGTCGTGGTCCCCGGCTGAGTCCTTTGGTAGCTGCCTGGTACTCTGAAACCGGCTCTGAAGCACGGCTTTTTCTTTCTTCACTGAGCCACCTTGAGTATCAGGATTCCTCAGTGTAGGAGTCACAGATACTGTGTGGTGAGTGCTGCCAGCTCCCTGGTAGCATTTTCATGAAATGGCATAACTCACCAGGAAAACAACAACGACAACTAGATTTAAGGTTTAAAACTTTACCTAGTCAACAGAGCTTGCCTCTTTCATCATTCTTCCCACAGCTGTTGTTTCCTTCGCTCTGCTCTCTCCAAGAAGCCACGCTTTTCTGCATCGGGGTTTGTGCCTCTGTTTCCGGCATTACCACCTCCAGCGTTTCAGCTGGTCAACCCCTCCTCTTCTACTTGTCCTTAGGTCTCAGTTGAACCTCACTGCTCAGTGAGCTCTTCCTTTTTAACCCTCTAGATGAACTTAGATCTTAAGTTTTGCCTTTTCTTTCCCCCGTACTTATCACATTGTTATTTTAGAGTTATTTGTGTAGCTATTCCTATAATATCCTGTTAAGCTCTCTGGACTGCAAACTTCATGAAGCTTTGAACCACATTTAGCATGTCAGTGTTCCATTGGTTTAGTGCCTATAAGCATTGTGAGCATTCACTCAACAAATACTTGTTGAAAAATATTTGGTGAGCATGGTGATTGATTTTGTATCAACTTGACCGGGCCACTGGGTGCCCAGATGTTTGGTCAGATATTATTTGGGGTGTGTCTAGGAGGGTGTCTCTGGATGAGATTAATATTTGAATTGGTAGACTGAGTGAGGCACACTTCCCTCCCTCATGTGGGTGGGCCTCATTCAATCAGTTGAAGGCCTGGATAGAACAAAAGGGCTGACCCTCCTGTGAGTAAGAGGGAACCCCTCTTGCTGGACTGCCTACAGGCTGGGACATCAGTTTTTTCCTACCTTTGGACCTGAACTGAATCTTTGGCTCTTCCTGGGTATTGAACCTACTGGCCTTCACACTAGAACCATACTATTGGCACTCCTGGTTTCTCCAGTCGTTGAACTTGGACTAGACCTACACCATTGGCTCTCGGAGTCTCCAGCCTGCCGACTTCAGATCTGGAGACTTGTCAGCTTGCATAATTGCAATGCCTTATAGTAAATTTCTCCATATGTATGATGTATATTCATACACCCTACTGGCTCTGTTTCTCTGGAGAACCCTGACTAATACAGTGAGCTTCATAGTCTTCCATAAAATAACTCTGAGAGGAGACAAAATGTTTCTGAAAATCTCAACTGTGGATCTGAAGTAAGAAAGCCATCTTGTGGTATTTCTGGGAATATCATGTGAAGTATATATCCCTTAGGACACTGCAGCATAATTCTCTGCAATAGTTCTTAACATATTTTTTGCCAAAGTCCCCTTTGGAAATTTGGTGAAGTCTGTGACTCCTGAAATCACTGGTTTAAATAAATAGTGTTTTAAATAGATAGTGTTACAAAAGAAACCGATTATATTGAAATATAGATATCAGAATATTGAAAAAATAAAGGTGGGATATTATAAGATATATTCCTCTTTATCAAAGACTTAAATAGCAAGACAATATATTTAAATATGGGCAATTTAAAATAAATTTTTATTTTGTAAAGAGGTCAGTATGAAGGTCGTCGATATGACTAGACTGTATGCCTGTTCATGTTGTAAAACAACCATATTTTGGGTCTAAAACTACTGTAATTTCAAAGTAATGATAAACATAAATGATATTTCAAGATATATGGCACAGATGTAATGTGATATGAAAATATTTGTTATTTCTATTTATGACATAATCACAGGAACTACTACTATTTCTCTTGTCTTCTTCCTTCTTTTATAATGGAAGGAAACACTAAATTTCATACAGTTAGTGAGAAAAGATGTCCACATTTAAAGATTCCTGAATTATACCCACTGATTCCTTGAGGGTCTGTGATTATTAGGTCCTTGGACCTTAGGTTCAGAACCTTTGGTAGGGATCTAAATTGGATCTTCACAAAAAGTACTGACAGGGTCTCTAAAAACTGATTCTTAAATTCAGGAGTTTTCTGACAATACCAAGAATGTGAAGAATAAAAGTCAGTATTTACTTAGCTCTTGTATATTCATGGTTTTGTTTTAAAAGTTATTATTAGTAACTCAAGCATTTTTATCAATATAATACTTTATAATTCACATAGGATGCAAAAATATCTGGTCTCATTTTATCCTCTCAACAACCAAACGAGACACACATAACATGCACATATACTGTGTGTTCCATATGTTTGATTACTCCTATTTAGTAGATGCAAAAGTTGAGGCGAGTCTGCATTTAACCCCAAGCACTTTAAGTACCTGCTCAAAATCATAGTGTTAAATAATATCTACTTGTGAATCAAACTTGGGTCTAAATCCAGATAGTATGCTCTTTAGACTTATATTGCCACGAATTCATATTTGCTAGTGAATTATGTGTGTAAATTTAAAGTGTATGGATTAATGGAACCTATAATATATTCAAAATGTACTAGACAGCTGCCTACAACAAAGAATTATCTAGCCCAAAATGTCAGTAGTGCTGAGGTTGAGAAACCCTTGTTTAGATGAAGGTACTTAAAAAAAAATCCTCACAAGCTCTAACACTTAGGCTGACAGGTAGAAATGTCTTTTTGTCATACCAAGTTGATCTTGAATGCCTGGTTCAAAGTCATTTTAAAAAGCTGTTACAAGTGGATTAATTTAATTAAATAATCTAATGTATGTGTGGAAAGCGCAGTTGTTATTTGAGAGATTTCAAATCATGAGCACTCTGTATTAGTGCACATATTAAAAAATTTTAGTTTGAATTTGAATTGGGTGTGTTGGTTATTCAAAATAGAGCTACAGAGAACTGAACTACATGAAACTGAAACGTTGTTTCAGATCCATATATTTATTTATCCATTTGTTTATTTAAAATTGATTGAGGCACTGCTCCATCCTGATGTTGGATTAGATGCTGTCACACAGATATGACTAGCATAGTGCCTGCCCCTCAGAAGCACCTAGATCTCTGGGTGAAATAGTAGTTAAACAGAAATAATGAAATATGGGAAGTTCCATGATAGAAGTACGTGGTGCTGTAGGAGAACATTGGAGGACACCTCCCTAACCCAGAGAGAAGGAGGAAGGCCACCATTCAGGAATCCGCAAGGGTCATTTACAAATTCATGTGTAATTTAATTGGTAACTCAGTGTATTGAATTGCTGTCTACTTTGAGGCTGTAGATTCTTCTACTACCTCAAAGAGGGAGGAAATCAAATGAAGGCACAATAGACAGTTATCTTATGGTCTTGATCTTTCTGGTTCACTGTCTTGAGTATTCGCTTTACATATATTATCATAGGCATATTTAGAGGGTTTTGTCTGAGTCACATGTATAATATATTTGTTAGAATAGCGTAAATGTCCATGTGATTACTAGAGACTCTTCTGGCGATGGGTATTACCCATTTGGTTTGGATTATTCATATACATTTCAATCCGTGATCTTAAACTTGTTTTTATTGTTTGTGTACATTGGTAGTTTCAATAGTTTATTAAGAATTACCAGTCTGCTTACTTAACAGGGGCTTTTCTCTACTGTGAAATTTGCCTTAAAACTTCTTTGAGAACAATAGAACTCCATCCTGCTGAAAGGATTTTGAAACCTTATTAATGATTTTAAGAGTTATGTTTGGAAAATGTAGTGTTGACATTGATGGTTAACAATTTCTCAGCCTTATAAGGAATCTGTAAAGTTCTGACTTTTAAGTAAGAAATACTTAAACTAATTAAACATCTCATCTGATATTTTAAAAATCCTTTTGCTCTCTTAGGTAGAGGTGTTCTTTCTTTTTTAAAATTGGGCAAACATCACTTAAACTACAATGTAGTTATACTTGCTTATATCCTGTAATACCTAGATGAAATAAGTTTGGGTTGTTGTACAATTATGATATTTTCTTATAAGTTTTAGGGTATCTAGGGCCAAGTGTATTTTAGATATATTTTTATAATCATTACTTATATCAGTTTAAATTACTTTATATCAGATATCTGTAAGAATTGCTATGTAATAAAGCCAAATATTTTTTCTTAAAGATGTTAATATATTATTGATTTTAAATAATTGATTTTTCTGTCTTTTAAAAGAGACTATTACCAGAGAACTTGATTGCACAGCTGAATGCATTCAAAATAATCATATGATTATTTTTCTGATGTAAACTTAACCTTGGAAATGTATATTCCATCTGGCTGATGGTTTTTTGAAGAAATGAGATTGTATACCGCCAGGAAAAGTTTAAAAGTTATTATCTATGTTGTCAATTAGAATTTTTAAAAAATCAATTTCAAAGAACAATTTTTGGCAATCTGGAAGACTTGAGGGAAGGAACCATTCAGTAGAATGTGTCCAGGGCAAATGTCCAATATCTCTTCTCATTCTATAGATATGAAATATGCACATAAACTATGTTAATACATTTGAAATTATTATATTTAAAACTAAAGCTCAATTTGATCTCTTTATTTCAGAACAATAAATAATAAAAATGTAAAGGTCTCTCCTTTCATACTTTTACATATAAATAATTTCTCCCCAAAATTACTGTCAACAAAATTCTAAAACATTTTTTCATAAGACCTTTTAGGACAGATATGCCATATTATCTGTAATGTCACATTTATCAAATCTGTATGTAGTTCAGTCAAAATCATAAATTATGAAAAAAATTTGGTAAAGAAATCGAAGACAAATTACCTTTTAAAAAAGGTATTTTAAAATTTGGAATGTGAAATACATCCATAATTTCCTAAGCAAACTTTTAGTCATTTTAATTATATTCTTTTCAAATAAGGAGCAAATTACCTGCTGAATTGATTTTTTTATAGAACCTAATAAAATTTAGCACAGTGAAATTCACTCTTTCTGGTGTATACTTCTCTTAGTTTCGACAAGTGTACAATGTTGTGTAACCAGTGCCACAATCAAGAAAAGTTCCACCACCTCGAAAATATTCTCTCGTGCTGCCCCTTTGTAGTCAACTCTTCTCTCCACTCCCCGACCCGAGAACTGATCTTTTTCATCCTTATAATTTTGCTGCTTCCAGAATGTCAAATAAATGAAACCATGCAGTATGTAACCTTTTTTTTAAAATTTTATAGCTACTTTTATTTTTATTTATTTATTTATTTTTGGCTGTGCTGGGTCTTCGGTTCGCGCGAGGGCTTTCTCCAGTCGCGGCAAGTGGGGGCCACTCTTCATCGCGGTGCGGGGACCGCTCTTCATCGAGGTGCGCGGGCCTTTCACTATCGCGGCCCCTCCCGTTGCGGGGCACAGGCTCCAGACGCGCAGGCTCAGTAGTCGTGGCTCACGGGCCCAGCTGCTCCGCGGCACGTGGGATCCTCCCAGACCAGGGCTCGAACCCGTGTCCCCTGCATTAGCAGGCAGATTCTCAACCACTGCGCCACCAGGGAAGCCCAGTATGTAACCTTTTGAGTCTGGCTTCTTTCATTAGCGTAATGCATTTGCAGTTCATCTATGTTTCTTGTTTCAGTAGTTTTTCTTTTTTACTATTGAGTAATATTCTTGTGTACCAATGTAGCTTAGTTGTCTCAGGTTTTTTGCAATTATTACTTTCCACTGTCTTTTCTACTTCTTTAAACCTTCTTTCTTCACTTTTCTGCTTTGTCTTCTCCGAAACATATAATAGCAACTGTATAGTTATAGCAAATCAGTAATTGATTAATGATTTATTAATGGTTAATGTGTTAATCCAACACATTTTTTGTTGATCACCTACAAAGTGACGGGTATTATTCTGGACACTAGGGATTCACTGGTTGAATAAAACATACAAAAATCTCTGCCCTAATATGATTATGGCTTCAAACATTAAAATTAATGAATTCTATTATCATAATGCATTACCATACGTGTAGAGATTATCTTAAAGATTTCTGTGATTTACTTAATGTTTTCCTTTTTGCCATTCAGCTTGATTATTTTTAGTCATTATACAGGGAAAAAAGAAAAACTACTGAAGTTCATTGGAAACATTAAAGACTGTTAGTGTGGAATATAGATCCTATTTGTTCTGTTTTTATGGCAGTAGTTTCTAATAAATTACTCAGGACAAAGTTTCTTTCTCAGTTATGTTTGCTCTGTGCAAACATGGTTTCTAATATAAGTCTCCTGTTATGCCAGGAATTTTGTTTTCATTTTTGCTTGAGAGTCTCAGTTTTCTCAAGAAGATATACGTAGATTAATTAGTAGAGTCTAGAAGAATAGTTGTCCTGTTTGTTGCCCTCAGCAGTGAAACAACATACCATTCTGCTGTCTAGGGATCTAGTCCAAAAGGTTTTTTTAAGGAGGAAGGAAAGTAAAAGAAAGAAAAAGAGAAAAACAGGGTTGAACCTAGAGTGTATGAGAATACTTTTAGGTAATTAGAATTATATGTGATCTGGAAACCTAATATATGTATAGCCAAGCTTTTCAGCTACATAAAAGACTTAGTAGACGTCATTTGAAAGTTAGAACCTGCATGTGTACTTTGGATACACTGTCCTTTGTTGGATAGGCCCTGCAGGAGAAGAACCCTAAGATAAAAATTCTTTGAAACAGGTATATGTTACCTCAACTTTTTTTTTTTTTTTTTAAGATTTTAATTTTTTTTAATTTTTATTTTTTTTTAATATTTCTGGCTGTGTTGGGTCTTCATTTCTGTGCGAGGGCTTTCTCCAGTTGCGGCAAGTGGGGGCCACTCTTCATCGCGGTGCGCGGGCCTCTCACTATCGGGGCCTCTCTTGTTGCGGAGCACAGGCTCCAGAAGCGCAGGCTCAGTAATTGTGGCTCACGGGCCTAGTTGCTCCGCGGCATGTGGGATCCTCCCAGACCAGGGCTCGAACCCGTGTCTCCTGCATTGGCAGGCGGATTCTTAACCACTGTGCCACAAGGGAAGCCCACCTCAACTTTTTAATAAGGAGAATGTATTAAGCTAGCCTGTCACTGTCAAGTTTTAGACATAACTGACCTGTTTATAAATTTCTGCAAAATATATCTCTATTAATATGTCTCTGTTAGTATGAAAAAATGCAATAGAGAGCCGGGATTATTACATTGTTCAAAATTCAACTTATTGTTTCTCTGAATGCTTTTTGGGAAGCTGCTGGTTGGTAGGAATCACACTGATGTGTCATTCTTAAAACTGCCGTATATATTTAAAATTTTTCAGGGCTTTTAAGATTTAAGTTTACATATTCATTGATTTTTTAAAAATTCACAAAGAGTAGTAATAGGATATGAATCCAGTCATAGGACTTTAACTCTTTAACTTGGCCCAGTTCTTCAGATTTCTAAGCCCTAGTGGTTTGTTTGTTTTTGTTTAAGAGTTGAATTGGTACTTTAGTGCATGTTGGAAAATTTGGCTAACAGCCTATGGGAGTTTGTAGTTACTAAACATCAAAGAATATAGCAAGAGATATCCAGGTGGTGTTATCATTTATGTGGCATAAGGTATGGTAAACCTGTTAGACTGAGGAATTGTTTCAGACCAAACATTGGAAAATTCATGTAAAAAGACTGGCTAATGACACCAGTAAATGAGTTAATGCCATTATAAAGTGAAAGAACGAGCATATGTTAGTACTTCCGATAATGAGCCTTATTCTCAGAATATCGATATTTTGATTATTATTTTTACAGGCAGATTTTCAAGGGCATAACATTCAAAAGTTTGCTGCTTCTTCACATATATTCATATGTTTTTGAGACTTTAACTTCAGCCTAGCTTTTTTCCCATTTTTAATTTCCAAGTTTTCATTTCAAGCTAGAGAAAAGTCTATTGTCTTCTTTTTGAAATACATTATTTCTAGGAAGCAGACATTTTACATTATATCTTTATATTTTAAAGTATTTTACTTTATGTCCTTATAAAAAGTTTTACTTTATATCTTTATAACAAGTTGTATCTTTAGCAGGTAAAGTATGCCTTCCATTTTGTAGATTCCTTTTTCACAAAAACATCCCTTTCTGGTTACTTTAAATTTTAAATGTAATTTTACCAGGCTTAATAGGCGAATCAGTTTCCTGAGCAGCAGTTTTAATGTTTTTAAAATTTTAATGTAAGCCTCTAAAATATTTAAAACTTTCTATTTTGTTTATCTTGCACATTACTGAGGTCTAATTATGTCAGTTACTGTTCTGAGCACTAGGGGTAAAGCAGTGAAAAAAAAAACAGACAAAATTCCCTGACCTCATGGAATTTGCATTCTGGTGGGGACACAAACCACAAATGAAAAAGAAAATGGCGTGGAAGGGTTCTAGCAACACCGCAGTGTCTCCTGGTGCGGACGGGGACTCCAGGGAGAGGATAGAGAGACTGCGCTGGTCCGCTGTGCTCCAGGCATCTGGGAGGGGGTGATGGCACCAGGCACGGCTGGGCACCCTGGATTATCCTCTCGGAGGGGGACCATCCTGCTGCTGTCCACGTGTATTAGAACTCCGGAGGATCCCCCGCTGGGCATGTAATGGGGCTTTTGTAGTGAAGGAATGGCTGCTGGTGGAGCAAAACATCTTGGAAACGGGCCCCAGCCGTGCCCATAGCAGTGGAGCAAACCCGCCCATCATCACGTTGGGGCCAGACCCAAAGCAGTTAGTCTAATCGAAGAAGCCTCTTGGGCTTCAGTATCTCCAGGGAGATCCTAATCTTCCAGATGAATGACTACTGGGTTTATCTGCTATTACTTCCCCTCGTATTATATCCTGGCCAGTCTCCTAGGTCCATTCTGGGTTTTTGTAGGCACTCATCAGTTCTATTTTGTTTGCTTGTTTTTGAGCCTCATAGTTTGTAATGCTGTTGTTTTGTACAGTCAGTGTTCATGTAAACAGATGATGTAGGTATAATAATAAGGCTCGAATGGGCTTGCTGGGTGAGTCTGGAAAGGCTTTAGAGAGGAGGGAGCGTTTGAGGTATGGCTTGAAAGGAGAGGAGCAGGGAAGGAAGACATTCTTGACTGTGGTATAGTGCAAGAAGAAAGGGGTGCGGCATGTCCAGGCAATGGTGAGAAGTTTTGTGTAACTAGGAGTGTATAATTAGTGGGAGATAGCTTGGGAGAGGAGTGTTGGAAAAGGTACCTCGGAATCCTAGATAAGGCGTCTCCTGACCTATTTTATACATAGAAACACAGCAGGGGACTTCCCTGGTGGTCCAGGGGTTAAGAATCGGTCTTGCGATGCAGGGGACACTGGTTTGACCCTTGGTCGGGGAACTAAGATCACACGTGTCGCAGGGCAACTAAGCCTGTGCGCCGCAACTACTGAGCCCACACGCTCTGCAGCCTGTGCGCCACATCTAGAGAGGAGCCCGCGAACTGCAACAAAGAGCCCACACGCCACAACGAAAGATTCCGTGTGCCGCAACTAAGATCTGATGCAATCAATCAATCAATCAATCAATCAATAATAAAAAGAAAATGAAACACAGCAGGTCGTAAGTGACCTACTCATGTTCATCATTTAAAAACCTTTTGTAACAACTACTATTCATTTTTAAATTTAATGATACTAATACTGATAATTAGATCTTATTTCATTTGCGTGGCTTCAGATAATTTCCTCCTATCCATTGCCTGATTTTATCCTAACATTATCTAGGTGACACAGATCTGAAAATATTATCCTAATATTTAAAGGTGAGGAAAGTGAGGTGTGGAGAGATTACATGGTTTGCTCAGTCGCATGGCCACGCTTGGAGGGATGCCAGTTCTTCTGATTTTCAATTCCATATACTTGTTGGATTTATTGGTGTGTAGATATGCGTTTTGTCCTTTTCCCCCCTTGAGTTATCGTGTTTTCCTTTTCTCCATAGGACTTGGCTTTTACCCTGGAAGAGAGACAGCAATTGAACATTCATGGATTGTTGCCACCTTGCTTCATCAGCCAGGATATCCAGGTCCTTAGAGTAATTAAGAATTTCGAGCATCTGAACTCTGATTTTGACAGGTAACATGTTCCTGAAGGTGATTTTTATATGTCTCGTAGGCAACTGTCTAGTTTATTTTTTATCAGATGAGAAAGTTTAAATATTTAGTGCTTTGGAAAGAGTAGCCAACTTTGAGGAGGATTTGCCTGTAAATACAATGATGTTTTGTAAAAAATTTACCCTCTGTAGGAACATCTGAACAAATTAAAATTTTCTAAACTATATCCTCAGAAAGACAACTTTTCTCATGTGATAAAGTTGTTGCTATGAAGGTGAATTACCAGGAAATGCCCTTCCAAACTAGGTGAAAGTGGCTTTGAGTCAGACACTAAGTACTTTGTAGGTGAAAGTGCACTTTTTCATCTTCCAAGTGTGGTTCCGACACTTTTGTGAATTTAGGTCACTTACTTTGTTTAGAACCTGGTTTCCATGTTTGTACAAAAAGATAAAGGTAACCGTGGGAATTAGCTAGCCCTAAGTTGAAATTCTGGCTGTATCTCACTAGAGCAAACCACTACACCCACTGCCATGACCATTGCATGTGCCTTGCCCTCTGCTTTTGATGCTGCCTTTTCATATTAAGGTGTTAGACCTACCTACACCTCAGTTTTTCCATTTGTGGGTTGAAGAGAATAATAGTTATTTGAAAATATTATTGCGAAGGTTAGAAGAGAGAGCTAACCCAGTACCTAGTAAGTCTTCGTATTAGGCAGGGTTCTCCAGAGAAATAGAACAGATAGGATGTGTGTGTGTGTGTGTGTGTGTGCGTGTGCGTGTGTGTGTACACATACACATAATGAGAGGGAGGGAGAGGGAGGAAGAGGGAGGGAGAGGGAGGGAGAGGGAGGGAGGGGTTTATTGATTGATTGATTTTGATTTCAAAGAATTGGCTCAAGTGATTATGGAGGCTTGGTCAGTCCTAAATCTCCAGTTGGAGCCCCAGGGAAGAGTTGCAGTTCAAGTCCAAAGGCAGTCTGCTGGCAGAATTCTTTTTTTGCTCTGGCGTTGGAGGGAAGGCCAGTCTTTGTTCTATTAAGGTTTTCAATTGATTGGATGAGGCTCACACACATTATAGAGGGTAATGTGCTTTATTCAAAGTACACCAATTTAAATGTGAATCGCATACAAAAACCGCCTTCACAGAAACATCCAGAATAGTGGACCAAATATCTGGGTGCTGTGTCCTAGCCAAGTTGACACATAAAATTAACCACTCCTTTTCAACTTGGCACCCATGCACATCTCCTTAAACCAAACTGAATATCTGCATAAAGACAATAAAAAGTCCTACCTCTGCCTAACATGATAGAACTATCCCAGGTACAACCAAAAACACACTAACTCTTTCCCCAAAAGAGGATGTAAAGCCCTTGGTGATATTCACCTTTCTCCTTGATGTCTCTTGACTTTAATACTGTGATGTAAAGTTAACTATACAGTTGACCCTTGGGGACTTCCCTGGTGGCGCAGTGGTTAAGAATCCAGCTGCCAATGCAGGGGACACAGGTTCAAACCCTGGTCTGGGAAGATCCCACATGCCTCAGAGCAGCTAAGCCTGTGCACCACAACTACTGAGCCTAAGCTCTAGAGCCCACGAGCCACAACTACTGAGCCCGCATGCCACAACTACTGAAGCCCGAGTGCCTAGAACCCGTGCTCCACAACAAGAGAAGCCACCACAATGAGAAGCCCGCGTACCGCAACGAAGAGTAGCCCCCGCTCGCTGCAGCTGGAGAGAGCCTGCATGCAGCAATGAAAAAAAGACCTAATGCAGCCAAAAATAAATATAAATACATAAATAAATATATTTTTAAAAAAAAGTACAGTTGACTCTTGAACAACATGGGTTTGAACTGTGCAGGTCCACTTATAGGTGGATTTTTTCGATAAATACATCCTACAGGACTACATAATCTGTAGTTGACTGTATCCTTAAATGAGGAACCACAGATATGGAGGGCCAACTATAAGGTTATATGTGGATTTTTGACTATGTGGGGGTCGGCACCCCAATCTCCACATTGTTCAGGGTCAACTGTATTTAAATACTATGATATAAACTCAGTACATCTTAGGTTACATGATAAAAGGATAAGAGAGGGAAAAATTATATTTGTTTACATATATTTGTATATATATATTACAAATATATATGTATTTATATACACATACACGCAAACATATTCATAACAAAATAAGGAAGAATACACATGGTAATTAGAGTCCTCACTTCTGTAACTGGTCACGTGATCAGAGCTGGTATTTATGACTACCTTCTGCCCCTACCCATTTCACGCTTCCTTTGCCTTCAGCCGGTACCTCAGCCAGTCTTGACTCCTTACCTGGTAGAGTGAGCCAAATCTTTAATTCTGGTGGGTCTGGGCCGTTAGTAGTCCTGTCTGAATTGGGTTGTTGTAGTTTCCCATTGACTTTAATCATGGGGACCCCCTAATGGGATCTCTTGTATTCCAGACACCCTCTTCTTTACCTCCATTATGGAGCGGGAGTCTGATTTCCCCTTGAAGTCAGGATTGGTCACCCCAGCCAGCACAGTAACTCCCTTCTTTGCCTGTTACTTCGGAGGCACGTGGTGCCCCAGGTGGCCAGTGGCAGTCTTAACTTCCAGTTCAGTGGAATCATTGTATCCTGGTGGAAACATTCCTTCCTTTGGAATGAACACTTCTAGGCCAGCGGAGCATAACGTCACAAGGACTGGAAGCAGGCATTTTGCTGGCGAGTCACTGGGGGATAATGGTGAGTGGTGCCGCTTCCATTTCCACCCCTGTGATTCTGGGACCTGTGAATGCTGGCTATGGGAGAAATAGAACCATATACTGGATTCTGATTCAGAGCATGTATAACCTCCAGCTTTACAAGGTGTTGCCACCCAGCTGGTGCTGTAACTGAGTCTTCAGAAGGCCGTTCCACCATTCTGTCAAGCCAGCTGCTTCAGGATGGTGGGAACATGATAAGACCAGTGGATTCCAATGAGCAAGGGCCCATTGCCTCACTTCATTTGCTGTGGAGTGAGTTCCTTGATCAGGAGTCATGCTGGGTGGAATTCAGTGGATGAGGCATTTTGTAAGTCCATGGAGGGTAGCTTTGGCAGAAGCATTGTGTGCAGGGAAGGTAAGTCTTCATACAGAGTAAGTGTCTCTTCCAGTAAGAACCAGTGCCGTTCCTTCCGTGATGGAAGCTGTCCAGTGTAATCCACCTGCCACCAGGTAGCTCGCTGATCACGCAATGGGGTGGCGGCGTATCAGGGGCTCAGCATCGGTCCCTGCTGCTGGCGGATGGGACTCTCAGCAGTGTCTGTGGCCAGGTCCGCCTTGGTGCGTGGAAGTCCCTGTTGCTGAGCCCGTGGGTACCCTCCATCCCTGCCATGGCCACTTCTTTTATGAGCCTATAAGTGATGATGGGGCAGCTGAGGAAAGAGGCTGACTCAGTTTATTCAACATGTATATTTGCTTCTTAAATTCCTTCACCATCCCTTTCACGTATTTCTTAAGTCCTTCCTTCAGCCTCTTCCATTTTTACTTTATATTCTTTTCCTGGGCCATTTTATCAGCTGCCTCCTTGGAGCTAATGATTTTCATATTTTTAGCACAGACTGTCCCTCAGAGATTTTTGTTTAATTAATTAATTATTTTTGGGCTGCGTGTGTCTTTGTTGCTGTGCGTGGGCTTTCTCTAGTTGTGGCGAGCGGGGGCTACTCTCCGTTGCGGTGAGCAGGCTTCTCATTGCGGTGGCTTCTCTTGTTGCGGAGCTCGGGCTCTAGGCACGCGGGCTTCAGTGGTTGTGGCACGTGGGCTCAGTAGTTGTGGCTCCCGGGCTCTAGAGCGCAGGCTCATTAGTTGTGGTGCACGGGCTTAGTTGCTCCGCGGCATGTGGGATCTTCCCGGACCAGGGCTCGAACCTGTGTCTCCTGCATTGGCAGGCAGATTCTTAACCCCTGCGCCACCAGGGAAGCCCCTCAGCACTGATTTTAACGTTCTGAATGACACTAGCTCAGGTTTATGGTACTTCATTTTTTGAGATGCTTAGGAATACTTCCAAAGTCTTTTGATAAGATGTTTCCTGTGTGACCTACTGTATACTTTGTTGAGAAATGTTTAGTTAGATTTCTAACAACTATTTTACAACTTTGTTGGAACGTAGATCTAATTATGTCCAATTTCCACAGGTATCTTCTCTTAATGGATCTTCAAGATAGAAATGAAAAGCTCTTTTATAGAGTGCTAACGTCTGACATTGAGAAATTCATGCCTATCGTTTATACGCCCACTGTGGGTCTGGCTTGCCAACAATATAGTTTAGCCTTTCGGAGGCCAAGGTATGTAAACTCTTAAGTACAATTTGTGTCTTTCTTTATTTTTTTGTAAAGTGTTTGCAATAATTAAAAAGAATTATGGAATGGAATTGAAGTTTGCAAAAATCTAAAACAAACTTCATTTAAAAGAACATTTAAAAATATAGTGTTTTATTTCTTTTTTTTTTTTTTTTTTTTATTCTTTTTGTTGCAATGGTAAATGGGAGTGTTTCCATAATTTCTCTTTCAGATTTTTCATCATTAGTGTATAAGAATGCAAGAGATTTCTGTGCATTAATTTTGTATCCTGCAACTTTACCATATTCATTAATTAGCTCTAGCAGTTTTCTGGTGGCAGTTTTAGGATTCTCTATGTATAGTATCATGTCATCCGCAAACAGTGACAGTTTTACTTCTTCTTTTCCAATTTGTATTCCTTTTATTTCTTTTTCTTCTCTGATTGCCGTGGCTAGGACTTCCAAAACTATGTTGAATAATAGTGGTGAGAGTGGACATCCTTGTCTCGTTCCTGATCTTAGAGGAAATGCTTTCAGTTTTTCACCATTGAGAATGATGTTTGCTGTGGGTTTGTCATATATGGCCTTTATTATGTTGAGGTAGGTTCCCTCTATGCCCACTTTCTGGAGAGTTTTTATCAGAAATGGGTGTTGAATTTTGTCAAAAGCTTTTTCTGCATCTATTGAGATGATCATATGGTTTTTATTCTTCAATTTGTTAATATGGTGTATCACATTGATTGATTTGCGTATATTGAAGAATCCTTGCATCCCTGGGATAAATCCCACTTGATCGTGGTGTATGATCCTTTTAATGTGTTGTTGGATTCTGTTTGCTAGTATTTTGTTGAGGATTTTTGCATCTATATTCATCAGTGATATTGGTCTGTAATTTTCTTTTTTTTGTAGTGTCTTTGTCTGGTTTTGGTATCAGGGTGATGGTGGCCTCATAGAATGAGTTTGGGAGTGTTCCTTCCTCTGCAATTTTTTGGAAGAGTTTGAGAAGGATGGGTGTTAGCTCTTCTCTAAATGTTTGATAGAATTCACCTGTGAAGCCATCTGGTCCTGGACTTTTGTTTGTTGGAAGATTTTTAATCACAGTTTCAATTTCATTACTTGTGATTGGTCTGTTCATATTTTCTATTTCTTCCTGGTTCAGTCTTGGAAGGTTATACCTTTCTAAGAATTTGTCCATTTCTTCCAGGTTGTCCATTTTATTGGCATAAAGTTGCTTGTAGTAGTCTCTTAGGATGCTTTGTATTTCTGCAGTGTCTGTTGTAACTTCTCCTTTTTCATTTCTGATTTTATTGATTTGAGTCCTCTCCCTCTTTTTCTTGATGAGTCTGGCTAATGGTTTATCAATTTTGTTTATCTTCTCAAAGAACCAACTTTTAGTTTTATTGATCTTTGCTATTGTTTTCTTTGTTTCTATTTCATTTATTTCTGCTCTGATCTTTATGATTTCTTTCCTTCTGCTAACTTTGGGTTTTGTTTGTTCTTCTTTCTCTAGTTTCTTTAAGTGTAAGGTTAGATTGTTTACTTGAGCTTTTTCTTGTTTCTTTAGGTAGGCTTGTATAGCTATAAACTTCCCTCTTAGAACTGCTTTTGCTGCATCCCATAGGTTTTGGGTCGTCGTGTTTTCATTGTCATTTGTCTCTAGGTATTTTTTGAATTCCTCTTTGATTTCTTCAGTGATCTCTTGGTTATTTAGTAACGTATTGTTTAGCCTCCATGTGTTTGTCCTTTTTACGTTTTTTTCCCTGTAATTCATTTCTAATCTCATAGCGTTGTGGTCAGAAAAGATGCTTGATATGATTTCAATTTTCTTAAATTTACTGAGGCTTGATTTGTGACCCAAGATGTGATCTATCTTGGAGAATGTTCCGTGCGCACTTGAGAAGAACGTGTAATCTGCTGTTTTTGGATGGAATGTCCGATATATATCAATTAAATCTATCTGGTCTATTGTGTCATTTAAAGCTTCTGTTTCCTTATTTATTTTCATTTTGGATGATCTGTCCATTGGTGTAAGTGAGGTGTTAAAGTCCCCCACTATTATTGTGTTACTGTCGATTTCCTCTTTTATAGCTGTTAGCAGTTGCCTTATGTATTGAGGTGCTCCTATGTTGGGTGCATATATATTTATAATTGTTATATCTTCTTCTTGGATTGATCCCTGGATCATTATGTAGTGTCCTTCCTTGTCTCTTGTAACATTCTTTAATTTAAAGTCTATTTTATCTGATATGAGTATAGCTACTCCAGCTTTCTTTTGATTTCCATTTGCATGGAATATCTTTTTCCATCCCATCACTTTCAGTCTGTATGTGTCCCTAGGTCTAAAGTGGGTCTCTTGTAGACAGCATATATATGGGTCTTGTTTTTGTATCCATTCAGCCAGTCTATGTCTTTTGGTTGGGGCATTTAATCCATTCACGTTTAAGGTAATTATCGATATGTATGTTCCTATGACCATTTTCTTAATTGTTTTGGGTTTGTTTTTGTAGGTCCTTTTCTTCTCTTGTGTTTCCCACTTAGAGAAGTTCCTTTAGCATTTGTTGTAGAGCTGGTTTGGTGGTGCTGAATTCTCTTAGCTTTTGCTTGTCTGTAAAGCTTTTGATTTCTCCATCAAATCTAAATGAGATCCTTGCCGGGTAGAGTAATCTTGGTTGTAGGTTCTTCCCTTTCATCACTTTAAGTATATCATGCCACTCCCTTCTGGCTTGCAGAGTTTCTGCTGAGAAATCAGCTGTTAACCTTATGGGAGTTCCCTTGTATGTTATTTGTCGTTTTTCCCTTGCTGCTTTCAATAATTTTTCTTTGTCTTTAATTTTTGCCACTTTGATTACTATGTGTCTCGGCGTGTTTCTCCTTGGGTTTATCCTGTATGGGACTCTCTGCGCTTCCTGGACTTGGGTGGCTATTTCCTTTCCCATGTTAGGGAAGTTTTCGACTATAATCTCTTCAAATATTTTCTCTGGTCCTTTCTCTCTCTCTTCTCCTTCTGGGACCCCTATAATGCGAATGTTGTTGCGTTTAATGTTATCCCAGAGGTCTCTTAGGCTGTCTTCATTTCTTTTCATTCTTTTTTCTTTAGTCTGTTCCGCAGCAGTGAATTCCATCATTCTGTCTTCCAGGTCACTTATCCGTTCTTCTGCCTCAGTTATTCTGCTATTGATTCCTTCTAGTGTAGTTTTCATTTCAGTTATTGTATTGGTCATCTCTGTTTGTTTGTTCTTTAATTCTTCTAGGTCTTTGTTAATCATTTCTTGCATCTTCTCAATCTTTGCCTCCATTCTTATTCCAAGGTCCTGGATCATCTTCACTATCATTATTCTGAATTCTTTTTCTGGAAGGTTGCCTATCTCCACTTCATTTAGTTGTTTTTCTGGGGTTTTTTCTTGTTCCTTCATCTGGTACATAGCCCTCTGCCTTTTCATCTTCTCTATCTTTCTGTAACTGTGGTTTTTGGTCCACAGGCTGCAGGATTATAGTTTTTCTTGCTTCTGTTGTCTGCCCTCTGGTGGTTGAGCTAGTGTTTTATTTCTGATTTAAGATCATGGGAAAGTATTTTTTTATAAACCACTTTATGTTTCCTTTTACAGACAATAAATGAGCCTTTTTTTTTTGGGGGGGGGGAAGTAATTGATCATAATTAAGCTTGGTTCTGAGATGGTAATTACCACTATTATGTTACATTTTACAAGTTAAAACAGATTCCCAATTTTCCTGAAAATAAGGAGTATATTGTTTCCTAAATTCAGAGTTGGCATTCAACTGGCTCTTTTGTTGATTTCCTTTAAATGAAATTGTAATCACCTTTAAAGCCGTATAAAATATATAGTATAGTTTTTCTAAAACCAGAGCTTTATTTGTTATATCACTTTAAATACTTTTGCAGCAAGAAACAATTGAAATAAGTATCAGTGCTTTTAACAGCAGCAACAATAAAAGCTCGAGTTGACTGTATTTGTGCTGCTTGTAGTTCTGAATTTAAAGATTAAAAAAGAAATGTTTATAAGTTTATACCACAAAAAAAAAGCCTATTGAAAATACTGTCATTGAAATGAGTATTTTTGAGGTAAGATCTGAAAGTTAGATTGAATATGTAGATCTCTTGAAGGTATATTGATGTGGTGATAATATTTTGCACACTTGTGCCACATTACTTTTTGTATAAAGAAAAGAGTTAGCCACATTATCCCTTGTATAAAGAGAAGAATTATATGTAGATGGTCTGTTAAATTACACTAATAGCACGTATCTATGTTGCATTTATATAATGGCTTTGTTAACACTGAATAAATTTTTTTCATAGAAAAACAAGAGTTAGAATTTAGCTGGTAATTGTATTATGACAGATAATTCTTTTTTGAGTATATCAGTATTTTTTAATCATACAAATAATACATATTCATTATTGAAAGAATGAGAAAATACATATATACGGAAGGAAGAAATATTTTAAAAATACACAGTGTCATCATAGCAAAAATCCCGATACATACAAATACATACTGTTTTCCTTACAGAAGGGATCATTCCCTACAAACTGTTCTTTACCTTACTGTTTCTCTGAGTTACATCATAAAATATATATGTCTGTCCATGTCTATAAAATATATTTCTACATGAAGAAAGACTCTTAATAAAAGTGTAAGTGTATACATCTTAGCTATTTTAAAATGTAATTTAAGCATATTTATTGAAATTCAAAGTTTTCTATGAGATCCTGAGAAGTGCTGACAACTATAAGACATGTAGAAGAGCTTAGCTCAAAGTATTTGGGTTGAAGTTGACATAGAAATCCCAATAGCAATAGTTATTTTTTTGAGCACTTACTAGGTACTAGATGATTTTCTAAGGGCTTGGGATACGTTGGTATATATATAAATCTAAAAGCAGAAGAGACAGGGAAACAAAAAGTAATTGTCTAGAGTGTTGGGAGGCAATAAGTGTTATGGGGAAAGAAAGAGTTGAGCAGGAAAAGGGGGATGCGGAGTGTCATGTGCTTTGGGGGAGGGGCAGTAGCTGTTTTACATAGAGTGGACATTGTAGGTTTCATTGGAAGATGATATTGGAGGGTGAGAGGGGGAGATACAAGGGGAAACGTGTACCAGGCAGGAGGGATGGTCAGTGCCAAGGCCCTAAGTGGGAAAATGCCTGGAGAGCAGGAGTAGCATAGAGACAGGGTGGAGTGAGAGGGGGCCGAGTAGTAGATGAGGTCACAGATGTAGGATAAATAAGAGGGTACAGAACCTATAGCTTCTTGTCGGCTATTTTGAAGAACATTGGCTTTTACCATTAGTTAAATGGGTAGAAGAATCAGGTAGCAGGCTATTGCAGTAAACCTAGTGAGTGATAACAGTGGCTCAGATTAGGAGGGTAGCAATGGAGTTAGGGGTAAGAGTTCAGTTTCTGGATAAAGATAAAGTCACGAGGACTTCCTATTGGATTGGAGGCTTCCTAGAGCAGTGGTTGAAGGTATGGGCTCTGGAGTAGATGGCCTATTTTCACTTACTGGTTTTGCCACTTGTTCTAGCGTTGAATAAATTAGTTAACCTTTCCGTGCTTCAGTTTCCTCCTCTGTAACGTGGGGATAATACTACAGCCCAACATCCTTTATCCACATTTTTTAAATCCCAAACTTTGAAAACCAAAACATTAAAAAAAAAAAAAAATCTCATTTGGGACCAAACCTGATCTATCGGAGCCCATTTGGTGGCAAAATTTGAACTGAATTTATATGGGGATATTTATAGGATTTATGTGACTTAGTGTCATTTCTTTTTCTTTCTTTTTTTTTTTTAAATAAATTTATTTATTTATTTATTTATTTATTTTTGGCTGTGTTGGGTCTTCGTTTCTGTGCGAGGGCTTTCTCTAGTTGCGGCGAGCGGGGGCTACTCTTCATCGCGGTGCGCGGGCTTCTCATTGTTGCAGAGCACAGGCTCTACACGCGCAGGCTCAGTAGTTGTGGCTCACGGGCTTAGTTGCTCCACGGCATGTGGGATCTTCCCAGACCAGGGCTCGAACCCGTGTCCTCTGCATTGGCAGGCAGATTCTTAACCACTGCGCCACCAGGGAAGCCCCATTTCTTTTTCTTTAGAAGTATTAGTGTATTTGATTATGGGGAGCTTTGTCAGAAATAATCTGATAGGTATGTAGATAGATGGATAGATAGGTAGATAGATAGATAAGAAAGAAGGAGAGGAGAGGGAGAGGAAAGGGGAGAGATGGGGCGAGATGTAGCAGGGCATTCATAGCAAAATGCTCACAAATGTTGATTCTAGGTGACATATTCATGGTATTAGTCTATCAACTTTTCTGCAATATTTGAAATTTAAGTAAAGGAATACTTTACTAACAGAGAGAAAGTAAAATTTCCACAAGTGTTTCTAAATGATCTCTTTATGGCGGTTTTCTGTCATGTTGATTTTTAATGCGTATATTTTGTTAAACTTTTGGTGATTTCGAAGTTCTTTTTTATTGAAATAATATTTGGCGTGCAATGTTATGTCATCAGGGAGGACGTCTGTGGTTGTGATATCCCTCCTGTTTGTCGGCCGCCAGCCCGGGCGTGTGGGTCCTGAGTAGACCGTGTCTCCACCTCTTCTACCCGTCTCATTGTGGCTCCTTCTTTATATATCTTTATAGTTGTGGATAATCTTTTCTGCTAGTCTTTAGGTTGTTCTCATAGATAGTTGCTCTGTAAGTGGTTGTCATTTTGGTGCGCCTGTGAAGGAGGTGAGTTTAGAACCATCCTGCTCCGTCATCTTGATCCTGCCCCCCCTTAATTCTTTTTTTTTTTTTTTTAACTTTTTTTTTTTTAATTTTATTTATTTATTTATTTATTTTTGGCTGTGTTGGGTATTCGTTTCTGTGAGAGGGCTTTCTCCAGCTGTGGCAAGCGGGGGCCACTCTTCATCGCGGTGCGCGGGCCCCTCACTATCGCGGCCTCTCTTGTTGAGGAGCACAGGCTCCAGACGCGCAGGCTCAGTAGTTGTGGCTCACGGGCCCAGTTGCTCCGCGGCATGTGGGATCCTCCCAGACCAGGACTCGAACCCGCATCCCCTGCATTGGCAGGCAGACTCCCAACCACTGCGCCACCAGGGAAGCCCGCCCTTAATTCTTTAGTAGAATAATTCTCATGGGTTCTCCCATGATTATAAAAAAAGAAACCTGTTTGAAAATGTGTTATGTGACATATATCTAGATATTATATTTAATTAGAAAGGAAATTGTGATTGTGTTTGAATAATGATGGATCTTTCAGGCATCAGTTAGCATCTAGACTATTTTTTATTTAAGCCAAAATTGACAAATGTCTTTTCAACCTTTCCTACTGCAACAGTAGGTATTCAAAGACATTTAGAAAGTAAACAGGAAGATTATACCTCTTATTATATTTACTTTGTGGGTTTGGTGGTAGCAATTAGGAACATAATTAGTGAAAGTTAAGGGTTAATAGTACAAGTACTGACCTTAGTACAGTTGCAAATAGGTATATCTTTTGATCTTATACTTTTTAATATATCTTAATGACATGATACTTTCCTATGGCTAGATATTTATTTTTCATTTTGAATATGGCATTAAAATCTGGCTAGGCATCCAAAAATAAATTCTTATATGAATAACTCTACTTGTAACATTTTTTTCTTGAGGTATGATGCTGGAATATTCATTTGTTGGTGTTGTGTGGAATTTCTTTTCTCTTTGGCATAGACACATTGTGTGGGTTTTTTCAACATGTCGTGGATAATGATTTTTAAGAATGTTGTTGAGTTTGCTTAGATTATCTTGTTCCCATAACATTCAATTCTTGCAGAATTTTCGGTATTTAGTAGTGCAACATGCTTATGTCAACACGTCTAATTGTGGCTAATTTGTAGATGATAAAGTTGTGATTGTTGGAAGCTAAAGACAATTCTTTTTTATATTTTTGCAGAATGCTGATCCTACTGTGCTACTTAAATTACTTGTATTCTGTGAAACTGTTCTTAAAAGTTTTGTGCAAATTGATAATGCAGGTTTATGTAAAGGACAGCTAAAGCAGATTTATGTAATTTCTTTGGAAATATTTCTGCCTGCTGTATTTTACACTGCATTTTCCAAGAATCATCTCCTTCTCCTATAAGTTCTTATTAGCTACATTACCACTTCACCATGCCTTTGGCAGTTAATCATGTTCCTATTTTTGGTATTTTGAATGTTCTATCAGGTATTCTTGGTCTCTTTTCTTTTTTAATTTAATTTATTTCAGTTTTTAAATTGAGGTATAATCGGCATATTATATTAGTTCCAGGTATATAATGTAACGATTCGATATTTGTACGTACTGTGAAATTATCACCACAAGTCTAGTTAACATCCATCACCATACATAATTACAAAAGAACTTTTTTCTTGTGATGAGAAGTATTAAGATATACTCTCTGAGCAACTTTCAAGTATGTAAAGCAGTATTATTAACTATAATTGCCATGCTGTATATTACATCCCCAGGACTTATTTATTTTATAACTAGAAGTTTGTAACTTTTGACCTTCACTCACTTCTCCCTGTCCCCCTCCCCCTACTTCTGGCAACCAACAGTCTGTTCAATCTGCAAGCTCAGTTTTTCTTTCCCCTCTTGGTTTCTTTTGTTGTCATTTTACTATTCATTTAGTTACAACTAGATTGTAAGCATCTAGAGAGAAAGGATCATATTTTAGAATTTATTCCTGTATTTCCCATGCTGTTTTAAGCTTAGTATCTGGTTTGTGCTGAATGAATATATGCTGTTTGCTACCTCACAGAAATAGTAACTTAATATTCCTCTATTCATCCACATATAAGTGATATCATATTATATTTGTCTTTCTCTTTCTGACTTACTTTACTTAGTACGATAATCTCTAGGTCCATCCATGTTGCTGCAGATGGCATTATTTCATTCTTTGTTATGGCCGAGTGATATTCCATTGTATGTATATATACACCACATTTTCTTTATCCATTCATCTGTCGATGGACATTTAGGTTGCTTCCATGTCCTGACTATTGTAAATAGTGCTTCTGTGAACGTTGGCATGCAGGTATCTTTTCAAATTATAGTTTTGTCCGGATGTAAGCCCAGGAGTGGGATTACAGGATCATATGGCAACTATTTTTAGTTTTTTAAGGAACCTCCATACTGTTTTCCATAGTGGCTGCACCAATTTACATTCCCACCAACAGTGCAGGAGGGTTCCCTTTTCTTCATACTGTCTCCAGCATTTATTGTTTTGCATTTTAATGATGGCCATTCTGAACAGCGTGAGGTGATACCTCATTGTGGTTTCAATTTGCATTTCTCTAATAATCAGTGAAGCTGAGCATCTTTTCTTGTGCCTGTTGGCCATCTGTAGGGACATGTTGAGTTTTAAATGTCTTTGGGACTTCCAAATTGAGGGCGGTGTCTAATAGGCAATTAAATGTATGGACCTGGAACTTAATAGATAATGTATTTAAGGATCCTAGTATTTTAACTCACACATTATATATGCTACATAAAAGGTACATGTTTTGATTTTGGCAATGATGAAGATTATTAACAAGACTAATTGTCAAAGAGAATCAATAAGATGCGGTTTTTTGCTTTATTTTTTCCCAGAAAATTCTTAGAGAAATGCATGGAAGGAAATACTAAGATGAACCAAAACAAAATACTAAGATCGTTTTTCTACATTTATTGTTTATTTGTATACATATTTCCTTTGGAATTCCAAAAAGGACTTGAAGTATAGTATTTGTTTTTTAAATTGTGAGGACCAAGCTTTATTTATTACCTCATGTGCAATTTCATATGAGAATGTCTACCTAGTAATATAGAAATGGTCGTAAACATGACCATGATTAGACCGTGATTATTGTAGTGGAAATATATAGTTTCTGCAGAAGTGCCAAAAGTTCAGCAAATTTTGTAGTCTTATAGGGTGAGGGTGTCGGTTTTAATTGGTATTTGGTTTATGAAAGAGCAGTAAGAAAAAAGCTTAAAAGGAATAAATGTAAAAAGAAACCTTCCCAAAGCTAATACTCCTTTAACCCAAGAATGTTCTCATTATATGCTACAGATTATAATTGGAGTAGCTATCAAATGAATAGTTAATAGGATGAACACTTTTATATTGTATCCTGTTTTATAAATTTTCACATTTTAAATCTATCTGGTTTTCTTAAACAATGTTTTTTTATATGTACTATACAGGTATATGATGGAGATTTTACTTTATTAAACTATAAGTATTTCAATAACTCAGTAATTAATTATAAATAAGGACAGTTTAAGTTGCTTAGGGAAAAGAAACATGATTTCACAGCCAGTTTTAATAGCTGTGAGTTAGGTGTTTAACCCGTAAAGCTGTGGTACTTTGAATAGTTTTATCCTTTGTGATGTGGTCCTTTGTGATCTATTGTGATGTAAACTGCCAAGTGATCCAGTGCCCAGAGTATCTCTTGCTTTCCTAGGTCATCTCACTTTCAGAGCTAAGGGGGTTTCTGGGAAGAGGTCAGAGGAGGTCCTAAACCTCTAAGTAGTCCTGGATACAGAGCTGCCCAGGTGGACCAGGACTGTTTTTTATTGAATTTGGCTTTCTTCAATTAAGCCACTTTAGAATCTTTAGAATAAATATTTAGGAGACTTTTGAGAACCAGGGAATATTTTTGGTTGATAGCTCTGGTTCAGTTTGTAATTTTTATTTTTTATTGTATTGGAATTTTCTGTTTCTACAATTTTATTGTGTTAGAATCTCTAGAAATTGAAATAGTTGGTGTTTAAGAGAGCAGCTAATTTTTTAATGCTTCTAGAAAAGTTATCATTTAAATATTAGATATTAATAAGCTTTTCACCCTTTATCCATGGCAATAAGCCTTTGATTTGGATTTATACTTATTCCAAAATATTCTTTTGTTCATTTCTTTCTTTTCCTGTGACATAGGCCTGATATTTGCATCTACCCCCCCCCCTTTTTTTTTTTAAAAACTACACTACTTGGTAGAATTTTTTTTTTTTCAAAAGTATGAAACAAGTTATTGGAATATTTGGACTAGTTCAAGTTTCTTAACTGTTACCTCAGTTGATTTTTTAGAGATAATTATTTGCAAAAAGTTGATTTTCATTTATTATGGAGATTTAGAGGATGATGATTTGTTGAACTACTAAATAATTCAAATTGACTATTTTTTTCTGAACAGACTAAATGTCATATTTATGAAAATGTATATGTGATTTGTGCTAAATAGGAGTGAGGTAGATTAGCCTATATCTTAAGTTCTGGAAATACAGTGTGTGCCCAGAAGTAGTTTAAAATACCAAACTATCTTCTTTCTTAAGTATTGCCTTAATTAGGAAAAATCTGGAGAATGGAAAAAATGTAGGCATGATTCAAAGAGTGTTCTTTCACATCAGGATCTAAGGATTGTCTCAACGTTTGCATAGACATATAAATCTCTTTTGCAAGGCAGTGAAACTTATCTTTTACTGTAAAAGACCCTTAAAAAGTGTAAAGTAACAGTTCATCGAGTCTCCATATTCAGCTAGAGACTTTAAGTGTGGAAAACTTGAATGGAAATTTAAGTTTAGGATCCAAAAATAACTTTGCTACAATCTGTGTGGTACACCCAGGTGTTTTAAGTTTACACATAGCATATGGAGAATTACGAAAAATTACCAAGTTTTATCTCAGGTGGTCTTTATGAAAGTGTATTAATTTGGGCGTTATTATGTTTTTAAGAAGGACTATAAATGCCAGTCTTCATTACTAAAAATAAAGAATTTTTTTAAAGGGAGGCAATAAATGGTTCTTTACATCACCTTCCCAGATCACATCTGGAATATTGTGTTTAGTTTTGGATTCCATATTTTTGAAGGGACATTGGCAAACTGAGATATAGCCAGAGAAGAGTGACTAAAGCAGTGATAGTTATTGAAAATTTGTAATGTGAGAAAGAGTTGGTGGAAATAGGAATGTGTAGCCTAAAAGATAAGGCTTGAAAGGGACATAGTTAGGTCTTCAATTATTTGGAAGATTTTCATGTGAAAAAAGAGTATACTTGCATGGAATAGCCTCAAAATGTAGAACTAAAATCAGTAGATAGAAGTTATTACAGGGATGCAGATTTACAGTCAGTGTAGATGAAGCTTTTCTGATAATTTATCTGACATTGGAATAGACTTTCCTTATTCTCCATCATTGGAAATATTCATGTGGTTAGATAATCAGTGGTCATACACATTATAAGTGAGATTCTTGCATTGGGTGTGATTGTAAAATAGTTGAATTCTAAGGTCACTTTTAACTAGAAAAGTCTGTGAATTTTTAAAAGAGCAGCCTACGGAAGAATAATTCCAGGTATTTGGAACACCACACAACTAACTCACATCATTTCAAATAACCTTGCTTTCTAATTCAGAAAGTTTTTAGTAGCAGCTTTAAATCACAATTTTAGGATTTATTAAAAATAATAGATTTTCAAAGAAGAAGGATTGTGAACAGATTTCAAGTAATTTGATGACACGTCTCATCAAAATTCGTACTCCTTCCCCCAGACAAACACACAAGCACATGTCAGTTTACACAGCTGTATCCTGGTTATAATGTTTCTGTTTCAACATTTCTCCAGTTTGAATGCATAAAAAGTTTAATGTTGACATTTTCTCATTTGAAGTAATTACATTCTTCTCATCTGATTTTTAAAAATTTCTTTGTAGTTTTTTTAGACTTTGTTTTTCTGTATATACTTGTAAAATGTTGTTTATTTTTATATATTTTCCTTAACTTAGTTACAGTTTTAGCTCGTAGAGAAATTATTAGGAAGAATTTTCCCAGAGGCAGTGCTTCGTCCCTCCCGCTTGCCGACTGCCCCCCCAATCAGTAGTTGAGGAGAAACAGCCAGGCTAGAGCTTGCTTTTATTCTTTCCAGCAAATTTCCTTTGTGCTTCTTAGGTATGCTTCTGAAAATTCAAAGGTCTGTTTTTATGACAAAGTACTCTGTAGTTAATATCATCTAAGAATTATTTTATGTACCTTTAAAAAATGTTGGTTATTTTATACGTAGGTAATTTTATAGTCTGAATTTTAACTCTTTGAAGTAAAGTCATAATTGAAGTTGTCAATTTGAGCTCCTTACTATATATTTTATAATAATATTTTATATTCACTGTAGTAAAATTTATAAAATATTTGATAGAATTCCAAATTATGTAATTATCTACTTAAAATAAATCATGAAAGTTATTGAATTTCCTTTCTAAGCAAGGAAAATTTTCATTTATCAATATAAATTCTAGTCTTACTATGATTGGCGGCTGAATGAATGACATTTATAATAATTTGGAGGGTATCGTATTTTACACATTTTACAAAATTAATGCTGCTTTGTGAAGTAAAACATTTTCACTATGAAATGAGGTAATTTATTTTAAAAGCTGAAAATGGTATGTTATTTCCCTAATGGAAGAAGTTAGTTTTTATTGACAACGTGCCAAATAAATGCCATCTGTTTGATGAATTCAGTATTACCTTAGGATTCTTTCCAGTGTTTTCTGCTGTGGAAAGTACGTTGGATTTTAACTATCAGAACAACACCTATTAATTTGTGCTTAATTAATTGGCATGCTCATACAGTTTTAAAATGAATAAAGAAGAGCTTATCTCATTGTTTTTATGTACATTTTCAGTTCACATTTATTTGGAAACAGTAGTTGAGTGTTAATGGAGTATGTGGAGATGGAGTCATTAACGTTTACTAGTTGTTGGTTTTTAAAATCTATGTATTTTATGATTTAATACAGTCATTCCAAGGAAACTCAGTATCACCAGGTTGTTAAGTACCAGAGTTAGGGCTTGAACTCATTTTTCTACTTTGTACTCCTCTGTATTAGAGTTCTCCAGAGAAGGAGAATCAGTAATGTGTGTGTGTGTGTGTGTGTGTGTGTGTGCGTGTGTGTGTGAGAGAGAGAGATTTATTTTACGGAATTGGCTCACCCAGTTGTGGAGGCTGGCCAGTCCTAAATCCTCAGGGTAGGCTGCCAGGCTGGAGACCCAGGGAAGGGCGGATGCTGCAGTTCACTCCAAAAGTCATCTGCTGGCAGAATTCCCTCTCCCTTGGGGAAGGTCATGTAAGTCTTTTCTAGTAAGCTCTTCAAATGATTGGATGAGGCCCATCCACATAATGGAAGGTAATCTGCTTTATTCAAAGTCTACTGATTTAAATGTTAATCTCATCTAAAAATTACCTTTACAGAAACATCTAGACTAATGTTTGACCAACTATCTGGATACCATGCCTAGCCAAGTTGAGAGACATAAAAAAATTTTTTTTTTTAATTTTATTTATTTTTGGCTGCGTGGGGTCTTCATTGCTGCACACGGACTTTCCCTAGTTGCGGCAAGCGGGGACTACTCTTTGTCACGGTGCGCAGGCTTCTCATCGCGGTGGCTTCTCTTGTTGCGGAGCATGGGCTCTAGGCACGTGGGCTCAGTAGTTGTGGCTCGCGGGCTCTAGAGCGCAGGCTCAGTAGCTGTGGCGCATGGGCTTAGTTGCTCTGCAGCATGTGGGATCTTCCCAGACCAGGGCTCGAACCCGTGTCCCCTGCATTGGCAGGCCGATTCTTAACCACTGCGCCACCAGGGAAGTCCCAACACATAAAATTAACCATGATATCCTCCTAGACTCATGTTGAGTTGTCTTCTTGCATTGATTAGGTTCTATCTTGGATCTGAGTTGTTCAGAGAAGCTACACTCTTAACATGTAGCTTCTTGGGCTTTTCCTCATTGACTAGTATGTGTTCTGATTTTCAAAAGCTAAAATTATATATTGTGTTGTTAATTAAGATTTGTCTCCCAAATAATGGAGTGTTTACATATAAAGAATTTCATCTATTGCTTTCTAGAAGACTTAATTCTAATAGATACTCCATAGGAATATTGTTCAAATATGGTTTCACTTTAAGAAGTTTCTAACACTAATTGATTTAATGACAGTAATTTAACATTTAAACCTAGTTTTAGAAATTGTCAAATAACATTGTTGATCACTCAGTTGTTCTGGAAGTTCCCTGCTTTGTTTTCTTCCCAACTCTGCCACTTCTTCAAAATATTTTGGTTGATTCTCTGTGTTCATGATTTCTTCTCTCCTTCCTTTCTTTAACAGAAATATATTGAGTGTCCACTGTATGCCAGGCACTTTACTAATCTGAATATAGGTAAATAAAAGAAGTATTTCCTGCCTTTGTGGAATTTATAAGTACAGGCATACCTTGGAGATGTTGCAGGTTTGGTTCCAGACCAGCACAGTAAAGTGAATATCACAATAAAGTGAGTCACACAAATTTTTTTTGGTTCCCCAGTGCATATAAAAGTTATGTTTACACTGTACTGTAGTCTGTTAAATTGTGCAATAGCATTTTGTCTACAAAACCAATGTACATACCTTAATTTAAAAGTACTTTACTGGCAAAAAATTCTAACCATCATCTGAGCCTTCAGTGAGTTGTCTTTTTGCAAGAGTAGTATCAAAGATCACTGATCACAGATCACTGTAACAAATATGAAAAGGTTTGAAATATTAGGAGAATTACCAATGTATGACACAGAGACACGAAGTGAGCAGATGCCATTGGAAAAATGGTGCTGATAGACTTGCTCAACGAAGAGTTGCCACAAACCTTCAATTTGTAAAAAAAAAACACAACATCTGTGAAGTGCAATAAAATGAGGCATGCCTGTAATATTCAGGGGAACAAAGAAAGACGTGAGTACAGCTTGGGTTATGAAGGAAATGAACAGAGGAGAGTGATGAGGAATAACAGAGGGATTTCTTTTCATCGTGTAGCCAGGGATGTGTCTCTGAGAAGATAATATTTAAGCTGACACCTGAGGGATGAGGAGTTAGCTTGTGAAAACCAGAAAAAAAAAAATCATTTGAGGCGAAGGAAATAACATGTTCAAAATGTCTGGAAGTGGGGAGGATGGCATGAGACAAGGATTGAGATAGTCAGGAGTCACATGCAGGTCTTGCGGGTCATGGTAGAGTCTCATTGTTATTCTTAATCCATTTGGGGAGCCATTGAGGTATTTGAAGCAGAGGAATGATGACATCCAATTAAAGTTTTAAAAGATTATTCTGGCTGTCAGTGTGGTTAAAAGATTGGAAATGAGGGGCTAGAATGGAAATGGGAGGCCCAGTAAGGAGACTGTGGTGATATGGGCTCCCCTTGCATCAATCCTGCTCACTTTGAGTGGACTTGATCCCCTTAGGATATGGAGTGAGGAAGTCAAGGAAGGCTGTAGTAAGCTAACGCAGTTGCCAATAGCAGCAACCAATTCACATGGGAATAACTCCACAGTCTCTTAGTCCTGGAGTGATGGCTGTAGGTGAGGTGACATGGAAATACGACACCCTAGTGTGTTTACACTGACCCTGAAAACATTAGCAGAGATAAGAAGAGCTGCTGTCCGTAAGAATTTCTCAAGCTTGCAGACTTAGTGCGGTTAATTTTATTTATAGCCCAAGTCCATTCTCCCACGATCTTGTCCTCTGTGCACTGCACAAATCCGTCCTTTCTTCCGCCTCAAGGAAGAGCCAAGTAGACCATGTTTTTACACTGCCCCTACATCCTATTCATTTCCTTCCTGTGCCCCTATTTTTTCAATTCACATGTTGTTAACGTGGGGTTGGAGTTCTGTAACTCTGCCTGCACTGCTCAGCCTCAGCTGGATCTTCTGCTCTACAGGGTTGAGCTCCAGCTGTGTTCCTGGCTCTTCTCACCCTTACGGCTCCAAGAATGTAAACACTCTGCCTGATCCTCCTTATCTCATATATTCCTCTCCATTTCCCCTAGGAATTCATTGGCTTAACATCTTATTTCCATGAACTAAACCTAATCCGTTTCTGCTCTTCAATATATTTCCTTCTTAATCTGTACAGCTAAGTGCAGTGATCGCTCCACCCACTAAAATGTCAGTGCTCCCCACTGTTTTCTTCTAGGTCCTATTTTCTCTTTCTTCTGTTCCTCCCCAGCCTGCCGTTCCAGTCGCCTAGGTTTCTTAACTTTGGGAGGTACAACACCATCCACTCATTCACCTCAACCAGACACCTCAGAGATTTTCAGGATTTTAACCCCCTTTTCCCTTTTTGTGCCTTGTCAATTTTACCTCTTACTTACCTGTTGAATCTCTCTCGTCCATTCAATCCCATTGCCACTCTTTTAGATTAGGCCCTTCTCATTTCAAAAGAGAGTGAGTTTTCAAAACAGGATGCCTATTTAAGTCCCTTTTCTGACTAAAATCCTCCAACGACTTCTCATTTCCCCCATCATAAAAATCCAAACTTCTTAGCATGGCCTTCAAGGATTTTTGTAATCTGGCTCCTTTGTCTACCCTCTGTCCTCATGGTTACCCCTTTCCTCCTCTTCACACCCAGCTCTCCACCCGAAATTGAGTGTCCCCCCAAACCCTGGGTGCTTTCACAGTCTGTATCACACTGACATATAGTAACTGACTTTCTTTTCTGTCTATCTGACTGTTTTTTCTCTAGGGTAGCAATTCTGTATCCTTCACCTCTACCCCAGAACCTAGGTGAAATAGCACAGTCTTTGTTGAGTGGATAGATGGGCAATAGAGCATGGTTAAACGTTGCCAGACTAGTATGAGCTTTGGATCTGAAGAGGCTTGGTATAAATCTCTTTATTGCTTCTTATTGACTGTGTGGTTTCTTGGGTCTGTAACATACATTCTCTGATATTTAGTTTCCTCATCTGTAAGATGAGTATTGTTAATATATTAAAATAAGATTATCTTTCTTAAACCTATCTTTTGACAGGAGACGTACGGCAGAAATTAAAAACTAGTTTATCTGAAGTTCAGATGTTACAGTTCTTAAATATCAAATTCTGAACTTATGAGGTGGAAATTTCTTTTTCTAAGTATTGAAATTAGTTTAACACTGACAACAGTAGTTATAATTGAAACAGTTAAGATGTTGTAGAATGTACTTATTTAGTACAATATAAGAATGGAAAAGGATGGCTTTCATGTGACTCATCAAGTCAAACTATATTTTTAGGATTAGAAGATTTCAAGAAAAATGGTATGCAAATATAAATTATGTATTATAAATATAACTAATGAAGATATTTCTAAGGCACTAGCAAATCAAGACTTGTAAAAAATTACTGAAAACGTGTTTGTAAGTATTCATTGAACACAAAGGAAGTTTATATATTATTCTGCTTCCTGACCAGTATATTATATTTGGTACAACTATTTCTGAAAACAGATGGAAAGTGTTAAATACAAGCAATAATTTAAACTCTGTTAAGTTTTTCAAGGAAGCACTCACCCAGAAAAAAATCTAGTAGTAGTGGGGAGTTCTTCTTTCACATGAGAAGATGAGCTCATTAATTTTTCCAGTAAGACAAACAAGATACTGACATTGCATACTTTTTTTTTGCGAAGATTATTTTTACACCAAATTTAGCTCTAATTTATTATCTTGTAGTTATAAGACATTCCTAACATGTGACTTAAAGTCTTGGACATGGTAATGTGGTTTCTTTTTCCTTTATTACCCTTCATTATTTCTCATGTAACAAAATGGAGCACAAAGTTCACTAAATAATGTGAAAAGTTGTACTAATGAAATACACTTTCTTAGTAATATAAATAAGGAAGTAATTTGAACACAGTGTTTATCAAAGTATGTAACACTAACACGAACAATTCGAAAGGGTGTATATAGATATAGAACAGCTTCCTTCTTGCTTTTATTTAGAAAGAGATACATGCGCCACCCCCAACCCCCCAAAATGAAAACAAAATACTAAACAATCTCCGAGGACAATCATCATTCCTTACCCAGAGAAAACCATCAATGACTATGGTGGGAAGAATTCCTTGTGGTTGGAAAACAGGGATAAATTGCATGAAGTCTCATTTATGTATTAAGCTGCTTGAGTCAGTTTAAGAAAACTTCACATATGAAGGATTTCTATTGTGCAAGTGTTTGCTGACTGCCACCTTGAGTTTGCATAAAACCTGCCCTCCACTCATGTGCCCCACTTAATAGACAAATAATTACTGAGTAGAGAATATACCTCCCAGTTTGATACTTTAACAGTACAGCAAACTATGATCAGTGAAGTTTAGTTTTGATTTATTCAACCTGGTTCGCAGGCATTCATAATTTAATGTTACATTCTGTCTTTCGTAGGGTCCCTATGAGAAAGAAATGCCAAATAGAGAAGGTTCTTCTTTATCTCTTATTAAAACTTCTTTTGGAAAGAATGTCTGATATATTGTTCAGTGTCCTTTATATAAAGACTCATTTGATAAATTCCTCTCAAAATTGAAGAACTGCCTTTTTTTCCTTTCCCAGATACAGTAGTATGTTTCCTTATGTTAGATTTGAGAACTAACTCCATTTTCACTCTTGGACTTTGGCTGTATTTTGTGCTCAATTGCAGTAGTTTTCTTTAGATCACCTTCTTTTTCCTGTCTCCATCCCGCCCCGCACACCACCCAAAGAGTATTAATTCTCTTCAATGAGTATGTCTTGCAAACCCAGGTTTTAGATAGTCATTAGCCCTGGATTTCTTCCCAGGCTAAGTGGAAAGCCCATGTCCTCTTAAAAAAAAAAAAAAAAGTATCTTCTTAGAATTTTACATCTTCTTGCCCCTCCAGGGTGAGATGGCTTCCTGCACTCCAGAGAAAACAGAGTAAAGGCTGCCAGTCCTCTGGGTCCCTGTATTTCCTGACATTTTTCTATGATTTGAATAATTGCATGGTTTCCCTGAATCTATAACTTGTATTGTTTACTGCCTCAAACGTCTATTAATGTAATGAAAACATCAATTTATCTAGTCTAGTTTTATTTTAGTTTTAAAGGAAAAAAAAAAACAAGAACAGAAGCTAAAACCATCATTTCAGTCTTTGTTTTGTTCTAATGCTTTCTAAACACCAATCGCTTTGTTTTCCCAGCTATGAACATGTGACAGAGTTGTTAATTAGCAAGATCTTGAGATCCATAAGGCTTCATACATTTTCTTTCAAGTGATTCTTCACCGACCTATTGCCTCTCCGTTTTAAACTAATTTGTTAGTTAAATATTTGGGAGGTTAAAAGATTATATTCTTTTGATTGCCAATATGCTGCTAAACATTAGGATAAATTTAGATATTTCTGATAACCATATTCTCAAGTCTACAATTCAGTGCTTGAGAGTAACTGTGATAATTTCATCAATGCCAAATGATTTTCTTTCCCCTTTTGGAAGAGACATTCTTGATAGAAACTTAATTTTATTTCTGTTACTTCATGTCATATTTATAAATGTGCCAACGTATAACTACACCATTGAGAGAATTCTGTAGCTATTCACAATGTATGGGAAACACAAATCCTTAATTTAATAAGAACAGTCTAGAAATAGTAAATAAGTTTCAAAATTCATGTTTCATCTTAAATACAGTGAAAACTGTATTTCTTGGATTCTAAAATCATTGTCAGTCCTTTATTGAAGTACATGTATTCTTGGCATGCCACTCAACTGATTTGTTTAAGAATTTTGCTCAGTTTTGCAGCCAGTCACATTCAGGAGTAAATGTTAAATATAACATTGAACTTTTGCATCATTTAGGAAATTAAGATGGCACATCTGTCAACACCAGTGAACACTCAAGATTATGTTTGTTACTGTAGATCAGTGATCATCATACTGTTTTGCTTGTTAACTCTTCAAGAGAATTTTGAAGAACTGCACCCTTCTTAACATCTAAAAACTATCAATCATCATAAGTCTGAATAGTTGCAAGGAATGTAGTGCCTGTATTAAATTCTGGTGTTAGACTTTTAGAAACAATTAGGTAAGAAATATATGTAAATAATAAAAAGTAAATTTATTAACTTTGCTAGACATAATGTTCAAACTTTCTACATATTTAGTGAAAGGTAAAAATACATGTTGCTAAAAATAAATTGGTATGGTGGATAATAACTTTACCTTTTAGATGAAGCTGTAGAAAAATATGCAACATTCCATAAAATAAAATAATGGGATTAACTGTAATAGGAAGAAATATGTCATAAATTTGATAAAATTATAATGTCTAATTAAACGATAGACCTTTTATTTGAATGGAATCATATTAAATTTTAATCTGCAGGTTTCATCCAGTATATCTAGAACTGTTTAACACTTCTGAAAAAAATCATAGGTGGGGCACCTAACCAGACAGAACTGGAATTAGGCACAACTCCCCAAAAGAAGTAGCCTGAGAACCCTATTATAAATCAGGTTAATGCTGTTTAATTTTATCCTTTAATTTCCCCAAAGTCTTACTGATATAATAATAATATAGCTTATGCTTTTAGAAAGCATATTTCTCACTTATGCTTGACTTAAAGGAAATGTGACAGATTTACTGTGATAGTGTAGATTTGAATTTGTAGAGGGATGGTCGAAATGTGAGGGAAAATGGACATTATTTGGTTTATAGAGTAGGATTGGGGGCATCAGTTTCTTAGGCCCCAGCAGTGGCAACCCCCCCTGCAAAATTCTTTGGAAAAGTTGAAACCGAATCTGGCCTCTGTACCCTGACACCGAATTAAATCTCAGAGACAGAGTTTTGGGTGAAGTAGAAAAGAACAGCTTTATTGCTTTGCCAGGCAAAGGGGGCCAGAGCAGGCTCATGCCCTCAGCACTGTGTGTCCTGACCTGGAGCGGGTAGTGAGGAGTTTTATAGTACTGGTTCACAGGGGGCGTGATCAGCTCGTGGACGTTCTTCTGATTGGTTGGTGGTGAGGTAAGTGGGAGTCAGCATCGTCAACCTTCTGGTTCCAACCTGTCTGGGGTCTACGCGCTTGTGGGCAGCGAACTGTTGTTAACCATTAACTTCTCCCACCCAATGGGGGTTTCAGTATCTGCAAAACAGCTCAAACGTATTGCTGTGTGTATCCAGGGGGATTATTGCTGTGTGTATCCAGGGAACCAGGACCCTGCTACAAGGCTGCACTACAGTTTCTTGACTGTTTTTCCCTTGTCCTGCATCCCCTCCCTTCCCTAATTAGCAGTTGTTTGAACTTGTCCGTTGGAACTCAGGGTAAGTCCTGGAGGCTGAATGAAGCCTCTTTCCTGTAATGAAAGAAATGGGGGACACAGGAAGGCTTTTGTGCCCAGGAGCCCCACAGGGCCCTGCTCCCTATCAAAGTGGCCTCACATCAAAGGCATTTATTTGCTTGAACTGTATTTGGCAGTATACCAAGTCTGCCCATGTGGCTTATATTTTTCTACTGATGAATTTTCTTTCTCTGAAAAGGGGGGAAAAAAAAGACTACCCAGGGACAATACCTGTACACATTTTTTTCTTTTAGATTAATAAAGTCTTATTTTTATGATTCTCAGCATATGCGTATAGAACTCTGTTAGTTTTTTTCAGTATTAGAAAAGGAAATGGGACTAAGTGGGTGAATAGTTTGATCACCAGCTTTGGTTTTACATAAACTCCTCTGCAAGAATACAGACTTCCAAAGGAAAGATTAGCAAAAGGAAAGACTTCTGGATAAAGGCCCAGAGTCAAGGCTGTGGGATTTACTTTATTAGCCATTTGAAAGGAAGCTGAAAGCAAAGCTTCATCTAAGAAGCTCTTGCTATCCGAGAATGCTGTTTATCAGAGAAATGAGAATGAAAGAATTAGGATAACTTTAGTCAGTTTATAACAACAACAGCATGATTAATGAAAGTTGTTACATTCATTCATGTCGAGATTCTCTTAAGATTTTGGACATGGGATCATGAGCCTGAGTGGGTAAATTTCATGCAAGTATTGGGACAAATCTTAATGGTCTGAGTAATGTGTTATACATGGAGAAGTAATTGAATTCTTCAGTATCCTTGTTTTCATTGCTGTTTCTTGTCCTTAGTGCCTTTGACTTCTTGCATAAAAAGAAGCGGCTTTATTCTAGGGCATTTCCATCATCGAGCGTCTTTATTATTTCCGCTCTTGAATGCCATTGCATAGTCAGTTTATATTGGCCTTGGATGTGACTCTCATTCCATAGACATCAAGTAACTGAAGGATTTTTGTCCTTCCATTGCCAGTAAATGTTTGATAGGATGTATGCATTTTCCCATAACAGTGAGAAGAAAAGTGCTTTTTTTTTTTTTCCTTTCCTTCATTGCTCCTTTTTGTAATTTTGGAAGGAAACCTGAGATACCAGCTGAGATGTGAGACTAAGTAATTTTTCTGTTCTGATAGAATCTGCTAATTCAAACAGAATGAATCAGACGGATGCTTGGCAAGTAATTGGTCCTAACACAATTGTTCGTTGTGTATAGAAACCTACCATTCTATGACTGTTTCTCCATGTTTGTCTAGTCTCATTTTCGTTTCTGCCTCATAGCTCTGGGTATTTTTAAATTTTCCTCACTATCACGTCATATTTAAAGAATTTTAGACTATCAGATATTTTTGGTGTCTTTGCTACTGCTTTCTTTACTGAAAGGGAGTTTAGAAGAAGAAAATATCACATAAGGGATTAAATACAAGGTAGGTAAGGTTGCCTTTCTTTTTCCTTGCAAAGTTAAATTGCAGAATTTGTTGTACCTTTTCGTCTCACCATACAGTATCTTGGAATAATAGTAGTACAGACTGAGAAAGACCTGGATATGTCAGCTACTTTATTTCCTTAATTTCTAATATCACAGAAAGCCTTAAACACACCTTCTTATGATCTTCCTAAACCTAACCATTTGAATATTTAACAGCCTTTACAAATGCAAACCTGAATCACTTGTATTTTGTCTAAGTTTTTATTCTTAATTGAGATTTTAAAAATAAGGATTCTTATACTCTTTGTAAGAATCCTGTAAATATTTAAAAACTGTTATCTTTTTCTCTTTGTCTTCTCCACTGCATCCTTTGAAAACTTTTCCTTTAGAGGTTTCCTTTTAAAACATGGAATCATCTTTGCTGTCCTTTTAAGATCCTTTAAAAAGTTCTCTGTAATCACTTTAAATCTTATTAATTTGATTGACAATATACAGGAATTTTGTTACAGTGACTGCCAGGTTTTGATCTGAGAAAGAACATGCTCTTTCCTCTCAAATTATTGTAAAAAAAATTGTTTTCTATGACTTTCATTTCTAATAGTAGTAGATATTCTTGCTCTTTCCTGATAATGACATTTTGCAATAAATGAGAATATCCTTCCTGAGGATATTAATAATTGAACTCTTTTTTTCACTGAGCGAGCGTTCAACATAGGATATGTTTGTCTTATTTCTATAAGCTATAGGTAATTAAATATAAGACCCAAATATATATATTGCCTAAATAATAGAGAATAGATAACCTACATTTTATGAAATGACTAAAACAGTGTCATCTATAGAAAGAGCACCAGCCATCTATATCAGTTGGCATGGCCTGTGTAGAAGAACCTATCCTATTCTTTAAAATATTTTTATTCACAATGAATTTGTAATGATCACAATATTATCAATTTGTACTGATGGATTGAACAAAAGGAAAAGTAGTCCATTTGTTACGCTTGATGAAACATGCTTAAAAATTATCACCAATTGTGGTAAAAATACATACTTGTAACATTAATAATAATCAACATTTTTCACCTTAGGAAATAGAAGGGTCATTTTTCTACCAGTCATTCAAAAATGGAAGATATTATCTCCAGCTTAGGAACAAAAATATTTTCTTTATATGATGGCAGCCTTTGTATTTACATAAAAGGGGAAAATAAGGTCATTGACTTGTTGGAAAAACTAAGGAATTGCTTTAAAATAATCTAACCAGCCAAAATCCTCTAAATTAAGGTTATTTTTTAAAGCATGAAACAAACATATCTCAGTTCACTTCAGTAGGTACTTAGAGTGTATACATGTTTGCCTGTGTTTGACGTAGTTTGGTGTCAGGCATAGAAATGAAAGTTCCTATGACGTGTTCTGTTTGGTCTCCTGACAGCTGGATAGGTTTGTGATTTCCCACTTATCATCCCTCATTTTTCTTCTTGTAATGACACACACGATCTGATTCTTTTTTTTAAAATTTATTTATTTATTTATTTTTGGCTGCGTTAGGTCTTCTTTGCTGCGTGCAGGCTTCTAATTGCGGTGGCTTCTCTTGTTGTGGAGCACGGGCTCTAGGCGCACGGGCTTCAGTACTTGTGGCTCCCGGGTTCTAGAGCGCAGGCTCAGTAGTTGTGGTGCGCGGGCTTAGTTGCCCCGTGGCATGTGGGATCTTCCCGGACCAGGGCTTGAACCCACGTCCCCTGCATTGGCAGGCAGATTCTTAACCACTGCGCCACCAGGGAAGCCCCACACGACCTGATTCTTAACGATGTGCCTGAAACTACCAGGAAAAGTGGGGGGGGGGGGAAGTCACAGGAGAAAATTCTATAAAGCATATATCTATTTTTATTTTTTTTTTAAGTCTATTTTCTCTGGAAGAAGAGTTTCTCCATTCAAATTTCCTGTAGTTCTGCTGGTAGCTATATATATATTGCAGAAGAATAAAAAATAAAGTTGGAAAGTTCTTTCTATTGCAGTCTCAGGATTAGAAAAGACAATGTCATAGATGCAGAGACTATTGAGAAACAGCTTACTAATATCATTCTAGACCAAATCTTCTTTCTTATTTGTAAGTTAGTGAGACAAGAAGAGTTAACTGACTGGTCTAGAGTTTCGTAGCTGTGACTAAAACTCCTCTTCCTACCCAGTCCCCTTCTATAATAGGAAGCCAAAAAGTATGATATGGTCCACTCATTAAATGGTCATGTGTGTCAGTTACATAAACTGATGTCCTAAACTGTGAGATCAACATATGTAACTTTATTGTATTTTAATTCATTATAGAAGAATATTTAAGTAACTCCTTTGGAATTGGAGGACTAACTACAACAAAAATTGAAAATGTATAAAGGCCAGAAAAGTAATAGAATTAATAATTAAATATTATTAATGCACAGCACATGAAAATAGTTAATTAGGGAACCAAGCTTATTAATATATTTGTGCAAATCATTAAAATATGGTTTTCATGCCATAGTTCTGCCACTTTAAAGATTTATTCCCTGGCAAGGAGAGAGTGTCAAGCCAAGAGGAACGTCACAGAAAGGACCATTAGTTCCCAAAAGGTCATCACATGATCCGTATCTCTACACCCTCCCATCCACTCTGTTTCTACCTCTCATAACTCTCAGACCTTCTTGTTAGGCAGTTGATTTACTTCCCCAATATTCAACCCTCCTGCTTTGGTCGTTAGTCCATGGCTCTCCTCTTCCATCGTGATGTACGTTGAGCTATTTGTGTTCAGGTTGGCCCCAGACCCCTTACCTGTGAATAGGAAACCCTGACTGCACATAGCCTGGTCACCTGGGCTCTACCTCATGTACTCTCTTGCTGGTCAGCTGGCTGTAGACGCAAATGGTTTATAGTATAGGATAACCCTTTGTACTAGTGGTTAGAAGGAGTTTACATCTCATAGTAAGATGGAAGGACCACTGCTCTAGGTGTCACAAGATCAGAGTTTTTGTTCCACTTCTGCTACTAAGTAGCTGTCGAAGCTTGAAAAAAAAATCACTCATCTTCCTTCTGCGCAAAGAGAAATGTATTTACATTTACTTCACTTTAAAAGATGGGAAATACAATCATTTCTTGAAAAAAGTCAAAATGTAAGAAAATTACAAAGACTAGTTACAAATACCCATGTATCCATCATCTAGAGTTGACATTTGTTAACATTGTATCACATTTGATTTTTTAATTTTTTATTTTTTTAATAGGTCTTTATTGGAGTATAATTGCTTCACAATACTGTGTTAGTTTCTGTTGCACAACAAAGCGAATCAGCCGTATGCATGTACATGTCCCCATATCCCCTTCCTCTTGAGCCTCCCTCCCATCCTCCCTATCCCACCCCCGTAGGTCATCGCAAAGCAGCGAGCTGATCTCCCTGTGCTATGCGGCTGCTTCCCACCAGCCAGCTATTTTACATTCGGTAGTGTATACATGTCGATGCTACTCTCACTTCACCCCAGCTTCACCCTCCCACCCCATTTCCTCAAGTACATTTTCTGTGTCTACCTCTTTATTCCTGCCCTGCAACCAGGTTCATCAGTACCATTTTTTTTTTTGATTCCATATATATTCATTAGCATATGGTATTTGTTTTTCTCTTTCTGACTTACTTCACTCTGTATGACAGACTCTAGGTCCATCCACCTCACTACAAATAACTCAGTTTCGTTTCTTTTTATGGCTGAGAAATATTCCATTGTATATATGTGCCACATTTTCTTTATCCATTCATCTGTCAATGGACATTTAGGTTGATTCCATGTCCTGGCTATTGTAAATAGAGCTGCAATGAACATTATGGTACATACCTCTTTTTGAATTATGGTTTTCTCAGGGTATATGCCCAGTAGTGGGATTGCTGGATTTTTTAAAAAATTAGTGATAACATTGAAGGCGCCTTTGGCCTCCAGCCTTACTCCCGTTACCTTCACCCATCCTGAAGGCAGTTGTTTATTCATTGCCTGCTAACAGCCTTGAAATAAAATATTGTAAAATATCCATAATATAGCATTGGATTAGATGAACAGTAAGTTATAATAACGTAGTTGTTATTATTTCTTAACTTAAAATTTTTTTTCCCAAATATATGGTTCTTTTTTCTGCCCAAATGTTCCTGTTTTCTCACATAGTATCTGAGGACATTACTACACTGTATCTGCGTTCTTTTAAAAGAATACTGCCTGTGCTGCTTCTTGGAATTCTAAAAATTGAATTGTAATAACTAGCATGTTACCACCATTTGGAAGAATATTATCAACCTTAGTACTGAGTCACTTTTAATTTCTGGAAACTACGGACATCTCTGCTAAATAATGCTGTGCATTGGTAATTGGGTCACAGAAGTGACAACAGAGCTATTCAGCTATACGTAGATAGTCCTCTTGTATTTTCGCTGGTGTCTAGCCCTGTGTCATGTCTTTCATAAAATAAATATGAATCTATGATAAATGATGGAATGAGCATCTGAATTTTACTTTTTAATATACACACTATTTACATTAGGGTTGTATTGCTGTGTAACAAGTGAATACAAACTTAGCTGCTTAAGACAACATCTGTTTATTTGCTCGCAGTTCTGAAGGTCAGAATTCTGGCATGGTGTGCTTGAGTCTATGTTTAGGGTATCACAAGGCTAAAATCACAGAATCGGCCAGACTGAGTACTCATCCAGGGGCTTACAGAAAAATCTGCTCCCAAGCTTCTTATTCTTGGCAGAATTCAGTTCCTTGTGATTGTAGGACTGAGGTCTCTGTTTCCTTGCTGGCTGTTCGCCAGGGACGGCTCTCAGCTGCTGGAAGTAGCTCTTATTCTTTGCCACTTGGCGTCCTCTAAGTTCGAAGCAGTGCTTGGAGTCTTTCTCACTCTGAACCTTTGACTTCCCCTTCTGTGACCGGCTGGAGAAATTCTCTGCCTTTAAAGAGTACAAGCCCACCCAGATGACCTTGCTACCTGAGGTCCAACCGTGCTTTCCATCTGTCACCTAAGCAGAGTAAAATCCGTCATGTGCACAGTCCTGGGATGATTCAGGATGTGAACACCAGGGAGACGGGAAATCTTGGGAACATCTTAGAAATCTGCCCACCACACTAATTGTCACTCCTCAGGAGGACTGAGACTAAAAATAGAGCTTTAAATATTTTCTGCAGTAAACAAAACAAATTCACAAGATTATCATTGCAGAGCAAAATCAAATAGTTACCCAAAGAAAAATGTCATGCATGTTAGCAATATTAGGATGTTATGTGGGAAAAAAAACACCTCAAAACCTTACTTTTGGAAGTAGGTGACCAGAGGAAATTGGAAATCTACCTTTCTCTTCTAATCTCAATTAAAAAGTTTTTTACTTGTATAATAAATTGGTGTTCAGTAACAAGGATGTCACCTTCCACTGGCCCCTGACCTTTCCACTGGGTCCCTCCCAACTTATAGACTCTGTCTCTTCCTACGTTTATTTCGAAGCTAAACCAGAATGAAGCCCGAGGCGCTTAAACCACCTTATTTACCTTTCTTCCAAAGCTGATGTGATCTTATATTTGTGATTCTTCCTCAGACCTAGTGGCTCTGAAGCTGTCAGTTGGTTCTCTCATTATTTCTTAAGTCTTTTGCTGTCATTAAAATCCGTTGCCCCCATGTTAACACTAAGATCTCAAATTGCTGATCGCTTAGCCGCAGGTGCTCCAAGTCCTACAACTGGGCGTTGACTCTGGTTCTTGCTATACTTTCCCAGGGCCTTTCCCCATAAATTGCGAATTCTTCGGTCTGGTCCTTGGCCTTGTCATTTTCAGAAGACTTCCGAAATTATATACATCGACCACATAGCACCTGGGTGTTCTCCAGCACAGATTCTTTGCTGTACTGCTTTCCCCACCATTGGGTTAGCTAGTGCCAGAATCATATCTGAACTACCTTCCCCCTTTCTTCTTACTTATATTCTATCACTTCTTTTTTTTTTTTCCTGTGAGAAATGTAGAATTCCTGACTTCAAGAGTTCATAATCTAATAGGACAGACATATAAGAAAGTGAAAAATTATATGACAATATGATGTGTTATGTTACAGAAAAGCAGCAAGGGTCTGTGGGATTACAGAGACATTCCAGCTCAGCTTGAATGTCGGTCAGGAAATATTTCCAAGAGGAGGTAACACTTGCACTGTCGCTGATAAGCAATTAGGAGCTAGCGTAGCAGCGAAGAGCAGCCGGGGGCATTGGAGGGAGGCCTAAAGGAATCCTTTAAAGACCATCCAGCATTGGAAACTAGATCGTTCTCAGGCTGAACTAGTTGAGCAAATGCCAAGAGCAAAGGAAGGGACCAAAAAATGGGAGATAAAGCCAAAAGATAAGATATTCAGCAGAAGCTGAGGCAAAGTGAACCTTGAAAATGAGTCCAAGGGTGGGAGCAAAGCAGGGTCCAGAGGCCTTCACTATGCATGAGAGTGAAAAAGAGAACTGTTTCGGAGCCTGGAGAGTGCCAGCATTTAAGGGTTAAGCAGAAACAGGAGACTGTGAAACAGACCAGGAAGAGGGCAGAGAGTGACAGCAGGAGGACAGAGATACGCTTTATTCACTGATGAATAGTGAACAGTGGAAGGAAGTTTCTAGGTGGAGAGCTGGAAGCTGGAAGTCTCTACTTTGTCTTCCGAGTGAAGAATGGTGTGTGAATCTGATGAGAGTATAGAAGGGTGGGGATGGGGGACAGGGGAGAAAGGAAGTAGCTCTCATGGACAATCTCAGAAAAGCCAATAGAAGGTCCTTGGGGAGGTCATGCTTTGTGAGGACCTGGCTGACAGTGGAGACGCCGCGAGGTTTTAGCGGATCTAACACACCCAGCTGAGTGCCCGTCTCAAGCGGCATTCTGCAGTAGGGCTTGCGGAAAGGAGAAGGCAGGTGGTTTGATTTAGATTTGGAGGTTTTCTGCAAGGGTATGATGGGAAGAGAAAAAGTCAAGGGAGTTAAGAATGGTTGGCAGAACAGATAAAAATCTAGCTGAATAAAGAAGGAAGTTCAATCAGGATAGACTGCTAATTTGGAGGAAAAAAATAAAAGCAGGTACCAAAAGGCAGGAGACATTAATGAGGTCAAAATGTAGTTATATAGTAACATCTTAGAAATCTGCCCACCACACTAATTGTCACTCCTCAGGAGGATTGAGACTAAAAATAGAGCTTTAAACGTTTTCTGCAATAAACAAAAGGAATTCACAAGATTATCATTGCAGTTGTTACAAATGTGAAAGTTGTTACAAGTGTGATATTTGGAAAAGTATGATGTGGGTTAGATCCTCACATCACAGACTATAGTGACATTTCCGATAGATTTAAAGAACTGGATCAAACTTAGAAAAAAAATTAAAATATAGGAACATGATTGATGAGGGAGGACTTTGTATACTTAAAAGAAATGTAAGAAATCTGAAAGGAGAAAAATCAATTCGTTTTACTATAAATAAATGGAAAACAGCAGCAAACAAAAGTGAAAGATGAGAAATTAAGAAACGAATTTGTACCAGTATGATAAGCAAAGGGATAAAAATCCTTCATCTGTAAAGATGGGATCTGGGTTGATATTTCCCCAGTAGCTGTGGATAATTATAGCTTCTTTTTGCACGTCTAGCACCAGTTTTTCTGTGTTCCTCAAAGATAACAGCAGCAGTTAGGCTGCACCCTCTCTGTGTCTCACGCTCGTCCTGTCTCTGATTAAAAGGGCCCGGAGCCCAGCATGGGGTGTTGGAGCCTGGGCGGGTCGAGAACACCTGTGTAGGAGGGCAGCCTGGCTCAGGGGTGAGAGCCAATCAAGGGGAAGGGAGGATCTGGGTAGGAGAGCGGTCCAGAGCCAGGTGTCAGAGCCCCAGCGGGGCAAAGAGGGCATCCGTGTGGGAGGGCTGCCTACTTCAGAGGCTGGAATCTTAGAGGAAGTAAGTGGGGTGTGACACAGCGGGAGGGGACAAGATTGGCTTCACACAGGCAGACCAATCAAGTAAGGAAATATATTAAGCACGATGGGAGGTAGGTTTCTCGCTCTAGGAGAAAGTTGTTACAAATGAGAACAGGGGAGAATAATAGAAGGAACCCTGTGTTGTTGGTGGAATTGGAGGCATTGGTGTGAATTTATGGTTTTCAATATGGGTTGTTTTTTTTTTAATACTTAAATACCATGATTTAATTTACTGGCTTCTTAATCCTGAATTCTCTTAAGTTAAAACAAAACAAAACAAAAAAAACAACCAAAAGTTATAATTAACTGTTAACGTTAATAGATAGATGAATGGATAGTTATAGAAATAAATAGGTATACATAAGATGTGTATATGTGCGTGTACATACCCGTCTGTGTGTACACATGTAGAGTACGTGTGCACACGCATGTATTCTCTAGCTCTGCCCGTTGAGTCGGCTTGGCAGCCACAACACCCCAGTAACAAGGAGCACCGCCAGCACTCAGATCTCAATGCTGCTCTCTGCCAAAAGCAACTGGAACGCCTTAGAGAAATTGCTGATCCCAGGGCTGGGCCAGGGTAAGCAAAAGATGAGCTGGGAACCTGTCATACCAGAAAGCAAGGAGTTGCTTAAAGAATGATGGGGATGTGTCGGAAAGACATAGGAGCCAGCTTGAAGAGGCTCCCTCTGGCCAAATCTGGGACATTGTAAGCACTCAATAAATAATGTTTGCAGCAGATTAGAACCTACTGAGTAAAATAACAAACACAAGCCCACATTGATATGAATAATTTTAGAGTTGAATGGAGGAATAGGTTATTTACAGAGTTTTGAAGAATCGTCCCATAAAATACTTGTTAATTACAAAGGGGAAAAAAGAGCATCTTTGCAGTGAGGAAGCCTGGAAGGCACCACATTAATCAAGTGATCAAAGTGAACATCATCAATAATGGGAGGAAGCAGGAACAGCGCCGCCTGATAGGATGCAAGGAGAAGAAGCCAGCATCACTTCCGTGACCTTCCTGCAAAAGATGTTATCGTCTGAATCGAATCATGAGGAATCACCACCTAAATCCAGATTGAAGGACAGTCTACAAAATCACTGACTTATAACTTCAAAAGTATTAAAGTCGTGGAAGTCAAGGAAAGACTGAGGAAATGTTTTAGGTTGAACAGTACCAAGAAACATGGCAACTAATTACAGTGCAGGATTTTGAACTAGGCTCTTTTGTTATGAAGGACGAATGGTGAAATGTGAAAGGTGTCTGAAGATTATATGATAGTAATGTATCAGTATTAATTTTCTGATTATAATTATAATTATGTAGGAGAATATTTTTGTTTGTAATACACTCAGTTATTTGGTAATGATGAGGCATCATGCTGGCTACTTAGCTCTCAAATAGTTCAGGAAAAAACAATTCTTTTTTTTTTTTAAAGGGGGGGGGTTCTTTTTAATAAATTTATTTATTTTTGGCTGCGTTGGGTCTTCGTTGCTACGCGCGGGCTTTCTCTAGTTGCGGTGAGCGGGGGCTACTCTTTGTTGTGGTGCGCGGGCTTCTCTTGTTGCGGAGCATGGGCTCTAGGCGCATGGGCTTCAGTAGTTGTGGTGCACGGGCTTTGTTGCTCTGCGGCATGTGGGATCTTCTCAGATCAGGGCTCAAACCTGTGTCCCCAGCATTGGCAGGTGGATTCTTAACCACTGCACCACCAGGGAAGTCCCGAAAAAACGATTCTTTGTAATATACTTGGGAGAATTCTTTTAAGCATTTACTGAAGGATAGAATAATATTGATCCATGCCTTTTAAAAAAATTTTTATTGACATATAGTTGATTTACAATGTCGTGTTAATATCTCCTTTACAGTAAAGTGATTCAGTTATATGTAGATACATTCTTTTTCATATTCTTTTCCATTATGATTTGTCACAGGATATTGAATATAGTTCCCTGTGCTCTACAGTAGGACCTTGTTGTGTATCTATTCTATATATAATAGTTTGCATCTGCTAATCCCAAACTCCCAATCGTTCCCTCCCCACTGGCAACCACAAGTCTGTTCTCTATGTCTGTGAGTCTGTTTCTGTTTCATAGATATGTTCATTTGTGTTGTATTTTAGATTCCACATATCAGTGATATCATATGGTATTTGTCTTTCTCTTTCTGACTTATTTTGCTTAGTATGATAATCTCTAGGTCCATCTATGTTGCTGCAAATGGCATTATTTCATTCTTTTTTATGGCTGAGTAATATCCCACTGTATATATGTACCACATCTTCTTTATCCATTCATCTGTCGATGGACATTTAGGTTGTTTCCATGTCTTGGCTCTTATGAATAGTGCTGGTGTGAACATAGGGGTGCATGTATCTTTTCGAATTATAGTTTTGTCTGAATATATGCCCAGGAGTGGGATTGCTGGATCATATGGCAGCTCTACTTTTAGTTTTCTGAAGACCCTCCATAGTGTTTTCCATAGTGGCTGCACCAATTTACATTCCCACCAACAGTGTAGGAGGGTTCGCTTTTCTCCACATCCTCTCCAGCATTTGTTATTTGTAGACTTTATAATGATGGCCATTCTGACTGAGGTGAGGTGGTACCTCATTGTAGTTTTGATTTGTGTTTCTCTAATAATTAGTGATGATGTGCATCTTTTCATGTGCTTTTTGGGCATCTGTATGTCTTCTTGACACATGCCTTCTTAACATTTCCTCCGTTGACTTCCCCTGACTTTAGAAACACTGGTTGTCCTACCTGTTAGATTGTTTTTTTCTCGTGGACTCTTCTTAGTCATCCTATTCTTCTAGTATAGGTACTAATTTGTAATGTTTTCTCCTTGACCTTCTCTTCTTTCTCCTTTAGTAATTTCTTCCATTCCTTTCAACTCTAGGCATATGACTCTTAACTCTGCATCTTTATCCTAGGTTTCTCCTGATCTAGGTTTCTCCTGACTTCCATTTTACCTGAATTTAGCTTTCTTTAGTATGTCTTTTCTCATCAGCCCAGACCTGCTGGTATAACTCAACTTTAGGTTAACTCCTGGAGCTCACTAATGCATACTCAAATTTTGTGAAAAATATGGGGTTTAATTTTCTTCAGTTTCTGCAAGAGAGGATTATTATTGAAAACTGTAGAATGATTGCATTCTCCACTGGGTCAGGAGAGAGTCATGAACCCATTTCCATAAGAAAATATAAGTCTAGTTACAATAGAAAGTTGCATGTTAGAAAATGAACTCTATTTTGATATGAAATGAATTTCATTAGAGATGTTATGTGAGACAACATGAAGTAAGAATATTATCTAACAAATCTGTTTTGAGAGTGGAATATATACAGTGGCAGAGGTTATGAGAAAAGTTTGAACTGCGTATATGAGAAAATGATCCACATTTTAAAATTATCTCAGTTCTAACATGAAATAGACACAAAAGTATGAGTATTTTAATTGGCATGTTTAATATACTTTGAATAAAGATTAAATATTTTAAACAAATTGATCAACAAGAAATTGGACCAAGAAAAGGTTTTTATTGTAATTCCATTCATTTAAAAATATCATTCATAAATAACTTTCTTGTCTAAACTTTTCATTTTATAAATATGTATATATTTAAATATGTTCAGATTAATGTTTCATATCCAATTTTATACCAGGAAGCATGAGTCATTTCTGTGCTGAAACACTTTTGGATATCTCATTAGATTTCTGATCAAGGAGACATTCCAGGAAGTTTTAGAAATTATTCTATCAAAATGCTTGACTTTGGTGGAACATTACAGATTCTTCATTTTATTGAGCTCTCTCCAAGAGTAAGCACTTTTGTACAAATGAATCTGCTGAATGCAAGAGATTACAGGTGTCCAAATGGCTCTCCAACTGAAGTTGTACTCATATATTTGTTTAATAAACTTTGGCACTTAATTGATGCAAATTTTAGTAAATTCATTGTCCGTCTTGTTTAAAAAGAATGATACTATTTCCTGAGACCAGTGTTACTTGGAAAACCTTGGCTAACTAACAAGTTCCCAAGGAACATTATTTAATGGTATATTGCCAAGAACATCTTAGATAATTCAACAAAATTGCCTTCTTTAAAAAGTCCAACCATATTTCATTTAAATTTGACATTTATTGAGATCTTAAATGTTGATTGCATAGTTGGGTATGACAGGGATCCAAAAGAAATATATAACTTACAAAGAGCTTATAGTCATTTTGGAGAAACAAAATAACTTCATATGAAACAGCAAAAAATAAACAGGAAAGGATACAATTTAGTGCCAACTTGGTAAATTAATGTTTTTGTTGAATCAGACAGTCATCAGTAGTCTGCCTGTGGTACTTACTATCATACTATAATTTTTGGTTACTTAATAAGTCATAATAAGTCTGGGTTTACTTCATGTTTTCAGTACTTAAAACCTTTTTTTGAATATGGAAGGCTTATTTTTTCAGCACCGAAGTCAGCACATATTGTTGGACAGATACTATGTGCCAGCACACTTACAGGCATTGAGCTTACAAATGTGAGCAAAATAGTCACTGTACGTAAGGAACTTGCTGCTTTGCGTGTATATGTGTCCTGGGGGGCGGTGGCAGGGAGGAGACAGACAGCCAACATATGAGAAAATAGTTAAGGGGATTTCAGATGCTTTATACATATAATGACACTGGGGAAAATATTAGGGTGGAGGTGCTTGGACTGCTGTTATCAGAGAAGGCCTGTCTGAGGAGCTCAGGTTTGAGTTGAGGCCTGAATGATGAGAGGGATTAGGCATGTAGTTAGATTTACAGTTTGGAGCTCAAGGGAGTGGTCTCGGTTGAAGATAGAAGTTTGAAAATCCTCATTGTGGAACTGACACTGAAAGCCATGTCAATCACAGTTGGGACATTGAGTAGGGTGAGAGTTGAGAGCTGACCTTTGACTTTATCAGATGTCAGTCAGCAGTGACTTTGGGAAGAGCTGTTTTCGTGGAGAAGTGAGGAGGAAAGGCCTAATTAACAGGGTGAAGAGAGAATGGGAGGTAAGGTTATAAAGGCAGTAAGAATACACAAGTCTTTGAAGCGTTTTGCTGTGAAGGAGAGAGAGTAGAAGGGTGGTGGCCGTAAACAGTGCTTTCGGCTGTACATTTGTCGTGTGTGGTGCTCTGCATTTGAGTCGTATTTAACGATACTAAGGCAAAACTTTTAAGTGAGGTTAAGACATCTACAAATTTCTTATTTTAATTTTTAAAGTTCCTTGTTAAGCTTTCATAGGAAATGCAGGGCTGTCAGAGAGCAGTGTTAAAGACTGAGAGTTAAAGTTGAGAGTCTGAAGAACAGAGTTGCAAACAACTGAGACCACAAATCGAAGAATCAAGTGAAACCGAACTCTGCCATTGGGGAGTTTGCAGCAAAGTAAGGGCTTATTGCAGGGTGCCAAGCAAGGAGGTGGGAGACAAGCCTGGTCTTTGAGTTGTAGGTTTTTAAAGGGGGAAGAACATAGAGGCTGGGCTTTTGATCATTGTCTTGTGACATTTCTTAATCGTAGTTTTGGGAGTCAGGATGCTTCTGGTTTAGGGTTCTCTGGCCAGGTGGTCCGTGGCTTGGAGGTCTGTTAGCTCATCTTGCCCCGGAGAAACAGTTTGTATTGTTTGTATGTTAATAATGATATCTATAATAACAGTTTTAGTACATCAACTATGTTATCAACAACATGAATTTTAGCACCTGACTCTGGTTGATTGGTGTTCAGTTAGCACAGGATTGAGGTTAGAGGGGACAAGAAAAGAATAAAGTTTTGGCTAGAGAGATTAATCATAAACTTGGTAAGGGAACTTCTTTTTGGGGGGGCTCGGTTTCAGGGTTTCCCAAGTAACTTCCACATGAAAGGACTGCTCAGCGTGTGTCTTTCACTTCAGTCCTCCCCATAGGGGTCTTGTCTTCACACTGTGAATACGTAATAATGGAATATACACTGAAAATGCCTATGTATATATGCTTCATGCTGTTTTTCAAAGTGCTTTTACATGTATTATCTTATTTAATGAAGACCGTGAATAAATCTACGTGTGGAAATGATAATGCTATTTAAATTCTCTGTGTATAAAAATAGTGAATATTTCTTTAATTAAAAAGTATTTAGGAATATGTAATATAAAAATGAAGCTACCTTTATTGTAGATGTTGATATACCATTTAAAATAATTTCTCCCTTATTTATAAGATTCTTGCCCCATATGTGTTTAAGGAAATAATTTTCACTAGTTTGATAAAAATGGAGATATATTACATGGATTTGAAAATTAAAAAAAAAAAGTTCGTGGTAGTGTGACAAGTCTGAAGTAAATTGAAATTACTCCTTTTTTTTCCTGTCAGAGGTCTCTTCATTAGTATCCATGATCGAGGGCATATTGCTTCTGTTCTTAATGCATGGCCAGAAGATGTCATCAAGGTAAGTTATCACATTTTCCCACTGTGGCACATTTGTTCTTTTTCCTGTCCCATAACAGGCTGACACTTTTCACCATACGATGTAGCATTCACCAGCTTTTCTATTTATATCCCTTTGATTTTTGCATAGTGGATTAATTTTATTCTGATACCATTTGGATTCTAAGTTTCACCATTATTTCCATCAGATTTCTTAGTATTTCTTTATTCACTGTAAGTTATGATAAGTGTTGAAAAAATGTTGAAGTAGTGTCTGAATTTCTTTGAGCAAACTCCTTTTTCTTTTGTGTTTAATCATTCACTAAGAGGAATCAAGGTAGGCAAAAATCTTAATCCATTTCCTTTATCGTGGTGACCTGAAGTATCTAACCTGACTCCCCTCTGGGAGTGAGCTAATGAAAATAGAATAGTAATAGTATCTGCCATTTGGTAGTTTTCTGAGTGAGCCACTTTACCTGGATTAACTCATGTAGTATCATGATAATTCCATGAGGAAAGGAAGGCTCAGTTGGGTTACATAGTAGTGCATGGTGGTGGTGGGAATTGAATGCAGGTGTCTCAAGTTGCCTTCTCCAAAACAGCCTAACATATTGACCCTTTTCAATGAGACATGGAAAATTTGACAAAGATCAACTTTATGGAATATGCAAAAATAATGTTCACCCACTTTTGGGTGAAATGTATATATGTACTTGTAAGTTAGTTAAAAGTGCATATATACATGTACATATTTACTTTTAAGGCAGGTCTTTAAGAGCTGCATAATATAGGTGAACAGAAAACTAAATGAAAAGCCCTCAAACTTTTAAAATATATGTTCTGCATTATATTGTGGTAGAAAAACACTGCACTAGGAGTTAACACACTCAGGTCCTGGTTCTTTGATATTAACGAGGTAACTCACCGGAGGCAAATTATTTCAGTTCTCTTATCTTCGGTTTCCTAATCTGTAAGAGGGATAGACTGAATGTACTCCAAATTCCCCTTTGCTTCTAAAATGCTATGACTCTGTACATTAGTCCTTTTATTAGAAAGGACTATTTATTATTTTATTTATTATTATTAGATAATAATAGTACTAATATCTATAATTTTTTTGAGAATTCTAATGTACCAGGTAATGTGGTAAGTTCTTTGTTTATCATGATTTCATTGTATTGAATCATAGATTTATTCAGTTAATTAATGTTTTTGATTGTTTACTCTGTGCCAAATGCTGTGCTAGATGTTGGTGTACAGTAGTGAGCACAACAGAGTTGGCTCCTAATTTTTTGCAGCCACTCTGGAAAGTACATTTATCATTCGCATTTTTATAAATAAGAAACAGAAGCTTTAATTCATCAGTTTATCTAAGGTCAAATAACCGACATTTTTTCTAGGCTCCATGGATATGACAAGTGTAGCAGTTTGTAGAAAATCTAATAAATTGTGTTTCACAAAATTGGTTTTGCTTAAATTCATGTAATGGCCATGAATCACAGAACAAAGATGATAGATGCATTAATTTCAATAAAGATAACAAAGTACTTAGCATTAAAATCTCCACATGATTAAAATGTATGCTTTGTAGATATTCAAGATGATTAGAAATAAACTAAACAAAATTCATTGTCTAGTGGTACTCTACTATCAGGTAAGAGTAGTAATAGACTGTGCTTGGCATATTTCAAAGATGGTAGAACAGTATCCAGTGTTATAGGAGTTAAAGAGGATGGATCACAACATTGTTGTGAAATTAGGAGGATGCATAAACTAAAGATCAGAGCACCGGGGACTCCTGAGCGATGATTTAACCATGGACTCTCCCCTAATGGTACTCAAAGTGGATGTGACTAGTTTCAAAGCTGTTCTAAGGTTCACTTTAGTTCCCAGTTTGAGCTCTTATTTACCTGTACTCTGCCCACTTACTCCTCCTGATTGAAGACTGAGTTATTTGAGTTGTTTGAATCTTTATGGGCATACCTTGTCTTCTTTTTTCAACAACCAAACAATCATATATATGTATTTTAAAAATACATTTAAAATGCATATATCAAATTTATTTATTCTCCCCAGTCTTCCACACTTAATGATCACATAAAATCTTTTCCATGTATATTCAATTTATGCTTTTTGACAGCTTAGTATTTCATTGCATAAATATTAACTTCAGAAACAGAGAGTAGGAACTATGCCCCGGAATTTGCAAACATCTATTAATAGATATTTTTTCTTTTTCTTTGAGGCTATTGTGGTGACTGATGGAGAGCGTATTCTTGGCCTGGGAGACCTTGGCTGCAATGGGATGGGCATCCCCGTGGGTAAACTGGCTCTGTATACAGCTTGTGGAGGGATGAATCCTCAACAATGTCTGCCTGTCATGCTGGATGTGGGAACAGAAAATGAGGTAAACAATTTAAGTCTATAACACAGCTATACACCTTAAAAAATAGTACCATATTTCTGCATTTTGAGATTATTTCAGGAACTTAATGAAATTCATCTTTTTTGTTTGGTTCTTTCTCTCTCCTCAAACCCATCCCCCAACTCTTATAAAGAAATTATTCTTTCGCTTTTCCTTTCCCATTCCCCTTTTCTGTAATGTGATTAATTTTTTAGCAGCTTCTTTAGTGTTTTGGTATCCTTTGATGAGCACTTACACCATTATTCTGTAGAGTATATGTTTTACTTTAGGATATCCTCATTACTTTTAAAAAAATTATTATTTTTATACTAGGCAGGAACTAATCCCAAAGAATTTATTAAGTTTAGTCAGTCTGAAATCTTGTTCTAAAAATCTGTATTGAGTCTGTGGTAGATGTTTTGGAGTTTAGCATTTCTCCTTCCTGCATCGATATTTTAGAATCTTAAAGTTATATATCAAGTAGTACATATTTTTGCTCATCTGTAATTGCTAATATTTGGATTAGTTGTGAGTGATAGATACTATAAATTAAAGGTAGAATTTTATGAAATAGAAATGAAAAATAATGGTCAGTTAAGATAGACTTTTCAAAAGTTGCATGCAAATATCAAACCTAGGTCTAGAATGTCATTGTCAAATAAGATCTTTATCATGTTGAGGTGTATTCTCTCTGTACCCACTTTTTGATAGTTTTTATGATAAATGGATGTTGAATTTTGTAAAAAGTCTTTTTGGCATCTGTTGAGATGATCATATGATTTCTTTTTTTAAAAATAAATAAATTTATTTATTTATTTATTTTTGCCTGTGTTGGGTCTTCATTGCTGTGCACGGGCTTTCTCTAGTTGCAGCGAGGGGGGCGCTACTCTTCAGTGCAGTGTGAGGGCTTCTCCTTGTGGTGGCTTCTCTTGTTGCGGAGCACGGGCTCTAGGCCTGCAAGCTTCAGTAGCTGTGGCACACAGGCTCAGTAGTTGTGGCTCGCGGGCTCTAGAGTGCAGGCTCAGTAGTTGTGGTGCGTGGGCTTAGTTGCTCTGCGGCATGGGATCTTCCCGGACAAGGGCTTGAACCCATGTCCCCTGCATTGGCAGGCGGATTCTTAACCACTGTGCCACCAGGGAAGTCCCGATCATATGATTTTTTTATTGTTCAATTTGTTAATGTGGTATCTCACATTAATGTGTTACATCACATTGGTTTGCAGATATTGAACCATACTTGCATTCCTGGGATAAATCCCACTTGATCATGGTGTTTGATCCTTTTAATGTATTGTTGAATTTGTTTTGCTAATATTTAGTTTAGGATTTTTGCTTCTATGTTCTTCAGTGATATTGGCCTGTAATTTCCTTTTTTTGTGAGTGACATCCTTGTCTGAATTTTATATCAGGGTGATAGTGGCCTTGTAGAATGAGCTTGGAAGCATTCCTTTCTTTTCAACTTTTTGGAATAGTTTGAGATGGATAGGTGTTATCTCTTCTTTAAATGTTTTATAGAATTTTCCTGTGAAGGCTTATGGTCCTGGACTTCCGTTTGTTGGGACTTTTATTATTATTATTATTGATTTAATTTCATTACTTGTAATAAGTCTTTTCGTATTTTATATTTCTTCCTGATTCAGTTTTTGGGAGACGTAAATTTCTAGGAATTTATCCATTTCTAATAGGTTGTCCATTTTATTGGCATGTGATTGTTCATGTAATCTCTTAATGATCCTTTGTATTTCCATGGTGTCTGTTGTAACTTCTCATCTTTCATTTCTGATTTTATATATTTGGGCCCTTTCTCTTTTTTTCTTGATGAGTCTGGGTAAAGGTTTATTAATTTTGTTTATCTTTACAAAGGACCTTATTTTCATTGGTCTTTTCTATTTTTTTTTAGTCTCAATTTCATTTATTTCTGCTCTGATCTTTATGATTTCTTTCCTTCTACTAACTTTGGGTTTTGTTCTTTCTTCTTTCTATAGTTCCTTGATGTGTAAGGTTAGATGGTTTATTTGAGATTTTTCTTGTTTCCTGAGGTAGGCATGTATAGCTATAAACTTTCCCCTTAGAAATGGTTTTGCTGGGTACCATAGGGTTTCTTTTTTATTTTTGTTTTAATTGAGGTATAGTTGATTTACAATATTATATAAGCTTCAGGTGTACAGCATAGTAATTCACAGTTTTTAAAGGTTATATCCCATTTACAGTTATTATAAAATATTGGCTATAGTCACTGTGTTGTACAATATGTCCTTGTAGCTTATTTATTTTATACATAGTAGTTTTGAACTCTTAAGCTCCTACCCCTCTCTTGTCCCTCACCCCTTCTCTCTCCTCACTGATAACCACTAGTTTGTTCTCTATGATTCTGTTTCTTTTATATTCACTAGTTTGTTTTATTTTTGAGATTCCACATATAAATGATATACAGTATTTGTCTTTCTCTGTCAAACTTATTTCACTTAGCATAATACCCTCCAAGTCCGTCCACGTTGTTATAAAAGGCAAAAGTTCATTCTTCTTATGGCTGAGTAGTATTCCATTGTATATATATATATATGCCACATCTTTATCCATTCATCTGTTGATGGATACTTAGGTTGCTTCCATATCTTGGCAATCGTAAATAATGCTGCTATGAACATTGGGGTGCATGTATTTTTTCGAATTAGTGTTTTTGTTTTCTTCGGATATATACCCAGGAGTGGAATTGCTGGGTCATTTGGTAGTTTTGTTTTTAGTCTTTTGAGAAACCTCCATTGTGTTTTCCACAGTGACTGCACCAATTTACACTCCCACCAAAAGTGTACGAGGCTTCCCTCTTCTCCACATCCTCACCAACATTTGTTGTTTGTGGTCTTTTTGATGATAGCCATTCTGACAGGTGTGAAGTGATATCCCATTGTGGCTTTAATTTGCATTTCTCTGATGATTAGTGATGTTAAGCATCTTTTCATGTGTCTGTTGTCCATCTCTATGTCTTCTTTGGAAAAATGTCTAGTCATTTCTTCTGCCCATTTTTTAATCGGGTTGTTTTTTTAATATGAGCTGTGTATATATTTTGGATATTAACCTTTTATTGGTTATATCATTTGCAAATATTTTCTTCCATTCATTAGGTCGTCTTTTTGTTTTGTTGATGATTTTCTTTCCTGAGCAAAAGCTTTTAAGTTTAATTAGGTCCCATTTGTTTGTTTTTGCTTTTGTTTCCTTTAGGAGACAAACTCAAAAAAATCTTGCTATAATTTATGTCAAAGAGTGTTTCACCTACATTTTCTTTTAGGAGTTTTATGGTTTCTGGCGTTACATTTAGGTCTTGAATCCATTTTTTTTTTTTAATTAATTAATTTGTTTATTTATGGCTGTGTTGAGTCTTTGTTTCTGTGCGAGGGCTTTCTCTAGTTGTGGCAAGCGGAGGCCACTCTTCATCGTGGTGCGCCGGTCTCTCACTATCGTGGCCTCTCGTTGCGGAGCACAGGCTCCAGACGTGCAGGCTCAGTAATTGTGGCTCATGGGCCCAGTTGCTCCGCGGCATGTGGAATCTTCCCAGACCAGGGCTCAAACCCGTGTCCCCTGCACTGGCAGGCAGATTCTCAACCATTGCACCACCAGGGAAGCCCTTGAATCCATTTTGATTTTAGTATTGTGTATGATATTAGAGAATGTTTTAATTTCATTCTTGTCCATGTAGCTGTTCAGTTTTCCCAGCACCACTTATTGAGCAGACTGTCTTTTCTCCATTTCATATTCTTGCCTCCTTTGTCATAGATTAATTGACCACAAGTGTGTGGGTTTATTTCTGAGCTCTCTAGTCTGTTCCATTGATTTATGCATCTGTTTTTGTGCCAGTATCATACTGTTTTGATTATTGTAGCTTTTAATATAATCTGAGGTCAGGGAGCCTGATTCCTTCAGCTCTGTTCTTTCTCAAGATTGTGTTGGCTATTTGAGGTCTTTTGTGTTGCCATACAAATTTTAAAAATTATATTAATTCTTCCAATCCATGAACACGTTATATCTTTCCATCTGTTTGTGTCATCTTCAATTTCTTTCATCAGTGTCTGATAGCTTTCTGAGTACAGGTCTTTTACCTCCTTAGGTAGGTTTATTCCTAGGTATTTTATTCTTTTTGATGTGATGGTAAATGGAATTGTTCCCTTAATTTCTCTTTATGATCTTCTGTTGTTAGTGTATAGGAATGCAAGAGATTTCTGTGTATTAGTTTTGTATCCTGCAACTTTACCAAATTCATTGATGAGCTCTAGTAATTTTCTGGTAGCATCTTTAGGATTTTCTATGTGTAGTATCATGTCATCTGCAAACAGTGACAATTTTACTTCTTCTTTTCCAATTTGGATTCCTTTTATTTCTTTTTCTTCTCTGATTGCCGTGGCTAGGACTTCCAAAACTATGTTGAATAAAAGTGGCGACAGTGGGCATCCTTGTCTTGTTCCTGATCTTAAGAGGGAATGCTTTCAGCTTTTCACCACTGAGAATGATGTTAGCTGTGGGTTTGTCATATATGGCCTTTATTATGTTGAGGTAAGTTCCCTGTATGCCCATTTTTGGAGAGTTTTTTTTTTTATCATAAATAGGTGTTGAATTTTGTCAAAAGCTTTTTCTGCATCTATTGAGATGATTATATGGTCTTTATTCTTCAGTTTGGTAATGTGATGTATCACACTGATTGATTTGCGAATATTGAAGAATCCTTGCATCCCTGGGATAAATCCCACTTGATCATGGTGTATGATCCTTTTACTGTATTGTTGGGTTCGGTTTGATAGCATTTTGTTGAGGATTTTTGCTTCTGTGTTCATCAGTGACATTGGCCTGTAATTTTCTTTTTTGTGATGTCTTCATCTGATTTTGGTATCAGGCTGATGCTGGCCTTGTAGATGGAGTTTGGAGGTGTTCCTTCCTCTGCAGTTTTTTGGAATAGTTTGAGAAGGAATGGTGTTCAGTCTTTTCTAAATGTTTGATAGAATTCATTGTTGAAGCCATTTGATCTTGGTGGGAGTTTTAAAATTACTGATTCAATTTCATTACTGGTAATAGGTCTGTTTACATTTTCTACTTCTTCCTGGTTTAGTCTTGGGGGATTGTGCATTTCTAGGAATTTGTTCATTTCTTCTAGGATGTCCATTTTATTTGTTTGTCATAGTCTCTTATGATCCTCTGTATTTCTGCGGTGTTGGTTGTAATTTCTCCTTTTTCATTTCTGATTTTATTGATTTGGGCCTTCTCCCTTTTTTTTCTTGAGGAATCTGGCTAAAGGTTTATCAATTTTGTTTATCTTTTCGAAGAACCAGTTCTTAGTTTCATTGATCTCTTCTTTTCTTTCTTTCTTTCTTTTTTAAGTTTCTATTTTATTTATTTCTGCTCTGACCTTTATGATTTCTTTCCTCCTAACTTTGAGTTTTGTTTGTGCTTTTCTAGCTCCTTTGGTTGTAAATTTGGGTTGTTTGTTTGAGATTTTTCTTGTTTCCTGAGGGAAGCTTATATCAATATAAACTTCCATCTGAGAACTGCTTTTCTGCATCCCATAGATTTTGGATCATTGTGTTTTCATTTTCATTTGTCTCCAGGTATTTTCTGGTTTCCTGTTTGATTTCTTCAGTGATCCATTGGTTGTTTAGTAGCATATTGTTTAGCCTCCATGCGTTTGTGGTTTTTGCTCTTTTTTTCCTTGTGGTTGATTCCTGGTCTCATAGCATTGTGGTTAGAAAATATGCTTGATATGATTTCAGTTTTTAAAAATTTACTGAGGCTTGTTTTGTGGCCTAACATGTGATCTGTCCTGAGAATGTTCCATGTGCACTTGTAAAGAATGTGTATTATGCTGGTTTTGGATGGAATGTTTTATAAATCTATTAAGTCCATCTGGTCTAATGTGTCATTTAAGGCCAGTGTTTCCTTCTTGTTTTTCTGTGTAGATGATATGTCCATTAATGTAAGTGGGGTGTTAAAGTGCCTTACCATTATTGTATTACTGTCACTTTCTCCCTTTATGTTGTTAATACTTGCTTTATGTATTTAAGTGCCCTTATGTTGGGTCATATATATTTTTAATTGTTATATATTCATCTTTGATTGATCCCTTTATCATTATGTAATATGCTTTGTGTCTTGTTATAGTCTTTAAGTCTATTTTGTCTTATATAATTGTTGCTATCCAAGCTTTTTCATAGAATTCTTTTTTTCATCCCATCCCTTACAGTCTGTCTGTCTTTTGATCTGTAGTGAGTCTGTTTTAGGCAGCATATATATGGTTCTTTTTTTAAAAAAATCTATTCAGCCACTTTATGTCTTTGATTGGAGCATTTAATTCATTTACCTTGACAGTAATTGTTGATAGGTATATACTTATTGGCATTTTAAAATGCCAATGCTTTTTGGTTGTTTTTATAGTTTTTCTGTGTTCCTTTTTTTTTCTCTTGTGATTTGTTGAGTATCTTTAATGTTAAGTTTGGATTCCTTTCTCTTTATTTTTATTTTATTCGTGTATCTATTATAGTTTTTTGTTTGTGGTTATATGAGTTTCATATATAGCAACCTTCCATATAGGTGTCTGTCTTAAGTTGATGATCTCTTAAGTTTGAATGCATTCTAACAGCCCTGCATTTTTACTCATCCCTTCCCCCACCATTTATGTCTGATGTCATATTTTACATCTTTTTATTTTGTGTATTCCTTAACTACTTATGTTAGATATAGATGATTTTACTACTTTTTTCTTTTAACCTTTCTACTAGCTGTATAAGTAGTTGGTCCATTACCTTTGCTGTATGTTTGCCTTTACCAGTGAGATTATTCTTTTTGTAATTTCCATATTTCTAGTTGTAGCTTATTCTTTTTCACTTAGAGAAGTCCCTTTAACATTTTTTGTATAGCCAGTTTAGTGGTGCTGAACTCTTTTATCTTGTGCTTGTCTGTAAAACTTTTTATCACTCCTTCAAATCTGAATGGTAACCTTGCTGGGTAGAGTGTTCTCGGTTGTAGGGTTTTTCCTTTCAACACTTTGAACGTATTGTGCCACTCCCTCTGACCTATAGAGTTTCTACTGAAAAGTCAGCTAATAGTCTTATGGGAGTTCCCTTGTACGTAACAAGTTGCTTTTCTCTAGCTGCTTTTAGGATTCTCTCTTTATCTTTAATTTTTGCCATTTTAATTATAATGTGTCTTGGTGTGGACCTCTTTGGGTTCATCTCCTTTGGGACTCTCTGTGCTTCTTGGACCTGGATGTCTGTTTTCTTCCCAAGGTTAGGATAGTTTTCAGCTATTACTTCTCCAAATAAATTCTCTGCCCCTTTCTCTCTCTTCTTTTGGGACCTCTATAATGTGAATGTTAGTATGCTTCATGTTGTTGCAGAGATCTCTTAATCTATCCTCATTTTTTACAATTCTTTTTTCTTTTTTCTGTTCATCTTGGTTAATTCCACTACTCTCTCTTCCAGTTCGCCAATCCATTGCTCTTTATCATGTAATCTGCTGTTGATTCCTTTAGTGTATTTTTATTTCAGTTATTGTATTCTTCAACTCTGTTTGGTTCTTCTTTATATTTTTATATTTTCTAACTCTGTTGAAATTCTCACTGTATTCATCCATTTTTCTACCAAATTTGGTGAGCATATTTATGATCATCACCTTGAACTATTTATTGGATATATTGCTTATCTCCATTTTATTTAGTTCTTTTTTTGAGGTCATGGCTTATTCTTTCATTTGGAACAAATTCTTCTGTTTCCTTGTTTTGCCTAATTCTTTGGTTTTTTTTCTATGTGGTAGGTAGACTGGTTATGTTTCCCAGTGTTGGAGAAGTGGCCTTATGTAGACGTCCTGTGGGGCCCAGTAGCACTCTCCTCTCTGGTTACCAGAGCCAAATGTTCTAGGGGTACACCCTGTGTGGGCTGTGTACATCCTTCTGTTTTGGCAGGGCCAACTACTGTGGGCATGCTGGTAGGCAGGGCTGGTTTCCTCCTTGGTTGACTGTGAGGCCGTGCCTCCTGAGGTGGCTGTGGGCCAACTAGATGAGAGGGTAGGCCTCCTGTGTGTTTGGCTGTGTGACCCAGGGTGGCGCGGGACTGCTGCCAGTCTGCTGGTGGGTGAGGCTGGGTCCCTGCATGGCTCTTTGTGCAGCTGGGGAGCTTGGGACCGATGCTGGCCTGCTGGAGTATGGGGCCTGGACGCTGGTGCTAATAGGCTAGAGGGAAGATTTCAGAATGGTGCTTTGCTAGAGCCAGTATTATCATGGTAGAATGAGCTCCTCAAAATGGCTGTTGCCACTACTTCTTTCCCCGAGGGTAGTTCCAGTTGCTTCCTGCATCTTTAGGTGGCTCTCTAAGATCAGCAAGCGTGTTGGACCCGGGCCCCTGCCTCTGTGCTGGAAATTGGCGTGTGTGAGATTTTGCTTATGCTTTTTAGGAGCCAAGTCTCTGTTTCCTACAGTCCTCCAGCTCTCCCAAAGAGAAGCCCCACTGGTTTTCAAAGCCAGATATTCTGGGGGCTCATCTTCCCAGTGCAGGACTCCTGGGCTGGGGAGTCTGACGTAGGCTCAGACCCCTCGCTCCTTGGGGAGAACCTCTGATTGTGACATCCCTCCTGTTTGTGGGTGGCTGACCTAAGAGTGTGGATCCTGACTCTATGTCATCTCTGCCTCCCACCCATCTCATTGTGATTTCTTCTTTTTGTCTTTACTTGTGGAAAATCTTTTTGGTTAGTCTTCAGGCCTTTCTCTTAGATACTTGTTCTGTAAGGAGCTGTCATTTTGTTGTGTCTGTGGGAGGAGGTAAGTTTAGGGTCTTCCTACTCCCCCATCTTGGCCACCTCTCGACATTTTATTCTCTTTATGCTTGCACTGCTACTGTACTGAGAAGACAAAAAGAAAACTTAATTCACTGAAATATGACAGAATGATGGGTTTGTGTGACATGTAATGTAGTTTCTATGTTGCCACTCTGTATTCCACTTTCACATGTGCTTGTAGTCAAAAGGACAAGTCACATGTCCTTGTAGTCAAAATATCCTGTAGTCATAATTTTTAATCTCATCCCTTTTGTGAATCTCTGTCCAGTTTTAATACTTCATAATAAAAATACAAAAGCAATTGCTAACAACAGTTCGTTTCTTAGCCAGAATAACTTAGCAAAGCTTCATGAAGGCTAGATCCCTTTTTTATAAATTACAAATGTTTTCCTCTTTTATCATAAATACCTATATTGAGTAGTAATGAAAGTAGAAAAGGAATTAGCAGCTGATTGATAAGACAGTCCTCACTTGCTGTTAAATCACACTTGCCTGCCTTCTTCAATCTCTGCAGCTTACAACTAAAAGAAGTTTAAAGAACAAAGACACTGGAACTGAGCCACAGAAGTGCTTGCCTAAAAAATACTCTTATTCTTTAAGTTAATAATGCAAAACATTTATTTAGGTAGGATGTTTGTGTTTTTATCTTGCGTTTCATCTATTATTTCATAGTCCACGTTTTCTTTAATTTACTTGTGAAGCAGTTGCCATATAAAAGTTATCTTTTACCTGAAGTAAATTGTCTTTGTCTCTTAAGAGTGTTCCATACTTTCTTTTTTTTTCTGTTGTTGCCAAATCTTTTCATAGAAGTTATGTTTATCATATATCTTTTCTTAAGTAAGTGACCAATATCAAAGCTTGATATTTTACTAAAGATGTGAGTAAATGTTCCTTTTGCCCCCTCCAGTCTTAAAAACTGCTACATGTATCACATGGTATGTGTTTGCTTGCACTGCTGTAACAGTACCATAAACTGGGTGGCTTAGCCAATAGAAATTTATTTTTTCACAGTTCTGAAGGCTAGAAGTCCATGATCAAGGTGTCAACAGAGTCAATTTCTTCTAAGGTCTCTATCCTTGGCTTGTCTTCCTTCAGTGGTATTTTGTCTCTGTGCATCTGTGTCCTAATTTTTTCTTAGAAGAGCACCAGTTATGTTGGATTAGGGCCCACCCTAGTGACCCCATTTAATTTAATTACCTTTTTAAAGACCCTGTCTGCAAATACAGTCATATTCTGAAGTACTGGGATTAGGACTTGAACATATGAATTTTGGAGGGGCACAACTGAGCCTGTAACACATGGTCAGTCTTCAAGAGGGCATGGGCAGTATGAGTGGGAGAATATTGTCTTTACATAGTCAGTCTCTGTTTATTAAACTGTTGCTCTGGGTCTCAGCTTTTCTGATTCTAGTTTTATGTTTAGTCTGGGCTTCAGTTCATGTGTACAGTGTATCTAGATCTGGAATCCTTATTGGAACTTAAAGTCACAAAGTTGAAGCCTCTTCCCATTGAGGAGGTTCCCCCTTTTGTTCTAGAAAGTGCTCTTCATGTTTGGCATGAAGCAGCTGTGTTGGGGAGTAACCGAACAAAAGAGAAACCTGATAGATTTTTCTGTCTTATGAACCTGCGATGTATCTTTCAGCACTTGTACAGAAGTCATTGTTGGCACTAGAATGTGACTGGTACTAGGTTTCTATTGCTACCATGACAAATTACTACAAACTTAGTGACTTAAAATAGCACAAATATATTACCTTATAGTTCTATAGGTCACAAGCCTGACACAAGTCTCAACAGGCTAAAATCATAAAAGATGTCAGCAGGGCTGAGTTCCACACCCTTGTCTTTTCCAGCTTCTAGAGAAATGCCTCCAGTCCTTGGTTCATGGTCCCCTTTATCTGTTTTCAAAGCCAGCAATGTAGTGTCTCTCTGACCCTGTTTCTGTCATCCCATCTCTTTCTCTGACTACAGCCAGAAAAGGTTTTTTGCTTTTAAGGACTCACCTTTAATCACATCTGCAAAGTTCCTTATGCCACAAAAGGTAATGTATTTATAGGTTTGCGGGGAGGAGCATGTCATTATTCTGCCTGCCACATGGTCCCAGCTGGGTTGTAAGCATTTCTCCCTCAACCCCCCGCACTTTTTATCTTTGTCCTTTCATATTATGGGGATTGCTTGCCATTTCAGTCAAGTGATCCTGCATTTGAATGAGTACTAATCGTTATATTGTATAGTAAAGCCAGAGGAGAGAAGATAATCCCTCAGTTCCCAGCTTGGTGTGTATTGTCTCATGCTTACTTTTTCATCGTCTCCTCTTACCTCACCCTCTCTAAATTAGGATTATATCAAGGATTTATTCCTCTGTTTTCTGAGGCACAACACCAGTGCCTTGGGAAGGAGAATGGGGTCTACAGTTTGGTTTTATACGCGCTGTAAGTCTCAGGAACTCCTTGAAGTTTGTGATATATTTCAGAAATACCCATTATATAAACGAAAATAGAAAAAAATTTACCTGAGACAGGAACTTTCGGGGAAGTAGAATAATTTTATTTTAACTTAATAATTTAAGGTTGAAATGAGTGGTTCTCAATATACGTTCCATGAACGAAACCAGTTCAGAATTACTGGGGGCATGTGTTAAAAATGCAGAATCCTGGGCTCCACTCCAGACTTACTGAACCACAGTCAAATTTTAATGATTTTTATTTCTACTGCTTGTTAACATTCATGCCAGCTCATATGCCTGCTGACATTTTAAGTATTGCTTGAAACTCTTGGCTGAGCATTGGCAGTTAGATTGCTTAATCATATTGATGACGTGAACCAGCAAAACAGCAAAAAGTTTATATTATTTCTTTACAGAATTTGGTTTTTCATTTGCAAATAATGAGTAAATAGCAGCATAGAGTATGATTATCTGTATATTATAAATATAATTTAAAAGTAAATGCTGAAATGGGAAATATTCATAACATTTATGGCAGATAAAGATTTAAAATGTTCTTAGTATTCAAAGAACAGTTTCAATTCAATGAGAAAATGTTAAATGTGAAATATACAAATTGCCTAAGGACACATGGTCACAGATAATTTAAAAATGAAGAAATGAAAATGGTCAGTAAACTTATGAAAAATGTTTAATGATATTAGAAAAGAAATATAAATGAATACTACTTGATAACATTATATTTAAATATATTTATATATTTTTTACTTTATATTTTATTTATTATATATTTTACATGTATACTTCAGATATACACACACACACACACACACACACACACATATATGTGTGGAAAGATAATACTGTTCCTTTGGTTGCAACAAAATAAACATATTTATTATATGTCACTGGGGGGTGGGGGATTGTTAATTTGTTTGTCCTCTCTAGAAGGGCAGAGTTCCAATACAGATCACAAATTTTAAAAATGTTCATCTAGTGAGTGATGTGAAAACTTTCCACAGTATATTCCTATGTGAAAAGGGGTTATATATAAAACAGTCTATGATATTGTCCCCAATTTGGACAGATAATATCATACATGCATAGATGTAAAGAAAAGGACCTAGAAGAATATGCATCAAGGTGCTAGTGGTGGGGTAGTTCTGAATGGGTAGAGCTTACTGGTTTTCTTTGTTTTTGATTTTACATTTCAGCGCTCTCAAATTTTCTGATAGGAAATACTGCTTTTTGTAATGACTTTTAAAAACTTTAGAATATTGAGAAAATATTTTTTATTTCTCAGAAACTTTAGACTGGAATGGTAGAAATGAGAGATATGAACAAGGTAAAAGTTGATAGTGATTACTATTAACTTCAAATAAAAATTCCCAAGGTTCCAGAGTTGAGACAGTGCTAAGAAGTATGATAATTAATTTTACCAATATATACCCTCCTTATCTCCTTTTTGAAACTCTCTTATGTTTCCATATGCTTTTGTCCTTTACTCTCTTTCAAAGCCTAAGTTTTTTCCTTCTCACATGCTTCTAAGTCTTTGTAAGTCTTCAGTGACAACAAATGCATTGCATGTGACACGTCTTGTTAAAGAAGGTCTAATCTTTTTAAAGTGTTTGCTTAATACCAAGTCTTTCATTTATTTTCCAACAAAGATCTATTAAGTTTTTACTCTTGGCTGTGAGAAGTTTTTAATCTAATGAATTAATGTCACTTCTGTGCCAGGCTACTTGGTCTATGGTGCCATTATCACAACTGGGTAATCTTGTTAAATTGCTTTTTGTAGATGTTATTTTTTTGTCAGCCAGATTTCCAAGAATGCACTCATTATTAAAGCTTTAATTATCATGACATTTTTAAAAAACAGTAATTTTTGACAGAGACATTATGACTGGAAGAATTTTATAACTTCCTGATTTAATTCAAAAGCTTTATCTTGTTCATAAATCTTCATAATTGACTCTTCACTGTAGCAGACTTCTTTATGATATACTTTAATTACTAGCATGGGAAAGAATCAGAGAAAAGAGAAGGGGAAACATGTAACATCTTTTCTCAATTGTGTTCTTTTTCTAATTCACGTTTTAGAAGTCCAGCTATATCCCAGACATGGAGAAAGTATTTAATTCTGGCAGCCATTAGTAGCTCACTGGCACTTTAACATCAGCTGTTCAGAAGCCTGCCAGTAGATTGTTTAAAGTTTTTAGGCCTCAAGGAACAGCTGGGCTTTACAACAGTACTCAGTTTTAGATTTTACATTTCCTGTGAAATACATTTATATGATTTGATATGTTAACTTCCAGCTAGCCAGAAAGCCTTAACTCTTTGTTGTGCAGTACATTATAAGTGGGACGACCACATAATGTATTGGCCAAACCAAGGCGCTTTCACAATGAAAGAGGATACTTAGTAATTACACTAGGATAAGACATGTGAACTGGGCTATAGTTTATGTTGCCTGTAAGCAAATTCCAACTCAGGTGATTCAAATGGTTTAACCTTCTTGACAACATAACCACACCTGCAAAACCATATCATTTATCTATAAACCACCTCCAAACCTAGTGACTTAGAATAATTGCTGTTTTATTAATGTTCTTGATTCCCTGGGATGGCTAGGGAGGCTGGGATGCTTGGGACAGCTTGGCCTTTCTCCATAGAGATTCTCACCCCTCACACATTGTTCACATTCCACATGTAAAATATGCTCATCTCCATCCTAGGTTTCCAAAAATGTCATCCCAGGAAAAACAGCAGGCCCACAGTTCAGGATCCTGTCATCTAAGTCAGGTCTAGATGCAAATGAAGATCCTCGTGTTTTGCTCCTTGGTGTGGCTCCTCCTATATGTTCCCACATACCAAGCATACAGTGGTGAGGCAGGGACAGAATGACCACAGTCAACACTCCCTTTCAGAATGGCAAGAATAGGAGTCATATGGCTCTAAGTGGTTCATAGCAATTCTGAATTCCCAATGGACATATGTTGCCAGGCCACCTACTTGAGGGGCAGGGAATGTTCTTTGAATAAGCCCAGTTCTTTTTCTTCAGAGTGGTTCTGTAGTTCATTGTTCTCCTAGGCTTTTGGTTCTTCTGTCTGGGCTCTTGGCTCTGTCCTCTGAGATAGTCTTCCTTTTCCATAAGAAATGGCCCCATTGCATCAGAATGGCTCTCTCAGTCTGCTTCCTGCCTGTGGAAAGTGGAGGATCCAATGAACTATTTTTGTTTTGAAGTGTCTCTGTGTCAATTAATCCAAGTAGTACAGTACCTTTAAAAATTTCTTTTCGGCTTTCTGTGTATCAGATTATAGTCTACTACATTAGATAAAGGCCCTACTCACAATTCTTTTCAAAATAGGCCTTCTCCCTATTATTGGTTGACATATCAGAGTGCTGTGGTACCAGTTCCACTGAATTAGGCACGATGGTCTCCTAGGCTCCACTTTAAATCTTTCAGAAGCTTTCAAAAGAGTTATTACAACCACACACTTAATTTGATCTTTGACCACAGGCCTTATTTTACTTTGGAAATCTTTTGCAGGCAAGTCTTGTGTCCTCTATATTCTGTTTAAATTTTGCTCACAAGCTGAACATTTCCTTCTTTAGTTCATGTCCATTTTAACCTTAGCACACAGCCAGTTTATGCATTCAGCATTCTGCCTGGAAATCTTCTTAGTCAGATTCACAAGTTCGTTAGGTACATTTTTCTCTATTCTAGGTTACTGAAGGTGGCAGTGTTGTCAATTGTTTCACTATTATGTCAAACAGATTGCCATTTTTCCCCAGGCTGTAAAAAGTTTGTCTTTGTAATTTCTTTCGGCAATATTTTGCGGTTTCCAGTATATAGGCCTTCCACATGTTTTGTTAAATTTTCCCTATGAATTTTATGTTCTGGAATGCTATTGTAAGTGGAGTTGTGTATTTTATTTCATTTTCAACTATTCATTGCTAGTATATAGATATACATTTGATTTGTGTAAATTGACCTTATATCCTACAATCATGTTAAATTCATGTATTATTTCTAGTGAATTTTTTGATAGATTCCTTAGCATTTCCCATGTACATGGTCATGTGTGTACAAATAGAAACAGTTTACTTCTTCCTTTCCAATCCTTATTCCTGTTTTTTTCTTTTTCTTGCCTTATTTTAATGGCTAGAATCTCTAGTATGTATAGTGTTGAACAGAAGTGATGAGACTAGATATCCTTGTCTTGTTTCCAATTTTAGGGGAATAGCATTCAGTCTTTCACTGTTAAATATGTTGTTAGTTGTGGGTTTTTCACAGATGCCCTTTATTAGGTTGAGGAATTTCCTTTCTATTCCTAGTTTACTGGGAGCTTTTGTTATAAATGGGTGCATATTACTGTATATAAATTATACCTCAATTAAAAACTGATTTCATTAAAAAATTACCTATTCTAAAGCTTAAACAGAGTAGTGTTGCCTGATATATATATATATATATATATATAGATATATATATATATCAGTTTTAGAAAAAAATCTAAGAAAGGAATTGCTATCTTTCCATTTCCTAAGCTAATATGATACTTCAAAACTCAATATATTTTTCTTTGTGATGAACTTTGCCTTTTGAATTTTACACAACTGAGAGATTTTAATACCTTTTCTCTCCTCTATTATAAGACATAAGAATAACAATAAAAACATAAGAATGTTTTAAATGTTTAGTAATTATATTTCATATTCTTATTTATAAGCACTGTAGCTATATTATATATAATACTAAATAATAACTCTGTAGGTTAATTCTGAATCAGTATAGCTAGATTTTATTTCCATTTCTATCCTTTTTGTAGAGATGAGAAAACTGAGATTCACTCAGAAAGAGTAAATGACTTGCCTTTAGTTATTTCTATACTTATGGTAACTTTTTTTACAAATAGGAGTTACTTAAAGATCCATTGTACATTGGACTACGGCAGAGAAGAGTGAGAGGTCCTGAATATGACGATTTTTTGGACGAATTCATGGAGGCAGTTTCTTCCAAGTACGTATAATCTTTATTTTATCTATTTTTAAGTTAAATTTCAAAAACTTAAAGATAACCTAACATAATAAACTATAAAAATATCCAAGTATAGTACAGTATGTTTAATAACTAGAAGTGATTTGAATGAAATATATATATCTCCTCATAACTATTGCTGGCCAAATGATAATCTCATGTGTCTACCCCCCCCAAAAGTTGTCTCTGTTTCTATCCCTGAAGATACTTTTTTCTTACAAGAATCTTCAGATTCTGTTGTTTGGGAGGCATGACTATGGTGAATGAGGCAGTGGCTAGTGACTAAATTACCTGAGCAAGCCTTTTCATGATTATTGGCAGTCTGTACTTTGTTTCTGGCTGCTGATAAAATCTGGTCTTCCATCATCTTTGTGGGTGAATCTGACTCTTGTGGTAGGAGAAGCAGAGGAAGAAGTGAGCGTGAGTTAGTACAATCCACAGGGTCCAGAATGGAGCAAGATCCATGAATCTCTGATTAAATCGACTGTATTTGGTTAAGATGCAGTACAATATTTCACCTGGTCTAGGTAGCATTTAATTGTGGACCCAGGGCTACTGTAAAATTTTCCAGTTTTTTTCCTTCAAGGTAGAGAATTCTGCCATAATTTAGTAATATGTTCTGAGAGAATTTTGTCACACTAACAGTCATCCCATTTGTTTCTGTATAGCCACAGAAACCATGTACTGTTTAAAAACATATATGTTGCTTTGGTTTTTCATAGAAATGAACTCATCACTAGAATCAATTGTAACTATAGACATACTTCTCGGTTTTTTTTAATTATAAGGTTTAATTTTAAGAAGTTGAATTCAACAGCAGAAAATGCTTTCATCAGCTTGCACAGTATTTAGAATATTTTGAATCTATTATTACCCAAGATTTTGTGCAGAGTATATTTGCCAGTTAGTATGGACTACTTTTTAAAGACCCATGCCTGATTTATTTATTGTTATTATTTATTAACTTAAACTTATAATAAACTACACTTACTCATAGAAATAGTTGAGAAACTCTACACTTTAAGTTCCAGATTTCATGGTACAGTTAATTGATAGTAGTTTTTCATGTTTAATTTTAAATTCCTTACCCTGTAAAATTTATGTAAGTTTTTGAAATTATGTGTAACTTTGTAGGTAGCAACATTAATCAAGAGATTGTATAGAGAATACTGCAAGGCTATATAAAAGAAAAGGAAATTCTCAACATATTTGTTTTTATTGTCTGTGTAAATAAAATCTATCTTTATATAGGTAACTTAAATATACTTACAAAGAAGCTGTTAAAACAAGTTATGAACTTAGCGTGTATGGCCTGTATACTTAAATGCTGTTGAAATAAAAAGAGAATATTTCCATAATCAATGAAAAGCTTTCCAGATGAAAAGCTAACTTTGAATAAGCTGTGTCAATCTAGAATCAGAAAAGCTGTTTGTTTGTTTTTTTAAATGTTGAATTGAGAGGTTACCTAGGATCTGTAATAAGGAAATGGGGTTTGACAATAGTCAACAATAATTTAAAATGCAGAGACCACCTGTAAATCAGGAATTATACTTCTGGGCTCTTCCCAGAGAAAAATCCCACAGACTTTTCAAAGACACTTCCTGGCAGGACACTACTTTGGGGAAAGTTTTCTAGAAATGAAACCTAGTACTACCAAATTAAATTGGGGAGTAGTCCTCAAGATAAGCCCAAGATTATTTAAAAAGGAAATATAACTTACATTCAAGGTGGAAAATGCCTGTTACAAGTTGGCTTAGCCAGGAATCTGGTTCTGAGATGGAGTTATTAAGGAGTGTGCTTTGAATCAACCCCTTTGGAGGGGGAGGGGACAGAAAAAGAAGTGGATAAAAGAGAAGTTGAGCTGCAACTTCGACCGGCCAACAGTCTTGGGACCACCCCTGCATGCTATTTAGACCCTTAAGGAAGACTAATGTCCATTCCCCACTCCCCAAGCAACATTATGTTGGTTTTATAATTTACTATCTTGTCAGGGTTGGGATGGGGCAGTTGCAACTTCTTCCTCTTGGCTTTCTCTGCAATTATATATCTTACCTCATAGGCCAAAGATTTGATACGGGTGTTGTGGCAGTCGCCAAGTATATGTCTATCCTGGTTCTATAGTTGGGGACTGTGGAAATCACCACCGCCTGGGTCTGTGGTCCCAATGGATCCAGTATGAACTAGACCTTGGCCAGGGCACCGTTGATTACAGGCCTCCATAGGCTTCTAACATGGAGGGACAGCATATTGATGCTTCAGGTCTCCTGGTATCACTGTCAGCTCTGTGCCCTCAAAATGTTTGGGTATTCCCTGTCCCCAGTGCACAGTGGCTTGAATAAAGGGCTATAGGTCCGTTTGGGGAAGGATTGGGGGAATTATTATCTTGTATTCTTGCCATGGTGTTGCAAGTTCCTCCCTTCTGGAGACTAGGCTTCTTCTTCCATCAGTGAGTCCAAAAATTAGCAAAGGTTTGGAAACTGAGCATGTGATTGGGACTTCATTGGGGCAGCTACCCTCAGCTTTGTGGTCATCCGTCTTTGATTTCTTTTGAATGTACCTATTGAATAGTAGCCTCGTTAGCTTCTTATTTTGTCTCTAGGGATGCCATACTCTATGAATTAGATCAATAACTGTGGGTCAGCACCCCCTGCACACCAACCTTGCCACTCTCAGGATAACTGTACCTACCTGGCTTCTGGTGGCTTCTGGTCCTCACCTGGTTCTATTATCCCCATTGCTATTAATGAGCCTGGTTCCATAAAAACCTTTCCTCTGTCACTTCTGACCTTCAGAAGAGAGCCACCACGCAGAACCTAGTAATGTAGATGTCTTCTCACTAGTACATTCCTCATGGCTTTGGTAAGTGGTGCGTTTTCTGGGCCTTCCCAGGGAACATCACCATCCAATGGGATCCTGGCCTTATGTAGCATGTGCACCCCAGAATGCACTCTCTGAGCCTGTACTCCCCTCTTCTGCCATCTGCCCCAGCATTCTTAGCATTTCAGCATTACATGAGCTATTACTTTGCCCCTGTTTTTAGGAACCATCCTAGTAGCCAGTTTGTACCGTCTCCTGAGATTCTTGCTGGTTGTAAATCTTGCATCTCAGCACAGTGCCCTCAAATCAATAAACTCTCCCTTATCTCATCTTAAATGCCAGCCCCTTTGATTAAACACCCTCAGAATTTAATCTTAGATGTACTCTCCTTGCTAATGTAAACTTGCTAGATCTTGCAGTTCCTTTCTCAAATAGCCTCTTTCTTTTTCCTTTATCAGGCCTCTTACGTCCCAGGAGGGTTATATTGTGATATAACCCTAGTTATATAGGCCAAAGTTTCTGGAGAGGAGGTGAGGGTGGACAGATGGGGGGTTACAGAGGCCCAGGTTGTCTTATGGGAGAGAAGCCTCTACCTACATCATCGCCCAAAAAAGAAGGGGCAGGCCACTTTTGTGGGTTCAGAAAGTTCTGGGGAATCTGGGAATTCAGGATTTGGGGAGGCATCAAACGAGACATCTCATCCCATGTGGCAGGATCCTGTTCTTTTCCAGTCAGGATCCTGACTTAGCACATCTTCCATGCCTGGAAGTTAGGGAGTTTCTGACTACTCTGACGATTAATCCCTGTTCCTGGTCGTTACCTTTCTTTGCCCCAAAGCTGCAAGATCTGAGAGCATTTTTGTATCTACCAGAGAGTTCCTCTGGCTTTCATGTTGGTGGTTACTTGCCCTTAGCTTTTTTTTTTTTTCTTCAAATTTGCAAATGCATTCTTTTAAAAACAAAAAATTTATTGGAGTGTAGTTGATTTACAATGTTGTGTTAGTTTCAGGTGTACAGCAAAGTAAATCAGTTATACGTATATTGCCCTTAGCTTTTTATATTCTTTTTCCATTGTCCTTATAGTTTTTATTTCTGCTATGTTTCTCAAACGTCATTGCAGCTAAACTGTTCCCTTTCTGCTGGTATACCATCCCAGCCTACCCCTGGTGAGAGCTTTAACAGCTGGATATCCACCTTGTGCCAGTGGTTCTCTGTGTTCCACTGGGGTTGGGCTCCTCACTGCCAGCCAGGCAGCTAGTGATCTAGCGCCAAAGCCCCATCTTATCACCTGCTTTCTCAGACCACTCCTGGTACCATCTGTCACACATTAGGTTACCTGGGAAACATATGTTGAAACGACCTTTACTATTCAGAGGTTTATAAGAAGTGCCCTAGAGATCAACCCCTGTGGAAGGGGTACACAGGGAGCAGAAATGGGCACAGGGAAAAACTGATCTGGGATGCAGCACAAGACACCTTCCTCTGGCCCCGTGGGGAACTCGGGAACTACAGTGGCTTTTCAGAATTGTCCCCAGTTGGGCTGAGATAGCCAAGCCTTTCTGTTCCTACATCAGTTAGTCATTGGATGTGTGTCACCCTGAGAAAGAGCATGACCTATGGTGAAGCGCTCTCTGTAGCTGAGGCAACCCCTGGGGCAACAGTGGGGGATCTGAGAGCCATAACACAGTGATATTTAGATTAAGATGAAAACTGAGCAGAAAAAAAGTTTTACGGTTTGTAATAAAGGCAGGTGCTAGAATCTGTAGGATGGACCATATTTCTGATAATTCTGTTATAAGTCAGATGATAGACAACTGCTAGCCTCTGCATAATATTTTTGCTTTGGAAACATTGGCCATTGGAGCAAACCATTGAGTTGCCCCAGGCAACTGTGCCCTAACAGAAGCTAGATCTCTCCAGTAAGAATGTCATGTCAATCTATTTTTTCTTTCTCATTGTTTTGATTCATTCATTCATTTGTTGAAAGCCAGGCACTGTGTTTGGTGCTGGGGATATGGGGCTGAATTGGACAGAAATAATCCCTGCCTTTCACATAGCTTCTCTACTAGAGGAGACAGATAATAGACAAGAAAATAAGCAAATAAGCAAATGAAAGAATGAAATTTATAGTGAATGCAATGAAAGAAACAGGAAATTGGACTGAGAATAATAGTGTGACTTAATTTATATAAATCAAATGAGTGTTATAGATACCAGTTACCTCTTCTATGAAGTCCGTTGTCAAAGTCATGATACTTTTTAGTCATGGTACTTTTGTTGAAAATTCATATGAGCTCTTTGATTATAGTTAGGTAAATTCATTAACAGTGGAAAACTGAATTCAGAAAGTATTGATTGATTAGCCTGGATACTAAGTAGCAGCTCCAATGGAGTACCACAGGTCTGTTTCCCTAGTATTTGCCTTTTCAACGATTTTATCCGTTGGTCCTAGTAATTCTACATCTGAGAATATAGGTTAAGAAAATAATCCTGAATAAGAAATAATTTCTATGCCCAGATATGTTCACTGAACATTTTTATTACCTGATTTTCTTCCCTCTGCTTCCAGAATAGCACACCTTCCTCGCTTTCCTTCTACCTCACTGGTTGCTCCTTCACGCTTCCCTTGGCTTCTTTCTTTTCATTCCCTTGACCTCTATACTTTACCGTACTCCAGGGCTTGGAGCTTTCCTCGTTACTGTTTATCCCCACCCCCTTGGTGACCTCATCTGGTCATTCATCTTTATATCTGTGACTCCAAAATCTGTGTTTGGAGTCTGTACCTCTCCTCTGAGCTCCAGGCTCATAGTCTGCTTCCTCCTTGATGTAGATCTGCGCTAGACAGAGCATACGGAGCAGAGCGGGAACTGGACTCCTGACCTCCCACCCACCCCGCCCCGCTCCTGCTGCAGCACTTCCCACTCAGTGAACGGCCGCCCATTCTTCCCGTTCCTGAGATGAAAATCACTGGAGTTATCACTGTACCGTGCTACTTGCAAAACTTGTTAGCTTTAACCTCAACATGTATCCAGAAACTAGCCGTTTCTCATTGTCTGTATTATTACTTCCCTTATCTGAACCTCTTCTCCCTGATTGTTGTTAACAGTCTCCTGACTAGTTTGACTGCTTCCTCCCTTGTTGCCCTTTAGTCTGTTCTCAACACAGAAGCTAAAATGACTGTACGTTAGGTAATTTCTCTGCTCAAAACCCTGCAAGGGCTTATCATTTCATGCAGAATAAAAATAAGTCCTTGCCATAGCAAAAAAGGCCCTGAACCATCTGATTCCTTGTTTGTTATTTTTCTAATTAAAGCCAGGCATGCTAATGCCTCAAGGCTTGTCATTTCTTCTCCTTGGAATCCTCCCACCCTCACCTTGCCCAGTTTTCCACATGGCTAGCTCTCTCCTCCTTTAAAGAGATATTTAAAATTCCTCAAGGGAGTTCCCTGGCGTCCAGTGGTTAGAACTCGGCGCTTTCACTGCTGGGGCCTGGGTTTGATCCGTGGTCGGGGAACTAAGATCCCATGGCTTTGCAAAAAATATAATAATAAAATAAAATAAAATACAATTTCCTCAAACATCTCTTTCTCAATGAGGTCTTCCTTGAGCAACTTATTTACAGTTTTACCCCCAACTCATTTTTCTTCTTCTCTGCATTTATCAGTATCTGACATATTTATATTTATTTATGTTCTGCCTACATCCTTATACTGTAAATTTCATGAGAGCGGGAGTTTACTCTTTCCTTCGCTACCATATTCCTGGTTTCTAAAATATTATCCAGCATGTGATAAGTACTCAGTAAATATTTGTCAGATGAATGATTGAATTTGATTTGTTTTGTTTATATAGCTTAAAATGATAGGTATGAATGGCAGAACTTTGGTATTTTAAATAATTCCTTCTTTTCATGTGATTTAATTTCAGGAAACATTAAAGCTCTTATAATCCTTACATACTGCCAAGTATATATTAAAATCACTACTGGTAGGCACTCCTTAAATATTTGTTTGTTTTTGTGCTTGTACTTCTTGTAGTAGCCTTTGTTTTCCAGAAGCAATTGCCTCTGAAAGTTAATAAGAAAAGTAGTGACAGCTTCAGCTTTGCTGTCTAAAATTCTTTATATCAGAATTTCGTTGATAGTTATTAACTAAATGAGAAAACAGGCAGTACCTCAAGTGAGCTTTAAAAAGCTAGTATTACATTTTTCAGTGAAAGTAATAGAAACTATTCAGCAATGACTGTACTTAATCTTTTTTCCTTTTCCTCTTTAAATGATTAAAATTAAAAATCCCTTGGAAGCACTAAGAATGGCAACAAGGATGATTATTACATTTAGACCTCAACCTTGGCTACCATCACAAATTTTATTATGCTGTGTCACATAACACTTAAGAGAAATAATCTTAGTTTGAAGCCATTCCATCTACCATTTGCCACAAGGTGTGGTAATGGTGTTTTCATAAAATGACGCTTTCTTTACTGATTCAGCATTGAACTAAAGCCTTGACTATGTGCCTGAGACAGGCCAGACTATTTAGAGAAGTTATTAATTTGGTCAAAGTTCTCAAAGGTCACATATCAGATTTCAAAGGTATAAGATATATAGCCCCTGATTATCATGGCCAGATTTACTAAATACATTTTTATTATTATTATTATATCCTCTCTTTCTAAAGATGTCATCAGATATGGAAGTTAACGTGCTCTTCATCCTTACACAGGGCTGCAGTTCCATAATTTCTCCACCATTTTACGTTAAATCTTTGGCTGCCCCGTAGGGAAGGGGCCTTTTCATTGTCCTGTTGTTCTTCTTTCTGCCATTTCTGCTGCAATTAATTTCATGGCTGACTCTCTGTGCTGCCTTCTTCCACCTATTCCAATCATTGCCTTTTATACCTGATCCTTTTTTTAGATGAATGGGTATATTCATAGCTCAGATGATTTTATCTATAAATCTGTGAGTCCCTTTGGATTCCACCTGTCACTTTGGGCAGCATAATTTACTTTGGTTTTCATAAGAAATTTAATAAAAACATATGACTCTATGGGACACCACTGCTCTTCTTCCTTGTGGTCCAAAGGTGACGTAAACCGTTTGAAAAAAAAATCAAGTGGAAAGAATGTCTGTCAATATGAGAAAAATCAGCAACCATGTTACTAAGGAACATGACTCAAATCTAATTTATGACTAGATTTTTTTCCCATTTTTCCATCCAAAGAAAGATCAGATTCACACTTTAACTATAGCCATATTTTTCTTGGAATGCCAGCTATTTCTGTTTATAACTTTCTCTCTACTTTTTTTTTCAAGTGAATGAAAAAGATAGGTCATGTAAGTATTAAAAATCTATAGGTATGCATTGTGTGTGTGTGTGTGTGTGTATGAATATAAATACATTTATATTCCCTAAAAGATTTAAGGTGGATATATACTTCAGTATTTTAATGTTAGTTTTGCATCTTTGCCCGCATTCCAGCCCAGCCTTGGAGGAGCCAATTTGACTTGGAGGAACAAGTGAAATGTATCATCTCTTTCTGAACATAGTTTACAACTCTTTTCTTTCAGATGCTTTTCCTTCCTCATCCTAGTGTATTCTAATCATTAATTCTAATTGTATTAATTCCAGCCTTCCTTTAATATGGGTGTAAATTTTTTTACACTGATTTTATTCTGTTTGTATGAGTCTTGTGTATATATTACTTTACTGTGCCCTATTTTCCTTACTTGAATGTGAGTCTTGTCAGAAAAAGAGCTTTATTATCAAGAGATTACTTTATTTCTCACTGTCCCACGTTATACCGTACTACATAGTGAGAAAAAAATAACTCCCGTTGGAAGCATTACTTAAACGTTGAAGCTAACCGTCATGATGAAACTACTGTGGCACATATCCGAAGGAAAGGTGATTTCCTAACATAAACTAGAGAATCATACGATTTTCCAAATAAAGTGGCTCTGCCTGTAGTAAACTAAAGGTTTGAATTTTAATTACAGAGAGACATTTATGTTTTAGATTTTAAATTTTCTCTAAAGAAGAAAAGTATTTTAATAAATTCCTATTGTATCCATTATTATCTCTCTTTTTCTCTTTGAATCAGCAAACATTGAGATCTATATAGAGGAATCCCTTAATATTTTACTCTGAGTTTATTAAAGCTAAATTATTGTATTTATTAAAGATAATCATTCTGGTTTGACAATTTGTATACCATGCTTCCTCTTTTTCTTCTTTGCCTATTCTCCTGACTCACATTTAGCTAAGTGAAGCACAATTTAAATTTCTTAAAAGCTTGTGTTTCTTGTTGTTTTCCGTCTATATTACCATATGTAATAAATTAGGAAAAATGAATGAGTATATCTGCTCATTAGCAACATTAAAAAAGGAGACTCACTGTAGATTTCCTTAGTTGTACTCATAGATTAATCTAAAAACAAAAGCAAAAAACCACTACCGGTAGCGATGCCTTTTGGGTCAAAATAAGGTCCTTTGTTATGACCTTCTTTCCTGCCCTCCTTAGTTTATATGTATTTATAAACAAAGATAAAGCAGGTATGCACATATGAAAGCAGTTTCGTTTTTATTTTTAGAAACTATCTGTATGGCTGGGTTTGATGGGGAAATAGTGTAACCGTATTTGAACGAGAGAGATATAATTTTATTATTGGAAATTAAAGATGCTGAAAGGAAAAGGGGAATTAAGGAAGCAAAGTCAGAAAGTTGGTTGGGGTAAGGTCAGAAATTAAAGGGACTTTTTTGTTCTCTAGGAAACGTGGAATCTAATTTGCAGTTAGTGTCGTATCTGGACCTAATGTTATTGCTGATGGTCAGAACATTTCAGTTAGTAGAAGCCAGAGCCCCTGTGATGGCCCATCCTGACCTCCCTGGCTTTCTCTGCCAACTCTCTGCCCTGCTTTCCCTGTCACTGGACTCTCAGGGTATATTCCCAATTTGCTCTTGCTCTTCCCTTTCTCTGAAATATGCTCCCTCCTCTACCCTGAAATCTACTTGGTTAACTTGGTTTTTCGGTATTTGTTGAAATCTTACCTTCTTCTGAGGCTTATCCTGATTCTCCCAGATGATACTGAAACAGCCCCACCTTCTCACCACCCCTGGCTCTCCTGATACACTTGCTTTGCTCGACTTTTTCTTATGATACAACTTTATATTATTTACATAGATGATATCATTGTATATGATTCATTTATTACATTTTTTGCTTATTGTGTGTCTCACTCATTAGAATGTACGTTCCCCAAGGACAGGGATCTAGTTTGTTCCTTTTATGAGCAAGTTCCTATATCAATGCCTGACACAGAACAGATACACAATAAATACTTGTTGAACTGAATTGAACTACACTCAAAGGGAGGCCACACAAGAGAATATGAGTGAATTGGTACAAATCTTTTCTGTTACTGGAAAATTAAATTTTAAACATGCCTTACTTTTGATCAGTTACTCGCATCATTTTCACGTGGCAGGAGAGCCATAAAGATGTTGTGAGTGATGAATACCTGATTTTCTCAGGCCTCATGAATAGACTGTTTCTTGAGGGACTAAAAATAAGTGCTGAAGTTGGTATGTTACATAAAATAATAACTACATTTAATGTAAGCTGGTAGTAGATACTTTTTGAGCTGATACATTTCAAAGTTCTATTATATAAAGCTGTAACAAAATTTGTGTAAAATTTGCCCTAATCAAGACATAAGAACAAAATAATCATTCATATTGCCAAGATGATTACATTCTGGCTAACTCAGTTTTCCATCACTTGACTGTTACTTTTATTTCACAAATTATAAAGCAAGCCAGAATTACCATAGCATGCCACAATTTTGATTTAACCATGATGTAGTGATTAATTCTTCAGACTGTTTTTCTTTGTGGTATCCACAGATGGTGACTCATTTATTTTTCACATCTTCAGTCAAAATAATACCACATCCTGCAGTATACGTGAAGACTGCCACATTTGTGAATAGGAAACAAAATAAGCAGCTGTTAAATTTATCATTAGCCAATATGGTGAGATAGGGACTGTAGAAATTCAAATGGAAAAAAGACTTAATCATTCTGAGCACAGGTTGGAGTGGGGTCGCCTGGGGTAGGTTCACAGGCCATTTCTTCAGAGTCCTCACAGGATGACATTTCTTATTTCAGTGAGTTCACAATAGTTTGGATCTGACTCTCAGCTCAGGAAGTTTAGAAGCCCGACTATAAAGCCCACATCTCAGGAACATGTGATATGTAAAACCTTGGCTTTGAAAAGTGCGTGGGCAGACGCACTTTAGTGTATAGATTTCTGTCTTAAGTGAGAGGGTAGATTATAATTAAACATTCTCTGAAGGGTTCCAACTTTAGGATTTTATTAAAGTACTAAAGAAGCTGTATATTGGTTCACAATTCAGGGCTGATCTGTAGCCTAAAACTTAGTGAGTCAGTTGAAAATGTTGATCACATCATATAATTATACTTGACTCAGAGGAATAAACTCATTCAATGTTTTAAACTACTTTGTTTTGCATAAACTTTAGCTTTTCCTTGCTGCCCAAAGATTATTTTAGCAGGAGCTCAAGAGACAGTTGGCAAAGGGATTCATTCAAGGGAAAAAAATTTCACAAAAGGTTTTTTATTTGCATTGCATTATTTTCTCTATGCTGCCTGTTAAATCGTATAGTCAGCTTCAAAGCAAGTTCATGATAAGAATTACTTTCACAATAAAAAATGGTACAGAGAACTAAAACCTGTTGAATTAACTGTGCGAAGATGAAAAATGAGACTTGGGCTTACATAAGCCATTTATGCTAATCAACTAGACCAATTCTTTTTTTTTTTTTTTTAACATCTTTATTAGAGTATAATTGCTTTACAATGGTGTGTTAGTTTCTGCTTTATAACAAAGTGAATCAGTTATACATATACATATATTCCCATATCTCTTCCCTCTTGCATCTCCCTCCCTCCCACCCTCCCCATCCCACCCCTCTAGGGGGTCACAAAGCACCAAGCTGATCTCCCTGTGCTATGTGGCTGCTTCCCACTAGCTACCTATTTTACGTTTGGTAGTGTATATATGTCCATGCCACTCTCTCACTTTGTGCCAGCTTACCCTTCCCCCTCCCCATATCCTCACGTCCATTCTCTAGTAGGTCTGTGTCTGTATTCCCGTCTTACCACTAGGTTCTTCATGACCTTTTTTTTTTTCCCTTAGATTCCATACATACATGTTAGCATACTGTATTTGTTTTTCTCTTTCTGACTTACTTTACTCTGTATGACAGACTCTAACTCCATCCACCTCACTACAAATAACTCAATTTCGTTTCTTCTTATGGCTGAGTAATATTCCACTGTATATATGTGCCACATCTTTATCCATTCATCCGATGATGGACACTTAGGTTGCTTTCATGTCCTGGCTATTGTAAATAGAGCTGCAATGAACATTTTGATACATGACTCTTTTTGAATTATGGTTTTCTCAGGGTATATGCCCAGTAGTGGGATTGCTGGGTCGTATGGTAGTTCTATTTTTAGTTTTTTAAGGAACCTCCATATTGTTCTCCATAGTGGCTGTATCAATTTACATTCCCACCAACAGTGCAAGAGGGTTCCCTTTTCTCCCCACCCTCTCCAGCATTTATTGTTTCTAGATTTTTTGATGATGGCCATTCTGACTGGTGTGAGATGATATCTCATTGTAGTTTTGATTTGCATTTCTCTAATGATTAATGATGTTGAGCATTTTTTCATGTGTTTGTTGGCCATCTGTATATCTTCTTTGGAGAAATGTCTCTTTAGGTCTTCTGCCCATTTTTGGATTGGGTTGTTTGTTTTTTTGTTATTGAGCTGCATGAGCTGCTTGTAAATTTTGGAGATTAAACCTTTGTCAGTTGCTTCATTTGCAAATATTTTCTCCCATTCTGAGGGTTGTCTTTTGGTCTTGTTTATGGTTTCCTTTGCTGTGCAAAAGCTTCTAAGTTTCATTAGGTCCCATTTGTTTATTTTTGTTTTTATTTCCATTTCTCTAGGAGCTGGGTCAAAAAGGATCTTGCTGTGATGTATGTCATAGAGTGTTCTGCCTGTTTTCCTCTAAGAATTTGGTAGTGTCTGGCCTTTTATTTAGGTCTTTAATCCATTTTGAGTTTATTTTTGTGTATGGTGTTAGGGAGTGTTCTCATTTCATACTTTTACATGTACCTGTCCAGTTTTCCCAGCACCACTTATTGAAGAGGCTGTCTTTTCTCCACTGTATATGCTTGCCTCCTTTATCAAAGATAAGGTGGCCATATGTGCGTGGGTTTATCTCTGGGCTTTCTATCCTGTTCCACTGATCTATATTTCTGTTTTTGTGCCAGTACCATACTGTCTTGATTACTGTAGCTTTGTAGTATAGTCTGAATAGACCAGTTCTTGACTTTCTCTCTCTCTCTCTGTTTTTAAAACATCTATATCAGCACCATCTGATTATACCCCGAAGAAGAGACAAATAATTCCTTCCTGAGTAATTCGTTATATCCCATCTGATTATATCCCAAAGCAGAGACAAATAATTTCCTCTTCTTGAGTATCTTCTTTGACCCCCCAGTGTTTTCCTGTGCATTTAACTCAAGGACAGGTCCATTACTAAATCTGTCCGACATTTCCTCTCTTATGTCCTTGATCCATGCCCTGACTCCATTTGCATCACCATAACCCACCTTCCCTAGACCTTGACCACTTTCTATCTTTATCACGTACAGAACCCTCTGGTAACTTTGGTGTCATAGTAATAAGTCTTCGTGCACTTATCTTTACCCCTTTATTAACTCTTTTCACCCTCCACATATAAATTTCTTTCTGATGTGGTCCTCGCACTTGGTCTTTCTCTCTTGCCACCTGCCACCCTCCGTGTATCCTTTGTACAATTCACGAAGAGCTAGTTTTAGTTGCCTGTACATGTACCTGTCTGTCACACCTCTGTCTTTGTACATAATGCTCCTTCTTGCCTCAGTGCTTTTGATTATTTAATTCTTGCTTGTCTTTTATAAACCAGCTTAAATTTGTAGACTATCCCAGTCTAGATAATAGAGGCTTCCTAGATGGTTCCTTAGCATGGATATATCCTAATGACATGTATCACACTGAGTTGTAATTACGTTTATTTATCTGAGTTAGCATTGTCTTGGAAATACTGGAGGTCTAGGACTGGATCTTTTTTTCTTTTCCTTTATAATACCTGTCATAATACGTAAGAGGTGCTCAAAAAATGGTTATTGAATGAGGGCTGAGGTGAAATCTTATACCTCAGAGATGTTGTATCTGAAGATTGTATATAACTTTAAGGAAAAGTATATTGGATGATTACCTGAAATTTGTTCTGAATTCCGTAAAGAAATAGTGTTTCCACTCCCTATGGCTTTATAGTGTAAAACTAACAACTCTCTATAGATGAGCAAAACATCCATAGAGTGATTTATATTTGTTCAATGTTTCTGGACAGACTTCAGTATTTTATATGCATTTCAAGGGTAAAAGGATTTTTACGCATAGGAGGTAAAAGTTTAGCCTTATTTATGTCCCATACTTCTTATGATTTAACCTGCAAGCATTTATGTTGTTTTCTGGTTACAAATGACTAAGGATATAAACAACTAATAATTCTAACCATTTTTAGTTTTACTAACTAAACTCTAGATTACTCTACATTTGGATTACTCCAGATCTAGAGTCTCTGCCCAGTAGAATTTACAACTGTTGAAAATCGTGTGTGCACAGGGAGTATATAAAGAGATGCTACAAGTTAATGCAAGAGAATAATTTAAACATTTAGTTCATTCTAATGGTATTTGTGATAAAAGTGACCCTGGAGAATTTGTATGGTAGAGATGGACTTTGATTTTTGTTTGTTTGTTTGTTTTTTGTTCTTTTTTAAATTGCTTTGAAAGGTTTCACACTCCAGATTTTCTACTACAGTTCTTTATTTTTTATTTTTTTGGGCACGCTGTGCAGGATCTTAGTTCCCCGACCAGGGACTGAACCTGGGCCCTGGAAGTGAAAGCGCGAAGTCCTAACCACTGGACCACCAGGGAATTCCCTAGAGATGGTCTTTGGAAATACCTAGAACGAGGGCAAGTGCAGTGAAACAAGTGACCCAGCAGCAGGCCCAGTATGATAACCCCTTCCTCTCTCTTATCTCAGCCCCCGCTCCAGCCCACATATATACATGGTTGATTTTCCAGGCAAAATTCATTTCTGTTCAGTTTATTTTAGAAAACATTTCTTGTCCAGGTTAAAATGCTAGGCACTAAATCTTCACTTTCAGCAAAACATGCCTAAATAAAATGTTGCCCATAAGAAGTTGTTAGTGTTTGAGTCTCTTCATATGAACTATCTAAAGTAGTCAAAATCATAGGAACAGAAAGTGGAAAGGTGGATGCCAAGGGCTGGGGAAAGAGGGGAGGAGGAATTAGTGTCTAAAGCTTATAGTGTTTGAGTTTTGCAAGATTAAAAAGTTTCTAGAGATCTGTTGCATAGCACTGTAAATATACTTAACTTATTGAACTGTTCACTTAAAAATGGTTAAGATAGGAAATTTAATGTTAGGTGTTTTTTACCACAATAAAAAAGAGAAATTGTTAGTAAAGTTTTTATAGATGAAAAATGTAAGTGAAAAAGCTTTTTAAAGATTAGTAAAATATCATTTAGTGCTAGAGACTAAAATATTTTATTACTTTTATGGTAAATGAAATTTACAGTCCACGTAAAGTGCTTGGAATAGTAAAAGCTCAATAATGTCGTAATTGAATACAGTAACTTTCACTTTTCAATTCAATTTGATGCAATTTGATGTTAATTCATTTTAAACTGCTTTTAATGACAGGATACTGGCATTCTAACTCAAAATGATCTGATATATTTCTGATAAAGGGCTATTTATATAGACAGAACACCTTGAGGCTAAAAGGAAACTTTTAATATAAATACACATTTTTTGGGATAGTTTATGCTTTTTAAATTTCCCCGGAATAGCTACTCTGCTCCTCTGTTTATCACTTGTTTGTATTTTTCTCCTAAATGTTATAAAATACAAAAGAATTTGCTTTTAATATACCTTTTACATACTACTGAACACTCAAAAATATTAGGTATTAAAAGGCATATTTTGAAATTAACACAACATTATAAATCAACTATACTCCAATAAAAATTTTTTTTAAAAGGCATATTTTCTTCTAACTTAGAAATGATCAGAAGGTAACTTGCTTTGAATGTATCGTTTGTTTTCTTGATATTTAAAACTAAATATAAGAATGAATAGTTTTAAAATTTTTTTATTTATTTAATTTTATTTTTGGCTGCGTCGGATATTAGTTGCAGCACGCAGGATCCTCTTTGACATGCGGGATCTTGCGTTGAGGCGCGTGGGCTTCTCTCTAGCTGTGGTGCACGGGCTCTAGACGGCATGAGCTCTGTAGTTTGTGGCACATGGACTCTCTAGTTGAGGCGCATGGGCTTAGTTGCCCCATGGCATGTGGGATCTTAGTTTCCCAACCAGGGATCGAACCTGTGTCCCCTGCATTGGAAGGTGGATTCTTAACCACTGGACCACCAGGGAAGTCCCAAGAATGAATACTTGATATGCATTCAAATATTATAATGGACTAGAATCTTCAAAAGTTAAAGAATGACTTTTACTGGTGCCATTGAGAGAGAACAAAGATTAAAAATTAAGGAATCATAATTTCATCTTATTTTGGTTATGACACATCAAGAAAACCACCAGATGCCTTCCATCATTCTTACTAAAAATAATAACAACTACAACAACAGCTAATATATTTTTAGGGTATATACCAGCCTCTGTTCTCAGTGCTTTAACATTTTTTTTTTTTTTTTTTTTTGGGGCTGCATGCTGGATCTTAGTACCCTGACCAGGGATTGAACCTGTTCCCCCTGCAGTGGAAGCACAGAGTCCTAACCACTGGACCGCCAGGGAATTCCCACTACTTTTACATTCTTTTAATCCTCAGAACAGCCCTATATCATTCTTACAATCATTTATCCCCATTTTTCCGATAAGAAAACAGAGGCACGGAGAGATTGAGTAAATTTCTATAGCTACCCAATTGGAAAGTGACAGGGCTGAGGTTCAAATCCAGACAGTCTGGCTCCAGAGCCCATGCTCTTAATCAGTGTGCTCCATTCCTCTCTGATTTAAAGGAATGTTATCCAAATATGTCAAGTGCAAATAACATGGCATCTGTAGTCCATTCTGAGTTCAGACATCTTATAAATGCAGCTTTTGGTATAATGGTGAAAATAGAAATCACAATAACTCTAAGGTCTAGGCTGAATTTTAAACACGTGGCCACGAAGATAAGCAGGGCCCTAACAACTGTGGGAAAGCAGTTACGGAAAACTAGGTGATTTTGTTTGAAAACTATGCATTTTCCTCTTTCCCCAAACATTATGACTTCCTTAAACATACAGAATAGTTTAATGATATTTTGTGACATTTGAATTATAAACAAATAGGAAATGTGTGTGAATGCAATAGAATTCCATGGGAATTCCAAATCTTGCTATTTCTTATACACTTCAGATATATTCCCACCTTGGATTCTTCGCTTTTGCTGTTCTCTTGAACCTCCAGGCCTTTCTCTCGCCCTTTCTCTCTCCTCCAAGTCTTTACTCACTTGTCACCTTCTCAGTGAAGTTTGCCCTGCATCATTCTGTTTTAAATTGCACCCCCCCACCCCTCCCACCCCACACTGGCTGGCTTTCTCTCCTTTCTCTGCTTTATTTTATTGTAGAGCTGCTTGTCACCTTATAACATGTTATTTAATTTACTTATTTATTATCTGTCTCCTGTAAATACAGTGTAAACTCTATGAGAGCAAGGATTTTTGTCTAATTTGGTTTACTGCTGTATCCCCAGAGCCTGACTCCTAGGAAACACTCAGTAAATGTTTGTTGAATGCATTCAATTTATCTGTGGTTTCTAAATAGTTCACATTAGGATTTAGCTGGTAGTTAACAAGAATGAAAGCTTTCATCTTTTTGTTGCAGGTGAAAGAACAAAATGGCATAAACCCATCCACGTGATTTTGACTGGTCCCTAACACATAAGAAGTTTTCAATAACTGTTAAATACATGTTATACTTCAGTGGTTTAGCTTGTTGTATTAGTCAGTTTTATAATATATTATACTCCCATTCCCAGTTTTTCATTCTTAACATTCTAATGTTAAGAAAAGACAAAACAAGCAACTGTATCCCACAGTTATACATATTAAATTAAATAGATTTATTCTGAAATTATATTCTGCTTTATAAGATTTCATCCAGGTAAAAGCACTGTAAGTCATCACATTTCTTTTGCCTTTTGGTCCTAAAATTAATCTTAATTTCGGTTGACATATATATGTCACCGTGATAAAAATTCATGCATTATTTTTGTAAAAACTGAAAAAGAATAGCAGTCATATTTTATTTTTCTTTAGAATCACTTCATACCCCTACCATGCATTGGTTGTCATTAAATGTTGATGTACAACTATGTATTATTATTCAACGAGCAAGAAAATCATTGAGTGTTTGGAATTTTAAATGTTGGAATGCCAGCCTGGAGAGGTAAGGAATTTTCCCAGGCATCTTTGGAATAGAAAGATAGCCATTTAAATTTGATTGGTTTTAGCAAAACAATGCTGTATGTAGGAAGCATGCCATAGCCAAATAGGACTTAATATGAACTTCAGTGTGGGTTCAAAGTCAAACCAGTATTTTTATAGTTGTCTAAGTTAAACTTTTTCTCTAGGTAAGCTATATTGATACATTGAAAAGCAAATAAATGATAGTGAGGCTAAAGGAAGAAAACAAAATCAAACATTGTTGACTAGTATACAGTGAGAGAAATTAGCTCAGTCTTCTACAGCTATCCCCCATCATACCAAAAGATTTCTGTGAACATAGTCAAAGAAAATATTTAGGGTACCTTGAATTATCTATTTATTCAGCAAACACATCGAGTGCTTATATGTGCCAAGCATTTCTTTTGCTAAATGCTCTTAAGGAAATCAGTGTGGCTGGAGAGAGAGATAAGTAAACAGACATTTTCAATAAGCCCTGTAGTAGAAATGACTTGAGTACCGTAAGAGAATATAGGACACAGTGTACCTAATAAGTAATGTGGGAGACAGGAGTTGTCAGAGAAGACCTGTCCCACTTGTCTCTTCTGGCTTTTGTAGAAAGAATAGTTTAGTATTCACTGTTCTTTTTCTCAAGTGCCAAACCGTGTGAAATTAAAATTAGGGGCAGATTTGCTCACTTTGTTCCTTTTGATTCACCATCATCCCTTGATATTTTGAAAAAGTTATATTAAATTTCCATGAAATTGGCTTTAATCATGGGGTAAGGCTGCCTAAATCTGTGTATGTATCTAGAAAGCTTTCAAAGTGTTTTTTCAAGTGAGTGTTTTGTGTTTAAAGACTTAGACACCCGGCCTCAACACCTTTCAATATGCCAGATGTAAGATCTTTTCCAGGCGTACTCTTAAATACTTCTGCAAAGTTAGATTTCAGAAATGCAAACCAATACAGGAGACTTCATTTTATTTGTGAGATGGTTGTTAAAGCAAGTTGACAAATAATATTTAAGAAATATTGCTCCTCAGCAGGTATCAAATGTTCTTCCTTTTAACATCAGTTCATTTATTCATTCAATAAATAATGGGTATTTGCTATATGCCACGTGTTATTCTAGGTACTGGAGATATATTTTTATTACTAGTATTATCAGACTCTCCTGCTCAGAGGTGTTGTATCAACTATTACACACTTATATGTTCCTGGTGAGGCAAGGGTTATAAAAATTCTGTCACACTTCCAGGTCTTTATCCAATGTGGTTGCTGGATCAGTTCTTTCATTATTGTGGGCAGCTTTTTCTGTTTGTTGAACTTATTCACCGTCTTGCCAAAACATGAGCATCAAAAAGATAGAGCAACTGGAGGAGCCAAAACTTGAAATACATAGAGCTCCAAAAAACACATCTAATATACTACAAGTAAAGGAAGGCCAAGGAGTTAATTAGTATACAAAGAAACAAGTACTGACATACATTCATTTTCTCTCTTCTATTAGTGTATCAATTATACTTCTTTTAAAAAAATTTAGTGGTTGCCCCAGGATTTGTAATACACATTTGAAACTAATACAAGTCCACTTTCAAGTAACTGTATCACGTCATGGGTAGTGTAGGTAGCTTATAACAGAGTATTCCCAGTTCTACCCCCATCCCTTATAACATCACTGTCATTTATTTCACTTGTCCATAATCTCTAGTCACCAAATACGTTGTTACCATTATTATTTTGAACAAACTGTTATCTATTAGTTCAATTAAGATAATGAAAAGAGATTTTATTTTATCTTCACTTATTTCTTCTCTGGAGCTCTTTCTTTATGTAGAGCTGAGTTCTTGACCTATATCATTTTCTTTCTTTCTGAAGAACTTCTTTTTACATTTCTTGGAAGGCAAGTCTACTGGAGATAAAGTCCTTCAATTTTTGTCTGAGAAAGTCTTTATTTCTCCTTCTCTTCTGAAGGATAATTTTGAGGGTTACAGATTGCTAGGTTGGTGGGCTTTTTTCTTTCAACACTTTAAATATTTCACTCCACTTTATTCTTGCTTGCATTGTTTCTGGAGAGAAATCTGATGCAATCCTTAACTTTCTTTGTCTATAGGTAAGGTATTTTTCCTCCTCTGGCTTCTTTCAAAGTTTTCTCTTTGATTTTTGTAGCTTCAATATGGTGTACTTAAGTATAGATTTTTTTGGGGGTATTTATCCTGCCTGGTGTTCTCTGAATTTCCTGGATCTGTGGTTTGGTGTCTGTCATTAATTTTGTAAAATTTTTAGCCATTATTACTTCAAATATTTCCTCTCTTCCATTCTTTCTTCTCCTTCTGGTATATCCATTACATACATGTTATACCTTTTCTAATTGTCCCACACTTCTTTTTTTATTTTTATTGTATTCCACCAGTTTGCTATCTTTGGTGTAAAAGTGTCCCTCTTTTCTTTTCTTTTTTTTTTTTAATTCAAACAGAACGTCACAAAAATTATAATCATCCTCATCAGTTCACTCAGTCCCATGTAATTAATTTTTTTTCATCTTGATCTTTTGTTAGCACTTTTATGAATTCATCAGTTTTCCATTAGAGTTCTGAAAATGCTTATTCATTCAGTTCAGCAGTATAGTCAGTTACCAGAAACCTGTACTTGTCAGAGTCTTATCCATGAATTCCTTGAAGATGAAACCCTTTTGTAGGAACATTTTTGCAGAAACATCAGAGTACACCCAGAACTATCTGTAAATGACAAAAGACTTAAAAATGACCACGGTTAAAGATTTGATGAAACTTCATAATAATGCAATTGACAAGGAAATTTAGTGATTTCTGAGATATACATTTCAAAATTATAACTAGAATTATGACTTATAACATTATACCAGAACATATAAGATTTTTAGGAATTTCATGTAATGTCTGAAACATTTATATTAACATATTTCCATACAAATAACCCAAAGAAAGTTTAGTGTTAGTTTTTTATTTTTTATTTTTTGAATCTCATTTTATTTAATTTTTTATACAGCAGGTTCTTATTAGTCATCAATTTTATACACATCAGTGTATACATGTCAATCCCAGTCGCCCAATTCATCACACCACCATCCCCACCCCCCTGTGACTTTCCCCCCTTGGTGTCCATACGTTTGTTCTCTACATCTGTTTCTCAACCTCTGTCCTGCAAACCGCTTCATCTGTACCATTTTTCTAGGTTCCACATACATGCGTTAATATACGATATTTGTTTTCCTCTTTCTGACTTACTTCACTCTGTATGACAGTCTCTAGATCCATCCACGTCTCAACAAATGACCCAATTTCTTTCCTTTTTATGGCTGAGTAATATGCCATTGTATATATGTACCACATCTTCTTTATCCATTCGTCTGTCGATGGGCATTTAGGTTGCTTCCGTGACCTGGCTATTGTAAATAGTGCTGCAATGAACATTGGGGTGCATGTGTCTTTTTGAATTATGGTTCTCTCTGGGTATATGCCCAGTAGTGGGATTGCTGGATCATATGATAATTCTATTTTTAGTTTTTTAAGCAACCTCCATATTGTTCTCCATGGTGGCTGTATCAATTTACATTCCCACCAACAGTGCAAGAGGGTTCCCGTTTCTCCACACCCTCTCCAGCATTTGTTGTTTGTAGATTTTCTGATGATGCCCATTCTAACTTGTGTGAGGTGGTACCTCATTGTAGTTTTGATTTGCATTTCTCTAATAATTAGTGATGTTGAGCATCTTTTCATGTGCTTCTTGGCCATCTGTATGTCTTCTTTGGAGAAATGTCTATTTAGGTCTTCTGCCCATTTTTGGATTGGGTTGTTGGTTTCTTTAATATTGAGCTGCATGAGCTATTTTTATATTTTGGAGATTAATCCTTTGTCCTTTGATTTGTTTGCAAATATTTTCTCCCATTCTGAGGGTTGTCTTTTGGTCTTGTTTATGGTTTCCTTTGCTGTGCAAAAGCTTTGAAGTTTCATTAGGTCCCATTTGTTTATTTTTGTTTTTATTTCCATTACTCTAGGAGGTGGATCAAAAAACATCTTGCTGTGATTTATGTCAAAGAGTGTTCTTCCTATGTTTTCCTCTATGAGTGTTATAGCGTCCGGTCTTACATTTAGGTCTCTAATCCATATTGAGTTTATTTTTGTGTATGGTGTTAGGGAGTGTTCTAATTTCATTCTTTTACATGTAGCTGTCCACTTTCCCCAGCACCACTTATTGAAGAGACTGTCTTTTCTCCCTTGTATATCCTTGCCTCCTTTGTCATAGATTAGTTGACCATAGGTGCATAGGTTTATCTCTGGGCTTTCTATCTTGTTCCATTGATCTATGTTTCTGTTTTTGTGCCAGTACCATATTGTCTTGATGACTGTAGCTTTATAGTATAGTCTGAAGTCAGGGAGTCTGATTCCTCCTGCTCCGTTTATTTCCCTCAAGACTGCTTTGACTATTTGGGGTCTTTTGTGTCTCCATACAAATTTTAAGATTTTTTGTTCTAGTTCCATAAAAAATGCCATTGGTAATTTGATAGGGGTTGCATTGAATTTGTAGATTGCTTTGGGTAGTGTATTCATTTTCACAATATTGGTTCTTCCAATCCAAGAACATGGTATATCTCTCCATCTGTTGGTATCATCTTTAATTTCTTTCATCAGTGTCTTATAGTTTTCTGCATACAGATCTTTTGTCTCCTTAGGTAGGTTTATTCCTAGGTATTTTATTCTTTTTGTTGCAGTGGTAAATGGCAGTGTTTCCTTAATTTCTCTTTCAAATTTTTCATCATTAGTGTATAGGAATGCAAGAGATTTCTGTGCATTAATTTTGTATCCTGCAACTTTACCAAATTCATTGTTTAGCTCTAGTAGTTTTCTGGTGGCATTTTTAGGATTCTCTATGTACAGTGTCATGTCATCTGCAAACAGTGATAGTTTTACTTCTTCTTTTCCAATTTGTATTCCTTTTATTTCTTTTTCTTCTCTGATTGCCATGGCTAGGACTTCCAAAACTTTGTTGAATAATAGTGGTGAGAGTGGACATCCTTTTCTTGTTCCTGATCTTAGAGGAAATGATTTCAGATTTTCACCATTGAGAATGATGTTTGCTGTGGGTTTGTCGTATATGGCCTTTATTATGTTGAGATAGGTTCCCTCTATGCCCACTTTCTGGAGAGTTTTTATCATAAATGGGTGTTGAATTTTGTTAAAAGCTTTTTCTGCATCTATTAAGATGATCAGATGGTTTTTCTTCTTCAATTTGATAATATGGTGTATCACATTGATTGATTTGCATATATTGAAGAATCCTTGCATCCCTGGGATAAATCCCACTTGATCACAGTGTATGATCCTTTTAATGTGTTGTTGCATTCTGTTTGCTAGTATTGTGTTGAGGATTTTTGCATTTAAATTCATCAGTGATATTGGTCTGTATTTTTCTTTTTTTGTAGTATCTTTGTCTGGTTTTGGTATCAGGGTGATGGTGGCCTCATAGAATGAGTTTGGGAGTGTTCCTTCCTCTGCAATTGCTTGGAACAGTTTGAGAAGGATGGGTGTTAGTTCTCCTCTAAATGTTTGATAGAATTCACCTGTGAAGCCATCTGGTCCTGGACTTTTGTTTGTTGGAAGATTTTTAATCACAATTTCAATTTCATTACTTGTGATTTGTCTGTTCATATTTTCTGTTTCTTCCTGGTTCAGTCTTGGAAGGTTATACCTTTCTAAGAATTTGTCCATTTCCTCCAGGTTGTCCATTTTATTGGCACAGAGTTGCTTGTAGTAGTCTCTTAGGTTGCTTTGTATTTCTGCACTATCTGTTGTAACTTCTCCTTTTTCATTTCTAATTTTATAGATTTGAGTCCTCTCTCTCTTTTTCTTGACGAGTCTGGCTAATGGTTTATCAATTTTGTTTATCTTCTCAAGGAAGCAGCTTTTAGTTTCATTGATCTTTGCAATTGTTTTCTTTGTTTCTATTTCATTTATTTCTCCTCTGATCTTTATGATTTCTTTCCTTATGCTAACTTTGGGTTTTGTTTGTTCTTTCTCTAGTTCCTTTAGGTGTAAGGTTAGATTGTTTATTTGAGATTTTTCTTGTTTCTTGAGGTAGGCTTGTATAGCTATAAACTTTCGTCTTAGAACTGCTTTTGCTGCATCCCATAGGTTTTGTTTTTTTGTTTTTTTTTTTTAATTAATTAATTAATTAATTAATTTATTTATTTTTGGCTCTGTTGGGTCTTCGTTTCTGTGCGAGGGCTTTCTCTAGTTGCGGCAAGCGGGGGCCACGCTTCATCGCGGTGCGTGGGCCTCTCACTATCGCGGCCTCTCTTGTTGCGGAACACAGGTTCCAGACGCGCAGGCTCAGTAGTTGTGGCTCACGGGCCTAGTTGCTCCGCGGCATGTGGGATCTTCCCAGACCAGAGCTCGAACCCGTGTCCCCTGCATTGGCAGGCGGATTCTCAACCACTGCGCCACCAGGGAAGCCCTCCCATAGGTTTTGGATCATCATGTTTTCATTGTCATTTGTCTCTAGGTATTTTTTGATTTCCTCTTTTATTTCTTCACTGATCTCTTGGTTATTTAGTAACGTATTGTTTAGCCTCCATGTGTTTGTGTTTTTTACGTGTTTTTCCCTGTAATTGATTTCTAATCTCATAGCATTGTGGTCAGAAAAGATGCTTGATATGATTTCCATTTTCTGAAATTTACTGAGGCTTGATTTGTGACCCAAGATGTGATCTATCCTGGAGAATGTTCCGTGCGCACTTGAGAAGAAAGTGTCATCTGCTGTTTTTTGGTGGAATGTCCTATAAACATCAATTAAATCTATGTGGTCTATTGTGTCACTTAAAGCTTGTGTTTCCTCATTTATTTTCATTTTGGATGATCTGTCCATTGGTGGAAGTGAGGTGTTAAAGTCCCCCACTATTATTGTGTTAGTGTCGATTTCCTCTTTTATACCTGTTAGCAGTTACCTTATGTATTGAGGTGCTCCTATGTTGGGTGCTTATATATTTATAATTGTTATATCTTTTTCTTGGATTGATCCTTTGAGCATTATGTAGTGTCCTTCCTTGTGTCTTGTAACGTTCTTTATTTTAAAGTCTATTTTATCTGATATGAGTATTGCTACCCCAGCTTTCTTCTGATTTCCATTTGCATGGAATATCTTTTTCCATCCCCTCACTTTCAGTCTGTATGTGTCCCTAGGTCTGAAGTGGGTCTCTTGTAGACAGCATATATATGGGTCTTATTTTTGTATCCATTCAGCAAGCCTGTGTCTTTTGGTTGGAGCATTTAATCCATTCACGTTTAAGGTAATTATCAATATGTATGTTCCTATGACCATTTTCTTAATTGTTATGGGTTTGTTTTTGTAGGTCCTTTTCTTCTCTTGTGTTTCCCACTTAGAGAAGTTCCTTTAGCATTTGTTGTAGAGCTGGTTTGGTGGTGCTGAATTCTCTTAGCTTTTGCTTGTCTGTACAGCTTTTGATTTCTCCATCGAATCTGAATGAGATCCTTGCCAGGTAGAGTACTCTTGGTTGTAGGTTCTTCCCTTTCATCACTTTAAGTATATCATGCCACTCTCTTCTGACTTGTAGAGTTTCTGCTGAGAAATCAGCTGTTAACGTTATGGGAGTTCCCTTGTATGTTATTTGTCATTTTTCCCTTGCTGCTTTCAATAATTTTTCTTTGTGTTTAATTTTTGCCAATTTGATTACTATGTGTCTCGGCGTGTTTCTCCTTGGGTTTATCCTGCCTGGGACTCGCTGCACTTCCGGGACTTGGGTGCCTATTTCCTTTCCCATGTTAGGGAAGTTTTCGACTCTAATCTCTTCAAATATTTTCTCAGGTCCTTTCTCTCTCTCTTCTCCTTCTGGGACCCCTATAATGCGAATGTTGTTGCGTTTAATGTTGTCCCTGAGGTCTCTTAGGCTGTCTTCATTTCTTTTCATTCTTTTTTCTTTATTCTGTTCTGTGGCAGTGAATTCCACCATTCTGTCTTCCAGGTCACGTATCCGTTCTTCTGCCTCAGTTATTCTGCTATTGATTCCTTCTAGTGTATTTTTCATTTCAGTTATTGTATTGTTCATCTCTGTTTGTTTGTTCTTTAATTCTTCTTGGTCTTTGTTAAACATTTCTTGCATCTTCTCAATCTTTGCCTCCATTCTTTTTCCAAAGTCCTGGATCATCTTCACTATCATTATTCTGAATTGTTTTTCTGGAAGATTGCCAATCTCCACTTCATTTAGTTGTTTTTCTGGGGTTTTATCTTGTTCCTTCATCTGGCACATAGCCCTCTGCTTTTTCATCTTGTCTATCTTTCTGTGAATGTGGTTTTTGTTCCACAGGCTGCAGGATTGTAGTTCTTCTTGCTGTTGCTGTCTGCCCTCTGGTGGAAGAGGCTATCTAAGAGGCTTGTGTAAGTTTCCTGATGGGAAGGACTGGTGGTGGGTAGAGCTGACTGTTGCTCTGGTGGGCCGAGCTCAGTAAAACTTTAATCTGCTTGACTGCTGATGGGTGGGGCTGGGTTCCCTCCCTGTTGGTTGTTTGGCCTGAGGCAACCCAACACTGGAGCCTACCTGAGCTCTTTCGTGGGGCTAATGACAGACTCTGGCAGGGCTCACGCCAAGGAGTACTTCCCAGAACTTCTGCTGCCAGTATCCTTGTCCCCACGGTGAGACACAGCCACCCCCCACCCTCTTCAGGAGACCCTCCAACACTAGCAGGTAGGTCTGGTTCAGTCTCCCCGGGGTCACTGCTCCTTCTCCTGGGTCCCGATGCGCACACTACTTTGAGTGTGCCCTCCAAGAGTGGAGTCTCTGTTTCCCCCAGTCCTGTCGAAGTCCTGCAATCAAATCCTGCTAGCCTTCCAAGTCTGATTCTCTAGGAATTCCTCCTTCCGTTGCTGGACCCCCAGGTTGGGAAGCCTTATGTGGGGCTGAGAACCTTCACTCCAGTGGGTGGACTTCTGTGGTATAAGTGTTCTCCAGTCTGTGAGTCACCCACCCAGCAGTTATGGGTTTGATTTTACTGTGCTTGCACCCCTCCTACCATCTCATTGTGGCTTCTCCTTTGTCTTTGAATGTGGGGTATCTTTTTTGGTGAGTTCCAGTGTTTTCTTATCGATGATTGCCCAGGAGCTAGTTGTGATTCTGGTGTTCTCACAAGAGGGAGTGAGAGCACGTCCTTCTACTCCGCCATCTTTGTTCCTCCAGTGTCTGTCCCACACTTGTTGACTATTCTTTTCTTTTTCTCTGTTTGCATTTCAGTTTTGGAAGTTTCTATTGACACTTTTTCATGCTCATGAGTTCTTTCCTCCTGCATATCTAGTTTACTGATGAGCCCATCAAATGCAATCTTCATTTGAATTACTGTGATTTTGATATCAAGGTTTTCTTTAGACCCTTTCCTAGAGTTTCCATCTTTCCACTTACATTACCCATATGTCCTTGCATGTTGTCTGCTTTTTCTATTAGACCCATTAGCATTATTAACTATAGTTGTTTTAGGTTCCTGGTCTGATTATTCCAAAATCCCTACCATAGCTGAATCTCATTCTGATGCTTGCTTTGCATTTTTTACCTTTTATCATACCTTGTAAGTTTTTGTTGAAAGCTGAAAATGATGTTTGGGCTCTAGTTGGAGGGTTGCTCCTGGCCTTCTGTCCCTGGTAGGCTGGGGTTCTCTGTGTTTGCTGGGTTGTAGCTCCAGTTTGCAGGGCAGCAGGATTAGTCTAAGAAGAGTTTTTAATTTTGAGTTTGTTTAGCTTTTTTTTTGTAATGGCTGAAGTGCTGACTTTCAAGCTGTTTGCATGTCAGACTGGAAACCTTGACCCCAGATTCAGAAGCCTGGGATGCAGATGGCAGGAGGTCCAAGAAAAGGAAGCTTTCGGGCACACTAAGTTAAAATTCTAAATCTTATTTTTGTTTTCAGTTTTAGTTTGACAGTCCAGACTATGTCCTTGCCTCATCATGTCCTGTATGAATCCTTTCTCCTTGTATTACCTTAAATTCCATAGTCTTCTAACTGTTCTGCCACAAGCCCAGCTGAGCCTTTGCTAACATACTGTGAGCACTGGTTTTCAGGTGTATTTTCTGCTAATGTAGAATGACTGGTTGATGCTGATTAAAGTGTGGTAGGTAGGCCTGTTGGGAGATTTATACTCAGATTCCAAAAACCATTGAATTTCACCCAGTAATTAAAAAATTGTAGTAGTTAAGTGGTAAGCATTACACATCTTGGCTCTTAGAGTTAGTGAATATAAGAATATAAATATTCTGTTTACAAAAGACAATGTAAATGGCTGGGCTTATTGTAATTATTTAGTTCACAAAATGTATTGAAAGCTGTATTTGAGAGAATGTTTATTGCTGTATTTTCATCTAAAGGAATTCATCTCTTAAGTATTTCTTTGAGGTGGGATTCAGTTTATTTTAAAACAGATGACTCCCTGTCTTAGGACTTAATGCGCTGGAATTCATTCTAAAAATCTTTACTTTCTTAACTGTTTGTTATAGAGCTAAAGAATTGTAGCATGTAAGTTAGACATTTTTAGAATTAGTTTCTTTCCTGTGGCAGTTTGTTAATAGATATCTGCTAATAGGTAGAAGTTTTTGCAGGTAATAAATTAATAAAAATGTACTTTCCATCCTTCTTTTTAATTTAACTGTGGACATGAACACTTAGTACCATAAGAGAAATCAAAATGGCAATTTAAAAAGTCAGGTAATATGCATAAAATAACTTTAGGTTCTTCTTTTCCATATTTCAGTGTTAGCAGAGCATTGGGAAACACCGGTATTTGAGTATTATTAGCACAGTAGAGGAAAGGAGACAGATGCTGGAAAGGTAGCAGTGAGGCTAAGGATAAGCATTACAGGAAAGAGGGGTTAATAGGGCCAAACACAGCAGTGAGTCAAGCAAGGTAAGGATTAAAATTTTTCCACTGAAAATTTCCCTTTTTTTTAATTATAAAAATAGGACACTTGACATGAAGGGATTAGCAGGCATCTAACCAAATGAGTTCACTAGGGCACACATGGGAGTATAGTTAGAAAGCTTTGGCAGAATAAGACTTAACTGAAGCAGCAGAGATGGTATCATATCACTTTCGTTCCATAACACAGAACATGAAGTGGATTCTTGTCAGCAGGCATAATTTTTCTTCCAGAAGTCGTAGTTGATTTTACCTGATTTGGCACTGTAAAATCAATCATCTGAATATTTTAGGATAACTGAGTAGAAGGCAAAATCAAGCTTTTTTTTAACCTCTATCTTTTTTAGGTAAAAAATGCTTCATCATAGAAGGCAAACTTTTTTGCAATCATAGAATGTTGTTTTTGATTGTAGAATAAGACAACTTTTAGGATTTTTGTTGAAAATATAAGTTTTGATTTGAGATGCTTGATTTTTTTATGGCTTTAAAAATATTTTGTTAAAAATTGATAACAATGGAAAACTTGAAGAGCAGTCTTTAAACCAAGGTTCTTATGAATCCAAGCTAGAAAAAAAATGGTATTCCCATATAATGTATTTAGTCACTGTTTATATTTAACTGTGGTTTTGCAAAAGATTAGCTCATAAAAACATTAAAACTTTCTTACTTTATATCTTAAAAGAGATCATTTGAAACTCATTTTAGAAATGAATATTGCAGCTTTATATCTTATCTTTTGTCTTTATTCTGAGGAGCTATTAGTTGCTTTTATAGAATTAGTCTACATCTAAAGACTAATTCTGTAAACAGGTAAATATCAATATAAACTATAGATATATAAAATTATTTGCATATAGATATAGATATGCTAAATATACACCTGCTAAACCTGTCAATAGGGACTGATTCTGTAAATGCCTGATGTATATGTCCTCAGTTTTAGAGAAAAGCTTCATCTTGACTTTAGTTGTATGAATCTAATCCTTGGATTTAGAGAGCTGGCTAGAGTAAGTAGCTGACAGCTTTTCTTTTCCAATTACCCCTGAAAGGTAATTCTGCTGTACCCTACAGCTTCCCCTATACATGGAACCATAGGAATATTTGAAAGCATAATATGTAAGTCTCTCCAACTTTAATCCTGATAACCTTTGTTCCACTTTCTCCTATTTCAGATTGTTTTTAAAAATCGTCATCGTCTTCTGTATTCTACACTAGAATATTGCGTTTAGGTACAATTAAAGTATGTTATACACAGATTATCTTCTATAACATTTGAAATTGATAACATTTTAAAATTTGACACAGCAATGTGAAGTTTAAGGTAGTGCCAGGAAAAAATCCTTCTCTTTGTTAGGATTTCATGGCAATGTTAAGACTTCTTCTATGCCGTTGTTTCAAGAAGTATCAAAGATACTTCATATTCATAACTCCAGGGTCCTTTTAGTCTATCTGATGAGTTGGTTTAAGGATGTCCATGTTTTTAAATGTTGTCCTTACTGCCTATATTCTGATTATGAAGTTGAAATTTTTTACTTAAGGTTATAACCTCTGGTACGCTAACATTCCATGTTGTCTTGACATTTGCTTGGTATGTGGAGAATTTGGAATGTCCCATAGCTGATACTTTGCTTACAACCAGCACTGCTCTGAATCTGTTTTCTCTTTTATTGAAAAATTTCTTCTTAACTTGGGGTTTGAAAATATAAATGTTACCCTTTTTTCTGGATACCACAGAATCCACAAAATGTTACTGTTATCAGCTTATGGGAAAACTAAGTGACTAATCCAGCTCATATGAGCAAGAAGAACAGGGGCTTCTTTACTCCACATATGCTTATGATTTAAGCATTGCCAACTTTCAGAAAACCAATTGCAGCCTCCATGTGACTCAGCTGTAGCCACATTCTCCTTTCTTCCACTAAACTGCTATATACCTCTTTTCTCTTCTGATTTGGTAGAGTCACCCCTGGGAAGAGAAAACTTGGTGCATTCATGAAACTATGTCGACAAATTGTCAGTTGACTTACTTCCTTTAAAAATTTTTATCCCTTTTGAATTTTGTGGAACTTTGTGAAGTTTCTTACTATTTAATAAGCCTAGCTTTGAAAAGAGTTAGAGCTATACCAATAAATAATCTTGAAATAGGAATTTCCACCAATCACGTGCCCATTCCTTCTTAAGACCTTCTTATTTTGTATTACCACAAAGTAAAAGGTCCTTTCCTGAAATTTTGTGTGGGGTCCCTTGTTAGATTTTTTTAAAAAATTTCTTAGCCTAGCCACAACCTTTCCTTCATTTGAAATTAACTCGGTGTTTTGGCATTGATGATGCATATACCTTGTTTGGATTTTTAAAATTTCCGCTCCAAAAAATGGCATCCCTATTCTTTTTACTAGTATAGAACAATAATTAACTCTTACATGTTTTGATCTTTATTATAAACTGTTGAACAACTTGGAAGCTTTCTTATCCTAGTTTAAGAGTTGCATGTGTAGGTCCTTCAGTATTCTTTTCATCTCTTTTTAGGCCATGAAGAGGTATTTTTTTAGTTAATAAATAAGAATGATAAATTTACATATTGAGATTATGCATCTTCTTCTCAGAGATTATTAGTTTATAATAGTATGTTAAAGTTCTGAGAACTCAAGTGCTGAGTGAAGAGACCTGTTTTGTTTTACCTAGTGTTTCTCAAAACCCTAGTGCAAGAATTGCTGTTTTTGCAAACTTCCTATTAACATACTGCAGCACAAGGTTCTGAGAAGCCCAGTTTCTCAGATGTTCCCAATCATTAAAGTAGCGATCACTTTCACAGAAGAAAGTGTAATGGTGAAATGAGATTTGTCCTGCATAAAGATCGAGCTTTTATTTTATTTTGAGGGGATTTTAGGGAGAAGAGGGATTTTGATCACTCACCTGGAAATCTGGAACCTAATCTGTTCTGGAGTTTAGCTAACAACTACAATAAGGAATGAAGAGTGGTGATTTAGAAGATAAGTTATAGTATGTAAGAGCAGATATAGCCTGGTTAAAAGTATATTTTAATAGTACATATGTCTTAGAAAACGCAATAGGAATTTATTATGCAGATCGATCAAAGTATGGTAATATCACTCATTTTACTGACAAGATAGTGCATATCTTTTTCTCTTTCTACCACTTGCTCTAGCATTGTTTTTTGATGCATAATCTTGGCTTTTCATTCCATTGGATGGATAAAGTATGGGATATATGATCTATTTGCACAAATGTATTACAGAGGTCAGTAGGCCTGGACTTCTGGGTATATATTTCATCCAGGGTTTTGGAACAATGCAGGTTTATTTTTCTTGCTCTGGAGAAATACAGAATTTTAGAATGAGACAGAAAAAATATTTCAAAAAGTTAATGGAGACTTTTATTTTTACAAGCATTTACTTATTCAGAAGTTTATATTTGGCCAAACTCCTAGTCTTAAAACCGAAGATAGGGAATAGAATCTCATTACAATAAATGTTTGGCTGGGTCATTCTTAAAGACTTAATGTTCCTCCAAATTCTCATTCTCCTGGTCTCTGAGGACAAGAGTGCAGGAAGAATGCATTAGTTATTACGCTTCTTTCCCGATCTTTCTTCATAGATAGATATCATTTTGACCTTTAATTATTGTAAACGTTAGAAAATTATTGATGAAAAAAGGGGGAACTGGTGTGTATTTCTGGGAAAATAATTTTAGGGGAAAAAAGCCAATCTAAAAAAGAATACCAGCTATTTTGGCTTCTGCATTATCTTGGAAACAATTTATGATATTGTTTAACTGATTCTTAGTATCTCCCCTTAAGTAAACTAATACAACACTCTCAAGATTTGTGGACTATGAAACCCAAATATATGATACTCTTTTATTATAGAGAAGACAATTAATCAAAGCCTCCCAAGATTGTTTCTCAAGTTTTACGGTTTGTATTCTTTAATGTTACTTGTCTGTGTATTTTATTATAAGCAAAAAAAAAAAAAAAAAAAATCAAAACACAAATGGTAGAGGAACAAGTTTTAGAATATAGATTAATCATTGACAAAGAGAATCGGGCTGGAACTATTTATCATCACTGAGTATTTTATCTGAGATGACCCTACCTTTACCCACATGTTAGAATAACACCTGTATAAATATACACACATATCTAAGGAAAGGACCAGTAAATTGTTCCCAGATCGTTGTTTACTAAATCATGGTTTCATATATCCCCAAGCCTAATCACAGCTCTTGTGATAAGTAAGGAAATCACACTTGGTGAACAAAAACTAATATTTAGTGAATGCTTAGTGTGTGTCAGAGATTGTTCCATCCAAGGGCTTATATTAATTTAATCACACCTGTGAGGTAAGTACTATTATTATTCCCATTTTAAAGATGAGGAGGCTGAGGTGTAGGGAAATTGAATAACCTGTCCAACGTCCAGAGGTACTGAGACGTAGAGCTGGGATATAAATTCAAGCCACTTAATTCAGTAGAGGCTTGAGCTCTGATCTACTCCATCAAGATATCAGTTTGAGTTTTCCATAATGCAGTTCCTGAGATGGAGTTGAAATATGAGGAGTATATTGGGGGTAATGCCTATGAAACTGGGAGGGAGAAGGATTGGGCAGGGAAAACCTTCAGACCAGTGCACATCTGGGAAGCAGAACTGGGCAGAGAGCGCCTCGGACTGTGATATATATCTGACAAAGTCTCAGGCAACACAGTGGGAGCTGCAGAGCAGAGATTGCTTGTTCAATGAGTGGAAATGGCCAACCCCTAGTCCTACTGCTGTGCTCTGTCATTGACTGGGGACTCCTCGGGAGAGCATGGCCTGGACGGAATGCTGCGGCCCATCTTAAAGCTGCGGCTGGAGACAGTTATCTGACTGTGCTCCTAGGCAAGTTCTTTCTTGAAGGGCAATCCGAGCAGCACGTTTCCATGGTTGCCCAACATCATCCTGTCACCTCACAGACACCAAATGCCATTTCACATCCATTAGATGGGCAGAAATGTTTAAATCTGACAGTGCCACACGCTTGGGAGGCTGTAGATGAATATGTCTACTGCTTGCAGGAGTGTAAATTCATGAAACACTTTGGCCATATAATATATATGATCATCTGATGATAACCTACTGCAGAGCACTCGCACCCCAGAGAAACTCCTTCATGAGGAGACACGTACAGAAATGTTCACAGCAGCAGCATTTGTAGTGGTGATAAATTGGAAGCAATCTAAATGTCCGTCAACAAGAGGATTGATCATTTGTGCCATATATATACACATATATAGAGAGAGAGTTTGCAATATTGTACAGTACATAAAAATGGGGTGAACCAGTGCTTCGTGTGTCACATGAATATATCTAAGAACCAGAGAATTAAGGAAAAAATTCCAAAAGGAGACATTTTAACTCAGCCTGAGCTCTTAATCACGGTACCCATACTGTCATTTCATAAGGATCAGATACCATTCAACATCCATCAGATTCATATATGGTTATCCATGTACATAAAGTTTAAAAGCAATGTCATGTTTGCTTTTGGATACTATACATTTGTAGTAAAGGCATAGCATGCCTGGGAATGATAAACATCAAATTTAGGCGAGTGGTTACCTGAGGAAAGTAGGATCAAGGAGGGGGCACAGGGAGTTTCAAGTGATGTGTGACCTTTTTGTGGTCTGAAATAAAGATGGCATAATGTTAATATTTCACAGAATTATGTAGTGGAACACGTGGATGTTAGTGAATGTTCTCTAATGCTTTTCTCTGTGGTTAAAATGTTTTGTTAATAGATAGGTGGGTGTTTAGTAGTGAAACTGTAGGTGTGCATCTAAAACTTACTTTCACATGCAGGCATCCTATCTACAGATCCAAATAAAATAATCCATTCAAGGAAGATCCATGCCATTTCACTGAAATCCTTTGTTAAAAAGTTTTATGACATAAAAACATATATCTATTTTTTAAAAATCTTTGCCTGGCAGACTTTTTATAGAAATTAACAAAATGGTTCAAAATGTTTATGGAAATATAAAGGACCTAGAATAGCTAAAACAATTTTGAAAAAAAAGAATAAAGTTGGAGGATTTATACTCCTTGATTCTAAGACTTAAACTACAGTAAACCAAGATAGTGTGATATTGGTATAAGACAATAGAACAATAAAGCAGAATAGATCAGTGGAAAAGAATTTTAAAAATCCAGAGATAGACCCATGTGCAGATGGTTAATTGATTCTAGATAAAGTACCAAAGTAATTCAGTGGGGATAGGATAGTCCTTTCAAGAAATAGTCTTGGAACAATTAGATATCCATAAGGAAAAAAATGAATGTCAACCCTTATCTCATACTTATCCCACAAAAATGAATTCAAAGTGAGTCATAGACCTAAATGTAAAGCTAAAGCTATAAAACTTTTAAAAGAAAATATGGGAGAAAATCTTGGTGCCTTTGGGTTTGGCAAATATTTCTTATAGAAAGCACACGTCATAAAAGGAGAAGGTTTTAAATTGAACTTAAAATTGAAACTGATGCTCTTCAAAAGATGCTGTTCAGGAAATGACAGAGCAAGCCACAGATTGGGGAAAGGAGTTATAATACATGCATCTGATGAATGCCTTCTATCCAGAATATATTTTAAAAAAACCAAAAAACAAAGCTCTTACAGCTCAAGATAAAGAACTCAATTTTTAAAATTGGGCTAAAGATTTGAAACAAGGCTTCGCAATGATCATCAAGCGCATGTAAGCTCCTTAGTCATCAGGGAAATGCAAATTAAAATCAAGTGAGGTGCCATTACATACCCATTAGATGGCTAGAGTTTAAAAGTCTGATGACAACAAGTGTTGGTGAGCATTTGCAACAACTGGCACTCTTATACATTGTTGGTGGGAGTGTAAAATGGAAGAACCACTCTGGAAAACTGTTCAGCAGTTACATTTTTTTATATACCTATCATACTACCAAGGAATTCCATTCCCTGGTATTTTCAAAAGATAAATGAAAACTTTAAAAACTATTCATGGCAGCTTTATTTGTAAGATCCCCAAACTGTGATCAACCCAAATGTCCAGATGTCATAATATACCCAAATTGTGGTATAGCCATATAATGGAATAGTATGAAGGAATAACAGGAACTAACTATCAATTTATGCAATAACATGGATGCATCTCCTAAAATCAAGCTGAGCAATAGAAACCAAATATGAAAGATTTCTTGTATATTATTCCACTTATATGAAATCTGGAGAAGACAAAACTAATCTATAGCAATAGAAAGTAGATCAGTGGTTGTCTGGCGCCACTGTTGGGCTGAAGATTGATTAGAATGGGCTACAAGAGAGCTTTTTGGAATGTTTGAATATTCCATATCTTACTTGTAGAGATGGTTTGATGGGTGTACAGTTATCAAAACTAATCAAATTTTACATCTAAAATGGGTGCTTTTTATCCTATGTCATTGAAGTTGATTTTAAAGAAAACAAGGCACAGAAAAAGTCTTAGTCTGACATAAAACTGTTATAGTACCTCATTTATTGAAGTGACTTTATAGATTTTGTTACTTATTATTCCGTAATTAGATTTTCCAGTCACTTTCAGTATTTTCTTCTTTTCTAAAGAATGTTCTACCTTTTGGCAGTTTCATTGCATAGTAGAAAACCTAAAAGAGTATGAAAAACAAAAAAGAAGAATGCAACATTTGAATTGGCCAGTTAAGGCTGTTTCAGTGAGGAGGGTGTTGAAACTGTTGGTTTATTATAAAAGGTTATCAAATGTCATGTATCTGTGTTACTGTTCTCCAAATATTCTACAGTGGGTTATCCATGGTGAAGTGGAACGCATATATACAATATTTATGTGTATATTTAGAAAGAACGAAGATATGAGAAATTGATTCAGTATTCCCTTGACTTGATCAGTCTACTGTTGCTCAGAAGTAAGAATGGAATTCTAATACTCTTACACATGTGAACTGTAATTATCTTTTTTCAGAGTATTTATGTTTCTTGCACATCTATGAAAAATGGGTGTGTCGAAATACTCCTATCTGGACAATGCAAAATTTATAGGGCTTCCCTGGTGGCGCAGTGGTTGAGAATCTGCCTGCCAATGCAGGGGACACGGGTTCGAGCCCTGGTCTGGGAGGATCCCACATGCCGCGGAGCAACTGGGCCCGTGAGCCACAACTACTGAGCCTGCGCGTCTGGCGCCTGTGCTCCGCAACAAGAGAGGCCGCGACAGTGAGAGGCCCGCGCACCGCGATGAAGAGTGGCCCCCGCTCGCCACAACCAAAGAAAGCCCTCGCACAGAAACGAAGACCCAACACAGCCAAAAATAAATAAATAAATTAATTAAAAAAAAAAATTTATACATCTTGCCATGTACGCCTACCTCATAAGTAGTCATAGTTTTATTCAGAAATCTCTTATCAGAGAGGCTACAGCTGTTCTCCATCTGGACTGCACCGAGAGCAAAATTATCAGATTTTTATTTCCTCACTTTCCACTAATCAGATTGGTAAAAGTCAGACTTTTTCAAAACCTGAATACTGTGCATAGTAATAGGTGGTTTGTGTTGTTAATGACCTCTGTTGAGTATATTTTTTCAATTCTTTTTATTGATTTAGAACTGCAAAAGGAGTTCTCAGAAAGGTAGTGGGAAAACTGAGAATTTGACCCAAAAGACTCAGTTTATGAAGAGGCAGAACTCAAATGCAGGTAGTTAGATTCTAAGACCACGAGATAATTAGCTTCACTTTAAGTGTTGTATTTCAGTAAGTACTGTTTTAGGCACAGAAATACTTTGCCTTGGCTTGTATTTCTCAGTGATACCAGAATACAATTATTAGTTTACAAATGATAAGTTATCATACTTCCATATACCCTTGTCCAAAGTCAGATTTTGGAAATATGTCAGTTTGGCAGAGAAAGAGTTGCATTCTTGAAAACTTAGACTGAAATATTATACTTGTTAATTCAAAAAAGAGTCAGAATCATTTAAAAGTGATTTAATGCAAAAGGAAGTCAAAACAATTCTTCGAACTATGTCAGGTTTTGTCCCTAAGAATTGTTCAGAATTAAGTAGGGACTCTGCAATAGAATTCTAATTTTAGTGTGTTAGATTAAATCACTTCAACTAATTATTGAGCCATTTTAAGGGGAAAAGAAGGCATTGACATACAGGTAAATGTACCCATACAGGTGCCAATAGAAACAATCTTAAAGCAGTTTGGGCTTAAAAGACCTTCAGGACCAATGGAACATATGATGAACTTAGTTCATGAGGTCCCCAGTATGTGGGAAGAAACGAGCTTATTAATAAAGCAGGGAACATGATATTTTTGGCATTTTTATTAGTATTAGGCAATAATACTTCCATAAGAAATACTATTAATATGGAAATATAAATAGACGTAACTTCAGGACACATTACTCGTAGGTGGGTTCTGATTATGGAAAATGGTTAGTGTTCAAACTTTGACATTAGTCCAGACGATTGTGCCAGAGAGGCCTGATTTGTAATTTGTGTTGGATTTGTGCCTTCAGCTATTTCCAAACGTAGAGTTCTCAGATTTTTCTTGAATAATATACATAGATTTCTCTTATTCAGTGGCATAAGAATGGATATCATCTTTCAAAGTTTTTATTTGAAGTAGTGGTACATGCAAAGTCCTTTTTCATTTTTACATTGATTTTGAGGTTTCACTATAGAGTAGCGTGATAGGTTTTTTTTTTTTTTTAAGTTAGATGCGAATGAGTGTTATCTCTTTCTAGGTAATACCCTGGAACTCTGTACAATGATTACTGCCGATGTTCATAGTACTTTTGGAATGCCTCTTTGAATATTGTATTTAGAACCTATAGCAATTCTTTTAAATATCACAATGATGGCATTTAAAGAAAAATCCTTTGAGACTGATAGTGATTCTTGAGAACAGTCAGAATGAGAATATTGATCCAAGTCAGTATTTGGAACTAGTTCTTGTTCTCAAAATATTTCTTCAGATTTTTTTTTTTTTTTTTTTACTGCTAGTTAAGAAAGAGGGAAGGAAATTACCTACAAGATAGAACTATAAAGTAATAAAACTGATTTTTTTTAAAATTTTATTTATTTATTTATTTACTTATGGCTGCGTTGGGTCTTCGTTTCTGTACGAGGGCTTTCTCCAGTTGCGGCAAGCGGGGGCCACTCTTCATCGCGGTGTGCGGGCCTCTCACTATCGTGGCCTCTCTTGTTGCGGAGCACAGGCTCCAGACGCGCAGGCTCAGTAGTTGTGGCTCACGGGCCCAGTTGCTCCGCGGCATGTGGGATCTTCCCAGACCAGGGCTCGAACCCGTGTCCCCTGCATTGGCAGGCAGACTCTCAACCGCTGCGCCACCAGGGAAGCCCTAAAACTGATTTTAAAGTCACTTTGAAAGTAGTTGAGCAGTTTGCAGCACCATTGGATAAATAAATAGTCTGAAAGTGGACACTCTAAAGGATAGTATTCATATTCACTTGAATATATAAATTCTGACAAATGTCTCTGGAAATATTCTGTATTTTATAGTCTGAAATAAGAAGATATTTTCCTACATCAAAAAAGTCTCCTGGTATCATAAGTGGCTGTCGTAGTTGGGGTTCCTGGCTTTTCTCTTAGGTGAAAATACTCACTAGTGTCTGCTCCTGTAATCCAGTCTCCAAGGACCTTTCTAGCTTGAAAGTTTTATGGCTCTGATAATCTGCAGCAAAATCACATACAATTCTCTCTGCTGCTCAAAACCTGATCCCTAGTGTTTTGTGGAAGTTGTTGGCTTTTAAAAATAAACAGTTTGATCTAGTCTAAATTGGGAAGGAGACACAGACAGATTTAGTGATTAAAACTGCAGAAGTAAGTGACATGATTGAGGTTGGAGATAAGGTATTTACTGGAACATGCATTTGAGGAGACTTTTAATTCTCTATAGTAAGTTTGCAGATGGAGTTTATAAAAGCATTTTCTGAATTTCTGTATCCTTTATGTGAAGGCATTCTGGGCATGGGAAATGGTGCAGAGTAGAAATGGAGGATCAAAACACAAATGGCATGTTGAAACAGAGATCCGTCCGTTAGAGCCAAAGCTGCCCTGAGGATTTGAGCCTGTACTGGTGCTGCCTCAACTCACGGACACCAGGATGCAACCTTCCCCCTGCCATAAACCCACCTCCTGGCACTCCATCTTTGCAGTCCATCACGTGGCCTCTGGACATAATTCTTAGAAAGCCTCACTTCATATTATTGTTATATTTGGTCTCCCGTTATAATGTAAAAATAACATCTCATTTGTCTAATTCCATATACCGTTTCACATACTTCATGCCTTTTCATACTTTTATGTTTTGTATTTCCTCTCCCCCAAACCAAACTGCCAACATGCCCTTCCCTCTCAAAACTTTCCACTCTGCCTTTGGAAACCTGTTCCTTAATAAAGGCTCCCTAACTTCCTCACTGGATGGTCCCTTTACCTTCTTGCTTTCCTAGAACATGGCTCTCATTTAAGACCTCCACTGTTCTTGCAGTGCTTTCAAAGAGTGATGCTTGTTGGTCCACACAGTGTTTTAGGGTTGGGAGGTGAGATCAGTGCCTTCTCCCCTCTGTCCATTCAGACTATTAGTCCTTCATCCTTTTTTTAAAAATAAATTTATTTATTTATTTATTTATTTATTTATGGCTGTGTTGGGTCTTCGTTGCTGTGCACAGGCTTTCTCTAGTTGCGGCGAGTGGGACTACTCTTCGTTGCGGTGCATGGGCTTCTCATTGCAGTGGCTTGTCTTTGTTGTGGAGCATGGGCTGTAGGCGTGTGGGCTTCAGTAGTTGTGGCGCAGGGGCTCAGTAGTTGTGGCTCGCGGGCTCTATAGTGCAGGCTCAGTAGTTGTGGCGCACGGGCTTTGTTGCTCCACAGCGTGTGGGTCTTTGGCTCCCGGACCAGGGCTCGAGCCCATGTCCCCTGCATTGGCAGGCGGATTCTTAACCACTGCACCACCAGGGAAGTCCAGTCCTTCATCCTTATGTAAGCCCCTCACCCTGGCATCTTTGGTGTTTATGCCAATTAGGTTTATCTTATCTCTATCTTCTCCCAGTTTCCTAACTACCCTCCTCTAATTCTTACCTGTTTTCAAAGCCTTGCTCCCAACCCACTTTCATTTCCATGTGGATGATGTGTTTTGTTGGCCTTTCTTGTTCTCAGGATCTTCATTTCTAATGGCCTTAGGCCCATACCACTTTAGACACCCACTCATGGCTACCTCATGGGCCTTATCTTCACAGGCAGCTGCTCAAACTCTGACATACTAAAGTCACACACCTTAATTTCTCACGACAGCTTCCTCTGCTTGCATGTCTCTGAGGTTGCTCCAAAGCGGCGTATCCAAAGCAGAACTCATGGTCTTCCTGACCAAACCAGCTTCTTCTCCTGAGATGTCCTATTTTTTTTTTTTTTTTTTAATATACTCCATCCTCTACCAAGTGGCCCAAACTAGAAACTTGGAATTCATCCTTGATTTCTTCTCTCTCATCATCTACTCCTCTTCACTTAATATAGTCCCTTCTGTCTCCTGAATATTTCTCGAATCCGCCCACTTCCCCCTGTGCCCATTCTCATTCCAGGTGCAGGCCTGGGGTTTTGCGGCAGCCTCCTAAGGAAACTTCCTGCATTTGGTCCTCCCCGTCTCTAATCCATTCTTTGCCCTGACCACACAGAGTTAGTCTAAAATGCAAAGTGATCATGTCACACTCCTGTTTAATATCCTATTTTTAGGATCAGATACAAACCCCTCAACACAGGTTAGAGGGCCTGCATAATCTTGCCCTACTTACCTCTCTAGCCTTAATTCTTGTCTCTTCCCCTTCAAACCCTGTGATTCAATCGTATTTAATTTATTTCAGTTCTTGAAATATGCCAGAATTTCAAGTTCTTGAAATATGCCAGAATAAATATGATTTATTGAACCCTGGGCCTTTGAGCATGTTCCCTGTTTCTCACAGATTCTTTCCCTTTCTCTTAACTTGACAAACTCCTACTCGTCCTTCAGGCTTTAGGTTCCTCTAGAAAGCCTTTGTTAATTCTCTTAATTCTGGGTAGGTGCCCCTGCTCTGTTTTGGAATCCTGAATTTCCTGTTACAGCACTTACCACACTGCATTATAATCTCCCACTTACCGTATCCGCCCCAAGACTACAAACTCTGTGAGGGCAGGAATGAACAAATAAGGGAGGAAAGGAAGAATACGGTTTCTTTTTGAGAATAGGGGGAGATAAGTTTATAAGAGCTCACATTACACAAGACCTGCTTTAAAATAGGATGAAAAAATTTTTTACTGTGTAAACTGCTTTCAGTGGGGAAGTAAACACAAGCAAGGAGACTAACTAGGAGATTGCAGTACTATTGCAGTGATGTGGTCCAAAGAGCCTGAACTTGAATTGAGGCACTTGGAATAGAAAGCTTAACAATTACTGTGAAAGGTGTATCATTAAAAGGCATAACAGAACTTGACCACTAGGGTGTAAGGTAGGAGGCAAAATAGAAATTGATTACAGTATTTTGGCATTGGTGGAAATAGGAAGAGTTTGGATAATAAGTTTTGTAAGGAAAAAAGTTCAGAATTTCTAAGAGTTTTATATTCACATATTAAATTAAAATCATTAGAGAAAAGATTTCACTGATTTTGGAGGCAACAAGTAATTTTTCAATGTTCTTTTAGTGAATATACTAAATAGAAATTTTAATTATAAAGGCAGTTTCAGAATTTGTTGAATTTTAAGGAACTTAAATTTTAACAAACTGCTGTCTTTTTTGAGAAGTAGATGACAACCAAAGAAAATGGTTTCATTTTGTTATGTTTCATTGTTTGTCCTTGGTGTAAAAAAGTTGTGAATTTTTTGATACTGTAAATACTTTTGATACTACAAATAACTGAGTAAGAATGGTTAACAATATATTAAAATATTATCTTATAAACATGTATTCCTCATTAAAAAAAGATTCAGAATATAATATGTCTCCACATCTTTCTTACTATCCTTTTGGTTACATAGAGTTGGAGTTTCTTTGAAAGATTAGCAACTATAGATTTAGAAGTTATTCATCTAAAGATGATTACTGAATCCCTAAGAATAGGTGAACTTGATAAAGGAAGATTATAGGAGGAAAAGAAGGAAAGAAAGGATGATTACTGCTGAATGTTTATAATTTCCAGTGTCACAGGGAATAATTAAGAGGTGTCAGCAAAATATAACAGAAAGAATGATAAGAGAAATGAAAGGTATATCTAAGTGTTAGAAAATAATACAGAAGTAAAGTTGTAGGAACTGGAGCCATATTACAGTGGGTTAAGAAATGAGTGAACACATTTCTGTTCTTAATTCTTACTGACAAGGAAGAATTAAACTTGAGTTGTTCTTGGCCAAAGAGAACTTCAGTCAACTTCAAATTACTTATCCTGGCATTCAAGACTATTCATAATCTGAAATTCAACGGCCAATATTGATCTTCTAAAGTTCCTCAAACTATTGTCCTCAGGGTCCTCCAGCACAAACTCTGAGCCCTCTGTGGTTTTTTCCCCCACTCTTTTCCCCATTGGAATCCTACCAAGGGCCCTGTTTAAGCCTCAATCTAATTCATGTTGTCTTCCCTAAATCCTATAGTGATCTCTTTGTGTACCGCTGGTTTTGCTTTTAATTTGAACCTTCTTTAAATTTTCTGCTTGTATCTTTTGTCTTCCCAATGAGACTATAAGCATTTTAAGGGCAAGATCCATGTTTCCTATTTACTGCTCAGTTTGCTCAGTTACATTACTAAAAGTGAGTAATACATTATCGCTAAGGTACCCATCAGAGGTAAAATGCTCTGGATCTTGAATGCTGCATAATGCCATGTATGTAATAAATGCTAAAAAAAAATTTTATTAAATCAAAATGTGCTTGGTCGACCTGATTACAGTGAATTCTTGATAGTTTATAATCAAAGAAAGACTAATGTTTTCACCAACATCTGTCCATATACTTTCTGTTATAAAAATACCTAGTATATGGAATACGTACAAATGCTGTCTTGGTAGTTTTATGGTAAAATTATAACTCCCTTATTTTATCATTACAGTCCTTTTCTTTCTAAACATACTGTTCACTTCATTGATGGCATCATTGGTGCTCTGTGGAAGCCAGTATATAAAGTTGTTAAAACCAGGGACCCTGTGGTTCAGTCCAGGTCCTGCAACTTATTAGCAGTATGAACTCAACCACGGCCCTAATCTCTCTGAGCTCCAGTTTCTTCATCCATAAAATGGGTAATAACTACCTTCCTCACTGGGTTGCTGAGAGTTAAAGGAGATAATCCTTGTAAAGTGTGGAGTACTGTGCCTGGCACTTAGTAAGTGCCGTCACTGTAATAAGGGTTTTGTCTAATTTAACAATGCCACAAGAGAAAGTTCTCTGCAGTTTTTACATGTTAATTTTATGGGTGGTATTTCTGTTAACTTCTAAAACCATTTACACCCACTATTTTATGTGATATTTTGATCATAAAATAATAGGTTCTTTTCATAGTCATGTAGAATCCAATTGGCTAACGTCCTTGTGTTCCACTGCTTATAATTTTATAGTGACAAGGCTGGTTCAATCTGGAACAAAATATCCCTTCCATGGCTTTCTTTTATTATATGATGCAAGATGCTTGTATCACAAAATGAATTCAGGGTGCCTCTCCCTATATCTTTAGGACTCAAATCAGAGTTAATTACCAAGTAGAGAAAATTCATGAAATGAAAACTGATAGGCGGTATTCTCCAGGGGATGATTCTAAAATATCCTTTTGTAAATGATGAGGTATCTTGTGCACCCTTTTACTACCTATGCCTATTCCCAGACTTCACTTAGAAAACATTATAAATTTATAGCCTGACCACATTGTATCCTAAACACTGAAGGCAAGCCATATTGTGAGGATTTCATTTTAACCACAGAGAAATTGTAACCAGCCCCGAACCACGGGACCAAGTAAGTAGTAGGTCCAGGAATAGAACTGAGAAGGCTCTGATTCCTCCTCACATCCTGTAACCACAAGGTTCTGCTGCTTTGGTACATAATAACAGATCATCTGGTGCTGCTGGACCACAGTACATGACACATCAGGAGCAAACCATAGGACACTGTCTGAAAACATGCAGCCTTTACTTTCTAAAGGGCTGCTTAGAAACCAAAGAGGTGGGGAAGGAGCCATGATGAGCACCAGATGATTCTTGACTGATGCTTGTGTTTGGGGTAAGCAGTTGCTACCACAAAGTTTGCCTCTCTGCTAAGTTGTTAAAAAAAAAAAAAAGGTAATGATTTATAACTATGGTGATACTTTTACCCATTCTTAATATTTGAGTTATTTTTAATCAAGATAGCTAAATAGATTCCTAGAATGGCATCGTGTGTATGAGAAGCATAAACATTTTATGTTCCATTCAAGAATTGACCAATTCCCCATTTTACTTTAAAAGTTTTGCTTCTTTGCCTTTAGTTGATTTCCAGAGCACTGACATGGTTGTGTTGAAGTATTTGTCCTGCTGTATTGTTGCTGTGCGGGGAAGAAATTTGCCAACCTCCTCACTCTGTCGTGCCGGAAGTATAGCTTACTTATCGTTATTATTTTATATGGATAAGAGTTACTTGTATTTACTTATATTTTGTTTTGTTATATCACAGACTTTTTTTTCTGGGATTATTTCCTTTCTCTCTGAAATACACCCATTAGTAAAAGTCCTTTAGTAAAAGTCTTGGCTTTTATTTATCTAATGGCGACTTTGTTTCAACCATACTCTTGAAGAATAGCTTTGCCTGATCTTGAATGATATTTATTTTCTCTTAGGCTTTGGAAGGTATTATTTCACTGTTTATGGCTTCTATTGTTACTATTAAGTAATAGAAAATATCTAGTGATTATAGAGTACTTAGTGCCAATCTTTACACATTGAACATTGGCACTTATCGCTTCATTTAATCCTGATAATATACTTTGATAATATGCCATTGTTATTCTTATTTATTCTGATGGAGAAACAGAGGCACAGTGACAGAATTTCATCCCAGGATCTCTGACTCTAGAGCCCATGTTTTTTTTTTTTTAATTGAGGTATAATTGACATATAACATTATTTTAGTTTCAGGTGTACAACGTAATGATTCAGTATTTGTATACATTGTGAAATGATCACCACAGTAGGTCTAGTTAACATCCATCACCATACATAGTTATAAAAAAGTTTTTATCTTTCAAGATCTACTCTCTCAGCAACTTTCAAATATGTAATACGATATTATTAACTATAGTCACCATGCTGTACATTATATTCCCAGGACTTATTTACTTTACACCTTGACGTTTGTAGCCTTTGATCACCTTCACCCATTTCACCCACCCCCCCACCCCCATCTCTGGCAACCACCAAAAAGTTCTCTGTATCTATGAACTTTTTTCTTTCTTCTTGTTTGTTTGTTTTTAGATTCCATATATACGTGAGAGCATATGGTATTTGTCTTTCTCTGTGTTGCTTATTTCACTTAGCATAATGCCCTCAAGGTCCTTCCATGTTGTTATAAGTGGCAAGATTTCATTTCTTTTTTATGCCCAAATAATATTCCATTGTGTATATATGCCATATTTTCTTTATCCATTCATCCATTGATGGACACTTAGGTTGTTTCCGTATCTTGGCTATTGTAAATAATGCTGCAGTGAACATGGGGGTGCAGATATCTTTTTGAATTAATATTTTCATTTTCTTCAAAGAAATACCCAGAAGCAGAATTGCTGGATCATACAGTAGTTCTATTTTTAATGTTTTTTGAGGAACCTCCATACTGTTTTCCATAGTGGCTGCACCAATTTACATTCCCACCAATAGTGCATGAGGGTTCCTTTTTTTTCACATCCTTGCCAACACTTGTTATTTTTATCTTTTTGATAAGAGCCATTCTAACAGATATGAGGTGATATCTCATTGTGGTTTTGATTTGCATTTCTGATGATTAGCGATGATTAGTGATGTTGAGCATCTTTTCATGTACCTATTGGCCATCTGTATGTCTTCTTTGAAAAATGTCTGTTCAGATCTTCTGCCCATTTTTTAATTGGAGGGTTTTGGTTTTTTACTATTGAGTAGAGTCTATGTTTTTAAACTGCTAACACAGCCAAGCAAATACTTACAAAAGAAGAATGAGAGATAAATAATATTACTAAATATTAAAGTCACTTAAAAACTATAGTAGTTAAAATAGAGGCATTTTTCAGTGGATAGAGAGATTAGTAGATTAATCATTACTATTATAGGCTATCATTACCGAGCAGTACCAACATGCTGTGCCTGTTTTCTCATCTATAAAATGAGAATAATAATAGTGCCTGCCTCATAGAGTGGTTGCGAAGAATAAGTGAGTGTACACACACACACACGTGTACACACACATATTATTAAAGGTTAAAAAATATTTCTTGGGCTTCCCTGGTGGCGCAGTGGTTAAGAATCCGCCTGCCAATGCAGGGGACACGGGTTCGAGCCCTGGTCCAGGAAGATCCCACATGCCGCGAAGCAACTAAGCCCATGTGCCACAACTACTGAGCCTGTGCTCTACAGCCCGCAAGCCACAACTACTGAGCCCATGTGCCGCAAGTACTGAGGCCTGCGCGCCTAGAGTCCGTGCTCCGCAACAAGAGAAGCCACCACAGTGGGAAGCCCTCGCACCGCAACGAAGAGTAGCCCCCACTCGCCACAACTAGAGAAAGCCTGTGCACAGCAACGAAGACCCAACACAGCCAAAAAATAAATAAATAAATAAGTAAATAAATAAAAGAAATCAATTAAAAAAAATTTGTTGTCATTAGCCATAGTAGAATAAAAGAGAAAAGCACAGAAAACTGACTCTACTATGTATGAGAATATAGTATCTGATTACAGGTGATGAGGGGAAAAGATAGGCTATTAAGTAGATGGTGCTGGCATAGTTGAGTGAATTATATAGAAGTCAGAAAATTTTATCTATATTTAAAAAAAATCTACATCTAAACAGTGAAAAATAATACCAGCTGTAGAGGTTAATTATTTTCTAAATCCATGATATCACTAGAGGAAATTTTTGATTAATAGTTAAATAAACATGTGTGGAGAAGATTGATGGTAATAAGCATACCATCAAGGGCAGAAGCTGTAAGTAAGAAGATGGAAAGATCTGACTACATAAAAATTTAGAATTCCTTTTGTAAAAACAAACAGGAATGCTGTGTAAATGATTAATGACACAGTATGCTAGAGTAGGGAAGCCACATGCACCATATATAACAGGAAGTTAATATTCTTAATATGTGAAGAACTCTTATGAAATAATAAAGAAAAGACCATAAAAATAGAAAAACAAACCAAAGACCATATAATCTTCCAGGAAGAATTGCAAATGACCAATGGACATAGAAAAAGATGCTAAGGTTCATGAATAATCAAAAAAAAAAAAGAAACAAAAATTCAGAAAACAGTCTTCACCTTGAATTTTACAGTGATTTAAAAAGATAGACTTCAGGGACATAATAATAATATGTAAATAACTGCAATGGAAGAAAAGCAGATGATTTACAAAGTATTTTGTTGGATCAGAAGAAAGAGACCTCATCTATGTTGTGATATCAGAATGTGGTAGTGTGAGACTGTCTTTGAAGTATAGGCTTAATATTAACAAGAAGTGAAAAATGAGGGAAAGTTTGTCAACCTCTCTTCTGAGAGGTTTGGCAGTAGGTGGAAAGAGAGATAAGTAACCATAGCTTTGGCTTTGTCATGGTCAAGAGATATGGTTTTAAAATCAGGGAGTCCTGAGGCTCCTTGGAGACAGGAAGGAACCAGTGGAGAAGGAGAAATTGAAGCTGTTAGTGTAGAGAGGTAGAGTTGAGGCAGTAAGGTCTGTAGAGAGATGAGAAAAAAGGAAGCAAGAATACATCTCGGAAGTGGAAGAAGAAAAGAAGTAAAAGCACACATATTTTTAAATGTGGAGGGGAGCTGAGAAAGTGAAGATTCTTCTCTCTGGATGGCATTCATCTCAGTGAAGTTGTGGCTGGTAAGAGATGGAATGCTTGTGGGACAAGGGGAGTAAAAAATGGTTTGCAGAAGCTGCTCTGGGATCATGCTATGGACCAGTAAGCAATAGAAAACAAATATTGCAGAACTTGATTGAGGTCCTAGCTGAGACTCCATAGCATGGACTTGTGTGCTATCTAAGTGGAATGAGGGAGAGCAAGGGGCTAGGGGCGCCTAGTGTTGCTGAAAATTCGTGCACCAGTGGTGAATCGAATCTCAGAGACAGAGTTTTGGGTAAAGAAGGAAAGAATAGCTTTATTGCTTTGCCAGGCAAAGGGGGACACAGAGGGCTCATGACCCTCAAAAACTGTGTCCCAACCCAGGAGGATTTGGTGAGGAGTTTTATAGCAATGGTTCAAGGGTTGGGTGGCTGATAAAGATCAGAGTGTGTGCAGGGCCTGCACTCCTTTAATCTGGTCTCATGTCGTCTCTTGATGAGCTTCTCTGGTTCCTTTAATCTGGCCTCAGGCAGTCTTCTCTGGAATGAAGGATGCTAGCATCTTCCATTTGTTGGGGGTTTTAGTTCTGTAAAGAGTTTAAAGATATTGTCATGTGTATCCCTTGAGGGGGAACCAGGACCCTGCCCCAAGACTGCACTATTGTTTCTTGGCTGCTCCTCCCTTGTCTCTGCCTGCCCTCCCTTCCCTGATTAGCAACTGTTTGGACCTTGCCCTTTGGAACTCAGGGAAGGTCGTGGAGACTGATGACTATCCCGTACAAGAATAGGGAGGACAGAATTGGGGGACAGAAAGTCTTCTATGCCCAGGAGCCCCACAGGGTCCTGCTCAGTTTCACTAGGGGGATGGCCAGTGCATGGCTGGAGTAACTGTCTTCAGGATACAGAGGTGAAGCTGGGAAGAATGAACTCGGAGGAAAGGAAGGACCAAATGAAGAGTGGGTAGTGTGCTGGGGAAGGAGTTGGTGGAAGAGAGGGAAGACAGGACTAGGGGCAGAGAAGGAGAGTATTAGAGAATTTAAGATATTGGCAGTAGAACTTTTACACCATTAACTTCTTATTAATTCATATTTTATTAGTCTTTTTGCTCATATGGGAATTTTCTAATGCTGCTTGTTTGAATTAAAATATTACTTTTTTTAAAGGCCTAAAGGACTACTGTAGAAAGTCTTCTAAACAAATAATATTTCCAAAATGACTTTGATAGAAAAGAGAAGAGGAAAGTATACGGGAAAGAATTTTAAAATGCTGATGGAAAAAATAGCAGTTTCATAGGAATTTGTTTTCTTAGGTAACTGTAGAAAATATTTTCAAAGGAGGGGCAAATAAATATGAATAAAGATTATAAGAATAACTGTGATTTACATGATTTAAATTCCTGTTTGTATTTGGGAATTCAACCAAAAGAGAAAAATGTGTTAACGTCTTATAGTACTAAATGAGTGTTTTGAAAAATCTTGGTTTGACTAGGCTAACCTTTTTACCTCTGTTAATAGAAACTATTGATATTGAAAACTTCTATAACCTACTTAGTGCCAGCTCTTTAAAAACTAACATGAAACGAACTTGATTTTGTTTCTTGCTAAATAATAGAGAAATTCTAGAATAAAAGTCATGTCTATTTAAATAATAGAAAGATTATACTTTTTTTTGAACTAGTATGAAAAATGCAAAACAGTAGAACTTCTGGAATTGGGGCAAATAAAGGGAAATACCTACTCTGATGCAACTCATTCAAAGCAACTGATAGTCATAGTATTCGGCAGTACAGATTATTAAGTGACCAATTATTCTTATTGAATGAAATAAATTTGTGCTTACATATTATATTCACTTGATCTTCTCTGTGCTGAAGTAGTACTATCTGAAAGAGTTTTAAGTCTCTCAGGAACCTTTTGATCTAGTTGATGAGACATCTACATGCTAGTAGTTTTAGACCCCTCGTAAGTGGTATAGAAAATATTTGCCGATTCAAGAGTGACGGTGATTTGCAATGGCAGTGCATTAATAAAGACATGGGAAGGAGACGGACGTGGCGTGTTTGAGAGAGGAGAGAAGTGGTTCAGTGGGGAAGGGACTTACCCTGGAATATAGGGAGAGATAAGGCAATTGAAAAGATAACGTGATTATAGATCCTTGAATTTAAGGAATTTGAGCGTCATCATCAGAGCAATCCACTCTGTGAATTTTGAGCAAAGGAGTAGCTGGTGGAAGTTGTTGTTTACAAAACATTGGTGGCTCTGTGTCATATGTTTGAGGGAGACAAGGAGAAGCAGAGACCAGTAGACTTTTTGCAGTCCTAGCAGGAGCAAGACTGATTTCTTTGGCTGTGATAATATTTAAATAGTAGAAATGATAGAAAATGGTAATTAACTGAATATGATGGGTTAAAAAGGAAATAGTAAAATAACAGCTTCAGTCCTTTGGTCTCTGAGACATGGAAAGCACCATAGAAAAAAAATTATTGAAGTTGAGAGTCAAGAGCCTACTTGACTTTGGAAATGTTCTGTGAAGATGATTGAGTTTCAGTAAGCAATTTAGGTTGGAAATACAGAATAGATAATCTATAAGAAGGTGTTGGTTTAAGTCTTGAGGAGACAGACTTCACCATGAAGAGGTAGGACCATCATAAATGTTAAACAACCCAACCTATGCTTAACAGCTTTCTATTAACTGTTGGTTTGCAACAAAACGTAGCCCCTAAAGACTAGTCAGTCTTTTCACTAGTTTATTATTCTGATTAAATTTTACAAAACTTTTCTGTTATAGAGCTGCTTATTTTTAGTTTTAGAACTCAGCGTTGTTCAAAGGTATATACTTAAAGGTATATATAATAACCTACAGGATAACAGAAAGGAATCAATCATAAACTTAAAGCTTAGCTTAAACGTCAGGCTCTACCACATCATCAGGCAGACTTGAGTGCAGATCTCCCCTCCCCAGCTTACCTGGTGCCCAAGGCTATCCCCATCTATAAAATTGTACCCTGAGATTAAATGAGAAAATATCTGTAAATTACATTCATCCAACAAATATTTGCTGAGCACTTATGGGTATTATGGAAATGTAATGAGTTTAATTTTGGACTTTTCAACTTGAGGTACGTTCAAGTGAAATTATCCAGCTGGTCATGAGATTTACAAGTCTGGAGTTCACAGGAGTAGAGTAGAAACATACCTTTGGGAGTCACTGTATATAATTGGTGATTAAAACTATGAGTGGGATCGAGATTCTGTCAGGACGGACGGACGCACACACATGCACACACACGCATGTGCACACGCACACACACACACCATGTAGTAGACCAAGGACAGAGTCATGGGAAACACCAATGTTTAAGTGCTAAGAACTCCCTAAGGGAGAAAGAAGAAGAAATGATCAGTAGTTTAGGAGAAGGCACAGAAAAGCGTGATATCACAGAAGCCTAGGGAATAGAGTTTCAAGGGAAAAAGATAAACAGAATTAGTGGCAATGCAGCAAAGAGCTCTGGTAAATTAGGGATGGGAAACAGTGTTTCTTGGATTTTTAGTTCGGAAACATTCTAATTTTAGAGCAGCAGTTTTAGCAGAGTCGTGAGGACAGAAGGTAAATGACAGGGGATGGAGAAATAATGTAAACTGTGAACTAATATTTCAGATACATTAAATGGAAAGGATAGGAAAAACATGGGGTTGAGAAAGAACTTTTTCCCTCTAATGAGAAGCTCCAAGTCAGTTATCAAAAAAGAGGAAGGAACTTGTCCAGAAGAAGGAGTTGTAAATAGGAGAGAGGGAGCTAATTAAGAAGGAAGTGGTGGGAACGTGGGCAGCAGCGGTGAGTTACCTTAAGCAGGAAGAGGAACATCTTGTTGACTGATGCCTGCAGGGTAGCGCTATAAAGATAGAGATGGGGGATGCGGTGGGAGGAGAATAGTTGAAGGAGATCACACATTATGCCCTCACTATGCCAGGAAGTAGGAGACAGGTGAAGAGGTCAAGATTTAAAAGGATTGGCGAAGATTAGGAATAGCCTTTGGGTGCAATAGCAGTGGAAGCTGACCAAGGACAAAGAAAAGGAATCATAATATGGCAGCAGTGGGAGTCTAGCCGAGGTTGGAGACCATACATCTCTAAATCACCTGGCAAGGATGGCCATGGCTATAAGGCTTTCTCTGGTAACTCTCAGATACTTGGGGTATCAGGGGTGTTAATTTCCCTCGTCTTGGATGTACAGGCCATAGATGATCATAAGAATAAAGGGTCAAACCAGTAAGTTAATTTCAGGAATAAAAATCTGTGCTGTATACTTCAAAGCTCAAAGCTTTTCAGTGTTTGGTCATGGCTATAGAACAAACACCAGAATCCTAGGCTAGAATTTTTAAGGTTTCCGACATAAAATTCTGACCTTGTCTTTCACTACACCCTTACATGTACCATACACGACATTTTGGCCAAATGGGGCTTCTTTCTGTTTTTTGAATGATTTTTTTTCTCTCCTAACTTTCACTTCAGTTACTTTGCTTCTGCTGTTTACTCAGCTTGTAGAACCTTACATCTCTACTTTTGAAATCATGACGTGATTAAAACTCAGTTCATTTGTTACCTGGTTTGTAACCCCAGTCAGGAGTGATATCTGTCTTCTCAACATCTGTTATCCCTTGTTTGTACCACTTTTATATTACTTTTCATGCACTTTTCATTTATTTCAAAATAAGTTCTGCTAACTTTTAAATTACTTGACTGCAGGGTACCAGTCATCTTTGTAGTATTTCACAGTGCCAATGCAATGCTTTTTTCTGTAGTAAGCATGTAGTAAATATTTGCTGAACAGACGTATTATATATTTATACTAAGTAGCAAGATAGGACCTTTAAAAGAAAATAATGTTTTGCCTTTTTTATAGTCTAATGTTCAAGGTTTATTTTTAAATGTTATTTCATTAACCTCTTCTAATGTGAATATTTTGTCCCATAGGTATGGCATGAATTGCCTTATTCAGTTTGAAGATTTTGCCAATATAAATGCATTTCGGCTCCTGAAAAAGTATCAAAACCAGTATTGCACATTCAACGATGATATTCAAGGTAATCAGATTTTCACTGCATGTGGGTCAAGAACAACATGTCCTGATATTAGTTTGTAATTTTATAATGATTCAAATTCAGTAAATTTGCACTAGATACCGATTAAATGCCAGGGATTATGCTTGATGATTTCACACATTATTTCTCATTTAATTTTACATATTTGAGAAAAGTACTCTGTGACTTTAGAATGTACCATATTACGCATGAGCTAACGAACAGGTGCCCTAAAATCTGATAAAATCCCCAGTGATTATGGCTAAACAAAGAATAAAATATATGAAAATATATTATTCATTGTTTAAAATGAAGACTGTGTATTTCTCTCTTCAGCCTTCATCTCAGTCAGTTTTCTAAGCTTTCTAAGCTTAGAAATCAGTCACAGTTTCTAAGCTTTACCCCAGCAGAAGCTGCCTTTGTATACAGTGTGTACCGCATTTTCCTGTTTGTCTTTGATTGATTGTACATGCTTGGCTACCTGCTTTTGTCTAAGTTACTTATTTTGTTTCTCACTAAGCCCTTTTTTGCAACTCTCTCTAGATCCACCCCGCCACCAACCCACCTCCCCACATCCGAAACCTTCCAATGAGAATCTTACTTTTCCTGTTTCATGAAGGGCAGGTAGAATAAAAGCGCAGGCAGAGATCCAAAAGAGGAAGGCCACAGTAAATTCTGGCAACCTGAAAGAAGATCACAAATGGCTTCCATTTCACTAATCTCAGTGAACATTTTTCAGTGTTGACCTTCCTTGGATTCTCAGCAGCATTTAACATTGTTGACCCCACTGTCTTCCTTGAAATACTCTCTTCCGTCAACTTCCGTGTCACATGCCCCTGCTGACTTGCTTCCTACCTCTTTGAATTTTCACCCTTTTTTTTTCCAGGTTCATCCTTCTCTGACTAGCTATTAAATGCCAGAACACTGCAACACTCAGTCCCAGGTCCTTTTCTCTTTGTTCTATTATATCTTAGGTATATACTGCAAGGCCACCCATCCCACTAGCAGATTTATATCTTTAGCCCAGACTTCTTTGAATTTCGGGTTCATATACCCATCTGGTTATTTAAAATTTCCCCTGGGATGTCTCAAAGTTATCTCATACTCAACCTCCCCACCATCAAACTCTTATTTCCCCACCAACCTCAACCTTCTTCGTGTGTTCTCCTTCTTCGTGAATTCCTGATGTCTCTCTCTTCTTCATCTCTCCCTGCCAAATACTCTCCATCACTCATCCTCCTGATTTTCTGTTGTAACAGTCTGTCTCTTCCACAGATTCCTCTCCATTAACCTAAGGTAAGTTACCATCATCTCTCCTAAATAATGGGCATTTTCTAAGAAATCTATCCACATTTACTATTGCTTCCCCTTCTTATGTGTTCTCTCCATAGTATGACTACAGTTTGCCAGATGTAGACCTAGGGGCTGAGAATTTTGTGACAAGCCAAAGTTTTCTTTTTGCCGTAGATATCTAGTCATATCATCTGTTCCATAAAATACTTTAATGGTTTTCCATTGCACTTAAGATGAAAGATGAAAGTCATAAATATGGTCCAAAATGCATGGTCTGATCCCTACCTGTCTCTCCAACCTCATTTTTTTTTGCCATTCTAGCCATCACCGTCTTTTTCAGGTCCGAACATAAGCCAGACTTCCTCCTGTCACAGGGTCTATTCAAATGCTGATCCATCCTCCTAGAATACTCTTCCCTCCCCTCTTCAAATCTCTTGTCAATCATGACATTCCTCAGGAAAATCTTCCGGATCCTTGTGCTAAGCCAAATCCACCTATCATAGGCTTGCATAGCCTTACTTATTTTTCCCTTGTTGAACTTATCACAGAAACAGTTCTATATATTTATGTAATTAAAAAAATTAATATCTCCCTCCCCACTAAACTTTAAGCTCTGTGAAGGACAAGAATATGTCTGTTTTGTTCATCACCTTGGCGTTAATACAGTGCCCAGCCCACAGAAGGTCCTTAATGTTAATGGAATGAATGACTGTAACACGTCCAAAGCAGGAGTTAGCAAACTACCGCCTATGGGCCAAACCCAGCCCACTGTCTGTTTTTGTAAAGTTTTCTTGCCACACAGCCATGCCCATTTGTTTATGTATTATTTATGATTGCTTCTGTAAGTCTGGGGCAGACATGATGTGACCGCAAACCCTAAAATACTTACTACCTGGCCATGTACAGAAAGAGTTTGCCAACCTCTGGTCTAAAAAGAGTTGGTGAGAGTCGAACTAAGGAATTAGGTTGGCTAAGATAGGTGTGCATTTTGGAGAGATCCCTTTCATTGTTTTCAGTGTAGAGACTAGATTCATTGGGAGCAAACTTAAAGGCTGTTGCTGTAGTCCAAGTGCATGATGATGGTGCCTGGTTCTGGGAAAATGCCAGTCAAGACTAAGAAGTAGACAGATGATTAGTTGTTGATGATGAGGGTGAGGAAATAGCCAAGGATAGAGCCTAGGTGTTTGCCTTGAAGAACTGGTAGAATGGGAAGACAGTAACTGAGAATGAGAAAATGAGAGGCATTATAACATATAGATGTTAAGAACTCTGGGGTCAGACTGACTTGCTTTGCTCCTTCTTCATTAGCTGTGGACTTTGATCAATTGACTTCACCTCTCTGAGTTTTAATTTCTCATCTATGGCAGGAAGTTACATAATAGCTTCTATTTTCTTCTTTGGAAATGAGAGGATTAGAAGTTTGATGAGGGTAAAGGGAATTTGAAAGAACTGCTGTAGAGGACTAGAGAGCCATCTGACCATGAAACACAAAAGGATTCAGTAGTGGGTGCTGAGTGTCCACTGAAGTTGAAAACCACGAACATACCATGACCCCAGGCTGAGCAGCTTGAGTGCAAGAGCTTAGGAGTAGGCAAGGCCAGGATGGTCAGTTGGGTCTGTCTATGCTGGGTATTTTCCTGTATTTGTGCAGAGAAAGGACAATGGGATAAGAGTTAAGGTTAGCACTAAGACCATAGCACTAAGTTGGATAGAGATGGAAGTGAAGATATAAGGATGGGTAGGTAGGGCCAAAGGGCTAGATTCCCATGAAGTTAAACAATAGGTATAATGGGGATAACTGAGTAAAGAACTGGAAAGGTAGGAGATTGCAACCATGATGAGTGAGGTATTCCAATGTAGTTCTTCCAAGAAGGATTAGTTCTGAGAGATGAACCAAGGTGAAACTTAGGAGGAATGTAGCCAAAGTGGAGTAAGATGAATGCCATTGGAAATGAGGTGGTCAAAGAAAAGTTTAAATGTAAAATGAGGATGATAATATTTCTCTCGTAGAGTTTATATTGTGGACAAAATAGTTATTTGTGAAAATACTCTATCAACTGAAATATACTTTATAATTTTTAAAATTGACTATGCTTAAGTTCTTTAGTATAACATAGCTATGTAAATATAGTGTGTTTAAAGATAATGAGTCTCTTTTTACATTTTGAGGCACACTAACGTAATTGGTCTACTCTTTCTTTTCCTAAAATCCTTTGTGATGTTAATTACATTATTACTTTATTGCCATCTTCATGACAAAGATCCTTACGTTATTGCAACTTCATTTTCTTCTTTTTGTATTCCTTTTTTTGAGTGTTTATTTATAAGAAGTGAATATGTGGAGGATTTCAGAAAGGAAATGAAGACAGTCTAATTTTAATGTGCTATAACCCTAACTTGAAGATATAATATATAATGATAGAGTGCCTTTGACGCCACAGACATAGGCTTTGTAGATCAGTGTCTATAAGTCACCTACCAGTTCATTTTGTAGTAGCCTCTAAAGTAGCCACCAGTTAACTGTTGAACAAAACTGTCCTGTCCTTTCTTTAATATTCTATATCTTTTGATTTTGTGGGTCTCACAGAAATGTCTGTATAGACGTTAAAGACCGGTATTGCATAATTTTGAATCATTTTATAGAATAAATAGGTATCAGATTTCAGTTTAAGAAAAAGAATGCTAAATCCAAATCATCAAACAAAATGAGCAATTAGGAATTAGGGTCAGCATTTCTGTCAACTGTGGCCAAGAACTTAGGGGTCAAGGCTTGGGCTGCATCAGAATTAAAGTCAGGAGCACAGGAAATCTGAGGCAGATGCCAGGCCAAGCCAAGAGCACTGCATGTGGAGCTGCCCTGAGAATCCACAGCAGAACATTTCCCCCAGCAGATCACCCCTATGGAGCATTAAATAACTAGTTTTCACCTCAACTAATCTGCCTAAAATATAATCTGCACACACACAGTCTAGATATTTCCACATTTTAGTGTCCTACTGCCTTAGCCAACCGAAAGTTAACATTTGAGAAAAACGAGTCTAATCTCTAACTAGACAAAACTTTTGGCAAGTTATTGGAGTTCTGACTAGAAATGACCAAACTATTTTGTGCTTTCTCCATACCAAAATAGTGTCCTTAGTGACACATCTTCCCCATATGTTTCTATTTTACCTTTTTAACCTTATGTTTTTACTATTTTGCCCACAGATGTCATACTTTCCTCACTGTGGGCATAGAAATTGTGTTCTAGCGCCAAAAAAAATAATTCCGTAACTATTACAGCCTTACCATGTAAATAAATGCTTTTACACTGGACCTTTGGGGGAACTTTTTTTTTTTAAACAGATGTGTTATTTAAATTTATTAGCATTTTATGAAAAGTATTTGATTTTTAAAAATACTTAAATTCTACTATATTAATGATCTAAAATAATCTTAAATGATAGAGATTTGGGTTCAAAATTTATTTAGACCTTAATGCATTCTAATTATAAATTATTGCTAACTACAAAAAGTGTGCAAATTAGCTATTAAGAAATGGAAATTACGGGACTTCCCTGGCAGTCCAGTGGTTAAGACTTCACCTTCCAATGCAGGGGGTGCGGGTTCAATCCCACATGCCTCACGACCAAAAACCCAAAACATAAAACAGAAGCAATATTGTAACAAATGCAATAAAGACTTTAAAAATGGTCCACATCAAAAAAAAAAAAAATCTTTAAAAAAAAAAAAGAAAAAAGAAATGGAGATTTAATAATATAATCTGGAGACCATCAGAATTCAACAAATTCAGATCAAAAGAATAAGGTCTCATCCTTTGGTCACTTAAAATCAGCTGCAAAAAGAGATTTTTCTTCCCATAATACCCTCTCTGGAATAGATATTCTCTAACTTGACATTCTAAGTATTTTACATAGAAATTTTTGCCATAATGAACTAGCTTGTTAGGATTTTAAAAATAAGGTAAATGTAGCCTAATCTTATACCGAATGCTTTGATAATTGAAAAGATCAAAATCAGACATGGTAGAACAGACATTTCACAAATGAAGGAATACCATTGGCCTGAAAACATGTTTTAAAGTTTAACCACACCAAGTTTTAAAAAGCGTATCGAACAGCAGATGACAAACTCTTTCTGTATCAAACTGGCAAAGATTTTTATTGTAATCCCAACTGTTAATGATGCTATAAGAAAATGAACACTCTTGTACATTGATGTTGGGAATATAAATTGGTACAACTCTTGGGGTGGCAATACGTGTCACAAATCTTAATATTATGCAGATCTTTGATCCAAGAATTCTGTTTTTAGAAATTTATCCTCTGCAGACGAAGGTGTGCAAAACAAATATACAAGGATATTTAGCTAGTTAGTTTAAATATTTATTTATTTTCAAAATGAGATGTAATTGACATATAACACTGTATTAATTTTAGGTGTACAACTTAATGGTTTGATACATGTATGTATTGCTAAATGATCACCACAATAAGTTTAGTTAACATCCATCACCACACATAGTTACAAATTCATTTTTTCTTGTGATAAGAACTTTGAAGATCTACTCTTGTGCCAACTTTCAATGTACAATATAGTATTATTAACTTAGTCACCATGCTGTACATTACACCCCCAGAACTTATTTATCTTCTAACTGGAAGTCTGTGCCTTTTGACTCCCTGTACCCATTTTGTACAACTGCCACCAGTCTGTTCCCTGTATCTATGTGTTTGTTTTTTGTTTTAGATTCCACATATAAGGGAGATACAGTATTTGTCTTTCTCTGTCTGACTTGTTTCACTTAGCATAATGCCCTCAAGGTTCATCCCTGTTGTCACAAAACATAGAATTTCCTTCCTTTTAGTGGTTGAATAATATTCATATATATATCTACTTCACATTTTCTTTACCCATTCATTTGTCATTGGACACTTGGGTTGTTTCCACATCTTGGCAATTGTAAATAATGCTGCAGTGAACATAGGGGTGCATGTATCTTTTCAAGACGGTGATTTCGTTTCCTGCAGAGAAATACCCAGAAGTGGAATTGCTGGGTCATATAGTAATTCTAGTTTTAATTTTTTGAGGAACCTTCATACTGTTTTCCATAGAGGCTGCACCAATTTACATTCCCACCAACAGTGCACCAGGGTTCTTTTTTTTCTACATCCTTGACAACATGTGTTATTTTTTGTCTTTTTTTTTTTAATACCAGAAATTAAGTTTATTCAGGAAGAGCAGAGGAATTGCAATTTGGGAAATGCATCCTGTAGCAAATTACAGGAGAGTCCCTTGTCTTTTTGATAATAGCCATTCAAACAGGTGTGAGGTAATATCCCATGCTGGTTTTGAACGGCATTTCCCTGATGATTAGTGAGGTGGAGCACCGTTTCATGGACCTGTGGCCCATTTGTATGTCTTCTCTGGAAAAATGTCTATTCAGATAAGGGTATTTATTGTGATGTAATGTTTAATGGCAAAAATCAGAAGGCCTCTAAATACCCAAAGATACAGGTTTGGTTAAATAAATTATCACAGGTTCATCCTATAGGATATTATAACTCTACAAAATAATATTTTAAAATATATTATTGATATGGTGAGATAGTCACAAAATATTTTTAAGTGATAAAAATATGTTAAATAAGTATGTTAAAATAATAAGCATGGCATGAGATTTTTTAAAAATTAATTTTTATTGGAGTATAGTTGATTTACAATGTTGTGTTGGTTTCAGATGTACAGCAAAATGAATCAGTTATACATATACATATATCCACTCTTTTTTAGAGTCTATTGCCATGAAATATTTTTCTATAAATTAAAATTTTCTTGAATTTGCATATATCAGGTAGAGTAAGAACTTGTAAGAATGTACATCAGAATGTTGAAAATTACAGTACCTAGACAATGGGATTATAGGTGACTTATTTATTATTCCTGCCAGTATCAACTTTCTGCCAGTATTCTTCAAGCCAAGTAGGGAAAGAATAAACTTTCATTTAATCTTCTTATTTTGAGTATGGTACCCTTGCACCATTATCCCTGGAAACTTACAATTATGTCTGGTGCCTTACAGTCCAGAGACCCTCTTTAGAAACTAAACCTCTAGTTTCTTTCTAAACCTCCAGGGTGTGGGAGAGTCAACTGTGTGCCGACAGGAGAGGGAAATGGATCTGGGTTCAAACAACTTCTTAACAGATTTTTGAGCAGCTTCCTGTGTGTAGCCTGTCTTTTATCCCCACTTCCAGAGCTACTTGGTGCCTCCTACACTCGGGCCTTTTGAGAGTTCTGCTGTGTCAATCCCACTGCCTCTTAGTATCCCCCGTGGCTGGCCGTGAATTCAGCTTGCTCAAGTCTACTGAGTCAGTTGCCATTTGCCCATCTGCCTTCCCGCTTCTAAAAGTGTCTTGCTGTCCTCTTCTGCTGGTCTCTTTGATTTTTTTAAGATCTTCTTTCTGTTGTTTTAGTAGAGTTTGTTGCGGGCAAGGAAAAGTAAATTATATGTTCAGCCCTGATTTTTCACAGTCACCCCTGCCTCGCTGTCTCTGCACTTGCTCTTCTTGCACAGCGTATTCTCCTGCCTGAGGTCCTGGACCTCTCAGATTCACCCCTCAGGACCGGGGTAGGTACCCTGGACCTCTCACACTCACCCCTCAGGACCAGGGTAGGTACCCTGGACCTCTCACATTCACCCCTCAGGACCGGGGTAGGTACCCTGGACCTCTCACACTCACCCCTCAGGACTGGGTCAGGTACCCTGGACCTCTCACATTCACCCCTCAGGACCAGGGTAGGTACCCTGGACCTCTCACACTCACCCCTCAGGACCAGGGTAGGTACCCTAAATGCTTAAACACATTTATTCAACCTCCTCCTGCTTCTAGTTCTTGTACTTCACCTGATCTATTTATTTAGTAAAGCACTGTAATAATTTGATTATACATAAGTCTTCTCTACTGGTTTTATATAGTAAGTCTAATCAGATTTAACAAATGAATTGCATTAGTAGAAGTGATTCTTTGATAAAAGGTAAGACTGATATTTAATAACCACAGCAAAGGGACAGCATAACTGGTGACTTAATGTTAAAGTTGTAATGTACACAAAGACGAATAGAAGTTTCTACACTTTTAAGATTGACTCTTTAGTATCTCGCTAACAGTGTTAAATATTAAGTACTCTTTAAAAGTGATAGTACAAAGATAAACTTTAACCTGTCTTTGATTTCCAAAAAGTTTAGTTTTCAATCTCAAAGCAGAAGTTCCTTTGGAACAATTTAATGTGGAGACTCACATTTTTATGTAATATCAACTTGCCACATTTACTCCCTTGATTGCAATGAAATTTAAATCAAGGCAGTATCAGGTGGTAGGACCAGGTTATGTAGAAGAATCACGTTCAAGTTCACCTTTTGGTAGTGCTAAATATTTCTAATTTTGTTAATTCTGTAAAGAGAAGTTTAGATGTTTCATTATGTTCTCAGGAAATATTATAAAATATACTTAAAAAAATAAATTTATTTATTTTTGGCAGCGTTGGGTCTTCGTTGCTGTGCACAGGTTTTCTCTAGTTGCAGCGAGCGGGGGCTTCTCTTGTTGCGGAGCACGGGCTCTAGGCGCACAGGCTTCAGTACTTGTGGCACGTGGGCTCCATAGTTGTGGCACGTGGGCTCTAGAGTGCAAGCTCAGTAGTTGTGGCGCACAGGCTTAGTTGCTCCGCAGCATGTGGGATCTTCCCGGACCAGGGCTCGAACCCGTGTCCCTGCGTTGGCAGGTGGATTCTTAACCACTGCACCACCAGGGAATCCCCATAAAATATACTTTTAAATATAAGGCTCTGATATCCAGTGTAGATAGAGACTTATTTTGCCTTATTTGGGGTAATATGTCTGAACTTAAAACATTTTGAGTTTTAGTGCAGAGTGATGTAGCATAACCGTATAAAAATGTCACACATTATAGCTAGTATCTTTTGGAATATTTTATTCTGTCTATCCTTAAATGCCCAATTCTATTTAAAAATCAAAACAATAGTACAAACACAGTGATTGTTGATGATATTTCAACTTTGACTCTTCAACTGGTTAAATCTTGGGGTGCTGGTAGAATCTGTAGAGACCCTTAAAGTTACAGAATCTCAGAGTTGGAAGGGAGCTTAGAGTCCCTTAAATCCAAACTTGTGGCCAATATAGAGACAGCTTGAGATGCTATTTGTGAATAAGTGTTCATCTAGTGGCTGGATAGCTGTACCTCGCTAATTAAAATTCTCTTTTCATCTGTTTAACAACTCTAGTCAATCTATCTTGATGTATGAGGCAAATACCATTCTAAACCTGCCACGGTATCTTTCTTACGTAGATCAGCCTTATTTTTACACAGGCTTTCATCGTAAATCATATATAGAAGAGTGGCCTTTGTGTGATGTGTGACTTACTGCAACTCATAATGTGTTGCATGGCGGCTCAAAATTGCAAGCATTTTATATTTGTGTTCCTAAATAAAAAACATGTAAGAGACACACAGGTCTTCAATAATTAATCATTTATTGTGATCTTATTTGTGACTACCAAATTCTATAAGAAAGAAGCAAACAACCAAAAGATTCAAAAGAACAAATCTACTGATGGTGAAGTGTTTAATGCATCTCTGGTACTTGGCATACATAACACTTCATCATTGTGTCACTCTTCAAACCTATTCTAATCTATGTTTTTTGGTTTATTTTTGTTTTTTTTAACTAAATGAGGGTGTTTAAAGTTTCACTAGGCTTTACTACCCAGCTGAGTGATCTAGGAATCATAGGTAGAATGTTACTTTAGAGGAGTAAATTGTAGATACAACAGGGAGGTACTGCAGGAAGCTTCAGAGTTATATTTCAGACGTGAACCATGAAGAAATTGAGCCATGTAATTATGTTCAAAGCAAAAGAACCACTCTGTGATCTGTGAAAGTTTATATGGCAAAGTAATAAAATTAGAACTGGTGAAGTTTCTGCTACCATGAGGCATGATGAGGAAAGCTCAGTTTTTATCCTAAATAATTTTTACATTAATTTTGTCCAGCGTCTTTGGGATTCACCAGTGATTTATCATAGGTAGGAAGCTGATTAAAGACTGCACCAACATCAGCTTTTCGTTGCTATTAACTGTTAATTTTTCCAGTTGAAAATTAAAACATTTAAATTTTCTAATAGCACTTAGTATTTTTTGATCTCATATAATACAGTGATTTTACAGCTGAGCAAACTGATGGACACAATGATTTCTCTAAATTCATTCAGCTAGTAAACAGGTTGAGCTGGAAATCCACCTAAGAATCCAAACCCCATGTTCGTATTTATTTATTTATTTATTTATTTATCTATTTATTTATTTATTTTAAAATTGAAGTATAGTTGATTTACAATGTTGTGTTAACTACTGCTGTACAGAAAAGTGATTCAGTTTGAATATATATACATTCTTTTTTTAAATATTCTTTTCCATGATGGTTTATCGTAGGATATTGAATATAGTTCTCTGTGCTGTACAGTAGAACCTTGTTGTTTATCCATTCTATATATAAAAGCTTACATCTGCTAAACCCAACCTCCCACTCCTAATTTATCCCTCCCCCTCCATCTTTCCCCCCTGGGAACCATAAGTTTGTTTTCTACATCCGTGACTCTATTTCTGTTTTGTAAATAAGTTCATTTGTATCATTTTTTTAGATTCCACATATAAGTGATGTCATATGATATTTGTCTTCCAGCATCCATGTTGCTGCAAATGGCATTATTTCATTCTTTTTTGTGGCCGAGTAATATTCCATTGTATATATATATATACCACACCTTCTTTATCCATTCTTCTGTCAGTGGACATTTAGATTGTTTCTATGTCTTGGCTATTGTGAATAGTGCTGCTAGGAACGTAGGGGTGCATGAATCTTTTTGAATTATAGTTTTTTCTGGATATATGCCCAGGAGTGGGATTGCTGGATCCTATGGTAGCTCTATTTTTAGTTTTCTGAGGAACCTCCATACTGTTTTCCACAGTGGCTGCACCAACTTACATTCCCACCAACAGTGCAGGAGGGTTCCCTCTTCTCCACACCCTCTCCAGCAGGTTCTTAGTCACTGCATCAGCAAATTCAGCCACGGAACCTTCTTTTTTGGAAAGTTTTCAACAGTCGTAAGTTGCTATCTTAAAAGACAGATGTCAGTAGCCTGAGAATTTCACGTCAAATGCAAGCGTGGGGTCGGACAACCGCAGGTTCCTTTTCTGCACCAGTTAACCTGTTGTGTGATGATTTCAAGACATGAGTATCAGTTTGAGGCTTGGGATTCGGGATACAGCAGCGCCCATGTGAGGATTGCTCAACTTGTTTCCTGTTGCAGGAACGGCATCCGTTGCAGTCGCTGGCATCCTTGCAGCCCTTCGAATAACCAAGAATAAGCTCTCTGATCAAACCGTACTATTCCAAGGAGCTGGAGAGGTACCTGCCTTATGTAGTGCTTACGTTCTCCTACACTAGTGAACATGACATTCATTCTGATTACTCATGAATTTGAAGTTTGAGGTAGTCTCTCAAATTTTTAGTTTCAGTAAAACCTATAGTTTCAATAAAGATTCTTCAAATTAAATATTGAGGCATATTAATTGTTCACAGGAGACTTTAGAGGCATAGAGATATTTTCACAGTTTTCAATTTGTAAGATTATCAAATGTTGCCGTGGGTTTTTGTTCGGCATATTTAAGGTGCCATGCAGGAACCAAACAAGTTTCCAATGTACGGCTAATTATATATAGAAACCTTTAAGTATTTAAGCTATTATAGCTGATGCTAACTTTTAGTATCCTCCAGTGTCACATACCAAAATTTTCTTTAACTTGACTCACAATTCAATGTGCACTTACATAACTATATAGAAGTTTTTTAGAAAAAATATTTTGAATTGGAGATTCATCATGCAGTATAACCATTCACACGCAAAAGAACTAAAACATTTAAAATTGTTGGAAAGAGATGGCAGGAATACAAAATAATGCTGTTTCCTGTTGTCTTTTTCTATGAATTAATCATTTGAAAGAGGAAAATTAGACTCCAGTTATAATAATTCACCCCCAAAATAGAAATTAAAATGTCAGCTTAGTTTGAGCTTCTTGTGAGAAAACTGCCAAAATCTTTTTAGAATTATAGAATGTAATAAATGGGGAAATACTTTGTGGCTATACATATTTTAAGAAGCCTTAAATTTTCAAATTTAATATGATTATGAATAAATGTATTACACTGGAAGAAACTGTGTATACTGCGTTGGGTTTGATTTTACTTGTTCTTAAAATAAAGCAAAATACATGAAGCTAAAACTTACATGCCAAGATATAAACATGTGAAAATATTCAGGGTGTAAGTCACAAATTTATTTTCACATCAGAATAAAAATCAAGGTTAAATTACAGCTCATTAAAATTTGAGGTTTTTTTTATTTCTGTGAATTGTTACATGCTGTACTTAATTTTAGTAAACTTCTTTAAATTTCCAAAGGGTTTTGTTGAATGCCACAGGCCAGTTCTTGGCACTCAGCAGGAGAGAGGTATTCATGGTTGGATGATTCAAAACTGGCCCTTGTTTGTCCCTGAAAAGGTTTTGGAAATTTCACAGATCATCACCAAATTTATCATATACCAAAGGAGTTGATTCCTTTAATCTTGCAAGAAATCTCACAGTACTTTCTTTGTCCAAATTAAGAGAGTAAATAAATGCTTGGGAACACATATTTTAAGTGTTCCATTTTATTGCCTAATTGGTCAAGTTCTCATTCCAAATGACCGGGCTTCATTCTTCCAATTCAGTTAGCAGAGCTTGAACTGAACAATAAGCAATACAGTCTCATAAGCAAGGTTGAGCAGTTCATTATTTTAAATTCAGTATTTTCGTATTAGAGGAAATCTTAATTGTATGAACAGGGTTAAAGACGCTGACAACCAAGGATATCACTGGTTTATCTGTGGCTCAGTATAAAGCAGCATAATAGTGATTCTGTTGTAATAAAAAGAGTAAATAATTGTCATTTAGCGGAACCCAAATATGACAAAAATACTTCACTCCCAGTACAAGTGAAGAATATAGCTCTTTTGGTCAATAGATTGAGCCATTTTGTACTTCCTTGTTAACAATGATGAAATGAGGTAAAATGTAACTCTTGATAAGGGATTATGTGGAACAACTTGAAACATTTTTGTTTTTCAGGCTGCCTTAGGGATTGCACACTTGATTGTTATGGCCATGGAGAAAGAAGGTTTACCAAAGGAGAAAGCCATGAAGAAGATATGGTTGGTGGACTCAAAAGGATTAATAGTTAAGGTAAGAATTTGTCATTTTTAACCAGATACAGTATTTTAATCAATATCCCATTCTGGATGCCCATCTCAAAGACAACTACTGTTTCCACCTACCTCACCTCCAACACTGTGTTAAAAGAGTAGCCATTGCACACGAATGACCATGTCATACAATAATGCGGATACTCTTCTGCATAAAGAAGAAAACTATGGCTCGGCTATCGTACCCATCTGTGATGTGAGTAGGCTTTTTACAGCTCCATCGGTTGTCTGCCCACGTGAATTAGTTTAGTTTCCAAGTGAGGTAGTTTGAGACTGATAGGGGTGAAACACTTAGGTCCAGCTCCTTTCACTAAGGGCTGTCTGTCAAATTGCACACTGGCTGGAAAGAAAGAAGGGAAAAAAATGAAACAGCTACTCTTTTCCCAGCTACTTTCTCTTAACCAGAGTCTTGAGAGTTTTAATGGTAATTCCTGAGAAGAACTTTAATAAATGGGCTGTTTCAGTGTTAACTTCCTTGAGGTTGTCTCCCAGCTTTAATAGAGACAATAGTATCCACTTTATAGGGTTATTGTGAGAAGCTAAATAAGAGTAGGAAGGTGACCATGACACAGTTGTAAGGCATTATTATTATCCTGCCACTCGTGTACATCCCTCACTCTTCCTTAAACTGCTAGAGAAAATATACTTGTAAATCCCCCTTCCACATGAAGGTGAATTTTTTAAAAATACACTGCGATAAGCAGTGTATCCAGGAATTTAATATAGAAACAAATGTGAATGTGTGCTGACTTTCTGGAAAGCTATTTTATGTGTATCCAGAGTCTTTAAAAGTTTATGCTTCTGATCCAACAGTTTCCATTCTAAGAATCTTTACCATAGAGATAGAGATGTGTACAGTGTTTTATGTGTGAGGGTGTTATCACAGCACTATTTACATTAGTGAAACGTTTCATCATACATTAATTATAATAGTGATATGTTATACTTACCTAAATAAAGGATAATTGTGACATGAATTGGGGAATAGCCCCTGTAATATATAGGCTTAAAGTTATTTTCAAAGAACTATAAATAACATTAAAGGATTCATAACATAATGTTAGGTGAAAATAGGAAAACACTATATTATATGTAACTATTTTGCTTTAAAAATTGAGTTATATATGAAAGAGAAAGAAATGCATCAAATACATATTACTTTAAAACTTATTTTTAGTGCCTTTCTCCATATTCCAAATTCTCCTTAATAATTGTGTTTCTTTAAAGCTAGAAGAATGTTCATTTTTAAAAAGATATAGATCAAGAAATTTTGCTTTAAATGAAGAAAAAGTATATGCATAACTGTTTGTAGAACATGAGTATCTATAAAACCATGAAACAAAACAGAAAGTACCTTTATAACATCTCCTGGGACCAAATAATGATAATTTTATTAATTTTATTAACAATAAATAATAACAGTGTAATTGTTTATAGTATATAAGAAGTAAAGTTTTAAGTTTGTTGGCTTAAAAATTCCTATTGCTTTAAAGAATCAGCATAACTATAAAAAATTGTACACTGTGGCCACATGACGTATACTGTCATGAAATAAGAACGTTTACTGAGTGAAATCATCTGTGGCTCAGGCATTATACTTGTGGGGACACAGTAAGGTCCTTGATCTCAGGAGGCTCCCAGCCTAGTGGGAAAAACTCAAACAAGCCAAGATTTACAACTCCACGTGACAATGTTATAGAAATATGTCCTTGGTGCCAGGGGCGCACAGGACATGGTGCTTCCACTGCACTAAAGAGAAGAACAGGGAGGCTGAGGACGGTTCCAAGACAAGGTGTCTCTCCAGCTGAGTTCGAAAGGAAGAGTTGGGAGTTGAGCTCGAGTCTCCATAGACATCTTAAACTTCTTAATATGCAAAACTGAAATAAGGGAAGTTGAATGGCAAGTTCACTCTGAGATCTTTTTTTTTTTTTTTTAATTATTTATTATTTATTTATTTATTTATATATGGCTGTGCTGGGTCTTCGTTTCTGTGCGAGGGCTTTCTCCAGTTGCGGCAAGTGGGGGCCACTCTTCATCACGATGCGCAGGCCTCTCACTATCACGGCTTCTCTTGTTGCGGAGCACAGGCTCCAGACGCGCAGGTTCAGTAATTGTGGCTCACGGGCCTAGCTGCTCTGCAGCATGTGGGATCTTCCCAGACCAGGGCTCGAACCCGTGTCCCCTGCATTGGCAGGCAGATTCTCAACCACTGCGCCACAAGGGAAGCCCTCACTCTGAGGTCTTGATTGAAGCTACGGATCGTGTCTTCTACCTCTCTATCTTCAAAGCCCTACTAGTGTCTAGTAATTGACAATAAATATGTTGTTAATAAATGAATTAATGAATGAGTGCCTTCCGGGCAGAAGAACAGCATTTGCAAAAGAAAATGTTATGCCAGAAGAGACATTTAGGGATTAGGATTGAAAGGAATCGAGTGACAGGTGATGAAGGCTCTTCTAAATCCTGAACGTGAGCAGTTTTCAGGCTCTTGTCACTCTGATGGACTTGTGGAGGATGGACTGAAATGAGGTGAAGCTAAGAAACTAGTTACAAAGCTGTTGCAGTAGTACAGATCAAAGTTAATTAAGGCCTGAAATAAAGCAGTGACTAAGAGGGTCAGTGAAAGATGTTTGATTCAGTAGATATTTAGGATATAGGATTGGCATACTTAGTAACCGATTAAATACGGAAGGAGGAGTAGAGCAAAGGAAGGAATCTAGCAATACTCCTTGGGTGTCTAGGTAAGTGATGTAGCCATTAATGTTAAAAAAAAAAAAAAAAAGGAATAAAGAATAGGCCAGTTCAAGGGAAAGATAATGAGATCAGTTTCGGACATGGCAAGTTTAAGGTGCCCGTGGAGACCTCAGATAGAGATGTCCCTTTGGCAGTTGGAGAGACAAGACTGATGCTCAGGAAAAGGATCTGAGCTCCCAGAGGTGGAGAGGATCATCATGTGTATATAGTGGGAGCCATGGAAAAAACTGTACAAACTGTGCTGTACTTAGGGATGTAATACATGCAAGAATCAAAACGGTGAAAGCCCACGATTGTGGTTTTCTTTCGTGATTTCTCATGACATTTCAACGGGACATCTTCATAAAAATACATAGATTTTAGCATCTCAAGCACTTTTAACATAGATTGACTGAACTGAGACTCCAAATTCCATGGATTACAACACTTGGAATGACATGGATTACAGCATGACTAGTATTTGGAATAACTGTGAAATTGTTGCCTAGACCTCATCAGTCACTCTTACTTCATGTCTTCTACTTGCCAAAATAAAGAGCTGCATATATTCTGCTTGCCAAGATAGATAAAGTTATGTTTTAAAAGATTCTTATATATTGAATAGTTTTTGTGCTATTTAATGCAAGAGAGACATATGAAACTTCAATTCACCACTTTTTCTTTCATGTTTTTAAACCGTCAAAATTATAATGTTGATTTTTGTGGCAGAACTAATAAATCTCAGAGTAACTACTAAATTGGTATAATCTTGCTTTCAGCTTTACATGATTTTTTGGTGCTTGTTATCCTTTATTCTTAGTATTTTTTACAACCTCTCTTGAAAACCAATAATAATCATTTTATTAATTTCATTAACTTACATGCAGTTGTTTATAATGTGTAAAAAATATCTTAAAGTTCTAAATAAAATTTTTTATTAGTCGAACTCCTTCAGTCTTTAAACACATAAAACCAAAACTATAAAGTAACACTGTGAGGTTAGTGCATTTGTGGAGTTATGTAATCATCAGACTGGATAATTATTATTCTAATGTGTTGTCTGTTTTCGTTTTCAACTCCACATCTGTAGCATTTTCTATCATTTACCTCATATCCATATGTACTATAATTATCAATATTTTAAATAATTCATCAGTATCAGTAAGGTTGATTGAAATGGATTATTTGGTCACTGCTAATACTCAAATATCATAGTTTAGTGTCTTACAGCAAGAAACAGTTGACATACTATTTAGCCCACTAAGATTAGTACGGTTTAATATAAACAAACTAATACTTGGTTTAAAAGAAATCCTTCCAAAATAAAAATTAGAGGGAGAATAAATACAGTAAAGAAAGGATAAAAAAGGAGCACTTCCAGCATGACTAGTATTTGCATTTCACAGTGATAATTTGGAGCATTTTTAGGGAGAACAAGAAGCCACAAAATAAACCAATCCAGACTTCATCTTTTTCTTAAATAAATATATCTTGGCTTTCACTAATAAACCAAGTGAATGCTAATGCAGAAAACTCCAAAATAAAAAGTAGGGTATTAGTAGCTATCATGAAGGATAGACTTCATCTAACACAGAATAGGACTATAGTATTTTATTTTATTTTTATTTTATTTTGTTCTGCTTTGCACAGTTCTGTTTTCAATTATTAAAAAAGTTTTTTGCTTTACAGTTATAGTTAAATGTGTGGTTCCTGCGAGAAAGAGATAGTAAATAAAAGTATTTTATATGTTGTAAGGGTAGTTGTTTCCTTCCTAAGAGTTTAATCTTTAGGTCTAGGGCTTGAAACTCCATGCTGTAAGGAAAAGGTTTTCCTTTCCCCTGTGATATTATCAGAATTTTAGCCAGTGATACTGTCACCACCTTGAATGATGGTTAATACATTGCGTACACTGTGGTTTAAAAAAAAAAATTCTGATTCCTAAGAAACTTTGAAGCTTGGTGAAAAGTATCTGGCTTGCTTTTTTTCCTCCCTCTTTTCCATTTCTTACTGAGCATGATCACTATATATGTAGGTACTAAAAAGCGCAGAGGCAGAAGATTATATACACGAGTCTTTTAGAAAATTATGGACATTGATTTTTAGCAAATACAAAATTAAATACTGATGGAGTTAACCACCTGTCATCTTCAGTTACGACCACTCTGCACCCCTTTGTTATGCTGTAACGTGGAAAACACTTTTGTCACATCGTTCATCTTCTTTTAATATGTCCTTGAGATGGTGAAACTGAGCTCTGAGCTCTTTAGCAAGCACACGCACTCGCGCTGCAAGTGAAACATTATTGACTGACAGGTTCTGTCTTCAGATAAAGAGGGGCCAGATTCAACTCTGATAAACTATCGACATGACAACAAAAACAGGCCAGTAAAATGGGGCAGGTTGTCCAAGCAGGCATGGATTCCAGAGTTCTTCTAGTACCTGTGTGTAGGGAGGAATGCATAGTTATCAGTGGCAGTGCACAGTTAATTTTTTTATACCTCTCCTGGGTCATCAAATGCTAACTTAAAATCTTGACAGTCTTTGCCACCTTCCTCCCCAACCCCAGCAGAGCAAATGTTGCTTTTGAGAAAGGTAATAGTTCAGTATGGTTGTATCTTCTGCACTAAGAATCAGCACAAAACAAGGGGTGGCGGGGGGAAAGCCAAAGAAATAATAATATTCAGAAGAAACTCCCAGCTATTTGTAGTACATTTGGTGTAATTAGAGACTCTTAAAAAAAGAAACACCATAGAATTTGGGGTTTCTGAGATAAAAAGTGCCCATGTGCACATTGCCAAATGAAGGCACAGTTTCAGCAAGGGATCCTGAATAGGGAGACTGAACTGATAAGAAATCTATATCCACATTCAGCTGAAGTGATGGGCGTAAAGAAGGTAGATTCCAAATTGGATTTTGAAAAGAGGAGAAAAGTGAGCCATTGGCACAGAAAATAGAAGTCCAGAGGTAAAGACATTTGCCTGAATATTACAGATCCAGAGAATGTCACATCCCAATAGTTTTTCATCTAAACCAGGTCATCACATCAACTTTGAAAAGGGTATAGAAAATACTTGGGAGACCTTTATTTTTGTCTTTTGATTCTTCTGTTTTTGGCAAGTAGAGCCCTTGAGTGATGCTGGTTTGCATGATTCCTGGCCTTCTTTCAGTACTTACTCTCCCTGCGTTCCTAAGTCACCACCCAGAATTAAGCCTTCGGGGCTGAGGCTGTAGGTAATTTATGTTTCTTGCTCGATGGATGTCTTCTGGCCAAGTTCTGGCTTTAGTGGCTAGGAGCTGCCAGTGCTGTCACTATGATTAATAAAGTAAGATGTTCATGATAAAAGCATGCATCTTTTCATATAATGTTTATCTGCCTTCTTGATGATTTGCTGCTCATTCTAGTAAACTTAGGTGGCTTAAACACATTAAATACTTTTCATTATATCTCAGGTTGCCAGCCAAAAGAGCACTACTAGAAATCTGTGCTTTTGCACTATTCTGTAGCTTTCCTTCTTTAGAACTCATCATTTTATACTTTTTTGAAAACAGATCACGTACCTTTTAAATATGCTTCTGGTAGAGATCTGATAAATCCTTTAGTGCAGTGATTCTAAAAACTGGCTAATCACTTGAATCATCTGAGAAGCTTTTTAAAAAATACAGATTCCAGGGCCTCATCCTGGATTTGAATTAAAATATCTGGCAGCAGGGCTCAGGAATCTATTTTTCCTCAGGTGAGTCTGGCACTCAGTTGGCTTTGGAAAGTCCAAATCAGGTTCATTTTTATTACACTGTCATCATCACCAATCCAAACCGTTTTCTAGATGGAGAAGCCAACATCTGTAGAAGTATCAAAGGACTTGCCCAAGGCCATGAGTGAATGGAAGGGCCTAAGGACTTCTCCATCCTGATCCTGAGTCCCACGTTCAATCCCCAACATTTGTAGATGGCATTTATTGTGTCTAATTGGGGAGCTTTTCTTTAATTTGTTATATATCATTAAAGGTTTTCAGAAGTAACATAAATGTATTTGCTGTTTGCTATTAGCATGTATTCTGCTACTAGTTATTTATTCATGTCCCTAAGCCAACAAAATTTATCACAATTTATATCAATTTATCTTGACCACAATCAACAGTCATGAGGACAACATTGTAAAATACATTTTTAAATGTTTAATTTGCTGTTTGGGATAATCTGGGACAGTGAGCTCAGGAAAATATTTTGAATTATTGAACTAAGAAAACAAGGATTATGTCTCTCCCACCTTCAGATTATTCAACATCTTTTAAATTCATTTCACATTATGGATTTGTAGGTCCACATTCAATATAAACAGACTAGACCCTCTTCTCTCATTTACATGCTACTTGTAGCAGCTGTTCAATTCATATTATACAAGGTTGAATTTGGTTATTTCAGCTGCTAGTAAAACTTTTCTAAGACTTTTACTCTCATGCTAGTTTTATTTATTTATTTAATTAATTTATTTATTTATTTATTTTTGGCTGCATTGGGTCTTCGTTGCTGCGCGCAGGTTTTCTCTAGTTGCGCCAAGCAGGGGCTACTCTTTGTTGCGGTGCTTGGGCATCTCGCTGCAGTGACTTCTCTTTTTGCGGAGCATGGGCTCTAGGTGCACGGGCTTCAGTAGTTGTGGCACATGGGCTCAGTAGTTGTGGCTCGCGGGCTCTAGAGTGCAGGCTCAGTAGTCGTGGCGCATGGGCTTAGTTGCTCCGCGGCATGTGGGATCTTCCCAGACCAGGGCTCGAACCCGTGTCCCCTGCATTGGCAGGCAGATTCTTAACCACTGTGCCACCAGGGAAGCCCTCATGCTAGTTTTATTTTCTCATATGGGAGGCTACTTCTTGGCTTGGTAATATAATAAAAATGAATAGATTTCCATTTTTATGGAGATCATATGCAAGTTTATTTAAAACTGTATACCAGAAGCAGTTTAGATATATTGTCATTGGCGTGTTGTTTGTCAGTAGCTAAATGGTCAAGAATGGGTTGTTTCCTCAGACTGGGGACACCCAGATGCTTTCAGCAAGCCTTCACTGTGAGCTACTAATTCTTCTGTTTCTTACTGTGAGCCACAGTGCTTTCCCATGGATTGTGTGGAATCTATTGTTTTGTGAGCCCAAACATTTTCTAAAATAAACAAATCTGTGGCATATTTCCTCTTAAACTATTTTTAGTACTTCCAATTCTTATTCTGTTAACAACCCTGAAAATCTTATAAATGTCCTTTTTGCTCACAGCCCTTTCAGTGGGGTTTCTGCTTTCTATTTCAAAGTAAACCACAGATAAAAAAAGATTAATTATAATATTTTACTGTTATTAAAGAAGAAAACTTGATACTAGAATACATTAATATAACATTGAAAGAAAGATCTAAGACATATGGTAATTCCTTGACCATATTCAGCATTGGTTATTCCTTTGATGGAATGTATTTGCATAATACTTAAACTTTGTCAGGTGGAAACCAAAAGACCAAGAGGCAAAACCCAGTGATTCATTCAGTCTTCTCTAAGAGATACGCATTTTATCAGCAGCTCTCAAGATTACATTACATTGCATTGAGATGACTATAGTTGGTTTGGAGTAGGTGAATAGTTATCCTGAGATAGTTTTTCTTTGTTAGACAACCTAGCAGAGGTTCTAGCATTAGATACCCTGAAAAGCAAATCTCTAAACCTTTGAAGAAGTAAGCACCAGGCTGAAGTTTGAGGAATAGTTCCTGTAACACAAATCTGCATTAGCAAGGGAGCTGCTGTTCCTGCCCATTTGAGAATCAGGGTCTCGGCCACAAACAAGAAAGTTGCCAGATATGTAGCTGCCACCCACTGTTACTTAGCACCCACCTGTTGGTGGTGGGCTAGAAACTAGAGACTGGAAACACAGCTGCCTGGAAACAAACACCACCACCACGAGCTTCCAGAAGAGCCATATGACTACCACTTCATGATGTGCATTTCTCCTTCAGGGTCCTGTGAAGGCGCATTAGCTTGGTGAGTGCTGTGTTTAAAGCAGAAACCCTAGCTGCAAGGGAGTCTGGGGCCTATAATTTAGCCCTTTAGGCTCCATTGTACTGGAAGTAGTGCTAGAAGCAATTTGCATTTCTGCAGTATTTGCCATGTAGGACCTTAGTGAGATTTTAGTGTAGTTACTTGCCTTTATACCTGCAATTGAGTATATGTGTTTCTGGGAAAGAGTAACAAGCCAAAACTATGTTAGCTTAGAATTCTGGAAGCTGAAGGTTATTATTCCCGGGAAATATATCTCCCCAAGCTGCACCTTTATTTAGTACGTGTCCTAGAAATTGCCTCGTTGTGAGAATGAAAATAGTCATGAATTTTAGTTTATACTGCTTCCAGAGAGAGCTCAGAAATAATTTAGATAAATACTGTAACTGTCAACCTGCTCCAGATTCTTACCCTATCCATGACCAGAATTTCTCTTTTTTCTAATAATGTAGGATTATTTTTTGCCAAATAACTAAGCAGTAATAAGGGCATTGAGGTAGCAGGTGGATTGCAGAAGTGTTTTCATCAAATCATTTCGGGGAAAGGAACCTCTTTTTTTATTTTATTTTTTTAATTTTTATTTTTTATTGGAGTGTAGTTGATTAACAATGTTGTGTTAGTTTCAGGTGTGAAGCAAAGTGATTGTTACACATACACATTTTTTTTTCAAATTCTTTTCCCATTTAGGTTATTACAGAGTATTGAACAGAGTTCCCTGTGCTGTACAGTAGGTCCTTGTTGGTAATCTATTTTAAATATAGCAGTGTGTACATGTCAATCCCAAACTCCCAATCTATCCCTTCCCCCCTTGGTAACCATAAGTTCGTTCTCTAAGTCTGTGAGTCTGTTTCTGTTTTGTAAATAAGTTCGTTTGTATCATTGTTTTTAGATTCCGCACATGAGCAATATCATATGATATTTGTCTTTCTCTGTCTGACTTACTTCACTGAGGAACTTCTTATTTTCAAAGCAACAGATAGGAATAACCTTGGGTAAAAAGAAACAGTGGAATATGTAATCACAATTAAAATCATCCCGAAATAGATAACCAACAAGGACCTACTGTATAGCACAGGGAACTATACTCAATATTTTGTAATAGCCTATAAGGAAAAAAAAGAATCTGAAAAAGAATATATAACTGAATCACTTTGCTGTACACCTGAAACTAACACAACATTGTAATTCAACTGTACTTCAATAAAAAAATAAAATAATAAAAAAAAAGAAAAACAAATTAAAATCATCCCCTGTATCAGTCAGCTATTCCTGTGTTATCGAAAGCCACAAAGTCTCAGTGACGTGCAAACAATAATTCTTTATTTTCTCACATGCCTGTGGGTCAGGGGGAGTGGCTGTGATGGCGCTACTGGGTGGTTCTGAGCTACAGGTTGGGTCCAGGTCTGCTTCTCAAGGCTCATCGTCCGTGGACCAGCAGGCTGGTTTGTACTTCCAAAGCAGTGGTGACGGTACAAGAGAGCAAGCAGAAACAGCAATTTACTCTTAAGGCCTAAGCTTGGAACTGGCGCACTGTCACTTCAGCCCACATTTTATGGACCAGAGCAAGCCTCGTGTTCAAATCCAAAGGCAAGGGGTAGGAAAGTATACGCTGCCTTTTGTAAAAGGAACTGTAAAGTGTCATGGCAAAATCACTGACACAGGAAAGAGATGATGAGGAACTGGGGCCTAAATCAAAGTCTGAACTATCAAAACTTTTGGGGGAGGATTCTTGTGGCACGCAGATACCTACCTCTGCTTTCTTATTTGTGACTAATTATCATTAAGCCTAGCTGCTTTTTACATGCTAGGATGATGCTTAATTAATCTCTGTGATTGAGATATGTAAATGAAATGAATTTCCCAGCTGTGAAGCTAAGAGAGAGGAGGATGGGGGCACCAGGTAGCCTCACCCCCCCCCCCCCCCCATTTAGTGCGAATTGTAAAGATTTCGGTATTGTAATAATTTTTTATATTATTAAAAGGCAATTTAAAAATCTTATAAATACAAAAGAATGGTTTGAGAATATTTAGTGGTTACTCACAAAATCAGTCTAGGTTTACATCAACTATTTGTGTTAGACCTATGACAAGTTGTAAAAAGGTGATGATAATAGGTTTTATGGAACGATTTGATGCTTCCTGATGAAAGTATAGCAACTGAATTTATCTGATTCTCTTGACTGATTTTTTCTTTAATAAACATGATGAACAAGAATATAGACTAACAATATTTGAGTTAATGTTACTAGAGCCTAGAATGTTCTCTCCTGAAGTGAATATGAAACAGGAAACCAAATTTGATTTGGAATGAATTAAATGAGGTTTTTTAAAAATTGAGATATAATTGACATATAAAGTTATATTAGTTTCAGGTGTACAACATAATTATTCAACATTTGTATATATTGTGAAATGATTACCACGATAACTCTAGTTCACATCCATCATCACACATAGTTACAAATGTTTTTTTCTTGTGATGAGAACTTTTAATGTCTACTCTCTTAGCGACTTTCAATATACAGTATTATTAACTATTATCAGCGTGCTGTACATTACACCCGCAGGACCTATTTATCTTATAGCTGGAAGTTTGTACCTTTTTACCCCCTTCACCCATTTTTGCCTCCCCAGCCTCTGGCAACCACCAATCTGTTCTCTCTATCTATGAGTTTGTTGTTTGTTTGTTTGCTTTTTGTTTTTTGTTTTTTCAGTTTCCACATATAAGTGAGATCATATAGTATTTGTCTTTCTTTGATTTACTTCACTTAGCATAATACCCTCAAGGTCTATCCATGTTGTCACAAATGGCAAGATTTCCTTTTTTGTATGGCTGAATAATATTCCTATGTGTGTGCATGTGTATTTTCTTTGTCCATTCATCCATTGATGGACACTTAGGTTGCTTCCACTTCTTGGCTATTGTGAATAATGAGGCAGTGAACATGAGGATACATATATCGTTTCCAGTTAGTGTTAAATAAGAAGATTTTTCAGTTTCTCAGATGTAGTATATTTTGATGTGCAAGGAAGAAAAGGTAAGATACAACTTTTTAGAACCCAGCAGTGAGTAATGGTGAATTTCGTTATTAGGATGCTGTTAGCTCTGAAGTCATGCTCATGACAGAAAACAGTGGTACAGAAATAGCACTTTACAGCAGACTACAAAAAAAGGTACTAGAGTTATAAGTGCTAGAACTATGGTTTTTTCTTCTTCACAAAAATTTTAATTATAACAACTAACTTTGAGTTCTTGTTAAAAACTGGGCACAGTCCTAAGTGCTTTAGATGTATTATTTAATTTGCTAAAAAGCTGATGAGGTAGAAATTCTAATTATTCTTATTTTATAGATGAAACGAGTGCAAAGAGGTTCATATGTTTCAAGTTATCTGTAATTCACATGTATTACTTTTAAAAACAAAAATAAAATGATAACCTTTTTATAAAAATTTTTGCTTTGTATTGGAGCATAGTTGATTTACAACGTTGTGTTAGTGTCAGGTGTATAGCAGAGTGATTCAGTTATACGTATGCATATACCTATACTTTTTCAGATTCTTTTCCCATTTAGGCTGATAATAACCTTTTAAAGCAAGAATATTGTACCATCTTCAGGATTAACAATTTGCATACAAGTTGACGTATACCATTTGTAAAGTGTTTTCTCCAGAGCTGTACTGTGCTGTATTACTGGAAAGACTGATTTCTAGCACCTGTCTTGGGCAAGTTGCTTGATATCTCAGAGCCTCTGTTTCCTCATGCAAAAACCTAATTGTATTTGCCCTACTTTTCAAATTGTTGAGGGAATCAAACGAAATATGTGAAAACAACTTATAAGCTATAAAGTACCATATAAAGTTAGGTAGTGATTTATTATGTAGTCAAAATCTTAAAAATTTGTAGGTAGAATATTATTATTGTTATTATTATTTTTTTTTTAATAATTTAAAAGTCAAGTTTAATAAGTAGTTCACTTAATTTAGCTATTGCTTCCTGGGGACAAAAAGCTATTGTATCACTCATTCTTTGATGAAAGCTTCAATGAAGTAAGGAGATTGAATAATAGATGAATGAGGAGAATTCTAATTTGAGCAGATTTTTATTCCTGGTCGTAGAAGTGTGGATGAGAATTTCATCTTCAGATCTACTAATCATGTGGAAAGATACAATACTGAAAGAGCAGAAGAGAAAAAAAAGGAAGGACCAGATTTTCAGCTAACACTCCTCACCCCCATCCTACGTTCTTTTTTGTAGCTAGGATATTAAATTACATGTTTCCTAGATAATAATACATGGTACAATTATAATCAAAACATTACAAAATAAAAACATATAAAGCTAGTAATTATGTAGAACATCAAAGTATGATATAAATGTGGCATCAAGTTCCATTCTTAGTGAGTAGTCCATAAATTATTTGTGCAGCCGCTAAAGGCAACTTTGCACACTCTAAGACACTGCTTTATCAACAGAAATCATGTCTAGTAAACAATATCTTTATTTAAATGATGTTTTTCATTGCTATTTGTTAATGCCAGTTTCTCATAAATGTCTGTAGAGTTAGGATTTTAAATATTAAATAATAATTAAATAAGGGAAAGGCTTTATTTTGTTCACTGTTATATCCCCATTGCCTAGAACATTGTCTGAGACATAAATCATTGTTGCAAGAGTGAATGAAATAATACTCTGGTAATTGGAAAGGAGACTTTAAGAACAGCTGGAAGACATAATACATAAAAATGTTAAGCATCAATATGGGTAATATGCGTAATATTCTGAAATTTCTTTGACTCTCACATGTTTGGCAGATTTATCATTCCTTTTTATTTGCTGTACTTAGGGACGTGCTGCCTTAACACAAGAGAAAGAGGAATTTGCCCATGAACATGAAGAAATGAAGAACCTAGAAGCCATTGTTCGAGATATAAAACCAACCACCCTCATCGGTGAGCTTTGGCTTCTTCCCCCCTGCCATAAACCCTACCTCAAGCCCACGTGGGCCTGATTTGTTTTCTTACTGCTGAATTTTGAGACCTAATTTAGCTTTTTGAAATTCTAACCTTTGGCGTTCACAAACAAAATTACGCCTTCCCTGAAGCAACAGTACCCCCCAGACGCCTAGATTTGTAAATTCAGTGCCGTCTTCTTCATCTTACTGATGATCCCAGCTGAAGCGTGCGGTTCCCTTTGCTCACTCAGTCAACCTGCCAATACCTGGCATATCCAGCACTTTGCCAGGCTTGATTATTCCACATAGACAGTGGTTCTAAAAGGGGGGTGGTTTGGCCCCGAAAGGCAACACTTGGCAATGTCTGGAGACATTCTTTGGTGGTCACAGCTGGAGGAAGAAGGGGTGGTCAGAGCTACTGACGTTAGTGGGTAGAGACTAAGGATGCTGGTCCGCAGCCTCCAATGCCCAGCAGAGCCCCCCCCCCCCCCCACCGCCGGTAAGGAATTGTCCATCCCAAAACGTGAATGGGGCCAAGGTTGAGAAAGACTGAACTAGACCCTCCTTGAAAACAGGGACCGTATTTCATGTCTTTATGTTCCTCATAGTAGATAACTCAGTGTGTTACACACTGCATGTGCACAGTAAGATGTTTACTATGGACACATTTGTTGTGGTTGAAAAAAACTCAAAGAAAGTTTTGAAACTTTATATCCTTTATTTTGTGTGTATATAATGCCAACCCTTACTTGGTATTATACTCCATTTCTAGAAGCTTCTGTGAAACAGATGACAATATTGAGAATAATAATGAGAACCATAATAAAAACAAATACTTACTCCACGACAGGAGTTAATGGGTAGTAGTAAGCCTTTATTGTTGTTTTTTATAAACTATGTTCCATCAGGAATCTTACTTTTTACATTTTCATTATGCTAATAGCTTTGTTCTTCTCTTCAAGTTTTTTCAGTGAGTCATACTTCAGTTTTATCATTGAATCGGATGATTGTCTTAAGTGTTAGCACTGGATTATAAAACATGATTGCTTTATAGCCTGAGAGACTGAAATATACTTCTAGAATTGTTTACAGAGAGATAGTATATATTAGACACATTTATTTCCTGATAAAATTGCCTGTAATCAGAATTCCTAGTGATTGGTCACTAAATTTATTAATGAGTCAAATGTTAAAGCTGTGATTTTTTTCATAGATACTTGTAGATTAGTAACCTTAAAAGTTGTTGGCATTAACGAACATCTCTTTTTTGTCACTTTAATACAGATATTCTATATTTTGTTTAGGGGGTATTACAAAATGACCTGACATGTCTCATTGTTTTGGGGGCACTGGATTAATTAACCAATGATAGTCCTATTCACTGGTTTCTTGTTTCTACATTAGGAGTTGCTGCGATTAGAGGTGCATTCTCAGAGCAAATTCTCGAAGACATGGCAACCTTCAATGAACGGCCTATTATTTTTGCTTTGAGTAATCCAACTAGCAAAGCAGAATGTACCGCAGAGCAGTGCTATAAACTGACCAAGGTAAAGCGAAAATGGAATAGTCAAATTGTGATTCTTTATAAGGGAGCCCAGGGTATCTAAGGTGCTTACCGGTTAACCTTTAAAAATTTTATAACCAAGACTGAAAGAACAGTGAACAGGTCAGGAAGGATAAGAACCATATCCTTTTTTAGAATCTTGTATAAATCCTGTTCTTCAATAAAACAAAATAAACTTTGTAATGTTTTATTGATAATTTTCCTCAAGTGCTTGGGAAGTATCTAAGATTTAAACATAAAAGTTAAAAAGGAAAAAGCTTGATCCTAGATACTGATGCAAATAGCTTTTCACTAGCTATTCTCAAACATTGAAGCACACAGTATAAAACCACAGTCTTATTTCTGCTTTGCTAACTCCTGCTGGGTTTGGATTTTGATGGCATGGGTGGAGCATTTGGGCAATTATTTTGACATCCAGCCTGGTTGGGATAGGAGTCCTCAAAGCTTCAATACTTTACTGTTTCCAAAAAAGTGACTTATTTTATACTGTGCTTGTATTAATATATATTTGACCAATATGTTGACAAGAGCCCTTTTTTTCCTTAAAAGACTTGAAAATGTCATTACAACAAAACAGAAGTTGAGTCACATATATCTAACACTTTTATTTTGGAAAGAAATCTAAAATGAACTGGAAAAGATAAACCAGACAGAGTTATGTCACTCTGCATAAACAAAACCTAATTTTGTGCAAGACATAACAGTGTCTGATAAACACCTAGATGAGAATTTCTATTTTTTTCTCATCTATTTTCCTCTTTTTATATCCTGAATAAGGTTGAATCATATTATACTTTACCTTTATAGAAAAGGTATAGTATGACATTTGTTAAAAATGAATAAGTTAATATTATTAATATCATAATGGATTTAGACTCAAGGTATAAGAAGGATGAAATTTATAACCCAATCTATTACCATTTAAACTATGCTTTGGGGATTTAGTGCTTTTTTAGACTTTTCAAATGCATTTCTTAGATTGTAGTGCTTTATTTGTTGAGGGTTTCCTATCCCTGTTTTAGAAGCCTGAACGCTTCCATCTGTATCACCTCCCAGATCAGACAGACGCCCCCCTTTTGACTGGCAGTATGGAATACAGCACCTGAAAGGCCCTAAGTTCATGCCGTCTTAAAGCCTGTAATACATGAGGTTCCTCAGAAATATTATGATGAAATAGTAAGACCAGGAAAAAAATAAAGACAGTTTTAGACACTTTTTGATAATTTAATCTTATTCTTATCTGCTAACCCCATTTGTGCTAATGAATTTTTTTCCTATATGACTTTTCAGATAATTCTTTACAATACAGAAATATATAAAATTTGTCCCAGTGATTACATTGGGAGCCTGTTGACCTCTAAACTGTAACCTAAAATGTCATCCTTTCCAAGATTCAACATATTTAACATATGCTTTTTGTCTTCAGAAGCCTGTAAGTGGAAGTCTGTAGTCTAGAGATGGTTGATGGGCCCGTGGGTTGGACCACTGCCAGCAACAGGATGGTGGTCTTGGGGTCTCCTGTGCTTTGCATGCTTCTCCTAGGAGTAGAGAGGAAGATAGAGAACAGAAATAATCACTCACTCCAGAACTTACTGCCAGCATCATGATAGCTTGCTCACACTTACTAGGAAGTCAATGAAAAATCAGACTTCTTTCTAACTACTCAGTACTTGAATTACTCTCTTACGATCCATTTGTTTGAAGATAGCCTGCCTCCTTTTTACAGTTGTGTGTCTGTGTTGCAGGGTCGTGCCATTTTTGCCAGTGGCAGTCCTTTTGACCCTGTCACTCTGCCAAGTGGACAGACCCTATATCCTGGCCAAGGCAACAATTCCTATGTGTTTCCTGGAGTTGCTCTTGGTGTGGTGGCGTGTGGACTGAGGCATATCATGGATAAGATTTTTCTCACCATTGCTGAGGTATTGTAAAATACTCTACGTTTGCCAAGGATGTAAAATCTCAGATCAGCTCATTGTAGGTTGTCTACTGTTTTATTTATTTAGTATCCCAGCTCACTCCCTAGAAGGTGTAAAGTCCAAAGAAGATCAAATCTTTCCCAGTAGAGAGTAAGGGATGGGTAGTAAGTTCACATTGAGTCACTAGTAAAGAGTGTTCTTCAGTAGCCAGCAGAAAGACTATGTTCTGATTTCTTAAAAGAGGGCTTTTTTTAAATTGCAGTACAGTTGATGTACAATATTATATTAGTTACAGGTGTACAGCATAGTGATGCACAATTTTCAAAGGTTATACTCCATCTATAGCTATTATAAAATATTGGCTGTATTCCCCGTGCTGTACAATATGTCCTTGTAGCTTATTTTATACCTAAAAGTTTGTACCTTTTACTCCCCTACCCCTATATTGCCCCTCCCCCCTTTCCTCTCCCCACTGGTAACCACTAGTTTGTTCTCTATATCTGTGAGTCTGCTTCTTCTTTGTCATATTCACTAGTTTGTTGTATTTTTTAGATTCCACATATAAGTGACATCAGACAGTACTTGTCTTTCTCTGTCTGACTTATTTCACTTAGCATAATGCCCTCCAAGTCCATCCATGTTGCTGCAAATGGCAACATTTCATTCTTTTTTATGGCTGAGTAGTATTTCATTGTACATATATACCACATCTTATTTATCCATTCACTTGTTAATGGACACTTAGGTTGCTTCCATATCTTGGCAATTGTAAACGATGTTGCTCTGAACATAGGGGTGCAAGTATCTTTTCAAATTATAGTTTTGTCTGGATATATACCCAGGAGTGGAATTGCTGGGTCATGTGGTAGTTCTACTTTTCGTTTTTTGAGGAACCTCCATACTGTTTTCCACAGTGGCTACATCAATTTACATTCCCATCAACAGGGTATGAGAAAACAAACCTTTTTTTTTTTTTTTTTTTTAAATCTTCACACTTTCTATTATGTTCTGTGACAGTAATGAGACAATAAAAATTTTGTTTCCAAATTATGGAGGAAGTGGTAAATATTTCTCCATGGAGAACCTACCTAGATGATGGCATTTTTTTGTTTGTTTTTTTTTTGGCCACACTGCGTGGCTTGCGGGATCTTAGTTCCCCAACCAGGGGTTGAACCTGGGCCCCAGCAGTGAAAGCACCGAATCCTAACCACTGGACTGCCAGGGAATTCCCGATGATGGCATTTTGAAGATTTAAAATGACAGTCTGTTAGAGAACGAACTTATGGTTACTGGGGTGGGAAGGGTGGGGGGAGGGATAGTTAGGGAGTTTGGGATTGACATGTCACTGCTGTATTTAAAATGGATAACCAACAAGTACCTACTGTATAGCACAGGAAACTCTGCTCAATATTCTGTAACAACCTAACTGGGAAAAGAATTTGAAAAAGAATAGATACATGTATATGTATAGCTGAATCACTTTTTTGTACACCTGAAACTAACACAACATTGTTAATCAACTATGCTCCAATATAGAATAAAAAGTTAAAAAAAAGAACATACCTCCAATATCTATCTATCTACATATCTATCTAATAATCTTTGTAGTACTGTACTAATATAAGCATTATGGGGAAAAAAATGACAGTCTGATTTGGTATAGTGAAGTGTTTATTATTCAGGGTGCAGTGCAGAATACAGAAACCACTCTAGTGTTTCAAGCAGAGAAGAAATTAAAACAGAGAATTCGGTGTTTGTAAAGTCATTAAAAGGACGGAAGTGGGCTCTTCTGTGGGCCTTCAGGAAGGATTCACAGAACAGCACAGAGCAGAGCCAGTAGGGATGCTCTATTAAGCTGCTGTTTAGAACTGTGAAGGGTCTGAAATTTCACCTTACCTGCAGGCTAGCAAGTCAGCCTGCCACAGATTCATAGATGCTGGCAAAAGACACAAAACTCTTAGGTCAGAGACAAAGGCACAGGAGGTACTCTGAACCTAAGGCTCGCATCAGTTCCCCTTGCCTCCCAAACCTCAGGGGGGTGATACAGTGGTTGGACCGATATTTGTAAAATCATGAGCTTTGGATAATTGGAATATTCACCTGGTTGACACGTCTGAGGAGGATGCAATTCATGAAAGAGAAATTTGAGTGAATTTCTTCTCTCAAAATTAAACCACTGTACAACACGCTAACTAAACCCAACCAAATAAAACCTGATTAATGTTCACATATTTTCATCATGCAAACAGGCTATTCTTGGCGTTGTGAAAGATTTTTATGTTATTGGTGTGATCTCAAGGAGCCTAAACCCGGGGTTTCGCGCCTTGGTGTCATTCTGTGAGAACAGAGGTCGGCCAGCTCTAATGCTCCTTTCTTTTTCTTCACTGCATTAAAAGCATGACGGCTGGTGTCTTAGAGCTTCTTTGACTCAAGAAATCTTGTAAAGCCAAGTAGATGTCTAATTACTTCGGAGGGCTTTTCAAAGTTGTTCTTACATTAAGGGAAATGTAGTCATTGTCTTTTATAGCAGACACATCAGAAGAAAGATGATCTTTTTACTCGTGGAAGCCAGTGTTTTCTTTCCTAAATAACTCCAGCACCCTCTAGTGACAAATTTCATGAAAAAAAAGTCTTTCCAGTATATCTACCCAGGGAAAGTAATAATCACTCTCAAACACCTTTGAAGGAAAACAGTAAGACGTGGTGAGGTTACTGGTGTTATTCTTATCATAGCCAGCTATCTCTCTGGCTGAATCTTGGCCTTTCCACCGTTCTCCTCTTAGGCTTCAACACGATATTCTTGTTTTTCATGCCACCTCATTGTTTTCTTTGTCTCCCTTTCAAGTCCACCCACCCCCTTTTTTTTTAAGATTTTTTTGATGTGGACCATTTTTTTAAAAGTCTTTATTGAACCTGTCACAACACTGCTTCTGTTCTATGTTTTGGGCCTCTGGCCGCAAGGCATGTGGGATCACAGCTCCCTGACCAGGGATCGAACCCCTACCCCTGCATTGGAAGGCAAAGTCTTAACCGCTGGACCGCCAGGGAAGTCCCTCAAGTTCCTTTCGACTAAGCTTCTTCCTAGTATTCATTTTTTTGTCCTCACTTTTCTCTTTCCTTTTAAAGTCTACTTTCAGAGATCTCACGCATTCTCTTATTTCCATTCTCGTCATCCTAAAAGGGACCAAATCTGTGTATCCCTATTCTTATCTTTCACCACATCTCCAGTGACCTGATGGGTATTTCCACCAAAATGCCCTGTTATTTCCTTAAATACAGATGTGGAAAACCATTTCTTATCTCCCCTCGCCCTCAATATCCCCATTTCTGTTCGTGACACCCCCTTTCTAAGCAGGCACCGAAGCTTAGAAACCTGATGTTCTTTTTATCCGCCCTCAGCCCAAAGCCTTTAAACACACCAGGCATGTGAACACCCATATGTAACTGCCCTGTGTATCATCCTGCCTGGAAAACCCCGAGACTCACTCCCCACCTGTCTAAGCCTGTCTTCAGGTCGCGGCTTAAGTCCCACCTCGTCCTTGGGTCCTTTTGTGGCCTCTCTGACTCACTTTGATCTTTCTCCTTAGCCATGGCTGTCTTTAGCAAACACTTCATTTGATTCCTAGTTGTATTATGCTGTCGAGAGTTTCACGTATTAAACAATCAAGTCTTGCCTTATATTTAAATTGTATGTTATCTTCTCTAAAGACGGAAGGTCTCCCATATACTTCTTTCAAAACACCAGTAGCACTAGTGCAATACTAAAGCACGTAGCAGAAACTTAGTAAATACTTATTTAATTAAATAGAACTAGTAGTCAGTAGTATTTATCAGTGAGAATAAATACAAACTACCACAGACAGAGCTCTAGAGGGGGCAAAAAGAAGAAAGTTCTTGTCTAGATTATATTTTGTAGTTAACAAAAGTAGCATGTAAGAGATCTAGCTGAATGTTCTGTTTGCCCACCCCAAATCTAGTAGCTGTTAGGATTATTGTCAAAGTACTAATTGGATCTCTTATGGAGCTAGTAATCTCATGGATTGGACCAATCTCAAAGACTATTCCTGCACATTTTTATATCACAAAGAGATTTTTGGATTTCTCGGTCCTCTGGACAGTCCCTTGGACCTCTGATGCTCCCTGGGGTCAGCCCTGCTGGCCCTGAGCGGTCTGTACGCAGCCTGGAACACTGTCCGCTCCCTCCTGTTCACATCTGGGAGGCAAACCTGGGCCTCCTACCCTCACACCCTCCTCCTAAGTCACCTGCTCTGTGTTCTCGCATTCTCCTCACCCCACCCTTTCTGCTATCTGCCCAGAGGGCTCTAGAGAGATCCCCACTGACAACGGCATCTGGAGGAAACCGATTCATGTAAGTCACTGGGTAACTGAAAACCCAGGTAACTTTAACGTTGATATAATACTATTATCTAATGTACAATCCAAATTCAAATTTGCCAGTTATCCATAAAAAGGACCTTTATAGCCTCTAGACTACTCTTTTCATCTGCAAGAGCATTTCAGCCTTTCTGTTTCTTTTGTGGCAATGACATTCTGAAGAGTACAGGCCAGTTGTTTTTTTTACAATGTTCCTCATGATTTAGTTTAAGTTGTATGGTTATAGGGTTTGGTTTAGGTTTCCCTAATAATTGAATCCTTCTCAGTGAATCACATCAGGAAGCACATAATGTCAATTTGCCTCATGTTTTTAAGCTACTTTATTGAGGTGTGATTGACATAAGAAAAAGCCGTATATCTTACAACTTGATGAATTTAGAGATGAGTAAGTATACACCTTTGAAACCATCACCACAATCCATGCCATAAACAAATCTATCACCTCCAGAAGTTTTTTCCCACCCTCTTTATTATTATGAATGTGTGTGTGATAAGAATATTTAACATAAGATCTACCCTTGTAGCCCATTTTCATGTCTACACTGTTTCCTTTAGAGATAGGGAGTGGCTTGGGGACAGCCAAGGCTGAGGCTAGTTAGGTGATTTGGATAATCCAGAATCTGTATCCTGCTTGCCATGTGAGTCAGAAGTAGCTCTCTCAGCCTCCTGCTCTGCCTCCCGTGCAGGAGTATGTGAGCTGGGAGCAAGGCCTGACCAGCCTCTCCTCCTCTTGTTTTCAGGGTCCGTTTCCATCACTTTTCTCATCCTCCTCTGCCTTCCTTACCCTTCTTCTCCCGTCCCTCTAGTGCATCAAACAAGAAAGCTGCCAGCATTTCATGGTACCATAGAAAAGGAACTGGGTTAAGAGGAAACCCAGATGCTCATCCCCATCTATTTCACTATTTGTCTTCTCCCACCGGTCACCAAGCCTCTCTGAGCTCAGTTTTTCCATTGAGAAAGGGAGAGATGCAATTGGGTGATGGCGTTAATGGGATCTTCTTTTATCCACGACCGTTCACCATTATCCTCACAACTACCACATTCTATGGTATGAAGTATTTTTTTGTCTTTTTTTTTTTTTTTTTTAAGGTTATAGCTCAGCAAGTATCAGATAAACACTTGGAAGAGGGCCGGCTTTATCCTCCTTTGGACACCATTAGAGATGTTTCTCTGAAAATTGCAGAAAAGGTAAAACCACTCTTGTTGAAGCCTCATTATTTTCCCTTCCACCTGTGGCTGAATGTGCATGTTTAGGTATTAAAAATCCACTTCCTTGAAATATCTGTATCAACTTATTATGTCAGAAGTCAGAGAAATGAGGCCTGGTGCTTCGGCAGAGCTTAGGAACTATGTTTGATCCTTAGAAATGGGTTGAATCATTAATTTCCCCGTCCTTTTTCTCTCCCATAATTCAGATAATTCATCAGGGTTTCATTTCAGCTAAGCCTCCTCCACTTGGCCTTTTTTTTGGTTGGTGTCTTCCATATGACACTGAGATAGTCACCACAGTATTGCACATATGGTAGAGTGACAGACCTTGAACCACCTGCCTTATCCATGTCTCTGTGGATGTGTGGCACCTTGAAAATCACAGTTGATTATACTGGGCAGAAAGCGAAACAGTGAGAACAGAGAACTCAAAGCTGGCTAGGGTGGCGGGTGAGCTCTTCAAGGAACTAGCCAATTAGAACCTACATTTTCTACAACTAAGACGAGAGAGAAACTGACTCTTTTTGCAGCCTAGTTGTATTCATTTACTAAGGCTGCCATAACAAACTGCCACAAACTGGGTGACTTAGATAACAGAAATTTATTTTCTCACGGTGGCTAGAGATCTAAGACGAACGGGTTGGCAGGTCTGGTTTCTTTGGAGGCCTCTCCTTGGCTTGTCGATGACCACCTTCTTGCTGGGTCCTCGTGTGGCCTTTCCTCTGTGTTTGCATGTCCCTGGGGTCTCTTTGTGTGTCCAAGTTTTCCGTTCTTATAAGGACACCAGTCAACTTGGGTTAGAGCCCGCTGGAATAGCGTCATTTTAACTTAATTGTCTGTTTAAAGGTCCTATCTCCAAATACAGCCCCACTCTGAGGTACTAGAGGTTAAGGCATCAACATTTTCAGGTGACGTATTTCAGCCCACGATAGTCGTCATATGTTGAAACTAGGGTTTCTCAGCCTCAACTCTCCGCACATGTGTCTGGGTAACTCTTTGTCACGGGGGCTGTCTTGGGCATTGTCGGATGTTTAGCAGCATCCGTGGCCCTTATTCACCAGATGCCAGTAGCCTCTGCAACAGGTGTGACAACCGAAAATGTCTCCAGACATTGCCAGATGTCCCCTTGGAGGCAAATTTGCTCCTGGCTGAAAACCAAAGCTATTAGCAAGTGTATCAGAACAACACCATTTAGATTTCATATGTCATGATTTATTTTGTTGATTCAGGGTAGATGCTTCAAAAACCAAGTACTCCTTCAAAAAAAAAACTTCAGATAATCTGCTTGGTTATCTATTTAGGAAAGAGTATGCTTATGTTTTCTCCTAATTTGTATCTACTAGTTTTAAACTAGTTTGAATTATTAATACACTGAACATCACATTATCACTTTAAGTTCATTTTGAAGGTTTCAGTGCAAAGGAGTAGCATATGATCAGAGAGGTAAGTAAGAAGACGAGGGACAGCAGGAGAGTATGAAAAACTCAGATATGACAACTAGAAAGAGGAACGAACGCTGAGTGGATAAACAGAAATTGGGAAACCTAGACAAAGAATCAGCTTCAGGAAGGAAGGTGATATAAGTAGACTGCAGGTTTGTGGTATCCGTGGCAGCGGGTTGGCCAAAAGGTTCGTTCTGGTTTTTCGTAACGTCTTACAGAAAAACCCGAATGAACTTTTGGGCCAATCCAATACGTTCAAATGTACAATTCTAACAAGTAGATGGTGATGACTGAAACTTAAAGAGAGGCTGGATATACAGGTGGGGGATCATCTACATGTGGTAACAGGTGAAGCTCTCATCTTCCAGAGAGTCTGGCATTGACGAGAAGGAGAGAGTGAAGATTTCACTGAGAGAGAGCATTGTTAATACGGTGTGTCCTGGGAGCAGAAAGAGGAATGGATTTCTGCAGAGTCCGTCAGGAATGAAACAGAACATTTTATTATAAAAGTGATACAGCCTTTGCAAAAGAGGCACAGGGGAACTTTTTGGGGTGATGGAAATGTTCTGAAACTGGATGTGGTAACAGTTGCCCAACTCTGAATTTATAGAAATAATTGGATTATACGTTAAAACTGTTGAATTTTGTGGTCAGTGAATTGTAACTCAAGAATATCTGTTAAAAACATAGTAATACCACATCGTAGGCACTCTGAAAAATAGAAAAGAGGAAAATACCTGATATTCTACTTTTCTAAAACAAGCATTGTCATCATTTTGGCGTGTGTGTTTGCTTGCAGTCTGTTTTCATTTGTTTGCTTTCTTTTCTAACACTGTTGTAATAACATGTAAGGGTGTATTCACATACTTTTGATCATGCTTTTTTCATAAACACTTTTCCATAATACAGCACAGTCTTTATAACTTTAATTTTTTCATAAATGCATAATTTTACATTGAGAAGAGATACTTAATCATTCTGATATTCTTCAAAATCACGCTTATTCAAATAAGTCTGTCATACAAGTAGCTCCTTAATGATTGCTTTCTTAAAAACTGGAGTGAATTAAAGAGCACATATGGAGTGATTAATTTTGACAACAGGGAGAATCCATTCTTCAACGAAAGCAGGGGAAGAGAATGTTTGAAGATATGGAGGAGACAGTTTGAGTTGAGGAAAAGAGAAATTGAGATCGTTCTCTTTGATCAGTTGGAATTTTCTCAGCAGAGTGATGAGAGTCAAATGGAGACTTGACACGGGAAGGTTTGAAATTGACTTTGGGGAAATTGATTTGAGACAAAGTTTTTTTAGTTCGTTTTTGATTTTTAAAGGGTAAAAGCATAATGTACAACCACATGGGCCCAAGTAAGTTTAGGGAAAGAATGACATGGCAGGAGACAGCTCTGAAAGGAGAAAGCCAGCACTGAGCGTTCCCCACAAAGACGTGGAGACAAGGTTCTGTGATACCAGTAAGGCACAGAGCATGGAGACTGGCTCCAGAGCCCCGCTGATTAGAATCAGGAGACCCTGGGATAGAGAAAGAGGTTCCGTAGGAGGCCGTGGTCGGAATCGGGATTGCTGAAACTGCAGGGTATCTGAGTTCAAACTTAGCAGGGATTTTAAGGTATTTAGTTCAGTTAATTATCAGTCAAGTCATTTCAAGGCTGTTAAGACTGACTTATCTGAGAAATTTTGGTAGGATCACCCATGAGTAAATCTGTACTATTCACACTTTCCTTTCTTGCTGATATCGTAGTCTACTCTTGTTACATGATTTATAATTGCATTTTCACTTTATATCTTCTTTGTGATTATGTGTTCTTATTATAATACACTTAATTTTTTGGAAACAGACAAGATATAAATTAGAACTTAATTTTTTGATACATAAAAAACTTCTTTTTTTTTAAATTGAGGTATAGTTGATTTACAATGTTGTGTTAATTTCTGCTGTATAACAAAGTGATTCAGTTAAACATATATATATCTATATACACATTCTTTTTTTTTCATACTCTTTTCCATTTTGGTTTATCATAGGATGTTGAATATAGTTCTCTGTGCTATACAATATGACCTTGTTGTTTATCCATTCTATATATAATAGTTTGCATCTGCTAATCCCAATCCATCTCTCCCTGGCCCCTCATTCCCCCTTGGCAACCACAAGTCTGTTCTCTATGTCCGTAATTCTGTTTCTGTTTTGTAGATAAGTTCATTTGTGTCATATTTTAGATTCCACATATAAGTGATATCATATGGTATTTGTCTTTCTCTTTCTGACTTACTTCACTTAGTATGGTCATCTCTAGGTCCATCCATGTTGCTGAAAATGGCATTATTTTGTTCTTTTTTATGACTGAGTAGTATTCCATTATATATATATATGTACCATACCTTCTTTATCCATTCATCTGTTGATGAAACAGATAAAAAATTTCTGACATGTGCTGACCATCATCTCTATCCATTAAAATAATTAATATTCTTTTCTTATTTCTAGATTGTGAAAGATGCATACCAAGAAAAGACAGCCACAGTTTATCCTGAACCCCAAAACAAGGAAGCATTTGTCTACTCTCTGATGTATAGCACTGATTATGAGCAGATTCTACCCGATTGTTATTCTTGGCCTGAAGAGGCCCAGAAAATACAGACCAAACTTGACTAGTAGCTTAATAGCTGATATTTCTAACTCCATTAATGAGGTCTTGAAATCTTTCATAATTTTCAAAGATTGGAATCTTTTATAATGATTCATAATATACTAGAGTAAGATAATTTTACTTTAACAATCTAAAAATTTATGGAAGAATATTAATATACTTTAGGGTAAACATCTCACTAGACAATTTTGCTTCATTTACTTTATGGTTATTTATGGTTTCTATCTTAATTATTTTGCCCAAGTTCTGTTTAAAAGCTATTGTAACTACTACTGAGAAACCCATCATTTTTATATAGGGAGCTAAGGGGAAGGCTAAAATTAGTAATAAATTGATATCAGTATTAAAACCCATAATTCTTTTGTTGTTCATTTTATTAAAAATCTACTTTGTAAAAAAAAGATCAAAATGAATTTAGGCATAGACGAACTTTTGCTAAAAACAGAAACGACACTTACTCTGTTGCCTAGAGAAAAACAACTCCTCAGGTATTTTTATTCCAATCCTAGATTATACCTGTTCTTTTTGTGCAGCTGAATTCTAACATATCTAAGAAAGACCACTGCTGTTTACAATGCCTTGTGCAGCCTTAGATTTTAATGTTCTTTCGACATTGTTCCATCTCCTTATCACCTTGGTCCTCAGTCAGAAATCCCTTCGTAAAAGCACCTTTCTTTCCCCCTGACCAAATACCCTGTCTCAGCTCCACACCGTTGCTGCTGGGCCTTTGTGGACCATGGCCCTATCCTGAGGTTGGTGCCTTCAGCTGAGCACAGCCTGAGAAGTGGGCAGAGCTGAGAAGAGTGGGTGAGCTCCTTGAGAAAGGGCTGCCTGTGGAGTTGACGTCTTCAGACAAACATCCCCAGAGGCAAGGCAAGCTGGGTTCCCAACTGAGTGACCTGGCCTAAAGTCCCCTTGATTAGCTCAGGTAATTAAGAGCTCATTGTGTTACAGCAAAGTCACTTTCCTCTGGGTTTGAAGAAAGTTTTGTAACCACTTCCCCAATATCAGAAATTATCTTTACATCAGATATTAAAATATTCTAATTACTATCAGTAGTTACAGCCCAGAAATGAATGTTAATTTCAGGTTTTACTTTTGAAGTTAATAATTGAACCAATGGAAACAACTGTAAATTCTTAAGCTCAGGTGCAGTAACATTTACTATTTATTTATAGAATTATATGGAGACTTTTTTGTTTTTGAAGTAATGCTTTTAAAGAGTGTAAGAAGGTGTTCAAGGTAAACTATAGTAGTACATGATTTCATTAAAAGTTGAAGGTTACACAAGTTGTTTTAGGTGTCAGTAGAAGGGGTAGGGGTATTTCTGACGGTAACGTTTAGTCAAGGGTTTCCTCAATATAGTTATTTTGAAAAGATCCGGAATGCCTATTTCTCGTCTAGTTTCCATGTTGTCTTGTAGCTCTAACTAAATGTATTTACTTATGCAAAGATTTATTAAAGCATAGAAACAGTGAATGAATAAAATTATAAAATAATTGTCTTTTTTTCTTAAAATATTGTTACACATAAAAATGACAATGCTGGGTCTTGGCAGTCATATGATAGGGAATTTGGAATTTTAAAAATATTTCAGTAGCGAATTTCACTATGAAATTCGTGCATTTAATATATGTGTAGTCATATTTGCTGTATACTGTTATGAATGAGCCACTTCCTTGTCCTCAGAGAAAGATAATGAAACGAACGTTGGATGATTACTTAACCAGGTACCAGGCAGTCTATATACCTTATCCTATTTAATGTAGTCCCCGCAGTTCCCTTAGGAAGTAGATAGTTTAAGTAATGTGCCAAGTCCACAGAGCTCATAAGTGAAGGAGGAGGACTCTAAATCCGTGTTTACCTTTCTCCGTAGTCTGTTCTCTATTCACTAGAGTACAGTTAGAACAGCACTGTCGAAGCGGAAGAAAACAAAGTGAGTCACATGAGTAATTCCTGTGGCCTCATAAAAAGAAGAAACAGGTGGAATTCATGTTAATATATTTTATTTAAACCAACATATCCAGAATATTATAAAAAGTATTGAGATATTTTTACATCATTTTGTTCATACTAAGCCTCCAGCTTTTTCACATTTACATCAAAGATGTTTGCATATACATCAAAGTCATGAGAACATATAGAATAATGGAATAGAACAGCTCACAGATAGACCCCCTGAATATATCAGTTACAGAATTAGCACAAAAATCAACTCATAAAGAATAGTGTTTAGTAACAGGATTGGGACAGCTGACCTACCTCCTGGACCTGCCACCTCACCCTATATAAAAAGCAAGACTTTAGATGGATTAAAGACCTAAATACGAATGGTAAAAATGTAAAGTTAATAAAAACTAATGTAGCAAAATATCTTTGGGACCCCCAAAACACAAACATGAAGTAAAAAATGGATGTGTTGCATTATCTAAGGATAGGAAGGTTTTGGCTGATAAGTGGGTGCTGCCACATAACAGTATAAAGTGAGGAAATCCAGGACTGTGGAATAGGTTGGTTGCTTCTACAGAGATGGATTCATAAAGAAAGAGATAGTTTAGGTTCAAAGGCTTAAATTCTCAGCTCAAGTCACCGTATAAACACTAGAAAAAAATGCCTCTACTTTTGCTAAAAGAGTCTCTTCTCCCTTACTCGCTATAAGGCTGAAGTAACAGAAACCCAAGGTCATACTTCATCCTGCTGGTTGCCAGATTTTAACAGGAGTTGCATTCATAGCCTCACCAGGACTCTCATGTGAAAGTGAAGAGTATTGACCAGGAAACAGGAGGATGTTGATTTGGAATGGAGATCTATGGGTAGGGAGATTTGGAGGACTTGTGACACCCTAAACTAGTCTTGAGTTCTGACAGTCCTGTGTCCCAGGAAACCCCTCATCCACAGGCAAACCAGCACAGTTGGCAAGTCCCTCCTTGCTCATCAAAACGGGAGCTCTTCCTGCCTAAAGAGGCTGTTACTGCCTTAGGTGAAGATCCGGTAATGACCTCACTCCATCTCCTGCTCCTGCCAGATGACATCTCACGATCTCTACAGGCATCATATCAGAGACCAGCATGGAGAGGAGCTGTGGTGGATACAGTTAAGAGGGCAAACCCAGGAGGAGAAGACTCCCACCAAAAGAAGTCTAGACTTTGCTCATTTACATTGGCAACATCTAAGGAAAACATATGGAATTCTGAAAATGTTGTACTGAGGATGGAAAAGTGTAATTTGGGATTGGGCAGGCTTGACTGATGGGGGTGCACTTGCCACAGATCCTGCATTTAATGTGCTGCCTTGAGCAGCTGAAAATGATTCTGCTTGTTGGTTCAGTTAGTTGACTGAAATGTAGACTTGATAATGACACACATTAAATGAAATTGAGAACACAAACATTCCTTGAGATAATATAAAGGTATTCAAAGATTTACAAAGTTGGGAATATGGGAGTGGATTTGTCATGTGCAATCTGACCATCCTAATCCTAATGATCTCCTAAGTCTCCCAAGAGGACCTATTGGTGAGCCTCCTTTCACTAAGGCCTTGAGAAATAGATTGGTGAAGGGATTAGTAGCATCAATGAAAAGCATTTTTTTAATTGAGGTGTAATTAACATATAACGTTATATTAGTTTCAGGTGTACAAGGTAATAATGTTTGTATATATTGCAAAATGATCACCACAGTAAATCACCATACCTAGTTACAAAAGTTTTTTTTCTTGTGATAAGAACTTTTAAGATTTACTCTCTTAGCATCTTTCAAATATGCAATACAGTGTTATTAACTATAGTCACTATGCTGTACATTATATTCCCATGACTTATTTTATATCTGAAAATTCATACCTTTTGACCCCCTTCACCCATTTTGTCCACCCCTCCATCCCCCACCTCTGGCAACGACCAATCTATTCTCTGTATCTATGAGCTTGTTTGTGTTTTGTTTTGTTTTAGATTCCATATATAAGTGAGATCATATGGTACTTATCTTTCTCTATCTGACTTATTTCACTTAGCATAATGCCCCTGAGGTCCATCCATGTTGTTGGAAATGGTAAGATTTTATTCTTTTATAGTTTGTGTGTGTGTGTGTGTGTGTGTGTGTGTGTGTTTTCTTTATCCACTTATCTGCCAGTGGACACTTAGTTGTTTACATGTCTTGGATATAGTACATATTGCTGCAGTAGGGCTGTATATATCTTTTCAAATTGGTTTTTATTTTCTTCAAATACCCAGAAGTGTGATTGCTGGATCATTTGGTGGTTCTATTTTTAATATTTTAGGAACCTCCATACTGTTTCCATAGTGGTTGCACCAGTTTGCATTCCCACTAGCAGTGCACAAAGTTTCCTGTTCTCCACATCCTCACCAACATTTGTTATTTCTTGTATTTTTGATTATAGACATTCTAACATGTTATCTCATGGTTTTGGTTTGCATTTCCCTGGTGATTAGTGATGTTGAACGTCTTTTCATGTACATATTAGCCATCTGTATATCTTCTTTGGAAAAATGTGTATTCAAATCCTCTGCCCATTTTAAAATCAATTTTTTTTTGCTAATGATTTGATGAGTTCTTTATATATTTTGGATATTAATTAGCCCCTTATCAGATATGTGATTTGCAAATATTTTCTTCCATTCAGTAGGTTGCCTTTTCATTTGTTGATGGTTTTCTTTGCTGTGCAGGAGCTTTTTAGTTTGATGTAGTCCCACTTTTTTATTTTTACTTTTGTTGCCTCTACTTTTGGTGTCAAACCCAAAAAATCATCACCAGAATTGATGTCAAAGAGCATACCACCTGTTTTCTTCTAGTTTCATGGTGTCAGGTCTTTCATTCAAATCTTTAATCCATTTTAAGTTCATTTTTGTGTATGGTGTAAGACAGTGGTCTAGTTTCTTCTTGTACATGCGACTGTCCAGTTTTCCTAACACCATTTATTGAGGAAACTGTCCTTTTGCCATTGTAAATTCTTGGCTTCTTTGTCATAAATTAAACGATATATATGTGTGGTTTTATTTCTGGGCTCGCTTGTTCTGTTCCATTGATCTATGTGTCTGGTTTTATTCCAATACCACACTGTTTTTATTACTGTAGCTTTGTAGTATAGTTTGAAATCAGGGAGTGTGATGCCTCCAGCTTTGTTCTTCTCAAGATTGCTTTGGTTATTCAGGGTATTTTGTTGTGCTGTACAAATTTTAAGATTGTTTGTTCTATATCTGTGAAAAATACCATTGTAATTTTGATAGGGATTGCACTGAATCTGTAGATTGAGTGGTATGGACATTCTAACAATGTTAATTTTTCTAATACATGAGCATATAATGTCTTTCCATTTATTTGTGTCTTCAGTTTCTTTCATCAGTGTCTTATATTGATAGTTTTCAGTGTACAGTTCTTTCACCTCTTTGGTTAAATTTATTCCTAGGTATTTTGTTCTTTTTGATACAATTGCAAATGGGATTCTTTTTCTTGATTTCTCTTTCTGGTAGTTCATTATTAATTAGTGTATAGAAATACAACAGAATTTGTATATTGATTTTGTACCCTGCAACTTTACTGAATTTGTTCTAACAGATTTTTTTGTGGAGTCTTTAGGGTTTTCTGTATATAATATCATGTCATCTGCAAATAGAGACAATTTTACTTCTTTCTTTTTCTTGCCTAATTGCTCTGGCTAGGACTTCCAATACTTTGTTAAGAAAAATAACAAGAGTGGGCATCCTTGTTACTGATCTTAGAGGGAAAGCTTTCAAGTTTTCCCCATTGGGTATAATGTTAGCTGTGGGCTTGTCATATATGCCTTGTCATATATACCATCAAGGTATGTTTCCTTGATACCCTCTTTGTTGAGAGTTTTTATTATAAATGGATATTGAATTTTGTCAAATGATTTTTTGACATCTATTGAAGTGATATGATTTTTATCCTTCGTTTGGTAATATGGGTGTATCACATTGATTGATTTTCTGATGTTGAACCATCCTTGCATCCCTGGAATAAATCCCACTTGATCATGGTGTATGATCCTTTTAATGTATTATTGAATTTGGTTTGCTAATATTTTGTGGAGGACATGGAAAGCATTTTAATGACTCTTCTCTATAAGCTGGGAAATGCTGTAGTTAAAATGGGCCCCTTATTTCAATAGAGACATCAGAATCTTGGGGCTACTAGAGACTTAAAAAGCAGCACTTTGCAGTAATTAACAACTGGAGACAAGGTGGAAACAGTTATCATAATAGGGATCAGGTCCAGTGTAATCAGAATAGTTTGGCCTACAGAAATCTTTGGTGGGGGCCAGTAAGTCACAGGGTCCCAGAGCTTGAAATGATGCTGAAAAATTGAACTAGGACCTCACAGGTCTTGATCAAGAAAAATAGATGCCGGTGTATACAACTGATACAGCCACAGCAATGCATATCAGCTGAATGTCAGTTTGGCTTAGGACCAAAATGTGGACAACCCATGTAAGTCCTACTTGACATGTATAACAGTAACAGTGGAAAAGCCTGACCAGAGCCACCAAGACAGAGTATCAAGGCCCTCAGCAAACTGCCATGCACAGATATAAATGAAAGACCCCTAAGGTGAAGAATTCTGTAATATCATAAATATGTTTCCCAAATCTTCCTTTGAGGCTCCACTTACTAGGGTAACAATGCATTACAGAAAGGAAACCACTAGGCATTTGGGAAATCATCTGGCAACAGTCTGAACAAATACAAGTTTCTGAAACCATTGTGATCTACTGGACAAAGTGTATGCTATAGGAATGAATCCATCGTCTAGCTATCTTCCCAGTGAAGAGTCAGAATTGATTTCTTCATTGTCTATGGCAACATCCCCACATTGGATCCATGATACATAGAAGAAGAGTTATTCTGGCAAGAAGTACCAAATGATTTGGCAAGAAGTACCAAATGATTTGCCAAGGTAAGTCCCACCATCAAAAGCTTTAGAAGCAGCAAGGGTGTGATTTTTATCACATCCAGACTTAAATGATCTTTGGCATGTGCAAGAGAAAGATAGGACTTGAAGAGTGACAGCATTAGGTTCATTAATTTAATCAGATGCCGATTCTAACTGTAGCTGTTGTCAGACAAGTTCTCTTTCTTGGAGCAAATCAGTAGGTAGCTATTAATTTGGCCAGTGCTTTTTTGTTTTTTCTTTATTCAAGTAAGGAGAGGGCACCTGTAGTGTCAGTTTATCAATAAGCCACATTAAAGACTGTCTTCTCTTAATGTTCCATTAACCCTCTGTGTGCCAGAATATAATTCTTGATACCAGACTTCGATCATCTCACCATTGTACAGGGCATCATGCTGGTCTAACACATTGATGATGATATATGCTCATAAGACCTGGAGCACAGGTGTCATGAGCTTCTCTGGATACCTGGTAAGATACATCGTGCTGAGGGTTAGAAGATAAATCCTGGGAAAGCACAAGATCCTGCCACCTCAGCCAACTTTGTGGTGGTCTAGTCTTTGGTGTATGTTGGAATATCCTGTCCATAGTGAAGAAAAAATTGTGTGCTCTATGCCACCTACAACTAAGGAGGAGCCTCAGTGTTTGGCGGGCCTCTTTGAATTTTATGTGCAATGCTCAAGCCCATTTATGGGTTGATCCAAATGCTTCTAGATTTAACTGGGCTCGGAAGAAAAGTTTCTCCAGCCAATCCAGGTTGCAGTGAAAGTGGGTCTACCATGTGGACCCTTTGAGGGAGATCCAGTGGGCTTAGGGTTTTGAGGCAAATCAGAATTCTGTATAAAACCAGGATTTTTGAGCAAACCGTACCCTCTTCAGAAAATACCTATTCTTTCAACTTACTACTGGGCTGCTTGAGGTAAAAGCAAGTGAAAGAAAATTGTCCTGTTCAAGAGGGTTCTGTGAAGACCTCAGATGGGCTCCCTCCAAGCCTTCTCAAGTTCTCAGAAGGATGGCATGTAAGCAGACATACATAGAAACTCACAGGCAACATATTTCTGATTTAATATAGGGATGTTTTCGAAGTCCTTATGTTATGGTGCATTAGCTCATCTAGCCCACTCTTCAATCCATTATGCGAGTATCCTCAGCCCTTAGCCTAACATAATAGACCAACAAGGGATGAAAAGCAGAGAACATATTTGAAGAAATACTGATTTAATTACGTTAAAAAAAAAAAGACACACGCATTTATAATGAGCATCCTTTCCAAATAACCATTTAAAAATATAATGTATACATCATCAGGATTCTTGAATTACAAGCAATAGAGACTGATTCTGACTTTGAAGGAAAAAAGGGGACAGATGTTAGGTAGCTCAAAGGAGGTTTTGGCCAACGGAGCATTCCGTAGGCCAGAAAGGAGGGTGGCATTAGGGATTCAAGCAGCAAGAGCTCAAAACCATCTCTCTGGGAGGCTGCTAGAGGGCAGCTTGATTCCAGTCACTTCTCCTCCCAGAGAAGGGGCATTTCACCAGAGTAAGTGTGTGTGTGTGTGTGTGTTTGGGGAAGGTAGGGGAGGTGCTGGCTCCTATCAGGCTAGGCAAACAACACCAGAAGTGTATCTACTGTACATACAAGCCGAGCTTTGAATTATCATTATGTGTGTATATATTTTTTCTATGAAACCTACATTTCTATTATTAGTGCTTCTGATAGGAAAAAAGCATTGGCACATGCTCCTATTGGACCTGTCAAAGTAGGTTCTGAAAAATTATCAGAAAGAGCTCCAGAAGCAGTAAAGCATTCATAAACCAGAATTTATTCCCTTCATTTGAGTTATGTAAATAATTTTTGTTCCATATTCTTTAAACTTCTCTCTCTGTGGCTACTTTTGCTCATTTAATCATAGAAAACCCTCTCTGAGTGGCTTAGGCACATATTAGGTGGATGGCATCTATTCCTGTCTCAGTTCAAGGGGAAAAAAGTTAACGGGGTTACATCTGTTTAGGGCCTGAAAACTTGTGAATGCTAATTATACTTCTTATGGCCTTGGGGAGACTATATGGGAAATTTAACTCCTATACTATGTTGTTTTCAGTCCTGGTAAAGATGGAGAAATGAGTCTTTGGCAATGTCAGTCCTATTTCTTCCCTTTGTATATAGGGAAAGTGAGGCCCCAGCATGAGTCCCAGCCACGTGCAAAGCCAGGATTACCAACATGCATCGGCAAGGTGGATAAGCAGGCAAGGTGGGCCCATGACAAGAGCCTTGGTTTGAGGGTCTGAGTTGCGCCGTGAAAGGAGACTCATTCTGAGGAGCTAAGAGGAGCGCAGGGAAGGACAGCGTGGACCCCGTTCCCAGGCCTCATGGTTAGGAGAGTCAGCTTCGTGCAGGGTCTGCTGTTTGTCACGTCCTGGCCCTGCCCGGACATGTGTCTGCATCCTAGACACAGACTAAAACCAGACACCGGAATGGACCGTTTCATCGAAGATTCTGTAAGTGCCACCAGCACACACAGGAATTTTGGCATCTAACGTCATCACGAGATGGGGAGTGAAGCACCCCCTCCATGTCACTACATTTCAGCACCCAGCTTTGGTGTTCTGAGGGGACCAGGACATCAGTGGGGTGCTCCCCGGGAGACGGCGGTAGGAGCTAAAGAGAGAGTGGGAAACCAGAGGAAGCTGCAGAGAGGCAGCTCACGACCTCATGTCCTCCCTTACTGCAGGTGAGACTCCCAGAAATTCCTGGAGAGGGGTAGATGCTTTGTAATAAAAAGGTTTGGCAAGAGCTGCTTAAATAGGAGCTATTATCGTTAAAATAAACTCTCATTTTGAAGAAGGCAGGTGAAGCTGGTGGAGCTTGAAAGTTTCAGAAGAGATGGCAGTGACATCACCTTTTGTCCTCTAGGAAGGTGATGGTACAGGGCCATCCACACTGGTCCTCTCCCAAACTCCTTGCCCCACGGAGCGATGCAAACTGGCACAGGGACGAAGACCCATGCGCACTACTGGTGGGGCAGCGTGGACCAGAAACCACATCTTGTTCTGTGGAGAAGAACCCAACCAAGAACATTGGTGCATGATCCTTAGTACCATCAATCAACTGATGTAACAACACGGCGTGGTGTCACCACCATTACAGTTAGGATTTGGCTTCATGAAAAGAAAAAACCCCCAACAGGGAGTTATAAGTTAAAGTGAGAAACGTGGTGAACACGTGCTCTCTCTTTGTTCTGATTTTAAACTTGACTTGGAAAAATGTGGGGTGTCACCTGCATGCTAGCAACATGAAAAGGAGAAATGTTATTCATATTTGTGAGTTCGGAGCTGCAATTTGACGACTGCCATTAAACTGGGCTTTGGACTCCTTTTTAATCAAATTGGCTTCACTGGTTTAACTGACAGGTTTTTATTAATTTACCATTAAATAGCTTTCAATTAACACAAGAACATAGAGGTAACATCACAATTGCACTGTTATAAAGTTAAAAGCCTTCTGTGTTTCATTTCCAGGGAAAAATGCTGGAGCTACGTTCCCCACGGATGATGCTTAACTGGTCCTTTTATTTTGGTCTTATTAACAGAAATACTAACTTAGCGAGATTACAAGCATAGGTCTCTTAATAGCTTCCTAGGAGTCAGAACTTTTGCTTTCGATACCAAATAATATCTGGAAAACATGCTCACTTTTGTGTTTTTTGAGAAATTCTAAGAACTGGCCCAGATTCATGTGATAGTCATTCCTTAAGCCATAGTCACCATGGGCCTCAAGAAGTAATTCTTCAAAAGAATGGAAAAGGCGCAGGTCCTCCCCATTTCCTTCTGTTTCGATACTCTCGGCATGCTTACAGGAAATGTGTTTCCAGTTGGGATACCTAATTGTGTGCCAGAATTCCTCACAGTGCTCTTTGAAGCCTTCCACACAGATTATCCCCGGCTTTCCCGTCATGCAAAATCCTGTCACGTCTAACCTTTTCCCGACATCCAGAATCTTTTTCCGTAGGTCCTGCTGATATATATGGTGGCTGTAGATCCACATTCGCAGGAATGTGTTCTTGACCGGCTTTGCTTGTGTAGACGGTTCGTACATGAGCTTCCTGTTCAGGAAGTAGGAGGCACTGTTGTCTTGCAACCACTGGATGGCCGCACACACACAGAGCTCACCTGGGTCAAAAGTCCCTACGTAAGAAGTGAGACCTTTGTTGAGAAGGAGCTGCTGTTGTCTGTCAAGTTCGGATGACCGTCCGAACAGCTGCAGTGCTGCATAGGGGTAGCTGTGAGGCATGGTTACTTGCAAGTCAATTTTCACCTTGAAATGAAAATCAAACAGATTTAAGTACCGTAAAATCACGTAAGCTAGTTTATCCGTGGCCACTGCACGATGCTGATCAGTGTCATAGTTACTGCTACTTATTACGTGTCAGCTATGCGCCAGACACTGCACAATCTTCCAAACACAATTTTACACACATAAATTCCTTCCATGTATGCATTCACTCATTCCCGTATTCATCCAACACCTACCACGTGTCAGGTACCCTGTGCTGAAATAAAGAAGTGAAGAAGCTAGACACTAGTTCTGCCCTTCATGGAAAGAAGCCGAGGGCCTAGTGAAGGAGACAGACATTAAACAAGTAATGATACACAGCAAGTGTTTCATTGCAAAGGGGAGAAGCATTGCCATAGAAAAGGACAGGGATCCACTGAAAGGTGGAACCAGAGGGAATGCATCCAGCCTGGGGAGCCAGGGAATCCCTCTGAGGGAATGACGACCAGAGGCTGACTGGGCAGTAGCTAGCACAGCGGTCCTCAGATGCCTGGTCCACTTTGTTACTCGGGCTATGCTAACGTTGCTGGAGATAATGGATCAGAAGGTGAAGGTGAATTCATTTTCAGAATTTAGATTTTCTATCTGTATCTGCTTTCTGTGTCATGGTGCCATCAAAGAAACGGTCATTCACTCCTTAAAAGCCAGTTTTGCTAAAGACAATATTTAGATTTGTGAAATCATAACATATGTACAAGATAGTCCATACTACAATAGCAAGATTGGTAAAAATGGATGAGTGAATAGAATAATAATGGCAGTAGAAGACTGCAAGATGTGTTTAATAAAAACACTAGGCATATTTATAAAAAAAACCCCACAAAACACTAGGCATATTGGTATCAAAGGTGTGCATATGTATGTAAAATTCAAGATCTTTATTGAAAACAACTTACAGGGCATACTATATTTTGCTAGAATATTCCATATATGCACCTGGAATATTCTCTATTTGCTTCCTGGACAGGAAGCTCAGGTTCCAAGTGTTTCCAATATAAACTGGGCACCTGGCAACAATTAAAACCACTCAGGGCACCTACCTTGGGCTCCTCGATCTGGAGCGTAATCACAAATTCGATTTTTGGTGGCAGTGCCTCCCTTGTGCCTTCCAAATATCTCTTTATATTCGTCAGGGCATTGACATCTTCAAGTTTTACTTCTCCTTGGTTAGGAAACATAGAAAACAGCATTTCCATCTCCAGCAGCTGAAGTTGAAGGCATTCCTTCATTGAAGCGGACATGCTGACTTGAAATCAACCTGTCAGGAAAACCGGAAGGGCCCAGGGACACTGGATTTGTAAACGTCGGCGGTGTCCAGAGGAATTTCCTGCAGCTCCCTTTTCGTGGAAGCAGCTTTGCAGGAGCGCTATTACGCGTCGAGAGCTAAGGGCACAAACCGGGACACTTACACTCTTCTGCTTTACCTCCTGGCCCCCAAATCTAGTATACACGACATCCTCCAAGATACGTCGTTGAAATTCAGACTCCCAGTCCCTTTATCCCCAGCCCCCGCTTCCGATCTGGATCAGGGAATCCGGACTCTCAACAAGTGTTCCGAATTATTCCGTTGCAGGTGGTTGGGCAACCACCACCTGCAGACGCTCTGCAAGCCTGTATTCTGGGAAAGGCGAGGGGCCCAGCCTCCGAATCCCACCCAGGTGTCGGGCTTGGGCGGAGCTGGCAGCTGCGGCGAGGGAAGCCCGCAGTGCCGGCGGGGCGGAGCTCCGCCTCCCCCGGCTCCCGGGTCTCCGGGGCCCAGCGGCGCTCCACGCCAGTTGCCGCCCCTCAGCCCCAGCGCCACGAGCCCCTCCCGGGTGGGCCTTTCCGCCTTTCCCGGGAGCCACCCTGGCCCCGGGCGGCATCCTGTGAGTCCGGGCGATTTGGATCCACCTGGCCTCTGCCCCGAGGGGCCCAGGCTTAGTGCGGGGGTCTTACAGGTAAATAAATAAAATGACGTTTCGTGCGAGCTGGGGCGGGGGGATGGGGAAGGGGGCGGGGCACGAGAAGGCGCCACAGAATCAGACGTTTGGGAGATGAACCTCGAGAATCGACAGGGGGATGCGGGAAGCCGGACGGCGCTCACTGGGGCCGGGACCACCTGGTTAGAGGCCTCATATCGGGGCTGGTACCCTCCATCCAGGACCACTTGGAAGCCCGGCTTCCCAGGAACGCGGGACCTGCCACCCTCTGAGACCCGAATCTGGAGTCAGGGGCTGCGTATCTGCCGGTCGCAGTGCTCTGAGGGCCCGCGACCCTCGGCCCCAACCCCCGGGCCACCGCGGGGGCCTCACCCTTCCCGGTCATTCAAAGGAAACAGCCCCAAGCCCTCTCGCACCGCGGATCCGCAGTTCCGCAGGCGCGAGCCGCGCGTGACCGGCAAGGAGGCGGGGCCTGGCCCGCGGAGTCTTCCCCCGCTGTGATTGGCTGAGGGGCGGGACGACGGGCCGGAAGCCACGCAGGGCCACGTTGCAGATGCTGACTTCCCTAGTGTGGTTCCTGCCTAGTTTGGTTCCCCCCGCCGCCGCGAGGGAGGTGGTCCGCGCTGTGGAGGTGAGAGGGGGGTGGGGGGTGGGGGGTGGGTCTCCCGGCAGAGGTGAGCGGGGCCCCGAGGCTTGGCGGCGAGAAGGGGACCTTCGGGTCCGCAGGGGGTTCGGCCGACCGCCAGGTTAGCGGGCCGGCTGGCGGACTGACTCGCGAGCCGCGTGGGACACACCTACTCGCCACCGCGGCTCGGGAGCGGGCTGGAGGCGCGGGCCCGACGGTCTCGAGCTGGGGAAGGGGTCTCGTCCATCACCTAGGTGGGGACCTCAGGGCTGGGTGCCAGGAAACGTGGGGCGATTCGGGGGCTGGGAGGAGAGGGGAACTAACGAGGTGCTGAAGACTGAACGGAGGGAAGTTCTTAGCTTTTTTAGAGTGGACAGTTTGGACTTGAAAATACTTTCAATAAAAGCCCTTCACATACTCTTTGAAAGTAGTTTTAGGACCTAAAACGCATGAAAGGGTGGAAACATTTTATCTTGACTCTTTCTTTTTTTAAAGACTTTTTGGACGTAACAGCTGGTTTACGCCCTTAGAAATAATCACGATACATTGACGACTGGTCACTTTTTAATAAAACGTCTTCATGCTTGTGAACTAGATTTGATCGCTCTAGACCAAACTAAATTAGCGTCCTGAATGCCAGCTTTTTCCAGCTGGACAAAAGCAAACATTTTAACTTTTGTTCATTGACGCAGTGAAGGACAATAAAGAAAACAAGAGTTGGAAGCCCCAAGTTCCACTTAAAGTTGGAGTATCCCAGAGAAGGAAGTACTAGCGGGCTAAGGGCTGATGTTTGATTCTTTTAAATGAAAGGTAAAAGGAAGATGTTGCTAGTTTCCGAGCTTAATTTAGAAAGGTGTCCTGATCCTCCCTTATGAAAATACAAAAATCCACTGCAAGGTGTATCGGGAGGTCTGGGCGGTCTTGGAGAGGAGGCTTTGCTTTTCCTTTGGGAATAGGTCTCTGTAGCCTGGGAGGAATAGCGGAAGAACTACACAGATTTCCCAGATATTTTGTGTATGCAGCCCCAGTCCCCTGGAGAATGTGACCTTTGGCCTCAGTCTCTCAGCAGCTTCCCATGTAAAATTTAGGTTGTTTAACTGATACCCAGAATTAAGTTTTCCCATTTGTAAAATGATATGATCCCTTGTAGGATTCTCTGAATCTAGGTGTAGAATCTTCATTTTAGTTGGGAATGGACCATTTTAAGTTTGCCTTGGGTCCAGGAATTGTTGGGGACAGTCTCATTTCTGTCCTGAAGTGAACAATACAGGTAATGCTAACCTCCGGGACTTATTCTACCATTTTTTTCCTCTCTCAAACATAGGATTTTTTGGGGGAGGTTCAGAATGAGGCAGATCTGTTAGTTTGGGATGGCAGTTTTTGAACCAGATGGTCCTTGAAGGATTTCTTATGCCTGAAAAACATTCCTTAATTTTGTAGACATGGATTTAGATGCTGTTACAAAGCAGTCAGCATTACATGCCAAGCCTGATGGACTCACTCTTCAATATGGGACTGCTGGATTTCGAACGAAAGCAGAACATCTTGATCATGTCATGTTTCGAATGGGATTATTAGCTGTCCTGAGGTCAAAACAGACCAAAGCTACTATAGGAGTCATGGTAACAGCATCACACAATCCTGAGGTAATGCATTTAGTGCTCCGATACAGCAAACGTTTATTTGCAAGACCAAACCTTAGTTTCTGAGCACTTTGACCCAAAGTACAAATTCTAATTCTAGGAATGTGCCTTCTCATTGCTATATGCCTTTACTTTTGAAACATCTCTTTTCTTAACAAGTGTTCATTTAGCTCATGACTCTTTGAAGGGTGTGGAGAGAGTGAAATGAGATGGTCATTTTTTGGAGCGTGTCCATATTGAGAAGTAACAGAATGTCCTTCCAAGTTAGTTGTATTGAGACAGCATCAGTAATAAAAAGTGTTGGCTCTGTTAATTTAGCAGAGATTAAAGAGATTGGAGGCTAGCTGGGGGAGGGGAGAGGGCAAATATTTGAGAAGACTTAGCACAGTTTGAAAATTTTCACACAGCTTTTCTATAGCTAGGGAATAGTTTCCCGTTCTGAGTGAACAGCCAAACACGTGGCTCCAGGGATCCAAAGGTGAGCACTGGGCAGAAGACTGATGAGGCCTGATGGGTCTAGTGTTTATGACAATTAACTTTCTAAAGTATTCCTTTTGACACACTTTAGCCATCATATTCTGTACTGGCCTAAAACTAATACGCAGCTTAAATAATACGCTTCTGTTTGGTTGCTCGGGCGCGAGACTTTTGCCTTCGTAGCTAAATCAGCAGCAATCTAAGGCTCTGTGGGTTAGTGAAGGATTGTAACCTCCTCCCTTCCCTCCCCAAAACAAGAGGATGTTGCTTATTCAGCTTCTAAATGTGGATCACTGTGAAGGTGTAAGTGTCTACATGGCTAAATCACCTTAATTGCTTAATGATATGTAGGCAGAACCCCACATGTATTGTTAATTTCAGAAGCACCGCTTAAAACAATTCTGAGCCATTTCCTTCCTTTGACATTCACTCTGAACTACACTTTATTTCTTTCCAGAAATTTGAGCAGACCAGAATTGGGCGTCAGTTTTCAGCTTCTGTACCACCCACTGGTTGACACGCTGGCCAGTATGTTCTTTGAGTGCAGCCATAGCGAGAAGGATCTCCAGGGGTCCTGGGTCTGCTGCAGTTGTGCCTCATCAGTTAATTGATGGTGAATGCTCAGATGACAGCCTTTTAAAACAGCTAGTGTGGCACCGTGGCTGTTGGATTTAAGAGTCAGATGGACTTGATGTTTTAATATCAGAACTGACACTAGCCGTATGAACATAAGCAGATTACTTGCTCTGAATCTCAGTTTTCTCCAAGTAAGACTGGAGTAGCCATAGGATTCTTAGTTAGATAGATAACGTGTGTTGTGAGGATTTACTGAGGTGATGTATGTACAGCACCTAGAGCAGCGCCTGGCCTTCAGTAGTGGTCACCAGTGAAACTGCCCGGCCAACACTGTCTTTTGTTGGGGGGAAAGCAGCTTGGGTTTACTTCCTCACCTCACCCTCACGACTCTGCACCAATGGCTTATTATTTGTTTTTCTTTCAAGGAAGACAATGGTGTAAAGTTGGTTGACCCTTTGGGTGAGATGTTGGCACCATCCTGGGAGGAGCACGCTACCTGTTTGGCAAACGCTGAGGAACCAGATTTGCCGAGAGTGTTGGTGGACATCGGCGAGAAAGCAGCTGTGAACCTGCACCAAGATGCCTTCGTGGTGATCGGTAGAGACACCAGGTGCCCATCGGAGCTACTGGTGAAAGCTGCCTGGGAACACCACGTAGATGGTTGCATCTGTTTTAGCACCCAGGACAAATCAAAAGAGTCGAGTAAAGTGGAACTGCCCTGAGAGGCTTCTCCACGTCCTGGTCTTTTCAGTAAGGATGTAGGAGCTCAGTGACCACTGCAGCTTGGGCTTTGGAGTCTGAGCCCCAACTGTCACACTTACTGTACGGGTTGAGTAGGTCACTTAACCTTTTGGAGCTTACCTTTGCTCACCTGTACAACGTTGATGATGAGCCTACATCATGCAATCCTTCCTGAGGATTACATGAAGTAATACATGCAACACACCTGTTTCCTGGCACAAGAGAAGCACTTAGCAAATGTCTCCCATCCCTTTACTTCTGTGGGTTTACGTTTTTCCCCCATAGAGTAAGAACATGTGATTGTAAGTCATTATTTTTAGAGATTTACTTTATAACCTGTGTTATTGTTGGTTCATAGATCATTTTTCCCTTGCTGGAGTTCATTGGAAAGCATTAACCATCTGTATTATTTCTACGCATTTGTCACATTTGGCAGCTCTTACCTTCCTTTACAAAAAGGTGTTATTGTAAAATGTTAGATTAAAAGTGTACTTTGAAACAGAAGCATTCTCTTTTGCATAAGATCTGGTTTTAGCCAGAGATTCTTTCTAAAGGAAATTTCTACTCAGTCTCTGAATGGCTTAGACTGGTGTTTTACCCATAGTGTGTTACCAGAGGGACTTCCAAATACCATTGTTTGTGGATTTATAGGTAGCAGAATAGCCAAGTGACTTATGTTCTGAAGCAGATCATTATCTCACAGTAAAGTCTTGCACATGTATTGGGTTGGCCAAAAGGTTCATTCGTTTTTTTCCGTAAGATGGCTCTAGTAGCTCTTAGTTGTCTTTAACTTCACTCGAAACAGTTTTGTTAGATTGTACGTGACAGTTGTCATATCAGCGTGCATTTAAAAAAAGACTATCAAAATTGGTGAATTTTTGTGTAGCCATTTTAATATTGAAGATGGAAGAAAAACAACATTTTCGGCATATTATGCTTTATTATTTCAAGAAAGGTAAAAATGCAACCAAAACGCAAAAAAAGACTTGTGCAGTATATGGAGAAGGTGCTGTGACTGATCGAATGTGTCAAGAGTGGCTTGCAAAGTTCCGTGTTGGAGATTTCTTGCTGGATGATGCGCCACGGTTGGGTAGACCAGCTGAAGCTGATAGTGATCAAATTGAGACGTTAATTGAGAACAATCACTGTTATACCACGCGGGAGACAGCCGACATACTCAAAACATCCAGATCAAGCACTGAAAATCATTTGCACCAGCTTGGTTATGTAAACTGCTTTGAGGTTTGGGTTCCACATTAGCTAAGTGAAAAAAAACCTTCTTGACCATATTTCCACATGTGATTCTCTACTTACACGTAATGAAAACGTTCTGTTTTTAAAACGAATTGTGGTGGGCAATGAAAAGTGGATACTGTACAATAATGTGGAACGGAAGAGATCGTGGGGCAAGCGGAATGAACCACCACCAACCACACCAAAGGCCGGTCTTCATCCAAAGAAGGTGACGTTGTGTATAGGGTGGGATTAGAAGGGAGTCTTCTATTATAAGCTCCTTCCAGAAAACCAAATGATCAATTCCAACAAGTACTGCTGCCAGTTAGACCAACTGAAAGTGGCACTCGATGAAAAGCGTCCGGTATTAGTCAAGAGAAGATGCATAATCTTCCATCAGGATGCTGCAAGGCCGCATGTTTCTTTTGATGACCAGGCAAAACCTGTTACAGCTTGGCTGGGAAGTTCTAATTCATCCGCGGTATTCACCAGACATTCATTGCACCTTCGGATTTCCATTTATTTTGGTCTTTACAAGATTCTCTTAATGGAAAAAATTTCAGTTCCTTGGAAGACTGTAAAAGGTACCAGGAACAGTTCTTTGCTCAAAAAGATAAAAAGTTTTGGAAAAGTGGAATTATGAAGTTGCCTGAAAAATGGCAGAAGGTAGTGGAACAAAAGGGTGATTACATTGTTCAATAAAGTTCTTGGTGAAAATGAAAAATGTGTCTCTTAGTTTTACTTAAATACCGAAGGCACTTTTTGGCCAACCCAGTATTTGCCTCTTAACCTATTACTTAGTTTAAATGATATAGAACATCTTTTTCTACAAGGCAGTCATATATCTTACATATCTTATTTTCAGATAGATAGAAAAATAATTTATTCTGACGTTTTAGAATGAAAACTAGATTCTGTACGCTTGGTGGTTTAATACCCAGCCCTGGGTTATGCACGCTCTGTGGTTTCAATATTTATTGTTACTGTTCTCAGGCAGCGGATGTGTTGTTACAATCAAACTTGAAAAGGTATTTGGGTAGGTTAATTAGTGTATCCTTTATATCTATTTCCTAAATGCATTTAAAAGCCAAACTCTTTCCAAGAAATATATTGTGAAAGGCTTAATGGAAAATGCTTACGCTTTACCCGTATTATCTTTTCAGAGTTTTCAGGCTTGGCAGGTTTCATTTAGTTCGAATACAATGGACTTGTTATTCTGAAACTGGTAGCACAGAATTTCTGCATTTGCTTTCAGAACTAGCAGCTCAGTTGGTCTCGGGATGGGATGTAATATTTTCTTCCTTTTCTTTCCTAGGCCCAGCAGTGAGAAACTTTCACAGTCTGTAATAGATGGTGTGACTGTTTTAGGAGGTCAATTCCATGGTATGTATTTATCCTGACTTGCAAATTAATCTTTTAAAAATTTTTTTAAAAATATCACAAAATAAATATATATTTAATTTAGAAAAGTTTGAAGCTACAGATAAAGTTAAAAAAAAAAATGGACTCCTAGATATAAACTACTAGCTTTTTAAAAAATTATTATTTATTTATTTATTTATTTTTGGCTGTGTTGGGGTCTTCGTTTCTGTGCGAGGGCTTTCTTCAGTTGCGGCAAGTGGGGGCCACTCTTCATCGCGGTGCGCAGGTCTCTCACTATCGCCACCAGGGAAGCCCTAAACTACTAGCTTTTTAAGTTAAAAAAAATTAAAAAAAGTTTTCTGGGCTTGCGTATTATATTTTATCTGTAGGAGATAATATGTAGGCAAGGCTGATCTTAGACAACTTCCTTTATAAGGCTGAATTTCCTGTTATAAAAACCCCTGAGGGGACTTCCCTGGTGGTGCAGTGGTTAAGAATCTGCCTGCCGATGCAGGGGACATGGGTTCGAGCCCTGGTCCAGGAAGATCCCACGTGCCGCGGAGCAACTAAGCCCGTGCGCCACAACTACTGAGCCTGAGCTCTAGAGCCCATGAGCCACAACTACTGAGCCTGTGTGCCACAACTACTGAAGCCCACGTGCCTAGAGACCATGCTCCGCAATGAGAGAAGCCACCGCAATGAGAAACCTGCACACCGCAACAAAGAGTAGCCCCTGCTCGCCACAATGAGAGAAAGCCCCCGCGCAGCAACGAAGACCCAACACAACCAAAAATAAATAAGTAAATAAATTTTTTAAAATGTTTACCAAAAAAAAAAATAAGCCCTGAGGTAACTTGAAGATGTTGATTCCGGGGAGTTTTTGTCAATATCGGGTATTCCTGAATAGCTGATCACGTGTGGAGTCAGCTGTTAACAGGTCAAATAATGATGGAAAATATCTTTGACCTACTTGTAATCATGATTTGAAGTTCTGACAGGTGTTTTTTCCTGTTGTATCAACTGAAGAAGAATTAAGTGCAACAAAACAGGCTGGAATTCTCTTCTCACGTTGGTTGTGCACCATGTGAATGCAATGACTCCACTGTGCTTGGAGGTGAATTTTCCTGATGTCAGATCTCTCTCATTTAAAATACCTTCTCTTGATCCCCTCAACCTCCTGTGTGTTCCCTCATTCCCGGTTAACCTGGCCTCTTCCAGGACTCACCTGGTTTGCTTCTCTGTTTGCTTTTCTCATCATTACTAAGCCTACTAAGCCTACATTACTAAGCCGGTGAGCCTCGTCCTTGCCTCTGCAGGGAAATGTCTCCCCTGACACTAATCTGCTATAAAGCGGGAATTGACCTGGGGCCCGGGCTTCCCGGGGAGTGTTTGGTCAAGCTGCAGGGATCCTGTGGGCCTCTGGATACAGCGTGCTGTGTTACCTGCACGTGCGCTTTTCTAGGGAGAGGGCTCATAGCTTTTGTCAGATACTCAAAGGGATCTGTGATCTAAGAGTAACTCTCAGAATTTATATTTTAAAGTTTTTATTTTAGTTGATGTCTGTGAAGAGACATCAACTGAAATAACATCAACAGTCCACACTGTGACCTCTCCCTTTCTTTAACTTCTACCCCCTTGGCCACTGTTGTGTACTGGTCTTGTCCACGGGCTCCTCTTGTGTCTTTCCTAATGTGGCGTTCCTCACTTCTCGCTTTCATTCTGCCTCATTTCTGAATGAGTGTCTTCACTGCCGTAGCTCCAGCTGCATGTGTTCTTTTATTCATTCGCTCATCAGTTGATCAGCCATTTTTGACTACCTGCTACATACAACCCTCCAGGAGTCTGTTTCACTGTGTATCACAGCCTACAGTAAGAAACCAATTTTGTGTCGTGACATGTCTCTAGCGTGCTTGTGTGCATGACTGTGTATCACAACCTACAGTAAGAAACCGATTTTGTGTCGTGACATGTCTCTAGCGTGCTTGTGTGTATGACTGTGTATCACAACCTACAGTAAGAAACCGATTTTGTGTCATGACACGTCTCTAGCGTGCTTGTGTGCATGACTGAAATGAAAGTTTCAGTGAACCGTACTTACCCATACTCAATGACATGTGTTCATCTGTTTCGTTAAAAAAATGCAGAAATGGTGGCTGGGTCTACTAAGTAGGTTCCATGACCTGTTGACAGGCTTGGCCTGAGGTTTGAAAGCGTTGGTCTGAGTGATGTCTCACCCTGCCCCAAACTGTGTTCTTTCTGTCATCCCCAGAATGGTTGGCCTTTCCAGTACTGTCATTCTATCTCTAGAACCATCACTTTTCTAGGATTTTAATCTAGAAAAATTTGAGAGTGATTTTTTTTTTCTTTTCTTTAAACCTTTTGCTCAGTTCCCTCCTCAACTTAGTGTATTTCAGGAAATGAACGACGGTTGATGTGGCTGCAGCACAGAGAGACTGGGGGAAGCTAGTAGAAGATAAGGTTAGGGAGGTAAGCAGGGGCCAAGTCATTCCAAGCCTTACAGGTCGTGGTGAGAGTTGGGGCTTTACTCCAAATGCAGTGGGACTCTGTTGAAGGGCTTTATGCCAGAGCATAGGATCACATTTTCACTTTAAGTCCCTTTAGCTGTTGTGGGGGGAGGGGGGGAGAGAGAGGGAGGGGGGAGAGAGAGAGAGGGAGGGGGGAGAGAGAGAGAGGGAGGGGGGAGAGAGAGAGAGGGGGGAGAGAGGGGGGAGAGAGGGGGAGAGAGGGGGAAGAGATGAGGAGGGAGAGAAGGAGGGGGGAGAGGAGGAGGGGGAGAGGGAGGGAAGGGGAGAGAGAGAGGGAGGGGGAGAGAGAGAGGGAGGGGAGAGAGAGGGAGGGGGGAGAGAGGGAGAGGTGGGGGGAGAGAAGGAGGGGGGAGAGGTGAGGGGAGAGAAGGAGAGAGGTGGGGGGAGAGAGGTGGGGGGAGAGAGGGAGTGGGGAGAGAGGGAGGGGGGAGAGAGAGAGGGAGAGGGGGGAGAGGGAGGGGGAGAGAGGGAGAGAAGGAGGGGGGAGAGAAGGAGGAGAGAGGGAGGGGGAGAGAGGGAGGGGGGAGGAGAGGGGGGGACTGTGCAGTAGTTCGTGCAAGACTGATGCTAGTGAGAGAAATGGAAAAAGGTGGAATTAGTAATGAATTCAAAGGATTTTGTGATACGTGGTGAGGCTAGAGCTGTGAAGAATGGCTTCTAGGTTTCTGGGTTGTTTCGTGGAATAGATAGTGATGCTTTTTACTGAGTAACTGTCTATAATAGTCATTTAGTAAATGTTTATTTGGTAATTTTGATATCGATCACAAAATCCTTTTGTTTCATCCTTCAGTATGTGTCTTTGGAATATGGTTTTTCTCTCCTTACACAATTCCATTAAGCTAGTCTAAGCTCTTACTCACTTTTTTTGAGCTTTTCCACCTCCTCTCACCTAATCCTTATACCGGAGCCAAAGTTGCCTTCACAAAATACCATTTCTGTTACCTAACTGCAGGGCTCAAGAACTTAAAGTGACTTTTGCTTCCAGTCCAAAGTCTTGTGCTTGACTTTGAAGACCATTGAGGGATTTCGTCACGGAATATTTATTGGATCCTGGTCCACTTTTGCTGTTCTCTTGCTTCGTGCTTATGGTGCCTTTCTTGTGTGTTTAGCTGTTTTTGACTGTAAGCTGTTTGTTTTCTGGGAAAATTATTTGTGGGACATTTTTGCGGTTTATGATAAAGGTGTATTTCCCTGGCTGAGTTTAGTGTTTGCTTCTGCTGGGGCCTGGGGGTACTACCTGGCCGGTGGGTGACAAGGTTCTTTGATGCCAGGGCTCTTCTGGATCCTGTGTTTACGTGAATTTGAACTGGGTGTCCGTGGGAGGCCTGTGCTTGTGGTGACAGCTCTTCGGGGTGGGCTTCCCCCTCTGCTCTGCTCGGCGTCAAGACAGCTTTCTGGGGAGTAGGCCCTGGGGGCTGATTCACTTCTCACTCACTCTTGCACTGAAGAGTAGTCCTTTGTGGTTTTTTTTTTTAATTTAATTTTTATTTTATATTGGAGTATAGTTGATTTACAATGTTGTGTTAGTATCAGGTACACAGCAAAGTTATTCAGTTACACGTATACATATATCCATTCTTTTTCAGATTCTTTTCCCACGTAGGTTATTACAGAATATTGAGTAGAGTTCCCTGTGCTATACAGTAGGTCCTTTTTGATTATCTGCTTTATATATAGTATTGAATAGTATGTGTATGTTAATCCCAAACTCCTAATTTACCCCTCCCCGCCACGTTTCCCCTTTGGTAACCATAAGTTTGTTTTCTAAGTCTGTGAGTCTATTCTGTTTTGTAAATAAGTTCATTTGTTTTTTTGTTTGTTTGTTTGTTTTTAATTTTATTTATTTATTTTATTTATGGCTGTGTTGGGTCTTCGTTTCTGTGCCAGGGTTTTCTCCAGCTGTGGCAAGCGGGGGCCACTCTTCATCGCGGTGCGCGGGCCTCTCACCATCGCGGCCTCTCTCGTTGCGGAGCACAGGCTCCAGACGCGCAGGCTCAGTAGTTGTGGCTGACGGGCCCAGTTGCTCCGCGGCATGTGGGATCCTCCCAGACCAGGGCTCGAACCTGTGTCCCCTGCATTGGCAGGCAGATTCTCAACCACTGCGCCACGAGGGAAGCCCCTCATTTTTTTTTTTTTTTTTTTAGATTCCACATGTAAGTGATATCATATGATATTTGTTTTTCTCTGTCTGACTTAATCATTTAGTATGATGATCTCCAGGTCCATCCACGTTGCTGCAAATGGCATTGTTTCATTCTTTTTTATGGCCGAGTAGTATTCCATTGTCTATATGTACCACATCTTCTTTATCCATTCCTCTGTCGATGGACATTTAGGTTGCTTCCATGTCTTGGCTATTGTAAATAGTGCTGCAGTGAACATTGGGGTGCTTGTATCTTTTCGAATTATGGTTTGAAGAATAGTCCTTTGGGGCTTCAGCCTCATGAGAGCCTGTTCCCTCAGTTGCATGTCTTAGACCAGCATGGACTGTTTGCACTGAGAACCATTGCTCAACTTCCTGTTTAGAGGAATGTCCTCAGAGCAAAACTGGCTTCCCTTAGCTCACATCCTGGAGTTCTCTCTTCATGTAAAATTTGGCCTAATTCCTTTGTAATGTTGGTACTGTAATAAAAAGAGATTTTTCTCTTATTCAGCATTTTTGGTTGTTTTCGGGAGGAGGGTTCATCTGAATTACATAGTTTGTAATGTTACTGGAAATAGAACTCAGTTATTACTTTTCTACGTTGCTCTATTTTTACACTGCTACCCGTCTATACTAAATGATTGGTTTTTGCTATCAGTAGTAGTTCATATTTTTTTTAGAACCAAGTATGTGTCCAATGTGTGCCTTTTCCACCACCAGTTAATTCTGACACTATCTACCTGGAATTAGGGTCACGTCCCACAGGTTAAGGGCTCAGTGCCACAAGCCTTGCCCCTCCCCCCTTCAGATGCCAGTCACCTGGGCTGCTTTTTTAAATTAATTAATTAATTAATTAATTTATCACCTGGGCTTCTGACAGCCCTCTCCTTGGGGTCGATTAATTTGCTTAGATAGGCTCATAGAAGGAAATATTTTACTTACTAGATTACAAGTTTATTATAAAGGGTATAACCCAGGAACAGCCAGATGGTAGAGAGTTACGTGGGAAGGGGTGTGGAGTGTCCGTGCTCTCTGGGCAGGCCACTCTCCCCAGTCTCCACTTGCTCCCCAAACCTGGAACCCCATCCTTCAGGGTTTCTATGGAGGCCTCGTTATATAGGCGTCATCGATTAGATCGCTGGCCATTGGTGTTTATATTGGAGTATAGTTGATGTACAACTCAGTCTCGTGCTGCTCCGTCCTCCCCTCCCTGGAGTGAGGGAGGAGATGGGGAGGAGGGTGGGGAGGACTGACAGTTTCAGTTCTCTAATCCTGTGGTCGGTTCCCTGGCAACCAGCCCCCATCCTAAAGTTTCTACGGTCTGTCCAAAAGTCACCTCATTAACATAACAGAAGACACCTTTATTGTTAAGGAGGTTCCGAGGGTTTAGAGGCTGTGCCAGAAATGGGGACAGAGACCAAATGTATATTTCTTATTATAAAGCATTGTGTCACAGTGTGACATGTAGTTATAATGATTTCAGTGGATGTTTATACCTATTTCCGGATAGTTTTCAAAGTTAGTGTTTCTTGTTTTCTGAGATGTCTTTTTTTGAAGAGGATTTGTCACCCTGAAATTCACACAGTGTGAGTCCTAAACTTTTCTCCTTTCTTAAGGAATGTGGTAAATTGCTTTTTGTATTTCTGTGACAGATTATGGCTTGTTGACGACGCCCCAACTGCACTACATGGTGTACTGCCGAAATACCAGCGGCCAGTATGGAAAGGCAACCATAGAGGGTTACTACCAGAAACTCTCTACAGCCTTTGTGGAACTTACCAAACAGGTGAAAGTCTCTTGAATGTGGTTAGAGTTTAAGCAGATGACCAAAATAACATCAGTTGAACAATTTACTTTAATTAGATATTTGTTACCCCTCCTCCTCTTCCAAAAATGTGGCGTGTCTCCTTTTTCTTTTTAGGGCTCTGCAAGGTCTGGGCCTTGTATCCTGCTAATCTGTGTTGGCATTTACTCGGCAAGGCATGTAGTATGTTCTGAGCTCACTGGGGGAGAAGAGTGGTGTTCTTGCGGTTATCATTGTGTTCGTTCAGAGGAATTTGGTCTTAGAGTTACTGTAGGTGCTGTTGGCGTCATACTTGAGGCACCTACTGTTGAGAAAGCCTTTCTTCGAGGTGAATTAGCTTCCTAAACCGGAACGAGGTTTGAGGGGTGTAATTCATTTGATCGGCAAATATCGAGTGTATGTCATTGTCAGGCATAGTTAACCAAACCCAAGCCTTCGCTCTCATAGAACTTAGGTTCTGGGGTGGGGAAGGGTAGGAGAGGAGGCTGGCAGGAAAGAAGGCAGACGTGCCTGGTGGTGTAATGCGCTCTGAGGAGATGACGGATGTTATGACTGCTCCTTCATCTGTGTACTCATGCCATATTTGAATGCCTGCCGTGTAATACAGACTATAATATTGTGAGAGACCTTGCTTAATGGAGGCTAAATTCTAATAAAGCTTCATTCCCATCATTTATTCAGTCAGTGAAAGTGTTCCAGTGTCTGTGTCCGAAAAAAGGTGTTTTAACATTTTACTTTGGTGTTTTACAGTTTTCATCTGAATGCGTGTACCCTTTTGTTTCCTGGGTTAAAGCAGATGAGTTAACTGAAATAATGGAAGATGTTTATATATACATATATATGCCATGCTTCACTTTTACAACTTGAAATTTTTCTTCCGTTATGTCTTTTCCTTTTCAGGCCTTCTGCAGTGGAGATGACCAAAGAACACTTAAGGTTGACTGTGCGAACGGCATAGGGGCCCTGAAGCTGAGAGAAATGAAACACTACTTCTCCCAGAGGCTGTCAGTTCAGCTGTTTAACGATGGGACCAAAGGGAAGCTCAATCATTTATGTGGGGCTGACTTTGTGAAAAGTCACCAGAAACCTCCACAGGGTACGTGAAAGATGTGTTTTTCGCGCTCTCCCTGAAACCAGTCTCACAAACAGAGCTGGCCAGGTGAGTAAGAGTCATGCAGCTGGTCCCGGCCCTGCCGCTGTTATACATCCGGGCCTCTTCCCGCTCTTCGGTGCCACGTGGAGCACAGGCTGCTCTCTGCCTGACAGTCACAGGACTCCTCACCGGGCGCAGGAAATCTGGTGGAGAAAGCAATCAAAGTGGGATTCTAGAGCCGTGGTCTCAAGCTTTAGCAGCCATCAGAATCACCTGGAGGGCTGGTCCGCACACAGATTCCTGGGCTCTGTCCCCGGGTTTCAGTCTCTGTAGGTCTGGGGTGGGTTTGTCCATCCGCTGCTGTCATGGCAAAGGAACAGCCACATTGTCTAAAATTTGATGTGACACAGCTGTTGGGATTTCAGTAACTTTACACAAGTTACACAAGCCATTGGTCTCTCACAGGTTATAATTCTTTGCTCTTAATGACCAGTGTTTCTTGTTATTGACGGTGTTAACAAATAAAAATCACTTTTTTCAGGATTCAAGCACATACCTCATCTACTGCCGATTATTTTTTATATGAGAAAGGACATTGTGATACTAGGGAAATTGCATTCAATTCAATACCTGTAGCTTTCAAAACACTATGTGGGAAATCTGTATTGTCAAACCTCTGGCTTGTAAAATGGAATTTTATTTTAGTATCATATCGGGTTTCAGCTTAGGTAGATTTTGAATGCTCTTTTTTTCACTTAGCTGTGAAAGAATTTGCCCTGTATACAGTAAACCTGTATACTATTTAAAGCTTAAGACATTGGTTTTTGTTTGGAAGGATAATTATTTGTATGTTGTTTTCTTTCCATTTAAATGGATCCTCTTCCCTTGATTTTGAAGCTATTATCTCCATTCAGGTACAGAAACAATTACATATGTTTGTGTAGCGCTTCAGATGGGAGAAATGGTCAGGATTCTCCTCATTGACAAAACACGCCAGTTATTTATATTTGATTGTACCCTCTGCTCGATCATGTAAGGATAGTAATGGCTCTTTATCTGCAGTTATAAAGACATTCATTCCTTTCAAGTGGGCTTCAGTTTACAAATTGGGAGAAACTTTGTTCAACTGACATTTGATTTTTGTAAATCTTGAGGACAGGCTCTGTTTGCCTAGCACATGTTTAATTTTGCTTAAGCCCTGGAAGGATAATTTTAAACACCTCTTGAAAAGTCACAGTGGACATGCTTCCATGTAACACAGAAGGTCACTTATGATCAATACTTAACCGAAAGAATTTTCCCTCGTAACTGGTGTGAGAGAAAAACCGAAAACTTTTTACACTGAGTTTTATCCCCCTTTCTTAGACTGAAGAAATTTGAATTATTTGAATTATTTTGAATTATTCAGTTAATTTGAATTATTCATTTTGAATGATTCTGTGTGGCAGGAATCGAAATGAAGTCCAATGAAAGATGCTGTTCCTTCGATGGAGATGCAGACAGAATAGTTTACTACTACCATGATGCAGATGGTCAGTTTCATCTCGTGGACGGAGACAAGATAGCAGCACTCATTAGCGGTTTCCTTAAGGAACCCCTGTTGGAGGTACGGTGCGGGGACGGACTGCCCTTTCAAGCAAGACTCACTGGGGAGATTGTTCTGTATTAGGCAGTCATTCGAATGTCTGAGGCACGATCATGGGAAGTGGCCAGAAAACACACAGAGAAGTGGTCATTCCAGTCATTTCAACACTGGGGCTCTGGTTTGAAACCTGAAGAGAGTAGTCTTTTCTTTTTTTTTTTTTTTTAATTTATTTTATTTATTTATTTTGGCTGCATTGGGTCTTCGTTGCTGTGCGCGGGGCTTTCTCTAGTTGCAGCGAGTGGGGGCTCCTATTCGTTGCGGTGCGTGGGCTTCTCATTGCAGTGGCTTCTCTTGTTGTGGAGCACAGGCTGTAGGCGTGTGGGCTTCAGTAGTTGTGGCACGCAGGCTCAGTAGTTGTGGCGCGTGGGTTTAGTTGCTCCGAGGCATGTGGGATCTTACCGGACCAGGGCTCGAACCCGTGTCCCCTGCCTTGGCAGGCGGATTCTTAACCACTGTGCCACCAAGGAAGCCCAGTCTTTTCTTTTTTATACTGGCAAGTTTCATGATTTGCAGCTTTACGAAGTTTTGGTTTCTTCGTAACTGATATTTTAATGAGGGTTCCACGAACATCATTCCCCAGAGCCTCAAGTTTAAATAGCAGATCTCCTCCTCTGAGGGATTTATTTACTATGATTATGATAAGCTTAGTAACGTGAGATTTATTTTGTTTTGCTCTTTTGGAAATCTCAGGTTAGCTTTAAGTATAAAATGTAATGATAATTATCATAATCGGGAAAACGTGTACTTTAGGAATTCAGTGTATACTTTTACTAAAAACGAAAGAGATCAAGAAACCACAGGTTTCTTTGAAAAGGATTCCTTAGCAAACAAGATGTCCTTCATAGGCGAATAAACTGTGGTCCATCCAGACCTTGGAATATTATTCAGCAGTGAAGGAAAAAAAAAAAAAAAAAAAAAAAGATGTATCAAGCCATGAAAAGACGTGGAGGAAATTTGAACGCATGTTACTAAGTGAAGGAAGCCAATGTGAGAAGGCTGTGTATTTTAGTATGAGTCCAACTATGTGATATTCTGCAAAAAAAAAAATCCCACAAAGACCGTGGAGACAGTTAAAAGATCAGTTGTTGCAAGGGGCTGGGGGGAAGTGGATGCTGAGGGATGAACAGGTGGAGCATGAGGAGTTTTAGGGCTGAAAATACTCTATGTGATACTGTGAAGATGGAAACATGTCCTTATACATTTGTCCAAGTCCGCAGAATATACAACACTAAGGGTGAATCCTAATATAAACCGTGGAGTAATATAAACGAAATCAGGTGATTTAAAAAAAAAAAAAAGGATTCCATGTAGAATTGCTTTAAATAATGCTCAGAAGTATTTTAGCTTTTTTTCTGGCATACATGTAAATTTTTGGTGAGTCGTTTATTGCATAAAACTAAGGCACAGCTGAATTGGCTGATAATTTTGTCATCCTTTAGAACTCTGATTATAGGTTTGCTTTTGTAGGGTCTTTACTTTTGATGGCAAGGTAATTGTCCTTGTTTTTGTCTAGATTGGAGACAGTTTGAGTCTCGGTGTCGTACAAACTGCATATGCCAATGGAAGTTCAACACGGTACCTGGAAGAAGTTATGAAGGTATTGAAACATTTCCATTTTCTGGTAGCTTCTTCATCATTATCTTCTATTGTAAGACGCTTCTGTGAGGAAAATAATGCCCTCACAAAAATAAATAGGTTGAAGTGCATGAAGCAGAGCTGTCGTCTACTTAAGGATAAACAGAAATCAAAAATAAGAAAAAGTTAAATGGTCCCTAATGCAAAAAGGGAAAGAGACTTTCCTCCCTCCTTTTTCTGAGAGTATTTCTTTTAGAAAACTTACAATTTTTCTTCTCTGTCCTTTTGGAATGAATATCAACCTTTTTAGGCAAAATAGGCCAGTTTTCCAGTTCAGAAGTGTTTTACATAAGGGCCTGGAGTCACCTCTTTGAAATATAAACATCAAGGAAGATAGCATCCCATGTCTCAGCCTCCTGAGAGTTTCACCTAGTTACCACTTAGAGCCAGACACCTGTCTCCTTGACAGAGAGATATGAGAAGTTGTATTATTCCTTTGCAGAAGGGCAGTTAGCTAACACCAGTGGCCACTCCAGTTATCAGGTAGATTTAGGACAAACTCCGTGTGACAAAAGGTACTGTGACGTCTTCCTAAGAAGCAGGCTTATTCAATAGATATATCGCCATGGGGTTTCGTAGCGGGGAAGAGAGACGGGGCTCAACTCCTAACACAGCAAGGAAAAGTGGGGATTTTGTAGCCAAGGAATAAGGTGTGAGGGAGGGGTTGATGGATGGGAAAGTACGAACAGGAACGGGGGCGGCCAGGGGGGATTCTGGCTAAACCAACCTAACAGGAGTTTTGCTGAAGGCAGGCCTGGGTGATCAGATGGGACCGAGTAGGGACTTTAGTCAGATATTGAGGGTAGGGGATTCTGGCTAAAGTGATTTAGCAAAAGATTCTTGATAAAATTGGGCTCTTGCAGACACGGCCAAGGACAGGACCTATTCAGGCTCAAAGGAGCCTCCCTCACGTTCGGTTGAGGAGAGATCTTGGTCACTAGTTATCTTTAGCTCTGCAGAAGGGTGGAATTTCTTTCTGTCTTCGTCGTCTCTTAGCAGATCACCTGAGATGTGCATCACAGTCTGGCTTAATGCTTATTCAGTAATACAACTTGTCTTACTCTTCTTCTGTGGAGATGTTGTCTGGGTTGGTGGGAGATTTTGTTTCTAATTTTTTCCCAGCATCCACCAGGTAGGTGACTATCCTCTGTACCATGCTACCCGCTTTAAGAGTTAGAGGCTGCAGGGCCCAAATTGGGTCTTTTTGCCTTTATTCTTTTCTTCCCTGGCTAGTGTAATATTTTCCAACATTTGTGTATCCATTTTCAAATGTCTGCATTTTAGTAGTTTTTGTGGCCATTCTATTCTTCTTAGAGCAGGAGTGACAAAGTCAGATTCCTTTAGGATCTGGATAGGGGAAGTGATCGAAGCCAGCAGGCGGGCAAGGAGTAGGAAGGTGTGCCCAGGCCAGCTGCTGCCCCCTCCGGGCAAAGTCTTCAGGAGAAGCTGAAAATCTGAATTGTTGTGTGAATTTCCTGCCTTTTAAGTCTTGGCAGCTGATTCAGAATTTAAAAGAAATAGTGGGTAGGCCAAGTAAAACACATCTGGAGGCTGCTAGTTTGTGCCCGGATTTAAATATATGGTCACAGTAAACTTACTCAAGGGACTCCATCTGGGGCCCAGTTGCCTGCCTTTCATAGGGATTCTCAGTGTTTGGGTTATTTTAGTATAATTTAATTTAATTTAATTTCTGTCTCAAAAATTTCTTATAGTAAAATGCCCTGTTGAAGAAACAACATCAGTAACTATTCCTTCTCAACACATTCTCTTATGGATTAAATATTTTCAGCCCTAGCCATTCCTGAGGTCCCCTAAATCCCATTAAATGCCAGGCTTATTTGAGCTTGCTCTCTTTTGCAGTTTTGCTGCCGTCTTTCCTTAGCCATGCTTGTCTCGCAGATCCAGCCAAGACTTTTGCTACCCACTGTTGCTATTCCAACCACCGTGATTTCTTACTGGGATTAGCCCTAGAAAACACCTAACCTGAGCCAGGGCTTAGCAGACAGTGGCCTGTGGGCGACGTCCAGCTGGCCAGCTGTTTCTAGTGTTATTGAAATACAGCCGTGCTCGTTTGTTTTCGTATGGTCTGTGGCTGCTTTCGCACTACGGTGGCAGAATCGAGCGACTGTGACAGAGACCACGTGGCCCGCAGGGCCTGAAATATTAGTTATCTGGCTCTTTATAGTAAAAGCTTGCAGACGCCTGCTCTAAGCCGTTCTGCACACTGTAGCTACACGGAGCCTTCTGAACCAGTTGTATCATGTCACTCCCCAACTTGGGGTCTTTCTTTATCTTATAAGGGGCCTCTCACTCTCGCCCTGCTTTTCCCGGCTGTGTGCCTCCACAGCGCAGCCACTCCCGCGCAGTGACACTTAGCGCTTAGTATTTCAGGTGCTTAGCTGTCTGCCTCGCTAGACTGAGCTCCAGAAGCTATGTTCCCTGGGATGATAGGTACACGGTGAATATTTGCTGATTGAATAACTGCTGTTGTTTCTTTAAACGTGTGTTACAGGTACCTGTCTATTGTACTAAAACTGGTGTAAAACATCTGCATCACAAGGCTCAGGAGTTTGACATTGGAGTTTATTTTGAAGCAAACGGGCATGGCACAGTAAGTTCTCGTAAGCAGTGACATCTGGCTTTAGCTGGCACTTCTCGTCAATGATGGAATTCTGTATCTGGGTAGTAATAGGTAATATTCCACTTTGTTGAAATGATTGGGATGGTGATAGAATAAGATTTAGTTAATACATTCTTATGTTCTGTGAAACTATGGCTCTTTTAGGTTGTAATGATCTTCCTTTGAGTGTGAAGAGATAATACTAATTTGTTCCCATAATATAGTTTCTTCAGAAACATGCAGTTCTTAATTTTCCTACAACCAGATGGTCTGTACATCCCTTTTAAAATATTTTCCTTCAACTGGCCGTACGTGGCAAAAGGAAAGTTCAGTAGCTATGGTGAATTGAAAAGTGTTGGAAAGGTTGAGAATTAAGTTACTAGCAACTAGAAATGAGTTTAAAGTAATTAGAATTGGCATATAAAGTTTTTTATGGCTCTTAGCAGAGAAAATGTTTAAAGGTTTGAGATATAATTCGCGTATCGTAACATTCACTATTTTAACGTGTATTAATAGGTCTTTAGCATATTCATAACGTTCAGAATTTTTCTTTATTAAATGTTTTTTATACCTAGCCTCATTTCATAAATGGATTTGAAGTGGCTAACAGAAAATGTTATCTAGGTCAAATAATTTTCATTAATTCAAAATTGGCTTCTAAAGGCCATGAATATAAGCAGAAAAATGAGTTCCTAGAAAATGCAATTAAAATATAACGTCAGTGATCTAATGCAGGGGTTGGTAAATGATTTTGAATAGATAGATAGATAGATAGATAGATAGTAAATATTTCAGTCTTCACAGGCCATAAGGTCTGTCGCATCTGCTCAGATCTCCTGGTGGAGGGTAAATGAACGGAAATGGCCATGGTTCCACAAAACAAGTGACCAGTGTTCATCTTAGTTTACCAACAAACTTTGTATATCAATCATCAAGTGGCTGAATGTAGTGTAGCTATTCCTCTTTAGTACTGGGCCTCTGAAGGCACTAAAATCATGCATGGGCAAGGCAATTCAAAATGGCAGGAATCCTGAGCAACATGATGTTTATTATACTAAATATCCATGGCACTGTTTGCCATAATGTAATATATAAGATGAACCTCTTTTCTGCTTTTGCTTAGTTTATGTCCTTAAAAATTTAGGACAAGAAAACTGTACTAATTGCAATGAGTTAGTTATATTCTTCAAAGTAAAATGGATACAGATAAGGCTTAAGGAGCCCTGGTTGCCCAGAACTGGTTGAGCTGGCTGAGGGCAACGTCATAAACTCGCCATGCGCATTCACCTTTGCCAATGTGATATTTTATTTGTAGTCTTTATATTTTGATAACCCAATTTTATAATCCATAAAGGAACTCCCCCCTCCTTGTAATATCATCTGAATTCTGATTTGGTTGTATACTAATTAATTTCATACATTCTAAGGCTGCCATTTTTCCCTCAGTTTCTCCAGATTCACTGAGAGTTTCAAAAGCAGTTTAGTTGGGATGATGGTACTTAAGGCTGGGGCATGGATAGTGTTTTGTGATTTCTGTTATGCTTTGATTGTAGGTTCTGTTTAGTAAAGCTGCTGAAATGAAGATAAAACAACTAGCAAAAGAATTAGAAGAAGATAAGAAAAGGAAAGCTGCTAAGATGCTTGAAAATGTGATTGACTTGTTTAACCAGGTCAGAACTGAGGGGGTGGTGGACTCTTGGTTACTTTTACATTCATATTCAGAAGGTGGACAGAATAATGTGCTGTATAAAACATCAAAGTGGAGAAGCTGTGGCAGCTTCCTTGCAACAATTTAGATTTATACTGAAATGCAGTGACAATGTGTATGTGCTTCAGATTTTCAAGTAATGAGTAGCTTATAGCTGGAGTCAACAGATTCAGCTACTAAATGTATCTAAGCATATGTTTTGAAACCAGCCTTCTCAAGGGAATTCAGGAAAACTAGTCTCTGACAAGGCACATATGTGGGTCAGATTATTGGGATTGGAGTGGAGAATATGGCAATGGAAGAGCCAAGTGTAGGTCAGCGGAAAGCAACAGAACTAATATTTAAGGGTCCTGCACATATTGGGCACTTTCCATACCTGTGTATTGCAGTAACACAGGGAGAGGGGTCACTATAATTCCTGTTTTATAAATGAAGAAACAAAGACTTACTTAGAGCAACTCAGTGGCAGAGTATGGATCCAACTTTAGGTGTGTCTTACCACCAAAGCGCCTATTTCTCCACTTTACCATGCATAAGGCCTTCCATCATCATGGCATAGTACCTCAAAAGGGATCTAGTTGTAAGTAAAATTTTGAGTCATACAGTGTTTGTTTGTTTGTTTGTTTGTTAATGCTGGAACCTTAAGAGTTAGTTACACTTTACAGATGAGCAGGAAGATGATTAAAGGCAGGCTTGTTTCAGTATTCTTGGCAGACCTGTTACTGCTGTCTTCCATGGATACCTTTCCCTCATTGTAGTTTGTATTTACCCCCCGTCAGTTATCTGCACTGGGGGCGGCGGGCGGCGGGGAGGGCAGCCAGGACATGGCGATTGGTTTGCTGAGACAGAAGCATTCATGTCTGCGCTCTGCTTGTATTCTGCTTCTGCATCTTGCAGGCAACTGGTGATGCTATTTCTGACATGCTGGTGATTGAGGCAATCTTGGCTCTGAAGGGCTTGACCGTACAGCAGTGGGACGCCCTCTATACAGATCTGCCAAACAGACAGCTCAAAGTTAAGGTGTGAGCGAGATTTTAAAATTACTTCTTTTCTGAAAATTAACTAAAACAATTGCATTCTATAAATAGATGATATTGCATAGAAAAGACTATTTTCTCACATCTTTAAAAATTACAGAATCGCTCTTAACCATTCTGTTGTTATTTAGAAGTATCTGGTTTCCAACTTTACGATAAATGATGTTATGTATCACTTTAAAAGATTTTATTATAAAAAATTTAAAAGATACATGTGTAGAGAGAACAGATTTCAACAAGTGCTCTCCATGTCCCTAATATTATTTTGAAGCGAGTCCTGGATAGCCTGTTGAGTCAACTGTAAATATTTCCTCTGCATTATTCTTGGTTTACAGAGTACTTCCAGAGGCTAGATGCTGACAGAATCTGTGGGCTGAAAGGGAGAGAATTTTTTTTTAAAGGCATTTCAGATAAATTGCTGGTTGATTTCTATACAGATTTATACCAGATTACACATTCACCAACAGAATTTTTGAAAGACAGAGCTATGGAAGCCAGAGTTCACAGAAATGGCTGATTGTTCAGATCAGTTTTTTCCAGAGATTCTTAGGACCCTCTTTTTTTAAATACCTAAGATTATTTGATCAATGACTAAGTCATACAGTACTTACTGGCCATTATTTTAGTAATAACTATAATACAGTCTGGAAATCTCAGTGCTGTACACTTTGTGGTACAATAAGCTGAAATGTGGGTCTGTTCCTGTTGACATGAAATGGCCATAATCTTTTGGTGGGAATTATGTTGAATGGGGTAAGCTTCTGAAAGGGAGTGTAATATGGTAACAAATGTGAAATGCTTGTGCTTAGGTTGCAGACAGGCAAGTTATTAGCACCACAGATGCCGAAAGACAAGCGGTTAAACCTCCAGGACTCCAGGAGGCCATCAATGAGCTGGTGAAGAAGTACAGGCTTTCTCGAGCTTTTGTCCGGCCCTCTGGCACAGAAGACATAGTCCGAGTCTATGCAGAAGCGGACTCGCAGGTAAGCTGGGACAATTCTATTGAAGGAATGTGCGGTGAGAGTCTAACATAGGTGGAGGAGGGGAGAGGCGGAGGAGGGGGGCAGGCAGCAGGAGAGAAAACTATTTTAATGGTGTTGGAATCTTTAATGTCTGAGATTTATGGAGCCTTTTAGGTTCTTATTTTCATCAGTAGTAGTTACACAGTTGAACAGAATTCCCCCAGATATTTTTAATTTATTCTAGATTTCCTGAAAGTGTCATATTTCTAACTGCTGCGTGAATAACTAATAAATACTTAGTGTACTAAACCATACTTAGTTTGACACATGTTAAGCTTATGCATCCTGAAGTGGATTAAACCTTTTTCCCTTCATTTAAAAAACGTCCTGTTGCTTTATGAAAATAGCTGGTTATTTCAAGTCCATTTCTAAATCAACCGGTACCGTCATCCATACTGCTTGAAATTCATCTTTGTCGCGGAGCTTTCAATTTGTTTTTCAAAGTATTTCCTTTAAATGACAGCCTTGCTCTGTGCCTCTGTTTTCTTGATAGGGTCAAAGACTTAAAAGTGTTTGCTCAGCTGAGGAAGTTAGAGTGGGGTGACTAGGTAAATAGCTCTCAGAAGGAGATATTTACCGTTAACTTATACAGTAGCTTTTTTGCAGAAGCTTAGGCCATCCCAGAATATGGTGAATAAATATCCCTAGTGGATGAGGATGGGGCCTTAAGAGTTACTTACTCTTTAGGCTGATTGTGGCCTTCTTGCCTTTAAAGACTAGGTTCCATTGAATTTATTCAGAGCTTTAGCATGATAATCAAATCAGCTTATAAAATTAGTTAACTAGGAACTTACCTGATTTAGAAGAATGTGACTTGTTTTCCATTTATCTGAGGGTCTTGTAATTTGTTACTGAAAGATGAAAAAAAGTTCTCATTTGAATGTTTGTTAGTGAAACAAAATCAGAAAGCTCCCTCCCCTAAAGTTGCAAGTAACCTGGTAGATGCTGTGTCTTTCTCATCTAATATCCTTTCATGTAATTTGCAGGAAAATGCGGACAGCCTTGCATATGAAGTGAGCTTGGCAGTATTTCAGCTGGCTGGAGGGATTGGAGAAAGACCTCAACCAGGTTTCTGAGGACAATTTTTATATTTTTAGAAACTAGATTTTTAAAAACTTTTTACAGGATAATAGTACTGCCATTATTGTGACAGGTTCAAACACATTTATAATCATAAATGTTTAGACTGCACCTTACTGGATTATTTCTAGATCTGATTATTCATTCTTTAGAAATAGGTAAGCTCTTACACTTCTTAAATTTAGTTTTTTTAAAAAACTGAAATTTACCTCTAATATCAGTCACACTAATGTAAAATACTGGAGCTTAAGTATATGATTCAGTCATTAACTTTATAATATATGCAAGGAAAAATTCATGAAGGCTGCTAGAAAATTAAACTTTATTTATTACCAATTCCTTTTGATGTCTTTTCCGTCGTCGTTACCTCAGTCGTTTTGCAGTACTAATATTCGCCATTGTTAATACAAATGAGGAGGTTGGAGAAGACTTAATATAACCAATTTTTTCACCGCAGAGTCTCCACAACAATTCTTAGATGACTTACCTCTCTTCAGTTAACATCACCAGGAATTCAGAGTTGTGACTCTGCAGGCTGAACACACCTCTACTCCGTACCGAGGTTGAGATGCTCGTGCTACACTTACAGGGATGTGTGGCCCAGGCTTCAATTACTCTTTACTCCTCTTAGTGAAGGTATGTGGGAGAAACGAGTTGTAATACATTACCAAGCCTCTGACAGAGAAGTGACGCCTTTCTGATACTAGAATGTGGGTTAATAAGGGAAAGAAAAAAAACCCTCAACCAATCTAAATTAAACCAAGCCTGAAACCAATAGAAAAAAAATGCGCAGTGTGTATTTGGCAGGTTTAAGACAACTCAGGACAGGAAAACAATGGACCATAATGGACTATTTATGTATATATAGATCTCTCTTAGGCACCATAATCAATACGCGCCCATAATATTTAAGCTTGATTCAGGCCACAGTCAGACATTCGTTCTTATTTACAAATATTTAAATTAAATACAACCTGAAATGTGTTTCGTTACATACAAAAAAAAAAAAAAAAAAAAAGAAACTATACAACTCAGAGCAATGTTTGTTTTAAATAATTACATTTACATTTAAACTAAATGGAACCACTATGTTGCTCAAGTTTTTATCACCCCTTCCAGAAAATCTTTTTCTACCATCTCTTCTATTTTTTGCCTGGCTTTGCTGGAAAATGGTTTGTGGTTTTCCAGCTTCATGTCCTTGTTGGGGAAGGCGTTTGAGTAGAGGACGGGGCTCCCTGAGTGTCCTGCGCATCGGCTGGTGACTTTGCTGTTGAAGACTTGGCTGAGCACGTTGAAGAACGGCAGGAGCTGCTCAAGGCTGCGCACCGTGCAGATGGTGAGCAGCAAGTGCCCCGGCTCCCAGCCCAGCGCTCTCCCTGAGTTGTCCTCCTCCGGATTTTTCTGCAGAAAACAAAAAGGCGATTGTTACCAACAGACGATGCAGTATGTGAGAAAACTTAAAAGAATATAAGCATCAGCAAACAGAGTTAAGAAATGAATACAAATGATGACATTAAGTCTCCATTCCAGACTTGCTAAAACGTTTGCTTCTGACTGAGGCCTTCTGGTGCCAATTATTAATTGTACATTGAGGGTCTAACATTGTAGTAATATTTTCCAACTTGAATGCACAAGTAAGCTTAGTTATTAGCTGAATTAGTTTTGCGTAGGGACTGTCAAATCCAAAAGTTCATGTTGTGCTTTGCATATACTCAAAAAGCTCCCAGATTTCTGGATCCCCACTAATGTACCTGAGGACTAGGTCAAAATGACTGAAGAAGGGACAGAGAGTCTTATACATTTCACTACTAGTAAGTCAGTCAATTACCTTGTGGCCAAGTGGCTTAAACTTGCCACAGACAGCAGCAGTCCACAGTGAATCATTACTATCAGCACAGAGAAAGGAAAGGAACTCTCAGGAGAGACCCTGCCATGCGCTTCTGTGTTGTGCTAAACCACATGGGAGCAAAGCTGGACCTGGAGTCAGAACAACGCCAGGGTCAGGGCCCCGGCTCTGCCGCTCGCTTACTGTGGGTGTCCTGGGCAAGTACAGAACACTTCCTCACTTACAAGATGGGGCGATGAAGAGAATGTATGTGAAAACTCTTGTCAACTGCATAAACACAACAATTTACGTACTTCAAGTAGCTAGTTTGAGAAGCCACCTAAACTGTACACACACAGTTGTAGACATCAGTCTATCTAGAGAAAGTTCTGAGAGAACTGAAGATGTGTGAACTGGGGCAGAATCATAGATATGAAAACACATTGAGTAAAGATAATGAAAACAAACAATGAACTAGATAGGAAAAACTATCAAGTGGGACTTAGGAAGCAGAATTATTGTCTGTCATATTTGTTGACAAATGGAGTTTGCCTTCTAAGGTGAGATGTTGCTGAGAAACTTTCATTGTTTACTTAATATTTTAATATCACTAGTTTCCTAGTGGAGAAAACAGATGCAAAAATCCAGCTTATTTTCTTGTGTGTGCTTATAAAGTTTGCTTATTTTAAAATAAAATCCTGCTTTAAATCTATTTTCCTTTCTCAGAAGTCTACAGGCGCAAACAAGAAAAAAAGATCATCTAGTTCTTTATCTATGGCTAAATTTGAAAAAAAAAACAAAACAGCCATTAGTTTATTTCTTAGCACGAAACCGCTTTCCTTTCTCTCACCTAATAACACTGGCTTTAATGACAGTCCGGGACTGATGCCCACACCACCTTCAGTCCCCTCAGTCAAAGTGCAATTCAACAGTCATTAAAGGGTCTACAGAAATGAATTTACTCTGAAGGGAAATGAGTAATATGCTTGAACCCTCTACATAGCTGATTTTCAAATGTAAGGAAACTATGATGTAACCTTTTGTTTATATTCTTGTCAAGATGTACCTTTAAGAGGACTTTTTTTACTAAGCTCTTGACCAAGAACAGTGCACTGGTTTTAGTGTTTCTGCTTTTCTTAATCAGAACTACACCACCTCCTCAATAATAAAATTAACAAGTCAAACATGTTTCCGTATGAACTATTCCTCCTTTCACTGCAACAGTCTACACTTGAAGAAAGACTTCCTTCCTGTTTACCTCTCTTGTCCTGTTGAAATCCAGACCTGGGTTTGTGTCTCAAGATTTGGTCCATAGGTGGCAACTTTTGCTGCCATACCACAAGCATCAAAAAGCCACCCTCACCTGATGCTTGGCCATCTCCAGTCCCTCCAAAATCACTGTCTTAAAGTCCTCCTCCTTGTCCTGTGGAAGGAAAGAGGAGAACTCATAGCCTTTGCTCCAGTGAAAAGTGGGCTTGGCCATGAAGACCTTGTTTAAGGTGTTTTGGATGGGAAAATGCTTTCCAACCGAAACGTTTTTTATTCTGTGGGACAAGTGTTGTGCAAAAGACTGTCATGTTTATTATCCCTTAGATAAGGGAGGAGTTTTATAAAAACTCATTACTAATGAAATGCAGGGATGACAAAGTACATGTGCCTGTAATCACATTGCTTCTGGATTTGTTGTCATGATTATTTTTTCCGACCCTGCAATATCAACATGAAAGTACCCAAGTGCTCTCCTAAACTCTGGACTCAACTTTCGTCTTTCATCTCTTCTTTTACTTATTAGTCCCTAAAGAAACAACTTGATTTTAAATCAAGTTCCACATGTCCTTCAAGGACAACCTCCTTTTAAATCACTGTCCTCCATTCCATCTCTGTAGTGTGTGGAATGTGGTTTAGGAGCTGCTGCCTGAATAGGGGACCCCAGAAGACTGGAAAATTTCTGAGCACTCAAAGCACATACTACAAACTAGGGCTCGCAAAACAACCCAGGTCGTCCCCAAATTGTACAATTTATTTTTGAAATTTTCTGAATGCAAGGAAAAGATGACAAAAGGTTTGTAACAAAGGCCTACTGATGAACGTAAGAAACTCACTACTATTTTCTTGGGTAAAGATCTGTAATTAATTAGCCTGATACACAGTGGAAGATGCACATAGATAACGATATAAGTATATTTTACACATTTTATCTTCTTACACTTAACAAAAACAAATTTAAAAAAGACCGCAATACCTTTGCCCTTTTCCGAAGAAGTTTTGCAAGTCGTACTACATAAGGTTTAAATTCTCGTTGATGTATGCCCTGCCTTCTCACTTCCAAACCGGAATCATCTGAAGCTTCTGGAATAAAGGCCCATCGGTACCTACGTATAGAAGAATGATACCAATATCGGTAAGATGCACGCTGTGCTGTCTAAGACAAGGCCACATAAATCCAGTAGACACATCATGACCCCACCACTTATACAGATTCACATACCAGCTGTGCCACTTGTAGCCCTGTCACCTTGGGCATGTTTCTTAACCTGAGCCTTTATCAGTAAATAAAGACACTATTAACTACCTCATAGAGTTGAAATGAGTACATGAACATTTGTAATGAACAAATGAAATTTGGAAAGTACTCAACACCATTTTTTTCATGAGCACAACACAAGTAACTTGACAAATGTTTCCGTGCTCATTCATTACTATATAGATAAAGATTTCCAACATATACTTGGCCAGATGTTCCCTAACTACACACTAAGGGGGCAAAGAACTGAAAGGATTTAAGAAAGATTTAAGTAGGACTTCTTTCATGCTTCTATTGTATTTTTATTTTAAATTTTGTCTTTAGTAAGTAAAATTAGTATCTATGGAAAAAATTCAAACAGTGTAAAAGGGTGTACCAAAGAAAGGCAGTCTCCTTCCCACCACAGGCTCCACCGATATTGCCAGTTTCGTATATATCCATCCAGAGTTTATGCATAAAAGAGCACATAGCCACACAAGCAATCCCCTCCTCTTTTAATAAATAAAATGTTTGCTGCTTATTTTAATTACACATCTTGGAGATAAGATCATACAAAACAGCATCCTTTTTAACAGTTACATAGTACTCCAGTGTTGGAAGGTACTGATTCAACCAGTCTCCTAGATTGTCCAATTTCTTGCTATTACAAATAGTGCCATAATGGATACGCTTGTATAACTGCTGCCTTTTATGCATGTCTGAGAGGACAGTGATTGGGGAAATCCTTGGATACAGCAGAATTACTGGCCTAAAGAGAATCTGTATTTTGAATTTTGGTAAATATAAACGTCTTTGGAGAAAAATTAGACAATATCAATGTACTCTTCCAACAAGAGTAAGAATGTGTCTATTGTTAAGGGTAAAAGGAAGTACTTTTAGATCTTTACCATTCTGATAGATATTAGTAACTTTAATTGGAATTTCTCTTATGAGTATGACTAAGCACCTTTTCCTGTGTTTTACAAGCCATTCCTTTTCTCTGAACTATTTGTTAACCCTGTCATTGGCCCATTTTTCTATTGTGTTATCCATTTTTACATATTAAGCAAGTTATACTTGGTCATATACATTGTAAATATCTTTTCCCAACTCAATGCTGCCTTTTAATCTTTATGGTATTGTTTAGTCACACAGAGACTAAAAATTGTATGTAACTAAATTATGAAATATTTTAAACTTTTGAAAAAAAATCATGCTTAGAAAGATATTACCCTTTCAAGATTATTAAATTCTCCATGTTATCTTTTATTACCTTACAGATTTTTTAAAAAAAGACAGTAGTTAAAAGAAAAAAAACTGTAGTTGATATTACAGCATTTTTATCTCTTTTCTATAACTATATCTTGACAAGTAAAGAGGACAAACTCATTTTGGTTCTCATCACAGAAGCTGAAAGGTCACTGCTGTGAGCATAATATTCTTCCTAGAGCATGAAGACTACAGTTTCTGTTACCTCTGTGAACATAAGCATCCTAGTTAATTTTGGCCACTTTCCTACAGTTCTGCTTAGTATTCTTTTCTGAACTTCTTCAGGAGTAACATCAGTTTAACAGACACCCAACCACTGAAATTCATTAAGAAGTGGATATATATGGTTTTCAAATGGAAAAAAAAAAATGAAAGGAACTGGAATTAATGTAAAAAAATTTCTAGTTCTTACCATTAAATTTAATGAAAAGTAAGCTTGTGCAACAAATTTTTAGAGATTTAAGTATATCCAAATATAGAAAAAAGATTCTGGTATCTTACTCTTTATCCTATTAATATTCCATTCCAGAAGAAGAATATAACACAATTTTATATATTATATAAATACATATTTGATCATGTGGATAAATTCTCAAATTAGCTACATAGTGATAAAGCAATCTTATATAGTTTGCCTATTATTTTAAAAATTTAAATATGAAAAATCATAAGTAAATACTTTTGAGCACTTATGAACAAGGCATTTAACTTACATTAATTTTCTCCCTATTCCCCTCTGCCATTTCTAGTTCAATTCACTATCATCTGAAAGAAGAGCCTCCTTGTTTCCAGTCTTGCCCACCTCCCATCCTTTCTCCAAGCTGCACAGCCAAAGTAAAATTTCTGAAATACAAGACTGATAGCATCACTTCATTCCTTAAAATTCATGCTTCAGCAGCTTCCCACTGTCCTTAGTTCAAGTCCAAGTTCTTGAATATAGCTTCTAAGTCCTTATGTAACTCGGGCCCTTTCCAGCCTCATATCTCAACATGCTGCTCCAGCAATACTGACCTTTCAACACTGCAGACACACCAGGGCCATCCAACCTCTAGCTCTTCACCCCCGCCTCCCCCAACCATCACCCCACCTCCTCAGTGTAAAACTCCCCCCAGGCCTGCTCTGACCCCTAGAGCCCGGAGGGGTCTCCGCTGTGTGGCCTCACAGCATCCTGCACGGCTGCTCTCAGAACACCCATGGTGTGTTTAACGGCGTGTCTCCTACACTGGACTTGAAGCTCTTAAGTCATGTATCCCCTGCCTCACGTGTGCTGCCTACTCAACTTGTTGACTGAATGGTCTGTCAGTCTGAATATACCCACAACGACCATTTCTGATACCTTCCAACAACTGTTGCCCTACCATCCTCCTGCCAAAACAATGACATTTTAATAAAAATTATGAATACTTCAACTTACACAAAAAACTTTATCTTAGATGTCACCAACCAAAGCAAATGCATTTCAAAAATATCCATTTAATATCCTTACTTTTACTTACATCTGAAACTGAGGAAGATTTTCGGAGGGCAATGCCAGAGCCAAATCCAAGAATTTGCAAGCAGAAAGATAGAGGTTTAACCACCGCTGGCTGTTATATGAAGTAGAAAAGCCATTACCTCCTGTGTAGGTCGTCTCCAGACCAGCCACAGAGGGGCCTGAAGTCCTATAAGCAGGAGACGGTGCTGTCAGCAGTTGGACCCACTTACTAACAGGTAATTCCTGGAAAATCTCAAAATGCCAGCTAATATTTTTCATAATCATTCTGATAAATGTACCAGTAAATTGCTAAGCAAGTTCATGACTAAGTTAATATTACTGTTCTCAAATCAAAAATTAATTTTTCTTCTTTACATTTTAAGAATGTAAAAATAGTAGAGAATAACTTGTTATACTCGAGAAGTATAAAAATACAAGCTGTAAAACCAAGAGGCCTCCCTACTACTCAGTGTCCTTCTGCAAGGATGGTGGGAGGGAAACTTTCTATAATCATCAACACAGTTATTAGTATAGGGGACTCTCTTTTATAAACCTAGGATTAAAGAAGAGTAAAATATATTCAAGACACACAGTGTTAAAGGAACTTCTTAATTTATAAACTTATTTGTACAAAAATTCCTAAATAAAAATAAATTATATTTAGTCACATATTAATAAACTGCTTCTGCTAAAAAACCCCCAAAATTTTAGTACATTAAATTGAGATCATCCTGGAAGATATGGACATTTGTATACCTTAGCTACAGGTTACCTGCCATAATAGGTTTTGCTGAATGTTTCAGGAAAAAGATCTGACCTACTAAAACCAATACTGCTCACATAGCTGAAACAGTATTGCTTTGCTTTAAACTAAATTTGTGTCTAGAGGCCAAAGGCCACACATGTTGATAGTTTAATTCAGTCTAAAATACCTAAGAAATACATGAAACTGTATTATATCCAAATATGATCAATTGGATAATAACGGACTAAATACATAAAGTGTTCAGATAAAATAGTGTCTATACCCTCCTAGTTGTAAAGTAACATTCTGGATGATTTTAGGATACTACACACTGACAAGACTAAATCAAAATGAATTACATATTACCGTGAAATGTCTTCATCAGCAGTGAGTTCCTGCTCCATCAGTAAAAATACCTGTACCTGAAGACCATGGAAAAAGTGTCAAATGTTTATTTAATCCTTCTTTCAAGTTATCTTTAGGCTATATTTTCATTAATCCAAATACAGATTTTATGATACAACTTTAGGATCTTTAAATTATACTTAGTTTCTAAAAGTAAAACTGAAAATTCAGCACAGAGCCTTGCTACTAATTTGGCAGAGGTGAGATGAAAGCATGGTCTTATTTGGTGATATGGAACAGAGATACAGTTATTAAAAAAGGAAAAATATTAAAGCCAATTTCTTTGTGGGGAAGTTATAATGCTGGGTTTTCGGAGTTACAGATTCCTGTCCCTTTCCTTTCTCATCTCTTTCCCCAGCTCCCCACGTTGTTCAGATGAGGGCGACGGTATGGTTTGGGAGGGGAACGGACTGGTGTAGTGGGACTCAGGAAGGTTTCATTGTTTGGGGGTTTACAAAATCTTGTCAGAGTCTCTCTGAAGCAGCTTACCTGGGTAAGTGCTGCACTTCAAGAGTGACACACGCCCTATGTCAGGCCATCTAAATCTAGCTAAACCATCTCTAATCACTCTCAAGGTGCTGCAAAAGGCAGGAACCAGGCCTGGCAGCCAGGACAAAGTTAAAACTTTGGTGTAGTTGAGAATGAACTAAACCAGATCAGAAGAGGTCATGATTCGCAAGGAGCTAATAATTGCTAATGTTGCATATTTCAAAGTTTAAGCTGTATGGAGACAGAATCTGACTTGTTTGCTATTTTCATCTGTACAAATTTTCAGTAACAGGCTTAACTAGAGTTCAGTTCTCTTCCAAGATTAGTTTTTATACAGTAAGCATGTTGGTGCTTGTCACATTGTTTTATAATTTAGATTTATTACCTAATTGAATTAAAATTAACTCACAAGTTCTGTGATCATGGTAGGCCAGAGTGAGGTAAGATGTTGTGGAGACATTCTTAAAAGTAACACTCTGAAGAACAGGAACACTTGAGAGTGAAGAGTTGGCACCTGGGGCAAACGGAGACTCTCAACCAATCTCTCTGAAAGAAATACAGTATATTTTCAATATCAAAATAGAATCATTTTCATATAAACTTTTCTATATAATCTAGTTCAGTACTTCTCAAACTATCTATGATGATCAACTTTTTAAATAATTTCCAGTCTGTTGCAGATTGATACTTTCATAAAATATAATAAAAATGAATTACTAGAAAAAAATCAAATTAAAAAAAGATAAATAAAATACAATGCCATGTTCTTATTACTAGATTCAACAGATTCTATCACACTGCTATAAAGGCTTAAAATGCTTACTCTACATTTCTGAACTTATCATGGATGGAATAACAGGCTGATACTGGTCCATGGACCACACTTTGAGTAGCACCGATCTAGTCGACTTTAAAAAAAAAATCACAGGACAAATAGTGTGCATGTTGCACACTGGACATTAGGTATAAAGGGTGAGAAAAGGAGGAGTCACTTATCTTCTGAGAGAGAGAAATAATCTCAGTAAAGAGATGACAGCTGTCATCCCCAACCCCGTCCCCGCACGGCCTGCTGAGGCTGGCTGCTGTACAAGCACACTGACTCAGCAGCAAACAATACTGCCTGGGGCAAGTTCACTCCCATCATGGAGCCATTTGGTGGCACAGGGCGATGACTGCCCTGATACCCTTCAGGACACAGAGAGCCACCAAACCCATCTGATGAAGGTTATCAAAAACCTTACACAACCCCCTACCCTGGCCCCAAACTCTAGATCTCCACCTACTTCTAGCTAAAATAGAGGCTATGCCTCTATTTCAGACCCCTCCTTTAAAGGTGTATAACCTCTCATCCACAACAAAAAAAACCATTAATATGCCTGTCTGCAGTAAAACAGTCTTACACCTCATTCTCAAACATGAATTCCTAGGAAATTTGACCCAAACAATAAAATGGAGACCATGTTTAGGCAAGTCCTATAAACTCAGTGTTTGATTTCTTTTACATACTGGTGATGATAACTTTTGTCGTTTCAATAGAACAAATTTCTAATTCAACAACATTCTCCATCTACCAACACGTCATATATTTCACCCCAACTTACAACTTACGGAAGGTAATTTCTAAGGAACCAAAATATTTGGAAAATAGAGAAAATAGTTTTCCACTATTTACCTTGTATATCTGGAAGATATTTCTGATACTGGTCAATTTCACTGCTAAAAATAGCAAATGCTAATCTTTTCAGAAGCATGGCTCTCTGCTCTAGCTCCACATCACGGTTTGCAAAGAGATTAAGTGAACTGCTTTGAGCCACAGCTACACGAGCTGGAAGAAAAAAACAAAAGCAAGTGAGAGAGGCTGTGATATAGTCATCAGGCGATTTGAAAAAAGATGATTCTGCTTTTTGTTTTTAAGAATGTCTAGACCCTATGACATCCGGGAGAGAGGACCTGAGAGTAGAGGACCTGGGGCTCCTCTCCGAGGCAGAAGGACTGGCAAACAGATCTAGCATATACAAGCCAAAGACCAAGGGGTGGGAATTGCAATGTGGAGAGAGAAAAAAATTTAGAACTGTAGGTTTCAGAAGTTAAAATCACTAACAATGCCATTTTATAAAACCGTTTATTATTTTAGGCCATCTGCCGAAATCCTTCTCATTGCTTTAAAAATTTCTGGCCTGGCCAGGCCTAGCCTACCTAGCTCTCCTTCCTCACGTCTTGTACTCACCCCCATTCCCTCTTCTGCAGGCACACTGTCTTGCTTGCTCTTCCTTGAATTCACCGAGCTTGTTCCTACCCTGAGACCTTTATTATTTTTGTCCCTTATTCCCGGAATACTCTGTCCCTAGGCCTTCCCATGGTTGGTTTCTTTAGTTTCACATCAAATATGAGCTCTTGAGCTGTTATTTAAAATCTATCGTATCACCCTATTTCCTTCACAACTTCTTACCTACTGTCTGAAATAATCTTATCTATTGGATTAAGGTGAGCATAATGTCTGGCCCATTTTGGTCTTTTAATAAATAACTGTTAAATAGATGAATCTGAACCTTAAAACAAACCTGTGAAGACTAGAGAGAATACGCTGTCCCTTTTCCGGAGGGGGAAACTGCAGCTTGGGTTAAGAACTGACAAGACATTCTACAGATTCATCCAACTTCACTGCTATTTAAGGTCATTAGTTTAATAACTTTCAAACTTTTAGAAAGCCAAGAAAACCTTTTTTTTCCAGATTAGATACTATGAGGAAGCCTAATATATAAGCCAGTAAGATGGAGAAGAAGTGGGGTGGGGAGCGATTCTGGCCTTCCTGGCCTCTCTCTTTCTTCCTTCCGAGAAGATAAACACAGCCCCAGGACTCTTTTTTGGCTGAGCCATGCGGCGTGTGGGATCTTAGTTCCCCGACCAGGGATTGAACTCGTGCCCCCTGCAGCGGAAGCTCGGAATCTTAACCACTGGACCTCCAGGGAAGTCCCCAGAGCCCCAGGATTTAGAGGGAGTTGTTTGCTAGGTTTGTTCCTATTGCCTGCCTTTCTCGGCCTCCCTACCTGTCAGTCCTTCATTCGTTCAATGATTACTTACTGAGTGCCATGTTCTATGTTATGTGCTGAGGAAACAGTCTGGAGACAAATTTGACATGGCCAAATAGTTTTACTTATTATTTATCAACTATGTTGTCCTTTTTAAGTTTTAACATTATGTTCCTATCAGGTACTAATAAGTATAACTTGACAAAGAGCTAATTCAACAGTTTCTAGAAAAGAGCAAAGTAAATACGAATGGATCCTGTATAGGAAAGACACTGCTTAGGTTGTCACCCCACAATACTCACTCATCAAATCTCTAAATGTCGTCTTATCATGTGTCATCAGATTGTCCATAATTGCTCTCCAACTGAAAGAGACAAGGATTATGATACGTAAATAAGATTTTGTTGCTGTTTATTATTATTAAAAAAGTGTTCTACTTTGCAGATGGCAGTTGATTTCAACAGACTTTGTGAGGTGCTTTATCATGTTGAATAGAAGCAAGACGACTTACTGATTAACACAAGAGGCATCCATCTGAAAGAAGGTGGGATCCATAAAGAGGTCAAAGGCTTCTTTTTTCCAGGCTCTCCGTGTGTACTGATACCCACTAAGGCTGCTAAGCAGCTGGACGCAGGCTCGATAACTAGGGGCATTATGTGCACTAGGAGGAAGGAAGACCACTTTAACCTGTATGTTATAACTTTAATCATCATATTACGTTATACCTAAGTGTTCACATTTACCTAAAGCACTGATGGGAAATAGAAAGCACTATAAGAGAAATAATTTTTTTTATCACTATAATTCAAGGTAAAAATAAAGTCATTTTGTGGTAATTCCAAAAATGGCAATAAAGGAACATAATTTATTTTTAACAGAGTATGAGTTAACTAACACATCTAGTTAAATAATAATCGTACCTGTGATTTCGGAGGTAGGGCACAACATAATGCATAATATTTACAAGTAAAGGAATAACCCGTTCTTTTTCATCACTGTAGAAAACCATATCCAAAAGATGAGCCAAAACCTAAAAAAACGTAAGAAATGAAATGGAACGTATAATCTGAGAGCTGAAACTGACAGCACTTAGAGGTGGTTTTCAGTCTGTAAGAAAACCTAGAATACCTTAAAATTAGAAAAACCTGAAATCAAATCTCCCTAAGCCATTTTTACATGAATGGTTTCTGCCACAATTTGCGTTTTTTTCCATTATAACTATAGGATATAAATATGGGCAAATTACTATTTCTAACCAAGACAGGGAAGAAGAGAAAAAGAGAGGTTAAGAACCTTCCAATGTGACAGTGAGTAAACAGCAAATTTAAGACTAGAAACTCAGTATTCTCTTTCCCTGACTGGGTTACGAGGTGGCTTGGGAAAAATCCAACCACATGAATTGAGCTGCAACTCTGTCAATTTGGTCCTAGTCATACTGTTCTAACCTCTGTGAGGCTCAGTACCCACATCTGTAAAGGGGAAACAAAAATGACCTGATAACAGGGTATAAAAAAGAGCATGTCAGAGGATGTATATAAAAATGTTTGGTAAACTGTAAATACTTTGTAGTGGCAAGCATCATTATACCACCTCCACCCTTCCCTACCATACTGTGATACAAAAGCACTTAACCATTTTTAAAAAGTACACTTTTAAAAAACAGTGCATGGTGGGGAGCAATATCTAAAGTTATTATCACTAATATTTAACAAACTACTAATCTGAATACAAAGTCAAAACTTTATTTTATATAGTGATTTCTTGAAGTACAAAACAGTTTTTCAAATTAAAATCTTCTCTGTAAGAATTACTTGCTAATATTTAATTGTGAAACTGTTTACTTGAAAGTTCATGTGAAAAAACCCGATGATGTTTGTTTACCTCAGAGAGTAATGTCAATGCATGGACACTATATACAGAAGGAGTTATGTTTGAGGTTTCCATTGCAGGTGATAACATATCTAATAAGCAAGAGAAAAGACAGGTAAAGATATGGTTAGGTTTTTTTCCCACTGAAAAAAGCTACCTGCTAAACACAAGAAAAGAGACGATTTGACTGTACCTACAGTGCTGACTGCAATAAATTCTCAGTGAATAGATGCCTACCAATATAAACTTAAATGTCTGAGATCAATACCTTCAACATCAGATTCCAAATTGGTTCCATCTACCATTATTTTGGGAGAAGGTTTAACTTCAAGATTTCGCCGCAGCCATGTTGTCTGTTCCAAAGAAGAACCAGCGATTGCACCGATCGCATCCACTATTTTATGCGTCACATCCTGAAGAAACAAGGATAACCCATGACATCTATGTATGTACACAGGCTCACACACAAAACTTCACAGATGATCTTATCTGACTTCCCCATTTTAGACCTGAGGTACTGAGAAACACAGAGTTTGGGCAACAGCTCTCAATTCAGAATGACTTACCTGGAGGTCTCTTTGGTCTTTTTTATTTTCCAGACTAGGGTTTTTCATAATAAACTCATTCAAAACCCTAAAAGGACCAAAGGAAAAAACAAACAGGAAATATCAGTGTAAAGAAAGTGATGCAATCTAATTTTTCACAGTGAGCAAGTGGTTTTGTGGCCTGAATTTCTATTTTATATGTGTAATGAATGTATGTATATATGGATATCCTATGACTCAGGTGAAATGCATAAACATATGCATGAAAGACCTGTACAAGGATGTTTATAACAGCATTATCTGTAAAATCCAAAACAGGAAAGAACCCAAATGTCCAGCAACAGAAGAGATAAATTGTGGCATATTCATACAATGAAACACTAAACAGCAATGCAAAGGAATAAATTATAGCTACATGAAATTACGTGGATAAATTTCATAAACATATGTTGTGTGAAAGAAGTAGACACAAAATAAAATATTTATGTATAATTATTATTCAAAACAAGACAAAATTTATCTGTGTTGTTAGAAGTCAGAACAGCGGTTATCTTGGGGCAAAGGGAAAGGACAGTAATTGGGAGGGGACCTGAGGGGACATATGATGTCTTATTTCTTAATTTAGGTTTGTGGTTGAACAGTTGGTATGTTCACTTCATAATAACTTGTGGAGTTGTATACTTATAATCTGTATGTTTTCTGTATGTGTTTTATACATCAACAAAAAATTTTAAAAATACCCCAAATCCCACCAATCTTAAACTGTAATATAAAAATGGTTTCTTGTGTGTGTGTGTGTGTGTGTGTGTGTGTGTGTGTGTGTATAGATAGACAGGTATAAAAGATTAAAAATACTTCATGAATGGAAAAAAATCCATTTCCATTGTTTGCTAAAATTCCACTCAATATTTACCTTGACTTGCTTTTATTAAGATAAATTATATGCATAATTATTTCCAAACTAATATGAAAAGTGATATTGAAGAGCAATCATATCAATTTCTATTTTATAATTAGGAATTTTTAGAGGATCAGTGGAATGGTTGGGGAAAAAAAATAAGCCACCAGAAATTTAAATAGGGAATTTTCTAGTATAACGGAAAATGTCCAACTTTTAGTTTAAACACTCAGAAGATACACACATTGAGAAGGAGGTAGGATCCTCCATTATCTGAGAAACAAGAAAGGAAGAAAAAAACAGGTGAGGAAACAGTAAAATCTCGTGGGGGAGAAGCTACAAGTCATAATAGATGGCCTTAATTTTTAATGAAATCAGCCAGCAGGATATTTGGTGATGATTCAAAGAACTGTCCATATTCCCTCTTTGAGCCTTAGAACAATTCAGAGGTAGGTAAGGCAGGTACTGTTATTCTTGACAGATGGGAAAATAGTGTTGGAGAAGTTTACTGATGTACCCAGGGTGCCAGAGATGAGGGTTAGAACTAGAGATCAGAAGATAAGAATCAGAAATCTTTACGAGAATGTTGTTTGAGTTCCAGTGTTTACCGTTATCTGTCATCACTAAAAATTATCATACACACTAGTTATCTTAATCTTTGATCCAGGAATTGCAGACATTGAGTCCACTGCTCTTTTCATTACACCTTAAATGGCTAAAACTCCTTCAGCTTTTTGGTTTAGAAAATAGACAGCACGAGGGTCTAGGGATCATCATGACCCCTGAGGTTCCTGAGCAGGATTGCTAGCTCGCTGTGGCCCGGCTGGGCTCCCAGTGTTACTCAGCTTCTACAGGCTGATCTACTCTCCTCCAGCACTCATCACTGTCTCTCCACCCCTTCTCTGCTTCCTGGTGGAAGACTACACTCCTACATTTACCAGAACACTTGAGGCCATTTTACTAAAGAGCCCTCACTTTCCCTCCCCTCCACTTCAAAATTTTCTAGACCACTGGTTGCCAAACCAGAATCACCAGTTCCCTTAAGGACAACAGAGAAGCTAAGTCTGTGTATATAGATCCCGACAACTACCCATTTAAAATCACCATCAGAGGGCTTCCCTGGTGGCGCAGTGGTTAAGAATCCACCTGCCAATGCAGGGGACATGGGTTCGAGCCCTGGTCCGGGAAGATCCCACATGCCGCGTAGCAACTAGCAACTAAGCCCGTGAGCCACAGCTACTAATCCTGCGCTCTAGGGCCCACGAGCCACAACTACTGAAGCCCGCGCGCCTAGAGCCTGTGCTCCACAACAAGAGAAGACACTGCAATGAGAAGCCTGCGCACCGCGACGAAGAGTAGCCCCCGCTCGCCTCAACTAGAGAAAGCCCGCGCACAGCAATGAAGACCCAATGCAGCCAAAAATAAAATTACCATCAGAGCTACAGAGGTTGAACAGAAGGTCAAAGTTCTTTGCCCTTGGTTGAATTTACATCCATTCAGCGTGATAACATGTTGACTGTGTGAGGTAATGTAACCCAGGTTGGAGAAAAGTGTATTCCCTTTCCTTCCCCTCTTCTGTCTTAAGCAGTCCTTTTCAAACTTTACTCAAATCACTTGACACTTGTTAAAATGCAGATTCTGATTCTGGTGGTCTGGGGTGGAGGTTGAGACTCTACATTTCTAACAAGCTCCCAGGTGACTCCAGTGCTGCTGGTTGAAGGATCAACCTCTGAGTAGCAAAGTCTTAGAGAAAATGCAGCAGGACTTCCCTGGTGGCGCCGTGGTTAAGACTCCGCGCTCCCAAGGCAGGGGGCCCGGGTTTGATCCCTGGTCAGGGAACTAGATCCCACATGCATGCTGCAACTAAGGAGCCCGCCTGCTGCAGCTAAGACCTGACACAACCAAATAAATAAATTAATTTTTAAAATGCAGCCTTCTTTCTCACTCTTACACCTGCCATTCCCTGGTCTCCATCCCCTCCCAGCTGTCTCTGGAATCTGGTGCTATCAAGGAGCCCCACTCTCTCTACAATCTTCTGTCTAGCACTCTCCTCTTATATAACACTTATCATAGGCCAGGCACTATTCTAGGAATTTAACAAATATTAACTCATTTAATCCTCGTAACAACTTTATGAGGGGGGCACTATTATCGTCCCCATTTTACAGATGGAGAGGTTAATAACCTGCCCAAGGCCATACAGCAAAGAAGTAAAGGAGATGGGATCTGAATCCAGGAAGAGTCTTTGCTGTTCACTACTCAACATCCTCAGGTCTTCCTTACCATTAATGATGACTTTCAAATCACATTTCCTCCTGCTACCTTGTCAGTTCTTTTTCTTCTCATGATCACACATTCAAAGAATAATCCACACTTACTTTCTCACTCTAACCCTTGCTGTGCTTATCGTCTCACCAAACTCCTCTCTCCTAAATCACCAATCCTCTCCAAATCATCAATAAATACAGCCTCTTATATCATCTTCCTTAATCTCTCTGAAGGGGTTAGCTATGCCCTCTTAAATTCTCTTTGCTTCTAGAACATTGAATATACCTGTTTTTCTTCTAACTTTCTGATGCTTCACTGTTTGCTTTTCTATCTCCTTTGCTGGCCCCCTTTCCTTCTTTTTTTGTCTTGTTGTTTCAATCCCACCATCCACAGCACACAAACTTGCTACCTCCCACTAGAAACAATTCCTAGTCCGTCTTTTCCCTCTGATCCATTCTACTGTTAACTTGCCAGTCATGACCCTCCTCAAAACCTGCCATCACTCCCACCCCCTGCCCAAGACCAAACTTCTTAATGAAAATGCAAAATCCTTCCCCCTTCTAGCTCCCGTCTCCCTTTTCATCCACCCACCATTCCACTGCTGTGCCCTACTTCATAGCCAAACCAGACAAGGTACCTTGCCCAGCGTACCCCTCCCCTTCCTGCTGCGCAAAGGCTTTCTGCTCCTACCACCTCCATTCACTGAGCAAATACTTCTTAGGGACATGTTATGAACCAAGAATAATGGAGAGCAAAAGACAGACATTGCCTAGGACATCATGGTGCATGCAATTAAGGGTGACTGGAATTTATCAAATAATCACACACATTATTAACATAGGTCAGGAAACAACATGACAGAGAGAAAATGACTCTTCCAAATCTTTTTATGTTTAGGGCCCTGAACTCAAATGACCCTCCTCTAGGAAGTTCCCCGTCAGCCATCCTACTCACCCTTACCCCTTTCAATCCCACACTTTCTCCTAAGTGACTACGGTTGAAACAGCTTTATGTTAGCACATTTACATTTTCCATGTGTATAAACACACAATGTTCCCTCCCCCGCTTTTTTTTTTACTGGCCTCATATTATACATCTAGTTCTGTACCTTGAGAATCCTATGAGAAGGTAGAGGTCACAGTCACCCAAAACATGTTATTCAGCAATCAGACAATGAACATTATTCTTTTATTTGAAATCATATTTTTAAGTGAAATTGCTTACCCAAGTATAAGAAACTGCCCTGGCGCTGGAAGGCTCAATTGTATGGAGTCTTTCAGAAGTATCAACAATGATGCCCAGCTATCCACTAAATTGGGCACTGGAATTCTGCAAGATAAGCATAGCTTCTATATACAGAAAAAGCCAACATCAACCTTAATTTTCCCTATATTTCCCCAGTCTTTGCCGTATTTTCCTACTACTTTCTCTGAAACATTTCCTGAATTTTTATAGACTGTGATAGAACATTTCTAAAAGCTTTATATTTTCTACTAATATTATATATAAAAAGAAAACAAAGCACACTGAAAATATCCAGTGGAAACTATTAGTCTAGAAATTCTGCTGTATAGAAATACCAATTTTTAATCACATGGACTCGCAAAAGTAAAATACAACTGCAATAAATCTCAGTTTAATTACTGCCATCATAGTTACCTACTCAATCCTATTCTCTCCACATCTCTCTTATATTGGCTCTTTTTCCTTCACCTATGAGTCTCTATCTCATCTAAGGGAGAGCCGTCAATCTATCCTGAATATCAATCATCTCTAGAGAAATTAAGATTATTACCTCTGTTTCTGGCTGACCTTAACCCTAACTCCTCTCTATGTATCTAAATTCAGCTTTTAGGCAGACCTTGCTCTAAATCATAACCAGTTTAACCTAACTTTATAAATGTTAATCATAGATCACAAACTGTTGCCAAGCTTGATGATTAAAATGGAAACTACCCTATAAGGGAGGATTAAGATTCAGGTTCTTAAGTAAGAAGTTTATCAAAACTCAAATCAACTAACTTCTGTTCAGTTGTCAGTTAAATGCAAAACTGGAATACCACAAAAAGAAGATATTTTCATATCATCATTCCTAACATTAAAAGCAGATTAGATTACCATGTGTTCCGCCTATATCAAAATAATGGATTTAGTGGCAGTAGGCATGGTTTCAAGAGTAGGATGTAGCTTTTCATTCATATTTAAATGATTTTCTTACAATTCAGTGTTTTAATGTTCAGTGTATCTTTAATACACTTAGGTGTTTATGTTCGTAGGATTTGCATGACTGGGTCATTAAGAGACCAATGACCTTTATTAGTATATCCTTAAACAATGTTTTTCTGTTTCTACTATTCTTTTAGTTTTAGAAGGAAAAAAATAAGCAACTTCTTGAAAGAATTCAGGTGCTTTTCTCCTATATTTCCTAACTTTTATACATTGCTAAATGAAATGAGGAGAGAGCCACATCAGTTATCTTACCTTTGAATATAAGCATAGAAAAACTGAAGCATGCAGACTTCCAGAGAAAGATGTTTCTATAAACAAAAGAAATCAGTTTTATAGTGAAGAAAAATGCTGCTTTTCCTTTTCATAGTTGCAACTACTCTGTATTTTACTGCCAATTTTAAATTAAAAAATGAAAAGCAAACAAAATCAAACACTAGGTTGTCATAAAAACCACGCAGCTCTCTTCCATGTAGTAGGGAAAACACAAAACAAAAGCTATTTAAAAAGTTGAAAATGGACAGAAGAAATCAAACTATTCTCAGTCCCCCCCCCACCCCATATCTGAAGTTGATACCCCAGTCATTACTTTTAATGATCCATTCACTCTGTAAGCATCAACACTATTTTTATTTTAATCAGCCTATGCTTGGCTGGGGCTATCAGAATTAGGTTGAAATTTTTTATGAAATGGGAATTTAAATCTATTTTACCACACGTTTCTGTTAAATTAGTGTAGTTGTCCCAAATTTGAACTAACTCCTAACAGCCTAAAATGTAATCTTTAACTAAAGGTAGTGCTGAGTGTAACATATAATAAAAAGAACACACCTGTCCGTAAAAATCAGTAATTGGCAAGAAAATAATACTGATGTCCACTGAAATTTACCAATTTGTTACTTTTTAGTATGAACTATTCCCTTGAAAACTTCCCCTTTTACCATATAAAGAAAAATTCAGAATTTAGTATATTGAGAGCAGGGGGCGCAGCAGTTGAGAGGTGTAGAATTTGCTCTTATTTGTTTTCATATCCTTCACACTTAGCCCAATATCTTGGGCACAAGTAGATGCTCAAAATATTAAGCTGAATTGAGCTTTCACATGCAAATTTAAAATCCTATCACAAATGCCCCAGAGGTGATTTCAGAACAGTAAGGAAATTGTTAAAAAGTTAATATGAGGATTAATCTCCAAAACATACAAGCAACTCATGAAGCTCAATATCAAAAAAACAAACAACCCAATCCAAAAATGGGCAGAAGACCTAAATAGACATTTCTCCAAAGAAAATATACAGATTGCCAACAAACACATGAAAGAATGCTCAACATCATTAATCATTAGAGAAATGCAAATCAAAACTACAATGAGATATCATCTCACACCGGTCAGAATGGCCATCATAAAAAAATCTACAAACAATAAATGCTGGAGAGGGTGCGGAGAAAAGGGAACCCTCTTGCACTGTTGGTGGGAATGTAAATTGATACAGCCACTATGGAGAACAGTGTGGAGGTTCCTTAAAAAACTAAAAATAGAACTACCATATGACCCAGCAATCCCACTACTGGGCATATACCCTGAGAAAACCATAATTCAAAAAGAGTCATGTACCAAAATGTTCATTGCAGGTCTATTTACAATAGCCAGGACATGGAAGCAACCTAAGTGTCCATCAACAGATGAATGGATAAAGAAGATGTGGTACATATATACAATGGAATATTACTCAGCCATAAAAAGGAACAAAACTGAGTTATTTGTAGTGAGGTGGATGGACCTAGAGACTGTCATACAGAGTGAAGTAAGTCAGAAAGAGAAAAACAAATACCATATGCTAACACATATATATGGAATCTAAAAAAAAGAAAAAAAAATGATCAGAAGAACCTAGGGGCAAGATGGGAATAAAGATGCAGACCTACTACAGAATGGACTTGAGGATACGGGGAGGGGGAAGGGTAAGCTGGGACAAAGTGAGACAGTGGCATGGACATATATACACTACCAAACGTAAAATAGCTAGCTAGTGGGAAGCAGCCACATAGCACAGGGAGATCAGCTTGGTGCTTTGTGACCACCTAGAGGGGTGGGATAGGGAGGGTGGGAGGGAGGGAGATGCAAGAGGGAAGAGATATGGGGACATATGTATGTGTATAGCTGATACACTTTGTTATAAAGCAGAAACTAACACACCATTGTAAAGCAATTATACTCCAATAAAGATGTTAAAAAAATTAAATTAAATTAAATTAAAAAAAAATAAACTCACAGTAGAAAAAAAAGTTAATAAGGACACTGGTTATTCACACACACAAGTAGTACACTCTTCAGGCAACAGAAAAAATAATTTAATATTTTCAGATATGTGTAATAATTCTTTTAAGGAAGTGATTAGGTCTATTTTGCCTTGGCTTAAAATCTAATGCTTTCAGTTGGTAAATATTTTTTAAGAAAATAGGACCTCTTAGTGTTGCTGGAACAAAGAGCAAAAAAAGTAGAAAAGTCCATAACTTTATTAATTTGTAGACTTTTATGTCTGCCTAACTAGAGACAATGCATTGTGAATGTAGAGACTTCGTTATTCATTTTTTGGTAGCCCTTGCAAAGCAGTTTGTACATGGTCAAGAAATGACACTGACTAGAACTAAGGTTATGGCAAAATGTGGGGAGTTTACAGACTTGAGACATTCATTCTGAAGAGGATGCAGTAAGAAGCTGTGAAAAAGGCAACAACTGAGGTAAACAGCCCTTGGGCTCTGGCTTCTGTGCTCTTCCTTTACATGACCAGGAAAATTTCACCTAAGAATTTGGTCACACAGCTCCTAACTGCCTTAGATGTACATATGGAGAGCTATGAGCAGTGAACGGCTCTTCACTGGCCACAGGGATGATCACAGCAGCAAGTCGCTGCAGATACTGAGAACTGTTTTTATTAGGGCGATTCGAGGAACACATGCAGTCATTTCTGCAATCCTTTTAAATAAGAGAATGTATTGTACAAAAAATATCTTACCTACCAGGGTCATTTCTGAAATACAACTGTAAACAAATCAAAGTTCTTCTTACCTTGTCCTTGGCTATGGCTGGGGGCTGCTTTAAAACTTCCTTCACAGTCTGTATGACAGTTTCTGCTCTCATGACACTGATTGAACGAACCAGTTCTACTAGTAAAAGCTGTTCTTCACTGGCTGCAGGAATAACCTGGGGAACACGTCATTGTATTCACTTATGTACGTGTATATTTAAGTCTTTTAAGACAAATCACAGAATTGAGAGAATATTTTATGGCCTTTTCTTTAGGTAAAATTTCTTGTTTTATCAATATAATACCTGTACATCATTTCAAAAAATCAAATAGGACAAGAAGGCTTTTAAGACAAAATAGCAGTGCCCTCGCACTTCTCATGCCCCAAAGCAACAATGCTCAACTCTTAGCTCTTTTCTATGATTTCTAATATACACTGTTATTACTTTTCCTACTTCACAATATTTTCTTTAATTTTACACATCATCTACTGACTTCCTACTTTAGAAGACAAAGGTTTAGCTCTCTTACACTTTTCTCCCTATCCTCCCAACGTAGTTACATCATAACTTCATTTAAATCAACATCTAGGGTTCACATGACTACTTATGGTTATGCTGTGTATTATCACTGCATGTCTTTTCTTGTACAACTTTTTGTTTTCCCTAGAGTTAAACTGTTTTCTTTTGCCAATCTTTAAAATAGTTTTCATTATTCATTCCAATGATAAGGTTCAATGAGTCTAGATTAATAATTTGCCTCAAAGAAATATAATTGTTTTTAATTTAATTTTTTTAAGGATTTCCACAAAGAAACACTGGATATGATGAACTATGTATGCACTTTCATTCATTTCAGAGTTGTTTATGATATGAAGAATTATTTATGCATATTTTGTATATAAATTTCCTCTTTTCACTACAATCATGATGAAAAAAATAAAAGATGTATGAATAATTGTATATCAACCAGCAGATGGATGAAATAAATGAATATACATCAATGGAAAGGAATACAATGCCTGTATTCATAATATTTTATATGTAAATGTGTTTAAAAATCTGAAAGTATATACAAGAAAACATGGTCATCACCAAGCAGTATGACTTCAGTTGGAGTCTTCTACCTTTATTAAAAAAAACTTCCTTAATTGTCACAATGTGTTTAACGGAAGTGTGTGTGCACACACACGTGCATTTGTGTGTTTGCACTATTTTTGTTTGCTTGGTTTTCTCTATCACGTGTTCATCCACAAACATGCCAAAGACGGTAAATGTCCTCTAATTGCGTATTCAAAAACATCAGATAATTAATCTCTCTACCTTCTACTTGGGTTGGTACTCTCTAGGCTTGCTATACAGTAACATCTTGATATCTCTCCTGTGACCATCAGTCTTAAAGATTCCCTTTCCTTTTCTTCTGTGTTGGAACTCCTATTTCTTGGATCCCATGTTGCCTTCTTTCTTGTTTTTTTCCTCCTCTGGTGGAGATACATCTTATGATAGCTGAGAAAGGGTGAATTGATCACAATTTTTTTGTTTTTTTGAGACATTTCATGGTCAAAACTCACTTGAGTGACAGTTTGGCTCGGTTAGAATTATAGATTGAAACTAATTTTCCCATCATAATTTCTAGTGCTGCTGTTGACAAGTCTTATCATTATTCCATTGAATATGACCAGTATTTTCTCTTTAGAAGACTGTCAGATCTCCTTTTTATCTTCAGTGTTTTGAAATTACTTGCTGATCTTTATGTAGGTAGATCTCTTTTTACAGTGCCTGCAGAAACTCATTTCCTTCATTTCTGCGGAATTCGCTTGTACTATTTCTTTGATACTTTTCTCCCCTCATTTTTTCTATTCCTTCTTTCTTCAAAAAGATATTGAGCCTCTGGTATCATTTCCCTAATTTTTAAATCTCCTATCACCTATTTTTCCATATCTCTAAATTTACATTCTATATTTGGTATTTATCTACTTTCACTTTCCAACCCTTAATAACTGATTTTGTTTTGCTTCTGCTATAAAAATTTTTAACATTCAGGATAATTTAAAAATTTTGCAATAGTCTTTCTTATAATCTCTTCTTATTTCATGGAGGCAGTATGGTTTTACCTCTTGAAGGACATTACTATTATTTACATTTTCTTCTGTTACCTGCATTGTTTCTTTTGACTTTCTCTATTTAGTTGTTTCGGTCTTTGTCTAATTTTTTGAGACTTTCTTCATATGACTTGGCTCTCTATCAATTTTAAATGTGAGTAATAATAATATAACTATATATATATATTTACAGAGTGCTTATTAAGTGCTGTGCATTGGTAAGTGCCATATATATATTTTTCCTTCTTCCCTTCCTCTTTCCCTCCTTCCCTCCCTCCCTCTCTCTCTCTCTCTCTCTCTCTCTCACTTTTTTTCTGATTCTCACAACCCCATGAAGTAGTATTGCTACCCTGAAGAAGTCATATAGTTAGTGAGTGGAGAAGTCAATATTTGAACCCCAGAGATCTGGTTTCAAAGTCTGTGCTCTTAACAACTATGTTACTATTGCCTTTCAAAAAGAAAGTAAAACATGATGGGAACTCAAGCATTTGTGTGCAGGACTACTGGATAGGTGGGCCTTCCTGTGTGGTGATAGCAGCCTAGTTTGTTTTTGCTAGGAGACTCAAAAACTTCAGTAGCTACAGATCTTTTTTCTTGGTCAGGTCATTTTCCTAGAGAGGAATCCTCCAAACTCCTACCTGAGGGGACATAATAGCTTCCTGCCATCTCACTGGGGTGAGGGTGATTCCCATTTTTCAAAATGTAGACTTTTGAATGCTGGTTTCAGCATGAAGTCTAATTTCTACCTGTGTCAACCTTATGCCCTTGGGTCAAGAGCCCCTCTTTTTTTTTTTAATTAATTAATTTATTTTTGGTTGCATTGGGTCTTTGTTGCTGCGAGCAGGCTTTCTCTAGTTGCAGCGAGCAGGGGCTACTCTTCGTTGCGGTGCACGGGCTTCTCATTGCAGTGGCTTCTCTTGCTGTGGAGCACAGGCTCTAGGCATGTGGGCATCAGTAGTTGTGGTGCGTGGGCTCAGTAGTTGCGGCTCGCGGGCTCTAGAGTACAGGCTCAGTAGCTGTAGTGCATGGGTTTAGTTGCTCTGAGGCATCTGGGATCTTCCCGGACCAGGGCTTGAACCCATGTCCCCTGCATTGGCAGGCGGATTCTTAACCACTGCACCACCGAGTAAGCCCAAGAGCCTCTCTTGATAAACTCTTCACATAGTAAACTTGACTCCAGTCTCCTGATGGGGTAGGGTAAGAGAAGTGGGTGGTTGGTTGCTTGGGTTGGGAAAAAGGGATCTATAAACTCTCAATCAGTCCTCCAGATTTCAGCCCCATCCTAACTCTCTGCCTTTAAGAAGTACCTGATACTTCTACTTCCAGAAACTGTCTATAGTTTTACAGTGGGAACTGATCCCCTTCTTGCAGCAACTTAGTAGAGCAGAGAAAGCTGATATTGATATCCAAGTCAATTACAACTCAGACATGTGTTTTTCATCTTGCAAAATTTTGTTGACTCTTCTGATATTTTTGTGGTGACCTCTCCCAATTTTTTTGTCATTGTGGGTTTTGCCATTTAAAATTTTTTTACTCTCATTTTTGGGAAGAAAGCAGAGAAAAATGCATGTGTTCAATTTGCCATGTTAAACCACGTGTGCTTGACTGATTTTAAATAGTCTAGGATCTCAGTTCTGTCCAATGTAATATCTACTACTGAATCGTCACATGCAAAATGTCATATAAGTGGGAATGTTTATTTTTATTACTTTAGAAATGTCAGCCTACATGTAATGTGAAATCAGCACAAAAATAACAGATTAGAAACCTTTAGCTGGACAAATCATGTATCTTATGGGAACATAAATTATTTAATAGCCTTAGTATTCTAATGAGTTAGTATTTATATCCAATATAGAACACTTTTTTGAGCTTTTTTTTTTTTCAGATTAAAACAAATTTATCTATTAATTTCATTTATTTTTGGCTGCGTCGGGTCTTAGTGGTGGCACGTGGGATCTTTTCTCTGCGGCGCGCAGGCTTCTCTCTAGTTGTGGCACGTGGGTTTCTCTCTAGTCGTGGTGCACGGGCTCCAGAGCATGTGGGCTCTGTAGTTGCGGCATATGGGCTCTCTGGTTGTGGTGCACGGGCTTAGTTGCTCCACGGCATGTGAGATCTTAGTTCCCCAACCAGGGATCGAACCCGCATCCCGTGCATTGGAAGGTGGATTCTTAACCACTGGACTACCGGTGAAGTCCCAGAACACTTTTTTGAGCTTTCAAACCCACAAAGCAACAAAATTTTCACATACATAATCCAAAGACAACATATGAATTACATTTAGAAATGATTTAAGCAGTCACATTGTAATGAAAAACTAGTCAAGATGAAAATTTCTCTCCATATTCTTGCTCTGTGCCCTGAATGACTATCATTTAAAAAACACATTGTATTATATTACCATTTCTATGTAAAATACAGCTACAGTTTTAATATCATATTAATTACTTGTCTTCACATAAAATATCTTTTATATTTATTTAAGAAATTTAGGCAATGTATCATTATCTAAACCTGTACACAAAGTTGTTGCCTTTCCACCACCCACCCTATCCCAGCCCCACTGCAACTAATGGAGAATTGAAAATCAGCATGTGCTCACCATATGTTTACCAAATGAAAAGACAAACACATACCTTGGTCCTAGTGGTGGTTTTGTTCTGTCTTCTTTCATTCCATACAAAGGCGATGGCAGCCATAAAGTGAACACCATGATTCATTGAAATGGGCCCCAATAATTCTAGGATCTGCTGTCTCAAGTTCTAAAAAAATTTAAGCAAATGACAAGTGAATTAAAAATTATGGAAGCATTAATAACTGGACTGTACTTTTAGTTTTTCTTGAAATAATATACAGAACTTGTATGTTTTACTACCTAAATAATGGTAGAGGAAACTTTAATAGTGTTAAGAGATGCAACCATGGTCATTTTAATTCAAAAGGAAAAAAAAGCCCCTATAATAGTTTAATCCAAACATCAGGACTTAAATAAAATTTTCTAATGACTTCTACCCTCCCCCGCGGTGCCCGGTGTGCTCCCATGACTCTCAGATCTAGGAAGTCAGGTCTAGGAGCAAGATTAGGTAATTGCGGGATATCAATTTGACAACCTGCCATAGCGTAACGTGCTTTTAAACATTCACATAATTTCCCTCTAAATATAAAGTAGAAAATTTGGAAAATACCTAAGAGTATAAGAAGAAAAACACTTTTTTTAAATCAACCATTAACCTCATCATCCTAAGATAATCACTATTAACACGTGAATTTTCTTTATTCCTTTTTCTGCAGATAAATTTTTTTTACATAATTAGAAATACAATATTTGTTTAATTATGTAACATCCCTGTTTCACTAAACTTTTAAGCACTTTCCATCCACTAAGAATTCTTCAAAACCACGACATTAGTGGCTACATAATGTAACACTGAACAGATAATTTATTTAACCATTCCCTTATTGTTTAGGATCTCTCTTTTTCCTGCCATTAAATAAGGCTATAATAAATATTTTATGTATATACTTACATAATTTTGATTACCTTAGAATTCATTACTAAAGTAGATTACTAGGTCAAAGACTATGAAACTTAAAGATCTCTGTACATATTGCTAAACTGTTTTCCAGGAGAGATTTGCATATTAAAATGTCAGCTTGAAATGTCTTAAAAAAAGGAACAAAGTTATAACATGTATGAATGAACCTCAAAAATATTATGTCACATGAAAGAAGCTAGACACAAAAGACCAAATAATGTATAATTCCATTTATAGGAAATGGCCAGAAAAAGCAAATCGATGTACAGAGAAAACAGATGAGTGGTTGATTGTGGTTAGGGATGGGAACCGAGGGGCTCCAGATGGGCATGAGGCATCTTTCTGTGGTGAGGGGTATGCTCAAACATTAGAGTGTGGTGACAGTACTACAGCTCTGTAAATTTACTAAAAAACAAAACAAAAACAAAAACAAACATTGAATTATATATGCTTAAAAAGGGTGAATTTTGTGTTATGTCATTTCAATAAAATGGTTAAAAAAATTACTTGATAACTAATTACACAATCCATGCAGAGTATCATAAATACTACTCAAATTATTCACAAATTCAGAACATAATCTTTGGGAGAATCCTCAAATAGCCTCTTGAGCACCAAAGATGAAGTGTGAATTATCTAACCTTTGTGGCTCCAAGATTAATGGTGGTAACAGAGGCGGATGCAGCAATCGTTATCTTTTCCGAAGAATCGGCCTGATGCAGTACGCTCCAAAGCAGTGTCACAGAGGACATGATCATGTGAAGGATTGAGAGGATTCCACTGCGGGCTTCGAACAGGTGTTTCTGGTCTACATTGACCAAAAGCTATTAAAATTGGGGGAAGAAAACATATCACTTCCTGAGGTTTACAAATGGGACTTATTAGGTCTCATAGTCTTTAAAAAGCAGTCAAATATTTGTGTGGTCTTACTTGGTGATACTGTGTAGTAGGGTCCAACAAACAGTAGTGGATAATGGCTGTGATCCCTTCCAAAAGGGTAAGAATCATATCTGGTGGAATAATTGATGCCATCCACAGAGGCCTGAAATAAAATGTATCCATTTGAACACAAGTTCTGTGAAAGAGAAGTTCGTGTTTTATCAGTAGTAAATGTCCAGCATGTGACAGGCACACAGTAAGTGCTCAATAAATATTATATAAATAAATAACTAAATGAATAAATTAGGAGATTTTATATCCTCATCTAATAAAATAAGTGAGTCACATTAAATGTACTAAAGTTCTTTTTGGATAATAAAGTCTATACAAAATAAAATACAGCCAGTAAATCTCTAGCAACCATGTAATGGCAGGCATATCAATATTAAAGGATACAGGCAGTTTTCTTATATTTTATATCTAGTACCTGAGATTATACAGGAGATAAACCAGACACTAGTCTATTAAACATCTGGATAATTTTGACAGATTAATTTTGAACATGGCCTGGGGATACAGATAAAATTCACCACCAAACTATGAAAATCCTAAACGAGAAGTAAAACCAGATGGGAAAAGAATTATTTGTAATTTTAAATTAATTTTAGTGTGAAATTAATTTGCACTTAAACACATCAGATTAAACCAGGGAAACCCTTTGCTGAGCTTTCTATTACTTTTGCCAGCTCTGTTAAGAGCATCAAAATTAATTTCAGCTCTTAAGAGAAAAAAGTCCTGTTTATATATTCCTTCTGTTTTCCACTCCTGATTCTTTTGTTGATACTCTTCCTCAATGTTCTTCTTTATGAAAATAAGGTAGTTTGTAACCTAATGATAACCACTAATTTACTTCCCCAAATCGCAACTGACTTACTAGATGATTAAGCAGCAATATATGTAAAAAATGTTAATGACAAAATTAAAAATCATCCCTTACCTACTATCAGATAATCCTGTTTCATATTTGTACTGTTGAATTAGGTTATCTAGATTTCTGCAAAGCTGTAGTGTCACAGAAACAACCACTCTCTGCAGAACTTTTCCCATGTACGGCAGAGTAGATGTGATTAAACCAATCCACTGTGGGTGCATCTTACAAGCACAGTGTTGATGTAAAGCTCGTATCACCGCACAGAGGAACATGCCTTGAGATGTGATTGGCTGGGCGTGCAAATACTGAAGAGAAGTCATGGGCTGATGGGGATTGAGGTGTTCCAGATCAGATACCACAAAATCAAAACCTGTTTCATTCTCTTCAGGGATAGTCATTACCCTGTGTTCTAGAACAATGAGCCTCTGAAGCACTTTAAGAAGCTGTGACTGGAGTGTGCTGCCATTGTCAAATTCATCTTCTGAGAAATTGATCAGGCTGTCCTCTGAGAAACCTTCTTCCACAGCAACCACGTTCTTACCTGCCATCTTTTCACTGTGCCATTTCTGTGCACTAAAGATAGATGACAGCAAACAGTGAAGAATCACTTTCTGAACTTTGCACTTAGATAACATATCAGAGATAAAACTAGGGAAACCTTTTGCAGAGCTTTCTATGACTTTTGCCAGCTCAGTAAAGAGGAGTGTCAAAATTTCGATGCTCATCATCTGCATGTTCCGATTGCCTATTAAATCTTGTGACGTGACCTTGACATGAGTTGGGTAATGGCTACGCATATAATATAAGCAGAGGGAAATAAGGATTTCTATGTACATAGAACTCCGGAAGTTATGATTCGAGTCCACAGGAATGTGACTATAAAAATCTTTGCCCATAACAGAAATCCGGTGTCTGGCCAATAGATTCTGAAGCAGAGACAACTGAGGAGTATATGCATTATTTACACTAGTGGTTGAAATGGCATTTACAAAAGCAATGGGGTTAGTTTTCAAGATGGCCTTGATGGCAGAAAAAGCATACAGAGTCCTCGATGAATCATACAACTGGAGATACAAAAGCACATGTTGATAGAGTGGATGGACGTTGAAATTGGGAGATTTCCGTGATCCTGGAGAACCCATGTCACTCTCAATTTCAGAAATTTCTCCCTCTCCACAGCTATACCAGTTCTCTAAATCCAGACCATCACTAAAGAAAACACTGGTTTGTTTGAGTTTTTCATTTGAAGTTTTTTTCTTGTCATCATCCTTTTTTCTGGCAAGTTTTACTTTAGGTTTTGCTCCTGGTTGTTTACCTGACTCCTTAACAATTGTTTCTTTCTCTGAGACCTTTTCTGATAATTTTTCTTTGAAGCTGAACTGAATACTACTGTGACTTCTCTGTCTAGATCTGGTTTCTGTAGAAGCAACAGCAGAGTCATGGAAAATCTGTGTGGTTCCTGAAATACAAGGTGAGGAGCTGTTTCTGGAGATTCCGTTCGGCGCACACTCACAGCCTTCCTCTGCAGACACAGACAAAAACTGAGAATTTTCGTCACTCGGCAAAGCCGTCTGACTCTGCTGAGCGGACTGATCTTCACTTTCAATCACCTCCTCGCCTGGATCTACATCATTGTCCTCTGGGGGCATGTCTTCCATTTCTAACTGAGATAGCGCTGATGCAGATTCTGCTTCGAGGCCACTGACGACTTTACATATCAGGTCAAAGACCACCTGCTGAACATCCTCATCTGCGGAGCCTGCGTTTGGCACCTGGGAATCCTCTTGTGCATTCACGTTTTCAGGATCAACTTCGTAGCTCAAGTTGTCCCCAGCAGAGGACTGAGAACATCCAGAGTCAGAACTCTGAAGTATTTCTATCTGTTGGTCTGGAAGATCAAAATCAGACACAACCATTGGAATTGTCTCACTGCTGGTACTGAGAAGGGACAGTCTGTCACTTAATGGATTAACAGTAAGACTGAAGTTCTCTATTTCATCCATGGTAAGCGTCTTTTCACCATTTCCTTTCGATGCAATGAGTTGTACTTGGCTTACTGGCATATGAGAAAAAGAGTGAAGGAAAAATATAAAATATATTAAAATAACTGAAATGTAGACTGAACAAGATTTTTAATCATTACTTTCATTACCTCCTTATATTTTCCTATTAAAATATTTATTAATATGCTAGACTTTTTAAGTTAGAAAATTATGTAGATGACCATTAGCTAGAATTCAATAGACAATTCAATACTAGAAGGCCTATTATTCAACTGAATTAAACAAAACAGCACATTTAACAGATAAAATATAAAACTTTGCCCCTTATCCCCAAATACGACATCCTTTTAAAATCATTTCGTATATAGTTAATAAATAAATACATAATCTTCTTGATTTTAATAAAATTCAGCAAGCATTTATGAATTATCTAGTTTGAGTAAGGCCCTAAACCAGGAGAGGAGGGTGAGGGAAGGAAAAGACATCACTGTTCTCTCTAAGAAGTTTAAAACCAGCAGGGCATCACAAACATCCATTTCGGTACTTTTTGGGGGACATTCTTTTAGAGAGGCTTAGTTCCATGCAAGCAGTGCAAAATCAGATGCTTCAAATTCAGGAAAAGCGTCATGACACCACAGGTGAGGTCTGAGAATGATCTCAGAGGACAGATGAGAATTCAGCTGACAGGCGGGAACTATGGCAGGCAAAGCGCTAACACGAGAGTTCTGGCAATAAGCAGGGTAGAGCATGTTCTTAGAAGCTTCAGGGGAAGCAGTGGAAAGGCAGCTAGAGAAAGGAAGCAAGGCTCTGCAGAAACACACTGATGATGAAGCAGGAGCACGACAGTTTGGCTCTAGCTTCACCGCCTACCAGCTGTGGGACTGTGAGAAAGCCACAGCCTTCTAAGCGTCAGCTTCCCGCTCGCTCAAATGACCTTTCATTACTGACCTCACGGGATTATTTGACAAGAGATACAAATGAAATATTGAGTCTTTTGTCCCTAAGGTGTAATAATCCAAGTGGGCCATTATCAGTGTATTATTACAGAGGGTATCATTTGACAATTTGTGAAGTGCGGACTTTATTCCAGCAATGGAGAATATTTATCAAATATTCAAATATATATTCAAATATATCAAATAGACTATATTTACACTAGTCTCTGCACTAAACATGTCACAAACATTACTATATCTAACATTCACAATGAAGCCTTGAGAGGTGGGTATTATCATTCCTATTTTACAGATGAGGAAAATGACGCATGAAATATAAACGTGCATTATAAGCTTACTAAAGATTCCCAGTGAAGTATCTACAGAGCCTTGCAGGGCCAGGATTATAAACTCTGAAGGTTATTTGTTAATACTGAAGAATGTTTCTGCCCAGAGCTGGACCGAGTCCTCCCCTGAAAGAAGCAAGTGATAACAGAGATCCAAGTCCCCTGTGATGGTCACTGATAAGGCACATACTGACACAGCCCACGTGAGCACTGCTAGTGCACGCGGAGGGGAGAACATCAGTCCATGGAGAAATTCTCACGTTCGGTTCTCCTGACAATCACTGTTGTGTTCGCCTTTCATTTTATTTTAATAATTTAATTCTAAATAAAGCTGTTCTACTTCCTTGTGATATTCACCATTATTGCAGGAAAAGTTTTGCATGAAATGCTTGTCATTCTCTTCTCCGGGGTAACAGGGGGCCTTATTCCAATAACGTTCTGCTTGTACCCGCTGCACTGAAACCCTCTGAGTTTTGGGATGAAGCAAGAGCAGTAGCAGTGGTTCCAAAACTCTTGCAATATCATGTCTTTGCAGGACTTGGTTCAGCCAGGCTTGTCCCACAGAGCTGGTGGAACCATCGAGACTGTTAAGGCTATCTAACATGATGAACAGTGACCTACAATAAACACCAATAATTAAAACAACGAGCAAAATACCTACTTTAATTGTAACACTCTAATTTTTCTAAAATTAACATTACTATAAGTTGTGTTTCTTGCTTTGAATTAACTATTTTAAAGTAATCATACTTCAGAATAACTTTTGACCACAGCATTTTAATAATCTTAATCCCCAGTCTCAGTAGATACAATAAGAAAGGAGAAATAGTTTTTTCTCTTTTCTTGTGTTTTTTGAAATTTCACAAGCATACATTACTTTTAAAAGATAAATACTAAAAAACAGAAAAAAAAAAAAACCTTAGACAATTAGTCTCGTTTTAGCAACATATTACTGTTCACAGCACCAAATACTGAACCGTCTGCAAGTCAACACTACTTTCATGTTGGTCTGTGCCCCTCTGCTCCCATTCTCTTTACCAGTTGAAGCGATGTGCTTAATTTAAGGAAAGACCTTCTGTGAAAGGTGTGGAGGTATAGTTTGGAATCAGACAACCCAAGATTCAAATCTGGGCCATCCACTTCACCTCGTGTATAACGATCTTGGGCAAATCACTTAACTTCACTGGGGCCTTCACCGCCTCACATGATGAGGACAGGCGGTCATTAAATTACAGATGGTATCTGTAAAGTACCTAGGCCCAGGGCCCAGTTCATTACAGGGGTTCAACAGCAGACCGTTTTAAAATGGTGATGCTGCGTGAAAAACCATCAGCTGAAATAACATCCAGTAGAGTCCACATGTGATCCTGAGTGGGGCTTGAGCGTAGTTAGATTTGGGGCCACCTCTATGAGACTTGCTGAGACTGCTATCTATGCCAATGCATGTAAATTTACCTATAAATGGCATCTCCTTGGAAGTTACTGCAAATCTCATATTTGGGGTATGGGTCATCTATGTGGTCTAGACAAACTCTCAGGCAGTTAACTACAGATTTTTTTAATCCATGGAAGCGTCTTGTCAGTATTTTTGCTGTAGATTTTAATAAGTCTGGTTCAGGCAGAAGACTGAGAATGATTACTAGAGAAACACTTATACAATCTACTGTTTATATGAAATTTCAATGAATGTGAATATATATATAAACTCAAGAAGGCTGTATCTGTTGCTGTAACCCTGACACCTAGAATGGCTCCTGGCACATAGAAGTAACTTGATGAAGTCATCAAATGAAAGGAAGGGGCACTGGGTGCTCCAGAGCATGAAAGGTGAAAATCTGTTAGATAAATGAAAACGCCATGCCTTTTAATACAGCTTAGATTTTAAAAAATAATTTATAAATTCTCTTTATAAAATCACAAATTGCTCTCTCCTATCCCTGCTCTCTCTCCCCTACCAAATAGGCCAGGGGATTCAAGAAAAGAAACATTAAGATATCAGAATATAAAATGTAACCAACCTGTCAAAAGACCGTGCAAAAGATGAAGACTTATTTATATGGAGGTCCCTTGTTAGATGCCAAAGAACTGCAAATTTTGCATGTGCTTCCATCCTTATTTTCTGAGGATGAATATGAGAGATTATTTTATTATCCTTTGAAGGTATTAAGTGATTTTAGTATAAACAAAGTAGTTATTTAAGACAGAGTATTTTGTTGTATTATGTTCAATGTTCACAGAACTCCAACACACGATGAAATAAGCTGTGTTTTTTATGGAAGTAGAAAAGTGGAAAATACTTAAATATATAAAGAAATATTAAACCTAAAGGATCATCTCATGCTGCCACATAAGTTATTATTTAGTTTAGGTAATCAGTTTACTAGATTACTTTATAACAGGGGATGGAAAAACCTAATAATGTGCATGTTATGATATTCTGAGTATAGGAAGCACTTTCCCCCTCATTTTAATATATAAATACACAGTAGTCAAAACTAATTTTACGGCACTACATACTTTGCTTTTGCTCCCAGAAATTACATGTTAATCCCAAATGAATTTATCATCACTTACAAAGCTGGTTTATTAGATTAAAAATTTTAAGGACCTAAAAAAATTATTTCTACAAGAAAAATATTACATCACTTTTGGGATTATTTGGAAAAGATTAACTGTTAAGATAACAATGGATAGAATAATGTAAAAATAAATTATTGAGAAAGACCAGTATTTGGTATTAGATAATGAAAATGTGTTAATGGAAATCATGTAGAAATTGTTCTTGGATTGAAAGAATCAATATTGTGAAAATGACTATACTACCCAAAGCAATCTACAGATTCAATGTAATCCTTACCAAATTACCAACGGCATTTTTTACAGAACTAGAACAAAAAATCTTAAAATTTGCATGGAGACACAAAAGACCCCAAATAGCCAAAGCAATCTTGAGGGAAAAAAAATGGAGCTGGAGGAATCAGACTCCCTGACTTCAGACTACACTACAAAGCTACAGTCATCAAGACAATATGGTACTGGCACAAAAACAGAAATATAGATCAATGGAACAGGATAGAAAGCCCAGAGATAAACCCATGCACCTATGGTCAACTAATCCATGCCAAAGGAGGCAAGGATATACAATGGAGAAAAGACAGTCTCTTCAATAAGTGGTGCTGGGAAAACTGGACAGCTACATGTAAAAGAATGAAATTAGAACACTCCCTAACACCATACACAAAAATAAACTCAAAATGGATTAAAGACCTAAATGTAAGGCCAGACACTTTAAAACTCTTAGAGGAAAACACAGGAAGAACCCTCTATGACATAATTCACAGCAAGATCTTTTTAGACCCACCTCCTAGAGTAATGGAAATAAAAAAAAAAAAACAAATGGGACCTAATGAAACTTAAAAGATTTTGCACAGCAAAGGAAACTATAAACAAGATGAAAAGACAACCCTCAGAATGGGAAAAAATATTTTCAAACGAACCAATGGACAAAGGATTAATCTCCAAAATATATAAACAGCTCATGCAGCTCAATATCAAAAAAACAAACAACCCCATCCAAAAATGGGCAGAAGACCTAAATGGACATCTCTCCAAAGAAGACATACAGACTGCCAAGAGATACGTGAAAAGCTGCTCAACATCACTAATTATTAGAGAAATGCAAATCAAAACTACAATGAGGTATCACCTCACACCAGTTAGAATGGGCATCATCAGAAAATCTACAAACAACAAATGCTGGAGAGGGTGTGGAGAAAAGGGAACCCTCTTGCACTGTTGATGGGAATGTAAACTGATACAGCTACTATGGAGAACAGTATGGAGGTTCCTTAAAAAACTAAAAATAGAATTACCATATGACCCAGCAATCACACTACTGGGCATATACCCTGAGAAAACCATAATTCAAAAAGACACATGCACCCCAGTGTTCACTGCAGCACTATTTACAATAGCCAGGTCATGGAAGCAACCTAAATGCCCATCGACAGACGAATGGATAAAGAAGATGTGGTACATATATACAATGGAATATTACTCAGCCATGAAAAAGAATGAAATTGGGTCATTTGTAGAGATGTGGATGGACCTAGAGACTGTCATACAGAGTGAAGTCAGTCAGAAAGAGAAAAACAAATATCGTATATTAACGCATATATGTGGAATCTAGAAAAATGGTACAGATGAACCAGTTTGCAGGGCAGAAAGAGAGACACAGATGTAGAGAACAAACGTATGGACACCAAGGGGGAAAGTGGCGGGGGGTGGTGGTGATGGTGGGATGAATTGGGAGATTGGGATTGACATGTATACACTGATGTGTATAAAATAGATAACTCATAAGAACCTGTTGTATAAAAAAAATAAATAAAATTTTAAAAAAAAACAGAGAAAAAGAAATTGTAATATTACCAAAAATTTTATAGTCTTCCTCCAGCATTTGTGGAATCCTTCAAGTAAAAGACCGCTGAAATCGGGATTGCGACTGTCTAAACTGTTTGTGATAGGTTAGAGGAGTTCCTGCTTTTTCTGTGGGCCTAATAAATGTTTTTTCAATGAAGCCTGTGTTTGTACATCAACCGATATAAACATGTAAAAAAAAGTAAGTAATAACAGATAGTTTTTTTTCATGGATATATAATATCTTTATTCAGCGCTTAGTATTTCTTTAAAATGAAATGTTATACAAGTAAACAGGTATATAATTTGTCCTAGATTTATATTTAATGTAAAGCAAATTACTACACTGAAATACAAGGCTCTATTTAAAATTTTCTGAGCAATTCTGAAAGAATGTGTTGAAGTAAAATTAGAATTTTAACAGTTTTCTTGGAATAAACTTTTCAGTCCTCTCATTTACTCCTTCATTTGCCAGGTCCCCCTGCCAAATGCTGCATTTACTCTACACAATGCCTTTTTGAACATAACCCATTCAAACTCACTAGCATTGAGAACTTCTCAAAATGAGGGCAATCCACTTCTAAAAGCTGTTCAGTAAAATCTTCTTAAAATTAATATTAGAGAGCAGATACAGGAAGACCACAAACTTCATTAAGTTACCCTGAACAGGTCAATCAGAATGATCGTTCTAGCTTCTTCTCAGGCCCAGTCATGACTCAGCCATCTTTACTCTAACTGACGTATGTATCACACTTCATATACATCAGGATACAAAATCCTTATTTTGGAAATTTATTATAAGGCAAATAATATAATCTCACATACTAACACTCTATAGCTTATAAATGTCATTTCACATATATTAGTTAATGTATCCACCAGTTTCATAACTGAGGCCACCGAATACATCTTTAAACGACCCAAGAACTTGGACCACCAACAACTTTAATCATCACTCCCTACAGGTGGTATCCTGAACCAAGAAATAAACCCAGCATTTGATTTTGGGTTCCTTGATTTTTCATATTACTGACGCTTATGTAAAGAACTTTCCTCTAAAAAGAATAGAACACATGTATTTTAAAGATTTGATGATCACTGAATGAATTCATATTATCTCTTATTCAGATACTAGATGAAATAATTTTCCTAGAGTTTCCTTAATTTACCTTTTAGTATAATGCGAGCAGGAGGTAGGGTGGGCACAGGATAAGAAGAGAAGAATTTACCTTATCTTTGTGGGTTAACTGCTGACTTATAACATCCTCACAGATGCTAGAAGAAGGAACCAAGTTATGTAATTGATAAAACAGTTCCACACTCTTCTGGTGGTGCTGAGGTGTCCCATCTCCCATCTGGTTCCACAATGTTAAAGCTACATGCTATAAAAAAAAGATGTAAAAGTCACAGTTACAAAATTGCAAATGGAAACTTATTTAACAGACATTTCCTATTAGGTACAAACAAGCCTCTGACTGGCAGACCTGGAAGGTCTTAATACTCATTATGCCACTGGAATGAGATTTAAAAGTGCAGATTTCCATCTGCTTACTTTCTGGTCCAGGCTTTTAGAACCTCTTATAATAGTCCTTTAATTATATTTATCTTAAACAGCAGATATGTAATCACTTTTTACAGGGTCCAGATAAGACCCCATTTCACTATTTTAGAGATGCTTAGTGAAGTGATGCTAGAATATGTTATCTTTAAGGGGATATAAATCCCACATTGAAGGCGATTTAATGTTTACAGTTATATGCTGCAAAGTGAAATATAATTCATAGTCCAAATATGCAAACTACTTAAAACGTACAAAATAGGTTGTATGTATTTCAGTGCTACACGTGTTAACGCAGCACTTGATGATCTATGACAGCATTAATAAAAATGCAACAATCATCAGGGTTCACCACAACATTGTAGAACCCAGCTCTAACCTAGCAGGAGGAACTATCTGGAGGGGCACAGTAACTTGAAATTACATTAAAATTAAAAAAAAAATTTTATATATAAATAATCTACCTGCTTAAGTCAAATACACTTGATGTTCTTTCTATGTAGAGGATATCATATGTACTGTTGTGACAGAGATCAAAGACTGCATTTTTTTTTTGAATGACATCATGCATCACAAATGATCATCAGACAATTCAGAGTCAGAAAACTTTTTCTGGGTGTTTTGGAGAGCTGAGGTTGCACTCTACGAAAAGCAAAAGTGTCACAACCACTTTATCTGGAAATACATTTTACTGTATAAATGAACTTTTCTCTTTACCCTAATTTAACTCCCCTCATCCTTATCTTTTTTCTCCTCAAAACTGGGGAGAAGACTGGCCAAGCAGCACTGATCAAGTGTGGTGTCTTTTCCTATATGGTATGATATTAAGAGCTGTTTAATTCAGCCTGGTTATCTTCTTTAAAATCTCTGCTACGCAAATTAGCTCAAGTATCATCTTAGTCACGAATGTATTTCTTAGAGCTCACCTTGAAAAATTCAGTCTTCTCAGCTATGTATCTCAGATTGCCCGGAGTGAGCGGAGGTCTAATAACCACAGCGACTCTTCCCTGGTTTGGACTTAAGGGTTGTGCAGGCTCCACACTGTTGATGTTTTCCCCAGCGACCATGGCCACCGACTGAGTCAATCCTACCAGATCCATCACTAGTGAGATCGCAATGCTCTGCACACTGCAGTCACTTGCTTGGCTGCAAGCCTTCATCAGCGTCTGGAGCCACAGGGGAGGCTGCACGTGCTCCCAGTCTGAAACAAAAGCCGGAAGCCAGCACAGTCCATCACACGGAACCTTTCACGCACGCTCTATCTTCCAAGTTAATTTCAAAACACAAAGCACTTCTACCAAGTAACTTTAGGCCTTGCTCGGTGAACAGAACCATGGTTTCTCACTTAGACTAGAGCTTCAAGAAAATAAAGCAGCAACAGGAATTTCATAAAATTTTTTTAGTATGTATTTTTCTTATGCCAAGTCATACAATCTATTTTCTGTCCTAAAAAAAGTTTATTAATCAATTAACATTATGTAGTACTCACTGCACTATGTGTGTGCACTATGTATGTATGTGTGTGTGTGTGTGTGTGTTTGTGTGTATATATATATAAATAAAAATTTAAATGAAGGTAAACACATATGATGCTAGTTATAATAAAGGAAATCAGGAAATTTTCCAACATATCAATCTCCCCATAATGACAGTATTTCATTGAAAAAAAATCTACAAATTAAAATAAAAGTTTTATTATATGTTCTGGTATAATGTTATAAGTCATAATCCTAGTTATTACTTTAAAATGTGTATCTCAGAAATAACTAATTTTCTTGTTAACTGCATTATTATGAACTTTCATCAAATCTTTAACCGTGGTCATTTTTAAGTCTTTTGTCATTTACAGACAGTTCTGGGTGTACTCTGATGCTTTTGCAAATATGTTCCTATAAAAGGGTTTCATCTTCAAGAAATTCATGGAAAAGACTCTGACAAGTACAGGTTTCTGGTAACTGACTGTACTGCTGAACTGAATGAATAAGCATTTTCAGAACTCTAATGAAAAACTGATGAACTCATAAAAGTGCTAACAAAAGATCAAGATGAAAAAACAATATTAATTACATGGGACTGAGTGAACTGATGAGGATGAGTATAATTTTTGTGACTTTCTGTTTGAATTAATAAAATAAAAAAAAAATCCCACAAGGACTCAGAGGCAAAGGATATACAAATCAATTTTCACTGCAAAGCAAAGGAGCTGTTACAGTGGAGGATTACTGGACTGAATGTCAATATTATGACATAGTATGAGTGTGTTTCATGTTTGGTAATTGCAATCATTGTTGCTTTTGTTGTGGTCATCCATGTACAATGCTTGGTGTCAGTCTACTTATCTCTTGTAAAAATAAAATACAGTGTGTGTGTGTGTGTGAAAAAAAATAAATAAATAAAATAAAAGTTTTAAAAATTAAGAGACTAAAAAAAAAATCCCAGTTTTAATATCTGAGTGTTCCTTAAAATAAAGGGGGAGGGGAAAGCATGCCATAAAAAATATTTTTAAATAAATAAAACAGAGATGACCTTACCAGTCTCTGATTTTTCAGAATGTAACTCTGAGGTATGGTTCCCCTCAGCAATGTAAACTGGGAAGCTTGAGCACTCCAGGAAGAGCTGACAGGCAGCAAGGAAGGCAGAAAGGTATTCTTTTGAAGTTTTTTGTTTACTTATGTTCCTCTCTTTTACATCACTGTGGGAATCCCTGTCCCAGTCTGAAGTCTCTCCTAGCTCTCGACTAAGATCCCCTCGATGCTCTGTAGCCAAAGCCTGAGAGAGAGAGTTACTCTGAATGATGTAGAGGTTGATAAGTCTGGTGAGAAACTGTTGGACACACTCCAAGCAGCACTGCATTGCAGTTTTTTGGGCTGTCTTCCCACTTTGGGGTGCTGTCCCCTGAGTGACTATGGAAGGGGGCTGGACGATAGTTTCTTCAGATCCCACAGTGGAGGCCGTTTCTGTTTCGGAGGATGTGCTACCAACTGGGATGGCAGCTGCCTCCGGTCCCTCACTCAGTTCTCTGTCGATGTCATCAGTTCGGTCTGCTTGATACTGTATGAACTCAGTGAATCCACTCTCTGAGGAGCGACTACTTGGTGGATTTTCTCCATCTTCAAACACTTCAGTAGGATTTTCAAGAGAAACTGATGATACCTGGTAGAGTGTAAAAAGAAGAGAAGGCTGAGTAACTACATGTATTATATTAGAAATTAAAATTAAAAAGTCATACTTTGAAAGAAGTCAGCTTTAGATTTGACTTATTCACAACCTAATTCACATTTCACAACTTAATCTATATATTTGGTTGACTCTTAAGAGTTTCTACAATTGATTCACATATCTATGCTAATAGGAAATACTGATACGGTTCTAATTAATATATTAATATAAAGCTATTCAATAAATATTTATTATTTGCTATATGCATAACTTAAGCTTAAGTTCTTGACGACAAAATACGTATATGTAAAACTCTCTAGGATCTATATCCTTGTTTTCAAACTACTAATAATTTATTCAATCTACTTCATGAAATCACTTTCCTAATGTCTAAACAATGCATGGAATGAGACATGTAAGGTTAAAAAAAATGACATTTTAAAAACTAGAAATAGGGGGTCCTTCAAAACGGCAGAGAAGACATGGAGATCACCTTCCTCGCCACAAATACATCAGAAATACATCTACATGTGGAACAACTCCTACAGAACACCTACTGAACACTGGCAGAAGACCTCAGACTTCCCAAGAGGCAAGAAAATCCCCACGTACTTGGGTAGGGCAAAAGAAAAAAGAAAAAAACAGAGACAAAAGAACAGGGAGGGGACCTGCACCTTGGGGAGGGAGCTGTGAAGGAGGAAAGGTTTCCACACACTAGGAAGCCCCTTCACTGGCGGAGACGGGGGCTGGGCGGGGGGGAAGCTTCGGCGCCATGGAGGAGAGCACAGCAACAGGGGTGCGGAGGGCAAAGCGGAGAGATTCCCGCACAGAGGATCGGTGCTGACCAGCAATCACCAGCCCGAGAGGCTTGTCTGCTCACCCGCCGGGGTGGGTGGGGGCTGGGAGCTGAGGCTCGGGCTTCGGAGGTCAGACCCCAGGGAGAGGACCGGGGTTGGCTGCCTGAACACAGCCTGAACAGGGCTAGTGCGCCACAGCTAGCCAGGAGGGACTCCGGGAAAAGGTCTGGAACTGCCTAAGAGGCAAGAGACCATTGTTTCGGGTGCGCGAGGAGAGGGAATTCAGAGCACCACCTAAACGACCTCCAGAGACTGGCAGGAGCCGCGGCTATTAGCGCGGACACCAGAGACAGGCATGAGACGCTAAGGCTGCTACTGCAGCCACCGAGAAGCCTGTGTGCAGCACAAGTCACTATCCACACCTCTCCTCCCGGGAGCCTGTGCAGAGCACCACTGCCAGGGTCCCGTGATCCAGGGACAACTTCCCCTGGAGAACGCACGGCGTGCCTCAGCCTGGTGCAATGTCATGCCGGCCTCTGTCGCCGCAGGCTCGCCCCGCATCCATACCCCTCCCTCCCCCCGGCCTGAGTGAGCCAGAGCCCCCAAAGCAGCTGCTCCTTTAACCCCGTCATGTCTGAGCGAAGAACAGACGCCCTCAGGCGACCTACACGCAGAGGCGGGGTCAAATCCAAAGCTGAATCCCGGGAGCTGTGCGAACAAAGAAGAGAAAGGGAAATCTCTCCAGGCAGGCTCAGAAGCAGTGGATTAAACCTCCACAATCAACCTGATGTACCTGCATCTCTGGAATACCTGATGTCTATTCAGACAACGAATCATCCCAAATTGAGGCAGTGGACTTTGGGAGCAAATGTAGACTTGGGGTTTGCTTTCTGCATCTAATTTGTTTCTAGTTTTATGTTTATTTTATTTTAGTGTTTAGAGCTTATTATCATTGGTAGATTTATTGATTTAGTTGCTCTTTTCCTTTTTTTAAAAAAATTAATTAATTTATTTATTTATTTTTGGCAGTGTTGGGTCTTCGTTTCTATGCGAGGGCTTTCTCTAGTTGCGGCAAGCGGGGGCCACTCTTCATCGTGGTGTGCGGGCCTCTCACTATCGCAGCTGCTCTTGTTGGGAGCACCGGCTCCAGACGCGCAGGCTCAGTAGATGTGGCTCATGGGCCTAGCTGCTCCGCGAAATGTGGGATCTTCCCAGACCAGGGCTTGAACCCGTGTCCCCTGCATTGGCAGGCAGATTCTCAACCACTGCGCCACCAGGGAAGCCCCTTTTTTTAAAATATATATATATATATCTTTTTTCTCTTTTTGTTAGTGTGTATGTGTATGCTTCTTTATGTGATTTTGTCTGTACAGATTTGCTTTTACCATTTGTCCTAGGGTTCTGTCTGTCCGTATTTTTTTTTTTTTTTAGTATAGTTCTTAGCGCTTGTTATCATTGGTGGATTTGTTTTTTGGTTTGGTTGCTCTCTTCTTCTGTTTTCCTTTTTTTAAATTACTTTTTTATATTTTTATTAAAAAAATTTTTTTTATTTTAATAACTTTATTTTATTTTATTATTTTTTTCTTTCTTTCTTTCTTTTCTTTCTCCCTTTTCTTCTGAGCCGAGTGGCTGACAGGGTCTTAGCGCTCCGGCCGAGTGTCAGGCCTGAGCCTCTGAGGTGGGAGAGCTGAGTTCAGAACGTTGGTCCACCAGAGACCTCCGGGCCTCACATAATATTAAACAGCGAAAGCTCTCCCAGAGATCACCATCTTAACGCTAAGACCCAGCTCCACACAATGACCAGCAAGCTCCAGTGCTGGACACCCCATGCCAAACAACTAGCAAGACAGGAACCCAACCCCACCCATTAGCAGAGAGGCTGCCTAAAATCATAATAAGGTCACAGACACCCCAAAACACACCACTGGACGCGGTCCTGCCCACCAGAAAGACAAGATCCAGCCTCATCCACCAGAACACAGGCACCAGTCCCCTCCACCAGGAAGTCTACACAACCCACAGAACCAACCCTACCCACTGGGGGTAGATACCAAGAAAAACGGGAACTATGAACCTGCAGCCTGCGAAAAGGAGACCCCAAACACAGTAAGTGAAGCAAAATAAGAAGACAGAGAAATAAACAGCAGATGAAGGAGCAAGGTAAAAACCCACCAGACCAAACAAATGAAGAGGAAATAGGCAGTCTACCTGAAAAAGAATTCACAGTAATGATAGTAAAGATGATCCAAAATCTTGGAAACAGAATGGAGAAAATACAAGAAGCGTTTAACAAGGATCTAGAAGAACTAAAGAGCAAACAAACAATGATGAACAACACAATCAATGAAATGAAAAATTCTCTAGAAGGAATCAATAGCAGAATAACTGGGGCAGAAGGACGGATAAGTGACCTGGCAGATAAAAGAGTGGAAATAACTACCGCAGAGCAGAATAAAGAAAAGAGAATGAAAAGAATTGAGGACAGTCTCAGAGACCCCTGGCACAACATTAAACACACCAACATTCGAATTATAGGGGTCCCTGAAGAAGAAGAGAAAAAGAAAGGGACTGAGAAAATATTTGAAGAGATTATAGTTGAAAACTTGCCTAATATGGGAAAGGAAATAGTCAACCAAGTCCAGGAAGCGCAGAGAGTCCCATACAGGATAAATCCAAGGAGAAACACACCAAGACAAATATTAATCAAACTATCAAAAATTAAATACAAAGAAAAAATATTAAAAGCAGCAAGGGAAAAGCAACAAATAACACAGAAGGGAATCCCCATAAGGTTAACAGCTGATCTTTCAGCAGAAACTCTGCAAGCCAGAAGGGAGGGACATGACATATTTAAAGTGATGGAAGGGAAAAACCTACAACCAAGATTACTCTACCCAGCAAGGATCTCATTCAGATTCGATGGAGAAATTAAAACCTTTACAGACAAGCAAAAGCTAAGAGAATTCAGCACCAGCAAACAAGCTTCACAACAAATGTTAAAGGAACCTCTCTAGGCAGGAAACACAAGAGAAGGAAAAGACCTACAATAACAAACCCAAAACAATTGAGAAAATGGTAATAGGAACATACATATCGAAAATTACCTTAAATGTAAATGGATTAAATGCTCCAACTAAAAGACATAGACTGGCTGAATCGATACAAAAACAAGACCCGTATATATGCTGTCTACAAGAGACCCACTTCAGACCTAGGGACACATACAGACTGAAAGTGAGGGGATGGAAAAAGATATTCCATGCAAATGGAAATCAAAAGAAAGCTGGAGTAGCAATTCTCATATCAGACAAAATAGACTTTAAAATAAAGACTATTACAAAAGATAAAGAAGGACACTACATAATGATCCAGGGATCAATCCTAGAAGAAGATATAACAATTGTAAATATTTATGCACCCAACATAGGAGCACCTCAATACATAAGGCAAATGCTAACAGCCATAAAAGGGGAAATTGACAGTAACACAGTCATAGTAGGGGACTTCAACACCCCACTTTCACCAATGGACAGATCATCCAAAAGGAAAATAAATAAGGAAACACAAGCTTTAAATGATGCATTAAACAAGATGGACTTAATTGATATTTATAGGACATTCCATTCAAAAACAACAGAATACAATTTCTTCTCAAGTGCTCATGGAACATTCTCCAGGATAGATGATATCTTGGGTCACGAATCAAGCCTTGGTAAATTTAAGAAAGTTGAAATCGTATCAAGTATCTTTTCTGACCACAACACTATGAGACTACATATAAATTACAGAAAAAATCTGTAAAAAATACAAACACATGGAGGCTAAACAATATGCTACTAAATAACCAAGAGATCACTGAAGAAATCAAAGAGGAAATCAAAAAATACCTAGAAACAAATGACAATGAAAACACTATGACCCCAAACCTAAGGGATGCAGCAAAAGCAGTTCTAAGAGGGAAGTTTATAGCAATACAATCCTACCTTAAGAAACAAGAAACATCTCAAATAAACAACCTAACCTTACACCTAAAGCAATCAGAGAAAGAAGAACAAAAAACCCCCAAAGTTAGTAGAAGGAAAGAAATCATAAAGATCAGATCAGAAATAAATGAAAAAGAAATGATGGAAACTATAGCAAAGATCAATAAAACTAAAAGTTGGTTCTTTGAGAAGATAAACAAAACTGATAAACCATTAGCCAGACTCATCAAGAAAAAAAGGGAGAAGACTCAAATCAACAGAATTAGAAATGAAAAAGGAGAAGTAAAGAAGTAACAACTGACACTGCAGAAATACAAAGGATCATGAGAGATTACCCCAAGCAACTATATGCCAATAAAATGGACAACCTGGAAGAAATGGACAACCTGGAAGAAATGGACAAATTCTTAGAAAAGCACAACCTTCCGAGACTGAACCAGGAAGAAATAAAAAATATAAACAGACCAGTCACAAGTACTGAAATTGAGACTGTTATTAAAAATCTTCCAGCAAACAAAAGCCCAGGACCAGATGGCTTCACAGGTGAATTCTATCAAACATTTACAGAAGAGCTAACACCTATCCTTCTCAAACTCTTCCAAAATATAGCAGAGAGCGGAACACCCCCAAACTCATTCTACGAGGCCACCATCACCCTGATACCAAAACCAGACAAAGATGTCACAAAGAAAGAAAACTACAGGCCAGTATCACTGATGAACACAGATGCAAAAATCCAACAAAATACTAGCAAACAGAATGCAACAGCATAATAAAAGGATCATACACCATGATCAAGTGGGGTTTATCCCAGGAATGCAAGGATTCTTCAATATACGCAAATCAATCAACGTGATACACCATATTAACAAAATGAAGGATAAAAACCGTATGATAATCTCAATAGATGTAGAAAAAGCTTTTGACAAAATTCAACACCAATTTATGATAAAAACCCTCCAGAAAACAGGCATAGAGGGAACTTTCCTCAACATAATAAAGGCCATATATGACAAACCCACAGCCAACACTGTTCTCAATGGTGAAAAACTGAAACCATTTCCACTAAGATTAGGAGCAAGACAAGGTTGCCCACTCTCACCACTGTTATTCAACGTAGTTTTGGAAGTTTTAGCCACAGCAATCAGAGCCGAAAAGGAAATAAAAGGAATCCAAATCAGAAAAGAAGAAGTAAAACCATCACAATTTGCAGATGACATGATAGTATACATAGAGAATCCTAAAGATGCTACCAGAAAACTACTAGAGCTAATCAATGAATCTGGTAAGGTAGCAGGATACAAAATTAATGCACAGAAATCTCTTGCATTCCTATACACTAATGATGAAAAATCTGAAAGAGAAATTATGGAAACACTCCCATTTACCATTGCAACAAAAAGAATAAAATACCTAGGAACAAACCTACCTAAGGAGACAAAAGACTCATAAGCAGAAAACTATAAGACACTGATGAAAGAAATTAAAGATACAAACAGATGGAGAGATATACCATGGTCTTGGATTAGAAGAATCAACATTGTGAAAATGACTATACTACCCAAAGCAATCTACAGATTCAATGCAATCCCTATCAAACTACCAATGGCATTTTTCACAGAACTAGAACAAAAAATTTCACAATTTGTATGGAAACACAAAAGACCCTGAATAGCCAAAGCAATCTTGAGAAAGAAAAACAGAGCTGGAGGAATCAGGCTCCTGGACTTCAGACTATACTATGAAGCTACAGTAATCAAGACAATATACTACTGGCACAAAAACAGAAATATAGATCAATGGAACAGGATAGAAAGCACAGAGATAAACCCGCGCACATATGGTCACCTTATCTTTGATAAAGGAGGCAAGAATATACAATGGAGAAAAGACAGCCTCTTCAATAAGTGGTGCTGGGAAAACTGGACAGCTACATGTAAAAGAATGAAATTAGAACACTCCCTAACACCATACACAAAAATAAACTCAAAATGGATTAAAGACCTAAATGTAAGGCCAGACACTATAAAAGTCTTAGAGGAAAACATAGGCAGAACACTCTATGACATAAATCACAGCAAGATCCTTTTTGACCCACCTCCTAGAGGAATGGAAATAAAAACAAAAATAAACAAATGGGACCTAATGAAATTTAAAAGCTTTTGCACAGCAAAGGAAACCATAAACAAGACGAAAAGACAACCCTCAGAATGGGAGAAAATATTTGCAAACGAATCAACGGACAAAGGATTAATCTCCAAAATATACAAGCAGCTCATGCAGCTCAATATCAAAAAAACAAACAACCCAATCCAAAAATGGGCAGAAGACCTAAAGAGACATTTCTCCAAAGAAGATACACAGATTGCCAACAAACACATGAAAGGATGCTCAACATCACTAATCATTAGAGAAATGCAAATCAAAACCACAATGAGGTATCACCTCAACACCACTCAGAATGGCCATCATCAAAAAATGTACAAACAATACATGCTGGAGAGGGTGTGGAGAAAAGGGAACCCTCTTGCACTGTTGGTGGGAATGTAAATTGATACAGCCACTATGGAGAACAGTACGGAGGTTCCTTAAAAAACTAAAAATAGAACTACCATATGACCCAGCAGTCCCATTACTGGGCATATACCCTGAGAAAATCATAATTCAAAAAGAGTCATGTACCACAATGTTCATTGCAGCACTATTTACAATAGCCAGGACATGGAAGCAACCTAAGTGTCCACTGACAGATGAACAGTTAAAGAAGATGTGGCACATATATACAATGGACTATTATGCAACCATAAGAAGAAACGAAATTGAGTTATTTGTAGTGAGGTGGATGGACCTATAGTCTGTCATACAGAGTGAAGTAAGTCAGAAAGAGAAAAACAAATACCGTATGCTAACACATATATATGGAATCTAAAAAAAAAAAAAAAACTGGTTCTGAAGAACCTAGGGGCAGGACAGGAATATAGACGCAGATGTAGAGAATGGACTTGAGGACACGGGGAGGGGGAAGGGTAAGCTGGGACGAAGTGAGAGAGTGGCACTGACATATATACACTACCAAATGTAAAACAGATAGCTAGTGGGAAGCAGCCGCAAGGCACAGGGGGATCAGCTCCGTGCTTTGTGTCCACCTAGGGGGGTGGGATAGGGACGGTGGGAGGGAGACGCAAGAGCGAGGAGAAATGTGGATACATGTATATGTATAGCTGATTCACTCTGCTTTACAGCAGAAACTAACACACCATTGTAAAGTAATGATAATCCAATAAAGATGTTAAAACAAAAACAAAAACAAAAACTAGAAATAAAATCTAATAAGTCTTCTATTTGGGACCATATGAAGTGAAATTTCTGTCTGAAATATGTAAAGTACTATTTAAGTGTTTGCTATTAAGCTTACATTCTTTTTCAACAAGCAGTTACTGAACCGACATTATTTCCCACATTAGACATTTGGAACCAAAGGAACTGTTTATAATCTAGAGGAGAAGAGACAGTTACAGTATAAACAAAAAATGAACCAGCTACTGAAGTAGAATAACTTCATCATTATTAATAATAATGATTAACTGTTCCCTCTCTATAAAGATAGGATGAGTACAATCATCAAGCATATTTTCTGGCTTAGTTTAAGTAAACAAAAGCTATATATATCACAAACTCCTTGGGTGATTGTGCCAGAGCATAATCTGAAGTTGAATAAGATCACTAAAAAGTGATCTTATGGAAGATCAATGAAGATATACACACTAAATGCTCTGATGCTACAAAGCTGGGCCTCACCTGGTGTTCTCTGCCTCAGTGAATGACACCACCATTCATCAACACAGGAAGGCAGAAATCTAGGGGCGATTCTTAGTACGTTCTCCACCTCTCCTACACACTTTCCTTACATCCATTCCAGTACAGTGGTCAAGGGTGCTGGCCATGAGTCAGCTAAGAGTCTGCCACTTTCCCACTTGGCAAGTCATTGAACCTCTCCGAACCATGGCAAGTTACTGAACCTCTCCAAACCTCCTAATCTACATAATTGAGATGGCAAATTCCCACATTTTACAGTTGCAATGAGGATTAAGTAAGACAGTGTAGAACCTGCCACTTAGTAAACCTTCAATAAATGTTAGTGATCACTCATTACCCTACCAATCCATTACTGCAGCTTATTGATTTTTCCTCCTCAATACGTGGCTAATCCATCCATTTCTGTCTTTACTCCCCCATCTTGTAAGTACATGTTACCACCATCTCTCATCTGCACTACTGCAGGTCTCCCCACACCCATTTCTGTTTCTCAGATCCATACTCCACACTGCAGCCAGAGTAATTTTTCTTTTCTTTTTTTTTTTTTAAACATCTTTATTGGAGTATAATTGCTTTACATTGTTGTGTTAGTTTCTGCTGTATAACAAAGTGAATCAGCTATACGTATACTTATATCCCCATATCCCCTCCCTCGGACTAATTTTTCAAATACACGAATCTGATTATGTCACTTGCTTTTTTCCCTTCGGTGTCTTCCCATCGCTCTGAAGATCAAGAATAAAAGCCTTAGTAGAGCGAAAAGGCTCCGTAAGACTCGGCCCCTGCCTACCTCAACAGCAGCACCTCCCCTCCCTGTCTGCACAGCGCTCCTTTTTGCCTAAGAGTCTGTGCAAATGCTCCTTCCTCTGTCAAGGGCTCTCTTCTTCCTACCTCACCCGCCCGGATTCCTCTAGAGCTTCACTCAAACAATCCGTCCTCAAGAAAGCCTTTCGTGGCCCCCAATCTAGGTCTGATCACCCCTTTCCCACATTCCTACCACTCCATTCTTTCCTTCATACATTTATCACAACTATAATTAAATATGCAATTATTTGTTTAATATATGTCTCCCAAGCAGAAAGAAAGGGTCAGGAAGGGCAGAGTTCACCTAGGTGTGCCTAGTTCACCGCTGGATACATAGAGTGGGTGCTGAACAAAGAGAGGTTGTTTTCTCCATTTCAAAGGTAAGAAAACTGAGGCTCAGGGAAGTTCAAAACAAAACTCGCCCAAGGTCATAGCAAATAAACTTAGTAGGTAGAAGAGCTCAGATTAGATGATTCTAAACTTCATCCTCCTTTCACCACAGAAGATCACTGTCTCTATAACAGCATGAGAACTTTTCACATTACAATGCCAAAGTTTAGAGGCAACAGAACTGAACTTGTCAATTTTTCTCCTTTGAAATTAATACATTTTAAAAAAATAAGTCTTATTTAAATAGTAAAATTGTCATTAGCTTATTATTATTTCTGTATTAATCTTTCTCATATAAGGATTATAAAACAATGGATGATATTACATTAATAGAATTCGTGCTATAAATTCAGTTACACCTGCATACATTTATAGCACTTAGTTGTATGGTCTATATTACATAACTATAGTTCAGATTATTTTATAGTAAAATATCTTTCTGAAAATAGAAAGGAATTACATTTGGGTATAGAGATCCAATACACTGATTTTACAAAAATGTACTAAGTGCATGGAGAAAAAATTAGATTTATAATTTTCAAAAGAATCATTCCTTCAATTACAATTTCAAAAAAAGGAACACTGAAAATACTCTCAGCTTTCAAATATGATCAATATTAGACATCTCAGTGAAGATAATACCATTGTGCTTCAGCAAAAAAATAGAAAAGAACGTAGAAACCCTGGGAACAGGCAGGAAGACCAAAGGGTAGGAGGGGGGGAAGCATATCTAAGGTTAATCAACCATTATATTAAAAAAGTATATTATTTAATTGTCTTTCATTTAATATGAATGGGTGTTCCCATTTACTTTACCTGTAACCACCAATAAAGTGCCTCCAGATGTTTTCTACATAGTGAATATTCACATATTTGAATATGCTATTGAGAGACTGCTGAGGTCCCTGCCCTGCTTTCAATAATCTCATTCAAATAAAAACCAAACCAATAACAGCTAATATCTATTTTAGATTTATTCCTAAGAAGATCCTAGAGGCATAAATTAAGGAAAAACAGCACAACAAAATGAACTGTCCAACAACAGAATCAATATCTCTCACATATAAATAATAAGCAGGTAGGAAGGAAAATAAGACAGACTAGTTTTAGTTTATGCGGGATAATCCTGGAATATATTTAAATTGTTTGAGGGTAATGTTCATTTCATACATGAAAAGCAATATATTTAGAAGGTCCAAGAAAAAAGTTCTAGGGTTAAGACTTGATGGACAAAGCTGTATGAGATCATCCTGATAATGTATTTTGCCTGGCTGACAAAATTAAAAAGCAACTGAAAAAAAAGTAAGGGCAACTACACAACCACAGGATTTAGGTAACGACCTTATATGCTAGAAATTTTTAAATCTTTTTTTTGACATAGTGCCCCTGTGCCTAAATTCAACGGAATTACGTGATTCCGTGAATGTTTTCATTACTATTTACTAAAAAGTACATGTAATATTATAAACCTGAAAGCTTTTAAATTGCTGATTTTTCCACACCCATTTCATAGGTGTTTAAATATGTTACTAGTGCCAGACATTAAAATTATAGTTGACCCTGAGCAATGCAGGGGTTAGAGGTACCGAACCCCTATACAGTCAAAAATGCACATGTAACTTTTGATACCACCAAAACTTAACTTCTAAAAGCTTACTGTTGTCTGGAAGCCTTACTGATAACATAAATAATATATTAAAACATATTTTGTATGTTATATGTATATCTATGTATATTTTATGCATTCATGACATACCTAACTTTTTCTTAATTTTTGTGATTTTTCTAGGCTATGCGGTTTGTCTGAGAGTTTTTTCAAATTGTCACAAATCTCCAAACAATTTTCCAATATATTTATTGAAAAAAAAATCCACATATAAGTGGACCCACTCAGTTCAGACCTGTGTTGCTCAAGGGTCAACTGTGTTACAATTCTGTTCAACATCATAAAGTAAGCATTAAGAATCTGGAAGACTGAGGAGAGCAAAAAGATTCTGGATTTCAAGAAGAACATGTCAAAAATTTAGTGTATATATATGAAAAGGACCAATAAAGTTTGGATTATAAACCTGCTGTTTAATAGGATAGTTACTAGCAACATGTGGCTATTGAGCTCTTGAAATGTGGCTGATCTGACAAAGAAACTAAATTTTTTAATGCAATTAATTTTAATTAAAATTTTAAAAGTGATCCTTAATTTAGTTCCGAGAAAACTTTTAAGCATGTTTCGAACAACCTAGCCATGTGAATTTAATTTTTCAAATGTAAATTTTACGAAATTAAGTATAGATTAAGTACTTCTAATAAAAATTTAGTATTTGAATGTGCTGAAAGCATAAAATACACAGTGGAATTTTGAAGACAGTACAAAAAAGAATGTAAAATATCTGACTAGTATTTTTTATGTTACATCAGTTTTATATTGATTACATGTTGAAACGGTAATATATTATTAGCTCTAATGGGCCAAGTAAAAATACAATTAAAATTATTTTCACCTGTTTTATTTATTTATTTATTTTTTTTACTGTAGCTACCAGAAAATTTTAAATTATATATGTTGCTTGTGTTGTATTTCTTTTGGAAAGTGTGGATATAGACAGTTAAATTGCACTAGAGCCAAAAAAAAAGCCTACAAGACGGTCTACTGCCACAACACTGGGAACTAGGAAAGACTGACGAATATTTAAATGAGTATGTGTTAAGTGATTTTAGTTAGAAACTGTTCTGCCTTGAAGAAATATAATTGGTCTAGTACCAAAAATAATAGCAAAACGTTACCTTTTTGTCTTCCCACTCCTTGACTGAGTTGTTCTGCCCACTTGGAAACTGCAACACACCTCCAGTGCTGGCAGATAACAGAGGAGGTTGAACCTTGCTAAGGATCTTTGAGCAGAGCCTGAGAGAATCTGTGAGTTCAGTCAAGTGCAATGTCTGGAGGTGGCTTGTCAGGGCAGATATCATCCTGAGCAGCAACTGGGGTAAGTGTTCTGTCTGGATTTCAATATAAGTCTCCTGAAAATAAAAGCCAAGTGACAAAAGTTTATACAGTGTATAACTCCAAAGTTATGTTATTTAATTTTTAATTTATTAATATATAAGAAAAAGAAATAATTTTACTCATTTTATATGTACCATGCTCTTAATTAACATTGTATGGTCATTTATTATTAATGACGTAAAATTTCTATTCCCAAATTCTCAATTTAAGTACTTCGAAGCATGTACTATAAAAGAACCCCAGTTTTATCTGTTACATTACTGAAATTATAACATAACAAAAGTGAATACAATCAGTTAGAAACAAAACAGGCTGAATGTCATACCTGACACAGCACCCTCATACTTCTAGTGGGCTTCAACATGAGAAAGCAAAGAATTGAGGAGAGAAAAGGGGAAAAGATTTCCAACAGTCTTCATTTAATAGAATCATTAATGAATACAAATGCAGCATTAGACTATTATATACTAAACATGTAAGACTTCAATAACATGCAATTATGAAGTATATTCCATGTATTATATAAGAATTGTATATGTATTATATATAATGTATGTCAGAGGACAAAACACTTCAAAAATTTTATTTAAAATGCTATCCCAAAAGGGGGAAAATCAATTTAATTTTAAAAATGATATTTATTTGAAGATGAGGTCTATTTCCAAAATGAAATATTTGAACTATGTTATTACATTTCCTCAATATTTTTTCACCAAGGTGATCTTACCAAAGAAACTATATCCAACAAAAAATCCACCAGTAAGCAGAAATTGGTCAGCTGTAACTCAGATGAGTCGTTAATATCTCCAGGCCCAATCTGAAGTCTGGCATGCAGTGTCCTCCTAAAAGGACAAAATTCACTTTATCAAGTATCCTATCAAGTGATGTGAATACATGTGATGACATCATTGTTTTTTAAATGAGTCATGTCAACATTGGGATGCACACGGTTAACTTCTTGTGATGAAGTATGTTCCCTTTCCCCTAGGACACTACTGTATCTCTACATGGAAAATTCCCAAAGCAAGATTCCTAGACTGAACCTCTCCCTATGATACCCATCCTGAACTTCCAAGTGTTCTGGATGGTTCTCTCTATTTGGGACTTATTTCCTATTTCTCCCACTACAGATCTCATCTCCTAGTTAAAATGGACTATTTGCTGCTTGATTTCTAACCTCAGGGCCTTTGTTCATACCAGCCTGTCCCCCTGGATAGGCACCCTCTCCCAGCCTCATTCTCTCACATCCAGAATGCAGCCATCCTTCAAACGGTACCTCTTCCAAGAAGCCTCTTCTGATACAAGTAGTAGAGATTATTCCTCCAACAAATATGTGCATTAAATCACATTAATCCTATCTGCCCATACACTGCCCTACACTCTGAAGACACAAAGTAAGAATATGCTACAGTCCCTAGCCAGCAAGAAATATAAGCCTATAGACAAGTAACGTAACAATGTGATAGGGTAGGAGAAGCTGATTCTGATGGGAGGTTTGAGGGAGTCATAGAAGGCTTCTGAAAGGGGGTGACCCCTTTACAGGACCTTACCAGATGCGCTAGGGAGAAGAATATGTTAGAAAAAATAACATGAGTGAAGGCTCAGCAGCATCACTGAAGGCTCAGTTAATGTTGTTCAAGGAATAGTCCAGGTTACCTAAAGAAGGGTATATGTGTATGTTTGTGAATGTGAAAACAAAGTGGAAACCTGGGCCAGGGCCAGGTGGTGAAAAGACACCCACAATTCCTCTACATTCCTACCACATCTTAATCTCTCTCTTAAGGCACCCGTAACCTTTAATTTAATACAGTACTAGGAATACGCATGAGCATGTCTTACTTGTTCCTGCTGTGAGCTCTTTGAAGGCAGGCACTGTCTATAAGTCTAGCATAGTGCCTTTCCACTGGGTGCGCAGTAGCTGTTCAATGAGTAAACAAGCAAGTTTCTAAATCATTAAAGGGATTAATTTTATATTTTTAAAAGACTTCTAATCCTGAGATCATAAATGCTTACTTGTTGACTCTATGCTCCCAAGGCTTGAGAGGTTAATCTGCTGCTGAGAGAATTTGGTCTAGAATCCAGACAGAAATTCTACCCAGGTTCACTAGTATTACTGGGTTTTCAGAGCATTTTTTAAACTTTACGACCTAAGGAGTGGATGATAATATGGGCTGGTTCTGTGTTTTTAAAAACATAAAAGTGACCGAGGACTTTTTTGTTATTCAAAGTGAGAAGCATTTTGGGAAAGTGTGCTGAGGCACCAGCCACAAATTTGCTATTTTCTCTACAACAAAGAAAAACTGGATTACTATAGATTGGAGAGGGAAAATCTTTCATCTATGCTGGTGACTGAATAACTCATCTCTAAACTCCTTTTCAAATCTAAGATTATACGATCAATGATTCTGTATTCTAGAGTGACATGGTAGAGAAAGATTATGGCCATTAAATGATGGTTGTCAGTAGTAGTAGTAAAATGTATAAAAGAACATTCTTTTCATTAAACTCAAGAACTTAAAAAAAAATAACAAAGACTGGCTTTGAATGCTATTAAATGAAAATGAATAAAACAGTTTAACGTACCTACAACATTCTTCAAACCAACGTGCAACATAATCCCACATATAATAAGGCTCAAAGGAATTAAAGAGAAGGTTGGCAGTTTTAATCAGTTCTGCTGTTTTCTTATTTTCCCTTAATTTACTAAAAAATAAAGAAAAAACAAAAACTGATAAATATAACATCTACTTTTTCAAATTTAAATGTGAGTGGAATGATGTTAGGGGAGTACATATTCCTAAGTATTTGCTAGAAAACTTGCTAGTCAGAATATTGCAACAAATAATTTTTATCTACTGCCACTTTATCACTTTATGTGTAGTTATTTTTCCAAATTTGAGTTTTCATAACTCAAATGTATGATCAAGATCAGAAATTAACCTTGCATAGAAAAATAGCTGTGCTTTCAGCAGAAGAACAGGAAGTTCTTTTTGAACTATTTTGAGAGCCTGATGGTGAATTTGGCATTAAATGCCTTTGTTTCCCTTGGCACATATAAACTGAGTGGTGATGTTTTTTTTAAAATTAATTAATTAATTAATTAATTTTTGGTTATGTTGGGTCTTCGTTGCTGCACGCAGGCTTTCTCTAGTTGCGGCGAGCGGGGGCTACTCTTCGTTGTGGTGCGCAGGTTTCTCATTGCGGTGGCTTCTCTTGTTGTGGAGCACGGGCTCTAGGTGCACGGGCTTCGACAGTTGTGGTATGCGGGCTCAGTAGTTGTGGCTTGCGGGCTCTAGAGCGCAGGCTCAGTAGTTGTGGTGCATGGGCTTAGTTGCTCTGCAGCACGTGGGATCTTCTTGGACCAGGGCTCGAACCTGTGTCCCCTGCATTGGCAGGCGGATTCTTAACCACTGCGCCACCAGGGAAGGCCCGGTGATTTGATTTTGACAGCCTTGATTCTGAAAGAATTTTGTCTGCTTTCCTGTACTATTCAGGATTTGTTTGAGAAAGGTTAAGTTTATCTTGGTGAGTTTCAATCAAATTGTTATTTTTAGCTTGAAAAACAATAACAACAAAAAGAAGTAATACTGTCAATAGCCACTCTTACTGTAATTCCATTAGGGAAAAATAACTTTGTTATTTCAAGTGGGAGCCCTCTAGCCTATTAAATACCCACCTAACTACCATCTCCTGTCACCCTTCCTAACAATTAAAAATAATTATTTTTCTATATAGTGATGTACTGTCAATATAACTAGCGTGTTATAGCACGAAAGGCTAATTTAACACTCTATGGGACAAAATAAATTATCAGGCAGTGTACAGAATGAAACAGAGTACAAGGTTAGTCAATATTAGCTGCTCAAACAAAAATCAGAGGGGATTATATTTATCAGAAATCAAAAACTGTCTTAAAAAGTTTTAATATATAAAAGTACGCTTTAGGAAAGCCCAGGTTATCTCCAAAGTGTCACCAAGGTGACACTAATAAAATGCAAAGTGAGAATTACCTGGCGGTCCAGTAGTTAGGACTCTGCACTTTCACTGCTGAGGGCCCAGGTTCAATCCCTGGTCAGGGAACTAAGATCCCACAAGCCACGCAGTGAAGCCAAAAATAATTAATTAATTAATTAATTAAATAAAATGCAAACTATGTAAAAGAAATTGTTGTCTTGGATCCTTTGTCATAATGATAGATGAGACTGGAAAACAGGTAGGCTCCTTAAAGTAGAAAAGAAATGAAAAAGTAAGACTTTGTCAGCATGTATCTACCACTGACTTAGAGAAGAGGATATGCTCATGTTATATGACTTCTCCCAGGGATTAAAAAAATATGTGTATATATAAACACACACATATATACATATAGAAATAATTTGAAAGAAGAAAGAACCATCACTTGAAAAAAAGTCTTTAAAGAACGCCTAGTGCCCCCTGATTCAGTTAATTCTGTGTTCAAGTCTTTTTTCTGATCTATACTTTGGTCTCCTGAGTGTGTCAAGGCACCAAGAGGGCACTACCCCATGCAAACTACCAGGCCTGGTTACCAAGCAAGGCACAGCTTTCATTATTAACTGACATGTGAAAGCTAATCTCTTGTGAGTTTGGTAAGTGTGGATGAATTCCCTGGAATCTATATCTTCACACTAACTGCTAAAATTTAGTTTTCTAAACTGGTGAGGTCGAGAACCAACCCTGGAAGGTGCTGGCATTGTACACAGCACTCATGCTACACGTGCCTGTTGGAAAGGTCAGCGCAGTTAATTATGAGAGTTCACATTATTAAAATATAGTGATACTTTAAATCAAACTCACTCATTCATAACACAAATTTCATATAGCAATGTCTACTTTACAAATATTAATAAAGGAGGACCTTTGTGTCGTGCTTAATATTTTGGTAATCCACCTGCTTAACTGAGCGTGATCCTTGCTGAAGGGTGGTTCCATCTGAAGATCCAATTCTGCTTTACATTGAGAATATAATGTTCTAAACACTTCAATGAGGACATCTTCTAGAATTACAGGTCCTAAAATTAATATACATATTAAAGACAATAATTAATATTACAAATCATGATTATCTACAAATTGGCACAATTAAAGTATGCTTTAAAACAAGTATTTTGAAAACATAATGTTTTTTCCAGAAGTGAAACTAAACTTCACATCCTGAGAGGCTAACAGTAAAATAGTAAATGACTGAACAAATGTTTATTTAACTATATAGGTAGACTTAAAAGAAATTACAAAATCCGGGAAATTGGTTTTGCCAGTTAATAGCTCTATTAGCTTGGACAAGTTATTTAACTTCTTTGAGCTTTAGTTTCTTCATGCAGGATGAGGATAATAGCAAACTTATGGGACCATCAGTGTAAGGGTTAGGAAAAATTCTGTAAGATGGGTAGCATGGTTCCCAGAATATAATGAGTATTCAATGAATGTAACTTACATTACTATTATTAATTAAAATAATACAAAAGTGCACAAGGCTAAACTTTACTGCTATAAGAGATGCCAATCTCCTCAGAAAACTTCCTGAACTTCCATCTATTACCATGTAACAGAGCCACTGGTACAACTCAAGTTATTTTTATATTTAAATTTTTTCATTTTTCTTTTAAGAGTTGGTGAGAGAACTTATGCATATTTGCTTGAACTTCTGCACATAATTTAATAAAACTACATACTTTATTATTTCACTTTATCGTTGCTAATATTTTCAGTTTTTCTTAATTTCTGCCCCAGGTGCCATAACTATCTTTCCCAGAGATCTAGTATATAAGAAGTACACAGTGAAGAAAGGGAAAACACATAAAACAAAGCAGATGTGGGGAAGAAGGTTGAGGGATGTGACTAAAATATTTTTGCTCAAATCCTTGAGTTCTGTGAACTATAAGATAGTCATGACAGATCATCAGTGTTTCGATTTCAGTACCTTAATCAGGATTGAGGAGCTTAGATAGCACCTTTAAGGTGACTCCTCTGCTACCTGTGTAGTACAGGGTAGACATATGATAACATACCAGCTGAATGTACATCTGTATCTTCTTAATGTAATAGAGTGAATTTTAGGTGAGAAATTGTTGAGAACCTGTATTTAAAAGGCCACCTCAAAATACAGCAATTTTTCTAAGTAATGACTTTGTCTTATTTTTATCATGAAGCAATACAAAACAACCACTTATGATCTTATGCCCTAGGATAGTTAGGATAGTATATATTACCTAGCTCAGGTTTGTCCAGTAAACTGATTAAAATACGAAAAGGTTTTAGATCCTGCATTAAAGTGCTCTCTTCTCCAAATCCATTCACTTGTAAGATCCCCACCATTGCCTTCAAAGAAGAAAAAGTACATTAGTCATTTAAGTAAACAAATTCAAAGATATTTTCTTAAGAAAAATATTTTTATATACAAGCATATGTAAACAGAGATTTACATCTCCTATTGCTTTTCTGAAGTTCTTTTGCTGAAGTTGGCTTTTTTCCTCTGCTAGGGGGAAAAGAAAAGTTATACTCATTTCTCTTGACAGAAGAAAAAAAGGGCTTAACTTTTCCACCTTTTTTTCTAGAGAAAATGTAAAGAAAATATAGAAAAATAAATTCATGAATTATTTGATTTCCTAAAAGATAAAAATGTTCCTCTTGACTGTCAACATGCCCCAAACTATCACTCATTATCATGGCAGTATCTACTATTATGCAATTATTTTCCCATTAGTAACTCAAAACTGTATTCTTATAACCTCACTTATTTCAAACTGTTTCAGATACCATGTACTCTCTCAGTTTACGATATCTTGAATAAATTTAATTGAAGTAAAAATAATATTAAATAAGCCTATAGATCATTTTAATATTTCCATTACAAAAGTAGTTTTAACATTTAGATTCTTGTTGCTACCCAAATTTCCCTGGAATTTCAGAGTAAATAACACAGGTCCTGGCTCATTTTTGGAAGAGCTCCAACTTCCATAGGACAGACAGGTGAGAAGCTGCAACTATGCTGTGATGAACTCATGAAAACACAGTAAATGAAGAAAAAGATCTCAGGACTGACACAGAAGTGAGTCTAGCTTACCATTACTTACTTATTTTATTGCAGCCATTTGCTTGTTACAGTCATTCTTAGGAAGTTTGTGAGTCCTGTCTCCACCCCTTCAACTGTAAATTAATTCATTTAAGGCAGGACTCTGTCTTATTTGTTATTTGTTGAGTAACTACAGTGGTCACGGAGTAACCAAAAAATGAAATGAAAGCATCCATTACCTGAACCAACAATTCTTTTGAAAAGGTAGTGAAATAGTAAGTGGCGTGTTCTTCAGGATTGCTGTGTCTTGTGCTTCTGGGTCCTATGATAGCACCGTTGTTATCAAAACCTCCATGGAAACAAATTGTAAAATAAATTAAAATGGAATTCTTAAAACTGTTGTTCACTAAATACCAAAACAGCAAATATCTCAAAAACAGCACTAAACACTTACCAATTAGTAGCCCAATCAATGTCAGCAAGAGAGATCATTTTAGATAGTTTAATAAAGGGAAACCAATTCAATACATAAGTGAGTATCATAGTAAACTTCCAGAATTATCTTGGTTTTTTTCAATCAGTGAAATAACTGAAGATTCAGAAAATCCAAAATAAGTTATATTGTGTCTTCTCACTCTAGGCAGGCCAAACACTCACAAAAAGTATGGAAGAACAAAGTGTACACAATATTTTACTGCCTGAGTGGGAGACAGATACCATGTGTGGGACAGTAGTACTAGTCCTAATTCCTTTCAAGTTTTGGATATTATGTCATTATTTTGATTATGAATTTATCCTTCTTTGTCTACATACTTAGAGTATAACAGCCTCAATTTATAAGGGGAAAAAAATCTTGTCAAAGGGAACATGACCTATAGATTAAAACAGCTTCTTCAACTAAGAAGCTTTTGAGATTTCTTCATACCATACACAACTCATACTGTCTTTATTTTTATTGTCTATTTAAGTAAACTTTTAGTTTCTTAATTTAGGACATACATAAACTTGATAATACTTATGTATGGAAAATTTCCCTTCATCCTTTCCTAGCTAAGACCACACACATCAAACACTTACCGAGAAGCCAGGCATAAAGTCTTCGGTTCAGGGACATATCCCTCCTTAATACTACGTGCAGGGCTGCTGACAAGATCCTTATCATGTCTGGTCGAGTGGCCTGCAACAGTTGGGAATGTGGTTGTACTTAATCACATACAAAAATATATTACTTTCTTTCCTCTTTAAAAAAATAATACCTCACAGTACATTCAGAACTTGAGGGTTTATGAGGTCCTTTCATACAACATTATCTCACTTGATCTTTCAAACACAGGAATTATTACTTCCATGTTACAGATTAGGAAACAGAAAAGCTGGATAACACAGCTATTTAATTGCATAGCTAAAACTATAACTGAAATAGTTTAACTTCCATTTTAAAGTTCTTTATCCTATCCAATATTAGCAAAATCTGTCAGAAACAAAGAAATTGGAGCCAGAAGGGACAGACACAAGAAAATAATATGCCTTTAGTCGTTCACATTCATAGTGGTGTCAACTGACTATAAATAAACTGTTCAGAAGTTCACTATCTTCATCAATTCCAAGTCTTTCATTTCCTGTTCTTTTTAAAATTTTTATCCTGTAGTATTTCAAACACGGAGAAATACAGAAAACAATATAATGAACCCTTTTTGTAACCATCACCCAGCTTTAACAAATCTTAATATCTTTTTTTCATTTTACTCCAGGTCTTTTAAAGAGAAATAATTCACTTTTTTCTTTGCCTCTTTCCTAATAGCCTTAATTAGATGTTTAAAATATGATTTACTAAAGGAGATCTGGTTTCAGCTAAAAGAGTTCAAGTTAAAAGAAAAAAGGAAAGCAGTTAATTAAATTGCTGTCAATTTTAAGAATATTACTAGATAATCACTTTAGAATAGAATTTTGGAATTTGAGCATTAGAAGGTATGGTAGAAATCACCTAGTCTCACAACCACTTTAGAATAAAGGACCAGAGCCTCACAGGGCCTAAGTACTTAAATGCCTTGTTGGTGCCCAGCTGATAGAGAATGCACCTCTCCTTAATCAGACTACCCAACTTTTTACTACACCATGCTTTTTGACAGCCAGTATTAGAAAGGAATTCACCCAACTTGCTTATTTTAAAGGAATCTTAGAGAAATAACTGACACGTTACAGAACACAGATCATCAGCAGCTGCCAAAATACGGTCACTCATCCGAACACAGATGTCTTCTATTCATCTAAGCAATTCTCAAACGGTGGTTCCCAGACTCCCGGGGATCTCTAAGAGCCTTTCAGGAGGACCACAAGGTAAAAAAAAAATTATAAAACAATACCAAGATGTTATTTGCCTTTTTTGATGTTTTAACATTTGCTCTGATCATGCAATAGTGGGTAAAACTGCTGGCATCTTAACACAAAAAGAAGCAGTACCAGAGTGGCATCCACTGTACTTGTAGTCATTGTATTTTTTACTGTTATGTATTTACAGTAAAAGTCAAAAACAAAAAAAGAAAAAAGTTTCACTTAAGAATGTCGATTAAACAGCAAACATTTATTTTTATTAAATATTGACTCTTGAGTACCTGTCTTTTAATATTCTGTGTAATGAAAGTATACATAAAGCACTCCTACTGTAAACTGAAGCATGATGGATGTCTCGAGGAAAAGCACTTGTGTGACTATTTGAATTGTGAGGTGAACTACCAGCTATTTGTCACAGAATACCACTTTTACCTGCAAGAATGACTGATATGATCTATGATTATTCAGGCTTGGACACCTGGCAGACATTTTCTCAAAAATAAACAAAGTGAGCCTGTCACTTCAAGGAAAACAATTAATATTCATTGTTACAAATAATAAAATTTAAGCTTCCAAGAGAAAATTAGAATTTTGGAAAATTTGTATTTGGTTTGAAATTATATTGAATTGAACTGAATTGGCTTGAAAGCTTCCCAATACCTAACAAACTTTACTGATGAGATCAGTGGTGATACTAGTAAATGTGACTGTTGCTGTGTTAACACTTGGGTGATATGCATAATTCAGTAAAACAACACTTTCCAAACAACCAATCATGATGTTACAAAAGCATGTATGAGTAAAAGATCCATTCAAAGTGCAAGACAGACCAGTGGATTTTAATGAAACGCACTATGAAAAGTTCATTGATATGGTTTTAGACTCCATATTACAACTAATTGTTTTGAAAACTATAGCTTGTTGAGTTTTGGTGTAGTATCAAAGAAAAATATACTATTTTAACAAAAAAGACTATTGAAATACTCCTTCCTTTTCCAACTAGTATCTGTGTGAGAACAAATTTTATCCATATACTTCAATCAAAAGAAAAAAATCACAACAGAGTGAATGCTGAAGTAGATACGAGCATTCTGCTTTCTACTATTAGACCAGACATTAAAGAGATTTGCAAAAAATATAAAACAATGCTAATCTACTAATTCTTTTTAACATGTTGGAAAATACTCTCAAAAAATATTACTTGTACTCATGTGATAACTTTGTTATTATTTTAAATGAATTAGTAAATATTTTAAAATTTGTCAGTTTTAATTTATAATATGATAAACATAGATAGATCTAACCTACATAAGCAAAAGAATTTTTAGGATCCTCAATATTTTTAAAGAGTGTAATGGGGTCCTGAAACCAAAGAACTGCTGATCTACCTATTTAACCTCAGATATGTAGGTCACAGATATTGTCACAAGATATGAAAAGTACTAATGTCTTCCAATCTTATTTTGAGAGAAAAGCTTACTTTCCTAAGAAAGTAAGAAGTCACTTCTTGATTACTATTGACATCACTACGTATTGCTAATATGGAAAAAAATTCTATTATAATCTCAATTAAAGGTCTAACTTCTAGAGATTAGGGTCAACTTTCCATAAAATTAATAAAAAGAGTCTAATAAACTTGTAAAGTGCTAACACTCCTAACAGCAATCACTCTTTTTGGGATAAGGTAATGAAGGCTCTCTTAAATTACCATTGCAATCAATACTTGTTATGAGTTTATTACATGCAAGACATGTAAAGGAGGAAAGTGGGGAACAAAGATTACTCTGTCATGATCCTTTGATCCTTTTTCTCAGGTAATCTAATAATATGGTATAGTAATGGGGGGGAAGAGTATTAGAATTGGGTCTGGGTGGAGCATGTACTTTTAAAAAACATATTCAACACAGCTATTGTTTTCATAATACAAATTACAGAAGGAAGGCAGAGAAAATCTTCTTGGTGGGTAGGGATACAGAGGTGGTAGAGTTAAGAAAGTACTGAAAGAAGCTCAGGTTGAAAAAAGGCTGAGAAGTACTGGTCTAGTGAGATTACACTGTTCTTCTCAATTTAAGTCTACCATGACTTAATTCTTTAGATCTTGCTGAATCATCTATCAGTATACTGAAGGACTAATAGCGCTTAAAGTTTGAAAGGGAAGAAAGCAATGGGAATGTTTAAGAGTAAAGGTTAATACGTTTCTTTAATAAACATTTTAGGTTTTTGAGCCACATATATTTCTTTGCCATAATCTCCTTTGTTTTCTTTTATAAGCTTTTTAAAAAGTAAAAAATCATTCTTACCTTGCAGGCTGCTTGCCCACCTCTCTACTGGTAAGCTTAGACTACACTGATATGCCCCAGCAGCCATTTCTGTGAAAAGCCAGAGGCAGAATAAAGGCCCCTGGCTTAAGGATGGCAAGTCTTAAAATAGAAACTGGGGGTGGTTTATGTCCCACCCCTATAAAAATACTGTTCCTATTACTAGGGAACAGTATAGGCAATGAAGGGTAAGATTCTTCAATTATTAATAACTCAATTTCAAACTGAATAAAGTAATAAAGAAAAATTTGAGCATGGCCAATCATAATGAAAATTCACTAGTTATCTACTAACCACAGCTCTTACAAAATCCCAAATAATAGTCTTTTCTGCTAATGACATTTTAGAAACAAACTTACTTTTCCAAGGTAAAAGTTTTCCATTTCTTATTACATTTGTTAGGTATGTAGTTCCACCATTCTGAATACTTACACATTGGTGCTCTAAATTGCTCATCAGAATTTAGAACTCAAAAGAATTTAGATCACTTCCTTAAAAAATGAGGATAGTGATTAAATTAAGTTCCAGCTTCATTTACAATTTAAGTGAGCTATTCTCATCTGTCATGAAAGTACAGTTGACCCATGAACAAAGAGGGGGTTAAGAGTGCCGACAGTTAATGGAAAATCCAAGCATAATTTCAGTTGGCCCTCCATATCCGCAGTTCCATATCCTAGGATTCAAACAACCGTGGATCTTGTAGTACTGTAGTATTTACTACTGAAAAAAAATCTGCATATAAGTGGACCTGTGCAGTTCAAACCCTTGTTCAAATTTCAACTGTACTAGAGAATGTCAGAGTAACTAAATATTTGGCTTTCAAATTACAGCCAACTCTGCTAAGGGTCTGACATACATCCCCAAAATCACCAAACCAAGAAAAGATGACATTAGGACAGAGATAACAGCTAGGTAGAAGGCCTGGGTCTCAGAGTCTTGGCTTACTCACAGCTAGCAATGAATAACAGTACCTCTTGCTTTTTAAAGGTTAAAACTTTTTTTTAAAGGTATGAAATAATCTATTTCATTCTTCATATTCTTATCCAAATCAATAAATCTTATTTTCCCCCAAATTTCACAAATTCCACTCCTTAAAAAGGGAACTTGTTTTCTATGTACTTACTGGTTTATAAAACAAAAGAATCCAACTTAAATCCAATTTTAAAAATAACTACATATCAGGAATCTATGAATTTCGAAAGAATGCCTTATGTTGATATTGGCATTATTGTTTTACCTGACTCATGTGGAATGGAAAACAGAAGAGTATGAGGTCCAGTGTGCTTCTCTGTACCAGTACACTTGAATCCTGCACCGAAGTGCTTACTGCTTCTACCTAAAATAAGAGAGTCTTTAGTATCTATTGTGTATTACCCTGGGAAATAGTTACCATGAAAATGTAACAATGCTTCATTTTCCTCAAAAAAAAGAAGTATGCTTCCAAGTTTCTTATATCACTAATTACACATTTTTACATTGTTTTGAATAGGTAAATATATTATAATAGTTTAAAATTAAGGAGTACAAAAGAGTACACAGCCAAAAGTTTCTCCCCCATCTGTTTCCAACCACCCAGTTTTGTTTGTGTAAACAATCAAGACTACTGAATACTTTCTGTAAATATAAGTAGATAAAAACATGCATGCATAATCCCAAACTCTGCCTTTTTCATTTAACAACATACTCTGAAGAGCTTTCCTTAACACTACATAAAGAGTTTCATTTTTTATATCCGAAGAAATACTTCCTTTCACAGATGAATCCTAATTTAACTAGGCTCCTAATGATGGACATTTATACTGTTTACAACCAATTACTATTGTAAATAATGTTGCAATATACTTACATAATATACAAGCACACCTATAGGATAAATCTTTCAAAGCAGAATTTCCAGATATTGTGATATACGCAGTTGCAATTTAAATAGTGTAATGCTTTGTCTTAAGGTTATGTATATTTATATTCTCACCAGCTCTGTGTGACAATTTGTTTTTCCGTGTTTACCCACACATTTTTTGTTTTTGCCAATCTGATATATGAAAACGGGTATCTTCATACAGTTTAAATTTTTATTTCCCTTCTTATAAATAACATTGAGACTTTTTTCGTACCTTTGAATTATTTTTATTTCCTTAGGTTAAGTTTCTGTTCAAATCAATTTTTCTACTTGACTATTAATATTTACTTATTTATTTATGTAGCTCTTTGAATAATAAGGAGGTTAATCCTTTGACTGTGACGTATTATAAACAGTTTTCCAATTATGGCACTTGTTTTTTTAAAGAAATTTAAAAAAATGACTTCTTTAAAACTTCCATTAAGTCATTAAAAGGAAATGTAACAATACATTTGGAAAATAGTTTGGTAGTTTCTTATAACCTTAAAACATATATTAGGAGAAAATATAGAAGTAAATCTGTTTGAGCTTAGATTAGACACAATTTCTTAGATAATATCTAACACCAAAAGCACAAATGACAAAAAAGAAAACAGATAAATTGGATTTGATCAAAATTAAAATTTTTGTGCTTCAAAGGACACTATCAAGAAAGTGAGAAGACAACTGAGAGAATGGGAGAAAATATTTTTAAATCATATATATGATAAGAATTTAATACCCAAAATGTGTAGAGAACTCCTACAACATAACAACAAAAAGAGAAACAAACCAATTTAAATAACGGGCAAAGAATTTGAACAGACATTTCTCCAAAGATTTAAAGACGGCCAATAACCACAAATATGTCCAACATCATTAGTCATCAGGGAAATGCAAATCAAAACCACAATAACACTTCACACCCATTAGGATGGCTGTAATAAAAAAGACAGACAATAACAAGTATAGAAATGGATGTAGAGAAAAGGGAACTCTCGTATATTGCTAATTGGAATGTACATCGGTACAGTCACTTTGGAAAACAGTTTGCCAGTTCCTCAAAAAGTTAAACATAGTTACCATATGACCCAGTAATCCCACTGTTAGGTGTATACCTAGAAGATACAAAAACTTATGCCTACACAAAAACTTATACATGAATGTTCATAAAGAATTATTCCTTAATAGCCAAAAAGTAGAAGTAACCCAAACTGTAATCAACTGAACGATGGATAAATAAAATGTGTTATATCCACACAATAGAATATTAATCAGCCATTAAAAGGAATGAAGTACATGCTTCAATATGAACAAATCTTGAAAATATTATGGTAAGTGAAAGAAGTTATTCATAAAAGACTATGTATTGGGCTTCCCTGGTGGCACAGTGGTAAAGAATCCGCCTGCCAATGCAGGGGACATGAGTTCGAGCCCTGGTCTGAGAAGATCCCACATGCCGCGGAGCGGCTAGGCCCGTAAGCCACAACTACTGAGCCTGCACGTCTGGAGCTTGTGCTCTGCAACGGGAGAGGCCGTGACAGTGAGAGGCCCGCGCGTCGCGATGAAGAGTGGCCCCCGCTTGCCACAACTGGAGAAAGCCCTCGCACAGAAATGAAGACCCAACACAGCCATAAATAAATTTAAAAAAAAAAAAAAAAAAGACTACATATTATATATTTCATTTATATGAAATGTCCAGAATAGGCAAATCTATAGAAACAGAAAATAGACAGTAGTTGCTAGGGACAGGAGTAAGGGGAAAATGTGATGTGATTAATGGGTACAGATGGGGTTTCTTTCTGGGGTGACGAAAATGTTCTCAAATTAGTGGTGATAGTTGTACAACTTTGTGAATATACTAAAAACCACTGAACTGTACAATTCAAAAGGATAAATTTCATTGTATGTGAATTATATCTCAATAAAGCTGTTATAAAAAAAAGTTAAACATATATTTACCTTATAAAGCAGGAATCCCATTCCTAGGTATTTTCCCAAGAAATAAGAATACATGTCTGGATAAAGAAGATGTGGTACATATATACAATGGAATATTACTCAGCCATTAAAAAGAATGAAATAATGCCATTTGCAGCAACATAGATGGACCTAGATATTATCATACTAAGTGAAGTAAGACAGAGAAAGACAAGTATCATACAATATCACTTATATAAGGAATCTTAAAAAAAATGATACAAATGAACTTATTTACAAAACAGAAACAGACTCACAGACTTAGAAAACAAACTTATGGTTACCAAAGGGGGAAGATGGGGGGAAGGGATAAATTAGGAGGTTGGGAGTAACATATACACACTACTGTATTTAAAACAGATAACCAACAAAGACCTACTGTACAGCACAGGGAACTCTACTCAATATTCTGTAATAATCTAAATGGGAAAAGAATTTGAAAAAGAATAGATATATGCATATGTATAACTGAATCATGTTGCTGTGCACTTGAGACTAACATTATAAATCAACTATATTCCAATATAAAATAAAAATTTTAAAAAAAGAGGGACTTCCCTGGTGGTCCAGTGGTTAAGAATCTGCCTTCCAATGCAGGGGACGCGGGTTCGATCCCTGGTCAGGGAACTAAGATCCCACATGCCGCGGGGCAACTAAGCCTGCAGCCTCTAGAGCCTGTGAGCCACACCTAGAGAGGCTGCGTGCCTCAACTACTGAGCCCACGTGCTCTGGAGCCCGTGCACCACAACTAGAGAGCCCACACCCTGCAACTACTGAGCCCGTGCGCTCTAGAGCCTGAGTGCCACAGCTGGAGAGAAGCCCATGCACCGCAACAAAAGATTGCGTGTGCCACAACCAAGACCCAACGCAGCCAAATAAATAAATAAATATGAAAAAAAAGAGAAATAGCTGTAAATGGAAAAAAAAGAACATATGTCTATATAAATAACTGTATGCAAATGTTTATATTAGTTTTATTCATAACTGCCCCAAACTGGAAAGAACTCAAATGTTCATTAATCAGTGAATGAATAAACAAACTATGGTATATTCATACAATACTACATAGCAATATAAAAGAACAAACTATTGATACATGCAAAAACGTGGATGATTCTCAAACATGTTGTACAAAGTAAAAGAAACCAGACAACAGCTAACACTGCATGATTCTATTATGTAACATTCTGTAAAAAGCACAATCTACAGGAATAGAAAATAGACCAGTGTTTACAAGGGCTTGGGAGTGTAGGGGAATGAGAGTGACTACGAAGGGACAAAAAAGAACTTTTTGGGGTGATGTAAATGTTCTCTATCTTGATTTTATAGTATGTATATATGTATATAGTATGTATAGTATACTATAGTATGTATGAATTTGACAAATGACTATATATTTGTCAAATTCATACAACTGTACACGAGTTAATTTCAGTGTATGTTAATTACACTTTAATACATATAACCAAAAATCTGCATAAAAATCTGTCATTTCATAATCATATGGGGAAAAAGTAAAGGATGATTAATCACAACCTTTTTCTTTAAACATTTCAAAATGACCTTTAAGGGATTCTTTGTTTTTCACTCCTTGCTCATTTTAAGAGTACAGCACTCTACAGAGATAAAAGGTTTCCTTCTGTTCTTAATCTTGAAATTAAAAAGTATAAGCAAACAATCAATGTGATTTTTTTCAACTATCTTTCACTATCTGCTTTAGTAATACATCATTTTGCATAAATCCCATACAGAATCTGGCTATCACTTTGTCTAAAATCTGTCTTTCCTATAAAGAAATCTATGATCCAACAGAAGGTACACTTCGGGATAATATAATGAATGTGGCTATGTTAACAATGGTCTGATCAGTTAGCAAGATGGTAATAAAGACCATTTATTTGCTTGAATAACAGATAATAAAGATAACATATAAATAACAATTCCTTTTCCATGAAAAAAGAATTTGTAGGTTTTCAAAAAAATAATTAGCGACTATTTTGGTCTTTAAGTTTCCTTGATGAAAAATGTAAGCTCCATGAAAACAGGAACTTCATTCGTGGCACGATTCTCAGTATCTGGAATTTTGTGTCTGGCTATAAAGAATTATGAGTTAAATGAACAACCACACGTATACCTACCATTAGCTCAATATCACTGCCAATTATATAAAGCTGATCTTCCATGGAAAGCTTCCTGTTCAAATGGGCGAGAACATATGTGATTCCAGGTAAACGCACAGCAGGACTGGTAAGAAGACTACCCCAGAGGGCACTGTAGAATGCCGACTGGTCCACTGCAGTAGCAACCTTTTCCAATAATGTGTTTGTTCTGAGGTACAAAATAAAGTGGTTGAAAAAGGGAAATATTTAGTTTCACGATGTTAAACACAAATCATTATCCTCTCCCAGAATGTATGAAAGCATCCCTGCCGTAGTCATATGTTCCATAGATGGGAAGAAGCATACATGTCAGAGTCAGAGAACTGGGTGTAAGTCCTGGCTCTCCCATTTACTAGCTGTGTAATCTGGGGAAATCACTTAGTCTTTCTTCAGTTCAGTTTCCTCATCCGTAAAATGAAGATAACAACAAAAACACCACCACAAGTCCCATCTGCCTCAGTGGGTTGTTAAACCCACATACATTATAGTTAATAATAATCCTATAGCAGAACATATCTTCTGTTGATTTTCTACAAAATTTTAAAGGCTATTTCTAAATATTTCCTTGTCTTTGAAATCACATTATGTAATTCACTATTTCAATGAATTATCCTATGACAAAATCAGAGATGCATTATTGCTTTATTAAGAACTGCATTTAAAGAATAATTACATTTGTTTTAAACATAAGATAATGCAATACACAAAAATTATTACATTGCTGTATAGCAAATTCAGAATCAAGAGAATCTGATGATGAGTTCTACTGTTAACTTACTATGTGATTTAATACTAACACTGTAATCCCTTCTAGCCTCAATTTACCTACGCATTAAAAAAACATGTTTTCATATCATTTTATAGAACTTGTGTGAAATAACTGGCAAAACATATTGCTGTGGTCTGAATGTTTATGTTCCCTGAAAATTTATACATTAAAACCCTGATCCCCCAAAGTGATGGTATTAGAATGTGGAGCCTTTGGGAGGTGCTTAAGTCATGAGGGTGGAGCTCTCATGAATGAGATTAGTGTTCTTATGAAAGAAATACCAACAGAGCTCCAAAGTCCCTTCCAGTAGATGAGGATATAGGGAAAACGTTCCAGCTATGAACCAGGCAGAAGGCTCTCACCAGAGCATGGCCATGTTGGCACCTTGATTTTGGACTCCCAGCCTCAAGAACTGTGAGAAATAAATTTCTGAATTTTTGCACTTCTGAATATTTCTAAATTTCTGAAAATAAATTTCTACCCAGTCTGTGGTATTTTGTTACAACAGCCCAAAGGACTAAGGCACATAACAAGATTAAATCATACAGATACCACAGTCATAAAGATCATTATTCAATTTCTACGTTAAATTTTTAATTATAACTAGCAGATTTATAAAACGGTATTCATTGTATGCTTCCCTTAGGAGAATTAATAAAACAATTTAAAACAAGACTGATTTATAAACTTAATAATCTCACATTGTGTTTCTAAAATTGTAAGCAAGTAAGTAAAAAAGTTAATAAAAGTAAATGATAAGTTTTGAGGACAAAAGTATTTTTTCTCAAAGCAGCTTATAAGAGTAATCCAATATTTTCAGGATTAGATTCTTACAGCATTATGGGAGCAGATGAAATACAATAAAATAGAGTAGCTTGTCAATGCACTGGAATAAATTATTTAAATTTAAATCATTACGTGTACTCGTAAAGAAAGTTTGGCATTTTCTTTTTCTGCCACCTTAATTCATAATTTCCTTTTTGGTAAGAATATCAGTAACAGAGATATTAAAGATACTTAACGTTACCCTGCATTGTCTACCACTATTAACTTTCAAAGAAATAACAGGCTCCAAAACAGATCAAATCATTTTCTTTGAAGAGTTAAAATATCAAGAGTATCATGTCAATAGGTTGGTGCTAGGCTATTTTCCACCATTAACAATTTAAAAATTGATGGTACATGGCCCAATTTCCCATTCTTTTTATTAATTTAAATGTCCTATCTATTGTACTATTATTTTAAATTATGGGTCACAAATTTTTGAGTGATTTTTTATGTGCTAGGCACTAGACTAAGTGATATTGAAATAGTATAGTAACACAATGAAATAGGTTATGCTTTTTTATACATGAGAAAACTCAGTAAAGTTCAGAAATGTAGAAAAAGCTTTCCTAAGCTCACACAGTGTCTGTCAAACTAGGATTTGAACCTAGTCCATCTACCTTCCAAGTCTGTGCTCTTATTACTCAGCTAAATTTTCAGTGTGATATACAAAGTAGACACACTACAATAATTATTTTGCTATAAAAATCGTCAGGTGATATACTGAAGTGTCAAGAATAATTAGTTTTTGTGATGTTAATATTACTGATTTAAGGATGCTTGCTGACAAATCCATGACTTTGATTACTTAGCTGCAGCAGTAACAGTACTCTCTTACCTCTCATAGTACTCTGATCCTTCTTCTAAGCCAGGAAGAATACCAGTTAGCAATCCTTGTAGACCAGGCTTCAGTGTTTTACCCAAAGGCAGATAATATATCTCATACAGACTTAGCAATGTTGGTTTCACCGACATGGCAGCATTTGCAAGAAGAGGAAATAGTCCAGAACTGTTTTAAAAAATAAAAACAAAAGTGAGAGATAAAATAACTACAAAATATTAATTCATATGTACCAACATGTGTGTATAAATCTTTTTTAAATGAAATAATGTTATACTGCTCAGCTTAAAATGGTATCCTGTATAGTGATGCCTTCTGTATCTATGTAACCAACCCAGGTCTCTCACCTGAGCTTCATACTCATAAACCCAGTGGCCACCTAGCTGTTTCACAAAGGCCTTCAAATTTCACGATTCGTAAACAGAGTTCCCTCTCTCCCCCTGCCCAAAATCCTGATCCTTCCCCTGTAATTTCCATTTCAAAATACGGCATCAGCATCCATCTGGTTGACCAAAAGCTATACATCTTGGAGTGACCCTTGACCCTTTTAAAAAAATCTACTTTAAATCGGAATCAATTATCAAGTTTTCTCTCCAAGCCATTCTCCTACATATTTTTTGAATATAATAAATTCTCTCCATCTCCATCAGATAGTTCCTTAGAAGAGACCACCAAGATATCTCAGTCATCATCTCTTACCAATCATCATATCTCAATCACCATGTCTTACCAAGTACTGCTTCAGGATAGCCCTTTCACTGGGTTCCTGCTGCCTTTAAGATACAGTCTAAATGCTTAATGTGGCTTTAACATCTCGTTACGACATACCTCTGTACAGACCACGTATGCTCAATATCACTCCTGCAACCTCTGCTCCAGCTACGCTGAACAATTCCTCTCAAGTTCATTGTAGAACTTTCCACACCCTCGTTAGTGAGCAGGCCTTCGCACGTGCTGCTCTGAAAGATACAATTCCTGCTCCCTTACTTACAACCTCCTTGTTGTCTGGATGATTCCTAGACTTTCAGGACTCAGCCTAAGCTGTTTCCTTGAGGAGACTGTCTCCTAATTAGACTAGGTTAGGCTCCCTATTTGATGTTCCCATAGAGCCTAACACTTATTCTAATAAGTAATTCTGTTCTTACCAACAGTAAGTAATTCTATTGCTGTGATAATAATAAGTAATGCTAGGGACTTTCCTGGCGGTCCAGTGGTTAAGACTCTGCGCTTCCACTGCAGGGGGCAAGGGTCCAATCCCTGGTCGGGGAACTAAGATCTCGCATGCCACACAGTGCAGCCAAAAAAAAAAAGTAATGCTATTCCTTGCAGCAGCAAAAGGAAACATCAACAGAGTAAAAAGACAACCTACAGAATGGGAAAAAATGTTTGCAAACCATATATCTGATAAGGGGTTAATATCTAAAACACATAAAGAACTTGTACAACTCAATAGCAAACAAACAAATAACCTAATTACAAAATGGGCAAAGGACCTGAATAGACTTCTCTCCAAAGAAGATACATGAATGGTCAACAGGTACATGAAAAGATGCTCAACATCACTAGTCAACAGGGAAATGCATATTAAAACCACGGTGAGATAACATCTCATGCCTGACAGAAGGGCCATCATCAAAAAGACAAGATATAACAAATGCTGGTGTGGATGTGGAGACAAGGGAACCCCTGTGCACTGCTGGAGGGGCTGCAAATTGGTATGGTCACTATAGAAAACAGTATGGAGATTCCTCAAAAAGTTAAAAATTCCACTTCTGGGAATGTATTCAAAGGTAAAAAAACACTAACTCAAAAAGAATCCCCATGTTCATAGCAGCATTATTTACAATAGCCAAGACATGGAAACAACCTAGGTGTCCACTGATGGATGAATAAAGAAGTTGTGTGTATGTGTGTATACACACACACACACACACACACACACACACACACACACACACACACTGGAATATTATTCAGCCATAAAAATGAGGAAATCCTACCATTTGCAACCACATGGATGGATCTTTAAGGTATTATACTGAGATAAGTCAGACAGAAAAAGACATACCATATGATCTCACTTATAGGTAGAATCTTAAAACAAACCAAACCAAACCAAAACAAAAAAACACCCAAACTCATAGAAAAAGAGATCAAATTTGTGGTTACAAGAGGCAATGGTAGAGGGAGGGGGAATTAGAAGAAGGTGGTCAAAAGGTACCAACTTCCAGTTATAAGATAACTGAGTACTAAGAATGTAATGTAAAACATGATGACTACAGTTAACACTGCTATATGATATATAGGAAAGTTGTAGCAGAGTAAATCTCAAGAGTGCTCATCATAAGGAGAAAATTGTTTTCCTTCATTCTTTTCTTCTTTCTTTTCTTTTTATTGTATCTATATGAAAAGATGATGTTAGCTGAACCTATTGTGGTAATCATTTCACAGTATATGTAAATCAAACCATCATGCTGTACACCTTAAACTTATACAGTGAGGAATGTCAATTATTTATCAATAAAACTGGGGGGAAAAAAGAGTAATTCTAATAGATAATTCTGTAATATCAGAAAGCAAGAGACCATGACTCTCTTTTTATTTCTGTATCCTAAATCCTTAACACCAAGTCCTGCACTTGCAAAGTGCTTAACAAATGAATTAAGAATCTGTCTTGCTCCTACTTTATACAGAAAACAGAGGTCATCTAGTGGGAATTCCCTCAACTTGCCACTTTCCTGCCTTCAATTTTAGGTACAGTGTGACTTAAAGCTACAGTAGTAACCTCTTCAAAGCTACCTCGCCCCAGGGCCCAATGTCTGCCTTTGCCAGGGCCTTGCTTTATCTACCATCCTTTTTCTTTCCTGTAATTTCTTTCTTCCTCCACTGACAATTGTGCTTAAATCTTTCCTATGACTCTAAAAAGAGAACAAATTACAACAACAAAATCCCCAAACCTTTATCTTAACTACCTCCTGGCTTGAAGCTGCCTTCCTACTTCAACTTTTGGGGGGAAAAAAAAAGCACTTCTCCCAATTTATCACCTCCCGTCTGATCTTCAATCACGACACTTCTACCTGCTCTACTGAAGCTGTTCTCCATACTGTCACCAATGTCTACTAATTGCCAGATTTGATGGTCTATTTTCAGTCCCTACTGTTTCATTTGCCGGTAATATTTGATACTATTCACCGCAACTTTCTCTTGAAATTCTTTCCCCTTTTGGCTTCAGGTGAGCTCTGTCTCCTGGTACATTTTCTATCTCTGATTCTTCTAGTTCCTTTTCAATGACTACTTTCCTCCACCTGCTCTTTAAATAATGTGACTCCTAAGTATTCACAGAATGGTCTCATTCCTCTTCCCTCCTTATTATTCACAATGTACTGGGTGATCTCAATCATTCTCTTGGCTTCAACTGCCACCTGAATACTAACTGCTCTAAAATCTCTCTAGCCTGAAGTCTGGGTTTGTACTATCAAAAGTTTACTTTACATACCCAGTTAATATTTTATGCTGCTCAAACTACATGTCTAGCCTTCTTAGTAACACCTCTGTGTACTGTATCATATTAAAAAAAATAAGTTTGAAGACACAATATGATATTTTACCACATAATAGGTTATAGAACTTTAAAAGTATTTGTATTTAATTATGTTAAAGCATAAACCTTGAGATTAACTTACTTAATAAAAAATAAAAAGTCCAACATTAATATAAACTTCAGTTTTTAAATTAGCTATACCTCTAAAAAATACAGAATAACAATTTTGCTCCATAAGGTATGTGTATGTAAGAGTGTCTGCCATATTTAGACACGGTATTCTAGAATTAATTTATTATTCTTATATAGCATATTGCTAATAAAATTAGATATACTGCAACTTTGTAAAATAGCTGTTTCTTAAAGTAAACTTTCTGTTATTTGTTTAAAAAATAGCAGGCATGAGTTACATAAGAAAAGTCTTGCCTTAAGAAAGGAATCTATCAGTTATTACATGTAACTGAGCAATTTTCAGCTTTTTATTAAAAAGTACTGTTCCTTGGAATATAGTGTTTATTATTAGTATTAAAAATACCTATTACTGACTTTAGGTTCTATTTTTAAAACATCCATGCAGAATTTAAAGAAAGAGAAAACACATACACAGTAAAGTAGATCAATGAAGTTAAAAGTTTGTTTTTAAAAAGGCTAACAAAATTGATAAACTCATGACAAGACTAACCAAAGTAAAAAAGGATGTCTGCATCACCAATGTCACGAATGATAGAGGAAAACTGGATATGCACATGCAAAAGAATGAAATTAGACCCCTATCTTACAGCACTTACAAAAGTTAACTCCAAATGGATTAAAGACTTAAATATAAGGCCTGAAACCATAAAATATAGAGGAAACATAGAGGAAAACATAGAGAAAAGCTCCCTGACACTGGCGTTGGCAATGATTTTTTTGGATAAGAAACCTAAAGCAAAGGCAACAAAAGCAAAAATAAACAAGTGTGACTACATCAAACTAAAATGGAAGAGAGGATAAGATATGGGGAAGCCAGAATGAAAAGTTCTAACATATGTTTTATCATAGTTCCAAAAAAGGAAGAGAGAATACATGGAGTAAAGTCAATTTAAAGAGACTCCAGAATTGATGAAAGGTATTGATTTACAGATTTTAAAATCCCAATGAATCCCAGCCAGGATAAAGAAAAAGATATCTACCTCTAAATACATCGCAGTAAAACTGCAGAGTACTAATGACAAAGATGTAGAAGTAAGTAGGCAAGACTTCTCTGAGGAGCTGATACTTTATCAGAGACCTGGATTAAAGCATTACAGGGTGAGGAAAACAAAGAAAATGAGGAAGAATAAGCAAACAGACCTATGTTGTCAGAATGGAGCAAACTGGGTAGAAAGTGGTAGGAGTTAAGAGGTCACTGACACAGACTGGGCCGAAGTATATAAAGCCTTAAAAGCCACAGTAAGGGCTTTGAATTCTATTTTTAAGTGACAGGAGGAAGTCAATGGAGGTTTTTAACAGAGGAATGACATTATCTATTCAATGTATTAAAAAGTTTACTCTGATACTATGTGGAGCAAAGGGTGTAAGAGAATAAGAACAGATGTTATATGAATATTCAGAGGCCAGTAACAAGGACCACGCTAGAGATAATGCTTACTTAGCGTGGATGCTGCCAGCAAGGGTAGAGAGAGGTAGATGTATTTGGAACATGGAACAATAGCTAACATTTATTGAGTACTTATTACATGCTGTACATTGTTCTAAGCACTTTACATATATTAACTCTCTTAATTCTGTTAACAATACTATGAAATTGATCATCTTATTCCCATTTTTCCAGATGAGAATACATACAGAGGTGAAGAAAATGGCCCAAGATCACAGAGCCAGTTAGCTGTAAATATGAATTGTCTGACTCCACTGCCTCTGCTCTTAACCACCATGAGATAGAACCCTTAGCAACAGAATGTTCATGAGAGGAAGGAGAATATGGGCAAAGAAAACAAGATGTCAAGTGTAAGTCAGATTTCAGGTGTAAATGGATGGATGGTGGTGCCATTTACTGAGCTTCAGTGCACTGCAGATGGCCAGGTTTATGGGAGAAGGTGAGGTTAGTTTGGAGCAGGTTGAGCTTGAGTTGCCTTTAAAGATCCACACTGAGGTGGTGAGTAAGCCAGGAGTTTAAAGCAGAAGTCAGCACTAGTGATACCAAGTTGGAAGTCTGCACATAAAAGATAAATCATGGCTTGGATAAGCATGTCCAAGGAGAGAATATAAAATGAAAACATTAGGTACAGGACTAAGCAAGCCTTAAGGAACTCCATATGTAGAGTTTAGGGAAAGGAGAAAAGGCTGATAAAGGAGATTGAGAAAGTAACAAAACTGGAGAATGCAGTATCACAGAAGGCAAGAGAAAAAGACTATTTTAAGTAGAGAATGGTCAACTATGTTGAAAGGTGTTAAGAGATCAAGGTATCTATTTTTTCTCAGGGTAGTTCTCTAGCTTAAAAACATAGAATGTACTGTAGTCTCAACAATTTTGAAAAAAAAAACTTTTCAAAAATGACATCTGAGAAGGAAAAAATTCTTATATTAACAAACATTGGGGACTTCCTTGGTAGTCCAGTGGGTAAGATTCCACGTTCCCAATGCAGGGCGCCCGGGTTCGATCCCTCGTCAGGGAACTAGATCCCACATGCATGCTGCAACTAAGAGTCCGCACGCCACTACTAAGAAGTCTGCATGCCACAACTAAGAGTATGTGTGCTGCAACTAAAAGATCCTGAATGCTGCAACGAAGATCCCGCATGCTGCTACTAAGGCCTGGCACAGCCAAAATAAATAAATAAATCTTAAAAAAAAAAAAGAAAGAAATACTGTAAATTTTTCTGAAGTACTTATTTATCAAAATATTTAAGATTGACATCTGAAAACTTTCATCATTAAGGACTTCTCAATTTTTTACCTTTTACTGCAAAAAGCATAATAGCTAAAAATACTTTTTACTTACATGCAAATAGATAGTAAAATTATTCTCACCTATATAAAAAAAGATCTTTGGCAAGTCGCTTAGGTCCAATGATTTTGAAGATAATTTCATATGTTTCAAGTGCCTTCCGATGAACTCCACCTGGTAATGCTGGATGTAGACATTGAGCTAGGCGTTTGCCTATGGTCAGTTTTTTGGGTACCACTTGGTACTTTGCATTATTTTGTAAAACCTTGAAGAAAACATTTTAATTCAGTTGAGAAAAAATATTACATTTCATTTTATTTCCATTTTCTAGCATAGTATTACCAAAAATCCTCATAGGACTTCTTTACACTCTGAAAAAATTATAGAGGATGTCAAAAAGCTTTTGTTTTTGTCAGTTACATCTGTCAATACTGGATTTAAAATTAAAACTGAGGATTTAAAAATATTTATTAATTTGTTAAAAAAAAAACTCATTATGTGTTAACAGAAATAACATTTTTATGAAAAATAACAATACTTTCCAAAACAAACTTGTTCAGAAGAAAGGCACTGTTTTAGATGTCTGCAAATCTTTAATGTCAGTCAGCCTTCAACCTATTTTTGATACACTGTTTGAAATACATGAAGAAAATCGAACCTCAACATAGATACTTTGTTGGAAGAGGAACAACCACTGCTGTAGTATATCATATTATAGCAAGTAACTCTAGTGCTAACAAGAACATACATGAGATTATAATTGCCCATTTGCTTTTACTAATCTCCCAATTTGGCCAAATACATGTTGCTGTATTTATTCAGCCACTACATTTCTTTAGAGACGATGGTCAAAGGCAGAATTTATAGAAGAAGATGCTATCTCACAAATCACTCAAAGGAGATTAATTATTTAAGTGATAAAAGACTTACAAATGCAGTTCTTCAGAGTATTATGGCAAAATGCTGATAGAATACTAGAAAATGAACACTCAGAATGAATACAGTATAATAGACTAGAACTGGAATTTAGATGAAACACAAAAGAAGTCCTTTATTTTAAAAAATAAAGAACTGAGGTTAAAATATATAAAATGAATGATCTGTCAAAGGCAGTACAGAAGAGAAGCACTAGATTTTCCATTTCATAAAAAAAGCGGAGGGTCGGAGGTCCACTTAGATATAAAATTTTCAATGTTCTTCCCACTACAAGGCTTCAATCCAGTTTTAAATTGGATGTAATGAATGTAAATAAAATTAGAGCTACGAATGCAAAGCAAATCAAGGGCACAACACTACAAAACATTTTTATTTTTTGAAACTAGCTGCCTTCCATTTCTAGAATATTACTTTGAATTTTGGATGCAGGAGCAAAGAATCAATATTTACATATATTTTAAAGAAAAGTATAATTATTACCAGAAGTACTTCTGTAGAAGGAAACTTAATGATGTGTAACACAAAATGCCTCAATAAAGAAATTCTATTGATACCAAATAAAATTTTTTTAAAAAAGCAAAATATAGCACTATTTTCTAAAAGCATTTGAGTTAGAAAACTTGTATAAATGAGGTATAATAATTTAGTATATTAATAACTAATAAAATTTTATACTAAAACATATTTAGACTAACTTCAACAAATTTATATATATATAACCCTTGCCTTGTTTCACCATGATTTTAGGTAAGTTTCACCAATGCCTTGTATATCCTATGTTATATTATCTGGATACAGTGAAATCTGTTTTCATGAATATTGATTAAGTATAAAAAAACTAATTATGTACTTAATTAGGCAAATTAATTTCCACAATTTAATGAATTGCTTTTACACGTAGTTCCTAATAAGTCTTCAGAAAGAGACCCTTCAGGACAAGAAAGAACCTAACTACCTTTAAACAAACTTATATTTTTGGATGCAATTTCTTGGGGATATTGTAAAAGTTTTGAGAATTTATCAAACCTCAAATGATAAATGTTAGAAGTTAACATGTCAAACAGAAGTTTGTGCATCTAATTTTAAGATAAATCCTTGGCATTGGAAATGAAGGCTTTTCTTTTTAAGATATCAGGGTAATTATCTATAGTATGAGATTGAAAACTAGTGTTCTTGGTATATATTTTAAGACAAATTTCTTTCCTAATAATTGTATGCTAGAGTGTTTGATGTTAAAATAGTTACCGGAAGAGCTCGCTCTTCCTATCTGCTCCCCTAGTCCACTTAATATTTAGTAGCATTTGTATTCAATAACAGATATTAAAAACAAACCCCAAAAACCCCCAAAATAAAAACTATGTGTGTGAAGTGAGAAAATTGTGATCTAAGTTAAAAAAAAAAAAAGGGGGTCAAAATTTAAAGCTACAAGTTGATCAGCGATGCCACCACAATAACAGTGGATAACAACCAGACATGTGAAGAAGGATCATTCAAGGCCAAGCTCCAAGGCCTAAGCAACTGCTTGTCACTTTTGTAAAAAGTACTGACTATAACTAAGAACTGCCTGGACATAAAATGTTTTCTTAATGCTACATACCATTTGGAAAGGACACAGCAGTTACTGCTTTCCACATGCAGTTTTTCATTTTGCAGCTAGGAACTCCAGAACCATATCTGATGCTCATTTACAGAAACTTATCTTCATCGTTAGCATATTTGCTTCCTAGTCTTGTCTTTATAGGTAATAAAGGGATAACTATATTTTTCAACTACTGTTGTGGTTTTGGCCTCAAAAAAAAAAAAAAAGTCTGACTATATAGGCATGCAACTCATGAAGTAAAATAGCAGAGTCAAAAGTAATTCTGAGGTTTAGTTATGTTTTTAAATTCTTTACTTCAAGGTTGAGAGAAATTCAGTAAATACAGACGCAGGTTTCTGATTTTTACTCTATTTTATGAAATGAGTAAGATAGACATACCTTATTAAGTTTTCCAAGTGCCGATATCAAATCTGCCCATTCACTGGAGTATTCAAAATTCTTTAGTGCTTTATCAATTGCAGCTACATAGTTTCTGTATTTGGAGTCACTCAATAACTCCAGCTCTTCTGTGTTCATCCTCCCACAGCGTCCCACTAGAGGCAAATTCCAAAGTCATGTAAAATCATCACCTACAAAAAAGTCTGCAGGAGGAACCAGTTACAAAGTAAAGTTATTAAAATGGGTTCAGAGTTAATGGCTAACTTTAAAATGTTTCTTGAGTTAGAAGTGATCAAAACTTCAGTCAGCTAGTATGCAGGTTCATGGAAGTATTCAAAGACAGCTTCAAAGATAACTATTCATGTGTTCCTTTCTAGGAACTGGAAAAATGGCTGTGAGGACTTAGGGATTTATAAAGGAGGAAATATTCCTGTACTTATTTCAATTTAGAAATAATGTTATTTCTTTGTCATATTTGCTGATATAACATTCTGATACACATACTCCTCTACTTTGTTTTGATCCTAAAATGCACTGACTGGTTATATTAGAAACATCAAGGACATTAAAACAATAACAACAACAACAATAGGAAAAAGAAAAAGAAATGAATGACTTGGAGATCATCTTATTTTACTAAGCGATAATGGGCATATAGTATGAAAGAACATAAGCTGTTTGGAATTAATAAAACTTTTAATAAAACTGATGAGTATATGTGGTAGTTTAAAATATGTCCACAAATTCTTTGATATTAATTTCAAAAAGCACTGCCTAATTCTCCAGCCCTGTGAGCTGGATTCTGGAACTCAATTCTAACGAAAATAGTAAGGCAGAAGTGACAATTTGTAATGGCCAAGACTAGGTCATAAAAGCACTTCAGCTTCCTCCTTGCTCTCTCTCTTAGATCAGTGGATCTGGGGAAAGCCAGCTGCCACATCACGAGGACATTTCAAGGAACCTTATGAAGAGGTTTCTGTGGTAAGGAACCGAGGCTTTCTGCCAACAGCCACGTGAGTGAGCCACCTTAGAAGCAGATCCTTCATCCCTAAGAAAGCCTTGATTTGACTGCAGTACCAACTGACATCTTGACTGATTTCATGAGAGATCCTGAGCCAGAACTACCTAAGTCTCTCAAATTCATGACCTAGAGAAATTTTCTTGTTTTAGGCCACTGAGCTGGGGGGTAATTTGTTACACAGCAATAGAATAGATAACTAATATGCAGTAGTAACAAGGATTTAACTGAGGCTCAACTTAAAAATCAACGTGGGGACTTCACTGGTGGCACAGTGGTTAAGAATCCGCCTGCCAATGCAGGAGACACAGGTTCGATCCCTGGTCTGGGAAGATCCCACATGCCACAGAGCAACAAAGCCCGTGTGCCACAACTACTGAGCCTGAGCTCTAGAGCCTGCAAGCCACAACCACTGAGCCCACGTGCCACAACTACTGAAGCCTGTGCACCTAGAGCCTGTATTCCACAACAAGAGAAGCCACCGCAATGAGAAGCCCGCGCAGCACAATGAAGAGTAGCCCCCATCGCCTCAACTAGAGAAAGCCCGTGTGCAGCAATGAAGACCCAATGTAGGCAAAAATAAATAAATAAATAAATAAAAAATTAATGTGGCCTCTCCACCTTTTTGGTGTCCTATCTGACTTTTAACTTTGCACCCTTCCCTAGAGCTGGGTTTGTGGATCTGCAGAAGGATCTAAGAACTAGCCAACACAATTAAATGAGGGTTAAAAGTCTTTCAACAAATGGCTTTGGGATAACTGGATATTCATATGTAGAAGAATGAAGTGGACTCCTTCCTCACACCTATACAAAAATCAACTCAAAATGAATCATAGATCTAAATGTAACAGCTAGAACTATAAAACTCTTAGAAGAAAATACAGGAATAAATCCTCAAGGCCTAGAGCTAGGTCTTCTTAGGATTTCTCAGAAATAACACTAAAAGCAGCATAAGCAATATAAACACAAGCAAGGAGAAAATAAACCGGACTTCATCAAAATTAAAAACCTTTCTCTGCTTCAAAAGATACCATCAACAAAGTGAAAAGACAACTGACAGAATGGAAGAAAATATATCTCCCATATTTCTGATAAGGGACTTGAACTAGATATATAAAGAACCCTTACAAGTCAATAATAAAAGGACAAATAACTTTGAAATGGGCAAAGAATATGAATAGATATTTCTCCAAAGAAGATACACAAATGTCCAAAAAGTACATGAAGTGATACTCAACATCATTAAGTATCAGGGAAATGCAAATCAGAACCACGAGATACTTCATACACACTAGGATGGCTATAATAAAAAAGACAATAATAAGTATTGGCAAAGATATGGAGAAACTGGAACACTTGTACACTGCTAGTGGGAATGTAAATTGGTGCAGCTGCTTTGGAAAACTGTCAGGCAGTTCTCAAAAGGTTAAACATAGAATTACCATACAACCCAGCAATTCTACTCCTGGGTATGGTACATATACTCAAGAGAAATGAAAACATGTCCACACAAAAACTTGTACACGAATGTTCAAAGAAGCATTATTCATAATGGCCAAGAAGGGGAAACAACTCAAATGTCTATCAACTGATGTGTGGATAAATAAAAAACAATGAAATATTGTTCAAGCATAAAAAGGAATGAAGTACTGTTACATACTATGACATGGATGAACCTTGAAAACATTCTGCTAAGTGAAAGAAACCATGTATTTTATAATTCCATTTATATAAAATGTCCAGAATAGACAAGTCTTTAGGGATGGAAAGTAATGAGCTTTTGGTTAGGGTGGAAAGGGGAGTGAATTGGGGGAGAAACAGAAAGCAACTCCTAATGAGAACAGGGTTTCTTTTAACAGGGTTTCTTTTGTCATTTGGGAAATGACAAAAATGTTAAAATTAATTATAAGACCCACACACCTACGGTCAATTAATCTTCAACAAAGGAGGCAAAAATACACAATGGTGAAAAAGTCTCTTCAGCAAGTGGTGCTGGGAAAGTTGGACAGCCGCATGTAAATCAATGAAGTTAGAACACACCCTCTCAACATACACAAAAATAAATTCAAAATGGCTTAAAGACTTAAACATAAGACATGACACCATAAAACTCCTAGAAGAGATCATAGGCAAAACATTCTCTGACATAAATTGGACCAATGTTTTCTTAGGTCAGTCTCCAAGGCAGTAGAAATAAAAACAAAAATAAACAAATAGGACCTAATTAAACTTACAAGCTTTTGCACAGCACAGAAAACCATAAAAAAACCCGAAAAGAATGGGAGAAAATATTTGCAAATGATGCGACTGACAGGGCTTAACTTCCAAAATATACAAACAGCTCATAGAACTCGACAACAAAAAAACAAACAACCCAATCAAAAAAATGGACAGAAGACCTAAATAGACATTTCTCCAAAGAAGGAATACAAATGGCCAATAGGCACATGAAAAGATGCTCAACATCACTAGTTATTAGAGAAATGTGTATCAAAATTACAGTGAGGTACCACCTCACACCGGTCAGAATGGCCATCATTAAAAACTCCACAAGTAACAAATGCTGAAGAGGATGTGGAGAAAAGGGAACTCCCCTTCACTGTTGGTAGGAATGTAAGTTGGTGCAGCCACAATGGAAAACAGTATGGAGGTTCCTCTGAAAACTAAAAACAGAATTACCATATGATCCAGCAATCACACTCTTGGGCATGTATCCAGACAAAACTCTAATCCAAAAAGTTCGTATGTTCATAGCAGCACTATTCACAATAGCCAAGACATGGAAACAACCTAAATGTCCATCGACAGGAGGAATGGATAAAGAAGATGTGGTGTGGTGGGAAGCCTCAGCGTCCCGCTCGTTTGGAGAGAGGTACCTCTCCTCTTCCCTCTCCCTCTCCTTAAGGAGTGGAGTCAACATATCAATGGAGCAAGTCACAGTCGTCGATGCCAGCTTCTTCTTGAAATCTTCCCAGAATGGAATCCTGACAATGATACAGGACACACAATGGGTGATCCATTCATGTTGCAGCAATCTACAAACCCAGCACCAGGAATTCTGGGACCTCCGCCTCCCTCATTTCATCTTGGGGGACCAGCAGTTGGACCAAGAGGAAATCTGGGTGCTGGAAATGGAAACCTGCAAGGACCAAGACACATGCAAAAGGGCAGAGTGGAAACTAGCCGAGTTGTTCACATCATGGATTTCCAGCGAGGGAAAAACTTGAGATATCAACTATTACAGCTGGTGGAACCATTTGGAGTTATTTCAAATCATCTGATTCTAAATAAAATTAATGAGGCATTTATTGAAATGGCAACCACAGAAGATGCTCAGGCTGCAGTGGATTATTATACAACCACCAGCATTAGTATTTGGCAAGCCAGGGAGAGCTCATTTATCCCAGAAGTATAAAAGAATAAAGAAACCTGAAGGGAAGCCAGACCAGAAGTTTGATCAAAAACAAGAGCTTGGACGTGTGATACATCTCAGCAATTTACCTCATTCTGGCTATTCTGACAGTGCTGTCCTCAAGCTTGCTGAGCCTTATGGGAAAATTAAGAATTATATACTGATGAGGATGAAAAGTCAGGCCTTTATTGAGATGGAGACCAGAGAAGATGCAATGGCAATGGTTGACCACTGTTTGAAAAAGGCCCTTTGGTTTCAAGGGAGATGTGTAAAAGTTGACCTGTCTGAAAAATACAAAAAATTGGTACTCAGGATTCCCAACAGAGGCATTGACTTACTGAAAAAAGATAAGTCCCGGAAAAGATCTTACTCTCCAGATGGCAAAGAATCTCCAAGTGATAAGAAATCCAAAACTGATGGTTCCCAAAAGACTGAAAGTACAACCGAAGGTAAAGAACAAGAAGAGAAATCAGGAGAAGATGGTGAAAAAGATACAAAGGATGACCAGGCAGAACAAGAACCTAACATGCTTCTTGAACCTGAAGATGAGCTACTTGTAGATGAAGAAGCAGCAGCAGCAGCACTGCCAGAAAGTGGCAGTTCAGTGGGAGATGAGACAGATCTTGCTAATTTAGGGGATGTGGCATCTGATGGGAAAAAGGAACCTTCAGACAAAATTGTGAAAAAAGATGCAAATGCGAGTGCTTCAGCAACTGCGAAGAAAAAGCTTAAAAAGCGTCGTTTCCCAGGGAGTATGGAAGGTTTTGTCACTCTAGATGAGGTTGGTGATGAGGAAGATTCGGAGCTTCAGAAACTTCGTAAATCGGGCATGGCATTTAAATCTGGTGACAAAAATGATGATGGTCTGGTTGAAATTAAGGTGGACAAGATCGAGGAACTTGACCAAGAAAATGAAGCAGCGTTGGAAAATGGAATTAAAAATGAGGAAAATACAGAACCAGGTGCTGAATCTGCTGAGAATGCTTTTGATCCCAACAAAGATACGTGAAAACGCAGGTGGCCAAAGTGATGGAAACAAGGAGGACTATACAATCCCAGATGAGTACAGAACTGGACCATATCAGCCCAATGTTCCTGTTGGTATAGACTATGTGATACCTAGAACAGGGTTTTACTGTAAGCTGTGTTCACTCTTTTACACAAATGAAGACGTTGCAAAGAATACTCATTGCAGCAGCCTTCCTCATTATCAGAAATTAAAGAAATTTCTGAATAAATTGGCAGAAGAACGCAGGCAGAAGAAGGAAGCTTAAGATGTGCAAGAAGCTTAATGATTTCAAAGAAAATAATGGTTCTTTGTTTTTAAATGTTAACCTTTTTTAAATACAATACAGATAGAAAAAAAAAAAAAAGATGTGGTATATATACAATGGAATTCTACTCAGCCATAAAAAAGAACAAAATAATGCCATTTGCAGCAACATGGATGCAACTAGAGATTATCACACTAAGTGAAGTCAGAAAGAGAAAGACAAATACCATATAATATCACTTATATGTGGAATCTAAAAGATGACACAAATGAACCTATCTATGAAACAGAAACAGACTCACAGACATAGAGAACAGACTTGTGGTTGCCAAGGGGGAGGGGATTGGGGGAGAGTTGGAGTGGGAGGCTGGGGTTAGCAGATGTAAGCTGTTGTATATGGAATGGACAAACAACAAGGTCCTACTGTACAGCACAGAGAACCATATTCAGCAGCCTATGATAAACCATAATGGAAAAGAATATAAATAAAGAATGTATACATAGGTATAACTGAATCACTTTGCTGTACAGAAGAAATTAACACAACATTGTAAATCAACTATACTTCAATAAAAAAATTGTTTATAAGGATGGTTACACAGCTCTGTGAATGTACTGAAAACCACTAAATTATACTTTAAATAGGTGACTTGTATAGTATGTGAATTATATCTCAATAAAGGTATAGAGCTATATATATGTGTATATATGTAAGATATATATCTATATATGTAAAATATACACACATATATAGATATATGTATACATATAAAAATGGGCTTTAGGGATTTGTGCATTACCTCAAATTACATGCAAAATTTACATCTTACATTTTACTGGGGAATAGCCTACTTTTATAATATTCTCAAAAATAGTTTTTAAAGTAATCCTCAAAAAGGCTAAGAATCACTACCCTAGAGAATGTACTCTATATTAATAAAAACCTGTTTGCCTGAAAAAAGCTAAAAATCTCTTAATTTATTAAATCAAAATTTCCCTGGTTAAGGTTATGCCAAAAAGAAGCAATACGCACTTCCCAAATCTCTATCTCAACTCTTTAATCCATAAAAACAAAACCAGACAAATCCTAAATCCCATCTTTGGAGAGAATATCACCTTAAATATAGAGTCACTTGACATATGAAATTATTCACTTCACTGCACCATGTGCCAAGCAGTATGTTTGGATGCTGACTAGAGAGAATATACCTGATTTATTGATGCTTTTCCCATTGGGAGTGGTGGGAGTGGAGAATAATGTAAAGTAAATCCTTTAAGACAGTTAATCTGCTTTTCTCTTTAAAACTGTGATATTTGACCCTAGGGGCTTAATACAAAGTTTATGAGGGAAAAAACCCACTTTATAGTTATATCTTCATGGTCTGGACTCTCAAAGCAGCAAACCAAACATAAAGCAGTATTCTGAAGTACTACTCTGCGAAATCCAAGATGACTGTGAAATTTAAATAAGTGAATCAAAAATTATCTCAACTACCTTCCATTTCAAAATTGATTTTGTTTTATAGAAGAGCTGGATATGTAATTCTTCTACTAGGGTAGACGTCTTTGAGAGCAGGAACTACGTTTTATATATATTCGTATGCTGCACAGCACATAACTTACAATAGTGAAGCTCAAGCTGGATTCATACAAAGTGGTTTAAGTGTAATGGTTAAGACTGGGAATAAATTAAAAATTCTGCAAGCTGTTTTATCATTAATCTATGGTTTCTAAAAATTTTTTAAACTAGATTTAACCACAACTATAAACAAAGACACTGCAATATGTGCTTCAGATACAAAAGATTGACATACGAAAACATTTAAAGCTATAAAATTTGATAACTAATAAATACTAATACATAGTGAAATATGGAAGAAAGGTTAGAATGAACACAAACTAAAACATTTATAATTTTTCTTCTGAAAGAGAAGAAAGAACTGCAAAACCAATTAAACTTGGGGGAAAAAAATCAACTTGATTGGATTTTCTGAAGGTGTATAAAAACAGTATAAAATAACTATAAATTCTAATTGATAAACCTAAGAATGTACTAGTGGTAGACAAAGTAAAGCACATGTATAAATTTTACTGACAGGTACATTTTTTTCCTTAGCAGTATTTCCAGTATAAGAGATAACACATCTGTTTTGAAGATATACAATATTTGTGCATAGGGAAGATTAATCTGAAAATCAATTTACTAGTAATTTCTAACAATGAAAATATGAGTTATCTGTAATTGGGGTATTAATATAATTGTGAAACTAAGTTACCTCAGTTGACATATTTTCAGACATACTTTTTTTATTTGGTATATATATATTTAAAAAAAAAACCCAACCAATAATGACCAGCTAAGTTTCTGGGGTTTATAACTCTTGTACATGTTTACAGCTAAAAAAGTTGAGTCAGGTAAGAAATTTGGATTTTCTTATTTATTTAGCTAAAAAAATTCTAAATTCTTAAATATGATTAAAAAGAGTACATACAGCATGGGACACATATAATACTAGGTAGAACATCAAAAGCAAAATCTTATGAAAACAGTTGAAAACTAAGAAAGGACATTCTATAGAAGTTTCATCAGCAGTGAGCTGTAGTATTTTCTTTCGTGTGAAAAGATGGTCAGATTTCGTTATACTTCCTCAGTGATTTTAATGTAAATAAAATTACTTATTATATATCAGAAGAGAAGTCTAGGGATGATGCACCACTTTTGAATTTTCCATCCAATATATAATAAATGAAAATTCCAGTTCTCAGGGTTTTTCCTCCCATATTTTATTTTAAAGAAGCTTAGATCAGTTATTCTCTATCTATGTAAAGAACCAGTTTTCTCCACAACCCATTGCTGACTGATGCTTTTCTAAAATATAAAATCATGTATTTAATTGTTGCAGTGGCATCAAATTTCTATAAATGTTTCTAAATGATTACTTTCTTCTCTGCGCTTGTCTCATGTTTCCTTAACAAAGAATTTACAAATGGTCCACAAATCACACTTCGAACATCACTGGCTTAGATCATAATGCAAATGTAACATATTCTCCTATTGCATCGAGGAAACTTTATATGCTGCAATTTGTCCAAAAGGGTGGTGGCACATGGCAAAAAATACTCATATTCAATAACAAAACAGTATTTTGTGGAAAACCCAGCCCGTGGAAAGATAGGCAATAGAAGGCAGGGCCTCCAAGCACAGGGGTTTTAAAGTCAATATAGCTGGGAATCCAGATCCTAGTTCTTACACTTTCTTCGCTGTATGAATTTGGGCAAGATGCCCCAAGCTTCCATTTCCTCATCTGTAAAAGGAGATAATATCAACCTCAGTGGTTGTCAAAATTAAAAAAAAAGAACCTATTAAAGTTATCAGAGTGCCCGGCATAGAAAATGCTCTAAAAACAAAATTATTACCAATAAAAACAAAACATAGTACTAGGAAGCAATTATGCTAATTATAAGGGTTAATAAATTATAATTAAGCATCAGCTATGGCTCTGAACTTATTGGCAGCCAAATGGGAAACTGACTTATCTCCCATTGTCTCATGAATGCAAATTAAAATGTACCATTGCCAAATGTGCTTTGGTTTTTTCTTTTTTTTTTTACTATTTTATTAAACTACACATATTTAATGCACCTGTTAGATGAGGTTTGACTAATGCATACACCCATAAAACCATCATGACACTGAAGATTCCTCACCATAGTTAACATACAGAACATTTCTATCACTCTAAACAAGAAACCAAGAATATCCATCACCTCCATCAAATGAGTTTTTGGTCTGAAATTAAAAAAACCAATCTATTGTACCCCAATAGATACAATAACTAATATAACTAGTAAATGTGAAAATATAAAAATAAATACAAATAAAAATTCTAACTTGTTTTTTCTTAAAGTGATACAGAAAAGTCAAAATAGCATTTATAATCTTTCAGGAGCTGTTAATAAGTAGCTTTTCTGACTTGATCTACAGTCCACTTGACAATTTAGTTGCAGTTCTTTCAAACTGTTAACTCAGATAAATTGAACCCAACTTGTCATGAAACATGTTTAGTATAGTGTTTTGTCATTCAAATATAAAAATGAAACAAAATAGCTGTTTAAATAAAGTCATATATTTCTCTAGGCAAATTATGCCCTGTGAAAATGATCAGGTAGTACAGGTTTATTTTTTCACACTTTACAGTGTAAAAAGGTAAAATTTAAGTAAGAAATAAAACATTCCAACAGAGCATCTGAATTTTTAAGAAGTTTTGTTTAAATGGTTATAAAAAACGAGCAGACTTAATTTCAGAACAACTACACAACGATGCTTTGGCTGGTTTGCTTATCACTGAGCTCTCCACGTCCCTCCCTCCTTTGCCATGAAAGGTAAGAGGAGGGCTGAAGACAGCAGGAACTACTCAGTATTAACCAATTCTAAAGATATACCTGGGGACTGTCCAAGTGTTCTACCACATCCCAAGAATGTATATGAATAAATTATTTAAAGCATCATGCAATGCAGGGGAAAAACCCTACTTGTTGATTATGAAAGAAAAAGCACCTAAAAAATGCTATAAAAATGCTTTTTCCAAAATTTTTTGACGAAACGAAAAATTATCAACCAGTAATTGTTACCATCTAACAAAGGAATGTGGCAATTATTGACAAATCTATTTCATTTTGATCAAAAGTTCTGAATTTCAATGTTGACACTTTCACTAAATAATCTTTAGCAGATCATTTATTTAACCAATTTATGAAGCTAGTTACTCCAGAAAATTAGTAACTTCCCTGGAGGACTAACAATACAGATAGAAGAACACACCTACCAGGTATTTCACAAATAGGTTAAGATCACCCACTAGAACCCTGACGCTCTGTACTTCCACCAATCTGACCCAATCTCTAACCTTCAAATGGTATATATGCTAGGAAACTCCAAACACAGGATCAACAGATCTTCAGCTTTTCTCTGCAGGTCCTGCCACCTGCTGGTCTTAAGTATATTCTAAGGATAAGACCTTCAAAGTAGCAGAGGTAGCAGCATCTTAGCTAACCTTATATTGTGCTTAACTAAATGCCAGGCACTGTTCAAATGCTTTGCATATTTAAATTCATTTAATCCTATTCGATCTTTTGAGGTATAGGTACTTACCATTATTACTGTCAACATTAACAGATAAAGAAACTGAGGCATAGAAATATACGTGACACAGTTAAATGGCAGAGCCAGGGATTTACACTTACGCAATCTGGCTTTAGAGTTCTAACTGAACCACTGCTCTTAACTCTCATGGAGACTTTTTTCCTTCTTATACCCAATCCTACCTCAGGGCCAGGGAGTGAAGTGTCTTTCTTACTCCCTCTATAACACTTACCTGGAAATTCCAATTCTGGTTGAGCTGAGTTATGCCTAAATCCAAGCACCTGAACATCGCTAGAGAAAAATCATACAACCAGGCTGACCAACTGCCCTTTAAATTGAGAAACATAAACCTCAAACACTCAACACTGTTCTAATCCACCACGTTTCCTTTATAACCTTACCTGCCTGACACAACTATTTCATACTTTCTCTTCTCAAAGCTCTAATACCACCTTTTCTCCATCACTGCTAAAGACCAAGCTTCAAATTATGTAAGAAAACAGAAGAAAAAGGAACACTCTTACATTCCCTCCAACAAATCTACAAACCTATCTCCACCTATACCCATATTCTCCACTTTCCCTCCTGCTCTGAGGAACAAAGGACCCTCCTCCTTTTGCTGCGTTCTGGATTCCATCTCCTCCTGCCTTCTCAAGACTTTTCCCCAAGTGCTTTACTGGCTTTCTCTCCTCTCTCAGCACCAGTTTCCCCTTCTCTACAGGATCACACTACATATAAGCCCTGGAATCTCTCACGGTGAAAAACTAAAATTAACAGTCTCCCCTTCACCCCCATAGGCTCGCTGGCTACCAACCCATTTCTCTGTTCTCTATTATTACAAAACTTTTTGAAAGATTTCTCTATACTCACTACTGCACTCCCTTATCTCCTATTCACTCTTCAGCCCACTCAAAAATGCCTCACGTGGGCTTCCCTGGTGGCGCAGTGGTTAGGAATCTGCCTGCTAATGCAGGGGACAGGGGTTCGGGCCCTGGTCCGGGAGGATCCCACATGCCGCGGAGCAGCTGGGCCCGTGTGCCACAGCTGCTGAGCCTGCACTCTGGAGCCCGTGAGCCACAACTGCTGAGCCCACGTGCCACAACTGCTGAGGCCCGCGTGCCTAGAGCCCGTGCTCCGCAACGAGAGGCCACCTCAATGAGAAGCCCGCGCACCGCCATGAAGAGTGGCCCCTGCTCGCCGCAACTAGAGAGAGCCCGAGCGCAGCAACGAAGACCCAACGTAGCCAAAAATAAATAAATAAAATAAAAAAATAAATAAATAAATAAAAATGCTTCATGATGCTGTCCCTCCAAGAAAACCACCCATGTAAAGGTCACCAGGAAAGTGACCAAAGGTCACTTCTCTAGCCCATCATCTTAATCAACTTCTCAGCAGCATTCAGTACTTTGTTCTTGGCTCTCAAGGTATGTTCTGACTTCTCTAACCAGTCTTTTTCAGTCTATGTTGGCTTCTTTTCTCTATTCGAATTTTATTTTATTTTATTATTTTTTAAATGCTGAAGTACTTCAAGGCTCAATCAGGAGCTCTCCTCTCTTCTCTCCCTTAAGTTATCTCCTCTAGTTCTACAGTTTCAAATAGCATTTAACTGATATAGCCTAAATATATTACCACCTCTTCTATTATTTCCTCTTCTGTTCTTCTAACTGGTTGGTGTCAACTCTAGCACGCCACTGAATCCTGCTTCTATTCTTTTTTTTTTTTTTCCTGCTTCTATTCTTGAGCGCTATCATCCACAGAGAAGCCAGAGATCTTTTAAAATCACATTATATCATTTTAAGAACATCCAAACTCAAATACAGCAACATGTTTTGCATTGCAGGGCATCTTGCATTTGCTATTTTCCACACGCGGAAATTCTTAGGTCAACTCTTTGTGAGGCAAATTCCTTCCCATCTCCAAGTAACATCAAACCCTCAGAGAAGCCTTTCTCAAGTAGCCCACGCTCGGCCCACAAGCTTAACATCTACTCTAGAATAGCACACAATTACCCTCCTAGCACTTATTACAGTCTGAAATTATCCTATTTATTTGCTTGTTTCCTATCTACCCTCCCTCACTAGAATGCAAATGTCACGAGATCAGGAGCCCTACTGGACTTGTTCATTCCTGTATCAGCAGTCCCATAAAAGTGACTAACACATAGTAGGCCCTCAAATGCTTTGAATAAATGAATTAGTCAATGTGAAACAGTTCACAAACCATTTTTCTTTGTTTCTCTGAGAAAAGCTTTGTAGAAAACAGTAGAATTAGCTGTTTTTCTAACCAGCGTAGCCAACATGCACTCCCTTCAAACAGACTATATTCATAATTGCTATTAAGTGCTTTAAAAAATTAAAAGATTCTCCTAAGAACACCTATAAAAATTGTGCTGTATCCAATTATATTTTAAATTTATATTTATAATTTACCAAATTATAAATTAGTTCAGTTTAAGCATCAGTATTAGGCATAACTTCTTAATGTGGAAGATGTCATTCTAGCCCTTGTGAAAGGAAATCTGTTAAGTATGATACTCCCAGAGGTCTAATCTTTTAAAATTAATTAGGTGACACTCTCATGTTGAAGAAAATTCTGACAAAGAGTTTTACTATATTTAGCTATATTTTCACTTTTGCTTTCAGTAAAAACTATAAAAATTAAAACCTAAGATATGAAAAATCAAGAATCCCAGCATTCCATCAGAGTGAAAAACAGCAAACTTGATTTAATTTTGCTTTTTCTTTCAATAGACATATACAAAATTATACATCTGTTAAAAATAGTCTTTGAAAAAAAAAAAAAAAAAAAAAAAAAAAAATAGTCTTTGAACTCTATAAATGTGGTAACTTAAGGTTCCTTGTAGCTTTAAATTCTGTGATTTTTGTGACACATAAGCAATATGAAGAAAAGTAATTTAGAAAATAGAAAAGCGTGGGCACATATTACAACTTAAAATGATCCATTAATGGGTAGCTGGGATTCTACGGTAAGCATCAAGTAGTAAATAGCTATAATAGTGAACGCTAAACATATGCCCTTGAGTTAAAGATAACCATCCTGCCCCCAAAGCACACCAGGCAAATAAACATTGCCCATACATTATTCAAGATGATGATAATTACAGCAACTGACATAGGAATTAATTACTCCGTGGCAGGCACTACGCTAAGCTCTTGTACACGAATTATCTCATGTAATCTTCACAACAAATCCATGAGGCAGGTATGCTCATGGGTCCACGTACATATGAATGCTTTAGTGTTTGAGGTTCCACAGAGAGTAAAGGGAGGAACCTGGCAGAACTCTGGCAGGCTGACCCCTGCATCTGGTCCTTAATCACTATCTTTCTGAACTACTTTTAAATCACAGCTCTTAATTCTTCTGCCTGGCATATCCTACCTCTCCTCTCTTTTTCATTTTTCAAAAACCTGTTCAGGGCTTCCCTGGTGGCGCAGTGGTTGAGAATCCACCTGACAATGCAGGGGACACGGGTTCGAGCCCTGGTCCGGGAAGATCCCACATGCCGCGGAGCAACTGGACCCGTGAGCCACAATTACTGAGCCTGCGCGTCTGGAGCCTGTGCTCCGCAACAAGAGAGGCCACAACAGTGAGAGGCCCGCGCACCGCGATGAAGAGTGGCCCCCGCTTGCCGCAGCTGGACAAAGCCCTCGCACAGAAACGAAAACCCAACACAGCCAAAAATAAATAAATAAATAAATAATAATTAAAAAACAAACAAACAAACAAAAACCTGTTCAGGCTATCTAGCCTTTCTTGACTCTTTACCTCCCCAGTTTTTAGACATTGTATTTTCTTTTCCTGTTGCACTTATTTCTTAAAAAAAACAAAACAAAACAAAAAACTGTAATAATGTAAGTACATAATATATCTCTGTTGTTTCTTCCAGACCTTGAGTTAAGCACAGGGACAAAAGCTCAACTCTGAATACCCTTACCTAGCTCATTGCTTGATATTGCAAGTGTTCAGGTTAAAGTGTAAGGCTAAATGACTATAAATTCTGATGTAAAAGGGTTTTGTTTTGGTTGTTACATGTAAAACAGTGATTCTAATTCAATAAATGACTAGAGTGGAAGAGGAACTATATATAGTATTGCTATATATAATATATATAGTATGTACAAGAACTATATATAGTATGTACAATCTACATGCCCGAGAAAACAATTCTAAACAAGTAAAAATATGCTTTCAAGTGGGATTAAATCCTAGAGAGGTGCTACAGGTTTGGGTTGTGTGTCCAAAAACAATACAGGTGTGGCTTCCCCAAATTAATGATGCCCAGGGCTGATGAATCCTGTTGGATCTAGTTTATAAATTCTATTATTAAGCACCCAAGGGATGCTTTACAAGACCCAGTAAAGACAGGTTTTATTTTATTTCTCTTTTGGGAAAGGGATATATAACTCATGAGGGCTGTTAAGTAGGAGGGGACAAAATAATAGTTCAGAAAATAAGTGTTTCAAAGAAGTTTCCCACATTTTCATGAAACCTATGGGCATCACTGATAATTCAATTATATATTCTAGTTTAGTCATATTTGTATTAAACATACCTATAGAAAGAAATGGTTGTGTTCATAATTTAAAACTGAGAATCTAAAACAACTAAATTTTGCCTTTGGGACTTATCATATGCCTTTTTAAAACATACCTTTTTAAAGTTTAGCATTTGCTAATATTAAAATCTGCTTGATTTCCCTATCGATGGGGATGGGAGGGGGGATGAAACAGAAATGTTTTAGGTGGCAAGGGTAAGTCAGCCTGAGAGTAAATATCAGAATAATACACTTAAAGAAAATCTAAATGATCCAGATTGACCATGTTCTGGTTTGTTTTCAATTAGGAAGAAGCAAGAAAACAGTGCTTGTTTTTTTATACATAAGAACAATAATGATAAAACTGAGTAGCTAGTCAGAGTGATTAAAAAGAAAGATGTGAAACAAGATAAAGGACAAATCTAACTTTTAGCTATCCTATCAAGTACTTTTCCAAGTTTATTTTAAAAATCACTTTTCAGAAAGTATCTTTCTCAGAATAAATATGTTCATTTGTAGCTATTTTCTTCATTTAACAATGAAGAATAATGATTTTGCTTAAACTTTGAAAGAAATATTTTCTTAACTAAAATAAACTACTAGAAATAAAGTAAAAGAAGCAAAAATAATCTTTACAGTACAATTAAACCCACCATATTAAGTTAATCAATTGTTTCAAATAAAATTTCATTTTTTTTAAATTAGTACTTTAACAATAATGGTCTCAGCATTAAAAAATTAATGAACAATATACTATTAATTTTACTATTCAACTTTAAAATAGACTGGTTGCTATACAAATTACCATAAAAATACTATACTGTATATACTAAATAAATTTTTCTGTAATGTATTTAAGTTTGAGCATCTGTAAACAAATTTTATTACCTGTGAAAAAAGATATAATTTTTTTCCCAGCTGAAAAAAATCCTACACAGTAAGGTTTATTTTCCTTTGTGAATTTTATTGAAACTGCTCAAAAGTATAATCATGAGGAGTAAAACATACACACATACATGCTCATTAAGATGCAGATTCGATCAATGCCTATGCATATAAAGGATAGGATCAAAATACTACGCAAGCAGGGAGGCATCAACATTCTAGCTGAGTAATTTTACATACAGGGATTTACAAAAAAGCATTCACACTGTACACAAACCATGCCTGTGTTTGTGCACATTGGTTTGCTCAAAACTATGAAACAATGGTGCTACATAGTAAGTAGCCTTGTAAGTGTTAAAACCCTTGCTGGGTAAAGGAAAGAGACTAGAATTAATCTGAAGGACATCAGGAAACTTCACAGAGAAAAATGAGGTGCTACCTACAGCGGACCTGCCTTGCTTCTTCTACATCTCTTCCAATGTTCATTCCCTCTCACGTTTTATGGTTAAGGTAAAAATAGAACAAAAGTATTAATAACACACATATGAAAGAACAAAACCTTGCTGAGGTATTATTACTCTGCAAGAGAATTAACTCTAGATACTTTGGTAAATTCTGAAGCACCTAATAGAATCAGAACCAAAATAAGGTATTGCTTGATCTTTATTCAGAGGCCCTTTACGAAAACTAGGTACCCTCCAAAGCACTGATAAAATCATCAACTGTTATCATTACTATTAGACTCTCCTTACTTTCTGTTTCACAGTCACTCTACTCTGTTAAATTTCTTTAGGATATCACTCCAATACAAGAAACCTGTCAGGCACTGCTATTATTATTCTCTGAACGTCGTCATCTTTTTTTTTTTTTTTTTACTTCACTACTGAAGTAAAACAGCACCATCATCTTCCCAATCACACAATCACACAAGCATGAGCTTTGGCTTCGTTCCCTATTCTCATATTCAAATCTATCAACAAATTCAGCTTTTTTTTTTTATTTCCTTCAGCTGAAGTTGACTGTGGTAGACAGTATATTTCAGAATGGCCTTTTAACCATGGCTCCTGAATAGTTTCCACCTGGACTATTACAATAGCCATCTATCTTTCACTACCTTCAGCTTTCTAAGAGCCAATTAATTTTACACAGCAAAAAAGAGTTTGAGCATATAACTCCCTGCTGGAAGCTCAGAAAAATAAGCTCATACACCATGAAAAGCACTTCAGCCCAGTGCTTACTTAGCAGGTAGGAAGTACTCTCATCACTGCTACAGCTGTGACATTCAATCACTTAGAAAGTATATACATGCAAGCTTTTAATCATATGATTAAAGTCTTTTCATAAACTAGACCCATTCTTTCAATCTTACAATGCATATTTCTGTTCTAGCTAAGCAAAACCTAGTGACAAAGATTCTTTGCTTGACCAAACTTTGGCCAGGGTTCTGAACCTTCTCCTAGGCCCGTCTGTGCACTTTCTTATAAAATGTAGCTTTTTCAAGAACACTGCTATGTCAGTTTAACCAGAATCCTCCACCCTCAATATTTGATTTCCCTCAATATCTGATCAGGGTCCTCACCCTCCAACTACTGATCATCCTCGTCTGTCTGCAGCAAGAATCCTGTTAGGTTGGTTTTAACCAGAATCCCCTCTTACTCCTGATATTTCCTCTTAAGAGTAGTTTTCCATCCACTGACCCTCAACTACTCCTTGGCTATAAAGTCCCACATGCCCACGCTGAGAGTTGAGGCCAATCTCTCTCTTCCACTGTAAAATCCCACTGCAGTGGTCCCTACACCTATGATGATGATACTGAATAAGGCTGGCCTTACCATCTTAAGAAGTGTCACTGAATATTTTTTCTTTAACACTAGTCAACTGTTCAAAGGCTTGCTCCCTTCCACCTCAGTGCTTTTACATATGCTATTTCTTCTCTAGATAGGCCCCATACTCCTTTTCATCACCTAAAATTTTTCTATCAAACTATATTTGAAATGCTATGTCTCTGCACAATACCTTCTGATTCAACTCCTCTGACTTGGCTCATTCTTTAAACAGTACCATTTGTCAATATTTGGAAACATGGCTTACATTACAGGATAGTATTTAAAAATGCATATATGCCACATTTTGAAAAGTTTAATGTCAATTTTTCAATTGTGGTAAAAACGCATAAAATTTACCACATTGACAAGTGTTAAGTGTACAGTTCAGTGTTATCAAGTATATTCAAATTGTGCAATTAATCTCCAGAACTTTTTCATCTTGCAAAACTGAAACTCTATACCAACTAAACAACAACTCCTTTTCTCTCAAAGATCATATATACACCACGGTTTATTTCAGAGCTTTCTATTCTATTCTGTCTTTATGCCAGTACCACACTGTTTTGATTACTACAGCTTTGTAATATGTTATAAAGTCTTTTTAAAAAACTCCTTCTGCCTGAAACACTGAATCACAACTTAACCTGGCTAGTACCTATTCATCCTTCAGGCCTCAGATTTTACCCTCTTTGGGAAGTCTTCCCTGACCATTACATCTCCCCAACATTCACATACATACATCTTTCCTGTGGACTCCAACTATACACTGTACATCCCCTATCATAGAACTTACTTTGCTTCACTGTAATCGAACTGTGACTCCCAGGGGTGTTAATCCCTGTGACACATTTTAGCTTTCACATCCCCAGCTCCTAGCAGTGCTTGACCTACAGTAAAAAGCCAATAAATATTAAAAACTGAATGACAATAGAATATACTCCAGTGGTAAAAAAAATAAAGTCTAATTGATTTAGAAAATGTTCCTAAGACATATGAAGTAAAAAATCAAGGTGCAGAATAGTGTTTACAGAATGCTACCATTAATATAAAAAGGGGGGAATATATATTCATATAATCTGCATACATATGATATAGCTCTGAAAGAACACACAAGACAATAGTAAAGCTGATTACTTCCTGGAGGCCAGGTGGGAACTTGGGTGGATGGGGGCCAGGGAGATGGAGCCTTTTCACTGCATACTTTTTTAATACTTTTAAAATCACATGATTTATTCCCTCTTTATGGTATTAAATAAGTTTAATTTTTTAAAGGTATATGAATGAATAGTAACCTTAAAGAAAATCAAATAGCAGCTGTGTAGTATGTGGCATTTTTTTCCCCCTCCCTCGTCTCATAAGAAGTAAGAAAATCAAAAGGAATAAAACCTGTATCTTCAGTGTTATATCTGAACCCAGTCATCTCATCATTCCCAAAGAACCACGGAGACTAAGAATTTTGTTGATAAAGTACTTGCTTTGTTTAGTAATCTTCAAGTGGCATGGTAAGTTAATCTTTGAATATCCTTTCTAAAAGCATGAGCTGTATATAAACTGCATTTTGAGTAAATATGTACTGCTTATTACTTAATGACATGTTCACATACTAGCTTTACAAGATGTGGTAGCTAGCTTCCAAGATGGCCCCCGATGATCCTCAAGCTCTTGTGTAGTCTCCTCCCGAAATTACTGCTGGCCTATCTGAACAATAAATAGAATACTGCAGAAGTGAAAACCAGGCCATAAAAGACATTGTGGTTTCCACCCTGATGTCTCTTGGATCTCTTATTCTGGGGCAAGCTAGCCTTTAGGCCAAAAGGACATTCAAGCAGCCCTGTGGGGAGGCCCCTGTGGGGAGGCCCCTGTGGGAGGAACTGAGGCCTCCCTTCAACAAGCAGAAAGAACTTCCCAATAGGTGAGTGAGCCACTTTGGAAGGGGGTTCTCCAATCCCAATTAAACCTTTAGATGACTGCAACCTCACAAAACCTCAAGCCAGAACCTCAGAGACAAGCAGCTCCCCAATCCCTCCTGAGATTTATATTGTTGTTTCAAGTCACTACATTTTGAGATAATGTTACGTAGCAAAAGAAAACTAAAAAGTTTATTCTCAAATAATATATTCCTTTTTAAACCACACCTCTATTATAACTTAAAAGCCATAACTTAAAAAGTAGTTAACAGATCACATAAAATTGGCAGCTTCAAATTATAGAATCAGGTAGGCTTGGAGCAAAGAGTTTTGAAGACAGCCTTCCAATAAAATGCCAGTTGCCATTAAAAAAAAGATAAGTAATTCTGCTGGAACCCCACATTCAGGCTCAAGGGTGAAATCCTGATTAACTGGTGTAACACCTATGAAACTGGTGGTATACAGTATGGAAGTCATTTAAATATTTATTCTTCTTCCAAAATGACAGACATTAACTTCAAAGCAAGTACCATATTTTCTTTTTTTTTCTCAGGAGAAAAACCTCTGTCAAGGAAACTTTAAAATTGTTTAACATCAACATTGTTAATGTTGTTAAATTGATCATACTACCCAAGGCAGTGCACAGATTCAATGCAATCCCTATCAAAATACCAATGGCATTTTTTTACAGAACTAGGACAATTTTAAAATTTTTATGGAAACACAAAAGACCCCAAATAGCCAAAACAACTTGAGAAAGAAAAACGGTGCTGGAGGAATCAGACTCCCTGACTTCAGACTATACTACAAAGCTACAGTCATCAAAACAGTATGTTATGGTAGAAAAACAGACAAATAGATCAATGGAACAGAATAGAGAACCCAGAAATAAACCCACGCACCTATGGTCAGTTAACTGATGACAAAGGAGGCAAGAATGTACAATGGAGAAAAGATGGTCTCTTCAATAAGTGGTGCTGGGAAAACTGGACCGCTACATGTAAAAGAATGAAATTAGAACATTCTCTAACACCATATACAAAATAAACTCAAAGTGGATTAAAGACCTAAATGTAAGGCCAGACACTATAAAACTCCTAGAGGAAAACATAGGCAGAACACTCTTCGACAGAAATCATACCAATATTTTTTTTGGATCTGTCTCTAAAGCAAAGGAAATAAAAGCAAAAATAAACAAATGGGACCTAATCAAACTTAAAAGCTTTTGCACAGCAAAGGAAACCATCCACAAAACAAAAAGACAATCTACTGAATGGGAGAAAATATTTGCTAATAATATGACTGATAAGAGGTTAATATCCAACGTATATAAACAGCTCATACAACTCAACATCAAAAAAAACAACAACCTGATTTAAAAATGGGCAGAAGAACTAAATACACATTTTCCCAAAGAGGAAATGTAGATGGCCAACAGGAACATGAAAAGATGCTCACCACTGCTAATCATCAGGGAAATGCAAATCAAAACCACAACGAGATATCACCTCACACCTGTCAGAACGGCTATCATCAAAAAGAACACAAATAGGGGCTTCCCTGGTGGCGCAGTGGTTGAGAATCTGCCTGCCAATGCAGGGGACACGGGTTCGAGCCCTGGTCCGGGAAGATCCCACGTGCCGCGGAGCAACTAAGCCCATGCGCCACAACTACTGAGCCTGCACTCTAGAGCCCACGAGCCACAGCTACTGAAGCCCACGTGCCTAGAGCCCGTGCTCCGCAACAAGAGAAGCTACTGCAGTGAGAAGCCCGCGTACCGCAACGAAGAGTAGCCCACACTCGCCGAAAACAGAGAAAGCCCACATGCAGCAACGAAGACCCAACGCAGTCAAAAAAAAAAAAAAAAAGAACACAAATAACAAATATTGGTGAGGATGTGGAGAAAAGAGAACCCTTTTACACTGTTGGTGGGAGCGTAAATCGGTGCAGCCACTATGGAAAACAGTATGGAGATTTCTCAAAAAACTAAAAACAGAACTACCATATGATCCAGCAATTCCACTCCTGGGTATATATCTGAGGAAAAACCCCACTAACTGGAAAAGATACATGTACCCCAATGTTCAGAACAGCATTATTTACAATTGCCAAGATATGAAAGCAACCTAAGTGTTCATCAACAGATGAATGGTTAAAGAAGATGTGGTACATGTATGGAACACAATGGAATACTACTCAGCCATAAAAAGAGAATGAAATTTTGCAATTTGCAGCAACATCGATGGACTTGGAGGGCATTATGCTAAGTGAAATAAGTCAGAGAAAGACAAATACTGTATGATATCACTTATATGTGGAATCTAAAAAGTACAACAAACTAGTGAATATGACAAAAAAGAAGCAGACTCACAGATATAGAGAACAAACTAGAGGTTACCAGTGGGGACAGGGAAGGGGGAGGGACAACAGGGGTAGGGGATTAAGAGGTACAAACTATTATGTATGGAATAATATACAAGGATATATTGTACAACACGGGGACTACAGCCAATATTTTATAATGACTATAAATGGAGTATAACTTAAAACTGTGAATCACTATATTGTACACCTGTAACTTATATAATATTGTACATCAATATTCAATAAAAACATAATTAGAAATGCAAAAAAAAATTGAGAAACACTGTAAGACATGTATGTGTGTATGAGAAGCCACTGTGCCAAGTGATGACTCTTCATCATGTTGAAGATAAGCAAAAAGTATAACTACAGAATGGGATGGCATTTGTGGTATATAATATAAAAAATTCCAGCTATCTGGAAAATTTGATTGATCACAATAACGCATATACTAAGGGCTTCGGGTGGCTGATACTTTACTGTATTTTTTCATAAAATAACAGCACAAGCAAAAGCAACTGGAAATGTAGGGCTATTTATATGTATAATGCAAAGGACTAAGCCTGCTATGCTTTTATAGTTTTTCGGATTCCAGTCTGCTGTCACTTTTAAATGATAAGAGTTTATTTGCACTGCTTCTGTAATGCTGCTTTATTTTACAGTACAGACACAGGAAAGAAACTACTTGCTTGGGTGAAGGTTTTTTTATGAAATAAAAACTATTCATCCAAAGGGCTCTTGTCTTATTTCCAAATTGAGGTTGCATTCCAGAACTTTAGATTACCTAGTATTACCACTCAGGTAAAGTAGTTTTTGGAAAACAGTAGCACCAAACTAAATGGTCTATTTACGTAAACTCTTTGTTCATAAACACGAAACAATGGCAATTTAAAAATTAAGTGCATAATATAGATATACACCGGTAAATAACGTCAGCAAGTTGAGATACAAAGTATATTTTATAGAACAAGAGTAGGGAATTTATTTTCTTTCCTGTTCATATAAAACTCCATTAAGAGAGGAGAATTTTTCATTACCTCAGAAGAAAAAAGGCTGGAAATGTCTTCTGCAAGATGGAAATAAAAATATACAGCTCAAACTTGAGAATTGATGAGAGGAAGAAGTAGAGGAGATTATCAGACTCTTTTATAATGACTATAGGAGCTTTGCCATCTACTCTTATAGGAGCTTTGCCAGATAAACATATTATTAACATTTCATCACTCCTGAATCAACAGTCATCACTTTGTCATATAAAAGCCTTTAACTGGTTTTAAATTTAGATTTATTTCTCTACAGTCAAAGGTTTATCTTAAAGCTAATGTACTATAATAACAAAAAGGTGTTTTATTGGTAAAAGTAACATTACTATTATTAAAAACATTTCTGAAGAAAACAGACATTTACCGATTCAATAATGATCCTATTTAACTTCAAAAATGCAATACAAAGATGAAACTCAGTACACCTTTTAATTTGCAATTGAGGCTTTATTTCCCAGTTCTTTCACAGATAAAATTCTAAGGAATTCTCAGGCCCTGATTAAGCCAGTATCTCCCAAATTTTGACCACCAATCAGATGGGAGAAGATTTTATGCGGCCCAAGGACAGGGCTAAGTGACACTGAATCAAGCAAGGAAGTTCTTCTCCCTTCATTCTCTTTCAATTCCTCTGACTACATCAGGAAATCTCAGATACCTGCTTTTTATTTATGGTGGTTACTTCAAGTTTCCTTTAAAATTATGTTAATAATTATACTGATAAATATGAAGAAAGTAAGTATACAGGAAGTATGCAGATATGGCCAAAATTCTGAAGATGATATAAGAATGACTTATCAAGTTTGAGAAATACTATACTTTCCATTTGGTCAACAAATATAACTGCCTACTATGAGCATGCCGTTGGTTTTGCCATCATGAAGGACAGAAAAAATGTTCAAAGAAATGTAAACAGGAAAGTCAGAAAAGAAGGTAATTACTTCAAAATGAGGTAATTAAAGGATACACAGACAAGGTGGCATTCAAGCTAGAACTTAACAGGTATGATTTAGACATGCAGAGACAGGGAGAACATTCAAAGAGAACAAAAGCATAACAATACAGGCCTGAGTGGTGTATGACATGTGCTAAATCTTGATTGTGGTGGTGGTTACATGGGTGTGTATATAATGTACACACAAAACGAGTGCACATTATTACATGTAAATTTTTCCTTGATAAGGGTGATACCATATCTTTGACCTATGCAAAGAAAATCATTGAGGTTTCAGGCTTGGAGAGTTTGGGAAGGGGAGGTAAACACAATAAGGAGAAGGGAAATCCCAATTCAGACAAGGGGATCAAAAGTACTTATTTTCATATAATAAATTCTCAACAAAAGCTGTTAGCTATTACACAAAAATAGCAGCTCCATACTTCTACTTAATAGTTTCATTTCAGGGACAGAACTTACCTGAATTAAGGCTTACCTATTATAATTAAATGTACTGTTCCCCACCCCCTCAAACAAAGGAGCACATTAACAGTACTCACCCCTAACAAAGTAACAAAGAATAGACAGAAGTAGCCACACAGGTTGTGTGCTACTGACACCTGACGGAATTTAGCAAGATGATTTGAGATTGTATTCAACACAGACCTTGTTTGTAAGCAATTTAGAAATAAGTGCCTTAGTATTTACATTTTAACCTTTAACTCTTTTCAACGATCTAAGCTCTTAAAATTGTTTAGTTATTAAGTACATTTCAAGTGGCTTTTATCACATTTCATAGGTTAAGAATTCATGACCAGAAAGTGGAATCAGTGTAAAAAAACAATGCCATTATCAACAAGTCTTTACTTTTGGAACTTTATAATGCCATTCTTAATAAAATCAATAACTTGACCATAAAATCAAATTCCAAACTGGAATTAATTACAGTTATAGAAAAGCATCAAGAGACCAGAAAAAGACGATACTCTTCCACCATAAATTAAAGCATTAAGGTTCACAGAAACCTATGTGAATCCTCAATATCCTACTAAGGCAAATAGAAGCTTTTTTGGTTTCATGCTCCACCAAGCTTAAGCTGAACACCATAGAAGCACATCATGTAGGGAATTTTAGAGCTGAAAGGGGACTCAGCTCGACGACAGTAATTTTCATATTGGTATTCTATGTAATTATACTCTAGGAGACGTTAACAGGTTGGCCATGAGAAAATGTGCTCTCTGGCCAGGTAAGTTTAGGAAATGTTTGGATAACCTTCCCTGGGAAGCTTACACCCTGGAGGTGTACGTGCGTATTAGTAGAGTAGTAAAGGTTTTGAGAAGTCTTGCGGTTAAAAGTAAATCAGAAGTTAAGCCTGATGTAAACCAATGTGCTCCCAAATTATTTGCCATGGAACACTGTTTTGGGGCAGTAAGAGTATTAATGGATTGAGAACAGTGTTCAGGGGAAACAGTTTGGAAAAATGTGAACCTATGAAATTCCCTTAAACAGATGACAAATCTGAGGCCTAGAGAGATCACACCTGGTCATCAGGAGAACAAAGGACTTGAATGAAAGCTCTCCTTCCCAGGCAAGAGTTCTTTCCACTAGTTTAACTATTAAATAGGACTCCTTTGACTGTATATAGTCAAACATTTAATTAACAACATTTACTTTACATTTAACATTTTGGTTATGGTGTTACATTTCCAGGTTTGTGTATTAACTTAGATGTTTTTAATTCTTTGAGTCTCGGGTTCCTAATAATCAGGGTCACCTGGAGATCTATTGTTTAGTAATTCTGGGTAATGATTTAGTTCAGAGTGGCTGAAAGTAATCACTTCAAAATAAAGCATTTGCACTACAACTGGTTTTAATTTACTCCTGTTATAACTTCTGTCAGCTCAACAAAATCACTGTTGTTTATCAGGTGGAGAGTTACTTACAACATAAAGCTAACATACGTTATCCACAGTAAAACGCGAGATCTTATGTCTACATCAAGACAACCAACAACATCGAAACTGAAGGATTTTGTCTTTCTATAGTTCGGGGTTTATTTCTCAGGCAAAAACTTAGTTTCCTATCTTTTTTGTAATCACAAAAAAAGTTTTGATTGCTTTAACTGCAATCTCCAAATCAGAATTTTCCAATCTTTATATTTCTCAAACTCCACAGAACTCTAAGAAAGTGTAAGAATAATCAAAACACAATTTACTTAGCTTTAAAAAAAGTAGTTGTGTGCCAACTCCCCTTCCCCCTCCGGGATTGGAGGAGACCGAACAAGCGACTATTGTTATGTTGCAACTTTAAAAGTCTTGAGAATCAAAGGTGATGATTGTTAACAACTTCCTTATAACTGATCTGACTTCCTCTAATAAACTTCTACACTCCTTTCCAACCCCCCGCATGTAATATGAACCAGGGCGGTTATTTGTGTCTCCTCAATCCTAAACCAATCCCCCAGATGCAAGAGACCGCACGAAGCCTCGATTCCGCCAACACACAAGCGCATCCGCGCGCTCTCATCGCACAGGTGCGACTTCCACCCCAACCTCGCGCACCGCGCGGCCCTTGCGCAGGAGGCTCGGCCCGGTCACCCGACGCCCCGGCCCCGCCTCCGGCCCCGCCGGCGCCGGCCTTCCTCGCGGCGCCGCTGCCCGGCCCCGGCCCGCCGGTCCCGTGCAACTCCAGCCTCCACGGAAACCAGAGGGCGGCCGGCCGGCTTCGCGAGTTCAGGCGGGGCCGGGGCGGCAACACCCCCAACCCACCAGCCGACCCGCGGGGCGTCCCGGCGGCTCGGGAACGAGCCGGGCAGAGCAGGCCGCTCGGGGCCGGCGGCCGGCCTCGCGACCGCGCTGGGGGCGGGGACGCTGTTACCTGCCGGGGCTCGGCCGCTCCCTGCCGGCGCCGCTCTCCTGGCAACCGCGGCAGCGACACGGAGGCCGGGAGCCTGAGGGCCTAGTGACAGCTCCCGGCGTGCACCGCGCTCGCGCCCACGCCGGCGTCGACGTCCTCGGCCCTCGATCCCCGCCCCCGGTCCACTCCTTGCCTCCCGGCGCTAGCTGTAGCCACAGCGCCCTCAAGCGGACTGTCGGGGAAGCGGCCTATCACCACCAATTGAGGGAGTGCACCTGGAAAGGGGTGTAGCAGGTGTTTTCCACACGCCAGCCCCATCATGATGGGTGGAGAGATGGAAGGGATGCTAGGAGTTGAAAATAGCTTTTAAATATTATTTAAGTATTTGTTTAAATTGTTTAACTAATTGTTTAATTCCTCAATATTAAGGAACCCCAAGCACAGAGAGGTTAAAGGACTTGTGAAGTTAGGAGACAAATAGTTGTTATCACATTAGGAGATATTTTCATTCTAGAACCCTAGAATCATGTTGTTACAAGAATTGCACCCTTTTGCCTAAAATGTAGGGTGAAAAAAATGATTGATTTCTTTTGCGAATGTGAAATACATGAATACATGAAATATAACAATTCTTAAAAATAATGAAACATCAATTATGAAGAGCATGCTGTGTTAAGAATGGTATATAGGGAGTTCCCTGGTGGTCCAGTGGTTAGGACTGCACACTTCCACTGCCGTGGCCCACATTCAATCCCTGGTCAGGGAACTAAGATCTCGCAAGATGAGTGGCCCACAAAGAAAAAAAAAAAAGTTATATTTCAATATAATGTGTCAGTATTTAGGCACTTAATAGCTTTGAGAATTAAAGGTAGAAGGCATAAGGAGTCGAAATTGTGGAGGGAAATAATCAATAAACCAATATATCATATATATTAGAAAGAAAAAAGAGTTTTATTTAAGCCAAATTGAGGACTATAGCCTGGGAGACACAGATTGAAGAAGCACTTGAATTGTGTTCCACTGGACTACAAAATGGGGGCAGCTTATAAAGGGAAAAGGCCCAAAATTACATAAATTATTTGTCAAGAATTAGGATTGGAGCTGGCAAGAAGTACGGGTGCTTGTTACGTAAGGATTGGTTGGGGTCTGAAATGGTTGTGTAGTTACAAGGGGAGACCTTGAGACTATAAGTTTGCAGCTGGCAGCTGCTAGCAGATATTGTTTTGAGAATGGCTGGTGGCGTCCTTGAGTCTGATACAGTTCAGAAAATTTAAGTTCTCAGTAATACAAGAACGTGTCTGAAACTATGTCCACAGTGACCACCTTGGCTCCATTTGGAATGCCTGAACCACAGTTACTCCATTTTTTTTTTTAATGCATGTTTTCTTTAATCGTTAAAGTAGATGCACGATGTTTTGTTTTTTTGTTTTTTTGTTTTTTTTTTGGCTGTGCCAGGTGGCATACAGGATCTTAGTTCCGAGACCAGGGATTGAACCCACGTCCCCTGCAGTGGAAGCACAGAGTCTTAACCACTGGACCGCCAGGGAAGTCCTCAATGCATATTTAATAGGCCACAGATAGGCTGTTTTGGTTAGCCTAAAGTTCAAGTTAAACCTTGTATAAGCCAGAATGACTTCCCTATATCTTAATATGTGAAAATTTCTTCCATCAAAACCATCACCCTTCATCACCATTGAGATGAAATAGCAGTAAACTTAATTCTTTTAATTGTGTTACCTCCATCCATGATTTTTAATTATTCTGATGGATACAGGAATTTGTGAGGCAAAACAATAAACTTTAAAAACTCCAAATATAGATTTCAGAAAAATTGTCTTTAACTAGTATCTCTAGGGACATGGCTTTATTATTTATTTGGAAAATCTTCAAATTAATACGTTTGGTGTGTGATAATTGTGACCTTGAAATGATAAAGTAGAAAATCAATAAACATACGATTTTCTACATACAAGCAATCATTGTTTCTATTTTTTTAAAGCCTCTTGTTTGAAAAGAATTTTCATTATAATACTACCATGGCCTTATATTTTAATATTCTCCCATTATAAGTACTTACATTATATTAGATCCTTTTCTTTACTGGGTCAAACTTTCCAGAAACATCTTCTAGTAGCAATGATAGTACAACTTCCCTGAGTCAGTTTTTACTTTTGCAAAAGTGAAGAGCGGAAATGTACATATAGAGTCATTCTCATCTTCCTCTTTTCAAAAGTCATGGGGATGCTTGATCCTGTGCTTCATGATACTGGATTTAACCACACTCTCTTCTGCATAGAGAACAGAAAACTCACATTTTTGCAATCGTTTCCATCCTGGAGCGATTGGGTCTAAATTCAGAAGCAATGCCACGTCAGTCCTGGACATTTGTTGCCTCAGACAGAGCTACCAAACGGCCGACTAGCGTTCATTAAAACACAGAAAAAACAAAAACCGACCGTAGGTCATTAAAACAAAAACAAAAAAATCCAAGATACAGAGTGTTTTGGGTGGGGAGTTCAGCTCTCTGGCCTCCTGGGGACAGTGCCCGGCTATACCGACGACCCCTCTCCATCATCTCCCTCTCGTCCAGTCTCCTCCCTACCCACGCTACCCAAAGCACTGCACTAGGGGTCTGACTTTGAAGGTCATTTCCAGGGAGCCGGATGCATCAGGGGGCACCCGGGGAGGACACTTCGGCTCCCCCGCCCATCTTTCTCCGCGCTCAGACCCAAAGCCGGGATTTGAAACTGCCACGCCCCCCAGATGGAGTCCTCGCGGCGGCGCGCTCTTCTCCCGGCAGGTGGCGCTGTGGGCTGGCGGGCAGCCGACCTCCGGGTCCCGGAGGCCCGCGCCGCCCACACCGCCGCCGCTGCCGCTCCTGCTGCGGCTCGGGCCGCACGTGCAGCGTCTTTCCGGCCCTGCTGCCCGGCGTCGCCGGAGCCCCTGGCTGGGTGCCGGCCATGGCGGCGGCTGCGGCGGAGGCGCGCGTGTTCCTGGAGGTGCGGAGACGGCTGCAGAGCGCGCTGCTAATCGTGGGGTAAGGCGGGCGGTGGAGTGCGGGCTCCCACGCACAAGCCTAGCTCGCTTTTCCGCTGGCCAGGCAGGCTCCGCCTCCCGCGGAAGGACGGGTTTTTGAATTTCTTTTTTCCAGTTGCTTAGAGCTTCTGGGTTACTCAAAGTCGAGTTACTCGCCCCCGCGCGCGCCCCTAGTCTCCCCTCGGCTGGCAATGTCAGCATCACCTGGGAACTTTTTAGAAATGCATTGTCTTAGCTCCACATCAGCACTACTGAATCAGAACTTAGATTTTAACACGTTTCCCGGGATTCAGATGCACATTAAGGTTTGAGGATACCTAATGTACCACACCGTTGACAGTGCCCTGCGTTTCCAACAGAACAGTGCAAAAAATGTTTTGATTGCCTCTTTGGGATCCTCGTTGTAAGAAATCTGTTCCAATGTGAGAGCTTCCTGTTTCGTAAATAAACTCCGGTGTTATTTTTTCCTCCCCAAACTGTTCTCTGTGCAAAGGAACGGACACACTGGTTCAGTAAACGTGTGTTCAGTGAACGACTAACCAAGGTTGCAGACTTCTTGTTGGAGCTCATTCTTTTATTCATATTCGGAGTTCCAGTGAGAAGTCTGCACGCGTCTAACTTGCTATTCATTACACAAACTAGAAACTGTTAGGAAGAGTGTTCTCTTTTTTTGGTTTGGTAGTATATGGGACCTCGACTATTCCCTTGTGACCACTGTTTCAAACAGAGTAAATTAGACGTTAAAATCCTGAACATTTTATTACACAGCGCCACTCCGAGATAGACTGATGCTTAGCCTTCTCTTTTCCTGAAACCAGCCGGATGTCTGGTGTGGCAGTTTGGGATTTGGCCTGAGAACTGGATTCAATCCTAGCTTCTTCACCAGAGTAGAATCCTTTCATTTGAATGTTTTCAATTGTAAAATGGGGACGATGTTTATTACTCTTCTTTCTCTCTTTCTCCCCTGCGTCCTCCCCCGCCCTTTCTCAAATCATGAGTTCAAATAAGTGCTTCACGTCCAACTCAAATTCACCTTGTAAGGTTATTCGGAGCCCACATCTTACACAAAACGAAACAAGACAACCTCCCTCCTTCCTCTCGTCAAAGGGGCCCTTCATGGTTCCCCTGGATAACTCTCCCTTCTCTCAGCAAGTTAAGAAACCTGACTTTGCTGGACTCCTGTTTTGTCCCTGGTGGTCTTTGGCTGTTGAGCTTTATCACCAGTCAATTCCCCCAACCCTAAAAGCAGCCACTGTTCTGATTTCATTCAACAACGATTAGCTTGCCAGTTCTTGAACTATGTATAAATGGATTCATACAATATGTACTTGTTTGTTTCTGGCTGCTTTCCTTCAACAGTGTTTGCAAGATTCATGTTTCATCTATGTCATTGCATATATCAATAGACCATTCTTTTTTTCCTGCTGAGTAGTTTTCCACTGTATGAATATATGACAATTCATTTATCCATTCATCTATTGCTGGATATTTTGTGTGTTTCTAGAGCTTGCTTGTTATGAATAAAGCTGCCATACATTTTTTTTTTTTGGCCACACTGTGTGGCTTGCTGGATCTTAGTTCCCCCACCAGGGATTGAGCCCAGGGCCCTTGGCAGTGAGAGCGTGGGGTCCTAACCACTGGACTGCCAGGGAATTCCCAAAGCTGCCATACATTTTTGTGTAAGTATTTTTGCTGGGTCATAGGGTAGATGGGGGCTTTACTTCATGAGAAACCATTGAACAGTTCTCCAAAGTGATTGTACCAGTTTACACTCTAACCAGAAAAAAATGAATTCCAATGGCTTCACATTCTCGCCTGCATTTAGTGTTGTCAGTCTTCGATTTAGCTATTCTGGTAGTATAAAGTAGTATCTCACTGTCATTTTAATTTGTATTTCCCTGATTAATAATGTTGAGTACCTTTTCATTTGCTTTTTGGTCATTCATATATGTTCCTTTGTCAAGTGTCTTCTAATATCAAGTTGTTTGTCTTATTGTTGAACTTAAATAGTTTTTTATATAGTCTGGAAACAAGACCTTTTTCATTTATGCCTGTGAGTATGTGAATATTTTCTCCCAATCTGTAACTTTTCATTTTCTTAATTGTGTCTTTTGATTAACAGAAAATCTTAATTATAATGAAATCCAGTTTATTGCATTTTTTTCTTTAATGGTTAGTGTTTTTTGTGTCTTTAAGAAATCTTTGCCTACCTCCAGCTTGTGAGATTTTTTTCCTATGTTTATTTTCTAGGAGTTACATAGTTTTAGCTTTTACATTTAGGTCTGTGATTATGTCAAATTAGTTTTTGTATTTGGCATGAGGTAGGGGTCAAAGTTCATTGCTTTTCTATAAGGATGCCCAGTTGTTCCATCACCATTAGTTAAAAGGCTGTCATTTCTTCCACTGATATAACTCAATGTCTTTGTCAGAAATCAGCTGACTATACTGTTTGCATGGTATGTCTTTTTCTACCCTTTTACTCTCAACCTGTGTCTTTATGTGTAAAATTTTAAAAGCATGTACTGGGCGGAGTTTTTTAAAATCCATCCTGACAATCTCTGCATTTTAATTAGAATTTTTAATCTATTTGCAGTTAATGTAAATGATATGATTTTTATTCTTCCCCTAATCTTAAAAGAACTGCTTCTAGCATTTCATCATTGGGTGTGATGATGTTGACTTTTGGCTCATCTGTTTGGTAGACCGCATAGTTCCTTTCTTTTTGTTTTAATAAATTTATTTATTTATTTTTGGCTGCGTTGGGTCTTCGTTGCTGTGTGCAGCTTTCTCTGGTTGCGGCGAGCGGGGGCTACTCTTCCCTGTGGTGTGCGGGCTTCTCATTGCGTTGGCTTCTCTTGTTGCGGAGCTCGTGGTCTAGGCGTGCGAGCTTCAGCAGTTGTGGCATGCGGGCTCAGCAGTTGTGGCTCACGGGCTCTAGAGCGCAGGCTCAGTAGTTGTGGCGCACGGGCCCAGTTGCTCCACGGCATGTGGGATCCTCCCGGACCAGGGTTTGAACCCACGTCCCCTGCATTGGCAGGCAGACTCCTAACCACTGCGCCACCCGGGAAGCCCCATGGTTCCTTTCTATTCCTAGTTTACTAAGGGTTTTCATCATGAAAAATGCTGTGTTTTCCTTAATGATTTCTGCGTGTATTGTGATGGTCATATTTTTTTCTTTAATCTTTACTTCTGTGAATTGCATTAGAAACAATCTATTTATATTAAGCCATCTTAGCATTCCTGGGATAAACCTTGGCCATTCATTTATTAAATTCACAGACGTTTACTGAGTTCCTATTCTAGGGCCCAAAACTCAGATTCTAGATGCTGGTTATATGGCTGTGAACACTAAGAACAAAGCAAAGACAAAAATACTTGCTCTCATTGAGCTTACAGTCTAATGGTGGCAAGAGGTAGGCAGAAAATACACAAATATTTATATATGTTATAGTGAATAGAGATATGTACCTAGCAGAAAATAAAACAAAAAGGGGTAGGGAAAAAAATTCCAACCCCTTATTCTGAATAAGAAAGCAACAGTGGAGCAATAAACTGAAAGGGGTGAGATCTGGGACTGTATTATTCCCAGTGGAAGACTGTTGCTCTGTGAGAGAACAGAAAGTATGAGGTGGTGCCTAGTTCAGAGAGATGTGGGTGGGCTGGTGAAGCACATAGTAAAGGGTCTTGCAGTGGTGTGCTGGAAAATGTTCAATGACCTGTTCTCCAGGAAAACCAAACAGGCAAAAACATTCTTCCTGATCTGCAGCACTTATTGATTCCTGTGGTGGGAATACTTTCACCATAGATGATAGCAAACTACCAAAGTGAGGTCAACTGGCCTGCAAAATGCCTGGAATGTTAACAGTTGCCTCTAGTATATTACTGGGTCTTAGAGACCATTGAAAGGACCTTAGCTGGGACTCAGAGTTGAGATGTGAGGTTATTAGATAGTTTTGAGCAGGGTGTGACACCTGAAAGAATACAAGAGGATAGTGACAAAAGCCTCACATATAAAAAGTGTGGGCAATTAGTGTCTCAAAAACTTTGTTTTGGAATAATCTCAAACTTGAGAGTAAGTTGCTGTCACTTCTGAATACGTTACTGTGGATTTCCTACAAATAAGGACGTTCTCCTACAAAACCAGCATGCAACACTCAAAACTGGGAAATATGTTACTGCCATCTTATACTCAGACCTTATTCAAGTGTTTCCAGTTGTCTACTTAATATCTGTAATACAAAGGGATCCAGCTCAGAATCATGCATTGCATCCTCATGTTTCCTTCGTTTTTCAATCTGGAAGAGGTCCTCAGTTTCCTTGACTTTAATGATCCTGACACTTTCGAAGACTCCAGCCCAATTATTTTGTAGAATATTCCTCCATTTGGTTTTGTCTTATGTTTCCTCAAGATTACGTTCAGGTTATACATCTTTGGCAGGAATATCACAAAATTGATGCTGTGTTCTCGTTGCATCCTCTCAGGTGGCACATGATTTTGATTTGTTCCATTAAAGTTCACGTTAACTTTGAGAACTTAAATAAGGTGGTATCTGCCAGGCTTCTCCACCATAAATTGCCCTTTTTTTTTCATTATCAATAAGTATTAATTGATATTAATAATTCTTTTCATTATCAATAAGTATTAATTGAGACTACGTAAATGCCCTGTTCCTCATCATACTTTCATTTTATTCATTTATTTATTTATTATTATTTTTAATTGAAGTATAGTCATTCATTTATTCATATCAGTATGGACCCATAGCTCTGTTTCATTCAGTCGGTTACTTTTTTCTCAAATTACAACCAGATGTGGCCAGGGGGAGTCCCTTCAAGATGATTTCTGTGTTTTTTGTTTTTTGTTGGTTTTTTGTTTGTTTGTTTGTTTGTTTTGACATTCTTTGATTTCTTCTTTACTTAGTTGCACAACAAGATATGCCAGGCTCAGGCTCATCTCATTCTTTTCCTGTCCCAGCCCTGGATGTAGTTATTTTTCCAAGGAACCGTGATTTGTTTCATTTTTGTTCATTTTGTTTTTAAGTGGAAAATGACCTTTAGAAACCAAGATCTGGGCACAGAGTGTGCTCATTACTGTTGGAGTGTCACTTCTCCCAGACCCACTAGCAGACAGAACTAGAGTGTGTATGTATGACATATGTATTGTGTTTATGTATGCATGTATATGTGTGTGTTTGTAAATATATCATAATCCACATACATATACACCTATATATGTTACTGTATCTATTTATATGCATTGGAAACCATGACTTCACCCAGGTATTTTAGATTCTAGTCTACCACCGTAGGATCCATTCTGGTTTTCTCCCTTTCCCTCTTTGTAGCTGTTCTCCCACAGTGAGAATCCTGGATTCCATCATCCTCATGACATGTATTTACTTGGTCAGTTCCACTCTATGCAATTAATCTTCCGCTGGCCTCCTTTGCCACTTCCCTTCCCTCCGCTCAGTGTCGACACTCTCCTCAGCTGCTTGGGCTCTGTTACGGACTGAATGTTTCTTTTCCCTCAGAATTCATATGTTAGAGCTCTACCCCAGTGTGGTGGTATTAGGAGATGGGGCCTGTGGGAGAGAATTAGGTTTCAATGAGGTCACTAGTGTGGAGCCACTATGATGGGGTTAGTGTCCTTATGGGAAGGGACGCCAGGGCTTCCTCTCTCTGCCATGTGAGGATACAGTGAGAAGGCAGCCGTCTGCAAGCCAGGAAGGGGGTCCTCCCCAAGAACTGCTGGCATCTTGATCTTGACCTTCCCAGCCTCCAGAACTAGGAGAAATAAATGTCTGTTGTTTAAGCCACCCACTGTGTGGTGTTTTGTTAATAGGCACCTGAGCAGACTAAGACAGGCTCTGAAACTCCATGCTGAGCTGCCCCCCCCCCACCTGCTGCTCACATTTCCTCCTTTCTCCTCTGGGAACCTGACATCCTTGCTGGGTGGCCCTCCTGGTGGGTGCTCTCCTCACCCTGCTGGGTTTCTCAGATCTACCCCAGGCTTCAGTGGTTCTCCCACCCTTTCGAAGATACCTATCTTTCTTTGCCCTATGTAATGGGCTGCATTTTTCAGGAAGAGGAAGGGAGGAAAGGGTGGTATGCCAGAGGTGGGCAGACAGGGGACTTAGGAACCCAGTGGTTTCCCTTGAGACACTTCCAAGTGCCAACTGCACAGTCTAGTTTGAAAATCGCTGAAGTACCAAACTGAACAAATTGTGTATCTTTAGAGCAGTGGTTGGCAAACTACAGCCTAGGGGCCAGATCTAACCTACGGCCTGTTTTGTTACAGTCTATGAGCTAAGAATGGATTTTATATTTTTTAAAGGGTCATTAGGAAGAAAAAAAAGTAGACTATGCCTCAGAAACCATATATGGTCTATAAAACCTGAAATGTTTACCATCTGACCTTTTATATAAAAAGTTTTCTGACATCTACTTTAGAGGATTATTATTTCTTAAACATCATTTCTGAAGACTAGACTTTTGACTCAAGAGTTTGAGTCTGTCTTCCCTGGAAAAGACGCAGGTTTGTTTTGTTTTTTTAATAATTTCTTTTTTAAAATTTAATTTAATTTTTAATTTTGGGGGACTTCCCTGGTGGTCCAGTGGTCAGGACTTCACCTTCCAATGCAGGGGGTGTGGGTTTGATCTGTGGTCATTGGGGAGCTAAGATCCCACATGCCTTGCTGCCAAAAAACCAAAACATACAACAGAAGCAATATTATAACAAATTCAATAAAGACTTTAAAAATGGTCCACGTCAAAAAAATTAAAAAAAAAAAACTTTTGGCCACGTTGCACAGCTTGCAGGATCTTAGTTCCCTGACCAGGGATCGAACCCACGCCCTCAGCAGTGAAAGCTTGGAGTCCTAACCACTGGACCGCCAGGGAAGTCCCAAGACTCAGGTTCTTGATATTCTGTGTTGCCAATTAAGTGCAGATCTGCACACTTCTAAAAGGAACTAGCCAGAAAGTAGTTTTAAAATTTTCTAAGGCAAAATAGGAGGCCTGACCAAGATTCACACCTGAACACACGGTATGACCTCTCTACTTGGATGACATTCAAGTGAATGGCCCACCTTCTGCACTTCAGTGACACTGAGTGGATGGCCTGCTCTTGCTGTTAGCACTTAAGAGGGGGTCCAGGTGCTTTGCTCCTCTGGTGCAATGCTGAGCATATTTCAACTTCGTAGGAATATTATCTCTATATGTCTTCATACCCTTCTGTCCTTTTGGTGCCTGGTAGACAGCAACTGTGTTTTACTCTATTGCCTGCACCAAGTGATTTGTGTTTGTTGTGGACTGGATTAGTAAGTCCTTTCATGCCTGGTATTCATGCATCACTAGATTGTTTTCTTCATTATTTGTTTATTCTTAAAATTGACAAAGTTTTTTCTCCTGTACCTTTTGTTTTACGTAATCCTGGCTTCCTTATCAAAATCCTGCATATGAAATACCAATGCTTTACTCTAATTTACTGTAAGTAAAGTAAAACATTGAAATGCTGGTCTCAGAAGCTAGAATATGTCACTAACTCATCCATTCATTATTCACATAACATTTGCTTAGTGCTTGGCCTAGGATAGTTGCTGCCCCCCTCCACGTGCTTCCTTAGTCCCCTGTATTATGAATAAGTGCAACGTAGTTTTAATGCTCCCTTGATCATTCCTGTTTACTAGCCTGTCCCCTGCTCGGGGTTGTGGGGTGCAGAGGAAATATCTTGTTAATCATTGTATTCCCAGTACCTGGCACATGGTAGAACTCAAAAAAGGTGTGCTGAGTGAGTGAATGAATGTCGAAATCATGCTAGGATCAAGGGATGCAAAGGTGCATAAGCCACCGTCTTAACGCTGCCTTGCTGAATTCTCTGACCAAAAATACTTTGATGAACAAGTGCGTGGTGCATGACAGACTAGCATTCCATTGTGCTGGTTTGCAGAAGCGGAAGTCGGGGAGACTGGTGGGAGGGAAGAGTCAGGGGTGAGGAAGCGAAGTGGCAGGCTGTGCTGCAGATCCAGGAGCAGCCCAGGGGGAGGTCCGGGCTGGAGTAGATGGAGGAAGTACTGGGGTAGAGGAGAGAGTTGGCACTCAGGATCATTGGCAGTGGGAAAGAGTACATGCTTAAAAATGCATCGTTACCATAAAAAAAGAAGAAGCAAGAATGAAAAATATGTCTCTGAACTTTCCTGTTACAGTGACAGCGAAAAGTACTCTCTGACCTCATCTAAACCTAGTATAGATTTAGTTTCCTTTACGATCAGTTCACTGCTATTGTTCCACGACAGAGACTAAATTCAGGGCCCTTATTGAAGAGGAACAGAGAGCTCCTTGGCCGTTTTTGTTTCTTTCATAATGTGGCTTTCATCAATGAGAAATAATTTCTTGTGTGTTATTTTTCATTCCCAGCGATCCAAACGAAGGCGGTCTGCCCATGGATGTTTGCATAACGCCGACCTCGCTGCAGATGAAAAGCCCTGGCGGCTGCACGGAGCTCTGGCTGCCAGCAGGGGTCAGGCTTGTCCCGTCCTCCTGCCGCGGGCTGCAGCACGTGGCCGGGGACGGGTTGCACCTGCGGCTGCAGGCGCGGGCGGAATTCTGCACAAGTGAGTAGTGCTGGCGGTCCTGTTTCTGCATTTGCTTTTTCATTATAAGTCAGAGGTGATTTTTTTTTTTCCTTTGAAAGGTTGAACTTTTCCCGGGTGAAAATCACTGCTCATCAGCTGCATGGAATGAGCTGGGGGTCCAGAAGACATATGTTTTTTTGCCAGCTCTGCCCGTTATTAGCTGCATGCAATTGAACATGTTACTTAACCTTTCTGAGGCTTTGTTTCTTTGGGGTTTTTTTAAGTGTTTTGTTTTGTTTTCCTAATAGCCTGCCCTTTTTTTTTTTTTTTTTTTTTAGAGCAGTTTTAGGTTCACAGCAAAATTGAGCGGAAGGTACGGAGATTTCCCACATACTCCCTGCTTTGTTTCTTTAATTGTAAAAAACCTGGCTCACAGAGTTGATAGGAAGATGAAATCAGATGGCAATCGCACAAGACCTGGTTGATATGAAAGCAATACGTAGAAATTCATTCATTCAACAAATATTAGCTCATTGATCTAGGTGCTGGGGTACAGAAGTGGGCAAGCTAGGAAGGTCTCTGCCCTCATGGGGCTTAAGATTCTAATCAGTGGGAACAGGTAATGAACACACAAGTTATTTGGATACAGAGGTAAGTGCTGTGGGCAAAGTAAAGCAGAATAATGGGATAGGGCGTGACTAGTGGCAGATGAGGGTCAGGGAAGGCCACTCTGAGAAAGCAGCGTTTGACCAGAGAACTGAATGATGGAAATGATTGCATCCATGTAGGGACATTTAATTAATTAGTTAATTTTATTTATTTATTTTTGGCTGCGTTGGGTCTTCATTGCTGCATGTGGGCTTTCTCTAGTTGCAGTGAGCAGGGGCTACCCTTCATTGTGGTACATGGGCTTCTCATTGTCGTGGCTTCTCTTGTTGCGGAGCACGGGCTCTAGGTGCACGGCTCTAGGCGCGCGGGCTCAGTAATTGTGGCTCTTGGGCTTAATTGCTCCATGGGATGTGGGATCTTCCCAGACCAGGGCTCGAACCCATGTCCCTGCACTGGCAGGCAGATTCTTAACCGCTGCGCCACCAGGGAAGTCCGGGACGTTTCTAACTAGAGAGAACAGTACATATAAAGATTCTGAAATTGAGTTTGATGCATCATTTGACTTTGATTGTTGCTATGCCTGTGATACTTCCAATATTTTGTTGTTGGCACATTGATTCAGAAAGGCAGTAGAAATGTTTCTCGCAATAATTTATCGAATGACCTCACTGGTTCATCGCCTCTTTGCCATGTGAGTGATATGCTTCGGAGGATTAAAAATGATGCAAAAAGGGGAAACGGAGGCTGTAACAGCTGGATGTGATACTCGTTCTCAGAGAAGGATTATAGTTGTTATAGATGCACTTGAGATTTCCCTGTTGCCTCATGGATGCGAAGCCTTTCATCTGCATTTCTCCATGCAGCCCCAAGGGCGGTCGACAGGATTGTACTGAAGCGCTGTTTAGGAGTTGTCAGGTGTTCCCTGGCATCTCTGTCCTGGCTTTTGAAAGGAAAGAGAAGTAGAGGGAGTTCCGTTCCTTTTTTGTTGGAGAATGATTTTGCTCAAGTGCTGGATTAGTGAATAACTAGTCTGAGTTGAGCAGGGTTGGTTTGAGGAAAGAAATGTCCTGGGGCTGAAGTGGCATAGGATAAACCTAAGAATGACTGTTGGAGTAACCATGGAAAGAAGAATGGGGCCGTCAAGATGGGAGATAGACGCTCTGAGGGTGCCTCATGATGGGCAGGGGAAGTGTTGTTTCAGGGAAGAATTCTTGCCTTGGGAGTCTGGCTCCTGTGACGTCATCACCTGTCTTTAGCGATGAGGAACAGTACCCACAGCAGGAATCTTGGGTCACATCAGGAAACTGGAGAAAGGCAGGCGTGAAAGCCACAGCGGAGTGTTTTCAGATCTTCTGCTAGTTTTCTGGGACCATGATTTTAGGTCCTATAATGAGGAGGTACGGAGACCTTCCAGAGACAGAACTGGTATGTTGCCTACCCGTATTCTATAACAGTTAAATAGCAAAACTTGAACTATTTTTAAAAATTTAAATCAGCAAACATTACTGTCTAGTTTTAACTGTTGGACAAAATAAATTGACTGCTGTGTGTTGGTTTGCATCTGTTGTTGGCATTCATGGGTCTCCAGTTTCTTTACATTTTTAACACATATTTTACTCAACAGTCTGAAAAGGAAAAACATTCAAAGCCCTGTTCCGCAGTGCATGAAGCGGTATGCAAAATAGATTCCTCAGTATTTAATTGCTTTAGTGCTTTCCACATAATAGGTGGTGAATAAATATTTGCCGAATGAATAAATATCAAATAGGTGCATACTGATGTAAACTTGAATCAAAATCTGTGGTAGGAAGCGAGTCTTAACATTTATAGCATTCAATCTATGTTTCAGGGTTTTTACAGAGTTGACTTTTCAACTGTAAGAATGCTCTTTTAAGGACTACAGTAGACATATTGTTACACTGTTTTGAATGCATAAGTCAGACGTGACCTTTGACCCAGAACTGGCTGCAGTAAAATCTGATGTAGCACCAGCATTAGATTCATCCCCAGGAGGCAGTGCTTCCCAGGATGCCCCTGTATCAGAAGGTTCTGACTTGAACCTGAGCCTGCATCATCCTGGGTGAGCAGCAGAGGGCAGTGTGTCACTGAAAATTTGTTTATTGGTTCTGAAAAGAAAATTTTGGATGTCTTACCCAGGTCTACTTATTATCTGCTCAGAGCTAAAGAATACTGTTTGTTTCACTTTAGTGCTACAGGGCAGTCCTAGAAATTAAACAGAAGAATCTTTAACTCTTAAGGCTTAAACTTTCTCACATCAATTATTTTTTTTTAATCTTAAAATATAAAGTAACATAAACCAAATTCAAATTGCTTGATTCTAATGGATATAACCTCATTTCTTCAGACTTTTTTTAGTAGACAAATATTTTTGTGGGTTTGGTTTTTTGTATTTTGGGCTTTTTTGGAAATGAAAGTTTCCTTCGTGAATGAAATAACGGAAACTAAGGAAACATACTGTCTTATACTGCTCTTTCATATTCTATGGGAAATATATGTTTTCCCACAGCTTTAATCAGAAATTGAGTTTCACTCTTGGAAGATGGAACTCTTCTTAGGAGCCGTTTCATTCCCTGGGACCTGCCCAATAAAGACCAATTTCAAGATTGATTTTGTTTGTACGTACTGGTAAGATGCCAGAGCGGACATCAACCTTGTTTAAATCGAATTAAATTTAAGAAGTCTGTTTACCAGCAGTCACAGTGATGAAAAACTGTCCCTAATCGTAGCAGAGGAAAGCTGAGAACGGGGACGCTCTGAGTAGTCAGCTGGATGTGAAAGAAATAGCTCCTTTTCTCTTATCCTTAATGTTGGTATTTCCAGAATGAGAGAAATAACGAGTTATCTATGTTACACAGATAATTTAGGGCAATACCTAACTCTGAAACATGTAGCAAAATCTGTTTTTGAAAACACTTCCCAATATTTGCTTCTGCTTGAGTCATCAGATAATACTAACTAAATGGGTACTTCTGGGTAGATCATAAGCAGTGCTTATTGGTGGTAATTTATTGCGGCTATTAAACTCTAAGTATGTTAATGGATTTGTCCCAAACCTCTAAGATTTGCTGTTTCCTTGATTTCCTCTAGAACCGATCTCAGTGTTTAATCAAAGCTCCCAAGCCCAAGAATGTTGCACGTTTTATTGCCAGTCCTGCGGTGAAATCATCATAAGGAGCAGGTAAGGAACACAGTCAACACCGGTTCATCTTGTGCCTGGCAATGGTTTTTCTCTTTTTCTCTCAGAATTTTTGAAGGAACTGCCAAGGGAGCAGTCTGTGGCCTTCAAATGAGAGCCAGCTCAATGTCACTTTGAACCAAAGCAGCCCCCAAACTCTCCAGCAATCACGGAGCAGCTAGATTTTCTCCAGCTGACAAAGGGGAACAATAGGGTGCTGGCTCTGAGGGAGGAAGGCTTATCTTGGTGGAATAGCCGGTAGAGATAGGCCCCTCTCCTCTGAAAACACACGGCATCTGTCACACGTTTTAGCCATCATCCTGGTGAATGAACTTTTCCACATTAAGTGAATTTTCTAAATAACAGAAGCTTTTGCAGCACAATTTTGTACTTGAACTATTTCTCTTAGTGCCTTTCTAAAATCCATTTCCTGTTTCCCTGCTTATTAAAACAGCATATAAAGCACAAATTAACCTTTTCTCCATGCTTAGGTTAATGCTGTAACCTGCCTTCGAGGTGTCCTGTGATTACCCCATTGAGATGGGAAGGGCCCTTTGCTGTATTCTTTGTATTCCCATGTTGTCTCTTTTAATTATTTTTCCATCCTCTCCTCCTGTCAGCCTCTTTGTTTCCTGGGCGCAAACCCTGCTCTCTGAATTTTCTAATCACTCATAGGCTGGAAAGACAGAGCAAACCCTTATTATCGTTAACAGTATTTTTTTAACTTTGTTTTTGGCTGAGTTGGGTCTTAGTTGCTGTGCACCGGCTTTCTCTAGTTGTGGTGAGTGGGGGCTACTCTTCGTTGCGGTGCATGGGCTTCTCATTGCGATGGCTTCTCTTGTTGTGGAGCACGGGCTCTAGGCGTGTGGGCATCAGTAGTTGTGGTGCATGGGCTCAGTAGTTGTGGCTCGTGGGCTCTAAAGTGCAGGCTCAGTAGTTGTGGCACACAGGCTCAGTAGTTGTGGCATACGGGCTTAGTTGCTCCATGGTATGTGGGATCTTCCCAGACCAGGGCTTGAACCCGTGTCCTCTGCATTGGCAGGCGGATTCTTAACCACGGCACCACCAGGGAAGTCCCTGTTGACAATATTTAAAGGAAGAATTTAGAGCTCTTTGTTGGATGGGTTTCCTTGGAGACTTACATGAGACCCCTCCTCCTCCAGTGTTCCGGGTCTCCATGGAGGAATGAACACCAGACCTCTCTCTCCCTGTGTCCCCAAAGTGGAATCCTGGTGCTGTTGCCTAGGCTTCCTCTCTGTCCCCCTGCAGGTAGCCAGTTACCGGGTACTTTTGCTACTTCCTTCTCCGCGTTTCTCCACTTTCCTCCACCTCTTAGTCGATGCCACTGTTCTCTCGCCGAAGAGCCCTTGCTGCCTGCTCCTCACGCGCTCAGCCTGACTCTGGGTTCATCCCCTCTGATCACGTCTAGACCGCCCAGTGATTGTTCCCAAAAGCAGCCGGCTTCCCCCGTTCAGACCCTCCGTGGCCTCCCATGTCTTCCAAGATAAATCCCGTAAGCCCTCCGCATGCCGCGCCGGGTGCTTTGTGAGCGTGCCTCTGCTTACCTCTGCACCCTCGTGTTCTAGCCCGCCCTCGCCCGCCTGCTTCCTTCCCTACACACGTCCTGTGCACAGCCCCAGCGATCGGCCTGCAGTCCCACGGTCTCTTCATGGGTTTCCCCACCCTAGTGCCTAGTGAAAGCTACCCCGCTCCTGGAATGCACCCCCGTTCCCCATCTCCCGCTGGTTAGCGCCTACCTAGATTCAGCAGATCTCTGCCGGGAGCCTCTCCTGAACCCTGGGTTGGTTTCTGTGCTCCTCGGAGGTTTATTCGCCTGTCTTCCCGCCTAAACTGGAGGCTTTGGGTGTGGGATAGTCCTACGCATAACGCATGTTACTCCTCGCTCATATTTAGAGTGCAGTGTTGTGTAGTGGCTGGTAGTACAGACCCGGAAGCCAGACTGTCTGTGTTTGTGTCCACCAGTTACTAGCTGTGACCCTGGGGAAGTTACTTACCCACTCTGTGCCTTCATTTTTCTTTTTTTTTTTATTATTACAAAGATACAGATAACAATAAGAGCTACCCCCGTAGGGTTCGGGGGAGGAGCGAATGAGTGTAACCGCTAAGCATTCAGTATGCGATAGCTCCTGCTGTAATTCTTGCTCTTATCACCATCTTCATCATCACCGCCCCCAGCAGCAGGCTGGCTGCCTGAGGAAGAGTGCATTCTCTATAAATTCTTGCCGGGGCTTCCCTGGTGGCGCGGTGGTGGAGAATCTGCCTGCTAATGCAGCGGACACGGGTTCGAGCCCTGGTCTGGGAGGATCCCACATGCCGCGGAGCAACTGGGCCCGTGAGCCACAGCTGCTGAGCCTGCGCGTCTGGAGCCCGTGCTCCGCAACAAGAGAGGCCGCGACAGTGAGAGGCCCGCGCACCGCGATGAAGAGTGGCCCCCGCTTGCCGCAACTAGAGAAAGCCCTCGCACGGAAACGAAGACCCAACACAGCCAAAAGTAAATAAATAAGTAAAATTAAAAAAAAAAAATTCTTGCCGGGTTGACTCGAGTACACGTTAGGGTGCTTCTTCGGGCCCTCCATCAACCTCTCTTGCTTGCTCTCTGATTTCTGGCAGCATCCCGGGTAGATGAGATCGCGGAAAGTTATGCTAGTATAAGTGGGGGGCTTGTGAGCAGAGCACCCTCTGAGTGATTATCTTGGGGAAGCCACGGGGTGACTCTGAATCTGCAGGGCAGGGAGAACGTCCTCGCTCAGTTTCCCTAAGGCTGAGGTGGCCGCACGACACGCTGTCAGGGATAGGCCCGCTTGAGCCTGGAAGGTCCAGAGGATCCCAGCTTACCCTGGAGTTTAACCAGGACAGTCTTCCTTCTCTCAGTCTATTTCTGGCTTTGGTTTAACTCTCAGACGCAGTTTCTGAAACACGTGTGCCTCTACAACAGTGAGAGACCTGGAAGTCACAGAGGAGCGAGTTTACTAGAGTAACGGACTGTCCTGGTGTGCTTGGCCTGAAGGATGTGCTCGTACATCATTGGCTGATACTGCATCTTCTGTTTTGTGTCAGTCCTGTTTACGACCCTGGACTTGAGAGCTAGGAGGGCTTAGAGGCTGACACTGGAAGACCGTATGCGCTCTCCCTAATCCTGACCATCGGGAGGCCGTGGAGTGAGAGGCAGAGCGGGAGAACGGGACCTGGGTGTGAACTCCAGCTTTACCACCACAGGCTGGGGAACCTTGTCCACATCACCTCCGCTGCTTCTTATGTAGATGTAAGACGGCCTAGTTTCCTAACTTGTGAAGAGAATAAACGCTCTTACGTTTAAGGCTGTGACATATATAATAGTAAATACTCGGCAAGCTCCTTTTAGTTGGCTTTACAGCCTCCTTCCACCCCCTTTTCCATAATCGGCCTTATTGGCAAGCTAGCAGGTTATCTAGTACAGTGTTTCAAGCCTTTTTGATGCAGGACTCCGTATTTTTTAGGTGTGCCAGGGAAATGAACCCCTCTCTCCCTTTTTCTTTGCGAGAAGGTCCACAGTGGATGTGACTTAGGCCTTGATCACTTCACAAGGCTTCCCTGGACGCCTTTGCCTGTCACACATGTGCGCCTGGCACCTGGGGGTCTCTTGAGCAATGCGGAGAAATCCTTAGTAGGCGACGGAAGGCTTTGCTTCCATTTCACTCTTAGGCAGCAGGCCCCGTGGCTCTCTGTTTGATGGAAAGACACGCTTCCTCCTGTGTCTGCACAAGGATGTCACGCTGACTGTTTGCATCAAGCCCAGTGGTCGTCTCATTTCTCCCCAGTTACCTGTGCCACGCAGGTGGTAAGGACATCTGTGCTTGTTGAGTAGAAAGTAAAACCAAAGGTATTTCAAAGGAGGCTTGTATGTGCTGTAATCAACTCATCGTCGGCATTCTTTTCAGGAAGGCATCTTAGAATATGGTGGTTTGTCTTAGCAGGAGCTCTTGTATTGGGAGCAATGGAGCCGAGTTAAGATCTGCTTACTGGCCAGCCTTTCTATCTGGGAACAAGTCACTTTGATTCTCAGTTTCCTCATCTGCAAAATTCGGAGGTTCAGTTAGATAGACCTGTAAGAGTCCTGCCAGCATGAAAATTCTGTGCTTAGTGAACCTCAGAAAGTTGCACCTTGAGTTCTGTGAATCATGATTATTTGGATAGTGCAAGACTAATGCTTGTTACTTTTTTTTTTTTGAATGAAAAAGATTCTTGTCAAGCAAATTATAGGTGCAGAAGACTGTTTAACCTATTAAGACTCATTAATGGCTTTTAATACTTACTAGCACCGGGGTGCATGACATCTGCTAATTACAGCAGTCTTTTTTCTTCATTCAGAATCACACGTTCCTAGCCATTTGTTTGGTTGTTTGAAAATAATGCCTTGTTTCTTTACAATAAAATTCTCCAATTTGCATTCTTACCAGTTCAGCAGAGTTTTTCTGTAAAAATTGTCCAAACATATACAATTTTTGATTATTCTCTTGTTAACAGTCCCTAATATCAAGCAACAATAATAATAAAATTTAGTTCATTGTGATCAGTCTCAGAAACAGCTAAATGGTCGTTGTGTTTGGAATTTGTTATGTCTTTTAGAAATAAATTCATGTCAGACTTGAATTATATCGGTTGGTCAAACACTCTTTGAAACATCAGCCTGATTTTCAGTCATTTGAGAGGTGTCCCAAGGTCTCTGGAAAGGCCCTCCCGGTTCCACCTGCACCAGCAGAGCTGGGTGTCAGCCCAGCAACTATGAGGGCATTGAAACTCTAGCAGGTAATAAGCAGAATGAACTTAACGGAAACATAAGAGATGTCAGAATATCCAACTAGTTGATTGGTCCCTTGACAGACCAGCTCTTATTGTAGTCTGAAAATAACTACTCCTATGAATAGTCACTTTTCTATGAAAGAGAACAAAGAGGTGAAAAGAGAGGACAGGCACACACTGAATTATTGGTAACATTGTACAAACTTTTGGAATAAATAATAATGCCAGCTTATCTATATTCTAGTGGCTGTATCTTGAGCTTTAGATATTTGATTTTTTCTTAAAATTCTTATTGCCCACTTGGTTCTAATCCAACGTGAAATCTCTGTATCACCGTTGTTAATATCACTGATTAATGGTTGATTTTAAAGTTAAGGCATTTCATTTTCTTGTCTATGTTTAAGTTTTAAATAAACACCATCAATCAATAACATTTATTAAAGTTGTGCATTTTAAAATGTAGTAAAATGGATACTCTTCAATGTTAGTGGTGGATCTTTAAATTGATCATTTTTTTTCTGAAGGCAATTTGGCAATATGAACTAAAAGATTAAAAATTGTTTATACTCATTGACCAAGTTTAAAAAAATAAATAAAATAAAATAAAATTGTGCATTTTAAGTTTTTTGCCCCCAAAGCTTATGCTTAAGATACGTTAAAAATAACTAAAACATTTTAATTAATTAAAAGCATGTGTTGCTGTTCATCATAGAATCTTAAGCTGAGAGAATGTTCAAGAAATCATTTCACTCTTTTTCTGAGCTTCAGCAGGTTTTTACGTAAAAACTACCTTGAAAAAAATGTGGTATCTATTTTCCTTTGAAAGTTCTCTTGGGAAATAGATCATATCAAAGTTTCAGGGTTTTCGATAGATACACTTTCAGGAGAGCTGTGATTAAAATACATCTTTTGTTCTTAAAGGTTTTATGTTTTTTCCAAACATCAGAAAATTTCTTTCTGCTGTAAAAACACTTTTATCTTTGCAATGACTTGAGAATTAGGCTCTTTCTTGCTCGATGTCTTACATGGATAGCTATGGGATATAGTATAGCTTTTATTCACCGTGATACAGGGTCAAGTTAAGTCTGAAATATCACATTGTGTGCGAATGTGCATCAACGCTCCCAGATCTCTCTAAGTCTCGGTGCAGTTTCATTTCTGATCATGTATGAGGTTTTGACATTGCTGCCTTTGACACTGTATTGAGCATCTGTTTATTGGCACTACGTGCAAAATGTCAAGGGACAGAGAATCTTAGTGATGGAGAAGATCTAGGAGCCTGTTTAGGCCCAACTCTTACTCTGAACAGGCACCTTTGTCTGTCTTCCTCCTCATCTTTGTAAAAATTCAAATCCGACCTGTCACTCCCGCACCTTAAATTCTGTGACACTCCCCAGCTATCTGTAGAACCAAGTTCCCGCCCCTTCGGTTGATGTGTCACACCCCATGTAGTCTGTACCATCCCACCTTCCCTGTCCCCTTTACTGATGTTCTGTGTTACCAGGAGAGGGAATAGATTCCAAGGGAGAGAGTTAGTTCGGAGTCTGGAAGACCTGGGTTAAGATACTGCCTTCCTTCATCAGCTCTGACTCTGTGAACTTGTGGAGATTATTTAACATTTCTGAGCCTCCCTTTCCTTCTCTGTAACAGGGGAATGGAAATTCTCACCTCACAAAGTTGTAGTAAGCATTACATGGAATAAGGTGTGGGAGGTGCCCACCTGAGGTTTTCTTAAGTTCAATTAAACGTGTGGGCTCACAACACAACCGCAGGCCACGTTTCGCGCCTTCAGGGCGGTGGCAGGAGTTCGCCTCAGCAGAGGGCCTGCGGCAGTTCAAGCAAATGGCAGGTCACATACCCCTCTGGGGACTCTCGTCTCCCCATGTGACACGGTTCCAGGTACAAAGTGCAAGATTCATATCTGGCAGGTGCAGGAGCTACCCTGAGAAGAAGCCTCATGCCCTACACAGCCAATAGCTCTTGTGATAACTCTTTGGCATAGTTTCTAGGGTTCCCCATGAAGACCTGCATTCAGGGAAGTTTAAAGCATGGCATCCTCATCTAATATTTACAGCTCATTCAAACTTCCTCCTCGTCCAGATGCGATATACCAATCAAGGATCATTTTTACCATAGTCAGCGCTGCCTAGCAAAATAATCAATGCCTACCATCTACCTGGCTTCCAGGGTAACAGGTCTAGGTGGTTAAACCAAAGGTCAGATTCTCAAGCAAAGGAAAATATTTGTTAACCCTTTCATCCGAGTATGCTGCAGACCCAACCAGGGGCCTCACATGTTATAGTTATCCACGCATGCTAGTTCATTCCTTTATTTAAGAGCTTACACTGTGAGTCAGGCACTGTGCCTGACACCAGGACTCCAGTGGCAAGTTAAGCATATATGGTGCCTGTCTTCATATTGTTTCCTACACCTGGGACGCCCTTAGTTCCTTTCAGTGCCTGGAGAACTCCTATTCATCCTTCAAAGGTCAGCTCAGATGTTACCTCTTCTCTGAAGTCCAGCAGCACTCTACTTCCCTAGCACTTTGTACATATTGCCCTGAATTCATGGATTGGTTTTGCGAGTCCACGAATCCCCTAAAGTAATATGCAGATTTTGTGTGCAGGTGGGAATGTATGTTTGAAGAAAGGGGCTAACGCTTTCATCGGATTTTCAAAGGGGTCTGAGCCATCCCCTCCCTTTCCCCCCTCAACTCCCAAGAATTTAGGACTGCTGCTCTGTTATGAGCGTCTATTATATTCTGGATTTGTTATTTGTTCATAGATGTATATTTCCCACTAGAATATGAATACCTTGACAGAGGGACTGTATGTACTAATATTTTGTGTCGGCAGAATGCCTGACTCCTAGTAGTGGACTTCTAGAAAGTGTATGTTGAAAGAATCGATTCTTAATCTCCTTCATAGACTCAGCAATTTGAATGATGCTAATGGTGCAGCATTTCCTAATTTAAAAGGGAACGTTCTTGCTTCTATTAAACTAAAATCAGCCTTTCTTGTTCCTACTTCTGTCCTCTGGAGTTAAACTTAAATGTCTACCCTCTTCCATGTTATAATTGCCCTTTTATGAGACTCAGAGTTGATTGGGGAAATCAAAGAAAAAGGGTTCATGTGAGGGAATCATTTAAAAACGATACATTTGCATCTTAAATATTTTCATTTAAAACATGCAAATGTACATTAACTTACTAGTATTTTAGTATGGAACTAATATCTTTTTGTTGAATATGAGTCTGCTGCTGTGGACTCTTTTAGCTTTTTTCACTTATGCCATCCTAAATTCATTATCCAGAGTTTCCAGTTTAGGTTTCTTTAAAGTGGAACGAGAAGTTAGACACTGAAGCAGTCTGATTGCAGAATTCTTCTAGATTTTTATTCTTTTCCCCTCGCCTCAGTTTTTTTATAGTTGTATCTCCCACATTCCACCAGTGATTTTGTTTTTTAATAACTGACTTTCCTCTTCTCTGAAATGTTTAGCTTTCAGAGGAATAGCAACTCATATTTCCTTGGTTTACATGTTTGATTAAATTATGTAACTAAAATAACATGTTTGATTAAATTATGTAACTAAAAAAACATGCATAAGTGGCATAAACAGGTCTGTGATCTAATACAGTTGATCCTTAGCAGGCAAATGGTCCAGTCGATTGGAGCAGAAGTGAGCAAGTATTCAGGGTGCTTTAAGCTTTCACAATATTCAAAGGCATTAGGAAGACCAGAAGCATGCTTGTATTCTGGCTTTTTTTTTTTTTTTTTCCAGGATAAATTATTTTGAAATGTCCTCATCATCCTGCCCACATTTCTTCACCCCTTAGACCAATTGAGATTAAAATAGAGGTAAATTTAGATTAAATCTTCCCAATTTAGATTAAAATAGAGGTAAACCATGGAAACGTCTCAGGTGTCTATATTTCTACAGGAAAAAAATGAAACCATTAAAACAAAAACTGGGAGCAAATATAAGGGGCTACTTAATTGTAAGGATGTTCTAAGCATAAATAATAATGACAGAGTGGAGCTTAATTTCTCTTCCCTTGAGTGTGGCCTGGATTTAATGACTCACTTCCAAACAATAGAGTGTGCAAAGGCAGAAATAGGAGCTCTGCTAGTGGAGGAACCTTGCAGATGCCACCTTAACCGAGTGATCAAGGTTGACATCCCCAGGGATAAGTCATACTGATACAGTGTCTTCTCTGGGTTTGGTGTGATGAGAAGTCACCTCAGTGGTAGACATCCCCCAAACCCACAGTCTCAGTCTAATCTTGAGAAAATACCAGACAAACTCAAGTGAGGGATATTCTGTAAAATACCTGACCAGTGCTCTTCAAAAATCTCAAGGTCCTGAAAAACAAGGAAAGACTGCCACAGAGCAGAGGAGATGAGGGAAACATGATGACTAAATGCAGTGTGTTGTGAATTGGATCCTGGAACAGAAAAAGAGGACTTTAGTGGAAAAACTAGGGGGATCCAGATAAAGTCAGTAGTTTTGACAAACCCTCCCTGGTTATGTAAGATGTTAACATTAGGGAAAGCTGGGTGAAGTATATATGAGAACTATTTGTACTACCTTTGTAACTTTTCTGTAAACGTAAAATTATACCAAAATAAAAAGTTTATAGAAAATAGTAATGAGAGAAATCACAGAAGAAAGGGTTGTATGATTTGAAATTTAAGACATGTTAATCAAATTAGAGGCAATAACACTGGAAAAATATTTGTCACAGATTTTAGACAAAGGACTGATATTCTTAATATAGAATATACTTGTACAATTTAATAAGAACATACTAACATCTCACTGGAAAATAGCCATTGATCGTAATTCACAGAAGAAACACAGTGGCGAATAAATATGAAGGCCAGTTCAATCTCACCAGTAATTAAAGAATTGCCAGTTACAGCAGTATTGAGAACACTTTCACCAATTACATGGAAAAATGATAGTGTTCAATTCTGAAAAAAAGTAAGTGGAAGAATCATGGATTGGTATAGCCTTTCTGGAAAGCAGTTTGTCAATATAGGAATTGAGTTTAAAACATATGCACATTGGGACTTCCCTGGTGGCGCAGTGGTTGAGAATCTGCCTGCCAGTGCAGGGGACACGGGTTCGAGCCTTGGTCCGGGAAGATCCCACATGCCGTGAAGCAACTAAGCCCACGCGCCACAACTACTGAGCCTGCGCTCTAGAGCCTGTGAGCCACAACTACTGAGCCCGCATGCCACAGCTACTGAAGCCCGCGCGCCTAGAGCCCGTCCTCTGCAACAAGAGAAGCCACCGCAGTGAGAAGCCCGCGCACCACAACAAAGAGTAGCCCCCGCTCGCAGCAACTAGAGAAAACCCGCGCGTAGCAACAAAGAACCAATGAAGAACCAACGCAGCCAAAAATAAATTAATTAATTAATTTAAAAAAATGCGCATCGTTTGTGCTTGTAATGTCACACTTACAAGATTTCTTTCCCAAGGAAATAATCAGATCTGTATACAAATTTTCTAGGACTGTTCCTCTCAGGGTTGTTGATAATGAAATACTCAAAACCCAAATATCTAACAGTGAGGGAATGATCTAAAAAGTTTTGGCATACCTATGGAATAGAATGTAGTCATTAAGTATCATGATATAGCTAAATAAAACAATGAAAGCAAGATACAGTTTGTGTATTTCCTCTGATCCCAGACTGTGTGCCTGTGTACAGCTGTCTCTCTTGAAAGGCTGGCAAAGAAATACAGTCATGTAAAAAAATAGCTACCTGTCCTTGGGTGGTAAAGAAAGGATTTTTTTTTTTTAATTTTATTGGAGTATAGTTGATTTACAATGTTGTGTTAGTTTCAGGTGTACAGCAAAGCGAATCAGTTATACATATACATATATCCACTCTTTTTTTAGAAACTTTTCCCATATAGGCCATTACAGAGTATTGAGTGGAGTTCCCTGTGCTCTACAGTAGGTCCTTATTAGTTATCTGTTTTATATATAGTAGTGTGTGTATGTCAATCCCAGTCTCCCAATTTATCCCTCCCCCCCCCTTATGATAACCATAAGTTTGTTTTCTACATCTATTTCTGTTCTGTAAATAAGTTCATTTGTGCCCTTTTTTTTAGATTCCACATATAAGCGATATCATATGATATTTGTCTTAGGAATAAGTGAAGTAAGTCTGACTTACTTCACTCGGTATGACAATCTCTAGGTCCATCCAAGGATGGTTTTTATTTGCTTTATACCTCCCTGCGTTTTCAAAATTGTCTATAGTGAGTATATATTACTGCCATCAGGGGCAAAAATAACACTGCAAGTAATGTGGTTGATGAGTTTCTTTCATCCTTTATGCTGATTTAGTTGAGAGAACGTCACAGTTCCATTTTGTCCTGTAAAGCATTGTTTTCCTCTTTCCACTAGGAAGCTCCTGAGACTGCTCCCCCTGCCACAGGAAAACTGGGGTGCTCTGGTTGACGAGTGGTGTTGCCATGCCAACCCCTTTGCTAATAAGCCACTTCATCCACAAGAGAATGACTGTTTCACTGGAGACTGTTTCTTCTTGGTGAACTTAAGACATGATTCACAGCAGCCGAGACCTGCAGTAGCCCCAGTGGAGACGCGCTGTCTTTCTTCCGAGAACCATTTAAAAATGGTAATGTATCTTTCAAAATAAATGCTCATTTAGAGGTCGGTTTAGAAAACTGCTTTCTCCAGTCTTTTCTTCATTCAGGGCATGTGACAGACAGTTCTAAAGACCAAAATCCATGATTTTCAGTTGCCTTCATCATCCAGCTCTGCTCTTTTGTTATGGAAAAAGCTTGTGGCCTTAAACCAAAACAGCTACGGGAGCGGGAGGAAGAAGGGGAAGAGGACTTCTTCCCACGTAAACTTTGGGAATGTTACCGTTTTACAAACCAAAATGCCCTCCTTCCTTGCTTTTAGGACAATATTCCGTCATCCATGTGCATTTTATCCTCACAGTCTGATTTAAATTAAATGTGTTCTTTGCCTTCAAGATATGTACTGTCCTGATAGGTCCAGGTATTTTCCTGTGTCTGCCCCTAGTCTAGACTGCTGCTGGTGTCATACAATCAGATGCCATCAAGGCAAAAGAGGAAGTGGAGGAGCCCAAGCGTGGAAATAAAGCTCGGACTGCAGGCTCCAAGCTGATGCTTAATGAGCGAGGTCAGGCAGTTCCTCTCAAAGTTGCTGGAGGGAGAAGGCCATTTCCTCTCACTGCAGAGAACAGGTGGTTTACCTTATTTTAAAAGAAAATCAGTGCCATTGACTTGGCCCTTGTGAGAAATCATTCCCTGGATGGCAAGTCAATACTGATGTGATTTAAAAAGTTAAGAAAATCATTGCCAGAGAACCTTCATTTTAACATCTGATTATTGGTAGGAACAAAAGCATTGTGTGTTAAGTTTCATTTAGAACTCATTTAATTTTTGTAATGAGAACTGAGCCACTCTAGGAAACACGCAGCAGTCCGCAGCTCTTAGGTTGTCAGCTAGTTTATAGAGCTATTTTCTAATTTGCGGGAGATTAAGGAAGTTTGTCAAATATTGAGGTTAAGCTGTTATCTGTTTACATTATGTAAGTATCTCATCTTTCACCATAAACACAAATCCCTTTACCTTTAGGTTTATTTAAAATTATAGTAGTTTACTGTCTCTCGCTCTCCTTCTCTCCCCCAACTCTTTCTCTGTATGTATCTTTACCTTTAGTAAAATCATAACCATTCATATTTCCTTTGATCTCCACTGCTTTTCAGTGTGTATATGTGTGTGTGTATTAGATAATATACATTAGATAAAATGTATGTATATATTCTAATGTATATATATATGTATATATATATGTATAAGAATACCCCCCACAAATTCTAGGGCTATAGCCTTCTATATTTTTAAAAGATAAATGGTAAGCACATAATATAAATCTATGGTTTAATTATATTTAATATGGTTATAGTAAAATTATATTTTAATCTAAATTTCTGTACTAGTACTTTATGTTTTGTGTATTTTGACTTTCATTTTTATGATTAAGGTATAAATTTTTAAAATGTTTGGAAGGTACGAGAAGGGGAGTGGGAAAGATTAAATAAGAAAAACCGTGAGTTTCCTTCTTTCAGATGAACTCTGCATTCTGTATGGGAGTAGATTCCTCACATTTATGTCTTTATCAGTTATATGATGCCATTTATAAGAATTCCTCTTAATTGTGAACAACCATCCCACGTGTTAAAGGAAGACCCTTCATATTGAGACATTACAGTTTTTTAAGTATCAAGGAGACTGTGGGAAATTATCGTCATGACAAGCTGCTGTTAACAAGATTGTTTTCAAGTTAACCTAGATGAAAGTTTCACTTTAATTGCATATTGCTGCAGTTGAAAGAATATGCCTGTGACCAAAATAGTAACATAAATTTGGAGGGACTCCTTAAACAGTACTCTCAAGGGTCTTGTGGGAACAAGGCTTCTCTGTGCTATTGAAAACCTGTTTCTCATATCACCCTGTCTAGCCATCTAGCAGGGTTTTGAAATGTCACATGGTGACACAGCATCCTAATGGTATCTCTTGGGAAACATTTTTTTGGCGAGACAATATCAAGGGTCCTTAGAAATGGAAGCAACACAAAGGAAAATAAAAACGAGGACCGGAGGCTGATTCACCTCTCCGAGCCGCGGTGCCATCTCGCAGATATATTGATTTAATTAGTCCACAACAACGTCTGTCTTTCATGTTTGCTCTGTAGAGTTCCTACACTGCTAGGCTGCTTCTTTGCGCAACTCGCTTTATTATTTCCTTTAAGCGCAGGTCAAGAAAAATGCACTGCAAAGCAGAGTTTCTCTTTAACAGAATTAAAAGCATTGTAATATGTTAATTTAAAAGGTCAAGACTGTTTAGCTTATCAGACATTAATGGTGCATTCTGTGTGTATTCTGAGTGTTTGGTAGGAGTCATTTCTGCCTCTGCTTGTGAGAGATTATAAAAATCTATTTTAATTGTGGAAAGGGATTTTAAGAGATAACTCACCTCACCATGAGAAATGTATATTTAGTTCTGCTTAAGGAGTATTTGACAATGAATTACTCCAAAGCATATCTCTTGAACTAAAATATTCATAAATGACAAAGAAACAGCATAAACAAAGTCCAACACTTATTCCTTTCCTTGAATAACCCCGTATGTGTACAGTGTGTTATTTGTGCCTCTGTGAACGTGACAGTATATATCTTTGCTTTTCAAAAGACATCTACTGAATATTTGTTATTTCACAATATTTTTCATTTCACCAACATAATAAAAATTTTGCATCTTACAACAGGTTGATAAAGGTGGCACCTCAATCTTTTATAAGATTCATATTATTATTCTAGACGAAAGTATAGCCACACTGATGACTTCAACCTATCTTTTAAAGAACAAGTGAAATTGAACATTGGTATTTTAGCTGGCGAGCATGACTAACAGTTTTACCTTTTTTTTTGGTTATTTGTTTGTCTTGTTAAATCCATGAGGGTCTCTCTTTTTTTTGTTTTTCTTAGAATAACGTGTTGAGCTTTGTAAACATTCCCAAACGTAAAAAATAGAATTATGAACTTCCGTATACCAGTCATCTTGATTCATAAAGTATGCTTCATCTGCCCATTTTATTGTTAGTTTTTCGCTGAAGTGCTTTAAAGCAAATCCCAGACATTATGTCATTTCACCCCATATGGATTGTTCTTTTTCACGTGAACACAGTGTCATTTTCACACCAGACAAAATGAACACTTGATGGTACAATACCAGACCATATACAGATTTTACAAATTTTATTAGAAGTATCTTCTGATGTCAGTAAAATTTGTTTGAATCAAAATTCACACATTTGGTTGTTTGAGGTAATTTGTTTTTTTATTGATCAGATTTTAAAATCCTGATTACCCATGTGTTGAAAAGGTAGAATTTTATTTTAAAAACCAACCAACAAAACCCACTTCTTCCGCTTCATTGAAAGACAAAGCAAAATGTGCTATAAGAGCAATAATAAATGAAATACATAACAGCACCTGACAAAAAATTTTTTGCTTCGAACAGAAAAATCCCTTCTTCTTAAGCATTGCTACTCCAATAACCTGTATTAGTTTTTAGTAAAGCCCGTAGTATTTGGTAAGATTTAATGAGGATGGTCTGATTTAACTTGTACGAAATAGCATCCTTTAAAAAGTGTCTTTAATACCAATTTGGAGCCAAACAGATAGATTTTATTGTAAGAAAGCATGAAACTGCCAAAATGTGAAACTTCACAGTTGAGCATGCTTGGTTTCTAAGCTGTCGTCTTCCTGTAACCTTGCCTGGACCTAAACAAATTGGCACCTGCCTTGGTTCCTATGTCTGTGGCTTTTGACTTTTTTTTTTGACCTCTAACTAAAGTAAGAACTATATAATAATTTTTTTACATTAAGATCTGATAATGCACACACAGAGAGACAGATGCACCTCAAGTAGATGTTTCTTAAAGAACTACTTACACTATGTTTGAAGCACGGTGATATTTTCTGTTCTATTCTATTTCATATTTCTTTAAAAACTCAGGGTGTCACCCACTGAATTGATTCTATGAATTAGTTTGGAAAACACTTGGCATAGTGCTTAGGAAGCATAAGCTGTAGCATCAAAGGGACCTGGATTTAAATATCAGCTCTATTAGTTACTAGCAGCACATCCAGACAAAAAACTCTATACCTTTGTGGGAAGGTATGGGTTTTCTGCCCATTTCTTGAATGAAGTGTGCCAAAAGTGTATTTTATTTACGTAACATCTGCCTAGCAGTTACCCATGTGCCAGGGAGAGTGTTTTACAGCACTCCGTTTTAGATCCTAATAAACAGCTCTGTGAGTTAACACTACTGTCGATTTCATCTTACAGATGAAGAAACCAAAACAGGTTAATTAACTTGCCCATGGTCACATGTCTAGTAAGTAACAGAGCTGGGATTTGAACTTAGGAAGTCTGGCCCCAGACTCCTGGCTCTTAACCACCATGATATTAATTATAATATCATCTCCTATAACAAACTATAAGTCAGTAAGATTTTTTTTATTAAGGTGTAATGGACATTTTACTACTTTTAGGTGTACAACATAGCGATTCAGTATTTGTATTTACTTCAAAATGATCATGACAATAAGTTTAGTTGACATCCATCACCATACTTAGTTACAGAACTTTTTTTTCTTGTGATGAGAACTTGTAAGATTTACTAAGGCAACTTTCAAGTATGCAATACAGTATTGTTAACTACAGTTGCCATACTGTACATTACATCCCCATGACTTATTTTATAAGTAGTTTGTACCTTTTGACTACCTTCACTCATTTTTGCCCACTCCTGCCAACCTCTGTTCTGTATGTCTAAAAGATTAGTCTTTTGTTTTCTTAATAATTAGGTGACTGCTAGCTGTTTTAATCTGTATCCCCAGTGATAAAGTTGGATTTTCAAAGTTTAACAATGTTTCAGGAATTTGTTCCAGAATGCTATCTTTCCAGGTACAATGCATATCTTAAATGGAAAGATAGAATTATATGAATGGGTTAGGTATTTTTAACTTCCAATGGTGATTATGAATTATAGATTACTTTTACATACATTGCACTGGACTAGGAGTCAAAATAATATAGGTTCAAGTTCTAATTCTTCTGTTTTCTGGACACATGAGTTGGAGCAAGTCACCTAACCTTTGTCACTCTGCCTTTGTTGCCCACCATCTGCCTATTCTAAATGATGTTTGGAGGTGCTTTTTAGAAATGTAAGATGCTTCTTGTTCAAATTACTTGGCAACGTGTAGATTATCAGGAGGTGACTAGTTTGGAAAAATCATTCTGTTCATTTTGTCTTTAGACTTGAAAAAAGTGATCTCTGTGCATGTGAATTATGCATACAAGCTAAATGTATTCCCAGTATTTAGTAGATGGCAAAATAAAATGTAAAGTTCAATGTATACTCTAGAGACGATGTTAAAATTATATATTCCTTTTAAGAAAAGCTGAATGACATTTAAATGACATTTTTCTGTTCTACAGAAACCAAAGGCAAATACCAAAGTAATTTGTAAGCGTTGCAAGGTAATGTTGGGAGAGACTGTGTCATCAGGTAAGAATTTCATAATAAAAAAGCCAAAATGATTGCCTTCTTGTTAAAAAAAAAAAAAACGGAAGAAGGAGATTTTATAGTCAATATATATGAAAGACAACTAATGCATGTTGTAGAACTGATGCTTTTAAAAATAGAAATCAACTAATATATCATCCAATATGCCAAGAAGTTTGTGTATTTTGACCTTTGTAAGTACATAGTACTGAGTTTTAAGCATTAAGAAGTTGGGTCATTTTCAATATTTCATATCTTCTTTGTAGATATAAAGCAATAGTATAAAGCTTGTACTTGGGTCTATCTTAAAGAAGATTGGAGCTTTTTTCTTAGTACAGCTCCACAGTCAGAAGAATTGGTCACCAGAGATGATGGAGGAGATGCTTTTCCTGGCTGTTGTCTGCCTCAGGGCTGTGTTTTGAGGCTTGGAGGTTGGGGGTGCAGAGAACCTGTTGAAACATTCTGAGTTTTATACTCTCTTCCTTGTTCTTTTTTTTCCAATAGCGTTAATTATATTTTACATAAAGCCTATGTTATACCACTTTCCAATATAATAATGAAATCCTGATAATTAAAATGCATCACTCTTTAAAGATATGGTTTAAAAATGTCTAGAGAGCTACAGCATGCTGTGTTAGCTTTGTGGGTGAAGAATAATTGTTTTTAATAGAATTATTTAGAAGATGTGAGTTAAATGAAACTATTGTACTCAAGGGAAGGCAGATGGTGGCATTTTTTTGTTTGTTTTTTAAGCTCATCAGAGTCTCATAACTTGCTCTGAGAGAACAGAAAAGGAAGAATGAGTAGTAGTAAAGGATGCCACCCTCAATGTCATTTTTGGAGAATGAAAACAAGTCCCTTAAGCAATGACTTAGAAAATCTTAAGGCTTCCAGTTTAAATAAGGTGAATTGATTTTTTTCATGCTTTTCTCTCCTCCCTGAAGCCCAGTTAAAATGTCAGTTAAGGAATAAAAAAAAGAAGGACATCCACAGAGACAAAGAGAAATGGGGAGGAAACAGTGATGTGAAATAGAGGTGTAAGCAAACTTTTTTTGGAAGCTGTAGAGCTGAGACGGGTAGGAACACACTTGGCAGTGTGGAGGAAGCTGCAACCTTGGTGTCTGCAGAAGACCATTTAGATAAGGAGTGAGCCAGTTCTCACTGTAGATCCCCAGAACTGGCCAGAGTTTAGAGGTAGCAGGTAAGAGGGACATGGGCCTGAGAGCAGGATGATTAATGCAAAGTTTGTATATGGAGCCATAAGATTCCTAAGACTCTTTCTCCGCTTGCAACTTGCTTATGCTCTCAAGGTAGGAGATTGGAGCAGCCTTTCTTGGAATAAGGGAATGGAAGTGTACTAACCAGAGTAAAGATCTGCAGACACTGATTCTCAGGGGTCGTGTAACAGCAAAAAAATGAGCTTATATTCAGCCATCCTACTCTCAACAAGCCTCATATCTACACACAAGAGCTCCCTCTCAGCATTTTACTACCTTACACTTAAATCTGAATAGATTGCTGAGAATCAGTAAATGTTAAAAAGAGTCCAAAGCAAATAAATAATCAAGTAAACAGAGTAGACGCATTGAGAAGAAACAAATTATGTATAAAACAGAAGAAAATATTTTTAAAAACCATAATAAATGTCCTTGGAGAAATGAAATAATATTATCTCTATAATTTGGAGAATGTCGAATTAAAGATGTAATAGCTTGAAAAAACTAACCAAAGGACTGGAAAATAAAATTAAGGAACTATTTTAGAAATAAGGACCAAAAGACAGAGGTTGAAAATTGGAAAGGAAATTTCAAAAAAATGATCATGTAAGTTTCCTGAGGATAGGAATATTGTCTATCTCATTTATCATGATAACCACAGTACTTAGATCAATATCTGGCACATAGTGGGTACCCAGTAAATATTTGTTGAATAAGTGAATGAATTGAGCCTTTTAGGGCATCCAACATCTAGCTAGGAGAAATTCTAGAAAGAGAGAATAGAGACAACAGGGTGGGGGAAATTATCAAAGAACAAAAATACCAAAAACACATTAAAAAGGTATTTCCCAGAGCTAGGGCTTAAGTTTCTCAACTGAAAGAGCCCACTAAGTGTCTCATATAATTAATGGAGGGGTGACAGGGAAGCTACTTAAAGCCACGTAATTGAGTGATTTCCAAACGCCAAGGATGAAGTTTCTAGAGAGAAAAAAGCAGGTAATGTACAAAGGATTAGGAATTAGAATGGCACTGAACTTCTTAATAGCGGTGTTGAAAGCTAGAAGACAATGAAGAATGCCCTCATAATTTAGAAGGAAAAAGATTTTCAACCCAGACTAATTCAGTAGACAGTCAAACTGTCAGTCAAGGATGAAGATTATAAATACACATTTGGAAATACAGGGTCTCAAAACATGGACCTCAAAGTTATATTTTCCTTAGGAATCTACCATAGGGTATGCATCATCAAAACTAGGGATTTAACCTCAGAAGAGAAAGTGTGGGATTTGGGGAACAGATCGTCCAACACAGGAGAATGAGATAAGGAAGTCCCAGGGTGAGGGATGGACAGCAGGCGTTACAGCCTGGATTGAAGCAAGGGGAGAGAAATTGTAATAAAGGCTTTTTCAGTTATACACTGAAACTGGTAAATTTGTTGAATGGTTTGACCACATGTAACAAATAATCTTGAGACAAGCCATCTCATCATATGGGAAGAATTAACTAAAGGTGTTTGGAAAAACTAAACACATGAAAAAGAAAGCAGTTATGCGCTGCAGGAAAACAGAAGATTGAACAAAAAAGGAAGCACTTCCATGGTATCATTATGGTCACAACAATGTGAACACTGAATATCAATTTAACCAAAAATCTTTATGATGTAATATATAAGTATATTAGGAGGTCATTGTATGTGAATATGTGCGTGGGGTGATGTAAGAGAGCTATATCCACATCTACTCTAAAAGTAAATTAGTAGGACTCCAATTCCAAAAATGGTGGCATAAAGAGAATGGATAGTTCTACTCTGTAGGAAACAAGTACTGAACTGTACAAGTTCAGAAGAACAGCTACTAGAAAATAACCAAAATGAAGCAATGATTTGAGAGGTGTAGTTATCAAAAACTGCTACTGCCTTGGGTTAGAAGGGCAAATTTGTGACCTTTTTTGCTTGGGATCATTGTCATACTTCACATGCCCCCCCAAACTTGGGCAGGAAAAAAAACACAGCTTTATTATCTATAGGTGGTAGGTTTGGTTCAGGGTAGGCAAAGGAGAAAGTAGAAATTTAAGAGGGATATTTTGGAAGCAAGAGGGCCGTGGAGGGGCTGAGCTGATAACTTCTTAACCCGGCTCTGGCTGATTGCAAAACTATACATGCATACAATAGATGCCAGGGAGTCCAATAAGAATTGAAAGCTTGGGGAGACCAGAAAATTTGCTGTGCCTTGGATTGCATTCCTCAATTCACACACAACCTGGGCAGCAGAAGATGGAAGCCATAACGGCTTGAGGCATTTGAGCAGAACCTCTCGCCAAATTTGCGTACAACCAAACTGTGCAGAGATAGTGAATACTCTCTAGGGAGTCAAGCTAAACAAAATAGAACTGAGCAGAGACATTAGTGACTACACACCGTGGGAAGACATATTTCCCGGTTTAAGTCCAAGCTTGGTAATTGACCTATAAACCAGTTACCCTTAAAAGGACAAAGCAAGGGACTTCCCTGGTGGCACGGTGGTTAAGAATCCGCCTGCCAATGCAGGGGACACAGATTCGGACACAGGTTCGAGCTCTGGTCCAGGAAGATCCCACGTGCCGCGGAGCAACTAATCCCGTGCACTGTAACTACTGAGCCTGCACTCTAGAGCCCACGAGCCACAGCTACTGAGCCCGTGTGCCACAACTACTGAAGCCCACACACCCTAGAGCCTGTGCTCTGCAACAAGAGAAGCCACTGCAATGAGAAGCCCGTGCACCACAACGAAGAGTAGCCCCCGCTTGCCACAGCTAGAGAAAGCCCGTGCGCAGCAACGAAGACCCAACACAGCCAAAAATAAATAAATAAAAATAAATTAATTAAAAAAAAAAGGACAAAATCCAGAATTGGTACAATGTATTACATACAATGTCCTACTTTCTTACAGAAATTATTAGCCATGCAGAGAAAGAGAAAGGAGTGACTCATACTCAAGGAAAAAGCAGGACTCAATAAATAGGTGCTGGGTAAGCACAAATATTAAATTAGGAGACAAAGATGTTGAAGTAGCTAATTATAAATATGGCAAAGAATTAAAAAAAACAAAAAACAAAAAACCTCTTGAGTGAACTAATAGCAAATCTCAACAAATTGGAAACTTCAGAGAATGAACCAGTTAGTAATTACAGAGCTGAAAAGTACAATAACGAAAGAAAAATTCACTAGATTACTAAAACCTCATATTTGAGGTGACAGAAGAAAAAAAATGTTGAACTTGAAGATAGATGAATAGAAATTAACCAATCCAAAGAACAGAGAAAAAATTCTCAAAATGAAGAGACTGTCAGAGATTTGTGGAACAATATTAACTGTTTCAATAAATGTGTAAGTGAAGCTGTAGAAGGTGAGGAGAAAAAGAAAGGGTCAGGGAAAAAATGTAGAAAAAAAAATGGTTGAAATCTTGTCAAATTTGGTGAAACATTTTAACTTTTGGGTCCAAGAACTACAGTGAATCTCAAGTAGGATAAACACAAAGAGCATTTCACCCAGGCACGTTGTGGTCAAACTGATAAAAGCCAGAGGTGAAGAGAGAATCTTGAAAGTAGCAAGAGAAAACAAAACATCACATATAGGGATTTCATTAAGAATTAAGGCCAACTTCTTATAGAAGTAATGACAGCCAAAATACACTAAAATGAGATATTCAAAATGCTGGGGGAGGGGCTTCCCTGGTAGCGCAGTGGTTAAGAATCTGCCTGCCAATGCAGGGGACATGGGTTCGAGCCCTGGTCCAGGAAGATCCCACGTGCCGCAGAGCAACGAAGCCCATGCACCACAACTACTGAGCCTGCTGTCTAGAGCCTGTGAGCCACAACTACTGAAGCCCACATACCTGGAGCCCGTGCTCCACAACAAAAGAAGCCACCACAATGAGAGGCCCACACACCGCAACAAAGAGTAGCCCCCGCTTGCTGCAACTAGAGAAAGCCCGCGCACAGCAACGAAGACCCAACACAGCCAAAAATAAATAAAATAAATGAATTTATTAAAAAAAAATGCTGGGAGGAAAACAAACAAGAACACCTTTCATCTAATCTATATCCAGCAAAGCTCTCCTTCAAAAATGAAGGCAAAATAAAGACATTTTTATATAAACAGATGGAAATAATGCATTACTAGCAGACAATGCTAAGGAAAGTTCTTCAGGCTGACAATGCTAAGGAAAGATATGGTAATTGGAATCCACAGGAAGGAATGAAGAGAAGATAAGTGGAAAATATGTGGGTTAATTAGCACAAAAGCAAACTCAAAAGAGGTTAGCATAAAATTGAAAACCACCTGTTCCCTGCCATTTGCCAGTTCTTTAAAAGTAGAACTTTTGATTGCTTTGAGAAGTAAGGACAGAAGTCAAAGACTACACAAAGTAAGAACCTAGTAGGTGACTGTACAAAAAATATGAGACCCTGAATGGCCGTACCATTCACCTTCACACAGTAAAGGTGAATCAGAAGTGAAACAAGCCTGTGGAATTACAGACAGGTATCAATTCTTTGGGACATTAGGAATTTCAAATCTTTAACTTAGTCTGTGTTGGACTAGACATAATGCCATGGACCTGGGAAAATCAAATGCAAGTCACCTCTGGAGGAAAATACCTTCATTGTAAAACTCATATTATTCCCGCAAATAATTTGTCAAGTACAGTGTTTACCATACAACCAAACATAAATAAGCACACAAGTAAACAACATCCATCCACAAGAACTAACAAAAATAGCAAACAATATAAACAGACTTATGTTATTGGAATTATCAGATGTAAACTGTAAAACAACCATGCTTACTATTTTTAACAATACAAAAGACAGGTTTGAAGATATCAAAAGGAAAAGGAAACTATAACAGTAAGCATATTTGGAAAAGAATTTCTAAAAAATTTCTAAAAAATATAATTGAAATTTAAAACTCAGTGGGTAGTTTAACAGCAGGTTAGGTACAAAGTGGAGAATGAGTTAATGAACAGAAGATAGATGAGAAGAAAAATCTGTAATCCAGCACAGAGACACAAGAAGGTAAAAAATATAGAAGAGAGGGTAAGAGACCTAAAACACAGAGGAGATCTAATGTATGTTTAATCAGACTTCTAGAAGGAAAAGAGAAATAGAATAGAGCATAGGCAATATTTGAAGAGATAGTTGCTGAGAATTTTGCAAAAATGACAAAGAACAACAGTTTGAAGTCCAAAGAATTCTACTTAGATGAGGCCCAAGTAAGAGAAATAAAAAGAAGTCTATAGCTAGACACATCAGGGATACTGCAGAAAAATAAAAAAAAGAAAAGAAAATCTTAAAAGTAACCAAGGAAAAATGACATCACCTTCAAAGGAACAGCAGAAATGGAGGTTTGAAGACGGTGGAGTGAAGTGGAATGATAGCGTGCACAAAGGTTAAACACTGCTAACCTAGGATTTTATATCAGGAGAAAATGTCCTGATATGAAAGAATCAAGACAAAGATAAATATATTCTCTGTCAAACAAAAGCTAGGATAATTCAATTCTAATGGTCTGGTTTCTTATGAAAAGAAATTTTACCTGTATATTAAGTAAAAGAAAACGATACCAGATAGAAACTCTAAGTTCAAGAAGGATTGGTAAAGAAAGTGGTAAATATGTGGGTGACACTAAATGAATGTTAACTGTGTAAATCAATAATACCTTGTGGGATTAAAATTATGGAATTATAGTTTAACAACAGCTGAGACAAAAGGGATCACTTTATAATGTTAAAAGGTTCAGTTCTGCATCTAATAACATGACTTCAGAATAGTAAAGTGAAAAATTGGACTTCAAGGGGAAATGTATAAATTCATCATCATGACTCTAGATATATAATAATCTGTTAAACTTTTAAATTTGTTTTTTTGCCTTTTTCTGTGTGTTATACTGAGCAGTTGTAAACATTTATAGAAAATCTACAAGGAACAACTTGCCATCTTATTAAAACAATTAAAAAATTGTTAGCTCACCATTTTTAATGACTGTATATAATTCTCTTGCCTAAATGTATAGTTGTTTATTTAATCCAACCATCCTCAATTTTTAGAAATTTCAGTATTTTTCCATTAATATTATAAGCACCTTAATAGATAAATGTTACAGATATCTGTGAGTATTTCTTTGAGATAAATTTTTAGGCATTTAATTATGGTGTCAAAATATATAAACATTTTTAAGGCCTTCACCAAATGGCTTTTCAGAAATTTATTATTTGCACTCCTGACAGCAGAATGTGAGTAGGTGTATCCAGTTCTCCATATCTTCATTGCTGCTGCACTTTATCATTCAAAAATATGTTATTTATTTGATGCTGAAAAATATTTTAATTTCCATTTCATTACTAGTGAGTGAACATTTTTCATGGATTTTTTTAAAAATCCAAAATGGTTATGTTTATATTCAGTTCTATTAAATATTCAGTTTACTGTTTAAATTTTTCTGTAAATGAAGGACTCAGATAACCAGATTTGGTAACAATTGCACATTAATCGACTCAGTGAGATTCTGGGTAAATATTAACGTGAGGTTCGCAGCTTCTGTTCATGGGCTTTAGAGTACTGTGATTAAAAAGCCTTTTTCAGTGACTCCTAGTTTTGTGGCTATTCTGTAGAAATGAGGAAACCAAATGACTAATTTTTAGGTGAGTGGGCTATGGCTGTGATGTGACTAGTTACTATAACCTTGCCTACGTGTGAGCAGAGTCTTGCTGCACCAGGCTCACCTGGCCACGTGCTCTGCTAAAACAACGCGGAGTTATCTGAAGTCTCAGACTGTCTCCTTGTAGTCATCATTGCTTTGTCTTCTGACACTAAGTCATTTTTGGAAAAGTTTTACTAAATGGTAACTGTACCAGTGTAACGAATATTTGGTTTGGAATGTCTTAATTTGAAACTAGCATGTCCACAACAGAAATATTAATGTATTGGGGAGATCTTTTAATATTCTTATTTTTTGTTTCTAGAAACCACTAAGTTTTATATGACAGAGATAATTATCCAGCCATCTGAAAGAAATTTTCCCATCATACCAAGGTACAAATAGCTAATTAAGTGTGTTCTGTAATTTCACATGTAAGGAAAGATAGGTATTTGGGAATTATTATGGGAATTATTTATTATAATTATTTATTATAATTATTTTTTGTAAGTGATTATTTGGGAATTCATTTTTATTTATACCCCTCTTTGTTTGGAAAGGAAAAATAAAAGTCTTTGGAAAGGTTTTTAGGTAGTGGAACCAAACCACAGATATGAAAGATTTGAGGATTCCTTTATGGTTTGCTTCCATAATGGTATAGACAAATGTGCTCTTATAAATCTTCTAGTTCTGAAAGTTTTTTGTGTTTCTTTTTATGTGCTAGATACCCAAGGTTTTATAATATAATCATGAATAGGTTTTTGAGTAATTATTTCTGGTTTTAATTTAACTTACTTGAAACATGGGTTAGTTTTCAAATGACTTGTGCATTTTTTTTTTTAAAGAAATTCACGTTCTTTTATTTATTTATTTATTTATTTATGACCGTGTTGAACCTTCGTTTCTGTGCGAGGGCTTTCTCTAGTTGCGGCAAGTGGGGACCACTCTTCATCGCGGTGCGCGGGCCTCTCACCATCGCGGCCTCTCTTGTTGTGGAGCACAGGCTCCAGACGCGCAGGCTCAGTAATTGTGGCTCACGGGCCCAGTTGCTCCATGGCATGTGGGATCTTCCCAGACCAGGGCTCGAACCCGTGTCCCCTGCATTGGCAGGCAGATTCTCAACCACTGCGCCACCAGGGAAGCCCGACTTGTGCATTTTTAAAAAGAATGTTACATAGCCACTCAATCCATTATTAGTGTTTCTTTTCTTAGAATCTTTTTAGTCTTGCAAATGAAAGTTAACTGTAGTATGTCTTTATTTCAGCTAATTTATTGATGTCTAAAAATTAGGGCTCTCTGTATATAACCTTGAACTTTATTCTCCTATAAATACTTTGATTCTGTACCTCAGATCTGACACTCTGAGGGGATACAAATGGAAAACATTGGAGATAATACTGTCTAATGTTTGGGAGGAAATTTCTTACCTTCTTTTTTAACTTAGTTATTCACTGTTGAATGTGCCACAGCACAAATGGATTATTGACTTGTCTAACAGTATTTTTTTATTTAGTGGGGGGAATAGTTAGGTTTGGGGTGGAAAATATATTAAGGATCAAAGAATGGGTTATAGGAAGACTGGTGCAAACGCAAATACATTACAGTAGATTAAAATTAGCGTAGGTTGTGAGGGGATGGGCAGCATATAGAAAAGTCCAGCATGCACCCACCTCTGCCTTACAGGTGCCCTGTGGGTATTTTTGGCTCATCCTGCCAGGTAGAGTTATTATGAGAGGCACATTGTGAAAACTCGTTTGTGTTCAAACAGGTCTCAGTTTGTACAGAGCGTTATTGCCCAGTGCCTGGTGGAACTCTCCTCTGCTAGAAGCACTTTTAGATTCACTCTTCAAGGACACAACGGCAAAACGTACATCTTGGTAAGAAATGATTTCACCCAGCTCTTTGTAGCCTAGTAATCCAGGGTCTCAGAAATTCTTTGGGTTTTGTCATTCTTTTTTCTTAATTCTCGGGTCTAGAAAATAAATGATGAAAAATTGAGTTTTTAATCTCAGTTTAATTCACAAATCAAATCCCCTTAATTGAACAAGTGATTTAAGTGCCTCTGCATGCTAGGTACTAGGGATTTAGAGACAACTACAACCTGATCCCTCTGTAGAAGCTCATGCCACAAGATGAAGTTTTTCTACTCTTAGTTTTTAATGGCTTTCTTGGTCAGTGTAACACAATTCTGTCTTTCTCACTTTTTTCCCCATTTGATACTCTTATGGTTAAAATACGTTCTGTTGCTCCTGTTTTTGTTTTTATTGTTTTGTGTGTGTGTGGTAAGAACATCTAACGTGATATACCCTCTTTACAGATTTTTCAGTGCACAATACGGCATTGTTAGTTATAGGCACAGTGTTGTAGAACCGGTCTCTAGAACTTACTCACCTTACCCAACTAGAACTTTATACCCTTTGATTAACAACTCCCCATTCTTCCCTCCCCCCAGCGCCTGGCAACCAGCATTCTACTTTCTGCTTCTATGAGTTAGACTATTTTAGATTCCTCGTGTAAGTGGAATCATGTAGTATTATCCTGCTGTGTCTGTTGTCTTATTTATCATAATGCCCTTGAGGTTCATCTGTACTGTTGCATATTACAAGATTTCTTTCTTTTTACAGGCTAAATAATATTCCATAGGGTGTATGTACCACATTTTCTTCATCCATTCATCACTGGTGGACAGTTAGATTGTTTCTGCATCTTGGCTATTGTAAACAGTGCTGCAGCAAACATGGGAGTGCAGAGATCTCTTTGAGATCCTGATTTCAGCACTTGGGTGTTTGAGAAGTAGTAGCAAGTTTTGGAGAAAAGGCTCCGCAGTTAGCAGAATCATCCCCTACACGTACCACAAGCATTTAATATTAAACTGCTCCTGTCAAAAATAGCGTTCTGCAGAAAACAATTGGGGACATAATGTGAAAATCCAAGATCGAGGGCCCACGTCTCTTCTCTGCCTCCACGCCTGTTTTATTCAACCAGTAAACATATATTGAGCACTTCTTATTTGAAAGACACTGTCCTGGGTGCTCAGGATAGAACCAAAATGCCATTGAGGACCTCGCAAGCTAATAAGGGAGCACGGTAGCTAAAAGGAGAGAGGGATTGAGGTGGTTATTAGGTGTTGCTCTGTGGCTGTCCATCCGTCACAGGGACCACATGCTTCTCTAATTCCACATAATTTCTATTCAAAGCTAAAATATTTTCTAACTCAGGTTGATACTAAGTATACCTCATAGTCCTAGTCTGAAATCAGTCTTATTTTTTTTTTTTCACCTTTTTTTTCGGCCATACCGCGCACCTTGCGGGGTCTTAGTTCCCTGACCAGGGATCAAACCCGTGCCCTCTGCACGTGGAAGTGCGGAGTCCTATCCACTGGGCCACCAGGGAATTCCCTTAATTTCCTTTTATTGCAAAGTTTTCAAGTTGAAAATCAGGAGTAGGAACTTTTTAAACTTACTGCTAATGTATATTTAAATTAAAATTTTTTTCTTTTTTATAAAAGTAATACATTCTTGAAATACATTCTGAAAACATGAAGAACATAAAAGAAGTGGTAGTTCCCCTGTCTTGTCCCCTCTTCTGCCCCGCTGTGTCATACCATCCGGAGGTAATCATTAACAGTCTGACATGCATACTTCATCATTCTTTTCCCTGTTTCCACTTCTATGTACATAGGCCCACAGGTATTTGTAAAAATAACATAATGATGTGATTAGCATCGTTCTTCAACATGCATTCTTCACACAACCAGGTATCATGAGGCTTGTTTCTTGTTAGTGTAAATATGGATTGGACTCTTACTAATGAGTAGAACTCCACTGTATGGCCGGTAAAGACAGTGCTGCAGGGAAAATCATCTTTGCACATGTATTTTAGTACTTCAGAAGCAGATCTTTCTCATCTTATGCAGTATTGGAATCTGTGCATTTTAAACTCTGATAATTATCACCTCTCAAAAGTTGGACTAATTTATCCCTTATGAACATCCTTTATCCCTTATAGACATTCTTGGTGCCCCCCCCGCCAGGTCCCCTCTCCTCGGCTGGTCCCCCCCTTTCCCACTGCTGAGAATGTTGCCTGCTCACGGCTCACAGTCGTCCTCTTCTCCAGAGACTTGTGCCATCCTGACAGATGCTGCCTGGCCCGGGAGTTTCCTGTCCTCCGCCGTCCCCCACCCCTGCCCTACTCAGCCCAGTGCCGATGACCCGACCCTGGGCTACAAAACCTGCCATCTGCTGTCTCAAGATGGGACAGACTCTGTAGGTGGAATTCAGGCTTCAGAGCTCCCTGTGAGATCAGGCTGAGTCCACATTGTTGGCTACCCTGCCTTATCTTCTTGACCTCCCTCCCTTTCTCCTGAGAGCATTTCCTCAGTGAATCACCTGTGTCCAAATCCCAAAACAGTCTTCCATGAGCAACATGTGGGAGTACCTGCTCCAAACCCCTCTTCTGAGCTGACTGTTATCAGTCTTTTTGTATTTGCCAATCTGATAAGTGAAAATGGGTGGCACAAAATTTTGCATTTCCTTATTACTAGTTGTGTTAACATTTTTATATATTTATCGCTTATTTCTTCTGTTTATATTCTGTTCAATTCTGTTCATATTCTTCGCCTGTATTTCTCTTGGGCTGTTTTTTTTTTCCCTTATTGATTGCTAGGAGCTCTATATATTATGGATCATAACTTTGTATGTATTAAGTATTTTCTCCTAATCAGTTGTCTTTTCTTTAAAAACTTTATGTTGTCAGTGGCTCTACCAAAGGTTATACTTTGAAAGGCTTACCCTACTTAAAAGTTATATATGTGATATTTTTTCTGGTGTTTTATAGTTTTGTCTTTTTTTTTATGGTTTTGTTTTTGTTTTTTTGAGTGGTGGTAAGAGGTATGAATAGGGTTGTGACATTCTTGTACTTGGACTTCTCTCTCCGTGTCTTTAGCTATGGCTTTTAAACTCAGACAGTTTGGTGATTGAAGCTTTGGAAAGTTCCACAAGTATCAAAAAATTCCCTCTGTTGGAAGACTTATTGAAGGCCGATTCCAGTTCTGCCTGGAATGCTGTCAAGGTCCTCTACCAGCCATGCATCAAAAGCAGGAATGCAGAGTAAGTCATGCTTTGGTTTTCTCCCTCCACATTTGTTTTCGTTTCTGTTGCCACACTGGTGTTAAGAAATTAAGGAATTAAATGGGACTGTACCACTTCCCTACTTGATGCTTCTGGCAATCATACTGCTACCCACTGTGCTTTAAAAATGGGTTGAATCATTACAGGTTGTTCATGCTAATGTGCAGAAAGCATGCTTTTACTGAAAATAATTGGTCTTTTTTTTTTTTTTTTTTTTGTAATCTCAGCTTTCTGTACATATGGCTGCAGGACTAAATCAGGCTTCAACAGCTATGACTATTTACTGATAAACACTTTCCAGGCATTTGGGATACAGTTGTGAACAAAACACAGCCCCTGCCTCCTGGGGTTGTCATCCTCATAGGGAGAAAGAAGGCAGGCCATAAACAAAGCAGACAAAACATCAAAGACTGATATGGCTCTTCCTGTAAGTCAGGCGCTCATCTGAGGGCTTCTCACTCCTTTAAGCCCAACAACAACCCTGTGGGGTAGGTACACTTATCACCCCATTTTAAAGACAAGGACACTGAGACACAGGTGTGAAATGTAAAGCAAGTTAGTAGGGTGTAGGAGGTTGGCATTTTGTACTGAAAAGTCAAAGAAGGTTCCTCAGATAAAATGATATTTAAGTGGAAAACTTGAAGGCAGTGAGGGAGTGAGCCATATCTGAGGAAGAGCATTCTTGGCAGAGGGAACAGAAAATGTTCTTATTTAAACAGATTGGAAGTTTATACTTGTCCTGTACTCTCTGATGGGTTTGATCAAATTTGTACTAAGAACAGAAAGATCCCAGTCTTCTTCTGGGAAGTAAATAAGAAATTTTAAAAAATTATTGCTTGTCTTTTCTTTTCTTTGAATTATGCAAGCAGTTCAAGTCATAAAATATTCAAACAGTAGAGACTTACATAAAGTAAACTGTGAAAGTTCTCCATCATGTCTCTCTCCAGAAGAAAAAAGTATGTTGTGAATTTTTCCACTTTTTTTCTATTTTGCATTTTAACATAATTTGCATGATGCATGTGTATTTTTTTACACTTAAAAAAACAAAAAACAAAACAACAACACACTGTGTCTTGGAGATTCTTTCCATGTCAGTGCTTGACATTTTATGAAATGGATATACTGTAAGTAATTTAACCATTTTTCTGTTGATGGATATTTGGGTTATTACTTTTTTGCTGCTATAATTAGTATTCCACTGTATGTTGTACATTTATTTTGCAATTATGTGTACTTTTTTATGAGGTATTTCTAAAAGTAGAATTACTAAGTCAAAGGGTGTAACATTTAAAATTTAATAGGTAATATCAAATTATTTTGCAAAAAGGCATTGCAAATTTATACTCCCACATAAAGTTTCTATAAATGCCCATTTCCCTACACCCTCACCCAAGCTGCTACGTAGATTTTTGCCCATCTGATGCCAGTCTAAATGAAACAGATTCAGTTGACTCTCCTTGTGTTTTATTGAAGCATGATCAGAGAATATGGCTTATGTATTTGATGCTTTGGGGACTTTGTTGAGGGTTATGTGTGTGTGGTGTGTACCCTTATGTATTTAGATTTATATAGTCAAATTTATTAAAACTTTTTATTCTTCTTATTTATTTGAAACGTGGATATTTTGAGAAGGGTATGTTAAATCTCACACTGTGATCATGGAAAACTCATTTTCTTCTGGTTTTGATGCCTCTTTTCGCATTATATATTTTAAGCTATGTAATTAGGTACTTGAAAGGTTTGTGCCATAACGACTTGACTAATTGTGTATTTTATCAATAAGATTTTTCTCTCCTTTCATTTTATGTTATTTTTCTTTAATTCTAATTTATCTGATGTTATTATTGCTAAATTTACTTTCCTTTTTAAAAAATTATTGATCTTTTTCCAATTGTGTTTTTTCAGTTGTGTGTTATTTTATCTTAGGTATATATCTTATTAACATCAACCTTGTAAACAACATGTAGCTGGATATTTTAAAACTCCAATGTGACAGTCTGTTTATTTTAATAGTAAACTTAATTAATTTACATTTATTGTGATTATTGATGTAGTTGAACTTAGTCTGCTAACTTTTACATTGGTTGGCTTCTCTGTGTCATTTCTTTCCTGTAATGATTTGAAAGTAAAAAAAAAATCTATTTTAAAATGATTTTTAATGGTTAACCTTAAATTTTTAATACATATCCTTATACTTTTTTTTCAAAGCTGTCAATATCTAGATTTATCTAGTATCCATTGTCTTCACCAAAACAAGAAACGACTCTTAACAGGGTTTCACATTCACTCTCTTGCTCCCTCCCGAATGCACTCTCTCCCTTTGTGATTCTGATGATGGTGGTTGTCTCTTCTTAAAGAAGTATCAAGCCAAAGCTCTACCCCTTTTGCTTACTTCTTACTTATACTCGTGCATTATGACCATAAATGTTTTTATGTTTTTATTGTGTAAGTCTGTTTCCATAAAAACATACAGGATTGCTTGATGGTTTTAAAAATATTTACAAATAGTATTATATTGTATGTATATTTTTACAATTTTTTTAAACTCATGATCCTTTGTTCCAATTGTTTGATTTGATAAAGTCTAATAGCTCTTTTAAACTTGGACTGTAGTCAATCCTTGAATATCTGAAAATGTCTTGTACCTATTTTGTCTCTCTGAAAACCTTTAGGATTTTCTCTTTATCCTTGATTTCTAAGATTTCTTTCAGAGGTGTCTAAATGTAAGTGTTTATTCAAGATTTTCTCTAATGTCATAATCTGTCCTCAGTCTCTGTGAGAATCATAATTATACTTAAAGTCTTCTGTTTTTTCTATTAACTCTTGTTCCTTGGATATTAACTCTTCTCTTTTGGAAAAAAAGAAAAAAGAAAAAAAACCATTGTGTTTGGTACTGCCTTTCATGGTGTTGCTTTTCCCAAATGTTTGATGATTTTACTGGAATTCCTGCACTGGGCTGTAAACTCCAGGTGAGCCAGGACCTTGGCGGTCTTGCTCATTACTCCATCTAGATGAGTGCTTGTAGAAGTGCTCAAAACATGCAATTTATATTTACGTCTATGAAACATTTGTGAAGTGAATCACACATAGTTTTCTGCTTGTCCTTGTATTTGATAATTAATGTTCATCTATTGGTGACTGTTTGTTCTTGTTACCATAGCTTGCCTTTATGGACTGGTGAATGAGAACTCAAAGGAGATACTAGTCTGGATGTGCCCGTTTTTTGACAACTTTTGGGTGTCATGAAAAAGGAAGTGATTGTAGCTTTAGTTATGGTGGTGAACCTTGTATTCATTATTGTGAAGGATCTTTGCACTGCCTTTCTTCAGGAGTGTTAACAAGGACACAGTGCACCTGTCCCATCATTTCATGTATTTTTAACAAATCCCTGTGACACTAGGATGTAATGGACTATAAATATATAGTCCATTGTATTCTGCTGTGTTTATTAGTGGACATTTTTTAACTCCATATGTCTTGGGGATGAGTGGACATCCAGTAAATGAATTTATTACTTCAGTTTGCCTGTTCTATAAACCTACTTCTGTTGTGTTTTTCCTCCTCCTGCTGTTTGCCTCTGGGTCCTCCAAAGGTGGGGAGGAAATTTCGCAGGTTGAGTAAGCATCGTGTGAGTTATTTACTTTTGTCTTTTAAGGACATTAGTTTCTTTCTTTTGGGGCATGACAGAGCAAACCGTAGACTCCCTGGCATATTTTTGGCACATGGGGTGGTATATTAACTATTTTAGTCCAATCAGCTAGAATTTTTTTCCTAGTGGAAGTGTGGATTGCCAGATGGCAGTCTAAAAGAGGAAAATAGCAAATGTAACTATGGTTTTATTTCCTTGAGCACATACAAAAACGTGGCATGTAATATTCTTAGAATGTTCTTTCTAGCAATAGACACACGTCTCAACATTTTGAAGTCTATTGTCTTTTATTTAATCCCCCTCACCCTACCCACCCCCAGCCAGAGTTATCTTACAACTCACATTCTTTAGTTTGCATATCAAAGTTTAGATCCTAAATATTAACTTTTTAGCTTTGGACTCTTTTAAGTTCACTTCTGCAGTTTAATTCTGCTAATTCAGTAATTCACCTGTTGCCTCATAGTCTCTAGATTGGGGGTAATTTTGCCCCTCATGGGACATTTGGTAATGTCTGGAGATATTTTTGGTTGTCACAGCTTGAGGGACCACTGGCATCTAGTAGGAGGTGGAGCTGGGGATACTCTTAAACATCCTGCAATGCACTGGAGCCCTTACAACAAAGAATCATCCAGCCCCAAATGCCAGTAGTGCCAAAGTTGAGATCCCTGTTCTAGATTATCTCCTGAAATCAGGCTGTGTCTACCTTTTCCCTCTGGGGGTCACAACCCACACTTTTCTTGAAATGGTATTTAGGCCAGCAAATAAGGGAAATTTTACTGTGGCATGGGTTAAAATATCTATAATCCCACATGTTAACTTTGGTTAGAATAAAACAGGATAAATGGTAAAATATAGTGTAACTATTGCTACACTTCTCTCTTTTATGGGGGGGCAAACGTGAAGAATAGATGTATTTTTGTTAAACAATGACAAAGAACTTCATAGATATCAAGTCCTTTGTTCTCATATTTTTAAGAGAAGAGATCTTAGGGGAATGCATTCATTAAGTGCAAATAAGTGGGTTTATTTTTTTTTAAGCTAAACTGAATTCTCTTTTGTATAAATTATATAAGTCCTAATATTGGTAGTGGTTCTTTCCACCTTTTTCAAAAGATACAATATCTGATTTAGGAACATGGAAAATTTGAACTGATAAGAACTGCTCTATAGTCTACTGTTAACAGCAGCATTTCCTTGCAAAAGGTATTGAGGGAAATGCTGATGATATGTTATATTCACCCCTAATTTTAGTAGAATTTAGCAATTAAATTTTATAAACTAAGTAGGTTTCTCTCTGTTGGCTAAATATTGGTTCTACAACAGAAGTATTGTTTTTGCCTTAAGATAGTCATCATTATTGCTTTTTCTAATGAAATAAAAACACATATCGTAAAATAGGTAGCTAGTGGGAAGCAACCGCATAGCACAGGGAGATCAGCTCTGTGCTTTGTGACCACCTAGAGGGGTGGGATAGGGAGGGTGGGAGGAAGGGAGATGCAAGAGGGAAGAGATATGGGAACATATGTATATGTATAACTGATTCACTTTGTTATAAAGCAGAAGCAAACACACCATTGTAAAGCAATTATACTCCAATAAAGATGTTAAAAAAAATCTTATAAAAATATAAAATAAAAAATAAAAAATAGGTATTTTTTAAAATAAATAAATAAATAAATAAAAAATAAAATAAAATCTGTGGGCTATGTTAATGTATAGTCTACAGTATATAATTTAAGACTTTAAAAGGAGAACATAAATGCAATAGGGCTAATGAAAAAGAAAAAAAAAACACATATAAACCGCACACGTATACATTTCCTATGCATAAAATAGTATTACTAGTTGTTTCTATTTGTGAAGTAGTATTTTTTAATCTCTTTTTCCTCTTTATTTCAGAAGGAAATTTGAAATTCTGCTTAATTTTTCTTTATTGTGGTAAAAATCACATAAAATTTAGCATCTTAATCATTTTTCAGTGTACAATTCAGAAATGTTAAGTGCAGTTGCCCTTTGAACAAAACCAACTGTGCAGTCAAAAATCCACTTGTAATTTATAATCAGCCCTCTGTGTTTGAGGTTCCTCTGTATCCACATTCATGGATTCAACCAACCACAGATCGTGTAGTACTGTAGTACTTACTATTGAAAAAAATCCGCGTATAAGTAGACCCACGCAGTTCAAACTCATGTTGTTCAGGGGTCAACTTTATATTCACATTGTTGTGAAACAGATCTCCAGAACTTTTTCATCTTGCAAATCTGAAACTGTACCCGTTTTCCCCTTCCCCCAGCCTGTGGTAACCACCATTCTATTTTCTGTTTTTATGGGTTTGACTGCATTCATCTGCTAGGGCTGCCATAACAAAATGCCACAGACTGTATGGTTTAAACAACAGAAATGTATTTTCTTATAGTTCTGCAGGCTAGAAGTCCAAGATCAAAGTGCCATCAGGATTGGTTTCTCTTCCTGGCTTGTAAATGGTTACCATCTTGCCGTGTCCTCACGTGACCTGTTCTCTTTGCACATGCACAGAGAGAGAGAAAAATCTCTGTGTCTCTTCTTCTGATAAGGACTGATAAGGCCCCATTCTTATGACCTCATTTAACTTAAGGACTTCCTTAAAGGCCCTATCTCCAAATACAGTCACATTGGTGGTTAGAGCCCTAACTGTATTCATATTCAGCACAAGAATTTTGGGGGAGCCACAATTCAGTTCATCACATTGACTACATTAGATACTTCATGTAGGTGGAATCATATAGTATTTGTCATTTTGTAACTGACTTATTTCACTTAGCATAATGTCCTCAAGGTTCATCCATGTTGTAGCATGTAACAAGATTGCCTTCCTTTTTAAGGCTGAATACTATTCCATTGTATGTATATACCACTTTTTGTTTATCCATTCATTCCTCTATGGACGTTCGGGTTGCTTCCACCTCTTGGGTATTATGAGTAGTTCTCCTATGAACTTGGATGTGCAAATAGCTGAGACCCTGCTTTCAATTCTTTTGGATGTTTTGTTATTTTCTGTTTGTTTTTTTTTTATAGTAGCCATTCTAATGGATATGAGGTGGTATCTTACTGTGGTTTTGATTTGCATTTCTCTGATGATTAGTGATATTGAGCATCTTTTTGGCCATTTGTATATCTTCTTTGGAGAAATGTCTGTTCAAGTTCTTTGCCCATTTTTTAATGTAGTTATTTGATTTTTTTGTTGTTGAATTGTAGGAGTTCTTTATGTATTTTGATATTAACCCCTCATCAGACGTATGATCTGCAAATACTTTTTCTTATTCCATAGGTTGCCTTTTTATTCCGCTGACTGTGTTTTTTGATGCACAAAAGTTTTAAGTTTGATACAGTTCCGTCTGTCTATTTTCACTTTCGTTGCCTGTGGTTTTGGTGTCATAGCTAAGAAATCATTGCCAAACTCTGCTTAGTTTTTTTTTGGTTTTTAAAAAATATTTATTTATTTATTTATTTATTTTTGGCTGTGTTGGGTCTTCGTTTCTGTGCGAGGGCTTTCTCTAGTTGTGGCAAGCGGGGGCCACTCTTCATCGCGGTGCGCGGGCCTCTCACTATCGCGGCCTCTCTTGTTGCGGAGCACAGGCTCCAGACACGCAGGCTCAGTAGTTGTGGCTCACGGGCCTAGTTGCTCTGCAGCATGTGGGATCTTCCCAGACCAGGGCTTGAACCTGTGTCCCCTGCATTAGCAGGCAGATTCTCAACCACTGTGCCACCAGGGAAGCCCTCTGCTTAGTTTTGAAGCTCTACACCTGATGCGCCAGAGACTATCATTGCCTGAAATACTTTGGAGATAAAAATAAGCGATTTTGAGATTTAGAGGAATTTGTCCTTTTGATTGATAAAAACATAAATCAAATGTTAATTTATGCTAATTTTATATCCAACAAAACATCCAAGACCTGTTATTTACTAATTGCATAACCTGCTGAAACACTTCATATGAGCTTATGTGGATAGTGTGTGAATACGATGCTAGAATGAATTCATGAATGAACAAGTGAATGAATGAATTGATACGTGTCACCAGCCCCTCAAGAGTACTTTATTAAACCATCTCAAGTGAGCGTCTTCTGCGTCCCCACATAGGAGTCACACGGTGACATTGTCCATGCACTGCAATTAGGGACACTGACTTTGCAGAGTAGGAGAAACTTACACTTCAGAAATGAATGTACACGTGTTATATTTTATAAGTGAGGAAACTGAGGAGCAGTAAAAGAAATGACTACAGTTAGTCAGTTTGTTAATTGGTGATAAAGCCACAATTAGAGCCACGTTGTTATGATTCCAAATCCAGTGCTTTGTCATTATATCCTGTAGTCCCTTTTAGGGGACCTGAAAATGTCACTATAAATGTTTACTCTTTCTCAAGAACTGTCACTGTGGTAGTTTAGAATGTGTCAGCATTTTGATTACGCCTCAAAATATACTGCTTACTCTATTACACTCAGTGAATATTTATACATATTAATATGTAACTTTGGTAGCAGAAACTTCTGATTTATATTGTGTTCATATCTGATCTTACAGGTCAGAATTTAAGGATACAAATGTGATTTTTTTCAGAAGTCCCTCACCTTAGCTTCTTAGAACAGGAATCCATTGAAAGAAAGTTAATCTAAAAATACAGGAAAATAATCAGGTACCTCTAGGAAAATATAAATGCTTCTTTGGAAAAGACTTTTCACACATTTTATCTGCTAATACCATATTATCACCAAGACTTATCCATTGAGAGACCACTCTTCATGATGAAGCAAGTTGAGCACACACAGTTCTGAGTGGACTGTGTTAAGTACAGTGGCCTAAATTCAAGCCTATTTTATTTGGAATTCCTGTATTATCCACGAATTCATTTATAATCATTAAAGAAGATACAGGAAATAAGACCATGACTTATAATAAGAGTGAGTGTTTTTTCCTAGAGATTCCAATCAAGCACGTTTCCTATGAGAAGTAGTTCATCTCTTGGGATTGCTTTCTAGAGGGACAGTCCGGTTTCTTTCTTCTGAAAGAACGTGAGATAAGTATTGTCCTGACCTGTGGTGGTAAAGGGCAGGGGGGTGGGGTAACAAGGATTGGATAAAGGAAAGGAGGGGAATGTGTATGTGAAATTGTTTCTTCGCTTTTCTATGCTTTCTGATCATGTGTTGGGTATCTTTATAAGTCAGGTCTGAAGTAGTTATCTTGAACTTTCATGTCTGAAGAGTTTGGGTTTTTCTTTTTCCTTTTATTACCTCCACACCATGTCTAGTGGTGTGTTTTGTGGTGTCTGTGGACTTAGTGTGACTTTAGGCAGCCTCTCTGCTAATGGGTGGGGTTGTGTTCCTGTCTTGCTAGTTGTTTGGCATGGGGTGTCCAGCACTGGAGCTTGCCGGTCATTGAGTGGAGCTGGGTCTTAGCGTTGAGATGGAGATCTCTGGGAGAGCTTTTGCTGTTTGATATTACATGGAGCCAGGAGGTCTCTGGTGGACCAATGTCCTGAACTCGGCTCTCCCTCCTTAGAGGCACAGGCCTGACACCCGGCTAGAGCACCAAGACCTTGTCAGCCACACAGTCAGAAGAAAAGGTAGAAAAAAAGAAAGAAAGAAAGAAAAATAAATAAATAAAATAAAGTTATTAAAATAAAAAATAATTATTAAAAATAAAAAAATTAAGAAGTAATTAAGAAAAGAAAAGAAAGAAGAGAGCAACCAGCAATCAGAAAACAAATCCACCAATGATAATAAGCACTAAAAACTATACTAAAAAACCCAAGAAACAAAAAACAAAAAACAAAAACGGACAGACAGACCCCTACGACAAATGGTAAAAGAAAAGCTATACAGGGAAAATCACACACAGAAGCATACGCATACACACTCACAAAAAGAGAAAAAGGGAAAAAATATATATATCTTTGCTCCTGAAGTCCACCTCCTGAATTTGGGATGATTCGTTGTCTATTCAGGTATTCCACAGATGCAGCACATCAAGTTGATTGTGGAGATTTAATCCACTGCTCCTGAAGCTGCTGGGAGAGATTTCCCTTTCTCTTCTTTGTTCGCACAGCTCCCGGGGTTCAGCTTTGGATGTGACCCCGCCTCTGCGTGTAGGTCGCCTGAGGGCATCTGTTCCCGCCCAGACAGGAAGGGGTTAAAGTAGCAGCTGATGTGGGGGCTCTGGCTCACTCAGGCCGGGCGGAGGGAGGGGTACGGAGGCGGGGCGAGCCTGCGGCGGCAGAGGCCAGTGTGACATTGCACCAGCCTGAGGCGCGCCGTGCGTTCTCCTGGGGAAGTTGTCCCTGGATCATGGGACCCTGGCAGTGGCGGGCTGCACAGGCTCCCGGGAGGGGCGGTGTGGAGGGTGACCAGTGCTCGCACACAGGCTTCTTGGTGGCAGCAGCAGCAGCCTTAGCGTCTCATGCCCGTCTCTGGGGTCCGTGCTGATAGCCACGGCTTGCGCCCGTCTCTGGAGCTCATTTAGGTGGTGCTCTGAACTCCTCTCCTCGTGCATCCCGAAACAATGGTCCCTTGCCTCTTCAGCAGGTCCAGACCTTTTCCCGCACTCCCTCCCGGCTAGCTGAGGCACACTAGCCCCCTTCAGGCTGTGCTCACGCCACCAACCCCAGTCCTCTCCCTGGGATCCGAGCCTCAGCTCCCAGCCCCGCCCGCCCCGGCGGGTGAGCAGACAAGCCTCTCGGGCTGCTGAGTGCTGCTCGGCACTGATCCTCTGTGTGGGAATCTCTCCGCTTTGCCCTCCGCACCCCTGTGGCTGCGCCCTCCTCCGTGGCTCCGAAGCTTCCCCCCTCCGCCACCCGCAGTCTCCACCCGCGAAGGGGCTTCCTAGTGTGTGGACACCTTTCCTCCTTCACGGCTCCCTCCCACTGGTGCGGGTCTCATCCCTATTCTTTTGTGTCTGTTTTTCTTTTTTCTTTTTCCCCACCCAGGTACGTGGGGAGTTTCTTGCCTTTGGGGAGGTCTGAGGTCTTCTGCCAGTGTTCAGTAGGTGTTCTGTAGGAGTCGTTCCACGTGTAGATGTGTTCCTGATGTATTTGTGGGGAGGAAGGTGATCTCCACGTCTTACTCCTCCGCCATCTTGAAGGTCTCCTCCCCTGGTGACCATCTTGATTGCCCGTAGATGTTGCCACTGCCTCCTGTCGGCTTTACATAGACAGGGTGGGTTGGGGCGAAGCTAGAGCTAGGGATTCCTCCTCCATGGCTGTTTTAGGTAATTTTAGGTGTAAAGGGAAGAAGGCGTGTTCAGTGAAACTAGACTGGATTTCAAGACTCCATTGAATTTGGACATTAAACAGAAAAGTTTTCAACCTGAGGTGTTGAAGATGGTCATTCATTCATTCAACAAATGCTTATTAAATGCATATCACTATGCTAGGTACTGCAAGGGCAATATTGAGCTAAAAGAGATCTGATGCCTTGCAGAATAGACCTTATCAGAGTCTAGTGGAAAATGCAAAGTTGTAACCTGATCAGTGCTATGAAAAAGAGATAAATGGTGCTGTGAGAGCAAAATTATAGGGAGACCAGCCAGGTCCAGATTCCATGGAGAATTCCATGCAGAACTGTTGCTTGACTGCTCTCTGTGTGAAGAGTCTCTAGGCAATGGGGAAAAGCCAATACAAAAGGACCTGCGATGGGAGAGCACGGTGAGTGCAGGGGATGGGAAGAAGGCGAAGGTGGCTGGAGAGAGTGAGAATGAGGGTGAGGTCGGAAGGAGCCAGACCAACCCAGCATCCTAACGGGCACTGTATAGAGTTTCGTCTTTGTGTTTATCCTAAGATCAGTAAGAATTTTATCCAGAGACAAGGGTGAGGTGGTTTTTTTTTTTTTTTTTTTCAATTGTTTATATATTTTTTCAATTCTTGGCCTTGCTGTGCGGCCTTCAGGATCTTAGTTCCCCGACCAGGGATTGAACCTGCGCCTCCTGCAGTGGAGGCGCGGAGTCTTAACCACTGGACCTCCGGGGAAGGCCCCGAGGTGGTTTTAATTTATGCTTCCAAAAGATTATTCTGGCAGCCATCTAGAGAACAGTTGGATATGGTAGATCAGATAGGAAGTTATTGCAGAAACTCAAGAGAAATGATTATAGTGAGTGATGGTAGGTAAGATAGAATTGAGAGTAAGTAATATTGCAGCACTTGGTGATTGATTGGATTTGGGGGATGAACCACTATTTACTGGGATAGATAACTTTAGAAGAAGATCAGGTTTGGGGAGAAGATTGTGAGGTTCAGTTTTACACATGTTGAGTCTGAGGTACATTTGAGCTACTCAAGAGGAAATAGCACATACAAAGTTAATACATAGACCTGGAGTTCGGATGAAAGGTTTGGGCTGGATTTATAAATGTGTGAGTCATCTGCATATTGGTCATAATTGAAGCCAAGGGCATAACTGAAGTATCACTTGGGGGCCTTTTTTTTTTTTTTTTTTAAATCCAGATGGCTGCAGGAGCCCTCCGGGTGCTTGCACCTCTGTTGTTTAGGAAGAGAGGATGGAAGGAGTGAGCCATGAAGAACTACCACATTTCTGGGCCAGATAAAGGAGGATGAGCCTGGAAAGGAGACAGAGGAGTGGCTGGAGGGGAAGGAGGAAAGCTACAGAGTGCTGTTTCATAGACGCTTAGGGAAGAAAGTACTGTAAGAAGGAGGGAGTGGTCAGATGCTGCTGAGAGGTCAGGTAAGAGGTTGAATGTAGATGTGCATTGGATTTAGATTACAGAGGTCATTAGAGACCTTAACTGGGGTTGTTTTGTCAAGTGACGGGGCTGGGGACTGGATTGGAACATGTGAGAGGTGAAGTAACAAAGTCAACAAGTATGGGCAACCGTTTCAAGAAGTTTGACTTTGAAGGGTAGGAGGGATGGGAAGGGGGTGGGGAGCTGACTGAAGGTAGGCAGGTTCAGTCGGGCCCCCTCGAGCCTACTTAAAAGCCAACAGGGAGGAACCTGTTGAGAAGAAACAATTGATGAGACAGGAGAAAGAAGTGATGCCTGATAAGCTAAGATTCTGACAAGGTAGGGCTGTACCTTGGGCTCAGATGTAGCAGCCAGCCTTAGGAACACAGATGGTTCCCTTTCTGTGACGGGACAGAAGGAGATCAGAATTGAAGAGGATGGAACAGGTCTGCATGTTAGGTTTTGGAAAGATGAGAGACTCATCTTCCGATGGCCTCTGTTTTATCTGTAACATAGACGTGATGGGGAAGGGGCACGAGGGAAAGAGGTGGGGGTCACGGACAGTTGGAGGTTGGAAGAGAATAAAGGAGATGAAAAATGATCATTTGGAGAGCAGGTGAGAGATCACTAGGCATTGTTCATTGCCCATTTGAGGTTTGCCATCCTGAATTTATGGTGGTATGAATCTTCCCCTCAGTGTGACTTTCTCCAGCTTATCATCTACTTGAGTGTAAACTCAGAAAGCAGAGTTGGGTTCATCAGGGTTAAAACTGTGTTGTCTCAATGCAAAGAGTGTTGTGTTCTTCTTCTATCATTAGGACGATGGACCACAGAATCTACGTGGCCTGTTTTAATGGAGATCAAGGGTTGGAAAGTGGCCATAGCTTCCAATCATTTACTGAGACTTAGTTGTGGTAGAGAAGAAATTGACTTTTAATTACATATTTAAAGCTTCTAAAGTGTTCTTTTAAAGCACACCAGATTGATGGGAAATGAGCTCTTTAAAATATGTTAAGGAAAGCTGTATACTTTAAAATGGAGCTTTGGCACTTATTTAAATGTATGCTCTGAGGAGTTAAATTTTCCATAGGATTTTTGTAATCCCACTTTGTAAGGAAATCTATTGGCCTAACATGGGAGGACAAGTATAAAGGAAAAGATGCATAGTTTTTCAAGTCTGCCAGAGTTTTAGTTTGACATTTGTCATGTAAAGCGACTGCAATGGTCTTGGTTGGTTCTGCTTTTATTCTAGGCATCGGGAGTGAAAAATGAACCTTCGATTCTAAGGTCATCTGGAGTAGAGGGAAGAAGTCAGTTTCTTTCAATATCACTTGGAGGCCTTTTTTTTTTTTTAATATGGCTGTAGGAGCCCTCTGGGCGCTTGCACCTCTGTTGAAAACCAAGATAAATCGAACATTCCATTGTTGGCCTCTCCACTGTTAAGGCTGGCTTCTTCTGTGACATCCACCTGACAGCAAGTGCTTGTCTCAGGGACCCAGGCAGGGCTTCAGGCCAAGGGCCTCTAACAGTGCTGCTGGCCTCCATGGGATGCCTTCGTGCCACCGCACCAGGTCAACTGCCAGAACCCTCCTCTAGCCATTTTCTCTCCTGTGTTAGAGGAAAATTGCCTTCCCACCTTATAAATCATTACTAATTCCCCAGGTAAATGATGAAGCTCTCGTCCTTGTGAAATAATTTCAGCATCGTAGGGTAAAGCTCACATCTCCTTGGCCACCATCTCCAATTCCAGCACCTCCCCCCGCATAAGTCACCACTGTAGCCAGGTTGCTGTGTATCTTGCCAGACTTTATCTAAACATAGACATATGTGTCTATATGCCCCAGAAATATACGTAGAAATACTTTGTGTTCTCTTTTTCTTTTTCTTGTCATATAGTATCCTTCTGCAGTTTATTTTTTCTCTCGACATTATATGTTCTCAGTGCATGTGGATATATCTCATTTTTTAAACTGCAGTCTGATATTCCATCATGTAGGTATTTTATGATTTCTTAAGCCATTCTATTACAATTATTTAAAATCTTTCCCCGATACTAACAATTCTGCAGTGAAGACCGTGTTCATACATCTTTATGCACCTCTGCAAGGACTTCTTTCAAGTGAATAGAAAGAAGTGGAGTTGCTGCTCCTGGAATATATTTATTTTACATTTTTTAAAATTAACTTTTTTATTGGAGTAGTTTTAGATTTATATAAAAGTTGCAAAGATAGTACAGATGGTTCTTGTGTACATACCTTTCATCCATTTTCAGTTTCCCCTGATGTTATCTTACGTTTACATGACACCTCTGTCAAAACTAAGAAACCAACATTGGTACATTGCTGTTAACTAAACTCTAGGCTTTATTTGGATTTCACTAGGTCTCCCAAACGTCCTCTTTCTATTCTAGGATCCAATCCATGATGCCACGTTGCATTGATTCGGTGCATCTCCTTTGTCTCCTCTGGTCTATAGCAGTTCTGCGTACTTTCCCTATTTTTCATGACCTTGACTGTTTTGAGGAGTACTGGTTAAGCATTTTGTAGAATGTCCCTTAGTTTGGGTTTGTCTGATTTTTTTCTCTTGATTAGATTGAGGTTATAGGTTTTGAAAAGAATACTATCACATCACATCATATCAGGGGGTGCATGGAACCCACAGCCATCACCTGGCAATGTTCAGCTTGGTCACCTGGATAAAGTAATGCTGGCCAGGCTTCCTCACTGTGAAGTGACTGTTTTTCCCTTTCCATATTCTTTTCTTTGGAATCGAGTCACCAAGTCCAGCCCACGGTCAAAGAGGAGGGGGGAAGATAAGCTCCACCTCCTAGAAGGGCTTAGTATCTACTTATATTATTTGAAATTTTTACTTAAGGAAGATTTGTTTCTTTTCCTCTTATTTTTATCCGATGTATTCATGTATTTTTATTTCATACCTTGGGTTATAAACCAACACTATGTTATTTATTTATTTATTTATTTATTTATTTTTTAATATTCATAGCAGTTTTATTTTTAATAGCCCCAAACTGGAAATAACTCAAATGTCCATCAGCAGATGAATGGACAAACATTGTAATAGCCATGTAGTGGAATACCACTGAGCAATGAAAAAGGAATGAATTACCGATCTGTGCAACAACGTGAATGATTTTATTTTCTTTGTGAATTTTTTTTTTGGCTGTGTGTGCCATGTGGCGTGTGGGATCTTAGTTCCCCGGCCAAGGATCGAACCTGTGCCCCCTACAGTAGAAGCGCAGAGTCTTTACCACTGGACTGCCAGGGAAGTCCCTGTGAGTCACGTGTTTTTAATTGAATTAAAGTTGATTTACAATATTCTGTTAGTTTCAAGTGTACAACATAGTGATTCAGTATTTTTATATACTCCATTTAAAGTTATAAAATTGGCCATATTCCCTGTGCTATACAATATGTTATTTATTTTATTTATTTATTTGCTATTTATTCTGTTGCTCAAGTTGTTTCATCTTTGGACATTGGGAGCCCTTTTTGGCGGGCTTCCTGTGTCCTTTGACATGCCCTCATACTTTTAATTTTTGATCACCTTCCTACTTTCTGATACTACAAAATGCTCCAGAGTCATCTTATACTTTCCCTACCCCAGCCCTGGAATCAGCCATAAAAGAAGCCCTGGTTCTTTTTGTTGGAGAACGGAAGTGATCCTTACTGCTAGCATTTTAAATATTAATACTTAGATAATGCCCAGTTTTTCTCCTAGGGGCTATTCTAATTGGCACTTTTACTTCTCATACCTGTTCTAGTACTTGATTACATTAGGTTTAATAATTTTGGCCAATCTGACAGAATGATATCTTTTTTTTTTTTTTAAGTGCAAGCTTTTTTTTTTTTAATTTATTTATTTATGGCTGTGTTGGGTCTTTGTTTCTGTGCGAGGGCTTTCTCTAGTTGCGGCAAGCGGGGGCCTCTCATTATCGCGGCCTCTCTTGTTGCGGAGCACAGGCTCCAGATGCGCAAGCTCAGTAATTGTGGCTCACGGGCCCAGCTGCTCCGCGGCATGTGGGATCTTCCCAGACCAGGGCTCGAACCTGTGTCCCCTGCATTGGCAGGCAGACTCTCAACCACTGCGCCACCAGGGAAGCCCCAGAATTATATCTTTTTTAAGTGAGCGTTTCCCTGATTGTGTGGTTGAACATCTTTGTTTATGTTTACTAGCCATTCAAGCTTCTTCCATGAATAGCCTGTTCATATTCCTTTGCCTACTTAAACTGGTGTCTGTGAGTCTGTGTGTTTGTGTGTGTGTCTTTGGTATTAGGAGTTCTTATAGATTGTGCCATATATATATATATATATAAATTCTTTATCTGTTGAAAATATATTTTCCACCCTGTAACTTACTTCTAAACTTGGTTTATTATGCCTTGTGATACATAGAAGTTTACATTTTGATCCTATCAAAATTAAAATTAGAATTGGAAGTCTTTCGCTTCTGTATCACACTTAAGGAGATCTTCTTTCTAACATGGCCATTCATGCTTTTACTCCGATCGTCTACTGAAACTGCTGATCCAAAGATCTCAGGTGGTCACCTGCTAAGCAAAATCATTTGCTTTTTCTCAATTTTTAGCACCCAGCATTATTCACCATTTCTTCTTGGAAGTGTGTGCCTTGGCGTTCTCCTGGTTTTGTTCTGACCTCTTTGACCTCTTCCCTTTCCTCTTTCTTTTGACCTCTTCTCATCCTCTCCTGCCACATCTGCTTTGTCTTATACCCTGCTAACAGTGTTCTCCCCGACTCCTTCTTCCCCTTTGCGAAGGTCATCCGCTCTCGTGGTAGAAACTCTAATTTCTGTTGAGTAAAACCTTTCAAGTCTTCGTTCCCAGTCCTCCCTTTCACTTATATTCTGTGCTTATGTCTCCATCTTGTCTAGGTTGTCTCTGCCGTAGATCTCATTGATCCCATATCCCAAATTCAGTATGGCCAAGGTAGAAGAAACTCATTAACATTCCTGGTGAACATACGCTCCTCTTGTTTGTGTCTCTATCAATGGCATTACGATCCTGCTCGTCAGCCAGGCTCAAGTCCTAAAGCTGGCCTTCGACTGTTTCCTGCTCCCCGCACACCCAACCAGTTGTGAAGTCATGTCCATTCTGCCTTCAACATCTCCTTCATATCTATTCTTTCTTTTCTCTTTATAATTACTGTTAACCTACTTCAAGACTTTGTCACTCTTCATGTGAACTTTATAAGTGTTTCTTCAACCTATTTGAACTCTCTAGTCCAGCCTATATTCTGCAGCCAGCCCGGTCATTCCAATCATATCCCTCCCCCGCTTTCTTTTATGTACCCAAAGCCTTTATCTCCTCGGATTAGTATATGGGGTCTTCCACAGCCTGCTCCAATTTCACCACCCCAGCCCTGCCTTCTCCTCTGCCTGTCACATGTTCTGTCATGTCCAATCAGAATGGAGTTCTGCAACTTCTCAAATATTTACTCACCTGTGCAGGTCATATATAGTTAAGTGTGTTTGTTAAGAGTATATAATTACCCACAGGACTCTAAGCTTTCCGTTTCAACCAATATACGTGTGATTTTTGTAATATTTCCATAAGAAAGGGATTGATACGGAAAATGATGTCTTTGTAAGTAGTCCTGCATGGGTAAGGTCTTCAGTAAGAAACCTATAAAAATTTTTTCTTCTGTTATCCATGGCTCATAAACTCTTCTTTACATCTTAGGGAATTACATAAAAATAAATATATAGAAGCTTATTCTAGGTCCTGTGGATTCTTGGATTTTTAAGAAAGTCCTTAACATCTCTTATTTCCATCATTTTTCTCCTTTTAGCAACATAAAATAATTATACCTTTACCAGTGAAGTGGCTTAACCTTACTAATTTTATCACAAAGTTTGTCTCTAAATCAATAAGGCCAAAACGGAGAGATTGGGAGGCATAACTGACATTTTATATGCTAGGTTGTTCCAGTTAATGCTGAAAAGTTTTTCAGGCATAGTTGAGTTTTCTGAATAGAATTGTCTCTAAGTTCAAATAAGATTTATATGGACACTGTGGGCGACCATTCCCAGTTTTCCTTGGGGTTAATATTTTTGTGTTTTCTGTGCATTATGTACTCTTTTTGTTTTGTAAGCTTGATATAAATCCCCTCCTCTTTAAAGTGTTTAAGGATAAATATTATGGTTTTAGTGATCTAACAGTAATAATTATAACTCACTGATTGAGCTTTTATTATGCATCAGGCTTGTGCTAAGCTTTTTAATACATTATATCATAGAATCTTCATATCATCTCTGTGTGGAAATGCTGTGCTTCCCATTGTTTATAGAAACTAAGGTTACTTGCCCAGTGAGGCACAGCTAAGATGTATTAGACTTAGGATTCAAAAACAGTCTGTCTTCAAAACCCTGGGCTATGTCTGCCACGTGTCCTTGTATTAGTCTTAAAGGACTAGCATCTAAAGCCACTGCCAGTGAAGCAAAAATAGTGGTGGAAGTGGATTTATTTACTTAGCACTCTAGACTTATACATCAAACCTCATTTAAACCCCCAAGTAAGTGTAACTAATCCATTCTTTTTATCTACCTAATAAAGCCTAAACTTGGCTACTTACTGCCTTTAAACCTAATTTCAATACCTACTCTTTTTTCCCTCCTGGTTGCAAATAGCAGCCTTAATTGGCTGCCCCTTGAGTCCATCTTAGTTTATTTCCCCATTACCATGCACTCACTAATGGCTTCAAACCATCTTGGTGCTTTTTGGGCTGACCCCCTTCCCTTTCTTTTCCATATTTGATGCACAGGCAGGGCTCCTTTGCAAATACTTTATTTTTCCAATATTCTCCATCGTGAGCTCTCATTTAGGTTTACTGCTTCATTACTTTTCCCTGGTCTTTGGACCTAATTCCAATAGCTATTTGTATATTATTCACCTCACCCTTTTCCCATTGGGGTAACTGACTTAGTCACTGTAAAACCTCCAGATCCATCTTGGCTTACCAGCTACTTTTTACCTCTTTGATGAAACCATTTGGTCTGTGTTTATAAACACCTGCAACAAAAGCAGAACTTTAGGATAGGAGATTGTTTAGAAATGCTTTGTTCTTAGCAAAATTCTTACCTAAATAGTTCTTTAGATGCTTATAAATATATGCAAATGATTAGTTAAATTTACATATAACTCAGCAAATGTGTTCTAGAAGAGTAGTATGAACCTAGAACAAGATTAAGGTAACGATACTATGTTCTAATTGAAAAAGTTGCATGGGGCTTCGTGGTGCAGTTGTAGACATGCATTTCTTAAATTTAATAATCTTATCTGGTGTGGGACTTCAGCACTCTGAAGTAGGACAGCCACAGGAGTGATTCCCCCATCTATAGCTGGGGTGATTGTCAGGGTATTTGATATTGACCTGAAGCATTTGGGGCACTTAGAAGTTGTAGGAGGGCATTTGACATTTTACAATGGGAAGAGTATGGAATTGGAGTCAGACGTGGAATCTAGTCCCAGATTTTCCATTGACTAGCTACGTTGGCAGGACAAGTGACTTGTCCTCTCTGGGCCTGCCTTAATTTCCTCATCTTTTGGGATGGGTATACTTTAACATTCTGCAATACCACAACTTTGGGACACACGTAAGCATTTTAAAGAGTGTGACCTCAAGCTCTTTATTGTGTTTAGTTTTTCTTATAAACTGAAGGCTTAATTTTCCCTTGCTACAAGTATTTAATGAATGCAATCCCTAGTCTCAGATTCATTTCAACAGACATTCACTTAGGCTTCCTGTGTGTAAAACTTTCTGCTTAGAGATATAAAAAATAAAAATATAAAGAAGACAGAATTTTAGCTTCCAGAGTCTCAGTGTTTAATCTTGGAAGCTGGCAAATTACATAAAAGCTTTAGAAGGTACACAGGCTATGTCCTATGATAGACAAACAAGGAACTTTCTGATCATTTCTAATTAAGGAAAATTTCATGGAGAAGGTAGCATTTGATCTGAGAATGAAGAAGTGGAAAGATAATGGGGGCAAATGGTTGAAGAGGAGAGAGTCTGACCAAAGGTGGAAAATTACAGGATGTATTTCCCAAAATATATTTGAAAAGATGTTAATAGATATTTTGGAGGGGAGAAAATGATGCCAAAGTCAAATAATACTATTTGAGATTTTTACTGTGCAATTACTGTTGCCTATTATTGCAACCATTTTGTTATTAAACAAATTTGTGAATCAGTGGCTCAGTGAAACTGTATATGTAGATATTTTTAACTGCTATACTGCTTAGCACCTTAATATTCTAAAGGTAAATATGACTTGCTAAGAGGAACATATAGCACTTACCATTTATGAGTCTTACATGATCATGGAACCCTTTTTCATGGGAACGCTAGGTCCAAAGAGTATATTTTTGAGAGGTTGCACAAGAAGATCCTATGTATCAGAGGAACAGAGTGAATATACAAAGAGAGATTTCCTGATATTAATTGAACCAAAGTTGGCAAGTAAGAGTTTAAGGAAGAAAGAGATTGAAGAATGTGTATGTTCACACAGAAGCCATTTCTTTGCCAGCCGGTAGGTGTCAGTGTGTGCCAAGTATGGCTTGGCTACACCCAGCAAGGGGAATAGATTAAAGCAGGGCAGTTACATGTCGGTCATTTCCAACAATGCCTGTTTACCGAAGGAAAACAGTTCATTAAAGAATTTATATCTGTTTACACTTTTAAAGTTAATATGTTTTAAACCACTTAAATAATGAATTTTATCTTGCTCACACACACTCCCAAGAACCCTGCCCTACTGTACACACAGATAAGATGGAAGGTTTATTTATTTATTTGTTTGTTCATGAATTCATCTAATAGATGGTGTGTCAGGTGATAGGTATACATTAGTAATTAAAAGCTACAAGACTCTTGCTCTTGTAGAACATACAGTCTAAGAATGGGACTAATCTATGTCTAGTATTTATTTTGAAGAGTATCACCACTTACCTGGTGACTGCATGGAAAAAACCCAAAAGGCAAAGCCAGTTCTTAGTAAAGGACTCAAATAGAAGTAATCTCTAGAATGGCTTATAATACAAAATATGTCCACCAGTACCTCTGTGCACACTAGCCTATCTTATTGGACCCTGTCCAGTGTGCTGGGTTCCCAGGATTGTAGCTACAGGTAAACTACCCTGTGAGGAGTTAAAACTACTGGGTCTGTTATGCGAGTGCACGCACAGAGCCAGTGTTACCCTAGTGCCCGTGGCCTGTAGGGTGGACAGGTAACGAGCCGTCCCAAAGCTGTCATCCTGCTTCCAACTCACACTTCCGTTGGAAAACCCAGTTTCTCCTACTTTACCCTCCTTTCCCTAAAGAATGCAAGATGTTTTTACAGAGACAAACTACAGATACCATTTTTTTACCGTGGAGACATGACCTATAAATTTTGGAGAGCTTATTTGACATGTTAGCATATTTATATAAACTCTGTGTGTGTTTGCGCTGAAATCTATGGAAACAAAAGAAAATTTAATAAAACATTTTTAACTTACAACTGTTTTTTTTCACATGAAGATCTTAATTTTTTTATTGATTCACTTGGAACTTTTGCAGGCAATGCTAATTAATGCTAATGTGACTTGTACATCTAATTCTCTGAAACCATATTGATTATGCCTGGCAGTTCTACCTCCTAAGGCTGTGTCCTTGGCAGAATTATGGATAATCAGAGGCTTGGTGAAAAACCTTAAGGGAAAATTCCAAAAGTTGGGAATTCAGGAAGTACTCAGGGGAAGATGGTTTTTGTTCAGCCAGTTTAGAAGGCAAATGTTAATTGGTTAGGGATTGCTATGCTTGTGTTCTTTTTTTTAAATCTTCAAAATGATAAATCTTTTTTATCAATAGAATTTATCCGTTTTACCTTCTTACATAAGATCTTCCTTAGCAAAAATTGGTGGGTGGGGGGAGGCAGATTTAACTTGTAAGCCCTGGGAGCATAGCTCAGGAATCATCATTCATTCTTCATTGTATAGTTTAATTCATTTGTGAAAGCCAAACAACTAAAGGTTCTATTTAGATACTTGTAAAAATGGTTTGCTACCCAATTCACAGGATTGTTAATGAAAAACTACCTGATCCCTACCTAACTCAGTATATTAATCAATCAGTGCCATGTATTCATCTAGTAAGCATGGTGCTAGGAAAAATGAGTTATTCCTGGCAGATTAAATATAATCCCACCTTCTCGGTATCATTTGGGTTACCTGATGGTGTGTGATGATTTTAAAGTATGTCCACCAATTCTTTATTCCTCCTTTTAAGAGGTGGAGCTAAATTCTCTTGTCCCTCGGTGTGAGCTGAACCTACTGACTGACTTCTCATGTGTAGAACCAAGTGGATGTGCCCGAGTGTGGATTCTGAGAGTACGTTATAAAAGGCACAGCGGATTCCTCCTTGCTCTGGGTCTCCAATCACTCGCTCTGGGGGAATCCACCTGCCAGCCTGAGGACACTGGGGCCCTAGCCCAACCTTCAGATGATGCCCTGCTGGCATCTTGGCTACCAGCTCGTGAGAGATCCTGAACAAGAGCCACCCAGCTCAGTCGTTCCCGGATTCCTGTCCCACAGAAACCGTGAGATGTTTGTTGTTTTAGCTGCCAAGTTTTGGAGTGGTCGTTAAGCAGTATCAGATGACTAACTGCAGGGATAAGACAGAACCCTGGAGGCCTGGGACCTGGTACCCGCACCTCCAGCAAATTTCAGGGTGTCGGTGAGCCCCATGAAATTGGATAGAAAAGTATGTGTGTATTGTGCAAGTGCATTTCTCTTGGCAAGTATTCAAAGCTTTCATCAGTTTCTAAAAGGAGTCCTTAATCTCTGAAAGACTCTAAATCTGTTTTTATTCAGAGGAAATAGAGCAGCAGGGCCCAGAGAAATAAATAGAAAGGTTTCATTGTGGGAAACATCTCTTATATATAAGTAATTGATGTGTATTTGCTGACGAAACCTGGAATGAATTGGGCTTTAAACAGTGAAAAGAATTTACACAGTCACATGGGACGGTTCTCTTTCAAAATGTGTTCGGTTGTTTTAGTTCAGGGCTGGGCAGACTATAGCCAGCAGGACAAGTTCAAGATCCCCCCACTCCCTTGCTTTTGTAAATAAAATTTTATTGAAACATAGCCACGTGCATTTGTATAAACAATGTCTAAGGCTGCTGTTGCCATATAAGAGCAGAGTCAAGTTGTTGTGACAGACGTCCCACAAGGCTAAAATATTTATTATCTGACCCTGTATGAAAAAGTTTGCTGATCTTTACTTTTGAATGCTGAGAGGAGGCTGGCATTCTTGTGGGGTAAAAGTAGTAGCTAAGATGCATCTTTCCAACTGATGAGTGAACACACCACATGCCATGTAGCAGACTCTGTTACAGGTAGGTAATCCATTAACAGTTACTCTCCGGGCCCCATAGGAGGATTACCATCCTGGTCTAAGGAAGGAGTGGCTATCTGGACAGGCTCCTGGAGAAATGAGGTTTGTAGAACAGAGGGCACGGGTTAATGATGCTGGATCAGAGGTGAACACCCCAGGGTGTTGAACTGCTCAAAGTGGCTCTTTAGCTATAAGGGGTATAAGTAGGAGAGCTTGCTATAATTTGTTACTATAAAGCTCTTGCTTCCCCTGTATTTATCTCGATGACTTGACATCTTTCTTATTTTCCCCCAAAAATTTCATAAATGATCTATAAATGATGCATACTTTATTTTGAAATAAGAGGCTTGAGGGCTAGATTCTAGTCTATTTCCATTCTGTTTTGTATAGTATCGTGAACTCTCTTGTCACTAAGAGTTGCTGATCGATTCTTCCAGATAAAAGTGATATTCCCTTTAGTACTGGGCTTCATTCTGGAACTTCAGGTTAGATTCTGTTTCCTTGAAGTTAACTTCCTGGAAACAGCTGGTTTTGCTTTGTACTTTTGGTTTCCATTGTGCTAAATGTTTATTCTTTCATGTCTAAGACATTTCTCAAGCTTTAATAATATCCAGCTCAGAAAAAATCTCAGAAGGAAATGGCACATAGTAGTTTGTGTCAGTGTTTTGTACAGTCTTTTTGTCTTATTTCTGCTGACCGTGACTGCCCAGGTGCTCTACCTCCAGCGTGATACCTGCCATACCGTTGTATGTGCTAACATCGACCTCATGCGAACACTGGCTAATGTCCTCAGCAGGGAGGAGCAGTTACCAGATTCATGCATCTGTATTCAAAGCCAGTTGTTAAAGAGTTCTGTCTGTATGGCTGGTTATGCCGGTGAAAGGTATTCGTTTTCTTACATCTTAAACTTCAGTGAGGGAGCCAGTCTCTCAGAGTACTTTAGCTAATTTCCTAGGAGTTCTTACCAAACTTGTAATCTAATAAATTACCTTTTGTTACGAACTGTTTTGAATTTATAGGAAAGTTAGAGATGGGACTTCCCTGGTGGTCCAGTGGTTAATACTCTGTGCTCCCGATGCAGGGGGCACGGATTCGATCCCTGGTTGGGGAACTAAGATCCCGCAAGCCGCCCGGCACGGCTGATAAAAAACAAAACAAAAAGAAAAGTTAGAGAATAATGTAATGAACTTCCTTTTTCTTATTCCCAGTTTTTAATAAACTTTACCATTGCCATATTTGTTATAGATAGATAGATAGGTAATTTTTGAAAATAAGATATTAATACAGTTGAAGCTTCCTCTGAATCCACCCTCTCATTTTCCCCAGAGAAAATGTGAGTTCTGAAATTTGGTGTTTACCATTGTCATGCATACTTTTATAAATAAGAAGCTTATATGCTGTTGATCACCATTCATATTTTTACAAAATATGTGTACTTATTTACTTTTACTAAATATAAATATTAAGACTAATACTATTCATTTGTGTGTTTTTAAATGCCATGTAAATGGTATCAGGTTGTATGTATTCTTTTGCAACTTGCTTTTTTCACTTAACATTGTGTTTTTAAGGCTTTTCCATGTTGAAACTTATATTCATTTATTTTAACTATGGTAAAATATTCCTTTGTTAGAATATAGCACAACTTATTTATCTGTTATCCTTTCAGTGGACATTTAAGTTGTTTTCAATTTTTTTTCATTACAAATAATGCAGCTTTGAGCATTCTTATTCATATATCTTATTAATGTATGTGAGCTTTTCTCTTCTTTACACTAAGAAGTGGAATGATTGGGTCTTAGAGTACGTTTTCAGTACTATTAGCTAATTCCAAGTAGCTGTCCAAAGTAGCTACACAAATCTACACTCACAACAGCGTCATAAGCATTCCTGTTGTTTCATATCACGGCCAACAATTTTTAATTTTGCCAATTTTGATATTTCATTATTATAAATAGTACTTTCCTAATTACTAGTGTGATTGAGCACTGACTTTATTTTTAAACTTTTACTCTTTAACATTGTGTTGGTGATATTAGCTAATGCAATTAAACAAGAGAAAGCAATTACAGTCATAAGAATTAGAAAGGAAGAAATAAAACTCTTTGAGGGTGATATGATACTGTATCAAGGAAATCCAGAAGTATCCAGGAAAAAACGACTGCAGACAATAAAATAATTTATTAAATTAGCAAGTTATGTAGAGGTTATTGTTTTTTAGTATGCAATCAAAAATCACTTAGAATGTATTATGAAAGGGAATACCCCACTTCTAATAAAGAGCAAGAGAGAGAGGGGATACATAAACTTAACAAGAAATGTCCAAAACTTGTATGAGGAAAATTGTAAAAGAAAGAGACCACAAAAGTTGCCATAAACAAAAAGTTTTCTTATCTTTTGGATAAGAAAGCTAAAAATCATAAAGATTCCACTTATCCCTAAATTAATGTATACACCCAATAAAATAAAATAATAAATATACCATCAGACTTTGTTTTGTTTTCAGCCAGACAAGTTGATTCACAAAATTCACTTGGAAACAAACGAAATTAGTCAGGGAAACCCTGAAAAATGAAAGAAACCAGGGGAGAGACTAGACCTATCAGCTATTAATTACAGCTACTGTAATTAAAATAGTATGGGACTGACCCATGAATGGACAGACCATTGGAATTCAGTAGAAATAGACCTGATCTCATATGGAAATAGAATATATAATAAAGGTGGCCTCTCAAATCAGGAAATACAGAATTTATAATAATTTGTGTTGGGATAATGGGGCAGAAACAAGGGAAAAGATAAAATTTTAATCTTCACATCCTGCACTCTATACATTCCAAATGGATCAGAGGTTTTAAAAAAAAATATGAGTGAATCCTTCCATCACCTTGGAGTGTGGCAAATTTTTCTATGACTCAAAATCTGGAAGCAATAAGGAGAAAGAATGAGGAATTTGATTACATTAACAAAAATAACTTTTGTACAACAAAAGAGCATCATAAGGTAAAAAAGAATAACTATGAAAACTCTTTGTAAATTAAACCACAGACAAAGGCTAACAACCTTAATGTATGAAAATCTACAGAGAAGGCTAACAACCCTATAGAAAAATAGACTAAAGATATTCACACATATTTCATAGGGACAGAAATGCAAAGAACTCTTAAACATGTAAAAAGATGTTCAGTCTCACTCCTGATAAAATAAATGCAAAATAAAACTCCTCTGAGTTTTATTAGATTGGCAAAAATCCAAAAGTTTGGCACCATATTTTCCTGATGAAACTGTGGGGAAATGAGAAATCTCATACAATGCTGGAATGCAGAATGGTACAATCCTGATGCAGGAGAATGTGACAAAATTACAAGTGCATTTCCTTTTTGTTGCAGCAATCCCACTTCTAGAAATTTATTCCAGTGACACATTGGCCAAAAATGAAAGGACATATATACACAAGACTATTCAATGTAGTACTATGTGTACTGTTAGTAGCATGAATGAATGAATGAAAGAAATAAAGAAACAAAGAAACAACCTAAATGCCCATCCGTATGCGATGCATTCTTTTTTTAAAAATTTATTTATTTAATTAATTTATTTTTGGCTGAGTTGGGTCTTCGTTGCTGTGTGTGGGCTTTCTCTAGTTGTGGTGAGCAGGGGCTACTCTTCATTGTGGTGCACGGGCTTCTCATTGCGGTGGCTTCTCTTGTTGCGGAGCACGGGCTCTAGGCACGCAGGCTTCCGTAGTTGTGGTGCACAGGCTCAGTAGTTGTGGCTTGCGGGCTCTAGAGCGCAGGCTCAGTAGTTGTGGTGCGCGGGCTTAGTTGCTCCGCGGCACGTGGGATCTTCCCAGACCACGGCTCGAACCCGTGTCCCCTGCATTGGCAGGTGGATTCCTAACCGCTGCGCCACCAGGAAAGTCCCTGAATTCTTGCAATTAAGAACCATACGACTGTAAAATGTGAGGAAACTTTTTGGTGAAGAAAAGTATGTACAGTATGCTCTGGTGAAGAAAATTGTATATAGTATTCTATCATTTATTGAAGAATGGTTAGAATATGAATATATTTGCTTATATTTTAAAAAGTCAAAGGATAAAACATAAAAAGCTTAAATAACGTATAAAAGGAGGAAGAGAAGAGGGTGAGTAGCGTAAGGGTAGAAGTTAGACTTTTAAAAATCTACCAGATTTCATAGATTTTGTGCACGTATTTTACATAATTATAAGACAAAATACGATTTTAAAAAGCCATCCCTAAAAATCCATGGGCGGGGGGCACCTAAGTGCACATATACTGTTGGTAGCGTAAACACATGAAGAGAAAGCGCTCCAGTGACTTTAAAACACAGTAAGTGGACTGTACATCTCTCTTGGGATATATCCTCATGACAAAAGAAACTACAAAAACATCTTAAAGCCTTTTCACTGGTCATATTGTTGGTGCTCATGTGGCTGATATACTGAGGCTGTTGTTATATGCATTTTAGGATAAGTCAAATCAGTAATTATGTTGGTGTCATGAGAACTGGGATTTTTGGCAAGGGAGAAAGAAGATATACATGCAGGACTGAAGAGGTTAAAAACCTCTGTAGTGCTGCATTTGAAATAGTATATTAAAATGAATACACGATTTATTTATTTATTTATTTAAAAATTTATTTTATTGAAGTATAGTTGATTTGCAATGTTGTGTTAATTTCTGCTGTACAGCAAAGTGATTCAGTTATATATATATTTTTTTCATACTTTTTTCCATTGTGGTTTGTTATAGGATATTGAATATAGTTCCCTGTGCTATACAGTAGGACCTTGGTGTTTATCCATTCTATAGATAATAGTTTGCATCTGCTAATCCCAAACTCCCAATCCATCCCTCCCCCACCTCCCCCTTCCCTTGGCAACTACAAGTCTGTTCTCTATGTCTGTGAGTCTGTTTCTATTTCACGGATAAGTTTATTTGTGTCATATTTTAGATTGCACATATAAGTGGTATCCATGATTTAATTTAATCTCAAAAAAAATAACCCTTTTAGCTTTTTTCACTGGAAAGTCTTAAAAATATTGACTAACCATTGGCAATGCATCCATCAAACCCAGAGTATTTGATCTCTAAGTACCATTTTGCGATAAAAGCAACCAGGACTCCAGCCGGAAGTGATTATTCCAGGTATGTACAGGCAGTGAATGAGAAGAACTTGTAATATCTTGTTCTAACAGAAAAGAAGTTATCAAGTATTATCAGGGCCATGTCAAAAGGACTCAGGAGACAACTTAATTAGGCTTCACTAGCTAAATATGGGTCAATCTGAGTCAATAAAGATAATGGCTTAATAATAAGAATAAAACAATAAATATGTTTAGGTCCATGAGTTCATAATGATACTAAAAAAAAAATCAAAAAGAAATTTCATTGGTCATTGCCTTTGGAAGATGCCAGTGAACCATCTCATTGCTTTGAAAAGGGGGATAAAACATCTAGCATTTATCCTGCCTTTTCTCTCTGAACTGCACCTCAGTGGAACCAAATAGATCATGAGGCAAAGTTTCTTTTTATAGAAGGATTCCAGCCAATAAATGAAAAAGAAATCATAGAATTGGGATATCACCATTTCCTGACCCATCATGAAATAATGGGACTTGGAAATGGTCATCTATGGATACTAACATCACCAGAAGAAAGACAGAAAAGGGGAGTTGATTATGTGTCTCCTGATAGAAGTATATAACCCTACCTATGAAGTGATATTCCCCAAAGCATCAAACCTGGTCAATCAAGTCTCTAGATCCAACAGTCAGCTTACAGGAAAGTCAGGAGACAGAAACATGTTAAATTATGCCATCAGGTTGTAATCAGAAGAATCCCAACTGGGAAACTCTACAAGGCAAACAACCTGGTTTCTTTAACAAAAAACTAGCAAAGGAAAAAAAAAATAGAGGGGAGAACCTATTGATTAAAAGGAACATATGACTTATCAAACAGTTGTAATATATGGACTGTATGTGGCTCTCAATTTAAACAAACTGAAAAAGAATCTTAAAATAGTTGAGGAGGGACTTCCCTGGAGGTCCAGCGGTTAAGACTTCGCCTTCCAGCGCAGGTTCAGTCCCTGGTTGGGGAGCTAAGATCCCACATGCCTCGGGGCCAAAAAACCAAAAACATAAAACAGAAGCAGATTCAATAAAGACTTTAAAAATGGTCCACATCAAAAAACCTTTAAAAAAAATGTTGAGGATATGTGAACATTTGATGAGATGGAAAAATTATTGTTAGGTTTTTTCAGGTATGATAATATTATGATTATGCTAGTGTAAAATGAGTTCCTAACTTTTAGCGTACATATTGAAGTATTTACAGATGATATGATAGCATTTGTAAAATTTGCTTTAAAAAAAATCCAGGGGTTGAAGGTATTTGGTGGGGAATATAGCTGAAATAAAATTAACCATGAATTGGTAATGTTAAAGCTGGCTGATGGGGATATGGGTGTTTATTACACTCTTCTCTGTACTTTTGTATACCTTTTGAATTTTTGGCAAAAAAAACTTTTTTTAAATTTAGGTGAAATGATTTTCATTGAGAAACAGAGGTAGTTTACCATAGGTTTCTGCCTATTCGTTTATCAATCCATCCTTCTAGAAAACAATCATTAATGAAGGAAGTCTTGTTCTTAATGTGGTGTTCCCACAGCAGCACTGGGTAACCTGTACTTGAACTGAGAATCAGCTTGCCATTCTGCAACTAGATCTAGAGTATACACTACTACTTTATTCCCCTTGAAAAATGAGAATAAAATAATGTTTTAAAATATTCTATCATGCCTTAGAAAACCATTAATGGGCCTTACAGAAGAAAGTGAAAAAAGTCTCTTCTCACTTATAAATGGGTATATTCCAAAAGCTTCTTTCTAAGGCAGTTCCTTAGAACTAGAAGTATGTTTCTCATAGAATTAATGTTATAAATATCAAATAGGTTTCCAGTCCAGTCCACAAAAATCTATTAATCCATAATATAGTATAATCTGCAAAACTGACAGAGTAGTAAGGGTTCAGTACAGGCAAAAATTACATCATTTTTCTAGGAAAACACTTTTTTTTTGTATGAAGTATGTTCATTTACAATATATATTACTTTCAGGTGTACAGCACAGTGATTCAGTATTTTTGTAGATTGTATTCTGTTATAAGTTATTACAAGATAATGGCTATAATTCCCTGTGCTATACAATATATCCTTGTTGCTTATCTATTTTATACATAGGAGTTTGCATCTGTTAATCCCATCCCCTAATTTGCCCCTCCCTCTTCTTTTTCCCCTTTGGTAACCACAAGTTTGTTTTCTATATCTGTGAGTCTGTTTCTGTTTTGCATATACATTCACCTGTATTATTTTTTACATTGCCTATATAAATGATACCATACAGTATTTGTGTTTCTCTGTCTCACTTATTTCACCAAGCATAATATTTTCTGGGTCCATCCACGTTGCTGCAAATGGCAGAATTTCATTCTTTTTTATGGCTGAGTAATATTCCATTACACACACACACACACACACACACACACACAGACACACACACACACACACACACACACACACACACACTCCCCGCATCTTCTTTATCCACTTAGCTGTAGATGGGCACTTGGGTTGCTTCCATGACCTGGCTATTGTGAATAGTGCTGCTGTGAACATTGGGGTGCATGTGTCTTTTTGAATTAGTGTTTTGTATTTTCCAGATACATACCCAGGAGCAGAATTGCTGGATTATATGGTAGTTCTATTTTTAGTTTTTTTTTGAAACCTCCATACTGTTCTCCATAGTGGCTGCACCAAGTTACATTCTCACCAGCAGTGTAGGAGGGCTCCCTTTTCTCCACATCGCCTCCCAACATTTGTTATTTGTAGAGTTTTTGATGATGGCCATTCTGACAGGTGTGAGGTGATATCTCATTGTTGTTTTGATTTGCATTTCTCTAATAATTAGCGATCTTGAGATATTTTCATCTGTATGTCTTTTTGGAGAAATGTCTATTCAGGTCTTCTGCCCATTTTTTGATTGGGTAGTTTGTATTCTTGATATTTAATTGTTAGGAAAATACTTTCTTAATTGAATTCAGAACTCCAAAAGATGAGTGACTTTCCTACATCTTTATAGGACTGAGTCTCCTAATACTCCTGGATCATTTAGTTGCCATATGCTTTGAATTTTGGAAGCAAAGAGCAATAACATTCACATCACCTGTGACTTGGACCTCTCCCATTCTTAAATACTTGAAACAGCAGAATTTATCTACATATGAATGATTTTAGTGATAAAAACCTGCCTTTTATGCTTTTTTTTTCATATATTATCTCATTTGATATTCACAAGAAACCTTTGAGGTTAAAAGGGCAAATATTATTACCCCTATTTTACAGCTGAAAAGACTGAGGTTCAAAAGAGTAATGGAAAACACTTGGGAGTTGGAGGAACTGGAGTTGAGTCCTGGTTCTTCTGTGAGACCATGTGCATGTCATTTAAACTCTTGAACTTCAGACTGCTTGTCCGTAAAATGAGTGTAATGAAACCCCATTTTCAATGTTATTATGGAGATTAAATGAACTAATATATTGAAAGTGTCTGATAACATAAGAGGTACTATGCAAGCTTTCATTCTGCACTGAAGATGAAGATCGTGGTAGGGCTATTTTAATAAATGGTCACCAAGTTGAAAAACTAGAATGGTAATGAGACTCATCCATATGATATGAGGATATGGGGAATGTTTAGCTTAGGGAAAAATCAGGAGAAAGAGTTAGATGTCAGATATTTTCTGAAGGGCTCCAGTTGTGAAGAGATTTCACTTAAAGAAATTCTTTGCAGTGAGTCTCCCTGTTACTGGAGATATTCAAGCCAAGACCGTACAGTCACATGTTAGGAATATTGCAGGGGGGTTTAATTCCTCTCAGGTTTCTACTCTTGGGGATCTATTGTTGAAATATAACAAACTTTTAGAACTGGGTTAAGATTCCTGATCACTGATTCCAAGGTCTGAGAAGTACTGAGGATGATAGTCCTGTAATGGAATAAAAATGGCAGAAAATGATTTTTAAAAATTCATTTAGCAAATATTTATTAAACACTTAGCATGTTGCAAGGTGATGTACTAGGTACGGAGGCATTTTTAAGGAGCCATTTCTGGTGTTTCATTGTTTGAACCTATGAGATTCTGTTCTGTTTCCAACCACTCTCTCACCTTTTAAATGTATCCCGTGTCAGTCTGGATCATTCCAGGTCTGGTAAGAGAGATGATAAAATGTTAACATTGCCCACTACTTATGTTCTTGTTATTCCAACTGATTTAGTTTCCAATTTTGTTGGAACTTTCCTGCCTAGATTTTAATTCTCCAGGGTAGAGTCAGAATGTGTTGAAATGACCTCCTAAAGAAAAGAAAGGGAAAACAGATCACCTCATACAAAATATGTTTTTGCATCATAGGCTCTGAGGATAAAATATGTGGCTAGATGCGTACCGTACCAGAACCTTAATGCTATTTAAACATATGGATGAGTGCATTGTGTGTATTTTGTGTATTTAAAAATTGAGATTTTTGTTTGAACAGTGTCTTTCATTTGGTGTATTTCATGGTGACTTATCATAATAGACTGCTTTAAATCGTCTGAAATAGCAAGACATGAATTTCAACAATGACTTCCCCAAGGCTAGAGAAGTCAGTGGGAGCTCAAACTGCTAGGTAGACAGTTTTTGGTTTTTTTTTTTAAACTCATATGCAAGTGTAAAACTTTTATGAGGCTGCTTTAACGAGGCCCTTTGGGATTTAGGGTTACTTATCTAAGCTCTTATTAAAAATGAAAACTTTTCTATGTTTAGCCCTGGAAAGCAAAACTGATCCTAACAATACCGTAAGCTGGGAGAATGAATCCTGTTCTGCAGACTGACTCAGAAATAAAGTGCAGGAACTTTGGGCTAGTGTCTTCAGCACTGATGTGATGCGAATGGGACAGTGACAGCGGAGCCAGTATTTCAAAGTCTCCTTTAACTAAAAAAGTTCAGCTCTACTATGCTGGTAATTTAGGGTGTGGCATGACTTATTGAAATGGCTTCCAGCCCAAGGGTCCTGTTTCCCAGAGCACTCCAGTGTCTCCATCGGAGTCTTGTTGCTCCAGAACCGTGTCGCCTGGTACAAGGTCTGTGAGCCCTTTTCATTTACGGCATCTGCACTTGTTGAAGTCTTTGACTTCTGCCCTCCCATGCTGAGAAGTGGGCCATGGGAGAGAGTTGTTTCTAAGGTTAATGTGCCCAAATCACTCTGTACGTAACCCAGCGGAAGAGCCGAAGCTGCCGCAGGAAAAATTTTGCCATCTTGAAACTTGTTCAGCTTCTTCGTAGGTATCTTCTGGTTTGATGAGTCTGGGTACTGCCGTGAATCTGTTCTCAGACAGACCCTGGGAGTTAAGATTTTAAATTATCTGTGATGTAATACAATTATGGGGAATGAGGACATTGTGAGGGGAGAAAGCAAATGTTACAAAATCAGGGGCAAGATCTTTTGCAGACTTGAAATGCTTATCAGAGTCAATTTAGCTTGGGTGTGTCCAGTCCAGTTGGTAGAAATTTTAAGATGAGAAAGTGAGCGGATAAATGGATGAATCCATGGATAGAAAGGTAGGGTAGAGAGATGGATAGACAGATAAAACTTATTGTTGATAACATGATTGTTGGTGGATAGGTTTCTGTGCTAAAGAATGAGTAAAAAGAATTGGGCAAACAGACACATCTGAGTGAGAGCATGGTGACAAATGCAGAATTTTGAAGACATGTATGAAGTGACCACAAATGAAAACCTGTAGCCAGTGAGCAATTTTGGATTATCTTTAAGGATCTTTCTTCAACAATTAACCTTAATAGTACTAATGGAAGTCACTGGAAGTAGTATATCACTTAGTGTAATCTGGGAACTTCTGAGCTTCCACCTCTGATTCTGAGACAATAAAGAGAAGAATAAGGGTGTAAAACACACAGATGATATTTCTAAGGAGGGAAGCACAGAACCACCAGCTGGCAGTTATGGTGCAGAGTATGGAGGTGACAGAAGGCAAACACCAAGAGAGAGGCTGATGGCAGAAATGCTGGCTGAAGTCCAGAGGTAGAGGCAGTACAAGCATGAAAATTTAGACAGGTCGGGGAAATGTCAAAATGCACTTAAGTTTAGGAACTTCTATTCTGGAAGAATCTCAAAGCAGTTGCAAATGGGAGGAAGACTGTATGCACACTTGGTTTTAACTCTTCAACTTGAGCAGCTGTGTTAACAGTTGAGTTGCTAGGCACTGTCAGGAATAGAATATTTTAATTTTGGAGAAACCCAACTGTTAAAACAGCTGTTTGGTCTGATTAGACTTAAGCTGGCTCTGCTTAGGTAACACAACCTAATGGGATCATAGCACCAGGCAGATTGGCTGTTATTATGATTTTATTGGACATAACGAAAAGACAAACGGATGCTAGGTTGATTGCGAGGTCGGACACTGACTTTCCGAAGAAACCACGCTCTCTTGTTTATTTTGGCAAAGTGCAAAAGCAACTGTCATGGGCTTTTACCTTGTTCCAAGTTCATGGAAATTACCTGAAATAATTTTGCCGTATGTTCCTTGGATGCAAGCTTTTTGTTCCTGGCACTTAAAAAAAAAAAAAAGTCTCCCTAGTTTTATTCACACCTCTTTATTATCTCCTAATAATACATAATATACCTGCTCAAGTCACCTCAAGCAGTCAGTCATTTGTATATTTATTTTGTATTCTTTGTTTTCTAAGCAAAAAATGCTGTTAATAGCAACCACCAAGTTTGTCAGTTTGCAGGCAACAGATTTTTAATATCTAGAGCAATTTGAGTGACGCTAACAGTGATGAAAATCTTGGGTTCCAAATTTACCATCTCAAGTACTTTTTTTCATGGAAAAGACGGCTGATTAGGTTAGTTTCAGTACATTTTTAAGTTAAAGATTGAAAGTACTTGTAAGATGATTTGGTTGATATCTTGCATAAAAACTAATTTTACTTTATGTAATGTTAATATATATTTTAAACATTCAAAGATAGGTTTCATTTCATATATTTTCAAAATGAAAATAGCTTGACTTTTTGTATGATCACCAAAATAGTCATATTCATTGTAAGCATTTGAAACAATACAGGAAAATATAGTATAAGAGAGCAAGCAGAATTCTTATAATTTCAGTCCCCGTAGGAAACTGCTATTAACATTTTGGCACTCTTCCTTGTATATACCTCTTTATGTACATTACACAAAAAGATATGGTTAGAAGATTTAGTTTCATATAAATTAATTTTAGCTATATATATTGTTCTTTATTCTTCTTTTGCTTTTTTTTTTAACTTGTCAAAATAGTGTGACTGTCTTTTCATGTCAATATAGATCTGCAGTCATCATTTAGGTCTTCATTTTTGGGGGTTTCATATTTTGAAGTAGTGACTTATTTTTGCTAGTTTCTAAAACTCCATGTTGTAAGTAATTAGAAAGCAGAATTGAAGATGATGCTTGGGATGTTAATAAGAGATGAACTTAGGTATCAAAAGTATACTTTCACTGAAAATATATGTTTCTTTCACTAACTAAAGCAAGTGTACAGGTTTTGAAAGTTTGTATCAATAAGTTAACAAAAAACCCCAGAATAAACAAATGGGACCTAATTAAACTTAAAGGCTTTTGTACAGCAAAGGAAACCATAAACAAAACGAAAAGACATTCCACAGAATAGGAGAAAATATTTGCCAACAAAGTGACCGACAAGGGATTAATCTCCAAAATACACAAGCAGCTCATGCAGCTCAATATCAAACAAACAACTCAATCAAACAATGGGCAGAAGATCTAAATAGACATTTCTCCAGAGAAGACATATAGGTGGCCAAGAAGCATATGAAAAGATGCTCAACATCACTAATTATTAGAGAAATGCAAATCAAAACTACAGTGAGGTATCACCTCACACTGGTCAGAATGGCCATCATCAAAAAGTCTACAAACAATAAATGCCAGAGAGGGCGTGGAGAAAAGGGAACTGTCCTGCACTGTTGGTGGGAATGTAAATTGGTGCAGCCACTATGGAGAATAGTATGGAGGTTCCTTAAAAAACTAAAGATAGAGTTACCATATGATCCAGCAATCCCACTCCTGGGCATATATCTGGAGAAAACCATAATTTGAAAAGATACATGCACCCCAATGTTCATAGCAGCACTATTTACAATAGTCAGGACATGGAAGCAACATAAATGTCCATTGACAGAGGAGTGGATAAAGAAGATGTGGTGCATATATGCAATAGAATATTACTCAGCCATTAAAAAGAATGAAATAATGCCATTTGCAGCAACATGGATGGACTTAGAGAGTATCATACTAAGTGAAGTAAGTCAGACAGAGAAAAGACAAATATCATATGATATCACTTATATGTGGAATCTAAAAAGATGATACAAATGAACTTATTTACAAAACAGAAATAGACTCACAGAAAACACGTAGAAAACAAACTTATGGTTACCAAAGGGGAAAGGTTGGGGGGAGGGATAAATAGGAGTTAGGGTTTAACATATACACACTACTATATATAAAATAGACAGTCAACAACTGTATAGCACAGGGAACTCTACTCAGTATTCTGTAATAACCTAAATGGGAAAAGAATCTTAAAAAGAATGGATATATGTATATGCATAACTGAGCCACTTTGCTGTACACCTGAAACTAATACAACATTGTAAATCAGCTATACTCCAATATAAAATAAAAAGTAAGTAAAAAGTAATCATAATTTAACAAAAAAACTTTGGTTATAAATGAAATATTTTTGTTATTTTAAAGTAAAGAATTAAACAAAAGCTTTTCTGGTTGGACCATCAAGAAGCATTGTGTTGCTATCTTCCTATTTCTTAGGCTAAAAAATGCAAGCTTTCCTCATTTTAACATTCACAAATAATTTCTTATTATAGTATAAATTTGTTCGGAGGATGGCAACATTTTTCTATTCACAGTGTGTTGTATTGCTGTTAAAAAAAAAAAAGAAAAGACAAGTTAGCTTTTGTAGCTCCCCTAATGTCAGTAAATTCAGGTGCTTAACTGCCTTTCATCAGTTCCTGAGAATAACTTGAAAGCCTTTCTAGAATACTGATTTCTTGAGTATCCCACATTTAATATCCCATTCCCACCCCCACTTACACACACACACTTATACAGGGATGATTACCCACATTTTCAGTGTCTTTTTCATACTTTGGTCCCAAATATTGAGAATAGCCTCTCCAAAATGAATAGAATGTAGAATAGTGAAAGCCAGTTATCAGAGATAGCTCATTTCAAGGGTATGGTGGCAAGGAAAGGGAAACTATATATTTAATAATTAAAAAAAAAAATTGTGGCCTTTGGGGGTTTCAGTGAAATTGCTCTCAGGTTTCAAAAGCTTTCATTTAACAAGATCTCTTTCTGCCTTGGAAAAATTTAGTCAAACATTTCCCTCTTTGACTCAAGATGCTCACCTAGGGGGTACTTCTTAATCCATAAAACCTTTGAATAGAACTTTGGAGTATACTTGCCAGTCTCCATAATCACATCTCTTTAGGGTCCACTAATGGGTAAATGAGAGGTATAAAATTTAGGAGACTCTATGGCCTGACCTGGTAGATCTTATGGTTTATATTCATTTTATTAAGGTACAGAAGAATCAAATTGTTACAGGGGAATTGAATTTAAGTTGGTAGAAATGAATTTTCTCTATGCAAGATAACTTGGAAATTGATTCTCTGACCTTCCCTGAAATGGGTGTGGCCATCTGGGCTTTCATGTTACCAGAGTTACTTTGACATATGTTAAGTTAGTGATCTTGGCATTTGGATTCTCATCTCTCCTCATAGAGGGACAGAATTTTTAGTCATCAGGATGCGTCTTCTGATGAATCAGAGAGAGCCACTTGTGATGTAGGGTCATGCAGTCCAGTTACTAATAGCTGGGATACCAAGATTGGCCAGGCCTGATTCATCTAAATGAGTTACACCATTGCCAACTGCCCTCTCGTGAAGGAAGAGTGTCTGGATTTTCAAAAGAAGGCCATCTGAGAGTGGACTTAGGAGGAGATGTAAAGAGTAGCCAGGGATGCTGAAGATGACGGTATTCAGTAAAGGCAGAGGAGGGGAGGGGGGGATGGTGCAAACCACCAGGAAACACCCATTCTGAAGCCACAGGCTGATACAGCTCCGATAGATCATCTGTCTCTTCTCTGCTGAGACCAAATGTGTTTTCACTGGACATCTCAACACGGTCACTGCCAACCGATTTGAATTGAGAAATGAAGATAACCTGTTTGTTACACCAGGTCTAGGAAATATACCAGGTCTAGGAAATAATAAAAGAAGAAGTCTTAATCCATTGCTTTGTAATTCATGCATCATAAGCACTTTTCCATCCACACTGGCAAAGGACTTAAACTGTGGGACAGAGCAGGTAGTGTTGATCGATGGACGCGTTGGCTGCGGTGGCACCTGATGGGACAGGGAAGCTAGGGAGGCCCAGTGTGAGGTTTATTTATGAGAATGTCATCAGAGTGGACCTAATTTATTACATCCCAGCCTCATACATTGACTTCAGTTACTCAGGAAAGGGATTAAAGGATTGGAAATGCATTTCTCAGTCTCCTTTTCAACTAAATTCCTCTGGTAATGTATTGAGATAAAAATGTGAGCCAGGAGACTTTCTCTTTAAAATGCTTCAAAAATTTTTTCTAACTGGTTATACTTACTAAAATATGCTAACACAAATACTATGATGTATAATTAGTTGGAACTTTTAAAATATGTTATCAAATATGGTAAATTAGAAATCAGATTTTGACCTAAAAAACAGTGGTTCTTACGCTGAGGTCCATGAATCTTAAAAATATTATGCTAAGTGAAAGAAGCCAGGAAAAAAAAGTTCATATATTGTATGATTCCATGTACATATGAAAGGAGGGCATGAATGGGCTTGGGGGATTGGGTGGTCTGAGAAACAATCAAAATTCTGTGCAAAATTTTCTTTGTATAAATAAACACCGTTGTAGGGAGAGACTTCATAGTTTTAATCATCTTATCATGGAAACCTGTGACGTTCAAATGGTTTGGAAATCACTACTTGAAAGCCTTTTAAAAAATGAATTTGTATCCTTTGTCCTCCTTTTATAAATATGTAGTAGTTCTTTCTATCACAATGGTTTCTGCCCTCTGCCTGTGATTTTAAAGATTTTTTGCTTATTAACAATACCATTAAAAAAAAATAAAGCCCTTATGGCTTATGAGTTTGTTGTCGTTTCTTAGATTTTTCTGGAAAGATTCCTTTTTATAGATTTGTTTTTTACACTTACGCCATTAACACATCTTGACTTTAATTTTGAATATGGTAGAAGTTTTTAAATTTATTTTCTTCCAAATATCCTTTTGTATACTTGACATTTTCTACACCAAAAAGTTTTTAAAAATCTGAAATTAGCTGGCCTCTTTAGATGGACTTCTTTAAATTATGACATCTCTAATGATATTACTTCTAATTATGAAGTTTCTGGCATGCATGTTCTTAGGGTCAGTTCTCTTCTTTAGTGATAAGGATAATGCCAGTCTGATGTTCTCAACAACTGGTATCTTGCAATATTACAGTCATTTACAAAAAGCAAAATCTCTTATTATTTTTTGGCATGAATTAATACACTTAATTTTGAGATTGCCTTGTTGGTATCTAATTTAAGCAGAACCATTTTCCCTGTGCTTTCTGATATGTGGGAGAGAGAAAGAAGTTTATATCTCTGTCTTGATAAGCTTATAGGTCTTAGGAGCAAAGTTTGAAAGCCATAGCTTTCAGGAATTGTGTACCAAAATCTATTCTCTCAAGAGCCCTTTAATTCAAAGAGAGTTGAAGAACGGTTTTGACATTTGTGATTTGAAAAGCTCATTTTTTCCTGTGATTTTCAAAGAAAACACTGTAATTTCAAAGAAATACTGTTCATCACTTAATGAACCTTATTTTGAAATTTATAAGCAGTAGTTGGTATGTGCATTTTTCAAGTTCTATTTTTATGAATTAGTACTTTTTAAATATTTAAATATGATGGAGTTAATACGGCTTATCATAACAGATATGCCAGTACATTTAGTTGTTGCAGAATTTTGTGTTCTTGACAATATAAGAATTTAAAAATGTTTGACTCTTTGTCCAAATTATGTATTAAATGGTTGTATGTTTTTAATGATTCTAGCACTAAGTTTTGGTCATTTGCCTGATTTGGTATTTTGACAGCTTAAATTAATGAGATTATCATTGTCAAAGCTTTGAAACTGAATTTTAAGAATCTACAGGTATAAACAATATTATATTTCAACATCATTAATAAAGGCTATTTGCTTTTTTAGGTCTTTCTAGGACTGAAGTGTCCAAATCAACTATTAAAATATGAGAAACATGAGATTTAAGTTAAATATTTTCAAGTTGAGCTCTTTTATACCGTATTACAGTGTGTTGGACTCTTTTGATATAATTGTTAATTTTTGGTAGAGGTGTTATATGATCTCTATTTGTCATTTTTGCCTTTGTTACATTAGATGACCTCTATGTTTCCTAGAAGACTGTATCACCTTTCTATTTTCTCAAGTTCTTTTCTTAATATTGATTGGTGTTTGATTGATTCTCAGTTTCACTATTTTTGTTAGAAGTGATGGAAAATGACTTTTTTTCTCCTTCTCATTGCCTCTTTTAAAATAGATAGGCCATAGCTGCTTCTCTAGGGAATTTTGTCAAGGCAGAAGTTTAGAAATAAAGATGGTGTGTCCTCTGCTTGCATTTGGTCTCTTAGACTGAGGTTACCTGGCTGACAGCTCTGGTCTCCTAGGAAGGCTTTTCCTCTTCAGTGCTTTAAAAATCACAGAAATAGGTTTCAATTAATATTTAGTTCATTATTCTGTTTGAAGTATCTTGTTGATTTTATAGGTCTAATGTGATTTAGGTCTATGATGTCTTTGTAGGAAATACCAGAAATAATCCAGATTCTGGATTATTAGAATCCTGTTTCTTAAAATGTTTATATCATTAACAGAAATTTGTATTGATATTTGAGCCATGGGTGGATAGTCTCAAGTATCACCTCTGGCTTAAACAACACATGCCCTAAATAATACATAATGAGTTTGGTACTTATATTAAGATAAACTGAATTTTCTCCCTCTTTCCTTCCTGTTCTCATTTCTTTCTTCCTAAATTAAAAAAAAAAATTAAAAACATTGTGAAGTTTTGGGGAAAACTCACCCATAGCTCTAACTTTCCAAAACAGCTATTTTCATTTTTCATGTATTACTTTCTCTCTTTCTCCACAGATATGGATGTTTCATGTGATTAATGTTTTATGCAATTAAAACTGTAAAGAAAATTTATAAATCTTAACACTAAAAAAATAAGTCCTGGGCAAATGAAATGTATACTGAGGAAAAAAAAAAGGTAGGATGAATATTAGGATTTGAGAGCCATATTAGGTCCAGCTGGATTGTCTGATGTCAAAAATAAGGCTGTTCAAAGTATTAAAAAATGACATGTTCTGAGATATCTAAAATTTATCCCAAAGAGGACTCAGGAGATAGGATTTAGATCAGAGTAAGTAAAATTTTCTTCTCTCATTGCAAAACTTGATAAATATCAGATATATCTGCTTGCAAACTCTAATAATAAAATTTATGTAAAGCAAAAAAATAAAAAATAAATAAAATTTATCCCATTATTTGCCCTTGGGCTTCTCTATTTTTTTGGATAAAATTTATTGAAAAATATTACTATGCTTTTGCTCTGTTTATGATATAGCAAAAAAAGAATGAGATTTAGATGGAGAGGAACATGCTTGAGTTTCTTCTCCATCACTTACTATGTGATCAGGACAACGTTCTTCACCTTTCTGAGCTTCAATAGAGATAAAAATTGTTAAATCACAGAATACTTTAAGATTGGATTAAAAATGCCAGTTTTGGATTTATGTGCCATACACACACTTATAATTACAGAGAAACATGACTAACGGTTTTGGTGGTTTGATACATTGGTTAAGTTATGTATAAACTCCAAGATCTTATGAGGAAACTTGGCTTATCCAAGATCACTTGCTGGTGAGTGACAAGGCAGTGCTAATGTGTTTTATTATCTATTTGAGTGTACTTTTTGATAGGTCACACCATAGCCACTTAGCAACATGTTGATACCTTTAAACAGCATTTAAACATTCCTTTGTCTGCACCATAGATCACATCAACATCATAACATTAACTTGTTTCTGATTATAAAAAATAACAATTGGAAAATAAGAAAGAATAAAGAAGAAAATGTAAAAAATAGGTTATTATATTCCTCTCATGGAAATAACCGTTTATATTTGTGTTGCCTCCTAATTTTTTTTCTCACTGTAGAACTATTTTCGCGTACCGTGACGTAGGTATATTTTCCCATGTTCATCTTACCACCTTTCTTATTCAAGTTTTAGAATATGTATGTAATAAAGTAACAGCTTATAAAGGATAAAATAATTTCCTACAGAAAAATGAAGATACTCTTAACTCTATCTTTTACGAGCTAAAGAGTTAAAATGCAGAAGAAACAGGTGTTGGCAGATTCTGTTACTAAGGTCCTGCTTGTGGTTTGTTTGGAGAGGAAATGCTACTTACGATGTCTTCAGTGATCAGTGAGGTACGATGGGGAGAGAGCAAAGCTTTGAATTCGGGCTCTCTTGAGTGAATCCTGGTCCCATCACCCACTAGCTGCGTGATGCTGGACCATCACTTAAACTCTCTGACCTCTGGTTTCCTCAACTTTATTTTTTTTTATTTTTATTTTTTTTACATGGATGACCACAACAAAAGCAACAATGATTGCAATTACCAAACATGATCCTCAACTTTAAAATGGGATGAACATGCCTGCCTTTCAGGGCTGCTGTAGGATTAGACACAACAACCGTCAATAGAGTGCCTGGCCCGCCGTCTGGATGGGTAGGCACAGGTGAGATGATAGTCAGAAGCAACCTAAGGCCTAAGACTTGTCAAATTTAAGCATTCAATATGGAGAGCATGTTATAGCCATAAGCCAAGATAACTCTGTTCTGAAACGATTTATTTGTATAATTCACCATTTCCTCTTTCTCTTGCAAATATGATTACTGCCAAAAGAGGAGAAGAAAATGATGAAAAGTGAAAGTGGCTGAAGTTGATCTCTGATTGGCAGGACCCTTAACTATGAGCTGCAGCAGCCCCAGTCCAGGTTGCGGTGTTCCCTTCATCTTGGGGGACACCCTTGCTGACGGTCTGCGGCATGATGAGCCAGGGTTAGGTTTGGGGGTTTCACAGATGAGTCCCCAAGGGACATTCATGCTCCAGGCCTCCTCTTGTCGAGGCAAGAGATCCAATTCAGAAAAAGCAAATACCTTTTCAAGACACTGAAAAAAATTTCAGAATGAAAATAGCTTTAGTCAGCCCTATTGTGGGTGATAGGGCAGGCGGTATCAATTCTGAAAACTTAAGTTGTTGATTGAACATACAATAAAAGTGAAAAATCACTATTGCTTTTAGCCACTAAAAAAGTCAATACCTGGGTGTATCTGAGGAACAACAACACTAACCTTATCTTTATTTCCACACTAGCTGTGGAGTTAGAGGAATCCACAGGCCGTGGTTGCTCACGTCTGATCTACGATGAGTCAGAGGTGTAGACACAGCCCAGATAAGAATGCAAGGAGGGTGGTGGTTAAGGATTGTAATAGCTGCAAGTACGGTATTACTCAAGTAGTTAATTCTCGTAAGGGAAACAGGCGGATGTTTCCAAGAAGTGTTACCTAAGTGGTTCTTGCAGGATGAACAGAAGTTCACCAGTAAGGATAACAGCCTTCTAGGCCCAGAAGACTGTATGAGCAAGACACAGCATGTGTAGTATATTGCGGTTCAGGGAATGGAAAGTAAGCGTGTGGTTTGTGGGTCCTAAGGAAGGGGGAGGGGGGGATGAGCTTGAAGCCACCGCACTAGTATGACACTTGACTTTTACCAAAGACAGCAAGATGATTACGTCCATGCCAGTGAAATGTTGGGAATGTTATATACTTGGTAAAAGCAGAAAGAATAACTTCGCCAATCAATAGAAAAGAGTAATTTTTAAAACATAGAAAAGGCACTCAACTGTGCACTTGCTGAAATAGACCATTTTTTAGGAAAGTGGACAGTGTCCTTTTGCCAGTCCAGCCAGTAGGCAAATGCTGCAGAGTTAACTCCCCACCACACATCAGAGATGCATCAGCCTAAGTAACCTGGCGGACCGCACAGCTAAAGCATCTGCTGTGGCTCGTCATAGAGAGTGTTAAATCCCTTATGCCCTCAGCCACTGATGCCCTCTCAACTTCCAGAAGTCACCACTGATTCGGTTAAAGGTACCTTTACAGAGAGAGGTTTAAGGAAAGGCAAACATGTATTTTTAAGGGAAAATATATATTTAAAATTCACATCTATTACTCTTTCAAAATTAGGACAGCGATAAGAGACACTTTGGTAGGGGCGCAGGCAGGAAATACTCAAGTAAATAGAAGAGTTGATAGAATAAGACTCGTGCTCTTCTTAGTACGTTATATCCTCATAATGCTTTCCTGATTTTCCCTTTAAGCACTAGATGGGAAGTCAGGAAACCAAGATTCAGAGCCAGCCACAGCGTTTTCTAAACATCTGCCTCATCTCAGACAGGTCTCTTTACTCTTCTAGCCCTCCGTTCCCTCATGTCCCTGGTGAGAGGATTCTCGAGTAGGTCCCACGGGAAGTAGCAGAGCTGCTTCGCGGGCCTCTCTGGAAGATGACGGGGTCTTCCCCCAACCCTTTCCTTGCAAGAGAGCAGCTTCACTCTCGTTTGTATTATGAACAGGGGCTTTTATAAGAATTAATGATAAAAGGATGCTATCACTTTTTAAAAGTCTGGAAAAAAAAAACAGAACCAGATATTTCATGGGGCATATCCAGGTCAGAAAGAATTTCTACATGTGGAGAATGGGATAACAGTAGTTCCATTTCATAGCTATCTGGGGGTTGAACAAGATTACTACATGTGGAACAGGGCATAGAACAAAAGAAGCATTTGATGTGTTAGCTATTAACCCCCCACCCCAATAGGTCCCTCACAAATGAGACTGCATTTCATACAACTCTTAAACTTTGAGTATGAGCTGTTGACCTGAAGAAAAATTGCCTAATCCCTCTGTTTTCTCTCAAAAACACTATAAAAATGTCTTGTACATGTTCTCTGTGAATTTTTAGTATAACCATTTTATTTCTATTTCTTGTACATCGCTCTTTCTCTCCCACAACCAAAAGTTTTCTGCTTACATCAGGTTTTTGAAATACGTCTGACCGGATGGAATGATGAAGTTGCACCCATTGGTGTGTTTCAGGCTCGCCAGCTCGTGGGAAAGTGACATCAGTGTCCACTGCCTCACCCTGCCCTCTGCAACCTGCTTGGAGCTGCTGTTGATCTTGTCAAGGAATAATGCCACGTTGCCTCCCTCCCTCCGCTGCATGAATTCTTTCCAGGTAAGGCGTGGCTCCTTTACCACAGTGTGATTTCTCAGTTTGACTCGTTATCATTTTTTAAGGATCCTGTCTTTACCAGACGCTAGCCCACGGAAACCCACGTTTTCACAGGATAGTAATAACGAGCACAACGCATGTATTGCCTTGTTCTGTCTCTTTCTAAATGGAGCCTCAGAACTGATTAGATAATTGTCTAGTAGTGGCCGAACCCATGTCTCTCTAACCCGGGGTTTGTTCTCATCCTCTCTGTCTTTCCTGCCTCCGAGAGAAGAGGCGAGAACGTTTGGCAAAGACACCTGTGAATGCCACTTCCTTTTTCCCAGCTTTGCCCTATAACAAGGATCTTCGGCCATCATTAGGATCTTTGCTGCTTTTAGCTTGCAGTCAGATTGCCGAATGGAGGTTTAACAGTGGCTGCATCCCCCCCCCGCCACTCTTGGCACCTTTTCCCTCTCTCCCCACTCCCTCCCTTCTCTGGGTATTTATCTGTGCTCCTTGTCAGAGCAGTACAGAACAGAACAACACACGTGGACTGACCAGCAGGAAGACGCCTTCCCTGGTAGGCAGCTAGTTGTCACCAAGGTGGCATATGAGAATTCAGATGTTGGCTGGTCACTTCACTTGTGACCATATAGCTACTGAATGTTATTGAACTTATCTGTGACTCTCGGCATTGGAAAAATATTCCCAAGCCCTCTGAGCCTGTTGAGCAGGCCACGTGCGTTGCTGAGAAATGACTGAACGTGGGTGGCTTGTTTCTGCTTCTGAAGGGTTGCTGATGTGTCCTGAGATAACTTCAGAATTGGCGGATATTGCTTGGTGCATCTCTGTGGTAAAACAAGACGTGGATTTTCCTATGAAATATAGCTCAGGAATTTGGTAAAAAGAATAATAATAATAACTGCTCCATAATAATTTGCATCCGTATTCTCCTGGTACTCTGTTACATTGATTGTCTCTGTGATTTTCTTCCTGATACACACATTTCGGACTTTGGCTGTGGCATACCTGTTTGAATTTATCATTACTCGATTATCAGCTTGAAGGTCCTAGATTCAAGGACCAGAGAGAACACCTTCTCATTTTGTAGGAGAGGAAACTGAGACCCAGAGAGATGGAGTCAGTTGGCCAGGGAGTAGCCAGCATGTTAGAGACAGAGCTGGACTCGCCAGGCTTATGCTGGGTAACAGCTTCCGCTACCCAAATTCAGTGCTCGCGGAAGCCCCAGGAGGTGGACGGGGTGTGAGTGGTCATATCTGCCTTGGAATGTCCACAACACCCCCCTATTATGTAATTATTGTAATTATTTGTCTACTGCCCTGAACTGGAACTGATTTAAAATTCTGTGTATCAATCCATATTTCTTCTAAGCTTTGCTCTTTGGATTGAACATTGAACACAAAAGTTCGCCCACAAACTTTTATGGGAGACGCGAGAAACTTAATAGTGGTTGTCTTTGGGGAGCGAGACTGGAAGACAATTATTTTGTATTTCACTCCCTGCTACACTGTTGGAAGTTTTTATATGACGGGTGAGTGAGGAGCAAAAGAGATGACTCGGACTTGGAGGATTTTACAGCCTACTGGGGGAGATAGAACCGTCATCCATGGGCGATATAAATCTAGAATCATTTTATTACAAGGTAGCCTCCACGCAAGTCTTAAAGAGATTAAAGGTAAAAGAGTAATCTAGGTCGGGCGTGGGGGATTTGAGAGGAGGCCCAATCTGTACTTCTTCCCCAGGAGACGGAGGAAAACCAGCTCCTTCAAGGCGCTCACCTCGAGCACACATACACACACAGGCACGAAAGCCTGGCCCGCCCTGCGTGCCGTCCGTGTGCGCTCCCCGCACCTCTCATCACAGGCGCTCTCACCGTCGGGACGTGAATTGCTGACTGTCCCTCTCCATTAGTGACTGCGCTTCTTCTGCTTTCACTGCATTTGCTGAGCATGACTGTCAGCGGCACACACACGCTTTTCCCAGTTTCAGAGGTACAGAGAAACTGGGCGCGGGTTCACAAACAATGTCTGCTAAAGAGATCTTGTCCCTGCCGTTACCCCTGGAAAGATGCATTCTTATCGAGGACACACCAGGAATTGACTTCCCCACGCAGGTCTTCACTCCAAGATAAAGGATCAGTGAACAGGGAAGGCTGTCTGTCGGGATTAGAAAGAGATGCTCTGCTTTTTCATCTTCAGAACACCTACCTTATCAGTTATTACAATGGCAAGGAACTGGGCTGCTAATGTTGCCCGTGTTGGGGATTTATTTCTTCAAGTGGAAACTCACTTTAGTGTGCGTTTTTTTGTTTTTTGTTTTTTTAAAGAGCTGTGTTGGCAAGAGCTGTAAAATAGTAGAATGACACTTGTTAAAGATACCGTCTTTACATTTCCAGTTCTCTAACTTTCCAGGGCGAGTCAGTTACTGTGAGCAATGCTGCTTTTTCTGTAAAAATGTTATTTTAGGTTTCTGAGGATTCAGACAGCACTACTGCCTGAGCTCTTATCACTGCCAAATCCCAGAAGGAAAGGTTTATCTTATTAGTTAGAGCCATTAATGTATATGAAATTCTAACTTCTTAAATTATAGTGCAACATTTCTCCCAGGCTAACAGGGATATCGTTGGGTGGTTTTGTTATACTTTTCACTTCCGCTCTGGTCCAGTACCGTAATATCCCTGGTATGATTCTGAGCAAACAGAATGTAGGATTTGGTTGAGAATCACTGGTGTATTGCTAATCACATACCATAGTTGTTGCAGCCCCAAGAAGGATGGACTTACCACATCACTCCCCACTTACGGTTCTTCTGTGACTTCCTATTGCAGTGAGAACAAAATCCAGACTCCTTATCCGGACCTACAAAGCCCAGCATATCTGTCCCTACCTCCTTTTCTGGCCTAATCTCCTGCTCGCTCCCTCTCACTCACTCTGTTCCAGTCACACTGGCCTTATTTCCTGCTCCCTCTCACGAGCTGGTCCTGGCCGCAGGGTCTGTGCACTGCCTGTTCTCTATGCTTCCAGGAGAATACTCTGGACCAGAGCTTTGCATGGCTGGGTCCTCTTGTCTTTCAGGTCTCAGCTCAGGTGTCCCTTCCCCTAAGAAGCCTAACCTCACCCCCACCCCCTGCCCCTTACTAAATTCCCCCGCTGCCTGTCACCATTATTCTATAATCTCACCTTGTTTTATTTTCTTCATGGCTCTTTTCACTATTTAGAGTGCTTTTTCATTTTTTTTGTTTGTCTTTTTTCCTGTACAAAAATGTGTGTTGAATGAGAACAGGGAGAATGTCTGTTTTTGCTCAGTGTTGCATCCACAGAACTTAGGGCAGTGCTCAGCTGTAGGAAGCATTTAATAAATATTGGCTGGCTGGCTGGCTGGAGATGGGTGGACAGATGCACAAGTAAAATGCAAACTGGCATGGCCATTTGACATTCTAGAGAATTCCAAGGGACTGAGCTAGGGAGAAGCAGAGGCATGGGCGGTACACCCTCAGGGGCAGAAGCAGCAGCTTTTTTCCTGCTGGGACACGGTGGACTCCAAGGGTAAGGTCCAGATTTGAGATACGTCAACAAGACTGAGCATAGACGGGTGTCTGAAATGACAGCCCGGAGCTCTGTACAAATGAGAAAGACTTGAAGAAGGGGTCGACCTTGGAAGGAGCTGGCAGGATCCAAGATAAGCAGAATGACCAGTAGACAGGTCCAGGCTCCCTCTGGGCCCTGGAGACCACAGGAGGGGAAACCGGAGTGATGCTTCGTTGCCAGAAGCTGAGGCAGAGGGGACTGGGGGTGTCGACGGCTCCTTTGGAGGGGGCGGGTGGCAGCTGCTGCCACTGTAACTGCTGCCAGTTTGATTCCCCTCTGAGAGCTTCAGAGCTCTGGGGGGAGGTGGCAGAAGGCAGTTTCCGTATCCATCTTGGTGAGCAGCATCTGGCTTTTTAACCCGAAGTCCTGCAGTGGCAACTTTAAATCTGAACAAGGTCTCTGGAAGGTAGAACCTTAGAGCACCCAGGTTGGATCCAGGACTGGGTCGGGGCTGCTGGGTTTAATGGTTCTGTGCCTCTTTCTTAGAATCTTGGACTATTGTAGCTGGAAGGATCAACTAGTCTAATGACTTTACTTTTATAAATAAAGAGCAGAGCCAAGAAGGGTAAGTTGTTATTGGAGACTGAAACTCTGATTCCTACGTTAGGCTTTTTTGTGCTACACCTGATTTTCCCTGTTCCGTGGGACACAAGTTGCTTAGCATATAAATAGGTGCCACTCATAAAAAACCATGAGATATTTAATCATCAGATAATAATAATGCAAATTAAAATAGCTAATATTTTGTACCATTCTCTTTTTTTTTAAATTAATTAATTAATTAATTAATTATTTTTGGCTGTGTTGGGTCTTCATTGCTGTGAGAGGGCTTTCTCTAGTTGCGGCAAGTGGGGGCCACTCTTCATCGCGGTGCGCGGGCCTCTCATTATCGCGGCCTCTCTTGTTGCGGAGCACAGGCGCCAGACGCGCAGGCTCAGTAGTTGTGGCTCACGGGCCCAGTTGCTCCGCGGCATGTGGGATCTTCCCAGACCAGGGCTCGAACCCATGTCCCCTGCACTGGCAGGCAGACTCTCAACCACTGCGCCACCAGGGAGGCCCCAATAGCTAATATTTATTCAGTGCTTTCTGTATTCCAGGCCCTGTTCTCAACGATTTGTACTTATTCGTTCATTTCATTTTTATGAGAAACAGCATGAGGAAGATATATTATCAATATTATTCCCATTCCGCAGGTACAGAAACTGAGCCAGGGAGATTAACTTGCCCACCCACGCTCACACAGCTAGTGAGTGGAGGAACAGAAGGTTCAAAGCCTGGCTCTAGACCGCACCTCCACCCCCATTCTTAACCACCAGATAATGTTGCCTATTAAAAGAAGTTTGGTTAAACAAAGTTAGATCTTTTTTTTTTAGCTGCAAGACTTTTCAGGGCCTTTCAAGTGTATACGGAGGAGGCAGTGTGACCCTCCTAGTTGAAGAATGTAGTAAATGCTTTTAAAACTTGATATCAGGAAGACTTTTCCTCGGGGCGTTTTATGGGATTAATGCTCTCAGAGCACAGATGGGGAGACAGTGTCCTGTCCGATCTTGAAAGATTTGGATGACAGTGACCGAGGCAGAGCGCTCACATTCTCAGTCTTTGTGTCAGCCTTGTTTATCTCCCAGAGAAGTAGTGCTGCAGGCTTAGTGTATTGTCAGAAGGATAGCATCTCTCCCTTTAGTGACTAGGTTGTTCTCCTCCTGGTCTGGGCCACCTTGGTCCGAAGGTACAACAGGAACAAGATGTGCCTGCGGCCCCTTGTGGTACACACTGACCCTTCCCGGAGGCCCAGCAGGCCCTTGGCTGAGCGTTGCTTTCCCGGTCTGCACCTGCTGCCCCTTCCGTTTCGCTCGGACCTCATCCAGTCTAAACACAGCGTCGCTAGGTAGTCATATGGCAAGGACTCCCATTAATAGATGGGGCCATCTGGCTCAACTCCGTCTCTCTCCTAACCGATGGCTGGACTCCCACCGAGAACTCCCGAGCGGAGTCTATCTTGGGAGCTTACACTCAACTGAGAGTAGGAATGTTCTACGGCCTTGAGCTCCGAGTTCAGGAAGCCCCTTTTGTTCATTCGCATACCTCACCTCTAACTCCAAACTCTGCCCACTGCGCCCGGCCATCCAAACTGTGTGGATGGGATTTTCCAGGCCATAGAGCCCCAGAACTGAGGCTTCTTTTTCTTACCCAGGTAAGTTGCTACATCCTACAGTAATTTAAATGTTTTCACAGACATTATCCTTTTTAAAATCCTCACAACAACCCTCATTTTAAAGGGGCATGGAATTCCGTGGTGGTCCAGTTGTTAAGACCCCATGCTTCCAATGCAGGGACGCAGGTTCAATCCCTGGTTGGGGAACTAAGATCCCGCATGCTGCGTTGCATGGCCAAAAAAAAAAAAAAAAGATTGTTTTAAAAAAATAATAATAATAATAAAGGGGTAGAAGGTAAGTAATGTAGGCAAGATCACGTCACTACCAAAATGCAAGGCTGTGTTTCAAACCTAGGTCTTCTAGTTCTGGGTCTATTACGTATTCCATCTCATGGCAGTTACATCAAAGAAGGTACCAAATGGTCCTCTCTAATTGCCCTGGGTCTTGCGCATCTTAGTTTTACCATATGGCAGCAACAGTATCTCTTTTATTAATATCATCCTTTAGAGAACCACAACCTTCAGCCAAGGGAGTAGTATGAGCAGTATGGATCCTGGCAAATAAGTTGAACTTCATCAGACTATAGTTTTATGTATATGCTGTGTGGTTGCATAATGCAGTGAAAACTTGTAGAAGAGAAGAAGCAAAAGAGCTTTATAGAGCTTATCTATTTGCACCTGACAGGGTTAGTCAGGGAAGCTTCCTCAGCTCTTGATGGATTTGAAGTCATAGACTGTTCCACGGGGGAAGGTGAAGCTGATGAAGCGCCTTGACTAAGGGTCGCGTATACTTTTCCAGAGCAGGAAATTCTCAGTTATGTTACTTGTGTGTAGTTTGATTTTTTCTTTTAATAGATCTTTATTGGAGTACAATTGCTTCACAATACTGTTGCACAACAGAGCAAATCAGCCGTATGCACACACATGTCCCCATATCCCCTCCCTCTTGAGCCTCCCTCCCATCCTCCCTATCCCACCCCCCTAGGTGGTCACAAAGCACCGAGCCGATCTCCCTGTGCTATGCGGCTGCTTCCCACCAGCCAACTATTTTACCTTCGGTAGTGGATACGTGTCGATGCTACTGTCACTTCGCCCCGGCTTCACCCTCCCACCCCATATCCTCAAGTCCGTTTTCTATGTCTGTCTCTTTATTCCTGCCCTGCAACTAGGTTCATCAGTACCATTTTTTTTTTTTAGATTCCATATATATGTGTTAGCATACAGTATTTGTTTTTCTTTCTGACTTACTTCACTCTGTATGACAGACTCTAGGTCCTATTGTAAATAGAGCTGCAATGAACATTTTGGTACATGATTCTTTTTGAATTATGGTTTTCTCAGGGTATATTCCCAGTAGTGGGATTGCTGGGTCATATGGTAGTTCTATTTTTAGTGTTTTAAGGAACCTCCATACTGTTCTCCATAGTGGCTGTATCAATTTACATTCCCACCAACAGTGCAGGAGGGTTCCCTTTTCTACACACCCTCTCCAGCATTTATTGTTTGTAGATTTTTTGATAATGGCCATTCTGACTGGTGTGAGGTGATATCCAATTGTTGTTTTGATTTGCATTTCTCTAATAATTAGTGATGTTGAGCATCTTTTCATGTGCCTCTTGGCCATCTGTATGTCTTCCGTGGTGAAATGTCTAGTTAGGTCTTCCACCCATTTTTTTAACTGGATCGTTTGTCTTTTTGATATTGAGCTCCATGAGCTGTTTGTATATTTTGGAGATCAATCCTTTGTCTGTTGTTTCATTTGCAAATATTTTCTCCCATTCTGAGGGTTGTCTTTTTGTCCTGTTTATGGTTTCCTTTGCTGTGCAAAAGCTTTTAAGTTTAATTAAGTCCCATTTGTTTATTTTTGTTTTTATTTCTGTTACTTTAGGAGGTGGGTCAAAAAAGGTCTTGCTGTGGTTTATGTCAGAGTGTTTTTCCTGTGTTTTCCTCTAAGAGTTTTAAGGTGTCTGGTCTTACATTTAAATCTTTAATCCATTTGGAGTTTATTTTTGTGTATGATGTTAAGGAGTGTTCTAATTTCATTCTTTTACATGTAGCTGTCCAGTTTTCCCAGCACCACTTATTGAAGATGCTGTCTTTTCTCCATTGTATGTTCTTGCCTCCTTTGTTGTAAATTAGGTGACCATATGTGCGTGAGTTTATCTCTGGGCTTTCTATCCTGTACCGTTGGTCTATATTTCTGTTTTTGTGCAAAATACTAGCAAACAGAATCCAACAGCACATTAAAAGGATCATACACCATGATCAAGTGGGATTTATCCCAGGGATGCAAGGATTCTTCAATATACACAAATCGATCAGTGTGATACACCACATTAACCAATTAAGGAATAAAAACCATATGATCATCTCAATAGATGCAGAAAAAGCTTTTGACAAAATTCAACACCCATTTATGATAAAAACTCTCCTGAAAATGGGCATAGAGGAAACCTACCTCAACATAATAAAGGCCGTATATGACAAACCCACAGCAAGCGTCATACTCAATGATGAAAAACTGAAAGCATTTCCACTAAGATCAGGAACAAAACAAGGATGTCCACTCTCGCCACTCTCATTCAACATAGTTTTGGAAGTCCTAGCCACAGCAATCAGAGAAGAAAAAGCAATAAAAGGAATACAAATTGGAAAAGAAGAAGTAAAACTGTCACTGTTTGCCGATGACATGATACTAAACATAGAAAATCCTAAAGATGCCACCAGAAAACTACTAGAACTAATCAGTGAATTTGGTAAGGTTGCAAGATACAAAATTAATGCACAGAAATCTCTGGCATTCCTATACACTGACAACGAAAATTCAGAAAGAGAAATTAAGGAAACACTCCCATTTACCACTGCAACAAAAAGAATAAAATACCTAGGAGTAAACCTACCTAAGAAGGCAAAAGACTTGTACTCAGAAAACTATAAAACACTGATGAAAGAAATCAAAGATGATATAAACAGATGGAGAAATATACCATGTTCTTGGATTGGAAGAATCAATATCATGAAAATGACTATACTACCCAAAGCAATCTACAGATTCAACGCAACCCCTGTCAAACTACCAATGGCATTCTTCACAGAATTAGAACAAAAAATTTTACAATTCGTTGCAGTTTGATTTTAACTTTAAGAAACACACTGATATCCAGTGTCAACATTTCCATGACGTGAAAACCGTATACAGTGACCCTTGAACAACATGGATTCAAACTGCATGATTCCACTTATACATGGTATTTTTTGATGGTGAATATCACTGTACTGCGTGGTCTGTGGTTGGTCGAATGCGCCAATGGAAAGGAACTGCGGATGCAGAGGGCCAGCTATGAGTTACACACAGGTTAACCTCCACGTTGTTCAAGGGTCAGCTGTATTCAACTTCTCAATTGTTCAGAAATTAATCATTTTACAGATAATTCTCCCATCCAGCTACTTTTTCACTACCTGTTTTAATATCTGTATCCAAAGAAGAGAAGAAAACAACACATAAAAATTTGGTTTAGTCATTTGGCCATTAGTTGGCATCTCAGGTGAAAGGCTTTGATTGTATGGAAGTTTGAAGTTGTGGTTCCAACTTAAGAACTTTTTTATAGGTATATGCAGTCTATATAGGGGCTCCAAGAAATGGGTAGGCAGGGGCCCAGGAACTTTACAGATGAGGAGCAACAAAGGGGCTACAGAAAGGGAAAGTGAGGATTCTATCTCTACACCATTTTTTTCCTGTCTACTTTCAGACGTTACACTACGTAAACGGTCTTGTCTATCATATGCCATGCTCGTGTCTAGGTAAATTATAGCCTTTATTATCTTTTAAGGTAACGTTTTATTAAATGATTATAAAAAGATAATCACCTTGATGATAAAAAATTGGGAAATACAGAAAAATGTAAAGGGAGTGAAAATCACTGGGAGTCACCAGGCTTGACACTTTAGAGTAATTCTTGGTAGTGTCTCTTGTTCTATATATGTATATATACGCAGACACACACAAATATATTTTGGTATAAAGTTGGCCTCGTTGGAGATGCTGGGACTCAATTACTGGCTGTATTCTGCCTTTTCCTCTGTTTCGTCACTGGCATGAAGACAGTCAGCCTTCCCGGAGACTGTCAAAGGAGGGCTTTATAAACCGGGGTCCTGTTATCAGGTGGGAATAGAGGGGAGGGAGGCTGCAAGCCACTCCAGATGTCCAAGGGTTGCTGCAGATGGAATTAGGAGGCAGGAAGACCCGCATCAAGATGGGCAGGCGCTTGCTAGATAGAAATTGTCCTGATCCGCACGCACCGTCCAGAGATTCGAGAGCATGCAGCGTTGGTGCCCTCAGGTCCCAAGGCACGTAGGCCTTCTTTCTTTCCTTCTATAACGCCTTCGTCCTCAGTGGGCAGAGATAATCCGGGGTTCAGTGCCACTCATTATATTTAGGGAATCCAGTCTCGAAGGTGGTGATTACTGCTCTGGCTATTTTCAATCTCTCTCCTTAAAACAGATTTCTGAGAACTGCCTCAACAATTTGGATGTGAAAAGGATGTTGCCCTAACCTTCCTTTCTGCCCCGTGGGGCGTTCTGTGGTTTGGGGAAATAAGCAGGTATCCTTAGATTCATACAGGTCTCTAGTCTGAATTCTCCATCCTCTGTCTCTTCTCTTATTGGACTCTGCTGTTTGGCCACATTCTAGAGAATACACGGAGGGGCCAGGAAAGAGCCTGGAGGTCTCCCAGAGGGTCAGCGAGCCCAGGAGTCTTCTCGCTGCTACACTGCTTCTTTCAAGAGGCTGCTCCCCTGTCCCAGATTCCCCGCCACATGCGCTGCTCCTCAGAAATTTCTATCCCTTCCAAGGAGTTGGGCTTGTAGGCAAAGCGGGACAGTTCCCAGGCCTTCCATGGCCTTTACTCTGAGGGGCTACCACTTGGTGGGGAGCCTGGTAGGGCTGGGACGCCCTGGCTTCGGCCTTATTGAGAGAAGTAGGAACGAGGCGTAGCCCAGAAAGTCAATCATTCTGTCTCTTGTTTTGTTTGCTTGTTTTTAATAAGGTAATTTTTTTCCCCTGACCTTGAAGGGAAAATACATCCTCATGACAGAAAAATCTGGTATGTTTTTCATTAGCAAAGCAATACTTATTTGCACTTTGAGCCTAAAAGTATAGAACCTTCAAATCAAACAGGTTCAGTCCTTCACAGCCTGGCGGCGAGAGCAGGCCTGGCAGGGCCCGGGGAGCCTCTGTGATTGGAGGGCACTCACTGTCTCTGTGCCTCAGACTCAGTAACTCTGAAGTGGGTGAGGGGAGGCCTGGAGGACAGACGGGTTTGGCTGATTCTGCAACGCCGGGATTATGGATGGTTCTGCTTCTTGTATGGCAGCGTCCATAGGAAACTTGTTCAACATTCAGACTTCTGAGTGAGAGCCCCAGAGATTCTGCTTCAGTAACTCCGGAGGAGAGCCCAGGGATCTGCATTATAACTAACACCCCTAAAAAAATAAATTAATTTTTGGAAAGCAAAAAAACAAACAAACAAAAAAAACCACCCAAAACGTTTCTGAAAAAGGTTTTTGAGAACCAAGGTAAGAAACACTTCAATGAAAATGGAATATATTCCTACCGAAGTGAGAAATGTAAAGGACGAAAATCTTTCAGTTATGATGAACACCTAGTCATCAGCTCAAGTAGCTTATTTTCCTCTTTTCTTCACTTTTTCTTATTAATCTGCACCTTACACAGTCCCTAACAAATGAAGTAAACTGAATTGTTGTCATGCAGTTTGTATTTTTTCTTTTGCTGTTTTTTGTTTTTTTTTTTTTCTTCTACCGTGATTTTTCCCTTCCGCACTCAGGTGCTTGGTATTATCCGGGGGTCATTTATCTCTGTGACTCATCCTTGTGCCATTCAGCATGAACTTAGCATACTCTCTCCCTCAGGGCCGTGCAGCCCTTGTAACCTCTCCTTCTCATAGCAAGGCTGGTGTCCTAAGACAGTCACTCACCCTGATGTAGGACACTCAAGCTCTAGTCTCAGATCTGCCACCACCTGGGTTTTGTGACCCCGCCTAGCCAGGTTACCTCTGTGGGTCCCAGTTTCTTTGTCTGTGCAATGAGGGAGTTGGGTTAAGATCTAAAGTTCCTTTGAAAGTAGATGCACACAGAGTCATTTTGTCTGTTCCCTGCTGTTCCTAATTTATTCACCCAGACTGAATAATATAACGCTATTCCTTAAGGGGACTAAGTCCTTACTTCTTTTGAACATCTCGAAAGTGTTTAACTGAAGGAAAGCATAGATAAAGCCACATAATGTAGGGTTTTTGTTTTTGTTTTTATTTTGCTCTCCAAGAGAATGGGGTCTCTGTCACAGGATCTTCCTACCAGCCACAAAGAAAGGTCAGGAATGATGGGGTGAGGGTGCTGTCTGGCCCTCGACTCTTCCCACCTGAGAGACCCGGCTCACCCTTTCCTACGGAGGCAGGCGAGGGGAAAACACTGTCAGGTAGGCTGTGTGCCAGAGAAAAGCAAGAGGAGAAACCTGGAATGTTCTCTGCGCAGCCTTTGATTTCTCTGCCTCTCTCTTCTTCTCTACCCTCCCTCAGGCTTTTTCTGCTTTCAGTTTCAACTTCTGTTTCTGACCCTGATCCAGGTCCACATTGAAACATTTGTGGCTTAGGAATTTTCCAGTGGTTTCGCGTTTGCATGTCTTTTACTTGTAAGTATGGTTACTCCAAGGAAGGTTTCTAAAACGTGAGACTCTCCCCTTGCCCAGAGCTATTCACAAAGGGACTTGATTCTTTCCCACACTGAGCATGGCTGTGTTTAGCCAAGTGGCTTCCTGGTCTTGCTTCCTTGAAGAGGCAACTAAAGCTACATGTCTGCTTTTAGAAACAAAGTTGCATCAAGATTGAAATGACCGCACTGGCTTCTTCCGTGGAGGAAGCCACCGTGTGTTTGAAGGAGCTTTTCTGGCTCGAAGCGGAAAGGGCAGCCTGGGAGGATGCCGGCCTTCAAGGGAATGGTGGATTGGAAGGGACACCGTCCTGAGCCTCGGCTGAGAACGTCTCGTGAGCCCACCCAGGAACCACTGATTGCTCAGCAGAGAGAAGATTTAGAACAGAGAAGGTGTGGAGGACCAGGCCAGGGCAGCTGAGAGGAACAAGAATGGAGTTACTTTATTATCCTTTCGGTCCTCACTCTCGTAGACCTGACATACGACATAGCGTGGAAAAGCCCTGGCGTGGAGGTGGGAGACGGGTCTGGGTTCTGGTCTTGGCTGCTGTACCTGCAACAGGTCCATCTGGGCACAAGTCACTTGCCTGCCGAGACCCCAGGTTTCTCATCCCTCCGGCTCAGGAATCCACTGATGCTAAGTGTCAGGAGTTGAAGGATTCACAGAAGTGTGAGAGCTTGTGGATTAAGTTAGTCTAAAGAGGAAAGGCTGGCATCCCCCTTAGCACGTTGCTTCCTTCTAGGTTACAAGTTGGGAATGAAGGTCCCAGAGTAGCGATGACGTTGGGACAGCAGGGAGAGTATTTCTGTAGCTCAGCCTGGGCTTCACGCAGTGAGCGTCAGCAGTTAGCATGCATGCAATAATTTAAGGTGGTTTGATAAATCTGTAGCCTACAAGAGGGTGTCTGGTATGTTGTCCGAAGCTGTAATAACAGAACAGACTAAAATGAAGTCAACAATTAGCCAAGTAATGTTTAAGTACCGGTGCCTTTTCTTGTCTCTTTAGAGCTGATTGATGTTCTTTATAAACAACTACATTTGTCTCTAGTCCCAATGTTTCTGACTCTGTTTCTGTTGGTCTTATTGTTTCCTTCCCATTTACCTTCAGCTTGAAACGCATTTGTAAAGGCCATAAACATTTCAGATATTGTCCATTTGAACCATCAGCTGCTTTTCAGCACTAAGTCCCCCAAATGCACTAATAATTTTAACAGAAATCGTAGCGCTGCAAACAGAAGACGTGGCTCTTGGTATTTTTATTTTAAATAGGGGAGTTAAATCTACTTACTTTATTGTGATTAATAATACAGTTGGGTGTACGTGTGTGGTTTTTCATTGTCACACTTGATCTTTTCTTCTTTTTTCCTTATTTCTTATTCCTTGTTGTCTTGATAGGTTTTTCATCCCTTTCTAAAAAATTTCCTCTGCTGGCTTGGAAGCAATAGCTTGCAGGTTTCTTCTTTTAGTGGTTGCTCTTAGAATTTTTACATATGTAAAGTGTTGTAGTAAAAACAAAATTGTTCAATATCTTTACCTTTTTCAAACAGGCAAGTGCCTTCCCATATTTTAACTACCTGTTAAGCACATTCTTTCCCTATACCCCACATCTGTCACATTGTTATCGTCTACTGTCTTTGTTTCACTTAAAAACAAATAAATTAGTGATTGATTTTAAATATTTTAATATTCATTACATATATACATATCAGTGTCATACTTTTTGTTTTCTTTCCTGACATTCCATATCCTTTAGTATTCCTTTCACAGACTTTCTGTCTGAAATGTCTTCATTTTGTTCTTGAATGATGGCTCAGCTAGGTATAGAATTCTGTACACCTTTTCAGTTTGAAGATCTATCACTCATTGCCTTCTGCCCTCTCGTTCTGTTGATAAGACAGCTATTATAACATTATTTGCTGTTGCTCTGCAGATGGAATCCATCTCTTTTCTCCTACTGGTCTGTAAGATTCTATCTTTATGCTTGATGTACTCTAGCTTTACAGTGATGTGTAGGTGTGGATTTTTAAAAATGTATTCTACTTAGTATTCTGAGACGACTCCACCTGAGGACTCCTGTCTTTAACTTAGTTCTGGAAAATCACTAGCTATTATATATGAAATCTCCATTATCTCCCCTGCCCCCATTTCCTCTGTTGAACTCCTATTAGACTTATGTTGGAGTCTTTCAGTCTATTCTGCTTATCTCTTAAATGTTCTTTTGTGTGTGTGTGTATGCGTGCGTGTGCGCATTCGGGATAAATTCCTTACTTCTAGATTGTCCAGTTCACTCATTCTGGTGTTTATCCCAACTATTGAGTTTTAGTTCAATGGATATATTTTTCATTTCCAAGGCATCAAGTTTTTTAAATTGAGGTATAATTGAATATAATGTTATGTTAGTTTCAGATGTACAGTGTAGTGATTCAGTATTTGTGTATATTGTGAAATGATCACCACAATAAGTCTAGTTAACATCTGTCACCATACACAGTTACAAATTTTTTTTCTTGTGACAAAGACTTTTAAGATACACTCTCTTAGCAATTTTCAAGTATATAATACAGTATTATGAACTGTAGTCACCATGCTGTCCCTTACATCCTCAGGACATTTTATAACTGGAAATTTGTGCCTTGTGACCCCTTCACCCATTTTGCCCCCCATGCCCCTCCCACTCCCTGCCTCTGGCAATTATCAATCTGTTCTCTTCAGATGATACCAAGTTTTAAAAATCTTTCTGAGGCTATTAAATATACCCGCTTTTAAGTCTTTTTCATTTGTTCTGTTCTTTTAATTTTGTCTGGAGTCGCCTAATCTTCTAGTTGTTCATTTTGTGACCTAATTCAGGGTTCCGTTTCTTCGTGTGTTTTAGAATGTTGGTTTGCAAGGTCACTTTGTTTAAGTTCTCACCTTGTGTAAGTTTCTCCTCTTAGTGCTCCCCGGGCTTGCCCCACCTTCCAGGTAGTTTCGTAGCTACTTCAACCTGCCTCGTCCAGAACCGAGTCCAGAATGGGGGGTGGGGGTGGTTCTGTGCTGCTCCTGGGCCTCCTGCAGATTTACCCCCTGAACCAGCAGGCAGCCTGGCCTCTCGCCATTGCTGTAGCTGTGGAGTCCATGTGAGTCGTAACCTCCAGCAGGTGTCAGTAGCGACTTTCTTGGGTCTCCTTTCGTGGCTATTACTCCGCCCTGGAGCCTGACTTTGACTTCAGCCCCATCAGATCCCTGGCTTCAGCTCTGACTCCCCGCTTTGTTCTTCTGGTCCAAGGAGATGCTTAGCTCGTTGAGTGTAGCTATGGTTTGGAATTTTCTCACTTTATATTTTGTCCGCCATTGCCATGTATTTGAAGAATTCAAGGCAAGGACTTTTAGTGTCATCTTCGGCTCTCTGTGATTTAACCTTGGTTTTTACATCAATAGAAGGAGAATAACAGCTACCCTTCCTATGTGAAAGCACTTTGTAAATCATATAGGCAAGGTGTGGCCATTTTTATAATTAATGTAATTAGTATCACATTTTACCACTACTCTACATCTTTGGAGTCAAATTTTTCTTGGGGTGGGTGAGTGGCATGGTGAGGGAATGAAATATCCCCACATTTTTAGTTTTCTACTAAATGTTGTCAGCGGTTCAGGTCACAAATTACAGAGTGGTTTCTAGAGGCAAATGGATTGTGGCTTTGTTTTTACTTTTAGACTTGTGTGAAATGGAAAGGAAATTGTGTTTAATGACAGTAGAACTAGCTCAACCATTCACTGGATTTTTCATTTTTTTCTCAACTTCATTGTTTATTTTTTAACCCAGTGATGGTGTCCAAAACACAACTTGCTATCTGATATTTAGGTGCTTTAAAAAAATCCATTTAAACTAAACCTGCTCTGGGTATTTTAAGAGTTTATTAAATTTCTTCTTTCAGTTGATTACTTTCATCTCATCATGAAGAAGGCTTGGAGAGTCTCACTGTGAAGATGATGCTTTTTATCAGTTTTGTAAACCATTTTGTTTAGGTCCTTCCCTCCCCCACAAAAAAACCTCAAAACTATGCATTATCAGGTGTTAAGAACCAGCCAGAGAGGCCCCAGCCTGAGTTTGACCCTGGATACAAAAATTAAAGGTTTCCTCTTCTCCTGCTGCCACAGTCTTGGCAACAGTCAGCTAGAGCCCTGCTTTTCTCCTTTAACTGGCCATTTTTTCAAATGAATATCTTGTCTCCCTCTCTTTCTCCATTCTCTGATCACCGAGGTTAAAAATGCTCCCCGCACGTTTCTACATAAGAAAACAATGGCAGCCGCGTAGTAATCAGTCTCCCAAAGTGAAAACAACATTAAACAACTGCCCAACTGTGAAAGTTCTACACAGAACCACACCTTTAACATTATTCTGGAGACAGAGAATGCCAGAACTGCAAAGTGACTGTGAGTAAATAGAAAAAAAAATCAACAGGTTCCAGCACTCAATGCCTTATACTTCTGCCCCATCTCCACTCTGCCACAAGGCTTTTGGTGAGCAAAAGCAGACTTAAAAAAAACTGCAGAGAAGGCAGGAGAGGCTAGCAAAGGTACCTAAGAGCTATTTGGAATGGCCACTAGAAAGATTAAATCCAGCCTAAAGTTTAAAATGCTAGAAAAATGTCCAAGCAGATCAGAGCACGGAGATTAGGGAAGGGATTTTTAAAGTGCATGTGATTTAAAGGGCCAGATGCAATACAGGACCAGGTGCACCATTTAAAGACATACACGATTTAAAGGGGCAAGCATGATTTTAAAAGCTAGGCATCACTTAATAGAGCAGTCTTCCAGAAGTATAACTTCTGGAAGAGAAAAAAAGAGAAAAAAAGAAAATAAGTACTTTTTAGAAATTAGAGGATGAAGGAGAAAAGGGAAATTTAGGGTTCTCTAACATAAAAGAGAATCACATAGAGGGTTGATACCTCTTTCCCACCACTGAAACACTCTGACAGAAAACCCCACTAAAGCTTTGGGACTTTGCTAGGCTGACAGAAAAGGGCACCTGTTAAAATGGGAATGTATAAAGCTTTTCAGTATCATAAAAATGAACAAAAGGAAAGTAAAGTCAGTAGAGAAGCTTTACAGAAAATCAGAAAATGGGGACTTCCCTGGTGGTGCAGTGGTTAAGAATCCACCTGCCAATGCAGGGGACACAGGTTCGAGCCCTGGTTCGGGAAGATCCCACATGCTGCGGAGCAACTAAGCACGTGCACCACAACTACTGAGCCTGCACTCTAGAGCCCGTGAGCCACAACTACTGAGCCTGTGCTCTATGCCACAGCTACTGAAGCCCGCACACCTAGAGCCTGTGCTCTGCAACAAGAGAAGCCACCACAATGAGAAGCCTGCGCACCACAACAAAGAGTAGCCCCTGCTCGCCGCAACTAGAGAAAGCCCGCGCACAGCAACAAAGACCCAACACAGCCAAAAATAAATAAATAAATAAATAAATAAATAAATAAATAAATAAATAAATAAATGTGTTTATTTCAAGAAAAAGAAAATCAGAAAACGAAAAATCACAAACATCAATTCAGGAAAATTCTCCCCATAATGCAAAAGAAAATTGTAAGTTCACACTCCAAATAGAATTAAGGATTCTCAAACAAGCATTTGAGGATATGAAAAGTCACCCTTAGTCAGAATTGCAAAATGGACAAAGCCCAGGATAAATAAAGGATTTAATTGAACTCAGAAAAGAAATGGAAGAAAAAGACAAAATTATTTCAGAAATGAAGAATTAATTAAAAAGTGCCCAAATGAAAATACTCTAATGAAAATGTAATAAGGGGTTTGAAGAAAGATAGGAAAATAACCAAGAAAATGAAAAATGACATAAAGAAGGAAGTTAAAAAGTATCTGAAGGGAGGCAGATTTTTACCTCTACCCTCTTAGGGTTTTTCGGCTGTCCCTGAGGTTTAAAGTAGCATAAAACAGATTATCAGGAGAAAAGCATACAAATTTATATGAATTTTACATGGCACAAGAGCTGTCATAAGGAATGAAAACCCAAAGAAATGGCAAACCTACATGTTTTGATAGTAGGTTGAGCAGAGAGAAGCAATTGTGGAAAAGTAACTGAACTATGTAGAAAAGCTAAAGGAGGATAATTATTTTAACAAGGTCTGATGGTATAGAATTCTTTCAGTCTCGATGATAAGAACATTCCTTAATGATAAAAATGTTACTTTTCTTCTGGTTCAGTGAAGACATCTTTCACATGGGAATTTCATCTCCTGCTTTTAAGAAAAAGAAGGAAAGTCAGAGTGTTTTTTCTTGCATTTGCTGTTTTTCAAGTGCCTTTACCTCAAAATAATCTTTATGCCAAAGCAGTATATTTTGGGATGGTATATTCTGCCATCCTTCAGGTCCAAGAGAAAGTGTTGGAAATGAAAGAGGCAGACAGAGTCATTAAAAAATTTTATGGGGGCTTCCCTGGTGGTGCAGTGGTTGAGAATCTGCCTGCCAATGCAGGGGACATGGGTTCGAGCCCTGGTCTGGGAAGATCCCACATGCCGTGGAGCAACTAGGCCCGTGAGCCACAACTACTAAGCCTGCGCGTCTGGAACCTGTGCTCCTCAACAAGAGAGGCCACAACAGTGAGAGGCCCGCGCACTGCGATGAAGAGTGGCCCCCGCTTGCCGCAACTAGAGAAAGCCCTCGCACGGAAACGAAGACCCAACACAGCCAAAAATAAATAAATTAATTAATTAATTAAAAAAAAAATTTATGGTACAGAGCTAATATATAAAACTATAATTAAAAATTTTTTTCCAGATATAGAAAAACCTGAATCCACACACCTGTGAAAACTTCCCACAAATAGAAAAAGACCTGAATCTACACACTGAGAGGGTTCACTGGGCACCTGGGCAAGTTAACCTAGAGCAAGCAACTTTGGTACACATCATACTAAAACAGATTTTAGAAAGATTTTCTAAAACCTTGACCCAAAGGTCAAATAACTTACAAAGGCAAAAGAATTAGACTAGCATCAGACTTAAAATCTACAAATTAAAAAAAAAACCCACCACCACCACCAAAAACTACAGGGACTTCCACGGCGGTCCAGTGGTTAAGACTCGGTACTCCCAATGCAGGGGGCGTGGGTTTGATCTCTGGTCAGGGAACTAGGATTCTACATGTTGCAGCCAAAAAAAATGAAAACAAAACAAAACAACAACAACAACAACAACAACAAAACCACTACAAATCAAAGGAACAGTGGAGCAGCACTTAAAAACTAAAACGAAAGAAACACCTCAGTAAAGTGTGAATAAAGCATTTTATATCCAACCAAGCTGTCCTTCAGATGTTAAGGCAATGCTGAAACAGTTTTGACCATACAAAATTAATCCTGCACTTAACCCCTCTTGAAGAATGTACTAGAGAAAGGTTAGCAAACCATGGACTGCCACCTGTTTTTGTAAATAAAGTTCTGTTGGAACTCAGCCACGGACATTTGTTTACATATTATCTGTGGCTGCTTTTGTGCTATATTGGCAGGGTTGGAGTACACTGGGGACCATATGGCCCACAAAGCGTTAAGTCTCTACTATTTGGTCTTTTATAGAAAAAGTATGTTGACCCCTATTCTAGAGGATTCCCTGGTAATGGCTGAGAAAAATTCAGCATAGGACTGGCCCTGATCATGACCTTTAAAAATATAAAGATGCACGTATTAGACTAGAACAGTGACAGGAATGATGGTAGAAGACTAATGCACAAATGTTACATACTGTGCAAAGTAGAAATAATGTAACTAAAAGGCGGGAGGAGAGGGAGAAGGAAAAATGAAAACAGAAAAAACTCGTTGTATAGGCAGTAAGTGGGTGATAAAGAATACTCCTACCAAAAGCAAAACCTGATAATCCAGATGGTGACTAGTTAAATAAAGGATGTTTAAAAAGAATAATTACAGGGCTTCCCTGGTGATGCAGTGGTTAAGAATCCGCCTGCCAATGCAGGGGACACGGGTTTGAGCCCTGGTCCGGGAAGATCCCACATGCTGCGGAGCAACTAAGCCCGTGTGCCACAAATACTGAGCCTGTGCTCTAGAGCCCGCAAGCCACAACTACTGAGCCTGCAAGCCACAACTACTGAAGCCCGTGCGCCTGGAGCCCTTGCTCCACAACAGGAGAAGCCACCGCAACGAGAAGCCTGCGCACCGTAACAAAGAGTAGCCCCTGCTCGCCGCAACTAGAGAAAGCCTGCGCGCAGCAACAAAGACCCAACGCAGCCAAAAATAAATAAATTAAATAAATAAAAATTTAAAAAAAGAATAATTACAAAGGTAGACACTAGAACAAAAATAAGAAACTTTCCTAAATGTCAGTATACACATCTTGTGGGGAAAGAAACACAGGGAAATTTTTTTAAATTTATGGTTATAAAATATTATGATAGATTTATGACTAAACATCAGGTATAACAATAAATGTGAATAGGCTTAATTTACCTATTAAAAAGATTTACAATTTGGTTCACAATATAAAACCCAAATATATGTTCTATATCAGAGACCTAGCTAAAATAGATATTCTAAGAATGAAGGACGGATAAAAGTGTACTGTATAAATGGAAAGAAAAAGAAGTGGTAGTGATCCTGATATCAGACAACATAGAATGTAAGCCCCAGAGCATTAAATATGAAAAAGGACACTCTTGAATGCTAAAAGTCACAGTTTTCTAACAAAAATAAAAAAGAGGAAGGCCCTTATACCTGGATATTCATAAATTCTCTTATTAAACAACTCCTGAAAGGGACATATATATTGAAATTGCAGAATTTTTTTAAATGATGGCATCATGGTCTTTGTGACTGGCCTCTTTCACTTAACATAATGTTTTGAAGCTTCATTCATGTTGTAACATATATCAATGCTTCCTTCCTTTTTATTGCTGAGTAATACTCCATAGTATGGATATATCACATTTTAATTCATCCATTCAGCAGTTTATGGATATTTTGGTTGCTTCTATTTTTTGGCTATTATGAATAATGCTGTTGTGAACAACGGGGTTGCTATTTGGAAAAAGGTAAAATTTGATCCATATCTCACACCACGCATAAGAATAAACTCCGAATGGATTAGGGATCTAAGTGCAACAAATGAAAACTGATGAAGTTGAATAAGGTCTGTAGTTTACTTAGTAAATATTGTACACATATTAATTTCCTGGTTTCGGTAGTTGTCCTGTGGTTATGGAAGATGTTAATATTAGGGGAAGCTGGTTAGGGGCATATGGGGACACTCTGTACTTTTTTTTGCAACTTTTCTCTGAGTCTAAAATTATTTGAAGATAAAAAAGTTTGAAAATAATGAGTGGCATACCAAAAAATGAAAAAAAGGTATTCTATGCAAAGTGGGAAGCTAGACTAAGGCTTATCTTTTGAGCCCTAAGAAAGGGAAAATCCTGGTACCATGTAGGGAAGAGAGGTGTTAGAAGGAAGCCAGACTGCATCTGAGGGTTTGGGCCAGGAGGTAGCAGGGATACAATTTAAGAAGTCCTCACATACTGACAAGGGCTTAGTTTGCAAAATACACAAGCAGCTCATACAACTCAATAACCAAAAAACAAACAACCCAATCGAAAAATGGGCAGAAGATCTAAATAGACATTTCTCCAAAGAAGACATACAGACAGCCAATAAGCATATGAAAAGATGCTCAACATCGCTAATTATTAGAGAAATGCAAACCAAAACTACTATGAAGTATCACCTCATACCTGTCAGAATGGTCATCATTTAAGTAGTCTACAAATAACAAATGCTGGAGAGGGTGTGGAGAAAAGCGAACCCTCATGCACTGTTGGTGGGAATGTAAATTGGTGCAGCCACTATGGAGAACAGTATGGAGATTCCTTAAAAAACTAAAAGAACCACCGTATGATCCAGCAACCCCACTCCAGTTCATATATCTGGACAAAACCATAATTCGAAAATATACATGCACCCCAGTGTTCATAGCAGCACTATTTACAATAGCCAAGATGTGGAAGCAACCTAAATGTCCATTGACAGATGAATGGACAAAGAAGATGTGGTACATATATACAATGGAATACTACCCAGCCATAAAAAAGAATGAAATAATGCCATTTGCAGCAACATGGATGGACCTAGAGATTATCATACTAAGTGAAGTAAGTCAGAGAAAGACAAATATCATATGATATCACTTATATGTAGAATCTAAAATATGATACAAATGAACTTATTTACAAAACAGAAACAGACTCACAGACATAGAAAACAAACTTATGGTTACCAAAGGGGAAAGGGGAGAGGGAGGGATAAATTAGGAGTTTGGGATTAGCAGATACAAACTATTATATATAAAATAGATAAACAACAAGGTCCTACTGTATAGCACAGGGAACTATATTCAATATCATGTAATAAACTATAATGGAAAAGAATATGAAAAAGAATATATATATATACATATATGTATGTAAAGCTGAATCACTTTGCTGTGCACCAGAAACTAACACAACATTGTGAATTAACTGTACTTCCATGAAAAATAAAATAAAAAAGAAATCATCACACTGATTATAGTTTATTACTATAATATGTAAGATAACATATAAGACTTCAGGTTGAGGTGGAAAGTTTTGATATATACACAATAATTAATTGTTTTTTGAGTGTGGGCATCATTTATTTCAAAGCTTTTAAGCTTGTTGATGGTATAAATGCACACTTTGAGGGTTGGAAGGATGGATAGAAAATACTGAAGAAGTAAATGTTGGTTATCTTCATCTTAAAGACATCCATGACTTAACATTAGGTTTAATGTATAGATGGTGGTGTTGAGGAACTGGACTCTTAAGAAAATCAGAAATCTTCTGTTTTTTAGTTATAGAAAGCCCTTATCTAGTCCTTTAATTATAAAAGAAGCTTAGCAAAAATGACATTTTCTCTAAAAGCATTGAAGTGACCCTTTCCCCCAAAAAATCTTAGTTTCATGATGCAACAGACAATTCTAGTAGGTCAGTGTTTATTACATTGGATAGAATTAGGGCCCAGGGTATGCAGGACAAACATGGCTATTGAAAAGCCATGCCTAAGAAGTGAGAAAGTTGTTAAGAAAGGGTTCATTGGCTTGTGGGCTAAATGGATATCTTACCTTTACCCAAAGAAAGGTTTATTTCTTTAACCTCTGATTTTTAACATGAACTCAATCAGGAATCATACTTGGCATGGTCTTATTATTTTGGTTGCCGTATTGGTTTTTTAGAATCATGTTTGAAATATTACAGAAGAATTGATTAAATACAGTGTTTGTAGTCATATATTTAAAGTTGGAATAGATTTAGTTACTCAAGCCTTTGTTATAATAGTGTTTCCACAAGAAAATCAAATTCATATTACATCACCTAACTTACAGCTTTTTCCCCCCCAAGAAGATAATTTACCATATGTACAAAGACTGCTGCTATTTGGATTCCTTTGGATATCTTTATCCAGTATTTTGTCAGAGGGGAAATTGCTTTATGCATGATCTGAAATAATTGAAATAATTGGAAGTATAATGAGAGCCAACATTTAGAAGCTCCCTTGTGCTTCTTTCTGCTCTGCAAAATAAAATTATCACTGAATGCGTTCATGTTTTAAAATTTAAGCAGACTTGGTAAATGAATCTTGTTTTCTGAATGTGCAGAGGTGATTGTATAAGGCGGTTGGTGTCCCTAAAACAGGTGTTAAAAGATCTTTTTAAGCTTCCCCATACATTTGCAAATTTACTATGATGAAGTGGTAATTTGCAGTATAGAGCTGATTACAGAAATCAGGATGTAGTTGAACTGTATTTTTAAAAATTCAGATTATTTCCTGTTCCTCTGCTTTTTATGATACATGTAACATCATTAATAATGTTTTCAGACGTCCATGAGAGATTCGAAGACTTGTTTTGGTTTTTTGTGGTTGATAGCAATTGGCTTAAAAAAGAAAGTCATTCGTATGTGTGGCTCCCAGGATCCAGTTTAGCATCTGACCAAGTGTTGCATTCTTATTCACTTTTTACATGGATCCCACTCCATTTCTACATTCAGGTTTACAAGTCACAGTGAAATGGACTGAAAATTCTGAGAAAGGGCTTGGGTAAAGCAAGCTGGGATTTCCTCCTTTAAGCTTCTTAGGAGTCTGGGGAAACAAGTTTTCTGGCTTCTGACCTAGGGAAGTAGGGCCAATAAGGAAAGAAATTCCTCAAACATTTCAAGGGTGTTCAAAAGATGCTGGGCAGGCAGAAAATATGATAGCGCTCCAGGGACATTTTTGTTACAGTAGATTGATTTATAAAGACAAAAATATATTCAAATTAAAAGAAAGGTGACTTTGGTGTATTATTCCTTCTTCAAATCATATATTTTATTTTTTAAAGAAGTAAGCTTTGTTTTCAGACATATCTGTGTCACTTAACCTTAATCATTCAAATTTTTGTCCCTACGTAATATATGGGACGTCTTGACTTTGGTAGGCTGTGAACGCAAAACCTAAGCAAATCAAGCTAGATGGGGGAAAAACTCATTTTCCTTATCCCCAGCCTTGTGCTAACTTTCATCATGAGTGTCATCACTAGCTGACCCGTTTCTCTACATGGAAATATGGAAATTACTTTTCTCCTCCATGACGTGGGCACCTGCCAATTTTTCCTTTCTGATATATTCTCCTTTAGACATCATTCTGGTATTTTTGATATGTTTTCCTCTAGTCGTCCTTCTCTTATCTTACCTACTAACCTGAAAGTTATGTCCCTAAGTTGGATCTCTGTGGAAAAAAAAAAAAAGAGCACACTAGCACTGAGGCAGAGTACCGTGGCCCAACAAGAGGAAACGGGAGTCCTTTAAAAAAAAATAAAAGCGTTTCTCTTTAATTTTAAAAGAAATATATAGTGCTTGTTGGACATTTTAAAATGAAAAAGTCTAAAAAGGAAAAAAAAAGTTCCTGAATCATATCCTTCAGTGTTAGCATTTAAGTGTCTTGCCTTCCGGAGTTTTCTCTGCATATACGCAGGGGAGAACTGTGGGGGGGAGTGGTGAAAAGAGAAGGCAGTTGGTTTTACAAAACTAGAATCATACTGTGCATAATGTTAAATCCTGCTTTCTTCATTTATGTCATTAATAGTTTCTTATATCATTTAATAAGAATAGCTTATATTTATTGAGTATTTACAATGTGGTATCACTCTTGTAGGCACTTTATACATATTAACTCACTGAATCTTTTCAAGAGTCCCTAATATAAGTGCTGTCATTGTCTACCTTTGTCACATGAGCAAACTGAATCACGGAGAGATTTTCAAAGTTCACAAAGCTTGTAAGTGGTAGAGACGGGGTTCGCCCATGTTCACAAAGCTCGTAAGCGATAGAGACGGGATTCAAACTCAGATCTCACTCCAGAGTCTGTGACTTTTAACAATTATGCTGTTGACTTCTATCACTTTGAAACATGATTTGTGATGCCTATATGATATTCAATCATGAATAGTGTTGATTTTGCTTTTTTCCCTTAATGTTTTATTTTTGTGAACAGTTTCCCTGGCCATTAATGTGATTTGCAAACATATTTAATGACTGAATAATATTCATTTGTATGACTATCTGTATGAAGTCTGAGGCTGTTTCCAGTTTTTAAGATGATAAACAGAGTCCCTCTCTGGGCCTGGGCATAAAGCATCTTTGGGACTAGGGTCTCCCTACCACAGCCATAAAAAAGGGCCTTGTTTTAGGAATCTGTGCCAAAGGAAGAGAAGTTGCTTCACAGTTTACATGGACAGGAGATAATCGTGATAAACTGATTTCTGAAATATCAAGAGAAATTTGATCATTCTGAACCACCTCCGAAGGCAGGCAAAACACAAACCTTCTATGGCCTGCGTCCTGACTTCTCCACCATCCTGTTATCCTGGGTAAAAAGGCAGATGGAACAAATGAGCAGGAAAACCAGAATGAAGGCAAAAAAATCCAGCGTTGCTACTCCAGCAGACTGCAGGCAGCTTCATGACAGAGAGATCTCATCCGTGGAGGAGTATCCATGGGGTTGCCCAGCAGTGGGAGGGGCATATCTTGGTCTATACAAATGTGAGGAGCTGAAACAGAAAGACAAAACTCTTGCCTCTGCTGAGCTACGTGGAAGTGGGGAATCGCAGGCCTGGCAGAAAGGAGTCCTATTTGCTTCTGGGCAGAACTTGGCCTCCTTTTTGATGGAGACACCAGCCTATGAGATACCTACCATATTTGCAGAAATAATGGAGAAGAATCTTAAAGTTCTAAGAGTAAAGCTCAGGTCTAGATCACACCTAAGTCTTGGACTGAAGACCCAGAAATTGGATCTTTTTAAAGTGTGGCCAAATGACGTAATGAACATCTGGTCGTCTTGCAGATTCACTACAGGGGCAGCCTCAGTGCAAGTGAAGTGCCACTCGTATTTTTGGGAAGGGGATGTCCTTTGACCCTGGTGGTAATCTTATCAAGGTGTCTGCAAACATCAACTTCCCGAGGGCTGACATGGGAGGAGCTGCCGTGTGCTCAGCCGTTGTGACGGCCACAAGCTCAGCTTGCCACTTAATGTAACAGGTCTGGCCCTCTCTGTGGACGTAACCTCAAGCCTAAGCCTTCAAGCCAGGAGGTGTCATCAGAGCCAAGAATGGGGAGACCATACAAGTCAATAACATTGATGCTGAGCCAAGGATATTAGCTGACATTCTCTGTTATGTGCACATCTTCAATCCAAAGTTCATCAGAAATGTTTCGACCTTAACAGGTGCCACAGACATAGCTTGGGGGTCGGGGCGGGGCGGGGGGGGGACAGGTATCACTCGAATTTTTACCAGTTCGTACTGATGGCATACCAGACTACTTGAGGCCAGCATTGAAATGGAGGACCATGTCTGGGGGATGTCTCTATTTGCACGTTGTATAAGGCAGATTACAGATTGTCAGCTCGTTGCTGTTTATAACAGTGGGCAATATAGGTCTGCAGGGTCACGTCCAGGCACAGCACACATTCTCCATGGGCTCATTTAGACATAGCAGGTGACGACCAGTAAAGATGAGATTCCACGTCTTAGGAAAAGCATGACCAAGAGGCCAACAAGGACTCCAGCAGAGTTCTTAGGTTCAGTCAAGACAAGGGTAAGGTTTAATTTAAATACTATGTAATTTCTACATTCTACCTTAAATTGAACAGTTGAACTTCAAAACATTTTTAAATGGATGAAAAATTTTTAAAGGAAACAAGTGATGGCATTTTTTAAAACACAGAATAAAATGAAATATGTGTGCCTTTTTAAAAATTTATGCAAAGATTCAGCAATTTAAAAAATAAAGCTAGTATCCTGCTGGGCAAGGATTTTTTTTAACATATTCTATAAATGGTAATAAATGGTTTACAAGTTGCCTAATCACTTTTTAGATCATATAATTGGATTGAGAGGCAAAATACAGTGTTTTGAATCTGTGATACTAGAGACTGTAAACAAACTAAAGTTACTCAGCAGTTTTCAGAAACAATAAATTCAGCTTTTTGTACAAAAAATTAATTATGCTATAGAAACAATTCTTGTCCATAAGCCTTGGCTGAATCTCTAATCATTTCTGAAGTCAAAGGGTTATGAATATTTTTAATATTTTTTGTTTTGATACGTTTTGCCAAATCACTCTCCAGAAAGTTCACATCAATTTACTTTTCCACCAAAATATACTGTTTTATCAATTAGTAGTTATAAGCTATGCAAGAAAAAGGCTGTTACCTTTTTTTTCTTTTATTACTGTACATCTTGTCAAGTACAGTGTCTCAGTGTACAGTTAGAGGCTCAGTAAATGTTTTGAATAAAGAGAGAAATGTGTTTAATGATGGCTGTTTTGGGACTTTTTTTTTTTTAACGTCTTTATTGGAGTATAACTGCCTTACAATGGTGTGTTAGTTTCTTTTAAGTATGTTTTTTCCCCTGTCTGGCTTTTCTTTATATGCTGTTTTTGCATATGCATGTTTCTACTTAAGAAAGAAATTAGCCTCTTTTCACTGCTTTACCTACTGTGAATTACCAGGTATGCAGGGAAGGTGTAATTAGCCTACAAAGAACATTACAAAGCTTAATTTATGTTTTTACATTTGACTCCAGGCTTTGGCTGCACACAATTTTTTTCTGCATGTCCTCTGTTAATATGGTGAATTACCTGAAATTTTCAAATGTTAAACTTACTCTTGAGTTACTCTCAGTTTGGTCATGATCTGTAGTTTGCTCATCTTTTGTTTAGGATCTGCATTTATATTCAGAGTTGAGACAAGCTTGTACTTTTCTTCATTTATACTGTCTTTGTGGGGTTTTGGTGTCAAGGTTTTGATAGGCCCATAAAATGACTTGGAGAGAGAGTTTCTTCTATTTCTGTTTCTGGAAGACTTTATAATAAGATTGAAATTACCTGTTTGGTAAAACTCATTTGTAAAACTGGACCTGGTGTTTTCCAAGTTAGAAAAATGTTTAACTGCTGACTCAGCAGAAGTAAAGGTTTAGGATGATTCAGGCTTTCTATTTCTTCTTTAATCACTTTAAGTAATTTATATTCTCGAGATTTGTCTATTTCATTTACATTTTCAGAATTTTGGTGAAAGTTGTTCAGAATATACCTTTTATGCCTGCTACAACTATTATTTAGTTGTTTTTTTACATTAATTAATTTATTTATTTTTGGCTGCATTGGGTCTTTGTTGCTGTGCGTGGACTTTCTCTAGTTGCGGCGAGTAGGGGCTCCTCTTTGTTGTGGTGCACGGGCTTCTCATCGCGGTGGCTCCTCTTGTTGCAGAGCACAGACTCTAGGCACGTGGGCTCAGTAGTTGTGGCTCATGGGCTCTAGAGCGCAGGCTCAGTAGTTGTGGCGCACGGGCTTAGTTGCTCCTCACATGTGGGATCTTCCTGGACCAGGGCTCGAACCCATGTCCCCTGTATTGGCAGGCGGATTCTTAACCACTACACCACCAGGGAAATCCCTATTATTTAGTCTTAATCACTAATCTTTCTTCAGCGATATCCCATCTCATGTTTTGCCTTATCCATTAGATTTCTGATGTCAAGTTTTATATTTTTCATTTCCAGAAATACTGTTTGTTTCTTTTTCAGATCTGCCCGAAGTTTTGAAAGTCTCATGTTCCCTAGACATACTTTTGGTACTTCTTTTATTTCTTTAAACATACTTTTTATATGTTCTTCCAAAATTAAAATCCCTACAGCTTTGCGGGTCTGGCTCTGCACCTTGTTTCTGCTCAGCTGCTCACGTATTGGGTAACTGTACTGGCAAGCTCGCGCTCTCCTTGGAACTTTATCTGTGGGAGTTCTTTGAGGCCTGGGTGGAAAGTATGTTCCTGCAGAGAGGATTATTTGTGAGGCCCCGTAAACAGGGTGAATTCTGATCCCAAACAGGGTGAATTCTAACGCTCTAGTGTGGACCTGCAATCAGGATTTCTCAGGGGTGCCTTTCCCCCACCCCCCATGCCAGACTCTGAGTCAAGGCCGAGGCAGGCAAGTAGCCTCACCCACAGTCTGCCTCTAGAACGTGGATATTTTTCCCCAGTTTGTTCACTGTGGGGTGGGGCAGGAATCTCCGGGGTCTCTGATCCAACCTTCTATTTTTCAGGGCCCCAGGCTTGTCCTCGGACCCCCAAAATTCCACAGGTTAAAGCTCACACTCTAGTCGAGACCTTCAAGGATAGGCAGAGGCCTCTGGGAAACTCTGTCTTCCACCCTGGCTTACCAAGAGGTGCAGGATTCTTTTCCCACCGGAGGGTTCAATTATTCTCCTGACAATTCAGCTATGGGCTTTAAAGATTTAAAAATTATTTATTCAGCATTTTTAGTCTTTTATATTGAGAGGGCTTCTTCTGACATCAAGTCTACCATATTGGAAGAAATGGGAGTTAGATCTTTTGTTTTCCTAAAAGACAAATAAATCTTTTAAAGTTTTAAATCCTATGTAGTAACTTCTTCAGAAGTTACACTCATAGGTCAACCTAATTTTCTAGATCACAGCCAAAAGCAGGGAAATATGTTAAAAGTAGCAGTAGCTACCATTTTGAGTCTTTTAAGAATGCAAAGGACTCCGTGCTAAGTGTTTTACAGGGTTGATCTCCTTTAATCCACCATCACCATTCTATGAGAGAAGTACTGTCATTCACATGGTAAAGAGGACACCTATGCTTAGAGGTTCCCGTGACTTGCCTGAGACCACAGAACTAATAGGTAATTCATAATATTGACTTTGGATCATCAGGAAAAGGTTAAATTGTGCCTGATGAAATCTTTTTAGGCTTGGTGCATTGCTGTTTTTAAGGGCAGCAAAATGTGTAATATATCTTAAACTTCCATTTAAATTGTGTTGTTGCAGATCAGCATGCTGTTACCGTACTAAAAAGGGAAGCATATCAAAGGAGTACTGAAGGCAATTTACCTTGCCTTCTTTACTACTTTGCCTCCTCGGAGAAAAATTACTCTTAGAATTCCTCCCAAGGATTTTCTGGATATCAAATCCCAAAATGCATCTGTCAGCCTGGATGAGAAGGGAAACTTTGGCGAAGGACTTTAGAGATTAATTGCTAGACACGGATCCCCTTTGTTCCGTAATTCATCCCAAAACACTTCTCTCCCATGACTCCAGCCAACTGTGTGGTATTTGGTTATAGTGTTAATATATAGTAGTTCTCTCTGTGAATATGTTTTTTAAAAATTTATATACTTTTTTTTTAGCAGTTGAGCCTTAATGTTAGGAATCAGACTTGGAAAATGAGACTTTTCTTAGTAGTTTCATATGGTGATGTTTGAAGTACTGTTTTCTCAGATAGTGAATGTTTACAGTGAACTTTTGTGTCTGAGACGTTGCTTCCTGTTTGCCATTTTGGGGATAGACGTTGAAACTACAACGTCTGCTTGTTTTTCTCAGGCAAGTTTTCTCTCTCCTAAAGTAATCAGTCGATTGATTCTCTTACAAGTAACCAATCTTTATCAGTCCAAGAAAATCAAGGAAAAAGATTCCTGGCAAGGCACTCTGCCCAAATCCAGAAGAATGGTTTCCCTGGGGTTTTGACTCCCTCTGTGCCAGGCTAGTCATTGAGATCCGTGCTGCTGCCTCTGGGACCTTCGCTAAGGACCTTGACCTTAGAATCATCTGCCCTCCCAGATCCTGACACTTGTACAGCCAGGAACTATATGAAGAGCAGGGGTCGCCACCGCTTTGGAACTTAACCCACCCCTCCCCTGACTTGCATCCTAAGAATTCTACTTTCTCCTTGTGGGGCTGCCCACTGCCCTGGCCTCTGGAAGCGCTAGCCTCAAGGGGGAGTAACGAAGGTCCAGAGTCATGCTCACTAGGGTCTTTCTGCTCTTTCTGTGCATGAGGGAAGTCGAGGAGAGTGAAAACTATCTTATAATTCTTTCATGAATGAATCCATAGCAGCAAAGAAGACAGTGCACTGGTTTATATCTCGTTATACCCAACCTTATGCTTCTGTGGAACTTCAGCTAAGCTAAACTAGGAATCTGTTCTGGAAAATGCTTTGGTCTTCTTTTCAGCTTTTTCATCAGATAAACTCAGGTGTGTTTCTTAATACCTGATACCATCATTTTCTCATTTGTAAAGTGACTTTTGAAAACCTTGTAACCATAGCAGTTCAGTCATGCATGTAAACAACAGAAGAAGTTTGGACTTGTGAAGGGTTTGTTGTTATCTTAAGGATGCTACAGTAAAAGTCTTTAAGGTATATTAATGTGAGAACTAGACAATCATTACATACTTAGATATCAGTAAAATTTCTGCAGAAATGTCTGAATACTTTATGAGCTTTGCTATATTTCACAATTAAATAAGATATCAAACACTAGGTATTTAACACACTTACAGAATCTCAGAAATGATAGAACTTAGGAGTCGAGATGCATTTTTAAGCATGGGCTTAGAAATCAGACAGGTGTGGTGTGAAAGTTCAACCCCTCCACATCATGCTGACTGTAGGACCCCTCTTAGCCTCTGTCTCTTCATCTATATATTAATAGCATTACTTTATAGGTATTGTAATTATAAAGTCAATGAGTATATGAGAAGTACTTGGAAAAAAAATAAATGCTGAATAAATGGTTGTTACTTTTATCCCTGTGACTATTCCCTCTATTTCTAATTCTACACATTGACTTCTGTTACTCTTGGAGACGCGGCCCCTTATCTCCCAGCCCAGTGCTCTGTTGTCTGTACCACTCTGGCTCAACAAGCCGTGTTATAAACCTGATATTAGGTACTGTAGAGGATCCCAAAGAAGACAGTAAGATTAACTCCTGCATTTTCATCACTTCCTGCTCTGGCTGCTGTCACTTAGTATGACAGCTGCTTAAATGTAGTTCCAAGGTTTCCAGTGAGATGATAAATTCCTTGAAAACAGGAACATTACCTTATACTTGTATAATATAATTCACAATGCCCGGAACATTCCTGGGTGTCCACCCAGCTATTCAATGAGAGAATAGCTTTAAAAATTCTAATTCTAGGGGAGGGGCCATATGGAGTAGCAGAAATGGTTAGACTTGGGGAGAATGGGGGAGAGAGAGTGAACCAGCTGATTGCTAAGTACCCCTCCAACCCCAGGCTCTGCCAACCTTCATCAACACATGAAGTCAGGGGGTAAAACCAGAAGAAGAGAAACACCTCAAATATAAAAACGTCTTCTGGGTGGTCAATTTTCAGTATGATACTTATTTTTGAAGTCATATATTTGTACTCGAATATCGTACAAACTCACACAGGCCCAGACCGTGATCCTGATGTTTATAACTGAATCTTTAAGAGTGATTGCTTGCCAGAATATCCCTGCTAGCTGCTGCTAATGTTATAACTATTTTTTTGTGATCTCCTGTAATCTACTTTTGCCATAGTATAGCTTAAGGTTAATGCAACACAAACAACATTATTTAGACTTGTGTCTTAGGGGCATGAAGTTCTAATTTGGGGTGAAAATGACCAAATATATTGCTTTCTAAACATTATTGCTTTTTACTAGTTCTCATTTTTCCCCATCCATAATTCAAGTTAATGAACATTCTATAAAACTTAAAACTTCTTGTTTGTAAATATATGCCCTCAACTCTTTATTGTCTAAGAAAAATGGAGGGGAGAGCATTTCTCTGGTGATTAAAAAAGAAAAAGGTGGACAATCCCTCAGGGATTCTGATGCATCTATAGCAGCACCTAGGCCTTTGGGATGAAGATCAGCCTGTGAGATGCCAGGGAAACAGAAAAAGTAATTTCCATTATCCTCTCAGAATGAGAAAGGATGGACTCAGGCTCTTTTTTTCTAGCCACTTCCAATGCCTGGCCCTTATTTTCTTGCCACCGGCAGGAACTCATGAAGATGTTGAGAAGGCAAGAGGTATCTATCATCTTGATTGTTAAACATGAGAGTAAAAGAACAGCAACAAAGACAGTCAGGAGAAGGGGCGCTCTTGGCAGAATGCTGTAAATTATTATGGACAGGAATAATTTACACATAATTTATGGACACACCTTTGCTGAGGTTTTACAGGCATGCTGTAACAGTGGTTTTCAGGCTCCTGACTCCCAGCAGCAGAAGACTTTCTTTCAGCAAACTGAGCAGAACATGAATTTCGAAAGAAGGTAGGAAGTCATGCCACGCTGCTTGATGCCAAGGTGGATGGCAGAGTCTGCTGTGCCAGCCAGCTTCCCCCTACCCTGCACCCCCCAGGTCTGCACCTGCAGAGCGTGGAAACACTGGACTCACCACTCTCTTCCCTGCCCAGGCCACTCGCTTAACTTTGTTTTGCTCGCTGGCACCTTTGAGAGCGTGTTAAAGCTTTTCACCCTATTCCTAGAAAAATGTCCATCCACTTACAATTCTGCCTGCAATTTCAGAGCATTCACGGACCGCTCCACCACCATCACCGGGCACTTAAAGTACATCCGACCAGTCCAGACTTATCAAGTCAGACTGCATCTTTTTCATGCTAAATGAAGACAATAGCAACAAAGAAACAGAGACAAAATATCATAACCTCAACCACCTAAACATACTACACCCAAATCATTTGAAATTCTGTTTGGAATGAAACTGTAAGAAACCTAGTCTAGTTGTAGGTCTGCAGCCATGAGCTGGGTTGCCTTCAGCACATCATATAAGACTTCTTTGGGCCTCAGTTTCTTTAGCTCTAAAAGGATGGGATTTGACTGAATGATTTTTGAGATCTCTTCCAGCTCTAGCGTTCTATAATTCTGTGAGCCAAATTGAGGCGAGCACATGAAATCGATAGGCCTCTCCACAAGCAAGCATCAGTTTCTGTTGTTAAGTTTGGATTATTAAGTCCCTTTTTTTTTTTTTTTTAAGTCCAGTTATCTCTGTGTCCTTCTTTTCCTCTTCCGTCGTCTCCATCCCCAAACAAAAAGAAAATTGATTTATTTTCTTCCCTTTCTTTGACTCATTTAAAGTGGTCAGCTACTTCCCTGAGTTAAGCTATCTCTAAATAAGTTTGGGCTAGATAGAGGAAAAGATCGTGGTGACAGGGAGGGATCAGTGACCGGGGTGCTGATGTAGAAGGGCATTCATGGAGATAATGAGTAATTGGGGTATGTAGGTGAAGGAAGTAGGTGCCCAACTCAGAGCAGTGGGGCGGGGCTAGGACGAGGAGGGAGACCCTAATTTTCAACCCGTCTCCTCTGCCTCCTTGAAATTAGCCCTGTCATTCTCCTTCTGAGAAAAAAGGAATGCCTTGATTTAGGGCTGTCATGTCTCCCAGGCTGTAAACTCCAGTCATGATAATCATGCTGCTGAAACTGTAACAGGCACAGTCATAGAAGCCTTGTGGATTTTATCTCATTCAATCCTAAGAACCACTCTTTGGAAACTGGTGCAGCTGGTCCTGTTTTTCACAGGAGGAAACTGAGGCTCAGAGAGGCTAAGTCAAAGCCAGACAAGTGGCAAACCACAGAGCAAGAATCCAAGGGCTGGTTGTTTTTCTCCCACTGTGGTCCAAGCCCTCTGGGCTGCCAGTTATTAACTAGCGAAACAGTCATGGGTTTTACAGAGTGCTGTAAAACCACATCTGCCTTAGTGAATCTGCCTGCAGGCAGGTTTATTATTACCGTGCGGCCTCATTTTCTGCAAGTAAATACAATTTATGAGATAATTTTTGAAGTGAGCGGCTTGCCTAGCATAGAGGATAACCATCGACATGCTTCTCAGGATAAAAAAGATTTCTTTTTTCTCTTGCTTTTTTTTAATTCATCACTCTGCCTGGCACATTGGAGGAGCCCAGTGAACGTGGGGAACAGAGACGACATGGATGTGTGCATGAATGAAAAGCAGGTCATTCTCCAGAGTTTAAATGAACTGATTTTGCATTGGTGAATCCAGAAAGCAAAACTTTGGCATTCCACAGCGGCATGGCTTTATTGTCTATAATGCAGGAACAAACTATCATATAACTTTGCACATAACCCTCTAAAGCTCTTGATAGGTTTTTTTTATATTCCATTTCCTAAATCCCTTTGTGCAGTTACAAGTAAAGTATTGCACCACTTTCACTGGAAAAAGGACTAATTTCACATCGTAATGATTGCACCTGCTCTGTGACAAAACCTTGATTTTTTTTAAAAAGCCGTTTTCCAACTTAATAGCGCAAGGAAGGAGACTGTCCCTAGGGGAACTGTGACACAACTTTACAATTTACTCATTGTACTGTTGTCCTTCAGCTCTGAAATGGGGGCAAAATAAAGATGAAGGTGGAAGGAAAAAACATAGAAAAACTGAAGGTTATTAATAGCTCGAAGGTCATTAATGACACTGAGGGGGTAAAAATGATAAAGCGAACACAGAAAATCATATTCTGTGAAAAATGAAATAGGATTGCTCTGAGCAAGAAGAAAGTAAGGGGGAGAAAAAGGACAGAGGAAAGCTTTTTAGTGCATTTTGGGGGGGAAGGGAGGAAGGACTGTACCAAATGAGTAACTCTGAATTGGAGCCAAAGAATGGGTTCTAGCCCTTACCAGAACTTCAGAGCACATCCCTTTAAAAACAGGTAAAAATACAACAAAATGGTGAATATAACAAAAACGAGGCAGACTCACAGATATAGAGAACAAACTAGTGGTTACCAGTCGGGGGAGGGGTGATATAGAGAGAGGGGATTAACAGGTACAAACTATTCTGTATAAAATAGGCTACAAGGATATATTATACAACACAGGGAATATAGCCAATATTTTATAATAACTATAAATGGGATATAGCCTTTAAAAATTGTGAGTCACTATATTGTACACCTGCAACTTACATAATATTGTACATCATCTATACTTAAATTAAAAGAAAAAAAAAAGGTAGGTCGATAAGACCACAGAGTTAGCAGAGAAGCCTGGTGTCCTAGAGACAATTTGTCCGTGCCCCAGGAAGAAAGTCCACCATCAGTTAGTCTGAACACAAGTGCCTGATGGTCAGGAGACACAGCATTAGCCAGGGAGAAGCTGCTGGTACAGGAAGCAGGTTGAGCCTTTCTGAGGGATGGCAGGACAAAGCTTTAGATGAGGTGCGTTTCAGCCCTTCTGATGAGGTTTCCTGAGATCACACAGTACTTGCGAATGTCATGGTTCCCCTTCTTGCTACTGTCTACCTCTTTTTTCTACCTTCTTCATCCTCATTGGGAAAGGCATTCATTATTTAGAAGGCAGTAGCCCTAGTGAAATGCACATAACTCAGTGTTGTTTTTGGAAAGTCTGAATGGTTGAGTTTAAATAGAAGTCTCAACAGAAATAAAATGTCCCACATGGGGGCCGTATGCGGAGTTTAAAAGGTTGCTGTGTGAAATGCTATAACCTTTAGCCTCTGTGCTTCTGTACTGCCTAGCTCAGACTCCGATCGGTGTGCTGGTTTATGATGATCTGTTTTATTTTCATATCACTGGAAATAAAACAACAAAACCCAGTGGCTGCCTGAAATGCTTGAGCTCTGGTTATTCAATATAGCAGCAGTATTCTGGTAGTGGGGCTTTGTGCTGTGTCCCCAGATACTGCACTTCCAAGCCTCATTCTGGTCCTGTTACCATGGAGGGAGACGATTAGTGAGTACAGTGAACCAACGAATGAGTCTTGCACTGAGATGAAAAATGAAAAGATTGTGTCAAAAAACCCATTCATGTCCACTCTGGTTCCTTTGCCAAAGGCTCTTGCTGTGACCTACTTCTGCAGGTAAGAAAAATGATTTTGCCATCCTTCTATGACATGGCTATGGTGAACTGTTCCCAAGTGCCTTGGTGTGGGTGGCCTTGTGAGGATAAGCATTAATTATTTTAAGACCGCTGATGCATCACCTCTGGTGTCTATATTTGTCTTCTAAGAGTGCATCATCACTAATTATAGGTGATCTTGTGGGATTAGATCTTTTGAGTTAGACGAGGATGACACAAATTGTGCATGGAAGGCAAACCCTTGTAAACTTGGTGAGCCACAATCATTGTTCTTTTGTTGTTTGTCTTAATTTTATTGGAGTATAGTTGATTTACAATTTTGTGTTAGTTTCTTCTGTACAGCAAAGTGAATCAGTTATACATATACATATATCCACTCTTTTTTAGATTCTTTTCCCATATAGGTCATTACAGAGTATGGAGAAGGGTTCCCTGTGCTATACAGTAGGTCCCCATGGTCATTGTTAAGACCCAGATGGTGCCTCAGTGTTCAGAATCACACTTGGAACATCTTCACCTTGTCAATGTCACCACCCGCCTAAATTTCTGCATTTTAAATCACTTGATGATTGAGGTTGTCTTTAAGTTTGTGTTTTCATCATGAAAATGGTTATCACCCCATTCTAATTCTTGGATTCTTACAGCGTTACCCCAACAAGCAACTTTTGTAGGAAACAAAATCACCACGGAATCCCCAGGCCCCTACCTTCTGATAGTTACCTCTTCACAGAGCTGGGAAGGGCAATGAGGGTCTCTGCCCCTCGATCTCAACTTTGAGGCCTGTGAAGCAGTGCTGGGCAAAGCTGTAAGCAGTGTTTTCTAAGCCAAGTCCCATTTTGGCCAGGGTGAGGATTTGCCCAGTAGCATGGAAGTGTTAGAGTTGAAAATATCAAAATTCCCAGTCGTTTTTAGCTCCATCCTATTAAAGATTATTTTTTTTCGACACCTCCATAGAAAAGAACTTAGCCATGATTCTAGTTACGTAACTCATTAATTCAATCATTTATTCATTTCAGCCAACAAATATTTATTGAAAGCCTCCTGCGTGCAAGACCCCATGGAGGGATAGACAGAAATTTAGATAAGACATTACTATCCCACATTGCAGGTTTGCCTTTTGTGGGGTGGAGGGTGGGTGGATAAAAATGGCTTTTACTGGGAAAATGAAAACACCAAGTGTCAGCAAGAAGAGGCATGTAGTCCCCCCCGTCTCCCTCCCCCCACCGCAGTGTCCATGTGCATGGGCAAGGGCTGTTGAACATTCCATGGAGCTGTGTTGCATGCAAGGTTTGAGAATTCAAAATCACTGGGGCTTTGTCTCTTTTGTGAATCCCACCCTACGAAGTAGCTCCCTGGAATCAGCAGTTCAAGTATTGAATGGACGATGGTAAAGCTGGAGTATCTGAATATGTCAGAGATGGTGGCCAAAGTGTAAAGGTGCCTTTCTTGTCCACCACCTACCACGTCTAAAACTCTCTTTAGATGTGCGTCTAAAACACATCCAATTTCACTCCCCTGCTGGGCAGCAGATGTGCCCACAGGAACCAGGGCGCAGCGTGAGGTTGTCAGGTTTCCAAAAGAATTTAGCTAATGGGCTTCATTGCTCAGAGAGCTTGCCTCCTGGAGAATCAACGCGAAGGTTAGAGACAAGCACAGAACTTCAGGCTTCTGAGAGTGAGTGAGGGATACAGTTTTTGAGGGCAGTTTTTCTAACTTGGGAGTTCTCGTTCGCCCGGCCAGAAGTTGAAGCAGCTACTTCCTCCTGCATAAAGGGACGGGAAGCAGACGTGCATGCTTGTGTTAAAAGTCAGTTAATTCAAACTTCAGGAATAAGTTCTCCGTTTGGGAGAAGGCCAGAATATTGAAGGAGCTCTGCAGCATCTCCTCCGGAGGCATTTCTGAGTAATCTGTCTCTTGACTGGCTTAGGTGTACAGGTAATGGCACAGCCGACTCAGGGCTGCCTCCAGGCTTTAGTGTAAAATGTATTCTGGGTGCCACTGTAAGTAGGGAATGAAACTCACTGGCACGAAGGCTAATTGTATACAGTTCAGACTCCCCCCGAGGGAAAAAATGTTTTTGAAAATCAACTTTAGTAACCTGAGTCATGAGCTACTTGTTTTCTGCAAACATCAGAGGTAACAGCACCTGTACCGTAAACTAGTTTACGGCATAGCATTTCTGGATCCATTTCTCTTTCCACTTAAGAACAGCTTTTTACTTTGTACCAGAAATTTCCTGAGATTCAGAGAGAACCGTGGAAATCAGCTGCCTGCTTGGCACTGTGACCTGTGAGATAGCGGGAAGCCCTCACCCAGCTCCACGCCTGCCTCGCCCTGCGGCTGCCTCCCTCAAAGTTCGTGAGCTCAGAGCCATGGGCGGGAAGAGCGTGGAGCCTGGGGTGGGTGATTAGATGCTGAGGCTGAAGGGCCAGGCGGGCGCCCTGCCCCCCACTGTTTTTATCACCCAGGGCTGTCTGTGCACAACTATATCAACATTCCCCTGAGGCCCAAATGTAATTCCTTCAGGAAGTTTTAAGTACAGTAGCCCAAGGTGTGAGTTTTACCAGTGGGAGAGGGGAGATAGGAAGGGTGTGTTTGCAGGGAGAGTTGTGGAGAGGACTGCCCATACCCCGTCCATCTTTCCCCCAGTATAATTTTTTTGGACATTTTTATATCAAGTTTTAATTTTTTTTCTCCCCCCTTCGGTGGTACGGGACGGCCAGATTGGGCTGGAGTTGGTCACTTCCCTTTCCCCAGGTCAGTTAGGCTCTAATAACACCCAGCAGGTTAGATTCTGGTTAGCTAGTCGTCCCCCCCCCTGCCCCCTGAGGGCAGACCTTGTTAAGAGCAGAGGACTCTGGCATATTTCAGAATGGTTCCTTTTCCCCTCTCCTCTCTGGAAGCTCAAGGGGACTTTTCTCCCATATTTACTGTGAGAACCTGGGTCAAGCCTCTGGAGGTAAATCTCGCACAACTGTGGGACCCACTATGACTGGATCCCCCTGCAGTTTTTCACTCTCAGACGGGTGCACACTGAGCCTCCGGCGGTTCGTCGGTTACAGCCCAGGTCTCCTACCTTGGCTCTGGCTCCCTCTGGTAAATCTCTCCTCCAGCAAGCCTTGAATCCCCGCCTTGTCCTCTCTCTCCAGCCTCCGTCTGCCCTGTGTCCTCCTCTCCCTTATGGATCCAAGAGCTGTTGATTTTTCAGTCTGTTCAGCTTTTTACTTGTTAGGTTGGAATGGCAACTTCCAAGCTCCTTACATGCAGAACTGGAAGTTTGCCCAAGATTTTAAAATTTCAATCAAAATTAACTGAGCGTGATTTGGATATTGAAATGTGTTTTTTGGGCAGTTGAACTCACAGAATTGAAATGTGAAATTCGTTTTCCCCCCAATCTTGTCCTTCACCTATATTTTGGGGTGAGGAGAGAGGTTATTGAGTTCTTTTTTCTTTCTTTCTTTTGGTAATAATTAACATTCAATAGGATGTTCAGATTTTAGTTGTTCAGTTTGGTGAGTTTTGACAACTGTATATACACTAGGTTTCTCAGCCTTGGCAGGGTTGATATTTTGGAGTAGGTAATTCTTTCTTGTAGGAAGCTGCCCTGTTAATCCGTGACCTCTAGTCACTAAATGCCAGTAGCACCCCGTCCTGGGGGGTGACAATCAAAAGTGTCTCCAGGCATTGCCACATGTTCCCTGCATAGCAAAACCACCCGTGGTTGAGAACCACTGCTGTACATACACCCATGTAACTACCATCCAGAAAGAAGATATAGATCATATCCATTCCTCCAGAAAGTTCCCTTCAGGCCTTTTTATTAATCCTCCCTCCCCTGCAACCAGTGTCTCTCATTTCTATCATCATAGATTCATTTTGCCTATATTTGGACTTTGTATAAATTAAATCGTACAGTGTATACTCTTTTTTTTGGTCTAGTTCCTTTTACTTAACGTGATGTGTTTGCAGTTTACCCACATTATTGCATTTATCAGTGGTTCACTCTCTTTTTATTGCAGAATAGTGGTCCATTGTATGAAAAAAACACAATTTGTTAATACATTCTGCTCTTGATGGATACCTGGGTTGTTTCTGATTGGGGGCTATTTTGATAAGGTTGCTGTGAACAGTCTGATAAAGGCTCTTTGTGGACATGTTTTCGTTTCTCTCAGTAAATATCTAGGAATGGAATTGCCGGGTTGTAGGGTAAATGTGTGTTTAACTTTTAATAAACTGCCAGACACTTCTGCAAAGTGGTTATGCCATTCTACACTCCCAGCAACTGTGTACGAGCATTGCTGTTGTTCCGTATCACCATCCACGGCGTCATCATGTGGTGTTGCCAGTCGTTTTTACTTTAGCTATTCTGGTGGGCATCTCATTATGATTTTTATTTGCATCTCCCTGATGCTTTTTGGTTATTTACATTCTTTTGTGAAGTGTCTGTTGTAAGACTTTTTTTTTTTTTAAAGGATATTTATTTTACTTTTTTTTTTTTTTAAAGGAATTCCTTTATTTTTATTATTTATTTATTTATTTATTTATTTTTGGCTGTGTTGGGTCTTCGTTTCTCTGCGAGGGCTTTCTCTAGTTGCGGCATGCAGGGGCCACTCTTCATCGCGGTGCGCGGGCCTCTCACTATCGCGGCCTCTCTTGTTGCGGAGCACAGGCTCCAGACGCGCAGGCTCAGTAGTTGTGGCTCACGGGCCCAGTTGCTCCGTGGCATGTGGGATCTTCCCAGACCAGGGCTCGAACCCGTGTCCCCTGCATTGGCAGGCAGATTCTCAACCGCTGCGCCACCAGGGAAACCCTGTTGTAAGACTTTTTAATGGTTGATTTGGAGGAGTCCCCATTACACCCACCCCAGACCCCACCCCCAATAATAGGTTCAGGTTTTACAGGAACCTTCTGCTGCTCCTCAGGGGCTGGGAAACATTTTGCCACCTGAATAAGTTTGCTCTAAATTATCAAAATTACTGTGAAGCATGCCCTTCCATTTTTTCATTTTTTTCTCTGTTCCAGACATACTGTGAGGATTATAGGGTATTTTCCTTTAGTGAGGGCAGAAATACTCTTCCTAATTAGCCAGACAAGTTTACAAAACGACTTTTATTGTCTTTGGTACGGACTTCCAGCGCTCAGCCTCCACGGAATGACCGTCCCCCCCTCATTCTTCCACAGCTTTGACAAACAGATTAACAGCAGGGACCTGTCCACGCAAGGCAGTGAGTCACCTTTATCATTCCACGCCCAAGGGACCTTCTTGATCAGCCTTTTTCTGGAAGCATTTTTCTTTTACTCATACAGGAAGGTCTTTACCTAGTTAAAAAAAAAAAAAAAATTAGGTTCTCTATCTAGAAAGATTCCTTTTTCCGTCTAAGTTCTGATAACAGATCTTAACTATTTCCTTTTAGTTCCAGTGGAAAAGGAAGGGACTCATGATCTTTCTTTGGTTTCAGTTTCTCTCTCTGTTGCTAAGGTGGTATTTTTCTAACCTGTCCTCCTTAGGTAACCAGACAAAAAGGTTCATCTCTGAGTAGTTGAGGACCTGGTTTCTGAATAGGGTCTGAGTGCATTTTGAAAAGGGAACATGGTGGCCCCAGAGGTGGGTAGCGGGTGTATATGTGTACACATGAGGTAACGTGTCCAAGGAACTTTGGAAGCAGTAAGGTGCTCTAGTTCTTATCTCCAAATACCATTCCTCACTGAAGGACCTAGGCTCCTCTGGAGAATGGCTGATTCCATGTCTGGGATAAGATGAGGCTGAGTCCCATCCTACCAGAAAGCAAACCAACCAACCAACCCAACAAACAAACAAAAAACTAATATAAACTACTATGATCATGTCCTCAGGACTTAGGCTCTGAGTTGAAGAGATTCTCACTGACAAAGATGGGATGATGTGAGCATTAATACAAATAATGACTGTAGTAGATTAAAGTGTATCAGATGTATTTTAAATCCATGAGTTTATAATGACACTAAAAACACAAACAAAAAACACTCACCACATTCCCGTCTATGGAAAACCCGGCAGGCAAAAGATCTGATTTCTTCAAAACATAAAAATCAAAGGGAGAAAAAAGAGCAGAGGAACTTATGATTTAAAAGAAACTTAAAAGACGTATGAATCCATTATAACACTACTTAGACATGTTTCGATTCTGATTTGAACAAACACCAGCTGTTTAAAAATTTTATGAGCTAGTTGGGGAAACTTGATCACTGAATGGATATTTGATTATGTTAAGGAATTATTATTAATGTTTTAGATGTGGTCATGGCATTGTGGTTTTATTTTTATCCCAGTCCTTCTCTTTCAGAGACACATACTGAATTATATACAAAATAATAGGTCTGGGATTTGCTTCAAAAGAGTTCTGTGGCAGGGCTTTGGAAGAAACAAAATGGCCATGAGTTGGTAATTATTGTTTTTGGGTAATATTTGTGGATTTATTATACTATTCTGTTGACTAGAGAATATGTTAATATTTGAAATCTTTTATAAGTTAAAAACAAACAAAAAACAGCTAAGTGCCCTGAAGGTTGTTGGTGTCATGGATTAACCGGCAGAAGTTTGAACAGGGAGAGGTGACCTCTGGGGATGATGGGACTTGAGTGAGGAGCCCTGTCTTTTTTTATTAATTGAAGTAAAATTGACTTACAATATTATATTAGTTTCAGGCGTACAACACAGTGATTCAATATTTTTTATACATTACAAAGAGGTGCCCTGTCTTGACGGGTTTGTTCATAAGTTTGTCAAAATGAAAAGATAGTAACTCATTGATGTAACCAGTCCCCAACATTTTTCTCTCCACATTTGCATCACACTAATGTTATGAACCAAGGGTTCTCGAGAAAAGGAGTGAGATCATGCACGCTTATCTCATATGGGATCTTGGTTGTCCAAAAACCCTTACTGAGGGACCCCCAACTGGGCCCACTCTCCTTTTCCATTCATTTCTCATACTTTAGAAAGATGACCTCAAAGAAAATTTGGGGGAATTTTAAAAAATATATTTTTTCTTTTCAAAGAAAATTTTTTTACCCCTAAACCAGTAGAAAATAGAGAACATTTTTCAAGTGTTTATAGGCCTTGTCTTTAAAAATACCAAATGGAATAGTTCTGAGAACACAGCAGACTCTGTGGAATACTTGTTTATGCTCACCACCTTTTAGCAATTTAGGTGAGTTAAAGACACCTGAAACAATATATGAGTTTCCAAATTTTCTCCACTTCCCATCAAAATGTAGTACATTATTTTCTCATGGCTTCCCAGTCCTTCTTCTCCGCAGATCAAAATTGTTTCTGTGTCTCATCTCAGAACTTCTCTAATCCTGAAAAAATTATTTCGCACTTTGTTGTAAAGCACCCGTAGATATTTGATGTTAATTTTGCAGCTCAGTGAGTCATGATGTTCAGACCCCGTTTAGGTAGGTGGAGGGAGGCTTTTGGCTGAATAAGCTTTCCTCATCATCCGTGTGGGGAAGAGAGGACCTCCTTGGGTCCAGTCGCAGACATCACAGTATCTCATACAATCCTTGACCCACCAGAGGAAGAGGGAAGCCCCATCTTACAGATGAAGAAACTCAGGCACAGAGGTTGGGTAACCTGACTGTGTTGCCTCTGGAAATTACATACGGTCTTTCTCCTAAGCCAGGAAGCCTCTTTCAGCTATAAATTGTGCCAGCTGTTACTTGATTGAAGTATGCTGAAGTATGCAAGTTCTTCAGTCAATCTGTGATGCCATCTCATAGAACGTGCATTTCTGTGGAAAGCTGGCATGGTGAACTCATAGTGAACTCCGAAGGCCAGCATTTGAAGGCAGTTAGCTGATTTTAAAGGTTACTGGTATTTCCCAACAAAATATAGTCGAGCATTGGTCATCTCCAAGTATTCAATGCCCCAGAAGCCAGAAAAGTCCAGTCCACATTGTAATACACTAATGATGAGTGGTTATAAGTCGTGTTTAGGTCCATCCATTCATTCCCGCTGCTTTACAGAGTGCCTTGATGAATAATTAGTCAGACTCTTCTTTCTAGTTAATGTCATCAGTTGGATATATTGGGGAGAAGCCTAATTATTGGTAAATTCAGCCAGATAGTTTCATGTATTAAAGACCCATGGCTTAGTCAATAATCCTGGGTTCAGAACTGAATTTCTATGGAATGAATTATGTCTCTAACCAAGGATGTGCTGGTCTGAACCACTTGGAGTGCTTTCCGTTACACACACCCTCTCTACACAATCCTATCAGTGGCCTCTGGGCTCGGAGTTATTTTTCTAGTAGCTGGTGATATCTTACACTAAGCCATCTACCTTCTTCCGTGTGCAAACATTGTAGGTTTGCAGTTTTTTCTTCAGAGGCAATGTGTGCGGTGTCAGTCCCTGTCCCTGGTAGATACTATTGTTATAGGATAGTATAAGCGAGAGAAAGCCTTATGTAAGCCTTGGAGGTTTTTTATACACAATCAGCCAATTGTGCTTCTTCCTTTAAAAATAATTAAAGAAGCATGAATTTATTCATGAACAGCAGAGAAGAATTTATTCATGAACAGCATCTGTAGCAATATTTAAAATACATAAAACATTAATGTACAGTTATAATAATAATAATCGTCTCTTTCAGTTTTTGAGGGTCTTGTCCATTCCAGGGCCTGCCAGGCCATTGATGTCCTTTGTCACTAGTCCCCACGGCCACCGGTGGGCAGAACTGGAGGGAGAGGAGGCTCTCAGCTTGGAGGAGTCAGGGAAGGGATTCAGTCTCATCTTTCCCTTGGTCTGAATCTTTGCTCTCTGTACAGAGTACCACCTTCTCACACCAATCTGTTTTTACTTCTCGGCTTCGTATACTCTGTCTCCAGCTTTCCAGTCTTTCCACATCAGTTAGACTTCACCAGTCTGCACTTTGCTCGTGTCCACCTGATTTCCTCTGGCTTCTCGTGGAGCTTAGAATGGCAGGTGTAAAACTTACCACTTTGAACCCTGGGAGCCCTTGATGAGTAGGTGCCCTTTTCTGTTCCCATACACTGAGCTGTTCTTGACTTGGAGACGCTCCACCAACAGTTCTATATACAAGAACCCCTCTTTACTTTCCACGTGGCTTAAAGCAAAAAGGAAAAAAAAAAAAATCACAAAGCTTTGTCCTCTTCAGTGTGCTCCCTTCCTCACGCATATACTATTGTTTCATTTTGTAGTTATAATATCCTCATGCTCCTCCTTTAAAATAAATAAATTACAGTTTTATGAGCCCTGTTTATTTCCAGCAACTCCAAGTAACAGGCTAAGGAAATAAATGGTATTTATTTTAAAATGGATATATTAGCATGCTTTCCTTTTTAAAGATTCGTGTATCTTTAACATTATATTTTCAAAGTAATGTCTAAGGAGTAAGTGGCTAAAGAAAATAAGCATCTGGTTCCAATTTGATCCATTTCTCACTAGGTCTTAACTGCTGTTTGATTATTCCAAGTTATAATCTTTTCTACTGAACTGACTAAACTATGCCAATGTAACTTATCCTGCTTGCTAAACTTACAGACAGAAATTCCTCTCTGAGGTTTCAGGCTGATTTCTCATTTATCCTGCAGGCTCTCCTCACTTGCCGGAAACTTTCTCTTCTAATCAAGGAATTATTTTCTCTTTACAAGAAGGGCTTTAATTTGCTCTTCTGTCTTTTTCTTTCTCCTCCTTACATCTAACCGTAAAGAAGTAATCTGCTTTCTGCTTAACAAATGAGAGCGACTGCATCATTTCAACTGCTACTAAATCTGATTTAAAATTGGAATATTATGGATTCTTTCTTCAACTAAAGTTACTTGCAATTATCTCTCACCATAATTAGATGGAAGGGAGCTTTGATGACAGAATGAATACTAGGCTCAGAAACAAAGACCCGATTGCACACCCAGCCTTGTTACTAGCTTATAGCAGTGAGCAGAAGTTACTCAGCTTCTTTGAACCTCAGTTCCCCATTTATAATCCAGAGACAATTAAATTAGATATTTAATTCAAGTGGATTTTATAAAGATTTAATGAGATGCTGCCTGGCACTTAATTTCTTCACTGCATAGAAAACATATTAACATTTACTGAAGGGCTTATACAAACTATTAAAAAAAATAAGCCCCCTGTTGGTAGGTTAAAAAAAAAGGATGTGAATTCACGATTAACCAAATTACAAGAAACAAACGTTTGGGAGAATGTTTATTAAACAAACGTTTGGGAGAATGTTATTAAACAAACGTTTGGGAGAATGTTTAAACTCATAGCAATTAAATAAATTCAAAAAGCATTGAGATGTCATTTCCTTTTATTAAATTAGTACTAATTTTTTTAAAAAGATAGGATGCTGGTGGCATTACCAATTGGTATAGCTCATTGGAAAAAATATGTATCAAATTAGATTAATACTCATACATTTCAATCTAATAGTCCCATTTCTGGAACTCTATCCTAAGGGAATATTCTAAAAATTGAAAAAAATTATAAACATGATAGTAACTACTTCATTATTACTTTTGATATTAACAAACCTGGGAACAACTTAAATTTGTAATAGATTGTTATGATGGACTGTTTTGCAGCTATTAAAATAAGAATAAAGACTTACTGAGCAGCACCTAAAAATGTTTATGATATAAAAAATATGCACATGTGATAGTCAGTATGAGAAAAATGCATCTTAAAACCATATGGAAATAGACCCACATAATAATAATGTTAGAGTATTTGGGGAAACAGGAAAAAATAATGCACTTAATTTCTTCACTGCATAAAAAACATATTAACATTTACTAAAGGGCTTATACAAACTATTAAAAAAATTAAGCCCCCTGTTGGTAGGTTAAAAAAAAAGGACGTGAATTCACAGTTAACCAAATTACAAGAAACAAACAAACGCTCTAACTCTGTTTTCCTCTTTCTCCAAATCTTTTGTAAGATACTGTTAATTTTAAGATTAAAATTAGAGTTTTAATCTAATGTATTCAGTCTGAAAAAAATATTTGTCCAGTGCCTCTTATGTGTCTGGGAAATTCGTTACAGCAATTCTGGGTTTTAAAAATGCCAGAATTTTTTCTCATTATTTACTCCATGGCAATAAAAAAGCAAAAAATAGTGCTTAGTGGACTATTTAGAATAAGTACTTCATATACAACCTAAGATTTCAGGTGCTGTTATGTGTAACCTAAGCATTTAATGCCAGACTGTCAGCCCAACCCGTGTTAAAATATAACGGTGTTGTGTCTCACTGTAGCCGTCTGCTTCAGGACTCATTCCAAAATTAACTTACCAGCTTACTCAGGTCATTCCACTGAGGAAAATGGGATCACAATGATATATTAAGCATAACATCAGTGTGAACAAGACTTTGAATAATGCATCTCAGAACGACACTCTAGGTAACTGGATTGGAGTAAGCTAGACAAGGTCATTTGCAAAGTATTGTGGCATCATTTTAGTCGAAATTTTTAGTGAAGGAATTATAGAGTCACTCGTAGCTGTAAGAAAGAGTATGAAAGATCACTTGCACACGTTGCCCAGTTTCCCCCAATGGTAACATTTTACAGAACTATGGTACTTGGGGTATTGACATGGTACAGTCCTCCCATCTTACTCAGATTTCCCTGGTTGTATTTGTACTCCTTTGCGTGTGTGTGTGCAAGTGTGTGACGTTCTGTGTAATTGTATACGTGGGTCTGTTTGTGCATCCACCACAGTCAAGGCACTGAACAGTTCCGTTGGCACCAGGATCCCTCCTGTTGCCATTTTATAATCACACCCTCCCTCCTCTCCTCACCATCCCCAACCCCTGTGGAACCACTACCTTGTCCTCTGTTTGTGAAATTTTGTCATTTCAAAAATGTTGTATAAATGGAACTTTACAGTACGTAACCTTTGGAGCCCGGCATAACTCCCTGGTGAATCTTCCAAGTTGTTGCATGTATCAGCAATTCGCTGCTTGTTAGTGTTGAATAGGCATCCGCAGTATGGATGTACCCAGCCTTAAGCATTCATCTGGGCTGAGTCCAGGTTTTGGCTCTTGAAAGGATGCTGCCATGAACATTCCTGTACAGCTGTTTGTGTGAACATAAAGTTTTCGTTTCTCTGGGATAAAGGTCCAAGACTGCAGTTGCTGGGTCATACAGTAATTATGTACATGTTTAGTTTTTAAAGACTGCCAAACTGTTTTCTAGAACGTCTATCCTGTTTTATAGGCATACTCCAAGCAATGTGTGGGAGATTTCTTCTTTACCAGCTTATTCTGAAGTCAAATTTGTGACAATTTTCTTTACCTGAACCAAATAAGTTTGCTAAAGATGCCCATGTTAAGTAGATTTAGAAAAGAAAACTATATCAGGGCATATCAGAGACTCTCCCCTCCCACCCCACCCCCCCAAAAAAATCATTCTCTCAACTCTGACTAGACTAGCTTTACACAGTGGGTCAGTTTGAGAGATTTGGCCCCTTCAGTCTCTAGATAGCTAACAAAAAGGACTCAGTCCTCCTTTTGTAGATGTTGGACCCGATCTATATCAATATCAAGATACTGGTCTAGACATAATTTGTTTCTTTCTCCCTCGTTTTGACAATCTTGTTGTCATCTAGAAAAAAAAATGTTTGTTTTAAAGGACTTTTGGATACCCTAGACCAGCGTCTTCACTTTGCAGTGGCCAGAAATGAAGGCACTGGATTAGGAGTTAGAAGAACTGTGTTTGAGTCGTTCCTCTAATTCTATTAGCTATCCTTTGCCACTCCTCCTTCCCATTGCCTATGAAATTTATTTCCTGAGATTTTAAGCAGGAGAATGACATGATGAAGGTGGTACATTAGGAAAATTAATCTGGTAGCAGAGCACCCAGTAGATTGAGAAGAAAAGAAAGATCTATTGGTACAAAACAAGAAGAGGCTTTCCAATTCCAAAAAAAACTGTCAAAGAGAGTCTTGATGGAGGAACTTCATCCGTGCTTTTCCTGTTCAGTTCTTAATTATTTTTGAAGGCCATTAAAAGTACAGTAGGATACATACTTTTCCATCTGCAGTCAGCTTGCTTTGTTGAAGAATAGGCTCAGGACCCAGGAACTGTCCATGTGTCCAGCCCCATCTGGAGAGGAAGAGGTATCAGTCGTCTTTACCCCACTCACATCTCTGTCTTCTGGTACTTCACACGCTGCCCTCCGCTAGAAAACACAGCTTGTGCTTTGCTTCACTGGTTCCCAGTAGATGAAAATCACAAGCTTTTGATTGACCTGTAAATTATCCTAGTGCATCCATGGCCTAAATAAACTACAAGGTAAGGGTTTAAATCCCTTTAAAGACACTGATCCTATTTGCTTTTTTCCCCACTTTTAAAGGCTTTTACAGAATTTGAGTTGGAAGGCCGCGCTGATGTTTCCTTGGTCTGGTATTTCTGTCCACACACTCGTTGTGCTTTTGGTGGGATAAGACCTTCTTCCTCATTGTATTGCTTCTCACATCTTTGGTCCTTTGTTCCATCCTTCCTCTTTGCTAGGAGTTCATTTAGCGAAGCCAGCATCTTTTGGTGGGAACAAAGTATATCCCACTCAGTGCCATGCCAGGTTTTATCGTCTCTCCTCGCCAACACACTATTCATAATTAGAGTAATAACTACCTTGTTCAGGCTACTGCTTCAGAAATCGCACTTCCTTTCATAACCCAGGAATGATCCTTTTTCTGCCAGCAGGCGTTAGGCATCCGTCTTAGACTTATTCCAACCTATTAGAATCATCTCACGACTTGACTTTCTCCCCCACTCACGTGTTAATGCCACGAGGGAATGCCTTCTCACTGTGGTCTGTGACGGGACAGTCACAGCACATAGATGGTACTTAATCATTGAATGAATGGAATGAATGAAGACAGCCTGCCAGCCCAGAGAGAGGAAAATCTTATACTATTTATTCAGCACAAAGAGTGGAGTCCAGGTGTCATCAACACAGGCCTGATCGATGCTGAATTAGTGAGTTAGTAAATGGTTTGTACCCCAGTAGGATTTAAGACTCGAAATAAATAATATGCTTGAAAAGGTCATTTTCTTTTATTATTTTTATATTTACATTTATATTGTATATTTTATTTTGTAAATGAAGTTTGAGCCTAGGAACTGGATTTTGTAATATAAACTTTTTTTCCATGCCATAACATTTATTTCAGACATAACTTTGGACAGGAGCCGTACCTAGACAAAAATATATATTTAAGGAATAGTTTTAAATATTTATTTTTTTAAGTCTACAGTACCCTTTAAAAGGAACATTTGTGTATGGCTATGCTACTTATTCTAAAGAGACTTTTCTAAAGCTCACAATTATTATGAAACTCACAGTTTCCAGTATTTTACAGTTTCATCTGTCTTGTTTAGTGCACCTCAAAGCATTTATGTAGGATTTTTTTTTAATGTTAATTTTATCTTGTGCAGTCTGCCTTGACAGCATGTCTTTTTATTGATTGAAATTCCAGCTCTATGTTGAGAAATAGAATTTCATAGTATAATTTTGTTAACTAAGATAACAAGAACATTCAAAAGTGTTTAACATATTTACGCAATTGTACAGAAGCATTATAAACTGAACATTTGGTCAGCTATTACAGCAGCCTGGCCCTGTTTATGGTAGTTTAAGAAGATTGTTTTTAGATGGTGACTCAAAGCAGAGACATTATTTTTAGACATTTTCACTCTCTCTCCCCTTTTCCTTTCCCAAGTGTCCAAATTCAGGAGGAGAGAACAGGGAGAGTCAAATGTTACAGCCAACTCCAAAGAGTCCTGTCTTCCCTAGTTCCTAATAGTTATTTATACTTTTGTAACTATATATTCCAGGAATGTAACAACGGAACCTGAAGCTGTAGCTGTACTCATAGACTCTGCAAAGCTTTAAAACTTTTTACTTTGGGGAATAAAACTAAAAAGATGAAATACAGAGACTTTTCTCAGTGTAGTAGAACAAAATAAAATTATCCTCTCTTAAAATAAATGACAGTTAGGGAAAGCAATTTTTCCTGTCATGGATAAAAGCTAGGGAACACAAAATCAACATTTGAAATATGTTAACTCACAGTGTTTTAAATAAAAAGAAGCTAAAATGCATTGTACGGTACCTGTTCCCAAGGATGATTGCAGTTTCTTGTTATTAAGTCCTGCAAAACACATAGTGTCCTTGGCAGGCGGCACTATAAAAACGAACGATGAAAAAAAAAGACATATTAGGTCAAATTAAAATTTTTTTCTTTTTTGATGGGGACTCCATTTTGCATTATTTGTTTTAATGAGCTCAGCCTCTTGTGGTTTTCTCCATCTTGTGTCCATATTCACAGGCATGCAAAAGAAAATACATCTTTCATATTTGAGACAATAATGAGGATTAAAAGTCCCCCAACCTGTGCAGTTTTATCTTGATCATCTATCTGTAAACTTACCAGGGGAAAAAGCATGGATTAGAAATCAAAATTTCTTCCTAAACCCATCATTGCCACTTACTAGCTTTGTATCCTGAGCAAGTCACTTAGTTTTTCTGAGCTTCTTTTTCTTCATTTGTAAAACAAAGTTTCAAATGCCTGCTTTACCTAAATCACCAGACTGTGCTGAGGATGAAAAGAGTCAAAATAGGAAAGTGTTTTACAGGTTTCAGGCAGGTCCTGTTATAATTCCCATTTTGCAGACAAGGAAAGGCTGAGAGAGGTTAACAAGCTTGTCGAAGGTCACAGAAAGATCTAATTCTAAATTTCAGCATTTTTCAGCGCTGGCACTGTTAACGTTTTGAGGCTGCTAGTTCTTTCTTATGGGGAGCTGTCCTGCACATAGTTGGATGTTTAGCAGCAATCCCTACCTCTCTACCCACTAGATGCCATTAGCATCCCCCAAGTTGTGCCAACCAAAAATATCTCCAGGGACTCCCCTGGCGGTCCAGTGGTTGGGACTCCGGGCTTCCACTTCAGGGGGCTTGGGTTCGATCCCTGGTCTGGGAACTAAGATCCCACATGCCGTGACAAAAAAAAAAAAAAAAAATCTCCAGACACTACCAAATGTCCCCTGGTGGGTGAAATTGTCCCAAGTAGAGAGCCACTGGTCTGTATGGTTCCAGAGCCAAAGTTCTTAACCATTTTTATGATGACATTTATCAGCATCAGTTATTCTAAGTAGTTCTTGGTTGGAATACTCCATGACACAGCAGTTTTCAGAATTAACAAAGAGATAACTGGTTTTTATCCATCGTCCTTGTGTCTCTGAGTATCAGCAGTGGTATTGGCATCTTGGGAATCTCCCTGTAAACTGTTCTTGAAGAAGCAGAATGTCCCGACAGGGCCACTAACCACCGTGAGCCAGAAGTCAGCCTCAGCGACCCCTAAGTCCCCTTCCCTGGGATTCTGTGATCATTCCCTAAAGGGCCCAGCTGGTCTGTCTTCAACAGCCCCTTCTCGTCAGAATATTCATGGGCTCCTAATGTCTATCATCTGAGAGGCCAGGGAGAGAAACACAAGTATTTTCATAAGCATTATCTCATTTACTCTTCACAGTGAGCCCTTGAGGTTTGCATCAATTGTCCGTAAGAAGGGGTGAGCTCACATCCTTCTACTCTCCTATCTTGTCCCCTCCGCATTCCATGTTTATATTTTGTTTAGGAATCTTAACCTCTCTTCTTTGCCTGCTCCTTCAACTTTGTTCTCATTGCAGAACTTGATGTAAAAACTCAGCGGGAAGTTGATATGGAAACTCAGCAGGGGCCTTTCTCACCAGCACGGTATGAAGAGTAACATCCTTCTGAATTACTCAACATAAAGCAGATGGCTTTTGCCCTGCACGACTCTTCACTTTTTCTATCCCCTTAACAGGGATCATTAAGTACATACCTCCTTCAACTGCGTTTGGGGACTTAAGTACCAAATGTCCCAGAGTAGAATGTTTTCCTTCTGCTTCTCTCTCTTTCCCCCCGATAAAGGCCTGGGATGAGCTTTCTAACTGCCCCGTGTTTCTCCATCTTTATCTCTAACCTACATCCCACCCTCTTCCTGATGCTGGTGCCTTCCCAATTTATTATCACCCCTGAACCCTGAACTAGAATTTTCTAAGTGTTTATGATTGACTTTATGATGTTTGTTTCTCCTTTAGCTAAAACTATTGAGAAATTCGATGCATTTGATCTGGACCTTATTAAATAGTCTGAAAATATTTTGTACCTAAGCCTGTATGAATTAAAATGTTTTAAAACAACCGAGTTTTAAGATAAATTGCCGCTGGCAAGCCCAATAAATATGATGCAATTGAAAGCACTGGCATGACCCGAAGAGAGACTGGTGTAATTACCAATCGTAATGAGAAACTGGAATTGCCCAGGAGTCTTCGGGATTTGGAATAATGCTCATGGAAGATCCAAAGCAGCCATTTGAACCAATGGGAAAGAGAACTGGATTACTTCACGGCAATACAACTTTAGTGTCAATTTAAACTTTTTTTTTTTCTTTTAAAGTGCATGTGAATTGTTTTAACTACTGTATGGTTCATTAAAAAAGGACTAATTGGCTCCTGCTGTGAAATGGCAACGTCTGGCCCGACTAAAGAGTCATTTTTCTTTGTAGACCAGTGAGCATTCTTACCGAGCAGACTTACCTGATTCAGGTTTGATGTGCACTCAGCCATTTCATCACGTTATATAAGGAAAGCACTGTGGGTTTTTCTTCCTCTTCCAGGTGGCCTTTTTGAAGATGTAACTGCGGGAGCGGACACATTCCTCTCCACAGCACGGGGTGCACCGGCAGCCAGCAGTCGGCCCAGTGGGCAGCAATTACAGAGACAAGAACCCAGCTACAGAATGAGAACAGGGCATTGCAGTTTTGAGTTTACTTGCTTGCATAAATTCTCTGAGAGAAGAGTTAACTTGAAATCTTTGAAAAACCAAGGCTGTGAAGAAAGTCATAGTAGCAGGTTGAGAGATAAGTATAGAATTTACGTCTCTATTTCCCACCGAGAGGAGTGTTCAAATATGTGCTGCGTCAGCACCACCTGGAGAGAGAGAGCTGGTGGAGACCCATCTGTCCTGTGCGGAATGCAGCAAGGGGCTTCGCTGGTGGAGTTGAATGTTAGCTGCTGCAAATCTTAGGACATAAACTTTCAGAGAACTTCGCAGGCTCGTATAAAAGCATTTTTTTTAAATAAAATATGGAATTTTGTATACCTTATTCAGAGGAGATGCTCAGTAAATAAATGTTGAATGCATGATTATCCAATTAAAGGGTTTCCCATTTATGCAAACCTGTATGTGTTCCTTTTGTTCTTTATTTCCTTTACCAAATACTGCTTCAGATGAATAAATATACCTCACTGGCATCCTGTTACAGAGTTGTCTGAGTCCTTGTGTGCCAGAGCAGGTGGTGAGGAAACCACTGAATGAGAATGACAGAGCTGGAGGGTGTCCTTCAAGGCATAGGCCCCGTTCCTAATTTTACAGAGAAGGTTTCAGACCTGCTGGTAATCACACAGTAGGAGCAACTCTGGGGCCGGAGCCAAGCAGATCCTCCCTGCCCACTCCTCAAGGGAGGACACTCTCTGGATTTGCAGCTATATCTGCTTCTCATCAAGCCTGTTTGTTACCAAACTCAGGTTCGGCTGCTCGCTGCTTGAAAGCCACTACTCCAGAGATGAGTGTTGTTTGGAACGGAAAGCCTGCTTTATTCAGGAGGCCAGCAACCTGGGGAGATGGCGGACTTGTGTCCAAAAACAAACTCAAAGATTCTGCTCAACCATGAAAGTTTTTAAAGGGAGAATCATTTGGGGAGGGGGTCAGAGTCTTCATTTTCTTCTAGAGTGTGCAGATTTTCTTCCGATTGGCTGTTGGTGAGGTAACAGGGCGGTGCTCCAAGGATCTTGTGCTCAACCTGAAGTTACCATCCTCCACTTGGATGGGGGGGGGGGTCTTAGCTCCTGCAGAAGATATTGTTATGTATATCCCTTGAGAAGGAACCAGGACCCTGATTTCATCACTGCACTATTGTTTCTTGACTCATCCTTAGTGTCTGCATTCCTTCCCTTCTTGGATTAGCAACTGTTTGAATCTGCCCTTTGGAACTCAGGGAAGGTCTAGGAGGCTGAATGAAGCCTATTTCCTACAAACAAGAAATGGGAGACATGGAAAGGAATTGTACCCAGGAGGGTCCTCCTTTGTTTCATATTGGCATTAATCCTACCCTACGGACCACCTAATACCTCTTTACTCAAAAAGTTTTCTGTCCCCTGATTTCCTAACACCCTTAACATAGGGGTCACTGGCGTTGTGATTTAGTGAACCTTTCATGATTTCTTCTTCTGTGTAGTTTTAACCAAAACACAGGTCCTACCAGCAGAGCAGTGGTGTGTCATGCTCCTAATTCTGTGGCTGGTGAATGGACAGAGGAAGAAAACCCCTCTCTGTCTGATCCTGCAGGGTCATTTTATTAAGCACAGTTTGAAACATTAAAGTTCTTAGTATTATGTCCAAGACTCACAGCCATAAAGGGGAGTTGGTTTGACATCACTGAAGCTACTAAACTCCCAAACACCTTGCTGACTTTTGGTGCTTTAGATTTCTGTCTGTCAGTATAGAGCAGTGTTTTCAACCTCGGCACTATTTACATTTGGGCCCCGATAAGTCTTTGTTTTGGAGACTGTCCTGTGCTGTGGGGAGGAAAAACCTTTCTTCCTAAAAACCCTCCTAGGTTCAGTGGCTGGGGCTTGCAGATCAAGCTGACAAAAGACAGATTAACGACAGAAAAATAAAACCAGCTTAATTACATGCATCTGCACAGAAGTTTCACAAAGACATGAGACTTTAGGAAGTGGCCAGATGATCGAAATTTATATACCATCTTAGAATAAACAAAGAAAAGGGAGTTTGCGGCTTCTGGGCAGGGGGAGGCAAGTTCTAGGAACGTGAGGGGAGGAAATACGTGGTAAATAAGGGTTGTCTTGTTTTGTTGGTAATAGTTTCTCCGATTATAAGAGTTGTCTCCAGGTGTAGATCTTTTCCTGATACAGAGACATCTTTACAAATGGGAATTTCCTTTATAAATGTAAATTTCCTTTACAAATGGGGAAATTTAGACTTTATTTTTAGGCAGTTAAGGGGAGGTTAAAAAGCTTTTCTTGCCTCTGCTCGTTCTCAGTTGTCTTTAGCTCAAAATAATCCTTATGCCAAAGTGGCATATTTTGGGGTGACATATCCTGGTACCCTTCAATACATTGGAGAACGTCTAGCAGCATCCCTGGCCTCTATCCACCAGATGCCAGTTGCTCCCTCCCCCAGTTGTGACAACCACAAATGTCTGTAGACATTGCCCTGGTGGCTGAAATTGACCCCAGTTGAGAACCACTGCTATTGAGGATGTATCCTGAGAACAACATTTGGTGGTCGCCTATAGTGGTGTATCGCCAATGACACAGTCATTACAAAATCTGAGTCTTTTCCTGGCACGTGGCCTGGCTTTAGTATAATCTTGTTTTCGCAAATGGACACTGCTGATGAATACCACTGTGTGACTATTTCTTAAGAGTTCAGTTTGTTTTGATCTAATTGTTGGAGATTGGAATAAATTAGATGAAGCAGAGTTCAACCTGTGCCTAAAATAGAATTTCCTTCTAAGATAGTTTTTCTCCCTCTGGAAAAGAAACCTGTACCATACTAATGTTTGTTTAGTTTAGATGGTAAAGGTGCTCATGATTCAAAAGATAACTCTACCACTCAACAAAACCCAACTAGAAAGGTATTCTGAATTACTAACCTTGTCTAAGTAAAATCAGGTTAAGTCAAATATAGTGACACCCCTTCACCTCTGTCTGGGGTCTGAATGGGAACCAAGCCAATGAGAGGTAAGCCCACCCACCTCCTTTCTGTTGGCAGAGGGGGGCAGTGCAAGGTGGAGTGGCTGTGAGGGACTCTGAAGGAGGGGTGGGAGCCAAAGGAGGGGACACACACACACACACACACACAAACGCACGGCAGATTTCTGTCCACACGCTGCAGTTACCATGGGTGAAGTTGCATCTGTCATGGCACCTGAAATCTTGTCATGGTGAAGTTCTCAAGCTCAGTCGGTCTCCATTGATTCTCCCAGGGCTGGAGGGGGGGGGGGTGCCAGTACAGCTCAGCTAGTGCCCAGAGTGAGCTGAATGTAAACATCAAGTCACTGGGTAGGCCTGAGAATAACATGTCTAAACCTGGGAGAGTTTATTTCTTTGGGGCCACAGGGGGTGGGAAAACAAGGGAAATGGGAGACTTTCTATCCGACTTCCTATTTGTACAGAGAAAATTGCTTCTGTGTGTGTGAATTTAGTAAACCACGTTAGGAGGGCTAGAGAGAATTGAAACAGGCTGTACAGCCTTAATGTTGGCCCTTGAAAATCGTTCCACATTAGCCTCCTGTGTCTTGTGAATACAATTCCAGAATCTATTCCATAGCATTCCTAGATAATGGTACTGAGTATTTTGAACAGTAAGAGGTTACCTAGGACCAGAAGCATAGTAAAATATCAATTTCCAGTCCGTTTTTTTAATATCTAAAAACTTAAATCACTTAAGTAAGTTGTGAACAAATAAGATCAACGAGCATCGCTCACCCCTCATCCTACTAGGGTTATGTGGTAACACACTGCAGTAGCTGACCAGCAGTGCACCCTGAGAGGAATTCGGGATGGAGAACCAGAGGAGGCACTCTGTGCTTAAACAAGCAGCCTCCTTAGATAGTTAGATGCATATCTCAGGAAGAATTTTATGAACCCAGAGTGTTGCATCTTTCCATACATAGGAAGGCACTAAAATCATGAACTTGAGATATCTATTCTTTGCGATTAGCAGTAATCTTTTACCAAGGTGTGTGCTAGACTGCATGTATGACCTCACCAGAAGTCGTATATAAATGGGCCACTCCCCTACTTCCTTGGAGCAGTTTTCTCAGAGCTAATTGAATGGCTGTCTCCTGGGCTATAGTCCTCAATAAGACCCTGAGTAAAACTTAAACTCACAACCCTTATGTTGTGTGCTTTTTCTTTTAAGTTGACAAAGTGGTTATCTATTAAATCACATATCGCTTAAATAAGTGGTTTTGTGAACTATTATCATCTAGTATAATTACAGTACATAGATCCTGTTGAACATTTCTACTGGCCACCCATTTTGGCAAACCAGTCTCTGAGGTTTCTTCATTTAACATGTGTTTATCGAATGCCTTTTACATGCCAGGCACAGTTATGGGTACAACAGATGGAATCAATAAAACAAAGTTCCCTACCCTCACATAGCTTACATTTTCATGGGGGAGCTGACCAAAAAAGTACTATATGTTATTGTAAAATGCTATGTTATACAATAGTATAATTTCTAAAAATAATAAATACAATAAGAAAAAACTGGGTAAAGGGAGAGTGAAGGGAGGTCCAACTTGAGCCTAAAGTGTACAAAATATTTCAATTCCATGAAAAGTGACTGTGGAGACACATCATTAAATGCCAACAGATTGAGTAGAAACCACAAACTTACATCATTTTGCCGAAAGTAGCTTGACTAAACAAGATACACCAGTGTTAGCAAAGCTTGTTTGATTTCATTGATTGCAGAAGAGCCGACTAGAACTCAGATGAAATTGGCTTTGTAGTAACCACTTTGGTAATTAAACCCATCAGTAGCCCGTGTAGTAAAAAGTGCTGACAAGGTTAAATGGTTTTGCATAGAAAAAGCCAGCCTAGTTGCTGACCCTGTAACATTTGTTTTTGTTCTTAGCATATAACAAAGATTAATTGGGACTCATGTTTCATTGTAATTCAGGATGTGGGGATGACTGGTACATCTTATTCTGGAGTTAGAAAAGCATTAACATTTATCTTACACATCAGAGGGGTGATTCCCACTAACTGCTTATCTAAGCATTCTACACATTCTTAAATAATCTTTATACTCAATGGCATTCAGTGTGACTTAATATAACGATTTCTCTTCGTTTGCCTCTTGAGATGCTTCCAGCTTTTATCTATTGAATCGAGCTCATCATTCCTTAATCTGGGAGAAAAAGTTGGGGGGACTTACATGGAAATAAGTTCTTTTAAGAGGTAAATTCTCTAGTTTTAAGAAAAATGACAAGAGAAACATTTTGTCAAAACATTTTAAAAAGCATCCAACCTATCCTAATATTCTTTTAAGAACATGAGTCCATTTTCATTGAGGAATAGACAAAACTAATTCATTCTCAATCCTGTTATAGATAAATTAAGAAACCCATTTTCAGGGGCCCACAATTATTCTAGGGCCCTTAGGCTACCGGGTACAATTAGCAGAGTGCAGGATTTGTGTCCCCTTTCTGCCTTGTAGTAGACCTATCTGTGACCTTCCACAGCCTTTCTTTAATATTTTTATTTGATCTCAACATTTCATGGATTAAAACTTTTTCCTCCTATTTTATTATTTGTTTTGGAGGCAAAAAAATGAGAAGAATCTTTATGGCCAAAGTTTGTTTATACACACTCCATCAGTATGTTGGTTGCAAATTTCAGTACATCTACCAAAAGACCTAAATTGGGAACAAGTAGGTAACCTAATTCAAAACGATTGCAGCAGTAAATTGCCTGTTTGGAGTTTCTGGCTGATCCTTTTCTAAACTCAAGAAAAATGGGACTTGTTACCCTTTGCCCAGAACCCTTCCAGGCTTGAGGAGGCCATTGGCAGGCTTTCTGCAGACTTAAGCTGGGAAAGGAATTATAGAAGCAAACCATTTTGTAAGTGCCCATAAAATAATGGAATCTCTGTTTCTTCATTGAGTCTTAGGAAACCAGTGCTTGGAAACAGGAAACAGATCTCTGACCTGTATCTCCCTTTACATTTCCCACCCCCTTCCCCATCCGTCCTTAAGCAACACCATTTCTAGCAAAATGAACCAGAAGCACGTGCCTTAGTTACTCCTATACTCCCTTCCAGAATCGAGACTTAAGGGTCAGCTTGGTGCTCTGTGATGACCTAGATGGGCGGGAATTGGGGGGGGGGATGGGAGGGAGGGAGGTCCAAGAGGGAGGGGATATATGTGTACATATGGCTGCTTCACTTCGTTGTACAGCAGAAGCTAACATCACATTGTAAAGCAATGATACTCCAATTTAAAAAAAAAAGGCTTAAGGATTGGAAACTGGTGTGGCCTCTTCTCTTGAAACTTTGTCTTCATAGAATGGTGACAGTATCAAAATTAGTCATCATTCCATAATAGTACATATTGGACTCAGAGAGTATACCATCCCCACAAATATTCTGAATAATAAACTCGACAGAGGTCACTATAAATTCTCTCAGTTGTTCATAGGATTACAAAGTTTAGTGCAAATGTTAAGAAAGAATTCTTGAAATAAGGTACATAAAGTAACAAAGGAATTGAACTAAAATTCTGCATTTTAATTCACTTAAACCTGAGAAGGGATGTCAAGAAGAAAAGAAAAAGTGGCCAAGGTTCTATCTCATCTAGCACAGCAGAAGATGCTGTTTTATGGTTGAAATTAAGAGAAAAATAAGTTGAAATATATTTTTAAATTTTTTTAAAGAAATCATGAGCCAATTGGAAATATATGTGTTAGAAATCACTAGAGGAAACAAAGAGACTCGATCGATAAAACACATTTCCTATGTTTCTTTCCAACCTTGTGATAATTGTTCAAGGCAATTTTAGAAAAGCCTGTTTCGATACTTGTATTTATTTGTTCCTCTGCTTTATTCCATCACAAATGAGTGATGAGAGCAAACCCCTGGTGTGGACTGCAATGACTGTAGGAGTTCAAAGAGGTCCCTCCCAATGAATATGGCTGGAGAAGATGTCCTTGTTTAGATGAGGCAGGACTTGATGTGGGCCTTAAATGATCATGAAATTTGTAAAGACAGGAAGATGGAGACAGGAAGGAAGGAGAGCATTTCAGGATATTAAGAACATTTGGCTAGTTTGGAGGAGTTGAGATGGAAGAGTGAATAAGATAGAAAAAGAGTTCTTGTTAGATGGTGGAAGGCACTGAATGCCATCATGAAACCATAGAATCTTCCTTCTGACTTCTCCAGATTGAGCACAACATGAACAAGAGACACATTTTTCTTCTGTGCCCCTGATTTGGGATTTAGCTGCAGTGGTTAAGAGTGAAAGGCGCTAGAGTCAGACTGCTTGGGTTGAAATGTCACCTCTATAATCTTGAGCAAGTTACTAACCTCATCTTTATTTTTTGTTTTGTTTTGTTTTAAATTTTTATTGGAGTATAGTTGATTTACAATGTTGTGTTACTTTTCTGATGTACAGCAAAGTGAATCAGTTATACATATACATATATCCACTATTTTTTAGATCCTTTTCCCATATAAGTCATTACGGAGTATTGAGTGGAGTTCCCTGTGCTATACAGTAGGTCCTTATTAGTTATCTATTTTAGGTATAGTAGTGTGTATATGTCAATCCCAATCTCCCAATTTATCCCTCCCTTCCCTTTCCCCCCTGGTAACCATGAGATTGTTTTCTGCATCTGTGACTCTATTTCTGTTTTGTAAATAAGTTCATATGTACTATTTTTTTAGATTCCACGTATAAGCAATATCACGATATATGTCCTTCTCTGTCCGACTTACTTCACTCAGTATGACAATCTCTAGGTCCATCTATATTGCTGCAAATAGCATTATTTTGTTCTTTTTTATGGCTGAGTAATATTCCATTGTATATATGTACCACATCTTTTTTTTTTTAATAAATTTATTTATTTATTTATTTTTGGCTGCGTTGGGTCTTCATTGCTGCTCTCAGGGCTTTCTCTAGTTGCAGCGAGCGGGGGCTACTCTTCCTTGCGGTGTGCAGGCTTCTCATTGTACCACATCTTCTTTATCCATTCCTCTGTCAATGGACACTTAGGTTGCTTCCATGTCTTGGCTATTGTAAATAGTGCTGCAGTGAACATTGGGATGTATGTATCTTTTCGAATTATGGTTTTCTCCGGGTATATGCCCAGGGGTGGGATTGCTGTATCATATGGTAGCTCTATTTTTAGGTTTTTAAGGAATCTCCATACTGTTCTCCATAGTGGCTGTACCAATTTACATTCCCCCCAACAGTGTAGGAGGGGTCCCTTTTCTCCACACCCTCTCCAAAATTTATTGTTTGTAGATTTTTTGTTGATGGCCATTCTGACCGGTGTGAGATGATACCTCATTGTAGTTTTGATTTGCATTTCTCTAATAATTAGTGATGTTGAGCATCTTTTCATGTGCTTTTTGGCCATCTGTAACCTCATCTTTAAATTGGGGTAAAAAAAATTAACATCTATGTCATAGGGATTTTTGAGTATTACATGGGTTAACATACTCATAGTGTCTAGAAGAGTGCCTGGCACACCGTGCACCATACATTTTAGCTATAGCTATTATTCTATTAGCTATTATTCTATTAGCTATTCTTTGCCACTCCTCCTTCCCATTGCCTATGAAATTTATTTTCTGAGATTTTAAGCAGGAGAATGACATGATGAAGGTGGTACATTAGGAAAATTAAGCTGGTAGCAGAGCACCCAGTAGATTGAGAAGAAAAGGAAGATCTATCGTTACAAAACAAGAAGAGGCTTTCCAATTCCAAAAAAACTGTCAAAGAGAGTCTTGATGGAGGAACTTCATCAATGCTTTTCCTGTTCAGTTCTTAATTATTTTTGAAGGCCATTAAAAGTACAGTAGGATACATACTTTCCATCTGCAGTCAGCTCTGATCTACCACGGTGCAGGATAACCCATTCTCAGCACTTTCGCATAGACTTTTTACAATGAGTTCTTTTTCAGTATTCTCTTGTGAGCAGAAAAGCTTTTGCAAAACTCTTTAAGAGAGGAAATGAAGCCAGCCCAGAAGTTTCTGACCAGTTCAATTTACCTTTTATATAATTTCCAAAAGTAACAGGAGTTCTTTTTCATTGTTCATTGCCACTGGTTCTCAGGAGAACAGGGTAGAGTCTTCATGGTGAACAAGCCTTATTCCCTAATATTCTTAATTTTCTTGTGTATTTTTCTCCCTCCCTTATGTTCAAGCATCAGGCTCTGGGGTCGCAGCAGTGTAAAATATGAGTACTCAACCAGAAATACCACAGATGGGAAAGAAGTTGTTGAATATGTTACTAAATTTCAGATAAGTGATCACTTTTCTTCTGAGAGAATAATTCAGCATATTCTTGAAATGAACTAGGACCTAATATTTGAGTAACATATGTTTATGTAGTCTACTGTAGTCAACTTAAGCATAGGGAAGTAGACAAATGGGGTCAGACGAGCAAGAATAAACTGTAGTTCTCTGGTTCTTATCTTCACCTGCTATTGAAAGTCCTGCAGCTCCCTGCAAAATTTTCTGTATCTAGGTGGTGATCATATAAATCATCTACCAGCTATCACCTACCCTATGGCATCTGCTAGTTTCTTCTTCTTTTATCCAGCATCATTTTGTGCTGGTGATCTCCACTGCTAAGGTGTCCATGGTAGGGCTGTTGTCTGTGAGCATGGTGTCCCTTATTCCTGGATGCCCCCCATTGGAGCAAAAGGGTGCAGTTGTCTCTGAAACTTGGATAAGCCAATGGGCCTCTGTGTAGGATGCAGAAGTAGGAGAATGTTGAGTGTCTCCATTTTGTGTTACACTTTGTGACAGAAATCCCAAAGCAGTGTTTCCCTGCACCCCAGTGTCTATAGTTTGTTTTTAGTAAAAATTGCTTATCAATTTTTAAAATTCGAAGTCCCCATCCTGTAGCTGGACTTAAAGACAAATTTTGAGTACAACACACTAAAATGCCACTTTTGAACCAAGCCCACATGCAGAATTCTCTCTTCTTTTGAAATGATTTTCTCCCAGGAAGTTTCTTGGACCCAGATGTTGCCACTGTTTGGATGAAGATGGGACTCCAATACATTTATATATTTTTGACTATTCTACCTTTACAGAAGTGTTGTAACTTAAGCATTAACCAATTTTTTCTTCTGTTTTAATTTTCAAGCAGTTGTGTAGAATTACTAAATTTGTGGCTATGGTTATGGTGAAAATTTATGGAATCCAGCTGATTTTTGCAATTACATTCTGTCCTAGAAAAGCTGTCTTCAAGAAAGACAAGCACTGTAAGATATCACTTATATGTGGAATATAAAAAAGTTAAACCTGTAAAAAACAGAGTGAAATGGTAGTCACTAGGGGCTGAGAACTGGGGTAATAAGATGATGGTGTTTAAGGGTACAAACTTATAATGAGTAATAAATAAGCCACAGAGATCTAATGCACAGTACAATGAATATAGACAATAATATTGTACTATAATTGTGTAAGGTGATAAATATCACTACATTGGCAATATGAGAATATAAACGTATCGAAGTAACACATTGCACACCCTAACCATATATAATGTTACACGCATTTATTCATTAAAAATTTTTTTAAATTAAAAGAGTATGAAAATTAAGAAGAAAAAGTAAAGCTATCTTCTTTGTATCTTAGGCCATTCAATTTTATTTTCAGAGAAAATTGCTATGAAGCAAAACTTTCATGTAGAGCTTCCAACTGAACTTCAGAATCAATTTATAATGATTCTTGTGTTTTATTTTGTGTAATAAAGCTAAACAAGAGTTAGAACTTTTTGAAGGTTAAAAGCTCCTTGAGGGCAGGTCCAGTGTTTATTCGTCTCCTTAACCCTGTGTTCAACATGGTGCCTGGTACAGAGAAGGCATTCAGTAAGTTGTTGCCTTCATTAATTACTCTACTGGGGACAATAATATTGGAAAACTAGAAAAGTTAGATCAATAGGGCATGACCCTATGATTTGAGTCTATCCATTCTTACAAAATGTTTGTGCATCTCTGTTAAAAACTTCTACATCCTTCAAGGTTTATTTTCAATATCACTTTCTCTTAGAAACATTTTCCTTATCAGCTCAAAAATATTTCTCTTTTGGAAATATATTTTTCAAAAGTAAAATGATTAAGTCTTTGGTTCTATTGAAAATGCATTGAAGACATTAACCCATGGCTATGAAATGCAGATGAAAATTCAATCTTGATTGAATTATATCTTCTTACATGAATATAATGACCAGGTTTGCAAATCCATTCTATGTCCTGACTCTTTCCTGACCTGGTTTGGAAACTTTGTGTAAAGTGGCACTTTATCTCTTATTAATTCCAAAGATGACAGACGCAGGATTTCATTGTCTAGTTAGTGGAGGCTGTGTTCTCTGATTAGCTGGCTTGCCCTTTTGAAGGTTTGATTTATTGGGGCAGAGTAAGCACTGGCTTTGGTATGTGCTGAAAGGAAACTAGGGTAAGGAATAATTTATAGTTCTCTCTTTGCAGCTGGAAAAAAAAATAAAGGTTATTTTCATTATATCGCTATAGGAACTGTTGGAAAACAAAAGAAAGATACTGTAATAAGTAGAAACCCAAAGAATGACATGGAGCTACTGTTTCAGTTAACTTAAAAAATGGTTAAAATCATATTTTGAAGCAGATTGGCCCTTCTGAACTCTTATCTTAATTTTACAGAAAACAACGTCTCTTCCAGTTTGGCACGAGAGGTGTGCAGAGCAGCATTCCTGCAGCTCCCAGGCAGGTTACCTTTGCCAAAACAAAGCGTGGGTGGAAGGTAACAGGAAAGAACTGGCTGGTAGCACTTTCTCTCTGGGAAAATGCTGCCAAAGAGGAAACCAAAACAGAAGTGCCAAGGAAAAAGTACTCAGCTCTTCACAAAGATAAAAGGATAGCAAACATTAGACAGCACCAAATTTGTCTGGGCTTCCCAAGATTTCATTTTTCTCCTTTTCATACTCGATAAAGGCTGTGTTTGGCGAGATGCTTGCTCTATGATCCTTCTATTAAAACATATTAGGGGACTTCCCTGGTGGTCCAGTGGTAAAGCATCTGCCTTCCAATGCAGGGAACGTGAGTTTGATCCCTGATCCGGAAACTAAGATCCCACATGCCGCGGGGCAATTAAGTCAAAGCACCACAACCACTGAGCTCACGCGCCTCAACTAGAGAGCCCGCGTTCTGCAAACTACAGAGCCCACGAGCTCTGGAGCCCTCACACCACTAGAGAGAGAAAACCCACACGCCACAACTAGAGAGGAGCCCATGTACCACAACGAAAGATACCTCATGCCTCAACGAAGGTCCCTCGTGCCACAACTAAGATCCGACACAGCTAAAATAAATAAATACATAAGTAAATTTTTTCTAAATAAATAACTAAATAAAACGTATTAGAAAAGTCTCACAGAATCAGAGTATTTTCTGTCATAGAATAAAGTCTGCATTTCCCCTTGTGAGCCAGCCAAGACTTTGTTTAATCATCACAGTGAGTGTGCAAACTCTTCCAATCTCCTTAATTCCAAATTCCAACCCCAGCTCTTAGAGTCAAGGATAAATAAGATTTCAAGATCTTGAGTAGGGAGCAAGGTGAACAGGAGGAATGATATCTGTTAGTGGATGGGTCAGGCTCAGGTAGGAGGACATTGTAAGCAGAGAACAGCAGCAGGGGCAGATGACCAGAGGTAGGAAAGTTGGGGTATGTTTGTGGAATGGTAAGTCATCTGGTTTAATAACAGGTGACATTTTTAGACATTTACAATATACCAGGTACTAATTCATTGGTTTGTCAAAACCACATTATGGAGTTCCCTGATGGCTCAGTGGTTAGGAATCCGGATGCCTGCCAATGAAAGGGATGGGGGTTCGAGCGCTGGTCCAGGAAGATCCCGCATGCCGCGGAGCAACTAGGCCCATGTGCTGCAGCTACTGAGCCTGCGCTCTGGAGCCCGCGAGCCTCAACTACTGAGCCCGCATGCCTAGAGGCCATGCTCTGCAACAAAGAGAGGCCACTGCAATGAGAGGCCCGCGCACTGCAACAAAGAGTGGCCCCCACTCCCTGCAACTAGAGAAAGCCTGCGCACAGCAACGAAGACCCAATGCAGCCAAAAAATAAAATAAATATATTTTAAAAACCCACATTATACAGAATATACTTTTGTGAGCACCATTTTATAGATGAAGAAACCAAGGCTTAGAGAAATCAAATGACTCACCCAAGGTCATACAGCTAGAGAGTGGCAGAGTTAGTATTGGGCTCTAGCTCAGTCAGATCCAGAGCATGAGTTCTTATCCACAGTGCTATGTGTAACCTTTCAGTCATGTCAGAGGAGAGGTCCTTTCTTGGAGGAAGAGAGAGCGGTAGAGAAGTGACAGATAATCTGGAAACTGTAGAGCACTCAGCCCTTTTTTTCTAATTGCTTGCTGGACATCTGCACATGAATATAGTGTCTGCCCTTCAAATCCAACTGGTCTGAAAACCAAGCTCATTGTCTCCTCCATCTTCCTGGGCAACCCTCCCCTGGCTGTCGGTATCCAGGCTGCAGCATCATCACCTGCACTTGGGTACCCAGGCTGGAGCCCTCCCTCACCACCCTTCTTCTCTGTAAGTCTCTCTTTGCCCTCTTCTCCCAACCCAGCTGCTGCTGCTCTGCTTCCCACCCTCTCACCTGGGAGTCTCACCTGGACTGCTGCAACCACCTACCGACCGACGTGTCTTTCTCTGTACCTCCTCCAAGCCCCCAGTGCATCCTGCAGAGGTCAGCCAGAATATTTTCAGAAACCAGGGCTCTGATCATATCACTGTCCTCAAAACTTTGTGGCTTGCTGCAGAATTGCCTCAGAATCCTGTCGGGTCTCCTCAGCCTGGCTTTCAAGGTCCTCCACGATCGGGTCCCAACCTACCTTTCCAGCCTTACCTTGTCCTTATCTCCTCACTGATGTGAAATTTCTGAGACCGTGGACCAGACTTTGCCATGGCCTGCCATACACTTTCTAACTTCCACTTGGTCCCTTGTTAATGGAGTGCCTCCTACCTGAAACACCCCCTCCCACTTCTCAAAACCTTTCATCTTCTCCAAGGTCAAATTAGTTATCCCCATGCGAGCTCCCCCACAGCATTTTGCTTCTCCCTCACCCTTCAGATTCTTCCATCTGCTGCATGATGTCATGGCCTTTTGGGCTTAAAACGTTCTCCCCAGTTAGATGGCAAGCCCTTTGTGATGAAGGACACTGATCGTCAGTCACCCGTGTGATTCTACTATTTAGTAGTAAGTTCACTGAAATGAATTCTGCTGAAATGAAGACACACTCACTTGATCCTGAGCAGAGGCTACCTTTAAGAATGGACTTGATGGGGGCTTCCCTGGTGGCGCAGTGGTTGAGAATCTGCCTGCCAATGCAGGGGACACGGGTTCGAGCCCTGCTCTGGGAGGATCCCACATGCCGTGGAGCAGCTGGGCCCGTGAGCCACAACTACTGAGCCTGGGCGTCTGGAGCCTGTGCCCTGCAACAAGAGAGGCCGCGATAGTGAGAGGCCCGCGCACCGCGATGAAGAGTGGCCCCCGCTTGCCGCAACTAGAGAAAGCCCTCGCACAGAGACGAAGACCCAACACAGTCAAAAATAAATAAATAAATAACCCATTAACTTTAAAATAAACTTCAACAACTTCCACATTAAGTAATTAAAAAAAAAAAAAAGAATGGACTTGATGCATTTCTTTCTTCTTCTCCGAACCAGAGGATCATCCTCGGTTATAGACCACACCTTAAAGGAGCAGGTGGGTATGGGGCAGAGTGGCTTAGAAACATTCCCAAAGTGTTTCGGCACATACAGTCCAAACCAGGTGAATTAATGGAATGAAGGAGGGAAGAGTTCAGAGAACTCTTTAACTTGGCATATTCTCTTTTTTTTTAAATTTAATTTTATTTATTTTTTTATACAGCAGGTTCTTATTAGTTATCCATTTTATACACATCAGGGTATACATGTCAATCCCAATCTCCCGATTCATCCCACCCGCCCCCCGCCGCTTTCCCCCCTTGGTGTCCATACATTTGTTCTCTACAACTGTGTCTCAATTTCTGCCCTGCAAACCGGTTCATCGGTACCATTTTTCTAGGTTCCACATATATGCATTAATATACGATATTTGTTTTTCTCTTTCTGATTTACTTCACTCTGTGTGACAGTGTCTAGGTCCATCCACGTCTCTACACATGACTCAGTTTTGGTCCTTTTTATGGCTGAGTAATATTCCATTGTATATATGTACCACTTCTTCTGTATCCATTTGTCTTCTTTATCCATTCTCTACAAATAACTCAATTTCGTTCCTTTTTATGGCTAATATTCCATAGTATATATGTACCATGTCTTCTTTATCCATTCGTCTATCCTATCCATTTAAGTTGCTTCCATGTCCTGGCTATTGTAAATAGTGCTGCAATGAACATTGGGGTGCATGTGTCTTTTTTTTTTTTTTAATGCATACAATGACTCCTCCCATTTTATTTATTTATTTACTTACTTACTTACTTATTTATTTATGGCTGTGTTGGGTCTTCGTTTCTGTGCAAGGGCTTTCTCTAGTTGTGGCGAGCGGGGGCCACTCTTCATCGCAGTGCGCGGGCCTCTCACTATTGTGGCCTTTCTTGTTGCAGAGCACAGGCTCCAGACGCGCAGGCTCAGTAATTGTGGCTCACCGGCCCAGTTGCTCTGTGGCATGTGGGATCTTCCCAGACCAGGGATCGAACCCATGTCCCCTGCATTGGCAGGCAGATTCTCAACCACTGTGCCACCAGGGAAGCCCGCATGTGTCTTTTTGAATTATGGTTTTCTGTGGGTATATGCCCAGTAGTCGGATTGCTGGATCATATGGTAGTTCTATTTTTAGTTTTTTAAGGAACAACCATAATGTTCTCCATAGTGGCTGTATCAATTTACATTCCCACCAACAGTGCAATAGGGCTCCCTTTTCTCCACACCCTCTCCAGCACTTGTTGTTTGTAGATTTTCTAATGATATGCCCATTCTAACTGGTGTGAGGTGATACCTCACTGTAGTTTTGACTTGCATTTCTCTAATAATTAGTGATGTTTAGCAGCTTTTCATGTGCTTCTTGGCCATCTCTATGTCTTCTTTGGAGAAATGTCTATTTAGGTCTTCTGCCCATTTTTGGATTGGGTTGTTTGTTTTTTTAATATTGAGCTGCATGAGCTGTTCATATATTTTGGAGATTAATACTTTGTCCATTGATTTGTTTGCAAATATTTTCTCCCATTCTGAGGGTTGTCTATTCGTCTTGTTTGTAGCTTCCTTTGCTCTGCAAAAGCTTTTAAGTTTCATTAGGTCCCATTTGTTTATTTTTGTTTTTATTTCCATTACTCTAGGAGGTGGATCAACAAAGATCTTGCTGTGATTTATGTCAAAGGGTATTCTGCCTATGTTTTTGTCCATGAGTGTAATAGTGTCTGCTCTTACATTTAGGTCTCTAATCCATTTTGAGTTTATTTTTGTTTATGGTGTTAGGGAGTGTTCTAATTTCATTCTTTTACATGTAGCTGTCCAGTTTCTCCAGCACCACTTATTGAAGAGACTGTCTTTTCTCCATTGTATATCCTTGCCTCCTTTGTCATAGATTAGTTGACCATAGGTGTGTGGGTTTACCTCTGGGCTTTCTATCCTGTTCCATTGATCTATATTTCTGTTTTTGTGCCAGTACCATATTGTCTTGATTACTGTAGCTTTGTAGGATAGTCTGAAGTCAGGGAGTCTGATTTCTCCAGCTCCGTTTTTTTCCCTCAAGACCACTTGGCTATTCGGGGTCTTTTGTGTCTCCATACAAATTTTAAGATTTTTTGTTCTAGTTCTGTAAAAAATACCATTAGTAATTTGATAGGGATTGCATTGAATCTGTAGATTGCTTTAGGTAGTAGAGTCATTTTCATAATGTTGATTCTTCCAATCCAAGAACATGGTATATCTCTCCATCTGTTTGTATCATCTTTAACTTCTTCTATCAGTGTCTTATAGTTTTCTGCATACAGGTCTTTTGTCTCCCTAGGTAGGTTTATTCCTGGGTATTTTATTCTTTTTGTTGCAATGGTAAATGGGAGTGTTTCCTTAATTTCTCTTTCAGATTTTTCATCATTAGTGTATAGGAATGCAAGAGATTTCTGTGCATTCATTTTGTATCCTGTAACTTTACCAAATTCATTGATGAGGTCTAGTAGTTTTCTGGTGGCATCTTTAGGATTCTCTATGTATAGTATCATGTCATCTGCAAACAGTGACAGTTTTACTTCTTCTTTTCCAGTTTGTATTCCTTTTATTTCTTTTTCTTCTCTGATTGCCATGGCTAGGACTTCCAAAACTATGTTGAATAATAATGGTGAGAGTGGACATCCTTGTCTCGTTCCTGATCTTAGAGGAAATGCTTTCAGTTTTTCACCATTGAGGATGATGTTTGCTGTGGGTTTGTCATATACGGCCTTTATTATGTTGAGGTAGGTTCCCTCTATGCCCACTTTCTGGAGAGTTTTTATCATAAATGGTGTTGAATTTTGTCAAAAGCTTTTTCTGCATCTATTGAGATGATCATATGGTTTTTCTTCAATTTGTTAATATGGTTTATCACATTGATTGATTTGCATGTATTGAAGAATCCTTGCATCCCTGGGATAAATCCCACTTGATCATGGTGTATGAGCCTCTTAATGTGTTGTTGGATTCTGTTTGCTAGTATTTTGTTGAGGATTTTTACATCTATATTCATCAGTGATATTGGTCTGTAGTTTTCTTTTTTTATAGTATCTTTGCCTGGTTTTGGTATCAGGGTGATGGTGGCCTCATAGAATGAGTTTGGGAGTGTTCCTTCCTCTGCAATTCTTTGGAAGAGTTTGAGCAGGATGGGTGTTAGCTCTTCTCTAAATGTTTGATAGAATTCACCTGTGAAGCCATCTGGTCCTGGGCTTTTGTTTGTTGGAAGATTTTTAGTCACAGTTTCAATTTCATTACTTGTGATTGGTCTGTTCATATTTTCTGTTTCTTCCTGGGTCAGTCTTGGAAGGTTATACCTTTCTAAGAATTTGTCCATTTCTTCCAGGTTGTCCATTTTATTGGCATAGAGTTGCTTGTAGTAGTCTCTTAGGATGCTTTGTATTTCTGCGGTGTCTGTTGTAACTTCTCCTTTTTCATTTCTAATTTTATAGATTTGAGTCCTCTCCCTCTTCTTCTTGATGAGTCTGGCTAATGGTTTATCAATTTTGTTTATCTTCTCAAAGAACCAGCTTTTAGTTTTATTGATCTTTGCAGTTGTTTTCTTTGTTTCTATTTCATTTATTTCTGCTCTGATCTTTATGATTTCTTTCCTTCTACTAACTTTGGGTTTTGTTTGTTCTTGTTTCTCAACTTCCTTTAGGTGTAAGGTTAGATTGTTAATTTGATATGTTTGTTGTTTCTTGAGGTAGGCTTGTATTGCTATAAACTTCCCTCTTAGAACTGCTTTTGCTGCATCCCATAGGTTTTGGATCATTGTGTTTTCATTTTCATTTGTTTCTAGGTGTTTTTTGATATTCTCTTTGATTTCCTCAGTGATCTTTTGCTTATTTAGTGACGTATTGTTTAGCCTCCATGTGTTTGTGTTTTTTACGTGTTTTTCCCTGTAATTGATTTCTAATCTCATAGCGTTGTGGTCAGAAAAGATGCTTGATATGATTTCAGTTTTCTTAAATTTACTGAGGCTTGATTTATGACCCAAGATGTGATCTATCCTGGAGAATGTTCTGTGTATACTTGAGAAGAAAGTGTAATCTGCTGTTTTTCGATGGAATGTCCTATAAATATCAATTCAATCTATCTGGTCTATTGTGTCATTTAAATCTTGTGTTTCCTTATTAATTTTCTGTTTGGATGATCTGTCCATTGGTGGAAGTGAAGTGTTAAAGTCCCCCACTATTATTGTGTTACTGTCGATTTCCTCTTTTACAGCTGTTAGCAGTTGCCTTATGTATTGAGGTGCTTCTTTTTTGGGTGCATAAATATGTACAATTGTTATATCTTCTTCTTGGATTGATCCCTTGATCATTATGTAGTTTCCTTCCTTGTCTCTTGTAAGAGTCTTTATTTTAAAGTCTATTTTATCTGATATGAGTACTGCTACTCCAGCTTTCTTTTGATTTCCATTTGCGTGGAATACCTTTTTCCATCCCCTCACTTTCAGTCTGTATGTGTCCCTAGGTCTGAAGTGGGTCTCTTGTAGACAGCATATATATGGGTCTTGTTTTTGTATCCATTCAGCAAGCCTTTGTCTTTTGGTTGGAGCATTAATCCATTCACGTTTATGGTAATTATCGATATGTATGTTCCTATTACCATTTTCTTAATTGTTTTGGGTTTGTTTTTGTAGGTCCTTTTCTTCTCTTGTGTTTCCCACTTAGAGAAGTTCCTTTAGCATTTGTTGTAGAGCTGGTTTTCTGGTGCTGAATTCTCTTAGCTTTTGATTGTCTGTAAAGCTTTTGATTTCTCCATCGAATCTGAATGAGATCCTTGCCGGGTAGAGTAATCTTGGTTGTAGGTTTTTCCCTTTCATCACGTTAAGTATATCATGCCACTCCCTTCTGGCTTGTAGAGTTTCTGCTGAGAAATCAGCTGTTAACCTTATGGGAGTTCCCTTGTATTTTATTTGTTGTTTTTCCCTTGCTGCTTTCAATAATTTTTCTTTGTCTTTAATTTTTGATTTGATTACTGTGTCTCGGTGTGTTTCTCTTAGGGTTTATCTTTTATGGGACTCTCTGCGCTTCCTGGACTTGGGTGACTATTTCCTTTCCCATGATAGGGAAGTTTTCGACTATAATCTCTTCAAGTATTTTCTCAGGTCCTCTCTCTCTCTCTCTCCTTCTTCTGGGACCCTTATAATGCGAATGTTGTTGCATTTAATGTTGTCCCAGAGGTCTCTTAAGCTGTCTTCATTTTGTTTCATTCTTTTTTCTTTAGTCTGTTCCACAGCAGTGAATTCCACCATTCTGTCTTCCAGGTCACTTATCCGTTCTTCTGCCTCAGTTATCCTGCTATTGATTACTTCTAGTGTAGTTTTCATTTCAGTTATTGTATTGTTCATCTCTGTTTGTTTGTTCTTTAATTCTTCTAGGTCTTTGTTAAACGTTTCTTTCATCTTCTCGATCTTTGCCTCCATTGTTTTTCCGAAGTCCTGGATCATCTTCACTGTCATTGTTCTGAATTCTTTTTCTGGAAGGTTGCCTATCTCCACTTCATTTAGTTGTTTTTCTGGGGTTTTATCTTGTTCCTTCATCTGGTACATAGCCCTCTGCCTTTTCATCTTGTCTATCTTTCTGTGAATGTGGTTTTTGTTCCACAGGCTGCAGGATTGTAGTTCTTGCTTCTGCTGTCTGCCCTCTGGTGGATGAGGCTCTCTAAGAGGCTTGTGCAAGTCTTCTGATGGGAGGGACTGGTGGTGGGTAGAGCTGACTGTTGCTCTGGTGGGCACAGCTCAGTAAAACTTTAATCTGCTTGTCTGCTGATGGGTGGTGCTGGGTTCCCTCCCTGTTGGTTGTTTGGCCTGAAGTGACCCAACACTGGAGCCTACCCGGGCTCTTTGGTGGGGCTAATGGCGTACTCTGGGAAGGTTCATGCCAAGGAGTACTTCCCAGAACTTCTGCTGCCAGTGTCCTTGTCCTCATGGTGAGACACAGCCACCCCCCGCCTCTGCAGGAGACCCTCCAACACTAGCAGGTAGGTCTGGTTCAGTCTCCTATGGGCTCACTGCTCCTTCCCCTGGGTCCCGATGTGCACACTACTTTGAGTGTGCCCTCCAAGAGTGGAGTTTCTGTTTCCCCCAGTTCTGTCGAAGTCCTGTAATCAAATCCCACTAGCCTTCAAAGTCTGATTCTCTAGGAATTCCTCCTCCTGTTGCTGGACCCCCAGGTTGGGAAGCCTGACGTGGGGCTCAGAACCTTCACTCCAGTGGGTGGACTTCTGTGGTATAATTGTTCTCCAGTTTGTGAGTCACCCACCCAGCAGTTATGGGAGTTGATTTTATTGTGATTTTGCCCCTCCTACTGTCTCACTGTGGCTTCTCCTTTGTCTTTGGATGTGGGGTATCTTTTTTGGTGAGTTCCAGTGTCTTCCTGTCGATGATTGTTCAGCAGTTATTTGTGATTCTGGTGCTCTCGCAAGAGGGAGTGAGAGCACGTCCTTCTACTTCGTCATCTTGAACCAATCCCCACCTTGGCATATTCTTAATGTGGAATATCTTTTAATGAAAAAGGAGATCCCAATCATTCTCCATTTGTGTGTGTGTGTGTGTGTGTGTGTGTGTGTGTGTGTGTTTACAAGTGGCCTAGGGAAAATTTGACAGGCAGACCAGGGCACCACACAGAAATGAAATCCATAGATATGATAACCTACATACATACCTAATTTTAAGTAATTATAGTACACTAACTTCAGTACAGAGAAGACATGAAAGACGTGATTTATAATTATAATAACCTACATTTCAGTAGGCAAATGCTCAGTTTAGGACCACACTGAGGACCTGATGAAGCCATCTGTGCTTGCACCATGGGTGTGACGGGCACACATGCAGACTCATGCAGGTGGGTGGGTGGTCTGAGGGACTCAAACCCATGAGTGGCATTGCTGGGAAAATGCCAGACAAGACAATGTGCAGTCTTCTCTCAATTACATAGTAGTTGTAAATCTGGAAAATTCCACAGGTATTAAAATCATGCAAAACATATGTTGTTTTTATGTATAAAATAGATTCTAGGCTCCGATAGTTTTAAACAAATGTTTCACCTAAATGAATGTCTGATAAAACATCCAAAAATTGTGTAGGATGTGGAACAGTTCTTCGCTGGGCAGCTCTGTGCCGTGCCTTGTGGAACATTTAAAATCCCTGACTCCCCCTAAATGCCAGTAGTTCTCCCAAATGTTATGACAACCAAATGTCGCCCCCTCCATTTTCTTTTTTTTTTTTTTTTTAAAGATTTTTAATTTTTATTTATTTATTTATGGCTGTGTTGGGTCTTCGTTTCTGTGCGAGGGCTTTCTCTAGTTGCGGCAAGCGGGGGCCACTCTTCATCGCGGTGCACGGGCCTCTCACTATCGCGGCCTCTCTTGTTGGGGAGCACAGGCTCCAGACGCGCAGGCTCAGTAATTGTGGCTCACGGGCCTAGTTGCTCCGCGGCATGTGGGATCTTCCCAGACCAGGGCTCGAACCCGTGTCGCCTGCATTGGCAGGCAGATTCTCAACCACTGCACCACCAGGGAAGCCCCCCTCCATTTTCAAAATGGCCTCTCATAGGCAAAATCACCCCCATTGAGAACCCCTGATCTATGTTACTAGGTTTACAAGGAAGTAGGCTCAAGAAAATAAATGAATCACTAAAGTTGGCTTTTCCAGAAAGTAGTAAAATCAGTTACGCAAGTATCACCCACATGTCTTGAGTCCTAATGTAGTGCTTTATTGTTAATCAGGTATATTCATACAGACATAGCTATATATACATACATTACATTTATATATATTTATATATTCACACACATATGATGACATTTGTTTTGTTGGAAAAACCAAGTAGTCAGTCTTTGACTAAGTCTGATTCATAAAAGCCTGTTCCGACATTTTGATTAAAATTAATTCAGTCATATTGCTTAACTCAAGTAAACAGTTTTGTATGAAAACATGGACTAAAGGCAGGAAAATGCATTTCCTCATTATTACAGACTCTTTCATTTCCAATCATGGGTAGGTAATGAAACTATCTTTCCACTGAAAGCAACAACTTTCCACTGAATACAACTGCAGAATTCGGGAAGTCCCCAAGACCACCCTTACTTCAGACACCAGTTGACAATTTGGGGCTCCTAAGATACCCACAGGTTTGATAAGTTGCCAGAAGGACTCACAGGACTCACTGAAAGCTGTTTTATTCATGGTTATGGTTTATTACAGCAAAAATATACAGATTAAAATCCACCAAGAACAGAGATACAGGGGCAGACTTCAGGGAAGTTCCACGTGTGAAGCTTCCCTGGCACTCCCAGTTGAGTCATGTGTAGGGCTAACTTCTCCAGGACAATGTGTGACAATATGCACAGGGTATTGCCAACCAGGGAAGCTCACCTGAGCCTTGGTGTCCAGAGTTTTTCCAAGGACTTAGTCACTTAGACATGGCTGAAGCCTGTGTGGCTGATACCCAGTGACTCACATCCTCCACAGTGGGCTCTTGGTGTGACCCAAGGCCCTTAGGTAACCAAGACACACTCGTATCAGGCAGGATGTTCCAAGAGCTTAGAGATCACCTCCCAGGGGCCAAGAGCAAAGGCCAGACCCCTCGTTGAGTGAGGTTAATTCTTTCCTATAAAACAACCTAAAATACTACAAAATATTTAAGACCCCTCTTTTAAGAGCATCAAAGACCTGATGAGATAACAGAATTATTAGGCCAAGATTAAGTGAGGGTGGGACCCAGAGAGGTAGGCAAATCCCTGAAGCCATCCCTGCTTTAAGGACAATTGCTAGTCCTGATGGGCTTGTCCAGCTGGCCTCAGAGGTGTGGGGAATCAGACCAAGCCTGAGATGGGAAATATAATAGTAGACCCTTCTGTCATCATTCTGGGACCTCAGGGGGAAAGGGGAAACCACAAATATTCACTTAACATCCTCCTCCAAGAGAACGCCAGGATATTTACCTTGGCACCAAGCAGTGATGGAAAGAGGGAAACATGAGATGTAACGACAAGTTGATCCTGACACAGATTTGCAGCCCAAACTTCCCAAATTTGCTGTCCAATAAAACGCAGCCTGTGAATTTTGTTTAAATTGGCTTTAAACCAGTGGTCCCTCCAAGCACATGGCAGAAGTAAATTCCAATCCTCTTCGGAGGAATGCAGCTTCATCCTAGGCCTCAAAGAATTCTCACAAAGAATTTTCTGAAGGAAATGAACATCATATAGTAAAAGATACCTAAGCACATAAGGACATCAGACATGAGAGGAAGAACCAACAGAATAAGAAACAGACCCACAAATACTTCAGATATTGGAAGTGTGAGAGAGGTGGCAAAACAACTATGTTTCCTATGTTTAAAGAAATCAAACCCCTAATTACTACCACAGATATTAGGAGAGCTTAGAAAAGTGAATCAACATCTTAGACTATTCCGAGATTTGAGCCTCTTCACATAATACATACCTATAGACAATAAATAAAAATCGTTGATCTTCTGGAAATGTTTTCAGAGTTGTGGATGAGCTGAGTTGGCTCTAGTCAAAAGTACATTCTCTTTAAACTTTGATCCTCCAAACAAAAAAGTGGAAATTTTATGATTTATATCGCTCAGTGCTATTTACGAAAGAAATGTAAATACAGCTATTCCTTAATCTGCCTCACCTTAAAAGTAAAACAAATTGTGTCTACCATTTACTAGTTCTTAGGCCTTGGGCAAGTTATTTACTATTTTAAGTCTAAGTTTTCTATGAAATGAGGACAATAAAAGCAAGGACTCAGTTTTTAGTAAAATGAGGATGAGAATAAAATTGATTCTTAGGAGTATCGTGAGGGGTGAATGAGAAAATGCATACCAGGTGCTTAGCACACCTGGCATAAAATAATTGATCAATACATGTGAGCTTCTTTTTAAAAAGGAAGATACAGTGTTTAAAAGAAGATAAATTATGGGGCAACTATTCACTTGACAAGTGTACATATAGCATTTTTTTTTATTGAAGTATAGTTAACATACAATGTCGTGTTAGTTTCAAGTGTACATCACAGTGATTCAGTTATACATATGCATATACATCTATTATCTTTGACTCTTTTCCCTTCTAGGTTGTTACAAAATATTGAGTATAGTTCCCTGTGGTGGCGTTCCTTTAAACAGTGGTATACCTGAGACACATTGATGAAAATACTCCTTTAGTCCTGAATAGACATGTCTGCCACAGAAACAGGGAGGAGAGTTGGCGGGGACCATGTTTACAAGTTTTTACCTTGTCGGGCCATTCTGTTCCTCTAGTTCCTTTTCCTTCCCACGCCTCACTTTCCCCTTCCCTTTGTTTCCCGTGTCTCTCTACTCAGTGAACGTGGAAAACAGTTGGACACATCCTCAGCAAAAATAACACTTCAAACATGTGAAAACTATTTTATTACCTTTTCTCTGTTGTTCACGTTGGATAAGTCGACTCATTTAAACTCTTCACTTGGTCAGAGTTTTCCAAAGCTGTAATCATCACTATTTTAGAACCTATGCATGTTTTATCAAACCCCACTTAAATGCTGAGCCTAAGGAAGACAGTTTATCGAGTGATGGTCTGACGAGTACTGACTCATTTAGAAGATGAATTTCCTAACTCATTTAGAAGATGAATGTCCTGCTCCTGCTTATGTTTTCTAGTCCAGTCTTATTCCTGCTTTTATTCTTTCAGGGGTTGGCAACTGAAAGAATTCTGATTGCAGGCTAAGTCTGTCCATTGCCTGTTTTGTAAATCAAGTTTTATTGGAATATGCATCATTTAAGTATTGTCTATGGCTGCTTTCTTACTACACCTGAAGAGCTGAGAACTTGAGACCCAGACCTTATGGTCCACAAAAGCCTAAACTGTTTACTATCTGGCCCTTTGGGGGGAAAGTTTGCTGAGCCCCTGCTTTAAAATGTCACTGTATTGCTGACGCATGTTTACCTGGATGCCTCCCCACTCCTCACTTCTCTCTACCTCTCTCTTGTGCTCCAGCCACACTGGTCTTTCAGTTCCTAGACCCTTCCTGCCCTGGGAATAACCACAGGACATTCGCTTGGCCTGGAACAGTGTCTCCTCCCTACAGCTGACTGCTTCTCATCACTTATATTCCGGCTCATGTCACCTCCTCAGAGAAGCTTCCGTAACCACTCCACCTAAATAATCCCTCTTCTCTCACGCCAAGCTATTCTTTTTCATATTCCTCTGCTCTTTTCCTTCAAAGCACATATCATAATTAGAAAATTGAAGTTTTATTTGTTTGCTTACTTGTTTAAGGGCTCTTTCCCTCTTGTCTCTGAGCTGCATGAGTGAGGAACAATGGCTGTTTTGCCCACTGCTCTATCCCCAGACCCTGGCAGATAGTAGGTGCTCAATAATTAATTGCTGAATAAATGTATAAATAAATGGCAAACTTGCTTATATACTGACCTTTATTTTGCAATTTGGATTTTCTCTTTCAATGTATATCTTGCTCAGATAATGTTTGCTGTATTTTCTCTCCTTTGCTCTAAATTACCGAGGTCATGCTGTATTTAATTTTTTTTTTTTTTCTCCTTTGGGATAATTTCTCTCTTAGCTTGATGCCACCTGCAAACTTAATGATTGCTATCTGGTTATTCATGTGCTTTGGAGCTGAATGAAAAAGACAAGTTGTACTAATGACTCTGGGTCATTTCAGGAATAGGAACACTGAGTCTTCACAGAGAAAGTATCAACTCATTCCTGAGTGAGATGCTGGAAATAGTATATTCGAATATTAATGAATACCTTGCCAATTGCATAATGTTTGTTTCTGGAATATTTGTATTTTGATGCCAGTGTGCATTTTGATTTCTAGAAAAGCCTTCCCATTAAGCCAAAATTGATGACACTTATAAAGCATTCTCTAATTATAAAAACTTTCCTTTAAAAACTGTCTGCAATAAATGCCTCTTCAGAGTCAAATGAGATGTAGCAGAATAAATGAAAATCCTTGTGCAGTGTACCAATTATGGCTCTGGTTAAACTGTGTTTCTGGTTTTGCAGTGATGGCTTTACTAAAATGAAAGCTTTGCTATTGCCAGTTCCACTGTGTACCTCTCCCCACCAACCACTCCATCAGGCCAGCCTCAGGGTAAAATCCAACAGCTCCTTAACAATCCAAGAACACGATCCAGAGGGGGAGAGAACTTAGAGCACGGAGGTACAGCCAGTAGTTCTCAGAGTGTGGCCTGTGGTTCTCAGACCAGCAGCCTCAGCCTCACTGAGAACTTGTTACAGATGCAAATGTACGGGCCCCACCTAATGAATCAGGAGCTGGGTGGGGACAGAGGTCAGCAATATGTGTTTTAACAAGCCCTCCAGGAGACTCTGAAGCAGGTCAACTACTGAGGAAGACAGAAAAAAATTACCCCCAGGTAAACCCAGGGTACACCCAGGTGCTGTTTAGGTAGGAAGCTTGTGGGGTTTTTTTGTTTGTTTGTTTTTAATATTTAATTATTTGGCTGTGCTGGGTCTTAGTTGCAGCACGCGAGATCTTCATTGCCGCGTGTGGGATCTTTAGTTATGGCGTGCATGCGGGATCTAGTTCCCTGTCCAGGGATCGAACCCGGGCCCCCTGCATTGGGAGCGCAGAGTTTTAACCGCCGGACCACCGGGGAAGTCCCGGAAGCTTGTGTTTTAACTCACTTGGGTAAAGTGTAGAGCTTCCCAAGCTGTACACTAAGGAGTGAGGCTTTCCAGTTGGATCCATCCCAGTGCTTCTGGGATGAGTCTCAAAAAGTCACTGAGCTGCTTCTTTGTTCTGGAGAGACCGTCTGCAGACAGGTTTGACAGTCACTTCTCCTGACCCAGATGTGAGTGATGATCGGGTGAATGGTAAATGAGTGAGACCTCTCTGCTCTGCAGTCTGCATTACACACTTACTTACCAGATCTCTGACCACCCCTGGCTCTTGTTTCCATTAAAATTGACCTTGCGTTCCTCTCATTAGCTTCCTCTACCTAGATTTCTTTAGTTTCACAGGGCTGCAATGGAAGAGAGATTTTGAAATTAGGAACAGAATCACCTGGAGGCTCATAAAAATAATGATTGCTGACCCCACCCACCCACCGACCCCCGTCACCATCCTCTTTCTGATTCAGTAAGTCTGGGGTGGGGTGCATCATTTGCATTTGTAACAAGTTCCCAGGTGATGCGGATACTGCTGGCCTGGGGACCACTCTTTTAGAACCACTGGTCTGGAAGAACAAAAAATCAGTTTAATTCATCAAACAGTACGTGAGTGTTTAAAATAGATGTGTTTCCTAGTTAGTCATCCAAAGTTAGTCCAAACAGGGAGGACTTTTTTTTAATGTTTTTTTTTTTTTTCAACGTACACTAGTCAATATGGGAAAGAAGAGCTGGTGGTGTGTGCTGAAGCACGCCTGCACCAGATGCAGAAAGTGAGCTGTACGCATCTCTTTCCAACTCTGTGTTCAGTGACATCACCTCGGTGGCTTGAAATTATCCATGGTAGCAGGATTTATGCCATGGAAATCAGACAAACACTACAAATCAGGGCCCCTCTCCCAACCTCCATTCTCAGAGTTGACTGTCAGATATTTACCAGCACACCCCTGAGAAGAATCATAAATAACGAGCATACGTAATAAGATCTGACCTTTTTTTTGCAGGGGCATAGATTTGAATGGGAGGGGAGTTGGGGACTGGAATTGGTAAATATTTGTATCTTGCAAGGAAACATGAAAGGAAATGGTGAGGTTAAAAAGTTTTTCAGCAGCTTTTGGGACTTCCCTGGCGGTCCAATGGTTAGGACTCCATGCTTGCACTGCACGGGGTACAGGTTTGATCCCTGGTCGGGGAGCTAAGATCCCACATGCTGCGCAGTGTAGCCAAAAAAAAAAAAAAAAATTATTCAGGAGCTTTTTAGGAAAGTCGAAAAGGTAGGGAGATGATAGTATTGTAAACTATATGCATGGTGGGCTTTGGAAACAGATACACCTGGGGCAGAATCTGGCTCTCTCACTTATGGGATGTGTGATCTTGGGAAGGGCACATGTAACCTCCCCAAATTTTAATTTCCCCATTGGTTAAGTAGAAATAATGTGTTGCTATGAAGTTCACATGAGAGAAGTAATTTAAAACCTAGCACAATGCCAAACACAGAATAAATCGTTACTTTCCCTCTGGAAATGTTCGTTATTATTTCTATTATTATTATTGTTATTAAGCCCAGAGGTAGCCAAAATTCTGTAAATAAATATTTACTAAAAGTAGCACCTTTTAGTGCATGCAGCACTTTGCCAGACACCATTAATAACTTGTTGTAAACTCAAGGAGTTTAAAAATAAGTTGTTGTAAACTCAGCATTGTTATGGTGCCATCACATTTTCTAATCAGACTGCAAGAAGGGAGAACTGAAAGGTATTTACTTAGGTACGTATGCTAATACTTGGAGTATAAATATTTACAAAAAAGAAAGTAGACCAAAAAGAATAGAATTACAAACTAAAAAAGAACTTCAGTTATGAAATATAATGCAAAATAATTGCTCTTTCTTATCGTGCTTTGGAATAGCTGAAATGATTTCTCGGACCTAGAATACTTTGCAAAGAATACATAGAGAATAAAAAATCTCTTGTTTAAACAAGAGATAATGTTAGCATATGCTTTTAAATGATTAAAGGCAAGAACCTCTTGTCCCTTTTCGGGATAGTATAAGAAAGGTGTTATGTAACACGGTATGAAATAGAGTATTAATTGACACACCAAATTAAAACACTCTTTAAGATATAATTCTGTAAGAAGTGAACTATTCACCTGGTTTTCCATTTTTGCTACCTGAGTATTGACTGAAATATTTATGTATCTATTGTTGATGACAGTTAGAGGGGTTCTTGAACATATAATGTTATGAAGATGTAAAAATAATTCATTCGAAATGTCTTGAGTCCATGCTCTGTAAAGAGAGTGACATATATTTATATAATTTTTAATTGAAGTATAATTAACTTACGATATTAGTTTTAGGTGTACAACATAGTGATTCAATATTTTTATACATTACAAAGTGATCACTATGATGTCTAGTTGTCATCTGTCACCATATAATATTATTGACTGTATTCCCTATGCTGTACATTACATCCCTGTGACTTATTTATTTTTAAACTGGAAGTTTGTACCCCTTAATCCTCTTCACCAATTTTGCCTATTCCCCATCTCCTTCCCCTTTGCCAACCACCTGTCTATTCTCTGTATCTTAGTCTGTTTCTGTTTTGTTATGTTTGTTCGTTCATTGTTTTATTTTTTAGACTCCACTTGAGTGAAATCATACAGTATTTATCTTTATCCATCTGACTTATTTCACTTTGCATAACACCCTCTAGGTCCATCCATGTTGTCACAAATGGCAAGATTTCGTTCTTTTTTTTATAGCTGAGTAATATTCCACTAATTATATATACCACATCTTCTTTATCTGTTCATCTATCAATGAGCACTTAGGTTGCTTCCATATCTTGGCTATTGTAAATAATGCTGCAGTGAACATAGAGGTGCATCTGTCTTTTTAAATTAGTGTTTTTGTTTTCTTTGGATAAATACCGAGAAGTAGAATTGCTGGTTCCTATAGTAGTTCTGTTTTAAATTTTATGAGGACCCTCCATACTGTTCTCCATAGTGGCTGCACCAATTTACATTCCCACTAACAGTGCATGAGAGTTCCCTTTTCTCCACATTATCGCCCACATTTGTTACTTGTGGTCATTTTGATGATAGCCATTCCAACAGATGTGAGTTGATATCTCATTGTGGTTTTGGTTTGCATTTTCCTAATGATTGTGATGTTGAACATCTTTTCACATGTGTGTTGGGCATCTGTATGTCATCTTTGGAAAATGTCTATTCAGATCCCCTGCCTACTTTTTGATCAGTTTGTTTTTTGATGTTGAGTTGTATGAGTTCCTTGTATATTTTGGATGTTAACTCCTTACCAGATGTATCATTTGCAAATATTTTCTCGCATTCTGTAGGTTGCCTTTTCATTTCGTTGATGGTTTCCTTTGCTGTGCAAAAGCTTTTAATTAGGTCCCATTTCTTTTTGCTTTTATTTCTTTTGCCTTAGGAGACAGAGCCAAAAAAAACTATTGCTATGATTTATGTCAAAGAGTGTTCTATGTTCTCTTCTTAGAGTTTTATTGTTTCAGGTCTTATATTTATCATAAATGGACATTGGAATTTGTTGAAAGCTTTTTTTGCATCTATCTAAAAGAACATATGATTTTTATTCTTCAATTTGTTAATACAGTGTATAATATTGATTTGCAGCTATTAAACCATCCTTACATCCCTGGGATAAATCCCACTGGAACATAGTGTTTGATCCCTTTAATATATTGTTGAATTTGAGTTTGCTAATATTTTGTTGAGAATTTTTGCATTTATGTTCATCAGTGATATTGGCCTATAATTTTTTGTGTGTGTGATGTCTTTGTCTGGTTTTAGTATCAGAGTGATGCTGGCCTTGTAGATTGAGTTTGGAAGCATTCCTTCCTCTTCAATGTTTTGAAATAGTTTGAGAAGGGCAGGTGTTAACTATTCTTTAAATGTTTGGTCAGATTCACCTGTCATCTGGTCCTGAACTTTTGTTTGTTGGGAGATTTAAAAATCACTGATGCAATTTCATTACTGGTAGTAGGTCTGTTCATATTTTCTATTTCTTCTTGATTTATTCTTAGGAGATTGTATGTTTCTGGGAATTTATTCATTTATTCTAGGCTGTCCATTTTATTGGCATATAATTATTCATGGTAATCTCTTATGATCCTTTGTATTTCTATGGTGTTGGTTGAAACTTCTTTTTCATTTCTGTTTTATTTATTTGGGCCCTCTCTCTCTTGCTCTTTTTTTTGTTTGTTTTTTGTGTTTTTTTTGGATGAGTCTAGCTAAAGGTTTATCAATTTTATTTATCTTTTCAATGAACCCTCTCTTAGTTTCATTGATCTTTTCTATTGTTTCTTTTAGTTTCCATTTTATATATTTCTGCTCTGATCTTTATTATTTCCTTCCATCTCCTAACTTTGAGTTTTGTTTGTTCTTCCTTTTCTAGTTCCTTTAGGTGTAAGACTAGGTTGTTTATTTGAGATTTTTCTTATTTCTTTAGGTAGGCTTGTATCACTATAAACTTACCTCTTAGAATTACTTTTGCTGTGTCCCATAGATTTTGGATCATTGAGTTTTCATTTCATTTGTCTCCAGGTATTTTTTGATTTTCTCTTTGATTCCTTCAGTGACCCACTGGTTGGTTAGTATCATATTATTTAACCTCCATATGTTTGTGGGTTTTTTGCAGTTTTTTTCTTAGTGTTGATTTCTAGTCTCATGCCTCTGTGGTTCGAAAAGTTGCTTGATATTATTTCAGTCTTCTTAAATTTATTGAGACTTGTTTTGTAGCCTGACATGTGATCTATCCTGGAGAATGTTCCATGTGCATTTGAAAAAAAATGTTTATTCTGCTGCTTTTGGATGGATGTCCTTTATATATCTATTAACTCAATCTGGTCTAATGTATCACTTAAGACCAGTGTTTCCTTACTGATTTTCAGTCTGGATGATCTGTGCATTAATGTAAGTGGTGTGTTAGAGTCCCCTACTATTATGTGTTATTATCAATTTCTCCCTTTATGTTTGTTAATATTTGTTTTATGTATTTAAATGCTCCTATGTTGGGTGTATACATATTTACAATTGTTATATATTCTTGTTGGATTTATCCCTTAATCATTATGTAATGTCTTTCTTTGTCTCGTTACAGTCTTTGTTTTAAAGTCTGTTTGTCTGATATGTGTTGCTACCCCAGCTTTCTTTTCATTTCCATTTACATGGAATACCTTTTCCCATCCGCTCACTTTCTATGTGTATCTTTAGATTTGAATTGTGTCTCTTGTAGGTGGCATATATATGGGTCTTGCTTTGTACCCATTCAGCCACTCTATGCCTTTTGATTGGAGCATTTAGTCCATTTACATTTAAAGTAATTATTGATAGGTATGTACATAGTGCCATTTTGTTCATCATTTTGGGGTTGTTTTTGAGGTTCTCTTTCATTCCTTTCTTCTTCTTTTGCTCTCTTTCTTTGTGATGACTATTTCTAGTGTTATGTTTGGATCCCTCTCTCTTCTTTTGTTTGTATCTAGCATAGATTTTTGGTTTGTAATTACCATGAGGTTCTTAATATAACAACTTACATATATGTAATTACATGTATGTGATTATTATAAGTTGATGATCTCTTAAGTTTGAATGCATTCTTACAACCCTGCATTCCCCACCCCATACAATGTTTTTCCTTTATATTTTACATCTTTTTGTTTTGTGTATCCCTTAACTATTTATTGTGGATATAGATAATTTTACTACTGTTGTGTTTTAACCTTTCTATTACTTTTTTAAGTGGTTGATCTGCTTCCTTTACCAATGAGATTTTTCCTTTCATAATTTTTATATTTCTAGTTGTGATCTTTTCTTTTCCACTTAGAGAAATCTCTTTAACATTTCTTTAAAGCTGGTTCAGTGTTGCTGAACCCTTGGCTTTTGCTTATCTGTAAAACTCTTGATCTCTCATCCAAATCTGAATAATAGCCTTGCTGGATAGAGTATTCTTGGTTTTAGATTTTTTCCTTTCAGCCCTTTAAATATATCATGCCTTTCCCTTCTGGCCTGCAAAGGTATTGCTGAAAAGTAGCTAACAGTGTTATGAGAGTTCTCTTGTATGTGACTAGTTGTTTTTCTCTTATTTTAGGATTCTCTCTATATCTTTACTTTTTGCCATTTTAGTTATAATGTTTCTTGAACTTTTTGGGTTCATCTTATTTGGGACTCCACTTCCTGGACCTGGATGTCTGTTTTCTTTCCCAGGTTAGGAAAGTTTTTAGCTATTATGTTTTCAAGTATATTCTCTGCCCCTTTCTCTCTCTCTCTTCTCCTCTGGGACCCCTATAATGAAAATTGTAATACATTTGATATTGTCTCAGAGGTCTCTTAAACTATCCTCATTTTTAAAAATTCTCTTTCTTTTTTCTGTTCAGCTTGGGTTATTTCCACTATTTTGTCTTCCAGTTTGCTGATCTGTATTTCTGTGTTATCTAATCTGCTGTTGACTCCTTCTAGTGTATTTTTTATTTCAGTTATTGTATTCTTCAGCTGTTTGGTTATTCATTATATTTTCTCTTTGTTAAATTCTTCTCTTGAGTTCATTGAGCATCTTTATGATCACACCTTGAACTCTTTATTGGGTAGATTACTTATCTCTACTTTGTTTAGTTCTTCTTCTGAGGTTTTGTCTTGTTCCTTTGTTTGGAACATATTCCTCTCTCTCTCCTCATTTTGCCTAGTTCTCTGTGTTTATTTCTATGTATTAGGTAGGTTGGTTACATTTTCTTGTCTTAGAGAAGTGACCTTGTGTCAGAGACATCCTATGGGGCTCATCAGCACACTCTCCTCTGATCACAAGATCTATAAACTCTAGGGGTTCCCACTATGTGGGCTGTGTGGGCCCTTCTACTGAGGCATGCTGGTAGGTGAGCCTGGTCCCCTGCTCAGTTGGCCACTAGCCCTGCCTTATTTGGCCAGGACCAGGTCCTGGTGTGGCTGGCTGTGTGGCCCAGAGCTTCGTGAGACTGGTGCCAGTCCTTGGTGGACAGGGCCAAGTTCTGGTGTTGCTGGCTCACAGGCCAGGGGGCCCAGGGTTCATTCTGCCCAATGGTGGGTACATCTGGGTCCCCATTGCAGCTGGCTGCTTGGCTGGGGGGTTTCACTAGACTGCCTGCTGGTGGATGGGTTAGCCCCTGGTGCTAATAGGCTAGAGGTAGGAATCCAAAATGGCATTGACAGTACCAGTGTCCTTGTGGTAGAATGAGCTCCCTCAAATGGCTGCCACTAGTATCTAAATCCCCAGGGGGAATCCCAGTTGTCTCCTACCTCTCTGGGAGGCTTTCCAAGATCAGTAACTGGGACTGATCAGACTTCCTTCAAATCACTACCTTCTTCTGGGACTCAGAGTTTGTGAAATTTTGTGTGTGCCCTTTAAGAGTGGAGTCTCTGTCTCCTATAGCCCTCCAGCTCTTCCATATGCAAGGTCTTCTGGCCTTCGATGTCAGATATTCTGAGGGCTCATCTTTCCAGTGCAGGACACCAAGGGTGGGGACCCTGATGTGGGGCTCGGGACCCTGATGTGGGGCTCAGAACCCTCACTCCTTGGGGAGAACCTCTGCACTGGTGGTTATCCTCCCATTTGTGGGTCATCTCCCCAGTGGTCTTGACTAGCCCACGTCTCTGTCCCTTCTCCCCATTTTGCTGTCTTTCCTTCTTTATATCTTTAGTTGAGAAAAAAATCTTTTCTGCTAGTCTTCTTCTTCTTCTTTTTCCTTTAACCTTACTTTCTGTTTAATTCATTTTGCCAAACACTTTTCTGCTCGTCTTCTGGTTGTTCTCATTAGTAGTTGCTCTGTAAATAGTGGTGATTTTGGTATGCCCATGGAAGGAGGTGAGCTCATGGTTTCCCTTCTCTGCTGTCTGGACCCTACTATACATTTTTAAAGTTTAAATATATACATTAGCTTTACATACTATTGAGTGGGGTTCTGATGTCAACATCATGTTTTTTTAAATTAAATATTAGATAATCATCCTTATCCAGATGTCCCAGAAGGATTTCTGTTTTGGATTGCTCCTCTCCTTGTGTTATCCAAATCACCTTATGTCTTCTGACTACTTTGTGTTAAAACCACCTGGATTCTGTCACATATAGACTGTGTGATTTTTGGCAATTCACTTAACCTCTCTGATTCTTAGTTTCCTCTTCTGTGAGATTGTCAAAGTAATAGTTCAATTTCATATGGTTGGTGTGAAAATTAAGGTAACGCGTGTAAAATATTTTGCATTCTGCCCAACACATTTGGTAAACACTCAAAAACTAGCGGTGGGGTTTGGTTTTTCTCTCTCCTTTCAGGGTTCTTATTATTAGTTGCAAATTGCCTCCAGTCAATGAATATGCAAGTGATAACTGCTCACTTTAAGTGCTGTCTTTATAGAGGTTTTTGCTTCACTGTGCTCTGCAAAATGCCTGCCTTACTGGAAAACTGTAACTTGAAAAATTGCCTCTTGCTGTTATTAGACGCTGTTGTAGCTCTTTCTCACCTGAGTATTCTTTAGCTGGGTACTGTGGCCAGTGCTGTGTCCTCCATTTTGATAGTAGGGGCCTTTTCTTGCTAAGGGATTTTTCTGTTGTGGGGCTTTAGATAAAAATGTATAGGGCTTTCCTGGTGGCTCAGTGGTTGAGAGTCTGCCTGCCAATGCAGGGGACACGGGTTCGAGCCCTGGTCTGGGAAGATCCCACATGCCGCGGAGCAACTAGGCCCGTGAGCCACAACTACTGAGCCTGCGCGTCTGGAGCCTGTGCTCCCCAACAAGAGAGGCCGCGATAGTGAGAGGCCCACGCACCGCGATGAAGAGTGGCCCCCGCTCACCGCAACTAGAGAAAGCCCTCGCACAGAAACGAAGACCCAACACAGCCATAAATAAATAAATAAATAAATAAAAACATCTGATTGTCTTAAAACAAAAAAACAAAAAAACACATATCCTTAACCTCATTTCATTAAAAAAAAAAAAAAAAATGTATGTCCACTACATAGGTTCTAAGACTTCCTGGATCACAGCATTAAATATCCCCGCTGTGTTCCAGAAGCACTTGAGGGAAGAAATGAAGCTGAAGCCTTTGAAAAATTAAAATGTATATTCCCAGCTATAGAAGCACTTAGGAAGATGGTGGGTGGGGCGGATGGAGGTGATGAAATTTAAGTCAAAATAGTAAAAATTAAAATAGAAGTGAGAAGTTCGGTTAGAGTTCAGGAGAGGAGAAGAAAGAGAAGTTCAGGCAATGATAAAGACTCCATCCCCAGAGTGTGTAAGGGGCAAAGATTTAACAAGAGCAAGAGGGAACATGAAGATGGTGCCAGGAATGACTTCAGGAGAAAGAAGTACAGAGGATATTGCTCAAGCCATTAGGAGAACCTGAGAGAAATAAAGCAATGAGCTGCAGCTGTCAGGCAGCTTAACTGAGTTGCAGATAGGACGGGTGCTTGTGAGGGGGATAATTTTAAAAACTATATATATATGTGTAAGTTCTCTTTTGCATCTCCACCCTCCCCCCGACCTCGTACTATTCTGGAGAGCATTCTTTGTCTTGGGGAGGTTGAAGATTGTTATAGCAGGCCTACAAAGGAGGATGGGGGTGTGTTGAGGTAGGGGTGTGAAGGGGTAGGGCAATGGAAGGGTGGGGCTAGATGGGGGAGAACAAGATACAAAGAAAAGCAAGAAAGTTTTAAATTAGCTCCTGAAATCTGAAATAGTGTTTTGCAAGAAGACACACCTTTAAAAGCCAGACGCTTTAAGACAAAGGAATTTTCTGATTCTTAATATATCAACGTTTAGTGGACTTGACCACAGAGGTGCTTCTGATAGAAGTCCCTGCAGACAGGAAGAAGGGTCTGGGTTGAGCTCCTTTGAGAAATCCTGGGTCCTTGTGTGACCTGGCAGGGACAGAAAAATTCCTGCCTGCTCCTGAGAAGAGGGAGAGGGGTATGGGATATAGCCACTGAGGTGGGAAGAACGAACCCTGTGCCGGACGGTTTTGGGGGAATGGTCTGGGCCAGGGATTGGGTGGGCACTATAAATAGAACCCTGAGGTTTTACGGGCTGGCGAGGGCCAGGGTGGAGCTGACTCGGCAGCAGAGCCCCTGCCCTTGGTGGCTTTCTAAGTGACATGTAGAATAACAGTGACATGGCCAAGACAGCAGAGCAAAATTCTTTGCTGTGATATTTTTTTAAAGACCAGAGGTGATGTCGGAACTGATAGGTATTGGTTTTACTAAGTCAGTTTTCCAGATTTTTATGGAAATTGTGCTTCAAAGATAAATATCTGGAAATACAGAGGACAGGATACGTGAGATGCAGCCAGTGCAGTGGGAAAAAGGAGTTAACTTAAGAGAAGGTTCAGGATACATCCTAAGAGGGAGGCACACAGTTTATTTATAACATGCAGGTCAAGAAAAGGCATTGACTATTCAAAAGGATATAGATTTTTCTCTTTATAACCAGGCAGATTTGTGATCTGCCAGATCAGGTGTATGAGTGCCATGAATCCCCACCTCCACCAAACAGTATCCCTGGGATGAGGCAGTTGCTGGGGAAAAAGGTAAGTGATGCAGGGGGAGCTGCTGAGCAAGGCCACTCATGAAACATTTACTATGGACGCTCCTGCAGAAACGTTAACACTGAACCTGAAGGTGATTAGAGGGAGAAAAGGGGAAAGCGATTTGAAGATGGAATAAGTCATAGCTTATGCAGACATCCTCACTGGTAAAAGCCAGAGAAGTGTTGACTTAACAACCATCCTACTCAATCAACAGAGTTTTATTTGCCAATGAAAAATGAGCATCGGTGAAGGAGAGATTTATTCACACATTGGGTCTAATAGGACTCTCAGGGGCACAGGGCATCTGGGGCTTTGATGAATCCATCTGCTAGAACTGCCGAAAAGGGGGAAAAAGGAGAAAAAGCACAACAACTGCAGGACTACAGCAGCCTCACCTGTGAATCACTTGACCCCCTGGGCAGAGATGGGCACCTTGCTGCTTCCGGTCACTGCAGGGCTGTCTGCGTTCAATAATCATTAGCTGTTTCCTGTTCACTGGACTGGATACAAAATAGATTCAGGAAAGGGTTAGCTGCCCACCCAATCTAAGACTCTTGGGAGTTAACAATCATCTGGGCAGTAACTTTCCATGAGGGCAGCTGGAGGGTTGTTTTGTGTTTTTTTGGGGGGGGGGGGCTGAATAAATTATGTGGCTCATGTTTGTTGGGGGGATGGGATTTGGTTGGATACCCAAGTGTGACAGGTGTTTATTTTGTGTTAAGCTAGGATAATTTGTTATATGAAGTGGCTCTGGAATATAAAAATGGCCTCGATTCAACTTTTAAACCAAATATTTGCAATTTGAAGTAATTGGCAGTTAGGACAATAACATCTGGTACATTTGCAGGCATATTTCAAGGAAATTTATAGTCATGCGCTCAACGACAGTTATTGAACTCTGTCAGCCCAGTTGCAAATAGTAGCCTACCATCACTCTGCTGATTGAAAAACAAAGGCAGAAAGAGGGTACATTACCTGCTCTGGATGAGTGGCTTCGTGGCAGAGAGGATTAGAACACAGAGAAGCTGATCTGGTCCCAGGGAGCTGACCTTTGAGGCATAGCAAACGCTACATTGCAAATGCCAGCCCCTGTTGGCCATGACTGATACCTGGAGAAATCTGTGACTTTAAGGACATGATGTTGCTTCCATAAATAATATTTACCAGGTTATTTATTCATGGGTTATAGATTATTCACAGGTCATAATTGTGAATGAAGCCATTGCAGCTGATCATACTGTGGTGATTAATATTACATTAATGCATGGGATGATAGAATAAATACACACACATTTTGTCAATTGAAGATGCCCAAACTGAACGGATGGTGCATGCAGCTTCTAGAAAGCAGAAGATTTTCCAGTCTTCTGCTCTAGGCCTTGTAGTAAGTATGTTAGGGAAGCCTAAGGACACAGATAGGGAAGGGCATAAAATAGAGCTGCCTGTCAAGAGAACTGAGTTCTCATTTGGAACAGGAATAAGCGAATCTATTATGAGCTGGAGGACTTGAGAGAGAAGCTTGCATGTAGATACTCTTCATACTCCAGTGCTTCGCCGTGCATGTGTCCCATGGAAGGCCTTTTTACTTTTTTTCTCTCATCCACCTATAGAGAAAACCTGCATGCATTAGCAACTCAATGGTAGTTTCATCTTACTGCAACACATAAAGATATTTATTGGCAAAACACCTCACAGGGGTGTTTTGTTAGAAAAATGAAGGCCATCTGTGCTGGCATCTCCGGGTAGTCCTTCTTTCTTCTCTTTTTTGTTCTGCAGAATTGCACTGCTTTGTACTCCCTCACTTTCAGCAGCAAAGCAATTTTGTAAATGGTGCACTCAGATGCTCTGATGAAGTTATAACTGATACAGGCACTGAGATGAAGACGCTGCAGTGAAAAATGGGGCATGTCAAAGAAAACTGATTCATAATCATAAAATGCAGACGAGGTGGTAGGAAGTGGTGAGTGTACTGCAGGCTGTCAGTTGCCCACTTCCAGGTTTGTCCACAGCCCGAGGGAACCATATCCTGTCAGAAATGCTTGTGGATGCTAATCTATCAACACTTGTTCAATCTCAAATTGTATCAGAGGGTTCAATCTCCTTTTGGACCTCAGCAGTCACCTCCTAACTCTATTAGATCTCCTTTGGTCAAATGAACTTCCATTTAAAAGCTGCAAGGCTTTTCTCTTCTGTCTCCTTCCCCATGGAACTGGAAATGTGGGCATGCACTGTTTACTTCTTTTAACAGTGACCTGATAGATCTTTGATATAAAATTCCAATCACCTCCCAGAAAAACACACAATCCCCCACATACCATCCCTTCTGTGCCCCTTTGTCTAACAGTCTTTCCTGCCTGGGTCAATGATTTTCCTTTCAGTCATGGAATCCAGCTGCTTTATCTTTTCCTGTTGTGGATTTTTCTTACAAGTGCTACTCTCCTGCCTGGGGTCTTTTTCCTCCTTCCCTCCACGCATGTCTCACTCTCTCTCTTTCTCAGCAAATTAAATCCTTCTCGAACATGCATCATCTCACAGACTTTTCAGTTTCTCACTACCTGAGACTTCCTTTTCAAACAATATTTCATATGAAATAACCTGCAAATCCTCCCCTGACAAAATACCTAGAAACTCTGAATGAACAATTTTTTAAACCTCCCCTATAAATGCCTAGATGAGTTCACAAAACATAACCTCTAGGGGACAAATGAATAAAAAGCCATATCTGACACTCTAATTGCTCTGTGTGTGTGTGTGTGTAGGAGAGGGATGGTTTCCAGTAATCATGATAAGCTAGGGATTTAGATTATATCATCATGGGGGGACCAATGACAAGGCTTGGGGCCTATATGAGGAAAGGATTGGAACTGAGACGTTTATGGTGGGACTCTTGAAGGGCAACACCCTCCATAAAAGAGAGACTAGAAAATAAATCTGCTCACCCTCACAAGGATTCTTTTAAAACTAAGCATGTTTGCTGTAGGTCAGTCTTCCATGAAGAATTTCATAGTCATTGGCTTGTTAATCTTGTGGATTTGTGGTTCAGATGTATACTGCTCTGCATGATTTGTGAACCCACAAGTTGAAAATCAACATGAGAAGTGGTCACAGGTCAGTGAAACCCATGAGTACCTGGAAAGAGCAAACACCCAGCCCAGGCCACAGAGGTTTCCCACAGAAATAGACACTCTGAAGATGAGCTCACAATCTAAAATTACAAAATATTTAAGGAAATAATTCACCCTGAACTAGAATCAGCAAAGGCAGTAAACAAACATAAGGATCATAACCTGAAGAAATTCAGATGTTACGTTTAAAAATCTCAAACTGTATCAGAGGGTTCAGTCTCAGACTTTAAAAACGTGAATTAAAATGATTAAAAGAAGAAATATAAAAGAACAAGACATGGCTAGTATCAAAGAGAACCTCTAGAAATTTACATGTAATCATTTAAATAAAAACTCAGAGAGTATATTAAACAGAATATTAGATTCAGCTGAAAAGTGAATTAATGAACTGAAAAATATATCTGAAGAAAACTATAATGTAACTCAATTCAAATTATGGATGATATGAACTACATGTAGACATAAAGAATAGACTGAGTTGCTCTAACATATATGTCTAATACAACTTCCACATGGAAGAAACAGAGGGTAGAATTCCCCTTAAGAGAAAAGATCACATACATCTATTCTCTTCTATTACTACACATCCATCCATTCATCCATCCACCTGATCATTAATCCTTCCCTCCCATATATTCAGTCACTAAACATTTATTCAAGTATATACTCTGCCTTTATATTGTGTTATGTGCTTTGTGCACAGAAATAAAAATCTAATCCCATACTTACACTTCCAAAAAATTGCTTAATGTTATGTTATCATCCTTAGAATGGTCAGAAACTCTCAAAGGGAAGAATCTAAAGTTTATTTAGTATCTCAGTTAGGTTACCATCTCAAATGCTACAATATAGTACAAGTACAAAGTAGTAAAATTAACTATCCTGAGGAAAAAGGGAAAAAAAAGAGAAGGGCATTTATGTAGGTATATTAATGTGTACATAACACAGCAAGAAGAGATTACACAGCTGGCATGAGCCATGGTTGATGTAGCCTTCAGCCGGCACCTCCGATTGTTGGGTTTCTTACTGAAACCTTCATTCCTGAGCATCTGGGCTCTTGATGTCCAGTCGGTCTTGAACTGCAGGACTCTTCCATTAATCTTTACCTCTTGATTTAATAGAGGCACCTTAGGATCAGTTGGGTTCCAGCCATACTCCTTCATGCCCCTGTTTTGCAGCAGTCACTCTATTTCCCCAAGGGAGCCAGGACCTAGCATCACTTTTTTGCTGCTTTATCTAACATCCCCAGGAGGAGTAAATGAATAGATGGTAGTCACCACCTCTAATTTAGGGGAATTATTGTTAAATCCTTTGATAGAATCATTTCTCCTTTGGATATTGAAAACTCTAAGTCAGCAGAATAAAAAGTCATGGAGATTGGGAGCAAATATTTTGTGAATGAGTCATTGGGTGTAACTAAAAGATGTGCCCTTCTCATTCCCCTCTAGTGCTGGGACTCATGTCTTCTAGCCAGTCCTCTTCAGAGCGTTTACCATATCCTTTAGGACAGCATTTCAAGCTTGAAAAATGTTATGTACCGGTTGACATGATAACTGAGTATTTAGTAAGCAATTCCAGCTACATCTGGGGGATGGGGAAACAGATGTGATCAGTGAATTTTTATTGCATTGACTTATTTCTTTTTACAATAAAAGGACTTTTTTTTGGCCAGAAGCAATGTTGTGTGACATTCTGTTAGGATGAAAAACCCATCTAGTAAGTCCATGGTATTGAAAAGACTGCCCAACATGAAAGGCACATCCAAACTCAGAATAAGTGTTTGTTCCAGGGGATGTAGCAGGATTCAGCATAATTAATCTGCCACAAGATGGCTTCATGGTTCAATTAAGTGTTCTACCATATTGGAGGGTATGGGCTGTAGTTGGCAGATTTGCTGACTGACTGGGACAATAGCCAGACAGTCATAGTGGGAATAGGTCCTTCTTGATGAGTCTGTGTATTACCTCTGTCCCTGCCAATATGGATGACTGTGCAGAAGCCCAGTGAGCAGGATTGCCAGGCTGGAGAAAGAGGCTAAGTGGTACCACAGGCTAGTTGAGCTCCACCTAATTACCAAGCATCTTCTCTGCAGTAAAGGCATTATAATCAGCATCAATATGAGATACAGATATTCTCTTTGTCGTCAGTCCTCTGATCCTGTCTCTTCTAAGAACTTGACAACCCATCCAGTCAAACCAATCAGGACCTTCTTTTCGGCAATGTGGACAGAAAATGTACTTGAAACTCTGCCCACTGGGACTGTTTCTTTCCTTTACTTCATTTCTCTTCAGGTCCACCCCAGGGTGGGCTCTAATATCATGGTGGTCTACCTTGGCCTGCTGTCAGTCACAGATTTCTCTTTCATATCAGCTAGTCATAGGAGACTTCCCATGAAGCAGCGTGAGCCCATGAAGTGAGCTGAGGGAGAGACAGCAGCTTGGGAGATGTAGCCCTGCTAGAAAAGTGGACAATGTTCTTTTTAAGGTTTTTCCTTGAGGATCTTCCTAAGGCTGGTCTCTAATACACCAATTTCTCCTTGATTGTGGAGTACATTACTTACAGCCAGTTTTAGAACTAGGTAGATCTGAAAACTCCAAGTTTATGATGGTCAACTTGTAATAGGAAAGAACCTTTGTATTTTATTACAAGTTAATCACTAAAGGGATGTTGCCTATAAGCTTAAATTATACGTAATGGCCCATCTCTGGGAACCCTGCCTCCCAGGTAATGAGCATTAAGCTAAAATACCTTTGTTTAGCTCACAGGAAACATCCTGACCAGGCCCATCTGTGAACGACTGCAGAGAGGAAGAAATGAACACATCCTCTCTGGAGGCTGATGGGAACCAGGAAATGTTTGAATGTATGCCCTCCCCTTTTAGTATAAAAGAAGCCTGAATTCTAACTCAGGCAAGATGGTTCTTTGGGACATGAGTCCACCGTCTTCTCGGTCTGCTGGCTTTTCTATTAAAGTTGCTATTCCTTGCCCCAGCAACGCATCTCTCGATTTATTGCCCTGTTGTGCAGTGAGCAGTACGCGTTTGGACTCAGTAACAAACTGAGGTTCCTGATCACCAGATGTTCTATGGTTAGCAGGACTCAGTGACAAGCAAACAGTTGTTTTCCAAAAAAGTAGTGATACACCAAAGGGGACATGGCTTTCTTCAAAATCCTTGGGAGCCTTCACTGTGACTCTTCTGCTGGAATTTTGCCACAAGCTTAATACATTATCTTAATCTCCCCAAGGCATTTAAACTGCCATACCCCATTGAATTGGCTGAGTCATGGGGATCAAAGGACAGAGCTTTTGCAGTATAGCTTGGACAAGATAAAAACTCTTCTTTTGCTCTAAGCCTTATTCAAATTAAGTAGAGTGTCAGATCACTGTATAAACAAGTTACCTTGTAAATATAGTATATATAGCTTCCAAAATGCAAGGATTCCACCAAGACTTGTATGTACATGAAACTACAACTTATTTTTAGTTTTGAAGGGGATATTCTGCCTTGTACCCGGTTGCCCATCTGCCAAAACTTTCACTGAACTGTCAGATCCCTCTAACTTTGTGACACCTACCTCCTATCTTCTGATGAGCCTGTGTCTAACTTGAGCCTCCAGGCAACTTGCTACTTCCTGCTCTTCAGGTTATATTATTGTTATCATCAATATGGTGGACCAATGAGATATGTTGTAGACTGGGAAACAGTCAAGATCCTTGGGAACTAAATTGTGGCACAGGGCTGGGGAGTTGATGTTTCCTGAGGCAGGATAACAAAGATGTACTACTCTCTATTTCAGGGGAATCTAATGGTTTCTGTTTTTTTTCTGCTTGTGGAGATTTGAAAAGAAAATCACTGGATCAGTAGCTGCTTACCAGGTGTCACTGGCTATACTAATTTAGTCCAATAAAAAGAGTACATCTGGGGCTTCCCTGGTGGCACAGTGGTTAAGAATCCGCCTGTGAATGCAGGGGACACGGGTTCGAGCCCTGGTCCAGGAGGATCCCACATTCCGCGGAGCAACTAAGCCCGTGCGCCACAACTACTGAGCCTGCGCTCTGGAGCCCACGAGCCACAACTACTGAGCCCACGTGCCTAGAGCCTGTGCTCTGCAACAAGAGAAGTCACCGCAATGAGAAGCCCGTGCACCACAAGGAAGAGCAGCCCCTGCTTGCCGCAACTAGAGAAAAGCCTGCGCGCAGCAACAAAGACCCAACGCAGCCAAAAATAAAAGAAAAGAAAAAAAAGAAAAAGTACATCTGGAATAGCAACATTTGTTGGCATCATCAGCTAGCTCAAGTTATGAAAATTCACTATTGCTTTCTCAGAATCAATGATATTTTGCATTAACTAAACTAGAGAATTAAACTGGGCACATTAGAATTACCACCCTGCATTTTCTAGCCTTCAATGGTAGCAATAATCTCTATGCTCCTAGGGGTGTAGTATTGCTCTTGATTTACTATTCTGTACAAAAAGAGAGATACATAGGCTCCAGGTGGACCTATTTTCTATAGTTCTTACTCTATGAGTTGGAAATCTACTGTGATTATTTTTTCAGCTACTGAAATGTATTCAAACATTATGTTCAGGACCTGGGGAAATAACCATGTAATGAGTTGTGGGTCACACATACCCAATTGTGAGGGAGTCTTGGGTAAAAATTCTTTTCATAACTTATAGTTCTTGGAGTATAACATATTGAATATTTATATCTGTGTGTATTGTGGAGGGGGTCTTCTCATTGGGGAAAAAGCCTAGATACTTAATGAGACATAATTTTCGGTATTTTGGGGCTTGAAGGAATTCAGGGTAATCTGAAAAGATCTAGGGTTAAGAAAAAGAAAAAAGAAAAAAAAAGAGAAAATCTGTGAGGAGTCAGCAAACAACAAACACACAAGGGAAAGCAGGGATTTCTCCAAAGTCAGGAACCAAATTGTCACTGCTTCCAAGAAACTGTGCCTTGGCCTGGTGACAAGGTAGGGGTGGGAAGTTGCTAAATCTGAGTGTCCAGAATAAGCCTAGGAAACTTGAAGGTGGCCTGAGTGGTCACAGGTTGGTAGCCTATCCTAGCTCAAGGCTGAGGGAAACCAAATTCTTGCTAAATATCTTCATTGTAGGCTTTTAGGTTTCCACTCATTAAGATCAACCAAATATAAGCCTACCATCAAAGATTACTAAACATGCAAAGGAACTAAACTACATGAGTGAGAGTTAGCCTAGGTAGCCTATGACATATTAGACCCTCAAGACTCTGAACATGGGAATCATAAAATAGACTTCCATAAGATGTAGAACATCAAATGATATTTTATAAAATTAAGAAAAAACAGAAGATGGAATAACCAAAATATCCAAACTACAAGGCACTTTTTAAAATGTCTGGGTATATATAAAACAGTATGAAATACAATTTTTAGAAATGAAAAATGTAGTCGTTGAAAAATGAACAGATTGGTTAAAGAGCAAATTAGATATAAGATAAGAGAAATAAGTTAACTGAGAGACAGACCTGAAGAAATTAACTGGGATACAACACAGAGAAATAAGGAGGTATAAAATAGGAAAGAAATGTTAAGAGATGCGGAGGATAGAAAGAGGAGGTCTAACATCATGTTACTTGAAGTATAATACGTGGAACGGTAGCAAGAGCCCCCGCTTAGGAGATTGTTCGAAATTCAGACTCAGCCTCACTGATGACCTCTTGAACCCGAATCTGCATTGGTCAATAAACTCCCCACGTGGTTCGTATGTACCCAAAGGTTTGAGAAACTGGGTGAACAAATTTATAATTTGAATCCCAGAGAGAGAATATAAAGAGAATGGGGAAGAAGCGATATTCAAAGAGATAACGAATTGATGGATGACATGAATTCACTTATTCTTACCAAGAAGAATAAATCAGAAGAAATTTACACCTAGAAAGATTATAATCAAAGTAGAACACCAAAACCCAAAAATAAATCCTAGAGAGAAAAGACAATTAGACATTTGACATCTACAGTGATTTCAATAGCAACAATAGAAGCAGAAGAAAGTGGAATAATACCTTCAAAGTGCTGGGGGGGGAAAAAAAAAACCTTTCTGTATCCACCAAAACTACCTTTTAAGAAGAAAGGCAAAAGAAAGACATTTCATAACCAAAAATGGAGAGAATTTATCAACAGATCTACACATGAGAACTTGTGAAGGAAGCATTTAAGGAAGAAGAAAGATTATTCTAAAAGGCATGCAAGGAGTGGCGAACAAAGAAACTGATAAACCTGTAAATAAGTCTAAACAAACATGATCTGTATAAAATCGTATCTAATTTGTGAGAATTAAACAAAGGGCAGAATTAAAATACTTGACAACTAATATTATGTAAATTGGGAGGGGTGGTTAAAATTAAAGTGTTTTTAGATCTTTGTATCATCTGGGTTAAGGTCAATGTGTTAACCATGGATGGCACTGTGCTAGGTACTCACCATAAAATTTCAAGGAAAACCCCTAGAAGAATAGAAATCAACAGTATAAATTTTCAGAAGAAAGTACAGTTATCAGAAAGAGTGCATAACTTCCAGTTTGATTTTAAAATAAAATTGTTTACATTAGTTTTAAATGTAACTAGTATGGAATCAAAGTACAATAGCATTTGAGATATACCATCACCTGTTTAAACAATACAAGAACAAGATTGTCATTAATAAGCAGAAATTTTACATTGCTCTAGTTTTCAATTTAGGCTAGATTTCCATTTCTCTCTTCCTGATATATTTTTTAAAATTTTATTGAAGTACAGTTAATTTGCAATGTTGTGTTAATTTCTTCTGTATGGTAAAGTGACTCAGTTATACATATATATATTATTTTTCATATTCTTTTCCATATGGCTTGTCACAGGATATTGAATATAGTTCCCTGTGCTACACAGTAGGACCTTGTTGTTTATCCATCCCGTATGTAATAGTCTGTCTCTGCTAACCCCAAACTCCCAAGCCTTCCCTCACCCACCCCCCTCCTCGTTGGCAATGACAAGTCTGTTCTCTGTATCTGTGCATTTCCCTCTTCCTTCAAAAGTTATAATAATATATAGTTGGCCCTCTGTATCCGCAGTTTTCTGCATCGTCAGATTCAACCAACTGTGGATCAAAAGTGGTTTTAGTCTGTGGGTGGGAAACCCACGGATATGGAGAGCCAGCTCTTTTCTTTGTACTACCAAGGGACTTGAGCACCTGAGGATTTTGGTATCTGCAGAGGCACCTGGAACCAATCACCTTCAGATACTGAGGGACAACTATACTTCCTGGTGGAAGGTTTTTAACTGATCTATCACAACTCTTTCCATAATTATGGGTATAGATTAATATTAATTTTTATTTCCTATGATATGTCTCTTTAGTTTATTAAAATTTAATTACTATTACACTTATTATTAGTGCACAATTGGTCAAAACAACACATGTATTCCACATTTTGACCAATATAACTAAACATACAAAGTAAAATTTTATTGCAAATGCATCATTTATTGGGACAGTATTGCTTGGTTTCAATGAATTTATGTATCCAAGAGTTGCTAGAAAGACACAAGGTTTAGCAGTAATTATATTCCTATTTTGTGTTTTATAAGATGTAAATCCTGAGAAAACTTTTCACACAAATAAGTAGATGAGAATAGAAGGAGTTTTTTTTTTTTTTTTTTTTTTTTTTTTTTTTTTTTTTTTTTTTTTTTTTTTTTTTTTTTTTTTTATTTATTTATTTATTTATTTATTTTCACACACACACACTGTATTTTATTTTTACAAGAGATAAATCGACTGACACCAAGCATTGTACATGGATGACCACAACAAAAGCAACAATGATTGCAATTACCAAACATGAAACACACTCATACTATGTCATAGTATTGACATTCAGTCCAGTAATCCTCCACTGTAACAGCTCCTTTACTTTGCAGTGAAAATTGATTTGTATATTCTTTGCCTCTGAGTCCTTGTGGAATTTTTTTTTTTTTTTTAAATTCAGACAGAAAGTCACAAAAATTATACTCATCCTCATCAGTTCACTCAGTCCCATGTAATTAATTTTTTTTTTTCATCTTGATCTTTTGTTAGCACTTTTATGAGTTCATCAGTTTTTCATTAGAGTTCTGAAAATGCTTATTCATTCAGTTCAGCAGTACAGTCCGTTACCAGAAACCTGTACTTGTCAGAGTCTTTTCCATGTATTTCTTGAAGCTGAAACCCTTTTATAGGAACATATTTGCAAAATCATCAGAGTACACCCAGAACTGTCTGTAAATGACAAAAGACTTAAAAGTGACCACGGTTAAAGATTTGATGACAGTTCATAATAATGCAGTAGAAGGAGTTTTATTATAGAAAGTCACCCACAGTGAAATTCCTTTAACACAACTGAATGATGATTTCTGAAGAAGGGAAGCTGATGTAATCCCTTTTTTAAAAAAAAATGGCAGTAAAATATACATAACATAAAATTTAACCTTTTAATTACTTTTAAATGTATGCATTGGCATTAAGGACATTCATATTGTTGCACAACCATTACCGCCAACCATCTCCAGAACTTCATCTTCCAAAACTGAAACTCTGAACTCATTAAACACCAACTCCCCATTCCTCTCTTCCCAGCCCCTGGACAACACCATTCTACTTTCTGTCTCTGTGAATTTGACTACTCTAGATATCGTATATAAGTGGAATCATACAATATTCGTCCTCTTGTGACTGGCTTATTTCACTTAGCATGATGTCTTTGAGCATAATATCATCCGTGTTGTAGCATATCAGAATTTATTTCCTTTTTAAAGCTGAATGATATTGTACTGTATGTATACAGCACATTTTGTTTATCCATTCATCTGTTGATGGACACTTGTGTTGTTTCCACTTTTGATTGTTGCAGAAAAATTGAATCCCTCTTTAATAAGATAAGTAATGGACAGTTATAATATCCAGTTACAACCTTCTGCTTCTTATTTGGTACACATCCAAATGAGTTTTCCTTTAGTCTCTAGTGGGCAGATTACAAAGTAACAAGCAAGCACAATTCCTCTGACCAAAGAAGCCAGTTATAAAAATTTTCCTGCTTCCGTTTCCTTCCCTTGTTGAATGTTTGTAAATTATCTGTGGAGAATAAAATTAAATGGTCATGCTTTTGAGGTGCCAGACTATAGGAACACCAGTGACAGTTCCAAGTCCAAGACTTTCCAGATGAAGGAAGGATTTCACATGGCTGAGAAACCTCCTGGCCAGCAAATGCTTGCTTTTCCATGTGTCTCCAATGTATTCCAAGCATAATGCATTACTTACTATACCCCACTCTTTTTTTTTTTTTTTGCTGTAGAAAGTCTTATGGTTTCCATTTGGTCCAAGGCTTAGGAGAGCGCTCCAGGGTGGTTAAAAAGCTGCCTAGTGGCTGCAGGGAGGGGCTTCAGGCAGAAACCCTGACACCAGAGGGGCTCCTCAAAGGCCGCTGGTTTCAGAGGCTCCTAGTCATGCTTGAGGGTGAGCCTTTCGAAGAGAGACCCACCCAGCCCAGCCTGGGGACCAGCCAGCCTGCGGAGGTTGGTCAGGTGGTCGCCCATCTTCTTGATGAGTTTCACCTGCTCATCTAGGACAAGGCTCTCCAGGAAGTCACAGAGGCGGGGGTCTGCGCGGGTAGAACCCAGGGCACGCAGGTCCACAAGGGCCTGGTTCAGGCTCTCCTCCACGAGCACGGCAGCTTCCGTAGTATCCTGGGTTTTACCCCACTCATCTGGAGATGGCTTCTGCACGTTCTGGAAGAGGGTGCCTGCCACGCTTGTTTTGTGTTTTCAAGAGATGCTTGGCACCCTCGCACATCTCCTTGGCCAATTCACGGAAGAAGTGGCCCATGCCCTCCAGGGCCACACTGTCGCAGTCGAAATAGAAACTCAGAGAGAGGGAGGTGTAGGAGGCCCGCAGATGCGTGTTGGCCAGGGGGTTGACAGCGGCCTCCGCTGCAGTGGGATAATTCTGACGAATCTGGGAGCTCGTGGTTGATCGGTAGTAAGCAGTTCAGCTCAAAAAGTGGTGTTGGCTGGTCCCGGTGACCAAGGGTAGCTGAGTGGCTGATTCTGAAGGTTGCGACTGGAAAAAAGGTTGGAGGGTGATTGGAGGCTGGAGCACGGGATGTCCCTGTGGGTCTGTTCCACCCAAACACTGTTGAAGCAAGAGACGGGTCCACGGGGCCGCCTAGCACACTGCCTACACCCTACTCTTGAGGAATGCGCTGACCTCCTCTGCTGCAGTGAATGAATCTTATCAGTCCTTGTCTTAGTTTTCTATTGCTGCATAACAAATGACTGCAACTTTCAAAGCTTAAAGCAGCACACACTGGTGAGCACACAGTACTATGGACCAGAAGTCTAGGTGGGTTCAACTACATCCTATGTATGAGATCTCACAAGGCTGAAGTCAGGGTGTCGGCAGGGCTGGGCTGGGCTCTTAATCTGGAGGCTCTGGGAGATAATCTGCTTCCAAACTCATTCCTATTGTTGGCAGAATCTGGTTCCTTGAGGCTGTAGATCAGAGGTTCCCTGTTTCCTTGCTGGCTGTCAGCAAGGGGTTGCTCTCTGCTCCTAAATGCTGCTTGCATTCCTTCTCATGAGGCCATTTCCATCTTTAATCCAGCAATGGCACACTGAGTTCTTCCCATGTTTTAAATTTCTCTGACTTCCTCTTGTGCTTTTGGTTGGAGAAAGCGCCGTGATTTTAAGGGCTTGTGATGAGTTCAGGCCTGCCTAGATTATCTTCCTTTCTTAAGATTATGCCAAAGAACATAACATAATCACAGGAATGAAACATCATCATATTAATAGGTTCTGGAGATTAGAGCAGAAAGGTTCTGCCTACCATAGTCTGCCTTCTTACCTCCTCGCCAAATTCACACTCTTCCCGAGTGTAAAATACATCCATCTATGAAAGCCCATCTATAAAAAACCCACAGCAAACATTACACTAAATGGTGCAAGTCTGGAGACTTCCTCCCTAAAATCAGGAACAAAATAGGCATGTCTGTGCTTACCACTTCTATTCAACATTGTACTGGGGGTCTAGAGAGGACACTTAGGCAAGAAAAAGAAATAAAAGGTATTCCTTGGAAAGGAAGAAGTAAAGCTATCTTTATTTGAAGAGAACATGATTTTTTGTATGTAGACCTTTTTCCTAAAGAATCCTAAAACTGTTAGAAATAATAAATGAGTTCAGGAAGGTTTCAGGATACAAGATCAATATAGAAAATTTAATTGTATTTCTGTACTCTAGCAATGAAACAATCAAAAATGAAATTAAGAAAATTCCATTTACAATAGCATCAAAAAGAATAAAACACTTAGGAATAAATTTAACATAAGAAGTGTAAAACTTGTACTCTGAAAATTGTAACACATTGTTGGAGGAAATTAAAGAAACCTAACAAATGGAAAGACATTCCATGTTCATGAATTGGAAAATGCAACGTTAAGATGGCAATACTCTTAAAACTGGCCTGCAGATTCAGTGCAATCTCTGTCAAAATCCTAGCCAGTTTTTTTTTTTTTTTTTTGCAGAAATTGACAAGCTGGGAATTCCCTGGTGATCCAGTGGTTAGGACTCTGTGCTCTCACTGCCGAGGGCCCAGGTTCAATCCCTGGCCAGGGAACTAAGATCCCTCAAGCCTCCCAGCATGGCGAAAAAAAAAGAAAAAAGAAAAAAGAAATTGACAAGCTGATCCTAAAATTCATATGGAAAGGCAAAGGACCCAGAATAGCCAAAGTAATCTTGAAAAAGAAGAACAAAATTGGAGAACTCACTCATACTTCCTCATTCCAAAACTTACCACACAGCTGCAGTAATCAAGACTGTGTGGTACTGGCATAAAGACAGACAAACAGGTCAATGGAATACAGTTGAAAGTCCAGAGATAAACCTTTACCTTTATTGTCAACAGATTTTCAACAAAGGTACCAAGACCACTCAAAATGGGGAAAGAATACTATTTTCAACAAATGGTGCTGGGACAGCTGGCTATCTACATGCAAAAGAATGAAGCTAGAGTGTTAACTTCTTCCACAAAAATTAACTCAAAACAGATCAAAGACCCAAATGTAAGAGGTAAAGCTATAAAACTCTAAGAAGAAAACATAGGAGTAAGTCTTCATGACCTTAGGTAGTCAGTGGTTTCTTAGATATGACACCAAAAGCATAAGCAACAAAAGAAAAATCAGATACATTGGAGTGCATCAAAATGAAAACCCTTTGTGTTTCAAAAGACAGCATCAAGAACTTGAAAACACAGCCCAGAGAATGGGAGAAAATATTTGTGAAACATTTATCTGATAAGAGACTTGTATCCAGAATATGTAATGAACTCCTACAACTCAACAATAAAAAGTCAAATAACCCAGTTTCAAAAAATTGAATAGACATTTCTCTAAAGACTACATACAAGGAATATATACAAGTGGTCAATAAAGCACATGAAATTAGGCATTAGGGGAATATTAATCAAAACTATGAGATAACACTCCATACCTATAGAATGGCTGTAATTAAAAAGATGGGTAATAAGTGTTGATGAGGATGTGAGAGTAGGCAAGTGTATAGAGATAGAAAGCAGATTAGGGGTTGTCTGTGGCTGTACTGGGGGAAAATAGGAGTGAGTGCTAATGGTTATGGGGTTTGGGGGGGGCTGATGAAAACATTTTGTAATTAGATAATGGTGATAGTTGCATAAGTCTGTGAATATACTAAAAACCATTGAGTAATACACTTTAACAGTGTGAGCTTTAAGAAATGTGAATTATATCTCAACAAAGTTGTTATTAAGTTAAAAAGAAAATTTAACCTGGTATAGAAGTATGAGTGATTGGGGTGGATGAGGGAAGTAGAATAACAGGTTAATAGACTATTGATTTCAGTGTTAGTGATGGCAATGGGGAAAAAAATGCAAGAACCATAACCAAAGGGAGACTTAAAGGCTGTAGCAATTCCCACGGCAAAAGGAGTGAGAAAGGAAAGAATCAGTAGGCTTTGTTCCCGTGTAACTCAGAGAATGGCTAGGCCACGCAGAAGCGAGTGACAAGGGGTGCGGGCAAAATGATGTTGGGTTTGGAGATCTGAGTGGAATGTGAAAGAGTTAAAGGGAGACGGTCAAAAGCCACTGAATGCCTTTACTTAAATTAACAGCTAACATTTATATAGAACTTGCTACGTGCCAGATACCATTCTAAGCACTTAACACGCATTAATTTAATGGAACCCTTGCAGCAGCTAGAGATAGGGACTACAAATATCTCGATTTTACAGATGAAGAAACTGAGGCACTGAAAAGTTAAATAATTGCTCAGGGTAGAATATGAATGTATGTTCTGAACTTCTGTGCCTCTGTATAGCCTTTCTAGAGTTGAACAAACAGATAGTAGACATTTTATAAGTAATATTCATCTCAATTCACAATTATTCTTCACTGACTGATTGTTTACAAACAGCAAACAAATCATCATAGAGTAATTTAGTCTTAATTTATGTAACTTGGCTTTGGAATCTATCTGGAAATAAAACCAGCCACGTTGATGGCAAATAAACTTGCTGTCACTGGAGTCTGGCACTTCAGGCAGATGTGAAGGGCAAGTTTAGAGGGATTCCTTTATCAACCAAGGGTAAGACTGATGTCTACTCATATCCCCTCTGACACGCTGCCATCCTCTGTGAAAGAAATTCTGCTCTGTTGGTCTCCCTCTGGCTTCTGTAACATATGTAGAGGATTGTCTTTCTGAAGAGCTTGAGATTTTACTTCTACTAGGCGTTATTAGTTTTGCAGCTATCTTTCTGGCATGATTCCTAAAATTTAATTTGCAGAAATAATTGTTTCTCTAAAAATAATGGCTCACGGTATTCCCCTGATGTTTAAAATGGCTTACCTCTATCACTCATTAGGAGATAATTATACTTCGTTTATTTCATTTTTCAGAAGGAAGTTACACTGTCTGGGGTATATTGCTATGAATGAGGGGTTTGGGGAAGGGCGGTCACGCACAGCCTGCTGACCTCGCAGGGATGCATAAGAGCATGCCTCGGGCCTGGAACGTTTCCTTACCTGGAGCCCTCACCGCCTGTGCTGAACATACTGCCTTATTTGTGAATCTCTTTTCCTGTTCTGGGTTTGACGTGTACCTCTTTGTTCTGCTTCAAGCGTGTGCCTATGGCACCTGGACAACCCCACTGCTGCGTTTGTTCCTGGTGGGGAGAGAAGGGGGTCCTTTGCCTGTATCACAGAAGGGGTGTGTGCAGACCTGTGTCAGCTGCGGGGCGAGATGCACTGGCCGTGGGGCACCCACACTCGCTATCAAGGCTGATCTGGCTCTGTCTGTTCTCTGTGTGAGTGTTGTTCCATCCAGCGTCTGTGGGAGTCATGTTTTTCTCAGCCACCGATGCAACCTGCAAACCATGCAGTGGGTTGACATTCTGGGACTCGTGCTCCTGGTAGTGGGACCCTCAGCACAGTGGGACTCCTTCCCTGGAGGTGGTAACAGGTGTCACTTGCTTAACAAGGGCCAAAACTGTATCTGAAGAAGCAAGAGACCAAATGTTAAACCTATTAGGCTAATGTCAAGCCTTCAAGAGCTAAAAATCAAAATCCAATAGTATTATTTTTAAAATATAGATAACCAAAAAGAAAGCCATTTGTCATTCCATAACTAAAGCACAGTCACTGATAAAGTTTTAGGGCTTATCTTTGCATTTTTTTTCTTCCTTCTTAAATATACATTTTAAAAAGTATTAGGTTTACAGACGAGTTTCCAGGAGAGTACAATATAGAGTTTTCTATATACCCTGTACCCAGTTTCTCTATTATTAACATCTTGTATTAGTATGGTGTCTTTGTTAAAATTAATAAACCAATATTTATATATTGTTGTTAATTAAGTAATGTACTTTATTCACACTTCCTTAGTTTTGACCCAGTATCCTTTCTCTGTTTCAGGATCCCATCCATGAGACCCCATTACATTTAGTCATCCTGTCTCCTTAGGTCTTGCTTGGCTATGACATTTTCTCACACTTTCCTTGTTTTTGATGACTTTGACGGTTTTGAGGAGTACTGATCAGGCGTTTTATAGAATATCCCTTAACTAGGATTTGTATGATGTTTTCTCATGATTAGACTGGGATTGTGGGTTGTCGAAAGGAAGACCATGGAGGTAAAATGCGTTCTGATCCCATGGTATCAAGGATGCAAGCTATACACATGACTTATCACCGTTGATGTTGACCTTGACCTCCTGGATGAAGGAGTAGTTGTCAGGTTTCTCCACTGTGAAGTGACTCTTTCCTCTCCCTCTCGCCATCTTGTCCTCTTCGGAAGGAAGTCACTATGCATAGCCCAGACTTATGGAGTGGGAAGTTATGCTTCACATCCTTGAGAATGGAGAGTCTATCTGGACTATTTGGGATTCTTCTGCATGAGAGATTTGTTTCCTCTTCATCCATCTATCTGGCTAGCTAGCTTTATTTTTATTTATTTATTTATCATTGTGAACATATGAATACACTTTGAGTATATGAATATACATATGAATATACTTTTTTTGTACTTTGGGTTATAATCCAATACTGCTTTATTTCTTTTCTTGCACAAATTTTTCCAGCTTTCACTACTGGGAGCTCTTTCAGTTGGCTCTGTGTCCTTGCCTTTTGACATTACCCCCTAATTGTAAGTAGTTTTGTTTGTTTGAGTACTTCCTTACCTTCTGGTACTGCAAGATGGTGTAGGGTTATCTTCATGGTCTTGGTCCTAGTCAGCCATTTCTCCAAGGAATCCTAGTCCTTTTATTAGAGAATGGTATTAGGAAGCAAGATCTGGGTGTTAGGTGTGCTCATTGTTACTGGGGTGTCATTGCTTTTAGGCCCCTTCAGCTGACAGAGCAAGGGCATAATGGTTCAGTTCTAGCACACATGTATAGCAGAATTAGAATTGTTAACTGGTATTCATATGGGAACCAACTTTATTAACTAGAATACAGTATTTATGTGCAGTTTCTTTTGCCTTTAGTCTCATGGTTTTCACTCATTTCTAAAGTTACTTACTCAACACCTCTCCCCCTACTCCTTTCACTGTAGTTGTTTCACACATTTGTAATACAATTAAATTCTTTTGTCACATTCTGCATTCCATGCTAGGATCTGCAGGATCTCCTAAGTGATTTTTAAAAAAATTTGCATCAGTTGAGGTTCATTCTTTGTGCTCTGAAGTTCAATGGGTTTTGACAAGGGTAGTATATATCCACCACTATAATTTTATATAGAATAGTTTCACTGCCCTAATAATCCTCTCTATTTCATCTATCAACCCTCTTACCCACCCCCACCCCCCCAAATCTCTGCCAACAGCTGCTCTTTTCAGAATTGTTTTGTCTTTTTCAGAATGTTATAATTGAAATCATATAGTATGTAGCCTTTTCAGACTGACTTTTTCACTTAACAAAATGCATTTAAGATACACTTATGTAAATTTTATTATGGCTTGATAGCTCATTTCGTTTCCTCACTGAAGAATATTTCACATTTTTGTCACTGGATAATGCAGGGCTCCAAAATTCATATGTTGAAATCCTACCCCCCAATGTGACAGTATTAGGAAGGGGGGGGGGTCCTTTGGGAGGTGATTAGGTTATGAGGTGATTAGGGTAATCTCATGAATGAGATTAGTGCCCTTTTTTTTTTTAACTTTTTATTTTATATTGGAGTACAGTTGATTAACAATGTTGTGTTAGTTTCAGGTGTACAACAAAGTGATTCAGTTATACATATACATATATCTATTCTTTTTCAAATTCTTTTCCCAGTTAGGTTATTATAGAGTATTGAGCAGAGTTCCCTGTGCTATACAGTAGGTCCTTGTTGGTTATCTATTTTAAATATAGCAGTGTGTACATGTCAATCCCAAACTCCCTAACTATCCCTCCCTCCCACACTTCCCCTCTGGTAGCCATAAGTTCGTTCTCTAAGTCTGTGAGTCTGTTTCTGTTTTGTAAATAAGTTCATTTGTATCAATTTTTTTTAGATTCCGCATATAAGCAATATCACACAATGTTTGTCTTTCTCTGTGGGACTTACTTCACTCAGTATGACAATCTCTAGGTCCATCCATGTTGCTGCAAATGGCATTATTTCATTCTTTTTAATGGCTGAGTAATATTCCATTGTATGTGCATCTTCTTTATCCATTCTTCTCTTGAAGGACATTTAAGTTGCTTCCATTTCTTGGCTATTGTAAACAGCTCTGCAGTGAACACTGGGGTGCATGTATCCTTTCAGACCATGTTTTTCTCTGGGTATATGCACAGGAGTGGGATTGCAGGATGATATGGTAGCTCTATTTTTAGTTTGTATAACTGGCTGCACCAGTTTGCAGGTGATTAGGTGATTAGGTTAATCTCATGAATGAGATTAGTGCCCTTATAAAAGAGACTCCACAGAGTTCCTTCATCTCTTACATCATGTGAGGACACAATGAGAAGGTGACTGTCCATGAACCAAAAAAGTGGGCTCTTACTGAACACCAAATCTGCTGATGCCTTGACATTGGACTTGCCAGCCATTTCCCTGGTGAGAAATAAATGTTGTTGTTTAAACCATCCAGTCTATGATATTTTTGTTATAGCAGCCTGAATGCACTAAGATAATGCTTAATAATTTCAAAATCTCCCTGACTGCCTTCTCCTAATATCATGTACCTGCTGTTCCCCTCCCCCAATGGCTATTGTTCTTGGCCTTGGCTCAAAAAAGAAGCAACTCTTATCTTGTGTGTTCTCCACTCATGTCCCAGTATTTCTCTGTGCTTCCTCTCCCCTTCTCCAATGTGTCTGGCAATTTAGGCTGGAGGAGGACTTTGGGGCCTGAAGAAAAGCAGAGATGGCTAACCTCACTTCCACAGGGAGAGGCAGTATCAGTGCCTAAGGGAAGGGTATGTCATCGTTTCCCCATAACTAGAAATGGCAGGGGGGAGGGGTTTGTTGGGTTTTTTTTAACCTATAGAAGTTTTTTACCTATTGAGGTCCTCTTCATCGCATAGGAATGGCAGTTATTAAGCCATTTCCCAGTGCCTAGAACATTATTCTTTGGGCTCACTAAATGCTACTCCAGTGTTAGAGAAGTAATAACTTCCAAATGGATTTGCCTGAATATGAGGAAATCGTTTTGAATGTGAAAGAAATTGAATCTAAATGTATAGCTGTTGAGGGACTTCCCTGGTGGCACAGTGATTAGGAATCCGCCTGCCAATGCAGGGGACACGTGTTCGAGCCCTGGTCCAGGAAGATCCCACATGCCGAGGAGCAACGAAGCCCATGCACCGCAACTACTGAGCCTGCGCTCTAGAGTCCGTGTGCCACAACTACTGAAGCCCGCATGCCTAGAGCCCGTGCTCCGCAACAAGAGAAGCCACTGCAATGAGAAGCCCACACAGTGCAACGAAGAGTAGCCCCCGCTCACCACAACTAGAGAAAGCCCATGTGCAACGGCGAAGACCCCGTGCAGCCAAAAAGATAAATAAAATTAAAAAAAAAAACACAACACAAATGTAGAGTTAAAATAAATAAATAAATAAATGTATAGTTGTTGCTAATAAGGTTGCTATGTGAGGAAAATTACATCAAAGATTTATGTTTTGTGAAGCTCTTTGTCTTAAAAAAGAGTATAGCACTAAATATAGTTTGAATATGTATAAAAATAGATAAAATAATTATGGATAATTTTAAAATATTATAAATAAAATTATATATGTTTAAAACAATAAATAATTATTATTAAATGTGCAAATAAAATATAATTAAAATCATTAACAAACCCCTGTTATATTTAGTCACAATAATATTTTGAAAAAAAATTTTAGGAACAACATATTATAGCCAAAATATTAAGATATCATCTAGTAATGATTTGCAAAGTTTTTTTTAAAGTCAATCAATTATATTTAAATTATTTTTCAAGAGTTTGGTCTAAGTGTTGTAAATTCATTATTGCTTCCAGTTAGAATTTTCAGCTGCAAGGCTGGTGGTCTTTTCAGTAACAGAAACCTTGAGAGATTCTGACCATTGCCTCAGATAAGGGGAGGAAGCGCCTAAACAAAGACAGTAACTTCACATGTGAATGCGAACTTGGGATCTGGGATGAAAAGTTCAGCCTCAGGTGGTCAGGAGAGAAAATCTTCAGGTTTCAAGAGGGTAGAAAAAAATTAGTGTTGTGTGGGAAAAGGTGATTTCTTAAGGTGGACTCCCTGTGCAAACAGGAGAAAGGGAGTAGCAAAATTGAAATGCGAATGTGCTAAAGCTTATGGGGGCCAATCGGCTTCACTGATATTGTCTTTTGACCTGAAAGTTAAAAGTATTCTGTGTGGGGACTTTCCTGGTGGTCCAGTGGTTAAGACTTTGTCTTCCAATGCAGGTGGTGTGGGTTCGATCTCTGGCCGGGGAGAGATCCCACATGCCTCGTGGCCAAAAAAACAAAACAGAAGCAATGTTGTAACAAGTTCAATAAAGACTTAAAAAATGGTCCACATCAAAAAAAAATCTTAAAAAAAAAGGGTACTTCTGTGTGGGTGTGAATACCCCAGGGGGAAAAAAAACCAGTAAACTTGTGGTTGTGTGGTGTGATGTTCAGCATGCCCAGAGAGCATTCTACAAAGTGACTCAGACTCTTGACTCTATTGGCCAAAGAGGTAGTCAGCCTATCCTGGCATCTCCATATAACAATTTTGTTAAGAATAACTAAACCCATACACAGAAATGAAAATCACATACATATAAAGAGTCATAAATGGTCTGGAACTGAGACTGGACTGAATGTAATGTGTGAAATATGTAATTCCCTCAAGTAATTGTTTGCACCCAGTGACGTACATAGGGACCAAAGAATCTGGAAAACCACAGTATTAACAACCTGTCTTGAACTGTGACTTGCAGGGAAGTTCAGAGATTTACAGACATGTCTTGTGGATAATGGGTGTGGAAGACAATGGAATTCAGGTTTTGTGAAACAATGTTGCAGATGCTCAGGGTCTGAGGAAGTTGTGATTGCACATCTAACACAGAGGCTGTTACACACACTTGAATCTGTCCCTCCCCAGCCAGTAAGAGTGCTCCTTGGAGGAAACATTTGTGTTCTCACTTCGGAAGAGTCTACTGAACTCTCAAGACACCAGGAGATGATAGAGCTTTAAGGATCTGTACTTCGCATAGCAGAAGCCCATGTAGCATACTGGACAGGAAGCATGACAGTTCTGAACAACCGAAGCCAGCGGAGATGAAGATTGCAATCAGTTGAGGTCACTGGCTCTCAAATGCTAATCACATAGCATATGATTGATTGCCTGGTAACCCCAGGAATGGCTTTGTGATGCATGCTGTAGATGTCTGTATCTCTAATCCTCACGCTCTCCAACTATGCTCTTCCTGTTGGATTAGCATTCTACATACTACGGTGTTGAGGCTGGGGGTTAGGGGTGGTAACAGAGGGTGAGAATCTCTCTTGGTTGGAACCACTTGCAAATTGCAGTGGAAGTTGGAAATGGATCCACCCCTTGTGTAGCCCGATGACACTTCCTATGTGACACCAACAACTCCCTACTTGCAGTGCCGCAGGAATAGTTTAGGAGTATTTCTGTTTTATCATTTCATGCCTGATATCATGTGGGCTACACTTGCTCCAAGTTGTGTCTCTTCCAACTAGTATGTCTTTGGTCACGCAGAGTCTGAATTCCCTGGGGACCTGAGACAGTTTTGAGGATTAGCTCTATCCTGCTGACCATTCTGTGGCACTTATACAGATTTAATCTTTTAGTACATCCAGAGAATTATTAGTTCCCAGGGATGTTATACAGTGCTCCCTATAATTTTGTAAATCACTTGGTTAAACGATGTTAAGCAGGTTCCTTTCCTGCAAGACTTTTCAGGGTCTTAATATGCTAATGTCAGTTGGAACAAGGAGATGATATGGTATTCAGCATTTCACAAATTTATTTGAAAATTTCTCATAGAATACTCATTAACATCCCTCTCTCACATAATTCTTATTTATTTATTTTTTTAATTTTTAATTAATTAATTAATTTATTTATTTATGGCTGTGTTGGGTCTTCGTTTCTGTGCGAGGGCTTTCTCTAGTTGTGGCAAGTGGGGGCCACTCTTTATCGCGGTGCACGGGCCTCTCACTATTGCGGCCTCTCTTGTTGCGGAGCACAGGCTCCAGACGCGCAGGCTCAGTAGTTGTGGCTCACGGGCCCAGCTGCTCCGCGGCATGTGGGATCCTCCCAGACCAGGGCTCGAACCCGTGTCCCCTGCATTGGCAGGCAGACTCTCAAGCACTGCGCCACCAGGGAAGCCCCTCATAATTCTTATTAATAGCTTACAGGACAATCCTGTTTCAAGGAGTACAGTTTGAGAAATATTGTTTTACAGAAATTAAGAAAAACCTTAGCCTGACCTTTTGAATTAAAGAAAATCCTGTCAATCCCTGGCAGAGCTGAGCTATTATTTCTGGGTGAAATTCCAGTGTCATTAACACGATCATATTAGCCAAATAACCTCTCTGAGCCAGTGGGGACAATCTGTTACCTCCTGTTTTAAATTTCCAAATGATTCCCTTGGGAATTAACATCTAGTCCACTGAAAGAAAAAAAAATTCTTCTCCATGGAAGAACTCTAACTGCTTTGTTATATAGTCATGGTTACATATTTTTCCTATTTTTATTAATTTTGTTTAAAAGAATCCCTAAACAAATTGTAAAAGGACATTGTCTAGGTCTTACTGTTGAGTTTTAGAAATGAATTTTATTATAATTTGGTATAGTAAGATAGTCATTTCCCAGGAGGATAATCGTCTGAATCGGATCTTTTTTCTAGTCAAATATAGGAGAAAGTGGCTAAGACCAATGTTCCCCCTTGCTTGTGATGGTGTGATTTACCCACACAGGACCTTTGAATGCCATGTTCTCAGATGGGGGTTAGAAACATGAACTTTCTGGTGCTTTAAAGTTCACTAGGACTGAGACATAGCTGGGGTCATGGGTCTCTAAGTGACAGAAAATCTTATGACCTCCAGGTATTTGTGATTGGGGGACGATTGTTTCCAAAAGTGTGGATAACGTAACTTGTGATGTAAAGAAGGGCAAAAAATGAGCATGTGTTCTTTGACTGGCAGGTTAAGAGAAAAGCCCTGCTTGAATGTATACTTTTCAGGTGATGTTTGTGACCCCAAACTATGGGTATTAAAACCTTGTTACCTTTAGCTCTCCAACAAATAATGACTTCATAGACCAAAGCAATACAGCACAAGTTTTTACAGAATCTCTTTTAAAATGCCAGACTAAATATATGGTATTCAGTCTGAACTTTCCAATGTACTTATTAGAACAATAAACTTTGTGCTTTTTATGAAATGATTCTAGGTAATTGGATAGTGTATTAGTTAGTATGGGCTAGGTTTGCTGTGTTAACAAACAACTCCGAAATCTAAATGGCCTACAACCCAAAGATTTATTTTTAATCCACACTACATTAACAGTATGTACAGGTCCATCATGAGTAAGCTACAACTCTACTCCCCATCATCTTTGGGATCAGGCTGATGCAGTAGCCTCTATCTGGAATACTGCCAGTTTTGTAACAGAGGGAAAAGAGACAGCAAATCACGTACTGGCTCTTAAAGCTTTTGTCCAGAAGTGACGTGTCACTTTGACATTCTTTAACACCCAAGAACAAATCATGAGACCAAGGCTGCCATCAATGGGGTAGGAAAGTATAGTCCTTCCCCGGAGAGGAGCAGTGAATACTTTTGAACAAGAATGCCGTCCACCCCGGCGCTCCTGAGGCTGTTTTAGAGGGATGTGGTTTTTAGAGCAGGAGAGACTCAGGAGCTCGTTGTTATCTTGGAAGCCTTCTGAGTGCCAACTCCCAGTCTAGATCCCCAAAAGAAGTGTTTGCAGAGTTGAGAGAAGAACAGAAAGGTTTCTGACACACACAAAGTGCTGCTTTGCTGTTCCAGATCACTGCCAATGACAGGCTGAAAGGAAATGGGTTTAAACGGAAAAATTAAATATAAGGGTGGAAATGTATATAATCTTCTTTTAATGAAATAGTCTATAAAGGCCTCTATAAATAGAAAATTCCTTAAATTTTATTCCCCTCCTTAACTGATTCAGGCACCCGCCTTCATCCTCTGTAAGCTGTGGTTTCAAACTCTTTCAATCTTGTGAGGGTCCTCGATTATGTTAACCGGTCAAAACGGAGTCACTCTGGATAAAATAATGGTTCTGGATGAAATAAAGTCATGTTCACTCAGCCTACCTTTTCCTTCCCTCATGAGCTCAGGAATTCTGGGATGTCCACAAAGTTTGTGAGGCCTCTTCCTATAAGGGATCCTTTGGCTTTTTAGAAAGAGCTGTGTAGATTCTAGGTCTTTATCACTACACACACCCAGGATTTCGTGAGCATAAATATGGGTCGGGGAGTGTCCATGGCAAAAGGTTGGCACCATGCTGACAAGAAGGTGGCACTGACACCTGGATGTTGCTGACCGTTCAGGGCTAGCCTTCAATTCCCCCCCAGGCTACACCTTGTCCTGGTGGTCCAAAAAACCTCTAAAGCAAAGATCATGTTGTAGTGTCTGTCTGGGCCTAACCAGAATACTTCTGAGCCTACCTTGGGGAGTTAGGGCACTCTGTGGCATTGACAGGAGTGGTACGTGTTGGAGAACTGAAGACCTGAACTGCCCAACTCAAGACGATCTAGACTGGGAGTGTATATATATATATATATATATATATATATATATATATATATATATATATATATATATATATAATTTAAAAATATATATTTATTTTTATTTATTTTGAAATAATCACAAACTTACAGAACATTTACAGGTCAATTTCAAAGAATGTTTTTTTTAGAACCATTTGAGAGTAAGCACCCTGTTACTTGAGTTAATTTTTTTTACAAACAAGGACATTTTCCTACATAATCACAATATAACCATGGTATTAGTTTGCTGGGGCTGCCATGACAAAATACCCCAGACTGGCTGGCTTACACAACAGCAGTTTATTTTGCTCCCCGTTCTGGAGGCTGAAAGTCCAAGATCAAGGTGTTGGCAGGCTTGGTTTCTTCTGAGGTCTCTCTCCTAGGCAGGCAGACAGCCTACTCTCTGTGCACGCACATCCCTGGTGTTTCTCCGTGTGTCCAAATCTCCTCTTCTTATAAGGACACCAGTGAGATTGGAATAGATCCCCCCACCCCGGCCCCACCGCCAACAACCTCATTTTAATTTAATCATCTCTTTAAAGGCCCTATTTCCAAATACAGTTACTCTCGGAGGTACTGGGAGTTAGGACTTCAACATACGAACTTGAGAAGGGTCATAATTCAGCCCATAACAACCATCAAAGTCTGGAAATTAACGTGGATAAAGTACTGCTATCTAGTCTTCAGACCCCATTTGCCAAATGTCCCAATAGTGTCCTTTATAGCCAAAGAATCCAGCTCAGAATCATGGGTTGCATTTAGTTACCAGGTCTCTTTAGTCTCATTCCATCTGGACTGCTTTCTCGGATTTTCCTTGATTCTCGTGGCCTTGATACTTTTGAAGTTACAGGTCAGTATTTTTGTAGAATGTCCCTAAGGTGGTGTTGTCTGATATCTCTTCATGATTTGATTCAGATTAGCATCTTAGCAGGAACATCACAGAAGTGATGCTGGCTTCTTCTCATTGCATCCTGTTAGGTGGTACCAATCCTGATTTGTCCCATCACTGATGGTGTTCACTTTCTCTTGATAAAGGTGATGTCTGCCAGGGTTTCCCAGAGGCTTATTCTTTTTCCTTCTGTAATTACCAAATATTTTGTGGGGATGTGCCATGAGACTATGTAAATGCCAGTTCCTCACCAGACTTTCAGTTTATTTGTTTATTTATAACTGTCTTGTCTCGGGTTTTCTTAGTTCAGTTTAGTTCAGTTCTATTACCACTATTATGTATTTTGATGATCTAATTGTCTCCAATTTGGCCAGTGGGGGCGCCTTCAAGATGATTTCTCTGTCCTTTAAAAATATCTCATTCATTCTGTGAGCATTTTCTGGCACAAGATGTTCTAGGCTCATGTTTTGCCTGTTCCAGCCGTGGAATTAAGCATTTTACCAAGGAGCCCTGGTTCCTTTCAGTGAGGAGTTGTATTTAGATATATTTTGACAACAGTATGTCTAAATCCATCTGTTTTAATAGTATCCTATCGTAACAATATAAATACTATTACCTATTCATGCTTGGCTTCTATAGAAATGTGTGATCTGAACAGATGACCACTAATCTTTTCAGTGTGGTTGTTCGTTTTAGTATTTTTTATAAGGGAATATACAGATGTAGTAATGTGTATAAAGGACAGAACACAACCAGATATCTGTATATAAATTAGCATAGATGAGTCCTAGTTCTAAAGTTTACTTCTGGGGAAGAAATGAATCTCATTTATTTCTAACAGGGCAAATTAGATAAGAAATCCAATTAGTTTCCCAAATCCTGCTTTCATTCCTTAAATCAATTCATTAGAGATGTCACATTGTTACTTTTAGAGTCCACGGCTTGGATTTGATAAGAGACCAAATGTATGGCCACTCCTAAAACTAAAATATGAAACGTAATCTATTTAGAATGTGATTTTAAAACACTGGCCTTGGGTGCCTCTTCCCACACGAGGACAATCGCATCTAAGTTAAAAACACTTGACCTGAAGGGGTGCCTCCTTTTGTTTATTTATCACATCTTACTGAGAAAATAGTTCTGATTTTCTTCAATTCTCTTTGTATTTGAGCCAGTTGGAAAAATAACGTGGTTATTTCTATTCTTGGTTATCAAACTGTTCTTTTTCTCTTTCTCTTTCCCTTATTATGCTTCTCACTTCCTTTTGTCCTGTCCTTCTCCTTCCTTGCCTGGCTCCGCTTTGCTGGTTCACATCCTCTCTGGATACAGTCAGAGTCATCAGTGGTGGAAAAATGTGACTGCCAGGAAGCCTACTTTCGTTTTTAAAACTAAATGTGTTGACAGCCTTTAAATTTACACCCTTGTCAGAGATGGCATGGAACATTTAAGCTTTGTTCCTGATTTCTGACGTTTAACTCTGTCGAACAGTATGGAAGATGAAATCCAGACCTTCATATTGGTAAAAGACATATTAATTTCTCTACAATATGTGTCTTTTAAAGTTCTTCTTTCAGAATAAATTATGTGGCCATAAAAATTATATGTTAATATTAAATAGATCATGATTTTCTAAAAAATTTTCTAAATTTTTTCTAAAAATTCTTGTTCCTTAAACTTGCAAATAAATGATGCTTACTCCAAGAAATATCATAAATAATTTGCAAAAGAACATTTTATAAAATATAAGATGTATTAAAATCCGTATTGAATATAATGTATCTTTTCCTGATGATTTAGGTTTATTGTAATCAATAAATAATTTTGTTAAAAAGGAAAGCAAATATTGAGGGCAAATATTGAGGTAGATAAACCTTTTTTATTCCATTAAAAAGATGATAAGCTTCTAAATAAAAAAGTTCTTCTTTCAGGAACTGTGACCATAACCTTCTAGAAATGAAATTTTTTGAGAACTCTAAAAATGTATGTCTGGTCCATGCGAAAAAACAACCTACTTCTGGACAATTGGCCAGATAGAGAAAGCCTAGCAGGTATATTATCTATAAATGTGACCTTCAAATTCTGATATCTGTGAACAGGTCTCTCACACTTTATGATGAATGATGTTATAGGAGCTAATTTAAAAATGAGCAAATTTTAAAATAACTTTCTACTTTTGCAATTTTTTGGCTTCTGTGACTCAGGAATCATATTTCTCTCATATGGTGTTTGATAAATTTCAGTGTGTATACTGTAGTTCATATCCAGCCTTAGCCTGGTTCTTTTAAATTGCCTAGGGACTTGTCTAAAAGAATGTTCCAAATCTACTCTGTGACACATAAACAGTTTAATTTAAAGGTCAATGGAAATTTAAAAATTCAAATACACAATAGAAAGTATAATCAAATAGCAAGTCAGAATTCATTTCCTCTTATTTTTCATCCTCATTTCTTTTGAAATATAAACCAGCTCTTCAGGTTAACAAGCCTTTACAAGCTAATGTATATTTGATGTTAGCAGTTATACAAATATATTATCATGCATTTAGATCCTTTTAAAATTTTTACAAAGAAAACTTTTTTGTCTTCATCTATTTGGGCTGCTATAACAGAATCCCATAGACTGGCTCATAAACAACAGAAATTTACTTCTCACAGTTCTGGAGGCTGGGAAGTCCAAGATCAAGGCATTGGCAGATTTGGTGTCTGGTAAGGGCACGCTTCCTGGTTCATAGGTGGCTATCTTTTCACTGTGTCCTCAGAGAGTAGAAAGGGTGAGGGAATTCTCTGGAGTCTCATTTATTTATGAGGGCACTAACCCCATTCACGAGGGCTTCACTCTCGTAACCTAATCACCTCTCTAAGGCCCATCCTGCAAATACTACCATCACATTGAGGAATGGGTTTTAACATATGCATTATGGGGGGACACAGACATTCAGTCTATAGCACTTTTTATTTAGAAATTATAAATAATTTTGTGCAAACCTCACTATATTTTTATGCCTGAAAAGGGAACTCAGTGACAGTCGCTACAATTGTCTCAGCTTCCCTTTGAAAGGCATCTCACCAAGGTCAAGTATTAAGAAATGAACTTTTTGTTCCTTTGGTCACTATCATGAGAACTTGAAGATATATAAGATTTGTACTGTGCAAAGATTCAAAGCCACAGCTAGATACTACATGTTCTAATGCATTGTCTATCTATGATATGCTGTGAAAATTATATTTCTGATAAAATGCCAATCTAACTACTTTTTAACTAGAATTGCCCCATCACACAAATTGTACTGAGACATCGAATAATACATTTTTACTTCACACTGGAATGTCTTTCACTATTTTTCATGAAGTTTTCTCATTTTCTCCCCAATAGATGTGCTTGTTGAACAAAGTAATTCTTTAGCATTGTGAGACCTGTGCTTCAATTGGTGATTCAAAATAAGATGTACATTATTAAAACATAACCTCTTTTATCTTCAGTACCCATCACAAGATCTTTTCCTTCCTGAAAGACCACAAGTGGTTGAGGATGAAGTGTGCTCTCTTGACACCTCAGAACCCAGAAAATTGCTCTCTCCCTCCCAGTTTGTATTTCTGTCCTCTGCACGAGGTGCTCCCAAAGGCTGGCAGGGCAAGTTTGAAACAGGACTAACACTGTCCGTTTCAAGCAGTGACCGAGGATCCTTGAGCATAAAAGCAGCCTTCAAGAGCCCATTTCATCTTGTAACAAGACTCTGCAGCTCATCCTGCTGAAATCTGGGCTGCCTTCGGAAACTCAGCTCATTACCTAGAGATGTGAAAAGTCTTGATTGACCTGTCCTGCTTCTACAGCTGATAGAACTGTCAGCTCTCCTGTCACTCAGCCATCACCAGTCCTCAGATATAATAAAGGCCTTGAAGGTAATACAGGAAGTGAAGCATCCCAAAGGCATAAGCTGCTCAAAAAGGAGGCTGCTTGTTGAACTAAATACTCTCCTTCAAGTGTCCAAATTTACAGCAAAGGGGAGTGAACATGCTTCAAGGTTGTTTTTTTTTCATCAGTGTAATTTTCTTTTCCACCTCGACGTGATCATATCACTTCAATCTGTGAATGTCCCAAATGTAGCAATGTAAAGTTGAACCTGGAAAGGACAGAAAAGCTAACTCAGCAAAGGCATGATTTGTGTGTGTGTGTTGAAGGGTATGCGTGGATAACAATGGTTAGTTGTAAGGGGTGCTTTGTGTGTCTAAAGGAAAACTAAAACCCAGGTTTCAGTCAATAATTATTCAATTCAATTCTATTTATTAAACCAGTAGTCAACATATACTGAGCTCTGGCTCTTGACTAACATTGTTCTCTCTGCTGAAGTTAGAGACAGAAGATGCTCTGAGAGAGATTGTTTATGCTCACAAGACATCCATATTCTTCTTTACATTTCCCAGACTCCCTCGCTGTTATGTTTGGACCATGTGACTAAGTTCTGGCCAATGAAATCTCTGCAGAGATGATATAAACTACTTCCAGACTTGATCCCTGAGAACATATCACATGACTCTCCAGGTCTGTCTTCTTTGCCATGTGACCTTGGAGGCCACATGTTCCAGATGGCATCACTACAAGGAAGCAGTAACTTGGACTCCTGGGTTTCTGCTTAGAAGAGCTATCCATCCCAGTTGGACTAAAGAAGATATGTATCACATCTTCTTTACCCAGTCATCTGTTGATGGACACTTAGGTTGCTTTCATATCTTGGGTATTGTAAATAATGCTGTATGAACACTGGGGTTGCATTTATCTTTTCGAATTAATGCTGTCATATTCCTCAGATAAATACCCAGAAGTAGAATAGCTTGATCATGAATGGAGATGCCTCAAAAAATTAAGAATGGAACTCTCAGTGGTTTTTAAAGTGTGGTTTTTATATTGGCAGCATCAGCACCATCTGGGAACTTATTAAAAATGCACATCCTTGAGTTCATTTGAGGTCTACTAAATAAGAAGCTCTAAGGATGGGACAAAAAAAAAAAAAAACTGTTTAACCAGTCCTCCAGGTTATTCTGATGTATACTAAAGTTTGAGAAGCATAGGTCTAAACTATTTTGTCAATACAGACATAATCCTTGATCTCAAGGCTCTCACAGTCTAATAGACAGATGCCCTTATGTCATAGCCTCTTCATAGTTTTCCCAAGACCCTCTTGCCTTAATAGAAACCAGGCTTTTCCCCAAGGATAGGGCATTCCTTGTGGCCATCAAAGTGGTGCCTTTTACTCTTCTACCACTCACATTCCATACCTTGTGTTTAGAGATGGAATTGATGTTCTCCTTGCTTCTTCTAACTTAGTACTCCCTTACTTGCTTATAAGAAAAGTTGTTTTCTTTAAAGCTGATGCCATTCAGCTCTATCACCCCACCCCCTCCTGGTTCCTGTCATCTGGAAGCTTCTGGGTCTCTTTCATTTGTTGACAGTTTTGGCACCTGGATCACAGTCTTCACTTCCACCACGAGTATGGATCGTATCTATGCACGGTTATACTTGTTTAGGTCTCTCCCAGGTAAAGTAAATTCTTAAACGTCACATATCCCCAGAAGCTTCTATCTTATTTCCCCTCTCCCCATTCACAACCAAATTTCTTGAAGAGCTGTCTATAATCATTGCTCCATTCTTTACTACTCTCAAAACCATTACCATCTAACTATGCTCTCATCAGTCCACCAGAATACCTTTTGTGAAGGTCATGATGTCTTCCATGTAGCCGAATTCAATTGATAATCTTGACACTCAATGACTGATGACCACAGCCTCCTTTTAAAATGATTTCTTCCCTTAGTTCTCTTGATAGCCTCTTTTTTTAAAAAATTTATTTATTTATTTATTTTTGGCTGTGTTGGGTCTTCGTTTCTGTGTGAGGGCTTTCTCCAGTTGTGGCAAGCAGGGGCCACTCTTCATCGCAGTGCGCGGGCCTCTCACTATCGCCGCCTCTCTTGTTGCGGAGCACAGGCTCCAGACGCGCAGGCTCAGTAGTTGTGGCTCACGGGCCTAGTTGCTCCGCGTCATGTGGGATCTTCCCAGACGAGGGCTCGAACCTGTGTCCCCTGCATTGGCAGGCAGATTCTCAACCACTGCGCCACCAGGGAAGCCCCCTTGATATCCTCTTATATACTTCTGTTTCCCTCTTATATTTTCTGGCCAGTTCTTCTGTGTTCTTTATACATACTCATCTCCCTCGAAGCACTGTCCTGGGCTTGTTCTCCACCCTCCGTTTTGTTCTCATGCTCTAGTCCTTCCCTAAGGAATCTCAGATAGAACTCTGGTTCAATTACTGTGGATGTCTAGATGACTGGAAATTTCTATTTTCATTCAAGATCTCGCTTCTAATTCCAGTCCCATATGTCCAACTGCCCACTGACTTCTCTTGGATACCCTCAAATGTACCTTAAACTCAACATGTCCAGCCCTGAACTTAGAATCTTGCCATTTCCCCAAGCATGATGTTCTTTCAGTATTTCTTATCTCGCTGAATGATAATCTCATCAGACCATTTGCACAAGCCAGAAACCCATGAGTTTTTCTTGATGCTGACTTTTCCTTCACTGTCTACATCCAACATATCACCAAGTCCTGTCTATTTGATCATACAGAATATCTCTCAAAATGTTCCTGTTCTCGCCCTTTCCACCAGCCTCACTCTTGTCCAAGCTACCATGCACTCATGTCTGACCTATCATAATTGCTTCGCATGTGGCCTATCCACATCTATTCTATGTCAGCCCATTCTTTCTTCCTAAAATCTTCCATTAGCTTTACATTGTTCTTAGAATAAAGAAAAAGATCATTATGGTCCTATATGCCACCTTTCACAGATTCTTACAACTCCCTTCACACTCTTCCTCTTGCCCTCTTCCCTGTATCTACAGGGCCTTCTTTCAGGTTCCCAATGCTGCCATCTTGCCTCCAACTACAGGGCCTTTGCACAAGTAAGTCTCTCTTATTTTTATTTTTATTTTTGTTTGAAGTGTGGTTGATTTACATAGCCACTGGTTTATTTATTTATTTATTTATTTATTTATTGTTTGCGCCATGCGACATGCGGGATCCTAGTTCCCCAACCAGGGATCAAACCCAGGCCCCCTGCATTAGGAGCACGGAGTCTCAACCACTGGACCACCAGGGAAGAACCAAGTCTCTCTTTATAGAATGCTCTCTCTCGAACCTCATCCTCTTTATGTAGTGTTAGTACCGTATCATACCTAGATCTCAGCTAAAGGGTCCCTTCCTCAGGGAAGGCTTCCCTGAATTTAAAGCCTTCATTCATTATAGGCCCTCATAGATTCTTATTCTTTTTCCATAGAGACTCTTTCTTAGTTTTTGCTTCTTTGTTTATTCACATTATATTATTTTTGTTAAATGTTTTTCTTACCCACTGGACATGTTCTATGAAAGCAAAGATCATTTTATTTGCCTACAGTCGTATCCCCAGTGCATAAGAACAGCTCCTGATGTGAAGAAGCTACTTAAGAAATATTTGTTAAATGAATGGAGGCCAAGACAAAAATTACCTTTTTGTTAGTCATGTTTTCTTCTCTGTTGTTTCTCTAACACAGTCATAGCTAAATTGCTTGCTTTAACTTCTGGGCAGAAAGCTCAACACCAAGGTAAGACTGTACAAATGTTAGGAGAAATAATTTTATGTATAGAGGGAGAGCCTTATTTGGATTCCACAAAGGAGCATTGAGGAAGGTAAATTAAAATTATGTCAGCTTCCCAAGTAGCCTAGGTTTTACCTGCAAATCCTCTTCAGAAATTGGCAGAATATAAATAGTTTTTTAAGGATGAGTCTGCATAGCATTTACAAGAATGGAACTTGAAATTAGACAGACTTGTATTTGTTTCCTACCTCTTCTGTTTTTTGGCTATATGACCTCTACAAATTATTTACTTCATTGATTGATTTTCGGTTTCTTTATCGGTAAAATGGTGATGTTAACATCAGTTTCATTTGGTTTGTAGAGATTTGCTAGTGTCTGGAACACATCATACCAAAAATGGTAGCAGGGTTTCTAATGATTATTAGAGAATTTCAGCAAGTCTAATTCTGCCTGAATTTTATTCTTGTTCAAATAGATTGTTCAGTACAAATCACAAAATACTGTGCTACAAGTCATCTACCATCACTGTTTTTGTGAGGCCCATTTGTGGTAAGCGATGTAATTCCTGAGGCTCTGGATATATCCTTCATATACGTAATTCCTTCCAGCCCTCAAAATGCTACTCAGGACAATAAGACACATTCTTAAGGTTCTTTATTATAAATCCTCCTTGGTCAGTTAGCTGACAGAGTTGGAGATTTTTAATTAACGGATTGATTTTTTCTTCCATTTTTATTGAGAGGTAATTGACATATAGCACTGCATAAGTTTCAGGAATACAGCATGATGATCTGACTTACATACGTCATGAAATGATTATCCAATAAATTTAGCAGACATCCATCATCATATAAAGATACGAAATTAAAGAAATAGAAAAAATCTTTCCTCTTGTGATGAGAACTCAGGATTTCCTCTCTTAACACCTTTCATATATAACCTACAGCAGTGGTAATTATATTTATCATGTCGTACATTGCATCCCTAGTACTTATTTATCTTATAACTGGAAGTTTGTACCTTTTGAATGACTATCCAATTCCCCTCCCCCACCCCCGTCTCTGGTAACCACAGATCTGATCTTTTTTTCCATGGGTTTGTTTTTTTTTTGTTTGTTTGTTTAAATATTATTATTATTATTTTAATTTTATTTATTTATTTATGGCTGTGCTGGGTCTTAGTTTCTGTGCGAGGGCTTTTTCCAGTTGCGGCAAGCAGGAGCCACTCTTCATCGTGGTGCGCGGGCCTCTCACTATCGCGGCCTCTCTTGTTGCAGAGCACAGGCTCCAGATGCACAGACTCAGTAGTTGTGGCTCACGGGCCCAGCTGCTCCGCGGCATGTGGGATCCTCCCAGACCAGGGCTCGAACCCGTGTCCCCTGCATTGGCAGGCGGATTCTCAACCACTGCGCCACCAGGGAAGCCCCTGTTTGTTTGTTTGTTTTTTAAGTATAATTGACCTCCAACGCTGTGTTAGTTCCTGGTACACAACATAGTAATTCTATATTTCTATACATTTCAAAATAATTGCTATGATAAATCTAGTTAAAATATGCCACCTGATAAAATATTACATGGTATTGACTATATTCCTGACACTATACATTTCATCCCCTTGATTCATTTATTTTGTAGCTGGAAGTTTGTACCTCTTAATCTCCCTCACCTATTTCTTTACTCTCCCTACACCCCTCCTCTCTGGCAACTACCTGTTTGTTCTCTGTATCTATAGATCTATTTCTGTTTTGTTGTGTTTGTTCATTTGTTTTGTTTTGTAGATTCCACATAGAAGTTAAATCATGCAGTATTTGTCTTTCTCTGTCTGACTTACTTCACTTAACATGATATCCTCTAGGTCTACCCATGTTGCTTCAAATGTCATTATTTCATTCTTTTTTATGGCTGAGTAATATTCCTGTGTGTGTGTGTGTGTGTGTGTATCTCCATTTCACATTGTGCTATGTAGTCCCAAATCTAAATTAGCACATCTACTTAATATGAGCTCTTATCCAAGCTCTGTCTGTACACAATGGTCAAAGATGATCCCTAGTGAATGCAAAATTTGCTTGCTCTTAGCTACTTCTCAAGTATCTTTATATTTGGGGGAAAAATTATTTGCATGAGTTATCACACCTGGATACCTGACTCCAAGGAAACATGAAAGTCTTATGTTGGTGCTCATACCTCACAGCCAGTGGTTTTGTACACAAAAGATACTCAATAAATATTTCCCAAATAAGTAAATTAATAGAGTAACAAATATATTTAGACTTCTTTACAAACTTTAATCCTTCTAGAATGATTGGCATGTGCTGCTATTATGATTCTTGAGTTATTGTAGTAAAACTTTGAGGGATTTTAACTTGTTCAGTGAATGAGACAGATAATTCCCTTGGACACTTGGACAACTTGGCTCCTCACAGCTACAATCATAAGTAGATTTTATTTTAAAAGGTAGATTTTATTACAATTATGAGTGAAATAATAAAATTGTAAGGAAGTGATATTTTACTACGCATAAATTGTAACAGAAATCTGTATCTAATATTTATTAAACTGTCTCAACCCTCTGGATATGGATGGGGACCACTTTCTATGACCCTGAGTTCTCTTCTGCCTAATTCTTTTTTTTTTTTTTTTTTGCCTAATTCTTATTAAAACCCAAGTTCATAATGTGTTTCTGAGGGAGATTTAATGGCTTTTTTGACCATGAGGAAGTTCTGAGTCAAATTTTCAACTCACTTCTTATAAGTGTTCATGCTGCACTTTAAAAAACATTTTATTTTATTCTGTTTATTACTCTTTCCTCTCTATGGTACTTGTATGGTACAGTAAGGTAAAGTATTAATAGTTCAGATTTCTCCTAGAGGCAACTTTTGGTGGGGCTGGGTCCCAGCTTTAATTAGACTGATTTTATCTGTGATTAACATAGCCCCCCAAACGGATTTAAATTTATAATTTCCATATGGCTATTTGTGTATTAGAATTTTATTGAGAGGTACATAATGACTGTTTCTATATCCTTGAAAAGCAAATAGTTCCAAAAATTCTTCTGATCACAGCCATCAGTCAGAACAGGAGCATTAACCACGTTGTAAACATACTGCATATCCACTACGCTGCGGGCCCTGACATGCTGCAATTTTTTGTTTGATCAGATTTTAAAAATGCATTTGTTATATTGTATGTTTTGGTAAAATGCCTCAAATCCTCTTTTAAAATGATAAAGTATAACGAAATAAACATTTTCAGAACATACTCTTGTTGCAGGCACTGTGTTAGGTACGACAGACCTGCGTCAAAACTTGATTTGTAAATTATAGGAAAGAACATTGAAGCCTAATGAAAACTGGTAAAAATGTCCCCACCCCCTAAATATATGTCATTTCAAAGAGATAATGGCAGATTTATGCAACCATAAATTCTTTCATAGATTTAGAAGTAGGAAAGGAATAAAGGGGGTATTTAATACAGCTTTTTCCAAATGTGTTCCATGGAACACCATTGCAGAAAATAGTAGTATTTTCAAGAAATAAATGAACACTTTCTGTGGTCAAATAATGATGGTGCAAAATCAAATGGTGGGTAAAACTGCTGGTGCCTTAGCACAAATCAAGGGAGTGGCTCCAAGCTGTACTAGTTGTCATTGTATTCTTCACTGTCACACACTTGCAGTAAAACAACAATAAACAAACAAAAAGCCAATTTTACTTAGTAATGTTCTCAATGGGGCAGTAAAAATTATTATTATTAAATCTTGACTATTGAGAACACATATTTTTAACAATCTATGTGGGTAAATGGAAACTATGCACAAACACTTCTCCTGCATGTGAAGTAGGACGGCTATTTTGAAGAAAATCACTTGTGGAGTTGAGCTGTAGCTGAACTAGCCATGTTTTTCCTGGAACACCAGGAAATGTTTCCTTTTCACTTGATAAAATGACTACAGATAACTGGTACTGAGACATGAATATTTAGCTGACATTTAAAAAGAAATGAATGAATTGGTCCTGTCGCTTCAAGGAAAACAACTGACATCATTTGTTGCCAATGATAAAATTTTATCTTATGTTATTGAAGCATAGTTGATTGACAATATTGTGTTAATTTCTGCTGTACAGCAAAGTGATTCAGTTATACATATGTATATACAATCTATTTCATATTCTTTTACATTATGGTTTATCACAGGGTACTGAATATAGTTCCCCGTGCTATACAGTAGGACCTTGTTGTTCATCCATCCTATATATAATAGTTTGCATCTGCTAACCCCAAACTCCCACTCCTTCCCTCCTCCACCCCCCTCCCCCTTGGCAACCACAAGTCTGTTCTCTATGTCTATGAGTCTGTTTCTGTTTTGTAGGTATGTTCATTTGTGCCATATTTTAAATTCCACCATATAAGTGTTATCACATGGTATTTGTCTTTCTCCTTCTGACTTATCAAGTGAAAATTTGAATTTTGGAAAACTTTTATCTGCCACCATGAGCTTAATCCAATATGTAAAAACTTTTCTGATGAGATTGGTGGTGATATTAATTGATGTTTTTGATATTGTATAATGAAATGCATCAACATTTGGAAGATTGCCATAACTCGGGGAATCAGTATGCTCCAAATGTTACCAAATCATGCATGGGTAAGAGATCCATTCAAAGAGCAAGCTAGACCAATAGATTTTAATGTAACACAGAATGAAAGTTTATTGACAAGGTTTCTGATTCCATGTTGCAGTTAACCTTTCAAAAGTGACCACTTGTTGAGTTTTAGTGTAGTATCAAAGAAAGAGATCCACAATTATCTGAATGCTAAAATATTCTCTCCTTTCCAGATCGTAGATCTTGAGATGCTAGGTTTTCTTTATATGCTTTAATAAATATAACATAGCAAAATTAATTGAATGCTGAAGCAGATATGAATGTCCAGTAATACAGACTCAAAAGGGATTTTTTTAAATGTAGAAAAAAAAATGATACTCTGCTAAATATTTTTTATTTTGGAAATAAACTTTAAAAAATATATTATTTATATGATATGTAATGGGTTACTATTGTTATTTTTAAATGAATTAATAAGGATACAAACATATCAGTTTTAGTTTCTAAAAGAGTAAATATCAATAGAAATAACCAACATAAACAAAAGCAATTTTTATACTCAATAATTTTTAAGGATGGAAAGGGGTCCTGCGACAAAACATTTGGGAACCACTGATCTAGAAGAAACCTCCTGAGGTCACATTTAAGTCCTTTCATTTATGCATCTTCCATGAAAATTAAAACCAGCACTCACATTTCTATGACATTAAAAAATAGCCATAAGGGACTTCCCTGGCAGTCCAGTGGTTAAGACTTTGCCTTCCAATGCAGGGGGTGATGGTTCCATACCTGGTCGGGGAGCTAAGATCCCACATGCCTTGTGGCCAAAAAACCAAAACATAAAAACAGAAGCAATATTGTAACGAATTCAATAAAGACTTTAAAAAAAAGGTCCACATAAAAAAAAATCTTTAAAAAAAATGGCCATAAAATCTTTAATAGTGTCATAAATGTGAGAAGTATGTCTTTTCTGGTTATTTCTAGGAACAAACTTTATGGAGAATGAAAATCCTGAAATGTTATACTTGTTTTATTTTACCAAAAATACCTTCTGTTTGTGTATCAAATAAGTATTCTCCAAAAAGCTTAATGATATTAATATTAAAATAATGTTACAATACAGATAATACTTGAGACTCTAAAAAGATAGTAGCATAAATAGAAATTCGATAGTGAGGAATACATTCATTATACTTTCCCAAAGGCGTTTTTTTTTTTTTTTTTTTCATTGAATTATGACACCTGACAAATGGCTGCAGGTAAAATGCCACATGACTTCCCCTGTTGTTTACAGCTTGTCACAGGCGGGTGCAATACAAAAAAAGATGAATGCATCTTTCCCATTCCAGAGTGTCTCTACTCATAAAAGGAAGATGTTCTCTCCCCATCCCAAGAGTGGTTGACTTAGAGCACTACAACAGATCAATGATGTTGTGGGTGCTTGATAAATTTAGGGAAACAGAATGAAAAAGATGGAGTCGCACTCATGGATTTCCTTACAAAGTCACCCCACACTAGCCAAGAAGTACTGTTTATATTTTCTACAGGAGCCACTTTTCTTGTATCCAAGTTACCCTTTTGGTTACATATTGGTACCTATGAGAGTCTTGCTGCTCCAAGAGTGAGTCACAGACCAGCAACCTTCATATCTCCTAAAGCTTTTTATAAATGTAGGCTCTTGGGCCCCATCTTAGACATCCTGAATCAAAATCTGCATTTTAACAAGATTCCCAGGTGAGGTGTACATTTATTCATGTTGGAGAAGTCCTGATGTACATCAGATGATCTCAACTATGATTGCACTTTGAAAGCATCTGGGGAGTTTCAAAAAGCCCTGATGTTTGGGCTACATTGCAGAGCAATTAGATCAAAATCTCTGAGGGTAGGACACTCCATTCAAGAATAGGCCTTCTTCAATCCATATTCATAGATGCACCTTTGGATTTATTATGGAAGTCAGTGGGAAAACATACTTCTTTCATTGGCAACCTTTTTTAAAAAACACCTTTATTGAGGTGTAATTGATATTTAAAAACGCTGAATGTACCTAATTTGATGAGTTTGGACATAGGGATACACCCATGGAACCATCACCACAATCAAGGAAATAGACATATCCATCACCTCCAAAAGTCTTCTTGTGTGTTGTGTGTGTGTGTGTATGTGTGTGTGTGTGTCTGTGTGTAGGAACATGAAATCAACCCTCTTAACAAATTTGAACTGTACAACACAGGATCGCTGACTATGGGCACTGTATCACAGGAGTTTATGTTGCGTAACTGAAACTCCATGCCATTGAACAACAGCTCCCCAGTTCCCCCTACCCCAGCCCCTGGCAACCAACCTGTCCTCTGCTTCTATTATTTTGACTATTTTCGATACCTCATATAAGTGGAATCGTGCAGTATTTGTCTTTCTGCAATTGGCTTATTTCACTTAACATAATGTTGTCAAAAAATCCAGAAATAGCAAAATTAAAACCACCATATCAATAAAAAGTATTTAGTAGGAGTTCGTTATGCATATAAGAACAGTTCACAAACTGGGAGCTTTCAAATTCAAACATTGATATGAAGTTCAGGGGCATGACATTACAGGATGGCTTATAAAGTGAAAATGAGGAAGTTGTTTAACCTTTACAATGATGAGTTATTACAATGGGGGTTTCCAGACAGCAGGGGATTGGTTAAAAGTTGAGATCCTGATTTCAATTCTCTTGGATATATACCCAGAAGTGGGATTGCTGGATCGTATGGTAGTTCTCTTTTTAATTTTTTTAGGAACCTCCATACTATTTTCCATAGCAGCTGCACTACTTTACATTCCCACCAATAGTGCACAAGGGTTCCAATTTCTCCACATTCTTACCTACAGGATGTTGTTATCACTTATCTCTTTTGTGATATCCATCCTAACTGGTGTGAGGTGATACTTCATTGTGATTTTCACTTACATTTTCTGATGATAAGAGATGTTGAACACCTTTTCATTTACCTTTTGGCCATTTGTATATCTTCTTTGAAGAAATGTCTATTCAGATCCTTTACCCATTTTTTAGTTGAGTTTTTTTTGTTTGTTTGCTGTTGACTTGCAGGAGTTTCTTGTAAATTTTGGATATTAACCTCTTATCAGATATGTGGTTTGCAAATATTTTCCCCCATTCTTTAGGTTGACTTTTCACTCTGTTGTTTCTTTTTTCCATGCAGAAGCTTTTTAGTTTGATTTAGTTTCACTTGTCTGTTTTTGTATTTGTTGTCTGTATTTTTGGTGTCAAACCCAAGAAATCATTGCCAAGACCAATGTCAAGATGTTTATCTCTAGGAATCTTACAGTTTCGGGTCTTATATTTAAATCTTATCCATTTTGAGTTGACTTTGTGTATGGTGTAAGATAAGGATCCAATTTCATTCTTTTGCATGTAGATATCCAGTTTTCCCAACACCATTTGTTGAAGAGACTTAGTCTTTTCCCCCCTTGTGTGTTTTTGGCACTCTTATCAAATTCAGTTGACTGTTTATGCATGAGTTTATTTCTAGGCTCTCTATTCTGCTCCATTGGTCTATATGGTCTGTTTTTATGCTATACTGTCTTAAGTACTGTAGCTTTGTCATATATTTTAAAATCGGGACGTGTGATGCCTATGTGATGCTTCCAGCTTTGTTCTTCTTTCTCAAGATCCCTTTAGCTACTCTGAGACTTTTGTGGTTCCAAATGAGTTTTAGAATTTTTAAAAATTTCTGTAAAAGTGACTTTGACATTTTAATGGGGATAGCATTGAATCTGTAGATTGCTTTGGGTAGAATGGGCATTTTAACAATATCAGTTCTTCCAACCTATGAAGGCAGATGTCTTTCTATTGATTCATGTCTTCTTCAATTTCTTTCATCAGTGTTTTGCAGTTTTCAGTGTACAAGTCTTTCACATCCTTGGTTAAGTTCATTTCTAAGTATTTTATTCTTTTTTATGTGATTGTAAATGGGGTTTTTTTCTTAATTTCCTTTTCAGATAGTCTGTTGTTAGTGTATAGAAAAACAGCTGATTTTTGTATGTTGATTTTGTGTCTTGTAACTTTACTGAATTCATTTATTAGTTCTAACAACATTTTGGATGTGGAAACTTTACTGTTTTCTACGTATAAAATCATATCATCTGTGAACAGAGATAATTTTACTTCTTCCTTTCCATTTTAAATACCTTTTATTTCTTTTTCTTGTCTAAATTCTCTGGCTAAGACTATGTTGAATGGAAGTGGCAAGTGTGGGCATCCTTGTCTTGTTCCTGATCTTAGATAAACAGCTTTCAGGTTTTTACTGTTGATTATGACGTTAGCTGTGGGCTAGGTCATATATGGCCTTTATTATGTTGAGGTATATTCTTTCTATACCTAAATTGTTGAGGGTTTTGATCATGAATGTATATTGAATTTTGTCCGAAGCTCTTTCTGCATATATTGAGATGATCATAGGATTTTTATCCTTCATTTTGTTAATGTGGTGTATCAGATTGATTGATTTGCAGTTGTTGAACCATCCTTGCATCCCAGGCAAAAGTCCCACTTGGTCATGGTGTAAAATCCTTTTAATATGCTGCTGAACTTGGTTTACTAGTATTTTGTTGAGAATTTTGCATGTATGTTCATTAGGGATATTAGCCTGTAATTTTCTTTTCTTCTGGTGTCCTTGTCTGGCTTTGGTGTCTGGATAATGCTGGCCTCATAAAATGAATTTGGAAGTGTTCTCTCCTCTTCGGTTTTCTGGAAGAGTTTGAGAAGGATTGGTGTGAATTCTTCTTTAAATTTTTGGTAGAATTCACCCATGAAATCATTTGGTCTTGGGCTTTTCTTTTTTGGGAGGGTTTGTTTATTGATTCAATCTCCTTGCTAGTAATTAGTCTATTCAGATTTTCTATTTCTTCTTAATTCAGTCTTGGTAGGTTGTAAGTTTCTTGGAATTTATCCATTTTTTTCTAGGTTATCCAGTTTGTTCATACTAGTTTTTTTAGGATCCTTTGTATATCTCTGGCATCAGTTATTATCTCCTTATTCACTTCTGATTTTATTTATTTGTGTCTTCTTTTCTTCTTAGTCTAGTTAAGGGGTTGTCAACTTTGTTTTTTTTAAACTAGCTCTTAGTTTTATTGATTTTTTTCTATTGTTTTTCTAGTCTGTATTGTGTTTATTTCTCCTCTAATCTTTCTTATTTCCTTCCTTCTGCTAACTTTGGGCTTAGTTTATTCTTCTTTTTCTAGTTTCTTAAGGTGTAAAATTAAGTTATTTATTTGAATTCTTTTTTAATGTAGATGTTTATTGCTATAAACCTCCCTCTTAGGACTGCTTTTGCTGCATCCCATATATCTTGGAATGTTGTATGTTTGTTTTCATTTGTCTCAAGACACTTTCTGACTTCTATTTTGACTTATTTGATCCATTGTTTTGTCAGGAGTGTGTTGTTTAATTTCCACACATTTCTGAATTTTCCAGTGATCCTCCTGTTATTGATTTCTAATTTAATACCACTGTGGTCAGAAAAGATAGTTGGTATGATTTCAGTGTTCTTAAATTTGTTGGTGTCCTGACATGTGATCTATCCTGAATAATGTTCTGTGTGTGCTTGAGAAAACTATGTATTCTGCTGCTGTTGGGTGGAACGTTCTGTGTCTGTTAGCTTCATTTGATTTATAGTGTTGTTCAAGGCTGCCATTTCCTATTGATTTTCTGTCTGAATGTTCTATCCATTGTTGATAGTGGGGTATTGGAGTTCCCTACAATCACTATTTCCCCTTCAGTTCTGTCACTGTTTGCTTTATATATTTAGGTGCTCTGATGTTGGGTGTATGTATGATTGCTATATCTTCCTGATAAATTAATATTTTTATCATTATATTATGTCCTTCTTTGTCTCTTGTGACTGTTTTTAACTTAAAATCTATTTTGTCTGATATAAGTATAACCACTCCTGCTCTCTTTTGTTTAGCATTTGCATGGAATGTCTTTTTCCATTCCTTTATTTTTAGCCTGTGTGTGTCCTTAATTCTAAAGTGAGTCTATTGTAGAAGGCGATAGTTGACTGTTGTATTTTATCATTCAGCCACTCTATGTCTTTTGATTAGGGAGTTTAATCCATTTAGTTTTTAAAGTATTGTAAATATTGATAGGGAAGGACTTCTATTGCCATTTTCTGTCTGTCTGGTAGTTCTTTTGTTCCTCTTTTCTTCTCTTGCTATCTTCTTTTGTGTTTCATTGATGTTTTGTACTGATATTCTTTTATTACTTTTTATTTATCTTTTATGTATCTTCTGTAGGGATTTTCTTGTGTGGTTGCCATGAGAAGTCCATTAAACATCTTATAATTTTAACAGTCTGTTTTAAGCGGATAAAAACGTAACCTCGATCACATACAAAAGCTCTACACTTTTACTCCCCCCTACAGACACACACACACACACACACACACACACACACAACCTTTATGTTATTGGTGTCACAATTTACATGTTTTTGTATTGTGTCTCCATTAACAGAAAGAAAAATGAAAATTTTCATAGTTAAGAACTTGGGTTTGGTGTGAGAAAGATTTAGTTGTTTTGGTTAGAACTCTTTAGTTGCAAATAACAGATGCCAACTCAAGCTAGTAGATATCTGTAAAAACTAATTATGGGCAAGTTACTTAACTGTGCTGACCTCCAGTTTCCTTATCTGTACAATGGGGACATTAAAGATTATTTACCCTCTAGAGTTACTGGGCTGCTCAAATGAGATAATACATGCCAAATGCTTAGGGTAGTGCCTGGTTTATAATCTGAGCTCAATAAGTGTTAGCTATTATTATTGATAATGAAACCTGTGCAGGCAACTTGACAATACTAGTTACAATACTAAGACTTGGAAAGAAGGCTGAGTTGCCAGCTCCTCTCCAGGTCTACCCCTTAGCCTGGAAGCATGGTAACACCAGGGTGTCCTGCTATTAAATTAGGACTCATCTCTTTTTATCTAGTATCTTGGCTGGGATTTGGGAGTGGAGAATGAAGAAAGAGCTGCAGGGGCTTATGAAAAAACAAAGATAAAAAGAGCTACATGATTAAAAGTCCACAAAATAATGGGATTCAAAGAGTTATGGTTTCTTACAAAGAAATATTTTCTTTTGGGATTCATTGTTTCCATGAGTCCCATAACCACTCTTGGAGTGCAAAATGCAATAAGAATTACATGGGCCAAAGAAGGAGAATGCTGGTGGACATTCTCTACAGGAGAGTACATTTTTAATTTAAAACATTAGCATATGCTTGTTCTCTATGAAAGCCCATTGCAGAGAGTCCAGGTTAACACTAATTGATTTAAACCTCAGATCTCAGTAGGAACCCACAGATGTTAACTGCTCACTGATGCACTAAAGCTTCCTAAGTTTCTCACAAAGGTTCAGAGTAATTGTAAAATATTTTCTCTAGGTCCGTGGATTAGTGAAGTCATTATTTGTGGGAGGTGCTGTGAGGCCTGAGCTAATGCTGTAATAAAAAGTCTCTTTGGGAGAAGAAAACTTCTTGGTGGGTTTGTGCGTTGTAGGGTAAGTGTTCAGCTGAAAAATACATGTAATGTTCATGTAGACCCAGCAGAAGAAAGGATTCCAAATTTGTAGAATCTGAAGCTTAAAAAATTTGGGGAGGTCCTCTTTAGGAGATTGATCTTAATGAATTACTGTTAGAATAATAGTACTTTTGCAGATTTTACAAAATTATATCACCATGTGAGATCATATGAGGGGGTCACCCAGGGCTCTGGAAGTGATGCATGCACATCTAGGGTCCTGAAGTTTAAGCTTCACTGAATTGGGGGTAAATCCACCTCTGTCTGGCAGTGAAGTTAAATAATCAAATTTTTTATCTAGACAGCATGATCTGGAATTAGGGTCCTGCAACCTGTTTTCATTTACACTTTTGACTCAGAGTGGTCTCAGCAATTCACTTGCTCACTTGCAACCTCAGTGTCTTGGTTTGTTCTGGAAAACATGGATATATATGTTTTTCTTCTGTCAGTGTTGCTGCAGCAATGACTATTTTTAAGATATTTAATATCTTTCCTTGGGAAGAAAGTTGTACCAGTACACCATATTACTACATTTTTCATCCTAAATTAATCTTTTGGGTGATCTCAGACTCAGTGGAGTGGAGGCTCAAATTGGAAATCCTCTTTTCGTGTCTTTATGTATCCATCAATATAACAATGGAAGAGGGATAAGCCTTTGTTCTGAAAACCTGCAAATTGCCCACAAAACTTATCTGATAAAAATTGTGTATTGTTACAGAGACAAAAGTGTTACCAAATGCCAGGTTAATAAAAACAAAACATAAAAACTCAAGTTTTCCAGCAAGTATTTGTAGGGTTACTCCAACACAAATTAAATGAAATATTTCAAAAGTGTCTTGGTTAAAGTAAAACTGAAACATAGTGAACCAAATAGAGACACTGGGCTTACTCAGACTAAATATTAGTTCTGAAGACATCTACAGAATTGTTAACACTTTGCCCTCTTACAGCAAGTATCCCAAATGCTACTTTTGGCTTTGAGGAAATTTGGTTGCTTTTTTAGTTTTACCTCAAAATTTGTCACTAAATTAGTTGTGAGCCTGATTGATATGTGTTCTTCAATTCTTAATAACACCCTAGTATTTTTTTTTATTGAAGTACAGTTGATTTATAATGTTGTGTTAATTTCTGCTGTACAGCAAAGTGATTTAGTTATACATATATATACATTCTTTTTTATATTCTTTTCCATTATGGTTTATCTCAGGATTTTGAACATAGTTCTCTGTGCTGTACAGTAGGACCTTGTTGTTTATCCATTCTATACGTAATAGTTTGCATATACCAACCCCAAACTCCCAGTCCATCCCTCACCCCCCCACCATCCTCCCCCTTGGCAACCACAAGTCTGTTCTCTATGTCTATGAGTCTGTTTCTGTTTTGTAGATAGGTTCATTTGTGTCATATTTTAGATTCCACATGTAAGTGATATCATATGGTCTTTCTTTCTCTTTCTGACTTAATTCACTTAGTATGATAATGTCTAGGTCCATCCATGTTGCTGCAGATGGCATTATTTTGTTCTTTTTTAAGGCTGAGTAGTATTCCATTGTATGTATGAACCACATCTTCTTTATCCATTCATCTGTTGATGGACAGTTCAGTTGTTTCCATGTCTTGGCTACTGTGAATTAGTGCTGCTGTGAACATAGGGGTGCATGTATCTTTTTGAATTATAGTTTTGTCCAGATATATGCCCAGGAGTGGGATTGCTGGGTCACATGGTAGCTCTATTTTTAGTTTTCTGAGGAACCTCCATACTGTTCTCCATAGTGGCTGCACCAATTTACATTCCCACCAACAGTGTAGGAGGGTTCCCTTTTCTCCACACCCTCTCCAGCATTTGAATAACACCCTAGTATTAATTGACATAAAGATTCTGAAAACTTGGCACTTGTTAAGAACCGGATGAACACCTCTCACACTGTTTGAGACAGAGCTATTGACTTCTTCGTCTGTGTTCCGCAATACATTTCTCTTAAAAAAATACAAAACCAAACTGGCTTGATTTTCCCTTTCTGCCATAACTGTGGGACCTTGGGTGTTAGGGTGGACTCTGCCAGAAATTACATCCTGAGACAAGAATTTGAGTATAAGGGAGGGTAAGTATGTCAGGGAGTGGGGAAGTGGGTCAGGGAAGCCAACACAAGGTATGTCAGCAGGTTACCTGTTTCTGGGAGATGGTGTGAAGCACACCTCAGGGCTGTGTCATCTGAGGGCGAGGAGCTGGTTAACCTAGCTACCTGTGTCATTGGCTGAGAGTTTGTCTGGAGGCGTTAACTCCCCAGCACCTGCCTCCTACCTATGCATAAACTCAGTTGGCTCCTGTGGCCAGAGAAAACAGTCAGGCAGGTAGAGACACAGGTGCTCGCTGTAGGATGCTGTGGGCCTGTGTGGCGACCCTGGTGATGAAGGGTGCCAACAGCTTCCACCATACAAGGCAAAGCACAATTTCAGTGCTGGAAGGAAACTTTGAGTTCATCCTACAGGATCCATTTTCTTTCATTGCAAAAATGAGAGTTGTCCACTAAATTCTAGACATTTTCTTCTCTAACTTTTTAATTCTTTCATTGACTATAGATCTTTCCTTTAGGTGCAGTTCTGGACAAGGTAAGAATTCTGTACAAAATCATGTTCTGAATATGCCTGGTAAAGTGTATTTGCTAGAAGCATGGTAGGAGTACCAAGAGATTTACAAATACTTTGGAAATGCACAAATTCAACTCTTTTCATTCTATAGAAGCATTAGCATGGGGGCTTTTTTGTTTGGGTGTTAAAATGTGTGGTGTGAAATAAGGGTGCGTGAATCAAAATGATTGCTTTTTTGAGGTGATGGAAAAGGAAATCTAGAGTGAATAAAATCAAATAGAGAACTTAGTATTTAACTTGAACCTGGTTTTAAAAGTAGTCTCAACTCAGGCAATTATTGAAGTTAAACAAAGTTAAAGGTTAGATATTTGAAAATAGCAAGGGAATGATTTTCTCTATTTATCTCTGATGTCTTCTTTCTTAAAAAGGAAGCAGGGAATCAGTGGACAATGGGCTTTCCCTCAGTGGCCGTGTTTGAACTTGAAGCTTTCCTGGTTCATGTTATGTTGTGTCTGCTATTGATTGATGGGGGCAGGAGGAAGGATAGGTGCTTGGCTTTGAGCAGCTCTGGCCAGAAATGCAGGCAAAAATCCCTCCATGACTCGCTTTGGGAGCTACCCTCCCGGAGCCAGGAATATCCATCAGTAAATAGCAAGGCAGGCGGCCCGGCACTGGGAAGGAGCTACGTCAGCTTCTGCCTCTCCCGTGAAGGCCGAGACCTGGCTGCCAGAGGCCCTCTGAGGGTCGAAGATCTATGCCCTGTCTGTAAATAGGCCTCGAATCACCACGCGACAGACATCCAGCCATCCGGCCTCCGTACGCCTGGTGTACTCAGGGAACAGGATTATTCTGGGCCCACCAGGCTGATGGTGAGGCCTCATGTCAACCTTCGGAAAATTTCCAGTGATCTGAACCGTGCGTCACCCTGGTACCACTGCACAGATGTGACCAGTTTTTCAGATATATTTTAGATGCCTTTAAGAACTAGATGGGAAAAGCCCTTTCCCATGAATCCATTACCCGAAAATGGAAAGGATCCTTACACTTCAGTTCCTTTATGAATTGTCTGGTAAATTGTTAAAATGCAGATTCATGGGCCCTTAATATTTCCTGGGTGGGGCCCCTGAATCTTCATTTTAATGTTTCCTTGGTCGATTTTGAGGCAGGTGGTCAATGGGCTGCACCTTGAGAAATACCTTATCTTGTGGATCCATTTGGTTTTAATGAAGGGGGGGTAGGGAGGTAAAAGAGGAGCAATACCCGTCTCATCTTGCAGTAGAGAGCAACAGCTGAAAATAAACCAATTCTTGGATTTATTTTGGCTGGTTTGGGGGAAGACACACCATCCCCCAATTTCACATTGGGCTGTACCTAGTTAAAAAACAGAAGCCGAATGCTTGGGAGGATTCTGGGTTTGAAACCACCATGATATTTGATAGAGAGAGGAGGAGACCTTGATCGCAGAGGGTGATTCAACTCAGAGAACTAAGCGTGTATATAGTCCATTCTGATCTTCACTCTTCGCCCTGCTGCTGCCCCAGTTCTCAGGTTGACCAGATGCTCCTCTTGCAGGGAAACAGCTCTTTTGAGCACAGGTGGCTGGTTGTTACTCCCATCATGGATGTGTCAATGTCACAGTTCCTACATTAGTCACACCTCACCCTAAACTGATTATTCTGGAAAGTTAGTCACTGCTTGCATGGCATGTACAGTTGACCCTTGAACAACATGGGTTTAGGCTGCGTGGGTCCACTTATAGGCAGATTTTTTTCAATAGTCAATACTATGGTACTACACCATCTGTGCCTGGTTGAATCTGCAGATGCCAAACTGAGGATAGAGGAACCAGGGATAGAAGGGCTGACTATAAGTTATAGGCAGATTTTTGACTTTGTGGAGCATTGGCACCCCTATCCCCCCCTACCTCGAGTTGTTCAAAGGTCAACTGTATTCATATCTGTGCAGAACTGTATTGCTTTAGTCTGTTATTTTCTGTGGGCTTGTCCTGATTTCAGCGATTGTCACCAATATCATGTACTATGTAAATGTAATCCACAGATTCCCAAACTCTTTGGAGGGGAACGCAATATTTAACTATTTGAACTTACATCACCTAGGCCCTTTCAAATGTAACAAGAAAATCTTGGGAGACCTTCTGAAATATCTGTGACTGGCTTAGGCTTTTGGAAATCCAAGGTTAAGATTTCATGGTTTAAATAAAAGTATGGTTCCATGCAAGCCATTCCCTTAAACTGGGAGACCATAGATAACGTTGCCTACTGGTTGGTTTTACTGAAGCACAAATGGAATACTGTGGTTGTTAGAAGCTAGAGTATTTGTTGCCTGACATTAAGGACTGTGTTTAGTTATCTTTATACATCTAATGTCTAATAGTGCCGGCTCATACTCAATTGTAATGAGCTAACTCAAACTCAAGTTCAGTTCATTGGTGGAATGAATGAAATAAACTTTGCAAGCCCTGATGATTACATTGAGGATATTGGAATAGTAATTTACCAGACGAGAGCGTAGGGCAAATGCAGCAAATATCTAGCATGTATGTTGCCACTTTCTATTCTTGATTTCTTAGCAAGACGTTGCTAATGCATTACAGCACCTTTTATTATTGGGCCAGGATGCGATCTCTTGATCACTTTAAACACAGCGCTTCAGGAGAGTCGCTACCAGTCAATCAGGATGGAAGTGGGGGTGGGGCAGATTAAGGGGAAAAAAAAGAAAGCTTTTATTTTGACAGTTCAGTACTAAGGCTTAAATAAATGAATACTTTCTATGGCCAAGAGAATAAAAATTCCCTAGAGATTGCAAGTGAATTTCGTCTCCCACGCATGCTCGTATTAACTGGTGGTGGCCGTCTCTAGCCCTGTTTTAGGATTTGGGGGTTGCAGACAAGAGTCTTAAAAATCGATTAATGATTTTTGTTCTGGCCAAGTGAAAGAAGAGTGGCAGCACTCTGCTGGCTATTTTCCAGCCCTACTCAGCAATACTTTTAGCCCATGGGCTACTCTGACCACAGGCAGGGGAATAGAAATAGCGGGGTGTGGGAAGAAAAGACAGTCACAGAGTAGAACCAGAGGAAGGGACAGAGGAGAAGTTGTGCAAGAAAGAAAGAAAAGAGGGCTGTGCAAGGGCACCGTGAGAGTGTGTCACCAACAGGGACCTCAGGTGCCACTGGGTAATTTTAGTGCTCCAGGCTGCCTGTTCCGGCATTGAACTGTCATGGGTCTAAATTTCCATTCTGCACAGCACTGCCACATTCAAAAGAGAGTTATATTGTGAATCTAGGAGCCAAAATAGCAATAGAATTGAAAGGGAAAGGAGAACTAGGGCTTTGGGATTGATAGGAACTCAGGAGAAATAGTCTAAAGTGCTTCAACCCTCTGCCCCTCTCTGCCTGGCCACCCCCATCCCAATAGTGCCATGGGGATTAGGCAGAAGAGAGAGAGAACTACAAACCTCCAGCTACAAGTTGTCATTATTTATTGACCTATAATGTGGGAGGCACCGTGAAAGTCATTGGGACTTATTCAGAGATGAATAAGACATGTTCTCTGCCTTCAGGGGGTTCCCAATCTGGCAGTAATAAAAGATCCGTCAACAACAGCACCCATTAAAAAGGTGAGAAGCATCATGATATATATCTGAGCAAAGAACTATTAATTCTGCCTGAGGGGGTTGGAGAATTTCAGCTGTGAAAAATATTTAATAATACTCTACCTTAGGAGATATTTATTTTGATAGACTGTTAGGAAGATAAATAACTTGCTGTTGAAAGAGGGATTCTAACCTCATACAGAATTGCAAAGTAGATACAGCCTGTAACACTTGAGTGTGTCTCTCCTCTTAAAAAATGTACAAAACATGTGCATTGAACTTAATGAAGCAAGCCAAAGGACATGGATAAGTGTGCTGGTCAGTAAAAGACAAATTACTTTTTTCTACAAAAGGCGATCTGAAAGTTTGCTGATTTGAATTGAATTTCTTAAAAAAAGAAAAAGAAAAAGAAAAAAAAGCCCTGTAACTCAATATGACCCTAGAATGCTTGTGTTTAAGATCAGTACTCTAGTGATTTCTAAAGGCAAGAACTCCATAATAATCTAATCTTATATATGTGAAGCTATCTAATCAGTTTAGTGCTGATGGGTATTAGTTTTTTGCTGGTCTAATTGCTCACTGGACCATCCTCTGGAATCAGAAGCACAGATAAAGGGAATCCATTCTTCTGTAAGAATGTGCTTATATTGCAGACCTATTACCCATTGTGGATTTTCATTAACTGGACTTTGCAGTGGGCGGTTCTACTTTATGTGCCCAGCGGTTGCTCTGTTGATCTTCTGGGGTGGGGGACGGGTTGGCAGGCATTTCATGGCTTAGGGTTGCCTGAAACATTTGGAAGGAATGTTTAATTTTAGCACTGTTGCCTAGATCCATTCTATTACCTGCTATGAAGTCAGACCATCAGGCCCTAATGAGCTTACACTAATTAAAGGGCAAGGTTCAAGAGAACATGCTTCTTGTTTTACCAAAAACCTTTTATATGAAATAATGGCCCAGGGTATATAGATAAACAGTCCAATAAATACTGTGTAATTTCAGTTTATATGGTGAGAAGTTGAAGTAGCCTTGTGGGAAGATAAACTTTAAAATGAGGTGATTGTGTAGATACCATTTGCACTAGGTTCCACAAATGTGTCACTAAAAAATTCTTGAAATAGGAGGGCTCAGATTGATCAAAACCCATTACGGATTTAATTGAGAGTGAGACATATATAAGAAATTGTGTGGGTTGGCAATATAAACATTACGGGAAGGTCAAAAAGCCTTCAAATCTGAGAAATTTGGATCATTCAAGGACTGAAAAAAGAGATTTGAATCTATAGAGTAATTTGGGAGTCAACACCAGGTGATTTTTTCCATAACCCTTCCAATAAAAAAAGAAGAATTTTCTTCTGGGATTATGCTGTCAGATGTGATTAGTTTCTTTTTTTCTCTTTTTATATGATTACTTACTGTTTATCAACTTTTATGCTTTTAAACTCTTCTCCAAATATGAGCAAATGTAACATACGTTCCTATTGAGAAATAGAGTAAACCCCTATTCTCTTTCTTTTTTCTCTTCCTTGAATTTCTTTTCTTACCTGTAAAAAATTGAAATATAATTGACTTACAATATTATATTAGATTTAGGTGTTCAACATAGTGATTTGATATTTTATACATTATACAATGATCACCATGACAAGTCTAGTTATATGTCACCCCACAAAGTTATTACAATATTATTGACTATATTCCCTATGCCGTACATTATATACCCATGACTTATTTAATTTATTACTGTAAATTTGTACCTTTTAATCTCTCTAACCTATTTCACTCATTCCCCCATCCCCTCAACCACCCCACTGGCAAACACCAGTTTGTTCTCTATATCTATGAGTCTGTTTCTGTTTTGTTATGTTTGTTTATTTGGTTTGTTTTGTAGTTTCTACATGCAAGTGAAATTACATGGTATCTGTCTTTCTATGTCTGACTTATGTCACTTAGAATAATACCCTCCAGGTCCATCCATATTGTCACAAATGGCAAGATTTCATTATCTTTTATGGCTAAGTAATATTCATATATGTACATATGTGATATGTGTCACATCTTCTTTATACATTTATCTATCAGTGGACGCATAGGTTGCTTCCATATCTTGGCTATTGTAAATAATGCTGCAGTGAACATGGGGTGTATATATCTTTTAAAATTAGTATTCTTGTTTTCTTTGGTTAAGTACCCAGAAGTAGAATTTCTAGTTCCTGTAGTAGTTCTATTTTCATGAGGAAGCTCCATACTGTTTCCATAGTGGCTGCACCAATTCACGTTCCCACCAACAGTGCGTGAGGGCTCCCTTGTCTCCACATCCTCGCCAACATTTGTTATTTGTGTTCTTTTTGACGATAGCCATTCTGCAGGCGTTAGGTGATATCTCCTTGTGGTTTTGATTTGCATTTCCCTAATTATTTGTGATGTTGAACATCTTTTCATATGTATGTCATACGTATGTCTTCTTTGGAAAAATGTCTATTCAGGTATTCTGCCCATTTTTTGGTCAGGTTGTTTGTTTTTCTGATGTTGTGTTGCATGTGTTCTTTGTATAGTTTGGATATTAACCCTTTATCATATATATCATTTGCAAATATCTTCTCCCATTCAGTAGGGTGTCTTTTTGTTTTGTTGATAGTTTCCTTTGCAGTGCAAAAGCATTTTAGTTTGATGTAGTCCCATTTGTTTATTGTTTATTGTTTATTTTTGCTTTTGTTTCCCTTGCTTATGGAGACAGATCCAAACAAATATTGGTAAGATCAATGTCAAAGAGCATACTGCCTCTGTTTTCTTCTAGGAATTTTGTGGTTTCAGGTCTTAAACATAAGTCTTTATCCATTTTGAGTTTATTTTTTGTACATGGTATGGAAAAAGAGTTCACTTTGATTCTTTGGCTCTCCAGTTTTCCAAACTCCATTTATTGAAGAGGCTGTCTTTTCCTCATTGTATATTCTTGCCTGCTTTGTCATAGATTAATTGACCATAAAGTGTGGGTTTATCTCTGGACTCTCTATTCTGTTCCTTTGATATATGTGTCTGTTTTGGTGCCAGTACCATACTGTTTTGATTACTGTAACTTTGTAGTATAGTTTGAAATCAGGAAGAATGAAACCTCCAGCTTTGTTCTTTTTTCTCAAGATTGTTTTGGTTATTTGGTGTCTTTTCTGTTTTCACACAAATTTTAGAATTATTTGTTCTAGTTCTGTGGAAAATGCCATTAGTACTTTGATAGGGCTTGCATTAAATCTATAGATTGCCTTGGGCAGCATGGTCATTTTAACAATATTAATTCTTCCAATCCATGAGAATAGTATATCTTTTCATTTGTTTGTGTCATCTCCAATTTCTTTCTTCAGTGTTTCATAGTTTTGTGAGTACAGTTCTTTTACCTCCTTGTTTAGATTGGTTCCTTAATATCTTATTCTTTTTGATGCAATTGTAAATAAGATTGTTTTCTTAAATTCTCTTTCTAATAGTTTATCAGTGCATAGAAATGCAACAGATTCCTGCATATTAATTTTGTATCCTGCAACTTTACTGAATTCATTTATTATTTATAATAGTTTTTTGGTGGTGTCTTTAGGATTTTCTATTTATAGTATCATTTCATCTGCAGACAATGATAGTTTTGCTTCTTCCTTTCCAATCTGGATTCCTTTTATTTCTTTATCTTGTCTGATTGCTGTGGCTAGGACTTCCAATACTATGCTGAATAGAAGTGACAAGAGTGGGCATCTTTGTCTTGTTCTTGATCTTAGAGGAAATACTTTCAGCTTTTCACCATTGAGTAGGATGTTGACTGTAGGTTTGTAATAAATGGCTTTTATTATGTTGAAGTATTGTTCCCTCTATACCCACTTTGTTGAGAATGTTTATTAAAAATGGATGTTAAATTTTGTCAAAAGCATTTTCTGAATCTATTGAGATGATCATATTATTTTTATTCTTTAATTTGTTGATGTGGTGTATCACATTGATTGATTTGCTGATATTGAACCATCCTTGCATCCCTGGGATAAATCCCAAGCGTATTCAGTTTGTTAATATTTTGTTGAGGAATTTTTGCATCTAAGTTTGTCAGTGATATTGGCCTGTAATATTCTTTTTCTGTGGTGTCTTTGTCCTTGTTTTGGTATCAGGGTGATGCTGGCATTATAGATTGAGTTCAGAAGCATTCTTTCCCCTTCAATTTTTTGGAATAGTTTGAGAAGGATAGGTGTTAACTCTTCTTTAAACAATTGGTAGACTTTATGTCTGAAGCTCTGTGTTCCTGGACTTTTGTTTGTAGGGAGCTTTTGTGGTTTTTTTTGGCTGATTATTCAGTTTCATTACTGGTAATCAGCCTATTCATATTTTCTATTTTTCCCTGATTCAAACTTGGGAGACTGTATGTTTCTAGGAATTTATCCACATTTTTTAGGTTGTCTATTTTATTGGCATATAATTGTTTGTAATAATCACTTATGATCCTTTGTATTTCTATGTGTCAGTTGAAACTTCTCTCTCATTTCTGACTTCATTTATTTTGGGGCCTCTCTCTTTTTTCTTGATAAGTCTGTCTAAACATGTTTCAGTTTTGTTTATATTTCAGAGAACCAGTTCTTACCTTCATGGACCTTTTCCATTGTTTTTTATTGTCTCTATTTTATTTATTTCTGCTCTGATATTTATTATTTCTCTTCTTCTACTAACTTGGGCTTTTGTTTGTTCTTCTTTTTCTAGTTTCTTTATGTGTAGGTGAGATTTTTTACTTGAGATTTTTCTTGTTTCCTGAGGTAGGCTTGTATCACTATAAACTTCCCTCTTAGAACCATTTTTACTGTATGCCATTGATTTTGGAATGTTGTATTTCCAGTTTCATTTATCTCCAGGTATTTTTTGGCTTCCTCCTTGATTTTTTCAGTGACACATTGGTTGTTTAGTAGCATATTGTTAGCCTCCACATGTTTGTGTTTTATGCAGTTTTTAAAAGTTGATTTCTAGTCTCATATTGTTGCTGGAAAAGATGTTTGCCATGATTTCAATCTTAAGTTTACCGAGACTTGTTTTGTGGCCTAGCATGTGATCTATCCTGGAGAATGTTCCTCTGCACTTGAATGTGTATTCTGCTTCAGTAGTTGTGGCGCATGTGCTCAGTAGTTGTGGCTCGCAGGCTCTAGAGCGCAGGCTCAGTAGCTGTGGCGCACGGGCTTAGTTGCTCCATGGCATGTGGGATCTTCACAGACCAGGGCGGATTCTTAACCACTGCGCCACCAGGGAAGTCCAGGAGGTCCTTTTAATTTAGCAATCTTAGCCATTTGGGATATGTATGAAATGTTTTTTTTTTTTACCATTTTTTCCTTTGTATTTTGGCTTTGCTATGTGGAAATTTGTGTTTTGTATATTTGAAATTATCAGTCTTTTCTCTTATGACTTCTGGATTTTGTGTTAAATTTAGAAAATTGTAAGTTATATAAAAACTTCCCCCATGACATTTCACCAGGTATTTTTATGTTTAATTTTTTACTTTTAACATTTTAATCCATCTAGAAATGATCCTGGTTCAAGATGTGGATAGGTTTTCCATGTGGCTACCCATTTTCCCCAGCACCGTTACCCTTTTTCACTTATTTAAATATCACCTTTGTAACATCCTAAATCACCTAATGAATTTGGGTCTATATCTCAACTAATTGTTTTATCTGTTCATATGCCAGAGCACTGTTTTTAATTATTGAGACTTTATAATTTTATAAAAATCTAGTGATACTAGTTCCTACTTCATTTTCAGAGTTTTTTGCATATTCTTTTTTTTTAAATACAGACTTTAGAATCCACTTGCTTATTTAAGATATCAACTGGTATTCTTATTGGGATATTATTAAATATTTGATTAACTCAGGGAGTATCAACCTCCTTGTAATATTGAGTCATCCTGTCTAAGACCATTTCCATTTATTCATACCTTCTTTTGTATTATTCAGTAGCATTTTAAACTTTTCTTCATAATGTTCTTGTACATTTCTTGTTAATTTTATTCCTTGGTGATATGATATATAAAGTCATTTCTTCTATTATACCTTCTATCTGTTATATTTAACTACATGAGTTATTGATTACTACTGTGTTTATTTTTTTCACCTTGCTCCCTTACTGAATTATCTTACCGTTTGCAGTTAATTGGCTTGGATGTTCCAAATATACAGCCATATCATCTGCAAAAAAAAAAAAAAAATTCACTTTCTCCTTTCCGATATTTTACACCTCTGACTCTTTATTCTTTGCAATTCTATTGGCTAGTAACATTAGTGAAATGTTAAATAACAGAAATGGTGACAGGCATCACTTCTTGTTCCTGCCTTTTGTGAAAATGCCTCCAGTGTTTCCCTATTAAGCATGTGGTTGGCTTTGGGGCTATGTTAAGATGGTATCTGTCTTTTTCTATTTTACTGAGTGTTATTCTTTCACGAATGGTTATTAAATTATTTTCATATAATTTCCATAATAAATCTCATGAGGTTATGTTATATTATTCTTGTAACATGCTGCCAGATTTTGTTTGCAAATACTTTATTTAGGATTTTTTGCACTAATATTTATAAATGAGATTTGTCTCCAGTATTCGTTTTTTATGCTCTTTTGTCAGTGTAGCTATCAATGTTAAGCTTGCTTCACAAAAATAGTTTAAATACGTCTGTCAATACCTATAATTTGAGCTGTTTGAAATCACTGAGATTTGTTAGAATTATCTTGTGAATAAACTGGGCTTAGTTCTTTTGTTGTTGTTGTTTGAAGCTCTTTATCACTTTAGATTTTTTATTTCTTTTGTGGTCGGCTTTTACAAATGTCCTTTCCTAGAAAGTTATCTATTTCATACAGGTTTTAAAATTTATTTTCATAGAATTCACCAAATTATATGCAAATTAGTCTCTTGTGATTCTTTAATTTCTTATGTTTACATTTCCACTTTATCATCTTTTTTAAGGTTGGATGCTTGTGTCATTTGTCTTTATTCTTTATTATTCAAATAGGCATTTAAGGTATGAATTTTCCTCTTAGCACTGTGTTGACTATATCTCATTTATCTTGATATGGTGCATTATTATAACCATTGTTTTCTAGAAATTTGGAAATTTTGCTTTTTAGTTCCTATTGTACTCAAGCATTGTTTAACGGAAAGTTTTACTATCTCTAGATAGAATTTTCATTTTAATAGCATTGTGATTTCTACTTTTTGGATTTACAAGTTTATTTTGGGAGTCCAATATGTTTTTAATCTTTGTGAATGTTTATGTTTATATGAAATGAAGGTATTGTCTCAATTTTCAGGGAGCTGAATTTTATATTTACCAGTCAGATCTCTGTTGTTAATTTTTATTTTATTCTTCTATGACTTTACATATTTTTCCTCTACACTATTTGTCAGTGGACTGAGAAAAGTAACTTCAAATCTCTTACTTTAATGTGTTTCTAGGTATTTATCCTCTCATCTCCTGTAATTTCTGCTCTGGTTATAATGCTGCTATGCTATTTGGTGCAGAAATATTTTAGCAGTTGTATCTTCAATGTAAATTTTACATTTTATCATCATAAATAGGTTTCTTTGTCTTGTTTAATGCTTTTTTGCTTTGGATTCCATGCTGCCTGCTGTGAAACCTTTAAGCCTAATTTTCTTTTTATTTGCTTTTGCTTTTTATAATGCTGCCTATCTCTTTATTTTCACTTTATAAATCACCTTAGTTTAGTTTTCATATATATATAGAGAATTGGGTTTTTATGTGTGATTCAATTTTTGTCTTTTAATTGGTGTGGGCCATTTAGATATATTGATATGACAGCTATACTTGATCTTGATTCTGCTGTATTCATGCAACATTTTCGATTTTAAAGAGTCCTTCACTTTGTGGTCTTTTTTCATTGTTTGCCTATGTGTAGTTTTTCTGATATTAAGAAGATTGCATTTTTGTTCTAATTACCTTTTCATTATGTTTTTATGTAATACCTTTAATTCCTCCATGTTTTTAGACTATACTTATTAGTTTCCTAGTATATGCAGCACTGAAATTAACATGTTCTGTGTTCCTTCTCCTGCTCCTCTTTTACTTTATCAATTTATTTCAATCAATAAGATTAGCTTTCTTAGTGTTTCCCTTTGTACTTGTAAGTATGTTGAAACATATTACTTGACTTTGTTGCCTTTGAGATCCTTTCATTTCCAGGTATTCAATATTAAAGGTGAGGTAATCAAAAAACTTTCTTATTACCTTCCTTCACAATTCTCTCCAAATTTTTGTTAGTGGTACCATGTTGAAATATTTTTTCTTTGGTTTACAGTGAAATACATTCAATGTTCACCATCATTTCTCTTGCTATACTTTCCCATCTGTATTTTGGTTGGATGGAACTTGTCATCCAGCAGTTTCTCAGAGAGGGATCATGGCAGTATTCCCTGAATTTTCTCATATTTTTAAGTGGTTTGACTGAAGCTTTTATAAAACTCCGAGGATAGCTTGATTGAATATAAATTCCTAAGCTCACAATTCTTTCTTTGAAAATCTTAGGAAATGATTTACTTGTTTTTGGCATTGGATTCTATGGAGAAATCTGAGATCAGCCTTGTTTTTTCCTCTCTTCATATATTCCTGGGGGTTTTTTGCCTGGCTGCCCCCCAAATTTTTTGCTTGTCTTTGAACTTTAATAACTTTTGTAGTATACGTCTCAATTTTTTTTAAAGATTTTTTTGATGTGGACCCTTTTTTAAAGTCTTTATTCAATTTGTTACAATATTGCTTCTGTTTTTTGGCACAAGGCATGTGGGATCTTAGCTCCCCCGACCCGGGACTGAACCTGTACCCCCTGCACTGGAAGGCGGTCTTAACTACTGGACTGCCAGGGAAGTCCCTGGATATGTCTCAATTTTCATCATTTTGGATTAATTATTCCTGGGTCAGTGTGTGCCCTTTACTCTAAAGGAAAAACTCATGAGATTAGACATGTCATATTTGCTATAAAACATATTATTTAAAATGTAAGTAGCATTATACCAATGTATAAAAAATGCTTACATTTTCCACTGGCACTAAAATACTCATTCACAGTTATTTTGCACTTGTTAGTCTATTCAAATAATGGATAAATATTCATAGGTCTAGTGTATCCAATTCAACAAAAATTTGAATACCATCTATGATAATAACAGGCGATATGACTCATTTGAGATCCTTCTCTGCTTTATTTTGTCTCATCCTCAAAACAACCCTATGTGTACATTCTGCTATTATCCCTATTTTGTAGAGGAGGAAACTGAAGCTTAGAAAAGACAGGTAACCTGCGTACATTAGAAAAAGCTGGGGCCAGGATTTAAACCTAAGCCATCTGACTTTACAGTCAGAGCTCATTTTATCACTAGATCACCCAATTATCTAGCTCTTTAGATGCTTCACTTGATGCTGAGCTATTATTTTGATCTATCATTGTATCCCACTTATGCAAACTATGAGCTTGAAGGTTTTTGAGCTTTAGATCCTTCAATTAGTCAGTTCTCAACTGCAGGTGATTTTACTTTCCAGGGGACATATGGTAATGTCTGAAAGGTTTTTGGTTTTTTAAGTGGGGTGAGAGGCAGTGCTATTGTCTGGGTAAAGACCAGGGATGCTGTTGAACGTTCTACAATGCACAGGACAGCCCTTACAGCAAAGAATTATCCAGCCCAAAATGTCAATAGTGCTGCTGTTGAGAAAATCTGAATTAGATGATAATTTTCTTGAGGGAAAATCTTCTTTTACTTGTATCACTCCATATCTTTTAATATAGTGCATTTAATGTAAGATGTGTAGAAACTTGACTGTTATTCTTAACAAAAATAATATTTAGGAATATTTTTTAAAGTGCTAGTACTCTTTAGAAATTCATTACTTTGGTGATAAAAAGGACAAACAATCAGCTATACCTTATTCAAGATTAGATTAAGTTTTTAAAAAATTGCTTCTTTTTCTTTCCCTGATATAATTTTATAGCAATAAATATTTCAGTAATAGTTGTCTCATCATTGAATTAAAGGGAGACTGCAAAAAAAAAAAAAAAAGGGAGGCTGCTCATTAAGGAACTTCATCCCCATTACTGATGAAGAGCTCTAAATTAATTATTTCCTGATTGCATGGTACAGTATTTATGAAAATTAGTAAAAATTGTTCATTTTTCTTTGAGGGTAGAGAAAAGGGTCATTGGAATAATGAAGTTGGACAGAATTGACAGAGTTTCTATTTAAAAGACCATTTTATTAATTAGTCTTTCTCTTCAGGGGATGAGACCAACACTGATTGAAATTTGCTCAAGATCATTTCCTTATGAAAAGCATACCTTTCAATTTCATCTTATACTTCAGAGCAAATAGAACAATGTACCCCACAGTTATAGTAAAGCCTGGCCCCCTCAAAGACAAAACCTGCTGCCAAAATGAAAATCTAAGGATGGCTGACTGGATCCTTTTCTTTCTTCCTTTTTTTATTCCTGTAATTCACATGTATCCAAAGCAAGAACTTCTATTAAGTGCCTGTGGAGAAGGGTGTGGAGGTGTGTCACAGTACTCTAAGACCAATATCTTTTTCTTTTTTTCATATTCTTTTCCATTATGGTTTATTACAGGACATTCAATATAGTTCCCTGTGCTCTACAGTAGGACCTTGTTTATCCATCCTATAGATAATAGTTTGCATCTGCTCACCCCAAACTCCCAATCCATCCCTCTCCCCCACCTTGGCAACCACAAGTCTGTTCTCTATGTCTGTGAGTCTGTTTCCGTTTCATAAATAAGTTCATTTGTGTCATATTGTAGATTCCACTTGTAAGTGACATCATATGGTATTTGTCTTTTTCTGGCTTACTTCACTTAGTATGATAATTTCTAGATCCATCCATGTTGCTGCCAAAGGCATTATTTCATTTTTTTTTATGGCTAAGTCGTATTCCATTGTACATATATACCACATCTTTATCCGTTCCTCTGTTGATGGTGATTTAGGTTGTTTCCATGTCTTGGCTATTGTAAATAGTGCTGCCATGAACATAGGGTTGCATGTATCTTTTCAAATTATAGTGTTTTTTCCAGATATATGCCCAGGAGTGGGATTGCTCGATCATATGGCAGCTCTATTTTTAGTTTTTTGAGGAACTTCCATATTGTTTTTCCATAGTGGCTGCACCAATCTACATTCCCACCAACAGTGTGGGAGGTTTCCCTTTTCTCCACACCCTCTCCAGCATTTGTTATTTGTAGACATTTTACTGATGGCCATTCTGACTGGTGTGAGGTGATATTTCATTGTAGTTTTTATTTGCATTTCTCTAATAATTAGCGATAATGAGCATCTTTGCATGTGCCTATTGATCATCTGTATGTCTTCTTTGGAGAAATGTCTATTTAAGTCTTCTTCCCATTTTTTGATTGGGCTGTTTTTTTTTTGTTATTAAGTTGTATGATCTATTTGTATATTTTGTAAATTAAGCCCTTGTCACTTCGTTTGCAAGTATTTTCTCCCAGTCTGTAGGTTGTCTTTTCTTTTTGTTTATGGTCTCTTTGCTGTTCAAAAGCTTATAAGTTTGATTAGGTCGCATTTGTTTACTTTTGCTTTTATTTCTATTGGGAGACTGACCTAAGAAAACATTGGTACAGGTTATGTCAGAGAATGTTTTGCCTATGTTCTCTTCTAGGAGTTTTATGATGTCATGTTTTATATTTAAGTCTTTAAGCCATTTTGAGTTTATTTTTGTGTATGGTGTGAGGGTGTGTTCTAACTTCATTGATTTACATGCAAGCCCAGTATTTTTTAAAAAGTGAATTAGCTGTATAGCCAACTGGGAAGTTCATTTTATTTGGCACCAGTTTTCAAGACTATCTGTTTGCAATTCCCCTACCATACAATACCAGCAGCTACCAGTCAAATATTTGGGAAGTTTTAAAAACATTTCTGGGAAATGATTCCTGTTGTAGGCTTTCATGAGCTTACAGAATAATTTTTTTTTAATTGGTGATATATCTTTCTTATCTTAATGAGCTCTCTTAGTATTGGGAGGAAACTGATTTAGGAAGGATAAATTATGCATTTTAGAACAAAAATAAGTAGCATAACTATGGTATTTATCTGTATGGATTCCTCCGAGAGCGGGTAAATGCTTTTCATAAGAAGTTCTCCAGCTAAAGGTTCCCATTAGTAGCGGTTTGGTTGTTGTCTTTCTTTAAAAAGTAGCCCCGGAAAGGTTTCATGGCACCGGCGTTCTTTCTGCGTGTCTCCTCCGTCCACATTCAAAGGCATCCTTAGAACATCTGGAGGACAGTATGACAGATAGCACAGTCCTTCTGGTACCTGCTCTTCCATGTGTCTCTCGATGTCTTCTTAATTAAGATGCAAAGTAAAAGTGACAGAGCTGTTGCTGGTGAACAGGCAGCAGCTGGCACCTCCATGAGAGGGGACAGGCTTAGCTATGGGGGTAGAGGATCATAATTCATCTGCCCTGACAGACAGGGACACTTTAAAAATGGAATGTTGCGAGGCTCTTCGCCAGTCAGATGTAGCTTCCTTGCTACATTTCACAGTTTTGTTTGATGAGAATAAATGGGGCGACTGGGGTTCCACCAGTTCTCTAACTTCTGAAGCACTCAGAGTGGAGTTCAGGGGAGCTGAGTTTCCTTAGGAGACAGTGGAGAAAATTGAGATATTTCTTTGGGAAAGATAACATGAATGTAGTGGAATAAAATCTCTTCAGGTCAGTGTAGAAGTTCTTGGTGATGGAGTTGATTGCACGTTTTAACTAATTAGAATTTTTAAACATGTGAAGGGCAGAAAAATAGACAAGACACTTGAGTTATGGCCCCAGAAGTCTGTTGGTAAATTATAGAATAAGATCATACAAGTCTATAGACTAGAAACTTACATCTTCCCTCTTATTTGTAAGAAAGCTGTAATAGACAAAGAAAATGGGATTTTTGTGCTATATTCACGGAACTCGAATACATCCAACCAAAATGTGAAAAATCAATATTGTCAGTTGGTAAAAACTCATCAGATTGTATACTTTTCTGTATATAAATTTAATAAAACCTTTGAAAAATTCACTTAACTTGGGGCTTCCCTGGTGGTGCAGTGGTTGAGAATCTGCCTGCCAATGCAGGGGACGCGGGTTTGAGCCCTGGTCTGGGAGGATCCCACATGCCGCGGAGCAACTGGGCCCGTGAGCCACAATTGCTGAGCCTGCGTGTCTGGAGCCTGTGCTCCGCAACAAGAGAGGCCGCGATGGTGAGAGGCCCGCGCACCGCGATGAGGAGTGGCCCCCGCTTGCCACAACTGGAGAAAGCCCTCGCACGGAAACGAGGACCCAACACAGCCATAAATAAATAAATAAATAAATAAATAAATAAATAAATAAATAAATAAATATTTTTTTAAAAAATTCACTTAACTGTTTCATTCTCAGAATACCAACTGAACAGAGTGACTCTTGCTTCCTTTTAATTCACCAAATTTTTTATAAAAATGACTTATTTACCATCAAAGTGTGCTATTTTGATACTGGATAGAACACAGCTTTGATGTCCCACTATTTTACCACTTATTAGCTATATATGAGTTTGGGCAAGATCTATAATCTTTCTAAAGTCGACTTTCTCCATCTGTAAAATGAGGCTAATAACGTTTGTCTTGTAGGATTGTCTGAGGATTAGAGATCTCCAGCTCTCAGCATTGCATGTGGCACATGGTAAACCCACCATAATTGGTAGCTAGTAAAATGATTATAATGATGATTGATGGTGATGATAATGTAGCCTGTAGTCCTGCAGGAAATAGAAACAAAACAAGTTTAGTATAGCAGAAAAACACATTCGTGTAGTTGTTCAGAAAATATATATTGAATACTTACCTCTTGTAAATCATTGTAGTAGCAATTTGGGGAAATAGTAAAGATAATAAGAACTAGCTTATTCTGGCTGGGTGGGGTCACAGATTAATTTTATTGTCTGAGACCTGGTATCTGATGTTCTCAGGCTGTATTCTAGACATTGGTGGTCTGCTCATCATGGGATGGCCAAGACCATTCTGCGTGGACCTCGGCTCCTTACGCTCTCCAACACTGAGAGGGACGGTACTCTGTCTTGAGCTCATGACTAAGCCTTTGTCAAAGTCTTTCCCAGGCCTGGGGTCGCAGGGCCAGGGAGAGAGCCCTGGAATCACGGCTCTGCTGACCCTGAGATTTCAGACACTCCCTGCTGCCTGGGCTCTGCTGTTGATCCCCACACCCCAGTTGATGGGACCATGTTCCATATCAGGACTGCAAAAGGGTACCCATCCTTCAGGCTCCTTTATACACGTCCATTAGGTGGTGGGTTATTTCCCTTTGGGCCCAGTTGTAGTCTGGTCAATTACTCCAGCCTCCAATTCTGCCCCAATTAAAATACTCCATCTTTCCTCTGTGTCCTTGAGCCTCTCAGAAATTTGGTACTCACCTTTCAAGACCCAGAACAAACATTATCTCCTGATGAAATTCTGTCTGGCCATTTCAGGCCAAGTTTGATTTTTTTTTTTTTTTTTAATGCCCAGAATACTTAGTTCATACTTCTGTAGCCTTCATCACATGGTATGATTTACTGGTGCCTATGTAAAGATGGTGAGTTTCTGGAAGGCAGGAAATGTCTACTTTATCTCTGTAAATGTCTACTTTATCTCTTGACCAGAGATTAGCACATGTTGATGGATTTATAAAAGCTTATTAAACGGCATCAGTTTAAGGACCTTATCATTTGGCTTTAAGACTTACATATAATTATTACATTCAGTATTAGGAAAATAGAATAAAAGTTGCCTACATTTGGTTTTGGGATCTGTGGGGCCAAAGGGAGGAGAGGAGGACCCGGGGTTGGGGAGGGCTTGTAACTGACGTGAATGTGGACAGTGTCCCGGGAGTTTATCAGTGAAGCTGTATAGCAGTAGGTTCTCTCTGCTCAACTCCAGGGTGGAGCTTCTGTTTCTCTCTAAAGCTGTTGTCTGGACCTCTTCTTTCCCTTTGCATCAATGGGGGAGGTAATTCAGTGTTTCAAAACCAAATTCTGTTTCAGAGTTCTGTCTTTGTGCTGTGTCAGGTTTAGGACAAGGGGGAAGATGCTTCCTTTACTGACTATTCATCATCCTACGAGGACACAACACATTTCTTGGCCACCTTCTATACCAGACCTGTGCATCTGTTGGGCCCAGCCTGTGTTTACACCCTGATTTCCTTTACCCTCTTCTATTTAAAGTCATTCTGGTGGTAGTCTCATGATATCCATATTTTCATAGCTCCACCTCAGGCGTTTTATGATAAGGGGACTGAACCCCCATCCATGTAAGGAAACAGGCTATGGGGAGAGAGTGGGTTGGGAGTTGATAGAAGTCTACTCCTACTTCTTTAATGTGTAACCTTAAGTAAGTCTCTTAATCTCTTGGAGCCTCAGTTTTCCATTTATAATAGAAACAACCAAATCTATTTCATAGTGTCTAAAGATAAAACAGGTAAAATGGCTGGGACAACAGCTAGAACACAGGAGCTATTCAGTAAGTAGTGGAAGTTGTAATTACCAATGTTGTTATAATTATTGTGCTTCTGGTTCTTTGCTCCACCACTCTGCATGTAGTTTCAAGCCAGTTATTTTCTTTTCTAAATTTTATTTGACCTCTCACTCTCTCTCCATTTCCATAGCTCTAGTTGCCCACAAAATATGGATGTTCCAGTTGTCCTAAAACCTAACATGGAAATGATTCATTATCTGCTCCCCCAAAAAAACAGTCACTTCAGCCCAGTTTCCTCATCGCTGTCAAGAGCTCCAACATTCTTCTCGTCCCCCCTTCAGAGGACATAGAGACATCTCTCCTGTTTTTCTACCTACATGCAGCTCTGCACATTTTTTTTCTTAGAGATTTGTCCCTTTATACTACTACCATCAAGTCCTAGCAATTATTGTCTTAGATTTTACATCATTTCAACAGCCTGAAATACCAGGCTTTCCATCTTCAGTCTTCTCTTCTAACGCATCCTGTGCAGTGCTGCTCAGATCTTTCTCATTGAAGACTGATCTCATCACGTCACTGGATAACTCAAGAATCTTGAAAACTCTTCACTCTCTAATGCAAAGATCTTGACTTTTTGGCCTTGTCTTCATTTTTAAGTAGTAACAAAAATCATTTGCTTGCAATTTATCAGAGACAAGTTAGTATTTTCAAAGAAGACCATTATTCGACTCTAAGAGGGTGGGGGGAAGAAGCTTTTCTTTTTTTTTTTCAATTTTAGGAAAATCATTATCTTACCTATTGATACAACTTGTAGGATCTGAGCCTTGAATTTCTTTCCTTCACTTCAACCCTGAAGTGGGCGTGGCCTCTAGGCTGGTAGAATTCTCTATGCCTCTCAGAACCTATGTTTTTTTTCTCCCTTGGCATGGTCCTAGGGTCATCATCTCCTCAGATACAGAGCTGGGCTTCAGTTCAGCTCTGGCCAGTGGATTCCTCTCTTGGACCCGGTCAGTCAGTCCGTGTTGACCTCCTGTATGAAGACTGTTCCGAGCAGGACCGCCCACATGTCACTAGCTGTGATGGGCTGGCACTGTGAGCACCAGCCTGTCGGAACTCATCCCCTCCACTTTCCTGTTCCACAAAGTCCATGCAATTTGCTAAACAGAGGTGACAGACGAACCCTGATCCCTATAAGTAATCATACTCTTCTAGGCTCTGTTCCAGTGCCATCACCTCTCCACAAAATCCCTAATGGGCCGTCCCTGAGAAATTGATCTTAAATAATTCTGGCTCTTATAAGCTATGCCAATAACCCTGAGGAGCGCCTTTCCTTCTCAGTTCCAAAAAGCAATGACATTGCTGTTCAATTTTTACTTGACCCTAGTTCAGCTGGCAATTTACTTCTTAGCAACAGGTTAGGGATGAGCTTTACCCCGCCCAGTGTGATTCCTCTTTGCTTTCGCGGCTTGAGCCGGAGCCCTTGTTCCTATAACCTGCTGAGTCTTGTCCTGCTCTGGTTCCTGCAGCCACTGTGGGGTCTCAGCTGCAGGTCTTCAGCAACAGTTACTGAGAAAGACAAATACATTTCTCCAAAAAGAAAACAGTTTGCCAAAAATCAGCCCTGACACGGTCACCAGATTCCCACAGCAATGCTGCTGCTGAGTGTCTCCATCCAGAATGACTCAGGTGTCCAGGGATCGATCGGTCAGGACTCCCACATGGAGCTGCCGTTCATTTTGTTTTTAGTTCTAAAGAAAAAACAATTGCTCTCGTCCGCACAACCACCACTCCAGAGAACAAGTCTGAATCGTGCTGACGTCTCCCTTCGGTTGAAATTAACAGTGATCATTTAATTCCGTTTTAATGTCATTTGCTCCTTTTAATGATGTGCCACTTGTAACGTGAATCAGGGCCTCCAGTGTCTCAGCTTCCAGAATTCAGGTTAAGGCTCGGCCGAGCGATGCTTAGTCACAAGCTGTGCCTTCCCCCCTACACACCTTGCCCCACTTTGCCCTTTCTCTCTGACACCTGCTTTCCCTCTTTGGCCTGTTTTCTTTATTCCTACAGGAGTGAAGCAAATCTGTTTTTCATTTCCCGCACTCTCCAGTTTTCTCATTTCTTCTTCCCGCTCTAGTAGATTTTGTTTCTTCTCTAATCCCCTCTGCCAAGTGTTGAATATATAGACCTCACTTCCTTCAAACGTGGCTTGAAGCTGATCTCTCCCAGGAGGAGAATAGCCACAGCTAAGAGTCCTGCAGTGACGGACGTGCAGTTCACAAAGCACTTTCATGAAGTTATCGCATGAACCATTTAGCTCACTTCAGTCTTCTCCCTGGTGATTCCCCAGAATCTAAACCCTCAGCCCTGCTGTTGCTTGAATGTAGAGGTATTATTTTATGGGTTCTCTGCTATTTATTTCTGTGTGTGAACTCAGTCTCCCACAGAAATAGTAAGCTTCTGGAGAACAGTATTTATTTAATTTCTTTTGGAAATGCTAACAGTTTCCACTCAATTAGTATCATTTTTTAATGGGTGCAGTGAAGGGAGGTCTAAACAGGCAATGAAAAGGCAGTGACTGCAGGAGGAAGGTGTGTGACACAGGGTCTGTGCATCAGTCAGGAGAAAGGCATGGAACTGGCCTCAGCGATGGTAGCCCTGAGCCTCCACCCCTACCTCCACCCCTGGCTGAAGCCGCACCTTGTGGAACCATATTGCAGCCTGAGGAGAAAGGGAAGATCAGTCACACTTATCCTGTCTTTACTGAAAATTTTGGTATTTTGTTCATCGTAGATTTTTTTGCATTAATTATGATTTTTAAAACACTGCATCGAAGTATTATCTATCTTGATTACTGCGTGTTTTGGCACCTTACCTGCCGCACCCTAGTCCCAGTCTTATGCTGAAGCCCCATTATCAAACACGGGAGACTTTTGCTTGTGAGTTTCTGTATCTGCTAAAAGGATAGAGATGCACGGACTTGGAGTAGCAGCTGTGAAACTTTAGGAAGCATCACACTCACCTGGAGGGAAAACACAGATTGCTGGGCCCTGCCCCCTGAGTCAGCAGGTCTGGGTGGATCTGAGAATTTGCATTTCTAACAAGTCCCAGGGGAAGCTGCTGGGGGGAGCCACACCTTAGGAATCACTGATGTGAGATTCTTCTGTTTGAGATTACTCATCCCGGGGGGTTTGGGCATTCAAGGTGGGTTCCCTTTATTTAATCTTTGAATATCTTTTTTTCCTTTTCTTTTCTTTTTTTTCTTTTTTTCCCCCTTTCCTTCCTTTCCCTTCCCTTTCCTTCCCTTCCCTTCTCTTCCCCTCCCTTCCCTTCCCTTCTTTACTATTCTCTTCCCCTCCCTCCCCTCCCCTTCCCTTTCCTTCCCTTGTGTGTATGTGTGAAAAAGAAGCAGTAATAACATTGGGTAATGAACCCAATTACATCTAATCCTATTTAAGTAAGAGTTCCCAACTTTTAGTTTTTTTACAAAGACTGTTTTTTTTTTTCAGGAAAAATATTGTATTAACTCTCTGAAAGAACTCTATTTTTCAAGCTGATATGTTTTTACAGATTAACAGACTATTTTTAGAGCAGTTTTAGGTATACAGAAAAATTGAGCAGAAAGTACAGAATTTCTGTATACTACTCTCCACACCCCCCCAAATACATAGTTTCTCCTAATAACATCTTGCTTTAGTGTGGTACATTTGTTACAATTGATGATTTAATATTAATATTGATACATTATTATTGACTAAAGTCCATAGTTTACATTAGGTGTCCCTCTTTGTACATTCAGTGGGTTTGTTGCAGGAAGGAGGACCCCTTCCAGGGCCCTTGTCTAACACTCAGAAATGAATTGTCCGAGGAGACGCACGTGCTGACAAACCAAAAGACTTTATGGGGAAGGAGCGCTGGGCAGAGAGCAGGGGGGTAAGGGAACCCAGAACTGCTCTGCCACGTGGCTCGCAGTCTCAGGTTTCATGGTAATGGGGTGAGTTTCCAGGTTGTCTCCAGCCAGTCATCTTGCTTGGTCCACATTTGGTCCGACTCAGGGTCCTTCCTGGTGGCGCACGCATCTCTCAGCCAAGATGGATTCTAGTGTGAGGGTTTCTGGGAGGTGGGCAGACATATTATGGGCTGGTGTCTCCTCCCTCCTCTCGGCCCCTCCTGATTTCTCCCGTTAGTTTTCAACAACAGCACCATGTTCCTTATCGGGACCTCCTCTCACAACTCAGGCAAGTGCTTATCACCGTGCCTGGCCAAGGTGGGGAGTTTTGATCGATGGCTCCCTAACAGGTTCTGACAAATGTATAATGCCGTGCATCCCCCATTACAGACAGTATCGTAACAGAATACCGTCGACTCTCGAACAACCCTGGGATGAGGGGCACGATCCCCTGCACAGTTGAATATCTGCAGATAACTTATAAGCCAGCTCTCCATATATGCAGTTCCTCTGCATCTGTACTTCCGCATCTCAAGGATTCAACCAACCTCTGAACATGCAGTACCGTAGTATTTATTATGGCAAAAAATCTGCATATAAGTGGACCTGTGTAGTTCAAACTCGTGTTGTTCAAGGGTCAACTGTAGTTTAATGTCTTAAAAAATCGCTTGTGCTCTACCTATTCATCCTTCCCTGCCTCTCTCCTCACGAACCTTTGGCAGCCACTGATCTTTTTTTACTCTGTCCATAGTTTTGCCTTTTCCAGAACGTCATGTAGTTGGAATCACACAGTATGTACCCTTTTCAGATTGGCTTCTTTCACTTAGCAATATGTATTTCAGGTTCCTGCATGTCTTTTTGTGGCTTGATAGTTCTTTTTTTAATTGCTGAAAAATATTTTATTGCATAGATGTACCACAATTGGTTTATCCATTCACCTATTGAAGAGCATCTTGGTTGTTTCCAAGTTTTGGCAATTACGAATAGAGCTGCTTTAAACATCCATGCGCAGGTTTTTGTGTCAACCTAGGTTTTCAATTCATTTGGGTAAATACCAAGGAGCGGCAATGACTTTTAAAACCTTCCATCACTGTGTTTCCCATAGGGAAATGGTGGCATGGGATACAGTCTTCAAACTGAGCGCTACTGTTGCAGAGACTACTGCCCACTACTTTTTATAGAGTGAGTTTATTCATATGAAGCACTTAGAAACGTTCCTGGCAAATAGTAAGCCCTCAGTAAAGGTTGTTCTCATCCTCATCACCGTTACTGTGTTCCAGTAATTATCAATACTGGGTCCCTGTGCAAGGGGCTTTGTGTATTTTGTCTCTTCTTCTCAAAGAACTTGGCAAGTTAGGACATCTTTTTCCTGCTTTATGTGTGGATATCTGAAGCTTAGGGAGGTTAAATAGCATGTCCAATGTTACACAAGTAGAGTGGCAGAACCAAGATGTAAACCCAGGCTTTTCTGAAGCTTTAAAAACACTTCCATGGGAAGGGGAAGAAGTTTTACTAAAAATGTTAGACAGGAAGAAAGGAAAATACTAATAATTAAACATTGGGATTTTTTTTAAAGGCATTATGAAAAAAACCCAAAAGATTAATTTTATCAATGCTTGTTAAAAAAAAATTATGCTACGATTACGTGGTACAATCATGGGTCTAAATATTGTAAATAGTTCATTATGCATATTTGTACAAATTACAGAATGAGTTGTAATTATTCCCATGATGTAAATAAGTGTTAAGTGACTAAATGCTGCTTGAGAAACGTAATGGAATGATTTTTCAAGTCCATTATTCTTGTTGAAGCAAAGGATTTCATGTTACTTCTTATTCTACTTGGGTAGAATAAACTTCTACCAAACCCAAAGATTAGCATTCCAGACATTTCTAAAAGGCGTTGCCTGTCTCTACCACTTCGTGAGATTAATACATTTCTTTACTATTTTTTCTCAGAGTCCAGAAAACTCCACCTTTTGTATAATGCAGTAACTAAATATGGGTTCTAAAGATAGAAGGGTGTGGCTTCATATCCTGTGTCTGCCCTTTATTAGCTGTGTCTTGAAATGGGACATGTTACTTCTAGGCCTCGATTCTTCACGTGTGCAGTGGTGAGAAATGGTAACTGACTAATGGATTGTCGTGAAGATAAAATAACACAATGTGTACATAAACACACACACACTTAGCATGTGGTCTGGAACATAAAAAGGAGTCAGTACATGTTGCTACTGCAATCAGGGCTAGATTCTCATAGATGCTCTTCAAATACTGAGTCAAAGATTCCGTACTTTGAGGAAGTAGATGTGTATGGAAACAAGAAATATTTCGTATCATACATGCAGGGTAAACTGTCCCCTAAGTAATCTTATTTTTTTTAATTCATTACACTTTTTTTTTTTTTTTTTGGCCATGCTACACAGCTTGCAGGATCTTAGTTCCCTAATCGGGGATTGAACCCAGGCCCACGGCAGTGAAAGCCTGGAGTCCTAACCACTGGACTGCCAGGGAATTCCCTCATTAAACACTTCTTAATCAAAAATTTATATCCAGAAAGTTTGTACTGTACTGGAGAGACCAAAAACAGTTAAGACAGGTCCCCTGCCCTCACAGAACTCACATTCTAGAGGGGAAGAGAAACATGTAAACATAGAAACTAATACGTGATACCTTGGGGGCCATAAAAAGGTACAGACACTGGGGTGCTGTATATTTTTGGTCTCCAGTGACAGGGAGCTATGTAAGAGCAATTAAACCTGCTCAGAGTCACCTGATAGAGATCTATCTGCAGCTGCATTCAAATCAGGGCAAAATGAAGCCCTCAAGGAGGTAAAGCCAATATTCCACCTACGCAGAGTTGGTACATGGAACCTGCAAATCCAGCTGGGAATGAGAAGGCAAAAACTGTACCACTGGTAACACAGATGGGGTTCCATCCAGGTCCTGGGAACCGCATAACTCTAATTTTGGTTGTTGATATCACTCACCAGAACAGAGCACAGAATCAAACTATGCTTCATGCCTCCAAGGCCACATTTCAAATCTCCATTAACCAGAAGAACCGCAGGACTCCTGGCTACCTTGAAAAATAACCTAATAACTTGATACAGAAATGAGAAGAAGAGAGCCACAGACTACTAGAAGAAGAGAGCAACATTGCAGGGCTCTCAAGAGGGGGTGCTATCCTTGTATAGACACTGAGATTCCCCTGCGAATTTCCCGCGAGCTGCTTTCGTGTCTTACTCATCATTGTGACCCTCAGGTTCTAACAAAGGTCCAGTCACAAAGACTCTTGTCAAAAGTTTGTTGAACCTAAGTGAATTGAATGATTAGAATTTAAAGACTTGCCAAATACTGAGCTGGCCCACAAAAAATTTAGCTTAACTGAAGCATGAAGTCTATGATACAGAAATAAGTATCAATGCCCGAGTAATTCAATACTCTTAAAGGACTCTAAATTAATGCTCCAGAAAGCCCTGTTGGCTAAATAATAGCATTCTTCCTTTTGGTAGGAGAATAATGCTAACAACTTTCTATCCATGGAAAGAATGTTTTAATTTTTTCCTCCAGAAGTGATGAATAGCATATTGCTCAGTTGTCCACTTTCTTAACTGAGTTCTGCTTATTTTAACCAGGAATTTGTGTTATTTTTAATGTTTAAATTATAAAATAAGGAAGTACAAAATGAAACTCTTTCCCCTCCTCCACCGACTGCTCCCTATTCTGACCTCTTGGTGTATGTACATCTTCCTGGTCTTCTTTCTACCTACATCCATAATTCATACTTTTATATTTATATAATATTTTAACACACACTGATCATATTACGTATTTACTTTCTGCCACTGCGAGGCCTTTGCGTAGGACTCAGTCTCTGTACAGAAGTCCTAATGTAACTATACATTTATTTCTAAGTTTATCTTCTCCACCAGACTGTCAGTCCCGTAAGAACTGTTATTCTCCAGTGTACACCCAGTACAGTTCTAGGCCCATAAGAGTCCCTTGATTAATTTTGAGTAAATGAATGGAAAACATTTTCACCAACATCACATTGTGGACATCCTTTTCTGAGGGACTTCAGTCCCCCTTCTGTCCTTCCAGCATCTGCCAGGATTCCATCGCGTGGACACATTACCACCTATTGGAGGAGATGCTACCAATTCCCTGTGGTGAAGGCCCATCTTCATTTTATTTTCTCATTTTAAGCTAGTCTTTTATAAAAGTTAAATTTTTATTTAGGTATATGTCTTAGTCCGATCAGGATGCTATAACAAAATACCACAGACTGGGTAGTTTATAAACAATAGAAATTTATTTCTTACAGTTCTGGAAGCTGGAAGTCCAAGACCAGGGTGTGGTTATGGTCTGGTGAGGGCCCTTTCTGGGTCTCAGACTTCTCACTGTGTCCTCACGTGGCCAAAGGGGCTAGGGAGCTCTGCGGGGTCTCTTTCGTAAGAGCGCTAATCCCATTCATGAGGGCTCCACCCTCATGACCTGTTGACCTCCTGAAGTCCCCACCTACTAATACCATCACCTTTAAGGGTTACGATTTCAACATAGGAATTGGGGGTGGGGGGTGGGGATACAGACATTCAGACCATAGCAGCATAGTAAAAATACTCAAACCATAAGGAAAACATATATAAAATGAAAAATAATACTTGTCATCTGTCCCTACCACTAATTCCCTTTCTCAAAGGGAGTACTAGTACTACTTTTAACTGCTTTTGTTTATATCTTTTGTTGCTTTCCTTTATAATTTAAATAAAATATTTATGATTCATAGTTCATAATTCACAATTTAGATGGCACCTTTTAATTCTCAACTATGGAAGATGAGGAACTTAGTATATATGTACCTCAACTGCAATCCCTTCAATTTCCTGCTTTTAAAAAAAGTTTTATTCTTATTTTTTATGGTCAAAGTTTATGACATTTACAGTATGATCTTTAACTAGAAATCAGCATTCTCTGATTTATCTGTAGATTGATTTTTTAAATTTAACCCCAAATAAAAGTAACAATTACAGTATTAAAATATTCTTCATTGCCAAGTTTTCTTTTTGCTCTTAAAAAAACTGTCATACTGTGTCTCTGAACTGTAACTACTGGGAAAAGAATATCCCAATTGCCAAAGAACAATGAATTTGCATCTTCAGTTTTCTTTTCATCTTTTAGGTAATATTCAGTTACCATGGTTTCTTGATTCTCATGTCATTTTCTTTCTTGCATTTCTTTTTCTTTTGCTGAAGTTTTCATATGAGATGCCTGAATGTAAACTTTCTGAATCCATATATAGCTGAAAACTTTTTATTTTATTCTCACCATATTTGAAAACTCACATAGGTATAAATTTCTAGGTTGAAAATTGTTTTCCCTTGACCTTTGACAATGTTACAACTTGGTATTCTAGTACCTAGTGTTGCCAGTTTTATTTCTCATTTCTTTGTAGGTAGATGTGAGTCTTTAAAAATTTATTTTTTATTAAAGTAATTCATGATTCCCTCCAAATTGTTGCTGTTGATTAAGAGCCAAGTAGCTCTAAAAAGCGTATTAAATAACATGTTTTACTGCCAATTTTTCTTGTTTTTTGTTTGTTTTTAGTTTTGAGAACTACCTATTGATCTTTTATTATGGAAATTGAAGATTTATCATTTTTTATTAATTCTGCAAGCAGGCTTCCATTCCTCCTGTCTTTCTGAGGAACTTATACATAATTTTGCTTAGATCAATATTATATTTTTATGATTATGACCATGGTAACTTTATTTAAAACTATTGCACATCTTTTTGCTCTCACTGCAGTTGTTCCTTTTTCATTTAAGTTTTTAAAATACATTTATCTTTAATTTATACCCAAACTTTCTGCAAATTGTTTAAATATCCTTTATACATATATTTGAGTGCATGTGGGACACCATCAATTTTGTATCTTTGGAGAATTCTCTACTGGAAATTTCTGAACTTCTCTCATTTGGACCTATCTCTTCCCAGGCTTGTTGCCTAGCTAGGGTCTCCTTTCACCATCACTTTGGGAATTTCCTCACCTCACTTGCGTTGAATTTCCTGTTCCAGAATCTCATTGACTTGTTTCATGTACTCATTCTGGAGGAACATCTCCTCCAGAAGCTTCCTGAGAAACAGTGCATGGGATACACGTTTTGACACCTTACATTTCTGAAAACATCTTTATTCTACCCTCATACTTAATTGATGATTAGCTGGATTTGAAATTAATTCTGTGTTGGAATCCATTTCCCGCAGAATTTTTGAAGGCATTGCTCCATTCTCTTCAAGTTTCCACTTTTGCCTTCTAGAAGGCTGATGCAGTTTTGATTTTTTTTTTTTTTTTGCCCACAACTGTTTTTACCCTCTGAAAGTTTTTAGAATTTCTCTTTGTTCCCAGCATTCTAATATTTATCCATCATATATCTAATTTAAGATCTCTTTTTGCTCTGAATGCTCCTTATTAAAAGCATCCTAATCTTATTTTATGAATATATTTTCTTTTATTTCTGGAAGAATATTAATGACAGTATCTTTTAAAGTTTTCTTTAAAACAGACTGTTTCCTCCAACTTTATTCATTCTGGATGTGGCTTTGATTGTTCCTTTCCTCAGATATATATTGATTTCTGGTTCTAAGCTCATTTAATTAAGGGGCTTTTTAGTGCCATTGATCAGGCAGTTTAATTCCTTGGTCTGTTCTTTGGGGCTGTTCTGATTTCCCAGAGAATCTCCTAGTGTGTTGTCTGGCGGGTGAACCATTCCTGAAAACATTCTGGGATCCTCCTGGGAACAGGGCAGTGGGTCTCAAGATTTGTATGTACCTAGACTTTCACTCACTTCTCTGTTATTCACATGGTAACCCGTCCCTCAGCTGAATCTTGTTTCTCCCAGTCTGGAGACTCTGTTTTAGTCTCAGGTACACTAAGTCAGTAACCATTTTTAGTTTTCAAGATCTATACTTGATTCACTTTATGGATGTCATACTCACTTTTATGTCTTTGAGGATATTATTTAACCCATCTTAAAGGTTTATTCTGTTTGCTGTATTTCCTCAGGATGCAAGTGCTTCCATTTGTTATATTTGGTGCTGTTCTACATCAAAGCATTGGTGACTCCTGGTTTTGCATTCTTCTTTGTGTTCCAGCTTCCCTGTCAGCCTGTCTGTGGAACCTGCTTTTGGAAGAGGGTCACATGTGCTGTCTGATGACTTGTATTCTCTGGTGACTGGAGGAGGGGCAGATGTGCCTATATTTATATAAGCACATCTGCCCCTCCTCCAGTTTTCTGGGTTAGCAGATACCCATTTCCCCTCCTTTTGTTACCGGAAGGGGGACCCCTTCCAGGGTCCAAGAGTGGACTCTTGTCTAACACTCAGAAATGAATTGTCCGAGGAGACACACGTGCTAACAAAGCAAGAGACTTTATTGGGAAGGGGCGCCAGGGCAGAGAGCAGGGGGATAAGGGAACCCAGGAGAACTGCTCTGCCATGTGGCTCGCAGTCTCTGGGCTTATGCTAACAGGGTTAGCTTTCTGGGTTGTCTCTGGCCAATCATCTTGCCTGTGCCCATATTTGGTCTGACTCAGGGTCCTTCCTGGTGGCACGTGCATCTCTCAGCCAAGATGGATTCCAGCACAAAGGATTCTGGGAGGTTGGTAGGACATTTGGGCTGCCGTCTCCTCCCTCCTTTTGGCCCCTCCCGAATTCTCCTGGTTAGTTTCCGGCGGTAGCACCATGTTCCTTGTGGGGCCCTCCTGTTGTGAGACAGCTCATACAAGTGGTTCTCATCATGCCTGGCCAAGGCCGCGGTTTCGGTCAACGGTTCCCTAACACTTTTACCCAGGGTTTCGCTCTGTGTCCATGACCCAAGTGCCCACAGACATAATTCTCATCGGGGTCACCATTTCTGTTGTTCACCAGCATTGCCCAAGGGCAGGGTGGGGCGCTTGTCTCTTGGCTGCCCTAAGACCCATTCCTCTCTCCAGTAGCTGCTGAATCTGGGCTTCAAGCACTCTTGGCCTCCTTTTTGTTTGTTTCTTTGTTTTTTCCCAGTAGTCCTTTTTTGCATCTGCTTTGGTTTGTGGTTTTCTTCTTTAATCTGATCCCGTTTGACTTCCGTCTTTCAGGTGTCCTCAGAGTTTCTGGTCCTATGGATGCATTGTTTGTTTTTCACTGAAGAAATGAATACTAAAAATTTTGTTGCTGTTACCTCTTGGGAGGCTCTGTCTGCCATGCTGAATCTGAAGCCCCCCAATTTCACAAAGGAACAGTTTTTAGCTGGCCTTCTGTGGCAGTATAGTATAACACGGCTATTAGAAAGATGTTTTCTGCAAACCGTTCCTGCGTTTGAGTTCCTGTCTGATCATTTACTAGCCATGTGACCGTAAATACGGAGCTTAAACTCTCTGTGCCTCAGTTTCTTTATTTAACTAATAAGGATAAAAATAATACCTACTTCAAGTAGTTATTATGAAGATTCAGTGCGCAACTGGCTTTTTGTAAGTCCTCGGTAAATGTTAGCCATTATAATTCTGGAAATTGCAAGGGGCCAGCTGGCTCAGCTGTTCTGCCTTCAGCTTTGTATTAATTACCTTGATGAGTGCCCCAGGTCTCATTCCTGCTTTTTGTATTAGTGTTACAAAGTTCATGTGTCCGATGCACAGTGAGGCCAAATAAACTGACACTTTGGAGTTTGGAGCAGAGAAAGGTTTATTGCAGAGCCAAGCAGGGAGAATGGGTGACTCAAGCTCAAAAACCCCAAACTTCCCGATGGTTCTGGGGAAGAAGGTTTTATAGGCAAAATTTGGGATGAGGGCTGCAGGGTGTGTGACTTTCTTCTGATTGGTTGGTGGTAACAGGGCGGTGCTCCAGGAATCTTGTGCTCACCCTTAAGTTGCCAACCTCCACCTGTGTTGGGGGCCTTAGTTCTGCAGCAGAACTCAAAGGTAGTGTTATGTATATTCCTTGAGGAGGAACCAGGATCCTGCTTTAATCCCTGCCCCATAGTTTCTTGATTGTTTCTCCTTTGTTTCTGCATCCCCTCCCTTCCCTGATTAGCAACTATTTGAATCTTTGGAACTCAGGGAACGTCAAGAAGGCTGAATGAAGCCTATTTCCTACAAACAAGAAATGGCGGGGTGGTGGAAGGGGACTGAAGTATTTGTATCCTGTAGCCGTACAGGGTCCCCTTTTGGTTTCATTAGTTAACCTAAATCTTGAAGTTTCATTAAGCACTGTAGTTTTGAAGTGCTGTTTTCACTACTTCGTTTTCTTTGTTCATTTGACCATATTTGCTTTCTCTCTTCCTGTTTCCTTAAGACTTTCTGTTCTTCTGCTTGACTCCTTTCTTGCCAGCACAGTTATAGGTTCATTTAAAAAACGAATAACTTTTCTCCCATTTCAGTAGGACACAAGAGGAGGTAAGGTAGGCTGGTGCATGTGCTTGGTCTTCCATCTTGAATCTGAGTCCGGTCCTGTGAATTCCTAAACTCTCCAGCAGGCATTGGAGTGTGATTTGTGGCCACTGGCAACGACACAGCATTTTATTCCTGCATACGGCACTGAATCACAGTTTTGTTTTCTTCTGGGTTTTCATTTATCTGTTCGTTTTAATTTGCTTGCATTTCTGTGACTCATAGTTTCTCCTTTCTGTGGCTAATCACACAACAGTAGGGATATTTATGAAACTCAGCCACCCGTTCAGACCAGAATATTGGCACTTCCAAATCTTTAGCCATAACGCTGAGCGGCAGGTTCTGTTTCCAAGTTGCCCGCTCGGTGTCTCACAGCCCCACACACACTGTTTCTCTCCAGTTCACAACTAGGAAAACATGATGCTTCCAGGAAATTTTTCTTGCATCTCTCCAAGAGCAAACACAAAGTCTGGGACTAAATAAATCTCTTTAGTTTAAGTATAAGATGGAAAAGGGCAAAAAAAAAAGAGCAGAGTGTAAAAAATCCAGACTGATCTAATTTATTAGATTAGAGCCACTCACTGATTTGAAAAGGCCCATTTTCCAAGAGAGTGAAGCAAGCTCTATTAATGGATAACAGGCTATGTAGAAAATACTGCAGCTTGTGTATCATTAACACTTAGCTTTTATAAGTAGGGTTTGCATGAAAGTGAATTTATGACTGAAAATAGTAATATGTATTATTTAAAAGAAGAGCTTAAGTTGCAAAGTGCTGTGTAGTCACTTTTACTTGATAGTTCAAAGGGTTTGTGTGTTATGCGTGGCCCTGGGGAAAATGTTCAGGGCTACAGAGGATTCGTGCAGATATCCTCTGTCTGCTTCCAACCAAGTAAAGAGGGTCTTTCTCCTTCCTGGAATGAAGTAATCTTAGATTAAACAGCATGGAGCACATTTCTGTAAATAAAGTCTAAAGTTACTACCAATAGTCAATGTGAAGAGAAATACAAATAGCTACTGGAAAGCTATTATCCAGATTCTTACAGCTATGCTTTTAGCCCAAACTCCCTTACAAAAGACATTGCTTTCACAACTGTAATTACAAAGATGTATAAATAGCCACCAAATTAAAGCATGGTACTTTCTTTATTCCTTCTGCTTGGGAGATTGAAGTATACTCGACACCAGGGCAAGGCCTCGTCTATAATATACTCTTATGTCACTGTGCCTACTTTGCTCAATTTAGACCCAAATGGATTGCATCTGTCTTTATAGTCTTCTGGAGGATGTCTGCCACTAGGTACTAACCATTAGATGAATTTAAACCTGCAGAGTATTGAATCTGGCAGTTCTGCTCTCTCTTTTTTTTAAATTGAAGTATAGTTGATTTACAATGTTGTGTTAATTTCTGCTGTATAGCAAAGTGATTCAGTTATACATATATAGCCATTCTTTTTCATATTCCTTTTCCGTTATAGTTTATCACAGGATATTGAATATAGTTCCCTGTGCTATACAGTAGGACCTTGTTGTTATCCATTCTATATATAATAGTTTGCATCTGCTAATCCCAATCCTTCCCTCCCAATCCTTCCCTCCTCCACCCACCTCCCCCCTTGGCAACCACAAGTCTGTTCTCTATGTCTGTGAGTCTGTTTCTGTTTCATAGATAAGTTCATTTGTGCCGTAGTTTAGATTCCACGTATAAATGATATCATATGGTATTTGTCTTTCTCTTTCTGGCTTACTTCACTTAGTATGATAATCTCTGGGTCCATCCACGTTGCTGCAAATGTCATTATTTCATTCTTTTTTATGGCTGAGTAGTATTCCATTGTATATATATACCACTTCCTCTTTATCCATGCATCTGTCGATGGATATTTAGGTTGCTTCCATGTTGTGACTATTGTGAATAGTGCTGCTATGAACATAGTGGTGCATGTATCTTTTCAAATTATAGTTTTTTCCAGATATATGCCCAGGAGTGGGATTGCTGGATCATATGGAAACTCTATTTTTAGTTTTTTAAGGAACCTCCATACTGTTTTCCATAGTGGCTGTACCAACTTACATTCCCATCCAGTTTTGCTCTCTTGTGCCCAAATCAGAAATACCCTATTTGACCTTCATTTATTTCACTCATCACCAAACCAATACTAAGGATGGGCTAACAAGTCAGGTTGAAGTAAATCCCACTTTAAGCCTTTGTTAATTAACTGACCCAAGATAGTTTTAAAGATCACAAGAATTTGAAATGAAATAAGGGGGCAGATCTCTGTTTGGCTGTGAATTCTCAATAGATGGTGACCCCATTGGTATTTAATGTCCCGATTTTCCCAGGATTACATATATTTTCATCTGACTGATGAAAGAACAGGATCACGGTCATGATTGCTGTAGCAGAATATTCCTGGCAGCTCTCCTACCCTAGAATGAGAAGGCTTATCTGTTCCTTTAGAACAGAAGTTTTCAAACCATCCTAGGGATTTCTGGGAGTTATCTGGGGGGTTTGGGGGAATGTAGAGGAGGTTGGTCATTGGAGAGAAGACAAGCTGGCTGGGGGCCAGACCCTACCCCGTTCCAAACTCACAAGCCTTCACCATCGTGTACACACAGATTTTACTGATTTTATAGATATCATGCTTCAAAATAAAATTTCAGTTTAATAAAGATTGTCTTCCTCAAAACAAAATAAAATAAATAAAACCCCCTCATGTTTGAAAACTGGTGCTTTCAAAGAAAATATGTGATTCTTTACTTTCTGAGAATGAAGTTATGTCTAAGAATTTTGAGATCTTCTGAAGGAAAGATCGCTCAGATGAATTGAAAACCCCTATTCTCTGAATGTGACTCCAGGGATTCAGGGTGGGGTGAGGGCAGGGGGGGAACTGGAAGCCACCTGTATTTGCTGTCAAGAACTGGACACATCTGGCTTCAGATTCAATTCAGATTCAAATTCAACCACCATTTACAGAACTCTCGCTGTCTGTTCAGCTGTGAGTTTTTATGCATGTGGTTTTATCCATTCTTCATAGCACTTTGGAGGTATGTATTATTATCCTTATATCATAACTGAGTAAATAAAGGCCCGTAGAGGATAAATGTTTTGTGCAAAAGTACATAGCTCATAAGTAGTAAAGCCAAGATTTAAACCTATCTCCTCCTAGCTTTCTACCCTGAAATGATTTAACTCTTAGACTCTAAAACTCTGAGAGTTTATACATTGCATCCTACTTCCATATTATTTGCACTGTTTGTGATTAAAAGTATATTATTATCCTTCAGTAGGTGAATGGATAAATAAAATGTGGCATATCCAGACAATGGAATATTATTTGGTGCTAAAAGAGATGAGCTATTGACTCATGAAAATACATGGAAGAAACTTAAATGCATATGACCAAGTGAAAGAAGCCATTCTGAAAAGGCTACATTCTGCATGATTCCAACTATATGATGTTCTGTAAAGGGCAAAACCATGGAGACAGTGAAAAGATCAGTGGTTGCCAGGGGTTGAGGTGGGGAGCGGGAGGGAGAAGGATCAATAGGCAGAGCACAGAGGAGTTTTAGGGCAGTGGAAATACTCTGTACGATACTGTGATGGTGGATACATATCATTATATGCTTGTCCAAACCCAGAGAACGTGCAACACCTAGAGTGAACTATAGTGCAAACTATGGACTTAGGGTGATTGTGACGTGTCACTGTAGGTTCATCGATTGTAACAGATGCACCACTCTGGTGGGGATGTTAGTAATGGGGGAGGCTGTGCGTGTAGGGGGCAGAAGGTAGATGGGAAAATCTCTGTACTTTCTGCTCAGTTTTGCTGTGAATCTAAAACTGCTCTGAAAAAACTAAAGTCTTAATTTAAAAAAAAGGTATATTTAATACTAGATACTAGAAGTATACTGATTATAGGAAATAAAATTCTATGTACTTTGAGTGAAATGACTCATTTATACAGTGATTCCATGGAGATGCCTTTGGATTTCCCAGGCCTTCCTCTCCTTATAAGGCGCTAAGACCTGGGCAGCTCTAGGAAGTCAGAGTATAAGAATACCCAGGATCGAGAGTTCATGGGGCGGTTCCAGAGGATCCAGGAAACTATTTGCAACTCCCCTCCCCCAGCTTCTACATTTTGGGGTTTTCAAATGGGTCCAGTATTAATTAATGCATTTTAAAGGGCTCCTGATTTTAACCTGAAAGCAGTTGTCCATCTAGTTTGCAGGCAGGTTGTAATAAAAGGTAGTTTTTATTTGTGAGTGTTTTATTTAGGTTCTAGTAAAGTTTTCTGATTTCTCAACATGATTATATTTGATAATGTCTTTGTTTATGTGTATTTTCTCAAGTTCTAAGATAATAACTATCCAAACTGTATTCGGAAAAGTTCTTCTCTTATACATCAACTATATTGTACCAAATGATGGTGCTTTCTCAGCACTATTCAGTATTATTGTGTGTCCTTGCATCTTAAAAAGATGTGTATTCTTATTTTGAATTTATGAAGCACTGAGCACAGGCTGGCTGGTGAAATATAAGAGCTACAGCAAACATTTCTTTGAAGAAATGAAAACCCTGACTCAGCAACGCTGCAGCAACGTTGGAATCACATGGAGGCTGAATTTGTTTTCTCTCTCCTCTCCCATCATTGAATGGTCTGTGCTTTGTTCTTGAATGTCCCCTGAATGTCACTGCAGATTTTCTATCCCTAACCTACCTACAGTTTTCTTAGACAAAAAAATTGTGGTTTAATATACAAATATACACACATATATGTATAATACATATATACATATATTCTTGTGTAAAGCTATGAATTGTTCAAATCAGACCATAATTTCCCGACCACTGTAGGATGGTGGGAATCATGTCAGTTCTTGGCCGCTAGAGCCAGAAAAATAAAGCCAATCTCACAGAATCATTATCTGTGTTACTAAGAGATACATTTCTTGTGTTGGTAAAAAGTGTCCAGGGAGTCGTGTGCCTTAGGTTCAGTTTAGTTCTGTTTCTTATTAATTGAATGGCCTTGGGCAATCCCATCCTCCCTTTATGCCTTAGTTTGCTCTTATGTAAAATGGTGCTATTAGCCCCTAACTTAGAGGGACCTAATACTAATAGCTGCTACTAAATGAGTACTTTCTCCATGCCAATCCCAGTGGAAAATTCTCTAATACATTATTAGAATATTTAGTCTTCCCAACAATTTTGTGAGGTAGGTATTCTTAGCTTACTTTTATGTGCCCAAGGGCACATGCTGGTGAGTCCTGAGCTAGATTGAAACACAGAATCCTCTCTGGGCTCCCAAGCCCATGTGTCAGGGCAATTGTAAAATTGCCTTGTAGACCGGGAAGTGTTATCATGGGTAAGACATTTTCTTTGGGGGAAAGAGAGAAAGAGAGCGAGGAAGGTGGAGGGGTGTGGACAGGATAGGAGACGAGAGAAGAAAGCAGGGAGCAGGAGGGCGTGAGCAGGGGCTCCTGTTTCTGAGTTCGTGCTCTGCCCACACACCTGCGGGAGAACTAGGGGCTGGAGTATCTGGGTGCTGCTGACCAAGTGAGCAGAGTTATCTGGGGGGTTTGGGGATGCTGGGTGCTGCTCACGTATCAAGTGCCCACGGTGCCTTAGAGCAGTCTCTTCCGGCATGTTCTGGGCACCTTGGCAGGCAGTTAGCCCCTTCGGGAAGGATGCTAAACTCTTCAGGTGTCTGGATCCCACCCTGTTGGGCCCCAACCTGCCAGACTTAGGCTGAAGGTGTCACCTTCTTCCTTCTAGAGTCTAGACAAGGAAACAAGAGCTGTGGAAAAGGATACATTCACAGAGCTCCTGCTTACATGAGAAAACTGTTCACCAGAGCCTATGTATACAGAGAGAGGGCCCACCGCTGCTTCTAGAAGCTCCATGCCCGGCCTGCTGTGGAATATTCACACAGTGGATTATTTCGCAAGGCCTGTTTCCATGGATATTTGAAATTCTAGTGTATAGCTAGAAACTCTAGCTTGGAGAGGATGGTTGTTCTACTGTAGAGAATAGAGCAGATTACTCTATTAAAACTTTCTTATAATGTGCATAAATGTTCTTAGTTTTCATACACTTTATTCATTACAAAGACCCCTACCCAAGTACTTCCACTTCTCACTCCAAAGGAAGTGGCCTCTTGAAAAGTAATTTCCATTTATAGAGGGGGAAAAGGAGGATTTTTGTTTCTTTCCATTGCGGGTCAGGGCCGCGAGAATAATGAAGCCTTAACAAGCTGAGTGATCAGCCTTCAGCGACTGGGTATTTTCTTTACACACAGAGAACTGTACCTGGAACTGTGGCATTTTACAGAGACCAGGAATGTTTGATAATAATTGACATTAACAGTGTTATTGGGTTTATAGAGTATTTCCACAAATCTCATGTAACTTTACCTCCAGCTTTTCATATGATTTTAAAAGGTAATCGCTAACATTCCTTGAGTCTTATTATGTGTCAGGCAGTTATATTAACCCATTCAATGCATTATTTCATTAATCCCCGAGACAACTTCATGCTGCTTCCATTTCACAGATGAGGAAACTGAGACTCAAAGGAGTTAGTGACTCCCCTGATTAGTCATCAGAACATGGCACCTTTCCAGCTCTTCACACCCACAGCGCCTGCAGCAGTCTCTGGTGGAATCATCACCCGAGAGGCTAATTCACATCTGGATATTGGGATTGCCTTGGGGGATATTGCTTCTCAGCCCTTGTCACCCTGTGTTCTGGGAACTGTCGGTTCTGCAGGGTGCCAAGTGTTGTATGGAAAAAAGGCTTTGTGGTCAAGTGAGTTTTTGAACTGTTGCATTACACAAAACTAAATAAGCTTTTTTACTTTTTGAAAAAGTTACTTCTCAGGAACCTTATTTCCCTAAACACACTTCGGGGGATGCTGACCTGGGTTATGCTCCCCAAGAAAGAGGCTCTAAAGGCAGAGCTAGAAGGTGAGTCACTTTGGCCTCCTAGGGTCGATGACCCATTCCTCATTCTATCCTAAAAGATGGTTGGAAAAACCCTGAAATGATAGCAGCATCACTTAGAAAAAGCAGGTTAAAGAGTATTGCTGCCCAGAGCCACACCCTGCATCTCTTGTCTTTTCCAGCTCCAACATCGGCTTCCGTGTTCTGGGTCAGAGCACCTCTCAGAGCTCACCTGACCTCCCCAAGGTGGCAGCTTGGGGCAAGATGTAGGACTTGGAGGTAACCGGCTTTCAGATCCAATCCCCTCTCTGAAACCCTCCAGCACCTTGATTTAGGTAAGTTATTTACCCTCTGTGCTTCCTTTTCAATATCTGTAAAATAGGAATAGGAATACCTTCTTCGTGTGCTGTTTGTGCAGATTAAGACTTGTATAATAAGGCAGCTAGTATGAAGTCTGGCACTGAGTCGGTGATCAATAAAGGTAGCTACCCTGGCAAGCTAGAACTAGAGCCTTCAAGATAAAAGCTGATCTGTGCTATGGACTTGGCCCTGGCATTCAAAAGGGGCTTAGTAAATATTTGCTTTGCTGGCTCCTTCTTGCGTGCAATGTACATTAAGTAATATTCAGCAGTTTTTATATTAGCCACCAATCTCCGTCTTGTCTCTTAGCCAAAAACTTTTAAAACATAGTGTATATCTCACACACAGAAGTAGGTTCATATAGGACCGTCCTTGGGGGAATCCTTTTGTAGGTCCTGAGCGTAGTATGTGACTCTAAGTGGATTTAAGAAGAACATGGAGTAGAACAACCATCCTCTCCAAGTCCGCGGCCTGGCACCGCTTGTACACACTCTGCGTCCTCACTGCCCAACCTTCTCTCGAGGGGAAATCTCACTCTTCCGCGGAGACTCATCCCATGCGGGGCCTCTACAGAAGGGGGCCGAGCCCTCTCCCTCAGGACACGCCTTCCAGCCTCTGACAGCAGCCGTCACGCTCTCCCCACAACCTCCTCCGCACGTGTAGGCATGGAGAACAACAGAAAGGCATCTGGAGTGTTAGAATGAGCTTCTAATTATTTACTCCACCTCCAGTACTTGGTCCATATCAGAGGGATTTTCCTAAAATGCAGAGTAAAACTCCTGGCTCGCCTGCATCCTGTGGCCCGCTGCATGGACCACATTCCTTGGCAAGGCCTTCACAGCGCGGTTACAACCTATCTTTCAAGTTACTCTCTCTGGCCTCTCCTCCCTGCCTCAGCCCTTACCCACCAGAGTAGACTCTCTCTTCCCTCATATGGCACCTAGTTTTATATCTCGGTATCTTGTTCAAGGTGCTTTCGATGACTGGAGTATTTGATTCCTCTGGCCTTTCACGCATACTCCCCTCCATTCTCAAGGCTCAGCTGAAATTTCACATCCTGCACCTTCTCCAGGCAGTTATTTATTTCTTGCTGTGCCTTCCCATGACCTGTGAGCACACCACTGCAGGTATAGGGCTTACACCACTCTGAATCAGTGATTCATTTTATAAATGGTCTATCTCACCTGGAAGGTATGGGCAGTGACTTACTCGTCCTTGTGCCCCCAAGCATTTGGTGCAGTATCTGGGGCAACCTGGTAGATGCTTGATAAGTGTTCATTGAATAAATGAACGAAGCGTAGAGGAATGTGAAAGCATCCTTCTCCCTCGTGAACTGACAACCAGCCAGGGGCTGATTGGAGTTGGGAGAGGCTGGTGATGTGAGGCTCTACTGTTCTGAGTGGAGTCATTCATAGTGGGGTACTCGCCTCCCAGACGCAGCAATACCAGGAGAACTTTTCAACCCCCAGCTGAAGCCACACTCCTCAGATTGGGACTCGAACCCAATCGTGCCTCACATGGGATTCGATCCCAGCCAAAACTCAGATTGGGGCTTGAACCCATGGGCTCGACTCAAACCCACTGTCTTTTCCTTGAAATCACTCACTTGGTCTCAGGACTTAATGAAGCTCAGGTTCTTTATATCTCAGCACAGAAAGAATTCAGCGAGAGGCAAAGTGATAGGTAAGAAGTAGATTTATTGAGAGAGATATACACTCCACAGACAGAGTGCGGGCCGTCTCAGAAGGTGAGAGTGGCCCTGGGAGATACACTCCACAGATAGAATGTGGTCCATCTCAAAAGGCAAGAGGGGCCCCGAAATATGGGCTGGGTAATTGCATAGGCTGAGTGGGAGGATTATTCCAATTATTTTGGGGAAGGGGCAGGGCTTTCCGGGAACTGGGCCACCGCCCACTATTTGGCCTTTTATGGTTGGCCTCAGAACTGTCATGGCATCTGTGGGTGTGTCATTTGGATGCTATTGTGTTATAATGAGCATATAATGCGGCTCAAGGTCTACAGGAAGTCAAATCTTCTGCCATCTTGGACCTAGTAGGTTCTAACCAGTTTATGTCACATCCTCAACGGCCGTGTCATTCTTTTAAAGGCTGTGCCCTGCCCCCCTCCCCTCTTGTCTCATCAGTACGAGATGAAAGGAGGGATGACTGTGCCCTTTGCTCCTCTCCTTCTGGTGGGAGGATGCGGAGGGCCCAGCTGTGCCCTGAGGATCTGCGCAAGAGTGTTCACTACAAGAGTCTGGAAGCTTCTTGCCGTTCAGACTCTGAGGCTCTCTTACCCAGTGTAACCCAGTCCTGCGAGTGTCTGAGGACTTGAAAAGTCAGTGAGCCCCCCAAAAGGAGGATCGATCAGAGCAGACAGCTTAGCTGACACGGAGACGAAGGTGGAGGAAGGGCAAGCCTCCTGGGTGGGTGCAACCTCGGATCTGTATGTCTGCGCAGATTTTTGGTCAGTGAGAACATCTCTCTTTTGGGGGACCAAATTCCCTTAAGTCTCCTCTGCTGGGTCTGCTAACTTCAGCAAGTTTCCTTGGTGGCAGAAGAGTCAGGACCAGAAAACCAGATCACAACCCAATTAAGTGATCGTAGAATGAGCCGAAGCCAGCTGCTGGGGAACAAAGCAGGTTTGCAGGGACCTGAGGGCCCCTGAGGAAATGAGGACAAAGCCGTTTCATTGCAAGTCTGTAAATAAACTTTCTCGTTTGATGAATAGGCATGACTCCAAGGGGTCAGGCCAGGGGATTTGTTACCTTGGGGGTGGCTGTGGAATTTTCTTTCCTGGAGATTTTCACAGCAGGTTACATTTTTATCTGTCTCTAGTCATTCAGCTGTGAGCCATCCTGGAAGTGGGGAGGGAGTGACAGCTTTGAGTCTCTGTTAATTACGAACACTGCTCTAGAGGAGGGATGAGGGGAACTGTGTATGGTCTATAGATATATGTTTGCCACTGGCAAGTTTTCCTGTGGTTAGCCATAGAGAAATGACTTGTTCTCCATGGTGATTCAGAGTTCTTCGGATTCAGCGCATTAAATGAGCCCCTTAATCAGTATCCAGAATAGCGTAAGCGTTCCGGAAGACGAACAGATAGATATAAACCCAAAAAGTTGCTTGAGCTCATCCTGTAGGCTAAAAACAGCTTTTTAAAAGCCTGAATAAGTAAGGTTATAAACAGGTTGTTAGACTAAGTAACTGCGTGTTTAATGTGAGAGGCAGCATGGTGTAGCAAATTCGCTCTGGAGCCAGACTTTAGGTTCAAGTCTTAACTCTCCTACTCACTAGCTGTGTGCTCTTGGGCAAGTTCCTTAACCTCTCTGTGCCTGAGTTTCTTCTATGAAAAGGAGAAAATAACAATTCCTACTTCATATGGACATTGTAAGTATTAAATGAGTTCATTCATGTAAAGCACTTAGTACAGTGCCTGACATATGAATAGTATGAAATAAAGTATGTTAGCTGTTATTGTGTTTGCCAAAATATTTATATACACTATACCTCTAGTTTTTCTTTCCAGTTTTATAGAGATATAACTGATATATATATATATATATATATATATATATATATATATATATATATATATATATAAATAAAACTGTATAAGTTTAAGGCATACAGCATAATGGTTTGACTTACATATATTGTGATTACTGCAGAGTTTACTTAATATCCGTCATCTCATATAGATGTAATAAAAAAAGAAAAAGCCAAAAAGGAAAAAAAATGTTTTTCCTTGTGATGAGAACTCTTAGGATTTAGTGTTAGCTGTAGGCATCATGTTGTACATTACATCCCTAGTTCTTATTTATCTTATAACTGAGAGTTTGTACCTTCTGACTACCTTCATCCATTTCCCCTACCCCCAGGCCCCTGCCTCTGGTAACTACAAATCTGATCTCTTTTTTGATGAGTTTTGTTTTGTTTTTAGATTCCACATAGAAGTGACATCACACAGTATTTGTCTTTCTCTGTCTGACTTATTTCATTTAGCATAACGCCCTCAAGGTCCATCCATGTGTGGTGTTGCAAATGGCAGGATTTCCTTGTTTTTTATGACCGAATAATATTCTACTATATATATATATCTACTATATATATATATACATATCTGCTATATATATACATATCCTTGGATGGACACTTAAGTTGCTTCCATATCTTGGCTATTATAAATAATGCTGCTGTGAACATCAGGGTACAGATTTTTTCAAGTTAGTGTTTTTGTTTCCTTTGGATATATTCCCAGAAGTACAATTTCTGGATGGTATGGTACTTCTACTTTAATTTTTTGAGGAGCCTCTATACTGTTCTCCATAGTGGCTGCACCAGTTTACATTCCCACCAACAGTGCAAGAGGGTTCCCTTTTCTCCACACCCTCTGCAGCATTTGTTACCTCTTTTTCATGATGGCCGTTCTAACTGTTTTTGTGTGGCTGAAATTTTATTTGACTATATTAAGAGTATGGAAATGAATATCTCAGAGATTCCCACACTGAGTAAAAAAGTCCTCAGCCATGACTAGGTGATTTGTCAAGTTTATATAATTAGCGTAATCAGTAAGCATTTATTAAAACATGTCCAACTTCTTCAGATAGATTCTGAAGCTTTACATCCCATTCCTTCCCTTTTTGCTTTGTGCACTTCAGTCTGATTGGGCTGTTATTTTCCCAGTGCCATTGTACCCTTTTCTTTCTATAGTTCTTTTTTTCAATTGCCTTTTTTTTTTTGGCCGCACTGCGGGTCTTGCGGGGTCTTAGTTCCACGACCAGGGGTGGAACCCGGGCCTCCTGCACCGGAAGCACGGAGTCCTAACCACTGGCCCGCCAGGGAATTCCCTCCACTTCCTTTGTATCTAATAGCAATTGTGTATATATCTTTTAGGGTACTTATCCCTTTCTGTATTGTTTTATAGCTTATTTGTGCTTTCTTCTGATTTTTTTCCTACTCCATGTAAACATCTTGTATTTTCCATATCCACTAGCGTAAAGCCTTCTATATCATGAGTGTATGAAACCATGTATTGAACTAAACTGAAGTAAGTCTTATAACGTAATGTTTGCTGTGAAAAACTCCTATTCTTGGGACATTAGTGTTGAGTCCAACCACCTATGCTTTTGGTAGCAGGCATTACTACGGAGAGTGATTGAACAAAATTTTTATTCTCATGTAGGAAAATGTGTGTTCCTGGAAAAGGGCAGAAGCCTTCGCACCAGGGCCCAAAGGTAATATGGTATCACATTCTGGTCAGTGTATTTTAACGCAGACATTGACCACGTAGGATATAGTCAAGGTTAGTGTCCTGGGGGAATGAAGGGTTTATCTCTAAATGAAGAGGTGTGATAACCGGGGATGTACAGCCTGGGTGAAGAAGGCTCTCATTGCCTTCCAGTATTTGAAGAGTTGTCATGGGGATAATGAGGGAGTTAGACTCTGAAATGCTTCAGAGGACAAAACCAGGACCAGTGGGTGGAAATTACCAGGAGGCAGATCTCAGTCTGCTATTAGGACATTCTAATAACTGTCACTCTTCATCAGTGGAAGGGGCTGCCTGAAACAGTGGTAAGCTCCCCAAGTGGAGGTTTTTCAACACAGGCTGGATAATCTCCTGGCTGTGGGAGTGTTGGAGGGGGAGGAGGTTGGGCTTCATGACCTCCAAGACCCCTTTCACCCCTAAGATTAATTGATTTTATGGAAATCTGTATTTGTGCAAAGGACGGTGGGATAAATATCCTGCGTGGCACTGCATTTTGGATGCTGGCTAAGTTAGGGATAAAAAAAAAAGTTAATGGCTTATTTCTTGGCTTTTCCCAAGGAAAGGTATGTTAGCTGTCATTTAGGGATTTTATAAAATCTATTCAGTCTGATTTTCTTGTCTCATGGCTGAAGTGCAAGAAGATGCTCATCGGGCTTTCTACTTGGTAGCAGGCTAAACTGAGTTGCCACGAACTATTTCCTGCGACTCTTGTTTTGAGCCCATTTTTATAGGCTGTCCTTAATACCAGGACTGTATTTCTGTGCCTTGATAATTCGTGCAAAGGTACTCATGCTCTGATGGTGGGGAGGGCAGGGGAGAAGAGGTATTTATAATCTCATACTAACCTGAATATCCTGAGAGACTCAAACAGTGTTCACACACTTTCTACGCTCCTGTGGATAATGGTATTGCTGGCTGGCTCCCATGCTGTTAATGTATTCATATATATTCTGTTTAGGACAAAACAAAGTACAGTGTGTTGGCTGAAGTTGTCCCTTCATTTCTCCCTCCTCTGTCTCTCCTGGGCAGAGTCAGGGCTTTCCTGCCCTTGATAAAGACCACGTTTGCATTTTCATAGTAATTAGCAATGAATTCTTTTGCATTTTTTCCATAGTGCTTGCGGTTTGTGGTCACACCATCCGATGCAGAGCTTGCATTTATACCTTGTATTACTGGATCATTTATATCAAAGACTCGTGCGTCGCAGCTGCTATAACCTTACAGCTTAGACAGTCTCCAGTAGACGTCTTCTCATGCACCATGTTATTAGAAGAGCGGGAAGCGTTTCCTAATTCTGATTGAAAGGAAAACAAGGACCTCTGAGCTAAACTCATTTTCTCTTCGGACAGAGACGTTCCCCTCGAGAACGATTTTAACCCCCCACCCAAGGCAGCACGACTTCCACAAGCCATTCAACAGACACCAACGACCTCAGCAGCCTCAAGGACCTCCCACAAGGCTGGATGGATTCCATCATGATACTTTCCTGACCAAGGATGAGAAGGCTCTGCTAAGTTCAGTGTAAACATTATGGTTCCCTGAGAGTAAAGTTTGCTTTAAAAGTGGAATCAGAATACTCAGAAATTTTTATTTAAAAATTCCCCTTTGAAGAAACCTGGGTACATGATGATCTGAAAATCCAAGAGGAACCTGGAAAAATCCCTATCACAGCCAGGTGGAGTCAGAATATCTGCAGGAGCTATTGTCTCTCATGCTGCGATTAGAAATGAAATCGTTCTCGGGACTTCCCTGGTGGCTCAGCGGTTAAGAATCTGCCTGCCAATGCAGGGGACACGGGTTCGAGCCCTGGTCCGGGAAGATCCCACGTGCCGCGGAGCAACTAAACCCGTGGGCCACAGCTACTGAGCCTGCACTCTAGAGTCCGCAAGACACAACTACTGAGCCCGTGTGCCACAACTACTGAAGCCTGTGGACACCTAGAGCCCGTGCTCCACAAGAGAAGCCACCGCAATGAGAAGCCCGCGCACCACAACAAAGAGTAGCCCCCGCTCACCTCAACTAGAGAAAAGCCCACGCGCAGCAACGAAGACCCAATGCAAACAAACAAATAAATAAATAAATAAATAATTTTTTTAAAAAAATTAAGGAAAAAAAGAAATGAAATAGTTCTATAGTACAACAGAGTAATTCTCTTTTACACAGGAATGTAAAAATTTATACCAATGCAGAAAATAAATGATAATATCTGTGAATTTTCTGTTTACCTCTAAATAAAATTTTGCTGGACTTTTAATTAAAACAAAAAAAAAAGGAAAGAAAAGAAAACAATGTCCCACCTCAACCCCCAGCTTTGCACTCTCTCTGGGCTCCCCCTGGAGTACTAAACAGTAAGATTATTCCAAAGATTCTGGGTGTCTCAGGGCGGTTGAAAACAGGAATTGGCTTTAATTAAATTGAAACACAAAATAAAGTCTTTTGGTGGAGGGGCATTCCCCTGACTTTTCACCTGCAGCAACTGTCCTTACCATACTTATTTTGGGAGAAGCTTTGTTGCTAGCAGAATTCTGATTTAATGAAACTGAAGGACCCAAAATGGAGTTCAGTTAATTTAAACAACAGTGAGGGATATTATATGTATTAATAATGTTTTTATTAATTTATATTAGGTTAAGAAGCTATTCTTCTTAAAATAATTACTGAACTTTACAAACAGAGCTTCTGAACAAAAAAAAAAATCTCAAGATCTAACCTAGAAGGGAGACTAAGAGAGGGAAAACGAGCCTTTGGTAATCATTCACCTAGGACAGCTCTCTGTTCTCAGCTCTTGTTGGCAGTATTTGTCCTTTTCTGAAATTCACTAACAACAGAAAAAGGAAGAAGGGAGGTTTTTTTGGTTCTTCTCTGTAAATCAGTGGACAAAAGTTGATGCAAAAAACAAGCTCAATTTTCTAGTTCTTCCTTGGGATCAGGAGGTAGCCATATAACATTTCTTCTCTCTGCGCTTACATTTTGTGCTGTTCTCAGTGTTTTATTTTGGACGTGATTGGTTTCATATACCACCAGCTAGAGCAGAAAGAGAAATAATTTCTCCAGGAGGTGTCCAAGCTATTAGGATATTACTATAGAAACAGGCTGTCAGCACTGGCATTCTCCACACATCAACATTTCTTTATATAGAAAATGAACTATTTTAAACCATCCTGATTGCACTTGACCCCCACCTCCACTAACTGAGCCATTGTCTGGTTTGGATTTTGGTGCCATTCTCACAATTTTTTATTCCACTAAATTAAAATTGATGGGTTTCTTCTTGCTTGTACGTTACATCTGCAGTGTGTACTGTTGCAGCCTGCATACAGGGAACCTTGAACGGTCCTGCCCAGCTTCTGCGATGTGATCAGATATGCCATCTCATTCTATCGGTGTTGGATCATGTTACCTGAACTTTACTTAGACTTTTATGAGCAGAGTTGGAAGTTCATCATCGCCAACTTTAATCCTCAGAGGTCAGGCTCTTATCCACACGGTGGCAGAGAACTGTTTGGGAGCATGGACTGTCATCTTTGGAATAAAATCCGTCAGGCTTTAGAAATTCTTGGTTTAGATATTAAGTTCAGTTATGTGCTAATTAAATCATCATAGCTTTCCAAGTCTCAAGGTGGTTTTAATATCCCTAACGAAGAGAAAAATTCAGAGTGAAACTTTAAAAATAAAGGATAGGGCAGAGAGGGATAGGGGAATTAAGATTTCTATCATCTGGTTTACAAAATCAGAGATGTTTCTTACTTAAAAAGAATCACAGCATTATTCCTTGCTTGCTGAAAAATGTTTTTTTTCCCCCAGTGACTTCTCTTGGCCTTTTTAACATGGTACCACATTTTGGCAATAGAGTGTTCTACCTTGTGAAATTCAGGCTGCTGGGAGGCTGTACAGTGAGCAGAAAAGAGAGGAGATCCCAGGGGAGAAATGCTTCCCTCTGGAATTACTGGTGTCCCTGGAATTTTATAATGCCACCACTCTCTCTGATTGTCATTGTCATGACAGCGCAAGTGGCTAAATATGGCTACTTGTGATACACATGATATTTGGACTTCAATTATTCCAATTATTGCTTACTTAAGGTCAATTCAACATACATGAAAGAGAGTTTTAAAACCCACCTCATCCCCATAAGGTTAACAGCTGATCTTTCAGCAGAAACTCTGCAAGCCAGAAGGGAGCGGCAGGACATATTTAAAGTGATGAAGGAGAAAAACCCACAACCAAGATTACTCTACCCAGCAAGGCTCTCATTCAGATTTTTTTTTTTTTTTTTTTAAATTTTTATTATTTATTTATTATGTTTATTTCTGGCTGTGTTGGGTCTTCGTTTCTGTGTGAGGGCTTTCTCCAGTTGCGGCGAGTGGGGGCCACTCTTCATCGCGGTGCGCGGGCCTGTCACTATCGCGGCCTCTCTTGTTGCGGAGCAGAGGCTCCAGACGCTCAGGCTCAGTAGTTGTGGCTCACGGGCCCAGTTGCTCCGCGGCATGTGGGATCTTCCCAGACCAGGGCTCGAACCCGTGTCCCCTGCATTGGCAGGCAGATTCTCAACCACTGCGCCACCAGGGAAGCCCTCTCATTCAGATTTGATGGAGAAATTAAAACCTTTACAGACAAGCAAAAGCTAAGAAAATTCAGCACCACCAAACCAGCTTTACAACAAATGCTAAAGGAACCTCTCTAGGCAGGAAACACCAGAGAAGGAGAAGACCTACAATAACAAACTGAAAACAGTTAAGAAAATGGTAATAGGAACATACATATCTATAATTACCTTAAATGTAAATGGATTAAATGCTCCAACCAAAAGACATAGACTGGCTGAATGGATACAAAAACAAGACCCGTATATATGCTGTCTACAAGAGACCCACCTCAGGCCTAGGGACACATACAGACTGAAAGTGAGGGGATGAAAAAAGATATTCCATGCAGCTCAATATCAAAACAACAAACAACCCAATCCAAAAATGGGCAGAAGACCTACAAAGACATTTCTCCAAAGAAGATATACAGATTGCCAACAAACATGAAAGAATGCTCAACATCATTAATCATTAAAGAAATGCAAATCAAAACTACAATGAGATGTCATCTCACACCGATCAGAATGGCCATCATCAAAAAATCTACAAACAATAATTGCTGGAAGGGTGTGCAGAAAAGGGAACCCTCTTGCACTGTTGGTGGGAATGTAAATTGATACAACCACTATGGAGAACAGTATGGAGGTTCCTTAAAAAACTAAAAATAGAACTACCATATGACCCAGCAATCCCACTACTGGACATATACCCTGAGAAAACCATAATTCAAAAAGAGTCATGTACCAAAATGTTCATTGCAGCTCTATTTACAATAGCCAGGACATGGAAGCAACCTAAGTGTCCATCATGGGATGAATGGATAAAGAAGATGTGGCACATATATACAATGGAATATTACTCAGCCATAAAAAGAAACGAAATTGAGTTATTTGTAGTGAGGTGGATGGACCTATAGTCTGTCATACAGAGTGAAGTAAGTCAGAAAGAGAAAAACAAATACCGTATGCTAACACATATATATGGAATCTAAAAAAAAAAAAAACCAAAATAGTCATGAAGAACCCAGGGGCAAGATGGGAACAAAAACACAGACCTACTAGAGAATGGACTTGAGGATACGGGGAGGGGGAATGGTAAGCTGGGACAAAGTGAGACAGTGGCATGGACATATATACACTACCAAACGTAAAATAGCTAGCTAGTGGGAAACAGCCACGTAGCACAGGGAGATCAGCTCGGTGCTTTGTGACCACCTAGAGGGGTGGGATAGGGAGGGTGGGAGGGAGGGAGACGCAAGAGGGAAGAGATATGGGGACATATGTATATGTATAACTGATTCACTTTGTTATAAAGCAGAAACTAACACACCATTGTAAAGCAATTATATTCCAATAAAGATGTTTAAAATAAATAAATAAATAAAACCTACATCATCTGCCAGTTGACTCCATCCACGTCGCATTTATTCCATTTATCCTGTGATCATTTGCTAAGAGAAACTGTCAGTTGCCAAGTGTCGCTTCTGTAGCCAAAGTCTGAATTATTACTTACTGCTTGGAGTGGGGTGAAGGATTTTGAGGGAGCAAGAAGGATGTCGAGGTTAAGACTTTTCATTCTTTGTAGAGCATGGACACCATGGGCTTTGTTGGTGAAAGTAATAATACCAGACACGTGCATAGAGAATGACTCTGAGAGTGTTAGGGAGAGTACGTGAGACAAGATGGAACACCTAAGGGATGATACAGAAGAGGCTACGTAATGCTGTAGGTGGGGACAGGCAAAGGCAAGCAGGGGCGAATCCAAGACAGAGCCACAGAGGTTTCATTAGCTAGGGATCTTAGCCCCTATTTGTTCTCTAAGTGAGAATGGGGTTGTAAACGGTGACTTCTGTGACATTTGTCTCCAGGGTCCCTCTCTGCCATTTCTGTGCCCTTTCTCTTCTGCTTGGTAGCCTATGAGCTTTGCCACCTCTGTGTTCATACCCTTCTGTGTTCTCGGTGCACCATTTGTGAGTGTTATGCTGTTCCTTCATAGCTTCTCCCATTTCCTTAATTTATTTTATCTCGTTTTGAAATATTAGATTACAGTCATCAGTTGTTCTAGGACCCACGTATTTTTTCCTGGGATGTGGTAGTTGTCCCAGTATATGACTTGGGCCATTCCTCCTTTTTTCTTATATTGGCATGGGATCCCAACACCATCCACTGTGTTACTCAAGGCAAAATGTGCTGAGTGTTCCTGTCTTTTTAGTTCCTTTGTAAGAGGTGGGAGTGGTCCAGGAAAGCTTTCCTGGCCTCATGGCTGTTGCCAGGCATTAAAAAATGTGGCCTCTAATGATTAATGATGTTGAGCATTCTTTCATGTGTCTGTTGGCCATCTGTATATCTTCTTTGGAGAAATGTCTATTTAGGTCTTCTGCCCATTTTTGGATTGGGTTGTTTGTTTTTTTGTTATTGAGCTGCATGAGCTGCTTGTAAATCTTGGAGATTAATCCTTTGTCAGTTGCTTCATTTGCAAATATTTTCTCCCATTAGAGAAATGCAAATCAAAACTACAATGAGGTATCATCTCACACCGGTCAGAATGGCCATCATCAAAAAATCTACAAACAATAAATGCTGGAGAGGGTGTGGAGAAAAGGGAACACTCTTGCACTGTTGGTGGGAATGTAAATTGATACAGCCACTATGGAGAACAATATGGAGGTTCCTTAAAAAACTAAAAATAGAACTACCATACGACCCAGGAATCCCACTACTGGGCATATACCCTGAGAAAACCATAATTCAAAAAGAGTCATGTACCAAAATGTTCATTGCAGCTCTATTTACAATAGCCAGGACATGGAAGCAACCTAAGTGTCCACTGACAGATGAATGAATAAAGAAGATGTGGCACATATATACAATGGAATATTACTCAGCCATAAAAAGAAATGAAATGGAGGTATTTGTAATGAGGTGGATGGAGTTAGAGTCTGTCATACAGAGTGAAGTAAGTCAGAAAGAGAAAAACAAATACCGTATGATAACACATATATATGGAATCTAAGGAGAAAAAAAAAGGTCGTGAAGAACCTAGTGGCAAGATGGGAATAAAGACACAGACCTACTAAAGAATGGACTTGAGGATATGGGGAGGGGGAGGGGTGAGATGTGACAGGGTGAGAGAGTGGCATGGACATGTATATACTACCAAATGTAAAATAGATAGCTAGTGGGAAGCAGCCACATAGCACAGGGAGATCAGCTCGGTGCTTTGTGACCGCCTGGGGGGGTGGGATGGGGAGGGTGGGAGGGAGGGAGATGCGGGAGGGAGGAGATATGGGAACGTGTGTATATGTGTAGCTGATTCACTTTGTTATAAAGCAGAAACTAACACACCATTGTGAAGCAATTATACTTCAATAAGATGTTTAAAAAAAAAAAAATGTGGCCTCTCTTCTGCTCTCAGATTCTGTTCTCGGTGTGTTATCTCAGGACGCTGCTTTGTTCATCTGGAAGTTTCAGTTGAGGATTCCGAGAGCCTTGGTCTCGATGGCTCAGATCACCCCCTTCCTGCCCTGCCTGCCCTCTTCCTTGCTGCCCTAATGGGGTGCCGAGGCTTTCTGCACAGACTCCTAACGAGAGCTTGTGGATCCCCCGTAGGTTGTGTGGTGTCCCGCTTGGCGTGTGATTCTTCTTCTGGGTGTGATTCCCGGTGGCCTGCTTCCAGTTTCCCAGCTCAGGACTGTCAGATCTCCTCTGCCTCTGCTGCTTTCCTAAAACCACTTACCTGCAGGGTCAGGCTGCTGGGGGACCTGGAGAGAGGAAAGAGAGAGACCTGCCCCACCCCTACTGTTTCTGGAGGATTCCTTTTCATCAATGTTCTCTCTCTCTCTCCCTCCCACCCCTTTTTGTTCTATTACTCTGTTTTGTGTGGGGATTTGGAGAGATTCACAAATTTCTCCAGCAAGCCTCCATCTCACCCTTCTCAGAAGACCCCTTGTATTGGTCAGAGTTCTCCAGAGAAACAAAACCAATATATATATAATGATTTCATGATTATGTATCATGTACATATATATATACATATATTTATATATATATATATATGATTTATTATAGGAATTGGCTCATGCAATTATAGAGGCTGAGAAGGCACTTGGTCTGCTGACAGCCAGCTGGAGAACTAGGAAATCCCATGCTATAATTCAGCACAAGTCAGAAGCCTAAAAACCAGGAGCCCCCATGACTGAGGGCAGGAGGATGTGGATGTCCAGCCTCAGGCAAAGAGAGCAGATTCCCTTCCTCTGCCTTTTTGTTCTCTTCAGACCCTTAATGGATTGGGTGATGCCCTCCTGCACGGGAGAGCACAATCTCCTTTACTCAGTCTACCATTTCAAATGCTAATCGCTTCCGGAAACACCCTCACAGACACATCCAGAAATAGTGTTTTACCAATTACCTGGGCATCCTGTAGCCCAATGGAGTTGACATAAAGTGAAGCAGCACACCATCCTTCCCCTCTAGGTTGAAGTCATTCTTTCTTTGGATTCCTTCTTTGGGTTCCAATGTTTCAGAGCACAGCTCTCTTTGGGCAGTCAATTCTTTGATGATTCCAATACATTTTTATAGTTCCTTCATCTAATCTCCCCTTTTTATGTGGTCTTTAAGGGCTGTATCCTTAGCTTTTTTTTTTTTTTTCCATATTTTTTTGGGCAATCTTTACTGTACCCACTATTTTTAAATCTTTTTCTCTTTGGTGAACATTTCTCTGATACAAATCCAATTCCTAGCTCTCTGCTAAACCTCGGACCTTTGTTTCAGGTTGCTGGTCAGATGTACAACAGGTGAATTAAATTTGGAAAATTCCAAAATGAAACTCTTCAGTTTCCCATTAAGAACGATTTTACCCTAATTCAGTGGCCAGAATCAATTTCTCAGAAACCACACAGTCATTCTGGCTTCTTCCCTAGACTCCTCTATTCTGAGTCTTTAACTTCTGTCAATTCTAGCACTGCTGTGGTCTGAATGTTTGTGTCCCCTCACCCCCAATTCATAAGTTGAAATCCTGATCCCAAATGTGATGCTATTAGGAGGTGGGGATTTGGGGAGGTAGTTAGGTCATGAGGCTGAAACCCTCAGGAATGAGATTAGTGCCCTTATCAAAGAGACATCAGAGGATGTATTGTACAGCATGGTGACTATAGTTAATAATACACTATTGTATATTTGAAAGTTACTAAGAGAGTAGATCTTAAAAGTTCTCATCACAAGAAAAAAAATTGTGGATGTTAACTAAACTTATTGTGGTAATCATTTCACAGTATACACCTACATCAAATAGTTATGTTGTATACCTTGAACTAATACAGTGTTATTAGTATATTGTAGTGTATACAATGTATACCTTGTATACCTTGAACTAATACAATGTTATATGTCGATTAAATCTCAATAATTTTCTTAAAAATTAAAAGATTGAAACAGAAAAAGATTCACTGTTCAAGTTAGTATTATGTAGATGATCAAGTTAATATTGCCTTAACACCATTAAGATAAATTAGACCTTTACATGTTTTGAATAAATGTATTTATAAGAAAGGTTTAGTAAGCTATTACATTTTTATAAAAAATTGAGCTTGCCTCAGTGTGTATCAACATAATTTTATATACATCATTAATTTTTCACATTAACAATTGCTTTTACAACTTATGTAATTGAGCAATGCTTCAAAAGCATTGAAACTAAAGGCACAGAAACTTAGCAGAAAAATAAAGCAGTAAATTTATTAGCACAAGATGAATTTTTGTCTTCAAGAAAATATTGCTGTATATATGGGATCAGTCTACTCTACAACATTGCTGGGAAATTTTTTGTCACTTTAAAATGCTTTTTCCTTTGCTTTCAGTTTTTCTGGCAAGGAAAACACTGTTCAGAAGCTCAGTGTCATAAAAGGAAAAATATGTTTCTGATCTTTTTCTTCCCTGAGTCAAGAGGAGCTTATATGTTCCTCTTTGACTTTCTCTTCTCTTGAAGCTTCATTTGTAGCCCCAACTTCCTCATATCTGAGTCAGTTTTTCTGAGATAGACATTGTTTGTTTGCTTGTTTGTTTTTCATTACATACATGCAATCCTTTTTTAATATTTGAAGAGCTTCTTTCATCAATATTTTGGTACATAAAAGCAAACTCTTATCACTAGCATTATTATGACACCTTGTTTATTTTTCCCCTCCCATATTCTCCCATTAAGTTAAAAATCCAGAATGGTGGGTCTCTACCTTGATTCTGAAATAATTTAGTCTAATCATTGGTCGTGATATCTCTAACTTTTGTTTAACTAAGAAGGTTTGGTTGGTACCATCTTTAGAACATGAAAAGTGATATTTATAGCTAGCTGTCCTGTTATTATACATCTATAAAATGATTTTAATCCTCATTTAGTCTTTATATTTTATTATTTTAAAAATTCCCTTTAAAGTCTTTCTTTTATTTTTCAGCTTTAAATTATTTTTTGTTTTGCTAAAGAAAATTTGATAAAGATATATTTTCTCTTAATTTAAGTAGTATAACTTTTTTTTTTTTTTTTTTTTAGAGAAATGAGTATTGCTAAAGCTGTTGTCATCCAGTGCCATTTTGGAGTTAATGAAAGGAAAGTTATTCTAAAGTATTTTGCAGACAGAAGAGTAATTTCAAATAGATAGGCCAAATTAATTCCAGACTGGAAATCAGCCACTAGAAAAACTTAAACATTCAATATTGCTTTTTAGAAATCTGAAAACCTCATGTTAAAATGAGAAGAGGGGTCAGAAGTTCAAGTCTTCTCTAAAAAATGGGGATATTTAACATTTTCTTTAAGTGAAAGGAACATCTAATGAGCCTTGTTTATAATATATAAAGAAATGCATCTCATTTTTGCAAAATCTAAGTTATGCAATCATTTTATATGCAACAACACTAACAGAGAAGATTGGGTACTTCTTGAAATTCAGTTGACCTGACCCTTAAAAGCTTCAGGGACCACTCCTTCTCAGAAACTTGACTAAACCAAATTTTAACTGCCAACTTGCACCCAGGAGTACATTGACAAGAGCGAAAACTTTCCCGTGGATGTGCTTGTAATGTCTTTTCCAGGAGCTATAGGCGTAGCCAGATACGTCTTTCCTCAGATCTTTAGAATATCTATATAGGTACATTATTTTATAGTGATATAATATTAATGTAGGGAAACTTTTTCTTAAACTGAAGTATAGTTGATTTACAATGTTGTGTTAGTTTCTGATGTATAGCAAAGTGATTCTGCATATTTATACATATTCTATTCTATATTCTTTTCCATTATGGTTTATTACAGGATACTGAATATAGTTCCTTGTGCTATACAGTAGGACCTTTTTGTTTATCTATTTTATATCTAGTAGTTTGTATCTGCTAATCCCAAACTCCTAATTTATCCCTCCCCCACCCTCTTTCCCTTTTGAACAATAAGTTTGTTTTCTATGTCTGTGAGGCTGTTTCTGTTTCGTAAATAAGTTCATTTGTGTCATTTTATAGTATGGTGTTTGTCTCTCTCTGTCTGACTTACTTCACTTAGTATGATCATTTCTAGGTCCATCCATGTTGCTGCAAATGCCATTATTTTATTCTTTTTATTATGGCTGAGTAGTATTCCATTGTGTATATATACCACTTCTTCTTTATCCATTCATCTGTTGCTGGACACTTAGGTTGCTTCCATGTCTTGACTATTGTAAATATTGCTGCTATGAACATTGGGGTGCATGTGTCTTTTTGAATTAGAGTTTTCTCTGGATATATGCCCAGGAGTGGGATTGCTGGGTCATATGGTAATTCTGTTTTTAGTTTTTTAAGGAAGCTCCACACTGTTTTCCATAGTGGCTACACCAATTTACATTCCCACCAACAGTGTAGGGGGGTTTGTAGGGAGACATTTTGAGCTTTGGATTCACGAAAGAGATGAGACAGTATGAAGTTTAGGCAGGGTGGGAGTTAGGATAGGGCCAAATGAAAGTTAAGTAGAGAAAGGAAGAAGGCAAAGATATAGAAAAGTGTTGATAACACTATTTTTGTAATTATTTTCACATCAACTTCTGATTTCTCCCACCAAACTTACTCTTTTCTTCCCATCCCACCACTGATGGACCCCACTTCACTAACACCATAAATTTGGATCCTCAGACCCAAAACATTTTTGAGTCATCATTAAGTCTTCTTTCTTTCATATCCCACATCCAATCTACCAGCAAATCCCGTTGGCATTACATTCGTAATATATCACAGATATGTCAGTTTCTCACCACTTCCACCTGCACCACCCTCGTCACCATAATCTTTTTCACCAGGACTGTTCCAATAGCCTTGTATTTGGGATTCTCAGTTTCTTCTCTTGTCCCCTTACTTGCTTTCTTGTGCTGCCCAGCAGCCAGAATGATCCTTTAAAAATGTAAATCAGATCATTTCCCTCCCCTGCTCAAACCTACTACGCCTTCCCATCACATTTGGTACAAGGCCCCACATCAGTGGTTCTCAAGCATGTCTGCACATTAGAATCACCTGGGGAGTATTGGCAAATTACTGTTGATTGGTGCCATCGCAAATCAACTGAAATCAGATCTCTGGGATCAGGACCTAGCATCTGTGAATTTTTAAAGTTCCCCAGGTGTTTCAGAGGCACAGTGAGGGTTGAGAGTCCTCTCTGGCTACCCCTCCAACCCCATGGCCTACCATTGTCCTCTCTGTCCCCCCACTTTGACTTCCTTGTTGCTCCTCAAGCCCGCCAAGGAAATCTACGATTCAAAGCCTTTGCAACTGCTCCCATTCACTCAGCTGGCTACGAGGTCATTACCTCACTCCATTCAGATCTCCTCTCAAATGTCACCTTCTCAAAGAGGTCTTTCCTGACCATCCCATCTAAAATAGGTTGACAGTCCTCATCTTGCTCTATCCTATTGCCCTCTTTAGTTTTCTTAAAGGAAGTTGTAATATTATATTACAACTACTTGTTCATTGATTTTTTTTTTCCCTTCTGTCTCACCACTAGAATGTAAAACCCAGGAGGCCAGGGAATTTGTCTAATTTGTTCACTGCTGTATTTCAAGTTCGTACAACAGTTCCTAGACACTGTAGGAGCTTAATACATATTTATTATTTTTTAAGTTAATTTTTTTACTTGCTTAAGTTCGGGCAATGGCAAAAAGGATGCCCAGGATCTGTGGTTGGAAAGTTTGGAAATTTGGCTTTGCCTCCTACTGGGTTTTGGTGTGGTTTTGACTTCTTTGTAATCTCCCCGTGTTTGCTTGGCTGTAGAGCCTAGTGGTCAGCACCGGCAGTGCGCTCTGGGGCCTGGTGAGTGGCCCACATCCCCCTTCCACGGGCTTCAGTGGGAAAATTCCAACACTTCAGGCTTGTGTGGGCGGGGCAGGGGCGGAGCCTCAGATCCTCCTGACATCAGCCCAGCTGGGCAGACTCTGAGAGTGAGTAGGGAAGCTGCTGCTGCCGCCATAGTTTTTCCAGAACCTACGCAGGAATCACCAGCGAGAACTAGACTGAAGGAAGAACTGGAGAGAAAACACTGAAGTATTAAATCCGGTTGTTGCCCAATTATTTCAAGATTTTGTTCAAAACGCAGAGAAGGTAAAATAGAAATTAGTTGTTTTTGTTTATATTGAGACATAATTGACATATATATTCGTTTCAGGTGTACAAAATAATGATTTGATATGTGTAATATTGCAAAGCTCAGCACAATGAGTCCAGTTAACCTCTATCACCACACATAGTTACAAATTTTTTTTCTCTTGTGATGAAAACTTTTAAGATCTACTGTCTTAGGAACTTTCAAATATACAATACAGTATTGTTAACTCTAGTCACCTGGCTGTTCTTTAAACCCCCAGGACTTATCTGTTTTATAATTGGAAGTTTGTACCTTTTCACCTCCTTCACCCATTTTGCACCTCCACCCTACCCCCTCAACCACAAATCTGTTCTCTGAATCTATGAGTTCTGTTTTGTTTTTTAAGATTCCACATATTAAAAAAAAAAGGTTCCACATATAAATGAGATCGTCAGTATTTGTCTTTCTCTGACTTTTTTCACTTAACATAATACCCTCAAGGTCCATCCATGTTGTCGAAAATAGCATGATTTCCTCACTTTTTATGGCTGAGTAATATCCCATTGGGTATATATGCCACACTCTATCCATTTATCTCTGGATAAATAGATAGGTTCTTTCCATGTTTTGGCTATTGTAAATAATGCTGCAGTGGATGGACCTAGAGTCTGTCATACAGAGTCCAGTAAGTCAGAAAGAGAAAAACAAATACCGTATGCTAACACATATATATGGAATCTAAAAAAAAAATGGGGGGGCTTCCCTGGTGGCACAGTGGTTGAGAGTCTGCCTGCTAAGGCAGGGGACACGGGTTCGAGCCCTGGTCTGGGAAGATCCCGCATGCCGTGGAGCAGCTGGGCCCGTGAGCCACAACTAGTGAGCCTGCGTGTCTGGAGCCTGTGCCCCGCAACGGGAGGGGCCGCGACAGTGAGAGGCCCGCGCACCGTGATGAAGAGTGGCCCCCGCTTGCCACAGCTGGAGAAAGCCCTCACACAGACGCGAAGACCCAACGCAGCCAAAAATAAATAAATAAATTAATTAATTAAAAAAAAAAAAAACGGTACTGATGAACCTAGTGTGTGGTCAGGAATAATGATGCAGATGTAGAGAACGGACTTGAGGACACAGTGGGGGAAGGGGAAGCTGGGACAAAGTGAGAGAGTAACATTGACATATATACACTACCAAATGTAAAATGGATGGCTGGTGGGAAGCTGCTGCATAGCACAGGGAGATCAGCTCGGTGCTTTGTGATCAGCTCAAGACAGAGGGGATATGGAGATATATGTATACATATAGCTGATTCACTTTGTTGTACAGCAGAAACTAACACAACATTGTAAAGCAATTATACTCCAATAAAGATGTGCAAAAAATAAAATAAAATAAAATTACTCAAGAAAAAAAAATAATGCTGCAGTGAACATGAGGGTACATATATCTTTTGAGTTAGTTTTTTCATTTCCTTTGGATAAATACCCAGGAGTGGAACTGCTGCATAATATGATCGTTCTATTTTTAATTTTTTGAGGAACCTCCATACTGTTTTCCATAGAGGCTGCACCAATTTACATTTCCACCAACAGTGCATGAGGGTTCCCTTTTCTCCACATCCTCACCAACACTTGTTATTTGTTGTCTTTTTGATGATAGCTATTCTGACAGGTGTGAGGTGGTCTCTCATTGTGGTTTTGATTTGCATTTCCCTGATGATTAGTGATGTTGAGCATCTTTCATGTGTCTGTTGACCATCTGTATGTCTTCTCTGGAAAAATGTCTACTCCATTTTTATATTGGATTATTTGGCTTTTTGCTATTGAGTTGTATGAATTCTTTATACATTTTGGATATCAACCTCTTATCTGATATATGACTTGGAAATATTTTCTCCCATTTGGAAGGTTACCATTTCATTTTGTTGATGATTTCACTTGCTGTGCAGCTTTTTTGTTTGATATAGTCCCATTTGTTTATTTTTGCTTTTGTTGCCTTTGCTTTTGGTGTCAAATCCAAAAAATCATCACCAAGGCATATGTCAAGGAGCTTAATGCCTGTTTTCTTCCAAGAGGTTTATGATTTCAGGTCTTACGTACAAGTTTAATCCATTTTGAGTTAATTTTTGTGTATAGTGGTCCAGTAGCATGTGGCTTCCAGTTTCCCCATAACCATTTATTGAGGAGATAGTCCTTTCCCCACTGTACATTCTTGGGTCTTTTGTTATAAATTAACTGACCGTATAGGTATGGGTTAATTTCTGGGCTTTCTGTTCTATTCCATTAATCTATGTGTCTGTTTTTATGCCAGTACCATACTGTATTGATTACTATAGCTTTGTAATATAGTTTAAAATCAGGAAATGTGATTCCTCCAGCTTTGTTCTTCTTTCTCAAGATTACTTTGGCTATTCAAGGTCTTTTGTGATTTTATATGAATTGTAGGATTGTTTTATTTCTGTGAAAACAATGCCATTGGAATTTTGATAGAAATTGCATTGAATCTGTAGATTGCTTTGACAGTATGGACATTTAAACAATATTAATTATTACAGTCCATAAGCAGGAAATATCTTACCATTTATTTGTTTCTTTTTCAGTTTCTTTCATCAATATTTTATACTTTTCAGTGTTTAGTGTTTCACCTCCTTGGTTAAATTTATTTATAGATATTTTAGTCTTTTTGATGCAGTTGTAAATGGGATCATTTTCCTAATTTCTCTGATAGTTCATTATTAGTGTATTGAAACACAACTGATTTTTGTTTATTGATTTTGTATCCTGCAACTTTACTGAATTTTTCATTCTAATAATTTTTTGATAGATTATTTTGGGTTTTCTATATGTAATATCATGCCATCTACAAATGGAGGCAGTTTTACTTTTTTCCTTTCTGATCTGGATGTCTTTTATTTATTTTTCTTGCCAAATTTATTTGACTAGGACTTCCAATACTGTGTTGGTTAAAGTGGTGAGAGTGGGCATCTTTATATTGTTCCTGATCTTAGAGGAAAAGCTTTTAGCTTTTCACCATTGAGTATAATGTTAGCTGTGGACTTGTCATGTATGGTCTTTATTATGTTGGGGTACATTTCTTTTATATCCTCTTTGTTGAGAGTTTTTTAATCATACATGGATGTTGAATTTTGTCAAATGCTTTTTCTGTATCTATTGAGATGATCATATGGTTTTTATTCTTCAATTTGTTAATGTGGTGTATCATTGATTAATCTGTGGATATTGAACCATCCTTTTATCCCTGGGATAAATCCCACTTAATCATGGTGTATGATCCTTTTAATGTATTGTTGAATTTAGTTTGCTAATATTTTGTTAAGGATTTTCACATCTATGTTTATCAGTGATATTGGCCTATAATTCTCTTTTTATTGTGATCTTTGTCTGGTTTTGTTATCAGGGTGATGCTGGCCTCATGGAATGAGTTCAGAAGTGTTCCTTCCTCTGCAATTTTCAGGAATAGTTTGAGAGGGATAAATGTTAACTCTTCTCTAAATGGTAGAATTCATCTAGTCTTGGACTTTTGTTTGTTGGGAGGTTTTTAATTACTGATTCAATCTCCTTATTAGTAATCAGTCTATTCAGATTTTCTATTTCTTCATGATTCAGTCTTGGTAGGTTGTATATTTCTAGGAATTTATCCATTCCTCCTAGAGTGTCTAATTTTTTGCCATATAATTGCTCATAGTAGTTTCTTATGATTGTTTGTATTTCTGTGGTACTGGTTGTAATGTCTCCTTTTTCATTTCTCTTTTTATTTATTTGCATCTTCTCTCTTTTTTCTTGGTAACTCTAGCTAAAGGTTTGTCTGTTTTATCTTTTCTAAAAAACAGCTCTTAGTTTCATTGATCTTTTATATTGTTTTTTAATTTTTATTTTATTGATTTCTGCTCTGACCTTTGTTATTTCCTTCCTTCTACTAACTTGGGCTTAGTTTGTTCTTTTTTTTTGCTTGAGGTGTTTCGTTAGGTTTTTTACTTGAGATCTTTCCCCAGATTAGGGAAGTCTTCAGCCGTTATTTCTTTCAGTAAGTAGTTTTCTGCCCCTCTATCTTTTCTCCTTCTGGGATCACTATAGTGTGAATATTGGTCTGCTTGTGTTGTCCTGTAAGTCCCTTAAGCTATCTTCACTCTTTTTCTTTGTTTTTTCTTTTTTGCTCCTCTAATTGGATGATTGCCACTGCCCGGTCGTCAAGTTCACTGACCTTTTCTTCATTTCATCTAGTCTACTATTGAACCGCTCTGTAGAATTTTTCAGTTCAGTTATTATAATCTTCAGTTCTGTGTTTCTGTTTGGAACTTTTAAATATTTTCAGTCTCTTTTTTGAAATTCTCACCTTATTCATGCATTACTTTCCTGACCTCAGCAATCACCTTTGTGATCATTATCTTAAATTCTTTATCAGCTAAATCGTCATTTCGTTAACATTTTTTTTCTGAGACTTTATCTTGTTCTTTTGTTTGAAGTATGTTCCTTTGTTTCTTCATTTTTCTTGATTCTCTGTGTTGGTTTCTGTGCATTAGATAAAACAGCCACGTCTCCCAGTCTTGAAGTAGTGGTCTTATGTAGGAGATAAATCTTTTTTTTTTTTTTTCCAGAGGGAAGGATTTTTAATTTATTTACTTATTTATTTTTGGTTTTGTTGGGTCTTCGTTTTGTGCGAGGGCTTTCTCGTTGTGGCAAGCGGGGGCCACTCTCCATCGCGGTGCGTGGGCCTTTCACTATCGCGGCCTCTCTTGTTGCGGGGCACAGGCTCCAGATGCACAGGCTCAGTAGTTGTGGCACACGGGCCTAGTTGCTCTGCGGAATGTGGGATCTTCCCAGACCAGGGCTCGAACCTGTGTCCCCTGCATTGGCAGGCAGATTCTCAACCACTGCGCCACCAGGGAAGCCCAGGAGATGAATCTAATGGTTCCCCCCTGTCTGAGCTCTTGGTTGTCTCTCAAACCTTTATGATTGTCCAAGCAGCCTATTTTATTTTTAATAGCTCCCCCTAGTTGAGGATGTGCCAAGACCTGTCAGTGTCCCAAATGGGAGGATCTCAGTCAGCAGCTAGGTTCAAGGTGATTGGAAGGTGGGCCCTCAAGTTTCACCTCTTAAAGTATGCAAATATATCTCTTTCAGGGGAAGACTGGGAGATGGGAATTTCTGTCTGCTTCCTCTCTGATGAGCCCTGGGGTGATAGCTGTTAAGGACTGGGGTTTTTTTTTGTTTGTTTGCTACCATCCCATTGAACCCATGAACATAAGTCCTACTGGACACCAGAGCAGGCTATCAAGGGATGTGTCCTCTGGCAGCATACCTAGAAAATATATCTTGTTATCATAGTTAGTGTTGTAAGGCACAAATTAGTGTGTGCCATGTGTTGTACACCACATTTATTTGCAAAATTATTTCCATGCTGTTTTGACATCTAAATAGAAACAGACAATTTGAATCAGATGAAAGTGGTCATTAGAAGACAGTAGAGAGAAAGGCAAGTTGTGAGAATGATCAGGAGTTGGCCGTAGAAGATATGGCAAAAACAAAATGATGAGAAAGGAGGAGGGCATATGGTAAGGACCAGTGAAGTAGTGGTGTAGGAGGAGGAATAGAAATAAAGATGAAGAGGGAAGTGATTATTTTTGGAGGGCAGTTTTCACCTGATGAGTATACTTCTTTCCTGTAGAGGGGAGGTAAGGCTTTTGTTCTCTCACTCTCTTTTTTAAATTTATCTGTGTCCCTGTATCACTTACTTCTACATACCTCTTTCCTACATGCATCTACAGGCATGTAGCCCTAAACAGAGGATAATGATAAACGAGGACAGTCATTCATTCCTTCAACAAGTAATTGTTATTTATCATCTATTCTAGTCCAGGCACTGGGCTACAATAAAAGATGAACATTTTGACAAGGCAGAAACAGTTCTTTGTCCCAAGGATGGTAGAGTCCAGCAAGGGGGACAGACAGTAGGCCACAACAACAGTTTGCTGCTAAGAGTAAATAGGGCACTAGGGGAGCCACAGGATGTCACCTATCCCTGAGGTGGGGTGGGGAGTGCTCAAGGAAAGCACCTCTGAGGTGGTGATTGAGGAAGAAGAATTGGTCAAATAAAGGAGGAGAAAGAGGAAAGGAAAGGTGTTCCAGGCAGAGGCAGCAGCAAATCTAGCAGCAGCAGAATGGTTTTTCAGAATGGCAAAGCTCAGCATAGCTGGAGTGTGGAGTGTAAGGGGTAAGGGAACTTACTGGGAGGTTTGAGAGATCTGGGGATAGATTTGGCACTTTCCAGGTGTTGGTGTAAGTAGTGGCTAAAGACTGAAGAGCACCTATGTCTAGGGATCCCTGGTCATATATTTCCTGGATATAGAAACATGTCTGCAAAGAGGCAGAGCATGAGAACTGAGATTTCTCCCTGGATTAGTTTTCTGGAGTAAATCCCTCTCTCATCATCTTATAACTGGGAACATACCTACTACATGGAAAGACAAGAATTCTCAAAGACTTTGTGTATTGTGACAAATAGTAGAAACTCAAGAAAATGCTTCTATCTGTTCCAAATAGTTGGATATGTTGCTTGTGACTTCTGCAATGCAAGAAATGAAGACCAGGCAGTATGAAGCAGTGGAAAGGTGGCTACATTTTGGCAGTCTTATTTTCAGAGCAATATTTAGTTTTCTTCATTGAGAACCAGGACAAATGAGCTTCAAGGCAGGGCAGTTGAATGTCTTGAGCATGTGTCCCTTGACCTGCAGACATAACATGAGGATAAATATCAGCCAAGGTGTAACAAGTAAGGATGTATCGTAGTGACCTACCTTTTGGCTTTTTAGAATGTAAACCAAACAATGTTTTAATTGTCCAAATACACAGAATTCAAGGAAGAGGCTAAATTACCTTCTTGGATCACTTGAGCAGTTATAAATCACTGATTAAATATTTGAGGTACTTTTTTGTTATTTACGGAAGGCTGATAACTTTTCATTTGCATAATATCTCATAATAGGTCATTAAAAAATGATGTACAATGTAGAAAACAATATATCATTTAAATTACTTATGAAGTAAAGCCATTCACCTCCCCCAGCCTTGTGCTTTCTTAGAATAATTTTGACTGTAAAATAGCATTTCCTTTATGAGAATTTATATATATGTTTTTGTATAAGTTTTCCAAAGGTAAGTTGAGGGGAAGGAAAAAATAATCCTAAATCCCTTATACCTTGGTGGCCAGTTCTCCTAGTGTGATGGGCTTTAGCACCTGTCTGGGCTCAAATCCCAGCCCTGCAACTCAAGCTGTACAACCTTGAATAGGTTATCTAAACTCTCTGAGCATCTGAGCGTCAGTTTGCCCACCTGTGATATAGGTATCTCAGTACGTAATATTTTTATCAGAAGATTGCATTGAGAATTAATTTAGCTCATTCATTGGACTTCTCTTGTGGCTCAGTGGTCAAGAATCCACCTGCCAATTCAGGGGACATGCGTTCAATCCCTGGTCTGGGAAGATCCCACATGCCACGGAGCAACTAAGCCTGTGCGCCACAACTACTGAACCTGTGCTCTAGAGCCCGTGAGCCACAACTAGTGAACCCACGTGCCACAACTACTGAAGCCTGTGCGCCTAGAGCCTGTGCTTCTCAACAAGAGAAGCCACTGCAACGAGAAGCACGCACACCGCAAGGAAGAGTAGCCCCCGCTCGCTGCAACTAGAGAAAGCCCACTTGCAGCAACAAAGACCCAACGCAGCCAAAAATAAATAAATATAATAAATAAATTTATTTTAAAAAGAAAGAATTAATTTAGCTCATTCATGCTAGTACTAGGTACATAGTGAAGGCTCAATAAATGGCAATTACTAGCTCTTAGAATAGTGGAGCTAAATGTTTTGATTGAGATTTTTATGAAAACTATGAACGTTTCCTCAGAATAAAATACTTATACACAGGACGTTTTGCATATATTTTCAGGAGTCTCACCAACCCCTTGAGGCTCTTTCACAATTAAGAGCAGCTGAGAGGGGCTGAGATTCTGTGTACAAGGGGAGGGATTGCCTAGATAAGCACAAGGTCCGTTGCTATGTATGAAAAATTGGTAAACTTGATAATGGGAGGATATGGAATTCTCTTCTGTTTGCCTCTATTTTCTCATTGAAGTAAGAAGCAAAGCTATTGGTTGAGAATGAGGAGGGAGGGGAATGTGGGAGGTCTAAGGAGAGAAAAGTGAATCATTGGAAGAGTGAGGGAGTGAATTGCATAGGGGAAATGTAGCAGGATTGCCAGGCAGCGCTGGGACCCACCTGAGGTCTGGGCTCACAGATTCACAGTGAGATCAGGTAACTGCTGAGCACAAATGCAGAGCAGAAGTATCAATGAGGGGGAATTACCTGGCAGCCCCGTGGTTCGGACTCTGCCCTTTCACTGCTGAGGGCCTGGGTTCAATCCCTGGTCAAGGAACTAAGATCCCCCAAGCTGTGCAGCACGGCCAGAAAAAAAAAGGATCAGTGAGTATAACGAAGTTTGGGTATTTCCAGATGAGTCCCATGGAAGGAGAGGTAAGGGAATTGTGGTGTCTGATACGTCTCTCATGTGACTTCTACCCCTGGTTACAGCCTTTGTATGAGAATCTTGGACTGTGTGGTGGCATGCAGACCCTCTGTTACCGGGAAGTGATGGGCGCTCCATCGTGGGAGGGGCAGGAGTGCCCTCCCTTCCCTCCCCCTCCCCACTCATCTCTTCCCTACCTGGAGCTGGAGGAATCAGAATCTCTGTCTTCCATTGCCTTGGGGGGAGGAGGTAACCTTCTGAGCTGGGCAGGGAGGGAAGCTACTCTAAAATAGACGCTCTTGCCTCTTTCCACCTGTTACTACATCAGGTAACTGTATTACTTATGCTAACTCCGTCTTAGGTAACTACATTCCTGACAATAGAATGTTCAGTTGTATTATCAAAGTGTTCTTTGATAATCAAGTTGCCTGTGCAGTTAATAAACCATTTTCCAAGGAAAAAGTACTTAGTGCATAAAAAGGCATGTTCATACTGAATTTCCATGACTTAAAGTTTGGGGAAATATATGCCTTATTTCACTTGCCTTAAAGGGTAGGAAAATAAAATCAAATGAAGTTAAGGGTCCAACTTTCCCTGCTCTTTTTGCAAAAGTGTACTCAATCAATTTCTCCACCTATTTGACTCCACTGGTCACATTTTATTTTCTCCATCGACTTGTTTCTGCTAGGGCCTTGAGAACAGGAGTTGCTAGCAATTTCCTTCCCGTTCCTGCCAGAATTTGCACTGTGATGAAACATGACCCAGGGAAGCCAGAGAACAGAAGGGAAGCCAGCACTTTCTGCCTCTGCCACCTCCATAGGATCTGGGCTTCTCCTTTCAAGATTGGGTTCCAGGATTAGGACTCTTTCCCTTCCTCTTATATACAGCCCCTTGTTTTCTCAAGCAAAAGTTATTTTACCAGCTGGTGTGGAGGTCCAGGGCACACCCTACTGAGGCAGGAAATGAAGCATGCAGTCCTCTCTGCTCACCAGTAGAAAGGCAGTGTGAAATGATAGTGGGCAAAGACAGGCTTCCAAAGTCAGCTAGACCTGAGCTGGAGTATGATTTATTGCAAGTTGCAATAATTTTTCTGAGTCTTACATATAATTCCTCCTCTTCCTCCTCCTTCTCCTCTTTCTTCTTCTTCAGGGTGTTCTATCACCTATGACAAAAGCATTGAAATCAAACTGGCTTCCACCGTAAGGATTTTATGGGCTTGTGAAATTGGAAATCCTAGGTAAGACGGCTTCCGAGTGACCTAATCCCACGGCCCTTGCCCCCTATATTTGTATTTCTTTAGCTCTTTGCTCCTTAGTGGACTGACTTCATTCCCAGGTTGGCAACAGCTCTGGGCCTTGCATCACAAAGAACAATTTTTGAGGAATGTCCAGAATGTCTTCCAGAAGGCAGGGTAGAGCTTTAGCAGAAGCCCCAGGAAGCCTCTCCCTGGTCTCAGTGGATCACACGACAATTTACCAACCTCTGGAAAGGAGGACGGGATTGCTTTTAGACAGCTAAGACCCATCCTAGAATTGGGGATGGGGTCAGCCTTCTCAGAGACTGTATAGGGGAAGAAAAAATCCATGGAAAGAAATTGAGATTTAGTTAAGAAGGAAGAAAGAAGGAATAGATGCAGGGCACCAACCAACAATGCAGTCTACCTGGGGCTCATGCACTGCTCTCTCTCAGTGCCTCTGCTTACCTGACAAGCAAACTCCCTCCTCTATTTGGTTCCAGGTTAAAACTGCTCGGCCACCTGGCCCCGGAGGTCTCTTATGTCCCCCAGTAGCATTTTCCTGAAGTAGACTTCCTGGGCACACAGTCTGTACTAGAGCTGTAGAGACTTCATTTGTCACTCAGTCTTTCTTGGTGCTTTCGGTGGCCTGGTTTTTCTGAGCAGGATTTGTCTTTTTGTTTTATTCATTAATCCTCTCCCTGGCACTCTCACCATCTGAGGCTTCTAGGCTCCCATTCAAGATTCCTTTGCTCTGCCCAGTGAGTCACCTTCCTAGGAACTCATCATCTGGTCTTTTCTTGTTACTGACTTTGGCATCAACTTTGAAAAGTCTAAAACCCAGCTGTGTTTGATGGCTCTCCATCCCTTATGCCAGATTCTTGTCCGTTCCCATTTTATTTTCATCGTCATCACCCAGGGGCTTGAACTGAGCAGGGGAGACGATGTGAGGGCAGAAACAGTAACCCAGGCGTGTTCAGCACTGCTGCTCAGAGGAGGCCCAGGTATGACTTTTCACGCGACAGGAGTGGCTCCACTGGGGGCAAGCCTCCCCAGCCTAAAGACTGGAAGATGAGGCTCCCCAGCCCCCATCTACAGTATGAGGACCAGGTCTGCTTGCTCTCTTTGGGGGAGTTGCTGCCACTGAGGAAAGGGAAAGCATTCTGTCGCTGGAACAGTTTAAAGCATTTTCCCAATTTTCCAAAAACACAAATTAAAAACTGATTTACTGCGAGGTTGTTCTGCCCTCCTGACAACATCTGTACATCATAATCTGTCAAACTCTCTCTTCCAGGAAGAAATATGTGTTACTGTGAATGAAGAGGATGAAGCAGGCGCCTTTCCTATATCCTAATACTTTTTTGGTCCCTTGGAAAGAAAAATGGCATTGGCTTGGTAATTATTAAGGGAAAATTTAAGATCTTTTATATATGTCCATACACTTATGAAAGGGTCAAGGACTAAGTGATGTGATTATCATGATATTAGCCAACTTTGAGAACATACTGTGTGCCAGATATTAAAATGTATTCACTGATTTAGCCGTCACAAACTGCCATGAGGGTAAGTGGTGTTATGACTCATCTATGGAAGCTAGGACCCAGAGAAATTAATAATTTGGCCAAGTTAACCCACTTGGCAAAGAGCAGAGTTGTTTACCAGAGCGAGTCTCCAAAGTTCTTTCTCTTAACCACTTGCACCCTACTTGGAAGTCTGCCCACACCCTTTTATAACACATCCCTTGCATGATAGCACATTGTATTACTTCTCCTACTTTTAGGACTATTCCTTTGTTGTCTTTTTGAGGGGCTCCTTTTCTCTTTCCTATTCCTTTTTATGATTTCAGTGTGGAGGGAAGTTCATGCCAGCAAGGAGAGTTCTGACAAGGATGTCTGGGCCTGAGAGGGTTACTAGGTAGAGTCAAAAGAGGGATATTGGACTGGATGAATTCAATGAGTAATAAATTGATTCCAAGGGATCGGGATGATCCCAAGGGCTTAGAAGAAAAGGGTCCAGAATCTTGGCAAGTGGAAAGTTATGCACAGTGGCCTCAGTAAGCAGTCAGACACTGGGGAATGAGCCACAGACCTTCTGTTTCTTACCTTGGCTTGTCCACCACCTGATTCACTCTATTTATTCAAAATTTTAGTGACCAGATCATCTATAGGCCCTTCCCGGCGTAGTTCCTTTGACAGATCTTTATTTTGTCTTTGTCAATCCTATGTCAGCTTTATTATCTTAAAGGATCCTGGACCTTCCTGGATGAAATTTAAAAAAATAAATCTTAGAGCAGAAGCTCTTTCGTAGTTTTTTTCATGCATCAAAGATTTATTGAATATATACTATATTTCTGGTATTGCCTTGGGTTCAGGAAATTATTCAGATGATAAAGACATCTTTAGCCCATCTATAGAGGAGACAAAAAAATGGAAAAGAAAACATTTTAATCCTACAAATGTATGTACATGAGCAAACTCTGGTTCACATCAGGTGGTAATGTTTGTCTTGACCTCCAGTCCAAACCAGGTGATAAAGCTCGTTTCAACCTTAAATGCAGACCATTTCTTTTCATGAGATTTAGTTTTGGTGAGTTGTCACTGGATTCAGACCTCCGTGGACCAGGCTTGTGTTTTCCCCACTGTATCTCAGCATCCATCCCAGAGCCTGAGATGCAGCAGGAACAGCAGGAAGCTGTTATTGTAAAAGATCACTTCTCATAAACCACTTTGTAATATTAGTGTGCCCTGTGTATGGATTTCTTTTGCCCTTTCTCCCAACTTGACCCTCAGCTCTTTCAGACTTTCTAAAGCCTTTGTTTGCAGGAAGGACCCAGGAAATAAAGAGATTCTCAGGGAACTAAAAAAAAAACTTTCTGGAGGAGAGAGAGGTTGACCAAGATGTTGATATCGGTGACTCCTGAACACCTCTCCTCCCACGGACACACCAACAGCTAGACATCTATAGCCACACACAGAGCAATCACATCTGCAAGAAATCCAGAAACGAACTGAGGGACTCCTACACAATAGAAAAATGAGAAAATACCCCCATCGAGATGAGTAGAAAAGGCCAGACACACCCTTGCCATAAACCACACCCTTGGCCCAGCACCATACAATGGGGGGCCTCCCAACTCCCAGCTTCTCTCTGATGAGTGAGGGGTTTGGAACCCACACTCAGCGTCCCAACTTTTAAGATTCCTACCTGAGAGACAGGTTCCCAAAACATCTAGCTCTGAAAGCCAAGACTATAGCAAACAAAGGAGCAGCTGTTTACAAGGGCATAAGCACTCATTGTGTCTGTTCCCCAGGGCTCTGCCCTGAAGAGCAGGCAAGATGAACCATCTCCCAGTCTTTCCCTGAAGGAGCTCCACCTGCATTCTTTGAAAGCTGCTGCCTGGGGATCAGACTTTAATTTAGCCCACGTCTAGATGCTGCCTGCAATCCTTCTTGGAGACCAGGGAAACTGATGGACATCTCCTCTGCTATCTTCCGATAGCCCTCTTCATGTATCTCCCTGGAAAGAGCTTGCACACATGCTTGTACCCCAGTTTTTGCTCTGTTGCCCAAGGGATGGGTCCCTGGGTTGCCTGGCTTTGATAGCAATCGGGCTTCCGTTCGTGGTCCAGCAGGCAAAGAAGTGGTTATGAACAGGTGCAAGAGCACCCCTCTTTCACAACTATATACATGAGCCTAATGCAGAGAGAGCAGGTAAGAAAAGCCCTTCTCCCAGTTTCTCCCTGGAAAGGGCTTAACTACATACTTTCCCAGCTGCCTCCTGAGGGTACAGCTTCCAATCAGCCTACGTCTAGGCACTGAATGGGATCCTCACCTTTGGGACACTGTTGGGTCTTGGCAAACCCTCAAATATTGGGAGCCACTAAAAACAAAAGAGATGAGTTGGACGATCACAGACATATGAGAGACAACTGAGAGCAAGGGTGGGCTAGAGGATAAAGTCCATCTCCTACGTGAGACCACCCGTTGTCAAGGCTGGGAGAGGTGGCTGTTTTATCTAATGTACAGGAGACAACATGGAGAGTCAAGGAAAATGAAGAAACAGGAATATGTCCCAAACAAAAGAGCAAGACAAATTGCCAGAAACAGATCTTAATGAAATAGAGATAAGTGGTTTACCTGATAGAGTTCAAGATAATGGTGACAAGGATGCTGAGTGAGTTCAGGGGAGCAGTGCATAAACAAATTGAGAATTTCAACAAAGAGATATAAAATACATAAAGTACCAGAAAAAACACAGAGCTGAAGAATACAATAACTGAAAATTTTAATAGAGGGGTTCAACAGCAGAATAGATGAAGCAGAAGAAAGGATCAGGGAAATCAAAGACAGGGCAGTGGAATTCATCCAATCAGAGGAACAAAAAGGAAAAAGAATGACAAAGAGTGAAGATAGCTTACGAGACTTATGGGACAACATCCAATGGACCACTTTGCACATTACAGGGGTCCCAGAAGGGGAAGAGAGAAAAGGGAAGAAAGCTTATTCAAATAAACAATGGCTGAAAACTTTCCTAATCTAGGGAAAGAAACAGACATCCAATTCTGATCCAGGAAGCCCAGACGGTATCCATTCTGGAGACTTTTCCTGTGATTGGGGACAGTGGGAGAGTGAAAACACGGGAGTGAATCCTGTGTGAAACTTTTGCTGGCAGTAAGCCTGGATTAAACTTATCATTGCATGTGATGGGATGTTGTGTTTGTCTAATGAGCCTGTATATTTTCCCATGTTCCTATTGTCTTCGGGTGTAGGAGATCTGAGACAGGAGAATGGGTGAGAACGAAGATTTCAGAGCCTGACGGTGCATAGCATGAGCGAGTCATGACTGAAAACACTGCCTAGCTTCTTGGCTGCTGTCACACGTGTGAGGAGAGGGTCGAGGAAGAGGTGAGAGATGGGTAAAGGCTGTGAGAGTAGGTTAGCTGTTTGCTCCGGCATGTTTCTAAGCTCAGGTGAAAAGGTACAATGACATAGTATGCTGATTTCAATTCGTTTTAGCACCAGAAATAAAATTCTCGGAAGAAAGATGATCAGCTTGCCTATTTATTAAAAATCAAGCAAGCAGTGGTTGAAAAGATTTAACTGAAGCTTAGACTCTTTGGGGGAAACAATGCTGAACTACGGTTGGCCTCAGGACCTCGTACAGGCTCTCATTTACTGTCGCTGTGCTCAGCCCCCCAGCGTGAGTGACACCCCTCGATCCTCTGCCTTCTCCACTGGCGTGTGGCCATCACCCATTCTCAAGGTTAAGCTGTGGACGAGAGTGTTGTCATTTGGCACAAATGAACTTATCCAGGAAACAGAAACAGACTCACAGACATAGGGAACAGACTTGTGGTTACCGAGGGGGAGGGGAATAAGGGAAGGATGGATTGAGAGTTTGGGGTTAGTAGGTGCAAGCTATTATATATAGGGTGGATAAACAATAAGGTCCTACTGTATAGATTAGGGAACTATTCGATATCCTGTAATAAACCATAATGGAAAAGAATATGAAAAAGAATATATGGATGTATAACTGAATCACTTTGCTGTACACCAGAAACTAATGCAACATTGTAAATCAACTATACTTCAGTAAAACAAACAAACAAACAAAAAGTGTTGTCAGTTGGAAGCCTGGGAGGGTGAGTATCTTTCCCTTTCCATCCTAATTCTGAATCATGTTCACAGGAAATCCAACCCGTAAAACCAATGCGATTCTTATGCTTTCATTCTTTTCACCTTATGGAGCCTCAGTTTCCTCATCTGTAAAACGGAGAAACTAGATTTCAGAGTTTCCTTCCAGCTCCAATCTCCTATGGCATCTGTGACCTTTCTCTGCCGAGTAGAGAACTTAAGGTGATAATCAATGGGGTACCTCATTTTAAGCAGCAAGTGAGTTTCTGAAAAAGCATGTGTGTGGAAAATTGTATTTTAGACATGACAAAAATGGTTTCTAAAGGACATTTTTAGTGACTTGCTTTGGAAAGTTCTTTTCTCCAACTTCACCTAATTTGATGTGTTTTGATAGCTTGACTTAAAAAAAAAACACGTGGGGCTTCCCTGGTGGCGCAGTGGTTGAGAATCTGCCTGTCAATGCACGGGACACGGGTTCGAGCCCTGGTCTGGGAAGATCCCACATGCCACGGAGCAACTGGGCCCGTGAGCCACAATTACTGAGCCTGTGCGTCTGGAGCCTGTGCTCCGCAACAAGAGAGGCCGCGATAATGAGAGGCCCGCACACCGCGATGAAGAGTGGTCCCCGCTTGCCGCAACTAGAGAAAGCCCTTGCACAGAAACGAAGACCCAACACAGCCATAAATTAATTAATTTAAAAAAATTTAAAAAACAAAACAAAACAAAAGTATCTGTTGTTTTCTGTCTATAAAATATATACTTGTTTTACCATGTACTTGTTAAATGATGAAAGCATCAATAAAATCCTCTATCTCCATGATGCAGAAATGGTGTGGAAATCATCTGAAGAGAGTTAAATATACAGCTCTTGTTTCTGGGAGAGTGTCTGATACAGCAGTTGTGTTTACAGATCAACAAAGGACAAAAAACCAAATTCTTAAGTGCAATATTTTAATTGAGTACAAGGAACAGCAAATATATCAAGTGTATACTGAGTGAAATCTTATTCAGTGAAAGGGAGAAGGCACCATTTCCTTTAGTAAATTAAAGAACACAGCTTGAAGGACATTAGAAGTTATGAATTACAAGGGGAAAGGAAAATGCCTCATCAATTTGGGGAGAAGGCTTAGGCATCTGATGGTGTCTGGACAACTTGAAGATACCTGTGGGCTTAACTCATTGTGCAGAAGATCCAGGCAGAATAATGGCTCCCCAAAGATGTCCATGCCTGATTCCGGGAACCTTTGTCTATGTGACCTTCCATAGCAAAAGGGACTTTTGCAGATGTGATTAAGGCTAAGGACCTAGAAATGGGGAGGTGAGCCCAGTCTAATCTCATGAGTCCTTAAAATCAAAGACCCTTTCCTAGAGATGTGGTCATAGAAAACGGGTCACAGAGATGGGATGTTTCTGGCTTTGAAAACAGAAGAAGGGGCTGTGAGCCAAGGTGTGCTGGCAGCCTCTAGAAGCTGGAAGAGTCAACAAAACAGATTCTCCCGTAGAGCCTCCGGAAAGGAATACAAGCCCTGCTGACACCTGATTTCAGTTGATGAAGCCTGTACTGGACTTCTGACCTACAGAACTGTAAGGTAATAAATATATGCTGTTTTAAGCAACTAAATTTGTGGTAATTTGTTACAGAAGCAATAGAACACCAATGCACTTATTCAAATTCATATCCACATAAATAAAAACTCTGACATTTCGATGTCAAATGACTTTACCAAAAAAATCAAGATTTTGTCTTCCAAATCCCTTATTTTATGCTCCATGAAGGAAATATTTATGTCCTACAATGCTGAAACAAGATCAAAATACAAACTGGGTGCTTCTTTAATTTCTCTGACTGCCTGTGGCCTTTCCTTGGCTCATATAGGCTGACTGTGTTTCTCTTGCCCCTTCCTTGGTGTACAGCAAGCTCTCTTTTAGGGATGGTTGCTCTCTGCCTTTCATGACTAACCTGCCCTAAAAGCCCTTCAATTGTACCTTCCCATTTGAATTATTTTTGAGAATTGTTTCAGGATTTTTATGGAGAGTATTATATTCTAATCTTTTCCTTAAGAATTCCTCTTTTAACTTATCATGCTTATTATTTTAAAAATATTTTTCAAACAACTTCAATTTGTTGGGTCTTTTTATCTTCAGATGCTCTTGGCCTTGAATATTGAGACAAGGTGAACCTGTCTCATTTGAAAACATTTTGTGTAATTGGATGTGCAAAGAACTCATCACTGTAGGAATTCCTAGGTATAAGAGTCCTCCAGGCAAATATTTTCTACAGATTCCTTCTGGGGCTCCCACTTCAGGGAGACTGGATGACCTATCTATCTAAAGGCTTTCCCTTTAGCCTCTTTCATCCAAAGGCAGGAGTAGGGACCATCTAAGCAGCCTAGATAACCAAAGGTGAGGGATGTTCCAAAGCAATGGATTCGTGCAACCGCATGTTACCTTTCTTGGTGTAAAAAAGGAAAGAGAGTGAAATGTTTCTCCCAACCCAAGCTTGCCTTATCAGTTGAGTGCCAGGAGCATGGAAACATCTAAGGGCCTTAGAATTCCATCTCTGTAATACACCCAGGCCACTCACTTTAGTCACTGCTATTTTATTTGGTCTGAATGTTTGTGTCCCCCCCCAAATTCATATGCTGAAATCTTAATGCCCAATGTAATGGTATTAGGAGGTGGGGCCTTTGGGAGCTGATTAGGTCATGAGGGTGGAGCCCACACGAATGGGATTAGTGCCCTTATAAAAGAGATCCCACAGAGCTCCCTAGTCCCTTCTGTTATGTGAGAACACGGCAAGAAGTCTGCGACCTGGCCGGAAGCGGGCCCTCACCAGACCATGCTGCCACCCTGACCTGGGGCTTCCAGCATCCAGAACTGTGAGAAGTAAATTTCTGTTGTTTATAAGCCACCTAGTCTGTGGTATTTTGTTATAGCAGGCTGAATGGACTAAGACACCTCCTCAGACTATCTCAGTTTTTAAAAGTGTGATTATTAAGGCTACAGAGAAGCCTCATGGAAGTCCTGAAAATGCTGAACAACTGGTCCTTAGAAAGAGCAGGCCCTGGGTCAGTGTTGGGGAGCTCGCAATCGGTTTATGGACTTTCCAGTACTTCCTCACTCAGGTGCTCTCCTTTCTCTTTGTCTTACAGCAGACTGAGGCTCTCAGCATCCCCATTTCTACAAGAAGAATATGATTGCCTCTCACCCTCCCCCACCATCATGGTCCCTGGAACAATTATGTTGCTTGGGAGAATCACACTCAATAAGCACTGCCACCTGTGGCTGGGGCCTCCTAGCCCTTTTATCACCAGGCTGTGACTGGGAATAACTCCTAGAGCAGGGGCTTTGGTGAAGCAGGACATACCTGGTCCACAAATGCACACACCCCACTCCCACTGCTCCCCTTCATACCTTGTTCTACATTTTAATCTCTTGCCCATCAATTGGTATATCATTTTTTGCTTTGTTATCCCGATTTATCACCCTTTTTAGGCTACAGCTTCAGATTTTCTCTTTAGGAATTTGTTACCACAATGAAGAAGCATCCTGGCCTATGTCCTTCCTTGGACCCCATGTACCAACAAACTAGACCCATTTCTTGTCTTGTCCTTAATACCATCGGGAACTACAAGGGGCAGGAGACATTTGATTCCTTTGTTTTCTTCTAGCAATAGATCCTCCATTCTATAGGTTGTGACCCTATTTTACATCTTAAGATATCATTCTGGCTGGATTTTTCTCTCTCATTTATTTACTTTAATATTGGATGAAATATTTTTACCATATGAATCCCAGGAGGCAGGATGATTGTTGTGAAGTGTTTCTTTAATAATTCAATCATTTTCTTTAATTGTAGGTAGACCACCTGGTTCATACTTGAATTTCACTAGATATAAATTTCTTTAAAAATCTTTTTTCTTATTGCAATATAGTTGATGTACAATATTATATAAGTTACAATATAGTGATTCACAATTTTTAAAGGTTATATTTCATTTACAGTTATTATATTGTAAAATATTGGCTATGTTCCCCATGTTGTCACTAGGTTTTGAGTTCAAAATAGATTTCAAAATATGATTCCCAGGAGGCCCCTTGTTTGCCAATACGGTGGGGAAGAAGGGCATGGGAGTGAGATATTCCTGGATTCAAATTCCAGGTCTGCCACTTACCAATTGTGAGAACTTGGGCAAATTGCTGAATTTCTCTAAGCATCCGTTTCCTCATCTGTGTGAAGGAGATAGTAACTGCTCTTGCAGTGGCGTTAAGTCAGCTGGTGCATGTAACCGGCTAGCACACTGTCTGGCATGGGGTTATTTCCCTTCCTTTTTGTCCTCCCTTGTTTTCTGCACAAGTCCTTTTGCACTGAGTTCATTCAAATTTCAGTGTAGACTTTCTTACCGAGACACTTGAAATTAGATTTCTACTGCCTGCTCTTCAGCACTTTTCTTTTTAAATAGTATCCCAATCTTGTTGCCAAATAATAATATAGTTGTTTTAATATCTCGGGTAGCAGGGGTCCCAGCTTAAAAGGAAATTATTTCCTCCTTCTGATTCTAGGAGGATTTAGTGGAGCTTTACTTAATCAAACCAAAGAACCTCATAGTAAAGAATTCAATCTATGAGAGGGAGAGATGGAAGTAAAAGTCTGGTTTCAGGTTGGTGGACGAGGGCTCAAAGGGGCCGAAAGGAAGTTAAACGTGGAGCTCTATACCCAGAGCTCAGTTTCAATCAGGGCAGGCTTTTATTTATTGTGTTTTCTTGGAGGATTTTTTATTAGATGGAGGGTTTTACACCTTAGAAAAGTTTGAATACTCTATCCCTTTGGTATGTAACCTTGGAACCTGGAAACAATTTAACTCAGAAATCAAAATGAATAACATTCCTGCTGACATTATGCTACTACTCTCCTCATATGCATATAGTGTTTCATAGGACTTAAAGATTTATTTTTATCCAATCCTTGATAGGATTTTTATTTCCATTTAAATTTGTAGGTCATGGCTAGTGTTCATCAACCAATTAATATGCACACATGATCTCAAAGTTAGTCGAGTTTCTAGCCATATTTATAAACTTATGTTTTATTAACCAACATTTTCTAATTTTTTGTTAGACATTGTTGCTATGTCAAAGTGACTTTTTTTTAAATCAAAGTATAGTCGATTTACAATATTGTATTCGTTTCAGGTGTATAGCAATGTGATTCAGTTTTCCGTATATAATATTTGTATTTTTTCAGATTATTTTCCATTCTAGGTTATTACAAGGTATTGAATATAGTTCCCTGTGCTATACAGTAAATCCTTGTTGCTTATCTATTTTATGTATAGTAGTTTGTACCTGTTAATCCCAGCCCCTAATTTGCCCCTCACTCTTCCTTTTCCCCTTTGGTAACCACAAGTTTGTCTTCTATGTCTGTGAGTCTGTTTCTGTTTTGTCTATAGATTCATCTGTATTGCTTTTTAGATTCCACATATAAGTGATGTCATATAATATTTGTCTTTGTCTGACTTCACTTCATATGATATTCTCTAAGTCCACCCATGTTGCTGCAAATTGTAATATTTCATTCTTTTAAGTGACTGAGTAATATTCCATTTTATATATATATATATATAAAATGCCACATCTTTATATTATATATATATATATATATATATATATATATATATATATATATACCACATCTTTTTAAACCAATCATCTGCTGATGGGCAGTTGGCTTATTTCCATGTCTTGGCTATTGTAAATTGTGCTGCTATGAACATTGGAGTGCATTTGAACTCTTCTCAAATTAGAGTTTTCATTTCTTTCCAGATATATGCCCAGGAGTGGGATTGCTAGATCATTTGGTAGCTCTGTTTTTGGCTCAAAATGACTTTCTTGAGTCTGCAAAAGTTTGTGTTACCTCCCTTTCCCAATGTTACTTTTTATAAAGCATTCTTCTGTTGTAATATCTATTTCTCTTGGGTATGAAACCATTTCTTTACTTCTTAACAATTGCCTTGGTGAAAACATCCCACTGCTACATTTATCTATTGGAAATATAGACATTTCTCCCCTTTCTGTTACATCAAATCACTGGATACACACTCAGAAACTGGGAGGAGGAATTAGGCTGTACATCTCGTAATGAGCAGAGGTGCAACAACATCCATCAATACTGGCCTACAAAACGATTGAAACTTATCAGATATATTCACAAAGCATGATTAAGCAACAAGTTCTCATATTTCTTTTTCTTGAAAGAGTCATAGTGACCTCAGGAGGTGAGCCATGTTCTTGATATTGGCCAAAGTCACCATATGCCTTCTTTTGTACAAAGAAGTAAAATCAAAGGTTGCATGAGGTCCTGGGAAATCCTGGCTACCTCCTAGGACATACTTTAATATCGTGGCACATAGAGTTGTGTTCTTCTCACTGAGGTCTCTTCCACGCAGCAGTAGTTCCCAGCCCTTCTATTCACCAGGGGAGTTTCTAAGAAATACTGACGCTCATGCTCTACCCTGGACAGATCAGAATCTTCCTCTATAATTCTAATATGCCACCTGGGTGAGGGCCACTGACTTAAGGCTTCAATTCCACCTTCTTTCATCTTTGAAAACGACAGGTGAATACGACTTACAGGGCAGCTGGTGGGTTTTTCTACATCTAACCTACTTCCTTGCCTGAGGAATTCAAAATTTTATGCAGAGATGGTTCTAAACACTTAGTAATGAGATCTCCTGAAATATTAATTTTAACCCTCCCTAAAGAAGGTTGCTGCTAGTAACATAAATACAATTCCTAGCTTTTTTTTTTTTTTGCATCCGGTTTACTTGCTGATGATTCAGATTCACACCTTTGATCATTTACCCACACAATGGAAAACAACTGGCTAAAGGAAACTCAAGCTACGTATTCAGTTAACAGCTGATCCGCATCCTGACAGTTTCTTCAAGCTGCTCTAGAGGCTTCTGGGTTCTGTCACGGGAGGTTTTCAGCCAGAGCTGTTAATTAAGGCTCATTAGGAGAGTCAAAATAGATTGTTCTGTTTCCATCTTCAGTTTCTTGCATCTCCGTTAGTTTTACATGCGTAGCCTTAGCTGCCAGTCTCTGACTCTAACTTTGATTTATTGATACTTACCTTCTACACAGATCTGCCCATTTCACACCCTCCTACTCCCCCGATAAGTCTGCCAGGCCCCTCTGCGTGCTCACCTGGTACCCTTACTTCCCCGGCCATCCCATTCATCCTACACCCTTGCTTCCCAAACTTGCAGCCGTGTTCTGCTATTCTTGGTCCTGTTACTCACTTGCCAGCATCTTCCGTGTCTGTCTTGACCCTCATCCGTTCTGATGCTCTCCACTCTCAAGCCTGAGCTCTGTGTCTGTCCCCTCTCCTGACTTCCACCCGCCTCTGCTAGCCTCCATTCACTTGGGAGACCGAGTTATGAATTTCTACCAAATTATGTGAAAACAGGGTTAGTTTTCCTTTCCTAAAAGTGATTTAATCAAGCTCTGCTTTTGCTATTGCTGTGAAGGCCTCTGATATCTATGCCTGCCTGCCTTTTGATAAAGTAACCCATTGGCAGATAAATGGAAAATTCTCTAAAGTGTAATTAGAGTATAAGGTAAAATTACATATACTCATGGAACACTGGGGCAGCAGGGAGCAATCGACATGCAAAATACAACCTGCAATTACAAATAATAATAATTACATATAGGCGTATTTAATTTTGCATGTCTTATAAAATACAGCAAGGAAAAGAAATCTGAAGCTGAAGTCTCAGTCTGGAAGAAGTTATGTTAACCTAAATAAGTGAGAGTTTTAATAAAAAGGCCAGATCAATGAACACTTCTGCAGACCAATGATATTTTCTGCCCTTAGGAGCCTCATTTCTGTCCACTGTAGGACTATAAAAACCAGACTTGCAGATAAATTTTAGGAGCTGTGTTGTTCAGAGCTGTGTCAGACATTTTATTGGGAATTTCATGTGTAGTCTGGCTCTGAGAGAGAAAAAGCCATGCCTCTGTAGCTCAAATATTGTGTATCTGAATTCTAAAATCTATGTTTAGTTAGGTGTAATTGGAATTAATGGCTGTCAGGGAGCTTGCAGGAACAAGGACATTTGACCATTTAAATTTCTGAGCAGTGAGAATCCACATGGTAAACCATTATAAAGTATATCCTTTTTATTTACAGTGATCCAACAAAATTTGGATGTCTTTGACTCTGCAGATAACTAATAGAATTAGAAATACAGGTTAGGAAAGTTCAAGAATAATCTTCCCAAGGAGAGCTATGGCCCGACGTGATTATTAAACATTAGAGTTTAAAAGTTAAAAAAAAAAACCAAAAAACTTTTTTTTCTTACAGAAGATTTTCTTATTTAAGCAATTCTGGACTTTTTACAAGGGCCTGGAAAACAAGGCAAAAACCTGGCCTCTTATGGGTACTTGACATAATGTGAAAACAATGTGGTTTTGTTTCGTTTTCCCTGTAGGGGTAAAAAGACAATAGGGCAGTCCCAGATTCTTAAAATGGATTCTCCTCCAGGTAGTGGACAGAAACACTCCTCTTTATCCAACTCTCAATCACTCCAGAAGGGGTGGCCTGATTTTTGCTTTGCTGTGAAATTAAAGAAGGCCAGTGCAAGGTAAAATAATAGCAGTCCTATGGCTTTTTAAATTTTACTGCATCATTAAAACATCAACCCCTGAATGGGAAAAAGATAACATTTTATTCAGAGGTCTCTAATTCCTGGAATTCTTAATCAAAATTCCATGTCTTCCAGAAACGGTTTTCAATGGCTATAATTTATGCTATTAAGTTGCTCTCATAACTTACGTAAGAAAACATAAGGAAACATCTTTTTCTAAAAGCTTCCAGGAATATGGTAGACAAAACATTCAAAGGTACCAATCAGTTTCGGGTTATGGTCAAAGTATTCAGGGGATTTCCGTATTGATCTATATATAGACCAGTGGTTCTCAAAATGTACCCCCTCCCCCTACCAACAACATAAGCATCACCTGGCAGGGGTTAGCGGGCTGGGGGGAAGGGGGTTGTTCTCAGCCCCTGCTCCAGGCCCACTGAATCAGAAACTCTTCAGGTGGACCCAGAAATCTATATATATTTTTTCTTTTTTTGGCTGCCCCACAAGGCTTGTGGGATCTTAGTTCCCCGACCAGGGATAGAACCCGCGCCCTCGGCAGTGAAAGCGCGGAGTCCTGACCACTGGACCGCCAGGGAATTCCTGCAATCTAGATTTTAACAAGCCCTCCTGCTGATTCCATTGCATGCTGCAGTCTGAAAAATGGGTTGGTGTGGGTGTCAACTCATTCATTCATTCATTCATTCAACAAATCGTTAATAGACACCAAATATGTACCAGGTAGTGTTCTAAATTTCTATGAAGGAATGGATGGGAGGCAAGGAAAGTGTAAAAAGGAAAAGAGGAGATCTGTATCGCCTTTGGAGATTTGTCAAAATTAAAATACCTGGACCGCCACCTCACAACCAACGAACCACCACCTTCCACTGTAGTAGCCATGCCTCCATCCAAGGAGTAAGGACAGGCAGAATGGTGAAAGCTTTCCAAGCATCTGATGAAAGGATGAAATACGAATGGAAGATCCCTTCCCTGTGGGCTAGGGCTGCACACAGAGCAGGAGAGAAGAGTATTTCCCACTAGAGGCATCATTTGGTGACAAGTCTGTTTACTACGTGTGCAGGAAGGAACAGGAAGCAGACAGAGGCAACAGGCCTCCTAAGGAACGGGCGTATGTTTCCAGGCATCACTCAGCTCCGAATATATTTCATACCGGAGATGTTTACAAAATGCTTCCCGTCACTGAGGCACAAAGCACAGGGCTCTGGCAGAGCATGTGTGGAATTTTTAAAGAGGAGCTTAGGTTCCAGCCAAACTGGACCATCATTTTTTCCTGAACATTTCCCACCTCCTCCCATTTCCTAGGCTTTGATCCATCTCTTTTCTGCCATCTGGAATGCCTCCACCTCATTTCTACTTGTCAAAAGCCCATAAATTCATTAAGGCACAGTTTTTTAAAAATCCTGTTATAAATACTGGCCTAATCTGCCCTCCAACTTAATACAATGTCTTCTTCCTTCCATTTCCCCACTGCATTCGGTGTGTACCTTTGTTTTCTGAGCCCTGTGTGCACACAGCCTCGTGGGTAGAAATAGAAGTAGCTTCCCAGAAATGAATCTAAGGAACTCATCAGCCGCCAATCACCTATAGAAAACACATGATTTTGCCACTTCGGGTTTCCTCAATCACTAATTAAATCAGGACTTAAATTCAGTCATTGTTGGTTCACGCCCCCTATCAGGGTTGGTGTAGCCGCTTACGTGTTCTCCCTTCTTCCTTCCAGCACCCAGGAAGGAGCTCCGGCGGGGCCTGCGCGACACGGGAACCTCATGGCACAGGGCAGGCAGGTAGGTGTGCCCGGTTGGCCTTCTGTGAAGTCTCACTGTGTCTGTTCTGGAGGTACCTCTGGCTGGAGTTGCTGGCCATCTGTTCTCTTCGCACCGTCTTCTCTCTCAGCTCTGCTCCCACCAGGGCTGCTGATTCTCTGGGGCTCCTCGGTGACCCCATCGTCCCCTGGACTTGCAGCCTCTGCTGAGGGTCCCCGTTCCCCACGACACAGCATTCTCAGGCTCAAGGACCCCTAACACAGAGAGAAGGATTGTGTCGTTTATTCTCAGAGGCCTTCATGCCCCTCTGAAAGGATTCCAGAGATTTTCTGGATTGTTTTCACTTTGTGCTGGAGGAGAGGATGGGCATATATCTCAGATGCTCTCAGCTTAGACACAAGTTGTTCCCATTTCTACCCTACTGCCCAGGGTGACCACTTGGTGAGTTCTTGAAAGGAGTGATGCTCAAGCCTTCTGCATTCTGAGGTTCTCAACCTACCTGTTTCCGAATCCTCCCTCCCCACCCCGGGCTTTCAGCCCACAGGTGCCCAAGACAGAGCCGTCTCAATTCTCTGGCTCTTCCCTTTCTTGCCTACATTTCCTCCTCTAGCCTCAGGATGGCCTTTCCTCAAATCCCTGCCCTTTTCCTACCATCCCTCTACTCTGTTTGCAGTTAAAACTCTACAATCCAGTCCTCTGTGCTGCGCCAATGGGTATTTCAAAGCTTATCTTTGAGATTTCTGGAAAAATGCTTTCTCTTTCATCTCTGGCTCTTGCACTTGAAAGCCGGGGGTTTTTGTGTCTGAAAGCTGGAAATTTGAAAAAAACAAATCATAGCATGGCTGTGCCTTTTTAAATCTAGACCGATCCACCTGTCCCACAAAACGATGTGCACTTCAGCCTTAGTGTGTGGAGAGCCCCGGTGGCACGTTTGATTGGGAATGAGAAACAATTAAAAACAAATGAAAGGGGGACTTCCCTGGTGGCGCAGTGGTTAAGAATCCTCCTGCCAGTGCAGGGGACACAGGTTCGAGTCCTGGTCCGGGAAGATCCCACATGCCGCGGAGCAACTAAGCCCTTGCGCCACAACTACTTAAGCCTGTGTGCCTAGAGCCCATGCTCCGCGACAAGAGAAGCCACTGTAATGAGAAGCCCTTGCACCGCAACGAAGAGTAGCCTCCGCTTGCCTCAACTAGAGAAAGCCTGCGCGCAGCAACAAAGACCCAGAACAGACAAAAATAAATAAATTTAAAAAAAACAAAAAATATTTTTCCTGCCACCCCTCTTTTGGTTCATGACCTTCTGCCTTTATCATACTTACGTATCTTCTTGTTTTCACATCCCTCTTCCACTTTTCCACTGACTCCCACCCAGATTGTCAGTCTGAGGTAAAGATGGGGCCGAAGCCCTATTCATCTCTAGATTCTCTTCAGCCCCTAATGTGGTACCATCGATGCCACCGCCCACCCCCTGCCCCCGGAAGTGTTGGTTGCACTGTGTTAATTCTCAATATTTTATTTAAACTTCTATAAAACAGCTATTTATTACTGAAAAAAAATTTCTCCTTTGCGCCTCTCTCCTTTTTTGAGTTGCTTACTTAAAATCCTGAGTAGAAAATAAGGTTCTCTCAGGAATTTAACCTCTGATTCCCTGAAGCTTACACTACCTTTAATTATAGTAATGATAACCTAAAACCACCATCTGGATGCTGCTTAAAAAAAGGCACTGGCTCTCATTAGCTTTGCCTAATTAAGAGAGGCCTCAGATAGGATTCCCACAGCTATTAGCTACCTGCTGGAGTACCCGTGCTCGCTCGCTGGCCTGAATGTGCATTTTGAAGGCAGGTGTACAGACTCAGAGGAGGTCCGAAAGCACACTGGTGTCTGAGGGCTGCGTCTAGGCGCTCACGATGATGAGGGAGGCTAGCTGGCTCTCATTTTGGTTCTCATGTGTCCCAACAAGAACCTAAAGTCTGATCTCAAATCTGCAAGATTAGAGGAATATTAGCCATTTTTTTCTTGGAGTAGAACTCTGGAAACACAGGCTTATTCAAACTGATAAGAAAATTGTGATACCAAAAGAAACACCTATCTGTCTGTAGTTTTAAAATAGATTGAGATGCCCACCTGTCTATAGGATTTGTTGTCATTTCTTAGATCAAGATTTGCACCTTCAGTTCTCAGTTATTTCTTTTTAATTATTTACTTGTTTTTTAAATTTTTGGCTGCTTTGGGTCTTCGTTGCTGTGCGTGCGCTTTCTCTAGTTGCAGCGAGCGGGGGCTACCTTTCGTTTGGGTGCGCGGGCTTCTCATTGCTGTGGCTTCTCTTGTTGCGGAGCACGGGCTCTAGGCGTGCGGGCTTCAGTAGTTGTGGCGCACGGGCTTAGTTGCTCCGCGGCATGTGGCATCTTCCCAGACCAGGGCTCGAGCCCGTGTCCCCTGCATTGGCAGGCGGATTCCCAACCACTGCGCCACCAGGGAAGCCCCCCCTCAGTTATTTCAACAATCCAAATATGAAACTTGCACGTATCAGAGTCTTAGTTCCAGCTGACTTGAGCAGAAAGGCAGTTCATTGGAAGGATAGTGGGTCCTGGAGAGAGCTGCCTGAAGTCTGGCTCAGGCTCCATGGCTGTGAGGCCCGGTCAGCCCAGCTGGAGAGTGTTAGGGGCCGCACTTAGGTTGCAAAGTGGGCCCTGCTGGCCCAGAGCTCAGCACGCTGCCAGGGCTGCAGGAGCGGCCTCCCCTCCCTCCGTGATCCTGGCTCCCGTAGCTTGCTAGCTGGAGCAGGTGCGCCTGATTTGGTCAAATGCCAGCACCCTTGGCTTGGGAAAGTGAGAATCTGACAGGCTGAGTCTGGATCATGGGAGAGAGCTCGGCCTCTCAACAGGACTCACAAGGTGAGAGCTTTTTCAGACAAAGGGAGAGTGGGAGGGGCTTCTGATGAATGGCAGCCAAACGGGGAGAGGAGTGGTTCTGAGCGCAATTAGAAGCGTGGTGGCGGCAGGGCGTGACTGAGAGACCTTTGCATCACATAGGCTTCTGCTTACTCAGGGGAAGATGGCTATTCTGTTCTTAGAATATAGCATCGAAAACATTGTGAGATGAACAGCCCGGCGAAGTTTGGTACCTGTCTCATTAAATTCTAGCGTGATTATTTCCTCATTATTTTCCCTTTTCTCCTTGGTGTTCCAAAAAGAAAACTTTGGGTTGAAAGCTCCCACTCTTATATGTAGATATTAGCTTCTCTTGGCAATCATCTCCTTAAAAGTTTTGGCTTTGTATGTTAACTCGGCCCCTCTCTTCTCTCTCTCTCTCTCTCCCCTTCTCTCCGCTAATGGAGAGAATATATAAAGCCCAAATTGTTGAAGGGACAGCCACAGACGAAAAGAACTTTGCTTTTTTGATTTCTTGCCATAGCTTTTCTTACTTTCTACGTATTAGGCATATAACGAAGGAAATCAATAAGTCATTTAGATGAGAACTCATGCTGAGAATATGAAGAAATACTAATATGACAGGATTCTTCTAATTAGAAGAGAACAACTTTCTATCCTCTCTTAAAAAAATAAGAAACTTTCCTATACTGAGAAGACTACTGATGCTCTTACACGATGGGAAGTAAAAGTAAAATGTCTCTGACCGATTCTCCTCTCAAAAGTCGCTAACAAAACAAGAACCGTAACGACAGCAGCAAAATTATGGGTGTTCAACTTTACCTTTGAGCCAGTCAGGAAATATCTGAAACTGCAAACTGTATAATAATAATATGAAGGTAGTTGAACATTCACGCACCCACTTTGCATTTAGGTTGCCTCTAAAGGAGGGGGTGTGTGGAGTTGGGGGAGGTTACCAATGAGAAGCTGGTGGGTTAACCCTGCCAAATTCCAGGAGTTCTTAGAAATTAGGAGCATCAGGTATTGCACAGGGTGGAGGAGAATCAGGAGGCTGAAAACAAGAGGTCTGTTAACAGCAGTTTAAAGAGCAGTTAACTCCAAGCCCTGCCTTCATTCTGAGAAGTTATATGACTACCCCTCCTGTATCCTAATGACAGTTGAGAGATGCGTTTCTTGGAGAAATTTCAGAAATGGTTTTTGGAGTTGTGGGTACCAAGCACAGAGGAGGGCAGCGATTTGGTTCTGGATGGAAAGCAGTGGAAATACAAGTAACTCTGCATGTCTAACAGGAGGCCTCTAGTGCCCTTCCAACATCTAACCTGAGAGTACCAGCAGCCAGACTCCTACCCCAAGGTGGGGATAGAAGGATTCCTCTCCTAGGAAACTCAGAAACTGAGATATTTTGGTGGTATCTCCATGAAAGAGTTGTATCTCCACTTGATTGCCCTACAGTGAGGTTCACTAGTTGTCAAGGCCTGCTGTATAGCAGGGCTTTCAACCAGCATTGTAATGCCTTGTTCTTTTAAATTTATTTTATTTTTATTTATTTATTTATTTGTGGCTGTGTTGGGTCTTCGTTTCTGTGCGAGGGCTTTCTCCAGTTGTGGCAAGCGGGGGCCACTCTTCATCGCGGTGCGCGGGCTTCTCACTGTCACGGCCTCTCTTGTTGTGGAGCACAGGCTCCAGACGCGCAGGCTCAGTAGTTGTGGCTCACGGGCCTAGTTGCTCCGCGGCATGTGGGATCTTCCCGGACCGGGGCACGAACCCGTGTCCCCTGCATTGGCAGGCAGATTCCTAACCACTGCGCCACCAGCGAAGCCCCTAATCTTTATTTTTTGTATGAAGCCTATGACTGACTGATCTTAGATATGAACTGATCAATAAAGTAGCCACTAGCCATATGTGACCATTTAAATTTAAATTAATTAGAATTAAGTAAAATAAAAAAATTAAGTCTGCATTTATACTAGCCACATTTCAAGAACTCAATAGCTACATGTGGCTAGTGGCTACCATATTGGACAATGCAAATATAGAATACCATCATAGAAAGTTCTGTTGGACAGTGCTGCCTTAGACCATCTGTATTTGCCCATGGATCCTGAATCATGGAGGGGCAAAGTCTAGCTATATGTTTGTTTGCCTATTTTGGGAAGGACCTAAGGGAGCAGAGATTGGTATAGATACTCTATGACATTGGAAGCAACTGCAGAGCAGTTACTCTATATTTATAAGAAAAGTCTGCTGAGTTCCCACATCAAGTATGCTGGAAACTGGGAGGATGGAAATTTTTCTCTAGCATATGTGCTTAAATGACCGGGCTGTTTCTCATAATGATACAACAGCCAGTGAGCCAGGCTGAAACCCCATCTATAGAAAAAGAGACCCTTTTAGTATGAGCTCATCTTTTCTCTTGTTGGCCAAGGTTGGGGGCATAGAGTGAGATGGGCCCAGGTGAGATTAAAGAGGTAATCCCTTTGTTTCAATGTTTCTGAAAGATTGGACCAGTCTACATCAGTGTCAGAATCTCCTGGTGTGTATAGGTGGTAGTGCTGGTGCAGGTGGAGATGGTGTATGTACATTTGTGTATGTGTGTGTTTGTGTGCCTTGGGGGATGGAAGGTCAGAGCTGTTAATAAAGCTGATTACTGGGTCCCCCTCTGAACCTAATGAATTGGAGTTTCTGGTGATCAGGACAAGAAATCTGTGTTTTTTTAAATTGAAGTTTAGTTGACTTACAATATTGTATTAGTTTCGGGTATACAATAAAGTGATTCAGTTATATATTTTTTAGATTATTTTCCATTATAGGTTATTACAAGGTACTAAATATGGTTCCCTGTGCTATACAGTAGGTCCTTGTTGCTTATCTATTTCATGTATAGTAGTTTGTATCTGTTAACCTCATAATCCTAATTTATCCCTCCTCCCCTCCCTTTACCCTTGGGTAACCGTAAGTTTGTTTTCTGTATCTTTGAGTCTATTTCTGTTTTGTATATAGATTCATTTGTATTATTTTTTAGATCACACATATAAGTGATGTCATATAATATTTGTCTGACTTCACTTAGTATGAAATTCTCTAGGTCCATCCATGTTGCTGCAAATGGCATTATTTGTTCTTTTTTTATGGCTGAGTAGTATTCAATTGTGTGTATGTATATATATATATATATATATATATATATATATATATATATATATATATATATATATATATATATATATATACCACATCTTCTTTATCCATTCATCTGTCGATGGACACTTAGGTTGCTTCCATGTCTTGGCTACTGTAAATAGTGGCTCTGTGAACATTGGGATGCATGTATCTTTTGGAGCTAGAGTTTTCTCCAGATATATGCCCAGCAGTGGGATTGCTGGATCATACAGTAACTCTTATTCTTAGTTTTTTAAGGAACCTCCATACTATTCTCCATAGTCACTGCACCAATTTACATTCTCGTCAACAGTGTAGGAGGGTTCCCTTTTCTCCACACTCTCTCCAGCATTTGTTATTTATAGACTTTTTGATGATGGTCATTCTGACCAGTGTGAGGTTATTCCTCATTGTGGTTTTGATTTGCAAGAAATCTGTATTTTTAAACAAATTCCCCAGGCAAATCTTTATATGTCAAGGTTGACAACCTTTGCATAGTTAAGGATCTTTGCTAGGTTCTTATTGAGAAGAAGCTGAAAGTTGCTATCAGACTCAATCAAATTGTAGTAAATACTTACATTTTACTTAAGCATAAAAGCCTATCTTATATTTACCTTACATGTCTTATGTCTTTTCTATTAAAAACTATTAAAACAGTCTTCTAATAATTAACTACATCTTAAATATCAGTGGAAACTTAACTATAAAGTATGGTGTATAGACTTAAGAAAATAGACTTGGGACTTCCCTGGTGGTGCAGTTGTTAAGAATCTGCCTGCCAATGCAGGGGACACGGGTTCAAGCCCTGGTCCGGGAAGATCCCACATGCCGCAGAGCAACTAAGCCCGTGCACCACAACTACTGAGCCTGTGCTCTAGAGCCCGCAAGCCACAACTACTGAGCCCACATGACACAACTACTGAAGCCTGTGCTTGCCTAGAGCCCATGCTCCGCAACGAGAGGCCACCACAATGAGAAGCCCCTTGCACCGCAACGAAGAGTAGCCCCTGCTCACCGCAACTAGAGAAAGCCCACGTGCAGCAACAAAGACCCAATGCAGCTAAAAATAAATTTAAAACATTTTAAAGGGTTGAATTGGAGAGACCAGTATAAAATCATGATATATTTTATCTTTAAAAATATATATTTTTTCCCTATCTCTGTTACTGAAAAGGTCTAGAAACAACCACCTACCCAGTAGCACACTAAGCACCCGAATCAAAGCGAGACTTGCCCTCCCAGCAGAGGGAGACCTTGGCATTTGAGTCTCCATTTCGCCTGTGTGTGGATGGGATCTCAGAGTAGCAAGGATCTGGCTGAAGAGTCATCCAGAGGGAGCCTGCATTTCAAGGGGCATTGAATCATTCATGGCTGTGGAGTACCTTGGACAGGGGACTAACGGAAATTGCGGCCAGACTTGGGCCGTGACATGATACTGAGAGCTAAGGTGAGGCTGATTCAGCAGGAAAAATCATAGAGCTTTGTCCTAATTGGCACTCTCATGATCTGTTGTTTCTCAATCCCTGACATTAGCAACGGACAACAGAATGCCGGGGGAGGCAAGACCAGACCAACCTCCCCTTAGCAGCCTCTACAGACAGCTCATAGTCAAGTATATGGGCAGGGGGCCAGGTCTCCCTCCTTGAGTAAGGCCATGAGGTTGTCTAGCTACACTCCTTTGCCCACACACCCAAACATCATTTTGGAGCAGAGGAGGAAAGAGCGCTGAAAGACTTTATTTTCCTGACTTACATAAGCCAAGTCTGAGTTCCTTATGGACACATCACATTGCTGAATCGACATTATTGAACGGGACCGAATCATTTGTTCCCTCCCTGCAACTCAATGGATGATTCTCATGAGCAAGTTCAATTATAGAAAAAATTATAGGCCCGTATTTTTTTTTTTTTTTTTTTTACAAATCTGAATTGTAAGATAAGTAAATTTTCCATCTCACTACACACTTTATTAATACAGTCATTAATAATTTTCCTCTTTAAAAAGTCATTTACCAGTTGGCTGTTGTTCCCTTAAATGGTATCTACCTTACGAGCTAACTGAAACATACACACACTTTATGGGTATAGTGTCTCAGAGCATAGATAGTAATATGCCACAACAGGAAGGGTCCAGGGACCTGTCCTCAAGAAGTTGAAAAGCCAGGGACTTCCCTGGTGGCACAGTGGTTAAGCCTCTGTGCTCCTAATGCAGGGGGCCCGGGTTCCATCCCTGGTCGGGGAACTAAATCCCGCATGCTGCAACTGAAGATCCCGTGTGCCGCAACTAAAGATTCGGTGCAGCCGAATGAATGAATGCTAAAGTCAGGTGGCCGCAAGGACCTAGACAGGCGAGCATGGAAATGACTAAAGCCCGCTGGGTGGACTCTGGCAAACCGTACAGCCCACACCCACCCTGTCTGCAGGGAAGAGCCAGTGTTCAGCTCTGGGGTTGCCAGGTGTTATGAGAGCATTGGAAGCCTGAACTTGTAATTGAAACCTGGTGGGGTTTTTTTTTTTTAATGTTGGCAACTAGATAAACCAAAATCCAAAAATCCACTGTGAACGCCTAACATAACATGTCTGCAGGCCAGATTTAAGTCAAGGGCCTTGAATTTGTAACTTTGGATGTAGTCCAAGTGAGGGCACTTAGCACATGGGAAACTGAGGCCCAGAGAGCCTATGACTTGCCTAGCTCTTCAGTCATATTTTAACTGCCTTAAAGGTTGTATTGTTTTTGGGGAAAAAAACCCTATTTTAGTTATTTGCAATAGGTAATATGTAAAATGGCTCAAAATTCAGAAAGAACATGAGGTATAAAATTATTTAATGCCGGGGCTTCCCTGGTGGCGCAGTGGTTGAGAATCTGCCTGCCAATGCAGGGGACACGGGTTCGAGCCCTGGTCTGGGAAGATCCCACATGCCGCGGAGCGACTAAGCCCGTGAGCCACAACTACTGAGCCTGCGTGTCTGGAGCCTGTGCTCCGCAACGGGAGAGGCCGCGATAGTGAGAGGCCCGCGCACCGTGATGAAGAGTGGCCCCCGCTCGCCACAACTAGAGAAAGCCCTCGCACAGAAACGAAGACCCAACACAGCCAAATAAATAAATAAATAAATAAAAAATAAATTAAAAAAAAAAAAAATTATTTAATGCCTAGATTAGCAACCAGTGTCACCAGTTGCTTGAATATTTTTTCAGGGATATTCTATGCAACTCACGTATGCTCCTTTTTGTGGTTAAATTGTATTTTTTTAAAAATAAAAATGTCCTTATTAGCAGATTCTGTGATCTAATTAAATTAGATTAAATGATTATGTGATCATTTTTGTAGAAAACCAAAAGAATCTACAGAAAATTTATTAGAAATAATAAGAGAGTTGAACAAGGTGGATAGGTATATGTTTGTAGTATAAAAGCCAACTGCCTCTCTTTACACCAGCAACAAATACCTGGAAAATACCTGGCAGAAAATATCAAGTACTCAGAAATTAATCTAATAAAATGTATGTAAGATCTCTAGGGGAAACTATAAAATGATATATCTGTAATATATAAGGAAAACTATGAATGATGCATTAAAAGAAGACCTAAATGAAGAGATTAAATGTGTTCATGGGTAAGGAGATTCATTATTGCAGAGATATCATTTCTTCTCCAGTTGATCTATAGATTCAATGCAATTCCAATCAAAATCTCAATAGGTTCTTTTCATGGATCATGAAAAGCTGATTCTCTTACAGTATTTTCAGGCAAATTCATCAGTATTTTTGGTGATTTTGGTGAAGTATTCATGCCTTAAAGAATAAAGCTAACTTTTGCTTTTTTTTTTTCTTTACACGTTTCTGATGTACATGCTTATAAATTGTATTCATCTCACATCTAGATTTGAGCATCTGGTTAAATAACAAAAGGCCCTGGAACTCTTATGTTTGGACATAGGGTCCTTTAATTTTGTCCAGTTTTTTCCTCCACAAATTATCAACTCAAGGACAATGCAAAATAATTAAAACTTTGGGCAGCTGTATTCCCTCTTTCGTGTTTCCTAGAAATCCTCTTGGTCCGTGTATGGAATCACCAGTCTCGATATCCCAACAAAATTTTGGGTAGGGTTCATTCTGCTTCTGTGGGGTGGATGCAACAATTCATTACTCAAATTATATTAATGCAGTTTTACTGCTCTTGTTTGTTTTGTTTTCTCCACATTGTGTGTACGAATGTGAATATGAATCGTGGTTATGCATATTCAGAGGCATGTGACTCTCAGATAAGTTTTTCTCTGTAACTTGGGCTGGAGGGGTGGCTCCAGAAAATGGCCTCAGCTGTAATGGCAGTGGTATTGCCACTGCACATGGGGTGAGGTGAGTGGGCGCAGGACCTGAAGGAGAAGGTGGGTAGAAAGCCCTAGCAGGATGGTGGAACCCACAGATACCCAGTTATGTGGTATTTTAATATGAAAAGAAACAATTTAAAAACCAAGTATTTTGCTATGAAGTGTTCTAAAATCTTAAGTATAATAAAAATCAAATATGTGAGGAAGCCATGTTCTCACTGCTATCTTATCTTTAAAGAAAATTTATTTGTGACTTAAACATTCATTAGTAAGAGGTAGATATCATTTTTTAAATAAAAGTTACTTTTTAATTGAAATATAGTTGATGTATCATGTTAGTTTTAGGTGTGCTACATAGTGATTTGACATTTGCGTACATTATGAAATCACCATGATAAGTCTAGTAACCATCTGTCCCCATACAAAGTTATTACAACATTATTGATCATATTCCTTATGCTGTCTATTACATCCCCTAAAAGTTATTTTTCTAAGTGTAAAAGACGCAGGTTGCCAAGTAATGTGAACAGTATGATCCTAAGAAAGAACTTCCTTTAAATTTATGAGCATAAAGATGTGGAAGGATACCAGAAGTACCTTTAGAGGAGGGTGGAATTGGTGAGGAATACGCTGGGGAGATTATTAGTATTTCTCTATATATGTCTTTATTATATGCTTTGTTAAAATGAGTGTTTCACTTATGTAAATAAAAAGAGAATGCATGTAAGATGAAATACCCTTTTCTCAACATTTTATTATGAACATTTTCAAACATAACAAAGTTGGAAGAATTTTACAGTAAATATCTGTATACCCACCTTCAATCCAACTTATTTTTTGATACATTTCAAAATAAATTGTGGATATCAGTATACTGCCCTCCTGAGAAATTAAGCATGTATGTCATTAATTAGAATTCTATATTTGTTTACAGTTTTTTGGCAATGACTATTTAATTATAAAAGAAATACATGTTCATCATAGAAAATTGGAAATTGCACATAAAAAATTACAATTCTATCGGTATTTATTTTTATCAGGTATTATACTTTGTACTTTCCTGGCATCGTCTCACTTAATCCTTTCCCAAACCCTAAAAAGTAGCTCTATCCCCATTTTACAGATAAGGAATCTATAAAAAAGTCACTACAGTTCCCACAGTGGCAGAGTTAGAATATGCACCAAGCATGTGTCCCAGACCCTCACCCTTAATTACATGCTGCCCTGCTAGCCTTGATTCCATCCCACCTCACTCCAAGATAACCACTGTTGTCTCCTCTCCAGACCCATTTCTAGATGTTCATGTTTCCACAAATATATTTTTTTCACAAAAATGGGTTTACATTGTATGTATTGCTTTGTAACTAGATTTTTTCCATGTTTGCAAACCTTTCTCCAACATCTTGTTAATGGCTGCAGAACATTCTGCTGAGTTGACTATGTCATATTTTATAACTACCTTATCGTCCAATATTTTTCCAGTTTTTGTTATCAACTGTGAGAGTAAATCTTCATGCATACTACTAATTACATCCTTAGGGTCACAAGTAGAATCACTGGGTCAGATTGGGTGTCGTTTCTACGTTTAAAATCTGATGCATGTTTTTATTTGTGTAAACAGTTGTAGGCCAGCATCAGACCACCAGTGGCTCTCTTTGAGGGGGGGCAATTGATGTCACATCTTCTTGGTCCACCATTATGAATTGTCCCGACACTCATTTTGATGATGTGTCGTGTGTGTGCGTGTGTGTGTGTGTGTGTGTGTGTGTGTGTGTGTAGTTTCCGCTCTTAATACAAATTCCCAAATTTGTATTTGGGAAATGGTTTTTATCAAACTCCTCCCCCCCCGTAGTGTATGTATGACCAGCAGATCTCCCCCCATCCTAGCCAATGCTGACATCGAATATACAATTTAAAAACATTTTTTCTAGTTAAACAAATATTTATGCTTTGTTTGGCATTCCTTTGATTAATGAGGTAGAAACTATGTTCCCATGTTTATTCATCATTTAAGTTTCTCCTTTCAGATACTGCTTGTTCGTGTTCAAACAGTTCACTTTTAAGTTAGTCTCTTGAAGAATTTAAACCCATCTGATGTTAAAGCCTGTGTTAGGACTGAAACTTTATTTTTCACACAGTTTACTTTCTGAGAAGTGCGGTAAAGGCAGCCGTACTGGGAGTACCTCAGTGACAGCAGAAAGGTTTATATTTTCCTCTTGGTGACAAGATAAATCTCTGAGAGACTGCTGTGAAGGAAGGAAGGATTTTAGGATTCATTTGTACAGAGCTTCCCATGTGAGTCGAGTGGCCTTGGAGACCCGCCTGGGCCGACCACAAGGGCAGAGCCTTGGCTAATTGAGTGATTGGCTTGCAAGTAGTGTGTGGCCCTGAGGGCCCTTCATGGGAGCAGAGGACGCCCAGCTGGGGCTGGGACCACCCTGGGCAAGGGGAGGGAAGGCCGTGTCTGGGCAAAGAAGCGGTGACAGAATTGGAGAGCAGAGGAGAGAGAGCAGGTACTTTAGCTCCACTTTCTCTGGTTGCTACTCCTCACCCCTCTGTCTGCCCTGCTTGACGGTGAGGAAACTCAAAATCTTGCCTCCCGTGGGGCCCCGAGTCCTATTTCCACACTAGTGGGGCGACCCAGTGGCTCTCACTGGGTATGAGGTCTCGGAGGACAGGGGACCCTGGCACAGTCAGTAAGTACATTTGGTCAGGGTTCACTTACAATCTCAACGATGCTTATGCGCCATGGAAGTGTGATAGTGAAATGCAAGTTTAGGAGAAAACAAACAAGTTGTTGTTTCCAAAGAAACAACAATGCTAATACTGGTATATTATGAGTGATATTTTTACTCCTTTTTATTTTTCTTTATCTTCCATAATGGGCACAATTACATGTATAAAGGAAATACTAATAAATTGAATTTGAACCCCCCCCCCCTCCCCGGTGAGACTCTATCGTGCTAGGTTAGGTTCAAGACCTAGGAAATCCATTCATCCCTATGCACGGCAGTTGCAGCCTGCGAGTGTAGGTTCTTCTGTATTGATGTATTGGTAATTTAAGCTTTAAGGGAAAAGGCAGCAGTTTAGTAGCAGGAATAGTTTAAAGCCGGAACGCAGTATTCCAGGTCCCCCAATGCTTCTGTGGGTCGTGTGACTGGCAGACAAAGGAATCCCCGCTGAAATCTGTTACATTTGCTCCAGTCCAACGTGGCCCTTTCCTTAGAGACTTAATTTAATCTCAGTGAGTGTGGGGTTATCTTTTCCTGGTAATGCGCTGAAAGATTCTAGAAGGAGAGGTTACACAAAGGGAAATTTACATAACGTGTTGTCACCATTTCCCCTCGTCACTGGTCCCAGGAGGGATGGCGCTCACGGTGAAATTAACAGCTGGTCCTTCCAGTGAGCTGGGTGGTACTTGAGCAGAAAGGGCCAAAGTGTAGAGGGCGCCTGAAGTGAGCATGGAAAAGTTCTTGAAAACTGAAACGTGGTACCATTGTATCTTTTGTTAGCTTGATATTCTTGGCAAGTTCATTAGCCTATAGAAAGCGCCTTGCCAATGTCATCAGGCGAGTTCTAAAAGCCTCAGGCTTTTAAACTTGAAGTAGTACAGTGAAGGATGGACCTCGCATGGAATGTTCACAATGTATCACAAAAAGTGACAAAAGTTGATTAATTACTTATATTGAGACTAATTTGCAGTGATGGCATTAACATTCTGAAGCCAGCTATTTCCTTCAGTTTGCTGCTTGTAGTTGGGACCCTATCTTCCTTCTTTGTTCATTTCTTAAAGGGACCATCTTTCATTTTCCCTCTTTTTTTGGTAACCTTTCTTCCAAGGACTCTAAATATCTGAGGTTCACTTACCTAATCAAGATTTCCTTCTTGACAGAGGTTCTTAAAGAATTCAGTGGCAAAAATGAGTTACATGTTTGAATTGAAATCTGAAATTACTAAAAAAAAAAAAAAAAAAAAGGAAGATAAAAATTAAAGATATCAGGTTCCTTTCTTGGGCTGAATGTTTGCAACAATTCTTTTAAGGAGAACATGGTAAGGACATGACCTGATATCAATCTCTGATTCCCTTCCTCCAAATTTTAATCAAATAATTCTACTTAGGAAAAGTCCTCTAGGGACTTCCCTGGCAGGACAGTGGTTAAGACTTCGCCTTCCAACGCAGGGGGTGTGGGTTCGATCCCTGGTCGGGGAGCTAAGATCCCACATGCCTCATGGCCAAAAAACCAAAACATAAAACAGAAGCAATGTTGTAACAAATTCAATAAAGACTTTAAAAATGGTCCACGTCAAAAAAAAATCTTAAAAAAAAAAGTCTTCTTGAAGTTGTATGGGTTACCAGCAAGTGTTCTCTTTCCAAAAATTATCTTTCATACAGTTATAAATGATGTAAATGCTCAAACTTAAAAATATATACAAAGTACTTATCATACATAGTGTCTTATCTGTAAAAGTAGCGATTATTTTTTTAAATTTTATTGAAGTCTAGTTGATTTACAATGTTGTGTTTAATTTCTGCTGTACAACAAAGTGACTCAGTAAGTAGCAGTTTGTTTTTTTTTTAACATCTTTATTGGAGTATAATTGCTTTACAATGGTGGATTAGTTTCTTCTGTATAACAAAGTGAATCAGCTATACATATACATATATCCCCATATCTCCTCCCTCTTGCGTCTCTTTCCCACCCTCCCCATCCCACCCCTCTAGGTGGTCACAAACCACTGAGCTGATCTACCTGTGCTATGTGGCTGCTTCCCACTAGCTATCTATTTTACATTTGGTAGTATATATAAGTCCTTGCCACTCTCTCACTTAGTCCCAGCTTCCCCTTCCCCCTCCCCGTGTCCTCAAGTCCATTCTCTCTGTCTGTGTCGTTATTGTAGCGGTTATTTTTACAGCTTGGTGAAGGCGTTTCTGTTCTGCCCCTGGTGTGAGTGATGTACAGTGTGGAGCTGCCTCCTCTTTGGTGCTCCAGCTCCCTGGGGCAGCAGGGCCCTCACATGAATAACATCAGGAGCTAAGAACTCTCTTTTGCACTGGTTCTTTTTTGGCGGGGACCATTGGCCAAAACTTGCTGTCCTCCATGGAGCAGAATTTTCCAAATGTGTTCATGGAACACTGGTCCCAAAGGAGGCTCTGAGCACAAAAAAAAAAACAAACAAAAAACAAAACAAACCCCTATCTGCTCAGCTGATTTGGGGAAGCACTGGAGAATGAACATAAAGCAAGTTTAGTATTTTCTACTTAAACTTGAAAGCCAGTGATTATGCACATCTAAGTGGTGTTGATTAATAAGAATGGTCTGTCTTACCATAAGCCTTTAAATGGTTGCCGTGCAGTGAATCCTCCTGTATAAGGTGTTTGCCTCCTGGCCCCAAGCAGGCTCCTTCCCACTGGGGCAGTCTTCCTCCCAGACCTGACTATTGCCATCTACACAGACTCTGACAAGGTTAACAAAGCCAAATGGACATTAACGGACCCTGTCAACTCTGGTGTGAATCTGCTGGCAGCATAAAACACTCTGCATTTTAAATTCAATCTGTGGTACAGCGTTAGTGATGAGATCTTACTTTCTTTTCCAAGAAGCTTTTCAAGTGAGTATTTCTCGATGAGAGCAGCCTGGTCAGAAGAGAGGCAGTCTTTCATGATAATCTGGAATCAGACCACAGAGTCTGAATAGCTGAGTTTACTTGTAGACTTGCCATAAATTGTATATTTGATCCTGGGCAGTTACTTAAACTTGCTGAGCCTCAGTTTCTTCACCTGTAAAATGGGAATAATAATGGGACTTACTTCATAGGGTTGTTGTGAAGGCTAAATGAGATAATAATCACATCAGAACAGTTACTGGGACATAATTAGCAATAAATAAGTAGTAGTTTTCATCATCATCATAGTGTTGTTATTATTACTTTCTCAGAAGTTGAGGTTGGAGTTAGCATTCACCTGATACTGCCTTTGAAAGTGTGTCTATAACTGGATCTTTCTGGTCCCCCTTGGAAGGCCTGTTGCAGTCAGTAGCGTATGACACTCAGTCTACACATAAGCAACTGAGTCTTGAGGAATTTGTGTTGAAATGATAGCGTGTTGGAGTTGGAAGGACCGCAGCAGCGACCAAGTCTCACTCTCATTTTGCAGATGCTTAGGTCCAGGTGAGGTGACTTCCAAAACCCCCTAGTTTGTTGCAGGTGGAATTGACAACAGAACCTAAGACTCCTGATTACAGGTCTACTGCTCTGCTTTTGTAAATACTGCCCAACTGAAGGCCTCAGGGTGTGTAGGATAATGATATTAGTTATTTTGTTTTCTGCTTGAACTTGTGGATTGTTTCATAACTCAGGTTGATGTTCCTGAAGCATAAAGAAGCAATGTAAAAGGAGGGCAAGGGAGACACGGTGGAAAAGACACAGGTTTTAGAGCCAGAGAGCCCTGTGTTGCAATCCTGGTATGTGACTCTGCAACTTTGGGTGATTTAGTGACCTTTTGTGACTTTCACTACCATCATGTGTTTGGGGATAATTTGCTTTTCAGAGTTACTGAGAGGATTAAATGAGAAAATATGCAAAACTGCTTTGGATGTAGAAGCTACTCAGTAGATGGTAATTATCATTACAATTAATTGCTAATGGAGTTTTAATAGATGGATGTCACTGCCAGAAACAGCTACCTGAGAATAATAGAGTTGGAAACGGTGTGTGGGACCTACTTAGTCCCATGCTTCTTGAACACGAGTATATTTAGTCAAGGGATAAGTAACCATGTGCAAAAGTGAATGAAATGGTAAGTTATTTAGGAGTGTCACTTTTATTTGAAATAACTTGAAATTTTCAGAGGTCAGTTATTGAAAACACTTTCAAAATTACATGGATATTCTATGGAATAAAATTCAAAGTTAACATTTTTTTAAGAAAAAGCATGGGACTTTAAATTTTAGTTTTGCAGCAGGCTGCTCCGAAATATACTGCCGGCCTCCTAGTCTACAACCCAGCCCAAATTCCAGAGTGCTCATGATAGTTTGAGGGAAGTGTTTGAGAATCGTCGATTTAATCTGTCATCTTACTGCTGGGCTATAAATCTAATCACCGAAGGAAAGACAGACTGAGGTGACGTGTGCCTGACGCTGCCCAGCTCCTTTTCCAGGTGGCGTGGTGGTGACGCAGCAACAGTCAGATCAGGTCGGCTTTCAGAGACCTTCCTGGGCTCTAGACCCGTACATCTGACTTTCTAACCTTTCCTCCTCACTTCTGAATGCCCAGTCCTCATTTCTGGGATCTGTCTGAGGTGGCGCTTATTCTTCGTGTCTGCTGAGCGTCTGTCCTTCCTTCTGGTAATAACTCCTGATCTCCTTCACCCTCCCCAACTCAGTCCATGAAACGTGGGTGGCAGTGCTCCTGACCGCTGGACCAGGGTGGCCACGTGACCCAGACCTGACCATGAACTCCTTTCTTCTCTGGCTCCTGTGATGCTTTCTTCCCCCTGAACTTGAAGCTGTGAGGCTGTAAGCCTGGAGCTGCCTGATGCCTCTCTGGGAGGAAGCTCCATAAAGACACGTACATTAAGTCCTTTCTTTGTTTCACTTTTGTCCAAAGTTGTTGGGCTTGAGTTTTCTGTTACTTGGGTCACTCTGCATTGGTATTTACCCTTGGCTTTTCCACCCTAAACAATGACCACAACGATCTGCCCTTCTTTATCTTGAAGGTTAATCATTTATTCTTTTTGGTGTGTGATTCAAAAATTTTATACATTATACTCCATTTAAAGTTATTATAAAATATTGGCTCTATTACCTGTGCTGTACAATATATCCTTGTAGCTTGCTTATTTTATACATAGTGGTTTGTACCTTTTCATACCCTACCTCTATTTTGCCGCTCCCCCCTTCCCTCTCCCCACTGGTAACCACTAGTTTGTTCCTTACATCTGTGAGTGTTTTTGTTTTGTTATATTCATTTGTTTGTTTTATTTTTTAGATTCCACATATAGGTGATAACATATAGTATTTGTCTGACTTATTTCACTAAGTGTAGTACCCTCCAGGTCCATCCATGTTATTGCAAATGGCAGAATTTCCTTCCTTCTTATGGTTGAGTAGTATTCCATTGTGTATATACCACATCTTTATCCATTCATCTGTTGATGGACACTTGAGTTGCTTCCATATTTTGGCTATTGTAAATAATGCTGCTGTGAACACTGGGGTACATGTAAAATCTTTTTGAAGTAATGTTTTTGTTTTCTTTGGATATATACCCAGGAGTTGAATTGCTGGATTACATGGTAGTTCTATTTTTAGTTTTTTGAGGAACCTCCATATTGTTTTCCACTGTGGCTGCATCAATTTACATTCCCACCAACAGTGTAGGAGGGTCCCCTTTTCTCCACATCCTTGCCAACATTATTATTTATAGACTTTTTGATGATAGCCATTCTGACAGGTGTGAGGTGATATCTCATTATGGTTTTGATTTGCATTTCTCTGATGATTAGCGATATTGAGCATCTTTTCATGTGCCTGTTGGCCATCTGTGTGTCTTTGGAGAAATGCCTATTCAGGTCTTCAGCCCATTTTTAAATCAGGATGGTTGTTTTTTTGATATTGAGTTGTATGAGCTGTTTATATATTTTGGATACTAACCCCTTATTGGGCATATTATTTGCAAATAATTTCTCCCATTCAGTAGGTTGCCTTTTTGTTTTGCCGATGGTTTCCTTTGCTGTGCAAAAGCTTTTAAGTCCCATTTGTGTATTTTTCCTTTTGTTTCCTTTACCTTAGGAGACAGATCCAAAAAAATATATATTGCTACAGTTCATGTCAAGGAGTATTCTATGTTTTCCTCTAAGAGTTTAATAGTATCCGGTCTTACATTTTGGTCTTTAATCCATTTTAAGTTTATTTTTGTGTATGGTATTAGAGAATGTTCTAATTTCATTCTTCCCCATTCATCTGTCCAGTTTTCCCAGCACCATTTATTGAAGAGCCTGTCTTTTCCCCATTGTATATTCTTGCCTACTTTGTCCCAGATTAACTAACCATAAGTGTGTGGATTTATTTCTGGGCTCTCTATTCTGTTCCACTGATCTATACGTCTGTTTTTGTGCCAGTACCATACGTATTTTGATGACTGTAGCCTTGTAGTATAGTCTGAAGTCAGGGAGCATGATTCCTCCAACTCTGTTCTTCTTCCACAAGATTGTTTTGGCTATTGGGGGTCTTTGGTGTTTCCATACAAATTTTAAAATTATTTGTTCTAGTTCTGTGAAAAACGCCTGAAACACCTGAGCTTTGAGTTAACAGGAATGAGGGTTTTCCAAGTAGACCTAGGCATGGCATTGGAGGACTTGCAGTCCTTGAAGTTGGAACAAATATGTACAAAGACACATGGCTAATTCAGGAGCTAGAAGCAATTATAAGTTGTAAAATGTGAGGAGATGTGTTTGTAGAAGCAGGTTCCAGATCTTAAGAGCCCTTATTTTTCATGCTAAGAAACTCAGAGCTAGACCTGGGTCAGTGGATCAGCACCTGAATGAATCACCTATGGGCCCTTGCCTAGATCTACTGCATTGGAATCTATGTGCATGGAACCAGGGCATCTGTGTTTTTGAAAAGTTTCACAGGTGACACTTAAGAATTACTGATGTAGGGGCTTCCCTGGTGACGCAGTGGTTGAGAGTCTGCCTGCTAATGCAGGGGACACGGGTTCGAGCCCTGGTCTGGGAAGATCCCACATGCCGTGGAGTAACTAGGCCCGTGAGCCACAACTACTGAGCTTGCGCGTCTGGAGCTTGTGCTCCGCAACAAGAGAGGCCGCAATAGTGAGAGGCCCGCGCACCGCGATGAAGAGTGGCCCCCACTTGCCGCAACTAGAGAAAGCCCTCGCACAGAAACGAAGACACCCAACACAGCCAAAAAATAAATGAATAAATAAATAAATAATAAAAACAAAGGAATTCCTTTAAAAAAAAATAGAATTACTGATGTAGGTGATGAAAAGATAGTGAAAATTTTTGATCGGGGGAGTCGTAAGATCAGATCTGCCTTTCAGAAAGATCCAGCTGCACGCCTAGCATATTTGACACACAGAGTGCATCATTCTTAAACACATTCCTCCTGTATGTGACAAAGCTATTTTCAGTTAATAGTAATTAATGGCTTATTTTTTATTCTTTATTTTTAAAAAGTCAAGAATCTAAAAAGAATAAATTTCAATTAAGTATTCAAATTTAGTAAAGAATGTACGAACTAAAATTTACACTCACTAAACAGCAACTATTTTTGCACCCCTTTCACTGTTTGAAATATTAAACACAAAAATATCAGCTGGTCACACAGAATGACAAAATTCAAGTAACACAAGTTTTGTTTATTCATCTTTATAATCACTGTACTATCTATCATTGTTGAGAATCTATTATAGGTAATTCTTGCTTTGCACAGTTCCCTGGACACAAATTTCAGTTACCACAGCTTAGTTAAATAACACCAGTCCCTCAGCAACAGGGTTCAAACTTCAGTTACAAATTTAGTTTATTAACTGTGCGGAATTGCATGAAGTACAGACTTACAGTGCGGGCTCTTCAGCTCACAAATCACAGCATAAATAATAGATGTGGATCATGGTCAGTGACCGATCAGTGACTTCTTTAAAAGTCTTTGGTCACTGATTACTGTGAATGTAAGTCAGTTCATGCACAGACAGTGAAGTGTGTAGTCATGCTGCATCCTTATTGCCCAGTGATAATCCACATGACATTTACAAAGGTGGATAATCAAAAGGAGAAATCGGCCGACAGAGATGAAAGTGCTAGAAAGAAATGAAAGTGATAATGCTGGAAGTGAAATTCAAATCTAACCTGAGTGGAGTTTATAGAAGAAATAGCCGACCATGCGAATGTTGACACTGCATCATTTGAGACTCTAGATACACAGCCAGAGGAATTCAGTGAAGGTGAATTTACTGACATTAATGAGGCAAGTGGTTGTGATGAAAAATATAAAGCTGTCCCCGAGGAAGTGGCGCCAGCAAAATCTACACATTAAAGGAACTCTTGGAGATATTTCATGACATTGAAAAAGCAAAGGAAAAAATGTTGGAAGCTTATCCAAACTTAAGAAGTATAACCATTTGTCAAGGTATAGACAAAAATGCTCATTCCAGATCATAAGTTCTAGGACAAGAAGGAGAATGCCGTTCAAACTATTTTTGATATTTTTATTTTTTTATTAAAAAAAATTTTTTAAATAAATTTATTTATTTATTTTTGGCTGCACTGGGTCTTCGTTGCTGCATGCGGGCTTTCTCTAGTTGCAGCGAGCAGGGGCTACTCTTCGTTCCGGTGCACGGGCTTCTCATTGTGGCGGCTTCTCTTGTTACAGAGCACGGGCTGTAGAGCGCAGGCTCAGTAGTTGTGGCGCACAGGCTTCGTTGCTCCGTGGCATGTGGAATCTTCCTGGACCAGGGCTCAAACCAGTGTCCCCTGCCTTGGCAGGCGGATTCTTAACCACTGCCCCACCAGGGAAGTCCCACGTTTTTAAACAAATAAATAAAACACCTTTATTTCATGGTGTTTCTGCTGTTTTAAATTACAGCATACTAAATAAGTATCAATTTTACTATTTTTCATTTTGCTATTTGTTTATAGCCCACAGTAAGAGTTTTTAATGTTCCAACCAAAAAGTTTTAAAGAAGCATACTTTTCCTCATTGATTATGAAGACTGCTTTGCATGGTTTCTGCTTGCATGGTTGTTTTTTAGTCCCATGGTATCATGCAAAGTAAGGACTGCCTGTCTTTAAATGTGAGAACGTGTGGTACCATAGGGACTGGGATATAAACTGCTCCTGAAGTGAGCTTCAACAGTATTGAATCATTACAGATTTTACTCAGGTGATAAACACATTTAGGGTGTTGACAGTATAATTGGGAATTCTCTGAATTAATTTCCATGTAAGAAATGTTTATTAAAAGATATGCAATAAAAATGTGCTAATTTGAAGCTCAAGTAGATAATACTGAAACTCACCAGTGATCACAGCAATTGTTTAGAACTTAGAGTGAGGAAAAAAAAAATTTTTTTTTTGGGTGGGAGGAGTAGTTTGTCACTGACATTATTTAGACGCACTGACTCCTAGAGATGTTAAAAAGACTCATTTTTAGTTTTATTATCGTTTTACTCTCAGTGGACTTGCTCACCTTAGTGCCTGCAACTGGGTGGACCACTCCTGCCACCCTGTTGTTGGCATATCACTGAAAATATCACTAAAGAAGCATTGTGGAGGAAGGGTGATCAGAAGACAGTGACACAAAACTGAAAAGCATTTTGCAGAGAAACTGATGGAGAGGACCTGAGCTAGGGCAGTTCCAGTGGAAATTAACTTATTTTAGGCTATTGGTCTTTGCAATGATAATCAAGTTTAATCCGCACCTGAGATGACCACTGCTTCTTAAAATTTCCACCACAACTTATTTCTATCAGATCCATTCTTTTGTGGTTGGCATTGCTGGTTACTTTTGAACTTGAACTTACCTGTGAACTTGGGAATTGCCCGTCCACTTGTCCCTGAACTTCCAGCTCTCCCTGTATCCGGGGATGTGTACATCTGACTTTCAATGCGACGTGGCCATACCCTCAGTTGGGTTTGACAGTCTAAACAATCTAGCCTATTATTCTTATAATCGTTAGTGAAATGGATCCTAGAACTTCCAGCTCTCCCTGTATCCGGGGATGTGTACATATGACTTTCAATGCGACGTGGCCATACCCTCAGTTGGGTTTGACAGTCTAAACAATCTAGCCTATTATTCTTATAATCGTTAGTGAAATGGATTTTAGAACTTCCTAATATTTAACATCTTTTAAAATATACTACAGTTGACCCTTGAACAACGTGGGTTTGAACTTCATGGGTCTAGTTCTCAGGTTTTCTTCAGTGGTAAATACTACAGTACTACACGATTGATGGTTGGCTGAATCCAAGAATGTGGAACCAGTGATATGGAGCGCTGACTGTACGTTATGTGTGGATTTTTGACTCCATAGAGGGTTGGTGGCCCTAACCTGGTATTGTTCAAGGGTCAACTGTAGTTTTTAAAGACAGGAGTTCACCCCACTCCACCTCATTTTCCAGAAATGACTATGCCTGTTTTCCTTTTTAGGTCATCATTCTCCAACAACCATTTATAAATTTGGTTCTTCCATCACATATATTTTAATTGTACATCTGAGTGTCCCAGAAAAAGTTCAATAACAGCAACAATAATACAGAATCCCCAAGTTATAATAATGTAGTTAAGTCAGAAGTCCAAACTCAGATTACAGATGTACAAATCTTGTTTTCGTATACAATAGAACCTCCTTGGGAAGCTTTAGCTATACTTATTACTTGGTTGCCAAAAAAGATTTTTTTATAAAAGAATATTTCCTGAAGTTGCACAAATGAAGTTTTACCCTTTGTGAGTAACAAAAACCAAGGTGAGTGATATTTAGGGAATTAAATTATAAATTGAGATAGGTTTGGGATATACTGAACTTTGGCATTAAGAATTGTTTGAATGCAGAAACAGCTTAATGTCTTTCTGGGGTAAAATAAATCTGGGATTTTTTTGAAAAATGCTAATGCAACATATAAAAATTTCCAGTATCATTAGATGGAAGCAACTGAAATAATGACTGTACTTCTGGGAAGGTCTACAGTGCTTTTGGAAGAATTGATCACGTTTTCCAATGTGAACCTTGCTCTGGGTGCTGTAACTGCTAGAAGCAGAATGCGAAGCTACTTTTATTGCAGAGAGATGGAGGACTAATATTAACAAACTCAAGAAAACCATTGTAAAGACCAAAGAAGACTTCTAAAAATCACAATGAATGTAAAGTATCAATACAATAGGTAGTGTAAGGTGAGACTATGATAGTATGAGATAATCCCACAAAACTTGCATAAAAAATGTGGCTCATTGCCTGTTGCTGTAATTAGTAACCACTTCATCCAAGTCAAGCTATTCCCAGATGGGTGGAATGTTTTAGGAAATTATAAGTGGCCACATACTTTCCAAAGGGGTCCTAGAGGTACATCCAATGCTCTCTGTGTCAATATTCATTTTTGCTGGGGACACATCTACTGCCTAGTTTTTGTCATCTCGCAGTATTTAGGGTGGAAGGGGTACTTAGAAACCCAAACATCCTTGCAGAGAGGCTTTGAGAAGGAAACTGCTTGGGATAGACTAAGTAAAATCAGATATGAGTAGGTGAAATGGATTAAAGGGAGAAGCTAGGGGATCATGTAGGGACATTTAGAAAGGTTATTTTGTTTGTGGTATATTCTTGAAACATTTGATACACTATTGAAACCTATTCCATTCCTTAACATGGAGGATTTTTGGAATAAGCAGGTTCACTGGCTACAAAGGTATGGATAACCAAGAACTAATTGACCAGATAAAACTAGTGCAATTTTCAAGCTGAGTGATTATGTGTCTATTACTGATCTTGTAGTCATCATCTTGGGAAGCATAAAAACATTACAAAAATAAAAATACTGATGTGCCCTTTCCAGATATTAAAAACTGAATCTTTTACAAGGTGTGGTTCATCTTTGTTTTAAAAAGAGTCATAAAATATTCCTTATTGATGTGCCATAAATCTGTCAAGTTGGCTAAGTACAAAAATAGATTTTATCTCTTTATCCTCCATAGTGAAATCTCTGTTTTATGGCTCCAAATCAAGAAAATGATGTTCTGTATAACATTAATATGAAATATTTCCAAAATATGATGTTTACATAATGATTTACCTTTTACAAAACATTTACAGAACCGTTATTTCAACTGGAGTCACCAAACAGGAGAAATGTAAGGTTTAAACAAAATTTTTCTTGGAAATTCTGAAAGAAAATGATTCTTTTAAATGTTTTGTTAATATTTTCTCTCTTCAGATATTCTACCCTCTAACCCCAGTGTGTGTTTATTCTGTTATAATTTTACCTTTAAGGTGACATGTTAATGATGTAGAAACTTATTTATAATACAGTGAATCCTCATCATGGCAAATATTTTCATTAAAGAAAACTCTTTCATTTTAATTTAACCCAGTTCACTTCAACATCACTGATTGTGTGTTCACTATGTTGGAGGGCGCTATGCTGGCTGCTGCAGGGCATATCAGGAGTAGGACTACTTCTTGCACTCAAGGAGCAATAATTACATATAAAATAGAAGCGGGTCAAGAGTAGCTTATCACTCTGCTTTGGGGAGTGAGGGAGAGTCAAGGCTGGGACAGAAGACACTACGATGCTAAGTTGAACTTGATGATGCTAGAGAAATGAAAGCAATGCCCTGTGGGAGTTCACAGGAAGAAGATAGAAATGGTAAGATTGGGAAAGCCTTCATGGATATAGTGGATATGACATGAACTTGGAAGAATAACTAAAATTTAAAGAAGTAACGTTTAAACATAATCATGGGCAGAAACAAAAGTCTTTTAGTTGAGGATGTCTTAATAAGTTGAACTTTCTCTTCTTCCAAAGATATCTGTAAGTCACCATTTGGTCAGTGAATGACATAAAGGAGAGACTCAAAGTCTTATGATCTGGCTTATCTCATCCAATGTTTTCAGGAAACTCTGGTCCAGAGAAGTCAAGTGCCACTCCACAAACCCTGGGGACTCATTGAAGGAATCAGATTAGAGCCTGACTCCTTATTTCCAGGCCATTGCTAAACTCAGTTTACTTACAAAACAAAACAATGACACAAGTGTCTGTACCTCTTGGGTTTTTAAATTTTTCATTCCTTAGGATGTTAATATAAAGAAAAAAATGCAAGTGATTTTTTGTGTGTGTGTGTGTGATGAGTGGTAGGATCTGAGATTTTTTTCTATACTATGTATATTGCTTTGCTACAGCTGCCATAATAAAAATACCTCGGACTGGGTGGCTTAAATAACAGAAGGTGATTTTCTCACAGTTTTGCAGACTAGAAGTCCAAGATCAAGGTGTTAGCAGGGTTGGTTTATCCTGGGTTCTCTCTCCTTGGCTTCCAGATGACTCTCTTCTCTCTGTGTCCTCATGTGGTTTTTTTCTCTGTGTATGCACATCCCTGGTGTCTCTTTCTTCTTGTAAAAAACACCAGTCATATGGGATTGGTCATATCATATGACCTCATTTAACCATAATTCCCTCTTTAAAGGTCCTACGTCCAAATACGATCACATTCTAAGGTATTGGGTGTCGGAAATTCGACATATGAATTTGGGAGAGGCAGTTGAGCCCCTAACACTATATCATAGTTTTGGCTAAATGGAAGGGAATAATAATAGATGCCATTACTAGGAGGCAAGCATTTAGCATATGTTTTCCCATTTAATCCTCACAATATATAGTTAGGTACAATTAGCATATAATTATCATTATCATGATGAGGGAAGTGATTCTGTGAGAGGGTAAATGATGTGGTTAGTACCCCATATTTATAAAATGGTAGAGTCAAGACTCAAATATAGTGTGTTGAGCTGTGGATCTATACCCCAGTTTTTTTCTGTTTTTTTTTTAATTTTTAAATATTTTTATACAATTTTTAAAGGTTACTTTCCACTTACAGTTATTAACAAAATATTGGCTATACTCCCCGTGTTGTACAGTACATCCTTGAGCCTATCTTACACCCAGTAGTTTGTACCTCCCTCTCTCCCACCCATATACTACCCCTCCCCCACCACTGGTAACCTCTGGTTTGTTCTCCATATCTGTCTGCACCCCACTTTGGAACAGAGCTATGACAGCCTCTGGGGATGAAGGAGTGAGATCTCTCTAATCTCTTTAAAATTACATTTCCCTTTTCTCTAAGGCAAAGTTTTTGGGACACATTTTTGGGGTATATCTCCTCTGATATTTGGTCTATAGGCTTTTTGGAAATATAAGGAGGGTAATTTCTTCCCTTAGAAACAAAGAACGCACAAAGTATGTAGTTATTAATGTATGGAGGAGATTTACCTTAACGTCTCATACTAGTCTATTCTTATTAAGAGGTCACTTTTAGGCTGTCACCTGCAAACTTGCTCATAGCTGTTTGAAGGGTTGTACAGCCTGGGATCACTGCCGTTTCCAGGCTGACCCCATTATTGCTCCTTTACTGGTGACACGTGGGGTCATTGTGCCTGTGTAGGAGCAGGTAGAAGGTACCTTCTGGTCTTTTAAGAGGTGAGTTTCCCTGAAGGTTGAATGTAAAAAGGTTTGCCAAAGAGATGTCAGTGGAAAGTGGAATTTTTAAGTTGCACACAAAAATGGAGAAAAGCAAAATGGAGACTTCCAGTATAAGGTTTCACATGTACAGACACGTGTGCTGATAAAAACGGGCAATTCTCTCAGCATATTGCTCTCGTTTTATTTTTAATTACAGTGAGTTACAAGGTTAGTCTGCTCTTTGGTTGCACTTTAATTATTCTCCCAATGTTGTCTTTCTGTGTTATGATCCCTTTAACAGGCGGGAAGAAATAGACATTTAATTAACCAGATGTCACTCAATAAATCTTGTGTTATTCTTTGTATCAGAAAAGCAAATGCGAACCAGTGAAAAAGGGCCTGAATTTTAAACTTATTAATTTGGCATAGTATAGGGTTTTGATGATGCTGACGCTCTTGAAAGTAAAATCGAGAAAGTCTGTTAAAATGTGGGGTAGAAAAGGGTTTCTTATGGGTCAGGTGAGCAGTACCGTGAATCATGTTCTTCATTTTTCTATATGTTTATCCATGATTTATTGGCTGTAGTATATTCTTAAAGCACTCTTTTCTTCAAATAAAGGAGGCTGATTACAGAGAAGGGCTCAACAAGGACAGGAAGTTGGAAGGTGGCTGGCACTTTAGGTTTGATCAACAGCCATTCCCCTTCTTTGAAAATAGAACCCTGATTTTTGTTCACCTTCCTCCTAGGAGTACCTCCTTCAAGAATGGCTGGGCTCTTCCCAACCAAGGAGGTAACTCTTGATTGCTCTAAGCCAATTATAGTGATCTCATTCACTTTCCCAGGTAATTGGCTTATATGTGTGCATGTGACAAAGCTCTGGCCAATGAAGGAAAATCTACCAAGAGCTTCTGAGAAGGTTTTTTTTCCCCCCCTCACTAATAGGTATGTAGTGATAACACAATGTTATTGTATTTAATTTGCATATTCCTGATGACTTATGGTGGGGGGCTTTTTTTTTTTTTCTCAGAACTCATTCAAATCTTTACTGAATACCTACGTAGTCAATGAATCTGGCTTGAGTTTCTACCGTGAAGTTACACACATCATCTTTCTCAGGAATGTTAATTCATCATATATATTTGGTGTTTCACATACACTGAGTTTACTGATACACACATTTCACTAGAACAAGAACCCAGATTTAAAGACCATGGAATATATTCTAGAGGTTTTTTACTAATATCAACACCTGAGAGAAGATTATAAGCCTTAAAATAAAAAACATAGTTTGTCACCATCTAATAGTACATAAGGGAGCATTTTAAAATATGCTTATTTGCCATCTCTATATCTTTGGCAAAGTGTCTGTTAAGGTCTTTGGTCTATTTTTTTTAATCCTGTTGTTTTGATTTTTATTGTTGAGTTTTAAGAGGTCCTTGTATATTTTGGATAACAGTCCTTTGTCAGATTTGCCTTTTGCAAATATTTTCTCCCAGTTTGTTTCTTGTCTTTTCATTCTCTTGAAGTCCAGCTTATAGATTCTTTCTTTCATGGATTGTGCTTTTGGTATTGTATCAAAAAATCGTTGCCATATTCAAGGTCATCTAGATTTTCTCCTATGTTATCTTCTAAGAGTTTTACAGTTCTGTATTTTACATTTGGATCTGTTAATCCATTTTGTGTTAATTTTGTGGAAGGTGTAAAGTCTCTTTCTAGATTCATTTTTTTGCATGTGGACGTCCAGTTGTTCCAGCACCATTTGTTGAAAAGACTATCTTTGCTCCACTGTAGATAGATTTTGTACATATTTTATTATATTTATAGTGAAATATTTCATTTTGGTGGTTGGTAATGTAAATGGCATTGTGTTTTTAATTTCAAATTCCACTTGTTCATTATTGGTATATAGGAAAGCGATTGACCTTTATATATTAAGCTCATATCCTGTAACCTTGCTATAATTGCTTAGTAGTTCTGGAGTTTGTTGTTGTTGATTCTTTCAGATTTTCTACATAGTTATGTCACCTGCAAACAAAACTGGTTTTACTTCTTTTTTCCTAGTGTGTATACCCTGTATTTCCTTTCCTTGTCTTATTGCATAGCTAGGACTTCTAGTATGATGTTGAAAGGAATTGTGAGAGAGGTCATCCTTGCCTTGTACCTGATTTTAGTGAGAAAGCTTCAAGTTTCTTACCATTAAGCCTGATGTCGGTTGTAGGTTTTCTTATAGATATTCTTTACCAAGATGAAGAAGTTACCCTCTAGTCCTAGTTTACTGAGTGCTTTTATGATGAATGGGTGTTGGATTTTGTCAAATGCTTTTTCTGCATCTATTGATAAAATCATATGATTTTTTTTCTTCTGTAGGTGGGTGGTGTGATAGATGACATTAATTGATTTTCAAGTATTAAACCAGCCTTGCCTTAGTTGGGATAAATCCTACTTGGTCATGGTGTATAATTCCTTTCATACATTGTTGAATTCAATTTGCTAATGTTTTGTTGAGAATTTTTGCTTCTGTGTTCATGAGGGATATTAGCCTCTAGTTTATTTTCTTGCAATGCCTTTGTCTGAGCAACGCTAGCCTCATAGAATGAGTTAGGAAGTATTCCCTCTGTTTCTATCTTCTGAAATAGATGGCAAAGTATTGGTATAATTTCTTCCTTAAATGTTTAGCAGAATTCATTAGTGAACCCATCTGGACCTAGTGCTTCCTATTTTGAAAGCACTGTTATTAATTAATAATTAAATTTCTTTAATAGATATAGGCCTATTCAGATTGTCTACTTTAGAACCTATTTTTTGATGACATTGCTGAACTACTGAATTAGCCATCCCCAAAACTGACCTACCTTCACATTTCTAGTTATGTGAGATGATAGATGCCCCTAATTTTTAAGTTTCTTTGGGTCAGGTTTTCTCTAATTTGCAGATGAAAGCACTCTAGTTAGTATGTTTCAAATTTTTTCCCCAGAATCATCTTTAATTGCTCATCAATTTGAACTCCTTCCCATCTGTACTCCACCTAAAATGCTATTTTCTGGCTTCTCAGACCATACAGAGCCTGAAATCTCATATACTATATGAAATCTCCCCAAAACTTCCTGCAAAGAGTCCCCTCTTCTGAACTTCTAGAATAGTACCTCTCAAACTTTAATGCTGTTAGGAGTCATGCGGGGATCTTGTAAACATGCAGATTCTGATTCAGCCGGTGTGGGGTGTGGGACCAAAGATTCCAAATTTCTGAAAAGCTCTCAGGGGTTACCAATGCAGCTGATCCATATACAACATTTTGAGTAAAAAAGACCCTCACTGATAACACTCATTTGGTACTAGATCACATGCAGTGTTATATATGATGTAACTTTCATGAGTTTATGTCTCACCTTTCCAATTAGATTTCAAATTTTTTGAAGATGGGAGCTATGCCTTCTTTTTTGAATCCATGACCACACTCAACACAGTGCCTTACACAAAGTATCTGTTAATCAAGTGAAGGGATAAATGAATGAAGGAAAAGGAGACAAAGTTAAATGTAACTGTTTTTTGATAAAGAGGAATTCATTATCTCAAATAACTGCAGAATTCATTGAGATGGATTGATTCTGCCTTTGGTAACCGCCAAATATTTTGGACCAACACTTCCATGGATAACTAAAAATTCTAGACAAAATATGAAAAATAACTACCTAAAGGCACTGGAAATTGAATAAAAGCAGGCAAATACTGAAGAGGAGGTGACACTGGGAGAAAGAAATATCATTTTGTGAGATCTTTTGCATTTTGCCTCAGGTTCCAGTTAGCCTTGTGGGAGAACCTGTAAACAACAAAAAAGTACCTCTTATAATCTTACTTGTTGAAAGAAATAGAGGACAGTATTTAGAGAAACCACAGCCACTGGAAAGTGAAGAAGAAATCTTAGGAAGAAAAGAGCCAGAGAGGGGGAACCCAAAATTCTGTGCATAAACTCTGCCCAAGTTTCTTGCTGGTCCAAGACCATGCATATGTGGGGCAGGTTCCAAGTAGTTCAGCTATGGCTAAAGGAACTGAAGTGAGATTTGAGCTGCTGCTCATCATAGAAGAGACAAGAGTTTTCAGTTTGAGTTCAACCAACTTCACTGACAACAAAATTAATACTCTTCAAAGGAACATAACAGTATCCAGAGTTTGTGTAGTATATCACTCACAGTGTTCAAGATAAAATCCAAAAGTACTTGACATATGAAGAAACAAGAAAATTTGATCTTTCTCCTGAAAGTCAATCACCAGAGACTGACTCTAAGATTACCCAGATGTTGGAATTAGTAGATAAGGATTTTAAAGCAGCCAATTAAACCTATGTTCAAGTGTATCAAGAATGTGCTCATTTAATGAATTAAAAGGTAGTAAATATTATCAGGAAAATAAATATTATAAGAAATATCAAATGGAAATCCTGAAACTGAAAAATGAATCATCTAAAGGGTCAAAAATCCAGTCAATAGGCTTAAAAGCAAAAAGAGTCAGTCTTGGAGATATTGCTGGTTCCGTTCCAGACCACCACAATAAAATGAATATTGCAATAAAGCAGATCACACAAACTTTTTGGTTTCTCAGTGCGTATAAAAGTTATGTTGATACTATATTAAGTGTTCAATAGCATTATGTCTAAAAGAAAGTAAATACCTTAATTATAAAACACTTTATTGGTAAAAAAAAAAAAAAAAAAAATGCTAACTATTTTCTGAGCCTTAAGTGAGTTGTAATCTTTTTGCTGGTGGAGGGTCTTGCCCCAGTGTTGATGGCTGCTGACTGATCATCAGGGCGGTGGCTGCTGAAGGCTGGGGTGGCCGTGGCAGTTTCTTAAAATAAGACCACAGTGAAGTTTGTCACATTGATGGACTCTTCCTGTTATGAACAATTTCTCTGTAGCATGCAGTGCTGTTTGATAGCATTTTACCCACAATAGAACTTCTTTCAAAATTGGAGTCAGTCTTCTCAAACCCTGCTGCTGCTTTATCAACTAAGTTTATGTCGTATTCTGAATCTTTTGTTGTCATTTTAACAGTCTTCTCAGCATCTTCACCAGGAGTAGATTCCATCTCATGATGCCACTTTCTTTTCTCATCCATAAGAAACAATTCTTCGTCCATTAAAGTTTTATCATGAGATGGCAGCAACTCAGTCACATCTTCAGGCTCTGCTTCTAATTCTGTTGAATAGTTCTCTTGCTATTTCTACCACAGCTGCAATTACTTCCTTCACTGAAGTCTTGAACCCCTCAAAGTCATTCATGAGGGCTGGAACTAACTTCTTCCAAACTCCTGTTAATACTGATATTTTGACCTCTTCCCGTGTTCTTATGGCATCTAGAATGTTGACTTCTTTCCGGAAGGTGTTCAATTTACTTTGACCAGGGACATCAGAGGAATCACTATCTATGGCAGCTATAACCTTAGGAAATGCATTTCTTAAATAATACTTGAAAGTTGAAATGGCTCCTTGATCCGTGGACTACAGAATGGATGTTGTGTTAGCAGGCATGAAAACAACATGAATCTCATGGTAGATCTCCATCAGAGCTCTTGGGTGACCAGGTACATTGGCAATAAGCAGTCATATTTTGAAAGGAATCTTTTTTCTGAGCAGTAGGTGTCAACAGTGGGTTTAAAATATTCAGTAAACCATGTTGTAAACATATGTGCTGTCATACAGGTTTTGTTCCATTTATGGAGCACAGATGGAGTAGATTTAGCATAATTCTTAAGGACGCTGGCATTTTTTGAACGGTTAATGAGCACTGCCTCCAACCTAAAGTCAGCAGCTGCATTAGCCCCTAACAAGAGAGTCAGACTATCCTTTGAAGCTTTGAAGCCAGGCATTGACTTCTCCTCTCTAGCTATGAAAATCTGAGATGGCATTTTCTTCCAATGTAAGGCTGTTTTGTCTACATTGAAAAATCTGTTTAGTGTAGCCATCTTTGTCAACTATTTTAGCTAGATCTTCTTTGTAACTTGCTGAAGCTTCTACATCAGTACTTGCTGTTTCACCTGGCACATTTATGTTATGAAGACTTTATGTTAAGGCTTTCCTTAAACCTCCTGAACCAACCTCTGCTAGCTTTAAACTTCTCTTCTGCAGCTTCCTCACCTCTCTCAGCCTTCATAGAATTGAAGAGAGTTAGGACCTTGCTCTGGATTAGGCTTTGGCTTCAGGGAATGTTGTGGCTGGTTTGATCTTCTATTCAGACCATGAAAACTTCCCCCATATCAACAATAAGGCTGTTTTGCTTTCTTAACATTCATGTGTTCCCTGGAGTAGCTCTTTTGATTTCCTTCAAGAACTTCTCCTTTGCATTCACAACTTGGCTAACTCTTTGGTGCAGGAGGACTAGCTTTCAGCCTACCTCAGCTTTCAACATGCCTTCCTCATTCAGCTTAATCGTTTCTAGCTTTTGATTTAAAGTGAGAGACATATGACCGTCCCTTCACTTGAACACTTAGAGGTCATTATAGAACTAGTAATTGGCCTAATTTCAATATTGCATCTCAGGAGTAGGGGGACCTGAGGAGATGGAGACAGACGGGGGAACGGCCAGTCGGTGGAGCAGTCAGAACACACACAACACTTGTCGATTAAGTTCACCGTCTTATATGGGGGTAGTTTGTGATGCCCCAAAACAGTTACAGTAGGAACATCAAAGATGACTGATCACAGATCACCGTAACAACTATACTAATGATGCAAAAGTTTGAAATATTGCAAGAATTATCAAAAGTGGCACAAAGACACAAAGTGAGCAAATGCTGTTGGAAAAATGGCACTGATAGACTTGCTCCATGCAGAGTTGCTACCAAGCTTCATTTTGTAAAAAAAAAAAAAAAAAAAAAAAAAAAAAATTGCGGTACCTGCAAAGCGCAATAAAATGAAGTGCAATAAGTCGAACCTCAGAAATGACAGCTGTGGCTAGTCTAAAGACTTTCTGGGGACCAATGACCACTTCAAGGACCTCAGGAATTCACTGTTTTTCTGAGATAAGGACTTTGAAACTCAGGAAAATTTGGGGAGTTTACAAGGTTCTTAATTCTGTCAAACAGCAGTTGAAAATCTTTAGTGAACTCAGAAGAGACATGCCAACCAGCAATGTTCCGGGTATCTATTTGATGGCAGTCCTATTAGGGAAGCCCCAGAAGGTACTGAATGACACCAACCCAATTAGACTGATTGGAATCTGATCAACTCTGAGAATGCAATTAAGCAGTGCCACTGCTATGTTAATATTATGGCACTTCCAGAATAACAGAAATATCTGATGTTGCTGAAAGAAAAGGGAAAACTTAAAAGGCATTAAAAAGTAGACACATCATCATTTGGCAACCACCACAGTAATAATACTTGCAGGCAAGAATCAAGAAAGCAACCTAAAACTAGTAGGTGAAAACTTGACGAGAAAGAGGGTATTTATGTTGCCTCAGAGTAGCTCCCCAGAATATATTTATTAATTACAAGGAGAAAAACATAGATTTACACTGGCAGGAGCCCCCTCAACTAGGTGATCAAAGTAAACATCACTAATAATGAGACAGGTGTCACGTGCCTCTCGTCATCGTGTACTGAGAAGGACATAACATTTCTCCAAAAACTGCATAACCTAAATCTACTCATGAGGAAACATCAGGCAGACCAAATTCAGGACCTGTAAACTTCTTGAATGCCAGGGTCGTGGAGGACAGAGAAAGATTGAGGAACTGTAAGAAGATAAAGATATATGACAACTAAATGTAGTGTGTGGCCCTGGATGGGAAAAAATAACTTTTTTCTTTTGCTATCAAGGACATTAGTAGAATAATTAGTGAAATTTGACTAAATTCTGCAGATTAGATAAGAGATTTGTGTGAATAATTTCTTTTTTTTAGAAATATATATATTTTTAATATTTATTTACTTGGTTGCACCAGGTCTTAGCTGCAGCAGGCAGACTCCTTAGTTGTGGCTCGCTGCTCCTTAGTTGCAGCTCACTGCCTCCTTAGTTGCGGCACATGGGCTCCTTAGTTGTGGCATGCGGACTCTTAGTTGCGGCATGTGTGTGGGATCCAGTTCCCTGATCAGGGATCAAACCCGGGCCCCCTGCACTGGGAGCATGGAATCAACCACTGCGCCACCAGGGAAGTCCTGTGAATAAGTTCTTAATTTTGATAACTGAACTGTGCTTAAATAAAAGAATGCCTTTGCCCTTTTAAAAAAAATTATTTTTTTAGAATAATTTTAGGTTCACAGAAAAATTGAGCAGAAATCACAGAGTTCCCATATACTTCCTGTCCCTACACACGTACAACCTTCTCCACTATAGACAGCCCACACCACCATGGTACACTTGTTACAATCAATGAATCTACATTTAAACATTATTTCCACCCAAAGTTCATAGTGTACATTAGGGTCCATTCTTAGTGTTGTGATACTTTTACTTTACCCATAGTTTTTCCTTTTCCAGAATAGTCATATAGTTGGAATCATTCAGTATATAGTCTCTTCAGATGGGCTTCTTTCGCTTAGTAATATGCATTTAAGGTTGCTCCATGTCTTTTCATGGCTCGATAGCTCATTTCTTCTTAGCGCTGTATAATGTTCCATTGTCTGGATGTACCACAGTTCATTTATCCACTCACCTACTAAAGAACATCTTGGTTGCATCCAAGTTTTGGCAATTATGAATAAAGCTGCTATCAACATCCATGTGTAGGTTTTTGTGTAGACATAGGTTTTCAGCTCCTTTGAGTACATACTTAGCAGTACAGTTGCTGGATTGTATGGTAAGAGTGTGTTTAGCTTTGCAAGAAACTGTCTTCCAAAGTGACCGTACCATTTTGCATTCCCATCAGCAATAAGAGAAGTTTCTGTTGCCCCACATCCTCATCAGCACTTGGTATTGTCAGTGTTTTGGATTTCGGACATTCTAATAGGTGGCTAGCCCTTGTTTTAAAGAAACGTACACTACAGTATCTGTGGGTAAAGAGGCATTGCAATATAATCGTATATAGTTCAGAAAAAAGTTGTGTGTGCTTATGTATATGTGTCCATCTATAGCACATAGTAGACACTCACAAAGTAGTAAATATCAGTACTGATCCATCTACTTTATCCTAGCTTCACCTTTCTCCCCCACCTCCTTTACCTAATCTTCAGCTTCCTTCTTTCTGTTTTATATCCAAAATAACAGGAAGAAGGACTTACTATGGTGGTGGGGTTGGTGGGAGGAGGTGAGAGAAATGCATTTCAATTCCTTCTGGCTCTGACCGTAAATTCTGGAGCAATCGTTTTCAAACTTTGGCTGCACATGGGCTCACTCAAGGAGTTTTAAATAAATACTGATGCCTATGTCCATCCCTGGAGATTGTGGTTTAATTAGATTGGGGTCTGGTCTGGAGATGTAAAACCTCCCTAGGTTATTCCAATGTGCAGAAAAGTTTGAGAGCCACTACTCTCGAGTGACCTTATGATTTACAAATGCAAAGAAAAAATTTTGACAAGGAAATTGAGTCCTGGATTTATTAAACATTTAAATCCTCTAAATCCTGTAGAGGTAGGTATCTCATGTGTTTTTTAGCAAAGCAAACTTTGTGCATTCAGAGGAGCACAAGTGATTTTTTTTTTTAACATCTTTATTGGAGTATAATTGCTTTACAATGTTGTACTAGTTTCTGCTGTATAACAAAGTGAATCAGCTATGTGCATACTTGTATCCCCATATCCCCTCCTTCTTGCTTCTCCCTCCCACCCTCTCTATCCCACCCCTCTAGGTGATCACAAAGCACCGAGCTGATCTCCCTGTGCTCTGCAGCTGCTTCCCACTAGCTATCTATTTTACATTTGGTAGTGTATACATGTCCATGCCACTCTCTCACTTCGTCCCAGCTTACCCTTCCCCCTCTCCATGTCCTCAAGTCCATTTTCTGTGTCTGCATCTTTATTCCTGTCCTGCCCCTAGGTTCTTCATAACCATTTTTCTTTTTTTTTTTAGATTCCATATATATGTGTTAGCATATGGTATTTATTTTTCTCTTTCTGACTTACTTCACTCTGTATGACAGACTCTAGGTCCATCCACCTCACTACAAATAACTCAATTTTGTTTCTTTTTATGGCTGAGTAATATTCCATTCTATATATGTGCCACATCTTCTTTATCCATTGATCTGTTGATGGACACTTAGGTTGCTTCCATGTCCTGGCTATTGTAAATAGTGCTGCAATGCACATTGTGGTACATGACATTTTTTTTAATAAATTAATTTTTTTAATTTATTATTTGTGGCTGTGTTGGGTCTTCATTGCTGCACACGGGCTTTCTCTAGTTGCGGCGTGCAGGGGCTACTCTTCGTTGCGGTGCACGGGCTTCACTGCGGTGACTGCTGTAGTTGTGGCTTGCGGGCTCTAGAGCACAGGCTCAGTAGTTGTGATGCATGGGCTTAGTTGCTCTGTGGCACGTGGGATCTTCCCAGACCAGGGCTCGAAACTGTGTCCCCTGCATTGGCAGGCAGATTCTTAACCACTGTGCCACCAAGGAAGCCCACCTGACTCTTTTTGAATTATGGTTTCCTCAGGGTATATGCCCAGTAGTGGGATTGCTGGGTGATCTGGTAGTTCTATTTTTAGCTTTTTAAGGAACCTCCTTACTGCTCTCCATAGTGACTGTATCAATTTACATTCCCACCAACAGTGCAAGAGGGTTCCCTTTTCTCCACACCCTCTGCAGCATTTGTTGTTTGTAGCTTTTTTGATGATGGCCATTCTGACTGGTGTGAGATGATATCTCATTGCAGTTTGGATTTGCATTTCTCTAATGATTAGTGATGTTGAGCATCCTTTCATGTGTTTGTTGGTAATCTGTATATCTTCTTTGGAGAAATGTCTATTTAGGTCTTCTGCCCATTTTTGGATTGGGTTGTTTGTCTTCCTGGTATTGAACTGCATGAGCTGCTTGTATATTTTTGAGATTAATCCTTTGTCAGTTGCTTCGCTGGCAAATATTTTCTCCCATTCTGAGGGTTGTCTTTTCGTCTTGTTTATGGTTTCCTTTGCTGTGCAAAAGTAAGTTTCATTAGGTCCCATTTGTTTGTTTTTGTTTTTATTTCCATTTCTCTAGGAGCTGGGTCAAAAAGGATCTTGCTGTGATTTATGTCATAGAGTGTTCTGCCTATGTTTTCCTCTAAGAGTTTGATAGTGTCTGGCCTTACACTTAGGTCTTTAATCCAGTTTGGGTTTATTTTTATGTATGGTGTTAGGGAGTGTTCTCATTTCATTCTTTTTCATGTAGCTGTCCAGTTTTCCCAGCATCACTTATTGAAGAGGCTGTCCTTTCTCCAGTGTATACTCTTGCCTCCTTTATCGAAGATAAGGTGACCGTATGTGCGTGGGTTTATCTCTGGGCTTTCATATCCTGTTCCATTGATCTATATTTCTGTTTTTGTGCCAGTACCATACTGTCTTGATTACTGTAGTTTTGTAGTATATTCTGAAGTCAGGGAGCCTGATTCCTCCAGCTCCGTTTTTCTTTCTCACGATTGCTTTGGCTATTTGGGGTCTTTTGTGTTTCCATACAAATTGTGAAATTTTTGTTCTAATTCTGTGAAAAATGCCATTGGTAGTTTGATAGGGATTGCACTGAATCTGTAGATTCCTTTGGGTAGTATAGTCAATTTCACAATGTTGAGTCTTCCAGTCCAAGGACATGCTATATATCTCCGTCTGTTTGCATCGTCTTTAATTTCTTTCATCAGTGTCTTATAGTTTTCTGCATACAGGTCTTTCGTCTCCTTAGGTAGGTTTATTCCTAGGTATTTTATTCTTTTTGTTGCAATGGTAGATGAGAGTGTTTTCTTAATTTCACTTTCAGATTTTTCATCATTAGTGTATAGGAATGCAAGAGACTTCTGTGCATTAATTTTGTATCCTGCTACTCTACCAAATTCATTGATTAGCTCTAGTAGTTTTCTGGTGGCATCTTTAGGATTCTCTATGTATAGTATCGTGTCACCTGCAAACAGTGACAGCTTTACTTCTTCTTTACTAATTTGGATTCCTTTTATCTCTTTTTCTTCTCTGATTGCTGTGGCTAAAACTTCCAAAGCTATGTTGAATAATAGTGGTGAGAGTGGGCAACATTGTCTTGTTCCTGATCTTAGAGGAAATGGTTTCAGTTTTTACCATTGAGAATGATGTTGGCTGTGGGTTTGTCATATATGGCCTTTATTATGTTGACATAGGTTCCCTCCATGCTACCTTCTGGAGAGTTTTTATCATAAATGGTGTTGAATTTTGTCAAAAGCTTTTTCTGCATCTATTGAGATGATCATATGGTTTTTATCCTTCAATTTTTTAATATGGTGTATCACATTGATTGATCTGTGTATGTTGAAGAATCCTTGCATTCCTGGGATAAACCCCACTTGATCATGGTGTATAATCCTTTTAATGTGCTGTTGGATTCTGTTTGCTAGTATTTTGTTGAGGATTTTTGCATCTATGTTCATCAGTGATGTTGGCCTGTAGTTTTCTTTCTTTGTGACATCTTTGTCTGGTTTTGGTATCAAGGTGATGGTGGCCTCGTAGAATGAGTTGGGGAGTGTTCCTCCCTCTGCAATATTTTGGAAGAGTTTGAGAAGGATAGGTGTTAGCTCTTCTGTAAATGCTTGATAGAATTCGCCTGTGAAGCCATCTGGTCCTGGGCTTTTGTTTGTTGGAAGATTTTTAATAACAGTCTCAATTTCAGTGCTTGTGATTGGTCTGTTTGTATTTTTTATTTCTTCCTAGTTCAGTCTCAGAAGGTTGTGCTTTTCTAAGAATTTGTCCATTTCTTCCAGGTTGTCCATTTTATTGGCATAGAGTTGCTTGTAGTAATCTCTCATGATCCTTTGTATTTCTGCAGTGTCAGTTGTTATTTCTCCTTTTTCGTTTCTAATTCTCTTGATTTGAGTCTTCTCCCTTTTTTTCTTGATGAGTCTGGCTAATGGTTTATCAATTTTGTTTATCTTCTCAAAGAACCAGCTTTTAGTTTTATTGATCTTTGGTATTGTTTCCTTCATTTCTTTTTCAATTATTTCTGAACTGCTCTTTACGATTTCTTTCCTTCTGCTAACTTTGGGGTTTTTTTTGTTCTTCTTTCTCTAATTGCTTTAGGTGTAAGGTTAACTTGTTTATTTGAGATGTTTCTTGTTTCTTGAGGTAGGACTGTATTGCTATAAACTTCCTTCTTAGAACAGCTTTTGCTGCATCCCATAGGTTTTGGATCATCGTGTTTTCGTCGTCATTTGTTTCTGGGTAATTTTTGATTTCTTGTGATTTCTTCAGTGATCTCTTGGTTGTTTAGTAGCATATTTTTTAGCCTCCATGTGTTTGTATTTTTTACAGTGTTTTTCCTGTAATTGATAACTAGTCTCATAGCATTGTGGTCGGAAAAGATATTTGATATGATTTCAGTATTCTTAAATTTACCAAGGCTTGATTTGTGACTGAAGATATGGTCTATCCTGGAGGATGTTCCATGAGCACTTGAGAAGAAAGTGTATTCTGTTGTTTTTGGATGGAATGTCCTATAAATATCAATTAAATCCATCTTGTTTAATGTGTCATTTAAAGCTTGTGTTTATTTATTTTCATTTTGGATGATCTGTCCATTGGTGAAAGTGGGGTGTTAAAGTCCCCAAGTATTGTTGTGTTACTGTCAATTTCCTCTTTTGTGGCTGTTAGCATTTGCCTTATGTATTGAGGTGCTCTTATGTTGGGTGCATAAGTATTTGCAATTGTTATATCTTCTTCTTGGATTGATCCCTTGATCATTATGTAGTGTCCTTCTTTGTCTCCTGTAATAGTCTTTATTTTAAAGTCTATTTTGTCTGATATGAGAATTGCTACTGCAGCTTTCTTTTGATTTCCATTTGCATGGAATATCTTTTTCCCTCCCCTCACTTTCAGTCTGTATGTGTCCCTAGGTCTGAAGTGGGTCTCTTGTAGACAGCATATATATGGGTCTTGTTTTTGTATCCATTCAGCCAGTCTGTGTCTTTTGGTTGGAGCATTTAATCCATTTACGTTTAAGGTAGTTATCGATAAGTATGTTCCTATTACCATTTTAATTGTTTTGGGTTTGTTAATGTAGGTCTTTTCCTTCTCTTGTGTTTCCTGCCTAGAGAAGTTCCTTTAGCATTTGTTGTAAAGCTGGTTTGGTGGTGCTGAATTCTCTTAACTTTTGCTTGTCTGTAAAAGTTTTAATGCTCCATTGAATCTGAATGAAATGCTTGCTGGGTAGAGTAATCTTGGTTGTAGGTTTTTCTCTTTCATCACTTTAAATATGTCCTGCCACTCCCTTCTGTCTTGCAGAGTTTCTGCTGAAAGATCAGCTGTTAACCTTATGGGGATTCCCTTGTATGTTATTTGTTGTTTTTCCCTTGCTGTTTTTAATATTTTTTCTTTCTATTTAATTTTTGATAGTATGATTAGTATGTGTCTTGGCATGTTTCTCCTTGGGTTTATCCTGTATGGGACTCTGTGCTTCCTGGACTTGATTGACTGTTTCCTTTCCCATGTTAGGGAAAGTTTTCGACTATAATCTCTTCAAATATTTTCTCACACGCTTTCTTTTTCTCTTCTTCTGGGACTCCTATAATTCGAATGTTGGTGCATTTAATGTTGTCCCAGAGATCTCTGAGACTGTCCTTAATTCTTTTCATTCTTTTTTCTTTATTCTGCTCCCTGGCAATTATTTCCACTGTTTTATCTTCCAGCTCACTTATCCATTCTTCTGTCTCAGTTATTCTGTTATTGTTTCCTTCTAGAGTATTTTTAATTTCAATAATTGTGTTGTTCATCACTGTTTGTTTGCTCTTTAGTTCTTCTAGATCCTTGTTAAATGTTTCTTGTATTTTCTCCATTCTGTTTCCGAGATTTTGGATCATCTTTACTTTCATTACTCTGAATTCTTTTTCAGATATGTTGCCTATTTCATCTTCATTTATTTGGTCTTGTAGGTTTTTACCTTGCCTCTTTGTCTGTAACATATTTTTCGTCATTTCATTTTTTTTTTTTTTTTGATGGATGGTGCTGTATTACTGTCTTACTGGTTGTTTGGCCTGAGATGTCCAGCGCTGGAGTTTGCAGGCAGTTGGCTCTAGCTGGGTCTTGGTGCCAAGATGAGGACCTCCAGGAGGCCTCACTCCAATTGATATTCCCTGGGGTCTGAGGTTCTCGGTTTGTCCAGCCGTTTGGAGTCAGAGCTCCCACCACAGGAGCTCGGACCCGACCTCCAGTCTGGGAATCAAGATCCCACAAGCGGTCTCTGGGGGTTCCTCCCATTCCCTTAGGTGTCCGTGTCCCCAACCCGTGCCTGGTAGGTGCCCTAGTTGTGCGGAGACGTGAATTCTGCGTCCTCCTAGTATGCCATCTTGACTCCCCCAAAGTGATTGTTAAACCTGGCATGATAATCAGAATTACTGGAGAAAACTCAGACCCCACTCCATGACTTCTGAATCATACCCTCTAGAAGACCCTGAGCAAAAGTTTGTTTTTTAAAAAACAAACAAAACAAAATCCCCAGGAAATTGTGAAGATCAGTGAGGGTTTGTAACAGATGGGAACTGGGTGCACTTTTCTAAATTTTAGTGATCCTCTAGCCATGTCATTGACTTCCAGAGTACAGTGTCTACTCAGATTAATTTGTACTTACTGAGTATCAACTATGTAGTAGGTACTATGGAGTAGGGTTTCTTAATCCAGGCTCCATGGGTTTCCCTTTGAAATCTAACTTGAAAGCTTATAGGAAACACCTGAAGAACTATTAAAATGCAGATTCTTAGCTTGACTAGCAGAGGTCCAGATTTTGTAGCTCCGGGAGGGGCCTAGGAATTGTTATTTTAATAATGTTTTAGGTTGATTTTGAAGCAGGTGTTTCAAGGATCAACTTTGAAACTCTTCCTTGGGGGAAACATAGATTCACTTCAGGTGGTCTTCAAGTTTGCAGTTGTATGCAAGATTGTGTATGTGTGTGTCTGTGTACATTTTGGGGGGATAGAGAGGCCTTACTGGTACATCAGGTTCTCAAAAGGGCCAGTGACCCATTATATAGGATAGAAAATTTGAGTAAGGTGCAGTCAGGAGTTTACAATCTAATAGGGAAATAAAACAAAAGATGACATTTTTATAAGCTGTTATCTAAACATAGTAAGTACTGGGGGTACAAAGTACATACGAGGGACCTAAAAGGAGAATAAAATTAATACAATACTGACTTCGTGACAGGCACCATAGGGTGCTTTACATATGTTACAGTATATCATTCTCACAATAACCCAGTGTGCCAGGATTTATTATCCTCAATTTACAGATAAGTTTAAGTAATTTGCTTAAGGCCGGTTATTGAAGTCTGTTTTGCTCTATCACAGTTTTTCTTAAAATGTGACCACAGGCTCCTGGGGTTCCCCAAGATTCTTTTAGGGGATTTGTGTGGTTAAAACCATTTCAAAATAATACTAAATTGTTATTTGTCTCTTTCACTGTATTTCTATTTTGATCCAGTGATGGAACAAAAGCAATGGTGGATAAAACCATTGGCACCTTAGTGTAGAAATCAAGGCAGTGGCTCCCAACCATGTCGCAAGTCACACTGTTCCTTAACTGCCAGACACTCACGGGAAAACAGAATACCATTTTCAATTAAGAACGTCCTTGACTAAGCAGTAAAAATGATTAATTTTATGAAGTCTTGATCCTTGAATACATGTGTTTTTAACATCCTATGTGATGAAATGGGAGTTTCTGTGGAATACTGAGGTATAACGGTCATCTCAAGGAAAAGCAGTTGTTTTTGTTGTGAGCTAAGTTAGTTGCTTTTCCTGTGGCACAGCGGTTTTACTAGAAGAAATGATTGGCAGCTAAACTGATTATTTAGACATGGCTATTCGGCAGCCATTTTCTCAAAATGAATTAAGCGAGCTGATGGTTTCAAAGAAAACAACTGACAGTATTTGTCGCCAAGGATAAAACTTCAGCTTTCAAGTGAAAATTAGAATTTTGGAAAACTTTATTTTCTACCATGAACCTGACAACTTCTCAATAGTTGAAGGCTTTTCTGATGAAATTGGAAGTGATATTAATGTGATTTTTAAAAATATTTTATAATTGAATATAACATTTGGAAGATCTGCATAACTCAGTGAATCAGTATTTTCCAAATAACCAATATATGATGTTAAAAAATTGTCCATGAGTAAAAAGATTTATTCAAAGTGCAGAATAGAGCAATAAATGTAAGAGTATGAAAAGTTCATTAATATTGTTTCCGATTCCACATTGCAACTAACATTTAAGAAAGATGACTTGTAGAGTTTTGGTGTAGTATCAATAAATAATATCCACAATTATCTGAGAAGACTGCCAAAATACTCCTCCCTTTCCCAACTGCATATTATGTGAGGCTGTTTTTTGTTCAGATGTTTCCATCAAGATGATATACTGTAACATATTAACTGCAAAGCAGATGTAAGAATCCAGCTTAAAGAGATTTGCAAAATGTAAAACAGTGCCAATTTATTCACGATTTGAGGGGTAAATACAGTTATTTTTCATAAGTGTATTATTTATGCCAGTATGTACTGAGTTTATTATTAGTTTAATGAATTAACAAATGTTTAAAAGTTGTTTCAGTTTTCATTTCTAATATGGTAATTATTGTTAGGTATAATTCATTTAAACAAAACCTCTTTGAGGTCTTCAATAGGGTTTAAGAGTGTAATGGGATTTGGAGACTATGCTGATCTCTCAGCGTTCACAAGAACCTCCCAGCATTTGATAGGGTCTTTAAGAGCTGGCTGGAAATTTAGCAACTGAAGAATTGGGGCTGATGGTGTGAGAGGATGCTCCAGGCACAGGGATCAATGTGAGCTGAGGTCCAGACATGTGAAAGTTTGGACAGCATTTCGGAAACAATGGATAGTCCATTTCAGTTCGACAAGTATCTGCCTTGTGCCTTTTGTGTGGTAGATCCGTGCTGGAGAATAAGACACATTATTTACCTTTAGCTCACAGTTCGTATGCATGGGAGCACTGGCTTTTTTTTTTTTTTTTTTTTTAATTATTTATTTATTTTATTTTTGGCTGCGTTGGGTCTTCGTTTCTGTGCGAGGGCTTTCTCCAGTTGCGGCGAGCGGGGGCCACTCTTCATCGCGGTGCGCGGGCCTCTCACTATCGCGGCCTCTCTTGTTGCGGAGCACAGGCTCCAGACGCGCAGGCTCAGTAGTTGTGGCTCACGGGCCTAGTTGCTCCGCGGCATGTGGGATCTTCCCAGAGCAGGGCTCGAACCCGTGTCCCCTGCATTGGCAGGCAGATTCTCAACCACTGCGCCACCAGGGAAGCCCCCAGAAGCGCTGGCTTTTGAGTGGGAAAGCAGCCAAGGATACACATGGCTTGACCTCAACATTATTTTCCTAGATACTGTCTTTAAAAAAAAAAAAAACAAAAAAAAACACTTTGCTTAATTTCATAATAATTCTTCATTCATTTTTTTTCCCAACATCTTACATTGAATTAACTGTAATGCCTTTAGACTTTATTATCCAGGCATTCTTTGGCAGCTGCCTCACTTTTTCTTTGTGGGCACCTTTTTCCTTATGCAGCCAGTTTTACACAGATGCCGGTGAAATCCTTCAGCTAATATATGAGCAAGTTATGTCCATGAAAATTAATGGGAGCCAAATATGTGCACCGGGGGAAGGATATACTTCAAAAAGTCAGTTTACACAGTGTTCCTTGTTATGTTCTCATTGTTGGATTTCTATTTTAATTCTACTTAATGAATGGTATTAGATGCCCTGTGTCTAAGGTTAGTGACATCAGATATGCTTCTAGTTGTGTTTCGTGTCTTGGGCCGTCCAAAGCAGTCATTTAGGAGTGGAATTAACCTCACCTCCTGGGACGTTCAGACCAACTTAACAGTTTCTGATACAGTTCAATGCCAAAGTCTCCACAACAAGAGAATACGATTAAGAAACTAATAAAGGAGAGATAACGGGTTGCTTGTAAAGCATATGACTTTGAGATGATAAATGACACATTATTCACTAAAAGAGCATTCCTAGTAAGAAAAACAAACAAACAAAACCATCGCACAAATGCATGGATATTCAGGAGAGGAGACCGACCTTTTCTCCCGGGATCCTTTTATGAGTTGTGCAGTTTGTCAAGAAACCTTGGTTTCATTAAAGATTGTTTATCCTTGTACTAGTAAACCAAATTTACTGAGAAACCCCAGAACATGATGGCAAACATAAACCATATATTTATGTTATTATCTACTTATTGGCTACTGGATACAAATTGATCCTCTGTTGAACTGGCTGTCTCAGCCTTTCAAATAGGCTCAGGAAGTGCCTGGCCATTTTGCTCACAGGAGCCAGTGAATCTGGTCATCCTTCATTGCTGTTGTTGTTATTCTCAATCTTTCCTAACGTCTTCCAAAGGAACACCTAATAAGTGCCTTAACGCTCCATCAGCATCAGTGACATTATTCCTGAAGGAACCTTTCACTGTTTCCCTGCCCTTCTGCTTCTGGTGGCTATAATGTGTTCTTAGAGAGCACTAATGCAAGATTTCAAGCACATCAAGAAGCATTTCTTGGATTGAGCTTTGTCATTTGAGCGTTTGCTTTTGAAGGGAGTATGTATAAGAAAACACGTCTTCTTGCTTTTACTCAATGATTATGTTCATAGCATTTCTTGCTATAAAAACTCCTTCCTTCGAGTGCCTATGTACTAGGACTGTGCAAGGAACTTTATTTATAGGATTCTCTCGTTTACAACTCTTCAGGGAAACTACTATGATGATTATCTTTTCCTTTTTTTCAAAGATGAAGAAATTGAGATCGGGAGAAGCTGACAAACTGGCATTAAACTGCACAGATTTGGACCCAGACGAATTGGCTCCCAGCTTGGGTTTTTCATGCCTTTGCACTTCACTGTATTTTCGGGGGAAGGGAGGATTGGATCAACACTAAGGGGTCTGTGTCATTTGCCATGACTTGCTGTCTGGGACCACTCTCCAGCGAGGCCTCTGTCCTCATCAGCTTTGCTTCCCACGCATTCATTGTAGAAGCTGATAGCTGCCATTACATATATAGCTACATGTATCTGTGTATGTATAGCCCGTACTCAGGAATTTGCCTCCAATCCCTTTAGAAAGTAGATGAAATTAAATAACAATTAAGTGGTGACATGCAAACATCCAGAGTTTTCTAAGCATCTTTGTATGATTACTTTTCTAAGGAGGAGGTTTGTTTTTACATTTTCAAACTTTCATGAAGCCTGTGGCTCAGGCTCTGACATCAGACAGACCTCAGTGGTCATCACAGCTCTGCCCTTACTGACTATATTGAAATGGGCAGGTGATTAGCTTCTTTGAGCCTTAATGATCTCACCTGAAAAACAGGGCTAGCTATGGAGCTACCTCACAGGGTCATTGTGGGGATTTCATGGACTCCTGTGTTGAACCTTTAGTGCAGCATTATTACAGACTATGCATTCTGTGATTGGTGCTATTTTAGTACCAGTTTGTACTTTTAGCCATCACCTGTCAATCACTCTAGCTTTTAGAAAAGGTCGTTCATGCCTCATTCATTCATCTGCACACAATGTAGCAATCATGAACACTGAGTTACCCTCCTTAAAGAACTTTTGATTTAATGAGCAACTGAACACATATACTTTTTTTTTTTTTTTTAATGAAAACAGACTGAAAACATTGATTCTGTGCTCAGTGAGTGACATGTTGGTTTTGCACGTTCATCCTGACAGGATGTGCATCCTGAGCCCAAAGATGAAAGCCAAGATTATATTTCATAAATAACGCTATTTTTTTGTTTGGTTTTTGTCTTAACAGTCTCCTTTGTTAGGAAGGTGTTTCTCTTCAGAGGGTCTGCTAGCTGAAGTGTGGTTGTGCTGCTCTAGACCCACAGTGTGGGTGCCTTTGGTCCCTCTAAGGAGCAGTGATGGGGCTACACTCGCAGGTTCCGAGCACAGAGCAGTGTCTGCGTGACTCCTCTTCCCTTTCAACTCATTTGCCCCACTCTGTGTGCCAGCCTCCTCACAGAGACACTAGGTTTCCCAGTAAAGTTTATTTTAGTACTTTATTTGTGCGCTATAACTTCCCTTTCCTATCCTCTTAAAGGCACTCTTGATGGCCTCTAATCGTTGCTACCAATGTTTCTGAGGACGTGCTCTTTTCAGTGACTGTGTGGGAACAGGTCCAAGCCACCTAGAGTGTGTCTCAAACATCACAAGGAACAGAACCAGCGCCCAGACTGGCTGCTGAGCCATTGTGTGGCCTGAAGGGCTGGGAGCTTAGTTTTAACTTGAAGTTTATGAATTGAAATGAAATAGTTTTGGGGAAAAAAGCAGATGAATCAATAGGTTTTAGCACAGTGGCTGTCCAAATGATAGCAGATGTGGGGATGGGGAAGAAAAGCTACACTTCAACATGTTATAAGGTCTCAAAGTACTACGATGAAGAGAAGAGACACGAAAGGCACCGGCCTCTACACACAAAGTGTAAATGTCACCTGTAAGATACATTAAAATGTTAAAAGACTCTTGGGTAACTGAATCACTTTGCTGTATAGCAGAAATTAACACAACGTTGTAAATCAACTATACTTCAATTAAAAAAATAAGAGTATCAAAAGAAAAAAATGTTAAAAGAATCTTTAATGGAGAGTGATTGGGACTTCCTATTCTAAATAATCTGCCTATTTATTTTTTCTTAAACAAATCCATTCCAAATACTGTTGAGTAAATAAATCTCAAGTTGAATGTGCACAGAAAAGTCAGATACCGAAAGAAAATCCGGTGATAAGAACAATTAATGATGTGATTTCTTTCTAATTCAACCAGCGATGACTCTTGAAGGGGCTGCGTTCTCTAGATTCAACTTCTCAGAGTTAAGTGCCAGGGATGTTATTTGGTTTCCCAGTCAGTAAAAATGGTGCAGCAAGATCTGGAATGGTTTTCCCTTACTCTAGGAAACTGCAAGCCTTTTGATAAAATAATACCATTTTAGACATTTATTTAGATTTGGAGGACATTGTGACAGTGAAAATAAAGAGCAAACAGATCTGTTCAGAACATATCAAGATACCATTGACGCAGCACCATTCCAGTTAAACACCTATGCTAAAGCCCGTCTGGCAGTTTTATTTTTATGTTGCAATTACAGCGTGAGGTAATAATGGAAAGCTATCGGGATGTCTCCTCATCCAGGCACAGGATGCACGGAAACGGACGCCTACATAGGCTGTAAATCAGGGAAGCGATTGCGCGTACTTTACCCAGACTTGCTTTTAGAATTTTGGGGTCTCCTCCGCCGTGGAGTTTTGGTGCGCATTCAGCTCCACTGCGTCTGGGACCATTGTGTGGACTGTAGGCAGTGCGCTATATCTCTTTCCTCCGCTTCTTTCTGGCACATTCTGAGCCACAGTCTCTCATGTATTTGTTTTTGTTTCTCTTTAATCTTGCAACCGATTAATTAATATTTATCATGATGATGATGATGGTGATTTTATTTATTTTTTTTTTAATTTTTTTTAAACATCTTTATTGAAGTATAATTGCTTTACAATGGTGTGTTAGTTTCTGCTTTATAACAAAGTGAATCAGTCATACATATACATATGTTCCCATATCTCTTCCCTCTTCTGTCTCCCTCCCACCCTCCCTATCCCACCCCTCTAGGTGGTCACAAAGCACAGAGCTGATCTCCCTGTGCTATGCGGCTGCTTCCCACTAGCTATCTATTTTACATTTGGTAGTGTATATATGTCCATGCCACTCTCTCACTTTGTCACATCTTACCCTTCCCCCTCCCCATATCCTCAAGTCCATTCTCTAGTAGGTCTGTGTCTTTATTCCCATCTTACCCCTAGGTTCTTCATGACTTTTTTTTTCCCGTAGATTCCGTATATATGTGTTAGCATACTGTATTTGTTTTTCTCTTTCTGACTGATGATGGTGATTTAAACAGCCTTCCTTTAACAGCTGCTGAGAAGATGGATCTGAGATTCATAGAAGGGACCAGCATGTTTGCATTTTCTAGTATTTTAGCGGTTTAATTAAAAACCAGAAACTTTTAAGCTCAGTTTGGTCTATTCTCTTAATCTTTTGGTCTTTGGCAGAAAATCCTGAAAATCAAAGCACACTAGCTATTTTTAATTCATAGGTGTTTTTGCTCATTTGAATTGTAGATGTCAGATCTTACCAAATGTTTGTTACATTTCTTTAAACTTGGAGATTTCGATGGCTTTCCTGCCTTGTGAAGTGGAATCCCCCAGTCACCTCTGCACACATACACACGTTATGAAGCTGGCTCTTTTTTTTCTCTCAGGTGGACACCTGTAAAATGTTTTAATGAAAAAAAATTGGATGTAAGATACAGAGATTTACTTCACAGGCAACCTTTATGTGGCTGCATCTATTTTGTAAAGTGGGAGAAATTAGTTTTACAGTCAGGACCACCACTCTCTTCGCAGGGGTGAGCTAGCTGTGAAATCCAGCCTGATTCAGCCCCCCCATGCAGCTGGGGAAAGAGGGTCCTTTTTCCACTTGATCCATCCAGAGAGGTGATTTTTTTTTCTCATTCTTACAAATCACATGGCATGTGCTCGCAGCAGCCCTGAAGAGGGTATTTTTAAAGGCAATTTTAAAAAATGTTTTAAAATGACAAAAACTACCCCTTATTTATCTTTTTAATTGACATATAGTTGATTTATAACGCCGTACTAGTTTCAGGTGTACAGTACAGTGATTCAGTTGTTATGTATATATACACACACACATATATATTCTTTTTCAGATTCTTTCCCCTTATAGGTTATTATAAAATATTGAGTATAGTTCCCTGTGCTATATAGAAGGTCCTTGTTGATTATTTTATATATAGTAGTGTGTACATGTTAATCCCAAACTCCTAATTTATCCCTCCCCCTACCTTCCCCCTTGGTAACCATAAATTTGTTTTCTAAGTCTGTGAGTCTCTTTTTGTTTTGTAAATAAGTTCATTTATATATATTTTTTATATTCCACATTTAAGCATTATCATATGATATTTGTCTTCTCTGTCTGGCTTACTTCACTTAGTATGATAATTTCTAGGTCCATCCATGTTGCTGCAAATGGCATTATTTCATTCTTTTTAATGGCTGACTAACATTCCATTGTGTATATATATACCACATCTTCTTTATCCATCTATCTGTTGATAGACATTTAGATTGCTTCCATGTCTTGGCTATTGTAAATAGTGCTGCAATGAACATTGGGGTGCATGTATCTTTTCGATTTATAGTTTTCTCCAGATATATGCCCAGGAGTGGAATTGCAGGGTCATATGGTAACTAGGTTTTTTATTTTTTGAGGAACTTCCATACTTTTTAAAAAAATCTGACAATGGAGTCATTGCCAAGTAAAACAACCATGATGCAAAGTCTCAGGTTTCTGGGAGCATCAAAATATGTTTCTACTGTGATTAAAAATCTTCCAACAAACAAAAGTCCAGGACCAGATGGCTTCACAGGTGAATTCTATCAAACATTTAAAGAAGAGCTAACACCCATCCTTCTCAAACTCTTCAAAAAAAAAAATTGCAGAGGAAGGAACACTCCCAAACTCATTCTATGAGGCCACCATCACCCTGATACCAAAACGAGACAAAGACACTACAAAAAAAGAAAATTACAGACCAATATCACTGATGAACATAGATGCAAAAATCCTCAACAGAATACTAGCAAATAGAATCCAACAACAGATTAAAAGGATCATACACCACGATCAAGTGGGATTTATCCCAGGGATGCAAGGATTCTTCAATATATGCAAATCAATCAATGTGATACACCATATTAACAATTTGAAGAATAAAAACCATATGATCATCTCAATAGAATGCAGAAAAAGCTTTTGACAAAATTCAACACCGATTTATGATAAAAACTCTCTAGAAAGTGGGCATAGAGGGAACCTACCTCAACATAATAAAGGCCATATATGACAAACCCACAGCAAACATCATTCTCAATGGTGAAAAACTGAAAGCATTTCCTCTAAGATCAAGAACGAGACAAGGATGTCCACTCTCACCACTATTATTCAACATAGTTTTGGAAGTCCTAGCCACGGCAATCAGAGAAGAAAAAGAAAAGGAATCCAAATTGGAAAAGAAGAAGTAAAACTGTCACTGTTTGCAGATGACATGATACTATACATAGAGAATCCTAAAACTGCCACCCGAAAACTACTAGAGCTAATTAATGAATTTGGTAAAGTTGCAGGATACAAAATTAATGCATGGAAATCTCTTGCATTCCTACACACTGATGAAAAATCTGAAAGAGAAATTATGGAAACACTCCCATTTACCATTGCAACAAAAAGAATAAAATACCTAGGAATAAACCTGCCTAAGGAGACAAAAGACCTGTATGCAGAAAACTATAAGACACTGATGAAAGAAATTAAAGATGATACCAACAGATGGGGAGATATACCATGTTCTTGGATTGGAAGAATCAATATTGTGAAAATGACTATACTACCGAAAGTAATCTACAGATTCAAAGCAATCCCTATCAAATTACCAATGGCATTTTTTACGAAACTAGAACAAATCATCTTAAAATTTGTATGGAGACACAAAAGACCCCGAATAGCCAAAGCAGTCTTGAGGGAAAAAAAACGGAGCTGGAGGAATCAGACTCCCTGACTTCAGACTGTACTACAAAGCTACAGTAATCAAAACAATATGGTACTGGCACAAAAACAGAAACATAGATCAATAGAACAAGATAGAAAGCCCAGAGATAGACCCATGCACCTATGGTCAACTAATCTATGACAAAGGAGGCAAAAATATACAATGGAGAAAAGACAGTCTCTCCAATAAGTGGTGCTGGGAAAACTGGACAGCTGCATGTAAAAGAATGAAATTAGAAAACTCCCTAACACCATACACAAAAATAAGCTCAAAATGGATTCGAGACCTAAATGTAAGACTGGACACTATAAAACTCTTAGAGGAAAACATAGGAAGAACACTCTTTGACATAAATCACAGCAAGATCTTTTTTGATCTACCTCCTAGAGTAATGGAAATAAAAATTAAAATAAACAAATGGGACCTAATGAAACTTCAAAGCTTTTGTACAGCAAAGGAAACCATAAACAAGACATAAAGACAACCCTCAGAATGGGAGAAGATATTTGCAAACGAATCAACGGACAAAGGATTAATCTCCAAAATATGTAAACAGCTCATTCAGCTCAATATTAAAGAAACAAACAACCCAATCCAAAAATGGGCAGAAGACCTAAATAGACATTTCTCCAAAGAAGACACACAGACGGCCACGAAGCACATGAAAAGATGCTCAACATCACTAATTATTAGAGAAATGCAAATCAAAACTACAATGAGGTATCACCTCACACCAGTTAGAATGGGCATCATCAGAAAATCTACAAACAACAAATGCTGGAGAGGGTGTGGAGAAAAGGGAACCCTCTTGCACTGTTGGTGGGAATGTAAATTGATACAGCCACTATGGAGAACAATATGGAGGTTCCTTAAAAAACTAAAAATAGAATTACCATATGACCCAGCAATCCCACTACTGGGCATATACCCAGAGAAAACCGTAATTCAAAAAGAAACATGCACCCGAATGTTCATTGCAGCACTATTTACAATAGCCAGGTCATGGAAGCAACCTAAATGTCCATCGACAGATGAATGGATAAAGAAGATGTGGTACATATATACAATGGAATATTACTCAGCCATAAAAAGGAACGAAATTGAGTCATTTGTTGAGACGTGGATGGATCTAGAGACTGTCATACAGAGTGAAGTAAGTCAGAAAGAGAAAAACAAATATCGTACATTAACGCATGTATGTGGAACCTAGAAAAATGGTACAGATGAGCCGGTTTGCAGGGCAGAAGTTGAGACAGAGATGTAGAGAACAAACGTATGGACACCAAGGGGGGAAAACTGCGGTGGGGTGGGGATGGGGTGTGCTGAATTGGACGATTGGGATTGACATGTATACAGTGATGTGTATAAAATTGATGACTGATTAAAAAAATATATATGTATATGTTTCTATTTCCACAGGTAAATATGTGTACACACACATACACGAAGGTAGCTAATTTTCAATATGGCTGTGGCTCCGTATTTAAGAATGTATTATACTGATATCCCAAAAAGTTGAAGGTAGTAACCTTTCTGCTATACATTCACACTGGAAAAAATTGATAACAGAAATCACTAGGTAGTGATACATATTCATTGAGTTTAGAAAAGTGTTTCTCTAGAAAACATTGCTAATGTCAGAATAACGGTAACTAAATTCGTTTACCTGTAATCCAGAGTCCCAGTATTTGCAATGTTAATTTGCATAGTCTATTTTCTGTTTTGATCGGAAAGAGACAGTGGCCAGTAAACAAGGTGACAGGGAATTCTAGAAATCAACTTTCAGGCTATGTTATAACTAGAATTACCATAAAATTTATCTTCCAAACATGGACACTTTTGAGAGTGAAAGGGAGAGCTCTGCGGGAACAGCAGGTGTTAACTAGAACTATCCCAGGCAAGTTGGAGTATATGAAGACCTAGGTTACCGATCACAGACTAATCTGAATTAATAATTCAAGGTGGGCTCTGGGATATTGTGGTACTTCACATATTAATGTCTTAAACATGCACCAAGCGCTTTATGGTGTGCAAATGCTTGCATATTTGTGCTGTGTACAAACACGAGTCAAGGACAGATTCTGGCTTCGAGGAGCTTACAATCAAATAGGAGGTAAAAGACAGGTCCATACAGCCTGGTTCGGGCTCCTTTAAGATGCTGCCTCTGGCCTGGTAAGATGTGTCAGGCGCCGTCAGAGAAATGTAGAATTCCCAAACCAAAGAGCTACATGGTGTGACTCATTAGCAGGAACCTCTCTCCTCACTGTGTTCTCTCAACTACCTTCTTCGTTCTCATCTTCCGTTCAGCCTCCAGCAGGCCTTCGGGTTGCTCGCCTTGGGTCCCACTTGCTGTCTTTGCCTCGCCTTCCTCTCCCTAGCTTGCTGATCTCATCCTCCTCTTCTGGTCCTCCGTCCCCCAAACTCAACGGGACTTGCCCTCCTCTGATTCTCTCCTCCAGTCGTTCTGGAAAAAAAAACGTCCTACACATTTTATGGATTTCGTTTCAGCCTTTTATAGAGTGGATTAATTCTATTTGCATACATACACTGATTTGTTAGTATGGGGGAGATTGTTTATTAGTCAATTTTCTCTCCAATGATACAGGGAAGTTTTTAAACCCCAGCTGCAACTCATTTTGAGTTTTATTATGTATTATAATTTTAGTTTAAAATTGTACCATGCGTGTCGTGTTGTCTCCTGTTTTATTTTTATGTTGTCTTTCCTTGGCAAAAGTCGTGATTCTTTTTATTGTATTCTGTCCAATAGAGCAGGAAAAGAATAATAAAGCAAACCAATTAAAAAGGAGATAACTTATAAACTTCTCACTGAGTTAATAATACTCTGCCTACTGAATAATATTCCTCGAATCTATTTCCATGAGTCTCAGGGAATATTAGATAATCATAATTTATTTCTGAGCATAGAGCATTTGGAAGACAGTGACCATCATTAAGGGAAAACGAACTAATTGCAGAAAGTCCAATATGAAGTCCAGTGATGACTGATTCTATATTGCTCAAGGGAAGCAGTTATTTAGCTATTATCTCTTTGGTCTGATCAACACAGACAGTCAAACTGGTTAATTTAGGCCCTAAATAAAGAGCCCTCAGAGCATCTTCAGAGGGCTCATTGGTAAACCTGATTCAGTTCTAAAAGTGTTGAAATTTCAAAAGAGAGAGAAAAGTTCATATTTAGGAAACAGCCATCAGTTCTTCTGTTTATCAAATGCCCAACATTGTAGAGCCCTGGGGGGTTTGCAGCAAATAAAATAGACCCCTTTCCTGTCCTTAAGGTTTTCAGTGTTGTGGAGAAGACACTGCATATGAAATGTGGACTGTAGTGAATGTTTCTGGTACATGGATACACGGGAGCTACGTAGATGAATCCTAGGCTGATAGGCACTCAGATTTGGTAGAGGCATTTTAACTATTTAGTGCAAGTGCCAAGTAAAATCATTTCTAAGGGGTGAGGATGTTTCAGCAGGTGGAACAGATGTTGACAGGAAGGCAGAGAACATGGGCAATGAAAGAGGAAAGGACATGCTGAAGCATGGCCTCGTAGGAGCATGGTGAGGCCATATTTTGACTGCCCTTGAAAATCTGATCAAACAGTGCTTCAATTGGCAGGTAATAGGGCCACTGAAGTTTTGTAGTTGTTATTGTTTTAGCAGAGAAATGATATCAGAACTGCACTTAAAGGAAAATGAGTCTGGCAGTAGTATGCTCAATGGATGGGAACAGGAGAAGAGTTTGGAGGCTTCTGCTATTGTGCAGGGACAGATGGTGAGGTTGAATGAGGATGGTGATAGTGGGACTGCAGAGGCAAGAGACACGGCCAACTATGGAAAACAGTATGGTGGCGCCTTAAAAAATTAAAACTAGAATTACCATACAATTCAGCAATACCACTTCTGGGTATATACCCAAAAGAATTGAAAGCGAGGTCTTGAAGAGATATTTGTACACCCCTGTTCATAGCAGCACTATTCACAATACACAAAGCGTGGAAGCGACTCAGGTGTCTGTTGTTGGATGAAGGGATAAACAAATGTGGTTTATATGTGCAATGGAACATTTTTTCAGCTTTAAAAAGGATGGAAATTCTTAGACATTCTTCAACATGAGTAAACCTTGAGACCATTATGCTAAGTGAAGCAAGCTAATCACAAGAAAGACACACATTGCGTGACTGAAGTTATATGACTGACGTAGAGAGTAGTCAAAACCATAGAGACAGAAGGTAGAACGGTGACTGCCAGGGCTGAGGGGGAGGGAAAATGGAGAGTTGTTTAAAGGGTTTAGAGTTTCAGTCTTCCAAGATGAGAAGAGTTATGAAGGTTGATTGCAAAAATAAGTGTGCATGTGCTTAACACTACTGAACTGTACGCTTGAAAATGGTTAAGGTGGTAAATTTTATGTGACATGTATTTTACCACAATTTTCAAAAGAGAAACATGGCAAACAGTGCATCCACAAGGTTTGAGCAGTAAGGACTAAAAAGAAGGGATCAAAGCTGGTTTTAAGGTTCTGAGTTAATGTGACTAAGGAAAAAAATGGCGACATTAATAGAGAGACATCAGGTAGAGAAGGTTGGTTTGGAGCGGTTGGGATAGAAAGTAGGATCTGGTGGGAAGGGTAACTTGGATTTTAAAATATTGACCTGAAGGTTCTGGTGGGACATCCTGATGGAGGTATTTGGAAGGAGAAGAGCCCAAAAGAGGTTTATTTATCCTTTTCCCAGGTTGATAAAACTTACCTATCTTGTATGTTTGATAAGCTTATCCATAATGTTGTCAATAAAGGCTCCTAATGACTCAGTGCAGTATCCCTTTCAGGTAAAATTATGGATATGTTGCCTAAAAGTGACCCTAATGGTAGGAATTTCAGGAGAAATATCAGGGCTTGGGTTTTTAGGCAAAGCCTTTTTATATTCCTTAAACAATACTTGATGAGAAGGGAGTGACATCAAAGTCCAGCCTTATAGCCTGAGTCAAAATTACTTGAACCAACTATGATGGTTTTTGTCTCTCCTATAGCCTTAGATGATCTTCCTATTTATAGCACTCACCGATTGTTTCTGGAAAAGCAGCAATGTTGGTTTAAGTTCTTTGGATATTTCTCAATGAAAATGGGGGTGATGACAATAATATTGTGTAAACAAGGATAATACTATTATCATGATGAATTCCCTTTGTTTTTCCTACTATTATATGTGCTGTGTAGGGGAGGGACCATATCTTCTTCATCTTTGTAATCCCAAACCTTTGTAATCCTAAGAACTGGTAAAGTGCCTGGTGCAGCGTAGTAATAAGTTCATGGACCTTGATCATAGAATTAAAGAAGTTACAAGGCAAGAAACTAGAGAGGCCACGTAGTCCCTCCCCTTTGCTATCAGATGGAAAGGTGAAGTTCAGAGAAGTAAGTGGGCTTGCCCAAGGAAGTGCTGGTGGGCTTGTTGGGACTAGAGCCTGGGTCTCCTGACTCACAGCCTCGTCTTACTTCCGTCTTACCCACAATTTCACGGAAGTTACTTATGCTCACAAATCACAAGCTACATGTAATGGTACCCTTGGTAGTGCCCAGCATAGAACGCTGCACTTAGTAATTGTCTGATAAATATTTGTTGGATCTCTTCCTTCGAAAGTATAAAGGAGGTAAGGGGGAGAAGAAGCACGTACCCCTGAATGACACCTAAGAGTTCTTATTTGAATTCTTATTCTGATACAAAGAATTTATAGACATTGGGTTATCAAATAAAATTCAAGGCTTCCTTGATGAAAATGAAGTCTTTTCTAATAATCTTACTTGTAATATTCTTACTAGCTGCATATTATAAGCGAATTGGTCACACAAAAATTTTTCAGTTCTTTTTGGTCGATTGTGACAGACACTGGAGAAGTCTGAAGTTGATGAAGATAAATAATCCCCCCCCAGCCTTGGTACAGCTCATAAAAGACGCAGGTCTCGGATCAAATTCTGCCATAATAGAGATATTTATGAAATGGATATTAATTAGAAAACCAGCACAAAATAGAACATACAACCAGCTGTATAAGCCCAATCAAGTCCCAGCTCTCTGTCCTTTAGCATATTCTGACCACCATCGTGCATGCAGTTTACTTGAGACAAACACAACCATATTCCACCATCACAATTCTGTCCCTTTATAGACAGTATCGGACAACTGTCCGATGGCCAAACACAGAACTATTTAGTTAGGTGCTGTCCTTAAAGACCATTAAAAGTGGTAGCTGCTTTTGGTAACAGATTTCCTGAATAGAACACCAGAAGACCACCCTGGTCTTTGCATTCTTGATTTGATATCTAGGCTGAGCTTTCACTGGGTAATATACACATGATGTTCACACCATATATGTATTTTACAGTACGTTATAGAACAGCATAATACTATGTTGTTTTTTTTATTAATGAGGTCATTTTAGATAAACTGGTTAAGGACCCAAAGTAGAATTTGAGAGCTAATTTTAGTACCTTATTTCTAGGTCAGATGTCTTTTTGTCATGAATGTCAATGAACTGATGTACACTGATGGCAGATATGGAAACTAAGCCACAGCTTAAATGACTTTTTAAAAGTATATAGAAAAAAGTGTAGAGAGAGAACCAAGGAGAGAATCCAGAGCCCCTGATTTCTTTGCCAGTGTGTATTTCATGTGGGGGGATCCCATGGTGTGAGCAAAGAAGGACATTTCTGGGAGAGAATTAAGTGAGATACTAAAATTAGGTCACCCCTAAAACACCTCTCTCCTCACTATTAGGGCTGGGGAAACTTAATTCTGTACTTCCGGCAGATGTTTGTCTCCGTTCTTACCTTGGGGACTGTTATCAAATGTCACTGCCCTCCTGGCCTCCAAGGGCAGGGTCCTCATCACCTGCAGCTGAGAGATCTGAAGGGCATAGCCCCCAGGTGTTCACACTGCGCCCCTGGGGTTATACTTTCTGGTCACATGATGGTGGCAGCCAGGAGGACAGTGCCTGTGGTGACAGTGACCTCGCTGAGTGTAAGCCCAGTGGTCTATCTGGGGGTATCTCCTTCTATCTTACCTAGAAAATCCTACACCAACACTAAATCCCTGGTGCTTTAGATTCTGTTCAGAAACATTGGACTAACAATTTCTTAACATCCTTTTCGGATGAGTTTTATTCCAAAGTCTCCACTTCTAAGGCATCTACGACCTCAGAGTAGCCCTCCTGCATTCTTCCTGTTCTCCTCTCATCAACCCCATCCCAAATGTCCAGGCTCTTGGAGACACAGAGGCCCCTGAGAAGGTATGGACAGGCTGGAGATTTTTTTTAATTAGGTTTTCATGCAAACAGTAAAGGAATCCTAGCAGACCCAAGATTTCTCCCACCCCCATTTTAGGCTTTTGAGACCAGATACAGAATTGAGAGGAGATTTATTGCCTCTACTGTTTGGTAATTATCTTCGGTACCCTAACCTGTGTAGGTTCTTTGGTTTTGATGGCTACTTCCTATCCTTTAGGCTGTACAGATATTCTGAAACTCAGTAACTCCATGGCCATGGAAATTACTGTTTTAACTGAGGAGTGCTTCTGAGATCTTGACTAACTCAAGACACTATTTCAGAAATTCACGTCAGTGATAGGGTTTTTTTCCATCGTTTCTGCATTTTGTTCTGGGAAGCGACTGGATGCTACCTGGCCAAAATTGAATTAAGTCTCATCCTGTATTTTGAAGACTGAGCTGTTTTCTATAAGCTCGACTTTGTTATATAAAGTACTGACTTCTTTTCCCCTTTCAAAAAAAAAAAAATGGAGTGCTATGCAGAAAACAGAGTAAAATCAAGTCACGAATAACATTTAAAATACCAGGAAATGAAGTATGACTTAACCCAATATGTATTCTAAACACTGGTTTAATGGAGTTTATGAAGGTTTAGAATGTGTAATTACATTTTTGAAAAATGAAATTAGTCTTAATTTTACATAAGGTAGAAATCTCTTTGGCCTAGAAAATATAATGAAAAATGTGTTTTAGTTTTTAAACCACTGAACTTCCTAGTTGGGTGAGTTTCAGACTATAGCTCTTGGCTTCCAAGTGTGGACTCTCTCTTGTTCTCCCAACCTGCTTCTGCTGAGTCCCTTCATCCTAGTGATGGTGGTGAGGAGAACCAACATTTTTATTGAGCAACCAATATCTATTAAGCACTCTAGTAGGGACTTTATACACACATTATGCCATTTATTCATTGATTTATTATTTTTTATTGCTTAATACTATTTTATTGTAAGGATATACTACTTGTTTTGTTTCATCCATTCATCAATTGATGGACATTTGGGTTATTTCCACTTCTTAACAAGTATGAATAATGCTGCTATGAATATTCATGTACTTATGTTTGTGTGGACATATATTTTTATTTCTCTTGGTTATATGTCTAGGAGTGGGATGCTGGGTTTTATGGTAACTCTTTTTACCCCTTTGAGGAACTGGCAGACTGTTTTCCACAGTGGCTGCACCATTTTACATTCTCACCAGCATTGGATGGGGCTTCCCATTTCTGTCTCCCTCTTTTTTTTATAGTCATCTTAGTGGGTGTCAAGTGGCATCTCATTGTGATTTTGATTTGCATTTCCCTGATGGTTAATATTGTTGAGCATCTTTCCATGTGCTTATTGGCCATTTGTGTATCTCCTTCGGATACTCCTTTGTATTCTCCTTTGGAGAAACATGTATTCAAATCCTTTGCCCATTTTTAATTGGGTTATTTGTCTTTTTGATGTTCACATTGTGCCATTTAATTCTCTGTTTTTGAGATGAGGCAACAGAGGCTAAGAGATGTTAAGACCTGATCTTAGGTCTGCCAGCTGGGACATAGTAGAACAAGGATGCATAGATTGGCCACACAAATTTTGTTGTTTTCCAACTTTGCAGCATTTACTGGATTTCAATTTCTTGTTTACCAGTGGCATGGGGTCTCCACAGACTCCCAGATGTTTGAAATCATCCCTTTTTGTCCAAGCTTTGGGTACTCTCAGTCTGGGTAATTCTGTCCATGGCAGATTATACTTGGTGGTCTGGCCCTTTGATTGGATCATGCAGACTTGTAAAAACATACATAACTATAAGAGAAAGAGCCTAGCTGTACCTTAAAGATGCTCAATATGTGTTTCCTTCTTCCTTCCTTCCTCCTCTTTTTCCTTCTTTCCAGTGTTCTGTTTTACGAATAACGCTGTTCCGCCCATGCTGCCTCCGAGAAATATTGTAATTTAGTTCAGGGCAGTCTTTGTATTGATCCTCTATAAAGGCGTAGGGACTAGTCAAATGACAGCATAGAACGTGGAATGGGTTATCTGAGAATCAGGTAACAGGCAATGGCTTCCATGTGATTTATCATCAGGTTACTTAGACTTTGACTCCATCCGTCTGCCAAAGAAAGTTAGACTTCCCTGAGCGAAGGACACACACTTGATCTGAGGCTGAGAAGTGCAGATGAGTCATTTCTGTTATAAATCAATCTTGACAGGCAATGTCAGAAGCTCAGGGCCAATAAGTCAGTGTCACTTACTAAGCCCTAACCTGGCCACTGTATAATTACTCCTAGGCTTTTCCCCTTGAGTGCACCACTGTCTTCCTATATGACAAGGTATTAATTACTAGACCTGGGAAGTTCAATATGTCTGATTTCACTCAATCACTCAAACTCGTGTCAGTCTCCATGCATGTTCCAATTAGGCATGAGGAGTAAGGCGAGTGGAAAATAAGGACTAACTTGATCTCCATAGTCCCTCCAGGCAAACCTAAAAAATATATATACTTGGATGTCAGAAAAATTTGAGGAGTTCATGACATTCTATGTTTTCATTTTAATTGTCACTGTTATTGTCATCACTAGGAAATCTGCCACATCGTGAAAAAAAAATGTGGTTTCTGCTACATTTGTGGACCACCTTCAGTGAAATTTATACATCAGAAAAAAAATTTATGCAGGTTTTCCCTGATTTGCAAAGTATATATTCTTGGAGATCAAATGTAAATTTTATGTACCTGAAGACTCATCTTAAGATCATTTTTCTGCCCCATCTCTAGGCCTTCCGCAGAGGTAGACCCCTGCTCTTTGTGTCTGCACGACACCAGTCATACCTCCTGGGCAACATACTTCTTCTGCCTATATTTTTTCCCTTTCCCTATTTTAAGCAAGTAGCCAGAGCTTTGGGGCCTTCTTATCTCAGGGATGGTTTAGTTTCTGAGCCAAAAGCCAAAGTTTCCTGCAAGCCACACACCTTCTGGATTTTGGGGAAGCTGAAACCCATTGAAGAGATTCACAAGGCATTTTGGAGGTCTACAGCTTAGAGAGGATTGGGTCTTTGAGAAGATGCAAAAAAGAGGATAGAAGAGAGTTCGTGGATTCTGGGCAGAGGTCCTAGAAAGAGCAGGGACTTGCGTTCTGTTCTGTGGCAGTGCCTGAGAGGGTGGCGTGGCTCAGAGGGCAGGACTGAGGGCTGAACCCTGATGAGGGGTTCCCAGCCCCACCAAAGATGCCCGTTGCCCACAGAGGCGCAGAAGCAGTAGAGCGCTGGATCTGAAGGGACACGCAGACTCTACTATGCATGTGTCAGTGCCAGTCAGGGCTGACTGTGGACCAGTGACCACACGGGCCATCTGGCGCTTTGGTCCCATGTAGAGCCCATGTAGTCTTTGCCTGGCCCTGCTGGCTTACTCCTAGCAACAGCTTCAGACACTGCCCTCTGCCACTTTAAAGGGACCAACGCCTTCACAATAGAACTGACCACTGTTCATAGAAAATGTAACTCTGCTTTCCTACAAAGCAGTAACAAGAATTTTACCCTGGGCTCTTAAACTCTTGGTCAGGCCCTGGGTCTAATGCATTCTTTTTCTTAACCTACTTTGCAAAGTTATTCCAACCTGCTCTGTCCAAATACAATTCTTGGTTCTCTGGGGGTTTGGGGACCCCTGATGTGAATTGGTGACCCATCCTTTTCATTGACCTTACTTACTGTGCCCAGTTATTAATTACGTGTCTGAAATAGGTGCATGATTGGGAATGAGGTGGAAAAAGCTGGGCCTTGTCCTCTTTGGGCGGGCAGATTATTGTGGGAAGAAGGTCTAGAGAAGACAGAAAGGATCCCAGGTTGGAATCATCAGAACAGACTAAAGCTGAGTCAGCAAAGAAATAGGCCTGTGTTAAGGAAGGGGCGGGGCCTGTCTTCAAAGGTGTCTGTCTACTTCTGGGGAGCTCACGCTACAAAATGGAAGGACAGGAATGTATTGTCTGTTATGCACTTTTGTTGGCTTAGCTAGTGAGTATACAGGATTGAAAAGAGAAATAATAGTCTTAAGGAACTTTAGTAACTTAGTTTAGTCCTATCACTGCCGGGAGACACCCAATAACACATTAACTTTTGTAATTCATCTACACGGTTGCGTGGGCCTCGTTCAGTTCTCTTTATGTCCTGAATTAGTTCCTCCGTCTCCACTGGCATCATCTTCCTTAAATTATAAACGCCTAGAGGTTAGGCACTGTGTCTGTTTAATTAGCTTTGTAAAATGCCTAGTACAACTCTACACGCAGGAAATTATTAAATGTGCTGGGATAATGAGCCGATGTTTGAAAAGTGAAAAAAGGCTCTGAATCATTTAAAATAAAGATAATATTTTACACGATGCTTTTTGGCCTCTTTTGGGGACTCTTTTTAGTTGACAGGAAGTGTAGGGGTGTCGCTGGGGAACTGGTATTTATTTCTGTGGACAAGCACATTTCCCAAGTTTGTACACTTGGACTACATTGAACTAAGGCCCCCCTGTTGATGCCTTGTTGTGTTCCAGGGGTGCTTGATTCCCATCCCTCTGAGTCTCCCTGTCGTGTGCCCATCTTCTCTCAGGAGGCACAGGACAGCTGGCATTGAGACGTGAGCCTGACTGCAGGGGGATGAAGCACATGGATGAAATGCACTGCTCGGTTCGTTTGCTCAGGCCAAGGGCCCAACAAACCAAACCAAACCCAAAAGCCGTGTTAGCTCAAAGAATGACTGTAAATTATCAGAGTTATAAGGGAACAAGAATCAGTAATAAAAGAAAATCCAAACTTCTCTCTGAGTGGTCAAATTTTGGATCTCCATTGTCCTTGAAATGTGAAGGGTTATGAATGTAGCCATGACAGGAAACCTAAGACACAATTGGACCAGAGAGGACAGGGCTATTGTTGGCTCTGACAATGGAAGGAAAGGAATGGAGCTCCCACAGTGCTGAGAGCCTTGGAGCTAATGAGGTCAGTGGTCCAGGACTTAAAAAGAAAAATAACCTGAAAAAAGCCTTGGGATGTTTGCCTGTAAGAGTTCCGGAGCAGTTATCACAAGTTGTCATGTCCTCAGGCCCTATTTCAATACCTGCTAAAGCGTCCAGCTTGTTAGATACCACACACAGGAAGACTTCCCTTGGCAGATACATATGGAGGTGACAGCTAGTAAAAGCTTATTAAAGTATTCAGTGAAGACTTTGGAGAACAGCCTGGAGAAGAGAGATGGTTAGTGCAGTAAAAGAACAAATCTCTGGAAGTTTTTGTCTCATTTGATTAGTTACCTCAGGTTTGAATTGGAGGAGGAGGATTTCAAGGGCAGTGCTTGGAGGATGGATGTCTGGTGACTTCAGTTTACAACCCACGACCTCTCTTGGACACTGCGGAGCCGTTTGGGCAGAGTCAGCCATCGAGATCTTCATTCCCAGGCCTCTGCTGTCCTCCCTGTGCTCTGCCTCCAGAGCTCATTGGGGCTTGTGTCTCCACCCGTCAGCTTGAAGCAGTTGGCATCTGACTCTGTATCTATGGCCTCAGTCTCTCTTCTGAGTCGCTGTTGAACATTTTGAATTATTCAGTGGATGTTTCCACTTGGAGGCTAACTCACCATTTTCCCTGAAAAACTGCTCCTAACTTGTCCTGTGTCTGAGGGACACTGCATGTTTTTTTCTCCTGGAGAGCCAGTAGAAATCCTGAGGTCACTATTGACTTCTTCCATTTCCAACTTCTCCATAAGTACTCACTCATCAGAGCTAGTTGACTCTTGCTCCCAATATCCTGTCCTGCAACCTGGGCATTTAAGCCTCTTTTCCTGGCGGACTTGGGTTGTTTCAGCCAGGTTTGCACTGTATCTGTCTGTGGTTTCAATCTTCCATAAGATTGACCATTTGGGTACAGGAGCCTGAACCAAGATGGCGGAGTAGAATATACAAGCCTACCTCAAGAAACAAGAAAAATCTCAAATAAACAATCTAACCTTACACCTAAAGGAACTAGAGAAAGAAGAACAAACAAAGCCCAAAGTTAGCAGAAGGAAAGAAATCGTAAGTATCAGAGCAGAAATAAATGAAATAGAAACCAAGAAAACAATAGCAAAGATCAATAAAACTAAAAGATGGTTCTTTGAGAAGATAAACAAAATTGATAAACCATTAGCCAGACTCTTCAAGAAAAAGAGGGAGAGGACTCAAATCAATAAAATCAGAAATGAAAAAGGAGAAGTTACAACAGACACCGCAGAAATACAAAGCATCCTAAGAGACTACTACAAGCAACTCTATGCCAATAAAATGGATAACCTGGAAGAAATGGACACGTTCTTAGAAAGGTATAACCTTCCAAGACTGAACCAGGAAGAAACAGAAAATATGAACAGACCAATCACAAGTAATGAAATTGAAACTGTGATTAAAAATCTTCCAACAAACAAAAGTCCAGGACCAGATGGCTTCACAGGTGAATTCTATCAAACATTTAGAGAAGAGCTAACACCCATCCTGCTCAAACTCTTCCAAACAATTGCAGAGGAAGGAACACTCCCAAACTCATTCTATGAGGCCACCATCACCCTGATACCAAAACCAGACAAAGATACAAAAAAAAAAAAAAAAGAAAATTACAGACCAATATCACTGATGAATATAGACGCAAAAATCCTCAACAAAATACTAGCAAACAGAATCCAACAACACATTAAAAGGATCATACACCATGATCAAGTGGGATTTATCCCAGGGATGCAAGGATGCTTCAATATATGCAAATCAAGCAATGTGATACACCATATTAACAAACTGAAGAATAAAAACCATATGATCATCTCAATAGATGCAGAAAAAGCTTTTGACAATATTCAACACCCATTTATGCTAAAAACTCTCCAGAAAGTGGGCATAGAGGGAACCTACCTCAACATCCTAAAGCCCATATACGACAAACCCACAGCAAACATCATTCTCAATGGTGAAAAACTCAAAGCATTTCCTCTGAGATCAGGAATGAGACAAGGATGTCCACTCTCACCACTATTATTCAACATAGTTTGGGAAGTCCTAGCCACGGCAATCAGAGAAGAAAAAGAAATAAAAGGAATACAAATTGGAAAAGAAGAAGTAAAACTGTCACTGTTTGCAGATGACATGATACTATACATAGAGAATCCTAAAGATGCCACCAGAAAACTACTAGACCTAATCAATGAATTTGGTAAAGTTGCAGGATACAAAATCAATGCACAGAAATCTCTTGCATTCCTATACACTAATGATGAAATATCTGAAATAGAAATTAAGGAAACACTCCCATTTACCATTGAAACAAAAAGAATAAAGTACCTAGGAATAAACCTACCTAGGGAGACAAAAGACTTGTATGAAGAAAAGTATAAGACACTGATGAAAGAAATTAAAGATGATACCAACAGATGGAGAGATATACCATGTTCTTGGATTGGAAGAATCAATATTGTGAAAGTGACTATACTACCCAAAGCAATCTACAGATTCAATGCAATCCGTATCAAATTACCAATGGCATTTTTTATGGAACTAGAACAAAAAACTCTTAAAATTTGTATGGAGACACAAAAGACCCAGAATAGCCAAAGCAGTCTTGAGGGAAAAAAACGGAGCTGGAGGAATCAGACTCCCTGACTTCAGACTATACTACAAAGCTACAGTAATCAAGACAATATGGTACTGGCACAAAAACAGAAACATAGATCAATGGAACAAGATAGAAAGCCCAGAGGTAAACCCACACACCTATGGTCAACTAATCTATGACAAAGGAGGCAAGGATATACAATGGAGAAAAGACAGTCTCTTCAATAAGTGGTACTGGGAAAACTGGACAGCTACATGTAAAAGATGAAATTAGAGCACTCCCTAGCACCATATACAAAAATAAACTCAAAATGGATTCGAGACCTAAATGTAAGACCAGACACTATAAAACTCTTAGAGGAAAACATAGGAAGAACACTCTTTGACATAAATCACAGCAAGATCTTTTCTGATCCACCTCCTAGAGTAATAGAAATAAAAACAAAAATAAACAAATGGGACCTAATGAAACTTCAAAGCTTTTGCACAGCAAAGGAAACCATAAACAAGATGAAAAGACAACCCTCAGAATGGGAGAAAGTATTTGCAAACAAATCAATGGACAAAGGATTAATCTCCAAAATATATAAACAGCTCATGCAGCTCAATATTAAAAAGACAACCCAATCCAAAAATGGGCAGAAGACCTAAGTAGACATTTCTCCTAAGAAGACATACAGATGGCCAAGAAGCACATGAAAAGATGCTCAACATCACTAATTATTAGAGAAATGCAAATCAAAACTACAATGAGGTATCACCTCACACCAGTTAGAATGAGCATCATCAGAAAATCTACAAGCAACAAATGCTGGAGAGGGTGTGGAGAAAAGGGAACCCTCTTGCACTGTTGGTGGGAATGTAAATCGATACAGCCACTATGGAGAACAGTATGGAGGTTCCTTAAAAAACTAAAAATAGAATTACCATTTGATCCAGCAGTCCCACTACTGGGCTTATACCCAGAGAAATCCATAATTCAAAAAAACACATGCACCCCATTGTTCATTGCAGCAGTATTTACAATAGCCAGGTCATGGAAGCAAGCTAAATGCCCATCGACAGATGAATGGGTAAAGAAGATGTGGTACATATATACAATGGAACATTGCTCAGCCATAAAAAAGAACGAAATTGGGTCATTTGTTGAGATGTGGATGGATCTAGAGACTGTCATACAGAGTGAAGTAAGTCAGAAGGAGAAAAACAAATATCGTGTATTAACACATATATATGGAACCTAGAAAAATGGTACTGATGAACCAGTTTGCAGGGTAGAAATAGAGGCACAGATGTAGAGAACAAACATATGGACACCAAGGGGGGAAAGCAGCAGGGGATGGGGGTGGTGGTGTGATGAATTGGGAGATTGGGATTGACATGTATACACTGATGTGTATAAAATGGATGACTAATAAGAACCTGCTGTATAAAAAATAAAATTAAAAAATTTAAAAAAAAAAGAATGGCTATTTGTATTTTTGAGGACTTTCACAGATCCTAACTCACTTGATCCTCATAATAATCTTTACAAGGACAAGGAAACTGAAACTCAGTGACTCATCAAGGTCAGAGTTATGCAGTGGTAGACTAGGTCTCTTGACTCCAAATCTACTGCTCTTTTTGATACAGAGAGTCTCTTTTCATGTCATATAATTTAAGAGTCTGGTCAATGTCCTTGACATCTTTTCCGCAAACCTATGCCTCTCCAGGCGGGAGATGGACTATATACTGAAGTTGTGACCGTGTCTTTGTTGTCAGGGAATCCTCGAGGACCTATATCACTTTATTCATCTCCCTCTCTCTTTTTAAATAGTCTCTTTTTTTTAGAGAGAGAGTTTTAGATGCACAGTAAAATTAGGTAAAGGGTACGCAGAGTTCCCATATACCTCTTCTCCCATCACATATGTAGCCTCCCCAACCATCAGTGTGCCCGCCAGAGTGGTACATTTGTTACAATCCATGAACCAACACTGAAACATCATAATCGCCTGAAGTCCATAGTTTACATTAGGGTTCATTCTTGGTATTATACATTATGGGTCTCCACAAATGTGTAGACACCTGGATATACCATTGTAGTATCATACAGAATAGTGCACTGCCCTAAAGATCCCCTGTGCTCAATCAGTTTATTCTCACCTCCCTGATTACCCCTGGCAACAACTGATCTTTTTACTGTATCCATAGTTTTGCCTTTTACAGAATGTCATATAGTTGGAATCATACAGTATGTAGTCTTGTCAGATTGGCCACTTTCACTTAGTATTATGCATTTAGGGTTCCTCCACGTCTTATCATGACTTGATACCTCATTTCTTTCAGATTCTGAAATACGCTCCATTTTATGGGATACAACGGTTTATCCATTCACCTACTAAAGGACATCTTGGTTGCTTCCAGGTTTTGGCAATTCTGAATAAAGCTGCTGTAAATATCCATGTGTAGGTTTTTGTGTGGACATAAGTTTTCAACTCCTTTGGGTAATACCAAGGAGTGCAATTGTTGGATCATATGGTAAGTATGTTTAATTTTGTAAGAAACTTCAAATTGTTCTCCGAAGTGGCTCTACCATTTTGCATTCCCATCAGAAGTGAATGAGAGTTTCTGTTGCTCCATATCCTTGTCAGCCTTTGGTGTTTTCAGTGTTTTGAATTTTAGCCATTCTGTTAGATGTAGAGCAGTATCTCATTTTTGCTTTAATTTGCAGTTCCCTAATGATGAATGCTTTTGAGCATCTTTTCATTTTCTTATTTGCTATCTGTATATCTTTGGTGAGATGTCTATTCATATCCATTTTAAAAAGCAGGTTATTCATTTTCTTATTGTTGAGTTTTAAAAGTTCTTTGTATGCTTTGGATAATGGGGTCTTATCAGGTATGTCTTTTTGCAGTGATATTCTCCCAGTCTGTGCCTTGTCTTTTCATTCTCTTGACAGTGCCTTTCACGAGCAGAAGTTGTACAGAAGTCTAGCTTATTCTTTCTTTCATGGATCATGCCTTTTGTATTATATCTAACAAGGCACCAAACTGAAGATCATAAAGATTTTCTCCTAAGTTATCTTGTAGGTGTTTTATAGTTTTGCATTTCACATTTAGGTGTACAATACATTTTGAGTTAATTTTTGTGAAAGGTGTAAAGTTTGTGTCTAGATCATTTATTTTGCTTGTGGAAGTCTAGTTGGTCCATCACCATTTGTTGAAAAGACTCCTTTCTCCATTGAATTGCCTTTGCTCCTTTGTCAAAAATCAGTTGACTGTATTTTGTGGAGTTTTTTGGGGGAGCTCTACTCTGTTCCATTGGTTTATTTGTCTATTCACCAATACCACACTATCATGATTACTGCAGCTTTACAGTAAGTCTTGAAGTTGGGTAATGGTAGTCCTCTGACTTTGTTCTTCAATACTGTGTTGGGTATTCTGGGTCTTTTGCTTCTTCCTATAAACCTTAGAATCAGTTTGTTGATATCCACAAAATAAGTTGCTGGATTTTGATTGGGATTGTATTGAATCTGTGGATAGAGTTGGGAAGAAATGACATCTTAACAATATTGAGTCTTCCTGTCCATGAACATGGAATATTTTTCCATTTATTTAGTTGTTTTTTTATTCCTTTCTTCAGAGTTTTGTAGTTTTCCTTATATAGATCTTGTACATATTTTGTTATATTTATAGCTAAGTATATCATTCTGTGGGAGTGTTCATGTAAATGGTATTTTTTTTAATTTCAAATTTCAATTGTTTGTTGCTAGTATATAGGAAAGTAATTGACATTTGTATATTAATCTCATATCTTGCAACCTTGCTGTAATGACTTATTACTTCCAAGAGGGTTTTTTTTTTTACAATTCTTTCAGATTTTCTACATAGACAAGTGCTATCTGAGAATAAAGACAGTTTTATTTATTCCTTCCCAATATGTATACCTTTTATTTTCTTTTCTTGTCTTATTGTACTAGCTAGGACTTCCAGTGTGATGTTGAAAAGCAGTGGTGAGGAGGACATCTCTGCCTTCTGTTATTAGCAGGAAAAGTTCTAATGTTAAGTCTAACATTTGCTGTAGGTTTTTGTAGATGATTTTTATCAAGTTCAGAAAGTTCCCTTCCATTCTAGTTTGCTGACAGTTTTTATTATGAATGGATGTTGGATTTTGGCAAATACTTCTACATCTATTGAAATAGTCATGTGAATTTTCTTTAGCTGGTTGATGTGATAGATTACATTAATTGGTTTTTGACTGTTGAACCAGCCTTGCACACCTGGAATAAATCTTATCTGATTATAGTGTATATATTTTTTAGTATATTGTTGAATTTTATTTGCTGATATTTTGTTGAGGATTTTGTTGAGGATCTATGTTCATGAGAGATATTGGCCTATAGTTTTCTCATAGTGTCTTTGTTTGGTTTTGGTATTGGAGTTAGCTAGCCTCATAGAATGAGTTAGGAATAATTCCCTCTACTTCTATCTTCTGGAAGAGATTTTAGAGAATAATTTCTTCCTTAAGTGTTTGGTAGAATTCACTAGTGAACCTATATGGACTTGGTGCTTTCTGCTTTGGAAGGTTATTGATTATTGGTTCAGTTTCTTTAACAGATACAGGCCTATTTAGATTGTCTGTTTCTTCTCGTGTGAGTTTTGGCAGATGTGTCTTTCAAAGAATTGGTCAGTTTCATCTAGGTTGTCAAGTTTATGGGCATAGTGTTGTTCATAATATTAGTTTATTATCCTTTTAATGTTCATGGGATCTGTAGTGATGTTCCCTCTTTCACTTATGATATTAGCAAATTGTGTCTTCTCTCTCTCTTTTTTTCCCCTTAGCTAGCCTGGCCAGAGGCTTATCAATTTTATTGATCTTTTCAAAATCCAGCTTTGGTTTTGTTGATTTTCTCTATTGATTTCCTATTTTCAATTGCATTGATTTCTGCTCCAATTTTTATTATTTCTTTTCTTGTGCTTACTTTGGATTTAATTTACTCTACTTTTTATAGTTTCCTAAGGTGGAGCTTCCATTATTGATTTTAGATCTTTCTTCTTTTTCAAAATATGCATTCAATGGTATACATTTCCCACTAAGCACTCTTTTACTGTATTCCACAAATTGATTAGTTGTGTTTTTATTTTCATTTACTTTAAAATATATTTTTTTAATTTCTCTTGAGATTTTTTTAAAATGTGTTGTATAATCTCTAAGGATTTGGGGATTTTTCAGCTATCTTTCTGTTGTTGATTTCTAGTTTAATTCCATTGTGGTCTGACAACACATGCTGTATGATTTTTATTCTTTTAAATTTATTAAGGTGTGTTTTATGGCTCAAAATGTGGTCTGTCTTGGTGAGTGTTCCATGTGAGCTTCAGAAGAGTGTGTGTTCTACTGTTACTGGATGGTGTATTCTATAGATGTCAATTAGATCTAGTTGACTGATGATGCTGATAGTTGATTTCAACTATGTCCTTACTGATTTCCTGCCTGCTGGGTCTGTCCATTACTGATACAAAGGTTTGAAGTCTCCAATTATAATAGTGGTGATATTTCAACTATTTTCTCCTTGCAGTTCTATCAGTTTTTCCTCATCTTTTTTGCTCAAATATGTTTAGTTGACTCTCCATACCCTTTTAACATGACAGCATGACTCAATCAAATAGTCCGCTCATCTCTGTTTCACATTTCCACCTAAGATTCTGGTAGCTCTGTTGTCACATCCTGTGACCAAGGCAAGTTCAAACCTAATGTACTGACTCAATTTGGTTTCCCCAGATCCTACGTGTTGGGAGGGGCAACTAGCTGTGTTACTTGAATTAATTCATCCTTATCACTACAAGCCAAATTTTTGTAGGTATATCATGTGACAGTGCATATTTGTCTCAATATGTTCTTCTAACATTAACAAAATGAGAGTAGGGGCAGGTGTCCTGTGTATTGGTCCCTGCACAGTGCCAGTAGCATGGTTGGCCCTTAATACATGTTTGTTTGAGAGTCAAATGAGCACATTAATGTACAGCTGGAGGAAGAAATTTTGTGGTGTAATGTTTGAATTTGAAAAAAATAAAGACCAAAGATGAAAATTTTTAAAAAGAGGAAAAAGAAAGGAAACAGTTCTTTGGAATCAAAATTCCTACTCACTAGAGATAAAAGAATATATCAATGTGTAGTCTGAAAATAATATTGTATTTAGACTTATAAGATCTGGACATGAGTTCTAGTTCCATCATCTTGGATCATTTACTTATCTACTCTAAGCTTTAAGTAATACTTACCTCATGGAGGCACTGAAGGAACACCATGAGATATGATACTTTACAAATGCTATTAAATATTTCCATTAAATCTCCATTAAGGGTGAGAGTATGATGACATCAAATATTCGTTCACAGATAACTGTTAAAAATACTGTTGGGCATATGTATACAAAAAAGAACAGCCTCTGACACACAGTTCACTTTTTCATTTTTGTTTAGAGAAGAGGTGAATCCTGATTTTACTGTTTTACTTGGCTTACATAAAAAAGTTCCACATTGTGTTACTGGTTTGTGCAATTTGAGATTAATGCCTACTGGTTGTTTACAAAGACACATTTTCATTTCTGTAGCATGAGTTCACGCTATTGGGCTTACACCATCTGTCTAGTATAAGCTCACTTCAATTCTCAGCTACTAATGTGCTTCTAATTAATGAATGTGTAATGTAAGCATTGAAAAATCTCTTTCATCATGAAGAATTGAGGCCTGAAATTATCCGTTGGTTTCGTGTGTGCCTTTCTTGTTTGTTTATTTAAGGTCTTTTGCCACATGGAGATTTTATCCCCCATAATGCCTCAGCTGAACTAATATTTTTCCATAATAGAATCTCTAAAGTATCGCTTACATAGTATATCTGGGCTTTCTTAAAGTGTAAGTAATTTCAAACAGGTCCTCTTCCAGAACCTGAAAGTCTGTTTAATTTTTATTTAAAATGTTTAAAAAACAAGTTCAACTAAGGTCTCAGAGGGGAGGACACTTCTAGACTAGCAACTCGTTAATTCCTGTTTCTTCCCCACGGGAGGACCACTAATTAATGTCTTCCAATCCAGGCTCCAAGCTCCCTAGTCAGCTCAGTCCTGAACCAATCCTAATTACACGGTCACATCCACACCTAGTCGTGATGCTATTGACCTATACCCGCAGTGAGCCCTCAATAGCCATTCTGACCAATTCGTGCGACAGAGCTTTTGCTTCGATCCTTCCTCACCAACCCCAACCCACGCCCACCTGGGTGGCTCTTGGCCCTGTGCCAGGTTCTAGCCCGTTCCTCTTTCTGTGGGTAGATTCCTGCTCCCTGCACTTCCACGGGTCAAAGAATAGCTGTGATTGAACACTCACTTAAATCCATAACTACTACCAAGATTCCTCTTCACGTGCCCAACCATGTTGGATCTGCTTAGATAGCTCTCATTCCTTGACCCCTGGAACTCAATTCTCCAGCCATTTTTCAGCTTTTTATTTTTTCTTTCTTTCAGTTCTTCTAAGGCATCGGGCTCTCTTTGGTGTCTGCATATTTTCACGTGCATTTCCCTTTATACGGAACAGTTTCCGACCCTTACCACAGAAACATACACAATCCTAACTAATTCCACAGGTCTTTCAGGTGATCCTTCCGAGACACTCCCGTTTGGGTTAGGTATTTTTCCATGTCTTTTGATCATATCTTGCACTTTCCCTATTGTAGCTTTATTACACCCTGTTATAATTATCTGCCTCCTTCTCTATTACCTTCATCTCCAGATTATAAAGCAATCGTATCTATAATATTCAGTTGAATTCCCATGTCTAGTGAAGGGCCTGGCATATTATAAGCACTTGGTGAAAACTTGCTGAATGAATAATTGTTGACCCCCGACCCCAACCAAGTCTGAGTTTGCCATGCTTCAGCTGCCCTTGAAGAAACCACTCTGTAAACCACTTTTATTTCTCCATGACCTTGTCTCATCTAGGCCCTGAATCATATCTAGGCCCTCTTGCCAGTTGGAAGTACTGGAATTTTGACATAGTCCCAAAGCCTTGCCAACCAGGGCTGGTGGAAGTAGGTGGGAATGTGAACCTTAGTTCATCGCATCTCCCCTGAATCCTATGATTCCTCTGAAACTCTTCCCCTCCAACTCTTCTTCTAAGGAGCTATGCAGTCATATCTTTAGGCAGATTCAGACCTCTCTGAAAGCCATTGGTCCCTTGCTCCTCACCTGTGTCAGGAGTAGCATTTGCACTGATATTAGAGCAAGAGAAAGGAGACCTGCTCCCCCACCCCCAGTACCCTTAATATAAACTTTTTTCTCAAGGCAGGAGTGCGTCACAGACTCACAAATGCTTCTGGGCTCACCATGTGGACATTTATATATAGATGTGTTCCTGGATCTGTTCAGTAAAGGTGGAAGCCACCCTTTGTACATGTCTGGTTGAAACAGATGGTTGCATGAGACCAAAGTTATCGCTGTGCACTAAATCTCAATCAGATTTTGTGATTTAAAAACTATCCAATTTTCCAGTTCTTAATTTGGCTCCTTCCATGAGAATCCAGCTCATGTGGAGGCCTCAGACTTGTGGCCCAAGGACGGAGCCAGTCTCTCAGACAGTTTGGTTTTGCTTGCATAGCATTGGCCTGCACAATGTTTCTTAAAACTTTCCATCAGCTGTCAATTCTTCACAATCAGATAATACATTTAAAATTTTGGATTTCTAGCTTCTCTTGAGAAAATGAGAAGACCAGGCCTGGATTTTAGGCCACAATCCTTATAACTCCCAATTGTTGCCACTATGCCTAGACCAGGCCATGTATTTATGGCACCTACTGGTTCCTTATGGCCACTCAAGTTTATGATTCCAAGTCCAGAGACCCAAGAGAATCTAGTTTCTAATTTACTAGAGTTAAGCTGTATGTAATCTGGCTCTGAAAAGTGCATCTAGGCTACTTCCCCTGTATTGTACATGTGACAGACTATGGGCCAAGGGTACTTAGCTTCTCATAAAGAGACTGGATTATGCATGAGGATAAGTAACACCAACTTGGAGGCATGTTTAAATATGGTGTATCTATTTGGTGGTATGTAAGGAGCCATTAAAAATTATTTTTTGAAAATAATCATATATTGGTAGTGGAAAAATGCAGACTACATTACTACATATGATGTATCTCTAATCCTAAAGGAAAACTATAAGTATATATAGATCAGAAAAGTCTGAAGGAAAGAAATACATTAATGTCTTTTTAAAAATATTTATTTGGCTGCACTGGGTCTTAGTTGCAGCAGGCAGGATCGAGTTCCGACCAGGGATCAAACCTGGGCCCCCTGCATTGGGAGCGTGGAGTCTTAACCACTGGACCACCAGGGAAGTTCCAGAAATACATTAATGTATAAAGGTGATAATCTCTGGCTAGTGGGATTGTAGATAATTTTAGTTTTTTTTTTAATACACTCTTGAATTTTCCAAAAATCTTTTTGAGTATCTATTACCTTTATAATAAGAAAAGTAATTTTTAAATAAGAGGAAACAGAAATTATTCAAGCAATCTAAATGTACCATATCTGTAAAATTTGTCATGGTCCTAGGGAGGATTTTTAGCCTATGGGTCTCCCAAATTACCCATTGTGTAATTTTTTTTGGAACAACATTGAAGGGAGCTTGAGCTCCATTAATGAGAGCCCAAGGGACAGCTGGGGGATGGCTGGAAGGAAATAAGTACTAATCGTTCCCACTGTTGGGTGCCTGCTCCATGACCCTCCGTACCCCACGTTCCTGGGCCTGTGTGAAACTAACAACGAAGGAAGTTAAAGAACCCACATCAGATACGGAAGGCCTTAGGGACTGATGGGCTTGCAGAGACAGAAGGTTGAGAAGAGCGGAAATTGAGACTAAAGGGTGAAGGACAGAAAGAATAAAATAAAGAAAAACAAAAAATATTTAAAAGATTGCAATATAAATGATTAAATAAAATATAGTTAAAACAAAGACAAGTTAGAAAGAACCCCAGAAGCTTAGAAATTAAAAGTGTTCAAAAAAGAGAGAAGCAAAAATATAAAAGGAAAAACAAATGATAAAGGCTCAGGAATAAAATAAATGCAACCGTGAAAGAATTAAAGTAAACTATATATATATATATATTTTTTTTTTTTTTTAAACAGACAGACATTGAAGAGTGGACTTCTTTTTTTTTTTAATTTTATTTATTTATTTATTTATATTTATTTATGGCTGTGCTGGGTCTTCGTTTCTGTGCTAGGGTGTTCTCTAGTTGCGGCAAGTGGGGGCCACTCTAAATCGTGGTGCGTGGGCCTCTCACTGTCGCAGCCTCTCTTGTTGCGGAGCACAGGCTCCAGACGCGCAGGCTCAGTAGTTGTGGCTCATGGGCCCAGTTGCTCCGCGGTACGTGGGATCTTCCCAGACCAGGGCTCGAACCCGTGTCCCCTGCATTGGCAGGCAGATTCTCAACCACTGCGCCACCAGGGAAGCCCCTAAAGTAAACTATATTGATGAAATTTAGAAAACGAACAAAAAGAACTAAAAAAAACCCTAAAACTTTGAAAGAATAGAAGATTACAATTCCATAAAATAAGAAAAAATTTAAACCCTATGTAAAAGAAGATAAAATGGTAAAATTGGAAAGCTTGAAAATTAAAAGGATACGACAATTGAGAAGAAACCTATAATTACAATTGTAATAGCCAGCTTTTATTAGAAGCTTACTGGGTGCCAGGGACTTGACATTAATTCATGTAATCCTTTCACTCACTCTGTGAGGTCGATGCTATTATCTTCCTCTTCCTCTGAAGCAGGAGGAAAGCGAGGCACACAGGTGAGAGGCTCCCCTGCCGGGACCCATTGGGAAGGGGTGGCTCTGGGCCTTGAGCTCAAGTCACCATCTCTGGATCCTGGCGGCATCTTGACCACTTGACCATACATACTATGATATAGTATAGATGAAATGGAAATCTTAAAGCTAAACACTGCTAAAATAATACTCCCTCTGAAGTTGAAAAGTCTTTCAAATAAATAAAATTCCAATGAAGAAGGAGAAGGAGGAGGAACACAGAGACCAAGACAATGACACTAGTAAAGGCTACTCTGCTGGACAGAAACCTCTGGGCAGATGCCTGGGCGACATGCTGTCCTCCCCCCAAAGAGAGCATGCAATCTTGTGCCATCTACACAGGACACACTCTCCCTTCCCCTCTGGAGGTTTCTGTACCCAGCGCTGTTCTGACAGCAGTGTTAGCTGCCCAAATATTGTGAGGGAGGCTAACATAGAACTATCTTTACTTATTTAAGGTGATAGAAGATTTGGGAATAGGTAGAAAGTCATAGGAAGATCTCACATCTTCTCTTTTCAGTTAAATCTTTTTTAAAGAGGGCTGAGATATTTGAGCTCATGCCTGTATACCTTTCTTAAAAAACAAAAACAAAAAAATCCTGGGGCTTCCCTGGTGGTCTAGTGGTTAAGACTCCGTGCTTCCACTTCAGGGGGCACGGGTTCGATCCCTGGTTGGGGAACTAAGATCCCGCATGCCTCACGGTGAGGCCAAATTTAAAAAAAAAAAAAAAAAATCTTGATTACTGTTTTTATTTTCCTAAGCATCTTTAGCAGATAACTGCTGTAAATATAAAATGAAAACAATTTTTGGGAAAAATTTGATGGCAATATCAAGCTTATGTGCTATTTTCAAGAAAACTTTAAAAATCAAATTTAACTGGTTTCTGAAGCGTAATACATCACACACGGTGAGGTATAACTAAATGGAAAAGTACTATCTGGAGCAATACAAACACGTACATATGGGAAATATTACAAAGTCTTCAAAGTCTAGGTAGAATCTTGAAGAAATCACACGTCAATCTGTTAGAATTCCTTGCTGCTAGCCAGAAGTTTGGCAAAATATTATAAGGAACATAGATGGATTTTTTTCTTATATCTCAGCAGTTGCTGTTATACTAAAATGTATATAGGACATTACTATTAAGACTGCCTTAAAGTTCAAAAAGATGCCTCAAAGTACCATTGCAATCTACTTGGTCTTAAAATGTGAAAGTAATACAAGATCGTGGGAAGGATGGGAAAGAGTGCTGAGTGTTGCAGTTAACTTTAATGCTTACTCTTCTCTGAAATTACAGTAATACTGGACTTGCTGGTTAAAGATGTTAGAATTAAAGATCTTTCTGTCCCTCTCTCTATGTCAAAACCAACTTTAAAAAAAAAGAAGGAGAAATAGCAAACTTGTCTTTGAGGAAATTGGGAAATACTCCAAACTCTGAGTTGACAAATAAAAGGGGCTGAGGGCAGTAAACACTGGACCAACGTGTTTGGTATATGTGATGGGGTCGGGGGAATGCCAAGACATGAACTCTGTTTCTCCAGATCCCAGGCAGAGAGGGCAGAGTGCAAGATCCCCCACAGTTGGCAGCCCACAGAGCCTGAGGCACAAAGGTTGGGTGTTTGGTGCACTACAGAAGGTTCCCTGAAACCTAACTCCAAAGTTTAGAAATCTAGGAGGGGCTAAATGCCTAACTCAAGGCAGGACCCTGTCCAGGGGTACCACATTACATTTAATTATCACATCTCCTTAGTCTCTCGTTGGCTGTACCAGTTTCTCAGTGTTTTTGTGTGTGTGTGTGTGTGTGTGTGTTTTAACGTTTTTGATGCCTTTGACAGATTTGAAGAGTTCTGGTCAGGTATTTTGTAGCATGTCCCTCAGTTGAGATTTGTCTGATATATTTCTCATGATTAGACTGGGGTAAATGGTTTTAGGGAGAAAGTGCCATTCTGATTATAATGTATCCAGGATACATACTATCAATATGGCTTATTACTGTTGATATTCACCTTGATCACCTGGCTGAGGTGATGTTTGTCAAGTTTTTCCAGTGAAATTATTCTCCCTCCCCTTTCCAGAATGTCCTCTTCAGAAGGACACCACTATGCACAGCCCACACTTAAGGAGTGGGGAGTTCTGCTGCCTCTCCTTGAAGGAAGAGTATTTATGTAGATTATATGGAATTCTTCTGCATGGGAAATTAGTCTTTCTCCTCCATTCATTATTCATTCACTCACTCAATCACTTATTTGCATCAGTATGACTCACGACTGTTTCTTTCATACTTTGGGTTATAATTCAATACTACTTATTTCGTTGCTCAAATTTTCCACCTTTGGGAATTCTTCCAGTTGCCTCCTGTGTCTTTTTGACTTTCTTCTGTGATTGGTTGGGGGGGGGGCGGGGGAGTGAGCAGTTCTTTACTTTCTGGCAGTACAAAGTACTCCAAGCCCATTTTGTTCATTTCTTGTCTCAGTCCTAGAATCAGACGTTTCTCAAGAATGGTAATAGAAGACAAGATCTGGGCACTAGGTGTGCTCATTGTTACTAAGGTGTTGTTGCTTCTAGGCCCTCTCAGCTGAGAGAACAAAGAAGTGAATGTGTGCATACTAACCCCATGCACATGTCTATATCTGTATCTATAACTGTATATATTTTATATATATATTTATAACCACGTGTATCTATTATCAATCTGGACATGAGTTCATACTGATGACTTCAACTTTAATCTCTTACCTCGTGAATCATTCTAGACTTCGCCCCTTGCTTGTCTGTAATCTGTTACTGCAACAGTGAGATACCAGACTCCCACCATCTGCTTTTACTTAACGTACTTAATTCATTTACCTAATTGGTCAGTTTCAGTTGACATTATAGTGGTTTCAGAATTGTTCACCAGAATTCTCATGGGAAGCAATTTTATCAACTAGAACACAGTGCGTATGTGAAGTCTCCTTTGCCTTTCGTCTTACAGAATCCACTTTTTTCTTTTTCTTTAATATTTATTTGTCGTTTATTTATTTATTTATTTTTGGCTGTGTCGGGTCTTAGTTGCAGCATGTGGGATCTTCATTGCAGCATGTGGGATCTTTCCTTGTGGCGCACGGCCTTCTCTCTAGTTTCGTGGGCTCAGTAATTGCAGCACACGGGCTTAGTTGCCCCGTGGCATGTGGGATCTTAGTTCCCCCACCAGGGAGCAAACCTGTGTCCCCTGGATTGGAAGGTGGATTCTTAACACCTTCCAAGTGAAGGAAGTCCCTCACTTTCAGAGTTACTTAGCATATTTTTCCCCACTTCCTTCAGTAAGGTTGTTTATATATTTGTAATACAGTTAGATTCTTTTGTCACGGTCTGAATTTCATCCTGGGATTCCACAACCTTCTAAAAGATTTTTTTAATTGTATATACTATGGTTCACTCTTTGTACTGTAGAGTTCTATATGAGTTTTGACAAATGCATGATGTCATGTATCCACCATTATAATATTATACAGAGTAGTTCTACCACCTTAAAAATCCCCTGTGCTTCATCTATTCAACCCTTTCCCAAGCCCCTGAATTCTTGGCAACCACTGATCTGTTTACAATTTCTATAGTTAATGCCATATGAATGGAATCCTATAGTACGTAGCCTTTTCAGAATGGCTTCTTTCTCTTAACAATATGCACTTAAGACCTTCTTTGTCTTTGCATGGTTTGATAGCTCATTTCTTGTATCACTGAATAATATTCCATATTTTATCGCCAAATAATTATACCCCAATTTGTTTATCCATTTATCTATTGAAGGACATCTTGGTTGCCTCTAGTTTTTGGCAGTTTGAATAAACCTGCTATAATCATTCATGTACAGGTTTTCATGTGGGCATAAGTTTTCAGATCAGTTGGGAATATGATTACCTAGGACACCTAAGAGTGTGATTACTATATTGTATGGTAAGACTCTGTTTAGCTTTGTAAGAAACTGCCAAACTGTCCTCCAAAGTGGCTGTAGCATTCTTGAATTCCCACCAGCAATGAATGAGTGTTCTTTGCTCCAATCCTCACCGGCAGTTAGTATTGTCGGTTTTTAAAAATTTTTATTTTAGCCATTCTCAGAGCTATGTAGTGGTATTTCGTTTGTTTTCATTTTCATCTCCCTAATGACATGTGATGTTGAGCATCTTTCCAAGTGCTTATTTACAGTCTGTATATCTTCTTTGGTGAGATGTCCAGATCTTTTGCTCACTTATCAGTTGGGCGGTATTTCTTTTTTCTAATCTTGAAGATTCTTTTACGGACCTCAGCTTGTTCTTTCTCTGCATTCTTATCTTTGAGTGAGGAGCATTTTCATTCCAACACCAGTGGAGGCTTCCCTTGGCCCCACTCACCATTCACCTGAGACTCAGAGGAATCTCCCTGGCTCTCAGAGGGCATGTGATCTGCACACCTGCTTGTCATTTACCTGCTGCGGATCTGCCTGGCTGGCAAAGAACCTGTTGCTGCTTCTTCTGCATGCTTCTGTGATATGTGGAGAGAAATTACTCCTGTTAATTTGAATCCATCTGTAGTTTTCTCTTGTCAAATTTCATGTGTGAAAAACCTCCAGAATCTACCATTCCCACAGCTCTTCCTGGCTTTTCTGCTCCTTCCTCATGTGGTCAGCACATGCCAGATGCAATCCATGCACCTGCTAATTTTTACTCCCAGCTACAGTGAGTTACTGGAAGTTGCAGTCTATGAAACAAATGAAAAAAGAAAGTTACTGGTGCATGGGTTGGAGGATGTTGTATTGATTGCTTTAGAAAAGAGAAAACCTGCTTACAGGTATCCTGGTAAGAGTGTGATTGCCAGCTTCTGCAGATATCCTGCATCTCCAAGGACAGCAACACAATGAAAGAGAGAGAAAACAGTCTCACTTAACCGTAACAGTGCCCATTGTTAACCTCTTCAAATGAGCCCAGCACTTTGCTAAGCATTTTATATATATTATGATGTTTAATTCTTAAAGCAACTCTCTGGGATAGGAATAACTGTCTTCAATTTACAGATAAGGGAATACAAGACGGAGGGAAATAGTTGAGGATACACTGTACTAAGTAGCAGAGCTGAGATTCAAACTCAGAAAAGTCTGACTCCAATACTCATCGTTCCAACCAACGTTTTCTTCCTTCTTGTTGGGCTTTGCTCTTCTGGGTCCACATTTGGGCTTCACTCAGTGAGATTCCTCATTCCTTTTTTAATGATTAAAAAATTTGAGTCAAATGAACTACAAGCTGCTCACCAGCTGCCTGCCATCTTTATCCCTCTCTACACTTGACATTAGAAAAGTAAAGTTATAAAAACAGGTTTCCATTTTTAAATTAAAATCCACATTTCTGAATTACAGAACACCCCACTGCTATGCTTTATTTCAATAGATGAAGATAGTATAAGTATTTTCAATTGATATAGCACCTTTCATTTCAAAACTTTACTATCTCTGTGTCATTCATAAATCATCAAACCATTTTGGGAAGCAGGAGAATTACTTAATAAATGACCCTCATGAAATCTGAAATTAAAAACGTTGAATATTCTGATATTTGGGAGGTAGGGGAATTACTTAATGACTTTCATGAAATTTGAAATTTAAAATGTTGAATTCTGTAATATTTTAAAGTCTTTCTCTGTTCAGTAAGAGGAAAAAATCAAGCAGTGATTTTTTCCAAAACAAGAATGAGGCTTAAATGTCTTGAGTCCTTTTAAGTGCCTTCTCTTTTCTTCCATCTCATCTCCTAAGGCCATTAAAGTAAATTTCTTTTTTTTAAAGTTAAAGTCTACCTGCTTAGATATATCACTTGGACTTCTGGTACAAGTACAGTATTGACTTCAGCCAGTATAACTTTGTATGTTATTTCTGTTGTTATCTTCGTGCAGGACTTATCTTCTTTTTTTTTTTAATTTTTTTTTAATACCATGCATTTTCTTTTATTTATTTATTTATTTATTTATTTATTTATGGCTCCATTGGGTCTTTGTTGCTACGTGCGGGCTTTCTCTAGTTGCGGTGAGCGGGGGCTACTCTTCATTGCTGTGCACGGGCTTCTCATTGCAGTGGCTTCTCTTGTTGCAGAGCACGGGCTCTAGGCGCGTGGACTTCAGTAGTTGTGGCACACGGGCTCAGTAGTTGTGGTGCACAGGCTTAGTTGCTCCATGGCATGTGGGATCTTCCTGGACCAGGGCTCGAACCCGTGTCCCCTGCATTGGCAGGCGGATTCTTAACCACTGCGCCACCAGGGAAGCCCAGGACTTACCTTCTTGTACCTGGATCATTGCAATTATCTCCTAACAGGTGTACCTACCTCTGGTGTCCTTTCCTCTTCTTTAAAACATACACATGTGCAGTATTGTGCTGTTCATTGTGTTCATCACTTCTGGGGGGTCTTTTTTCAATTTCTGAAGGGAAAATGCAGGTCTAGTCTCACATCCCATGGAGAATGTCTGTTATTTGAAGACAGCCCTGGAATGGAATCCCATCTGCTCCATTGATTAAGCCTAGCAAGTTACCTAACCCAACTAAACTTTAGTTTCTTACTCTTTGAGGGAACTCTGAAAGGTTGCCATAAAATTAAATGACATGAAGTATGTAAGTAAATGTTAGTTTTCATTTCCCTATCCACAACTGGCCCCCTACAGGACTTTACAGTTTTTGTTTCCAAACTGCTGGCCATGCATTACCTACCACTTTTCAAACAAGTTTTGTCTTTCCCTGGTTCTGTGCATTTTATCATGTGTTTTCTCTGACTGGGATGTACTTCTTTCCATATTTTCATTTGCCAAATGTGTCAGTTATTTCCTTGTCCAGTCTAGCTGTTGACGTGGAGAATCGTCTTCTGAGGGCTCAGCCCCATCATTTCCTAAGCTAAGATCCTGGGCAGGACAGTCCGTAAAATAATACAACCCCCATCCTAGTGGCATATGTGTAGTAACTTGTAGGGATGCATGCCCACTAAGTCACAGACTTCTCTTAACTCCTGTATTTCTCCAGTATGCAAAACAGGGATTCCATGCAAGTTTCTTTATACAACTATAGTTGTACCATGTTAAGAATGCATCCTAGCCCTGGGCTCCAGTCCTCCTGACTGGGATCTTGATGCTTCCTAATTCTTGAGAGCTCCTGCTCGAAAGGGCTCTCACAACCTCTGGTTGGGGTCTTAATCTGCAAAAATTAACCTGCACACGGTATCACACCTAACTTATTTTGGTATCTTCACTTGAAAGAATCATACTACAGTCTACCCACAGGAGTGGATCACAATGCTGATTTCTACCATACCTCTCTGGGCTTTAAAATTTTGACTTCTGGCTTCATCTCTTAGGTACAAACTTTCCAACCAAGTAAGTTTCTCTACCTACCCAGGTCTTTGTAGTTATTCTTTCAGTCTGGGCATTGATAATTGAGATGCCATCTTGCTTCATCGCTTTATTCAGAAGCAGTGAGCAACTCATCGGTGAAGGCTAGCTCAAATGCTCCCTCTTCTAGAATGACCCCCACCCCATTACACATTCATATATGACCTGGGAACCCCTTCATTCAGCTCTGTTCACTGAGCATCTAGTATGTGCGAGGCATTTGGGATCAGCAGAGAAAAGCAAAGCAAAGCAAGAAAACACACAACCTTTGTCCTCATGGACTTTTTGTTTACATGGCTTATTGTATTTTCAGATTGTTTTTATTAGTTATTTGAAATGCTATTAATACAAGAACAGGAGACTTTTAAGTTATCTTGTCTAACCCTACCTGTAGTGGGTTGAATGGTGAATCTCCAGAAGATATGTCCAAGTCCTGCCCCCTAGAACCTATGAGTGTGACCTTATTAAGGATCTCGAGATGAGATCATCCTGGACTATCTGGATGGTCCCGAAATCCCATGAAAAGTATCCTTATAAGAGACGGAAGAGAAGACACAGACAAAGAGGAGAAGGCTATGTGAAGATGGAAGCAGAGATGGGAGCGATGCAACCACAAGCCAAGGAACACCTGGAGCCACAAGGGCTTCCTGGAAGAGGTAGGGAAGGATTCTCTCCTAGAGCCTTTGGAAGAATGCAGCCCCTCTGACACCTTGATTTCAGACTTCTGGCCTCCAGAACTGTGGTAGAATAAGTATCTGTGGTCTTAGGCCCTGAAGTTTGTGATGATTTGTTATGGCAGCCGCAGAAACTAAAATATCACCATATTTTGCAGTTGACCAGGGCTGGTTAAGATCTTTAGAACTCATCAATACTAAAAAGAATAGATAGCTAGTGGGAAGCAGCCACATAGCACAGGGAGATCAGCTCAGTGCTTTGTGACCACCTAGAGGGGTGGATAGGGAGGGTGGGAGGGAGACACAAGAGGGAGGAGATATGGGGATATATGTCTATGTATAGCTGATTCACTTTGTTATAAAGCAGAAACTAACAAAGGTGTTAAAAAAAAAAAACTAAACAGATTACCGTCTCACTTCTTCTGCCTTTATGCCGCCACGTGTAATTTAACGTAAAACCAGTTCTAAACTGAAAAGCGCAAATATGCATGCTGAATTAATAATTCCCTTTCAGCTTTTCCGGCTATACAATTCTGAAGAGTTCAGAAAGTATGATGTGTTCTTTTGGGTTCTGATCTGCAGAATAGAAATAAAACATCACCCCATAGGGTTGTTGTGGGGATAAAATGTTACAGTGTGTGAAAATGCCTCATGTGGTGCCCATCCCTTGGTGAATGTGCTTTTCTTTTTTATTTTATTTATTTATTTATTGTTTTATTGTTTTAATTTTTATTTTATATTGGAGTATAGTTGATTAACAATGTTGTGTTAGTTTCAGGTGTACAGCAAAGTGACTTAATTATACACATACATGTATCTATACTTTTTCAAATTCTTTTCCCATTTAGGTTATTACAGAGTATTGAGCAGAGATCCCTGTGCTATACAGTAGGTCCTTGTTGGTTATCTACTTTAAATATAGCAGTGTGTACATGTCAGTTCCAAACTCCCAATGTATCCCTCCCCTCTACCCTTCCCCTCTAGTAACCATAAGTTTGTTCTCTAAGTCAGTGAGTCTGTTTTGTAAATAAGTTCATTTGTATGTATCCTTTTTTTTTTTTAGGTTCCACATATAAGCAATCTCATAGGATATTTGTCTTTCTCTCTGACTGACCTCACTTAGTATAATAATCTCTAGATCCATCCATGTTGCTGCAAATGATATTATTTCATTCTTTTTAATGGCCGAGTAATATTCCATGGTATATATGTACCACATCTTCTTATCCATTCAAGGTTCAAAAGGATACATGCACCCCAATGTAAATTGCTTTTCCTTATTTTAGGACTGGTGATGTGGTGGTAACAAGGGTATAGTGAAGATCTGAGACACACTTTGTTTCTTGCCTCTCACTCTGCTGACTCAGTGGTTCCAGGTCTGTGAAGTAGAGACAGGAGAAATTGTCCAGATAATTGAAATTAACATAGCTCTGCAGATCAGTGTTCATACATCATCCTCCCACACAACTGGAACTTCATGAATCTCACAGCACTTCATTTTTGTACTTTGTTTTTTTTCCACTCACCAGGCGAGGTCATTTGTGCCTTTCTCATCGGGATGTTCTAAAGCTGTGAGGAAGATGTTGTTGAGGGAAACTCCCAAGAAACAAATCATAAAATAATTTTCCTTAAGAGGATGAGAGGAAAGTAAGCAAGAACTTTCTCCTTGAGATGTTTCTGGGATTGCCAGCAGCTGATTGAGTGGCTGTGAGCCATGCATGAGCCTTAGCATTTCTTCCAAATGAGTGCGAAAATTACCTAATATCTTTGGGAAATTTTTCACACTGTCAATTATATCTTACCTCCTGGAGAGACAGACTCCATTGACAATATGTCAGAGAAGCATGTGAAGTGCCACGGTGTCGTCCCGAGAGCCTTAGTCACTCATAAGACTACAAAAACATCCCCTAAAATTATTTTTCTTTCTTTTTTTAATTGAAAGAATTCTTTGACCTTTCTCAAACAGCTGCTCCCTAGAAAATTCCTTTTAGCTGAAGCCATCCTTTACCCTGGCCTTCCAAACAAGCTCATTTCTATGCAAACAGGTTTCTTCATATTCATTTGAAAATGGGGAGTATAATAGCAGGATTTTAGGGAGCCATAAAGTTATTTTCTGGGTTGACTTCCAATTGAATTAGATCAAACAGACCAGGACTGTGATCGCTAACATGCATTCACATGTCTGCCTCATCACTAACGTGCATTCACATGTCTGCCTCATCACTTACGTGCATTCACATGTCTGCCTCATCACTAACGTGCATTCACATGTCTGCCTCATCACTTACGTGCATTCGCATGTCTGCCTCATCACTTACGTGCATTCGCATGTCTGCCTCATCACTTACGTGCATTCGCATGTCTGCCTCATCACTTACGTGCATTCGCATGTCTGCCTCATCACTTACGTGCATTCACATGTCTGTCCATTTTTTATGTACTCCAGCAAATTCTTGGTGTTCGACTTCCTGTATTCGAAGTCAAGCACGAGCGTGAGTTCTCAGTAGAATTTAGCAGCTGATAAGATCAGGCAGTATACTTGTTCACAGCCCGCTTCTGTCTGATTGGTGCCCATGTTACGTATTTGGAATGTCACTCATGTAACAGCCATACTTTAACACCGATATGTAGAATAAGTAGTTATAGAAGTACATAAAGTGTTTAGAAAGTACCACAGTGTTTGGAAAACATTGTATTTCCTATAACGTGGTAAGTCAAATCTCAGGCTTTGGAAGGACTGGGAAAACTGATGGGCAATATGATGCCATAAAACCAATTTGGTTTGTTTCTCCATCTGGTTTAAAGGATAGTTACTGGGAGGGGCAGTCCGCCATGAGCCCTGAGCGTCCTTGCACATTCTTGCTGGGTGGGACAAGAATGCAAGGCACTTACCACTCTTTACTAGACCACTTATCAGACTTGGGTTTGCAGCAAGCAATCTTGAGATATCGGGTACAGTAAGTCCCCTACGTATGAATGAGTTCCGTTCTGAGAGCACGTTTGTTAAGTCCAATTTGTTTGTTAAGTCTGACAAAGTTAGCCTAGGTACCCAACTAACACAATCAGCTATACAGTGCTGTAATAGGTTTATAATACTTTTCACACAAGCAATACATAAAAAAAAAAAAATTTTTACTCTTACAGTACAGTACCTTGAAAAGTACAATAGTACCGTACAACAGCTGGCATACAGGGGCTGGCATCGAGTGAACAGGCAAGAAGAGTTACTGACTGGAGGAGGGAGAGGAGGTGGGAGATGGTAGAGCCGAAGGATCGTCAGCAATAGGAGATGGAAGGCAAGCTGCAATTTCACTCATGCCTGACGTAGATGGCAAAGGTTCTGGTTCCTTGCTGGAACCAGATGCACGTTTGCATCTCTGAAAGTTCGCAACTTAAAGGTTCGTATGTAGGGGACTTACTGTGCGGTCTTCCCCAAAAGCAAGGCCAGGTTGCTTCTGCTTCCCACAAAGGCAGTGAATCCCCAAGCTCAGCGTTTCTGTCCTCTAAACACAACCCATTTTGTTTGCAGGCATCCATCCTGAGCCCTTTGTCTTGCCCCCGTGTAACCCGGAGAGAAGGGAGACCTGAAGCAAGTGGCTGCGGGGCTCTGGCCGCTGCTTTTGCCGTGAGTAATGAAGTCCTTTGCTTCTGACCCAGGGGTCTTGTGTGTTTTGTCAGCATCTATGAAATAGCAACAGGCCCATTTGTTAGTTTGTAAATAGGGTAAAATCTCAAGACCCTACACTTTGGAAACATTTCTATTTATACCCATAAAATAGGTCCAAGAATGGTTATAGTATTTCAAATAATTAATGACCGTGACCAGTTTAGAATCTTGGTTTTTAGTTCTGACTCTACTACTAAGTGAATGATCTTGACTATAGTTTGTATTCCTCTGGGACTCTGTTTCTTTATCTGTAAAATGAGGGACTTCAACTAGGGCAATGGCTTTTCAACTGTGCTCTGGGGACCCATGGCCAGTCATTTCAAGGGCCCTCTCATTAGCCCTGGGTGGGGGGCGGGCTGCCGGATATAGTTGGAGGCAACAGCATTGTTGTGTTGACTGGCCTGGTCGCCTACCCTCTGCAGGGCCACCAGCTGTGCTGTGGTTACTGTCTCTGGTCAGTGCCCTTTCCCATTTCCCTAAGCTGCCATTTCCTCTATAGTTCTCTTCATACTTCCTTTCTTAGTTCCAGTTTCTCAGGAGAAAAAGTGCAGATAAGCAGAATTTCTTCCTCTCTATTTCTGGCCCACTGGCTGCTTTCTGGACATTACTAAAGAAAGAACAGAAGACAGGTTCTCCTCTCAAATTCCCTAACCCACCTGCCATCCTATCAGTCCTTCCAGGGCTTGACTCCCAGTAAGTCACAGAGTCCCACCTCAGGGACTCTTCCTTTCCAAGACTCTTTCCCTCCAATGCTATGGAATATTTAGCTAAACAAGAAGCAATAAAACTGGCTCTTGCTAGCGTGACCAGCTGTCCTGATTTGCCTGGGACTGAGGGTATTCTCAGGACATGAGACTTTCCTTTTTTAAACCAGAATAGTCTTGGGCAAGCCAGGACAAGTTGGTTGTCCTATGAATCTTCTAGATCCAAACTTTATGGTTATAAGCTTATGTAATGAGGTCCTCAAAGATTTGGGTGTTTGAAGCTCAAAAGTCAAGAATTAGACTTTTTTTCCCCCTGGATTTTGTTCTAACAACCATATCCCAAGGCAGTAGTTGTCCTTGAATAAATGGGAGAAGAAAAAAGATAAGAAACAGTGGGAAATGTTGGCTAACATAAAAAGTATCATACTCTTATAAGCTAGCTATCTTTAATAACATAGACTAAAATGGTTTTATTATGATCCCTTTCTAATGAATTCCTAAGTAGTAGGGGTGAAAATATTCATGAAAATATGCTTAGAGTAAAGGTCTAATATAGAAAAGAACAAAAGGAGAAAGAGAGGGGCCTGGGAAGAATATGTATCCACGGAGTAAAAAAAACAAGTGCCAGGAAATAAAATGAAATATGAATAATAGTGGTTATTTTGGGTTCTTGATTTTTTATTTTAATATTTATACTTCTTTGTATTTCAATGTGCCTATAATAAACACATATTGCTTTTATAATTGGAAAAACTTTACTAAAGAAAGCTTTTAAAGAATGAGAAAGAAGAAAATATCCGTCAAGGTCAAAGGATGAAAGACCACATTAAGAAAGTGTTAGGATTCCATGTTGGAATCCTGACCATGGGAATCCGCTGGTGATTTTTAAGCAAGTAAATAACTTATTATAGTTGATCAGAGAGAGTTTTAGATCGGATTTTGGAAGGATCTGGCTGGTATGTGGGGCGGTCTTGCTGTGGCTGGGATATTTGGATTTAAACAGAGACCTTTGCTTTCAAATCCAAAGCTAGCAGAAGTGCAAGCCCTCTGACAGGTGCTTGCCCAGTGCTTGCCAAATATTTTCACTAAGGGGAGCACTTCTTTCTCCTACTCAAGTAAGCTGCCCTTTTCTTCATCAAAACCACTTAAAGGTCAGCTAGAGAGCTTGTCACATTTGTCACCTCCACTGCCTCTGAATTTCTGGTAATCTGAGTCTTTCTGAATTGAGTAGTCTGCTTTCTAAAGACTGAGTTTTTACGAGTCTGATCTCATGATTGGTTGGACTAATTTGCAGTGGCATACTACTTATAGTGTAAGGAGAAATTATGCAAATAAGCATGGGATCGTCCAAAAAATATTTTTTGCTAGATACATGTGTTTTGTTTTGGGACTTTCTGTGATTCTATAATCATTTACCAAAGAGGGAATTTCAGTAAAAAGAATACAGAGGGGCTCCATCAAGAAGTGTTCATGGGCACATTAATTAATGGAACTGTTAATACCAGAAAATGAAGGGAATCATCAATCAGACTAAAGTGCTTCTTAATTCTCTTCTGTTTCATTTAGGCACAAGATTTAGGGGATTCAAGGTATGTGCTAAGGTAGTGTACTCTTGGCAACACTATGAAACCGAGATCACCAAGTTCCTCTGAGGGTGTCTCTGGCTTCTATCTCTGGCGTTTAAAGCACACAACTGTATTGCATGGCTCTTTGCTGTTCTGCATTTTCAACAAGCATTGTCCAAAAGGAGTTTCCCGTCTGCTGTTTGCATATCATGTTGCTGTCATCTTACTATAACATGAAATGAGTTAAGCTTCGCAGCTGTTACTCTTTTCCACGAAGCAGCTGCCCAGCACTTCCAGGGACAATGCCAGGTGCACCAGGAGGCTACCTATGCAAATTACAGTGAAAAACTGAGCAGTGATCTGGTGGCTTTGATCATTACAGACAACCAGTCTAAATAACTCAGATGCAGATCATGTAAAGTTACTGTCATTGGCCGGAGCAATACAGCAAATTGCTTCAGCTCCTTATGTAATTTTGGACTTAGCCTAAGTGATTGACTTAATAACTAGATTCACAAGAGACTGATGTATGAACCTGAATGACAATTTAGAAATTTATAATGGGGACCATTGTTCATGCCAGTAGATCCTGTCTTGGTAGGAAGACCTATGTGTGAAACCAAATTCTATAATTAGAAGGTTTGCTTATGATAACATCCTGAGTGAGGAGAGTCAGTTATTTTAATCAGTAGTGGTCTCAGCGATGGGAATAAAACTGCCCAGCAATAGATCCAGGATTTGAACCCAGAAAACATGACCACAGAGCTGTAGCACCATTAGAGCAGGTGTCTGGATCTTTTTTTCTTTATTAGTGTTATTCTTGCTTCCAGAATTCTATTTGATACATCTTCACTGACTTGAGTGTTTACTAAATCGGCCTCCCAGATTCACACATATTTATAAAATCCTGAATCATGTCTTCAAATGGCAATCAATCCATTCACTGGGATTTTTCCATGTTTCAGTTCTCAAACATTGAGGCTGTTTGTGAGTGCTGGGGGCCCTTTACTTTGGGTCTGGACACTAAGAACCGATGGCATGAGGGTCTCAGAGTAGAGTCAGTAAAGACTGTAGAAGTTCAGTGGAGAGAGAAATCACTGTGGGCTAGGATATGGAGAATGATGACATCACCTGGACCTTCAAAACTGGCATTCTGAAATACAGGAGGAGAGCCTTGGAGACTGACTAAATCCATTTGCCTGGGTGAAAACTTAATGCTGCAGAGAAATACAGAGAGAGTTGAAAATGTATGTTGGGGCCAAATTCTTAAATGCCAGGATAGTAAGTATGGGTGTTTTTTAGAAGGTAGTGGGGACCCTTGAGAGCTTCCTTTGAGAAATGACATAATCAGTCCAGGGCTTGAAAAATGTAAATCTGACATTATCTTGTAGAAGGGAGGGATGGAGGAGAAGCAGAGGGAACAGGTAGGAGACCACAGGAGGAGTCCAGATGGAGGGGAAACTGAAATGGCCCAAAGCAAGGCAATAGAGAGTATTAGTTTCCTATTGCTGCTTTAACAAATGAGCACAAACTTAGTGGCTAAACCAGGGCAGATTTATTTTCGTACAGTTCTAGAGGCCAGAAGTCTAAAATAAAGATGCTAGAGGGCTACATTCCTTCTGGAAGAATCGGGAGGAATCTGTTTCCTTGTCTTCTCCAGTTTCAAGAGGCCATCTGCATCCCTGGCTCACAGCCTCTTCTTCCATCTTCAAAGCATCTCACTCCAACCTCTGCTTCCTTTGTCCCTACTCCTCCTCCTGCCTTTGTCTTCTTTTCTCCTTCTTGTAAGGTCCCTTGTGATTATATTGAGCCCACCCAGATAATCCAGGTTCCTCTCCCCATCTCAAGCTCCTTAACTTGACCACATCAGCAGTCTTTTACACCATGTATACTAACATATTCACAGGTTCTGGGGATCGAGATATGGACATTTTTGAGGGGAGGCACATTATTCAACTGACTACAGAGACACAGGAACATTCTAGTTTGGCTGCTGTTGGGCACTACTACCTCCCTCTCAAAGACATTGAATTCTGAAGGAGCATGATTACTTACATCCAATATAGACCTTGCTTTTTGCTTTTTTTGATGCTTGTAATTCTGCCCTTCTTTGCTTAGAATACCATTCCTCCATATCAGTGGCCTCAAATCTCAGCTCAGATGCTTCCATTTTCCAGAATCCTTCTGCTATCCACCTCGCCTCGCTTTGACCCATAAATTGAGGAAGAATTCTCTCTTTCCTTTATCTTACATCTGTATTTTATATTGCTCCTATTTTTTTTTAGCAAAAACCTTTCATTTTGAAATCATTTCATACTTGCAACAAAATTACAAAAATAGTACAAAGAATTCTGTTCACTGTTCACCCAGCTTCCCCAAATCACAATAACTTAAATAGCCACAGCATAATGATGAGAACCAGGAAATTAACATGGACCCAATGCCATTAACTACTCTACAGACTTTACTGAGATTCCAGCCATTGTCCCACTAATGTCCTTTATTTAGTCCTTATCTGGCATGCTTTAATTTTCTCCAACCAGAGACAACTCCCCAGTCTTTGTTTTTCATGACCTTGACACTTTTGAAGAGTCTGAACAGTTATTTTATAGAATGGGGTTTTTTTTTCTGCTTTTGTCTAATATTTTCTCATAATTTGATTCAGGTTATATATTTATGGCAAGAAAATCACAAAAGTGATGTTCCCTTCTCAGTCATCATATCAAGAGGTAAATGATATCTCATTACTGGTGATGTTGAATCACTTGTATAAAATGGTGTCTGCTAGGTTTCCTATTGCTCTGAACACATCTAACCCTGTATTCTATCAATATGTATTTTTGTCATAGTATTTTAGGGCTGGAGAGGATCAAAGAAATGATTTCTCAATAATATTAAAAGTTATGTAGTATCAGGTAATATACACTAAGGACTACATACACTACATCACTTACTCCTCATAAATACCTCTGGAGACACTGTATCAACTCCACTTTACCTTTCTGAAGAGCACATGCCTGGTTAACCTTGGGGAGGGAATACAACTTGCTCATTTTTTATGCCACATAGAGCCTAGCACAGAGCTTTACACAAAATATGGGTAGAAAATATTTAAGTTGACTTCAATTGAAATTAAATGGAAGGCAGAGTGTTCAGATTGTGTAACGAACCATATATGTGACAAAGGAGAAGGGACCATTGGTAATTATGGAGAACTGAATTTGGGGAAGAGGAATACATAAAGGTGATGATTTATTTTCAAAGGGATGAAGCTAAGAAACAAGATGAAATGGTTGTTGCCCAGAGAGGTTAAGAGCACAGCCTTGGAGAGCACTCACATTTTGGGAGTATTTGGCAGAAAAAAATTCAGTAAAAGTGAAAGGGGATGAAGTACGAACAAAGTAGAAGAAGCAAGGTAGTATGGGGTTACAGCCAAGTTCAAACTGGAATGAAGAAAATTAAGCGAGGAGATGCATGGGGCCATGATTAAATGCCAATGGATATTTTGGGGAAACTGTAAAAACAACGTTTTAAAAAGTTGTCATAAGTTGTTTTTTTTTTAGATTAGCCAACACACAATTATCCATAGTAATGGAAGAGAAAAATGTCAAGATAAGTTAGAAGAATGGATAACTCCAAACATGCAGACTTGACTATAAAGCACATTGTATATGATTTCTGAGGCAGCACATTTCCTTTTCAAGGTTTGCTAAATTTACATGAAGAATAGCTTGTATTTCTTAATAAAAAGCCTGCGTGGTGGAAGGGAAAGAGAACCGGAATTTGAAAAGTGGTCACATGTTTATGCTTGTGAGCTTATTATAAATGTAAGATTGTTTCACATTGTTCTAAATGTAAACCTTTTCTGGCTTTATCTATCTTTAAATTTTACAATGAGGGGGATCAGATCATTGGACCAGAACTCAGATCTGATTTCTACTCTTGGCATCACCAGTAACTAACTGTGTCGGGCAGCAGGGAGATTCCTTCAGGCCTTTGGTGCCTCAGTTTTCTCACCTAAAAATGCAAAGGTTGACTAGGTAATCTCAATTATGTCCTCTGGAGTTAACACTCTAGATGGTTCTGTTGTTTTGGGGATTCTAGCTAAATAACTGGTTTGCATCTCAGACAAATTTTATTTACTAAATCATGGCATGTGTAAGTGCTTCCTAAAAAGCAGATTTTCTAGAGAAAAATATAAGTAGGGAGATTCATTGCCAAAGCTACATAACATGGTAATTGTGGAATGAACAGTTACAGGAACAGGTCTTTATTTAAAACAGGCTTGGCATTTTCATTTGTTTGGGGCTTTCTCTATAGTATTGAGGATGGCCCTTGCTAATTAGGTCTCACTCCCAAAGTCCCTGGATAAGCTGCTTCTGTGAGAGATTGGTCTTAAGAACCCAAGGCGGCCGGGAAGAAGGATATTAATGCTGCAGTGCCCAGCGCTCCTTCAAAGAGGACCTATGGAGACGGGTAGCTAGAGAGGAGAGGACCCTGACAAAAGAATGAAATTAATTTGGATAGGAGCCCTGGAGACTGGACAGAGTTAAAGAGTCTAACAGTAGGCAGCTTATTTTGCAGCCAGAAGTAGTTTTCTTCTGAAAGAAGGGTCCTTTACGCTGGGAAACATTCTTTCTTCTTCCATGGCGATCTCTGTTTGGAGTCTTTCTTTTTGCCTTTTCCCCTCCTCAACTCTGTCTTTCTCCACCTCCACCTTCTCTTTCTCCCTCCGCCTCTTCTTATTTAGCCCGTCCTTTCATGATTAGATTAATTTGTTTACCCGGACAAGGGGAAGAATGAGAGTTTGCATACCGGTAAGATCAGGGTTCCTCTCTCAGAGCTGCAAACATTAAACTCTCCTCTCTGCCGTGGGGAGGCTGTGAGCAACAGAAAATCATGCCTCGTCCTAAGACAAGGAAAGGTTCTGAGATCCTTTAAAATCCCAGCTAATCAAAATCCTGCTGAAGTGAGGAAAGGGGAGCGTGTGTGTGTGTGTGTGTGTGTGTGTGTGTGTGAGTGTGAGTGTGTCGTGTGTGCTGACCCACAGCCCTGAGAGATGGGCAGTCTCTGAAGTGGGCGCATACAATAAAGCTCTGATGGGCTCTGGTGGGGACTGTTGCTGAGGGGATGGAGGGTAGAGAAAGCACACAGGAACCCTGCTGCAGCCGAGAGGTATCTTGAAGTAGGAGAGCTAGCCTGAAAAGAATCTGTTTTTCAAATAGTACAGTTTTGATACTGCCAAGACCATATTCCCAGGATGTGGAATATAAAAACCTCAATTCTCACCTAAGATCCGTTCCCCATTTAGTGTGTAGTCCTGAGCAAGCTACTTAAGCTTTCCGAGTCTAGGTTTCCCAAAATAAAATGGGCACGCTCATGCTTCTCACATTTTTTTGGAGAGCACAAAATAGCTTATCTTTGTGCTAGTGCTGAGAGAGCTGTGGCATGTTAGATATGACTTGGAGCGTTCAGTTGCCCGTCTGAGAAAAGGGAATAGTGATTCCTAGAGGGATTTCATAAGAATTTAATGAGATAACAAAGCCAGGCGTAGAAAAGTGCCCAATAGTACTTGTTTATTCCCTCCCTTTCCCTTGGGTGCTATTTATCTGTAATATTTGGGAAATAATAACTTACTTTGTATTACTGACTTTTGATACTAGCATAAAAGTATAGTTAAGAATTTGAACTTGCTGAAAATGACAAAACACATTCCAGAATAAACTGGAAAAGCATTTTATGTGGTTTCCTGTGTTTTAAACTATCAGTTGGCCATTGATATAGCTAACTCAGAGTTGACTCTATATGCACAGATGATTAGCAGGAAAAAAAAAAAAAAGGATATAGTTATAAGATCTCATCACCTGACATTAACAATAAACTGATGCCCTGTGGGCACCGACCGATTAGAATAGACACCCATCCCAGTGCTGGAGCAGGGCCTCTGAGGCCCCCTACTGTGACATCCCACACGTTAACCCTCAAATTGCTGGACCCTAGGGAGTTTGAGGGACCTCAGACAGGGGCCAGGGAAAACAGGAAATCCTTGAAGGGGCTTAGGGCAGTGACTCTTTACAAATACCAAGTTTTTGGTATTTTAAAAACTAGAAGGCTGAACCAATGCAGACACCCAGAGCATCCCTGCTCAACAATAATATCATGCAAACAAATGAAAATGTCTTTAAACCACCCGTTTTCCCCCCCAAACACCAACTCTCAACCCATTGTAATACTGATTGGCAAGTTTCTAAATGGGCTTTTAAGTCACTGAACCTTATTCTTTTGGTAAGTCAGCAGAGTGGAGGCAAAAATGGGGAAACTCCTTAGCTGGGATCCAGAATAGGCATGGAACCAAGAGGCTTGTGCTAAGAAATATGTACCTTACCCTTGACACTTTTCTACTAATTAGGATTCAGTTTTCATAAGTAGTGCTTTGAAGTCCAAGCCTAACAATTATTCGACTTTACAAGGATTTATCTAGTTAATTCTGCTCAGAACCTGGGGCCCTGACTGTAATCAAGATGTGAGGGGAAGAAAAGAGATTATTTCGAGGGATAGTTTGCTTTAGAAGAGGGCAGACATGGTGGAACACTGCATTAGGGCATTTGGACATCCTCTAAGTACTCCTGAAGTTACTGGCTGCCTGTGAGTCAGGAAGGAAGGATTCCCATGAAGGCAGAGGCATCAAATCTCTCTCCCTGCTTGTTCACCCTTTCCACACATACCTTGCTTTGGGCATGTGTAGCATCAGACGCTAACACAGGCTCCAGGATGAGAAAGAGACCGACCCACAGCTGTGCGGGGCAGCGCTGTCTGCAAACACAGAAGAAATGATGGAGTTATATTACCAAGTGATATTTTCCCTTAATTGCAAAGACAGTCATGAACTCACCTATGGCATTTAATGGGCAGGGACTTGGATTTGGGAGAAAGTCACTTGAAGGAAAGGGAGGCTAAGAGAGAAAGAAAGCAAAGTCACGTAGAGTCCTACGTGTAATTCCAATAGGGAATCTCTTGGAAAATGGTCAATAGTGATTCATCACCACCAATTCCTGAACCACTGCGATGGCTCACTTGGAGAGCAGGCTCACATGAAGACAGCTTGTTCAGCCAGAGACAGCTGCTAGGATTACAGCTCAAGGCACAAAGCTTCCAGCTAAAGCTCTTAGTAAACATAGATACTTGTTTTATTTTGCAACTGAAGTAAACTGTCATTAATAATAATGTTCATACTTCTAAAGTTCTTTAATGTTATGCTATCTTCTTTCTTTAACCAGAATTCCTGAAAAACAGAATATTCTGGTTAATGGAAATTTTTTTTAAAGGAATTGCCTTTTGCACTATATAGAGAGCAACAGTTACATTAAGAATTGAAATGTAGTAAAATATACTTAACAGTCCAGTAGTTCTTTTGTGATTTAAGAAGCTTCTATGAACTCATATTATTACCTAAAGCTCATCAGGGGCACCAGGTCTGGGACGTCAAATATTGGTCTCAATCTGATGTCACCATAAGAATATACTTGAGGAATTGATTGAATTAATTTTAAATGGTTTTAGCTAGAATTTGTTTTTAATTTTCTCAAACCTAAAATGCAAAAACTGCATAAAAATAATCAAATTATATACTTGTATATACATGCATACCTTTATATACATGAATGTATGTCATTTTAATATTTATGTTGAATAAAAAGTTAATGTTATCTTTTCCTGGATTTTCAATTGTGAGCTTATCTGACCTAAAAATGGCTTTGAACATGATTTAACAGACAGGGTTTTCTGATTTCTTTTACTACAGTAATTAAAAAACATAGGAAAGAAGAGTTTCTCAACAGAACTCAGCATAATAAGCTGACCCCTGAATTTCAGTTAGTGTGGATATATTTGCCTAGAAGGAATCTGCTTCCAAATAATTTTAATAAAGTTATTTTTTAGATGGAAGTATAGTTTGTATACAGTGAAATGCATGTATCTTTAGTGTTAGAGCTCAATGAATTTTGACATATTTATACATCTCTGTAACCACAAATTTGATCAAGATACAGAATATTTTTTACCACCAGAGAACTATCCCTTCTGTGCACGTGATCTGGATCATAAATTGAAAAGTATTTTAGTAATGATTGTGTATTTTGCTGCAACCAAGTTCGTCTGTTAGAGAGCAGATGCAGAGCTAGCGTGGAGTTGGATTTCACTGGCACTGATATTTTGTTTCCCTTTTCCGGGAAAGAATGCCAGAGAAGGAGATGAGGGGAAGAGAGTTGGGAGTACATGCAGTGGAGCGATTAGTGATGTTTTATGGAATCCAAGATGAGAGAAGTGAAAATATAAAGGGAATAAGAGGATTTTAAAAATTGTGCCAGTGGACTCGATATCCAGACATCTTTGGAGTTAGGGTACTAAAATACATGATCTGGAAAAACAGAAATTGGTAGAGAGCAGGCTGTTTGAATGAAGATTTTCTAAGTGATGCAGTGAGCAATTATTAATGAAAGTTTCTAAAACATAACCTTAGGATTGGGTTGCTAAAGTGGAGAGGAAAAAAAATAAATTGTTGGAGATAAGGAAGTCAGTGAATGAGAGGTCAGGGTATTGAGTGGATATCGACATGAATACTGAACTCACTAAGAATGATGACGGAAGTAATGGTGGCTTGGAAAACAAATGAGGCAGAGGGATCCAAAGGCTGGTGGTGACCACAGCATCACCGACTGTACCACTATAGAATGGTACCCTGGGGTACAGTCTGATGGGCTGTGACTCATAGGTCTGTGGTTTTTATGAAAGGAAGGAAGAAAAAAATTTTCTAGAAGCAGCCATGAGGAACAGACACCAATTCTGTCTCCAGGCCTGTGGTACCACAAGGGATATGAGAAGGAAAAGCAGCGACTTGGGGCTACAGAGAAGACAGCATATTCAGGGAATAGCTAAGTTTCTGATAGATGAAGAAGTTGGAATTAATATCTAAAGAAGAGTTGAAAGATCTGGAGGAGAATTAGAAGAGTGAATTTCAGAGAGTACAGTGCAAAAGTTTGGGAGGTTGAAGAAGATTTTGGATTAGAGAATAGACAGAGTTGTATGAGGGGATAAGTGTGGGTGATGAAGGATGATCTTGGAATTTGGGGTGTCTAGCAGAGCCCAAGGTAAACAAGGTTATGAGGCGCTATGAGTTACGGGAAAATGTGTATTGAGTTCTAATCATAGCTTCCTTCTCTGGATCAGTGCTGTAGGCCATTTGCGCTGCTTAGACAGGTAGTGTTGTCGCTGGGACAGGAGAGTTTGACCAGGAACACTTGGAACTCTGGAGGCCTCTCTTACATTTACGAGATGCATGACAAATGAGGCAAAACCTCATGGACCTCGCATATGTGTTGGTGGACATAAAAAAGAAACGAAACCACAAGTAAAAATTTTGAATCACTGTTGTACACCTGAAACTAATATTGTAGATCACCTCTACCTCAATTTAAAAAAAAAAGTTTATTGACAGATTTAAAAGTGATCTGTTACTACTGAAAGGAGAGGCTTGGGCATGCATGCACGTGAAACAACTTGAGACACATAACTGCTCAATTTTTAGGATTTGCTTTTCTTCCTTTTTAGTTATTCCAAGTAATTAAACACCATTGGAAATGGCATAAAAGGTCAGGGCAGTAATTCTATAAATATGAAGACTGACACTAAACATTATATATTATATTAATAATATATTATTATATAATATGAATATAATATTATTAATAATATATAATAAGCAATTATATAGTTATTAATATATAGTATTATTAATATGTTATATCATTAGATTTAATTATGTCTTCTCACAGGCCAAGCCTATATAAATATGCAACTATTAAATATTAATAATATAGTATCACTAATATATCATTAGATTATATTATGTCTTCTCATAAGCCACATCTATGAAAAATGATAGTTACCTACAAAGTTTTAAAAAACATATGCCATGTGCTTATGTTTATTAAAAGGTTTCAAGAGTAGCTTTAATCCAAGAAACGCCTTTTGATCCACATTTACTCTTTAGTTTTCATTTGTCAGCTTGAGATCTACAGTAATAAAAAGGGCAGGGGGGGTAGTGTCTATATAGAAGACAGAAGAAAATCTTTATATTTTATTCATGTTCTGTCCTGGGCTAGAAAATTGATGTCTTACACTTGGGTAAATGAAGGAAGGTTTTCACAAGATCATATCTTGGAAAGCAGTCCTCTCCCTATTTTCTCCTCTCCCTCTTCCTCCTGTAACGGGAAAATTCTGTTCTTGTAGCTTAGACCTTTATCTTTCCGCAGCTGGCCTGCAAATTTAATTCTCAGCTCACAACCTCTTTCTTTCTGCTCAGCAACTCTTCTCTACCTGACACTCAGATGTATCACCTTAGATGTTTTTTTTCTCTTTGCAAGTTAAATATGGAAAAGACAAAAATAGAAGCACTCATTAATCGGTGTAAGAAAAACATACCAGGGTGAGAGAATGAAGTTCTGTTATAAGGGCAAGCACAGTGTTGATTTTTAGCAAGTTGACCCAAGATCATCCTTTGTTAAATAGCTATAATGTAGGTCACAGTTTGGATCATGCAGATATTACAAAAAACTTATTTGACTTATGAATTTATTATTAATGAATGATAATATTAGTAATAAACTTGAACTAGTCTCAGCTGCTTCATTTGGCAATACAATGCTAATAAACTCTATGTTTAGATAAATAGGAACAAAAAGCAATAAGAACAGTTTGCTGAAGGGCCTGTTTCCCACTTGATAGGGCAGTTTTCTTAATTTGTTTTCTATGCCTTTACTCATTTTCTCATTTATTGCAACAGTTTCTGGTTCTGGAAGTAAACAAGGTTACACATAAAATTGTAATTAAATTTTTCCTCAAGTTCAGTCACCAAGGAGTTGGGCTTAGAGGCAAAGCAAATGTTTAGTAGCATAACAAGTGGGAATCTTCTTAATTTATTCAGAAAAATGCAATATGCCTGACCTGGAAAATCTGAAATGAGAGAAAGTATAGTCTTACCAAAGTATGTCTCACAGACGAGTAAATGTAATAGAGAATACATTTTCTTTTTAGTGATCCCTGGAGTAATTTTTGAGATATTAATTTGTTATTTTTCCTCTGTATTTTTTTTTCTTTTTCTGTTGCTCACTTCCTAGGAGGTAGTAAAACCTTTGTACTGCCTTGCCTCTAGGAAGGATTGTGTCACATGGTTTAAGAAAAAATTGCTTATAGACTAAAAAGCATGTCATAGAGATAAAAGAACAACATGGAGCTAACTTGGACAGTGGGCATCTCAGTAATAACCATAGTGGCTGTGAGAGTGGAAGGGTCTTCCCAATGCTTTTGTTCTTGATAATAAGACTGCTGGACTTTTGCAGGGCACTGGGTTGGGGAATCATCCAAATACTTGAGCTTAAATTTCCCACCAGTTTGGCAGGATGCAACTTGTAAATGGAATTAATTTTATTTTTTTGTTTGTTTGGTTGTTGTTGTTGTTTCTGCTGTAATTATTATCATTTATTTTTTTACCTTAGGGCCCCAAATAGGACTAATCATAATCTTTGATTCATGACATACTGCCATCATTGCTTATTCATGGCTTTCATTTATTTTACATATTCATTAAAAATATGATGAAATTATATGAATCCATTGCCCAATTCAAGAACTGGAATCTAATATACATTGTTTTTATTGGAGTATAATTGCTTTACAATGTTGTGTTAGTTTCTGCTGTACAATGAAGTGAATCAGCTATATGTATACATATATCCCCCCCCCTTGGACCTCCCTCCCCCCACACATCCCACCCATCTAGGTCATCACACAGCATCGAGCTGAGCTTCCTGTGCTATACAGCAGTTTCCCACTAGCTATCTATTTTACGCATAGTAGTGTATTTATGTCAAATGCTCTTCCCTATTCCATATTTTTGCTCTGCCATTGGAGTGGCCATTATTTTTAATTTTATGTTTATCCTTACCTTGCCTTAAGAAAAGTTATTACATGCATATGTTGTCCTGAAAAGTATTTTGTTTAGTTTTGCTTCTTTCTGATTTTTATAAAAAGAGTATCATAATATATGTATCTTCTGCAAGTTGCTTCTTCCATTCATATTATCACAATAAGATTTATCCATGTGTTACATGTAGTTTGGTTCATTAATTTTCATTGATATTTAATATTTCTGTGATTATGCTGCAGTTTTTTCAAACTCCTATTAATGGGCATCAGGGTGTTACCAGATGTGTGCTGTCATTAACAGTACTGCTAGCTGTTTTCTGGTACACATTTGCTAAACTTCTCTTGGGTAAATACCTGGGAGTGGAATTGCTGGTGTATTGAGTATGAAAATATTCAACTGTATAAAATAATGGTAAATTGTTTTCCAAAGTGATTATTCCAAGTTATATCCTATTAACAATGTATAAGAGCCTATTGCTCTACAATCTCTGCAATACTTGGTTTTGCTAACTTTTTAGTTCTTGCCCATTGTAAAATAACTTTCCTGCACTTTTTAAAAATTTCCCTGATAACTAGTTAATTGAGCCTCTCCTCATATGCTTTTTAGTGATACATGTTTTCTGTTCTATAAAATGCCTATTCAGATATTTTGCATATTGTTCATTTCTTCTTGTATTTTTATTATTGACTCATAGGAGTTTTTAATTATAAATAATATCACATTTTTAATCTTTCCTTTCCTATTAAGTGTTTTGTGATGGTTTAGGAAACCACTTTCTACCACTTTCTAAGGTTAGAAAGATATTCATCTTTATTTTCCTCTTAAATTTTTAAACTTTTTATTTCAACAACACATCACCACTTCTACTCAACATTGTATAGGAATTTCTAACCAGTTCTACAGAAGAAGGAATGAATTAAAAGTTGTAAGGATAAGAAAGGAGAAAAAACCTATCACTTTCAGATGATATGATTGTCTACTTGAAATCCCCCCCAAATTGAGTAAACAAAGTTTAATAATAGGAGAGTTGAGCAAGGCAACTGAACATAAGATCAATACAAAAGTTGATTATACTTCTATAAACCAGAAACAAACAATTAGAATAACTATGAAAGACACTATTTACAATAACAATTTAAAATATCAAGTACAATGTTTAGGAATAAATCTAACAATATATATATAGGTAAAACTTGTGTATAGAAAACTATAAAACATTTCTGAAGGATATTTAAAAAGATTAGCAGTAGAGAAGTATCCCATGTTCATCATGGGAAGATGTCATAAATACCTTAATTCTTCCTACAAAGAGCTATAGATTTAATGTGACTACAGTCAAAATCCCCAAAGGATTCTTTGTGTAACTCAGTAAAGGTCCCAACATAATCAAAATACTTCCTTAAAACATAACAACATGAAGGAGTTTCTCTCCCAGGTATACAGGCTTCTGGAGTTATATTAATTGAGATGTGTTTCACACAGGAGAGATAAATTGATGCATGAAATAGAATATAGAGTTCAACAAAAGACCCCTGCATTTATAGAATTTGGATATTTGATAGAGGTGGCATGGAAAATCACTTGGGAGAAGAGTTATTATTCAATAGCTACGGTTGAAAAAGCTGGTTATCTACATGGAAAAGGCACGAAAATTAATCTCTACCACACATCATACATGAAACAACTCTCCATGGATTAAGAATTTAAATGGAAAAGGCAGATATTTAAAACTTTCAGTAGAGTTAATTTGTTTTAGAGAAAGGGAAATAATGTAACATTTCTGCATAGCCAGATTTGCAGTATCATATTCATACCTGGTTTGCTTTAAGTATTATAGTAAATTGTCCCATATTTACTATAACACAGATTTTAGAGAATCCCTTGAATAGAAAATTCTTATGTTTCCTTTTATAAAATGACGTCCACCTTTTCTCCATTGCTCTTCCCTTTCCAATCCTGCTGATTATCAGAGGAGCAAATCCTAAATTAGGTAGTCTATAACTCTTGCAAATTCTTTTTTAAATATAGAGAAGTGTATCTAGGGGAGATGAAGGAACGTTGGGGCAGCACTGAAGAAAGAGGCAGCAAATATTAAAACTTTGGATTCTGAATATATGCATTAACCATTCTTATGTGTGGTAGATACTGTTAGTTAACTCTTTCAACACCCAATCCAATTTCTTTTCACTTACTTTCTTCCATTTTGGAAGCTCAAAAACTAAAAGCTTATTTTTTCAGATTCCATTTTAATTAGAGGAGCCCATGGGACTCAGTTCTGGTCAATGAGACATGAGTGTTGCAGTCTGTTGGTGCTGCCACTTCTGTTTCCTCCTTTCACTGCCTGAAACATAGACGCCATCCCAGAACCGTAGCAACCATTATTAAGGATGACAGAGCAGAAAAGCAAGGGTCCTGCTTTCTTGATGACATCCTTGAGGCCCCATACAAGCCCTAGACCTACTTACCTCCAACCTTTTCTTACATAAGTGAAGGACATCTGTTTCCACTAAGTCAGCATTTATTGGGCTTTCTGAGACTCAATACAGAATGCAATCCTATCAACACCCTATGAATAATCCTTACTATTTCACATGTGTGTACCTGAATACAATGATTATCATTCATTCATATAAACGTATGCAACTCCAGTATACCTCTCCCAGAATTTAACAATTCTGGTTGACAAAGCTTAAATAGTAAAGACATAGAGGAATTAAATCGTATAATTAACACATTTTATCTTATAGGTGTAAATAGGCCTTTATATTCCTCAAGAAGAGACTAAATAATTTTTATACATTCTGGAACTTTCACAAAAACTGATCATGAATTTGACCACAAAAAAATGTTAATTTTTTAAATGGTATGGTCAGTTTTTTATGGGTCACATATTCTGGTCATAAATCTATCATATTTGAAATAAATAGTAAATAGATAAACAAATTCTGACAACCTAGAAACATACTTGTAGAAATATTATGTTGGGTCAGTGAGGAAATGAAAAAGGGAATTACATGCCATCCAGGAAGCAAAGAAAATACGAATACTTCATCCCAAAATCTATGAAACACAGCTATAGCTGCACTCAGGAGAAAATCAATAGTCTTACATGCCCTCAATATTGAAGAAAAATAGGAAATAAAGGAACTAAGAATTCACCTTAAGAAATTAGAAAAGGAGTGCCAAAAGAAAATAGAGGAAATTTTAAAAGATGGAATGGATTTAATTAAGCAAAAAAACAAAACTCTATAGAAAAAGCAAAAAATAAGTCTAAAAGATGGTTTTTAGAGAAGAGCAATAAAACAAGCCTGATTATAAAAAAGAGAGAACAAAATACATATAAGGTTAGGAATGAGAAAGACATAAGTACAGATATAGAAGAGATTAAAAAGAGTTATAGAAGACTGCATATCTATTTTGACAACAAATTTGGAGACCTAGAGGAGATGGATGATTTTCTAGTGAAAGATAAAATACCAAATTTGACCTAAGAAGATGTAAGATCCTTGAATAGACCAATTACGAAAGACAAGATTGAAAAGGTGAATAAAGATGTACCATTCAAATAGAGACTGGGGCCAGATGAGTCCTCAGCCAAGTCTTATCTGACCTTTAAAGAAAAGTTTATTCCAGGTTATTTAAACTATTTCCAGCCATAGAAGAAGATAGAAACCTTCCCATTTCATTTTATAAATCTCACAAACATAATGACAAAACTTTATCCATTACCAATATATTACCCAATACAAAACAAAATTCATTAATATATGCAAACATTCTAAATAAAAGTTGGCAAATAGAATATATCAAAAGAATAATACATTATTATTAAGAGGTAACTCAGAAATTCAAATGTGATTCAGTATCCATATAATCTATTATGACATCAATAAATTTAAGAAGAAAAGCATGTGATTGTATAAATGGGTACTAAAAGACATTTAATAAAATAAAGCAGTTTTTCCTAATAAAAACTCAGTCAAACTGGAAAGGAAACTTTTTAAAAGTACTACTAAGTTTAATCATATCCCTACAGCAAATACCACGCTAAACAGCAAAACACTAAAACTTTTAATTAAATCAAGAAGAAAATAGCTAACACTTTTATAATGCTTATTATGTGCAGGGAGGTTTTTAGGTACTTTATATATAATAATTCTCACAAAAATCATACATGAGTGATATTATTATAATCCCCATATTAAATATGGGAAAAATGAGGCATAGAGAGATTAAATAACTTGCCCAAGAATATGCAAACAGCAAGAGGTGAACTTGTGATTCAAAGTTAGGCAGTTGTGCTCTAGAGACCATGCTCTTAACACTGTGCTGTGTAGTCTCTGTAACTAACTAGAGATTCCTGTTTTCATTGTTACTATTCAACATTTTTTGGAGTAGTAGCAACTGTAATACAACAAGAAAATGACAGAAACCTTAGTGTTGGAAAAGAAGAGATAAATGAACATTTGGAAGATTGTATTCCTTGAAAACCAAAGAGCATCTAATAAAATACCACTAATATCAATAAGGAAATTTGATAAGGTGGCTGGACAAATGATAAACAAAATTGTTTTCCTCTACTCCTGCAATAAAGCCCTAGAAATGGAAATAGTGGGAAATATTTCACTTGCAACAGTCATACACATGAATAAACCTAAAGGAAACAATGTTAAAATTTGGCAAAAATTTGCTAAGAAAAACACAAGACTTATATAAAGAAAACTACAGCCTTATTAAAAGACAAAGAAGTTTTGAACAAATGGAAAAACATCTCAAATGGAGAAACTAATTATTATTTAATATCTTAATTCTCCAAAATTAATATGAATTTTAATGAAATTCCAATGATACAACTTTGCAGGCATTAGACAAAATCATCTTAAAGTGCAGAAAAAAGAATAAATGCCTCAAAATAGCCAGAAAAATGTATGAAATGGATGAAGAGTGATGGGGAAATTTCCTTACCAGATATGCAACGCACCAAAATCAGTATGAGTACAGGGAGAAACAAATAATTTGAAGTCACGGTATATGAGGATTTTATGTTTTATGAATAGGGGTTCAATTCAGTGGGAGAAGGATGGATTATTTAATAAATGGTAGTGACACAATTGCCTGTTCAACTGGAATGGAAAATATAGTGTTGTCTTTAATCAGCCATTCTGTTTTTCAAGTGGTAGACCAAAACAACCAGGCCATTGGCAATAGCCCAAGCATTAGTAAAAATATAACAGAGTTCATCAGAAGAGATGTTGGCTCAGGCTATGAGAATGACCTTCAGTTCTACCTACTAGTGGAGCAAGTGTCCATTTTTTGTTTGCATATCTGCTGTTGAGGTTGAAAAGCTATGCAGCCCAGCAGACACTATGAGGTTTCAGCCTAGCCAAGCCATTGGTGAACTAGGCCCTGGCACTTAGGTGAACCTCAGTGAACTGAGAGTTCAATGAACCAGTGGTTTCCTTCAGGTAGTAGAACGGGGGAATAAAGTTTCTCCCAAAAAAACAGCTGTCATTTTTTTTCATGTAAAGCTGAGCTGTCACTGAGGCCGTGGCAGCTGTGTTCTTGAATATACCATTTCCACGTAACAGTCAAGTTTAAAACTGCAAGGGGCGCCTTTGGGTGGTGACTGCCTCCCTTTACCAGAGTCTCCAATTGGAAAAATCATCCGTAAGAGAGACTTGTAGCTCAAAACGGTCGTTAAAGCTGTCGGACCCCAAAGGTTGACAGCCTGCCGCAGCTTGCCGGATACCTTCCAACACCACCTGTTGGTTTGGGCTCCCACTCAAATGATACTAATTTGTGAGTTAGCCGATATAAATACCCAAGCAGAATGCCTGAGTGAGGCACTTACTGTATCCAACGCCAAATTAGATGTTGTTCTTTTTGGTGGTGTGTGGCCAGAGATAGCAGTTTCTCCTTGACTGCCGAAGGGATTGGACATTGTGATTCCACCCACATAGTCCCAGGAAACTTCATTAAGAAAGCAGCCTCCTGAATTTCATCACGGTTTATCAGCCACCCCGCTGGCTGAGTGTGATAACACTACAGTTAGAGTAGCTGAAACTGACTCTTCTCATTTATCAACCAAAGGATATTACCTACACAAGTGAAAGCTTTGGACATCAGAGAGTAGAGGCATTTGTACTAATCCTGACTCACCCACTGGTGGCAAATGGTAGGGGAATTTAGGTCCTCCATGGGGAATATTGCAACTGTATATTAGAGAACTTGCTACAAGAATGTGAATTGATTTTGGTCTTAGGGTGCCAGTGAGCTAGAAAAAGAAAAGCGTTGCCAGTGTCCAAGACTTCATACTAAGTGCCATACGTTTGTAAAGTGACTTCAGTTATAGTCACAATGGCAGGGCTTTGGGAACAATTGAATTCAGTAAGTCTCAAGCTCCCATTAGCCTTTTTCACTGGCCATAAAGGGCTATTATATTGAGATAGTGCATCTCTTGCTACCCCTGCTACCTTTAAGTCAAGGCTTCAAGGCTGTGCTTTCCCTTTTTCCTCCTGGGGTACTCTTTCTGCTGGACCACCTAGGAGGGGATGGGGAGATGATTTGAGGAGCTATTTACAGGTCCCCTTATCACTTCTCTCCCAGGGCTCTTCCCAACTGGGAGATTTCCTTCTGGCATTTATGGGATAGGAAAGTACAAGTATGTAGCACGTCAATTCTTACTGTACAGTCAGATGTAGAAGAAAAAGCAACAGTACATTGAATTGGCCCAAAGTTCCCTGAGGTGTCACAAAGTCTTTTCTTCCCCACTGTACATCACTTTTCCTCCCCATGTTGAGTGGCAAGGTGACACTGTCTATTCCTGCCTTGAGGACACTTTGGATTATCACCCACCAGCTATACCGTTCTCTGGCTAGGACTGTGGGGTTTTCGCACCCTTTGCTGACTTGTGCTTGACTCACACGACAATACCTGTTTGTTTATTGATTTATTTATGGCTGTATTGGGTCTTCATTGCTGTGCGCGGGCTTTCTCTAGTTGCGGCGAGCGGGGGCTACTCTTCGTTGCAGTGTGCGGGCTTCTCATTGCAGGGGCTTCTCTTGTTGCAGAGCACGGGCGGGCTCTAGGCATGCGGGCTTCAGTAGTTGTGGCTCACGGGCTCTAGAGCAGAGGCTCAGTAGTTGTGGCGCATGGGCTTAGTTGCTCCGCGGCATGTGGGATCTTCCCGGACCAGGTCTCAAACCTGTGTCCCCTGCACTGGCAAGCAGATTCTTAACCACTGCGCCACCAGGGAAGCCCATATACCTGTTTAAAAAGAAATCCACTTTAACCTGGATCAGTTGCTGCCCCACTATGATAACATCTCTTAAATTTTTGCCCAGTTTTTAACATAAATACTAGGAAAGTTTTCCAGGGCAATGGGGCCGACCATACGAATAGATCTAGAATCTCTTGAGTTAGTTTCTCATTCTCCATTGTTTCACCTTCATCAGCATTGTAAACCCAACCTGGGCAGTAAAAGCCTGAATACCAGTCAGTGACTCAGCTATGGTTTCCCCTGAGAGTTTGTCTCTTTCAGGGAAATCTCTCCAAGAGGGTTCAAGGTCCCCCATAGCAGCCAAGGCCCACTGCAAAAACTGAGACCCTCTCTGTCATCTTTGAATGGACTTAAATTTGGCTTGATAGGCTGCAGGTGAGCCTTAGAAATAAGGTGTCCCTGCTGTGGCCATTCTTCCTTAACAATCATTAGGTACCCAACATCCTTGTCTCCCATATGATCCAGCCAGAGCACAACAATTAGTCTGGTTTCTGCCACAGTGGTTGAAAATTTGCCTCCTTTTTCTCCATGTAGATGTGCATCTCTGTAACTGTTGGGATGGAACCTTTCGCACATCCAGCATAAATCGTAATACTAGTGGTCACAGTGTAGAGAACTTAAGGTTGACCGCCCAGTTGGTAAGAAAGCCCACCCTGAACAGAGTTAACGACAACCCCTGCACCTTTGGGGCAGTTGTCTTTGAACCGATTTCCCAGTATTCGGTCTACAAACACCGCCTCAATTCTGCCTCATTTACAGGCAATAAACTGGAGGACCATTTATTGTCTAGTCAACCAACCAATTCAGTCAACATATTCACTACCAATATTATGGACTTCCCTCAGATACCTTTAATTGACCCAAAAGATCTTCCCTCTTTCTCTTCCACAAAGTCACACCTCTGTCAGTATGCCATTCTCATCACAGAAACTGGCAAGAATTGTGACAAGTTGGGTTTGACCTTATTTGCAAGCTCATGTGTTAGCCTGCCAGATTTTCATGGATGGTGGTAGAAGACATGAGACTCCTGGGTCAGAGAGAAAGGACAGTTTAGTACGTACAGCAGTAGTAATAGCCAGAGAATCGGCACTTTTAGCAGTGATTCCCTGAGCCCCAATTCCCTTATATGATGCACAGAGCACCAGCTGACACCTCACAGGCAATGAGTTGTGTTACAGGAGAGAAACCTTGACCTTAGGAGACCTAAATCTTTTATAAGGGGCAGTTAAGTATGCCTGAACTTTGCTCCAGAGGGAGACACTATCTTTACCTTCTCAGACTGTAAACCAGCATGTCCTCTGCTCTGGAGGGAAACATTCTCCCTCTCTTCCCAGGCTGTTTGCTGTATAAGCATCCTTGTAAAGGCAGTCTCAAACAAAACAGTCACTAGTCACTCTGAGAGATCCATGGAGAATGGTCTCCTGACAATGAATTTATACTCTTTGCCAGAATGGAATAAAATTGAGGACGACTAAAATTTTGCAGCATCTAAATCGAGGGAAACTTTAAAAAATCATACAATTAGACAACTTGGATGAAAACTATTGCAATTGACAGAGAAGAGTCAATTGAAAATATCAGCAATTTCAAATATATAAACTGTGAATAAATTTTATACGTCTTGAAGAAGATTGCAGGCAATTTCATGAAAAAGAAACTACGGGATATAGAAATTTTTAAGAAAAATACTAGCAATGCAGTATTTGGAAAGATAGCTCAGAGGCTAATTATTCTGCATGTATTAGTTGCAATAATCAGATATTCAATATAAAGAAGTTTTGAAAACTTTGCTTTATACATACATGCCATTTTTATTTTCAAAAAGAATTTTAATTTTGAAAGTAGCTTCTAAGTAGAACTTTTTACAAATCCACCAATATAATTAAAAAACAATTTATAGTCAGTAAATAAATGTTTTTCAGAACAATATATAATTTCAATTTTTAGGGCCCTCTTTCAGTATCAAAAACATCTGGTGTTGATGACAAGTTATCTGTTTATCTAAGGATGAATGAAAGTTACCTAATGAGAGGAAGGAATTCTGAGTGATTGTAGGAGACTAATGGGGAGTGAAGAAATTTTAAAAAGCTTCCATGAGAAATGTGAAAGTAATATCATACCATATATGCACAGAGCAGTTCTGTTTAATTCATTTATATTTTCACCAATCATTCAGAGAAGTACTGAACTTTTGAGATAGAAGGAAACTTAGAATTCATCTACTTTAACGTTCAGTTTAATGTAATATCTTTAAATCTTACTTAAAAGCCTTAATTATATTTTTAAATAATTTAGGGGGCATGTGAAAAAGTAATTTGTTGGACATATTTAATATAAAAGTATATTCCATTCATACCGCTGCTGCTCAATTGGAAGAATCAGCTGTATTCTCTCCTGGGGGCGACTTTCCTCCTTTTAGCTGTATAGGTTTATTTGAATCTTTTAATTAAAAAGCTGCTTTAGTTTGGGCCGTATTCTACACCTGCAGTAATATCAGCTACTTGACATCTTCCTTTTCGTAATTGCATTAAATTTTAACACCACTTTTGGTTGCTGAGTAGTTTAGTCATGAAGATTAGCAGGATGGGGATATAGCGAGGTGATTAAAAGCTGAGCTTCTGCGGTCAGTTTGAACCAAGTTTGAGCTCTAGTTATATCTCTTCCAGGTCATGTGACTTCAAGTTATTTGATCCCGGTAAGCCTCAACTACCTTACCAGTAAAATGGGGATAATAGTGACCATGCTTTACTCATTGAATTGTGAGGATTAAATGAGAGAGTCCGTGCTAAAAAGCTTAGCGCAGTGCCTGGCACCTGGTTGACATTCAGTAAACATTGATGATGATGATGATGATGAATATAATGACAATATTGACATAATACAAAAACCAGAATAAAATCGTAGTGAAAATTTCAGTGTAGTCTTAATTAAAAAACAGGCCGTGAGTATCAGAATCTAATTATAACTTTAAACTAGGTATTAAATTATGTATTGCTTCACATTTCATGGGATTATTTCAGAAGGGGTGCCTGATGACATCTACCATTAGTTCATGTTTCTCACCTGAGAGGCTCTAGTATGTGGGAAAAGGGAATGAATGATTTGAGTGGGAAAGGATGGTATTTTTAAGGATGTTGTACAGAATAAGTACATCCTTTGCTTGCTGTGATTTTTGCCGCCTGATGATTTTTTGCAAGCGGTTTGCAAAGCTGGGATAACTAATCTGAACCATAGCCTTATTAGTAAAGTCAATATTTTTATCCTTGTTTTACAGATAGAGGAACTGAGCCAACACATGGTAAATGTCTTTGTCAAGGTTACATAGAAAGTCGGGCAGAACTACACATGTATTTCTGGCTCCTAATTCCAAAGCCATAGGCTGTCTAATTCTGGCAATATACAAAACAACTGAAGACACATTCTATGTGGTAGTTATTTCTAAAATAGAATAATGCAAATATCATTTTCAAAATCTCCAAATCAAGGTCACACCTGTGTAATCACATATTTCTAACATTATTCTTTATGCTGACGGTAGTTGAAGTGTGCAAGAAAACGTATTTGCGGAAAGAAAGTACTAATTATATTGATAAAGCAGCCTTTGGAGGGGAACCGGTGCTAGAGGGAGAAATACTATAGAAGGAGTTGACTTAATACATGGAATAAATTTATACCTGATACATTTTAATAGTGAACTGAAATTCATGAAGAAAAAAAAAAAAAAGCACTGGTGGGATTTCCCACTGACATATCGGCAGTTCTGCATTTCCTTTCCTTTCTGTAGCCCCAGCTCGTCTGGGTCTGCATGGCTAGGTAAAGGAGAGAGTCAGCCAGCCAGAGTGAATTCATCACAAAATAGCCTAATTCTTGGCCAGCAGAAAAGAACTATTTATTTCTTCTGTAAAGCAGGGTGTGGGTAGGCACCTTAATTAGAAGCACATTTAGATGCAGGGAATAACTATATTTCCTTTCTCTATTTTAGTCTTCAGTCTTTGGCTGAACTGTGTAATCAAGCAGCTCCTGGCAACCATTTGAAATTGGCATAGATGGATCTTCCTTGACTAAATTTAGCAGGAGAGTCAAAATTTCAGTAGTCTGTCTCACCCACTCTAAGTTAATTCACCAGTTAGCATTTGTGCCTGCTACTGGCTGTTGTTTGTGTGGAAATGTACAGTTTTGCTTTCCAGGAGAAAAGAGATGGGGGTGGGGTGTAGTCAGCCCCGAAACTGTTCCTATTCCAGGATTAGACATTATTTTCCTCTTCCAGGGGAGAGATAAGCCAGACATGTCCAGACATGCCTTCTATAAAAGACTGGCTCAGAAAAGCCGTCTATAGAACAAATTCACTTCCACTATTGCTATTTCAGGTAAATTGCATCCCTAAATACTTTATATAAAAATTTTCCATTTGCTAAATTTGGTTGAAAAAATAGTATTTCATTTGGATGGTGGATAAAAAATAATCAAGCTTGTGACATCTGATACGTTAAAAAATCGTCTCATGTGGATTTAGAGTCTCACAACTAAAGAAAGAAAAACCTATCATGCTTTGGGGCTAATTTCAAATACTGCTTTTGTGCTAAACAATAGCCATATCAACAAGCCAGGTTCTATCACCACCTACAATAGGAATTGGACATTTACTCGGTCAGTAGGTCTACTATGGCTGTGATCGTCACATTGAAGTCCATTCAGTGCACTGATCTTTTTTTCCCATTAAACAGATGATTTAATGAAATGAGAACCACCTGAATCCCAGGTCCATTACAAGACCCCTGCATGGCCTGGGTCCTACTTCCCCATCAGCGTTCACCTTCCAAAGCTGTGTTTGCCGCACCCTCTGTAGCAGCCCACCAGGTGATCTAGTCACACCTGCCTTTGCATGAGCCTGGAAGGGGAACATTTTTTCCTTCCTCTGAGAAAATTCCTTTGGTCACGTGTCTGGTTTGCACCCTCATAACCCCTGTTTCCACCCTGGCTCCTTTTTTATCTATGTCATTTATATCTCTTTGGTAGAAGTGATTCATGAATTTCCTCCCCGCCCCACCCTTGACTATAATCTCTTTAAGAGCAGAAAATATCGTTATATCCCCACCACTTAGTTCAGTGTCTAGCAGGTACAAAGAGGAAACTCAATAAGGATTCGTTGAGTAAATGACTGAATAAATAAATGTTAGGAGAACTTCCTCCAAATCAAGTCAATAGAATGCAGAAGAGCCACCTGTGTCTGGGGCAAGGATTAGTGGCCTCACTGAGGTAACAGGAAACAGAAGAAGCTAAAACCTTGAAGACAGACTTTTCCAACCTTGCAATTTTTCTGGAAGGTTCACTCTGTTACTGAGTGCCCCGGTGCCCTGGAACAAGTTTACATCATTAGTGTCAGATTTTGAAGACCCTGATCTATGAAAGAACTGTTTCCACAGGAACTTCTCAGGTAATGGAAGTGATTTTTTTTTCCAGGAGTGCTTGATAAACTTAACTGTAACCCTGAGTTAAAACTGAAAGGAGCCCCAAGAGAGAAGCACAGCCAAATGGAAATAACTTTGAAGCATCAGTGAGTTCATATATGAGATTTGAATTCTAGGGTCACAGCTTCAAGGGATGCCTGTTCTAATAGACAGAGGGCCGGCCGGTAGGCTTCCTGCTCCTTCGCTCTACTCCACCTGTGTGATGACTGGGGTCCGTTTGGAGCAGAAATCTTTGGTCCCAAATCTCTGCCATCCAGGGCAGCAGCAGTAACGGTTGGGTCACATGCAGAGGACAGGTGAAGGTATTCAGCAGAAAGGAGACCTTTCTGGCAAAACATACGTAGTTCTCTTTGGAAGCTGAATTTTTCAAGGTGTAATCCTAGGAGTTCTGGCTGTGTGCTTTTTAAAACATTCAGATTCATGCCTGCCCAGCCCCAACTAAATCAGAATTTTCCATTGTTTGGGGGAGTGGGGGTGACTGGGGAATTGTGTTGGTTTGCTCAGGCTGCAGAATACTACAGACTGTGTGGCTTAAACAACAGAAATGTATATTCTCAGAGTTCTAGAGTCTGGAAATCCGAGATGAAGGTGCCGGCAGGATTGGTTTCTCTTGAGGCCTCTCTCCTCGACTTGCAGACGGCCGCCCTCTTGCCAACTTGCCGTAGGGTCGTCCCTCCATACTCCCGAGCCCCTTGTGTCTCTCTGTGTGTCCTAATATTCTCTTGTAAGAACACCGGTCTGACTGGAGTAGGGCCCACCCTATGGGGCCTTATTTTAACTTAATCACCTCTTTAAAAACCCTAACTCCAAATACAGTCACATTCTGAGGTATTGGTGGTTATGGCTTCAACATATGAATCTTGGTGGGGACACAATTCAGTCCATACAAACCCATTCATTAAAAGACACTTCAGATGATCCAGGAGCACACATTTGAAAAGCAGTGGTTGTTCTTCACTCCTTCCCTTATAGAAAACTGTAGGGCTGTAGCTAGTCCTTGGGAAAACCAAGAACCTTCTGCCTCTTGCTGCTCTAAACTCATTAGACACATCTGTGAGTGTCATGACCATCAAGGCCAAGGAATGCTATGCACTTTTTAACCTAATGTGATGATTCTTTCCTTCTAAACTTAACTGTCCTCATTGGGAACTCTCAGAACATTAAAACAATTTACCTCTTAGGCTAAGGAGTATTTACAAGCATAATTTTTATTTTACCAGGCTCAACAGACATTGTTTTTATGAATTAACAGCCTCTAATGGAAACATCAACCTCCATCCATTCATTAACCCATGTCTGTTGAGCTGTCATGTGCAAAGAGCTTGAATAACTTGTCATCAGGACAGCCTGGCAACCAGTTAGCCCAGCAGCTGTGACACACAGGACTCGGCGTGCCTGTCACACTTTGCAGTTATGGGAGATTTGTCTATGCCTGTCTAATGTCAAGTACCAAATTATATCATATCATGTCTTCTTTGCCAGCTGGCAAGTTTCTTGAGAGCAGGGGCAAGCACTAGACCTTATCCAGCTTTACTTCTCTAAAGTAGTAGATAAATATTTTTATCTGGCATAAATATTTTCTGAATGAATGAATAACGAATTTACTTGAGAAATGTCTTTAGGTTTGAGATTTGTCTGAGGAGGTACAGGCAGACCTCATTTTATTGTGCTTTGCAGATACCGCTTTTTTTTTTTTTTTTTTTTTTTTAACAAATTGAAGGTTTGTGGCCACCTTGCATCAAGCAAGTCTCTTGGGGCCATTTCTCCAGCAGCATTTGCTCACTTCATGTCTCTGTGTCACACTTATGTAATTCTCACAATATCTCAAACTTTTTCATTGTTGTTATAGTCGTTATGGTGATCTGTGATCAGTGATCTTTGATGTTATTACTACGACCCACGGAAGGCTCAGATGATGGTTAACATTTTTTTAGCAATAAAGTATTTTTAAAATAAGTTACATACGTTTTAAAAGACATGATGCTATTGCACACTTAATAGACTATAGTGTAAACATAACTTTTCTGTGCACTGGGAAACCAAAAAATTTGCACTTTATTGAGGTGGTCTGGAACTAAACCCACAAAATCTCTGAGGTCTGCCTGTACTTCCTTGTCCCTCATCTTTACTAACCTCATGAAATTACACATATTCACTATTTTAAATCTCTTCCTATGGAGGTGAAAGAAGAAAACCTCAGTATTTCTCTGTACAACCTCAAGAACAACAATGCAAAAGATATATGAATAAAATTCAAATGTATTGCTTTAATAGAAAAATTTAATAGTAAACCAGTAAGTGATGAACAAAGGAATAACCCCGTTATGGAGAACACATTATGCTAGTATTAGGCATTTACTTTGTTGCTATGGGCTGGACAGAAATAAAGTGTCCCTGGAAGGAAATGAATCAAGTCTTTGAGGGAGAAGGTGCAGAACTCACGCCCCACGGCTAAGACCTGTTTACTGCGAGTTTCCAGGGCACGAGCATAATCTTTCCCTGTGCCGCCACAAAGAAGCAAGTCTTCATTTGGGACTCGGACTTTTTCTTTCTTTGTGCGAGTTTGTCATTTTATTCATTAGAACAGCACAGAAGCAATAGTTGGGCATTTTGTTTGCGTGAAGGAGAATCTTTAAAGAGTTCTAGTTTGAAAACCATTTCATTATCCTCTTAAAACAATGCCTTTTGTTAAAACATTTCTAGCTTAAGACTGAAATGTGAGGTATTTACTGGAGAGAGAAAAATATTACAGAGAGCAAGCAGACAACGTGGTGGCAATAACTCAAAAGAACAGAGTTATAAAAAGATGGTCTTGATAGTGTGATATGTCACTAATTGGGACTCCCTTGATGAAAAATTCTGATAATTCTGATAGAGTTGAACCTGAAAATAACTTATCTGCTTCTGTAGGAAAACAAAGCTTGTCTTTATTAAGTAAAGAGGTAGCATTAAGTGTAACAGTTCAGAAAGAACACATAAAAACCTATTTGATGAATGCACCATTTTCAAGTACCTTAGCACTACTAACCTACATGATAGAGTGTAATGTTTCCTTCTTATATTCTTTCCCCTCCTCATTATCAGTGGTGAGTTGTGAAGGTTTTTCAGAAAAATAGTGCATTAGATCATGCCTTGAGGCATGATGGATATTGGCAAGAATGAGGTCTGTTTTGTCTTTGAATGCTCACTGTGGACAATGAAGAATCCATCCTTGCTCTCCCAGGATGGACCCAGGAATAGGTTCCCAAGGCTCTGATGGCCATGGGCAGTCGCTGGGAAAAGCTGAGATTCTATCTGATGGCCATGGGCAGTCGCTGGAAAAAGCTGAGATTCTATCTGATGGCCATGAGCAGTCGCTGGAAAAAGCTGAGATTCTATGGGAAGACTGAGGGGAAAATAGATTTTTGGGTGCCAATCCCTGGATAACACTGAACACAGGGACCCAAAGAAGATAGTTAAGGGACATTGTGACTGTCTTTTAGATTTGGAATGTTTGAAATTGGTTGTTTATGAAATCATGTTCTTTCTGACCGTGGACTTACCGGTATGCCTTTCCAGGGAAGTGAGCCATTTTGGCAGAGTTGCATTTATCTCATTGCTAACGGCGTCCTGTACTACATAATTCTCTTTAAGTGCTCACAAACAATAAAAATGCATTTCTTTAAACATATTTTAGAAATCAGACTTTTAATTATTCTTTGCTGGCCTTCCTTCCGGTTAGCCCGTCTCTGACCTCCTATTGTCCTGCTGTGTCCAAACAGTTGGGTTCTTTAATTTTCCACATCTGCTTAGGTGCTCTGGCTCGGCTGTTAGATTGGGGTTAAGTTACTGCACAGTAGTGCGACCTTATTTTACATTCCTCTTATAATCTCCAAAGAGCAGAATGTAACACAGGAACATATAAGTATTTGATAAAAATGTATTGCTTGTTTGGAATTTTAATAATCTGACTGCATAAATCAAACAAGGTTCTTCTGATTTCATCTCAGCCTTTTCTCAGCTTTTCATAAATCTCTTAAAAGTTTTAAGAAAAAGATGTTAGTATTTGTTACCAATTTCTTAAAAAAACAAAAACAAAAACACCCCACAGACCTTCCCTTTTCTGCCAGAAGTGTTATGAACATTAACTCGCTGAATCCTCCCACCCCCATTACTCAGCGGATCGTTGACTGTAAGTTAGTCATGGCTGAGCTCTAGGGCTGTTCAATTGATTAAATATGTGACGTATTTTGTGTCAGAAGCAACTACTCAACAGACTTTCATCCACTGTGTGTTCCCGCTGCAGATCAGCCAGCCCCTCACAACCACCATCTGAAAACCTTTGTAATAATTACCACCTGTGGATATTTTCCATGCATTACCTGCGGCACAGCATTCGCAAATGGTAGCTCACATTTTAGAGAAGAAACAGGAAGTTGTTTTTCCCTTCTCTTCTCCATACTTGGTGTTCCCAAAGGGTTAGTCCACCACTGATCATCAGGCGTCCTAATGGGAAAGCACAGCAGTGCTTCTCAGTTACATTCTTTCATCATCGGCCCCGTGTCTGATGAATGTTCTTGAATATGTACACCATTGCTCTCGAGAGGAATATAATGCGCCTGCCTAAAAATAACCACCCCTTTCCCATGCTGCGCTCATTCATTCTCAGTAAATATTCTGCATTAGAAAAGATTTTTTTGCTCTTGCGGTGATTGTGTGAGGAAAGATTTGGCAAACACTGCAGACTGACTATTGTCAAGAAAAAAATATAAAAATTAACTTAGTTTTTTTCTTATCTAATTATTGTCTAGCTAGGCATTGAATTGAAAAAAAAACCAGTAAGATTACTGGGCTGTTTATTGATAAGTTGGACCTTTGATAATGCCAGTATTCTTAGGAATTTTTGCTTGAGACAAATTTCTTGATAGATTATGTCATGGAATCACAGAATCTTAGAAATAACCTTATAACCCTCTAATCAATCCCTTCAATTTTAGCTTGAGAAAGATTTTCCCAAAGGGGAAGGTGGGAGAGGAATAAATTAGGAGTTTGGGATTAACATATACACTACTATATATAAAATAGATAACCAACAAGAACCTACTGTATAGCACAGGGAACTATATTCAATATTTTGTAACAACTCTATAAGGGAAAAGAATCTGAAAAAAAATATATATATATGCATAACAGTTACTTTGCTGTACACTGGAAACTAACACAACATTGTAAATCAACTATACGTCAATAAAAATTTTTTTTAATTTTACAGAAAGATTTAACAAAAGAATAATCTTAATAACATATTACACTTCCTTTACTTTCTAAAATTAAAAAATTAAATAAGATTATAATTTTAGAATATAGATTTACAAAAATTTGCAAAGATAGTACGGAGAGTTCCTATATACCCAAACACAGTTTCCCCTATTATTAACATCTTAAATTAGTATGGTACATTTAGCACAATTAATGAGCCAATATTGATATATTACTATTCACTGAAGTCAAAAGTTTATTCAGATGTCCTTAGTTTTTATCTAATGACTGTCCTTTTCCTGTACCAAGATCCCATGCAGGATACCACGTTACATTTAGTTGTCAGGTCTCCTTAGGCTCTTTTTTAACTGTGTCAGTGTTTCAGACTTTCCTTGTTTTTGATGACCTTAATGGTTTTTGAGGAGTACTGGTCAAGCATTTTGTAGAATTCCCCTTGAATGGGATTTGTCTGATGTTTTCCCTATGATTAGGCTGGGGTTATGAGCCTTGAGGAAGGCACAGGGGTGAATTGCCATTTTCATCAAATCGTATGAAGAATGTATACTATCAACATGACTAGACACACTTGGTGTTGACCTTGACTACCTGGCTCAGGTAGTATTTGTTAAGGTTTCTCCACTACAGCTACTCATTTTTTCCCTTTCCATACTGCTCTCTTTGTAGGGAAGTGACTACAAAGAGGGAATTGGGAGCTAGGCTGCCCTTCTTTGAGGATGGAGTGTCTACATGGATTATTTGGAATTCTTCTGCATGGGAGATTTGTCTCTTCTCCCCCATTTGTTGATTAAATCAGTTGCATATTTATAATCATATGGACGCATGAACATTTATTTCATACTTTGAGATATAATCCAACCATTTCTTTATTTTGTTGGTTAAATTATTTCAGCTTTGACATTGGAAGCTCTTTCAGTTGACTCCTGTCTTCTTGATATAATCCCATCATTGTGGGTTTGGTCTTTTGGTTTTTGAGGGTTTTTTGGTTGTTGTTTTGTTTTTGTTTGTTTTAGCATTTTCTAACTTTCTGGCACTACAAGATGCTCCAGGCTCATCTTGCATGTTTCCTGCCCTAGACCTAGAATCAGCCATTTCTCCATCTTGATTTCTTTTATTGGAGAATGGTATTAGAAACCAAGATCTGGGCACCAGTTTTGCCTGTTGCTACTGGAGTATTGTTGCTTCTGGGCACTCTCAGCTAGCAGAGAAAGGAAATACATGTGTGTATACTAATTCATATATACACCCGTATCTATAGATATTCCTATATGTCACCAACTGCATCTTAATTGTGTAAGCTAAACATAAGTTCATATGTCTCCAACTGTAGTCCATTACCTCATGGATCATTCTAGACTCCTCCCCTTGCTTGCCTATACCCTCTCACTCCAACAGTGGCTTCCACCATCTGCTATCCACTTTGCTATCCAAATACTTGTGTACTGATTGTAGAATTATTTACCTGTATTCCTGGGGGAAACAACTTTATCAACTGTAGAATAGTGCTCAGGTGCAATTCCTTCTGCTTTTAGTCTTATAGACTTCCCTTATTTCCAAAATTACACAAGTAAGTGACTCTTTTCCCTTCAGTGAAGTTATTTCATATATTTGTAATATAGTTAGAGTCTTTTATTACAGTCTGCATTCCATCCTGTGATCCTCTGACCTCTTAAATGATTTTAATTTGCATATAATAAGGTTCACTCTTTGTAATAACTTCTGTGGGTTTTCACAAACACATTGTGCCATGTATCCGCCATTACAGTTTCATTGCCCTAAAAAGTCTCCTGTGCTTCACCTATTCAGTCCTCCCCAACCTATCCCTTCATGGACCCCTGAAAGCCAGTGATCTGTTTACCATCCCTATAGTTTAACCTTTTCCAGAACGTCATATAAATGGAATGATAGGGACTGGCCTTTTCAGACTGGCTTCTTTCACTTAGCAATATACATTCAATATTCATCCATATCTTCGTGTGGTATGATAGCTCATTCCTTTTTATTGCTGAATGGTATTCCACTGTGTTGATATAGCACAGTTTACCCATTCACTTATTAAAGAATGTCTTGGTTGCTTCCAGTTTGGCAGGATTGTAAATAAGGCTGCTATAAAAATTCTTGTGTAGTCCACTGTGTGTTGGGGGGAAATTGGAGGGGGGGTGCTCTTCTCCATTCAGTCTTTCGAGGACCCAGGTTGATAAAGTATCTGCCATCTTCAGTGTGGAAATCTGAAGTTTTTCCTAGCTGTTGACATCCAAGTGGCAATGGAGGAGGAGAAAGAAAGTAGCAAATTGTGCCATAGATTTTATGGGCAAGGCCTGGATATGGTGTATATATACATCAATTTCTGCCCATATTCCTTTGGTCAGAACTCAGCTGAATGACCCTATTGATTGAGGGAGGCTGGACTGTGTGCCCAGGAAGAGAAGGAAATGAGTTTGGTGAAAACATAGCATTGTCTTTGCCTTAATACTCCCATTTGGTCACCATATATGGTTACTCTTCCTCCTAAACATGGATCACACTTACACCCTCCCCAAGGTACACAATCCAGAGTCCCATCCAGCCACTGCATCCACTCAAAGTCTAGGACCTCAGGCTGGTGTGGTGGTCTGGGTGTGGCACTTCATGGTGACTTTGACTCTAAAAACAGCATACAGTGATGGGGCAGGGGGAAGGTAGCCACAATAAACACTCATTCGGAAAAGGGTAGACTGTAAGACACAGCAGCCACTGATGCAGAGCAATGTGGGCATCCCATGGGGCTGGCACTGTGAAGTTTATCTACCCTGGCAGTAGAAGAGGTCTCTCATTATCCCTGATTAAACTTTATTTTGATCTTTGGTAGGAACTCCATGGCCCCTGGATCCGTTCCCTAAGGGATTCTCCCTTTTTCTTCCTCTTCCTTATCCACATCTGAAAGGGGCATTTGGTACCCCCTATAGATGCTATAGAGCCCCCTGCATTTAGATAATTAAAGTTTCAAGGATTGTTTTAAGTCACAAAAAGTCAGAGACTTTCAATATCCATGCTCATGGTTTCTTTGGTAATAAAATTCCCTTAAGTACTTAATGGGCTCCTAATCCATTATCTTTCAGTCATTCCATATACCCGTAAGCTCATGACAAATTATTTAGAAGGTATGATTCTCAAATTTATTTTATTTCTTGGCTTCCCCTCTATTTTTCCTCTCAATCCTATCTCTCGCACCTAAATGGTGGATTTTTTTTGGCCACGCCATGCGGCATGTGGGATCTTAGTTCCCTGACTGGGATTGAACCCATGCCCCCTGCATTGGGAGCACGGAGTCTTAATCACTGGACCGCCAGGGAGGTCCCAGTGGTGGATCTTTTGAAGCTACTAATCTTGAGAGGGAAGGCCACATTCTTAACTTGATTTTATTGTGAGACTGAGTTTTAATGGTCTCTTTGGCTCAAAGGCTCTTTTAATCTTAAATCCTCAAATCTTAAGTTGGGTTGTACAGAAGCAGTTGATTTTTTCACTATTGGCCAAATTTCTAAAAACTGTCCAATTCTCTCCTATATACATCTTTTTCTTTTCTGCCATGCCAAAATCAGCCAAGGTCACCAGCACACCCTAATCCATTCATCCTTTCCAACCAATTTCTCCAGAAAGGCCACTTCAGTGGGCACATGGTCTGTCTTCCATGTTACTACAACTTCGCCAAATGTTTTGCCACGGTATAACATCGATTTCCATCTCCTCTGGCATCTGGTATTAGTTTCCTTGCTAATGCCGTATATTTTAGGGTTGTGTTACAGCAGAACCCTGCATCAAGGTAATGATTTCCATATTAGGCAGGATAATTGACACCTCTGTTGGTTCTCAGTAAGAATCCCAACACAAAAATCTCAGTGACCTGATGCATTGAAAGTATGTGATTGTTCTCATCACATTCCAATATGGGTCTTCAGGGAGACTTAGTCCACACAGCCATTAAGAGAACCAGATTGACAGTTGCATCTCCATCTTCAACACGTGGCTTACAAGGTCATTTTAAGCATCAACACCCAGCAAACAGAGGGGAGGAGAGACTCTATTGCTTCTGCCTTAATTCCTCTGGCCAGAAGTCAGTCATGTGATCTTTTTTGGGTTTTTTTTTTTTTTTAATTTTATTGGGTGCTTTTGTTTTATTTTTGTTATGGTAATTTTATTTTTAATTTTTTGAGGAAACTCCATACTGTTTTCCATAGTGGCTACACCAATTTATAGTCCCACCAACAGTGCAGGGGGTTCTTTTTCTCCACATCCTCACTAACACTTGTTATTTTATTTTATTTTTTTAACATCTTTATTGGAGTATAATTGCTTTACATCGTTGTGTTGGTTTCAGCTGTATAACAAAGTGAATCAGCTATACGTATACTTATATCCCCATTACCCTCCCTCTTGCGTCTCCCTCCAACCCTCCCTATCCCACCCCTCTAGGTGGTCACAAAGCACCGAGCTGATCTCCCTGTGCTATGCGGCTGCTTCCCACTAGCTATCTATTTTACATTTGGTAGTGTATCTATGTCGATGCCACTCTCTCACTTTGTCCCAGCTTACCCTTCCCACTCCCCGTGTCCTTAGGTCCATTCTCTACATCTGCATCTTTATTCCTGTCCTGCCCCTAGGTTCTTCAGAACCATTTTTTTTTAAGGTTCCATATATATGCATTAGCATATGGTATTTCTTTTTCTCTTTCTGACTGACTTCACTCTGTATGACAGACTCTGGGTCCATCCACCTCACTACAAATAACTCAATTTCTTTTCTTTTTACGGCTGAGTAATAGTCCATTGTATATATGTGCCACATCTTCTTTATCCATTGATCTGTTGATGGACACTTAGGTTGCTTCCATGTCCTGGCTATTGTAAATAGTGCTACAGTGAACACTGTGGTACATGACTCTTTTTGAGTAATGGTTTTCTCAGGGTATATGCCCAGTAGGGGGATTGCTGGATCATATGGTAGTTCCATTTTTAGTTTTTTAAGGCACCTCCATACTGTTCTCCATAGTGGCTGTATCAATTTACATTCCCACCAACAGTGCAAGAGGGTTCCCTTTTCTCCACACCCTCTCCAGCATTTATTGTTTGTAGATTTTCTGATAACGGCCATTCTGACCAGTGTAAGGTGATACCTCATTGTAGTTTTGATTTGCATTTCTCTAATGATTAGTGATGTTGAACATCCTTTCATGTGTTTGTTGGCAATCTGTATATCTTCTTTGTAGAAATGTCTGTTTAGGTCTCCTGCCCATTTTTGGATTGGGTTGTTTGTTTTTTTGATATTGAGCTGCATGAGCTGCTTGTATATTTTGGAGATTAATCCTTTGTCAGTTGCTTCATTGGCAAATATTTTCTCCCATTCTGAGGGTTGTCTTTTCATCCTGTTTACGGTTTCCTTTGCTGTGCAAAAGGTTTTAACTTTTATTAGGTCCCATTTGTTTATTTTTGTTTTTATTTCCATTTCTCTAGGAGGTGGGTCAAAAAGGATCTTGCTGTGATTTATGTCATAGAATGTTCTGCCTATGTCTTCCTCTAAGAGTTTTATAGTGTCTGGCCTTACATTTAGGTCTTTAATCCATTTTGAGTTTATTTTTGTGAATGGTGTTAGGGAGTGTACTAATTTCATTCTTTTACATGTAGTTTTCCCAGCACCACTTATTGAAGGGGCTGTCTTTTCTCCATTGTATACTCCTGTCTCCTTTATCAAAGATAAAGTGACCATATGTGGGTGGGTTTATCTCAGGGCTTGCTATCCTGTTCCATTGATCTATATTTCTGTTTTTTTGCCAGTACCATACCGTCTTGCTTACTGTAGCTCTGTAGTATACTCTGAACTCAGGGAGATTGATTCCTCCAACACCGTTTTTCCTTCTCCAGATTGCTTTGGCTATTTCTGGTCTTTTGTGTTTCCATAAAAATTGTGGAATTTTTTGTTCTAATTCTGTGAAATATGCCAGTGGTAATTTGATAGGGATTGCATTGAATCTGTAGATTGCTCTGGGTAATATAGTCATTTTCACAGTGTTGATTCTTCCAGTCCAAGAACATGGTATATCTCTCCAACTGTTTGCATCATCTTTAATTTCTTTCATCAGTGTCTTATAGTTTTCTGCGTACAGGTCTTTTGTCTCCTTAGGTAGGTTTATTCCTAAGGATTTTATTCTTTTTGTTGCAATGGTAAATGAGAGTGTTTCCTTAATTTCTCTTTCAGATTTTGCATCATTAGTGTACAGGAATGCAAAAGATTTCTGTGCATTAATTTGTATCCTGCTACTTTACCAAATTCATTGATTAACTCTAGTAGTTTTCTGGTAGCATCTTTAGGATTCTCTATGTGTAGTATCATGTCATCTGCAAACGTGACAGTTTTACCTCTTCTTTTCCTATTTGGATTCCTTTTATTTCTTTTTCTTCTCTGATTGCTGTGGCTAAAACTTCCAAAACTATGTTGAATAATAGTGGTGAGAGTGGGCAACCTTGTCATGTTCCTGATCTTAGTGGAAATGGTTTCAGTTTTTCACCATTGAGAACGATGTTGGCTGTGGGTTTGTAATATATGGACTTTATTATGTTGAGGTAGGTTCCCTCTATGCCTACGTTCTGGAGAGTTTTTATCATAAATGGGTATTGAACTTTGTCGAAAGCTTTTCCTGCATCTCTTGAGATTATCGTATGGTTTTTCTCCTTCAGTTTGTTAATATGGTGTAACACATTGATTGATTTGCATATATTGAAGAATCCTTGCATTCCTGGGATAAACCCCACTTGATCATGGTGTATGATCCGTTTAATGTGCTGTTGGATTCCGTTTGCTAGTATTTTGTTGAGGATTTTTGCATCTGTGTTCATCAGTGATATTGGCCTATAGTTTTCTTTTTTGGTGACGTCTTTGTCTGGTTTTGGTATCAGGGTGATGGTAGCCTCGTAGAATGAGTTTGGGAGTGTTCCTCCCTCTGCTATATTTTGGAAGAGTTTGAGAAGGATAGGTGTTAGCTCTTCTCTAAATGTTTGATAGAATTCACCCGTGAAGCCATCTGGTCCTGGGCTTTTGTTTGTTGGAAGATTTTTAATCACAGTCACAATTTCAGTGCTTGTGATTGGTCTGTTTATATTTTCTATTTCTTCCTGGTTCAGTCTTGGAAGGTTGTGCTTTTCTAAGAGTTTGTCCATTTCTTCCAGGTTGTCCATTTTATTGGCATATAGTTGCTTATAGTAATCTCTCATGATCCTTTGTATTTCTGCAGCGTCAGTTGTTACTTCTCCTTTTTCATTCTAATTCTGTTGATCTGAGTCTTCTCCCCTTTTTTCTTGATGAGTCTGGCTAATGGTTTATCAATTTTGTTTATCTTCTCAAAGAACCAGCTTTTAGTTTTATTGATCTTTGCTATCATTTCCTTCATTTCTTTTTCATTTATTTCTGATCTGATGTTTATGATTTGTTTGCTTCTGCTAACTTAGGGGTTTTTTTGTTCTTCTTTTTCTAATTGCTTTAGGTATAAGATTCGGTTGTTTATTTGAGATGTTTCTTGTTTCTTGATGTAGGATTGTATTGCTATAAACTTCCCTCTTAGAGCTGCTTTTGCTGCATCCCATAGGTTTTGGGTCGTCGTGTTTTCACTGTCATTTGTTTCTAGGTGTTTTTTGATTTCCTCTGATTTCTTCAGTCATCTCTTGGTTATTTAGTAGTGTATTGTTTAGCCTCCATGTGTTTGTATCTTTTACATTTTTTTTTTTTTCCTGTAACTGATATCTAGTCTCATAGCATTGTGGTCAGAAAAGATACCTGATACAATTTCAATTTGCTTAAATTTACCAAGGCTTGATTTGTGCCTCAAGATATGATCTATCCTGGAGAATGTTCCATGAGCACCTGAGAAGAAAGTGTATTCTGTTTTTTTGGATGGAATGTCCGGTAAATATCACTTAAATCCATCTTGTTTAATGTGTCATTTAAAGCTTGTGTTTCCTTTTTTATTTTCATTTTGGATGATCTGTCCATTGGTGAAAGTGGGGTGTTAAAGTCCCCTACTATTATTGTGTTACTGTGAATTTCCCCTTTTATGGCTGCTAGCATTTGCCTTATATATTGCGGTGCTCCTATGTTGGGTGCGTAAATAATTACACTTGTTATATCTCCTTCTTGGATTGATCCCTTGATCATTATGTAGTGTCCTTCTTTGTCTCTTGTAATAGTCTTTATTTTAAAGTCTATTTTGTCTGATATGAGAATTGCTACTCCAGCTTTCTTTTGATTTCCATTTGCATGGAATATCTTTTTCCATCCCCTCACTTTCAGTCTGTATGTGTCCCTAAGTCTGAAATGGGTCTCTTGTAGACAGCATATTTATGGGTCTTGTTTTTGTATCCATTCAGCCAGTCTATGTCTTTTGGCTGGAGCATTTAATCCATTTACATTTAAGGTAATTTTCGATATGTATGTTCCTATTACCATTTTCTTAATTGTTCTGGGTTTGTTATTGTAGGTCTTTTCCTTCTCTTGTGTTTCCTGCCTAGAGAAGTTCCTTTAGCATTTGTTGTAGAGCTGGTTTTGTGGTGCTGAATTCTCTTAGCTTTTGCTTGTCTGTAAAGGTTTTCATTTCTCCATCAAATCTGAATGAGATCCTTGCTGTTTAGAGTCTTCTTGGTTGTAGGTTTTTCCCTTTCATCACTTTAAATATGTCCTGCCACTCCCTTCTGGCTTGCAGAGTTTCTGCTGAAAGATCAGCTGTTAACCTTATGGCGAGTCCCTTGTATGCTATTTGTTGCTTTTCCTTTGCTGCTTTCAATATTTTTTCTTTGTATTTAATTTTTGATAGTTTGATTAATATGTGTCTTGGCGTGTTTCCCCTTGGATTTATCCTGTATGGGACTCTCTTCGCTTCCTGGACTTGATTGACTATTTCCTTTCCCGTATTAGGGAAGTTTTCAACTATAATCTCTTCAAATATTTTCTCAGTCCCTTTCTTTTTCTCTTCTTCTTCTGGGACACCTATACTTCGAAGGTTGGTGCATTTAATGTTGTGCAGAGGTCTCTTAGACTGTCCTCAATTCTTTTCATTCTTTTTTCTTTATTCTGCTCTGTGGTAGTTATTTCCACTATTTCATCTTCCAGGTCACTTATCCGTTCTTCTGCCTCAGTTATTGTGCTATTGATTCCTTCTAGAGAATTTTTAATTTCATTTATTGTGTTGTTCATCATTGTTTGTTTGCTCTTTAGTTCTTCTAGATCCTTGTGAAACGTTTCTTGTATTTTCTCCATTCTATTTCCAAGATTTTGGATCATCTTTACTATCATTACTCTGAATTCTTTTTCAGGTAGACTGCGTATTTCCTCTTCATTTGTTATGTCTGGTGGGTTTTTACCTTGCCTCTTCATCTGCTGCGTATTTCTCTGTCTTCTCATTTTGCTTAACTTACTGTGCTTGGGGTCTCTTTTTCACAGGTTGCACGTTAGTACTTCCCGTTGTTTTTGGTGTCTGCCCCCAGTGGGTAAGGTTGGTTCAGTGGGTAGTGCAGGCTTCCTGGTGGAGGGGCCTGGTGCCTGTGTTCTAGTGGATGAGGCTGGAACTTGTCTTTCTGGTGGGCAGGAGCACGTCTGGTGGTGTGTTTTGGGGTGTCTGTGAAGTTAGTATAATTTTAGGCAGCCTCTCTGCTAGTGGGTGGGTTGTGTTCCTGTCTTGCTAGTTGTTTGGCATGGGGTATCCAGCACTGGAGCTTGCTGGTCGTTGAGTGGAGCTGGGTCTTAGCGTTGAGATGGAGATCTCTGGGAGACCTCTTGCTGATTGATATTACATGGGGCCGGGAGGTCTCTGCTGGTCTAATGTCCTGCACTCAGCTCTCCCACCTCAGAGGCTCAGGCCTCACAGCTGGCTGGAGCAGCAAAACCCTGTCAGCCACATGGCTCAGAAGAAAAGGGAAGAAAAAAAAAGAAAGAAAGAAAAATAAAATAAAGTTATTAAAATCAAAAATTAAAAAATATATTATTAAAATAAAAAATTTAAAAAGTAATTTTAAAAAGGAAAAAAAAAGAAGAGAGTAACCGAACCAATAAACAAATCCACCAACGATAACAAGCACTAAAAACTAAACTTAGATAAACATAAAAATCAGAAATTAGTCAGTCACATACAGCAAACCCCAAGTCTACAGTTGCTCCCAAAGTCCACCACCTCAATTTTGGGATGATTCGTTGTCTATTCAGGTATTCCACAGATGCAGGGTACATCAAGTTGATTGTGGAGATTTAATCCGCTGCTCCTGAGGCTGCTGGGAGAGATTTCCCTTTCTCTTCTTTGTTTGCACAGCTCCTGGGGTTCAGCTTTGGATTTGGCCGCGCCTCTGCGTGTAGGTTGCCCCCTGGCATCTGTGCTTTGCCCAGACAGAACAGGGTTAAAGGAGCAGCTGATTAGGGGGCTCTGGCTCACTCAGGCAGGGTGGAGAGGGAGGGGTACGGATGCGGGGCGAGCCTGCGGCGGCAGAGGCCGGCGTGACGTTGCACCAGCCTGAGGTGCGCCGTGCGTTCTCCCGGGGAATTTGTCCCTGGATCACGGGACCCTGGCAGTGGCAGGCTGCACAGGCTCCCGGGAGGGGAGGTGTGGAGAGTGAGCTGTGCTCGCACACAGGCTTCTTGTTGGCGGCAGCAGCAACCTTAGCGTCTCATGCCCGTCTCTGGGGTCTGCGCTGATAGCTACAGCTTGTGCCCATCTCTGGAGATTGTTTAGGCGGTGCTCTGAATCTCTTCTCCTCGTGCACCCCGAAACAAGGGTCTCCTGCCTCTTAGACAGTTCCAGAATTTTTCACGAAGTCCCTCCCATTTAGCTGTGGTGCACTAGCCTCCTTCAGGCTGTGCTCACACAGCCAACCCCAGTCCTCTCCCTGCGATCCAACTGAAGCCCGAGCCTCAGCTCCCAGCCCCCACCTGTCCCAGCAGGTGAGCAGACAAGCCTATCGGGCTGGTGAGTGCTGGTCAGCACCGATCATCTGTGTGGGAATCTTTCCGCTTTGCCCTTCACACCCCTGTTGCTGCGTTCTCCTCCGGAGATCCGAAGCTTCCCCCCTGCCCACCCCCAATCTCCACCAGTGAAGGGGCTTCCTAGTGTGTGGAAACTTTTCCTCCTTCACAGCTCCCTCCCACAGGTGCAGGTCCCGTCCCTATTCTTTTGTCTCTGTTTTTTGTTTTTTCTTTTGCCCTACGCAGGTACGTGGGGAGTTTCTTGCCTTTTGGGAAGTCTGAGGTCTTCTGCCAGCATTCAGTAGGTGTTCTGTAGGAGCTGTTCCACATGTAGATGTATTTTTGATGTATTTGTGGGGAGGAAGGTGATCTCCACATCTTACTCCTCTGCCATCTTGAAGATCCTCCGTGTGATCTTAATTATAATTGCAAGTCAGGGTAAGAGATGGGATCTAGCTCTGAGTGTATATGTCCAAGAGAAAATAGAAATAGGCTTGATTAACATAGAGCATTGATTCTGCCACAATCTTGTTGAGTTTCTGTCACCTCATTAATAAAATGGAGCCGTTGATAACCTACCTCACAGGATATTGTGTGTGAATGCTATAATTTATGTAAGCAACAATTGAGTTCCTGGTACACTTTCTCATATTTGAAAAATCCTACCTCCGCCCCCCCCCCACCTTCTCTTTGTCTCTCTCTTCCTTCTTCCCAACCCCACCTTTCTTTATAAAAGTAACTTCAGCCATGCCGTTCACATTAGTGAAGTTAGAACTTGCTCTATTACTGTACATCATATGATCAGTGGCATTAGATGATAGCTGATTATAACTCAAATATTCATATTTGTTTTTGCCACTCTCTTGGTGTCTGTCTCTCTTCCTTTAGCTACACTTAATCCAAAAGTCTTGTTAATTTTCATCAAACTAACTAGGTTTCACATGCTTACTGCAGCCTTCTGATGTATGGACACTGGAGATGAAGATCTTTCTGGTGTTGTTCTTAGATTTTTGGATTTTGTCCTCATCAAAAATCATTAGAGTCCTGGAACACAAACTGTCTGTAATTGAATTCAGCAAGACTTTTATTAATTTATAACCCAAACATTGAAGGTAATGATCATACCCAGATCATCACTCCAGATATGTCAGGCAGCTCCCAGTGATAGGCTGCAGGAAATTATTGTCTTTTCCCAGGATAGGTACCAATATGTCAACCTCCTTAAACTAATACATCATGGTAATCAGTGGTTTTAAAAATAGTGAATGCTGCATAATGAAGACACAGAGACACTGAAAAGTCTCAGCAATGCTTCACCCTAATTGTCATGCAACTGAAAGCCTGGGATCCCCCAACAGCTGGAAGCTGCTGCCATGGAAACCTTAATGTTCCATCATCTGACAGATTAAAAATTGAGACTATTAATGGCCTCGACAGTAGTTTGCATGTTTCATTAGTAAAAAATGCCATTATTCTAGGGTTCAGGGGAATTGGATTTTTGAATGATGTTTTTTATTCTCAATTAAAATAGTCCAAGCATAATTTGGATGGTATAACAAAAGAAAGAGAACAACTGAGGCGAAATTATGACATTTCAGCAGATCAATTCTTCCTCTTTTCCTTGACCTTCTCCTGCTGGCTGTTTGTTTAACTGAGCACAAGTGGGGGTGGAAGGATGGGCAGGAAATGAGGGAGAAGCTAATTTCAGCCTCCTTTCTCTTCCAGTATAGGTTCTTTATGAATCCCAGGCCCCTCTGTTTAGGAAGAAGCAGAATTAGTGGAGTGTTTGGAAAACTGAGGGTACAACCTATTTACTGAGCCATAAAATAAATTCACAGAGTCTCAGCCAGCATTTATTAAAAACAGAATGGAAGGGACTTCCTTGGTGATGCAGTGGTTAAGAATTCTCCTGCCGATGCAGGGGACATGGGTTCGAGCCCTGGTCCGGGAAGATCCCACATGCCACGGAGCAACTAAGCCTGTGCGCCACAACTACTGAGCCTGTGCTCTAGAGCCCACGAGCCACAACTACTGAGCCCACGTGCCACGAATACTGAAGCCCGCGTGCCTAGAGCCCATGCTCCGCAACAAGAGAAGCCACCGCAGTGAGAAGCCCGCGCACCGCAATGAAGAGTAGCCCCCACTCGCCGCAACTAGAGAAGGCCTGCACACAGCAACAAAGACCCAGCACAGCCAAGAATAAATAATAAATTAATTAATTAAAAGAAAGAAACACGGAATACAATACAATAAAAAGGAAAATACTGAGAGGTGTTCCCCATTGTTAGGGTAAGTATCATTTTTAAAACTCTTTCTACTGGTTTACAGTGTAAAGTTACTTCCTAGTGCTTTTTCTGGTTCTGGGTCAGATGGTGGAGTAGGAAGACCCAGAGCTCACCTCCTCCCATGGACACACCAGAACTACAGCCACACATAGAGCAACTACCTCTGAGAACAGCCTGAAGGCAAGCAGAACAGATTTTCTACAACTAGGGAAATAAAGAAAAGACAACATCAAGACAGGTAGGAAGGACAGAGGTGTAGTCTAGTCAGAAGACACACCTGGGTGCAGTGACCCGCACGTGGGAGGGATATCACAACTACAGGGGTCCCTCTGAGAAACAAGGGTTCTGAGCCCCATGTTGGGCTCCCAAACCCTCAGGGGACTTGGAACAGGAAGATGAGCCCCCATCACGTCTGACTTTGAAACTCAGCAGGGCTTACGTCTGGGAGAGCGGGAGGGCTGTGGGAAACTGAAACTCTGCTCTTGAAGGGCTCACGCACAAACGCACTTGCTCTGAGTCCCAGCACAGAGGCAGCAGCTTGACCCAGTGCCCAGGTCATACAAGAAGGAGAGTCGTTGACTAATTTCAGGATGTATACCAGAGGGGCTGGTATCTGGGGGAACTTTCTCCAGGAATGGACGTGCTGGTGGGTGCCATTTTTTTTCACTCTTTTTCCACCTAGATGGGCTGGCACTGGTGGACGCCATTTCTGTCACTCTCCATCAACCTAGCTAACACCGTGCACCCCGTCCCAGCATTCCCCTGAGGACCAGCCCCACCCAACCCACCCGCCCTGCTCCTCCAAAGCAGCTCTTGCCCTGCCCCACCCAGCAGATGGCCTCAGCTGGCACTGGCGCCCCTCCAAAGCAGCTCCCACTCCTGGGGACCAGCCCTGTACACCAGCATACCCACAGTAGTCACGGTTGGTCCTCTCAGCTGGGCTGGGGGCCAGCCCCACACACCAGTGCATCTGCAGCAATCTCAGAGCAACCACAACAGGAGGGCACATGCAGCCCGCACAAGGGACAACCCTGGAGCACCTGTCTGTAGAGACCAGAGGGGACTGCACCACTGGGCCCCACCAGACACCATCTACATAAGGCCATTTGGAATACCTCCCAAATGAAAGAACAAGACAAAACCTTAGAAAAAGAACTAAACAAAATGGAGAGAAGCAACTGACCAGATGAAGAGTTCAAAATGCTAGTTATAAAAGTGCTCACCAAACTCAGGAGAAGAATAGATGAACTTGGTGAGAATGTCAACAAAAAGATAGAAGATATTAAAAAGAACCAATCAGCACTGAAGAATACAATAACAGAAATGAAAAATATGCTGAAGGGAACCAACAGCAGCTTAGAGGATACAGTAGAACAGATCAGCGATCTGAAAGCCAAGGTAGTGAAAATCACCTGATCAGGACAGCAAAAGGAAAAAAAAAGAATTTAAAAAATGAGGATAGTTTAGGGGGCTCTCTGGGACAACATCACGCGTACTAACCTTTGTACTGTAAGGATTCCAGAAGAAGAGAGAGACAAAGGGACAGAAAACCTATCTGAAGAAATAATGGTGGAAAACTTTCCTAGCCTGGCCAAAGAAGCAGACGTCCAAGTCCAAGAAGCACAGAAAGTCCCAAACAAGATGAACCCAAAGAGAATCACACCAGGATGCACTATAATTAAAATGTCAAATTTAAAGGTAAAGAATCTTAAAGGCGGCAAGAGAAAAACAACTAGTTACATACAAGGGAACCCCTCTAAGACTATCAGCTGATTTTTCAGCAGAAATTTTACTGGCCAGAAGGGACTGGCAGCCTATATTCAAAGTGCTGAAAGAAAAAAAACTTACAACCAAGAATAGTCTACCTGGCAAAGTTATCATTCAGAACTGAGTGAGAGATTGAGTTCCCCAGCCAACCAAAAGCTAAAGGAGTTCATCACGACTAAACTGGCCTTACAAGAAATGTTAAAGCGACTTCTGTGAATAGAAAAGAAAAAGCCATAGTTAGAAACAAGAAAATTATGAAAGAAAAGAAATCTCCCTGGTAAAGGCAAACATATAGTAAAGGTAGTGGATAAACCAACTAAAAAGCTAGTATGAAGGTTAAAAGACAAAAGTAGTAAAATCATCTCTATCTAAAATAATTAGTTAAGCAATACAAACAAGAAAAAGATATAAAATATAATGTCAAAACCATAAAATGTCGGGAGGGGACAGTAAAAATGTAGTGCTTTTAGAATGCACTTGAACTTAAAGCGACCATCAACTTAAAATAGACTGTTATATGTATATGAACCTCATGGTAACCACAAACCAAAACTTATAACAGATACACAAAATATAAAGAGAAGGAATACAAACTCAAGAAAGTCATCAAATCACAAGGGAAGAGAAAAAGAGAAGAAGAAAGGAACAGAGAATAACTACAAAAACAACCAGAAAACAATAACAAAATGGCAACAAATTACTCTCAATACCTATTAATAATTACTTTAAGATGTGAGATATATATATATATATATATATATATATATATATATATATATATATATATATACTCACACATACATATATTACTTAGCCATAAAAAAGAATGAAATCTTGCCATTGCAAAGACATGGGTGGACTTTGAGGGTATCATGCTAAGTGAAATAAGTCAGACAGAGAAAGACAAATACCATATGATCTCACTTATGTGTGGAATCTGAAAAAAATGAAACAAAGGAACAAACACATAAACAGAAATAGAGTTATAGATACAGAGAACAAACTGGTGGTTGCCAGAGGAGGGAAGGGTGCTGGACTGAGTGAAATAGGTGAAGGGGATTAAGAGATACAAACTTTTGGGCTTCCCTGGTGGTGCAATGGTTAAGAATCCATCTGCCAGTGCAGGTGACACAGGTTTGAGCCCTGGTCCAGGAAGATCCCACATGGCGCGGAGCAACTAAGCCCATGGGCCACAACTACTGACGACCGCGTGCCCTAGAGCCCATGCTCCACAAAAAGAGAAGGCACCGCAATAAGAAGCCTGCACGCCACAACGAAGAGTAGCCCCCACTCGCCGCAACTGGAGAAAGCCTGCGGGCAGCAATGAAGGCCCAACACAGCCAGAGATAAATAAATACATACATACATAAATTTATATTTAAAAAAAAGATACAAACTTTCAGTTATGAAATAAACAAGTCGGGGATGTAATGTACAGCACAGGGAATATAGTCAATAACATTGTAATGTCTTTGTATGGTGGTGTATGGTAACTAGACTTATCATGATGATCATTTTGTAATGCATATAAATGTTGAATCACTATGTTGTACACCTGAAACTAATATAATAGGTCAACTATACATCAATAAAAAAATAATAATAATAAAGTTACTTCCTATTATGAATCATAATCAAAACTGTTTGAAAAACATGGTTATAGTGCATGATTCAGAGCTCAGGCTACGTATGAACCTAGACTGTCTGGATCGGAGTCCTGATTTTACAACCTTCCAGCTCTGGAAGCAAGTCATTTAACCTCTCTATGCATCTGTTTGCTTATCTGTAACACAGGAATGATAACGGTAGAACCATAAGGTTGTTGTAAGGAAGAAATAAACCATCTAAAGCACTCAGAATATGTTTGGCACATAGAAAGTAATCAAATGAGTCAGCTATTGAAAAAGCATCATCAGTTACCTGGAGGAATTAATTACTTGGAGTGATCTAAAGATCACTGGACATGTCTATCTTTTCATATTTATATTTGTAAAATAGGGCTAATTCTTACCAGTTTAGAAAAGCATCATTATAAAGTGTCCTGTTAGACCACATGGTACAGCACTCTATATACCTCTTCATACCATTATGCATTATGCAGGAATTATGCAAGTTTTTATTCCTGTGTCTTGAAACCAGAATCATAATGGGGTTGCACTGCATCACGAGGTCCTTAGAGAAATATTTTTATAGACAAATGCAAATAGTAAGGCTCTTTTTTTTTTTTTTTTTTTTTTCTTTGCTAAGAAACAACAAAGTTTTTAGTGCAGTTTCTCCTTAAAGACTGCCTCCTATCTGAATGGACCACTGGGTACCATTTAGTACATCAAAACATTAATCCACTAAATGGTGCCTGAAAGGTTAATGCAGCCTCTGGAAATGACTGACCTGCTCCTCGAGGCCAGTCCTGGGAGAACTGGGTGTTCTGAGTCAGACATGGGGCATTGCCCAGGAAAACCAGTCAGAGGAAAGCAATGTAAGGTCGCAGATGCAGACGTTTGGGGTCTACCGGTTTATGGCACCTTTGGGATCTGAGTCTAGGGGTTGCCTCATTTCCTTAAAGTAAAATATGTCTAAATGATTCCCAGTGTGATCTATTAACTGACTGAAACTTTGCTAAATGGAATTTATTTGGGTCGGAGGTGTTCTGAAGACTAAAACATGATGATCGTTTTGTGTGTTTGAAATTCTTTACCTTCACCCAGTCCCCAAACAGGGGTGAATTGACTCAAAAGCACAATTGCATTTTAACTTCCATAGGCGTTTCAGTTAAGTACAAATCCAGGGAATTGAGACTCAGAGAAGTTGAAAGGGGAAGGGGTTTATAAGAATTATAGCTGCTATTTACTAAGCACTTACTAGGTACCAGGCACTGTACTGAACACTTCATATACATGAATGGATTGAATTCCAATCATGGCTCTATAATGTGGGCATTACTACTCCTATTTTCCAGATAAGGAAATTAAGGCTTTGAAAAATTAGTGAATAATTTACCAAAGATTCTAAAGCCAGTCATTATGCTAGCACTTTCCCTTCGATGACTGATAACAGAGACCTTCAATCCATTGACTCCGTTGCTCTTTCACTCTCCAGCGCTTACCTACCTGTATCCTTATCCTCACTTCCCTCCTAAAATTCTCGGCTACCTTTTTTTTTTTTTAATTTTTATTTATTTATTTATTTATTTTTGGCTGTGTTGGGTCTTCGTTTCTGTGCGAGGGCTTTCTCTAGTTGCGGCGAGCAGGGGCCACTCCTCATCGCGGTGCGCGGGCCTCTCACTATCGCGGCCTCTCCTGTTGCGGAGCACAGGCTCCAGACGCGCAGGCTCAGTAGTTGTGGCTCACGGGCCCAGCTGCTCTGCGGCATGTGGGATCTTCCCAGACCGGGGCTCGAACCTGTGTCCCCTGCTTTGGCAGGCAGATTCTCAAGCACTGCGCCACCAGGGATAGGCTACCTTTTTTAAAATCACTCTTTTACAAAAGCCCTTACTCCTGCTTCCTTCCCTCTAACGTATTCACCTGGGGAGACTCCAACCCTGGTTAAACACAACTTCCGGCCTGCTCCCAGGCTGTGTTTGAGCAGCTGTCCATCATCCCACACATCCAGTTCTCATATATCATCTATATCGGTCCTACTCCAGTGCAGAAGCAGAATTTGTCCCCTTCTCTACTCTCCATCACTGCCACGTGAGCCTAAGCCACCGGCATCTCAACTGCTGCAGTGGCCGTCATCTCCTTGCTTCCTCTCTTGCTTCCTATGCTATTCCCTGAACAGCAACTGGAGCCATCTTTTAAACTGTTATTCTGATCACGACCTCCCTGTGCATCGAGCCCTCCAGTACTGAATAAAACCATTGATTACAGAACAAAACGTGAGGCCCCACGGGACCAAGCCCCTGTGTGCTTTTTGACCTCAGCTCAGATTGTGCTTCCCGTTGCCCACTCTGCCCGAGTTCCACTGGCCTTCTCTTTGTTCCTTGGACACTCAGAGCTTGCACCTGCCTCAGGAGCTTTGCCATCCTCTTGCCTCTACCTGACAGCTCTTTTCCCAGACCATCCCCTACCCAGCTCCTTCTTGGCATTCAAGTCTCAGCTCGGATCTCACCTCCTCTGAGAAGCCTGCCCTGGATACTCAGTTTAAGGGGCTTTTCACGATGAAGAGGTGAGAGCTGGTGGCTGAGCTGAGGCCAGTTTTCTAGCTCCTTCTCTCATGTTTTTCCCATTACCTGGTGCTCGCTCCAAACTGGTTTTTCCTGAAACGTAGTCATCCTGGACCAAATCTTTCAAATCATCATTTTGATCAGGGATTATAAAATTCCAGTAGCCCAAGGGCAGAACTTCCTTCTGCAACCTCTCTGTTGTGTCCTGAAGGGCTGACAGCTCCCTCGAGGTAGGTTGGCTCTCAGCCAGCTCCCCGCCTCACTGACAGACGGGCAGCTTCGGGGAGCAGCTGTACAAACACATGTAAATACTGTCCCCAGTGCTGTGTGCAGGAGAAACTTCATGCCCCACTGATGTATCTGTGTTGTTTATATCCACAAAGTCAACTGTTAAGTCATAATGACCAATCGCACACTTGATGTTTGTGTGTACATAATTGAAAATGAATGCTGCCTTTTATTGAAATTCTGTGCTGGGTGATTTTACATATATTATCCCTAAGGTTCAGAGAAATGAAAAGACATATTTAAGTTCCCATCTGAGTGATACCAGAGCCTGTGTTCTTTCTGGAACATCATGCTGCCTTTAAAATAATATAGGAAATACTTGGAAAGCACACTTACTAAAAATAATCTTTGTTTGCATAAGTTATTCATAATACACTGTAATATAAAAAGATGTGTTGTATGACAGTTTCTGTCAGTCTATATTTGCATATGGAAAGTATGTAAGGATGTACAATAAAGAGGCAGAAATAAATACATAAATAAATAAAATAATATATGTATTTGATGAGATGCCCTTTAGGTATAATTTGCAAGTCAAGCTTTTTATCTCTCTGTTCCATCCCTTTCCTCTGAGGTAACCACCCCTAAGGTTTCTACCTGTTTCTTAAGTTAGTCAGTATGTAAACCTCACAAATGTATTATTTGATATGACCCACTCTAAAGTATTATGTGGTTGAGGAGAAAGGTAGCAAGCTTTTATTTTTTTAGGGAAATAAAGCTTAGTCTTATTGAGCAGAGACTTTGACAGGAGGGTGGAGATTTAATGAGAGCTTCACCATAAGGTCCCTCAAATAAATTTATGTCCCGGCCACATCAATGGCCACCTGCTTCTACTTATGTGCTTACTGACTCCTTTTCAGCTGATGTTCCCACGGCCTTGTCTGAGTCCTGTTACATCAGCAGCACCTGAGCCTGGAGCAGTATTTCGCATGTGAAAGTAACTAGCCCTATTAAGGATTAACTCTGTCTCTTAGTTTCACTAAAACAGATTCTAACTAGAACTGGCCGTGTCAGATCTAATATCAGTTAACAATTTTGGTGTGTCTCGTAGCTGTTAGACATCCGAATAAATGTTCTCCTTACATTACTTCTCAGTGCCATTTGAGTACAAAAAATTATTTAGAGCTAGGTAGGAAAAGTCCACGACTTTCTGTTTTTTCTTTCCTGACTGCACTGCCTTGCCACCTGGTCATGCTTTCCAAAGGCTGCTTTCTGTATCTTTTGGGCGATAATCATAACCCATTATCATTTTCTTGGCATGGCTTTTATGTGCTGGGGAAGCTATTCAGAAGCTCCCACACCCTCCTCGGTGACCCAGATAGGTAGGAGAATGCTCATATCTCTGCAGGGCTCATTACCAAGACAGCAATCGTGCAGCATTGATTAGTAGGATGGATAGAGTGGCGTTTTAAAATTCAATGGCAAATGTTAGAATCCTTTCACTTTAAAACACTTTTTAAACCCCCTTTTTAAAAAAAAAATGATCTGTAGAAACTTCTAATAGACTCCATGGTAGAGTCTGTGCCAGGATAAGCATGAAACTTTAACAAAATCGACTATCAAAGCACCAAAAAGTGGACAGGAAAAAGAGCATTTCCATTTTTATCTTCCTACCTGAAGTTGAATTAAATTATCTTGATGACCCTCCAATTCTAATTTGATAATAGATCTAAGTATGTTTTGTTTTCTGTGTTGTTTACTTATGGTCTCAGCTCTGTAACTGCCCTTCTCTGCCTGGCTCTGTACTGCTGGGGCTGGTTGTCTGCAAACTACATTTTCCAGGCTCCCTTGCTACATGCCTTCCAGCCAGGTTCTGCACTGGTGAGAGACCAGAAGTCCAGAGGTAGAGACTTCTGCCTCCGGCACCAACTCCATGACAAAGGCTGGCAGTTGCTGGTAGATTCTGGGGCTGGGAGGAGGAGACGGAGGGTTTTCTGGCAGAGCATCTCGCAGGTTGACCAGGCCTGGCAAAAGTGGCACCTCTTCGGCAGTTCCAGCCCCCAGTCATGGTGGCTTTAATACTGGCAGCAGTGGTACCAAGGCAGCAGGTGCGAGCTGGTGGGTGCCAGGCCAGGGAACAGCAGCTTCCTGGTCTCCAGATATCCCTCTTCTTCCTTTTTTTTCCTCCTCTAATCCTGCCCACACCTTTGTAGTCAATTCCTTCTATTTGAAATATATCGTATAGTTTGTTTTCCTGACTGGATTCTGACTGATACATTTCTGAACAAACTATTTCAACCTTGAAGTATCAGTACATTGATTTTGAACTTTAAAGATTCAATGGTTTTAGGTTTTGTTTCTAATCATCATTTAATGGGGCTTCCATTTAAACATTTGTAGTAGAAAATAATAGCAAATAATAGTAAATGATAACAAAAATTGCTAACCTTTATCATTTACTGTGTGCTAAATGCTGTTCTCAGCCCTTCACATCTTATTTAGTCCTCACAATAACTCCATGAGATACATAGGACTATTTTTATCCCGTTTGACTGAGGAAAATGAGGCACAGAGAAGTCAAGTAGATTGTCAGTGTTCATCACCGCCCCATGAGGAGGGCTCGGGTTTGACCCAGGACCTCCTGACTCTGTAGCCCGAGCCCTTATTCATTATGGAATATTGCCCCCGGGGGCTCTATAGTCTAACTGAATATACTTCTATATTGTAGACCAGGAAGTCTTTGCCAGCCACAGTCTTTTATGAGAGGTTTTGTAGATGTGCTCCCCGAGGTCACTTCAGGAGTTGGATAGTCCTAGAAGTAATGCAGTGTCAACTCTAGTCACTTGTAGATTGTGAGCTCCTCAGGGCCAGAAACAATTTCCTGCCTTGTTCATCACTTTATCCCCAGCACCTAGAATAGTTTCTGCCACATTTGAAGCTCTGTTAATATGTTTATACAGTAAACAATAAATTGTATACATAAAACAAATTGTACATACAATATACAATAAGTCAGTGAATCTAAGCCTGCATGGGCTTGGATGGGGTTAACATTCCACAGCCAGATAACCCTTTTTCTTGTTGCTAAATATCAATACTTCCACTTGGAAAGAGATCCAGGCAACAGATCGGCAAAGAAGATTGTGAGGTTTTTGTTTTTCAGCCAGAATACAACGTAATCTAGACTCAGGAGAGTACATTTTCATAAAGGCAAAGATATGGCCTAAGAACACCAGGGAGGAAAGGTAGGACATTATGTTATGATTAAGGACTATATTTGATGGTTTCTTACAAGTCTATATAGACAAATTAAGGAGAGGAAATAAGATATCATAGAAATATAGCAGGTCCTTAGGGTCGAAGAGGCAGTAAAGAACAAACTACAGAACCCCATCTATTTCCTTTAGAAGGAAAGTTTACAACGTCACGAGCAAGCAGGTACAATGAAGGCTTGAGCCTTTGCTTGTAAGGGTCAACAGTATCATGAAAGAAGTAGTAAGGTACCTTTGGGGAGTGAGGCACTGACACTGCCTTGGGAGAGAGGAAGGTGGATGGGATAGAGACAGGACACTAAACATCATGTCCCGTTGAGCTGGCCATCTCAGGTCAATTCAGGCTCTGTTCTAAGAACTTTGCCAGCAAAGGGGCATGTGGAGATCCTGAGTAAGGCAAGTTTGTGCAGTGGTCTTCTGTGAAAAAAAAGAAGTGGATGATAATATTTGATCTGTGGCTGAAAGTGGAGGGAATGTTTAAGATTCCTGGAAGAAGAACATGAATCTATCAAGATTGCAATTCAGCTTCATCAAATTGGAAGGAAGCAGCATATCGAAGTTGGGTCAGTGGTCAACCTACCCCAGATATAGGCAAAAGGGGTACACTGTGTATGGGGGGGGGTTGGTAAACACAATAATAAAGCCAATTGAAAGTTGGTCTGCTATTTATTATCACTGTGAGCCTGCAAGTCTAAACACTCTCAATAGAAAAACACTCCTCCTTGATAAAATCTTTTGTTGGTTTAAGATCTAACAAGTACAGCAGTTACTGTTGGGTTTAATATGTACATACTTCAAATTAGCTCCTTTTTAAAAGCGTATTCTTCGATGAACATTGTATTCCACCTGGAAGTCAGTGTAGAGAACTGCCAGATGTGAAGTTGCCCCGACACAGGTGACTCAGCCACATGTACTTGTTCCAAGTGTAAGTTTGTAATGATTCAGAATCACTGTGGCTCCCTCCTGCCATAGTTTGTATCTTCACATACTACCGCGTTTAAACTGTAGTTTTTAAGTCATGGCTGTAAATACAGTGAAAGAGAACTTGAGTCACTTTAATTCTGTCATTTTATGTGACTGCTTGGAGTTTTTGTGTTTACAGTTTTAAAATTTCCAGGGGCTAAACCTCAAAAACAGGAACTGTGCTGTTAACTCTTCATGACTGTGATAAACCAACATAGGTATTTTCTTCCTTTCTTTTCCAAAAAGTATCTTGAGAACAGTGAGGACAGTGAGACAGTAAACCATTAATTTCTTCCTTTTTAGTTTTGTAATATATATTCATTCATTCATTTCTGGTATGGTTATGTCTATTAAGGTCAATAAAGAAAAAATTTTACAGTCTGCATTTTCTTTCTGGACATTATTCGTTTCATGGTCATAATTATTACTGAAAATAATTTTGTCATATAGAGGAAAAATATTCTTCTTTGTCGGCTATAGTAGAGATGTCACTGATTGGATGTATATGGATTGCTGTGAGTGCGTGTGTGGCAAACTTCTCCAGATTGTTGTTGCAGATGAAGTCCATGAGACTCTGGGTAAGAGAAATGCTATCAGTTAAGTGCATCTTCTGCTTGTTCACCAACTCCCTTAGGAGGCAGGGAAGGAGAGTGGCACTGACCTGTATCTTGGACCTTCCCCCGTGTCTCATGAACTTCTTAATGATTTATCCACTTACAACATCCTGGTGAATACTTTTAAGTTTCCTGTGTGGTGTATAGCATTTCATCCAGAGTGACTTTGTTCAGATGGATATAATGTACGTTAGTAGTATATTCCTTTTCATTTTTCAGAGCCAATGAGTGAAGGACATGAGCTAGGGGTGGGCCATCAGTGAAGGTTTTTTGAGTTGGGCATCTGTTAGAAGCTAATAATATGCTTATTAATCATCTACACTTTCCAATGCTGGGAAGGAAATGCTGAAGTAAAGAAAAAAGGTTTTCCTTTAGTCAAGTAGACATTGGCATAGTAACCAACAGCCTCCGTATTTACCTTCTCTTCAGGCTTTAAACTTCCAGGTAAAAGTTCTTATATTTTATTGCGGAATAAAGCAAGGTTAATAAAAATGAATTTGTCACATACAATTTTTTCAAGAAACTGAAAAAATGTAAGCACATCATTATCTAATATCTGAATCAGAGTTTGGCAAGTATGATGAAAAGAAAGAAGTTTAATATAGGAATTAGGGCTTCCAAGAAGCCCTAATTCCTATATTAGTGGTTTCTTCTGGTCACTGGTCATGCTGGTCTCCTCCTTGTAGGCAAGTGACATGGCATCACATTGGTAAGTGATTCCAATGTGTAGTGACGGCAGGACTCAGAGATACCGCAGCTCTCCCCTCACAGGAGGAGGCCAGCAGGACTCGGTTATCAGAATGATCTGGCCCACACCTTCCTCCCTGGATACTGTTTGGGTGGGCACTGCTGAGACCTGACTCTGTGATGCCGGTTTTTCAAGTTTTCTTGGCTAACCAGCCTCTCTTCTGAGTGACGCCATCTTTCCTTTAATATGTAGTCTTTAATCAGGTGACCATCCTTTTGATTCTGGAATTTTTCCCCCACTAAAGATTGTCTGAACCTGAGCCATTTTGTACTGATTTTATAATTTTACCCTCAGAGGGATAATTATTATTTTCTGGCAATTTATGATTACATACCAGCTATAGAGACCATAAGGAAGTTCACCAGTCAACTGAGGGTTTATCAATCTCTCTTCAGTGCATTCACTTCTGAATTTACAGACAAGCACAAAGAATTGGAAAGGGTTCAGAGGAAAGTCATGAAGATGAATAATGAATTTGAGAATGACTCATGGGGAAAGATCAAAAGTACTGAGGGAGAGAAAGCTGAAGGTGAATTTAATAATAGTATCCAAAAATACTGCATGGTTAAACATAAGAGAACAAATTATTTTGCAACATGAGAGAGTTAGGCCTGACAGAAAGGAGAACTTCCTTATGGTGAGAAATGTGAACAATGCATAGGCTGCAAAAAAGGGATTGGAAATCTGCCCTGCAGAGTTTGAAAAATGGATCTGTTTTCATTTATTATAGACTTTAGTCCTTTCTGAAGGCAGAGAAATGGGCTGCATAACATTTCAATTTTTTTCCAGATCTGAGATTCATGGATTAACTGGCTCAGGAAGAGAGTAATGAATCCTTCCATGGTTAAGTGAACCAAGAGCTTCTGGTGGTGATCCAAGTTAAATTTCAAAGAAATTCCTTTTTTAGTGCACTGGTTTTAACTTCTTTTTAGCAAAAGAACTCTTTGAGATACTGATATAACCATAGACCATCACACACCCATATGTGCACACACACCACATTTTACATACAATTTCCAGGGAGTCATTGGCTCCCCATGATGTATTCAAGGAGCCCTTCAAGGGTCTAGGGACCCAAGTTAAAAAACCTCTTTCTAGAGGAAATTTATTCTTGTCCCAGAGTCAATCCCATTTTTCTGTTTATAGAAAAATTTGTTCTGGAGTCTTCTCTGTATCATAAATTACCTCCACACCACAGGGAATGTATGACTTGCATACTTCTTTTCTTTCTCATTTTCTTCTTGTTTTGTTCTCTCTTCTAATTTTTTCTCTTCCTCTGACTGTTTCCCACCCTTTTCCAGTTTTCTCTTTATTCCTTCCTCTTGGTCAAGGTTTATTAGCGGCCCCAGGACATAAGGTAACAACTTTAAAAGGTTGATTAATAAATCCCAGAATCTGATTTAAATTAACATACAAGTTAAACAAAGATCCCTTAATTCAATTTGCATTAGTTGGTCAAAGTCCAAATGTCACTCACACTTTATAGTTACTTGTAAAGGGAGAGCTAATGGGAAGCACAGACTGTAGAATGTGGAAATGATCGTTGTGGTCCTGAGATTTGACTTAGAAAAATCTGGAAAGTCCCCTTTTATGGTTGGGGACAGAGGCACTTAGGGAAAGCAAATTTCTCAAACCTCTCTGCTTGATTGGAATCAATTTCCCTTAAAAAAGGTTTCTCTGAAAACAATCTTATGGTTACCAAAGGGGTTGGGGGTAGGATAAATTAAGAGTTCAGGATTAACAGATATACACTACTATATATAAAGTAGATAAATAACAGGGACCTACTGTATAACACAGGGAACTATATTCAATATCCTGTAATAACCTATAATGGAAGAGAATCTAAAAAAGAATATATATATATGACTGAATCACTTTGTTGTACACTTGAAACTAACACAACATTGTAAATCAACTATACTTCAATTAAAAAAAAAAAAGGTTTCTATGAGAAGTCAAGGGGAGATTAGGGTGCACTTTTTTCCTTCTCTTTCCCAAGAATAAAATTATGTGAAGGATAAGTGTGTCTCCTCATGTTACTTTGCAAAATTTCCACTTGTATGCAGCCCTTTCTTTCTCCTTTGCTGATTTCTGTTTGAGGAGCTGCTGTAGAAGCCCTTCCCTGGGAATAATGGACAACACATTTATTTGATACTTAATCAGAAGGCTGTTCATGGAACTCATCTTTCCCAACTTCGTAGCATTCTAGTGTCTCCAGGTCAAAGGTGTTCTCCGTCCTGGGATTCAGTTTAAAGAAAATCTTGCTATAAAATAAACTCCCTGGAAGTCTGAGTATTCATATATGAGATACATAAGAGAAAATAAGACCAGTAGACATACTTGGAAGATTTTCTCCTACTTTTAACTTAAAAACATCACCCCCTCAAAAAAAGTCAAAGATTTACATTTTAACTTGAAGTCTTGACCAAGTGCCTGTTTTAAACCACGAGAAACAAACAAAGAAAAAATAAACTATGCTTTTCTTTTAAGCAAAGAGCTTGATTTACAGAGGAACCATTCTCTGAATGTGTACTCAGATAATTTAAAGGTGGCGAAGTCAACAAAATGGCATTTCTTATTGGCAAAATTCTACATACTGAGATACCGTACTAAATTTAAAAATTATTATCTTTTAAAATTGAAGTATGATTGACATATAACATTATATTAGTTTCAGGTGTACACCATAATGATTCGATATTTGTATATATTGTGAAATGATCACCATAATAATCTGTTTAACATGCATCACCATACAGCCATACTACATTTTTAAAGTGAGCATCAGGTCAATTGGGGCTTGACCTATCCCGTTTGTTAAATATTTACTATATATCCCATGGTTACAGACAACATGAATTCCACAGCTGACTATATTCCCCTTCTAGCTAAGGCTACCACCGAGGCATCTAGTACTTACTGTGTGGTTTCCCTTACTTCTATGCAGAACCTTGAGGCATGCATTTCTGTGAACTAACTCTCCTGGGCTTTTCTTTTCCTTCCTATCAAATTTGCTCTGATTTCTTTATCCTTAAAAAAAAAATCTCATTGTGCTACATTTAAGTGCATAAACTACCTCAGATCTGTTTTATACTAGGGTAGGGCGTTAAGTAGTAACAGACACTTTTCTAGTGGTATAATCTTGAAACTTAAAGTTCAGGAAGAAATCAACACCTTTGAAAAACGGGTGAGTTGACAGCAAGTCTTTCTTTTTCAGAAAGAGTTTATCTGCTCTGATTCAAAGTAAATTGGACCACCCTAAAGTTTCTGCATAGCTCTCCACAATTAAACCCACAGCAAAGACAGGCTCTTAAATAAACAATATTTTGCCATGTCCAGATTTATGTCACACCTATGCGTATGTGACAGAACATCATCTATAAGTTAGTTATACAGAATTTGCAACAAAATCCCATGTTTTTTCATTTCTTAGGATTCTAGGTCTGAATGGTCTGTAAAATATGGAAGCCATATGCCATACGCTAGATCTTAAATATTGCCCCATGGAAATTGCAGAATTCTTTTTGGTAGCACTTAAGTATCCTTGTTGCCATTTCTGATCGAGCTCTCCAGGTTTTTAGAGCCACTGCTCTTTTTCTGGAAAGTTTGGACAATCCCTTGGAGAAAACACAGCGGGACGGTTGAGGAGAGAGCCCGGCTACACAGCTATAGTTAAAGCAATAATAAGTTTGGAGACTGGTTAAACTTTAAAAATAAGCCTTTGCTAAAAGACATAATCTCTTCCAGTTTCTGAAATCTTTTGGTAGAATCTTAGAAATATCTTTTCCCATTATGTTCTGTCTTTTCCTTTAAAGAATACATTCAGTGAACTGAGCTCTGGAAAATATAGGTGCCAGATAAGATCACCAAAAGAAGTAACCCAAGGCTCTATCCAGATAAGAAAAATGAATAACCCTACCCTGCTCTTCCCCTGACAGTGTGTATGGTGGTCATAAGACAGCAGAGTGTAGGGAAATAAAGCAGAGGTACTGGAACCAGGGAACCTTGCTGGTGGGCTTGAAGACTATGATATGATGACTATGTTTGAGAGCTCTGACATTACACAAATCTGAGGTTATTCTGGGCAGTTACTTCACCTTGATCTCCATTTCCTAATATGCAAACACGTCCTAATCTGGAAACAGTGTAGCTGCCAATTAAATAAGGTCAAATGAAATACTGTGTGAAAAGCACCTGGTGAGTGCCTGGCACATAATAATAATAAATGGTGACTATTATTATTGTTTATCATTTTAAACTGATTTTTTTTCAGAATGCAAGATGTCTTTTTCTGTGCCTGAATTTCAAAACTATAATGGAAGTAGTTACGCCAACAGTGATTTTACTTCCTTAAGGGAAGGTGCCATTTATTCATATGTAGTTTTACCAATTTAGAGTGATTTTCTAGAAGGTCAATCATAATGATTAACAGTTCCACATTACAGAATATATTAAAAGAATGCAAACGGAGCACATTTTTCACCCATGGTATATACTTATAGATATTTGTCGTATTGAAAAGAACATACATAGTTGGGGAAAGATGCTCCCTCAAAGTCTTAATAGGTGATGGCTACTTGTAGCCAGTACCCTTTGGATGTGAAGGTGTTTGTTATTCTATAATTTTGACTAATTCTCTAATTTAAAAAATTTAATGATGTTTAAAAACTGTGAAGTTGAACTAGTGTCTAGGGCAAGACTCAGTGTTCTTGGGGTAACTGTGCCCTAAACGGGTAACTGACAAGCGTATTTTCAAGCCTCTCCCTCCCACCCTTTCCATTTCCTCCACTTTGTGCCCCCTGCCTTCAGGGCTCTCCTGCTTACCCTTGACGCCACAAAAGCTCCCTTTCTAGGCCTAATGAGATGATCACAGACTGAACTTTTGACCCTTTATTTCCTCATCCAAGTCACAATATACTTATTCAGTGTTCAGTTTCTTCAGAGCTCCTTTGATAGACTGATTGAAACTACAATGCAAAGTAGTGTGTAATAATTTTGCATATTATAACTCCCAGATACCATGTGCATTTGTAGAGCTATCATTAGTGTATTTATAAAATTTTATTTTTTTAGTAAATAAAAAATAAAATGTTTCATTTTGAAATAATATTAGACTTAGCAAGAAAAAAACAGTTGCAAAAAAATACACAAAATTTCCATATACCCTTTGGTGAACTTACCCAAATTTTAACATCACATATAACCATAGTACAATTATCAAGCCCAGGAAACTAATATTGATACAATACTATTAATTAATCTACAGACTTTATTCAAATTGCACCTGTCGTCCCACTTACATACTTTTCTGGTCCGGTATCCAATCCAGTTCCCATGTTGCATTTATTTTTACATCTGTAGTCTCTTCCGAACTGGGGCAGTTCCTTGGTTGCTCATAACCTTGACATTTTGCAAAATTTGGCCAGTTAGTTGATAGAATGTCTCTCAATTTGGGTTTTTCTGATATTTCCTCATAACTCAGGTTATACATTTTTCTTGAGAATACCACAGAAGTGATGTTTTGTCCTCAATGTATCTTACTGGGGGGTACCTTGTGTCAATGTAACGTAATTAGCAGTGACCTTAATCTTCATCACTTGGTTAAGGTGGTGTCTGCAGAGTTTCTCCACTGTAAACTTGCTATTATTCCCTCTGTAATGAATAAGTATATTATAGGGAGATACTTTGAGATTGCAAATATCCTGCTGCACGTCTCACTTTTGCCCACTAATTTTAGCATCCAGCAATGATTCTTGCCTACAACAATTATTTCTGTAGTGTCTACCAGTTATTGCTGGCCCTTTCCATTTCATTTATTCTTTCACATTTATCAGTTAGAATTCTACTGTGAAGAAAAGCAGTCCCTTCTCCCCCATTTATTTATATATTAAATTATTTACTTATATCAATATGGACTAATGGATATTTGCTTTACTCTGTGGGCTATAATCCATTACTATTATGATTTATTTTTCAATACATAATTGAGCTCCCTCAGGAAGGTGCCTTTGTGCTTTTAACATGCCTCTACTTTTAAAAAAATGTACTTTCTTACTTTTTGGCATTCATAACAGCCCTGCCCCAGCTTTGAAATCAGCAATTTTCCCCAAAAGCCCTGATTTCTTTTATTTGGATGATGTTTAGAAACCAAGATCTAGGTGCTCTTACCTCTAGACCCTCCTATATATCTATAGCTATATATCTGTATAAACTATTAAACTAAAAACTAATTTTTTGATTCCTATCCAACACCATAGGCAACTTCCTCACTCTTATTTGTAACTCCTATCTCTGTGAGAAATCGAGGTTTTCATTATCCAAAATATATTTATGTGCTAATAGAATGCATAAATGTAGTTTCAGATTTACTAACCTACCCCTGTGAAAACCAAATTTAATAGAGTACAATATTTGTGTCCTTTTTTAATTTAACCACGCATACATAAAAAACTATTGTTTTCCGAAGGTTACTTAGGCTAGTCATTTCTTCACCAACTCCTTTACCGTAGTTACATTATTCATTGGTAATACAGTTAGCTCTGTTTGAACTCCTTTCTGGGCTCCCCCAGTGTCCTGGTTGTTTTTGTTTATTTGTTTTTAGTTGTGTGAAACATCGTGGTTCTAAAAATTAGGAATACACAAAAAAGTTATTCTTTCCCTATTCTTTCTGCTTAGGCACTGTGGATAACCATGCCCATTGATGTTCCTGGTTTGTTCTTCCTATATTTCTTTTTGTATACTTTTTTATTTTCCTCTACTTCTTAAGGAAAATAACACACTGTAGATTATCTTTTGTACTTTGCTTCTGTGCTTAGCAATATATCCTAAAAGTCATTCCCTATCAGTTCATAGTAATTGTCCTTAGTCTTCATAGGGTTACATAGTACTTCATTGTGTGGAGATGCCATAGTTTATTCAAACCCTCTTTTATACGTGGGTAAGTGCGTGATAGCTCTGTTATATTTTGCCAAATTCCCCATCCAGATGATTTGTTCCAGTTTGCATTCCTAACCATGGAAGAGAATGCCTGTTTCTTCACAGCCTGACCAATAGAATGTGTTGTCATACTTTTAGATTTTCTCCCATCCGACAGGTGAGAAATGGTAACTCAGAGTTGTTTTAATTTGCATTTCTTTAATTATGAGTGAGTTAAGCAGCTTTACATATGTTTAAGGGCCATATATTTAAGGGCCATTTCTATATATTTCTGTGAATTGTCTATTCATATATTTTTTTTAAACATTTTTCCATTGGATTGTGGTCCTTTGTTCCTCAGTTTTTCAGAGTTCTTGTATATTAGGAATTTTAGCTTTTTATTTGGGAGACATGTTGCAGATATATTCTCCCAGATTGTTAGTTGCCTTTTAAATGATGGTGTTTGCTATCCAATTTTTTGAATTTCAATTTTTATTAATAATTATTTAATTGATTTCAGATTTATTAATACAGGCATACCTCAGAGATATTGTGGGGTCTGTCCCAGACCACCATAATAAAGAGAATATCACAATAAAGCAAGTCACACAAATTTTTTTGTTTCCTAGTACATACAAAAGTTATGTTTACACTATACTGTACTCTATTAAGTGTGCAATAGCATTATGTCTCAAAAAATACATTGTTTTTCTATTCAAGAAAAACTTTGCTGCTAAAAAAATGTTAACCATCATCTGAGCCTTCAGCAAGTCACAATGTTTTTGCTGGTGGAGGGTCTCGCCTCGATGTTGATGGCTGCTGACTGATCATCAGGGCGGTGGCTGCTGAAGGCTGGGGCAGCTGCAGCAATTTCTTAAAACAAGACAGCAGTGAAATTTGATGCATCGATGGACTCTTCCTCTCACTTGAACACTTAGAGGTCCTTTTTGTGTTATTACTTGGCCTAATTGCAATACCATTGTATCTCAGGGAAGGGAGAAGCCTGAGGAGAGGGTGAAAGACGGGAATAGCTGCTCAGTGGAGCAGTCAGAACACACATGACATTTGTCCATTAGGTTCATCGGTTTATATGGGCGTGGTTTGTGGTGCCCCAAAACAATCACAATAATAACATCAAAGATCACTGATCTCAGATCACCATAACAAATAATGAAAAAGTTTGAAATACGGCGAGATACCAAAACGTGACACAGAGACATGAAGTGAGCAGATGCTGTTGGAAAAATGGCGCCGATAGACTTGCTCCACGCGGGGTTGCCGCAGACCTTCAGTTTGTAAAACACTAGTATCTGCGAAGCACAGTAAAGTGAGATTTCCCTGTATTTCCTCTTTTTTTCCCCCAGTTCTTTTTTTTTTTTTTAACATCGTTATTGGAGTATAATTGCTTTACAGTGGTGTGTTAGTTTCTGCTGTATAACAAAGTGAATCAGCTATACATATAAGTATATCCCCATTTCTCCTCCCTCTTGCGTCTCCCTCCCACCCTCCCTATCCCACCCCTCTAGGTGGTCACAGAGCACCGAGCTGATCTCCCTGTGCTGCTTCCCACTAGCTATCTATTTTACATTTGGTAGTGTATATATCTCCATGCCACTCTCTCACTTTGTCCCAGCTTGCCCTTCCCCCTCCCCGTGTCCTCAAGTCCATGCTCTAGATCTGTGTCTTTATTCTTGTCCTGCCCCTAGGTTCTTCAGAACCTTTTTTTTTTTGTAGATTCCATATATATGTGTTAGCGTATGGTATTTGTTTTTCTCTTTCTGACTTAATTCACTCTGTATGACAGACTCCAGGTCCATCCACCTCACTACAAATAACTCAATTTCTTTTCTTTTTATTGCTGAGTAATATTCCATTGTATATATGTGCCACATCTTCTTTATCCATTCATCTGTCTATGGACACTTAGGTTGCTTCCATGTCCTGGCTACTGTAAATAGTGCTGCAATGAACATTGTGGTACATGACTCTTTTTGAGTTATGGTTTTCTCAGGGTATATGCCCAGTAGTGGGATTGCTGGGTCACATGGTAGTTCTATTTTTAGTTTTTTTAAGGAACCTCCATACTGTTCTCCATAGTGGCTGTATCAATTTACATTCGCACCAACATTGCAAGAGGGTTCCCTTTTCTCCACACCCTCTGCAGCATTTATTGTTTGTAGATTTTTTTGATGACGGCCATTCTGATGGGTGTGAGGTGATACCTCTTTGTAGTTTTGATTTGCATTTCTCTAATGATTAGTGGTGTTGAGCATTCTTTCATGTGTTTGTTGGCAATCTGTATATCTTCTTTGTAGAAATGTCTATTTAGGTCTTCTGCCCAGTTTTGGATTGAGTTGTTTGTTTTTTTGATATTGAGCTGCATGAGCTGCTTGTATATTTTGGAGATAATTCTTTGTCAGTTGCTTCATTTGCAAATATTTTCTCCCATTCTGAGGGTTGTCTTTTCGTCTTGTTTATGGTTTCCTTTGCTGTGCAAAAGTAAGTTTCATTAGGTCCCATTTGTTTATTTTTGTTTTTATTTCTATTTCTCTAGGAGGTGAGTCAAAAAGGATCTTGCTGTGATTTATGTCATAGAGTGTTCTGCCTATGTTTTCCTCTAAGAGTTTTATAGTGTCTGGCCTTACATTTAGGTCTTTAATCCATTTTGAGTTTATGTTTGTGTATGGTGTTAGGGAGTGTTCTAATTTCATTTTTTTACAGGTAGCTGTCCAGTTTTCCCAGCACCACTTATTGAAGAGGCTGTCTTTTCTCCATTGTATATTCTTGCCTCCTTTGTCATAGATTAGTTGACCATAGGTGTGTGGGTTTATCTCTGGGCTTTCTGTCCTCTTCCAATGATCTATATTTCTGTTTTTGTGCCAGTACCATACTGTCTTGATTACTGTAGCTTTGTAGTATAGTCTGAAGTCAGGGAGCCTGATTCCTCCAGCTCCATTTTTCTTTCTCAAGATTGCTTTGGCTATTGGAGGTCTTTGAATTTTGAATCACAGTTAGAAAGCCTTTTCCTGCACTGAGGTTAAAGAAAAATTCACCCATTTTTTCCCTAATACTTATATGGTTTCATGTATTATATTAAGATTCCTGATCTATTTGGAGTTTATTCTTGTGTCCAGATTGAGATATAGATCTATTTTTATCTTTTGCCAAATGGCTACCATTTTACTAAAAGATCAATCTTTGCCCCAGTAATTCCAGATGCACCCTTATCATACACGGAATTTCCATGTGTCTTTGGATCTGTTTTCATTATTTTTCTTTGGTCTATTTGTCTATTCATGTGCCACAGTGTTTCAATCATAGAATCTTTACAGTATAGTATGTTTTAGGTAGGGCTAGATCCCCCTCACAATTTTTTCACTGTTTTCCTGATTATTCTTGCACGTTTGTTTTCCATATGAACTTTAGTATCAACTTGTCTAACTCCATAAAAAAGCTGGTTGGTATTTTATTGGGATTGTAAATTTATCAGTTAACATGGGGAGAGCTGACATCTTTATAATGTTGAGTCATTCTATTCAAGAACAGGGGAGGACTCTGCGTTTGTTCAAGTCATCTTTTGTGTCTGTCAGGAGAGTGGCGTTAACATTTTAATCCAAAGATTGATAATGAAAGGTTTGGGACCCAAGGAGTCTCTGGGCACCACCATCAAACATGGTGTGATGGTGGTTGCCTCACCCTTATTATCCGTTCCGCTAAGTTTTACTGAGCACTAACCTACCAGATGGTAGGCTCTATGCTGGGTCCTGTGGATACAAAAGTAAAACACCTGGTGTCTGCCCAGGAGGCACTCACAATCTAGTGAAGGAGACAGGTTATTAAATGGACAGGAGCAATTACTCTTCCTTTCTAAGGACAGCCCAGTCTTTTCAGTGAGGCAGGGCACTAGCTTATGCCTCATGAGACATCAAAGAGGATGTTGACATTCGTTGTAAGAAACCTAGCTGGAAGTTTATTTCTCGATGTCATGTATGCATTCAATCACTTCTGCCTGCAACTGCGTCTTAGAAGGCAACTTAAAAGTCTAAATGTAAAGTGTTGGAGCCCTTCTTATTCATGCATGGGTATCGAGTGAGATAGCGAGTGGAGGGTTGTAATTAGTTGGCTCCAGCAGCAACTGGGACTCAGCAAGCTTCTCTTCTCAAATCACTTTACTTTCCCTTGGCTGTTAATAATTTGCCTCAAAAGGAAGCAAGTCCTTAAAGACTTTTATTATTCATCGCCAATTTTTCTACCAGTTCTTGCAATTTAGCATGTGACTGGCACGTTTGGGGGGTATTGGCAGTGTTGGGCATCATGTTTATATGCTTTTAACAGAATGTAGTTGCTGCCTAAGCTGAGTTAATAATCACTTAAGAAGTTTTGTTTTCTTTTTTTTTTACTCTGACTTCTGCAAGCTTACTTCAATCTTATTTTGAGAGTCAAGCAGGATATTATGTGTGATCCTGTGGAAGTTAAGCCTTTCAGGAGTATCGATGTTCCTAGAAGAAAGAGACAATTGACCTTCTGAGCTGCTCTCTGGCCAAATATCTGCTATAAAATTCCCAGTCTCACATTCTCTCATTAGGACTGAATTTTAGGTTTCACAGTGGAACGAAGAGAATGGTAGGATGCCGATGTAGATGTTTGCTGCTCACTGTAGAATTAGAGGTGGTGATGCTGATACCAGGGCAGGGGATGGTGTGGGAGAAGGGGAGGAATCCTAGTCCTTTCCATTCCTTCTCATCTCAGCTTGAAAGTAAAAGGAGACACGTTCACTACAGCTTTTCAAAAAGCAAAGACTATTTCCTCAGGGAGCCTAAGAGTCCAGAAGGGAAAGTAATGGAATGTAGTCTTAGAAGCCTTTCAGAATAAGCAGGCAGCTGTTATTCAAACCAGCTGAAAGTAACCTTACATGGAACTGGCTCAGGAGTAACTCCTAGAATTTAACCAGTGGGTTTTCTTTATTTTGTTTCTCTCATTAATTTCATCTCACCTCTTTTCTGCACAGCACTGCAGTCATTCAGTTAAATCCATTCATTCCCCATCCTCCCTACCCACCCCCTCTCCAACTCTCCAACCCCTTTCTCCACCCTCACTCGCACTTTTCCTCTTTCATTTTCATTCTAAAGTGGTGCTCCAGGAGCATTATATAGTCTCTAAGGCTTTGTGGTTCATCACCATCCTCAATAATTTTCAAAGCTATTTTTTTTTTCTGATTCTTACGCCCTTTTACCCAAGAAAATGTTACATCCAAAGATCACCTAAAATCACTGGTCAGATCACTTAATATCACCAGGTTTCCTCCAGTCATTCTTCCATCAAACAAGAGTATGTATCCCAAAATAATACCTACCATTTATATAGTGACACGAGTTATAATCAGAAAATTTCAAAAACATAGGAAAGTGAGTCTACTGTACCAAAAATCATTAAAGATTGACTGACAAGTTGAGAAATGTGAAATATGGAATGAAGTATGACTTTTCCCATTTAGTTTCATTATAATTATATAAGATGAAAACACATCTGACCTTTTTTCCTTTCCTGTAGCCTTGTTTCATCTGTTTGACAAAGGACCAGTAGGAGATGGCGGCATGCTGCAGTCGCTTCCCAATAGTAACTTCTCCCCTTCCACTCCTGCCAGTGTAGACATAACGTGCCCCCCACCCCAGGCAAATTTTCTAATAAGAGGAGCTTCTCACTACCATTTTTGAGGCTCTTGGCTGACCTAGTGGTAATGTTTTATGTCTAACCCCATGAAACCGCATCCATCCATGCACTTCATAGATGAATTTCTGCTTCTTAACAGCTTCTCCGTACCTGGTTGTTTTCATTTCACTACACATTAAGATCTGGCAGAATAAGTTATGAAAAGGAGCATTTCCAGATTTACTTGCTATATCACTGCTCCTTCCCTTCTGTGGTTTCAGTTTTGTATTTTATGCCACATAGAGGAAAGAGAGGGATTATTCATAAACTGAGTTAATGAAATGTTTATGCTTTAGATTGTTTCTCTCCCCCCAACCCCACTTCCCTGGAGATTCAGAATTTGGGTTTTATTATGTTTGGACTAAAAATAGAACTACGCGGTAGTTATAACTGCGTGGGACCTACTGGCTCATTGACTTCCATGGATTTGAAGGTTACTACACCTTGAGTCTTAGAGCAAGCTTACTCGGACTTAATTATTGTAATTCAGGACCAGCCATGCTTCAAACTGACAGCCCTGCCCACATACCCACACCAGTTCCAGCCCAAGGGTAGGTTGGAAGGCAGAGAGCATTATGAATGAACACTTTGTTGCTAGGAAAGAACTACTTCAAAATTTTTTCCTGACCCACTTTGTCTCCTAGTGTGACTCCAATTATATATATATATATATATATATATATTTTTTTTTTTTTTTTTTTTAAGATTTATTATTTATTTATTTATTTTTGGTTGCGTCGGATCTTTAGTTGTGGCACACGGGATCTTCGTCGAGGCATGCGGGATCTTCTGTTGCAGTGTGTGGGCTCCTCGTTGCAGTGCATGGGCTCCTTGTTGTGGTGTGCGGGCTTCTCTCTAGTTGTGGTGTGCGGGTTTTTCTCTTCTCTAGTTGCAGCGCGTGAGTGAGATCAGTAGCTGTGGCACAGTTGCCCTGCAGCATGTGGGATCTTAGTTCCCTGACCAGGGATCGAACCCACATCCCCCGCATTGTAAGACAGATTCTTTACCACTGGACCACCAGGGAGGTCCCTCCAGTTATCTTTGGCTATTTGATATTATCTCTCAGTTATAGATGTTCTGTTGCTTTTAAAACATTTTTTTCTTTTTATTTCAGTTTGAGTCATTTTTATCGACTTCTTCAAAGTTCACTCATCCTTTTTTCTGCAGTATCCAATGTGCTGTTTGCCCATCCAATAAATGTTGACTTCTGATATCACATTTTTAAGTTTTAAGGTTTCCATTTGGTTATTTTATATCATTTCCATTTTTTCGTAGAAAATCAAGAGAAAATTCCATTTCTTTGCTCATAATATACATTTTCTTATAAATTCCTTGATAAATTTATAATAATTTTTTTAAAGTTCCTCTCTACTAATTTCAGCAGCTATCTCTGGGTCTGCTTCTATGTCATCTGAATTTTCTCTTGATTATCACATTCCTGCTTTCCCACATTTTTCATCTATAGTTATATCTATATCTATATTTATATTTATATCTATAGAGAGAGAGAAGGAGAGGGAGGGAAGCAGGGGAGAAAGAGAGAGAATTCCAAATATTGTGAATTAAAGAACATTGGAGCCTTTTTGATCTTGTTGGTATTTGAGCTGGGAGGGGTTTACTGAGGTTTCAGACATATTGGGTTCACTTTTGGCCCTGGAGTCCAATCATGGTGAAAATGCCCAGGACCCTGTGATTGCCCTTTGCTCACCAGCCCCTTTCCTGCTGCTTCTTCCTCTATGTGGGGAAGGCTGGATGAATAGACTCGTGGAACTGAGACTCTCAATTCAGTCCCCTAGCCAGTCATCCAATGAAGGGCTGGCTCTTCTCCTCATCCCCACAAGGTCTCCCCATCTCTGGCAGCTCACCTGAGCCCTGGATCGAGGTATGGAAGCTGCTGCCGTTCTCTGCTCACCTATCATGGGCTCATTTCTTTCTGGAATGTAGTTTATCCAGGCTTCTTTGCTGCCACTGTTCTCTACTAGCCTCATGGAAAAGTATGGTTTTTATTTTGTCTGGGTCTTTTCTTGTAGTTACTGTGAGAGCAAAGGTATATTTCATCTTTCTACATCCTAACTGAAAAAGCAGAAGTCTAACCTGCTTCTTCAATTCAACATTTCTATGCCCTGGAAAAGGCCACAGGACATCGAGGAATATTCATAAAGTCCCCAGAGAATTTCTATGGCATCAATGGCTTCTGTTACAAAGTAGGAAAAAAAGGATGGATAATGAAATTTCCTGATAAGATATAATTTATAATTATATTTTCCAAATGAGACGACAAGAGAAATGTAGAGAAAGGGGATGAATAAGCATAGGATCATTAAGGACTCATCACAGGATCAGACAGTATAAAGAAACCACACTACTACAATCACAGTATTTCAGAGCTAGTAGAAAACCTTAGATGGTCTAAAGTCCAAACTCCTTATTTTATAGGTATCGATGCTCATTTGAGTTCACTTGATAGACTGAATGTTTCTTTCACCTTTTCCATGCCTGGGGAAGCCTGTCGGTGAACATCAGCATGTCTTCATCAGACCTATAATGAAGGCTAGTCCCTCCTTTCTTATTCCTTATAGTCAAAAATACCAGAAAGCACATATCTTTTCCTGAGTTCTAAATTTGAAGTCTTTAAAAAAAAAAAAAAAAACCATCAAACTTAGACTTCATAACATGGGGAAAAATCACACCATGTCTGCATAATGGAAAACAGGTTGTGATGAGTCGTGTGGTCATCTTTTGACAAAAAGCACCCCAACTTAGTGTATCTGAGGCAGGGCAGATCTGGAGGGTCAAGGGCATTTTGGAATGTATACGAACCCTTCCAGATCGGTAGGCTCTCATAGAAAAATATGTTGATGAAGACTACACCTCAAACCCTTTAGTACCAACTAATAGGCTCAGTGGCTAAAAATCCGTGCTTTGGGCATGTAAAAACTAAAATTAGAACCCGTGGTAGTTGAACTGTTCTTCCACAGTCTAAAGAATGATGTACCCAATGATTCATGTTGGGATATGGTCCATTGCTTTTTTGGTTTTCTATTTAAGCTTGGGCTTGTGACCTTGCTTTCTTATGTAGTGTTTCTTAAAAAGTTCTAGGAAAAGGTGCTTGGCAGTCACCTTCATGCTCTAACAGGAGACTAATAGTTGTTTCCTAAGGGAATTTTAGAGTTCCAAAGAGCTTAAATAATTCAACCAGAAATAGCCAAGGAAGGAAAGAAAAACAGTGACCCAGTGATAAATGCCCTGTTGAATAAGTTTAGAATACAAGAGAAAACAGGAAATTTGGGAGATATGCACATCTTTAGGAAGGAAAAGAGTGAAATTTGTAGTTGTTAGGAGAGCATGGTCTGTGATTCCATCAACTGTGATACAGAAAAGCACTCTGTCCTTTCGGAGGAAAATTGGTTTATTGAATATGGCCAATGGCTTTTTTGGAATTTATGGAAATACCATAAACTAAACCTAAGTGAACATCTTTTCTCAGTTTCTCACAGGAAAAGGTGATTTCATCATTGGAAGATCTTTTAAAACTAGAGATGAAGCTCTCATAGCTTTAGAGTAGCTCCCAATAGATGTGCTTCGGTAAGAAGATTCAGAAATAATTGTGATTGCTGCCTCTAACCATCTCTAAGATTCTTAAGAGCACTTTATGATTTGCTAATATAATAAAATGTATTAAATGTAAAAATTTTGTTTGCAGATGTTCTTTTATCCAGGTTGTGTTTTGGTTCCTGTTGTTTATTTTACTTTGTTTTATTCATTTATTTTTTTTTTTTTTATGTAAAGAATATATTATCTTAGCTTCTCTCTGGTAGTGAGTGTTCCAGAGAGCGTGACCATAAGGCAGAATTGGAAAAATGAGAAGATTTATGAAAAATGGGAAGATTTATGATGCTGTTTGTGCTTCAGCAACTTGAGACACAGAGGGTGGAGGGGAAATAGCCCCCACTTTTTCCTACCCCTGCCCACCGGTGTCCTCATTGACCAAACTCAGCCAGAAACCATGTGGCACAGAGCCTATGAAATGCAACCTATAAGGGTCAGCACCCCACCCTCATCTCCCTGAAACAGAGCAGAGTGAGGGAAGGGCAAGGAATGACTGAGGGAAACCAGGCCCAAGATCAGCTCATAAGGGCCCTAAACATAAGGGGTCCCGTCATGGAGGAGCAGTATGGCACCTATAGGAACGTCATGAAACATGGCCCAGCCAACAACAACCAAGAGCTCTTGCTATCCAATCACTTCACTTCCAATACTGAGGGGGATTTATTTTAAATGGGAAGATTTATTTATAAACAAGGGTTTTCCTTATAGCTGGGACCAGCAGAATTTAAAGAAAGGTAATTAAAGATTAGTAGTCATCTGGTTTTGGTATCAGGGTGATGGTGGCCTCATAGAATGAGATTGGAAGTGTTCCTTCCTCTGCAATTTTTTGGAATAGTTTCAGAAGAATAGGTGTTAACGCTTCTCTAAATGTTTGATACAATTCACCTGTGAAGCCATCTGGTCCTGGACTTTTGTTTGTTGGAAGTTTTTTCATCAAAGTTTCAATTTCAGTCCTTATGATTGGTCTGTTCATATTTCCTATTTCTTCTTGGTTCCGTCTTGGGAGATTGTACCTTTCTAAGGATTTGTCCATTTCTTCTAGGTTGTCCATTTTATTGGCATATAGTTGCTTGTAGTATTCTCTTATGGTCCTTTGTATTTCTCTGGTATCGGTTGTAACTTCTCCTTTTTCATTTCTAATTTTATTGATTTGAGCCCTCTCCCTTTTTTTCTTGATGAGTATGGCTAAAGATTTATCAATTTTGTTTATCTTTTCAAAGAACCAGATTTTAGTTTTGTTGATCTTTTCTATTTTTTTTTTTTTTAGTCTCTACTTCATTTATTTCTGCTCTGATCTTTATGATTTCTTTCCTTCTACTAACTTTGGGTTATATTTATTCTTCTTTCTCTAGTTGTTTTAGGTGTAATGTTAGGTTTCTTATTTGAGATTTTTCTTGTTTCCTGAGGTAAGATCGTATTGCTGTTAACTTCCTTCTCAGAACTGCTTTTGCTGCATCCCATAGGTTTTGGATTGTCGTGTTTTCATTGTCATTTGTCTCTAGGTATTTTTTGATTTCCTCTTTGACTTCTTCAGTGATCCATTGGTTGTTTAGTAGCATATTGTTTAGCTGCCACGTGTTCGTGGTTTTTTTGCAGTTTTTTTCTCGTAGTTGATTTCTAATCTCATGGCATCGTGGTCAGAAAAGATGCTTGATATAATTTGAATTTTCTTAAATTTACCGAGGCTTGCTTTGTGGCACAGCATGTGATCTGTCCTGGAGATGGTTCCATGTGCATTTGAAAAGAATGTGTTTTCTGCTGCTTTCAGATGGAATGCTCTATAAATATCAACTAAGTTCATCTGGTCTAATGCATCATGTAATGCCTGTATTTCCTCATTGATTTACCTATTGCTGCAATTTATGTCAAAGAGTGTTCTGCCTATGTTTTCCTCTAGGAGTTTTATAGTATCCGGTCTTACATTTATCTCTTTAATCTATTTTGAGTTTATTTTTGTATATGGTGTTGAAGAATGTTCTAATTTCATTCTTTTATATGTAGCTGTCCAGTTTTTCTTCAATATAACTTATTGAAGAGACTGTCTTTTCTACAATGTATATTCTTGCCTCCTTTATCATAGATTAACTGAACATAAGTGCATGGTTTTATTTCTGGGCTCTCTATCCTGTTCCATTGATCTACTTGTTTGTTTTTATGCCAGTACTATACTGTTTTGATGACTGTAGCTTTGTAGTATAGTTTGAAGTCAGAGAGGGTGATTCCTCCAGCTCTGTTCTTCTTTCTCAAGAATGTTTTGACTACTTGGGGTCCTTTGTGTATCCATACAAATTTTAAAATTATTTTTCTACTACATTTTTGATAGCCACATTAAAAAAGAATTGTATGTGCATGTGTATACGTTTTCAAGTCATATTAAATTGAAAGATATATATCCTATATATCCACCTCCATGTAAAAGTCAGACTATGATACTACAGATTCCATTTAAGGCTCTGGGAAAGCTCTAGTTTCTCCAAAGCACAACAGCCGAGAGGAAGCTTTTCCTGACCTTCTATTTAACTTTTTCTAAATTACTCACCTGAGAATCATATGCTGCTAAGTATATTGCCTTATATTGCTGTCTTGTATAACTTCTAACCTCTTAAACTGTACTTTAACATTTGGGTAGCCATGTACTTTCTTCACTAAGGTTTTATGCTCATTAGACATTGTCTCCTTCATATCTTCTCAGACCCTTTCAGTGTCTGCTACAGAGTTGGTCCTCATTAATCCAGAAGAATACCTGACGCTGCTAATTCTCTGAATTTCTAGCTAGAACCCACTTTCTCATCAGAATTTCTGGGCTTCCAGAATGACTAGTCTTCCAAACCTGAAAATCTTATTCTCTCTCTAATGAAATGGATAATGATCTTTTAAAAAATAATAAAGCAATCCATGGTAGGTAAACTCCTTGTTTTCAAGACCATGTACTAGAGTTGAAACAGTAGTTCCCCCTGAGAGATGCCTGAACCTCCTGAAATAACTCATCTTGGCAGGTGGATCATCTACTATTACTATCTCAGCACCCTGAGCAGAAAGCAGCTTTTTGGAAGTCTCCCTGTTGGACCCTAAGAGTGGCAACTAAAGGACAATCTTGTTCCTATTAGAAGATTTAATTGAAAATATGTGAAGTCTCCTGCATAACATAAGAAGTGTAACCTTATACCTACTTTATTTTAGTTTAGTTTATCGTAGTTTTCTGTATTCATCAGGATTCTCCAAAGAAACAGAACCACTAAGGTGTGTGTATGTGTATGTTTGTGTCTGTGCTATATGTGTGTGTGTGTGTGTGTGTGTGTGTGTGTGTATGAGATTTCAAGGAATTGGCTCACACAGTTGTAGAGGGTAGCAGGTCTAAAATCTGCAGGGTGGGCTGGCAGGGCCTAGGGACCCAGAGGAGAGTTTATGCTAGAGTTCAGTTCCACCATCTGCTGCAGAATTCCCTCTTGCTCAGGAGAGGTTGGGTTTTTTTTTTGGTTTTTTTGCATTCTATTTTTTTATTTGTTTGTTTTGAGTTACTTTTAGTGACCTTTCTAAGGGAAAGCTGGCCATTCCATAGCTATATGTTCCTTATATTAAAAAATTGTTATCTTACTAGGTTTTTTTTTCACACACACACACTGTATTTTATTTTTACAAGAGATAAATAAACTGACACCAAGCATTGTAAATGGATGACCACAACAAAAGCAACAATGATTGCAGTTACCAAACACGAAACACACTCATACTATGTCATAATATTGACATTCAGTCCAGTAGTGGGAGGTTGGTTTTTTCTTCTATTCAGGCCTTAAGCTGATTGGAAGAGGTCCACCCACTATGTAGGACAATCTGCTTTATTCAAAGTCCATCAATTTAAATGTAAATCTCATCTAAAAACACCCTCTCAGAAGCATCCAGAACAATGTTTGGCCAAATATTTGGGCATTATAGCCCAGCCAAGTTGACACATAAAGTTGACCATTACATTTTTTTTTTTTTTTGGCTGCGCCAGGTCTTAGTTTGGCACATGGGATCTTCGTTGCGGCACGTGGGATATTTTAGTTGCAGCATGTGAACTCTTAGTTGTGGCGTGCATGCGGGATCTAGTTCCCAGACCAGGGATCAAACCTGGGCCCCCTTCATTGGGAGCATGGAGTCTTACCCACTGGAACTCCAGGGAAGTCCCAACCATTACATTTAGTTTATTATTTTAACAACAGGTGCACCAACGCCCCCTTGACTCAATGTGAACGTCATCTGCCCAAGGGAAGGGACCCTCTGCCACTCACTCCTCACTATAATCCACAGCTCCACAGATGAACGGGTGACTGTGTACTTCTAACAGCCAACCTCTTTCCTTTCTCCCACTCCATTGGCATTTTAGGCAGCATCTGACTTGACAATAGCCTTCAGTACCTCTTTGCCTACCCTTCACCATACACACACAATAACTCACTTAGAGGCCACAGGGGCATATGTTGGAAATGGGTTGTCCTAAATATGTAATGCATAAATAAACTGATTTCTAATCATGATTTTGGCCAAATAATATTACCCTGCATTGTCACAGGAGGTGGGGACTGTGTTTTCTACTTGATAACGGGGCTTCTTCTTCCCTGAGCATACGTAAGCTTTTTGATATCTTTCTTCTTCTTGCTTCTCCCCGTCAGTGTCGTTTACACACACACACACACACACACACACACACACACACGCAGGCATGCACACATCCTCCTTCCTCTCTATTCTCTTTTTTTGCCAAAATTTTTTCTACGTTAGTATTTTTCCCCAAGTGTACAAGGTGAATAGTGTTAATTCTAGGATTCTGACAGCTGTTTGCGACACTCTCTTGTCTTCGGTGAGGACTGTCACCGGTTCTTTTGGCCTCTTGCCTCCCCTTTTACTCCTTCCCCAGGGGGAACTCGCTGCACTGTTCATCCTCACAAGCTTCAGCCTCACGTTCAGGCCTGTGGTAGTTGTGACGCGTGTGTAGCTGTGGAAATGAACACCGGGTGTGACGCGTGTGTAGCTGTGGAAACGAACACTGGGGTTGGTGCCCAGAACCTAAATGAAACGAGGCAGTAGACCTGGAGGTCACTTAATGTGCCTTGTTCCTACTGCTTCCTTCCTTTTGGCTGGTATTTTGATCAGTATTTACAGATAGAGTCTGAATGTGCAGACCAGCTGATTTCGTTCTTGAACAGGATGGATGGAATTATTTGTGAAGAAAAAAAATCATAATTAATGAACATGTTTTTCAACATTTTTTGAGTTTAATGATATTGGAAAAAATGTTTACTCTGCACTCTGTTATATATTTTCTTCCCCATGAAAATAGTGTAATATGTAGGAAACTCAGACAGAAACAAGCCTGTAAATGCATATTTTTATATATGGCCTGTTTATCTGGTTTTCTTGCTCTGAACAACAGAATCTTGACAAATAATGTATGGCCTGCCCAGTTTTGATTTTTATCTAAAATACTGATTCTTTACCTTTTTTATAGTCACAAATATCTTTGAGGGTCTATAAAAACTATAAACCCCTTACCTAGGAAAATTCACATATGGATATGAAATTTTGCAAAAATCTTTAGCCTTGATCCATAGAGCCCTACAAGTGTATCCCCGGGACTCCAGGTTAGAGCCCTTGATGAGTTCACAAGTCAAAGCAACTTAATTCCTTCCCCCCACCCCCCAGGTCACAACTTTAGAAATCACCATGGAAATTTAACCTTTAAGATGTAATAAATAAATCTCAAAAGCACTGTTCCTCTTCCTTGTCTCTTTGAAAGTGTCAGAAACATTGTACCATTATTGTCCAAACTCTACTGCCAATTCTGGAGGTCAGATAAGGCACCGAAACAGCAATGCAGAGATTTAAGATATTCTTGTGGAAAGTGATTACTTCTTTCCTTCCAGATTTTTTACCTTCCCCAGTTCCATCAGGTGATTGCAAACTAACAGAGATTGGGTGGAACATGAACAGTCGATTCTAAGCAGCTCTTCTTTAGGGAAAAACAAAACCCCACAAATACCCAATATCCCCCCCCTCGAAAAGAATAAAATGGGAAGACTTAGCTTACTGAATACTTATTATTCATCTGTATCAATTAAGATAGAAATAGATAAACAGACCAATGAAGCAGAATAGAGAGCCCAATAGATGGACACTTGATAAATGATGTGCTGGAGTTAGCTTCCGCCGGCTCTTGAAAGATGATTATTCAATCACTGGAAGCCTGAAATTAACATTCGGTTCCATTAGGCCTGTTATGTAGATTCCATCCAAAGCTAATGGTTGACTTCTTATCTAAAATCTTTATCATTCAGTAGCTTTTGAGAAGGCAGAAGGCTTCATAAGGAGGGACCATGGATGAATGGATGAAGGTAATGTGCCCCGAGGCAGCCAAAGAGGGTGATTGATTATATCAATCCAACTCAGTGCATCTGAAGTGCACCTAGAAACAAACAGATGGTAGATGAAACACCAGAGTCCAACTCTTCTATAGTTTCACTGCTATGGACGTATTTTATAGGTATAAACAACAAATCAAGTAACAGAAAAATAGGTTAAGTAATGGTGGCAAAGTTGAGGGTGCATTTTTGTTCTTTAAACTTTGTTCTTTATTTTTGTTTTGATGAGAGTTTTTTGTTTGGTATTTTGTCCTGTAAATCAAATTTCTGGGGGAGAATAAAAGAATGAACCTCAAATGAATGGCAGTGGTATTTGCCACAAATGTCTCATTTCCTTCTCACTGAGACCCAGTGAGACTAGGGAATGATCTGTGCCCTGGGGCAGCCCGGGTTCCACGGGTTCTCCAGCTGTGCCCTCCTTCAGTGTATTCCTCTAATCCACACTGGGATATATACATTTTCATCTTCAGGACCTAAATTTCCCTCTTTACTTATGCACTTGTGCAGATTTCTTTTTAAGTACAAACTCTCTCAACTGTATTGCTAAGGAGTTCTTTCTCTCTTAAAAAAATGCCTGCTACCAGTAAATTCCCAAAGGACTTTTCTGTCTGTTTGCAGGAAGCCACAGTTTATGACCTCCTTCTGAAGGGAGTATATTCCATCACTCTTTGTTCTGTACTCTTTGCTCTCCTTTGGAGTTGGAAGAAGTTTTGAAACACCTTTTGGTTGAAAGAGTGTCTTTGTAGTTGGGGTTTGAGCTAAAAGCAGATCCCTTGCCCCAAATATGGTAGAAATATGGAAGCCATGACACCTCCTGTCTCTCTCCCCTCTTACTTCCAGCTGAAGCATCTAAGGGTGCGTCCCCTATAACTTCATCACAGTCAGTAGGCTACGGCAGATTAAGCAGAGAGTGTAAGCAGAAAATAAATTTACTTGATCTCATAGTTATCCAGTTTTATCTCATACCTTCTAATCCAGATACTTTTAAAAGTTTGCTTCAGGCCAAGGTTTTAAAGCAAAAGTTTTATGTTGTGAAACATTTTGAACCCCAAATCCAAGCAAATAAAATTCAGGAAGGCAGAGATTATTTCTAAGTCCTGTAAGTTTAAAGGCAGTTAATATGCTCATTCGTTCTTTTTGTTGTTTTTTAACGTGGGCCATTTTTAAAGTCTTTATTGAATTTGTTACAATATTGCTTCCATTTTATATTTTGGTTTTTTGGCCACAAGTCATGTGGGATCTTAGTTCCCCAACCAGGGATCGAACCCACACCCCCTGCATTGGAAGGCAAAGTCTTTAACCACTGGACCGCCAGGGAAGTTCCCTGTTCATTCATTCTACAATCCATTAATTATGTGTTACATGACACAGAGTAAATATGAGGTAAGAATAAAAGAATGAAAGACTGCCTTTGGCCCAAGATCTTCACTGTGGTACTCTGTTCTTTCCAGAGGAAAAATGTACTCTGCTGCTGTCATCAGCAAAACAGAAAACAGACATAATTATCCAGAAATACAAGCAAAAACTCTTCTGTGCCCTGAATTATGTGGGCAGTTGAAACCAGAAGCAAGTTTGCCCCTGGAGATCTGGCTTCAGCTGAGTTTTGTCCTTCTCGTTCGTATTCTCTGTGTTTTCTTGTTCTCAGATGCATTTCCCTCTTTCCTGCTTTCCCTCTTAACAAACACCTAAAATAAGCTTTGTGACTACTTAGCTTTTCCTTGTACCCTGCTGTCACACGTAGTAAAAAGAACAAAGAAAAACCTATTTGGTCTGACTACTGTGAGGCTTTCAACAGTCATCCAGTCCCTGGAGGAGGAAGAGACATCCTGCCTACAGATGCCAAGTCGGCCCCTCCCAAGTTCACTGGGCAGTGCCTGGGGCTTCCGCACAAGGAGAATGATGGGAGTTGCTCTCCATGGTAGAGGAGAATTCTGCAGCCAGGGATCACTTCAGGTGGAGGTGCCTATTTCCTGTGTTCTGTTTTTGAGTGATCTCAAATTTGATCTGATGGTCACATTTCAAGCCTTTCATCATAGTCAGCTATGATTTTTTTTCTCGTCGAGGTGAAAATCTTACACGCTAGGCAGTGGTGCTCAACTCCCGCCGCATATTCTAATCACTTGGGGTTGTTCTAAAACATACCGGGGTCTGCTGTGCCAACTTAGGCTGAATGAATCAGAATCTCTGGGAGGGGGAGGAAGGCGTAACAGGCATCAGTCAATCAAATGTGCTGCCCGGGCCATGAACCACTGCATTAGAATCCCCATTCATCCGGTCTGGCTCTTCTGTAACAAATAGAGTCAATGTGTTCAGGGTTGCTGTCAGCCATCTACTGTAACAGATGTCAGGAGACTCTTATCTGTTTCTAATGAGACTGGCTTATCTGTCAGCTCTGATACTAAAAAAGAGGAGCACAGTGATGGAATTATTTCTTTTTAGAATAAAATCTTATTATTCCGGTGTTAATATGATTTAATACTGAAATGAATGAATCTTGCTAGCACAAAACATTCTTTGACTTTTTGTATTCTAATTAAAAGTAGAAGAAAAATACCATTTTCCCCACATACATTTTTTTTAATTAATTTACTTTTTGGCTAAGCTGGGTCTTCGTTGTTGAGTGTGGGCTTTCTCTAGTTGCGGCGAGTGGGGGCTAGTCTTCATTGCGGTGCGCGGGCTTCTCATTGCGGTGGCTTCTCTTGTTGCGGAGCATAGGCTCTAGATGCGTGGGCTTCAGTAGTTGTGGCATGCGGGCTCAGTAGTTGTGGCTCGCAGGCTCTAGAGCTCAGGCTCAGTAGTTGTGGTGCATGGGCTCAGTTGCTCCACGACATGTGGGATCTTCCCAGACCACGGATTGAACCTGTGTCCCCTGCATTGGCAGGCGGATTCTTAACCACTGTGCCACCAGGGAAGTCCCACATACATTTCTTATTAAGAAACAAAGCATATACACTAATATGTATAAAATAGATAACTAATAAGAACCTGCTATATAAAAAAAATATGTAAAATAAAATTCAAAAATAAAAAAGAGAGCAGGACCAGGATTAGAGGTTATTTTAGTCACTTCAAATATTTGTCCTTTAAGCCTTTGCCCAAGGACTACCTTTACTATGGGCATATTCCATTCAGTAGGTTTCAGTGTATCTTTTCTCCTGGTCCATTCTATCATTCATATTGTCATTATTGCATTCATTTTACTGTTATGAAATGGTATGTTTTCATGAATGTCTTCTCTGTATTAGATGATAGGCTACCCTAGTACCTTGTGCACAGTAGGCTTCTGATAATGTGCTCTGTGACTGATTAGTGTATTGATAAATGAATGGACACATCTAAAAAAAAAAGCAGATCAGGTTATTTTTAAAAAGCAGATTCTTTAGATCCCTTTGAGAAATGTAAGACAGTCATCAGTAAAAGTGTAAATAATATTCTTTTCAGATTTTAACTTAGGAAGGATGTTAAGTTTTGATATCACTTGTATGCTTCTCCCCCAGTTGCACTAAGTAATTAATTTAGAGAGAGTAGGGAAAAGGGACCTAAGAATGGAGATTGAAACCCTTCTGTGATGAGTACAAACATGCAATATCTCCTATTTAAACACACACACACACACACACACACACACACACACACACACACACACACACCAAAATCTCTCATGGCTCCCATATCCTTTCCCAGCTGACATCCCATATCTGTATCCCTTTACAAAGAGTAGTTTATTATTGCTGGTTTCCATCTTCATTTACATTTCTCCACCTAGTCTCTCTTTAACTCTTTCAAACCAGAATTTTGTCCTTATATTCCACTGAATCATCTTCCGTAAAGGTCACTAATGACTTCCTAGCTTCCAGATACAATGGTCACATCTCAGTCCATATCTCACTCATCTCTTCAGTAGAATTTGACAAAGTTGTTACTCCCTTGATCTGAAACACTTCCTTTGCTTGGCATCTGGGATGCTGTTTAGTCTTGGTTTCTACTCCACCTCCCTGACTGCTCCTCTCCCTTTGCTTTTCTGGTTCCTCCTCATCTCCCTGATTCTTCTAATGGGATTTCCCCAGCACTCCATCTTTCTTCCCAACCCTCCCATTCATACCCTTACTCTAGAGCCTAGGGGATTTCATATATCCTAAAATTCCATATGTATGTTAATGTCTCTTCATTTATATTTCCATCTTTCCTCTTTCCTCATTTCTCACCATCTCCTCTTGGATGTTAATAGGTAGCCCTAGTTTAATACGTCCAAGGTGAACTCTTGGTTTCTCTCCTCCAAACAATTCCTCCCACAATCCTCCCCATCTTAGTAAATGGCAACTCCATTCTACCAGTCGCTTGGGTCAAAAATCTTGCCATCCTCCTTGATTTCTTTCTTCCATATTCCATATCTAATTTATTAGCTAATTCTGACAGCTCTACCTTTGAAATTTATCCAGAATACTAGCACCTCCATTGCTGTCACCCTGTTCCCAGCTACCACCACCTCTCACCTGGATTATCATAATGACCCACTTACGGTTCTTTCTGTGCCCATCCTGGCCAACCCCTCTCATCCACTCCCCTACCCCACATGCAGCAGTGCACAAACCCACACCTGAGCCAGACCATATTACTCCTTGATTAAAACTCTTAATAGCCTATCATATTCCTCAGGATAAAAGCCAAATCCTTATAGTGACCTCTAAGGTCCTACATGATGGGACTCCTGTTACACCTCTGGCCTCATCTCCTAGAACTCCCTCTCATACTCACTGGCTGCAGCACACTAGCCTCCTGTCTGTTCCCAAACATTCCCAGCATATGTCCTCCTTTTCTAGAACATTCTACTTCCTCACTCTTTCCTTGTCCAGAACGCTCTACTCCCAGTAGGCACGTGACTTACATCCTTGCGTCCTTCTCTGTGCATGTGTCACCTCTTCAGAGAAGGCCACCCTGACCACCTCATCTAAAATAACAATCTCCCATCCACAGATGAATGGATAAAGAAGATGTGGTACGTATACACAATGGAATATTACTCAACCATAAAAAAGAGTGAAATAATGCCATTTGCAGCAACATGGGTAGACCTAGAGATTATCATACTAAGTGAAGTAAGTCAGACAGAGAAAGACAAATATTACGTGATATCTCTTGTGTTTGGAATCTAAAAATATAATACAAATCAATTTATTTACAAAACAGAAACAAACTCACAGACACAGAAAACAAACTTATCGTTACCAAAGGGAAAGTGGGGGGAGGGATAAATTAAGAGTATGGGATTAACATATATACACTACTATATATAAAATAAATGACAAGGACCTACTGTATAACACGGGGAACTGTATTCAATATCTTGTAATAACCTATAGCGGAGAAGAATCTGAAGTTGACTTAAAATTAACACAATATTGCAGATCAACTACAGTTAAGTTTAATTAATTAATTAATTTAATTAAATAGCAGTTTCCCTCCACTTCCCTCCCCTACCTTATTCCTGACCACTTTGTGTTTTTTTCCATACCACTTATCCTCAGACATTATACATTCTTTAAAATATATTATCTGTTTCCCCTCCTATGATGTAAGCTCCACAGGGGCTATTTTGTTCACTGCTGTGTCCACAGCACCAAGAACAGTGCCTGGCAAATAGTAAGTGCTCAATAAATATTACTGTTTGAATTGTTACCCTGATTTCTTTAATTTTTAGGAAATGCCTTTCCCACCCCATGTTATGAATTTCTATCATTTGATCACTTACTCTTCGTATTTTTTACTTAACTACACTAACAGATTCCCCTAAACCCTGTATGAATATCTCTCATTAGGTACAGTTCAGCACCATGTTTCATTGAATATAAGACACTATCAATTGTAAGATGCATAATTATTTTATATGCCATTAAGGAAAGTAAATTGCTATTTAAAGTATGACATGCTACTTGAGATACAGGGTGTGTGTGTGTCCCCTACTAATGTGAGCCATGGTTAGTGGTACTGAGGAAAGGAGGAGGGTAGCCATAGAGACTGAGTGTGAGTGTTTGGTATGCTGGAGGATGGGGTGAAAGCTGATTTTATCTAAGTGAGTCTCTCTTGTTTTGTGCTTTGTTGTTGTTTTTTAACTTCATTTTGTGGCTGTAGCTACTTCTTAAGGGATAAACATAGGTGATAAAAATAGCATAAAACACAAAGACCAAGACAAATTTTCAAATTAATCCAGCCAATTTATTTTTAAATAAATAAACAAAGTCTGGTGTTTTTGCAAAAGAACCAATTTGGTTTGCTTTCATTTCAAAAGCACGTAAATTTTCCCCAGAAGATATTTGTGGTGAATAAAATGGAAATCCAAGATGAAAAACTGCCAGGTCAGTTATCAGAGCATTTAATTTATTTCTGGGAGGCAGTTGACTTAAACTCTGCGTGTCTGCAAGTCATTGTATTATCAGTAGACTTTCTCTTGAAATTATTTGTACGCATATCCTGAATCACCTTACATGGCAGCTGGTCGTAAAGGATCCAGGGCTTGAGAAAGCATGCAATATTAGATTAGCAATAGTGCTTTACAGGGACATTATCGCTGGGAACAAAGACATTGAAGGACAAACAACAATTCCACCCAGTGCTACACATTGGATTCCTATCCAATAAGCAGTGTTTTCAGTGTCTAAAGAGAAAATAAAATGTCTTTTCTCATAAGGCGGATCATTTGCTATAGAGATTCTTTTAAGCTTAGCTCTCAGCTCACACTTAATATTGTTTAGGTTCATCCTCTACTCCTGAAGGCCCTATATTAAGTACATTGAAAACTTTGGAGAAAGCAAAAGAGAAACTTTAAAGTTAAAAGTATATCCAGGGGCTTCCCTGGTGGCGCAGTGGTTGAGAATCTGCCTGCCAATGCAGGGGACACGGGTTCGAGCCCTGGTCTGGGAAGATCCCACATGCCGCGGAGCAACTGGGCCCGTGAGCCACAATTGCTGAGCCTGTGCGTCTGGAGCCTGTGCTCCGCAACAAGAGAGGCCGCGATAGTGAGAGGCCCGCGCACCGCGATGAAGAGTGGCCCCCGCTCGCCGCAACTAGCGAAAGCCCTCGCACAGAAATGAAGACCCAACACAGCCATAAATAAAAAAATAAAAATAAATAAATAAAATTTAAAAAAAAAATATATATATATACAGAAAGACTTAGTGTAACAGGGAAGAGCTAAATCAGAAAAAAAAAAAAGGTATATGCAGACTTCCCCTCTCTACTCCCTCTCTCCATCCTTTGTCAGGCTTTTTGACTGCTAGGCCTTTACTAGGCGGATCAGTATACTGTACTGTTCGAAGAAAAAGGTTTTTAAAGACAAACAAGTGGAGTGACTTCCCTGGTGGTCCAGTGGTTAAGAATCCACCTTCCAATGCAGGGGACGCGGGTTCCATTCCTGGTCAGGGAACCACAACTAGAGAAGCCCGTGCGCCACAACGAAGACCCAGCGCAGCCAAAATAAATAAATAAATAAATAAATAAATACCTTAAAAAAAAAAAAAAAAAAAGACAAACAAGTGGAGAATAAGGTTCTATGTGAGAATGGGCTTAAGCTACCTGTGAAGGGAGATCCAGGATCAGGGAAGACACTAAAGGTATGTAGAGAGAGACGTCGGGGAAATGAGTTAGAACTGGATAGCTGGAGGCTGAGAGATTGGAGCAGTTTCCCTGCGAAGCTGGAGACTGTCCATGAGAACTTTGGAGAGAGGGAGAACTCTCAAGGCCCCTTGCAGCAGTCCCACTGTGATGTAGGTGTTGCACACTCCCTGTGTGCTGTTGCTGCCCTTGAAACTTCAGGAAAAGCCTGTAATCATTTCAGTGCTTTCTGGAGCTGGGCTTGTACCTTTCTGGGGGGATGTGAAGGTATAACGCGATAGGGCATAGGGTGAATGCAAGGCAGTACAAAAAGCTTAGCTTTATTTGAATCACATTTGCTCCCCAAGATGCAATAGGACAGCAGGCCCATCTAGGCAGAAAGGCGAAGTATGCAAAGTGTGATTAGGCTTGTCCGATGGCTGCCCCCCCACTCTGTCTCTACACGTCTGGCAAGGTTCCCTGGCCCCCGGGCTGCCCATCTGGACTGGCGCATGTTCTCACATCTTCCATCCGGTCGATCAGAAGTACCATGTCCTGAGTCCTGTTCTATTAGAGACATAGTAAGTGAGTGGCCAGTTAAAGGAAGAGTAGCTGGTAGGAGAGTGCAGTGGTTAAGGACATGGGGTATGAAATCCAGTGCCCAGGTTTGCGTTGGCTCTGGTCCTTCCTCAGTTATATGAAATTGGCAAAGCTGCTTCACCTCACTGAGCCATTGTTTTCTTCAGGTAAAAGAGAGTGAAAGCCTCGGTGATAGTAAAAGAATTAAATAAAGTAGTGTTTCTGTAGTGGACGCTGTTATTTCAGTCTCCCCAGCTCCCCATCTTTCCTTCTTCTGGTGACAGATTCTGTCCCTGGTCCAGTGCCTTATCTCCCAGCTATGGTGAGGCCAGCAGAGTCTATTCAAAGGATGTTTTTCAGACTGGAGCTCAGGAGAGGGTCATCTTTTTTGTGCTCTTGTCATGATGTACACCTGCTGACAGCCATGTCCTCTTCTCTGTAACAAGGCCAGGCTGAACATATTGACCTGATGACTTCTGTTTGGAGTCATATGGCAGGTTAGGTTATTTAGATCATTTCCCACACAGAAAATAAAATTTAAAAATACTGGAAAATTTTTGGTTTTGTTTTCTTAAAATCATTTAGGAGCTGACAAGTTCGTAAGGTTACAATCTATGAATGGGAATGAAGGGACGCTGCTTAAAGTCATAGAGGGTTTGCAAAAAATGAGCTTCTATTCTGATTAAATCAGCTCTGCAGGGGACAGAAGTCCGGATCCATCCAAGCTGGGATGTTTAATAGGACACTGCTCCTCATTAAGCCAAGGCCCCAGAGATCTATGACCTCAGAGAAATAGTAACTTGAAGTCAACCTGACTCACCATCTCACCATCACCACCACCATAAGAGGCTGCAAAGGGAAGTTTCCTTGGAATGGTGCAGGGCAGGAGGGGAAATCGTCCCTGAGAATTTACAACTACAAGCTGGCCTTCCTGCAGATTGCACTCCCAGATCAAATCACTTGAATCACCCCAGAACCCTTCAGCCCAAACTTAGTTTTTTTGTTGTTTTGTTTTATTAATTAATTAATTTGTTTTTGGCTGCGTTGGGTCTTCGTTGCTGCGCGCGGTCAGTATGACTGGGTTATTCTCCCAGATTTTATCAGTGCTTTTCCAAGAAGGCCTGTAACTTGGTTAGATGCCCCGGGGCCTCCCTGTGAGGCTCCAGTCTTCTATTCTCAGAAGTGGCAAAATTTAAAAGCAGGTGACGTTTGTCTTTAACACCATCTCTCTTCCTTGAAGTCTCCATCTCCCCAATCTGAATTGCTGTACTCAAATAATTTCTGGGGTTCTGGACCTCCTTTCACAGTCCCATTTCCAGAAGATCCTGATCTCAGCTAGCTGTTCTGATAAGATAGTTTGTGCAAAGTGTTAGTAACCAGAATGGTGTAGATGTTACCTCCTTGAGGCTGACAGTTACTCAACTTCTAGAGAAAGGAAGCTGGTCTCGACCTATCTGAAGCTTTATTTGGACCTTGGATAAAAATAGCCTTAGATGACCAATTTCATATTTTTAGACATTCATGGAAACTGAATCTTTTGAGAACTATGGCTAGAAATGTTCTGTTTGCCATAATCAAGAGTGACTTTAAAAACCTAATGAAGTTTAAAGAAACCATCTCAGCAATTTTAAGAACCAAAAATGTGTAATGATTTACTTTTCTTGTTTAAAATAAGCATTTGGGGGTTAGGCAATCTTAGTCCATAAAATTCTTTGTCTGATATATAAAATTATCACGACTTTAGTCCTTACCAAGAATGCAAAAACTTGGAATGACAAAACTTTGTGAATGGCAAAAACTATTGTCCTAAGAAAGATTTGAAGGTTAGCATAAGTGAATAAAATAGAAAGTCTTTGCAAGACTGCTCAAGTTAGTGATAGCAATGGCTTTACGCTCATACAAAATCACGCTATTGCCTCCAGACTTTTGTGTTGGCAAAAGCGACCTTTGACAGTCAAAGTTAATATGTATGCAATGACTATTCTCTCAATTCGAAAGAAAGCTTAAAAATACTAAGTGTATTTAGTTAACACGTTTAGGTATTTTATTTTTTTAATTAATAAGAAGAGGAATAAGAGTGCTTTAATTTCATGGATGAGGAAATGGGGCCACAGAAAGGCAAAGTGACTTTCCTCTGGTCACAGAGGATGACAATGGCACATTTCCAATATATTTGATCTGTCCCTTGCTAGACTGTGCTTCATTTAACCAGCTAAACCACCAAAAACTCTGGGTTTTGCACACATCATATTTTTTCTTTTTCAAAAAACGTGTGAAAACCGTCGCTGAAGTGTTAAGGTTGGGCAGTAAAGCCAGATGTGGGCAGATGACAGACTGCATGTGAACAGCCGCAACTCTTGCAAGGTCAGTAGAAGGCTGTGGGGTGTGCATCTGACATCTTCGAGTCTATAATCTCTCAAGGCACAGTAGGAGGGAAGAGCCTCCCTACCTTCCCAGGACAACCCAGTGTGAGTGAAAATATATATTTCTGTAGGTCAGTGAAGGACCCGAAAATAAAAGTTAATATGGATACTTGTCTTCTCTGTTTTTACTGTCTGCCATGCACTTGCCTTCCATCACAAGGGCAGGTTCACATGTGCACAAGGCAACATATACAAAGTTGTTCATTGTGACATTGTTACAACAGGGAACAGAGGAAACAATCTTGCTGTCCACCAGTAGGGTTACGGACAGATTGTAAAACAGAGGAAACAAGCTTGCTGTCCACCAGTAGGGTTACAGACAGATTGTCGTTTATTCATTAATGGGAACCCTTAATGTGGTTAAAGTAAGTGAATTAGATCTACAAGAATCATTAAATCTCAAAGGCATAATGTAGAAAGAAATCAAGCGAAACAGAAGCTCTTGGTGTCTTTTGACACCATCAGTGGTGCCCTCTGTCAACTGAAAAAAAATGCACAACCTAAAAGTTGAGAGTTATGTTTTATTAGGTGGCCAAGTCTGAGAACTTAAGCCCAGGACACAGCATCTCAGATCACGCTGAGAAAACTGTTCCTAAGAGGAAAGGGGGAAGCCAGGATATATAGGGGTTTTTGCAACAAAGCCACATAGTTGGAACAAAAGATCACTGTTAATAAAAGAAAACCAGATATCTCAAGTTAGGGAATTTAGCGCTTTTCTATGTATGGGAAGATGCAAAAGTCTGGATTCACTGAAATCATTCCTTTGATATGCACCTCAGCTATCTGGGGCCAGTATCCTGTGTCTTCTCATCCTGAGTTTCCTCAGGGTGCACCGCTGGGGATGGCTGCAGTCTGATGATGATTCAATGGTGGGTATTATGTTTCCATCCTACGTTCCCTCAGGAACTTTTCCGAGAAAAGCTCCATCTTTGAAGTCTTTGATTTTATATTTTCTAGTATATCCTTCTATCCTAATAATCGATAACAGATATTTATTAGAGTAATCGGTTTCTCTTTTCCACTATATCTTCTGGTAATAATGCCAACTCTGATCAATTCTATCTGCAGAATTCCCACAAAGATGTGACTCTAAACTACATACCATTTTATGTGTTTAAAAAGAAATATTAAATGTAAACCCTGTATTAAAAGGCACATTTTCCAATTAGAATTTTAAGCTTTAAAATTAATTTTTAATGAGCAATCATGTAAATAACTCAAACATCAAAGTATGAAAGGGTATACAGAAAAAGTTTGCCCTACTCCTGTCTTCCATCTACTCAGTTCTCACCACTCCAACAAATAAATACTGTTATTCTTTTCATGTTACAATAGATTTCTTTTTGCATGCTCCATCACATATTTTCCCACAGAGTGGTCAAATATTATCATCTGGAGTTAAGGCAAAAGACTTCATTTAAACAAAAAAATCATTATCTTTCAGAGCAGAAGCATTAACTGTATTCTGATTTACGGATGTATTAATTGTCTGTCCATACACTCTCTAGGAAATATTTTCCTTTATTTTATTTATTTATTTTTATACAGCAGGTTCTTATTAGTCATCCATTTTATACACATCAGTGTATACATGTCAATCCTAATCTCCCAATTCATCACACCACCACCACCACCCTCACCGTGGTTTTCCCCCCTTGGTGTCCATACGTTTGTTCTCTACATCTGTGTCTCTATTTCTGCCCTGCAAACCGGTTCATCTGTACCATTTTTCTAGGTTCCACATATATGCGTTAATATACAATATTTGTTTTTCTCTTTCTGACTTGCTTCACTCTGTATGACAGTCTCTAGATCCATCCACATCTCAACAAATGACCCAATTTCGTTCCTTTTTATGGCTGAGTAATATACCATTGTATATATGTACCACAACTTCTTTATCCATTCATCTGTTGATGGACATTTAGGTTGCTTCCATGACCTGGCTATTGTAAATAGTGCTGCAAGGAACATTGGGGTGCATGTGTCTTTTTGAATTGTGGTTTTCTCCAGGTATATGCCCAGTAGTGGGATTGTTGGATCATATGGTAATTCTATTTTTAGTTTTTAAAGAAACCTCCATACTGTTCTCCATAATGGCTGTATCAGTTTACATTCCCACCAACAGTGCAAGAGGGTTCCCTTTTCTTCACACCCTCTCCAGCATTTGTTGTTTGTAGATTTTCTGATGAAGCCTATTCTAACTGGTGTGAGGTGATACCTCATTGTACTTTTGATATGCATTTCTCTAATAATTAGTGATGTTGAGCAGCTTTTCATGTGCTTCTCGGCCATCTGCACGTGTTCTTTGGAGAAATGTCTGTTTAGGTCTTCTGCCCATTTTTGGATTGGGTGGTTTGTTTTTTTAATATCGAGCTGCATGAGCTGTTTATATATTTTAGAGATTAATCCTTTTTCCGTTGATTCGTTTGCAATATTTTCTCCCATTCTGAGGGTTATCTTTTCACCTTGTTTATGGTTTCCTTTGCTGTGCAAAAGCTTTTAAGTTTCATTAGGTCCCATTTGTTTTTTTTTTTTTTTTTAATTTCCATTACTCTAGGAGGTGGATCAAAAAAGAGCTTGCTGTGATTTATGTCAAAGAGTGTTCTTCCTATGTTTTCTTCTAAGAGTTTTATAGTGTCCAGCCTTACATTTAGGTCTCAAATCCATTTTGAGTTTATTTTTGTGTATGGTGTTAGGGAGTGTTCTAATTTCATTCTTTTACATGTAGCTGTCCAGTTTTCCCAGCACCACTTATTGAAGAGACAGTCTTTTCTCCATTGTATACCCTTGCCTCCTTTCTCATAGATTAGTTCACCATAGGTGTGTGGGTTTATCTCTGGGCTTTCTATCTTGTTCCATTGATCTATGTTTCTGTTTTTGTGCCAGTACCATATTGTCTTGATTACTGTAGCTTTGTAGTATAGTCTGAAGTCAGGGAGTCTGATTCCTCCAGCTCCATTTTTTTTTTCCCTCAAGACTGCTTTGGCTATTCGGGGTCTTTTGTGTCTCCATACAAATTTTAAGATTTTTTGTTCTAGTTCCATACAATATTCCACTGGTAATTTGATAGGGATTGCATTGAATCTGTAGATTACTTTGGGTAGTATAGTCACTTTCACAATATTGATTCTTCCAATCCAAGAACATGGTATATCTCTCCATCTATTGGTATCATCTTTAATTTCTTTCATCAGTGTCTTATAGTTTTCTGCATACAGGTCTTTGGTCTCCCTAGGTAGGTTTATTCCTAGGTATTTTATTTTTTTTGTTGCAGTGGTAAATGGGAGTGTTTCCTTAATTTCTCTTTCAGATATTTCATCATTAGTGTATAGGAATGCAAGAGATTTCTGTGCATTAATTTTGTATCCTGCTACTCTACCAAATTCATTAATTAGCTCTAGTAGTTTTCTGGTGGCATCTTTAAGATTCTCTATGTGTAGTATCATGTCGTCTGCAAACAGTGACAGTTTTACTTCTTCTTTTCCAATTTGTATTCCTTTTATTTCTTTTCTTCTCTGATTGCCGAGGCTAGGACTTCCAAAACTATGTTGAATAATAGCGGGGAAAGTGGACATCCTTGTCTCCTTCCTGATCTTAGAGGAAATGCTTTCAGTTTTTCACAATTGAGAATGATGTTTGCTGTGGGTTTGTCATATATAGCCTTTATTATGTTGAGGTAGGTTCCCTCTATGCCCACTTTCTGGAGAGTTTTTAGCATAAATGGGTGTTGAATTTTGTCAAAAGCTTTTTCTGCATCTTTTGAGATCATCATATGGTTTTTATTCTTCAATTTTTTAGTATGGTGTATCACATTGATTGGTTTGCATATATTGAAGAATCCTTGCATCCCTGGGATAAATCCCACTTGATCATGGTGTATGATCATTTTAATGTGTTGTTGGACTCTGTTTCCTAGTATTTTGTTGAGGATTTTTGCATGTATATTCATCGGTGATATTGGTTTGTAATTTTCTTTTTTTGTAGTATCTTTGTCTGGTTTTGGTATCAGGGTAATGGTGGCCTCATAGAATGAATTTGGGAGTGTTCCTTCCTCTGAAATTGTTTGGAAGAGTTTGAGAAGGATGGGTGTTAGCTCTTCTCTAAATGTTTGATAGAATTCACCTGTGAAGCCATCTGGTCCTGGACTTTTGTTTGTTGGAAGATTTTTAATCACAGTTTCAATTTCATTACTTGTGATTGGTCTGTTCATATTTTCTGTTTCTTCCTGGTTCAGTCTTGGAAGCTTATACCTGTCTAAGAATGTGTCCATTTCTTCCAGGTTGTCCATTTTACTGGCATAGTGTTGATTCTAGTAGTCTCTTTAGGATGCTTTGTATTTCTGTGGTGTCTGTTGTAACTTCTCTGTTTTTAATTTCTAATTTTATTGATTTCAGTCCTCTCCCTCTTTTTCTAGATGAGTCTGGCTAATGGTTTATCAATTTTGTTTGTCTTCTCAAAGAACTAGCTTTTAGTTTTATTGATCTTTGCTATTGTTTTCTTTGTTTCTATTTCATTTATTTCTGCTCTGATCTTTATGATTTCTTTCCTTCTGCTAACTTTGGGTTTTGTTTGTTCTTCTTTCTCTAGTTCCTTTAGGTGTAAGGTTAGATTGTTTATTTGAGATTTTTCTTGTTTCTTGAGGTAGGCTTGTCTAGCTATAAACTTCCCTCTTAGAAATGCTTTTGCTGCATCCCATAGGTTTTGGATCATTGTGTTTTCATTGTCATTTGTCTCTGGGTATTTTTTGATTTCTTCTTTGATTTCCTCAGTGATCTCTTGCTTGTTTAGTAACGTAGTGTTTAGCCTCCATGTGTTAGTGTTTTTTACGTTTTTCCCCTGTAATTCATTTCTAATCTCATAGCGTTGTGGTCTGAAAAGATGCTTGATATGATTTCAATTTTCTTAAATTTACTGAGGCTTGATTTGTGACCCAAGATGTGATCTATCCTGGAGAATGTTCCATGCACACTTGAGAAGAAAGTTTAATCTGCTGTTTTTGGATGGAATGTCCTATAAATATCAATTAAATCTATCCAGTCTATTGTATCATTTAAAGCTTCTGTTTGCTTATTTATTTTCATTTTGGATCATCTGTCCATTGGTGTAAGTGAGGTGTTAAAGTCCCCCACTATTATTGTGTTACTGTCGATTTCCACTTTTATAGCTGTTAGCAGTTGCCTTATGTATTGAGGTGCTCCTATGTTGCGTGCATATATATTTATAATTGTTATATCTTCTTCTTGGATTTATCCCTTGATCATTGTGTAGTGTCCTTCCTAGTCTCTTGTAACAGTCTTTATTTTAAAGTCTATTTTATCTGATATGAGTATTGCTACTCCAGCTTTCTTTTGATTTCCATTTGCATGGAATATCTTTCTCCATCCCCTCACTTTCAGTCTGTATGTGTCCCTAGGTCTGAAAAGGGTCTCTTTTAGACAGCATATATATGGGTCTTGTTTTTGTATCCATTCAGCAAGCCTGTGTCTTTTGGTTGGAGCATTTAATCCATTCACATTTAAGGTAATTATTGATATGTATGTTCCTATAACCATTTTCTTAATTGTTTTGGGTTTATTTTTGTAGGTCCTTATCTTCTCTGTGTTTCCCACTTAGAGAAGTTCCTTTAGCATTTGTTGTAGAGCTGGTTTGGTGGTGCTGAATTCTCTTAGCTTTTGCTTGTCTGTAAAGCTTTTGTTTTCTCCATCGAATCTGAATGAGATCCTTGCCGGGTAGAGTACTCTTGGTTGTAGGTTCTTCCCTTTCATCACTTTAAGTATATCATGCCACTCGCTTCTGGCTTGTAGAGTTTCTGCTGAGAAATCAGCTGTTAACCTTATGGGAGTTCCCTTGTATGTTATTTGTCGTTTTTCCCTTGCTGCTTTCAATAATTTTTCTTTGTCTTTAATTTTTGCCAATTTGATTACTATGTGTCTCAGCATGTTTCTCCTTGGGTTTATCTTGTATGGGACTCTCTGCACTTCTTGGACTTGGGTGGCTATTTCCTTTCCCATGTTAGGGAAGTTTTCGAATATAATCTCCTCAAATATTTTCTTGGGTCCTTTCTCTCTCTCTCTTCTCCTTCTGGGACCCCTATAATGCGAATGTTGTTACGTTTAATGTTGTCCCAGAGGTCTCTTAGACTGTCTTCATTTCTTTTCATTCTTTTTTCCTTATTCTGTTCCACAGCAGTGAATTCCACCATTCTGTCTTCCAGGCCATTTATCCGTTCTTCTGCCTGAGGTATTCTGCTATTGATTCCTTCTAGTGCAGTTTTCATTTCAGTTATTGTATTGTTCATCTCTGTTTGTTTGTTCTTTAATTCTTCTAGGTCTTTGTTAAACATTTCTTTCATCTTCTCGATCTTTCCCTCCATTGTTTTTCTGAGGTCCTGGATCATCTTCACTATCATTATTCTGAATTCTTTTTCTGGAAGGTTGCCTATCTCCACTTCATTTAGTTGTTTTTCTGGGGTTTTGTCTTGTTCCTTCATCTGGTGTATAGCCCTCTGCCTTTTCATCTTGTCTATCTTTCTGTGAATGTGGTTTTTCTTCCACAGGCTGCAGGATTGTAGTTCTTCTTACTTCTGCTGTCTGCCCTCTGGTACATGAGGCTATCTAAGAGGCTTGTCTCTTTTACTTATTTTTTAAAGTTTGTCTTTGTCAAGCAGAGTGTAAATTGAGAAGTAGAAAGCAGCAACATATGAAACAGATAACAATAAAGCTCTTTGGTGTCATTACATTTCTGTGCCTTTGGGATAATAATTTGGGTTTTAACATAGCAAAAAAAAATCTTATAATAGATTTTTCAGCCAATTGAAGAGGTGTGATAGCTATGTGGTCCTAGTAATTTATTTATAGGGAAATTTATATAAACATATTTATGGAGAAGCTGGTACATGTAAAACAATATGCAAATCCAAGATGGGTAAGACCCATTTTCTCCCACTGCAGAGCCTATGCTCAAGTAAGGAATACTAGGAAATTCAACTGTAATAAAAGCCCCAATACGATCAGTATGGGGTCCATCCCATTGTCAGAATCCATGACAGACTGTAAATCTGATCTTGGCTCAGAAAACATGATCGCCACAGCCTTAACCATAAGAGATGTATGACTAGAAGAACACAAAATTATACCTTGCTAAAAAAGAGAGACATTTTCTATAGCCTGAAGTGATTGGTAGAATGTTGACACTGAAGGGAAAGGCATTACAAATGGAGGAAACCGCATTAGCAAACTTACAGACGTTGGGAGAGCCTGGGCTCAATTGAATTATAGGTAGCCTATTTTGGTTTTTGGGGGTTTTTTGTTTTAATTTATTTTATTTATTTATTTTTGGCTTCGTTGGGTCTTTGTTGCTGCACACGGGCTTTCTCTAGTTGTGGCGAGCAGGGGCTACTCTTTGTTGCAGTGCACAGGCTTCTCATTGCGGTGGCTTCTCTTATTGCGGAGCATGGGCTCAGTAGTTGTGGTGTGTGGGCTCAGTAGTTGTGTCTTGCGGGCTCTAGAGCACAGGCTCAGTAGTTGTGGTGCACGGGCTTAGTTGCTCCACGACATGTGGAATCTTCCCAGACCGACCAGGGCTCGAACCCGTGTCCCCTGCATTGGCAGGCGGATTCTTAATCACTGCGCCACCAGGGAAGCCCAGGCAGCCTATTTTGGTTGAAGAGCAGTATATAACTGACTCTTTACATTTTGGAAATAATGAGAGACAAGCCAGGAAAGTTTAATTTGAGACTATACTGCAGAAACCCCTAAATCCTGGGGTGAGCAGTTTGTGTGTAATTCTGCGTGTATAGGAAAGCTCTTGAATGTTTTTGCACAGGCATGTGGCATGATCAGGGCTGGGCTCCAGAAAGAGTCATTTAATGACAGGGTAAACTTAAACTGTATAAATATAAATTTATACAGCGAATATAAAAACTGGGCTCAGGATGAGGATGCAGCAGGTTGGCTGTAGTTTATACCTGTTTTCCTTATATAATTGTTAATAGCGCATTATTTCAATCTCAAAAATACCGTGGTTTGGATGATATATTAACCTGCTTCCCTAGTTAGGAGACTTTTACAACGTTCCAGGTACATGAAAGTCAGAACTGGAACTTGACAAGCATTTTCAAGACATAGGTGTTAATTTTTATGATGCTTGGTAATAAGATACAAGGGCAACAGAAAAAAAAAAATAGGAAAACAGTCTTATCAAAGAACCAGTTTAGGATTTTGAATCCATTAAATTAGAGGGAGATTGTTGCCATCAAGAAACAAAATACAGAAGTTAGGAGAAACAGCAAGTTTAGAGATAGTGTAAGAGACATTTTTGGTGGCCCACTGCAAGCTTTCCCTCACCCTACTTCTTTCTTGCTAGAAGAGACCAAAAATTGTTCAGTTATTTACCTTTTGTTGCATAACTATATTCTCAGGGAAAAGTAATCGAGATTAGCCTAAGCTAATCAAAGTAACTCTTCAGTCACTGCCAGTGATTGGCTTGGCTAGTTCTGACCAGTGATATGTGAGGGGAAGCCTAATGGGAGGGAACACGTGTGAAAGGGTTATTAGTTCTCATAAAGAAACACAAGGGAGAGATAGAGTCTCTGTTCCTGCCTTCGATGTTGGTATAAAAAAACGTGGTGGCGGACACTGCTGTAGTCATCTTAGGATCAGAAGGGTATGCCTAGTGATGTGCTGAGAAAGATGGAGTGGTAAGATAGAGGGATGCCTATGGATACTATTGTGCCACTGAATTAATCACTTATTAATTAATCACTTATATGAGCTGTCAAATCCTCTTACTGTTTAGAACATTTTGAATTATGTCTTCTATTACTTGTATCCCCAAAATTCTCTTAAGTGATTCAGAGGTAAGTGCAGGGATCGATTAGGGAGGGAGGAAATCATGAGTTTGACTTCTGATTAATGTCTGAAGCTGGAGTAAGCACTTCATCATCTAAACTTCCATAGTGTTTCTTCTCATCTGTCTCTTTTCCACTTCTAACCAGTACTATAGCTATCAAAGTACATGTCCTTTATCTCCCATGAGATTGTAAACCCTCCTAGATTAAATTCAGTTTCATATTCATGCTGTATTTTGCAGCACAAAGACCAGTGCTTATATAATGGAAGTCCTGAGTAAGTATGTCTTCAAGTAATTAATGAATACCTTGAACAAAATTAAGTAAGGCACTTAGAGGGTAGACTGTCCCAGGTGTCAAAAATAAATGTGTCTTTAGACATATTACTGGGGTAGGCTATTAGGCAGAGATATTTGAGAGAAGTTTGTATGTATGTCTGCCATTTTGTAAGCCAAACTACCTGGATAATTTTAGCATAGAAATTAATGTTTTTTCTCAGGATAATTAATCAAAATGTGTAAAAAGTATTTTAATAACGAGACATATTTTTCTGGAGAAGTGCAAGAAGCATGAGACTTAATCTCAATAAAATAGGTACAAAGAGCTTTAAAATCTATTTCACTAGGGCTGATGAGGATAAATAATCTATGTACAATCACTGTGGGCTCTTTGGAAACTGCTGTATGAATCAAATATATTGTAAATACTAATGACCCATATTGGCAGTCTGCCAGATTTTCAATGGTGTTACATTGATACCTATGTTCCAAAAACATAATTTCTTCTATCCCAGAAAGTTTTAAAAAACAGCAATACATAGAATCACAAATAATGGTTACTGCTTTGCATGATTGTTACTGCTAATGCATTACCATACAACCGTAACACCTCATCAGTTTTGATCTTGGAGACAATTTCCTGCTACTAACACTTGATGCTACTAACACTAACACTTGAAGCAGAAGTTTGGGTTTGTCAGATTATAAATATGAAGACTGGTGGAGTTCCAAAGGAACCAATCTATTAGTAGTTTCCTGAAGTAGGGATTGATTTTTAGAAGTATACAGAGGGAGAGAGTGAACTCCACGATGACCATGGAGCAAAAGTGAAAAGAACAATAGGTAAAGTGCCTAATTCATTATTGAAACCAAGAATGTGTTTTACATTAAAAGGAATCAATAAAAAAATTGAAAATATGTCATCATTTTAATATTTATTGAACAAAAATTCATCTCATTATATAGTGGATCTCTAAAATAGTTATATTTAAAATATTTTTGAAATAAATATTTATTTCATGTATATATAAACATAAAGATGAAATATATTTTATACTTAACATTTTAATGTATGTAATTAACATTAAATTAATATTTTATTATGTATTTGTTATAATAGTTGCTACATTTATTATTGAATTTGTTTCTTGTTAAATTTATTTTATAAATTAAAAATCTATTTATAAATCATATAAAAATATTAATATGCATCACATCAGTATGCATTAAACAAAAATTTCAAAAAACTTCCTTATATCAATTACCTGACTGTTAAAAATACAAAAGTAAATAAGTTCATTTGTATCATGTTTTTAGATTCCACATATAAGTGATATATGTTATTTGTCTTTCTCTTTCTGACTTTGCTTAGTATGATAATCTCTAGGTCCATCCATGTTGCTGCAAATGACATTATTACATTCTTTTTTATGGCTGAGTAACATTCAACTGTGTATGTGTGTGTATATATATATATATCACATCTTCTTTATCCATCCATTGCTTCCATGTCTTGGCTATTGTAAATAGTGTTGCTATAAACAGTGGGGTGCATGAATCTTTTTGAATTAGAGTTTTCTCTGGATATATGCTCAGGAATAGGATTGCTGGATCATATGGTAATTCTATTTTTAGTTTTTTAAGGAACCTCCGTACTGTTCTCCATAGTGGCTGCACCAATTCACATTCCCACCAACAGTGTAGGAGGGTTCCCTTTTCTCCACACCCTCTCGAGCATTTGTTATTTGTAATTTCTCTAATAATTAGCAATGTTGAGCATCTTTTCATGTGCCTATTGGCCATCTGTATGTCTTCTTTGGAGAATGTCTGTTTAGGTCTTCTGCCCATTTCTTAATTGGTTTGTTTGTTTGTTTGCTATTGAGTTGTATGTTTGTGTATTTTGGAAATTAAGCCCTTTTCAGTCACATTGTTAGCAAATATTTTGTCCCAGTTTGTAGGTTGTCTTTTCATTTTGTTTATGGTTTCCTTTGCTGTGCAAAAGCTTATAAGTTTGATTAGGTCCCATTTGTTTATTTTGCTTTTATTTCTATTGCCTTGGGAGACTGACCTAAGAAAACATTGGTACAATTTATGTCAAAGAATGTTTTGCCGATGCTCTCTTCTAGGACTTTTGTGGTGTCATGTTTTATATTTAAATCTTTAAGCCATTTTGAGTTTATTTTTGTGTAGGATGCGAGGAAGTATTCTAATTTCACTGATTTACGTGCAGCTGTCCAGCTTTCCCAACACCATTTGCTGAAGAGACTCTTTTCTCCATTGTATATTCTTGCCTCCTTTGTTGAATATTAATTGACTGTAGGTGTGTGGGTTTACTTCTGGGCTCTCTATTCTGTTCCATTGATCCATATGTTTGTTTTTATGCCAATACCATACTGTTTAGATTACTATAGATTTGTAGTATTTTCTGAAGTCTGGGAGGGTTATGCCTCCAGCTTTGTTCTTTTTACTCAGGATTGCTTTGGCAATTCTTGGTCTTTTAAGGTTCCATATAAATTTTAGGATTATTTGTTCTAGTTCTGTGAAAAATGGCATGGGTTATTTGATAGGGATCACATTAAATCTGTAGCTTGCTTTGGGTAGTATGACCATATTAATAATACTAATTCTTCCAAAAATCAAAAACATACAGTTGATTCACAAAAACCAAAAAGAAGAGAGCACAAGTACATACAAAAGAAAACCCATCAAAGCACAAAAGGAAAATCGAAAAGAAAGGAACAAAGAAGAAATACAAAATCAGCTGGAAAACAAGGTTAAAATGGCAATAAAGATATATCTATCAATAATTACCTTAAATGTCAAGGGACTAAATGCTCCAATCAAAAGACATAGAGTGGCAGATTAGATAATAAAACCTGTAACATGCTGCCTACAAGAGACACACTTTAGGCCAAAGGACACACATAGATGGAAAGTGAAGGGATGGAAAAGGATATTTCGTGCAAATGGAAATGACAAGAAAGTGGAAGTTGCAATACTCATATCAGACAAAATAGACTTTAAAGCAAAGGCCATAAAGAAAAATAAAGAAGAATGCTATATAATAATAAAAGGATCAGTACAAGAAGAGGATATTGTTAATATATATGCACCCAACATAGGAGCACTTAAATACATAAAACAAATACTAATAGACATAAAGGGAGAAATTGATGGGAATACAATAATAGTGGGGACTTTAACACCCCACTGACATCAATGGACAGATCTTCCAGACAGAAAATTAATAGAGCAACAGAGATCCTAAATGACACAATAGAACAGTTAGACTTAATTGATATTTTCAGGACATTACAGCCAAAAAAACAAAAACCAATAAAACAGAATACACATTCCACATTCTTTTCAAGGGCACTTGGAACATTCTCTAGGATAGACCACACACTGGGACACAAAACAAACCTCAACAAATTTAAGAGGTTAAAAATTATTTCAAGCATCTTTTCTGACCACAGTGGCATGAAACTAGAAATCAACCACAGAAAGAGAAACAAGAAACAATGATTACATGGAGACTGAACAACATGCTACTAAAAAACACAATAGGTCAATGATGAAATCAAAGAGTAAATTTAAAATACCTTGAGACAAATGACAATAAAAGCACAATCATACAAAATCTGTGGGATGCAGCAAAAGCAGTCCTAAGAGGGACATAGTGATACAGGTGTTCCTCAAAAAATGAGAAAAATCTTAAATAAACACCTAACCTACCACCTAAAAGAATTAGAAAAAGAAGAACAAACAAGACCTAAAGTCAGCAGAATGAAGGAAATAATAAAGTTCAGAGAGAAAATAAAACAGAGATTTTTAAAAACAATAGAAAAATCAATAAAACAAAAAGCTTGTTCTTTGAAAGGGTAAATGAAATCAACAACCCTCGGAACGTGCTCACCAAGAAGAAAAGAGAGAGGACCCAAATAAAATAAGAAATGAAAGAAGAGAAATAATAACTGATACCACAGAAACACAAAAAATCATAAGAGAATAGTATGAACAATTATATGCCAACAAATTGGACAACCTAGAAGAAATGGACAAGTTTCTAGAAACATACAGCCCACCAAAACTGAATCAAGAAGAAGCAGATAATTTGAACAGACTGATCACTAGATGTTAAATAGAATCTGTAATTTAAAAACTCCCTGCAGGGGCTTCCCTGGTGGCACAGTGGTTAAGAATCTGCCTGCCAATGCAGGGGTCATGGGTTCGAGCCCTGGTCCGGGGAGATCCCACATGCTGCAGAGCAACTAAGCCCATGCGCCACAACTACTGAGCCTGTGCTCTAGAGCCCACAAGCCACAACTACTGAGCCCATGTGCCACAACTACTGAGCCCACACGCGTAGAGCCTGTGCTCCGCAACAAGAGAAACTACTGCAATGAGAAGCCCGCGCACTGCAACAAAAAGTAGCCCCCGCTCACCGCAACAAGAGAAAGCCTGCACGCACAGCAACAAAGACCCAACACAGCCAAAAATAAATAAATAAATAAAATAACATTTAAAAAAAACTCCCTGCAAACAAAAGTCCAGGACTTTTGCCTTCACTGGGAAATTCTACCAAACATATACAGAAGAACGTATACCGATCCTTCTCAAACTCTTCCAAAAGATTGAAGAGGAGGGAACACTCCCAAAGTCATTCTGTGAAGGCACCATCACCCTGGAACCAAAACCAGACAAAGACATTACTGAAAAAGAAAATTATAAGCCAATATCTTTGATGAGTATAGATGCAAAAATTCTCAACAAAATGTTAGCAAACTGAATCCAACAGCACATAAACAAGTTCATACACCACGATCAAGGTGGATTCATCCCAGGGTCACAAGGATGGTTCAACATACACAAATCAATGTGATATACCACATCAATGAAAGAAAAAACAAAAACCACATGATCATCTCAATAGATGCAGAAAAAGTGTTTGATAAAATTCAACATTCATTCATGATAAAAAAAAAAAAAGCCTCTTACCAAAGTGGATATAGAGGAAACATATCTCAACATAATAAAAGCTATTTATGACAAACCCATAGCCAACATAATACTCAACGGTGAAAAGCTGAAAGCCTTCCCTCTAAAATCTGGAACAAGACAAGGATGCCCACTCTCACCACTTCTATTCAGCATAGTATTGGAAGTCCTAGTCACAGCAATCAGACAAGAAAAAGAAATAAAATGTATCCAAATTGGAAGGGAAGAGGTAAAATTGTCATTATGTGCATATGACATGATACTATATATAAAAAACCCTAAAGACTCTACACAAAACCTACTAGAACTAATAAACGAATTCAGCAAGGTAGCAGGATACAAGGTTAACATACAGAAATCTGTTGCATTTCTTTACACTAACAATGAAATATCAGAAAGGGAAAGTAAAATAAAAATCTCTTTTAAATGGCATCAAAAAAAATATATTGGAAATAAACCTGACCAAGGAAGTGAAACACTTATATACTGAGAACTATAAAACATTGATAAAAGAAATTGAAGATGATTCAAAGAAATGGAAAGATATCCCATGTTCTTGGATTAAAAGCTTATTGCTTCTTAAATATTGCAAGAGAAAAAAAAGCATTACAGAAAAGTAAAATATTTGTTGAACTGCTCAACCTCTATTTTCTACACATACTATTTTTTACCCATGTTTCTCAGCAACTCTGCTGCATAGAGATCCAAGAGCTTTGTGTATCCCAGAAGCATCAGTGTAAGACAAGGTACAACCAGCTGGTATATCAAATGGCCAGTAGGGTTAACAGTATCAAATACTTCTCCCTCCACCACTAGAGAACAGAATGAGGTGGGTGTCCCCAACTACTTGTATCTAATCATACTTCAATTTATCAACAAGAGCTGTGCTTTAAAGTAAGGTGTAGTACATTGTTATAATAACAGCCTCCAATGAAACCTGTCTTTCTGTGTAAATACTTTTCTGCAATGGAATGTTGTCACTCTTCCACCGAGGGATGGAATCTCTTTTTCTACTTATGCCTTGGGTTGACCTTATATCTTGCTTCAATCAATAGAATGTGGTAGAAATGATGTTGAGTATGTTCTAGAGCCTAAGCCTAAACAGGAAGTCTTGCAACCTCCACCTTGGAACCCTGAGACCATCATGCTATGAAGAAGGGTAGATCAGAGGCCACATGGAGGAGTATCAGCTGATAGCCAGCACCAAAGCCCCAGACATATGGGTAAAGTCATTTGGACCTCCCAACCTAGCCCAGTCACCACCTAAATGCAGCCACATGGGTAAACCCAGATGAGATTAGCAGAAGAGGCACCCAGTCAACCCACAGAATTGTGAAAAATAATAAATCATTGTTATTTCAAGCTACTAAATTTGGAGTAGTTTCGTATGTAGTAATAGATAACTGATACAGAAGGTGTTAATTGCCTTCTTCTGGAAAACGGGTCAGCCAAGGAGAGATGAAATATCACTGGTCATCCTTCAGATTTAACCACATGTTAAGTGTGAAGTATGATGACTACATGTATGTTTTACATTCTACTGGATGAGACAATATCAGAAGCTGGACGTGCCAAATGGAGGTCTATCAAACTCTGACTTTTTTTAATGCAACTATTATTAACAGTAATAATGCATCATTGAAAAGATTTAAGTGCATTCTGGACTAATACTAAATCAAATGAGACACCCATATACCAGGCACAAACCATGACTGTCCCAGGAAAATAGAACATCTGGTCATATTAGCCATAGTCTAAAATGAATTTCCAATCATTAAAGAATCAAGGTTCTATCAATGCTATGCAAAATTCAAACGGGAAGATCTTAAAATTGCTCAAAATTCCATTGGTCCCAATCTGGGCACACAGGAAAATGTTGTTTGTTTCTCACTCTTCCTAGACAAACTAACAGTTAAAATATGGCTCTATGAGCTTTCACCTACATGGTGAGAAAGTAAAATATCAATTCTCTTAATAGTAAATATATTTAGATTTTGTCCTCATGAGATTGTTTCTAAAATCTATGATAATATCTTCTCCCAGTGAACCCCTCAGAGCACCAGAACATACATGAGCTAAAAGTCTTCCTGCACCTACACTGAGAACCGTTTAAGGCATTTTGAGACACTCTTTACCACATTTATGGAATCTTACTTTTCTTATGCACTCTTTCCTTGTCCTAGAGTGTTGTACCAAAACGGAAAGTTAAAGACTCAAATTGATTTTTGAAACGTGGAAGGGAAAGAGTCATATCCTAAGGCTGTTTATAATCCCATTTTCTCTAAGTACATGAGTTTTGTATCTGTGCAGTAGCTGACATTCAAAAAGACGGAGGGGTTTTGAAATTGCTTCTCCCTAGGAACAAGTGTTAAGAAACCAGTTTTCTCCAGAGTGCTGGCTGAGTAAATACACGAGTACATAGTCACACACACACACACATGAACACATAGTTACACACACACACACACACACACACACACATACTTCAAATGAGTATTTGTTTTTTTGTTTTTAATTTTTATTGGAGCATAGTTGCTTTACAATGTTGTGTTAGCTTCTACTGCACAGCAAAATGAATCAGCCATACAGATACATATATCCCCTCCTCTCCCTTTTGGATTTCCCTCCCATTTAGGTCACCACAGTGCCTTAAGTAGAGTTCCCTGTGCTATTCAGTATGTTCTCCTCAGTTGTCTATTTTATACATAGTATCAATAGTGTATATGTATCAATCCCAATCTCCCAATTCCTCCCACCTCAGATGAGTATTTGGAGGGTAGTTAGTTCGATCTTTTTCACTTGGGGCTGCCATCAATCTTTGGAAATCTGTTGTAACTGCTAATATGATCTGCGTCCTAAGTGTAGTGTTTCTGGCAAATGTAAGTCATCAGGAAGGCTAAGTGCAGCATCCTGAACATAATGGGATTATGAAGATGGAAACCCACTCTGCCTGTGACCACAAGAGCAAAGGAAGTGGGCATCCCCAGCTTAACCAACCATCCTCACCTATTCAAAATGCTCTATCATGGAATTCTTTTTTTTTCTCCGAAGCTCTACTTTTTAGACTGTTACTTTTCTGATTCTTTTTCAAAATTGAATAATGTGACAGTTTCTTTGTAATAATTAATTTGATGAGTATCACAATGTATTCACATGTAGGGCTGTTTGGAAATTCCTATTTGGCATGACTCCTGGTATTTGCAACTTGAATTTTTTCTTACACAGTTGTAAATCTGAGTATTCTTTAAATTCACACACACACACACACACACACACTCACCCAGTCTCACATACACACAGGGGAAAAATTCCTAAACATTAAAAGTTACGGATATCACTGTAGGAATTGAACATCCCTAGTGTTTCAGAATCCTTCATATGATCAACTTAAATTCTTGTACAGATGATAAAATTTAACTTAAATGAGACAAAGGAAAGGGAATGATAAACATGACAAAAGGTAAGGCCTGGAGTTAAAAAAAACCCATGACTAGATTCAGTAGTTAAATTGGAAGGACACCATTGATTAGATTAAAAATCCTCAGGAAAAAAAATTTGAGAATGTGTTTTTTACACCTAGAAGAGGAACTGGTGTGATCACAGTGATAATAAAGCAGAGTGGGACAGTCACTCCCAGTTACTGACAGAATCAAGGGCAGCTTAAACCTTTCTTGGGAGAATGTTAGAAAATTCTTTTTTTCTAAAGGAAACATGTTCTGTCATCAACAGAGTAGAAATATCACAAGCCACAGTCTATTAAATAGATCGTCTGTTGGCTCCCATTCCATGCTGGTACCAATTTCCTCTGTATATCTGAACAAAGATGCGGTCCATGGTGTGTGTCTGCCCTCAGTACATGGAATCTGGGTTGTTCAGTTCACAGTGATAGTCAGCCAGGGCATTCACCACAGAAGCAACGACCTGACAGCCTACGTGTTACACACATACGTTTTTGGTTTTTTGTGTGTTTTTTCTTGAGATTATCTTTTTATCATTTATTTTTGGCCACACTGGATGGCATGCAGGATCTTAGTTCCTCGACCAGGAATTGAACCCGTGCCCCCTACAGTGGAAGCGTGGAGTCTTAACCACTGGACCGCCAGGGAAGTGTCACGCACGTACGTTTTTGAGATGCTAAATCAGGTTCCACTATGTATAAGCTCCCTTTGTCGCAATGGACATAACGTTTATTAGGGCTTTGCATCCCATTTGTTTAGCCACTGTCTCATTTGCCCCCCCTAAACTATCCTCTGAAATATTATGACTCCATTTTATATACACAGGCGTCAGGCTCAAATTGGAAATGCACGTTTTTATATTTTGTACCAACAATATCAATAATTGCATGCCTACTCACGTCCCCTCCTAAGGAAAACTGCCCCCTCCACTGTCCCTGTTCCACTGGTGGCCACGCCCTGTGCTAGGAGATCCATTCTCTACCCCATCCCAACCCCCCCAACTCTGGTCGCATAAACAGCCTGGTCCTGACATACTTAACTGCCCAAGGGCCTTCCAATGAGTAGGCTTACCAGCAACCAGGGACACTCTCTGGAATGAAATGCTTTTCTCAGCCACTCAGATTGCTACTCTTAGGAATCAGAGTGAGAAAACAGAGAAGAAGAGTCAGTCACAGGAGTAGCAGAAGCTGAAAAGTCACGGTCAACTTCATGGCATGTGATCTGTGTAGTCACCCAGGACTCCAAGCTTAGCAAGGCCCCACCCTTGGTTTAATGCTCTGCTCTTGGTGGCTTGAAATTCTTAATCATTTTTGAACAAGGGACCCCACATATTCATTTTGCAGTGGACCCCACAAGTTATAGAGCCAGTCCTGGTTGTGACATAGAAATTAGAGCAGCAGTTCTCAGCTGGAGCTCTAAGAGAAATACCAGAATCTCTGGGAGGTGGGGAATGAGGTAGGAGAAGGCAAATGAAAAATTTGAGAAGACCTAATCAATCTTATAATTTATTTTTATTTTATAAAAATATAACCAAACTATTATTTTTATAATGCCCACTTTAGAAAACAAAACACAACACCCTTTTTGCTGCTAGGTTACAAAGTAAATACAGAGAATTCCCAGCTAGCGTTTTCCCTCCCCTAATCCTGAGGGCTATGTTAGGATTTCTGGGAGAAGTGTGAATGAGATGTTTATATTTATGAAAAGTTGGCATCTGTTTAAAGGGTTGAGAGATACTGGAGTAGGGAAAACTGGGCAGCGATGATGAGTCCAGTGAGAATCTGAGGATTGAAGTTATATGAAGTGGACCCGAGGAACAGAGAAAGCTCCAGTGACGGAGCTAAGCAGTGGATTCAGGCCTTCGCTAATGCCCTGTCTAGTCTGAGCACACCGCCTGTCCGCAGGTATCTGAAATCTCCCCTTGCCCATCTGCTGCTCTTTATAGAGAACAAAACAAGTGTGCTTGGTGTTTTAAAAAACATGGGGGTCCTCATTTCTTTCTCAAATACAGACAATGAGCAGGGGCTTACTCATTTCTAAAATCAAATTTTTTTTGTTAGCACCCAACTGATGTAATTATAATAGTGATATCTCAGTTCTCTCTTTGTACCTAGAGGGCCAGGCACCCTTTCAAATCTAAAACACTCTCTGTCTCCTCTCCCCAGCTGCAGGAACGGTTTTAAAAGAACACTGCATGATTTGAGAAGAAAACTTTCTTTTGCAAAAGGGTCTTGAGCCACCTTCCACCTCCTCTTAGTGGCACCTTTAACATTAATTGAATGAAATTCTTAGGGCATTGGGAAAACAGCTCTTTACCGCTAAGTACAAAAATAGTCTCAAAGAGAAACAATCTTTAGGGCTTTTAGTCATTCCAGACAATCTGCTAATGAGATAATTGAGAACTGCCTGAAAATGTGATTTTTTTTCATTTCAAATATGTGGGGCATTTTATGTTTGATCTATTATTTTTTTAATTTATTTTATTTAATTTATTTTTGGCTGCATTGGGTCTTCATTGCTGCATGCGGGCTTTCTCTAGTTGTGGCAAGCGGGAGCTACTCTTCCTTGTGGTGCGTGGGTTTCTCAGTGCAGTGGCTTCTCTTGTTGTGGAGCACGGGCTCTAGGCAAGGGGGCTTCAGTAGTGTGGCATGCAGCCTCAGTAGTTGTGGCTCACGGGCTGTAGAGCACAGGCTCAGTAGTTGTGGCGCACGGGCTTAGTTGCCCCGCGGCATGTGGGATCTTCCCGGACCAGGGCTCGAACCCGTGTCCCCTGCATTGGCAGGCAGATTCTTAACCACTACACCAGGGAAGTCCCTTATGTTTGATTTAGATGCCAAGTCTCTGTGGGCACAGAATGCAATGGAGGGGGATGGGGGAAGAATAGACTGGGAATTTGGTGTTAACAGATGCAAGCTATTATACATAGGATGGATAAACAAGGTCCTACTGTATAGCACAGGAAACTATATTCAATATCCTGAGATAAACCATAATGGAAAAGAATATGAAAAAGAATGTATATATATGTATAACTGAATCACTTTGCTGTACAGCAGAAATTAACACAACATTGTAAATTAACTATGCTTCATTAAAAAAAAAAAAGTATACAACCAGTTTGCAATTCATCTGGGAAACAGCACAGAATGGAAGTTTAAATACCATACCAGTGATTTCCAGTTTTTTAATTTCAGTTCTAAACATCCTTCTTTGTCCCTTTCACCAATCTGGGAAATTTCTGTACAGAAAATATGTAGTTTTTCAATTGAAGTGACTTAAAATGTTATTTTGAGAAACTTTTCAGAATTTCATGACACCTCTTGAAATAGCTAAAGACTCCTGGGGTGCTGCAAATCCAAATAATGAAAAGTATCAAAAATAGCAGGGAAAAGTCACCTGAAGCAACTAGGGATAAATTTTACTTTTCTATGGAATATATGTACACACACACACACACACACACACACACACCCCATCTTCAAATACTCCCACGCTCACCCCTAGCCAAAAAGTTTATCTTTCTAGAACTTTGGAACACTTTAACAATATACTCAGAGTACTGATAATGATTTCTTTTTTAGCATAAAAGAAACTGAATTTTTTCAAAATTTAAGACCCTGGGAGATAACATAATAGAAGTGTCTGAAATTGTATGGTGATGGAGAACTGAGACAAAGGAAGAAAAGTTTACTTTTTCCTCTGTCCATTCAGAAACTACAGCATTTTAACTCTACTTTAAAAGGAAACCTAGCATTTTAAGAAAGAAGTGAGGGAAAGGTGGATTATTTTGCTGTTTTAAGGCCTTGCTCTGGGGGAGTGGGGATCTCTTTGTTCCTCATGAAGAAAAGTTAAGATAATTATTGAAACTGACGGTCTTAGCATAGAAATGAAAGTTGGTAATCATCTAGGCCAGTGGTTCTCAAAGTGTGGTTCCTGAAACAGCAGTATCAGTATTACCTGAGAACTTGATAAAAATGCAGATTCTGAGCATCTTCTCCAGACCTAAAGAATGAAGAACTCATTTTAAAATGTGCATTAAGACTAGGAACCAGATGGCGGAGTAGAAGGACGTGCGCTCACTCCCTCTTCTGAGAACACCAGAATCACACCTAACTGCTGAACAATCATCGACAGGAAGACGCTGGAACTCACCAAAAAACATACCCCACATCCAAAGACAAAGGAGAAGCCACAGTGAGATGGTAGGAGGGGCGCAATCACAGTAAAATCAAATCCCATAACTGCTGGGTGGGTGACTCACAGACTGGAGAACACTTATACCACAGAAGTCCACCCACTGGAGTGAAGGTTCTCAGCCCCACGTCAGGCTTCCCAACCTGAGGGTCTGGCAGTGGGAGGAAGAATTCCTAGAGAATCAGACTTTGAAGCCTAGTGGGATTTGATTGCAGGACTTCGACAGGACTGGGGGAAACAGAGACTCCACTCTTGGAGGGCACACACAAAGTAGTGTGCACATCGGGACCCAGGGAAAGGAGCAGTGACCCCAAGAGAGACTGAACCAGACCTACCTGCTAGTGTTGGAGGATCTCCTGCAGAGGCGGGGGGTGGCTGTGGCTCACCGTGAGGACAAGGACACTGGCAGCAGAAGTTCTGGTAAGTACTCCTTGGCGTGAGCCCTCCCAGAGTCTGTCATTAGCCCTACCAAAGAGCCCAGGTGGGCTCCAGTGTTGGGTTGCCTCAGGCCAAACAACCAACAGGGAGGGAACCCAACCCCACCCATCAGCAGTCAAGCAGATTAAAGTTTTACTGAGCTCTGCCCACCAGAGCAACAGTCAGCTCTACCCACCACCAGTCCCTCCCATCAGGAAACCTGCACAAGCTTCTTAGATAGGCTCATCCACCAGAGGGCAGACAGCAGAAGCAATAAGAACTACAGTCCTGCAGCCTGTGGAAGAAAAACCACATTCACAGAAAGATAGACAAGATGAAAAGGCAGAGGGCTATGTACCAGATGAAGGAACAAGATAAAACCCCAGAAAAACAACTAAATGAAGTGGAGATAGGCAACCTTCCAGAAAAAGAATTCAGAATAATGATAGTTAAGATGACCCAGGACCTCAGAAAAATAATGGAGGCAAAGATCTAGAAGATGCAAGAAATATTTAACAAAGACCTAGAAGAATTAAAGAACAAACAAACAGAGATGAACAATACAATAAATGAAATGAAAACTACACTAGAAGGAATCAATAGCAGAATACCTGAGACAGAAGAACGGATAAGTGACCTGGAAGACAAAATGGTGGAATTCACTGCTGCGGAACAGAATAAAGAAAAAAATGAAAAGAAATGAAGACAGCCTAAGAGACCTCTGGGACAACATTAAATGCAACAACGTTCGCATTATAGGGGTCCCAGAAGGAGAAGAGAGAGAGAAAGGACCCGAGAAAATATTTGAGGAGATTATAGTCGAAAACTTGGAAAAAGAAATAGCCACCCAAGTCCAGGAAGTGCACCGAGTCCCATACAGGATAAACCCAAGGAGAAACACACTGAGACACATAGTGATCAAAGTGGCAAAAATTAAAGACAAAGAAAAATTATTGAAAGCAGCAAGGGAAAAATGACAAATAACATACAAGGGAACTCCCATAAGGTTAACAGCTGATTTCTCAGCAGAAAATCTACAAGCCAGAAGGGAGTGGCATGATATAATTAAAGTGATGAAAGGGAAGAACCTACAACCAAAATTACTCTACCCGGCAAGGATCTCATTCAGATTCGATGGAGAAATCAAAAGCTATACAGACAAGCAAAAGCTAAGAGAATTCAGCACCACCAAACCAGCTCTACAACAAATGCTAAAGGAACTTCTCTAAGTGGGAAACACAAGAGAAGAAAAGGACCTACAAAAACAAACCCAAAACAATTAAGAAAATGGTTATAGGAACATACACATTGATAATTACCTTAAACGTGAATGGATTAAATGCTCCAACCAAAAGACAGGCTTGCTGAATGGATACAAAAACAAGACCTATATATATGCTGTCTACAAGAGACCTACTTCAGACCTAGGGACACATACAGGCTGAAAGTGAGGGGATGGAAAAAGATATTCCATGCAAATGGAAATCAAAAGGAAGCTGGAGTACCAATACTCATACCAGATAAAATAGACTTTAAAATAAAGAATGTTATAAGAGACAAGGAAGGACACTACATAATGATCAAGGGATCAATCCAAGAAGAAGATATAACAATTATAAATATATATGCACCCAGCATAGGAGCACTTTAATGCATAAGGCAACTGCTAACAGCTATAAGAGAGGAAATCAACAGTAACACAGTAATAGTGGGGGACTTTAACACCTCTCTTACACCCATGGACAGATCATCCAAAATGAAAATAAATAAGGAAACAGAAGCTTTAAATGACACAATAGATCAGATAGATTTAATTGATATTTATAGGACATTCAATCCAAAAACAGCAGATTACACTTTCTTCTCAAGTGCCCACAGAACATTCTCCAGGATAGATCACATCTTGGGTCACAAATCAAGCCTCAGTAAATTTAAGAAAATTGAAATCATATCAAGCATCTTTTCTGACCACAACGCTATGAGATTAGAAATGAATTACAGGGAAAAAAACGTAAAAAACACAAACACATGGAGGATGAACACTATGTTACTAAATAACCAAGAGATCACTGAAGAAATCAAAGAGGAAATCAAAAAATACCTCGAGACAAATGACAATGAAAACACGACGACCCAAAACCTATGGGATGCAGCAAAAGCAGTTCTAAGAGGGAAGTTTATAGCTATACAAGCCTACCTCAAGAAACAAGAAAAATCTCAAATAAACAATCTAACCTTACACCTAAAGGAACTAGAGAAAGAAGAACAAACAAAACCCAAAGTTAGCAGAAGGAAAGAAATCATAAAGATCAGAGCAGAAATAAATGAAATAGAAACAAAGAAAATAATAGCAAAGATCAATACAACTAAAAGCTGGTTCTTTGAGAAGATAAACAAAATTGATAAACCATTAGCCGGACTCATCAAGAAAAAGAGGGAGAGGACTCAAGTCAATAAAATTAGAAATGAAAAAGGAGAAGTTACAAAAGACACTGCAGAAATACAGAGCATCCCAAGAGACTACTACAAGCAACTCTATGCCAATAAAATGGACAACCTGGAAGAAATGGACACATTCTTAGAAAGGTATAAGCTTCCAAGACTGAACCAGGAAGAAATAGAAAATATGAACAGATCAATCAAAAGTAATGAAATTGAAACTGTGATTAAAAATCTTCCACCAAACAGAAGTCCAGAAGCAGATGGCTTCACAGGTGAATTCTATCAAACATTTAGAGAAGAGCTAACACCCATCCTTCTCAAACTCTTCCAAAAAATTGCAGAGGAAGGAACACTCCCAAACGCATTCTATGAGGCCACCATCACCCTGATACCAAAACCAGACAAAGATACTACAAAAAAAGAAAATTACAGACCAATATCACCAATGAATAGAGATGCAAAAATCCTCAACAAAATACTAGCAAACAGAATTCAACAACACATTAAAGGATCATACACCATGATCAAGTGGGATTTATCCCAGGGATGCAAGGATTCTTCAATATACGCAAATCAATCAATGTGATACACCATATTAACAAATTGAAGAATAAAAACCATATGATCATCTCAATAGATGCAGAAAAAGCCTTTGACAAAATTCAACACCCATTTATGATAAAAACTCTCCAGAAAGTGGGCAGAGAGGGAACCTACCTCAACATAATAAAGGCCTTATACGACAAACCCACAGGAAACATCATTCTCAATGGTGAAAAACTGAAAACATTTCCTCTAAGATCAGGAATGAGACAAGGATGTCCACTCTCACCACTATTATTCAACATAGTTTTGGAAGTCCTAGCCTTGGCAGTCAGAGAAGAATAAGAAATAAAAGGAATACAAATTGGAAAAGAAGAAGTAAGACTGTCACTGTTTGCAGATGACATGATACTATACATAGAGAATCCTAAATATGCCACCAGAAAACTACTAGAGCTAATCAATGAATTTGGTAGAGTAGCAGGATACAAAATTAATGCACAGAAATCTCTTGCATTCCTATACACTAATGATGAAATATCTGAAAGAGAAATTAAGGAAACACTCCCATTTACCACTGCAACAAAAAGAATAAAATACCTAGGAATAAACCTACCTAGGGAGACCAAAGACCTATATACAGAAAACTATAAGACACTGTTGAAAGAAATTATAGATGATACCAACAGATGGAGAGATATACCATGTTCTTGGATTGGAAGAATCAGTATTGTGAAAGTGACTATACTACCCAAAGCAATCTACAGATTCAATGCAATCCCTATCAAATTACCAGTGGAATTTTTTTGGAACTAGAACAAAAAATCTTAAAATTTGTATGGAGACACAAAAGACCCCAAATAGCCAAAGCAGTCTTGAGGGAAAAAAAAAAGGGAGCTGGAGGAATCAGACTCCCTGACTTCAGACTATACTACAAAGCTACAGTAATCAAGACAATATGGTACTGGCACAAAAACAGAAACGTAGGTCAATGGAACAAGATAGAAAGCCCAGAGATAAACCCACGCACCTATGGTGAACTAATCTATGACAAAGGAGGCAAGAATATACAATGGAGAAAAGACTGTCTCTTCAATAAGTGGTGCTGGGAAAACTGGACAGCTACATGTAAAAGAGTGAAATTAGAACACTCCCTAATACCATACACAAAAATAAACTCAAAATGGATTCGAGACCTAAATGTAAGACCGGACACTATAAATCTCTTAGAAGAAAATATAGGAAGAACACTCTTTGACATAAATCACAGCAAGATCTTTTTTGATCCACCTCCTAGAGTAAGGGAAATAAAAACAAAAGTAAACAAATGGGTCCTAATGAAACTGCAAAGCTTTTTCACAGCAAAGGAAACCATAAACAAGACATAAAGACAACCCTCAGGATGGGAGAAAATATTTGCAAACGAATCAAGGGACAAAGGATTAATCTCCAAAATATACAAACAGCTCATGCAGCTCAATATTAAAGAAACAAACAACCCAATCCAAAGATGGAAAGAAGACCTAAATAGACATTTCTCCAAAGAAGACATACAGATGGCCAAGAAGCACATGAAAAGCTGCTCAACATCACTAATTATTAGAGAAATGCAAATCAAAACTACAGTGAGGTATCACCTCACACCAGTTAGAATGGGCTTCATCAGAAAATCTACAAACAACAAATGCTGGAGAGGGTGTGGAGAAAAGGGAACCCTCTTGCACTGTTGGTGGGAATGTAAATTGATACAGCCACTATGGAGAACAGTATGGAGGTTCCTTAAAAAACTAAAAATGGAACTACCATATGACCCAGCAATCCCACTACTGGGCATATACCCTGAGAAAACCATAACTCAAAAATAGTCATGTACCACAATGTTCACTGCAGCACTATTTACAGTAGCCAGGACATGGAAGCCACCTAAGTGTCCATGGACAGATGAATGGATAAAGAAGATGTGGCACATATATGCAATGGAATATTACTCAGCCATAAAAAGAAATGAAATTGAGTTATTTGTAGTGAGGTAGATGGACCTAGAGTCTGTCATACAGAGTGAAGTAAGTCAGAAGGAGAAAAACAAATACTGTATGCTAACACATATGTATGGAATCTATGAAAAAAAATGGTTCTGAGGAACCTGGGGGCAGGACAGAAATAAAGATGCAGACGTAGAGAATGGACTTGAGGACACAGGGAAGGGGAAGGGTAAGCTGAGATGAAGTGAGAGAGTGGCATGGACATATATACACTACCAAGTGTAAAATAGATAGCTGGTGGGAAGCAGCCACAGAGCACAGGGACATCAGCTCGGTGCTTTGTGACCACCTAGAGGGGTGGGATAGGGAGGGTGGGAGGGAGGGAGACGCAAGAGGGAGGGGATATGGGGATATATGTATACATATAGGTGATTTAGTTTGTTATACAGCAGAAACTAACACAACAACATAAAACAATTATACTCCAATAAAGATGTTAAAAAAAGAAAAAAAAGATATTGAATATAGTTCTCTGTGCTATACAGTAGGTCCTTGCTGTTTATCTATTTTATATGTTGTAGTATGTATCTGTTAATCCCAAATTCCCAATTCATCCCTCTCCCTTCGTTCCCCTTTGGTAACCATACGTTTGTTTTCTATGTCTTGTTTTCTATGTCGTGAGTCTGTTTCTGTTTTGTAAATAAGTTCATTTGTATCATATTTTAGATTCCACATATAAGTGATGTCATATTTATCTTTCTCTTTCTGACTTACTTCACTTAGTATGATAATTTCTAGGTCAGTCCGTGTTGCTGCAAATGTCATTATTTCATTCTTTTATGGCTGAGTAATATTCCATTGTATATATGTACCACATCTTACTTATCCATTCTTCTCCCAATGCACATTTAGGTTGCTTCCATGTCTTGGCTACTGTAAATAGTGCTGCTATGAACATTGGGGTGCATGTATCTTTTCAAATTACAGTTTCCAACTTTTCCAGATATATGCCCAGGAGTGGGATTGCTGGATCATACGGTAAACTGTGACTTTTTAAATGTTTGTACAGAAGAAGCGTATAATTTGAGAGATTGGGATCATAAAGACCTTATCAGTTGTATATGTGTAGCTGATTCACTTTGTTATAAAGCAGAAACTAACACACCATTGTAAAGCAATTATATTCCAATAAGGATGTTAAAAAAAAAAAAACAGAAGACCTCGTAAGTTTCAAGCCCCTTCATTTTATACAAGAAAAATCTCAAACCCCAAACAGCTAAATAGATTGAAAGCCACTCTCTGTGTTTATCACTGTCTTTTCTTCTCCAGACTAAACTTCCAGGCTTCTCAGCCTTTTCCTAATTGATATGACATGTGGGATCTTCACCCTTTCTTCACTGCTTTCTGAATATGCTCCTGTTGGTCCATATCTCTCTTAACATGCAGCATCCAGAATCTCACTCAGAACTCAAAATGTGGCTTGACTGTTACAGAGTGCATTGGAAATGTTTCTTGCCATGATTGGAACTTTTTCTTCTTTTAATGTTACTGAAAGATTGTATTTTTTTTCCAGCTTTATTGAGACATAATTGACAAATAAAAAATTGTGTATACACGGTGTGTACAAAATGACGATGAGAAGGCCAAGACCCGACTCACCTCACAAATGTCCTTCACATTCACTATGACTCATCTTTCAGGTGTCACATTATTACCAGTGTAATCATGCATCTCCTTTTCCACCATCAGATCAAGTATATTATAAATTCTCTATCCATTGTTTTTGCTGAAATTAAGATATGCTATATTTTTTAGCATCTCTTGATAAACACTTCAGTAAATTTATCTAAGGTGTTAATGGAGTGAGTTCAGGACAGCTTACTTTTTTAAAACTTATTTTATTGAAGTACAGTTGATTTACAATGTGTTAATTTCTGCTGTACAGCAAAGTGACTCAGTTATACACATATAGACGTCCTTTTTTTAATATTCTTTTCCATTATGGTTTATCACAGCATGTTGAATATAGTTCCCTGTGCTATACAGTAGGACCTTATTGTTTATCCATCCTATGTAGAATAGTTTGCATCTGCTAACCCCAAACTCCCACTCCATCCCTCTCCTACCCCCCTCCTCCTTAGTAACCACAAGTCTGCAGAACTTACTTTTTTAGTGGACCCACCTTGACTTTAGTTTTTCATTTTATCCTTTACTCACAAAACTGTTCTGTAGGTTTCTTGAGGGTTGATGTCAAGCCCCCAAAATTACTAGTTTTAATTTCTGAGATTTTTCCATTTTTTAGCCTTTTGAAAACTGGGGATATTTGCCCATCTCTAGTCTCCTGGACACATTTTTCCATACTCCGTAACTTCTCAACTATGACTGAAAGTAGCTCTGAGGTGGTAACCTAAGCCATTTAATCTGGCTGCAATATCGTTTTTCTGGGTTTGAAGAATTGACTTTATTCAAAGAATTTAGGGGGTCTTTTACTATCACCTCTCTTATATTGATTTCCAGTTTCCTCTTAATCATGTTTTCCCATTTCTAGTTTAGAAAAATATTCCATTTTCTGGGAAGGTTAGTCACAAAATGACAGTTCTCTTTGCCATCTGTAAGCCTTATCCCATCTTAGACAAAACAGAAGAAAAATGGCATTGCTACATGGTTAGGGACTCAGGCTTGAGGTCATCAAAACAGGGCTTTGTTGAAAAGCCTATATTCTGAACGAACTGAGACTAGGACCCCCCAAAATGAGGCCTATGGGAAATAAAACTCTCATCTGTATGACTGATATTGGAGCTGATATTGGAGAATTTGGCGTATCTGGCAGCTAGGGAGCTGGTGTTGTACCCCAGGATTTGAGAGACCCTTCCCGTTAGTCACAGGCAGCTCTGGACCACTGCAGACCTTCTCCGAGGGGGCAAGGCCTTGATCTCTACGTTACCTTGAGGCTCACAGCATCTGAGGGAGTCGCTTGCAGAGGCAGCTCTCCCAAGAGAGAAGGAAGGGCTAGTTAGCATAGTTTCTCCTTCTAAGCTCACTAATCGGCTATTTGGTCCTTTTCCACCACAGTGGAGTGGTGAGAGAGATAGGGAAAAGCCAGGATTAAAGGGTGTTCCTCCACATGCAGGACACACGAGGAAGGAGTAAGTGTCCTTCACTGGTTTGAAATCTCTGCTCCACGGTTTAACCGATTTATGATATCGCAGAAGCGACTTTACATCTTTGCACCCGTTTTCTCCTCTTTAGAATGAAGGAAATAGCAACACAAATACAAACTTCATAGTTTGCACTACCTGACCTATATCAGGTGCTTTAAGCAACATTATCTGATCTTCAAGTCTCTGCTCACTGTGGTCTTTGACTTCCCTGAGTTATTCCTAACGGTTAGTGCTATGGTTTATACTTGCTTTTCTTTTCTTTTTTTTTTTTCTTGCTTTCCCCTGTGTTTGACTTCTGTCCTTTAAAAGGCTGAGCTTGTCAGAGAGCATCCTGTACAGCTATGCTCGTTTCTCCTGATGTCCATCACTTCCACCGGCATCTCTTTTTGAGTCATTTGAATGTATAGTCAGAGTTCGTGAGTCATTTTTTACCTTGTATCTCTGCCTGTTGGCGTATACTTATTCTTCCCGGAACTTTTTGAAGTCAACTGTTACGTCAGTCTGGAATGTATGTCCAGAAATGTCCAGCACTTCATTCCTTTCTTCTATGAGCTCCAAGGTGACATGGTCTCTTTTCCCTGTTTCTGTCACTCCCACGTTGCCACCAAGTTCTCCTTTGTTGGTCAGAGTTAAGTCCTAGGAGGCACATCATGGTTTCTCTTACTTTATGACATTTTGCCTGAAGGCCTAGAATTTAAATTAATAATTCTGGTTGGAAGTAATTTATATGGCCTTGGGCTGTTGAAATGTCAAATATTCATTCATTCTTTAGACTTTTATCATGCTTCTTTTCTTTATCCTGCCAGCCACCTAAGTTCCTTTAAAAAATTCTGTATCTCATAATTCATCTCCATATACTCATCTGTTACTTTTAATGGCCTATTTTTCAAATAAACAAACACTTGAGATATAAGGTCTGAATTTTCTGGCAAAATAGGCTAAGTATTCCCCAAACAGTATGATGATTGATAGAAACTTTTAAAAAGTTAAATACCTCTTTCAGTTCATATTTGTGAAAATTTATATTTTTCCTAAAATGAATAACCTTAGAAGGAAACACTATTAGGAATAGAAAAGTGTCTATTGTTAAGAAAAATGGCCAAGATTTTTTTCAAGCAAAAGATAAAAATGCTCAAGGACATTGTAAATGAACTAATTTAACATTTGCGCATCTTTGTTTTCATTGCTTTAAACAGTCATTAAGATTATGGCAAGGACCACGTTATTTATTTAGGAAAAGTGTGAAATGGCATGATGGAAGGACTGTTGCTTTACTATGTGTTTAATAGTTAACACAGATTAAAAGAAATGCCGATTAAACAACCCTAGTCTGGTTGTTGCTAACCTTTTTGGGGATAATAGTCCATTGAAAAGATGATGGACTCCCTGCCCTGAAAAAGTGTGTATGTAATTACACATACAATTTTTCATAAAATTCCAACTCCCTCAGAAACCACTTGAGGAGTTACTGTGTGCCAGATGCTTAGCTTACATGTGTTGATTTTTCATTATTTGAGAAGTCGATCTATTAATCTGTGGGATTCAAACTGTGTACCAAAAATGTAGCTGGTTAGTGTCATACTTTATATTTGCTAATCATTTAATGTACACAGGACACAGCTCTTGGGGAGTACACATGGGGATAATTCAAACGTCTAAATCATTCAGATTTCTCAGTTTTGCCGTTGGTTTTATTGTTCCTTTTGCCAAACTACAGAACCTTCACAGGTAGCCAGAATATTGGATGATTTAAAGATCTCAGCTCTTCTGTCAATCAGAATTGGAATGGACTACACAGGCTGAAATGGCCACCAGGGGATTTAGAAGACATTCCATCACACCAGTCTGTAAACTTCCCTCCCTTTCTTCTTCCCTGCCTCTCTTCTACACTATTTTATCTATTAAAAAGTCTCCGGGAAGCTTTTCACTTGCCAGTTGAGGGAGTCCATTCGGGGATTGTCTGATTACAGAAGTAACGGGGTGCTGTTTCAGTCCCTCGGCCATCCTTTGAGAGTGGGGAATGCCGTATCAGGGCTCAGGGGTTAAATACGTCGGCTCCCACAGGGCTGTGAGGATCTGTAGCTGCCCACATAGGATGACGGAAAGCCATTGGAAGGTGCCACTTCTGACAGGGACCAAAGAGCCTGCCCTGCTTCTTCACTGAAGAGAGTACACCTGAGTCCCTAGAGCCTTGAGGTGGAGTGGGGGACAGCTCAGTGTTTGTACCAGTGGGTACATTTCTACAGTAGAGGCATCTGATGTGCTGAGAGCAGGTATTAGCAGTGGCTACGACGCCCAGTTCATCAGAAGTTCCATCATTTCCTCTGGCATCAGCAGTGATTTCATAATTAGACCCTCCATTCTCCAGACTGCTTGGGAGTTGTCCATTAAGCTCCTTGGAAGATAATACTTCACTTAGAGGCACCCCCAGTCTGGGACATTCTCTGGCATGTGATGATGGAAAAATATTCCTAGAGGTGGTGTCTTTTCATTCAGTGGAATCATCAGTAAATTGAAACTTTGAAAAGCTATCAACTTAATGTTGGTTGCAGTTTCTCTCTCCTGGTGGACAGAGCTGTCTTCCTTCAAGAGAAAGTCAGGAGATTGTCCCTCTTATTTCTGTCAGTGAAAGATGCGTCATTTCCCCGGCACAAGTTATATCAGGAGGTCGTGGGATTACAAAATCTTCCCCTTTTGGTACTTCTTGGTTTATGAGCTAGTAGGTAAGGGTTCGGCGTGGAGACTGTAAGCACTTCCCTTCTGAGGTTCATTGTGATCAGATCCTCTCTGTTGGGCTGGAGTATTCCTGCCTGAGGTTCACTAGCAGGAGAGGACAGAAAGGGCCTCTGAGCGGATGCTTCAGGCCGTGAGGGGAGTCTGGCATAACACACATTCACCGTGTTCCGGGCTGGAAGCGGCCATCCAGTTCTCCATCTGCAGAGGGCATGATATCACAGCAAGGTGTTACAGTTTCTCACCTGTCAGACTGGCTGCCTTAGTCCATTTGGGCTCATAAAAATACCACAGACTACATGGCTTATAAACAACATAAATTTATTTCTCACAGTTCTGGAGGCTAGAAAGTCCAAGATGGTGGTGCTGGCAGATTTGGTATGTGGTAAAAGCCAGCTTCCTCATTGATGGCCATCGTCCCCCTGTAACCACATGGCAGAAGGGGCAAGGGAGTTTTCTCAGGCCTCTTTTATGAGAACACTGATCTCACTCATGAAGGCTCTGCCCTCATGACCTAATCACCTCCCAAAGACCTCACTTCCTGATACCACCACATAGAGTATTAGGATTCTAATATGTGAATTTTAGTTGGGGGGGGGGGATACAAACGTTCAGACCATAGCACTGGAAAACATTAAAAAGCATATGACAGCATATCCTGTTGGCAAGGCTGTGGGAAAACAGGTCCTGTCCCCCATTGCTGGTGGGAATGCAAACTGGTACAACCATTTAGAAGGGAGTTGGTGACATCTGGCAAAACCACATATTCGTTTATCTTTCGAGCCACAAATCTCACTCCTGTGAATTTCACCTGAGGAGACACCTTCAGTACTACAAATCTACACTCTTTTAAGGAAACTCTGTGGCTGACACAGGCTCTGGACCAGTATCACTGCAGCAGGGCACAGAGACACTGGATCTGAACAGAAGGAAACGTGGAAATAACAAAACTACACATAAATGTACCTTTTGACCCAGCAATCCCATTTCCGGGAATTAACCCTTGGGACGTACCTCCTTCAATACGAAAAACACATTGCAACATTGTTTATAATTACAAAATATTTGAAACAATCAAAAGGCTCAGACACAGGAGAATGGTTAAATAAACTGGATACACCCACAAGATGGAGGTCTATGCAACTATGCAGCTCAATCAAAAAGAAAAAGAACTGTATGAACAGATATGGAGTGATTTCTAGAAAATATTGCTAAGTGAAAGAATAGTATAGTATGTTACTTTTTTTTTTTTAAAGGATTTTATTTATTCTTAATAAACGAATGGGAGTACAGGTTGTTCATATCCAATATGGACTCTCTGTCCAAACACTGTTAATATTTTTTTTAATTAATTAATTTATTTATTTATTTTTGGCTGTGTTGGGTCTTCGTTTCTGTTCGAGGGCTTTCTCTAGTTGTGGCAAGCGGGGGCCACTCTTCATCGCGGTGCGCGGGCCTCTCATTATCGCGGCCTCTCTTGTTGCGGAGCACAGGCTCCAGACGCGCAGGCTCAGTAGTTGTGGCTCACGGGCCTAGTTGCTCCGCGGCATGTGGGATCTTCCCAGACCAGGGGTCGAACCCGTGTCCCCTGCATTGGCAGGCAGACTCTCAACCACTGCGCCACCAAGGAAGCCCCCAGTATGTTACTTTTGTGTAATAAAAATATGCTGCATTTTGCATAAGAAAGATACAGGGGGATAAAGGAGTAAGAATAAAGTAGAAGAAATGGGGGAAAGGATAATTCTTTGAAAAGGCCTTTTTATATAAACCCAACATTTAAAACCATGTTAATATTTCACATATTCAAAAAAACAGGTTTGAGGGTGGCCCAAGATAGAATAGAAACACAACAAATGATCTTATGTTATTTTTTTTTTTTTTAATAAATGTCGCTCTTTTTTTTTTTTTTATGTTATTTTAATGAATAACATAACCACACTGATGTGTAGGCAAGAAGTAGTTAGAAACTAATCCAAGTAACTTTTGAAAACTTACTGTAAAACAACCTACAGTAAAAGACACAAGAAGAAATAGAAAACCTGAATAGTACTTTGTCAAATAATGGAATTGCATCTGTAATTTAGACTTTTTGTAAAGAAATATCCAGACTCAAGTGACTTCATCAGGGAGTTTCTCTAATTATTTAAGGTAGAAATAATATCAATCTTACCAAACTCTTCCAGCAAATTGAAAAAGAATAAACACTTCCTAACTTTCCCTATTAGGTCAGCATCATCTTGATAATAAAACCCGACCAGAATATCAAGAGAAAAGAAAAACACAGGCCAATGTTAGGCTTTTTCAAAGAAGGCAAAAATCATTTAATATGCAAAATTCAGTTGATGTAATTCACCATATTTGCAGAATTTAAAAGTAAAATAAAATGATTTTTGTAATAGATGTAGAAAAAGCATTTGATGAAATCTAATACCCAGTAACAGTTTTGGTTTTTTTTAAAAAAGGAAAATTAGTCACAGTTTAAGAAAGGAAAAACCTCTTCTAGTACCCTAGGAACAGAGGAAACTCCCTTAATTTTATGAAGAGTACCTCCAAAAAAGTTTATAGCAAATATATTCAATGGTAAAATATTTAAAACTTTCATCCTACATTTGGGAACATGTATTAAATCTTAATATGTGCCTGTTATTGTTCTAGGCACTAAGGATACAGCAGTGAACAAAACACACAAAAATCGTTGCCCTCAAGTAGCTGGCATTCTAAAGGCCTTATTTTATTTTGTATGAGTGATTTTTGTGTAATCTAAAACTACCATTTATTAAATGACTCCTATGTGCTTAGCCTTTGTCCCAAACCCTTACATATTATTTATCTTTTTTAAAGTACACGCTGAGGGAGCCCTGCCATTTCTTTTTTTTTTTTTTTTAAAGGTCAAGTTTTTTTTTTTGTTTTTTATAAATTTATTTATTTATTTGTTTATTTTTGGCTGCATTGGGTCTTCGTTGCTGCGCGCGGGCTTTCTCTAGTTGTGGCGAGTGGGGGCTACTCTTCATTGCGGTGCGCGGGCTTCTCATTGCGGAGGCTTCTCTTGTTGCGGAGCACAGGCTCTAGGCGCACGGGCTTCAGTAGTTGTGGCACGCAGGCTCAGTAGTTGTGGCTTGCGGGCTCTAGAGCGCAAGCTCAGTAGTTGTGGCACACGGGCTTAGTTGCTCCGCGGCATGTGGGATCTTCCCAGACCAGGGATCGAACCCGGGTCCCCTGCATTGGCAGGCAGATTCTCAACCACTGAGCCACCAGGAAAGCCCTTTTTTTTTTTTTCACACACACGCACTGTATTTTATTTTTACAAGAGATAAATAGACTGACACGAAGCATTGTACATGGATGACCACAACAAAAGCAACAATGATTGCAATTACCAAACATGAAACACACTCATACTATGTCATAATATTGACATTCAGTCCAGTAATCCTCCACTGTCCTGCCATTTCTTATTTGTTGATGAGAAAAAGGAGCACAGAGCACTTAAGTAATTAGCCCAAAGGCATACACCTAGTAATTAACTAGTAATTAACAAATTCTATCCTAGGTTCATCTATAACTCCAAAGTTCATGTTCTTTCCCCTATCTAATATCCACAGTATCTACTGTTATAGACAATTCTTTGTCATATTTAATAAGAAAATTTGTTCTAGTTTATTTTTGGTTTTTTGATTTTTGTTAATTTTTAAATTCCCAGGCAGAATTTTTAAATTTTAATATAATTAAATCTGGGAGGTTTTATCCCTAAATAATTTCTAGTATTTTAAATTTATGAAGTATCCTCTCAGAGGTTTGTTAAATATTTATTTCTTTTTTCTAGTTTAAAAAAATGTAACTGCTAAAACTATCTGAACTCTAGTTTAGTGTGGTGTGTGCAATGAAGAATTTGTTACCTATTACTCAAACTACCAGTATCATTTGTTAGTAAAAGTTTTTCTTCTCATTGATCATTGGTGAAAATACAGCATCTTTAGACTGAAATCCTTGAAAAAGTCACCCAATAAAGCCCAATCAAGCCACTTTTGGTAAAAATATCTGGGTGGTCTTCTTACAGCAAGAGAGTTCAGGCTATTTGCTTAAATTAGAAATGTTTTGCCTCTCTGTGTTACACACACACATACACACACACACACACACACACACACACACACAATCTTAAATTCCAAAAGTGGAAATATTCATGTTGTATCTGAATGCAGATTTCATTACTTAGTTTTATTCCTAATTGTACCTTCTTTAGCCTGTTTAAATGATCAGTCAGAAATATTTACTTAGCACTAAGATATATAGAAATATACACATGGTGGAATAAAACAAAACAACAAAAAAACTGGCACTTTGAGGAACCTATAGTCTAACTGAGGAAAGTAAGACATACATGAAAAGTTATCTTGTAACCAAGCAGTGTTTGAGAAGGCCTAGTCTGCGGACAGCAGTTACTCCAAGCGTTAGAGGAAGGAGTGATGCCTGTGGTTGACCAGGGAGCTTCACAAAGGACATGGGGGTTACCTGGGCTCGGATGAAGTGATAGGAGCTTGGTAACTGGAGAAGATGGGGGGTGGGGGGGAAGTTATAAACCAGAAAGACAGAATGAGCCCAGATACCCAGGCAGATGTGTGCCAGAAATGTGGGTGTGGAGTGAAGGAAGTACAAAGTGTTTAAAAAAAAAAATTCAATCAAATAAATTTTAAGGATCCAGTTGGCTTTATTAAATGATTCATGAATCTGGCAGCATCCCATATAGCGGCGAGCTCCAAGGAGTTGTACGAAATGGAAGGTTTTTACGGGCAGAAGGGGGGAAAGAGTGCATTTTCAGGTTTAGGTAATCCACTTTTTGGGGCCGAAGGGGACTGTGCGGCAGATTACCTCACCGGTCCTGACTGACCAGTTAAGACAACATTCTGTAGTGAGGTGGATGGAGTTAGAGTCTGTCATACAGAGTGAAGTAAGTCAGAAAGAGAAAAACAAATACAGTATGCTAACACATATATATGGAATCTAAGGGGAAAAAAAAAAGGCCATGAAGAACCTAGTGGCAAGACGGGAATAAAGACACAGACCTACTAGAGAATGGACTTGAGGACATGGGGAGGGAGAAGGGTAAGATGTGACAAAGTGAGAGAGTGGCATGGACATATATACACTACCAAACGTAAAATAGATAGCTAGTGGGAAGCAGCCGCATAGCACAGGGAGATCAGCTCGGTGCTTTGTGACCCCCTAGAGGGATGGGATAGGGAGGGTGGGAGGGAGACACAAGAGGGAAGAGATATGGGGATATATGTATATGTATAACTGATTCACTTTGTTATAAAGCAGAAACTAACACACCATTGTAAAGCAATTATACTCCAATAAAGATGTTAAAAAATCATAAAGATCAGATCAGAAATAAATGAAAAAGAAATGAAGGAGACAATAGCGAAGATCAATAAAACTAAAAGCTGGTTCTTTGAGAAGATAAACAAAATTGATAAACCATTAGCCAGACTCATCAAGAGAAAAAGGGAGAAGACTCAAATCAACAGAATTAGAAATGAAAAAGGAGAAGTAACCACTGACACTGCAGAAATACAAAGGATCATGAGAGATTACTACAAGCAACTCTATGCCAATAAAATGGACAACCTGGAAGAAATGGACAGATTCTTAGAAATGCACAACCTGCCGAGACTGAACCAGGAAGAAATAGAAAATATGAACAGACCAATCACAAGCACAGCACTGAAATTGAAACTGTGATTAAAAATCTTCCAACAAACAAAAGCCCAGGACCAGATGGCTTCACAGGCGAATGTTTAAAAAAAAAAAAAAAAGATGTTAAAAAAAAAAAAGACAACATTCCTGGGGGAGATGGTCACTGCCATTAGGTTAGGTATTACGTCTTGGTTTGCTGACATAGGGCTTAGCACAAGAGACTCCATTTGGGGCCTGTCATTTCTTTTCTAAAAATTCCCCCCTTTTGATCAGATTCTCAGCTTAACTGAGAGATGTGATCAAAATTTAAGGCATTGGCGTCACCCTCAGCTATGGCCCTGCAGTTCTCACAGCTTTGCTGATCCTTGTGTGGTGTCCATGGGTCATGGTGTTTTCGGGTCGCAGGGTCATGATCCCTGTGATATTCACAGGACATGGCTTTAGGATCATCATCTTTAATCATTCTCTTCATTCTTTCTCTTCTGTCCCGGCCTTAAGATCATTTGCCTGGTAGTTAACACCTGTGAACACACATTTAAAGCCTATGAGAGAGCACGGTGCACCAGGGAGATTACTATGACTGTTATAAGCAGGGTAATTCCCGATGTCTGGAGTGCCCTTCAGAGCCGTGGTGCCCAAGACGCAAACCAATCAAAATCAAAGGAGCCAAAGAAGGACCCTCTTGAAGGAGTCGCCCTTTTAACCCAAGTGGCTTGCTCAGTGATCTTATATCGCCGAGTTTCAGCTTTCACAGAAGTGTTGACCCAGGTGCAGCAGTGGTGCTGGCCCCAGCACAGATGCCTCCTTGCTCAACTGCAAGATCATACAGAGCTATCCTGTCCTCAAGAACAACTTTAGCCAGAGAGTCCAAGAGTTTTTCTTGGGCAGCTATTCCTTTAGCAGCGAATTCTGCAATATTTTTGAGTTAAGGAGAGGGTCCTGACTATACCCTCATTTGTATTTACTCCTAACCAGGGAAGTAGGGACCTGCCAAAGGGAATGAATCCTGAATCATGCAAACCTCCTGGTAAGTCCTTTCTAGCTCAGTGATGCAGATCCAGGGAAGCTGATCAATGAGACATCCCAGTTTGTGAACAGTTAGGGGCAAAGTTAGATGACCTAAGAGGCACTGCCTGATTATGTACTAGCCTTCTTAGGCATCCATGGGCCCAAAAAGAATAATAACCACCACAGACTAAGATAAATCCTGTCGGGCACAAACCGCTCCCACTAAGGTGGCATTGTTAATGGATTCACTCGCAGGGATTGTGGCATTTGCCTGTTCAAACCAAGGGCCCGTTAGTTTTTCTCCTAGCCTGAAATGAAAAGTTGTTCTAACTTCCAGAGGTAACCGCCCCCTTAGCAATGGCCTGGGAGATACAAGTGTTGTGTTATCTTTCCAGGCCAATGCCAAAGTAGAGTACAGAAAGGGAAGAATAAGAGGATTCGTATTTAGTTAAGATATGAAGTCTTGATCTGGCGTCTTAAGAAGAAGCATTCTGCCTCAATGTCAGGTCCTTCTCTTCCTTGTCAATTTAATTTGGAGATCTCCAGCTTTTGTACAGGACCAGATGTCAGGCAGAGCCTTCTTTAGCCGTGAGATGTGCAGTCCCTTAAGTTTGGCTGCCACCTGGATAGCGAGGAGGACCTGGTCTAGTCCCTTCCAAAGAGATTCAAGAGGAGACTTTGTTCTTACTGATTCCAACTCAGAAGGGTGGGAGAAAATTGGCAACATTAGTTTGGAGAGTCAAAGCCAGATATTTGAGGAAACTAGAAGAATTCAAGATCCAGTCCAATTTACATGTATATAACACAACCTCAAAAACAACAAGATTAGGGCTTCCCTGGTGGCATAGTGGTTGAGAATCTGCCATGCAGGGGACACGGGTTCGAGCCCTGGTCTGGGAAGATCCCACATGCCGCGGAGCGGCTGGGCCCGTGAGCCACAACTACTGAGCCTGCACGTCTGGAGCCTGTGCTCCGCAACAAGAGAGGCCGCGACAGTGAGAGGCCCGCGCACCGCGATGAAGAGTGGCCCCCGCTTGCCGCAACTAGAGAAAGCCCTCGCACAGAAACGAAGAGCTAACACAGCCATAAATAACAAATAAATAAATAAATAAAGGGGAAAAGATGGTTCAATTAAAAAAAACAAAACAAAAACAAGATTAGAATCTAATATAGACAAAGGTGAAAACATAATTTTTCTCTCTACAGTTATCCCTGTTCCTTTTTTTCCAAGGATGATCACAGCAAAACTAATTTTTTTTTGCATTAAATTTGGCTTGTTTTGCCACGTAAGTGTGGCAAGAATAGCGATTGATCTTATCAGCTCTTCTTAACTCTGCTTTTCTAGGACTTTTTATAAGGAATGTCAGATCAAACTCAAAAAATCTTGAAGTCAGGAAGCCAAGGTAAAGTCCAAGTAGTCTCGTAAAGCTATCTGGTCATATCTGAGTCTTTGCATATTTCTCTCAAATAAGATATTCTAGCCAAAGCCTCAGTTATGTAGCCAATGTTTCTAACCGTGTCCTGTTATAAAAAGACCAGATTTTTATTTAACTTAGGTAATTAGATAACTATATTGCCATGAAAAGAATGCTCAAGAGTTTCCACATTTTGGAGGGATCAAGTAGGGAAAAAAAGTAAATGTTTCACCTTTGTTCCCAGAGGTATATCTTACCAGATTGCTGATAGCTTTAAGAGAAAAGAGAAGGTTTCCGTACATCTGGACAAACAAAACATTAAGCAACCAGCAATGTTTCCTCTCCTCAGTTCATTCAGCCCCATGTACTTGTTCTGCTTAAATCCAGTTTTCCCATTAGTTCTGGAAATTCTTACCCTGTTCAGTTTTATGATCTTAAAGTTATCAGAAACCCGTACTTGTCAAACATTCTTTCCATGAAGTTGAAGCACTTTTGTAGGAACACTTTTGCCAAAGCATCAGAATAAAACAATAACTCTCTGTCAATGACGAAAGACTTAAAAATGCCCATTATTAAAGATTTGATGAGAGTTTATTGTAATGGAATTGACAAGGAAATTTGGTTATTTCTGTAACATACAACATTTAAGGATAATAACTGGAATTATGTCTGACAACATTATACAAGGACATATCAGATTTCCAGGAATTTTACATAATTTGGGGGACACACGTAAAACATATACCTATACAGACAAAACATAGAGAAAGTTTAGTATTATTATTTCTTATTTGATAATGCTTCCCATGTAATTTAACATATCAACTAAGCCTAATTTATTTAACATCTCCCTTTTAATAAGGACAGAGAACAAATCTTTTGAGATGCTCCAGAGGCCCTCTGGACTATCCCACAGTTAGCTTGAAGTCAAAAAGACTTCATTTAGAATTTGATTTCTGGGAAGCTTGTCAAAAATAACAAAAGGTTTTGAAATACTGGGTCAGGGCTTCTCTGGTGGCGCAGTGCATAAGAATCTGCCTGCCAATGCAGGGGGACATGGGTTTGATCACTGGCCCAGGACGATCCCACATGCTGCGGAGCTACTAAGCCCATGTGCCACAACTACTGAGCCTGCGCTCTAGAGCCCGCGAGCCACAACTAGTGAGCCCTCATGCCACAACTACTGAAGCCCGCATGCCTAGAGCCCCTGCTCCGCAACAAGAGAAGCCACCGCAATGTGAAGCCCGCGCACCACAATGAAGCGTAGCCCCCGCTCGCTGCAACTAGAGAAAGCACGCGTGCGGCACTGAAGACCCAACACAGCCAAAAATAAATAAATAAAATAAAAATTTAAAAATTTAAAAATAAAATACTGGGTCAAATAGGATCATAGGTCACTGTGAAACAATACTTAGTTACCTATTTAACCAAAGTGACAAAGACTTCACAGGCAAGTATAGAATGGTACATAGTTCTGAGGTTAACTTAATTCTTTCAGTAATTGGAAAGACTTGGTTTACCTAAGTAGTCAAAAGCCTGATAAAGACCACATGGAACATAGTGATTATTTTGACCAGACACAAGATCTTCATTTTTTCTTCAGCAGATTATTTAAAAGGTAAACAAAAACCTTTTGCAATCTGTCATTTTTAAGAACAGACCAATAGTACAAAATAACTCTGTGCTTTTAGCAGAGAGAAAAACCAAATTGTAATTTTACACCAGCTTACTTTTGATATTAAAACTCATTTACTTAATTAAATTTATTCCAATCTGAGCCAGTTCTGACCACACATAAGATTCCTTTCCTTTATTTCTAGTAGTTTTAATTGCATAGATTAGCATTTTTAACCCTTAAAAACCTCAAATTTCTAGCGTAAACTAAGTGCAAGCAATTATGAACTGCCTTTTACAGTAGCATTCTATGGATTGGCAGACATAAATATTTTCATAATTTCTAGAAATGTATGCTTTCTTACAGAAAATTTCTCAGACTGGCATAAAACATGTTTATTAACAATCTAAAATATCTTTTTTTAACACAATAACCTTTTTACTTTTTATTTATTTTGGCTGTGCTGGGTCTTTGTTGCTGCGCGCAGGTTTTTTTCTAGTTGCGCCAAGAGGGGGCTACTCTGTTGCGGTGAGTGAGCTTCTCATTGGCGGTGGCTTCTCTTGTTGCAGAGCACGGGCTGTAGGCGCACCGGCTTCAGTAGTTGTGGCACATGAGCTCTAGAGCGCAGGCTCAGTAGTTGTGACGCATGGGCTTAGTTGCTCTGCGCCATGTGGGATCTTCCCAGACCAGGGCTCGAACCCGTGTCCCCTGCATTGGCAGGTGGATTCTTAACCACTGCACCACCAGGTAAGTCCCTAAAATATCTTTAATTCCTCTGTAAAAGGAAGCAAAAAAGTGGGTAAACCTATGGTTAGTGATTCATGTTTCAATGTTTTACCTTATTTGGAAATGACCTGGATATTCAATGAATTTAACTTCACTTATCATTTAACTTAACCTAGCAAAACTTTAAGGTTTCAGGTTACCAAAAATATTGGAGGAAATTATTTTAAAATTTCACCTATAAATTTTGTACCTTAGTCACATCTATTTAATTTACTTGTCTTCAAAAATTAGTTCTAGATTCCTTACGAAAACTTCATCATAACAAGTTATTTTTCTTATTGACAAATTTTGTAACATTAACTTATTTAATTAATAAACCCAGGTAGAATAAAAGTTGTATGTTTACTTTATATTCAGTGATGATAACTCGGACATGTCTATTTTATTTTTTTAATTTTTTAAAATTGAAGTATAGTTGATTTACATTGTTGTGTCAATCTCTGCTGTACAGCAAAGTGACTCAGTTATACACATATATACATTCTTTTTTTTATATTCTTTTCCATTATGGTTTATCACAGCATGTTGAATATGGTTCCCTGTGCTATACAGTAGGGGCTTGTTGTTTATCCATTCTATATATAATAGTTTACATCTGCTAATTCCAAACTCCCAGTCCTTCCCTCCCCCATCCCTCTTCCCCTTGGCAACCACAAGTCTGTTCTCTATGTCTGTGAGTCTGTTTCTGTTTTGTAGATAAGTTCATTTGTGTCATATTTTAGATTCCACATATAAGTGATATCATATGGTATTTGTCTTTATCTTTCTGACTTACTTCGCTTAGTATGATAATCTCTAGTTGCATCCATGTTGCTGCAAATGGCATTATTTCATTCTTTTTTGTGGCTGAGTAATATTCCATTGTATATATGTACCACATCTTCTTTATCCACTCATCTGTCAATGGACATTTAGGTTGCTTCCATGTTTTGGCTATTGTGAATAGTGCTGCTGTGAACATAGGGGTGCATGTATCTTTTTGAATTATAGTTTAAGACATGTTTATTTTAATCAAACCAATAAACTTAAACTAGCTTTAATACCAAATATTTTCCCAGATCATGTGAACCTGAAAGCCATTTTAGGTTTTTTCTATTATAATTTTGAGAATTTTTTTGAATACTAAATTTATATAAGTATTTGTTTAAGTCAATTAAGTAGAGCTGTTTTACAAATTAATTTTAGTTTAGTAACACTCTGGAGGCAGGAAATACCACACATCTACACATACATGTATAGACACACGTAAACATACAGACAGACGTAAGCAGAGAGAGACCTTATAGTTTCGCTTTAAAATTTTAGCCATGAGACAGGTTAATATAAAACTCACTAGTTATAAATGAACTGTCAGAATAATTTAAGTTTACCTGCTCAGGTGGCTAAAATTTTTTAGGTTAATATTTGGGAGAAGACACTTAAGATTTGTATTTGTCCTTGACAAGTAATCTTAAGGAAACTGTGGAGCAGTCTGAATTTTTAAAAAGCCTCTTTCCCTTTTTCCTTTAGTTTTAGGAATTCAGGATGGTCTAGATAAAAGTTCCCAGAGGACACCAGATGAAATATTTATATCTCAAAGGCACAGGAAAGAATGTAAGTCCTCCAATAAGTACATTGAATTTTTCTGGAGTCACATTTCTGGTTTTGTAAAGGTTTGTAAGATAAGGAGGTTGATCTATCCATCCAACTACATTATCTTCAATTTGCTTAGGGGAGAGGGCTTATAAAAAAAAAGTCTGCAGAGCTTCAGGTGTAAGGTGCTGGCCTCCCTTTGTGTCCACTCCCAAACACCAGGGAGCAGTCTGGCAGAGGGCTTGAAGGCAGGGCTAGAAATATCCGGTTATTGTAAGAGCAGTGAATTCGATAGGGGAAAAGGAAAGGGCATGTAAAGCTTTTGATTGGTGTCCATTTCTTTCTGTGTCCTCAAGTACTGAAATTCTGTCTTCTCACTATCAAGATAGTGACAGTAATGTCAAAATTGACAGAATATTGATAGCTCTAAACTTGGCAGATTATTATTAAAATGTTCTAAAATTGTCCTTCAATTCTAGCGTTCCAGGTTTATCATCCACATTTTCATGTTTTATAGTATTTATGGTAACTTCTGGTTGTCTGATTTCAACATGTTTGAATCCATCTCAGGATGGTGATACTGTCTTCACATTTATTCCCAATGATCTTCAATTTATGTCAGCAAGTTTCAACAGTCATTAGAGGATGCTTTCCCCCTTCTTTCTCCCTTTTGCTTGTGTACCTCCTCAGTTTAGCTGCTCTATAAACACTTACTGTAAACAAATTATGTAATTTAAATCAATCCCTTGAGGAATCTATTTTAGAATTTGAGAATTTTGTTACCCTTATGCCCTGGTACCTTCTGGTTTCTGCTTTTTCTATTTAAGACATTATTTAACTGTGATTATCAAAAGTATCAAACTTGATTATCATTTGTTTGACTTTGGGAGTTAAAGCTACAGGGCAGAATCCATATCTATTTATCATCTCTCTCTCTCAGGTAGGACACAGAGATTGGAATAATGAATAAATACTATAAAATCCTTGACTATGAAATATTTCTAGTCCAGTGAGGAGACATAAAACACACACACAGGCTTCCCTGGTGGTGCAGTGGTTGAGAATCTGCCTGCCAATGCAGGGGACACGGTTCGAGCCCTGGTCTGGGAAGATCCCACATGCCGCGGAGCAACTGGGCCCGTGAGCCACAACTACTGAGCCTGCGCGTCTGGAGTCGTGCTCCGCAACAAGAGAGGCCGCGATGGTGAGAGGCCAGCGCACCGCGATGAGGAGTGGCCCCCGCTTGCCGCAACTAGAGAAAGCCCTCGCACAGAAAGGAAGATCCAACACAGCCATAAATTAAAAAAAAAAAAAAAAAAACTGACTCAGTAGAGTCTTCGTAAATTTAACATAAAAACACACACACACACACACACACAATTATAATACAGCTTGATGAGTGTCTTAATAAGGATAAGCATAAGAGTGCTTTGGTAATACGTAAGAGAATAAAAATAATAGCAAGCACTTAATTATGAAGATTAAGGTCTTTGAATAGTCTTAGTAACTTTTTTTGTCTTGGCTATTTGTAAACACAATGAGATAATTATCTTGTGAAATTTGCATAGTCTACTATAAAATATCAAATCATAATTGTATGTGTCTTTTCCAGAGAAGAAGGGCTGTACTTCGTAGATAAATATAAAATAAGCTTTAGTATATTACTTACAAATGAGACAGAAAAGTATAAATGGCCATGCTGATTTTTAAATTTTTTTTCAATATAATGAAATGATATTCATGATTTATTATAAAAGAGCAAGGAACAATGCTCCTTTGGTAGTCTGAAGACTGAACATTTTTGAAGGGCAGATCACCTGAGAACACGTTTTATCAGAATGCTTTACCCTTTGAATATCTTCTCAAATGCTGAGAAACTTTTTGTCCCTAAGCAAGTCAAGCTTTATTTTTTAAGTGTGGCTGCTTTAGAACATTGATGTACATTTCTCCTTTTACTTAATAGATAAGGGTGTCCCCATTTTTTTTACAGGTAGTGAGATTGTTCTGGCATGCAAAGCATTTTCAAAAAGTGTTTGCAACAAATACACATTTGGTGTGCCTGGCTGTGTTGTTGTAGGCTGTGTGTCTCTGTCTATCTGGATCCATGTGGTCAGACAAGTGAATTGCAGGCAGTGACTCAGGACTCTTGTTTACTATTTGGAAGCTTTAGCCCTATAGCTAAATCGACGGACACTAGAAGCATCAGCTATAGCTATCAAGGAAAGAGAAAGTTGTGAACCATTCATCTGAGGGCTGTTAGATCATAATTTTCAGTGACATGATATTCAACTTAAACACACTAATGGCTGCACAATTTCTGGATATGCAAATATTCATGGTGTAAAATGTGACTTTAACTTTTTAAATATTGAATTTTAAATATTTGTTAAATTCTCTGAAGAGGTGTTGGTAAGATAAAATAGGTGAAAAATTGCTCTGCCTCTGGAGGTGTTCAGAGATGCTCATCTGTTCAGAGGCAATGAGAGCTGAATATTTCCCAGCAAATAAGGCTATGAGATGTGGTAATGTTACTTTTCTTCAGGAAATGATAGCACCCAACAAGATCATAAGCTCGTTGAAGCAGAAACTTGACCCTGTGTCACTGCTGACACTTAAAGAGGAAGCATCGAAATCTACTGCCCCCACGACTCATAGGAGTCCTGACTTAGCCTGTGGGATCATGGAGTTGTCAATTTCAGGACATGTGTAAGAAATTCCCAGGACCTGCGGATGCAGAGCACTGGCCTGTGTCAACATAACTAGTTAAGTGTGGAAAAGAAACTAGGGCTTTGGGTTCTGGCTTCCCACTGTCATGAATTAAGATGTTATTTCTCCTTTCCAGAAACTAGAGATTTTTTTTTCCTCATAAGAGATCTGAAATTGAGCTAAAGTGAGAAACCAATCCAAGGATTTACTTTAAGAAGAGGCTTTCTGTTAAAGTTTCATATAAAAAATAAAGTACTTAAATACTCTAGGATGCTTCATATTTCCCCAGTCACCTAATAATTGGACATCACCATCCTGCAAACTCTTACATAGCTTTAGTTTCCCAGAGTTTAAACTGTGATGGTATGAGTCGTTAAAAAGAAAATTAATCCTGGGGTTCAGGCAGTAAAAAAGAGGGAAGGGAAAGGAATAAAAAATATATGTGAGCTTTAGGTTTACTTTTCCTGTCAACACAATGCTGCGAAAGTCAAGGACCCTTTGAAAGAAGAAAGAAGTGTGGGGGAAAGAGAGAGGAGTGGGGGAGGGTAGGGAGAGAGAGAAGTATATCCAAATTAAGTAGCCCATCAGTTTGGGAGATCCTTAAAAAGCTTTTATCAAAAAAACATATTTTAGGAATAGCATCATACATAAATAAAGAAGAAGAATTTGATTATCAATACCTGGTTAGGAATTCCCTGCTCTTCCAAACTAAAAAGGTATTGCTTTTGAAGATATGAAGGTAGGAAGCTTTGAAATCCTGCATCCTTTGTGATGTTAATCCATGTGTCAAGGACAAGGTTATTTTCATGTGTATAAACAACATATGACTAGTTATAACATTGACTTTGGGTATTTTTTCCTAATTAGTATATCTTTCTATGCCAATTGTTCTGTCTGTTTTTACACAATTTTGTAAAGTAACCCTCCCATAAACTAGCTCAGATATATAAAAATTTTAGGAAAAATGAGTCAAATATTGTTACCGAAAAATGTAGCTGTAATATACATGAGATAATGTGCAACATGGCTTGGCTGAGCCTTTACAATTAATTTTTAAAAAACCTTTCTACACACTAATCATAATGTAATTTTGATATTAAAATATTTAAATATAGTATTGCATCATATTTTAAATTTATTTTCTTTACATGATACATTTGATATGAAAATTGTCTTTCAGAGATTACATTTGGACAATTGAAGCTTCCCTCCCCCCTGCACTTTGGAATCTAGCTGGTAAGGCCATTTATTTAACATAAATTTGTAAAGGTGGTTTAGAAATGAAAATGTATATCAGAGAACTAACTTGTAAGAGTCCATTAAAAATGGTCAGATATATTAATATAAGTTCAAATTGTGTAATCACAGAGGAGCAGTTGTTAGAAAAGTAACAGTTAAGTCATCCTTTTTACAGAAACACTTTAGGCACAGGTCAGCATCAATCAAGAATAGAACTGACATTACTTAGAACACCTAATGTTAGTAGAAAGTGGGCTCTTAAAATAAGGACTTAGGTTTCTTGTAAAGAGGTTAACAATAGCCTAGAGATAAAGTCGTTGAGGGAATAGATTCACGCACACACACACACACACACACACACAAAAAGCACGAAATAAGAATCCAAAGCCACCTTTTACTATTATGGCTGTTTAATGCAAATACATGTAAAAAATATAAATAGGAAGGTTGATATGACTCAACTAATGCGTGCCACTAATGGAAAATAGGACATAGAGTATAGCTCATAATAAAGTTGTTTTCACTTTTTAAGGAGCTAAGTGTTATGCTAAGTTCAAGTCATTTTATTATTGGATGCATACCTTTTTCAAGTTACTTGCTAAATGGGGTTCAAAGACCCCAATATGCCTACCTGCAGGCTTCCTGTGTGATCCTAAAGCTGTGAAGATGGGTCTGTAAATGCCTTTCGTTCATGCATGCATTCATTCAGTATTTATAGACTCCTAAGTAACAGAAGGATGCAAAGTTGGATCAAATGCCTATTACTTAAGGAGCATACGTTCTGTTAAGGGATAAAAGCCTCCTACCCAAATAACTTGATTAAGAGGTAAAAGGAGATGATATTAGAAAGGCACACATGCAGTGAAGAATGAGATCAAAGAGGTGCTTTCACCTTGAGGCCTTGGAGTTGAGCTGTATCATCAGGATGCATGGGATTTGATCATGGAGAAGCAGAAAGAAATTCCAGTAGAAGAAAACAGTAAGAGCAAAGAAAGTGGGAAATTAGAAGTGTTCCATCAAGTAGCTCCATCTGTGTACAAAAAATACTGGGAAATGAGGAGAGAAGTAGTAACAGAAATTTGAATCCATTGCTGTCTTTTACTGAAAAGATAAATTAGTACTTACACAGATGTAAAAAATCTTATGGGGTCTCTGAAATGCAGTGTGGATGTTACTAATCCAGTGATGAGAGGTGGTATAAGGGAAAGCACACAGTCTTTGGAGTCTAACAGACCTGGGTTTGTAACTTAACACTGCTTGTCGATAGCATGTGAAGTGGGCATATCATTAAAAAACCCTCTGAGATTCAGCACTTTCATCTGTAAAGGGATACATATTCCACTCCAGAGTCACTGTGAGCCTAGTGATAATGATATAATATGCCTGGAACATAATTGGTATTCAGAAAATGGTAGCTATCAATGTAATTTTGTATTCATTAGGATCCTTTTAATTGCAAGTAAAGAAACAGGCTCAAACTGATTTAAGCCAAAAGGACCTTCTGAGCTTATGTCACTGAAAAGTCCAAGTGTAGAGCTGATCTTCTGGCAGGGTTGGGGGTCCGTGTTGTTATGAGCTGAATGTGTGTGTCCCCCAAAATTCATAGGTTGAAATCTTAACCGCCAATGTGATGGTATTAGAAGAAAGGGGCTTTGAGAGGTGATTAGGTCATGAGGGTGGAGCCCTCATCCATAGCATTAGTGCCCTTATTAAAGAGGCCCCAGAGAGCTCTCTTACCCCTGTGGCACATCTATGAACCAGGAATAGGTCCTCATCAGACACCAGATCTGCCAGGGTTTTAATCTTGGATTTCCCAGCCTCCAGAGCTGTGAGAAATTGTTTAAGCCACCCAGTCTATGGTATTTTGTTATAGCAACCCACATGGATAAGACACATGTTATTATGGAACGTGTACTCGCTCTGTTACATTCCCCTGTGTTGGCTCCATTCTCATCGAGGCTCTCTCCAGGTGATGGCAGAAGTAGCCATTGGCAGCTCTAAGACTATAAGCTAACAGTTCACCAACTCTAATAGAAAAAGATCCCCCTTTCCTAACAGTTAAAGTAAGATTCCTGTTGCTGCTGCTCATTGGCTTAGTTTTAGTCATAAGTCCATCCGGGAACCAGTCAGTGCAGCCAGGTTGCTGGGGTAATCTCCGTGGCCAGATCATGGGTCAGAGACCCTTGTGGAGGTAGAGGGAGGGTCAGCCCCTGAAATTACATGGAATGAGAATCGGAAAGGAAAGCAGATCAAAGAAAGTTTAGGCAGCAAAAGACATGTCCACTACAGATAGAGACTCAGCTGTTGACTGCAGTTTGGTCACTGGCTTGCCATTTCTACAATGGAATTTAAGCCTAGGGTAGCAGTTTGTATTGCCTTCAGATGCAACTAACAAAACCTGGCTTAATAATGAGGAAATTTATTACTTAATATTAACGGCAAGTCTCCACATAGAGGAGACCTCAAGGTTCTTTGATCCGTTGGCTTAAAGATGTCATTAAGGGCCCCGAGTTCTTTCATTTCTCTGCCATCTCGTTGAGGTTTTCGCCCTCAAGTAGCAAGATGGCTGCAGCAGTTTCAGTCTTACATCCAGACCAGTGTCCAGAGGTAGAAGAGAGACCAGCTCTTCCCGTGACTCTCTCAAGAGCAAGGACATAGTTCCTAGAATATGCACCCTCACCCACACCAGCAAGTTTCTCTCACATCTCATGGGCCAGAATTGTGTTACACATCCATTCCTAAGCCAATCCCTGACCAGGATTAGAATACTTATCAAAAATGGAATGACAATTGGGAAAGCAACCCCAATGTTTACCACTTAACTTAGTTAAGTGAATATAACAAATACAATGGAAAAATGATTCTCAGAGTCTAAGCTTGGAATCTTGTTCTAGAAGTTGAAGCTCTTTGGAGGGTGAAAAAATAAATAAAAATAGACTCTGTCCGCCCAAGTACCATAGTGACATGCATTATAGAATGTGTAATTATGCCATTTAATGTGTTGATAAGACTGTCTGCCCAGCGCCTCCTGAGCTACGTGCCACCCAGCAGACAATCTGTGCTGCTTATCTGAAGAATAATCTAACATTAAATAGTGATTACTCACACTAGAGAGAACGAGTATCCCTATATAACACAGAGAATCTCTTAGCTAATTTTTTATTTAGCAAAGTTAAAACATGTCCCAAATGTATAGCAGACATCTCAAAATGACATTGTAGCAGCTAATATGTACTTGGCGGGGCGGCGGGGGTGACGGGGTAAATGGAACCAGCGCCCCCGTCCTCTTCGGAGAAGCAGACCTCGTGTAAGAGCAAATTGCATGGGAAGCACACAGCTCCATTGATCCTGCCTGAAAATTGGGATTAGTGGACTTTCCATTAACTCTCCCGACGACAGCTTCTAATTTCCCCCGTGAATCTGCCTGCCTCCGATGGCTCATGTGCTATTTATCTTCATCTGCATTTGTACCACATTTCTGATTTCATGAATTACAATTACTTTATTTGAATGGAAAGGGATTCTAGGGAGAGTTAAATTTACAAAACCAACCCAGGACCTCTTTTTTTCCTCAAAGAAGTATACTTTTTACATTCAAAAAACTTTTCCATATCTTACCAGCGCTGGGGGCAACCAAATAGAAGTTGATATATGCAGTTATTCAATTATTTTGGCTCCCTAATTTCTTCCTGTAGCATATTTTGAGGTATAGGGTGAAATTCAACAATGTGAGTTTAATTTGTTCCACACTTGCATGTCTTAAATTCTTGAGATGTAAATATCTTTACACAAGAGCATTGTAGATTTAATACATATGGAAATAATCTTCATCTCATTTTAATACACACTTATTCCCAACAAACTGCTAGGCACTGGCAATATAAAATAAGGACAGTTTCTGGTACTTCAGAATCTTTACAATCCAGAGACAGAAAAGCACACAGTTATAGACCAGTTTCATCTCTACTATGATGGCAAGATGGTAGCGATGGCAGCAAGAAGCACAGGATGGGGATGGTAGTACAGAGAAAGGACACCAACACAGTTTTTGAATGTTGCCTTAGTCCATTCAGGCTACTAAAACAAAAAACTGTATACTAGGTGGCTTATAAAGAACAGAAATTTATTTCTCACCATCCCGGAGGCTGGCAAGTCCAAGATCAGGATGCTGGCAACTTTAATGTCTGGTGAGAATTTGATTCCTAGTTCAGAGATGGTTGTCTCCTCCCTGTGTCTCAAATGGTGGAAGGGACAAGAGATCTCTCTGGGACCACTCTTTTATGGGCACTAATCCCATTCATGAGGGCTGCACCCTCATGACCTAATCACCTCCCAAAGGCCCCACCTCCTAAACCATAACATTGGGGGTTAGGATTTTAACATATGAACTTTGGGGGGACACAAACATTCAGTCTATAGCAAACCCAGGAGTGACAGCACCTGAGCATAGCACTGGCATTAGTTTCTTGTGGCTTCCATAATGAAGTAACACAAACTGGGTGGCTTAAAATAACAGAAACTTATTCTCTCACAGTTCTGGAGGTTAGAAGTCTAAAAGCAAGGTGTCGCAGGGCCCTTCTAACACTGAAGGCTCTAGAAAGAAATCCTTCCTTGCTCTTTTCACCTCTGGTGGCATCCTTGGTGCTCCTCAGCTTGTACCTACATCACTGTATCAGTCTCTGCCTACATCGTCATAGCCTTATTCCCTGCATGTGTGTTTGTCTCCAAATCTCCTTCTTCTTGTAAAGACACCATTTGTCGGGTTTAGGGTCCACCCTAATCCCTGACCTCATCTTAACTTGATTACATCTGCAATACCCTATTTCCAAATAACACAATCGCAGGTACCTCGGATCAATGTATCTTTGGGGGAAATATAATTCAATCCACGGCAGTCCTGTAGAGAGGGTAGGAGTTAGCCAGGTGAAGAAGAGGATGAATGTGTCCATGAGCAAAGGCATAGAGGTGGGAGGGACTTGGGATCCATAATGGGCTGAACCAAGTCAGGCTTGTGGGCACCCAGTAACCTCCATGCATCACAGCCTCTAGGTAACTACATGACTGTAACCATTTTCTCTTTCTCCTTAATGGAAAGCACACTTTATTTGTCCTTGACCCTTTCCCTTCAGGGAATTTGTAGGCTATTGGTTATTGGCTGGATAGGTAATTAACTGGTTAACCTGATTCTTTTGTGATAGGATCTTAAAACAGGTGCTAGTGAATTAATGTATATACCCCTGTGAGGGTATACATGTATTTTAACAGTACTTTCTGATCTGTTTCAAAGAACTAAAACAGTGATTATAATTAAGTAACAAACAGAGGAGAAGAAATTTTGCTAAAGAATTGCCATTGTGTTTTATAAATCATTTCCTCTGCCAATTATTTCTCCCACCCCAAAACCGCTTCTCAGAGAATCTTCCTCTATCACCCGGGCTGAGTGGGCAACCAGCCCAATGGATGCCTGATCCAAGCTGAGCCAATTAGAGTCTATCCCATAAGAATTTGGATTTGGAACTCAGAGGCTCTGGTGATTCTATGGCAGGCGTAGAACAGTAAATGATGCAAAGTTGAGGCCTGTAGCCATTTTTTTTGGCCTGTCCATCTAAAAACACAAAAAGGCAGTCTATGAGAGAGTAAAATGAAGTGGAAACCTTGAGAAGAACAAAGGTGAGAGCCCATGTAACGTTGGAAAGACCAAGATCTTTTCCAGAGGTGGTTCCATTCTTTTCTGAGACCACACTGTGCTTCTTGCCGTGGAGTCTTTATTTAAACACACACACCTTTTTCTTAAGCTCACTGGAGTAAGTTTCTGTCCCTTTTAACCAAACAATCCTTAACCTCCTGTACTACCTATGTCTAGAATTGGCTCTGAAGAGGCCCTCAAATCCTGATGTCTTTAGCCATCCTCCACTTACCTTCTTCCTCTTCTGGAATGTAGACCCTCCTTGGCCACTGCCCCTCAAGCCTTCTCTTCCATGCCACATCCCCTCTCACCATCTTGTGGAAATGTTAATTCACTTGGAAGAGCAGGATACCTGACTTAGAAGCAAGAACTTTGCAGATGGATAAAGGTCTCCATAGGAAGTCAAACATGTTATATTCGTATTATAAGTATCATGTGTATACTTTTATTTCTTCCCAGAAAAGCAATCCTCCTTATTGCTGAAATGCGAAATGACTTTGAAGGCCTAAACCAATGACTTTAGAGTGAATTATTGTCTTACTTTACACCTTCCTTAAGTGAAGTTTGCAAGATTAATTGCAACGTTGAATGTGACTGTATTGAAGCATATTCACTTAGCTTTGGCCTTCTAGAAATATGACATGAGTCATGTCCTACAAACTTAAACCTAAATGGAAACATGGTGAAGTGGTAAATACACACCATCTAAAAGATAAGTAATTTATAAAGAAACTTGTGCATGGATTTCGGGGCTTCACACCTGAGACAAGAACATTTGGACGACCTAAAGGACAAATTGAAATCTCTCTGACAGAGTTGGCTGTCTCAGAACCGCAGTAGGATGGTTAAAGTAAATTATGCTTAAAATCTATCTGACAAAAACTACATTTTATGCTGAGGAATCAGCATTATTAAACTGTCATCATGGGGAGAAGTGTTCAGATCCAAAATATCTTAATTTGTAGCATACCGTCCAGTTTCACATTCCGTTTTCTCTTCTTGAACATTCTTCTCTCAATTTGCAAGTCCAAAGTCCAATTTGATTCATTAGGAACTGGTTCCTTGAGGGAGTCCAGCCTGGGTTAGACTGTATCCAACTGAGTAGCTCTTTTACATGCTCTCTACCACCCCGATTCTTCAGTTCTGTCCTCAAATAGTTGGAGCTGTTCCCAATCCCTGTGGAGTTGGAATAAGAAGGAGGAAGGCAAGACATATTGGCTGACCTCATAGGGGATCTCTTTCCCTCCTGATCTATCAGCCACTGGAGGAATTAAGCCGGGTAAACTTGGAGAGCTATAGCTGCTTTAGGAAGCATCTGATTGGCTCCAAGATCTGTGATGGGACTGGAACCTGAGTTCTATGTCTATTCCACTGATACTCTTTACTTTGACTCAGTCTACCCAATCCCATCCCAAGATATAAACAAAAGTAGATAAGCCTCAAGAGAGTAAATGATGGTAAACTTAATGTTCATTTCCTTCTTTATTCCCAAGAATTAGCACATAGTGGCATTCGGTGGTGTTTATTAGATTGACGAATGATTTTTCTAGAGACTCTTATGACTGTGCTCACCTTCTGTTTCTTTGACCGTTCCTGAATACGGCTGCCTTTCAGATCCTCTCTCAGCATTCTGAACTTGACTAGCCCTGCATGTCTTCTAGTTCTACTCAGCCCCTAGCCCTCAACTACTCCCAGCTTGGGGCCTCACTGAATCCCATCCAAGCTAAGGGAGATTCCCACAACTGATTTCTCAAGAGCTTTGGGATTATAAGCAGTTTAGTTCAGGGATAATTTATGACTCTGGTTTAAGATAAAATTAGATCAGCCTCAGGCTCAGGGATGGAGAATATGAACAGATGGTTATTCTATTCTATCCTTTTTCATGCTGTTCTTCCATTCTGAGCAGACTAATGTAGTAATCAAGAACAGAAACCAACCACATGATGGAAAAGCATACAAAAGAACTTAATCTTTCTAAGTCCTTCTATTGAAAAGCATACATTTTTGGAAAAATTATAATAGGAGTTAACATGTATTGAGGTCTTACTATAGTCAGGCACTACACCAAAAACTTTACTACAATATTCTCCCCTATAATTAGCACAACAGTAACGAGGTATTATTATCACTCCCCAGTTTTACACATTTGGAAGCTGAGACTCAGAGATTAAGTAACTTACCCAAAGCCTGAGCAGCTACCTTGTACAACTCCATGAGTGCATTGCCACTGAGGTCTAGGTAAGTGGCTCTACACTGCACTCCTCCAGGGGGCGCCATTCATCTAGGCTGTAATCTGAATGTGTTCCAGGAGTAGAACAAGGCAGCTGCCCTGCCCACAGAAGAAAGGAGCAAAATCAGAGCTTGAACCCAAGTCAGCTTGATTTCAAAACCCAGGCTCATCACCACTAAGCTACACTGAGATAAACATCTGGGTTTTAGAAATATGATCTGTCTTTTTACCAAGCGATTAGAGGGCCAAATGGGGACGTATTCTATTACGGTTGCAGGTGTTAGCCATTTTTGTGTGCAACACAACACAAAGGACCCCAGGTCTTTTGGAGCAGAGCCATTTTAGGCTTAATGACACAGTGGTGGAAACATGTATTTAACCACATCAGAGGCCAGCAGAGATCAGTGGATGCATCCAAAAAATGGTTCATAAGTGATTTGGGCTTATATTGGTTTAGGATAGACTAGGGTGACACCATTCCCCCTGTTGGGAAAACAATGACAATCATATTCTCTATCCATTAAGCATTTTTAAAAGCCAAAGTTTATAATGGAAATCCAGAAGGAACCCAAAAGCAAAACAAGAGAATGGTTTAGGAAGCTATGATGTATCTACTCAATGGAATTGTGTATCATCACCATGTAAAATACATACATGTGAAAAACACAGGAAGGGAATACATACACACAAAAATGATAACAATTGTTATATTGGGGTAGTAGCATTATTGTATGTGATTCATTTTGTTGTTTCTACTTTCCATTGGTTCTGTCATATTTACAATTTTTAGAAAGAAAAGAAAAAATGATTTTAAACTGTATTTTGCATACGAGAGAAATATAATTTAACTTTAAACATTTATTTAGCAGCCCAATTTTTCTCCAAAAACGAGAAAAAATCCAATCAGAGTTGTTCATTACACAGGCTCATCCCACACTGCTGCAATTTTAAACAATCTAGGTGTGCATAATGGCCAGTTCTTCTAAAGATCACCGCCTTTATAAGCACATCATAAACCACAAATTATCATAATTTATGAAATGTAGTAGAACAATGAGACTATCGTTGCCTTCCTAAGCATCCATGAGGTAAAATATTGGTAATTAGCTTGTACACAATTTGTAAGTTGATTTTTGAAACTGGTGCTTCCTTCAGCATTTGCTTTTTGTTCTGTTTTGTTTAACTCCCACTTTGCAAATATGGAATTGTAGAGTCACGCCCATCATGTTCTAAAACGAACTGAATTGCCAAGAAGTCCATCTCATAACAAAGGTGACCATTTAAAGACTCACATTGAAAGACAAAAGAAAATTCTTTCTCTTCTTCTGTGATGATTGGCTTTGGTACTGAACACTTGTGGTTTTCAATTAGGAATTTTTTTAAAAATCTGAGTCATAAAAGTAGTGAGCTCAATTCAGAATGAATCAGTCCCTCAGCCCTGTCAGTAATATATCAAGCTCTCCTTTCTAGTCCTTTTTGGTGGCTTTTCATGCAAATAATTGTTATCGGGAAATGGCAGAGCCTACTGAAGAAAAATGTTTGTCTTCTCTTGACCTCAAGGTCACAGGTAGAGGTAGGAGGGAGCAGAAAATGAGAACTTTACAACAGAAGGTACAGCTGCAGCTGGAATATCAATGTCATTTTAGAAGTTACAGATGTTGCCACCTTCATTTGGATGGCCCTAAACTTGACTGGACTGCAGGTGCACATGTGACTAGGGACATGATGTCAGTGGCCAAGGTTCGACACCAGGTTTACTCGCTTTCCAACTCTGTGACATGGGATGTGTTACTCAAATCCTCATCTCTATAAGAGTTGTTACTCAAAAGAAATAAAAGTGTAAAAGTGTCTTGTAAAGCACTGACTGTTCTTTCTCTACCTGCACCCTCTTCTAGTACATAATGGCTTGTCTCATCCTCTTTTTTTTTTGTAAGTAGTTTTCTCAGATTTCCTGTCTTGCTCTGTCATTCTCACTGGCACTTGGCCTCCTGTTTTTGGGTCCCCTTGATTCTGGCCTCCAGTCAGACTCTCTCCAAGTCCACTTCCCGCTGGCCATTAGCTGTGCACACAACCCTAATTTAGGTGTCCACCTTGACCTTGATACACTTCTCTTCCAGGTTTATGCCTGGCCCTGTGGGACCCTTCTCGCCTCTTTCAACAATTCTCATCCCACTAAGGGACGTGTGGATGGTACCAGTCACCAGGGTGGGAGATTCAAGATGAACAGGTTTATAAGGAAAGAAGGCTAAAAAATACCCAAGCGTGGTTAGACCATGCTGAGTTGGAGATTCTCTGGGACCCCCAAGTAGAGATATTTAGGAGGCTGTTGGAACTAGAGATACAGATTAAGAAATCATAAGCCTGTTGGGGAGAGTGTATCAAATGAGAAGAAGAGTGTAAGGGAGATGCCAAAGTAGGCACCAAAATATGTTCATTGGATTGACTCTGCAAGGTCATGAGTAACCTTAGCAAGAGCAATTTCCAAGGAGAAGTAACAGTAGTTGCAGTCAGATTCCAGGGGGATCAATAAATTGTGGGAGGAATGCATCTTTATAGTCAGTTGCCTGCAGCTACCTGGTTTTATGTGCCAGCCAGTCGTGGTGGCAGGAGTGGGAAAACATCCTCATGTTCTTTACAGAAAATGGAAAAGTGATGGTGACAGGACTTAGGCTATTTGGAAAAGCTCACCACGAGATGTGAAGGAAATTTATAATACCTGCCTTATTTGTATTAAACTCTAAAGCATAGCAAACCTATTGAAGACACAGTGATTTTTCTTTTCTTGTTTGCAAAACTCAAATAATGCGGATGAAGAAAAACTTTATGGAACTATTTACTCTGAATTGACCAGGAAATAGGAAGATACTAAAGTTTTCATTTTTTTTTTGAAAAGTGATGGTTGTATGTGTATATGTGTGGATATGTATACATATATATGTATATGTATGTGTGTGTGTATATATATATATATATATATATATATATATATATATATATATATATAATGATGGAGGTGAACCATGGAGGTGTGGAGAGGATAAGTATAAATAGTTGCTATCTCTTTTGAGTCCAATTGTATGGCATTTCTAAAGGAGCAGGCAATGTGCTGTATTCCCAAAGGAGATGAGAACATGGGGCAGAATCTGACATATTTTCTGAAAATATCTCTCCTGAATTAGAGGGTTGGTGGGTATAACTCTGTCTCTGGGTCACTCACTAGTGAAGAGGGAGCCCATCTGTCTTTCCATTAGGAACTGCTAGAAGAGGAAACTGTCAACGTGGTGAGGGGCTGTCTCTGAAATAAACCCAGGCAGCTAGTTCTCTTCTTCTGTATCTTGATGTGGTTTCACTCTGGCATCTCTTTTGGAAGTCATCAAAATAGTGATACTAATTTATAACCTTTAACAGTCCAGGAGACTCACCTCCCACAGTCAGGGTTTCTTGCTAATTGAACAGAAAGAACTTAGCAGAAGCTGTGTTTCCTATATAAAAAAAAAAAAAAATTTGCGACCCTCCCATCAAGCCTCTTAGATAGCCTCAACCACCAGAGGGCAGAGAGCAGAAGCAAGAAGAACTACAATCCTACAGCCTGTGGAACAAAAACCACATTCACAGAGAGATAGACAAGATGAAAAGGCAGAGGGCTATGTACCAGATGAAGGAACAAGATAAAACCCCAGAAAAAAAACTAAATGAAGTGGAGATAGGCAACCTTCCAGAAAAAGAATTCAGAATAATGATAGTGAAGATGATCCAGGACCTCGAAAAAACAATGGAGGCAAAGATCGAGAAGATGCAAGAAATGTTTAACAAAGACCTAGAAGAATTAAAGAACAAACAAACAGAGATGAACAATACAATAACTGAAATGAAAACTACACTAGAAGGAATCAATAGCAGAATAACTGAGGCAGAAGAACGGATAAGTGACCTGGAAGACTGAATGGTGGAATTCACTGCTATGGAACAGAACAAAGAAAAAAGAATGAAAGGAAATGAAGACAGCCTAAGAGACTTCTGGGACAACATTAAATGCAACAACATTCAGATTATAGGGGTCCCAGAAGGAGAAGAGAGAGAGAAAGGACCCAAGAAAATATTTGAAGAGATTTTGGTCGAAAACTTCCCTAACATGGGAAAGGAAATAGCCAGCAAAGTCCAGGAAGCGCAGCAAGTCCCATACAGGATAAACCCAAGGAGAAACACACTGAGACACATAGTAATCAAATTGGCAGAAATTAAAGACAAAGAAAAATTATTGAAAGCAAGGGAAAAATGACAAATAACATACAAGGGAACTCCCATAAGGTTAACAGCTGATTTCTCAGCAGAAACTCTACAAGCCAGAAGGGAGTGCCATGATATACTTAAAGTGATGAAAGGGAAGAATCTACAACCAAGATTACTCTACCCTGCAAGGATCTCATTTAGATTTGATGGAGAAGTCAAAAGCTTTACAGACAAGCAAAAGCTAAGAGAATTCAGCACCACCAAACCAGCTCTACAATAAATGCTAAAGGAACTTCTCTAAGTGGGAAACACAAGAGAAAAAATGGATCTACAAAAACAAACCCAAAACAATTAAGAAAATGGTTATAGGAACATACATATCGATAATTACCTTAAACGTGAATGGATAAAGTGCTCCAACCAGAAGACACAGGCTTGCTGAATGGATACAAAAACAAGACCCATCTATATGCTGTCCACAAGAGACCCACTTCAGACCTAGGGACACATACAGACTGAAAGTGAGGGGATGGAAAAAGGTATTCCATGCAAATGGAAATCAAAAGAAAGCTGGAGTAGCTATACTCATATCAGATAAAATAGACTTTAAAATAAAGAATGTTACAAGAGACAAGGAAGGACACTACATAATGATCAAGGGATCAATCCAAGAAGAAGACATAACAATTATACATATATATGCACCCAACACAGGAGCACCTCAATGCATAAGGCAACTGCTAACAACTATAAAAGAGGAAATCGACAGTAACACAATAATAGTGGGGGACTTTAACACCTCACTTATACCAATGGACAGATCATCCAAAGTGAAAATAAATAAGGAAACAGAAGCTTTAAATGACACAATAGTCCAGATAGATTTAATTGATATTTATAGGACATTCCATCCAAAAACAGCACATTACACTTTCTTCTCAGGTGTTCACGGAACATTCTCCAGGATAGATCACATTATGGGTCACGAGTCAAGCCTCAGTAAATTTAAGAAAATTGAAATCATATCAAGCATCTTTTCTGACTGCAATGCTGTGAGATTAGAAATGAATTACAGGGAAAAACACGTAAAAAACACAAACACATGGAGGATAAACACTACGTTACTAAATAACCAAGAGATCACTGAAGAAATCAAAGAGGAAATCAAAAAATACCTAGAGACAAATGACAATGAAAACACGATGATCCAAAACCTATGGGATGCAGCAAAAGCAGTTCTAAGAGGGAAGTTTATAGCTATACAAGCCTACCTCAAGAAACAAGAAAAATCTCAAATAAACAATCTAACCTTACACCTAAAGGAACTAGAGAAAGAAGAACAAACAAAACCCAAAGTTAGCAGAAGGAAAGAAATCATAAAGATCAGAGCAGAAATAAATGAAATAGAAACAAAGAAAACAATAGCAAAGATCAATACAACTAAAAGCTGGTTCTTTGAGAAGATAAACAAAATTGATAAACCATTAGCCAGACTCATCAAGAAAAGGAGGGAGAGGACTCAATAAAATTAGAAATGAAAAGGGGAAGTTACAACAGACACCGCAGAAATACAAAGCATCCTAAGAGACCACTACAAGCAACTCTATGCCAATAAAATGGACAACCTGGAAGAAATGGACACATTCTTAGAAAGGTATAACCTTCCAAGACGGAACCAGGAAGAAATAGAAAATATGAACAGACCAATCACAAATAATGAAATTTAAACTGTGATTAAAAATCTTCCAACAAACAAAAGTCCAGGACCAGATGGCTTCACAGGTGAATTCTATCAAACATTTAGAGAAGAGCTAACACCCATCCTTCTCAAACTCTTCCAAAAAATTGCAGAGGAAGGAACACTCCCAAACTCATTCTGTGAGGCCACCATCACCCTGATACCAAAACCAGACAAAGATACTACAAAAAAAGAAAATTACAGACCAATATCACTGATGAATATAGATGCAAAAATCCTCAACAAAATACTAGCAAACAGAATCCAACAACACATTAAAAGGATCATACACCATGATCAAGTGGGATTTATCCCAGGGATGCAAGGATTCTTCAATATACGCAAATCAATCAATGTGTTACACCATATTAACAAATTGAAGAATAAAAACCATATCATCTCAATAGATGCAGAAAAAGCTTTTGACAAAATTCAACACCGATTTATGATAAAAACTCTCCAGAAAGTGGGCATGGAGGAAACCTACCTCAACATAATAAAGGCCATATACGACAAACCCACAGCAAACATCATTCTCAATGGTGAAAAACTGAAAGCATTTCCTCTAAGATCAGGAACGAGACAAGGATGTCCACTCTCACCACTATTATTCAACATAGATTTGGCAGTTCTAGCTACAGCAATCAGAGAAGAAAAAGAAATTAAAGGAATACAAATTGGAAAAGAAGAAATAAAACTGTCACTGTTTGCAGATGACATGATACTATACATAGAGAATCCTAAAAATGCCACCAGAAAACTACTAGAGCTAATCAATGAATTTGGTAAAGTTGCAGGATACAAAATTAATGCACAGAAATCTCTTGCATTCCTATACACTAATGATGAAAAATCTGAAAGAGAAATTATGGAAACAGTCCCATTTACCATTGCAACAAAAAGAATAAAATACCTAGGAATAAACCTACCGAGGGAAACAAAAGACCTGTATGAAGAAAACTATAAGACATTTATGAAAGTAATTAAAGATGATACCAACAGATGGAGAGATATACCATGTTCTTGGATTGGAAGAATCAATATTGTGAAAATAACTATACTACCCAAAGCAATCTACAGATTCAATGCATCCCTATCAAATTACCAATGGCATTTTTTACATAACTATAACAAATCATCTTAAAATTTCTATAGAGACACAAAAGACCCCAAATAGCTAAAGCAGTCTTGAGGGAAAAAAATGCACCTGGAGGAATCAGACTCCCTGACTTCAGACTATACTATAAAGCTACAGTAATCAAGACAATATGGTACTGGCACAAAAACAGAAACATAGATCAATGGAACAAGATAGAAAGCCCAGAGATAAACCCACACACCTATGGTCAACTAATCGATGACAAAGGAGGCAAAGATACACAGTGGAGAAAAGACAGTCTCGTCAATAAGTAGTGCTGGGAAAACTGGACAGCTACATGTAAAAGAATCAAATTAGAACACTCCCTAACACCATACACAAAAATAAACTCAAAATGGATTAAAGACTTAAATGTAAGACCGGACACTATAAAACTCTTAGAGGAAAACATAGGAAGAACACTCTTTGACATAAATCACAGCAAGATCTTTTTTGATCCATCTCCTAGAGTAATGTAAATAAAAACAAAAATAAACAAATGGGACCTAATGAAACTTCAAAGCTTTTGCACAGCAAAGGAAGCCATAAACAAGACGAGAAGACAACCCTCAGAATGGGAGAAAATATTTGCAAACGAATCAACAGACAAAGGATTAATCTCCAAAATATATAAACAGCTTATGCAGCTCAATATTAAAGAAACAAGCAACACAATCCAAAAATGGCAGAAGACCTAAATAGACATTTCTCCAAAGAAGACGTACAGATGGCCGAGAAGCACATGAAAAGCTGCTCAATGTCACTAATTATTGGAGAAATGCAAATCAAAACTACAATGAGGTATCACCTCACACCAGTTAGAATGGGCATCATCAGAAAATCTACAAACAACAAATGCTGGAGAGGGTGTGGAGAACAGGGAACCCTCTTGCACTGTTGGTGGGAATGTAAATTGATACAGCCACTATGGAGAACGGTATGGAGGTTCCTTAAAAAACTAAAAATAGAATTACCATATGATCCAGGAATCCCACTACTGGGCATATACCCAGAGAAAACCATAATTCAAAAAGACACATGCACCCCAGTGTTCATTGCAGCACTATTTACAATAGCCAGGTCATGGAAGCAACCTAAATGCCCATCAACAGACGAATGGATAAAGAAGATGTGGTACATATATACAATGGTATATTACTCGGCCATAAAAAAGAACGAAATTGAATCATTTGTTGAGATGTGGATGGATCTAGAGACTGTCATACAGAGTGAAGTAAGTCAGAAAGAGAAAAACAAATATTGTATATTAACGCATGTATGTGGAACCTAGAAAAATGGTACAGATGAACCGGTTTGCAGGGCAGAAGTTGAGACACAGATGTAGAGAACAAACGTATGGACAACAAGGGGGGAAAACCACGGTGGGGTGGGGATGGTGGTGTGCTGAATTGGGCGATTGGGATTGACATGTATACACTGATGTGTATAAAATTGATGACTAATAAGAACCTGCAGTATAAAGAAACAAAAAAAACAAACGAAAATAACCAATTTTTTTTTTAAATTTTTATTTTATTTATATTGCAGCATAGTTGATTAACAATGTTATGTTTCAGGTGTACAGCAAAATGATTCAGTTATATTAACACATATACATGTATCCTTTTTCAATTCTTTTCCCATTTAGGTTATTACAGAATACTAAGCACAGTTCCCTGTGCTATACAGTAGGTCCTTGTTGGTTATCTATTTTTAATATAGTAGTGTGTATCTTTTAATCCCAACCTCCTAATTTATCCTTGCCCCACACTTCCCCCCGTGGTAACCATAAGTTCGTTCTCTGAGTCTGTGAATCTGTTTCTGTTTTGTAAATAAGTTCATTTGTATCATAAGAAAAAAACAGAACAATTTAAAATGCAAATTAAGTGCTTTGTTCTTTTCAAGACTCTGGATATCACATATTGCAATGTTCTGTGTAAAGGTTCAGTGAGAATAATTATTAAAACCCTTCCTGTGAGGGAAATATAGCAAAGAAGTTTCCAGTTTTTGCAGAGTGCTGCCCAATAAGGTTGATTACACAATTTATGCTTATTTACATGAGACAAAAAAAGTTCCTGGATAAGTTACATAGAAGGGAGGCATCGTTAACCTGCTTCATCGGTTCTGGAGTTGCTCCATCCAAACTCTCTTGTTTTTGTGTGGGTGCCCAGAGATGTTGAGAGGGACACTTCCCCCTTAGAGTATGGCCTCATAAAATCTAGGGGCACAGAGAGGCATCAAGACTGGTAGGTGACCTCTGTAGAGGTGCTAGGTGATGACACACACACACTAAGGGGACCACAGACAAGGTCCCCGGGCACAGATTGTCCATGCTTGCAAGAATGATTGTCATGCTTGCAAAAATGAAGTGGTGCTAAGGATGATGACTCCCTCTCTCCCCTCTCTGAGTGTTTGAACACTGCCCCTCGTGGTGTCCTTTGTGGCTTCGTACCATCCTTGGGATGCAGGAGACTCAGCAATATTGCCCATGAGGTATTATACCTAGTACTTGCCCACCTAGAAGTCCTTTCTTCTCTAGGGTGGCCCAGCTCTCCTCTTTACCTTCTGCCCCACCCTAGCCCAAGGGAATATCTTCTACCCTGGAAGCAACCTTCCACTTTCCTGTCTACCTTTAAAAACATTTTTTCTGGGACTTCCCTGGTGGTGCAGTGGTTGAGAATCCACCTGTCAATGCAGGGGGCACGGGTTCGAGCCCTGGTCCGGGAAGATCCCATATGCCGCGGAGCAACTAAGCCCGTGCGCCACAACTACTGAGCCTGTGCTCTAGAGTCCACAAGCCACAACTGCTGAGCCTACAAGCCACAACTACTAAAACCCACGCACCTAGAGCCCGTGCTCCACAACAAGAGAAGCCACCGCAATGAGAAGACTGCACACCGCAACAAAGAACAGCTCCCGCTCGCCGCAACTAGAGAAAGCCCACACGCAGCAACGAAGACCCAATGCAGCCAAAAATAAATAAATAAATAAATAAAATTAAAAACAAAAAACAAATTTTGTCTACAGATACAAATCCTTTTTCTTTTAAGCCTTCTGTGCAGAAAAAATAAAAATAATCCTTCTCATCAAACCTAGAGCTTTAGTCAATCAAAGCTAGTTCCCCTTTTTGCAGAGGACAAAGACAGCTTAAACTTGAAACCCTTCAAAAACAGTCAAGAGGGCTTCCCTGGTGGCGCAGTGGTTGAGAATCTGCCTGCCAATGCAGGGGACACGGGTTCGAGCCCTGGTCTGGGAGGATCTCACATGCCGCGGAGCAACTAAGGCCGTGAGTCACAACTACTGAGCCTGCACGTCTGGAGCCTGTGCCCCACAACAAGAGAGGCCGCAACAGTGAAAGGCCCATGCACTGCGATGAAGAGTGGCCCCTGCTTGCCACAACTGGAGAAAGCCCTCGCACAGAAACGAAGACCCAACACAGCCAAAAATAAAAAATAAATTAATTAAAACAAAAAAAACAAAAACAAAAAACATGTAGGAAAAAAAAAAAAAACAGTCAAGAAAGGCAGGAAAAACAAACCAGCTAATTGCCATATGAAAGTGGCTTGTTTATATTCTGCCAAAGTCGCAAAAATCTCATGTTTATGTTTTGTCGGAGTTTTAGTCAATGGTAGACCCAAAGCAACAGCTTATTTAGGAAGAAATGGGCACATTACTGAAAAACCTACCTAAACTGATTGGTTTTGTGCAGGCCAACGTGCAGGTTATGGATTCCTCATTTCCCTTTACAACTCACAGGCAGGCATTGTGCTGGCTTTCTTGATTTTGTGGATTTGAGTTAAAGGTCTCTGTTTGACTCACCCCTGCTGTCTTTTCACATCAAGATGTTAAAATGCCAGATTTGGAGCTACTTAGCCTTGGTACACCTGTTTCATTCACTAAGGAGTTCAAAGGTTTGTGCAGGAAGGATCAAATCCTATTTAGACTAGACCATGAAATATGAGTGCTGGATGGAAGAGACTTCATCTGGGGTATCCACCTGCTTTAATATTGATTCAATAGCAAAATTAATCTTTAATGTTTCAAAAGTCAACATTTGATTTTAATAGTAGGAGCAGCCTGGATCCCAGTGAGCTCTCTCTCCTATGTGTGCTCTGTTTGCAACTGACACACTTTCCTTTCATAGGTCAGTGCACGTGGTTCATTGGAGGCAGCCATCAAGGAAGAAAGAAATAACTCATTTCACTTTGATTGTTTCACAAATTTATCAAGACTGTATTTGCGTTGTTGAGTAGAATAAAAGGGTTACCATTTTTCAAAACTCAGGGAACTGGATTACCATCCTCAATACTCTTGCTTTTGGGGGTTTCTTTTTTCCTCTCTGCCCCTTCCACCAAAATTTTTCCCAGGTATATCTGTGCTTCACTCAAATATCAATTTACCAGTCAGGCTTTCCCTGACTACCTCCAGGGTTAAATGAGAAAATAATTTAGGAGGCTATTGAACTAGCCCAGACAAGATACACCAGTGTAACCCAACTAGGGTGGTAACACTAGAGGTGGAGAAGTGGAAAGAATCAGGGTACATAAATGTTTGTTGGAATGAATGGGTAACACTTTCCATTTGTTGAACATTTGCTATGTGTCAGACATGGTGCCAGGTGTTTTATACATATTGCCTTATTTACCTTATTTACCCTTAAAGTGACTTTAAGGAAGAGGTGTGATATCTCCATTGCATAAATGACGAAGTTGACCCTTTTGGAGATTCAATAACGTACCACAAGTCACACATAATTGTTGGGGTTGCTATTTGGATTCAGGTCTGTTTGATGAGAGCAAGAGAGAGAGAGAGAGCAAAAGGTATGTCTATGTATCTATACAGAGAGACACAGATGTATAGGTCTACCTAAATCTGTGATCGTTAATTTTATGTGCCAACTTAAGAACGTGCTTTTGGATAGGATTAACATTTAAATTGGTGAACTTTGAGAAGCAGATTGCCCTCCATCATGTAGGTGGGCCTCACCTAATCAGTTGAAGCCCTTAATAGAATAAAAAGATTGGCCTCCTGGAGCAGGAGGGAATTCTCCAGCAGATCACCTTCAGACTTCATCCGCACCATAGGCTGTCCTGAGTCTAAAGCCTGTTGGGCCATACTGTGGATTTGGACTTCCCATCCTGCATAATCATGTGAGCTACTTCCTTAAAATAAATCTCTTTCCTAAGATTGGCTAGGAGTTGATATTAAGGACTCTGGATGACTGGAACATGGATGTTCACTATACTATCCTTTTGACCTTTGTATATGTTTGAAATTTCCCAAAGTAGAAAGATTTTTTGTTGTTGTTGTTTTTATTTAGTCACCATTTTGGGTGATTTTGATTTTCCCCTTATTCTTTTTTGTCTTTGCCAAATTTTTCATCATGGTAGTGATTTACTTTAAATGATGGGGAGAATACTTTTAGGCAAGGAATAAAAGAAAAAATTTAGTCTCTTTATCAGAGATTAAAAAATCTCTTTCCATATATATGTATGCATACACACACACACACACACACACATATCTTATTCATTCTGTTTCTCTGGATAACCCTGACTAATGCAATATCTATCTACCTATCTATCTATCACAAGAGAGGGAAATGTACAATTGAGAGAGCTAGGACAAAGGGATGATTGTGACATTGAAATTAGAGGTCACCAGCCATGGGAATAACTACTGTCATGATGTATGGGAGAAAACGACCATTTAAAATGTTTATCTTTTGTTTGATGGTTTTCTTTCCTGGACACAGATGATTTTCAGTTTTGAACATAGTCTCTATATGATAAACTAGTTAGATTACCTTATATATTGTATATGTATTTTTATACAAATTTGCCAGACACTCATTTGCGTACACACATGCACGCACACACACAGTCTTGGCCAAGAATACCCATCTGATTCTGTAGACTTGAGGGGCATTGCTGCCCTCTATTACGTCTAGGGTAACACAGAATGAGCATGGCAGCTCAACCTAATAAGGTAGACATTCCTTTATTGAAGAGAGAGCCATGGCAGAAGGAACATTTTCTTATTTCGCAAGCAGCATCTTTGTTCTAGTGGTAAGGACACTAAGATGCCTCCCTCTAAGAACTTGCGAGGTTACACTGTGATGGCCCAGCTGGTAAGGCAAAACAGAGCCTGGCAAACGACAAAAAATGCATTTCAGCCCTTCTAGCTCAAGTGGCTCCAGCTCTAGGATGATACGAAAGGGACTCAGTAAAAGGATAGTAAAAGACTGAAAATGTCATGGTGACATTATCTTTTGGAAATACCAGACTGTCAGTTAAAGTGCTGCTTCCCAGTGATACAGTTTGCAGGATTTGTGGCTGAAATTTGTGGGTTGTCTGTTGCAGTTCACAGAAGATGCTTTACTGAGAGTTTTGTGGGGAAAACTCCCCCCACCCCTGACTCAGCAGGAATTGTGTCTAGTTGTGCATTCTGTGTACATCCTAGCTCAATTTATAGTGTTGGTAAATGGCAATAAATTGAGGACCTGTGACAACTAATTGCCTTTAGTTACAGAAAGAAGTTTTAGAGTGAAAACACATGTGCCTAAAACTTCATGTTTTCTGTGAAGAGTATCATTGATTTTTATAGGACTACAGAGCATACTTGAAGTAGCAAAGATTTGAATTTCTTTTTCTGAGATTTATAAGAACTTCATCAATTGTGTAGATCCCCTAGCCACATACAGAATGTGGAAATACAGGTATATTTTTGCTAAATGATATTGATACCTTCCAGGAAATTCAGCTTTAAAGCTAATACCATTTCCCTTGACTGTCCTTTAAAAGTTAGGGATGATTTCCCAAAGGGGCAAAATCTTCTAACAATCTTAACTGCAAACTTTTAATGAAACAGTGGATAGCCCAGTGGCACAATGAAATTTGGAGTACACTAAATATTTCGATGTTAGGTTATTAGCTCCAATTCAAGAACTCAGTTTTTCCTTGTATTTTCCTAACTTTTACCCAATATCATCATTTCTTCCCTCAACTCATCTTCTCCAGTACCACAGATATTTTTCCTAATTATCATAACCACCCTTATTGTCCTTATTTTCATGTCATTCTTTATTAATAAAGAGTTACTGGTAGACAAACACAGTGGAGGAATGTAGATAAAGAAACAGTGCCCTACCCTCCAGGGGCTTACAATCTATAGAGGAGTGTATAGTTGCTAATAATAATACTGTGGCACTTCACAGTATTACAAAATATGTTAATATAAATTATCTCTTTTAAGCTTTCAACAAATTCTTAAACAGTAGGTAGGTTAGGTATTTTTTTTTGAAGTATAGTTGATTTACAAATATTATATAAGTTATGGGTGTACACTATAGTGAGTCACAATTTTAAAGGTTATATTTCATTTATAGTTATTATAAAATATTGGCTATCTTCCCTGTTTTGTACAATATATCCTTGTAACTTATTTTATACATAATAGTTTGTACCTCTTAATCCCTTACCCCTATATTGCCCCTCCCCCCTTCCTTCCCCCATTGGTAACCACTAGTTTGTTCTCTATATCTGTGAATCTGCTTCTTTTTTGTTATATTCACTAGTTTATTGTATTTTTTTTAGATTCCACATATAAGTGATATCATACAGTATTTGTCTTTCCCGGTCTAACTTATTTCACTTAGCATAATGCCCTCCAAGTCCATCCTTGCTGTTGCAAATGGCAAGCTTTCATTCTTTTTTATGTATATATATACTTATGTGCGTGTGTGTGTATATATATGTATATATACTATATATATATTACTATATGTATATATACCACATCTTCTTTCTCCATTCATCTGTTGATGGACATTTCAGTTGCTTCCATATCTTGGCAATTATAAATAATGCTGCTATGAACACTGGGGTGTGTGTATGTTTTGTGGGTTTTTTATATATGCCCAGGAGTAGAATTGCTGGATTATATAGTAGTTCTATTTTTAATTATTTGAGAAACCTCCCTACTGTCTTCCACAGAGGCTTCACCAATTTACATTCCCACCAACAGTGTACGAGGGTTCCCCTTTCTCCACATCCTTAACAACATTTGTTATTTGTGTTCTTTTTGATGATAGCCGTTCTGACAGGTGTGAGGTGATATCTCACTGTGGTTTTAATTTGCATTTGCCTGATGACTAGCGATGTTGAGCATCTCGGCCATCTGCATGTCCTCTTTGGAAAAATGTCTATTCAGATCTTCTGCCCATTCTTAATCAGGTTGTTTGTTTTTCAGTGTTGGTAGGTTAGGTATTTTTATGCCCCTTAAACTCATAGAAGTGAAGTGACCTGCCCAGTCCTTGCCCAGCCCCTTGATGGAGCATGTGCTGTGCTCTTTTCATGATGCTATGTTACACCTAGCTGTGACGGTCACTTGTGTCAACTTGAATCGTCCAAAGGATGTCCAGATATGTGGTTAAACATTATTTCTGAATTGGTGGGCTGAGTACAGCAGAAGATTCCCCAAAAGAGGTGGACATCCTCCAGTCTATTGAGGATCAGAATAGAGGGAAAAGGCAGATGAAGGTTGAAATCACTCTCCCCTACTGATTGAGCTGGGACATTGATCTTCTCCTGCTCTCACCACTCTTAGATCTCAGGCCTTCAGACCCAGACTGCATCTACAACATTGGCTGTCCTGGGTCTCCAGCTTAGAGATAGCAGATCTCAGCCTCCAGAACTGTATGAGGCAGCACTTATTTTATACATATATAAAATATATATATATGCTATTGGTTCTCCTTTTCTTGAGAACTCTGATACACTAACAAAGCTTTTTCTTTAACACAGAACTCTATATTTCTCTTTTAGTATAGTCCATATCTAACAGAGCAATTATTCATACCACATGTAGCTGGTAGATGCTACTCCATCTAAAATCTAGAGGTTCTCAACCACATATCATGTCACTGTTGTATTCTAGTCAGTTGAATTGGACCCCACGATAATAAAATGAAACAGAGCTAGTTTTTCTCTCATTATGTCAACCTTCTCTCTGTAGTGGAAAAAAAAAAAAAAGAGTTGAAGCATATAGAAAGAGAATTTCATATAAACCTACCTAGGCATGTGGGATGATGCATGATAATATCTTTTCTCAATGTAGTGAAGCAGAATAAGCACTGAGAACCATCATATTATACGATAGTTCTATCCTTACAGCTTTCAGATTTTAAAATGCAAATTATATAGTTAATTCCCTACTTGCTCAATGTAGAGAAAATTTAGGTTGTCTCAACAACATCCATACTACATTTTCACCCATTTTGTGGCTGAGTTTAGATGTATTTTCTCTCTCCACCCACCCCTGTAAAGATGGACTCTGATGACCTTATCCAATCAGAGAAGGCATGCCCTCCGTCAGTGTGATTGGTAAAGAATGGTCCAATTAAACCAAAGGTCAGAACTCTTATTTGATTGTGAAGAGAAAATTCTTACTTCTCCAGTTTTCCTGTCCCCTGACCCCACAACCCACAGTTAATATGAAGCATGAAAGACATTGTTGTTAAAAGCCATATGAAAACCATGGAAGAAACCACCAACACGGAACAGGGCAAATCTGAGCAAACTGCAGAAAATGGACCCAGAGTCTTAGCTAGGCTCTGCCTGAAATCCACCCTACCTCTGGACTTTTCTGTTTCTACATCAATAAATTGCTCTAATTATTTAAGTTTCTATCTTTGGGTTTTGTTATTTGCAACCAACAGTATCCTCACTGAAACAATCTGTTGAGAATACGTTATTAGGAAGGAAGAATTCCAGAGCTGAATATTATTTATAAATTTTAACTCATCTAGGACAAGATAAAATGTTCCTGTATATTCATTTAAAAAAAAACAAATAAAAAGGATACATAAATGTTTTATGGACCTTCAAAAGTGAAAATTTCAAGGAGATTTTAATTAGGTGCCGCTTCCTTAAAAACCAAAAAGATTATCTCTAAGATAACAAGATTCTACGCAGCAGGAGACTTTATTGCTCAGTATTTGCACATCAATCCCACTGAAAAATGAACACTTAGGTCCATCTTGGTAGCCTAATCACTGTACAAATTGGTGTACTTATGAAATGATTGATTTTCTGCCACCTCGGGGGATAATATTCTGCAATAGCTATTCACAAGCGAATGCCCTTCACACCATGTTTAGCTTTCTTATGAAGAGAGTCACTCATTAGGTTAAGTAAGAATTACTATTTTCCTAAAAACTATGATTATATAAAAATTCTGATCATGGATAGGCCCTTGATTAAAAATTCAAGAAAGGTACAAATAACACAAGCAGATGATGTTCAAGCTCGTGCTACTGTTAATGTCAAAATGATTCTAATCAACTAGGAAACCAAAGTCTAATCCAAAACCATCTTATAGCTCATATTTAAACTGCAAACAATGGCTGTATTGGCGAATGTATTACAAATTGTGCTTTGATGTCATATGATGGATGGGTAGGAGTCACTAGGCCATTGTCTATCCAAAATATCTCTCCGGCTGTGAATGACACAACTATGAGTAAGACGAAATTCACATCACACCTCCTCCTCCCCTCTTCCCAATCTGGAAGTGGACTTGCTCTGTGTACTATTGCTGCCTCTGTATCTTGAAGCACAAAGACAGAAGAGCAGAGATAATCCTCTGAAGGAAAGTTGTTTGGCTAGAACTCTTTATTCTTGATATTCTGTCTACCTGAAAAATGCATCTTCAGCTGCAAACCTACACAAGAATTTCTGTATGCAAGTAATTCCCATCAGACTATATAAACCAGCTGAAAACAAATATTTTAACTGTGGTCTAAACTAATGTATTAAGTTTAGGGTACATGAATCATTTATATTCAAAGATAATATTCCCTAATACAATTAAGTTTTATCTGTTTATAAGAAGTCAGGATTTCTGAGTTTGGTGAGATTTTTGTTGGTTCCCATTATTATATGGATTTGAAATTGGCTTTGGCTAAATCTTAAACTCTTTGGAAATCAGATTGTTTATCTGTAAAGTGAAATGTTTCGCATGATGATCACTGAGATTACTTTCAGTTTTAAATAACAAAGGGAATAACAATAGCATAATCAACGAAGTCCCCATCCCAGTGATTCTACTAAACACAGTGGTAAAATGTATAAAGACTGGTCTTTAGTCTTGCTGTAACCACATTCAGCAGCTCTGTGATTACTAGTAGTCTGAAGTAGATTGATCATCCAAGATTTTACATCTTATGGGTAGTTTAGGAATTAACTTAGGACCAGCAGAATCCTCCCCCTCTTCAGAGACAGGGACAACAAAGGGATACCACTTCGCCTAATCACTCCTGGAACAGACGGGAGTGTCCAGAACAATCCAGTAAGTAAATTAAACAGGCAGGTGACATTCCTAATAGGTCATTTTTGCTAAGGCTGTAGCTCTTTAGTTGGTGATGGCAGCCCTATCCAAGTAGTGGGGTTAAGGAAGAAAGCATTGCAAAAGGAGAAACTGAAACACATTTGTTGGGTCTATTTATAGCCTCAGGCATTGCCACCAAATTGAAACCATCCAGAGACTGTTTTTCTTTATCTTTTTTCTTTTTTTTTTTTGACTGAGGAATTATTTAGATTTCAGAGCAATTAAGTAGGAGCTTGACTTTGAAACAATAACAAAATCAAAACCAATACCAATTTCTGAATGAACTGTTGCATTTCCTCTAGCTATAAAGCTTCAATGCTCCATTATGGGGGGTGGAGAAGGAGGGAAAGGGGGGGGTTGATTGTTTTAACTAGATGTGATTTTCATACAGTATCCTGATTTGTTATCCAATATTTGTGTTCCTCTAAGTTTGTGCACCTTAGTTATATAATGTTTGTTCCATGATCTTTCTAAATAGTACCATAAGAAAAGTCATCTGCATCCATACTGAAGGAACTTCAAGCACAGAGTGCATTTTTTTTTTAAAGGGACTCCTTTATTTATTTATTTATTTATTTATTTATGGCTGCGGTGGGTCTTCGTTTCTGTGCGAGGGCTTTCTCTAGTTGCGGCAAGCGGGGGCCACTCTTCATCGCGGTGCGCGGGCCTCTCACTATCGCGGCCTCTCTTGTTGCGGAGCACAGGCTCCAGACGCGCAGGCTCAGCAATTGTGGCTCACGGGCCCAGTTGCTCCGCGGCATGTGGGATCTTCCCAGACCAGGGCTCGAACCCGTGTCCCCTGCATTGGCAGGCAGATTCTCAACCACTGCGCCACCAGGGAAGCCCCAGAATGCATTTTATATTTTTTAAAAATCATCTAATACAGCAAGCTTTCTAAAAGTGCCGTGGTATTACTCATTCATTCAATGTGTATTTACTGAGGACCAACTCTGTACCAAGCCTAGTGCTAGCCACTGGAGATATATATAAATCTCCAATATACATATAACAATACAGACTGGATCCCAATTCTCATGGAGTTTACAGACTAATAGGGAAGACAGACATTCAACAAGCAAATCCACCACAGTGTGACAGGTGTTATAACAAGTAATGAACAGACTGCTGCAAGAACAAAGAAGGCCCCTCTATCCCAATCTGAAATCAGGGAGGCTTCCCTTAAAAAGTGACACCTGATGGAGGCCTTCAAGATGGCGGAGGAATAAGACGTGGAGATCACCTTCCTCCCCACAGATACATCACAAATGCATCTACATGTGGAACAACTCCTACAGAACACCTACTGAATTCTGGTAGAAGACCTCAGACTTCCCAAAAGGCAAGAAACTCCCCACGTACCTGGCCGTGTGGCTGACAGGGTATTTGGTGCTCCGGCCAGGTGTCAGGCCTATGCCTCTGGGGTGGGACAACCGAGTTCAAGACACTGGTCCACCAGAGACCTCCTGGCTCCACATAATATCAAACGGTGAAAGCTCTCCCAGAGATCTCCATCTCAACACTAAGACCCAGATCCACTCAACGACCAGCAAGCTACAGTGCTGGACACCCTACTCCAAACAACTAGCAAGACAGGAACACAACCCCACCCATTAGCAGAGAGGCTGCCTAAAATCATAATAAGGTCATAGACACCCCAAAACACACCACCAGACATGGTCCTGCCCACCAGAAAGACAAGTCCAGCCTCATCCACCATAACACAGGCACTAATCCCCTCCACCAGGAAGCCTACACAACCCACTGAACCAACCTTAGCCACTGGGGGCAGACACCAAAAACAACGGGAACTACGAACCTGCAGCCTGCGAAAAGGAGACCCAAACACAGTAAGTTAAGAAAAATGAGAAGACAGAGAAACACACAGCAGATGAAGGAGCAAGGTAAAAACCCACCAGACCAAACAAATGAAGAGGAAATAGGCATTCTACCTGAAAAAGAATTCAGAGTAATGATAGTCAAAATGATCCAAAATCTAGGAATAGAATGGAGAAAATACAAGACACATTTAACCAGGACCTAGAAGAACTAAAGACAAAAAAAAATGATGAACAACACAATAAATGAAATTAAAAATTCTCTAGAAGGAATCCATAGCAGAATAACTGAGGCAGAAGAACGGATAAGTGACCTGGAAGATAAAATAGCGGAAATAACTACTGCAGAGCAGAATAAAGAAAAAAGAATGAAAAGAATTGAGGACAGTCTTAGAGACCCCTGGGACAACATTAAACACATCAACATTCAAATTATAGGGGTCCCAGAAGAAGAAGAGAAAAAGAAAGGGACTGAGAAAGTATTTGAAGAGATTATAGTTGAAAACTTCTCTAATATGGGAAAGGAAATAGTCAATCAAGTCCAGGAAGCACAGAGTCCCATACAGGATAAACCCAAGAAGAAACATATTAAGCAAACTATGAAAAATCAAATACAAAGAAAAAATATTAAAGCAGCAAGGGAAAAACAACAAATAACATACAAGGAAATCCCCATATGGTTAACAGCTGACCTTTCAGCAGAAACTCTGAAAGCCAGGAAGGAGTGGCAGGACATATTTAAAGTGATGAAAGGGAAAAACCTACAACCAAGATTACTCTACCCAGCAAGGATTTCATTCAGACTCAGCGGAGAAATTAAAACCTTTACAGACAAACAAAAGCTAAGAGAATTCAGCACCACCAAACCCACTTTACAACAAATGCTAAAGGAACTTCTCTAGGCAGGAGACACAAGAGAAGAAAAAGACCTACAATAACAAACCCAAAACAATTAAGAAAATGGTAATAGGAACATACATATCGATAATTACCTTAAATGTAAATGGATTAAATGGTCCAACCAAAAGACATAGACTGGCTGAATCAATACAAAAACAAGACCCACTGTCTACAAGAGACCCACTTCAGACCTAGGGACACATACAGACTGAAAGTGAGGGGATGGAAAAAGATATTCCATACAAATAGAAATCAAAAGAAAGCTGGAGTAGCAATTCTCATATCAGACAAAATAGACTTTAAAATAAAGACTATTACAAGAGACAAAGAAGGACACTACATAATTAATGAAGGGATCAATCCAAGAAGAAGATATAACAATTGTAAATATTTATGCACTGAACATAGGAGCACCTCAATACATAAGGCAAATGCTAACAGCCATAAAAGGGGAAATCAACAGTAACACAATCATAGTAGGGGACTTTAACAGCCCACTTTCACCAATGGACAGATCATCCAAAATGAAAATAAATAAGGAAACACAAGCTTTAAATGATACATTAAACAAGATGGACTTAATTGATATTTATAGGACATTCCATCCAAAAACAACAGAATACACTTTCTTCTCAAGTGCTCATGGAACATTTGCCAGGATAGATCATATCTTGGGTCACACATGAAGCCTTGATAAAATTTAAGAAAATTGAAATTGTATCAGTATCTTTTCCGACCACAACACTATGAGAATAGATATCAATTACAGGAAAAAATCTGTAAAAAAATACAAACACATGGAGGCTAAACAACACACTACTTAATAACCAAGAGATCACTGAAGAAATCAAAAAATACCTAGAAACAAATGACAGTGAAAACATGACAATCCAAAACCTATGGGATGCAGCAAAAACAGTTCTAAGAGGGAAGTTTATAGCTATACAATCCTACCTCAAGAAACAAGAAACATCTCAAATAAACAACCTAACCTTACACCTAAAGCAATTAGAGAAAGAAGAACAAAAAACCCCCAAAGTTAGCAGAAGGAAAGAAATCATAAAGATCAGATCAGAAGTAAATGAAATAGAAACAAAGAAAACAATAGCAAAGATCAATACAACTAAAAGCTGGTTCTTTGAGATCAACAAAATTGATAAACCATTAGCCAGATTCATCAAGAAAAAAAGGGAGAATACTCAAATCAATAGAATTAGAAACGAAAAAGGAGAAGTAACAACTGACACTGCAGAAATACAAAGGATCATGAGAGATTACTACAAGCAACTATATGCCAATAAAATGGACAACCTGGAAGAAATGGACAAATTCTTAGAAAAGCACAGCCTTCCGAGACTGAACCAGGAAGAAATAGAAAATATAAACAGACCAATCACAAGCACTGTAATTGAGACTGTGATTAAAAATCTACCAACAAACAAAAGCCTAGGACCAGATGGCTTCACAGGTGAATTCTATCAAACGTTTACAGAAGAGCTAACACCTATCCTTCTCAAACTCTTCCAAAATATAGCAGAGGGAGGAACACTCCCAAACTCATTCTACGAGGCCGACATCACACGATACCAAAACCAGACAAAGATGTTACAAAGAAAGAAAACTACAGGCCAATATCACTGATGAATATAGATGCAAAAATCCTCAACAAAACACTAGCAAACAGAATCCAACAGCACATTAAAAGGATCATACACCATGATCAAGTGGGGTTTATCCCAGCAATGCAAGGATTCTTCAATATATGCAAATCAATCAATGTGATAAACCATATTAACAAACTGAAGGAGAAAAACCATATGATCATCTCAATAGATGCAGAAAAAGCTTTCAACAAAATTCAGCGCCCATTTATGATAAAAACTCTCCAGAAAATGGGCATAAAGGGAACCTACCTCAACATAATAAAGGCCATATATGACAAACCCACAGCCAACATAGTTCTCAATGGTGAGAACGTTCATCAGTTTTCAGTGGAAAAACTGAAACCATTTCCTCTAAGATCAGGAACAAGACAAAGTTGTCCACTCTCACCACTGTTATTCAACATAGTTTTGGAAGTTTTAGCCGCAGAACAGAGAAAAAAGAAATAAAAGGAATCGAAATCGGAAAAGAAGAAGTAAAGCTGTCACTGTCTGCAGATGACATGATTCTATACATAGAGAATCCTACAGATGCTACCGGAAAACTATTAGAGCTAATCAATGAATTTGGTAAAGTAGCAGGATACAAAATTAATGCACAGAAACCCCTTGCATTCCTATACAGTAATGATAAAAAATCTGAAAGAGAAATTAAGGAAACACTTCCATTTACCATTGCAACAAAAAGAATAAAAATCTAGGAATAAACCTACCTAAGGAGACAAAAGACCTGTATCCAGAAAACTATAAGATTCTGATGAAAGAAATTAAAGGTGATACAAACAGATGGAGAGATATACCATGTTCTTGGATTGGAAGAATCAACATTGTGAAAATGACTATACTACCCAAAGCAATCTACACATTCAGTGCAATCCCTATCAAACTACCAATGGCATATTTCACAGAACTAGAACAAAAAGTTGCACAGTTTGTATGGAAACACAAAAGACCCCGAATAGCCAAAGCAATGTTGAGAAAGAAAAATGGAGCTGGAGGAATCAGGCTCCCAGACTTCAGACTATACTACAAAGCTACAGTAATCAAGACAGTATGGTACTGGCACAAATACAGCAGTATAGATCAATGGAACAGGATAGAAAACCCAGAGGTAAACCCACGCACATATGGTCACCTTATTTTTGATAAAGGAGGCAAGAATATACAATGGAGAAATCACAGCCTCTTCAATAAGTGGTGCTGGGAAAACTGGACAGCTACATGTGAAAGAATGAAATTAGAACACTTCCTAACAGCATACACAAAGATAAACTCAAAATGGATTAAAGACCTAAATGTAAGGCCAGACACTATTAAACTCTTAGAGGAAAACATAGGCAGAACACTCTGTGACATAAATCACAGCAAGATCCTTTTTGACCCACCTCCTAGAGAAATGGAAATAAAAACAAAAATAAACAAATGGGACCTAATGAAACTTCAAAGCTTTTGCACAGCAAAGGAAACCATAAACAAGACGAAAAGACAACCCTCAGAATGGGAGAAAATATTTGCAAATGAGGCAACTGACAAAGGATTAATCTCCAAAATTTACAAGCAGCTCATGCAGCTCAATATCAAAAAAACAACTCAATCCAAAAATGAGCCAGAGACCTAAATAGACATTTCTCCAGAGAAGATATACAGATTGACAACAAACACATGAAAGGATGCTCAACATCACTAATCATTAGGGAAATGCAAATCAAAACTGCAATGAGGTATCACCTCACACCAGTCAGAATGGCCATCATCAAAAAAATCTATAAACAATAAATGCTGGAGAGGGTGTGAAGAAAAGGGAACCCTCTTGCACTGTTGGTGGGAATGTAAATTGATACAGCCACTATGGAGAACAGTATGAAGGTTCCTTAAAAAACTAAAAATAGAACTACCATATGACCCAGCAATCCCCCTACTGGGCATATACCCTGAGAAAACCATAATTCAAAAACAGTCATGTACCACAGTGTTCATTGCAGCTCTGTTTACAATAGCCAGGACATGGAAGCAACCTAAGTGTCCATAGACAGATGAATGGATAAAGAAGATGTGGCACACATATACAGTGGAATATTACTCAGCCATAAAAAGAAACAAAATTGAGTTATTTGTAGTGAGGTGGATGGACCTAGAGTCTGTCATACAGACTGAAGTAAGTCAGTCAGAGAAAAACAAGTATCATATGCTAACACATATATATGGAATCTAATAAAATCGTTCTGAAGAACCTAGGGGCAGGACAAGAATAAAGACGCAGACGTAGAGAATGGACTTGAGAACATGGGGAGGGGGAAGGGTAAGCTGGGACGAAGTGAGAGAGTGGCATGGACATATATACACTACCAAATGTAAAAATAGATAGCTAGTGGGAAGGAGCACATAGCACAGGTAGATCAGCTCCATGCTTTGTGACCACCTAGAGGGGTGGGATAGGGAGGGTCGGAGGGAGACACGAGAGGGAGGAGCTATGGGGATATATGTATATGTATAGCTGATTCACTTTGTTATACGGTAGAAACTAACACACCATTGTAAAGCAATTATACTCCAATAAAGATGTTAAAAAAAAAAAGTGACACCTGAGGCGAGGAGTCTGATGATTTGGGATTTGAGTTCAACTGATTTGTTCAGAGTAGCAGACAACTCACAAATAAACCTAACAAAGACAGTGAGCTCCTGCTATGTGCCAGGCACTGTTCTTTGTGCTTCATATTTCATCTAACTCTCACAAGAAGTCTTCACGATAAATACTGTTATTCTTATTGTGGGGCTGAAGCTTTAAGATTAAGTGAATTTTCCAATGTCCTATGACTAATAAGTAGCAAAACCAGGGTTCCAATACTGGTCTGTTTGACTTTAAAGCCCATGGTATTTCTAATGTCTAGCCATACAAAAAAAACTTTCAGCTAAGATATATGGGAAGTGTTTAAAATAGACTAACTCTTTAAAATAGTATGATAGTTATCATTGGAAAATATTAGACTGATTGACCATTAAAGATGATAGGCTGACCACACACAATTGTGTCCTCTGTCTCCAGAGACTACATTGTAATGTCAGTAAAGGGGAAAAAATCTGTAGAAACCTACAGGTATAAAAAGAATGGTAGAGTCATCATCACTCATGAACCAACGATTTCTGGGGAACAAAAGGAGAAGGAGTAATGGTTGCTGATGAAACAGGAAAGAGGAAGCTGAAACCTTAATGAATGTAGAAGAAAATGACTAGGAAGGAGCAGATTTGCCTCCTAGAACTTGGGAGAGGCTCAAGAGTGGAGTGGGAATGGGAGTGGAACAGTGGGAGTGAGGCCCCAGATGGAAAGAAGGGGATCAATTGAAAGTATGTATTTGGAACAATTGGACAAATCTTTCTAAAATGGAGATCATCTGTGCTTGGGAATTGAATTCCCAAGCAGAAGACTGAATGTCTTTTATTTGGAGGAGCTGAATGGCTCCAAAAACAAAACATTCTAGCATCCTCTAATGAAAGGGGTGGTTGGCTCTCTCTCTCTGTGATCCACCTAAAGCAATGCCTGGCTGTCAACAAGCCAAGTTGGGTTTTAGTGACTCACTTTTAAATATGAGGAATCCACAGAAACGCAGACATTTGAGAAAAGCCTCCAATGTGAACAATAGGGAAAACAAGCAAACAAGGGGGAAAAGAAATAAAAAGACCTAGGAGAAAATAGAGACAGTTCATATAACAGGAAGAAGTTTAAAAAAAGAAGAGAAAAAAACCTCCAATGAGCATCCTTTGAGATACAAGAGAAGATATTGCATCCATAAAACAAAATCAGAACACATAAAAAAAGGAACAGTTGGAAACAAGAAAGAGTTCTTGGGAATTAAAAATGAGATTGACAAAATATTAAATTCAATAGACAGCTTGAGAGATAATGACAAGGAAATCTCCCATAATGCAGAACAAAATGAAAAGGAGACAGAATAAGAAAGAAAAATGGGAAGATCAAAGATCAGTCTAGGAGGTCCAGAGAGGAAGGAATAATCAAAAAGGAAGTAGACAAAACTTTCCCAGAGTCAAGGACAACATGAATGTCCAGATTTAAATGGCGCATTGATTTTTCATCTCTTTGAATGGGCAAACATCTATACCAAGGAACATAACTGTAAATTTCAGAAATTCTGGAATGAAGAGATGGTCCTACTATCTCTAGAGAGAAAGCACAGATTACTTTCAAAAAAGTGAAAGTCCAGAATGGTGGTGGACTTCCCAACAGCATTACTAGATGCTCAAGTTTTTGAGAGAAAATTATTTTATATCTTAAAATTCTATACTCAGCCACTTGTGTAGATTTTTCTTTTAATGGCAGTCATACAAAGACTCAAAACTTAACCTCCCACAAACTCTTTAAGAAGTTATTTGAGGATGTGTCAAAAAACAAGGATCTAAACTAAGAGAAAGATGGAATAGAGGGAAAAGCAAATCCAAAAAGTGAGGTTCCAAGAAGACAGGTGTGCAGCAGGTCAAGAGCATAACCAGTCCAATCTGGAGTAGGAGGAAAGGGAGCTCTGGCCCCCCAAAATAGGGGCTTAACACAATCTGATATGCCTGTGTTGAAAATCTTAACACAGGAAAATGAGCACATATACAAAAGAGAAGAAAACAATAGTCAAAGAAAAAAGCTGCATGAGAAAGTAAATGTAATCAAAGTATACTTCTTAGCCTTCCCGTAAATAATATATACATTACCAATTTAATTTTAAAGCTATGATATGGGGACTTCGCTGGTGGCGCAGTGGTTAAGAATCCGCCTGCCAGTGCAGAGGACAAGGGTTCAAGCCCTGGTCCGGAAGATCCCACATGCCGCGGAGCAACTAAGCCTGTGTGCCACAACTACTGAGCCTGCGCTCTAGAGCTCATGTGCCACAACTACTGAAGCCCGCGCGCCTAGAGCCCGTGCTCCGCAACAATAAGATTTGAATGGCTGCAATGAAAACCCACACACCGCAACAAAGGGTAGCCCCCCGCTCACCACAACTAGAAAACACCCGCGTGCCACAACGAAGACCCAACGCAGAAAAAAAAATTAATTAAAAAAAAAACTGTGATATGATTAATTTGGGAGGATAGTGTAGGAGAGTTATGCGTGTGTGTGTAAGAGAGCACACGCTCATCTGACATAACGAGGAAGTTAATAGATGATGATTAAAATCGATAGATTAAAGAACAGCCAAATAGCCTATTCCTTGGAGATTTGGGAGTAACTACCAGAAGAAACAAAAAAGTTACAAGTAGTTCTCCCTAGGAAGCTGGGCTGGGAAGTAAGGAGAACGTGGGACCAAAGGTTATTACTTTGCCATCATAAGGATTTTGAGGCTGTTAGATTTTTTTTTAACTATGTTCATGTTACTAAGACAAATTGAAGAGTTTATAAAAGGAAAAAAATATATATGTTGAATCATCAGTTAAGAAGTCAACATAGGTTTCTGTTTAAATCTATTAAATGTCCATGGTCCTAACACTCAGAGTTAGAATCAATGACAAGTACACAACATCAATAAACAATTTCAATACCTTGTCTACCATTCTGTTTTTATGGGTTCACGTATCTCTTGTGTTTACTTTCTCACTCAGATATTGATAAATAGGAATTCTGTGTTGAATAATTATATTTATATATATGTCACATAGTGAAAAATAAAATACACCTAATTGTATGCAAATGTGTTGAGAACTATTTACCAAACTGGTGATTTCAGTTCAAACTGCAAATTACATATATAAATGTTCTGAGGAGTGAGTCTAAAGAAAATTGCGAATTCTTTGCCCTATTTATTCTGTGTTGATTTTCTGAGATTTGTTAGGCTATGTTTCATGTGACATTTTTTTCCTCAGACCTGTCTTTTGTTTAAGCAAAGGGGAAAAAAGCATAGAATAACTTTTCCTGGATAGGTATATTCCTATGACCTACCTTTGAGGGCCATATTGCATTCTGGTTTTGATGAAAATAGAAAAAAGCACACGATAATTATTTGATATGAATTAAAATCATACTCATTGCCATCTGTATTTGTTCTACTAATATTGATATTATTCAGCTTACCTCTGAAATATAAAGAATTCCTGGCAAACAGCTTTTGCCTGCTGGTTCTATTCTTTTCTTGAAGGGTATTTCCATTGATGATAAAAATGGTATATTCCTCTTACTAGACATGTGGCCATTTCTGTCCATCTTCCTAGAGCTGCCTGCCCTGACATGGCACAGTTCAGTGGCCTCTGGGGCCTAACTTGGGTTTGAATCTTGGCCCAGGTACTTGGCAGGTACGTGACTTTGGACGAGTTGCTTACTCTCTCGAAGTATAATTTTCCTCCCTTCAAAATGAAGTTAATTATTGTTGTAGAAAGATTAGCTGTAGAAAGATTAAAGAGATAATTCAAATAAAGTCCTTAGTGAAGAGCCTAGAGCATAGTAAGTGCTCAATAAATTATTATCATTGTTACAAATTTTCTAAAGCATGACATGGTTGAAAAATTAGTGGACTAGAGATTGGAAATACTAGATTATTTCCAAATTCCCTTCCAGCTGTGGCATTCCATAGGGTATGATTAGGTCCTTAATATCCATCATTTGCAAGACTATTGGTCTATTTTAGTAATACAGAATATAGGCTAGTTACTAAGGAGTTATCATGACTATTTATTACTTAACACACTAGATTAAGGAGAAAGACATGACTAGGAAGATGACTGTAAGAAACAAGACTATTGCTTATTCTTGAGGGAATAAGCAATGTGATACAGGACTTAAAGCAAAGAAGGAAAACAAGTCATTGAATCTTTACTATTGACCCCATATTCACTAAGAAAAATCCAAGCATTTCACAAAGATGCATCCTTTGTAATTTTAGAAACTTAGATTAAAATGTTGCAAACTTAATTCGGTTCAACAGTATTGATTATGTTCAACCATTTAATTCCCAGGTAAGTATGCTGCTGTCATTAATTTTCTGCTGTAGTTTGGTTAGGATCTGAAGACTTCCTTCATTAGCTTCTTTATTAGTACATTTAAATACTCCCCTGGTTTCATTAAGCTTCAGATGGCTTTATTCTCCATTCAGCAGCATTTGTGTTCAACAGACTTGCCAAGCTTCCTTACACATCTTCCTACAGCAGATGTTGAAATGCATTTGGTGTAAGTGACTCAGGTTTGGGGTAATGGGCCATGCTTCTTGAGTCTGGGAAAGCTATGACTTTTATAGCTACCATACCTCTATGGTCCCATGTATACCTCTTTGTCTCAGCTGCTAAGAGACTAGAAAAAAGTCCCAGGTGGACTAGTTAGATGTTCTCCTATGGTGCCCACCACTGCACATCAACTACTACATTTTGGAGGTAATATTGGTAGCAAAATATTATGAGTTAAGGAGACTCTTTCGGACTTACTCAACGCTTTTCTTCTACTGGCACTGCACATCTCCCAAAGACTGCCCCAGAAGTGTCTTGGCACTAACCTTGTCTGATACCATCAAACTGACCTTAATATATGCAATTGAAGTAAATAATTCCAGTCTCTCTATCTTACAAAGGGCAAATTAGAGAGAGATCTAACTCCCTAGAACAGCGCTATCAAATAGAACTTTCTGATTTGATGTAAATATATGTAGATCATGGAACTGAGGAATTAAATTTTTAAAAATTTATTTTATTGAAGTATGATTGATTTACAATGTTGTGTTAGTTTCTGGTGTACAACAAAGTGATTCAGATATATACATATATATATTCTTTTTCATATTCTTTTCCATTATGGTTTGTTCCAGGATACTGAATATAGTTCCCTGTGCTATACAGTAGGACCTGGTTGTTTATCCATCCTATATATAATAGTTTGCATCTGCTAATCCCAAACTCCCAGTCAATCCCTTTCCCATCCCTTCCCCCTTGGCAACCACAAGTCTGTTCTCTTTATCTGTGAGTCTGTTTCTGTTTCATAAATAAGTTCATTTGTGTCATATCGTAGATTCCACATATAAGTGATATCATTTGGGGTTTGTCTTTCTCTTTCTGACTTATTTCACTTAGGATGATAATCTCTAGGTCCATCCATGTTGCTGCAAATAGCATTATTTCATTCTTTTTTACGGCTGAGTAGTATTCCATTGTATATATCTTCTTTATTCATTCATCTGTTGATGGAAGTTTGGTTGTTTTCATGTCTTGGCTATTGTAAATAGTGCTGCAATGAACACTGGGGTGCACATATCCTTTTGAATTAAAGTTTTCTCTGGATATATGCCCAGGAGTGGGATTGCAGGATCCTATGGTAACTCTGAGCAAGAAGTTAGACTAGAGACAATAAGCCTCTAGTTTTCTGTTTTTTGGTTGGTTTACCTAATGGGTTTGAGGAAGTCCAACAGGTACTCATGGTGAAGGCCTGGGGAAACCTACAGGTGACTATATACCTTAGATCTGCACCTATATTCATCTACTTGCATGTGTTTAGAAGTCACCTCTATTTTCTTCTGAGTACAATATTTATAATAATAATAATAACATAGTTTAACAATCCTGAGATTTCTTTAATTTTACTTAAAATTTGGGAGAAAAGCTCTATTTTAGAGCTTGAGAAAAATATTTTCTTATCATATTCCTTCTCCCTTTAAAACATATTTAAACTACTATGTATTATTTCATCCATTTCATCATCAGTACCATAATTTTCACATTATGAATCATAAATCATTTCATAGCGTATGAGAAGAGTGCTTCCTTTTTTGGTCTCTTGCTTATTGTTGTACCCCCAGAGCCTAAAACAATATCTGGCCAATGGTAGGCATCCCATAAATATTTGTTGAATAAATGAGCAAATTAAAGACAGCATCTTCTTTTGAAGCAGTGCTAGTTTCTGGTATCTTGTTACTTTGATGTTTCTGTTTGGGCAGGGTATGCGAAAACTAGACAAACATGAGCTTAACTAGATAACTAAAAACTGATTCCTTTTCTGTGACTCAGTTCAGCCCATGCTATTTCTCAGGCATCCGGTCTGGTTGTAGTTGGCTCATTGTATGCAGAGGGATTTTATCTCAACTGGCATCTTTTCTTTTTGTTTTATGACTAGGAGCCAAGTCATGTTAAAGACTGGAAGAAATTAGCAACTGTTTAACATCTGCAGGCAAAAGAGTTCATAACTGGGAGAAATTAAAAAGTTAGTCCTGGGGTCACTTTGTGTGCTTTCCCTTCCCTGTTCATTGCCGGGGGTGCTCTGGCTGGTTAACAAGGGGAATTTATCAAGGTGGACCTGACACATTACATGATTTCCACTGTCTATAACTCAGCAACGGTGGGGGGGATGATTGATCACTTTTCCATTTAGCTTAGGAGACTGTTGCATCTGTCACTTGTAATACTTTCGGTGGCTTCCCTCTGGAAGTTTATTCCACAGATGGGCAATAAGATTTGTGACAGACTTGAGGAGAGTGTTGCCAGCAAGAAATACCCAAACTGGGCGTCCCTGGTGGTGCAGTGGTTAAGAATCCGCCTGCCAATGCAGGGGACACAGGTTCGAGCCCTGGTCCGGGAAGATCCCACGTGCCATGGAGCAACTAAGCCTGTGCTCCACAACTACTGAAGCCCACATGCCCAGAGCTTCTCCGCAACAAGAGAAGCCACTGCAATGAGAAGCCCACGTACCGCCCCTGCTCACCACAACTAGAGAAAGCCCGCGCGCAGCAACAAAGACCCAACGCAGCCAAAAATAAATAAATTTCCAAAAAAAAAAGAAATACCCAAACTATATCCTCTGGTGACTGAACAGAAGCTCACGCCTGCAATGAATAAACTCCTGGAGTCCCTGGGCCTCCTGAAGAGTTCCATGAACCACGTGGCAGGGTTGAGCAAAGTAACAGTTAGTGGGAAAATACTTCCATTCTACTGAGGTTAAGTCTGAACCAATAGATTCTTTCAGTTAGAAAGTGAATAAGAGCTGTTTCTATTTCACAGCAGGCCTCAGCATGGTAAGTGGACAAGAGAGAAAAGGTCATCTTAAAAAGGTCATCTTTCCTGGGCACCGTAACTCTGTAATTCTAAGAATTATACCTCAGTTATTGTTTCTTCAGCCACACAAAGACAAAACCTTTAAGATGTGACAAATCTGGATGCTTTGCAGAGATTTAGAGTTGCTGAATTACCACAGAAAGCACCAACTGAGATTTTGCTTGCTCTAAAAATAGGTGTGGGTAGCACTCAAAATGGTGAGAAGCAAAGTTACAATTTGTCTACCTTTTCCGGTTCCTCATGTCTGATGTTTGGTTGACAAGTTCATTCCAGCCAACCGTGGGCCCAGGCTTATTACAATGGGTCCAGTCCTTGAAGCATTTTTTTTCCTGAAGCGTGAACTAAGAATCTTCATTTTTAAATTGTACTATATTTTTGACTTTAAAAATGATAACTGCAGAATTAGACACATTTGGTACATGTACAGTTCCTAAGTGTAGTGTTCAGTACATTTTACACATGTACTGCATTTTACATACCCCAGAAAGTTCCCCCATGCCCCTTGTAGTCATTACATCTGCAAAGATAACCACTATTCTGACCTCCTTCATGTAGATGAATCTTGCTTATTCCTGAATCTGCATTTTTCTAAAAACCCAAGAGATTCTTATATACTTGGAAGCTTGAGAAACATTACTGGAGGTTTTGAACATAAAGCAAAATAGAAATCTCTGATGCAGGTCCTTTAAATAAAACAAAGCACAACATCCGTGTGTTGAGATTGCTCTAGTGTGGTGATCACAAATCAGTATTTTCAATTTCATCATGAAAGCTCTGCAAGGAAATAAAACACAGCTTTGTGCCTGGACTAGTATTGATGCCAAATATCAGAGAGGGTCACCTGAAGCCAGACACCTACAAATTCCTATTATCATAAATAGACCATGATGTTTCCTGGACTCAGACTGCACTTTTATTTGCATGGGCAGGAAATTCAGATTCAGGTCGTATTTTTTTCCCTGTCAGCTCTGGTATATTTTCCTGGCCCGTTCTAAATCTGTCATATTCAGTCTCATGGGTAAACTTTATGGTTTTCGGTACTGTAATTTTAATATTGAATGCAATTTTACCAGGCTGTAGAAGCCAGTATACCTTTCAGTGAATCCAAATAAAACTGTCAATATTAAGATAGGAACTCTCCATATCCATTTTCTATGGTTTACAAAATTTTGTATTGGGTTGAATAGAGAAAATCATATTTTGCTATTCCTTGGCCAACTCTCCCTATCTGTTTAGCAATATCTTCTAATACCATATAATCATATGAACACTGTCAACCTTTTTGACTTTCTGGACCAACTTTTAATGACTCATTTGCCTGATAATCTATTCATCTCTTCTCAGCTAGCAGTGACTCCTCAATGCATTTAAATCTTCCCTGGAACTTTCAAGAGCTTCACTCTAAATCAATACTTTTTAATTAAATGGACATTTGAGTAAGGCTGCATTAAGTTTCTTTCATCTCCCACTGGGGGTTGCAATGGACCCAGCCAGACTCCCAGGAACGTCTGTGGGGTCATGATATTTGTCAGTGTCTATAATGATCATCCAGATATTGTCAGTATCTGTAGCCCCCATCACCACAGTCTACAAAGAAGGTAAATTTCTTTGGCTACCATGGCTACCAGTAGCCAGAGTTAATAATTATCACGTCAACTCTAAGAGAAGTTCATTCTCACCCTGACAGACTCCAGCACAATCCTTGTGATATATGGCAACCCTGTGATTCAGACTATGGAACCTGGTGCCGTCATGATGACAGGGACTAAAAATATTGCACCAATAATTTACATTTTATTCTTACCAATTAAATCCTGTAAAGCAAAACTATGACTTATGAGAGAGGAAATGGTTAACGTTAAAACCCATATTACATATTAGTATGGGTACCTATATATCTATGTATAGAGAGAAAGATAGATACATTTTATTCACTTCTGAAAGTGTAATTGACATTATGATGCACAAAGGGAACTTGATTTGCTGTTAATTCCACCATCTCTTTGTTCAGTAGCACTAGGCTAAAATGAGGCAAGTTAGTGTCAACAACTTTCCCAGAAACTGAAGTTGACTTTGTATTTTCTTTTTTTGTTTGTTTTTGACTTTGTATTTTCAAATATAAAGATAATACAGGTTCATTACACATATAGAGACAATACGGAAAAGTAGAAAGAAGAAAAAAAGCACTTGTATTCACCCACCTATGGACAACAGCTATCGCCACGGTGATGCATTACCTCCTAGGCTTTTCCTGCCTGCAATTTTGACATGGTTGGGCTCGCTTTGTAATCTACCTATTTCATTTGCTCTTTTATCACGATACTCTCCATATTACTGAAACACGTCATAAACACAGTTTTTAATAATTACGTATTTTATTGTGTGGATATAACCTAGTTTAATTTACCATGTGTCTAATGTTGAGCAGTTAGCCTGTTGCAAATTTTTCACTGCTGTGAATAAAACTATGATGCATGGACACCCTTGCTCATAAGACTTTTATTTTTCTGATTATTTCTTTAGGATGTTTACCCAGAAGAGTTAATGCAGGTCAAAGGGAATCTTCACCTTGAGGATACATACTACAAATTTTTTTCCCAGAGTTGCACCGAAGAACACATCCACGAGCAATGCATCCTTTCTGTTTCTATTATTGATTCAATCCTTAAAACCCTACCTTAGCAAACTCCTGTCTAGAACCCTTTTATATGAAGTTGGTTTCACCCTCCTCAATGTCTAGGCTTATCTAACAAAGAAACTAGATGGAGGAAAAGGAAGAAAAATGAGGAAGGGAAGGAAGGAAGGAAGGAAGGAAGGAAGGAAGGAAGGAAAAAGGGAAGAAGAACAGATGGAAAGGGAAGAAGACAGGCATGCAGTAAGGCAGGACTTTATAAAGGAAACTGAATCTGTAAAGCCTCCCCAGCCCAAAGGATAGCCTTTTGTACAAGCTAGTTCTTCTCACTCTCCTTCTGATTCATGACTAGGGACTGACATACATAAAATGGGTTCCAAGTCTTCTCCTTCCTAAACAGCATTCTTCAAAACCCTAAGCTTATGAAAATAGAAATAGAGTTAAAATTAGCCCTCTTTCTCTTTTTGCCAGGCTTCATGAGTTTTCACACACGTTATCTCCTTTGATTCTCCAATGAATCATCGTGAAGTAGATATTATTACCCTAAATTGACAAATGAAAAACAAACACAGAGAGGTTAAGCAGCTTCTCCTGTGTCAGCTAGTAAATGGCAAGGCCAGGTCTCAGCGTCAAGGTTGGTGACTCCAATTTTACTCTGCTCCAAGGTTTCTATGGCTTCTCGATTTCTCTTCACTTATCTGATTCCTCGCACCGGCATTGCCCTGTGGGATTCTTGGATTTTTGCCTGGGCTTTGCTTCTTTGGTCTGGGCTTCTTGCCTAATTCCTTCAAACTGCTACTGCCCACATCTCAACCTGTCAACTTGCCAACTTTGTATTACTGAAGTGTGTGTTCACTTAAGAAAACTTCCTTTTGGTGTGTTTTAGACAATGAGGAGACTTTATTAGAATGTGTAGTGGAGATATCCCCCTTAAGTGTAACCCCTGGCTTTCTGTTCATGTAAAGGTCTGACCTGTTCCTCGGCCGGGGTCCCTTGGGTCCCCCCATCACCAGGCTGGGAACAGGAGGGCAGTTTTTGTTCCTGTAAATTCACCACATCAGTCCAATTGCTACAACATGGTGGAGAATACTGATAATTGTTCACTAACCTCATGTCTCATCTTCCTGAACACACAGGTTACATTTCCCATATGGCTGCATTCTAGCGATTGAATGTGAGTGAAAGTCCTGTGTGCCATTTCCAGTCCTGGAAAAGTCTTTCCTGTGCAATCAGTCTTTCACACTTGTTTCCTTTCACTGGCTTGAAGCTGATCTTTGAAGCCACATATTAAAGAGGGTAGAGGCACAGACAGAAAGAACCTGGGTTCCTGTATCATTGCTTGAAAGACAGCCATCTATCAACAAGGAAAACCCATTTGGGGCTTCGTATGAACAAGTAATAAACTTCTCTCTTATTTGTCCCGTGAGATATTGGGGAGTTTATGTTGCACCAGTTAGCCTACCCTAACTCGTATAGCCAGGAACACCTCTGAATTAGAACAATGCTCAATAAGGAGTACCTCTTTGGTTTGTGGTTTGACTATATAGCAGATTAAAGACACTCATTTTTAAATGGGAATTTCCAAAAAGAGTTTGTGTATATGAATGCACATGTTTGTGTGTGTGTGTCAAACACTATTTAGGATCTAGGACTTGTACGCTTCCTATAAGCTTTGAATCTGTAAAACAAAGCCCTGTATTGCTGCTTTGCCTTTTTAAAATGGCATGTAGTTGCATTGCATTTAACAGAATCTCATCCCAGGGTTGAAAGGGGGCAGATCCTTGTGAAAGTAGAGTCTTATAACCCAGGCCACAGAAGCATTCCTAGGGCAACGCCAGCCATCTCCAAGGTAACTCATGTGCCTGCCTGTTAGGACTGCTAAGGTAGAAAGGCCCTGCTCCCTCTGCCAGGAGTGGGGTGTCGTGAGCCTGACAGCTCATTCTTCAGGCTGTTGAAGATGTGATGAAGGATAAATGAAGAGGTCTTGATGACGTATGAGGTGTGTGCAGGACTTATAAAGGTGTAAGAAGCGTAAAAGGAAATAACTTCCAGTGTTTAAGTCTAGCAGATTAGAAGATTCAGAGGTCCATTAACAGAAATGAGGAAGTCAGAGGAAGAGACGTTTGTTCAGAGAGGAAGACAATGGGTTCCATGATGGTGGAGTTGATCTTGAGACTGGAGCCACGCTTGTTTCAGTGGCATTGCGTTGCATTGCAAGTGTCTCTTCTCCTCTCCTTAGGCCCATCCATCCTCTGTTATCTGTCCTTAGCCAGTATTGCCTCACCTCTGCCTTTGACATGTGTATTATCACACCACTGAGTGATCCTACATGCATTTCTAACCTTTTGAAGATGCCTTTCCAGAAACTGAAAAATTTTTTAAAAAGAACACAGTATAATTTATCCCTATTTTATTAATCCCATCCTGTTTTTAAAAACCAAAAAAGCTCTAATCATATCTCTTCCTGATTTGTGGGCTGAAACATAGTCTATATCATTTCTTCTATCTTGGTTGGGCTACAATACATTTTGGGGTTTATTTGTTTCATGAGTTAGTCTGCCCTACTGAAAACGATGAACATTTTTGCAGAGTAACATTGCTGATGAAAGAACACTTAACAGGTCAGAGTTGACAATCAAGAGATACTCACCGGGCTTCCCTGGTGGCGCAGTGGTTAAGAATCCACCTGCCAATGCAGGGGACACGGGTTCGAGTCCTGGTCCGGGAAGATCCCACATGCCGTGGAGCAACTAAGCCCGTGTGCCACAACTACTGAGCCTGCACTCTAGAGCCTGCACGCCGCAACTACTGAAGCCCGCACGCCTAGAGGCCGTGCTCTGCAACAAGAGAAGCCACTGCAATGAAAGGGCCGCACACCGCAACGAAGAGTAGCCCCCACTCGCCACAACTAGAGAAAGCCTGTGTGCAGCAACGAAGACCCAACATAGCCAACAAATTAATTAATTAATTAATTAATTAAGAAAAAAAGAGAGATACTCACCAAAGTAATCCCACCATCCCTTTTGCTGAGTTGTAGGAAGAAATAAACCCTCATGGCTCGGGACAAATGAAAAATTCATTTATAAAGTAATTTTAGGTCTTAAGTTACAGCTCTAAATATTCCTGAGACATCCCAACTTTGAGCTTCTTATCTCCAGCATCCTTTTCCTTTGATCCTCTTCAATCACTCCAGTCCCTGAGCTACCACCGCCTGAAACACCTTCATATTCTACTCTGATCACAGCCCTCATCTTTCTAAAAATCTCACTCTGTTGTTCCTGATACATTTTATCTTTGAATTCACTTCAGTTTCCAATGTTCTGACCATCTCTATTCTCTCACAGGTTGTCACGCACTCCCCCCCCCCCAATGCCAGCCACTTCCCTGTCCAAATTCCTTCTAATCCAGTCTAGACTTTATGGCACATCATTTCCACAGATTTCTTGTTAGAATCAATCCCCTCTGCTCCAGACCTGTTAACTGAAGATCTGTCTCAAAACTATCATTTGCCTTCCATGCTCCTATGCCCAGACTCCTGACAACTAATGCAGAACATCATGGTAAAAATATACTGCCTCTCCCCTCAACTGAGCTTCCTGGGTCACCCTTTGGTTAGCTGTCCTTCCCATTCCCTTCAGGAGCTGCCCCTAACACCCACCATTCTCTCCGGCCATCATATCCCATCCCTCATCTCTTCTCTCTCAGCAGATATTTCCTCACATGTCAGATAAAAACGATGTCTATCAGGAGCAATCTTTCTCACACTCTTTCCCCACAGAGATATACTTATCTATAAGTATGGCATCTTTTCCTCATGTCCTAGAGAAAGAAATTTATGCCTAAAGCTGGTCCCTCTTTCTGTTCTTTAGATCCTATCTGCTCTCAATTACTCAAAGTCTTTATAATCTCAATTATCTCTTCTTTTTCCTGTATCGTCAACCTCCTCTCAATTGGATCCTTCCTTCAGCACCATATTAACAATGTTCACGTTTCTCCCACCTTAATAAAAAGCCTACCCTTGACCCATTTTGACTCCTCCCTTCCTGTCTACACGTCCTCCTTTGCATCCCTCAACCTTTTGCAATTTGCTGCTACTTCAACTACTCTACTGAAATTACTCTTGCTAAGAGGATTTCAATCACCTCCAAGTTTCTAAATTTAAACGCCAGTTTTTCATTCTCTTATTTGACCTCCCTGCAGTATTTGATGCTCCAGGCTAATTTCATCCTCTGTAAGTGCTCTCTCCCAAATTCTAGAATAACATTCCCTTGTTACTCCTCTCACCTTTCTAACCAGTCTTTTTCAGTCAGCTTCCTGGACTCTTCTTCCTATACATACTTTTTTAAGTTTAAAAACAAAACAAAGAGAATTCTCTGTTTGGTCCTCTTCTCTTCTCCCTCTTTATACTTTTAGGGAGTTAGTCAGTGATCTGAATTCTACTGCCACTGCTTCAGCTCAGGTGATTCCAATATAATGCTGGATTTGAGAACTACTGCCTAGCAGGATGAAGGCCATACTGACTGCTCAACATGACTCCAAGCTCCTTCCTGACCTGGCCATCCTCCACCATCCTCTGACCTCTCCTCTCTTTATGCCCTAAGCTCCAGCAAAAAGAAAAAAGAAGAAAAAATAGATAAACAGAAATAGCTATTGTTTACTGAGCACTTACCATATACAGTATAGTTGAGTGGTTAAGAGCTCAGACTCGGAAACCAGGAAACCTAAGTTCAAATCCTGGATCTGGCACTTGGTAGCTATGGAACCATGAGCTGATTAAAAAGATCCCTTTGTGCCTCAGCTTCCTCATTTGTAAAATGGAAATTGTAGAGTATTGTAAATATCTGTAAAGTGATAAGAACTGTGGCTGGCATATAGTAAGTATTCAACAAATGTTAGTGACCATGTAAGTCATTATGTCAGGTACTTTGCAAACAGTGGCTTGTCCCAGGACTGAATGACATTATGGATGCCATCTCGCCAAGGTACAGGTCAAAAACTTACTTTTCCCAGCCTCCCTTGATGATAGGCATATGGTAAAGACATCATGCAAGACTTTGATTCCAAAGAGAGAAATGTGAGGACAGAGGCACCATGTAGAATTCATTCTTTGAAGAGCACGGACAGTGGAAGGCACTTGGGTTTAAACAGTGAAGGAGATGTGGGTGTTTAACGTCTAGTGTCAGCAGTGCACAGCATGGTGTCTGTGCCCAGATATGGCAATGGGGTCCTTGCTGGAGGAGCTCTGCTGTAAATTGTGGGCATTTTACCCAGTTGAGTACCCTTGACGTCATTCAGCCCTCTCAGCTACTCTGTGGACTATCCAAAATAATCTTTAATGACTTACTCTCTTACTTAAACTAAATACAGTGGATCTATTGTTGGCAACTAATAACCCCAGCTGTTATTTCGTTATTGAGTAGTATGTACATCTGTATATGTTCATTCGTTAAATGGTTTCTATTGCCTCTAAACGAACAAAATGCCACAACGAAAGTTGCCTGATGGCTCTGAACTCTGATGTGCATCTCTGGGGGTTGGAACTCTGCCACTTCTATTTCCCAGACACTCTGGCCAGGTGACTGCAAGTTATTCCTGTCAATGGGAGTTGCTGGCAGGAGCTGTGAGGTGGCAGAAAGGGATCAGCCACTTTTCGTTGCCTTTTCTGCTTCTGGCAGTGTCCCAGGCAGTAGCAGCAGCAGTAAGCGTGTGTGGGCTCCTCGCTCCCTGCTCTAAAAGCGTGGTTTCAGAGGTGGCAGCAGCAGTATGCACTCCAACAGCCTTGGATCTGGTTCCAGAGGAAGCCGTGGTGGGAGGTGACTGCCGGCTCCTGGGCTCCTGGCTTTCTGCAGGGTAGTGACTGTCGTGGTCCCAGTGATCCCACAGCATCAGCGGGTGCTCTGGCAAACCTACCTACAGAGAGTGTGGGTTCGGGTGGCAGCATTTCCTCTTTACTCCCAGACTCAACCTTGAAGTGACTTCACGTTGTCACATACCTGTGGATAACCGCATCACCTTCTTTTTGCATCTCCAGCCTTTCCAACACCTTATGTAACCAGTTCACTGTATTAAGACCCCTCTGTTTAAAATACCTGGAGGGGTTTCTGTTTCCGACAGAAGAACCAAAGGATATGAATTTTTTTTTTCAATTCTTGGCAACTTTATTATTTGGGATTATACTTACTCAAGGGAAAACTGTTTTTAAGTAGTCCCTGAATAATCATTCATTGAATAAGAGTGCTAATCCTATACCATGTATATAACTCATATATAATTCATATGATATAATTTATAAAGTTTATAAAGGCTTTGATTTCATCAGCTAATGAGGGTGTAAAGCACACTGCCTGGGTTCACAACTTGGCTTTGGCACTTGCCTGCTGTGCGAACTTGAGCAAGTCACTTACTTTCTTTCTGCCTGTTTCCTCATCTATGAAATGGAGGTAACTTTCATGCTCAGTTGCATGATTGCTCTGACGGCTACCACGTCCGTACCTGTGAAGTGCTCAGGATGGTGCCTGGCCCATTGCGATCACTCAGTAGATGGTAGGTGGGTTGTTATTGTTATAGCTACTGTTATTATGTTAATTTTTTTCCCTAAGCAAAGAGAGGCAAGTCAAAATCTTAAAATAATCCAAACACTGAATGAACCATCTTAAATCTAAAGTAAAAAAAGTCTTTAAAAATCTTTGAAAATTTCTTTGAGCCAAAAAATTTCTATTCGCCTTGTATACTTGTTAGTGTCACTTCCCAACATACATTTCTTAGAGTGGTCTAAGTACTTTGAAAACTCAGTAACTTTGAAAATTCAATAATCCAGAGTGCTAGGAATAAAAAAATCTATCTAGATTAAATGCATTCAGTAACCTCACAAAAATCCGTGTTGCCACAAGAAGGGATGAGAAAACAGAGCAAATAGAGCAAAAGCATATCCCATCTTAGTCTGGGGTAGAATGGATACATGTCTATATATGGTTGAGTCACTTAGCTGTGAACCTGAAACTATCACAACATTGTTAATCGGATATACTCCAATATAAAATAAAATTTTAAAAATGAGAAATAAAAAAATAGCATACCCTATCTTTTATTTTTAGGTGTGAAGACAAATTGTTTTCTTTAGTCCAATTAAAGAGCTTCAGTGACAACAAATATCCTTATTGTGCACCTACTGTGTGCCTGGCATTGTTCAGGACACTTGGGTGAGCACATCGAACAAGAGAGACAGCCTCTGCTCTAATGTAGCTTAAAGTCTAATGTGTTTTTTTCAAAAAGAGATCTGGGGCTTCCCTGGTGGCACAGTGGTTAAGAATCCGCCTGCCAATGCAGGGGACACAGGTTCGAGCCCTGGTCAGGGAAGATCACACATGCCGCAGAGCAACTAAGCCTATGCACCACAACTACTGAGCCTGCACTCTAGAGCCTGTGAGCCACAACTACTGAGCCCGCATGCCACAACTACTGAAGTCCGCACACCTAGAGCTGGTACTCCGCAACAAGAGAAGCCACCACAATGAGAAGCCCGCGCACCACAGCAAAGAGTAGCCCCTGCTCGCCGCAACTAGAGAAAGCCCACGTGCAGCAACAAAGACCCAATACAGCCAAAAATAAATAAATAAAATAAATTTTAAAAAAAAGAGAGATCTAACGCTATTTTATAAATTGTTGATATTGTCTGTTTTCATCTCATAAAGTTGTATATATTAAATTAAAATTTGCATTTTAAAGTTTAAATTTAAGTAACAAATATTAAATTCTGGAATCAGGGATCAAATTAGATCTCTTTGTATATGTCTTCATTTACTTTTAAAAATGTATCAAATACCTACTCTGTGCTAGAAAATGTGAAATTTTTGTCCAGAGAGTAATTATCTTTTTCAGAGATGTTTCTCTGTATAAAATTAGAAAACAGAATGCTATTATCATTATAGATTTTATTGAGTAGTTTTAATAAGTGGCTTTTTTGGGGGGGTTGCTGGAATTTAAATGTATTACTCTCAAATTTTGGACCAGTGGAGCATAAAAAAAATTCTAAACAATTTATACTAGAAATTCTTCAAGGTAAAACATGTCCACATAGTTTTTTTCAAGGAGAAAGTATATTTCACATATATCAATATACATAACTGTGGGGTTTTTTTTACTGAACTGGAATAATAAATATTGACAAATTCATCTCTGAGAACCAGTTACAAATCCAACTACTGAAAGTCCCCTACTTCCAATATGTCTGCCGTAGTATTACATCTAACACCTGATGAACAAATACATCATCAATAATGACAACTATGAAATATCACAGTCACCCAGGTGGGAATCTACTCTATTAAATTAAGAAATATTTATCTAATCCTCATAGGGGTCTGATAGGAAAAAGTATATACTATTTTATTCCATACAATTGGCAAAACTGGAGGCTTACACCCAGTAGTCTGGGCTGGGTCAAGGTCTTATTCTTGGTCCCCACACCCTACTCTCATAGTCTAGCCTCCGTTCCAAAAGAATTTGCTGCCGTCAGCAAAAACACAAGAGTATTTTCTTCTGGTTTTTTTTTTTAATCCTAAGAAAAATGTTCCCAACTATGACCTGCTTCTCTCTCCTATCAAATAATAATGGTTCTGGTGTTCTGAACATTGATTTAGATGCCTCTTTTTATCTCTAGGTTCTTTGGAAGCACCTGTCTCTATAATGCCTATGCCCTCAGACAAATATATGAGTCATGCTTAAAAAGAGATAAATTTTCCCCAGGTCTCTATTACATTTTAATAGTGCAAAGAATAAGGCAGGGACAGATAATGGAAAAGGCAAGGAATAGTGCAAGGAAACTTCTTTGATGTTTTTTTGGCTGAATCACCAGACCATAACTCAGATATTGGCTATCCTTGCTTAGATTTCTGAATCATGGACCAAAAAGACAGAGAAGTAATGGTGACATTGAGATGCAGTAGCATAAACCTTGCAATATACATCTAATCTGTGCATTGTCACAAATTCATAGTGGAGGACCACGCTAAATATTAAAGTGTTTTAATTAGGTTTTCTTATACTTCCAATAATTACTTACTGTTGTTGCACAAGATACCCAAGTCTGCCTTATAATGAATTCTACAGTATAGAACAATTAGAGCACTATTAAAATAAGAATCTAAGTTGGTTTTCTAAAATATTTATTTTATATTGGAGTATAGTTTTACATTGGATTTACAATGTTGTGTTAGTTTCAGGTATACAGCAAACTGACTCAGTAATACATATATGTATATCTATTCCTTTTCAGATTATTTTCCCATATCGGTCATTATAGAATATTGAGTTCCCTGTGTTACACAGTAGGTCCTTGTTGATTATCCATTTTATACAGTAGTGTGTATATGCTAATCCCAACCTCTAATTTTTTTTTTAATTTAATTTAATTTATTTATTTTTGGCTGTGTTGGGTCTTTGTTTCCGTGCGAGGGCTTTCTCTTGTTGCGGCAAGTGGGGGCCACTCTTCATCGCGGTGCGCGGGCCTCTCACTATCGCGGCCTCTCTTGTTGCGGAGCACAGGCTCCAGACGCGCAGGCTCAGTTGTTGTGGCTCACGGGCCTAGTTGCTCCGCGGCACGTGGAATCTTCCCAGACCAGGGCTCGAACCCGTGTCCCCTGCATTAGCAGGCAGATTCTCAACCACTGCGCCACCAGGGAAGCCCCAACCTCCTAATTTATCCCTCCTCCCACATTACCCCTTTGGTAACCATGAGCTTGTTTTCTAAGTCTGTGAGTCTATTTGTGTTTTGTAAATAAGTTCATTTATATAATTTCTTTAGATTCCACATATAAGTCATCTCATTACATATTAGATACAACTTCATAAATTATTAGTGAAACAAAAATGCCACGTGTAAAGATACTAGAAACACATCAAGATAAAGTCTAACTCTATGTTCTCATGTTTTCACGTTGTTTTGGGCGTGAGTGCCTTGCTTTCCTAGTTTATTTACTTGTAAATAATTTAATTCATTTAACAATTTTAGTTTGATTTGGTTCTGTTTCCGTTTGATTGGAAGCACATTCAGCTCCACAGTCAGACATCATCCTTGCGGGACACCTCTGGGAGGGCAGGTAATGGCCATTTGTCCCTCTCACTTGTTGCTTTTCAAGCTTCAAGTCAGCAGGCAGAGGGATGAGACAAGCGATAAGGCCCAGTCTTTCAAACCCCTTCTGAGACCACTCATGCTGGTGGCACCGCCAGGAAGAGCTGCTGGTGCCCTGGAGAAGGGCAGGGAGCTTCCCATTTAGAAACAACTCTGTGAATCCCCCCAAAGGCCATTCTTCTCCCAGCAACCACCAGAAAGGGCAGGGACAGAAAACAAGGAAATCTCTTGTTTAAATTCAGTGCTTGTTCCAAATGTCACTTTTGGTGATATAATTTTGAAAGAAGAAAATCAATTATGATGGAAGTTTAATAACTTAGAGAAGACAGGTGATTAAAAAGAAGTACAATAGTTTATCTTACCAAAACACCTTTCAAACATTCAGAATTCAAAGCACTTTTCAGTCCTGAACTGAGTATAAATCTGATACCCACCAGGGTTCTTGGCCTTCCCCAATCAATAGAAATTGACTAGAGGCCAGACAAGAAATTCAGGCAAGGCTTTTTATGGGGGCCCCTGCTGCAGGGGGAGTGAGAACAAACGGCAGGTTCCCTTGCTCACTCCCTAAGGTGGGTGGGGCGAGCTTGTTCCTTATATGAGGTCAGGGTAGGGGTGGGTCCAAGAGTCGGGCCGGAGGGGTGTCTTAGGTGTTTTGCCCACCCCTTAGGTGATGTTGAGTGTAGTGGGCATGTGCTCTGCTTTCGCTCCCGACCCGGCTCTTCAGAAGTGGCAGTTGAGTATTTTGGTCTTTTGTATCTTTTTGTCCATAATTTGCCCCAACTGGGCATGCACGCAGTTATTTTTAGTCCCCTACAGTTTCTTTGTATTTTGTTGCTCAAGGAGAGGTGTGTCCACGTGCAAGCACTGCAGCTCTGCCGCTAGGGGTCCAAGGTCCCAGGCCTGTCTTAGTTCCTATGGCACGAAGAGATTTGGAACTTGGTGGTTGTAAACTTCTTGATCTTATCCATGCTATGTGAAATACACAAACCTGTTTTTTTTTTTTAAACACAATACATTACAACTTTTATTTGTGAATACCATAATATTTGCACAGAAATTTCTCACAAACCTTACATGGCTTCAAAAAAAAATAGTTAATTTGAATGAATATTGTGCTTACAACGAGACTTCTTGAAAGGTCGATCTTTCACTTCTAAATATATTTTCATTATTCTTGCAAGGTACTTTAATCATAATTAGAATCTTTTAATGTTATTTTAAATCTTTATTTTCTTACAGCCTTCGTACTAAGGCTTTTGGAACCTTTTTAATATTATGTGATGATATCACGTTACATTAATCTTCAAAGCAATTGCAAAGAGTCTATCAGTGATGATGGATGTCAGCTTGTTTTATGTTGATTTCTTTTTGTTGTTGATGTCCAATTAAGAGCAACATACAATAAAAAAAGTAAGTTATTGATCTTGAATAATGATTCACTTTAGACCTTGTTTTATTGAATATCTGTCTCATCTCCATACTGAGCATTGTTCCTCATAATCCTGAGTGCTCAAAAAGTGATTATTTACAATTTCGGTTGTGTTACACTCTCCACTCATCATTACGTCATACTGTTTGATATTATAACTACTGTACTATGATATATTTCTCTCTACTCTTTCTTAGTCTTATTTTTACCCAAGCTTTTTAGTTACTAAAATTTTAAAACCAGTATCTTTAATTCTGAAATCAAATCAATGCAGACAGTATTAATTTTCCACTGTTTATATATTGTGATTTTTTGAAATCTATAGCCACAGTCACCACTAAAAAGTAGTGTTTTCAAAGGCAAATGATCCATTGCTGTATCTCACAGTGCCTGATCTGATAGCCAGTGGTATTCTTCCATAGTTTATGTGGGCAAGAGATAGAGGGCATAAAAAAAAGTGAGAATCCTAAGTCAGAGAAACTGGGCTCTAATTCTGATTTTGTCACTTAATAGCATTATGACATTAGGAAAATTCTGTTTTTGCATCTGTAAAACCAGAATTATACTTCTTGCCTCACTGAGTTGTTTTGAGGGTTATATGAGTTATGATTGATTATTGTGTCCAACACTGTGTGGTCAATAAATGCTAACTTTTTTTCCCTCTCTTCAGCCCCAGTGTCCTCATCTATAAATCAGCAATAATAATATCTTTATAGCCCAGTGGTATGCTGGAGCTGGCTCATACCAGCTCACGAGAGCTGCTTGTTAAATTTTTAAGACCTTAGTAAGCCTGTTTTTTTTTTTAACACAGTCGATAATAAATATTAAATTACATAAATTTACAATTAAATAAACTATATTAAAAACAAAGGCAATAAATATTCAAACTCATCACTTCATAAGTATTTTACTATTATCATGCTCCTAAGGTTATGTAGGTGTGTTGGTAATCAGTGTGGTGGAAATATTATATAAACAACACCGCATTCAGTGAAGTCATTATTATATTGGAAGCTTGGAATTACAAATGCTTTAAATCAGGGCTTTTTTCCCACTAGAGAGCTGATTGCTAAACATTTATCAGTACTATGCATATCTACCTGGTTTTTAAATGGAAAAGCACTCCACACATATAATTTTAGAAGTTTATTCTAAGTTTGGAGTTCTAATATTTCTCCAATGTCATGTTGAAAACGTTGAGGAACAGATGCTGCTAGTGATCATGGAAACATCAATAGTTAATAGCATGCTGACTATGTACCTTGGGGGAAGGTGGCCCTGAAGTCTGGGTATGCAAAATGATTAGATCCTTGTATTCAAATAGATATTAACCTAAATGTCCATCAACAGATGAATGGATAAAGAAGATGTGGCACATATATAAAATGGAATATTACTCAGCCATAAAAAGAAACGAAATTGAGTTGTTTGTAGTGAGGTGGATGGACCTAGAGTCTGTCATACAGAGTGAAGTAAGTCAGAAAGAGAAAAACTAATACCATATGCTAATGCATATATATGGAATCTAAAAATAAAAAGGTAGGAATAAAGACGTAGACATAGAGAATGGACTTGAGGACACAGGGAGAGGGAAGGGTAAGGCTGGGACGAAGTGAGAGAGTTGCATGGACGTATATACACTACCAAATGTAAAATAGATAGCTAGTGGGAAGCAGCCGCACAGCACAGGGAGATCAGCTCGGTGCTTTGCCATGACCTAGAGGGGTGGGATAGGGAGGGTGGGAGGGAGATGCAAGAGGGAGGAGATATGGGGATATATGTGTGCATATGGCTGATTCACTTTGTTGTACAGCAGAAACTAGCACAGCAATGTGAAGCAATTATACTCCAATAAAGATGTATTTTTAAAAAACAAATAGATATTAAACATATGACAGTAATCATTTGCCAGGCATGGATTTCAAGAAGTAAGCCCTGCAAATGGCACTAAATATCATTTAGTCTCTCATTCTAATTGTAATCTGTAATTCAGTGGCTCCATTTTTAGAATAGATTTGACAGTACTTGCATGTTTATTCTCTACAGTGTTATGATGTGCATTTATAAGGTGTCTTTTGATAAAGAGGTCAGTGAATTGTGTAAATGATTATTTCTGAGCAGTTACAGCCTTAAACCTAATTCCATAAGACACAGAGGCTCCAATGAAGTCAAAGGTTTTTACCCCTGAAAAATATACTTAAATTATTTAAGACTATGATATCCACAAAAAAATGGATTTACTCAAAAGTTCCAAGAAAAGAAAAAAATAAATTTGGACTTTAAAATACGTACTAGTGATGGAGTATTCCCATATATTTTTCAATTATTATTTAGAGTATTTTTCTTGTCAGTGCTGTTTTAAAAAGCTCTTAAATCTCATAAACCTGTACTTTGAAGCAGCTGTTTGCACCTAAACCCTTTTTCATTTTGAAGTAACAAGTTGAATCTGTTAAAAAGCAATCTCAGCATGCCAACTTTGAAAGAATAAGAAATGACAAATTGTAATGTTTGGGGAAAATACTATAAATTAGCCATTTTGAAAATAAAATCTGGAAAATATAAAGAATAAAGAACAAGTTAATATTTGAATAATATTTCCAGCAATGATTTATCTCTCTTACACTAAAACTCCTTTTTTTAATCCAAGAGATTAGCTTCTATTACAAATTACTTTATTACAAAGAAAGTTATTCTAATCTGATTATGTAATTTGAGAGATAATTGTGAGAAAATCACATTTTATTGATAAATTTCCTAAATTTTATATTTTGCTTTTAAATTAGTAAATCATTTTCCTATCCACATATTTTTCTTGTATTAGTACACAGTGTTCTTTTTAACTTTACGAGATTCAGTTTGGTCTCTATTGCTTACTGATCATGAATAAATTAATATAATTCTCCTGATTAGTTTCTTACACTCATGAAAACTAGGAATAACACAACCTAAGAAGCAGTTCTAAAAATGTTCATATCAAGCAAAAGTTGATTTCCACAAATGTTCCTTTTGTAGATGATGTTAGCATTTCTCCTGACACTAACACATGGTAGGGTAAACACACTGTACTGATACAGGGGTTCAAAATGTCAAAAGACCAGTCCTTGTTGAGGTCATTTTAACTTTCCACTAAAACAGAGAACATAGAAAGAAATGAACATTCACAACACTAAAAACTGAGATTGGATGTATTACCTACATGAGACTGTGGAAAGAATCTATCCAAATTGTAAGGCATGTGGAAGTAGACTATGAAAAATTTGGCTGCCCTCAACTCTCACTTGAAATAAAGAACATTTGGAAAATGGGACAAGATACTTTGAACCCCTCAACTCCACCACATTTGTCACTGGCTTCAAAGAATGAGGGTGTTTACCCATTAGAAAATAAGATAGTCAATTTTCCACTTCCATCACAGCACGCACACGCACGCACACACACCATATTCCAGTAGGACTGGAGTCAATGGAGAGATGCCCTTGCCCTAGCACTTGCCCTTGAGAGAGGCAATTCTTCAGTATATTTTACATGTTCCTTCAAAAGTCCTCACTGGAATAAAGTCCCAGTGGTCCACAGTTGTAATGAACTCAAAACACCACCTTTATTGACTTTCTCTTCTTTCTCTGCCTCACTCGAGCTTCTTGGGATCATACTTCAACAGAACTACCTAGTCCTGAGTCCTTATGGCAGGCTCTGTTTTCAGGGACACCCAAACTAACAGGAATGTCCTATTTCCCCCTTCTTCGGCTTCTTTCTGCTTTTATTCACCCTTTGAGACTTAGCTCAAGTATCACCTCCTCAGGACAGCCTTACCTGACTCCTCCACTCTGATTAGATGCCTCTTTTATTATAACATTATAATTGCTCTGAAGTGATGGTTGTTTTATTAATCTGATTGTGGTGATCATTTTACAAAGTTTATGTGTAGCAATCATCATAATGTATGCTTTATACAATTTTATTTGTCAGTGATACCTCAATAAAGCTGGGGGGGAGAACAAATTTTTTGAAATGTCAAGCAGTATTTTTCCTGCTGGGAATGTAGGTTTACTCCTATTTTTCAATCTTACTCAAAACCCCTTATTGCATAATTTATGAGGTACAGCAGCTTTTGACTATTGTTTTTTAAAATTACAAACTGCGAAACCCGTGGTGGCATTTCGCTAATTTTATTCGTGTAGAATAAAAGCACACAATAAAAAAATCAAAATGCTCCTTTTTTATTTTTAATTTATTTGGCTATGCCAGGTCTTAGTTGCAGCTTGTAGCCTCCTTAGTTGTGGCATGTGAACTCTCAGTTGCGGCATGCATGTGGGATCTAGTTCCCTGACTAGGGATCGAACCCGGGCCCCCTGCATTGGGAGCATGGAGTCTTAACCACTGAGCCACCAGGGAAGTCCCAAAATGCTCACATTTCTGTTGGAATATGTATGTGAGTGCTGGGTGACAATGTAAAATGTTTTGTTAAGTGAATTGTGGTTTAAAGTGTTTGAAAGTCCCTGCTCTAGGCCAGTGCTTCTCCCAAATGTGGTTTGGGACCCTCAAATCATAATAGTTCAGATAAAAATGCAGCTTTCTTGCCTCATCCCAGAAATTCTGATTGAATAGGTCTAGGGTGGGGCTCAGAAATTTGCATTTTAGAGGAACTACAAGTGATTCTCACTAAATCACTAATTACCGACACAGATGATAACACTTCTGGTGTTGCAGTGAAGGGATTTAAAGAATTGCTTGTCAATTCACTTTCTAGCATTGCAGAGGGCTTCCCCATGATTAGAATTGTGGAGAAGACCTTAATTCGTGATATGAAGCAGCGTAGGGCAGTGGTTAAGAGGGTTTGTAAAATGAGACAGACTCAAGTTCCAATCCTAGTTTGTCATTTACTAGCTGTGAGATATTGGGACTCTCTTTTACTTTGTTTGTATAAGTGGGGTTAATAACTGTTCCTACTGCATAGAGTTGAAAGGATTCAATGAGATAAAGCAGCTTCTGCATGATAGTAAAGGAAATATTAGCCATTGTCATCTTTAGGAATCACCAACATTTTGAGAAAAATTCTACTTGCTCACTTAATTTGACAGACATTAGTTGAGTGTGCAAAGAACTGTGCTAAGTGCTTTTAGATGCAAAGATGAAAAACAGCCCCTACTTTCATGGAGCTTACAAGCTGATACGGTCATAGACTTTTACAGCAGAAAATAATCAGGTTACCCAATCGGGCTCTCATTTAACAGATGAAGAAACTGAGACTCGAGAGCCTAAGCGAGTTGTCCATATAGTTAGTGGAGAAGTCTGAAGTAGAGCCCAGGCACCTGACCCAGGCCAAGGTCCTTCCACCAGCCCGGACGTCAGTTCATGGCTGGGAGTCCAGTCCTAAAAGTGGTGTGCTGGTAAATGTAAACAGCCAGCTCTCTGGGCCCAAAAATGTTTGTGCATATATTTATATCTAATTGTATTCAACCCTCTACTCATATAAAGGATAAGTAACACATAGTTTACAAATGATAATGAAATATGCAATACTCTTTAAGGTAAATGCCATATGACCAACTGATTCTCACTGGATGTTTTGATTTTCCTCAATTCTTCTATCCATAGCCAACCCATGGTTGCAATTCAACCATGATTTGACTAATGGCATTGTATCTCAATCCACTAACTCTTTTTTTAATTGTGGTAACACACATATAACACAAAAGTTACCATCTTAACCGTTTTTAAGTGTATAGTTCAATAGTGTTAAGCATATTCACATTGTCGGGCAACTAATCTCCACAACTTTTTCATCTTGCAAAACTGAATCTCTATACCCATTAAACAACACCCCCTCATTCTTTCTTCTCCCTAAATCCTGGCAACCACTCTTCTACTTTTTGTTTCTATGAATCTGACTTTTCTAGATACTTCACTTAAGTGGAATCATACAGTATTTGTCATTTCGTGACTGGCTTATTTCACTTGGTATAATGTCATCAAGATCATCCATGATATAACATGTGAAAAGATTTCTTTCCTTTTTTAAGGCTAACTAATGTTCCATTGTATGCACATACCACATTTGTTTGTCCATTCATCCATTGATGGACATTTGGGTTGCTTCCACCTCTTGGCTCTTGTGAACAGTGCTGCTATGAACATGGGTGGGCAAATATCTCTTTACAATCCTGCTTTTAATTCTTCCGTATATATACCCAGAAGTGGAATTGCTGGATCATATGGTAGTTCTATTTAAAATTTTTTGAGGAACTGTCATGCTTTTTTCCATAGTGGCTGCACCATTTTACATTCCCACCAACAGTGCAAAAGTGTTCTCCCGCTTCTCCACATTCTCACCAACACTTATTTTCTGGTTTTTTGATAGTAGCCATTCTCATGGGTGTAAGGTGATCCACTAACTCCTTTCCCAATAAAATTTGTCATTAAATCTGACATGATCTACTGTTAAACTATGTGAATATTAATAAAGTAAAACCTCACTAAAATGGAGTCAGGAGGCCAGAGGGAGAAGCTCTCATGTCAATACAGGTCCCAACAGGAAGAGAGGTACTTTGCCTCTCTGGCAGGAAATGATACTACTTTACTACCACCAGAAGGAGGAAGAAAGATTTTTCTCCCGCCTGACAACAGCCCAGCCAATGAGAGACTGTCACAACTCAGCCAATGAAAAGCCACTATACTTTGAGCTTTCACTTTCCTCCAATGGACATTTTGTTTATGACAGCCCCACCCAACTTCCCCTTCTCTATAAGAGTTTCCCTTCCTGCGCTTCACCAGACTTGCATGTGGTTTGCCATAGCTGCGTGTCGCAAGTTACATTTTTTGCTGCTCCCAAATAAATGCGTTTTGTTGGTAAATAACTTGCTTTTTTATTGTTTTAAGTTAACGTTACATGGAGGTCCCACAGAGATCCAGAGAAGAACGCTGACAGCTCCGAGGCTGGTGAACAAACAGGTGTCGCCACCTTGGAGCCCACGGAACTCCTGCTTTCTTGCTGACCCTGAAATCTGAGGGTAAGTGTTTTTGCTGGATCCAAGCTCTGCTCCTTTTGCATTTTGAAGCTCTTCAACCTTTATTGAGGATCTGTTTAAAGCCTTTGTCCTTTATTTGTTAAGGCCTTGTTTTGGCTGTGAGTACTCACACTTCTGTCTGGCTCTTTTGAAATCAGGCAGTTCCTACTGTAACTGTGCTAGTATTTGGCCTGCAGGCTATTTAAGAATTATTCTTTGCTCTAGGGAAAAACCTCTGAAAAATTGGATCCCAGTTATCTAAATGTTTTGAGGTCACCCCTCCCTCCCAGGCCCCAGCCAATTTTAGTTTAAAAGTTGTGGTCCCTCCTCATGTTTATTTGATTTATGACTTAACCAAAAGTAACTTAGAACATCGATGGCCATTATGGGGCACTTTTGAACTCTCCAAACTCACCTTTCTTAAAATCTGTTAGACAGCCATGGCTCTGAAATATCCAGACTCAATTGGATGTTTATTTTGATTGGTATTTTGAGGCTTCCAACCATTATCAAAGTCTAAAAATTGCCTCTGTGTAGAATACGATAATTCAATTAATTGAGGTAAGCTATTAAAGAAAGACAAAAAGCCTTCCAAAGCCTCACATTTGTCTCCCGGGCTCCTCTGTCTTAGGCTTCGCATCTAGTGCCATTTTCCTCCTTCTCTGAACCTAGCAGAAACTGCCCCTTTAGTGTTAAATCTTCTGAGGATCCAAGTAAACCCCTAAGTACTTAGGTTTCCTGGACTAAGGCCAAACTGTGAGCTACAAGAGTTCCCTAAAGTAACCGAGGACCCCCGCATATGTCTGCTGAAGAATTTCACATAGTTATTCAAACCTACCAACATGGTTTCTCAGATTTATATGAGTTAGTCCACATGCTTGCTGGTGAGGGTCAAGCCAAACACTGGATGAAACTAGCCCAAGATGGGAACATCCTGGAAGGGATTAGAAAGGCAAACCCCTAACTTGTCAAGAGGCTGCAGCACTCACTGAAAACCCCCACTGAGCAATTACAGCAGCCTTTCCTAAGCCTGCTGATGGGAACAAAATTCAGGCTTGCGCACAAAAATCCGATGACACTGTCCGTGACTATTGTAGTTGACTTCAGATTATTTTTAAAGAAAATCCTGTCTTTCTTCAGATGTTTAAGTCCACTGGGTTAGGCTTTAACTCCATGTTTATTAATGGGCTTAATCAGGACCTTTCTCTTTTAGTTGAAAGGACCAAGATGGAATGGGAAACTATGATCACTCCAGATTTACTTAATTTGGCAAATCAGCATACTCAAACCCTAGAAGAGTCACCAAAAAGACTGCTAAAATTCTTAATCTTCAACTCTGGCAAATGAAGTTCCCTAAACAGAACCAAAACCTTCTAGTTTCTGCTATTATTGCAAAGAGCCAGGACATTGGAAAAAAGGTTGTTAAAAATTTTCAGGTATCTTTAGCTTTCTAACCGGCCTTTCCAATGTCCTCCCATTTCTCAGTGACAGACTTCTGAGCAACTCCAGTCACTTTTCCCAATCTTCCTCCTTAATCAGCTCCGAGGAAACATCTCTCCAGATGTGGAATGAATCTCTCTCTGTCCTAACTGACACCGGAGCCACACCACTTGGTGCTCAACCCCACTGCTATGAAGCAGCTCCTGCCTCGTAGTAGTAAAACAGTTGAAATAGGGGGTGTCTCCAGTGAACCTCAAGAGGTTCCTCTCTCTGAACCGATTCCCTTTTGTTTAGGCCCCTTGACAGATGCACACCCTTTCTCCTTAGCTCCTCTGGCCCTATCCATTTATTAGGCTTAGACTTCTTGGAAAAGTATCATGCCAGGATTTCTTTCTTCCAAAAGGGGAAAATAATTCTAGAATTTGACAGAAACCATCAAATTAGCCAACCAAGAGAATTAACCAAGAGATGTTAATTAATTAACATCTTTTTCTCTGCCTTTGACAGTACAGGAGCTGGTTCTGGAAACACTGATCATTTTTCCCTATTGAATCAGCTACCATCACCCACCCTTATGGGCAAAATCTCTAATAATGGAAACATCCACAGTGCACCTCCCACAAAAGATTCAAGTAGATCTCAAAATCTCTCCCCAGAATTAGTCAATACCCTATAAGTAAAGAAGCCCTTCAAAGAATAAAGCCCATAACGGAAGATTTCAAGGCTCAGGGCCTCATCATCCTTTGCAGTAGTCCCTGTAATACTCCTGTTTTACCTGTGAGAAAACCCAAGGGCCAAGGATGGAGGTTTGTCCAGGACCCCTGAGCGATACACAACGCCATTATCCCTCGACACGCTGTTGTTCCTACTGACATCCATTCCCACTGGGAGCACATTTTCACTGTAATTGATTGATGTAGTGCATTCTTTAGTATTCTAGCTGGTAAGGCAAGTCAATATCTTTTTGCCTTCACTTGGGAGAGATGACATTACACCTGGAGAAGAATGCCCCAGGATTTCACAGAAAGTCCGTTTTACTTTTCACAAACCTTGAAAGCTGGTATAAAGTTTTCTGCGGGTTCTACTTAGTTACAGTATATAGATGATTTACAACATATAGATGCTCTCCTTCTCGAATCTCCTCACAGGAAGACAGCATCCACTCACTAAAACGTTTGACCTTAAAGGGACATAAAATCTCCAAAGAAAAACTGCAGTCTGCTCAAACTCAGGTTCGATATTTAGAGCACCTGATCTCAGAACGGTGGCTACGTTTGGATCCTGATAGCCTTCATGGCACCCTGAACTTCTACAAACCTAAAACTAAGAACCAATTACAAGGTTTTCTCAGGCTAGCTGGTTACTGTTGAAATTGGATTCCAAATTTCTCTCTTATGGCTCAGCCCCTATATGCTTTATTGAAACCCAGCAAACCTGACCCCATTCATTGGGGAGGTCAAGATGACACAGCTTCTGAAGGCTTAAAGAAAAGCTTATTGAGACCACCTGCCCTTGGACGTTCTAACTATCGGCTTCCCTTTTCCCTTTTATATGTGAGAAGGAAGGGAATGCCCTTGGAGTACTCACCTCCAAACATGGGGACCATCATTGACCCATAAGGGTATTATAGTCTTACACCTGGTAATAATCTACAGGAGATTCCTCTAACCAATGCAGATTTTTCGTGGTTTACAGATGATTCTTATTTAAAGGGAGAAAATGGTAAATAGAGTGCTGGATAAGCTGTTGCAACTCCTTTTGATATCACTGAGGCAGCACCTTTACCAATGGCTACTTTGGCCCAACTTGCTTCATTATACACTTTTTTTTTTTTTAACATCTTTATTGGAGCATAACCGCTCCACAATGGTGTGTTAGCCTCTGCTCTACAACAAAGTGAATCAGCTATACATAGACACACATCCCCATATCTCCTCCCTCTTACATCTCCCTCCCACCCTCCCCATCCCACCCCTCCAGGCGGTCACAAAGCACCGAGCTGATCTCCCTGTGCTATGCGGCTGCTTCCCACTAGCTATCTATTTTACATTCGGTAGTGTATACATGTCCATGCCACTCTCTCACTTCGTCCCAGCCCACCCCTCCCCCTCCCCGTGTCCGCAAGTCCATCCTCTATGTCTGCGTCTCTATACCTGTCCTGCCCCTAGGTTCCTCAGAAGGAATTTTTTTTTTTTTTTAGATTCCATATATATGTATTAGCATACAGTATTTGTTTTTCTGTCTCTGACTTACTTCACGCTGCATTATACACTCTTACTTGGGCTTATAATTTAGCCAAGGGCAAAACGACAAACATTTATAGCAATAGTCAGTATGCCTTTGGAGCAGCCCACGACTTTGGGGTGCTATGGAAACAACGAGGTTTCCTACCTCTAATGGGGAAGAAATTTTAAACGGCTCCTATATCCAAAATCCATTAGCTGCCATACTCTACCCAGAAGCCTTGGCTATTATTGAGATCCCGGGGCGTGCCAGGCTTGACTCCCTAGAGGCTAAAAGAAACCACCTTGCTGATATTTGTGCCCAAAACGCTGCTCTCAAAGGAATTAATGGCCAAATTTCTGTTATGGTCCAAAGGGATGCTCCCCAAAATAACAGTCTAGAAAAATTGATGAGAAATGCCCAACATTTGATCCCAGAAAAGGAAAAACAATATTGGAGATCTAATAACCGTTGGTTTGATAAAAAGAGAGAACTCAGGTTCAGGTTAAATAACAAACTGGTCCCACCAGGAATTCTCAGATTCCCACTTCTCGCGATTGTACATGCATTGAACCATTAGTCCGCTGACAAAATGATAGTATTCATGAACCAATATGGTTGGGGAAATACTAATAAAGCCACAAAGAGTGCCTCCCTTGCTTGTCCCCCTGTCCAGAATACAATCCAGGGAAACCTGGTTGCACTGCTCCTGGGTATTTTGAAATGCTGAATGGGCCATTCAAGGTTTGGCAAATGGATTTCCTACAGCTGCCCCCATCTCATGGATATAAATATAAATATGTTTTACTCATGGTATGTATGTTTTCTCACTGGATCGAAGCTTTCCCTTATAGACAGGCTACTGCTTCTTCTGTGGCTAAAATTTTGTTAGAAAATATTATTCCTACCTGGGGAACTCCTCTTGAACTTCAAAATGATTAAGGAACCCATTTTACTGGCCAGGTACTATGACAAATCTGTGCTTTGGGCCAGTTTTACAACACTTTCACGGTGCTTAACATCCTTAATCCTTAGGGTTAGTCGAATGTACTAAGGCCAGTATTAAGGCCCAATTGATTTACATTTCTCTAATAATTAGCTCACAGAACTATACTCATTTTTTTTTTTTTTTTTTTTTTGGCTGCGTTGGTTCTTCATTGCTGTGGGTGGGCGGCTTTCTGTAGTTGCGGCGAGCGGGGGCTACTCTTTGTTGTGGTGCGCGGGCTTCTCATTGCGGTGACTTCTCTTGTCGTGGAGCACGGGCTCTAGGCGCACGAGCTTCAGTAGTTGTGGCTCGCGGGCTCTAGGTGCGCAGGCTCAGTAGTTGTGGCGCATGGGCTTAGTTGCTCTGCAGCATGTGGGATCTTCCCAGACCAGGGCTCGAACCCGTGTCCCCTGCATTTGCAGGCAGATTCTTAACCATTGTGCCACCAGGGGAGTCCCATACTCAATATTTTGTAATAACCTATAAGGGAAAATAATCTGAAAAAGAATATATATGTATGAACTGAATAACTTTGGTGTACACCTAAAACTAACACAACTTTGTGAATCAACTATACTTAAATAAATTAAAAAAAAAAAAGACCCACTTGGCAAAATTCATAGAGACCTTCCAGATACCCTGGCGAAAAGCATTGTCATTGGTCCTTTTAACTCTCAGATCCACTCCTTTTGGAACTTATAAACTCTCACCCTTTGAGATAATCATAAGACACCCAATGCAATTGGCTTCTGCTTCTTTTGACCCACCGTTGAAAAAAGAAGATATACTTCTATATTGCACAGGCCTAATTGCTTCTGTTAAAAATAACAGTGTTTTGTTAGAGTAATCTTTTCACATTGTGCTCTCAGGAAATGAAGACCTTAAGCATCACATCTTGCAACCTGGATATTCCATCTATTGGAAAAGACACCTCCAGAAGGGCTCTCTTCAACCTCGCTGGAAAGGCCCCTATCAGGTACTGCTAACCAACCTTCTGGATTCTTATCTGAACTCATAGTCTCTGACTTTGCAACCTATAGGCTATAATACTGAGAAAACATTTAGTTCCGAACAGTTTCTTTTGAGATAACAATACTGTTTAATTACTTCATGTTTATTCCTACAATGCATCTTCCCAAAGCATTTCTTTAATTCCTTCAGTTTTTAGTGTGTCCTCGCTATATTTACTATTCTAAGATACAGACTTTATTTTTAAAATGTATCTTATTGAAGTATAGTTGATTTACAATGTTGTGTTAATTTCTGCTGTACAGCAAAGTGGCTCAGTTACATACATACATTCTTTTTTTATGTTCTTTTCATTATGGTTTATCACAGGATATTGAATATAGTTCCCTGTGCTATACAGTAGGATTTTATTAACCCATTCTATGTATAATAGTTTGCATTTGCTAACCCCAAGCTCCCAATCAGTCCCTCCCCCATTCTCCCTCCCCCTTGGTAACCACAAGTCTGTTCTCTATATCCGTGATTCTGTTTCTGTTTCATAGTTATGTTCATTTGTGTCATATTTTAGGTTCCACATACAAGTGATATCATATGGTATTTGTCTTTCTCTTTCACTGAATATGATAATTTCTAGGTCCATCCATGTTGGTGCAAATGGCATTATTTTATTCTTTTTATGGCTGAGTAATATTCCATTGTATAAATATACCACATCTTCTTTATCCATTCATCTGTCAATGGACACTTAGGTTGCTTCCTTGTCTTGGCTATTGTAAATAGTGCTGCAGTGAATATTGGGGTGCAGGTATCATTTCAAATTAAAGTTTTCTCTGGATATATGCCCAGGAGTGAAATTGCAGGATCATACAGTAACTCTGTTTTTAGTTTTTTGCGGAACCACCATACTGTTTTCCATAGTGGCTCCACCAATTTGCATTCCCACCAACAGTGTAGGAGGGTTCCCTGTTCTCCACACCCTCTCCAGCATTTGTTGTTTGTAGACTTTTTGATGATGACCATTCCGACTGGTGTGAGGTGATACCTCATTGTGGTTTTGATTTGGATTTCTCTAATAATTAGCGATGTTGAGCATCTTTGCATGTGCCTGCTGTCCATCTGTATGTCTTCTTTGGATAAATGTCTATTTAGGTCTTCTGCCAATTTTTCAATTGGGTTGTTTGTTTTTTTGTTATTGAGTTGTTTGAGCTGTTTGTATATTTTGGAAATTAAGCCCTTGTCGGTCACATCATTTGCAAATATTTTCTCCCAATCCATATGTTGTCTTTTTGTTTTGTTTATGGTTTCCTTTGCTGTACAAAAGCTTGTAAGTTTGATTAGGTCCCATTTGTTTATTTTTGCTTTTATGTCTTTTGCCTTGGGAGACTGACCAAAGAAAACATTAGTACAATTTATGTCAGATAATGTTTTGCCTATTTTCTCTTCTAAGAGTTTTATGGTGTCATGTCTTATGTTTAAGTCTTTAAGCCATTTTGAGTTTATATTTGTGTAGGATGTGAGGAATTAACTTCATTGATTTACATGTGGCTGTCTAGCTTTCTTGCCCACTTGCTGAAGAGACTCTTTTCTCCATTGTATATTCTTGCCTCCTTTGTTGAAGATTAACTGACAGTAGGTGTGTGGGTTTTTTCCCAGGCTCTCTATTCTGTTCCATTGGTCCATATGTCTGTTTTTGTGCTACGCTGTTTTGATTACTGTAGCTTTGTAGTATAGTCTGAAGTCTGGGAGGCTTATATCTCCTGCTTTATTCTTTTTTCTCAGGATTGCTTTGGCAATTCTGGGTCTTTTATGCTTCCATATAAATTTTAGGATTATTTGTTCTAGTTCTGTGAAAAATGGCATGGGTAATTTGATAGGGATCACATTAAATCTGTAGATTGCTTTGGGTAGTATGGCCATTTTAACAGTACTCTTCAAGAGCATGGGATATCTTTCCATTTCTTTGAATCATCTTCAGTTTCCTTTATTAATGTTTTATAGTTCTCAGCATATAAGTCTTTCACCTCCTTGGTCATGTTTATTCCTAAGTATTTTTTTTTGATGTGATTTTAAGAGGGATTTTTTTTTTACATTCCCTTTCTGATATTTCATTGTTAGTGTAAAGAAATGCAATCAATTTCTGTATGTTAATCTTGTTTCCTGCTACCTTGCTGAATTCGTTTGTCAGTTTGACTAATTTTTGTGTGGAGTTTTTAAGGTTTTCTATATATAGTATTGTATCATCTGCATATAATGACAATTTTACATCTTCCCTTCCAATTTGGATACCTTTTATTTCTTGTCTGATAGCTGTAGCCAGGACTTCCAATACTATGTTGAATAAAAGTGGTGAGAATGGGCATTCTTGTCTTGTTCCAGATTTTAGTGGGAAGGCTTTCAGCATTTCACCATTGAGTATTATGTTGGTTGTGGATTTGTCATAAATAGCTTTTATTATGTTGATATATGTTCCCTCTCTACCCATTTTGGTAAGAGGTTTTATCATGAATGGATGTGGAATTTTATAAAATGCTTTTTCTGCATCCATTAAGATGATCATGTGGTTTTTGTCTTTTCTTTTGTTGATGTGGTGTATTACATTGATTGATTTACCTTATGTTGAACCATCCTTGTGACACGTAGATGAATGAGATACAGACTTTAGATGAAAGATGTCTGAGACAAATCCCTCCTACCCTTCCTTATTACTCAAATGTGACCACAATAGGTTTCCAGTCTGTGCACTTTCCCTCTGATGAGGGACATGACACCCAGGAAAGGTCCTTCCTGGCATTGAGAGATAAAAAGCCACTGAATGCTAGTTAAAACAGACAAACAGACTCTTGATTAGCAGTGCTTTCAGAGAAAGTTCTTGATCAAAAGGGAGAAATGTGAAAATTAATAAAGGAAAATCTCACTAAAATGGAGATGGGCGGCCGGAAGGGGGAGCTGTCATGCATATACCACTCAACACCACTACAGATCCCAACAGAAAGAGACGTACTTTGCATCTCTGGCAGGAAGTGACACTACTTTACTACCACCAGAAGGAGGAAGAAAGATTTTTTTTCTCCTTGCCTGTCAACAGCTCAGCCAATGAAAAACCGCTGTACTTCAAACTCCCAGTTTCTTTCAATGGACTTTTTGTTTATAACAGCCCCTCCCAACTTCCCCTTCTCTTCTATAGGAGAGTTTCCTCTCCTTTGCTTTGCTGGACTTGCATGTGGATTGCCATATTTGTACATCCCAAATTGCAATCGTTTGCTGCTCCCGAATAAACCTATTTTGCAGGTAAAATAACTTGCTGTTTTATGTATTGTTTTAGGTTAACTGTTTCTCAGTCCCATACAGATTATATTCATTATACTAAAATTTGTCTTAGTTTAGCATATTTTAACTTTTTTTTTTTAATTAATTTATTTATTTTTGGCTGTGTTGGGTCTTCGTTTCTGTGCACGGGCTTTCTCTAGTTGTGGCAAGCAGGGGCCACTCTTTAGTGCCGTGCGTGGGCCTCTCACTGTGGCGACCTCTCTTGTTGCGGAGCATGGGCTCCAGATGCGCAGGCTCAGTAGTTGTGGCTCACGGGCCCAGTTGCTCCGCGGCATGTGGGATCTTCCCAGACCAGGGCGCGAACACGTGTCCCCTGCATTGGCAGGCAGGCTCTCAACCACTGCGCCACCAGGGAAGCCCTAGTTTAGCATATTTATGTTGAAATTTCACTCACTTATCAAGAACGTGAGTGATTATTTTGCTGAATCAGATAATAGTATTCCAATACTGGAAGATTCTTCCCTCAGTTTTTTGTGCTATTCGCAATGTAACAACTGCAAACAACAACATGCTTTTAGTTTAATTTGCATTATTAACGTTTTCCTCATCACTTTTTTAAGTCTAGATGAGGGGTAGGCCAACTTATATCATGGACCCGATAATAAATATTTTACACTTTGTAAGCCACACTGTCACTTTCAAAACAGTTCAGCTCTTCCACTGTAGTGTGAAAGTAGCCATAGACAATACATAAGTGAATGGGCAATGCTGTATTCCAATAAAACTTTATTTATAAAGATACGTGATGGGCAGGTCCTGGTTTTCTGAACCCTGGTCTAGACAATCAACAAAACAACAAATCATTAGCCCTGCTGCTTGCCGGTTTCCCTTGTGTCGATACTCTCACCGTTGGCTACTTCAGGTTACCAACATGAAGTTATTGAAAGTGAAATCAGAAAGAGATGCATAGAAGCATGCTATTTATAACATTCCTACCATACAGATATGATAGACATAAATAACCTCAACAGTACAGATACTAGTAAAATATAATAAAATAATTAGGAAGTGATGAATTCTGAGTATTTACTACCTATGTTTTTATTATCACTTATTTAATTGAAAGCTTATTTAATATAATTTTTATTAATAGCTCTAATTAAAAACTGGCTCACAAAATTCCTGAAAATTGAACAACTGGCTCTCACAAACCATTGTTGGCCAGCTGATTCCAGACACCAGTCTCCTGCGAGTCCCCTCAGAGAAGTAAGAACCAATCAATGTCTTGCTCCTTGTACCTTTTCAAACTTTAAGAAAATGTTCTCTCCTGAAGGAGGTCAGAAACCTGGTTTCTGGAGGCGTGGATCCTACACCCCCATAAACTAATTTCTATAAAAACATCTCTTCTTCCAGTTATTATTTAGACTGTCTGCCCTTAAGGTAATTACATTTCTGACCAAACCTGCCCTGTCTTGGAACTTACAGAACCAAACAATTGCTCATGTGTTTGTATTGTGAGTCACATTTGGTCTAAAAGAATTCCTGTACTCTTTAGAAGTTTCTAAAATTACAGCTTTGCCCAGTCTGGGAACCAATAACTCTGGTCGAAAGTAAGAAGGATATAAGATAGCATGTGTGAACAGAATGAGTTGATCTGTATTTTCACTCAGCCCCAGCCTTCACAATGGAATCTTGAACAACAACTGATTTCACTTATTTATTTAAGTCTGTTTTCTCCTTTCTACAAACCAGTGCTTGGTACTCTTAAAGTTTGTGAGGGCAAATATTGCTAAAATGATTTGAGAACATTGGCTAAGGGGGTGTTGGAAATGTAGGTCATCATTTATCATCTGGACATGAATGTGAGGCATTAAAGATTGTAATTCCATGAACCTGACATAAACACTTTAAGCTCTGAAAAATGTGCTTAGATCATTAGGGCAAATTGAAACCACCAGCTGAAATTAGCTTTTTTAATTTTTATCTTCATTTCCTTCACCATGTTCTCCCTTTCTCCCTATGTCCTAAGTAATTGAGAGGTGATGGCTTAGTTTATTCAGACATTTTCCTTTGTGTATCTTTTGGACCTGGAATAGACAGTCTGTGGCACCAAAAATCACCATTTCCGTGTCTCTCCTTTCTCTGCTCTTCCTTTCCTACTTTATACTTACCATCCTTTTTTTTTCCTCATTCTTCTTTCTTTCACTTTTCCTTTTTTCTTGCTTGCCAGAGTACATGTATACCCAAACAGTCCAACCTGCTATGACCTTTAAATCTGTTTGAGGTATTAAGTTACGTAACAATGTATATGCTTCTCCTTTAAATAAGAGGCAACCTAGATGTGAATGATCATTGAATCCATATTTATTAGGCCGTTAACTTACATCATCCTTTTTGTGTTTCCAAGTTACTTCCAGGTTCTACCTCTCACTTTGCTATTGGTACGTATACCAAAACAAAGCCCTCTAGCATTAATATGTCCCTTTAATCATAAAATATGGGGAAAACACAGGATGTGGGTACTGGAGTTCACTTTAGTAAAGCACAGCCTTTGCATGATAACTCTAGTTCTCTGTATTCTGTTGATCCCAGTTGGGTTCATGCTCTAGTCTCACGAGAATGCCAGCTGACCCATGGGTCCTTCCAGAGCCTGACCTATCTCCCTGTTATGAAGACCCAGTGTGAAATCTGTATGCTTAATATCCCAGGTCTAATCATTCTTTTCTGGCATTGCATGTAAAGGTAAATGTTCAAAACCGCATCAAGTTGGGAAATATATTTCTCATTTTTAGTGGAACACCGTATTTATTTATACGGAAAAGCTTTTGTTGATGAGCATTTTGTTGAGGAAGGTAGCTGTGAAAGGGTTATGCAACCCTGGGTTTTATTTGCCCTTTGTATGTGTATGGATTGGAAAGAGAAAACGCTTGCTTTTATATCTGGTAAGATTAGCTACAAGTAATTGTGGTGAGCTTTGCTGAAATTCCTCATCCTAATGATGCAAACAGAAATCACAGAGCACAGAGCTTCAGGTTTCGGAGGTGACTCACAGAGTCTAGCAATCCATCTTGGAAGTCTTAGCAGGCCTATTTCGGGCTGTTCTCCACACATGGCAAGGCTGAAGAATCCCAGGTGTTCTGCCTGAGAGCAAAGTGAGAGCCTGAGGGTTGCCCTGCGAAGCAAGGACATGCTCATTAAAGCAGGTTTCTGGTGGGAGGTGGATCGGCCCGGCAGTTCTGCATTTCTCCTTGAGGTGACCCCTTTCCTTATTAGAGAAGGGGTCTGATGTCCAAATGCATCTGAGTTTAATGAGTTTCAGTTCACTGGGGACCCAGAGAGGGCAAAGAAGTACCTGCTTGGTGAACTGAGAAGAGTATACTGTTTATTTCGTGGATACTACACTGTTTAAATAATGTAAAAGTTTTTTCTTTTGTGAGATCTTTCTACTTCTTGGAAGTCTGAAATGGCATATGTGAATATAGGAGACCTAGAGCTATGGGATAAACAGACTAATCAAGTTGGCTGGATTTATGAATTCTCTTACGATAAAATCACTGAACTCTTTAAAATGATAAGATCAGCAGGCATTCATCTCTCTATCTCAAAGGAAGATGGAATAAAATTAGAGAAATTCTTCTCACAGGTCTGCAGATGGTGGTTGGTTAATTAGGTGAAAAGATCTTTGAATAATAGACTAGGGAATTGGGCCACCATATTATTGTTTTAATCTGTCAGGTACTTATTATCAGCAAGAATACTTTGTCTTGCAGGACATTTTTTAATAAAATGGTAGATAAATGTGCATCTTGGTGAAATCAAAAGTGAGAAATTGTATGTAAAAAAAAATTGTGAATAGCAAAATGGCAATTTATATATGGCCAGAGAATAGAATTTTATACAAAATATAAAGGATGTGATGACTGTATAAGAATATGCATGATGACTACAGCAGTGTCAAAGCCCTCAAGAGGGGCTTCCCTGGTGGCGCAGTGGTTGGGAGTCTGCCTGCCAATGCAGGGGACACGGGTTCGAGCCCTGGTCTGGGAGGATCCCACGTGCCGCGGAGCGGCTGGGCCCGTGAGCCACAACTACTGAGCCTGCGCGTCTGGAGCCTGTGCTCCGCAACGAGAGAGGCCGCGACAGTGAGAGGCCCGCGCACCGCGATGAAGGGTGGTCCCCACCCGCCGCAACTGGAGAAGGCCCTCGCACGGAGGCGAGGACTCAACACAGTCATGGATAAATAAATAAATAAATAAAAGAACGTGAATTTCTAAAAAAAAAAAAGCCCTCAAGAAACACCAAATGTGTATCAGAAGCTAAGCTAAGCATTAACTTGGCATTAAGTGCCATGAAAAAAGATTTTTTCCTTTGCCATACTTTGGAAGACTTTTCCATCATTCAAAAGTAAGTGTTTTTTTTTTTCCTGCCAGTATTCTAGAAATAAATTCAAATACAGTTAAAGTGTATGAAAACCTTTTCTACTATTAGCATGAAAACTCAACTGCAAAGGAAAACTCTGTGCTTTCGAAATCAATGTGCTAAATATCTTTATAGAATCAATTACATATATAATGTACAATTACATAATTTATGATATAAATTTGCTTTCTTCTGTTCAAATAAAAGTTCTAAATCTTTGGAATTTTAATATAAATACTCAACTTCCTAGTTTGCTATGGATTGTGTAACTCTAGTCAATTCACTTAATTTTTCTTTGCTTCGGTTTCCCCACTGAAAAATGAGGATCATGAGGTAGTTCTACCCTCTTTATCGTACTACATAGGAATCAGTTAAACTGAGCACAAGTAAACTATGATTATATGATGTAATAAATGTATTACATAAAGGTATTAGTACTCTTAAATTTTTCAATTATCACAACTGAAGAAAACTGCATAATTTTCTAATTAGATGAAATGTAAGTGTATGATCTAAGTCATCATTGAGCATATCAGGTTGGCGGGGGAGGAAACTGATACAACAACATATACCATTTATTGTCTACTTTTGTGTGCCAAGCATTTTACATGAACTATTTCATTTGACTGTGTTGACACTTTGAGGTAAATACCACTGTAAGACCTACTTTATAAACGAGAAAATCAGGGCTCACAAAAGCCACTTGCTTATGTTCAACAGGAAGCGAGAGAGACCAGGATTTGAACCTAGCCCTCTCTGATGCCATAGTCCAAGTTCTTCATCGCACTTTGTGACTGCTTCTCCAAATTTGGTTCCCTGTTCACATGATCCAAGATTCTGCAATACTCACAATACAAATGGAACGCTGCAGTAGTTGAAGTCAGCACACAATTTCTGAGCTCTTCTCCCTTTCCAAAATTCACACTGAAATGCATGCCCTTTGTCATCTAAATGACAGTAAACGTAGGAGAATCTGTCCCTGGTCTGTCCCTGGAGCTAGTAGGTGGGAGATACGGAAACACTGGGTCTCCTGCTTTAATTATGTGGGTTTGATAAGAAGATGCATTTTCTTTAGAGACGATCAAATATTTCTCATGCTATTCATGAAAGCTTCAAGTAAAACAGTTAAGCCAATATTCATTTGCCACTGCCAGGAAAAAAAATGTAACCATGCATTATTCGGAAGTTTCTTTCATCTTTGGAATTGTAATAAATATTTTTTCACCTCTTCCACACAGGAAAATGTTATGATGGTCCAGGAAAATGACATTAGATGCATAAGTATTATGAATAATCGGTGTGGAATTAAGTAATATAAATAAGCTACCCACTGACTTCATGTACTCACCTAGTACACATTTTATCTGAACAAATATTTCAATTTTGGCAATTTTCCAAAACAATTATTTTAAAAGGAAATATAAATTAGATTAACTTTTAGAAAAAGGGAAACAAATATATTCTAAATATTGGGGAAAATGATATACAATGGTTATTTTTTAATACTGATTTCTTGAAGATGTACATTTGTTTATTGAACAGAGTTAGAAAATAATTTTTAAAACGTGTATGTAGTATAAATTGCTATGGCTTTCAACTAGGAAAAAACAATTTTTTCCAAAAATATATTATTAAATGTTTGAGCCTCCTAGAACAGGCTAGCTCAGTTTTGTTTTTTTGAAATATGCATATTTTAAACAGTAAGTGTCACAGTGAGTTCAACTCACTTTTGAAAGTGTTAGGAGGGTCCAATGAAGAGCTACTTAAACAGCAGGGAAGAAACCAATTATTCAGAAACAACTACCCTATGTAAAAGCTTCATCCAAATAAGGATTTTTGTGCAATGTAAATGAACCCCTTTTACTAAATGTAGACATTTACCATTGTTATTAACAGTTTATCCCCAGGAGGTACAATTTTCCCAATGCTAAGTAGTAACAGAAAAATGCACAATTATTTTTCCTAGAAAAAAAAACTGCATTTAATTTGTATTATTTTACAATTTTGCAAAAACACTGGAACATAAAGAAAAATACACCATATAAAATTTCACTCTACTTAAAACTAGTCTTCAGAAATGTTATCCGGCCTGCCAGATGTTTTCCTCCTTTATTATAAATTAACAGTAGTGATATATCAAGGATATAGAGGAGTTCGCAAATGTATTAAGTCTCCTGTTCCTTGTGTGTCGGCATCTTATTTGTTTGCAATAAATAGATGTATGTGTATATATATATAAACACACTAAAACTTGTACTTGGTATCTTCTAACTGCAAAGCTGCTCTAAAAGATACAGACATTGTTTTTCCATTAAGCTAATTTTTGTTACTCCATTCCACCTCATCTTGTAACTGACAGCCAAAGAAAATGAAAAGATTCGCTCTTGTTTGCTTTCCTGAGAAAATACCACTTTGTTAATGTTAAAATAGTCCTATAACTTTCCAGTTCTTTTTAAGTGACTCCGGAGAAGTAATCCAAGATAAAGAGAAGTGTTGATAAAGCCTGGAAGCACAAGAGGGAACTATACAGGCAGGAAATGTCACTGCACCAGCGCTGCCTGGTGGTTCAGAGCAGGAGAGTTAGGGGCGGAAACACACTCACGTGCACAGAATGCACCGTCAAGCAGATTCTCCTAGTGTTATTTGGAACTTCTTTAACAGATAGCATTCTACACCAAAATATGGCTAAATCAGATCTGCTCCGAAAAGCAGAAAGAAACGTCTTTCCTGGAGGTGCTCCAGTGTCTGAAGCCTGTTGCAGTTCTGGTATCAAATCAGTGAAGGTTCTCTTGCCCGCTCCTGCCAAGACAGCATGATTCTTTTTTTAATTAATTAATTAATTTATTTATTTTTGGCTGTGTTGGGTCTTCGTTTCTGTGCGAGGGCTCTCTCTAGCTGCGGCAAGCGGGGGCCACTCTTCGTCATGGTGCGCGGGCCTCTCACTATCACGGCCTCTCTCGTTGAGGAGCACAGGCTCCAGACGCGCAGTCCCAGCAATTGTGGCTCACGGGCCCAGTTGCTCCGCGGCACGTGGGATCTTCCCAGACCAGGGCTCGAACCCGTGTCCCCTGCATTGGCAGGCAGATTCTCAACCACTGCACCACCAGGGAAGCCCGAGAGCATGATTCTTAAACCTTTGGAGTCTATTACTCCTTCTCAAAATCAGGCTAATAATGGTCCCAAGCCATCACTTTGGTTTTACACAGCATCTCTTGGATTGCACCTCTAAATGCTTTAGGGTTGCCCGGGTAGGAACCGTAATATGGGCTGTTATTGGTGGTATTAAAAGCTCAGAAAATCAGTGGACAGAGAATAGGTCGGTATCACCCTCAATACAATCTTGATCTTTTGACCAACACCATAAACACTGAAAGATAAATTGATGTAAAGTTAAATCTAGGGCAAACCCCCATATCTTCTTAATAAAAGAAGTGAAAACTTGTGACGAAACATACTCACAATTTCAGTAGCATCTCTAATTGCCTTTTGTTTACTCTGGCTTCCTCTAGGAGGTTTTGATGCTATCTTAATTATCACTGTTGTTTTATGCCTATTAATTAATGGTTTAAGTTTTGTACTTTTATCCTGAGGCAATTTTATAAAGGGAAGTATTTTTAACCAATCAAAATGTTCCCCCACAGTTCTTCATCTTAGCCGGCTGCACAGGTGTAATGGAGCACTTGGCTAGGTTCCATTCCCCCTCTGGCAGGCTGAGAATACTTGTTATGAAGCCTAGTCGGTACCAGGAGAGCATCTTTTTTTTTTTTTTTTTTTTTTCAATTTTTTATTTATGGCTGTGTTGGGTCTTCACTTCTGTGCGAGGGCTTTCTCCAGTTGTGGCAAGTGGGGGCCACTCTTCACTGCGGTGCACGGGCCTCTCATTATCGCAGCCTCTCTTGTTGCGGAGCACAGGCTCCAGACGCGCAGGCTCAGTAGTTGTGGCTCACGGGCCTAGTTGCTCCGCGGCATGTGGGATCTTCCCAGACCAGGGCTCGAACCTGTGTCCCCTGCATTGGCAGGCAGATTCTCAACCACTGCGCCACCAGGGAAGCCCCTAAGAGAGCATCTTAATGGATGTTGGAGATGAGGTTCTCTGGCTGACACCGTCTGTTCATGTCTGTATAGCACAGGTTACCAAAAGCTTGCTTGGGACTTCCCCTGATACAAAGCCATAGACTAGTAAGGGGTCGGGGCTCTGTTCCAGAGCAGAGGCCACGATGGAAGGTTAGCGTGGGTGAGATGCTGTTTTGGGTAATGCCTGCTACAGAGTAGATACTCACTGAATGCTCAGCTTAGGTTAAATCACTTTGATGTGGGGAGGAAGAAGGGTGGTAGCTGGGGTTAAAAATGCTGTGCACTAGAAAACAAACTTATGGTTACCAAAGGACACTACTATAAACAAAATAAACAACAAGGTCCTACTGCAGAGCACAGGGAACTATACTCAATACCTTGTAATAACCTATAATGGAAAAGGATCTGAAAAAGAATAGATAGACAAATAGATGACTGAATCACTTTGCTGTATTCCAGAAACTAACACAACATTGTAAATCAACTATAACAGGAACAAGTTCCGTTCCAAGAGTATGTTCGTAAGTCCAATTTGTTTGTAAGCTGGTACTAACTTTGCAGTACCAGCTACATCACTGCTGCTTTGACGCTTGCTTTTGGACATCCTGGGCTTGAAATAAAGATACTGTACTGCCGTACTCTATACAGTACTGTACAGTAAAGTACACAAAAGCACAGCCACTGGTAGAGGATGCACGCACGTGACAATGCACTCCAGACACGGGAGCGAACTTACGTGATTGGACGTGCGAGTGCACATTCGCATCTTTGAAAGCTCGAAACTCGAAGGTTTGTATTAGGGGTCTTACTGTACGTCAATAAAAAAAGAAAAGCAAGTGATACCCATGAGCCCATCAATCAAAGATAATCAGTGACGGCATTTTAGATATTTTTCTATGCATTTTTGTTTATAGTGATCATATCAATTACACAGAATTTTTACGGGTCTGTATCCCGTTTTTTCCCCCCACTTTAGATTAATGTAAAATTTGTTTTTAAATGCTGTACACTAAAGTATTACTAAATGTTCTGGCATTTAATGAGCAGGCAATTGTGTATCAGATACCATACATCTTCGGTCATAATATCTCTTGGCTTATTGTATAATGGCATTTCCGTTCTTTCTTTCTTGGATATTTCTTTCTTATCACTTCTCATTTTTAATGAGGGATTTTTTCCTACTATAGAAACTGAGATCTACATGCTAGTGAGGAAACAATAACAATTTGAGAATTTCAAGTGAAAGGAAAATATCTTTAGGCCAGTAACTGACTTAACCAGAGTCTGGCATTCTTGTAGCTTATAATTTAGGTGTCACTTCCAGTTAAGATTCGTGGTGCTCATCGCCGACCTCAGACTTGATCTTTAAAAAACACGAAACATGACAAATGAACTTTGACAGAAATATATTTAATGACTAGTTTGCTGACATCCACAGGTAAGGCAGAGAAAACTGCCAGTTTTCAAAAAAAAAACAAAAAAAAACTAATTTGCATCTGGCTCCCTGTCCTCAGGAGCTGCCTGGAGGGGTTAGTTCTGTGCAGGGGAAGGAGTCCTACACAGCATACCCCATACCTATGCCTGGCTGCGCCTAACCAGTGAGATAAATATTTACTTCCCTTCACCTTTACTTGTGCAAGATGACTTTAGTCAAGGGGTGGGGAAAAAATCAGCTTTGCAGAAATAGCTTTCTGTTAAATGCCCAGAGTTCAATATTTAAAAAAAAAAAAACAACCTCTATATAATTATATCTCGTCTGTTATTAGCTACGGGATTAGTTCTGCCTAAATTCCTTCCTTTCTCACTTCATGAGTGTTTATGAAAGACCAGTAACTAGCCTGAATGTCTGCAAAACGGTATCAAACACAAATCCAGCATTTGAAAGACAGGAGCTCACGTGTAGCTCCAAACAGAGCATTAATTACTTGCTAAGAGTATTTAATGAAAACGACTGCACTTAAATATGTTCAAAGACTTGGAAAAGACGAATTCCAAGTTTCCTTCCACACACAGATCCAAAATATGAGCTTGTATTTGATGTTTGGAGTCTGCAGCCTAGACTAGTTTAAACCCATTGTGGAAGAACATCAGGGCTATAGGGTGATTAAGGGCACAAAAGAAAAACGTTTTAGAAAATGGAACTAAGTTAAAATTTCATGCATTTTTGCAGTTGCAAATAGCTGAGTATTGAATGATGGCCTTTCCTGATCACAGCATTTCATTACCAGTTTACATGTGATTAAACTGATCTATCAGATAGTTTGCAGAATACATTTTTCTGGTTTGGTAACAGGAGCTTGGTAACGGGAGCAATTCTTTTTTCTGTTCCTCTAAAACCAAGTTATTCAAAATGTAGTCAGTGGACCAGAAGCATGGGCATTGAGGTTGTTAGTGATGCAGAATCTCAGGCTCCACCCCAGACAACTGCCCTCTAGATGATTCACGTGCACACTACAGTTTGAGAAGCATTGATCTGAAACACAGCTACGCATCTTTCTTATAAAGGAGAGATGGGTTTTTTAATTTTCAGAACTAATTATTAAAGTTAAGTCAACAATGTTTTTTTAATTCTAAATTTTAAACATTTAAAATATTTTTTAGATCAACTCATGCTAGTATAACAGACTTCTAGCACGACTTTAATTTTTTTTCTAGAAATTCTCCCATACAGTTGGAGGTTCGTTACAATGGTCCCAAACAATGTGTAACAAACAAATTATGTTCCAAAATAAGAGAATAATTCTTGATGACAAACCAAACAGCAACAGCTAGTTTTGTCTGATATAATAATTTTTAGTGGGCCAAGTTTATTATTTTGCCCTCATTTATCAAATACTTTGTGCCTTATATGCGGTATTTTCAGAATTTATGAAAACAGAATTATGCTTTAAATCGTCTGGCAAAATTCTAAAAAGCTTTGTTCAGAACAAGAGTAACGTCTACTGGATTGCTATTGTCTTTCTAGAAGTCCAAAGCCAAGTTGAGGTTTGCTCAGTTTTTACTAAGGAAGAGTAATCGCTCTGTTTACTCTGACATAATCTGCCTTCACTTTCTGAAATAAACTGAAACTCCTAATGAATAATATGCTTGTTTCCTGAAGAACATATTATCTAAATAATAATTTAGAGCTATGATATAACATTTTACTGCCAAATCATGAAGTCAGATTTATTTGGTTCACTTACATAAGCCAATTACATATTTTGTACTTGTTTAAATATTATAATGCATCATCTTCAGTCCTTTAAAAAAAAAAATTCATTTCAGGAAAAAACCTAAAGGGTAAGTAGTGATATGAGGGTAAAGGAACTGATGTTGATTAAATTGCTTCAACTCCTGGTAAAACTACAAAATAATTGCACATTAAAATAGAATGAGCATCTCTGATAAGAGTTCTTCTCATCTGCAAATGTCCATAAAAATAACATCTTTTCATTTTAAAGATGCTTAAATGAGAGTCAGTTAATTAAAGGGAAACTACCTTATGCAATTAAAATTGTTAAGGAGTTACGCAAAGTTAACCAGTAGTGGTATAAAATGTATAAAAATCTGTCCCTCTTTTTGTCTTTGTAAGTGATATGTTCTTGATGACAGGACACAGAAAATTCAAAAGGAAAAAAGTGTAACCATGAGAAAGTATGTGTGTGCGTGTGTGTGTGTGTGATATTCTTCAAAAAAAGCATAGTTTTGATTACAGTTCTCCCTACGCAAAAACCTTCAACTGCTCACTGTTTCTTTTGAATAAGTTCTAAACTCTTAAATATGCCTACAAAGCCTTCCATGCTCTTGTCCTAAACTATCTTACCAGTTACCTCCCATTACTCGCCATCCTCTCTTCTCTTGGCTCCAAACAAACCACTTGCTATTTCCCTAATATAACCTGGGTTTTTCCTTTCCACACTTTGGTTCACACTGTTTCTGTTGACTGGAATATTCTCTCTCCAACACCACTTCACCCTACCCCACCACCTACCATAACCCCAAACTGACTGGGAAAATCCCACTCTCTCAGTTAAGATGCTTATAGCTTCCTGTAGCAGAATACTCAACTAACTGCTTTAAACAATACAGACATTGATTATCTTACATAGCAAGAAGTTCTGAGATAGAAAGAGCCATGTGCTTTCTTTCATTCTACTTTGCTGTCTTTAGCATGTTGGCCATTGTCTTGAGGCTTGTTTCCTTATAGTCACAAGATAGTTGCCACTGCTCCAGGCATTCCTTCCTATGTCAACAGAGAGGAAGAAAGGAGTTCCTCTCTTTTTTTTTAAGGGAAGGAAAAGCTTTTCCAGCATGCACTTAGCAAAACTCTGCTAAGGTGCTAATTAAAAGGAATCATCCATGCTCATTCTCTAGCTTCAAAGAAGGCAAGAAATATAAGCATCTAGTACTTTCAGCCTCTAAAACGGGAGATGGGCTGTACTATCCAGGAGGAGGATGGGAATGGCGACCAACGGTTGCCTCTAGTCCTCCAAAGCCCAGATCTAATGATGTTGACTCCATGAAGCCCTCTCTGAGTCATCCAGTAAAAGTCACCTCTCCTTTGGTTTTGCACAACACTGTGTAGCTTTTATATTCACATTTTGCTTTGTATTCGAGTTATCTGTATGCTTACCTCATTTCCACTACGAGAATGCATCAGTCCTGTCTTGTTCATCTTTTATTCCCATATCCTCTAGCATAGTCCTTGACCCTTAGAAAGTGTTGAATAAATATTTCCTGAACTGGAAACCTCACTAATTTGAACCACAGTTAGATGATTCACTTTAGCTACAGGGGGAAAAAGAAACGTCATATACGCCTCCAAAAAAAAAAAAAAAAACCTTAGAGCTTTCACCACATTTGCAGTTAATACAAATGCTGCTTTTCAATAAGCAAAGTACAGGGGTAACAGTCAGAAACAAAATTAAAAACAGAGAGAGGCTGACCTTATCCTCTCTGCTGACAAAACAAAAACAAGCGAAAAAACATCCTGGCAAATGTGCTGTTTTCTCAAGACTGGTCCACTAGCTGCTGGATGAAGGAAGACTCCCAAGGGCTCATCCTAAAGGGATCCCAGACTCAAGCCAACTTAGACCAAAAGGATCAGGGCTGCCTACCAGGGACAGACCAGTGGGCTAGGAGCATCCTGAGTTCCTGAGGATTTCATGGAGCAGGGCTGCCATATCACCTCTGGACTTCAAATCTATGAACTTGTAAGAGAAAGAAGTAAATTTACTTCTACTGAGTTTTCTGCCATTCACAACTAAGCCTAATCCAAATTAATGCACTCGATCTACACTGCAGACTATGGTACCGCCAGAGCCTTTGGAGCCGGTCAGGGCCTCCAAGAAGGCATTGCCAGTAGGAAAGTCCTCTTGAGTTAAGCCTCAACCCAGCTTGGAACTCGATTCAATTTGAAGATGGGCCCAAACTAATTCCATCCAGTCAAGTACCATCAACTCTCTGCACTCAGTTCTCTTGGCAAAATGTTGGCTGCATATTGAGTTTCTCAAGCAAAACAAAGGATAGTAACAAATCGTCAAACATCCGAAGCGTCAACATTGCTGACTGTGTTTAATTAAATGCCATTTTTTCCTAACACAAAGTCATAGGATTGAGTGAGGCCTTCCCAAGGAAAAAGCAACTTACCTCCCTCCAAGGGGTAGATGAGACATATGGAAAAATCTGATTTAATGGTTCTTTGCTTTTTATTTATGTTGCTGTATCCTTTATTAAAGATCATCTGGCTAGCACTGTGGCAACCTGCACAAGCAAAACAGTCAAGTGTAGGGGAAGAAGAGGCAACCTAAAAATGCATTTTCTATTTATCCTAAATGTCAATTTAATTGAAAAAGTTGTTTCTTTGCATGGAGAGGTTATTTTGCTGATGCCACCAACAGAGTCAGTTAAAATAAGCTGGTTTGTACACGAAGATGCAGATGGCTTGAAAAATCTCCTTATCGCAGCACACGTCAGGGAAGGTTTATATAGACCGCAGAGGAATCCCTGAAGCTGGGCCTTGCTGAGAACAGTGGGATTAACACCCTGGAAGATACACAAGAAGGGCAGGAGCACTTGTTCTCAGTTTCTCCACCCAGAGGGCAACTGTCCAGCCAAGATTAAGCTGAAAAGACACGATAAATTATTCTACACTCTAACAGGGAGAATTTCACAACCACTCTGATTCAAATGATAAACACAGACCTCAGATCAGATAATTAAGGTCCAAACATTGAAGAGAAGGCTTGAACTGTCTGATTTCTCTACATTGGTCTTATTATACTGATTTTCAAAACTAAGTTTCACTTTGTGGAAAACATTTCCCCAGAATGGATGCAGCCGGTCGCATACAACTGATTTAAAGCCACAAAGGAAGTCTATGAACCCATCTAGATATTGAAAGTAAAATAGTGATACTATTTGTCTTAAAGAAAGTGCTGTTTTTTTAAGCTATTGTGATTTTTTTTTCCATTTCAGATTTGCAAATGGAAATCTCACATTGCTCTCTTCCATATACAATATCTTATTCGTGGCCTTATATTTACCATTTCTTCACATACATTAAATACCATTGAAATGTAGTGATTTTGTGTTTATACTTTAATGTCAAAAAATGAAAACCTAAGGACTTTGAAACTGAAATTAAATTATTTGGTGACTTATCCATAACCCCAAATACCATACTTGTTAAAGAGAGACCTGTTATATATAGTCTGAATTTCCCTAAGAATGTAGAGTATTGTGGTTATCATGGTACGTGTGAGAAGAGAAGCAATATAGCACAGTGGTTAAGAAGTGGACTCTGGAGCCAGATTCAAATTCTAGGATCCTGGCTTCCAAATCTTAGCTCTACCACTTACTAGCTATGTGAACAATGGGCAGGTTATTTAACTTCCAAAGTGCCTCGGTTTCCTCATCTATGAAATAGTCCCTACTACACTCTCCCATTAAGAGGACAAAATAATTTAATGTTAATATAGCACTTGGTGCCAAAGCACTTTCTTAAGTAATACAAAATGTCTCTGCAGTTAACAGTAAAAAGCTAATTTAAAACTCCCTACCTGTATGTGACCAACTTACTCTCAGGACTATTAGAACATAATACCACCCAACACTTAACTTGATTAGCCAGTATTAAATTATTAAGATTGCAGATTTGCTCAAGCAGTCTCTCTCGTGAATTCATTTCTCATTAGAACACAAATCGAAGGATAGAAAAGATGAAGAAAGGACAGAGTATGAAGTACCCTGGCTGTTAGAGAGAGCCCGTCTCCTCCATTCATTCATTCATTCATTCATTCAAAGGTCAAAACCAGCTGGCCCTAAGAACTGACACACTAAATAGTGGCACCATCTTTAGACTTGATCAGGGAAACTTTTTCTTTTTGATTTGTGAGATAAAAACCAATATAAAGTACTATCTTACCTTAACTATTGAAACAGCCATGTATCTCCTGTCTCTCCCTACATCACTGCCAGACAAGTCTTCCTGGAGCAAAACAATAAGAGTCTGACTCCATTTTTGATGTTTGTTCTCTGATACTTTCAAGCCCCACTCCTCCCTCTTCATTTGTTGCCTCACATCTGGGCAAACCAATAAGAAGTGTGTCATGTATATAAATGTCAAACCACTATGTTGTATACCTGAAACTAATACAATATTGCATGTCAACTATACTTAAAAAAAATTTTTTTAAGTGCCAAGGATGCCATTACTCTGTTGGATAACTGCAAAATGGACCAACAAAGACTATGGGTTCTATCGAGTGCAGAGATTTATCAACATGCCAAAGAGTTATTTCAAAACTGACTTAAGACCAGTGTCTCTCAACCCAGTAAAGCAGTAGTCACGATGGAGAGGCCCCTAACCCTGACAGTACTGAGTTGGGACTCTCTGTAGGAAGAAACTTATAAATATGAGCAGAGTAAAGTAGAACCCTCCAAAGTATATCCAGTAACCACCAAGTAGAGGTATGGGGGACTTAGCTATAGGGGGAGGAATCAGAAATGAAAGAGAGTTCAGCAATTTGACCCAATTTGATTCAATTGTGAATCCAGAATATACTAAAATAATTTATCCAACAGAGCACTGATTGGCTTTTGTGCCTCTACAACACTGGTTCTAAATTAATTTTAACATCAGCTAAGATGCACCCATTGGCCTTAAAGGCCTTAATCAATACTGGTGCCCAAGTTACAATTATAGCTGGGGATCCCAATACATTTAAACAATTATAGCTGGGGATCCCAAAACATTTGCCTCCTTAGGTAGGAATAAACCTACCTAAGGAGGCAAAAAACCTGTAGTCTGAAAATTATAGGACACTGATGAAAGACACTGATGATGATACAAGCAGATGGAAAGATGTACTGTGATCTTGGATTGGAAGAATCAATATTGTTAAAATGACCATACTATCTAAGGCAATCTACAGATTCAATGCAATCCCTATCAAATTATCAATGGCATTTTTCACAGAACTGGAACAAAAAATTTTTAGTTTGTATGGAAACACAAAAGACCCTAAATAGCCAAACCATCTTGAGAAAGAAGAACGGAGATGGAGGAATCATGCTCCCTGACTGCAGACAATACTACAAAACTACAGTCATTAAAACAGTATGGTACTGGTACAAAAATAAACACCTAGATCAATGGAACAGGATAGAAAGCCCAGAAATAAACCCATGCACTTATGGTCAATCTATGACAAAGGAAGCAAAAATACACAATGGATAAAAGATAGTCTCTTCAATAAGTGGTGCTGGGAAGACTGGACAGCTGCATGTAACAGAATGAAATTAGAACATTCTCTAACACCCTATTCACAATAAACTCAAAATGGATTATAGACCTAAATGTAAGACCGGATTCTATAAAACTTCTAGAGGAAAAAATAGGCAGGACATTCTTAGACATAAATTGCAGCAACATATTTTTGGATCCATCTTGTAAAGTAATGGAAACAAAAACAAAAATAAACAAATGGGACCTAATTAAGCTTAAAAGTTTTTGCACAGCAAAGGAAACCATAAACAAAACAGCACACAGAATGGGAGAAAATATTTGCAAACAACGCGACTGACAAGGGATTAATTTCCAAAATATGCAAACAGCTCATACAGCTCAATATCAAAACAACAAACAACCCAACTGAAAAATGGGCAGAAGACCAAATAGATATCTCTCCGAAGAAAACATACAGATGGCCAAGAGGCACATGAAAAGATGCTCAATATTGCTAATTATTAGAGAAATGCAAGTCAAAACCAAAATGAGGTATCCCCTCACACCGGTTAGAATGACCGTCATCAAAAAGTCTACAAACAATAAATGCTGGAGAGGGTGTGGAGAACAGGGAACCCTCCTGCACTGTTGGTGGGAATGTAAATTGGTGCAGCCACTAGGGAGAACAGTATGGAGGTTCCTTAAAAAACTAAAAATAGAGTTACCATATGATCCTGCAATCCTGCTCCTGGGCATATATCCAGAGAAAACTCTAATTCGAAAGGATACATGCACCCAAATGTTCATAGCAGCACTATTTACAATAGCCAAGATATGCAAGCAACCTAAATGTCCATCGACAGATGAATGGATAATGAAGATGTGGTACATATATACAATGGCATATCACTGAGCCATTAAAAAGAATGAAATAATGCTGTTTGCAGCAACATGGATGGACCTGGAGATTATCATACTAAGTGAAGAGAAAGACAAACACCATATGTCAGAGAAAGACAAACACCATATGATATCACTTATATGTGGAATCTTAAAAAAATGATGCAAATTAACTTATTTACAAAACAGAAACAGACTCACAGACATAGAAAACAAACCTATGGTTACCAAAGGGGAAAGAGGGGGGAGATCTGCTGGCCACCTGGAGAGTGTGTGTGTGTGTGTATGTGCGTGTGTGTGTGATTACTCAGGATGAACTTTACTTTATCTGTGATAAGGTCACCATAACATGTGATGGAGCCTTCTAGCAAGCTGCTTCTATCCACCACCTAACCAAGTCAGCCTAGATCAAGGACGAGATTCAAGGGTCAGCACAACTGGCCAAACTTCGTGCAGTCATCTCAGTGATGGAAAATGCTTGATCAAAAATTGGTCCAAAGTGCATGTTTTTACGGAATCTGGAGGCATTACCAATTATCTGTCCATTTAGTCTGACCAATGGCAACAACTCCTTATCCAAGGAGTTGATTGCCCTGTAGATACCTAAGATAAAAATCAAGGTCCACGTAAAGTTTGCCCATACTAGAGCCAAAATAAAAGGCCTCCTCAAGACATTTCTTATCCCTTTCAGAGTTCCAGACATTACTGATGGTGACCAAGGCATGCATTTCACTTCTCAAAACACATACCATAGACTCTAGAACGAGACATTCAATGGAACTTTCACCTTACTAATGGCCACATGCTGTAAGCCTCAGAGAGCCATAATAGCTTACTTAAATAAGTTCAACATCAATTAAATGAGACATAGCACATCCTCAATCAAACATCAGTGGTGAATTATAATTGAGTCTGATTTCACCTGTGATGTCTGAGTACTGACAGCTTTCAAGCCCATACCCACCCCCCCTCCACTTTCTGTCCCACATTGGGGCAAGCTCATAAGAAGGCCCATGAGCTTCATTCCTTGGCACCTGCTGGGTAGTTAAAACCACAAATACCCCAACTCTCACTCTGGTCCCACCCCCTAATCACAATGAAAAACAAAGCCAAGCTCTACCCTCCCAGAAAATCCCATATGGGGGTAATAAACCTTTTGCTACCCTCTTTATGCACATGTGGTATCATCAGGCTTGATATCCAAACTTATTGAGGAGGGGGTGTGGATCTCACCCACTAGGAGATGACCATATCTATGCGTATCACTCCCCTGCTCATAGACCTCCAATAACTCCCCCACTGTCCACTGAATTAAATAGAAACTATTGATCATAACTACAGATTTATCTTTCTAGTCTCACTCTCCACTGTTCTCCTTGATAAACATCATGCTTCAAATGCTATTGTTCCCAGAACGCACCTGGTCTTTAATTGCCTCCATTCTCTTTGCTTATGCTCTGTCCTGAGTTTTCTCTTCTACCCACTGTCTCTATCGGCCCTTCTTCAAAATCATCTTAAAAGCCAATCCTCCATGAAAGATTTTCTGAATCTTCCAATTAGACAAGCTCTCTCCCTGCTTTGAACCCCATATCACACAGTTTGAATCTCTGGCAGTGCTTTATCACATTCTACCCTATAACAAAGTCATTCACATCTTATTGCTCCTGAAGCTCAGGGGTTGACAGCACAGGTCCTGGAAACAGACCAAAAAAAAAAAAATCCCACATCTGATTCCTGCTACCTGGTTGTCCTTGGGCAAGTCACCTAGCATCTCTAAACCTCAATTTTCTCTTCCAATGAGAATAAGATCTTACACGTGAAGGGTTTTGCCTAGTATCTGATTCATACTAAGAACTCAATAAAATGTTAGCTATTATCATTGTTTATCCTCTCAACTGGATCAGAAGTAATTTTATATCAGAAACTCATTTTTTAATCCAGTGCAACAACAGTGTCTGGTATATAGAAAGCATTGAATAAATATCTATTGAGTGAACTGAATAAATGATTCATAGGACTTCACTGAAATTTTAAAGCAGATTAACAGTAAGATTAGCACAGTTAAATCACGTGCATGAATGTAAATTAATTCTAAGAACACACACACAAATCATCTAAAAAGAGAGTAGAATTCAGGAAAACATAGGTTTGTCTTAAAAACTGCTTGCTAACTTGTAACTAGTTTCCCAGAGGTTCCTCCACACCCCATACCACCTCTCCCAACCCTGCAACACACACATACACACTCTTACAACTGGGTTATGGACTTAGCTATCTTCTAATTTTGGTATTTTAACAAAGAGTAGACGTTTGTGGATGAAAAACAGTGACAAGTTAATTAGCAACTTAAAGTTTCTTTCTGTTCAAAATCCTGTCCACAGACCATTCAGTACTTTAAGAAAATCATATAGTGAACGATGTTGTTCTACATTTAATATTCTTAAATAGACATCAAAAATATTTTTAGAGTTTAGAAGAAAAAGATTACCCTCTGCTGCAGTAATTGTCATTCAAGGATCTACTTTGAGGGAAAAATATGGGAGACGTAGAAACACAGGTAGGTATAACAATGCTTATGAGAACATTAGCAAGAAACATCCTATGTGTGTAAAATATGTGACTGTCTGCCGTACTTTAAACTATTAAAATAGTTTTTAATGGTAGTAGGGGATGATCACAACATTGTGAGTGGAAAGGCAGGTACAACGTGATGCCAACAGGAAGTACTTTGTCTCGACATTAAGGCACTTTTCATTAGTGATAGGATTATTCATGGTGTTTGTCCCCACTGTATTTTTAAATAATCTACGAGAAACATGAGTTAATTTAAAAATATGTCCTTTAAATGTTTGATAGCCATGTGTTTGCCATGATCTATAAGAATAACTACAGAATGTGTCTAACTGAAAGATTAAAGTCTTCCTTGAAGGCATTTAACTAGCTGTATTGTCAAACTCAGAGAATCTACATTGCACATAGAAAGGAACGTTTGTAAATTGACTGACCTGATGTTTCAGTCTTTCCAGTTCTCCTGTGTGCAAGTCGTCACCTTGAAATGTTATGTATCGTGGTTCTGTTTAGGGGAAGAAAACACAAAGTTGTGCAAACAGGACTGCGGGGGGCGAAAGGGAGTTCAGGAGAACTGTAAACTTCCACTTTAAAAAAGCCTATCTTGGGCTTCCCTGGTGGCGCAGTGGTTGAGAATCTGCCTGCCAATGCAGGGGACACGGGTTCGAGCCCTGGTCTGGGAAGATCCCACATGCCGCGGAGCAACTAGGCCCGTGAGTCACAACTACTGAGCCTGCGCGTCTGGAGCCTGTGCTCCGCAACAAGAGAGGCCGCGATAATGAGAGGCCCGCGCACCGCGATGAAGAGTGGACCCCGCTTGCCGCAACTAGAGGAAGCCCTCGCACAGAAACGAAGACCCAACACAGCCATTAATATATAAATTTAAAAAAAAAAATTAACTGCTTCCACTTGTGTCCTCTTTATAAAAAAAAAAAAAAAAAAAGTCTATCTTGATAACATCTTCAGGTTCTGGAAAACATATTCTCAAATATTTACTTTTCACAAAAAATATTATAGTTGGTTATATTTTAAGCTCTGGCTTCCTTAAAAGCAAATGTATCCTTACATTCACCAAGTCCAAACAGGAACCACCAATAAATCCTATCATCAGAAAATGTCAGCTAAACTGCATTTCTGTTTTTATAAACACTTACATACGGGTTTGTGACATGGTAACCATGGTCCTGAATCTTATACCACATTTTCATTTTCAGTAGCCAAGCAAACCTAATGAATTTCCCACGTGACACATTAAAAGGCACTGATGATAGATTTTTCTCAGAATTCACATAAGATGAGAAACCTTTTGTGATCTGTGGCATGCATGCTACAGGACATAGGGACTGTCATGAGTTTGGTCCTGTGTATGTAGAGACAGTGAACTGGCACAGCAGCAGCAGAGCTGCTGGGGTTTGGCCCGTCAGTCCGCTGGTTTTCCAGGGTGATGATGGATTTCCGTCGATTTGGATTCCCTGTTTGGTCTCGGTCCTCAGAGGATGGGTGGTAGCCTGCACCTGGAGTGGGTGCCAGCCGGGAGAGCCGAGCAGAGCGTGCAAAGCTGACAGCTCACCTGGTGACTGACCGACTTCACGGCCCGTGAACTTGGTCTCATTTGTTTGGTGTTCTCACCAGCTGAGCTAACTCATCTTTTAAGATAGAATTACACAGGCTAGCACAGCTTTCCAGAGTTTTTTTCTCTTCCAAAGAAATATCACCATTAAATTTCCGAAATATTTCCTATCATACTATGGACTCAGAGGAGCTTTATGTAAGCATATTCAGGGGTCTGAAACTAATTTTTTGAATGCACTGAAAGTGAAATTTAAACAAATATAGTGAATGTTTGAGCACAAAGCAAAAACAATAAAACAAATTCACGTCAATTGCCTTTTTTTAAATTAGACAAGAGAATTTCAAAGGTCTCAAGGTAGGTAATTAGCAATACCACCATGTGGCAAAAAAAGAACTAGAAAGGGAGTCTGGAACCCTGAGATCTAGTCCTGGTTGTTGCTATATAACAATAATATGTCACAATTATCAGGTTTTCATTTATAGAATGGGAAACTGGGCTTGACACATTTAAGAGCCCATCCAATTTTGAAATACTAAGAATTCTTTTTCTTGTCAAAAATACATAAATCATATATTAAATATGTTTTAAAATCTAGATTTTTTTTAACCCATGACAAAATTAGAGCTGCTAAAATGTTTTAAGATAAAACAAAACATAAAACCAGCCTGCATTTTTAATCAAACATTACTAGGGATGGAAAAATACCTGTACAAAACATCCTCAAGGAGCTGTTTTTCTCCTCCTAAAAGACAGGATCACCTGGACAATACAGAATATATTTTCTTAAACTAATTATTTTCTAGTGCAGTGCTGCAGTATTACTGAAAGATTTTAAAAATACATCATCAAGGTATTTTTCATATATGATCTAGAAATATAATTTCCTCCTTCCCTCCCCTTTACTGTGAAAGATCCTTGCACAAGTGTAAAAGTGAAACTTGAATCTCATCTGAAAAATGTCTCTCTTCACTGCAGGGTGCTGCTCTCTGAAGGCTGGATTTTGGAGCAGAAAGGAAGCACGGGCCAAACTGGTTTTAACTTGCAAACCAGCAGAAATGATAGGAAAGATTCCCAAGCTAGAGCTGCAAAGCCTCTGATGTCCTAAAGAAGGTAAGCCTCGTATTTGGAACCTTAGTCCAAAAGGGACAGAGTCAAACGGAATCCCTAAGGAAACAATCGTAGTTCATTTGGGACCTGCTTTTTTCCCACCCACTTTAATTAAAAAGTCAGAAAACAAAGCTGTAACTTATTTCCGATTAAATATTGAGATGAGCATAATCCACATTTGCTGCCAATCAAGGTATTTTAAAAGAATTTACCATTTATTTCAACCAATCCTTTCTCCACCTCTGAAAAAAAAAGAAAAAGAAAATCTTGTCTATTATCAGTAGTATCAATTTAAGTAGCTCTTTTTTCTTTAAAAAATGTTATCAAATGTGCTTCAAAGACTCCTTATTTTATAAGAAAGATCTATCAGTTATAAGGTGTAAATGTGCCTCATGGGTCACCATTGAGTCCCATGGGGCAGCAAAATTGATGATATATATATTAATGTTGCAAACTGAATTGTTACATTGAAAGGGACGAGTTACAATTCAGGGTCAAATAGCTGTATTAGCCTAAATTCTTGCCACTTTAAATTGAAATGTATTGCACATTTTAATAGCTTTTTAAATTGAGGGATTTATGAAGTACTTAAATTTTAAGTATTTTTCTAACTTTCTTCAAATGAAACTTGTAAAGGATAAATGAAGGGTGTTTTCTGCTGAAACCTTTGCTAAGCTGAGTAATAAAATGTATCACCAACCAAAATAATTTTTAAAAATGGACTATTTGTAGGTTTCTAGGATCAATAATGCATAATGGTACTAAGGAACAGTGTTTAAAACAAGTGCACTTAAAGCGATACTTTCATTTCCTTTTTTGCCTATAATCCTTATTGGATTTATATAGCACCTATCTGCCAAGGAACTCAGAATGCCTTATAAGCTTATAGACTTAGAGTATTATGACTACACAATAGCAATTGTTTTCAAACAGTAATATTTTTTACCTTAAGAATGTCTACTGCCATGTACTGGGGAAGAGCAAGCAGTGATATGATATAAAATTGGGAAGTTTATACAAAGGAAGAAGCAAGGGGGTGAAAAAGCAGCAGGAAATCATAAACTTCAAAAAAGCCATCACCTAATGGGCAGAAACTTGGCTTCACTGTATCACAGATTCTGCTTCAGTGAGTTGATGACGAGAAAAGCTAGACTGACAAATCTACCGCTTTCCCGGATGTTAGATAGAGCTCAGTTTTTAACTGTTAGATTATCACATGATGAAGGAGAAATCATTCTTCTGAACGGAGACTCTATAAATATTACAATTTGTTGTTTTCTACAATAACAGCAGACTTACCAATGAAAGCCCATCGCCAGTGTATTCCGAAGATGGTGTGCTTTTATTTATTAGATGTTTTCGCTAGTTTTTGGCTATGTTTTGGCATCAACCTTAGGAAATAATGGCAGCCAGCCAGTTTACGAATTCCTGTTGAACATTTAAAATGTTTAATGGAATATTAAGTACCATATATTTAACCTCTTCTTAGGTAATTATAGGATCTGACGTATAACCCCAAAGTAATGCATACTATTTCATAAAATGAGCGTTAAGAAACTTAATATAGTTAAAATTAAAACATCATATTCTGTCTGTCTAATCTAATCTAAACAAGGAACAGATTCAGATATTTTTAGCTCTATTTTGAAAACTTCTGAATTTAACTCAAAGAGGGAAAAGGTTTCTATGCTTCTATTGTAAAAAAAGATTTCTAGAACTAAAGTACTATCTAATCCTATTTCATTTATAAAAGTATGGAAACCTAAATTTTATTTCAAATATAAAAAACTCTGAAAAAAAGAAAATCTTGTCTATTATTGACAATATCACTTGATTAACCAATTGCTTTTATTTACACCTAAGTGTGATTTATTCTTCACAAAGGTGTATACACTAACATAGAGTTTAGCTAAAATCAAAATGTCCCCAAATTCTTAAGTGCTGAACTGAACATAAGAACCTATGATTAGTTGAGACACATAGACAGTTATCTCTGGTTATTTCCTCAAATTCATATCCTAAACATAACAATTTTTAAAATACATTAGCAGAGTCTCTGATAATCAAACTATCAACCCTATAGGTTCCATTTTAAGCATTTAAAAAAATATATTCTCAGGAAAATCTAAGTTCCAATTTACATTATGACCTTATAAATTTTTAAAGTTACTCTTTTAAATCTTTTATTTTACAATATTCTGTCTTAAGACACTTCATTTTCACACATTTATTTGCATTATATTTGTTTCGTACTCAGCTCTAAAAATCCACAGATCAATTTCACATGGAGAGTTTTATTACGTGAATAATTTTGTTCTGTCCTAACAACTTAATTAGTCTAGAAAAAGCCCCACACTGTGAACTGCTTATCATACAGAACTCTTCCCTCTTACCAACTTTATAATGCTTTTACAAAATTGTTTAATGAATAGCATTAACTTTCACATGAATATTCAAATTCTCTATGTAAACCCTGAAAGGATCCACCATCTCAAAACTATCTCCGGAGTCTGTCTGTATGACACTGCTCCCATTTCATTCTCAGCTATAATAACTAATACCTTAATTATCATCAGAACCAAGACCCTTTAATATCACTGCCCCTAATCTTTTTTTCAAATAGGAAACTTGAACACAACTGTAATTCTTTTAAGAATCTTTATTGAATTTTTTTTTGAACAATTTAGTTTGCTGGATCTCGGATGCAGTTTATAAAAAAACTTCAGCACAGTTTCATATAAACTGCAATCAAAAAAGTAACTTGTCAAAGAAGTTATCTGAAGTTGCAAGTTATTTTTTGTAATATGCAGAACAGGAAAATGTAAGCATGCTCTCGGATGCAGGCGCTCCTGTGTGCTATGGAGTTTACTTTGAAGAGCTTGCTAAGGTCTGCGGGCAGTTTATGGAATGCAATCATTCTCTCCGCGATTTTGGTACATGAGAATAAAACTGATATTTATGAAATACGTCTTTTTCTCAAAAAAGTTGAGGCAGCTTTTGTTGAATGCTATCTGTGGGAGTACACTTGATAACCTTGAACTGTACTAAGAGAAACAGACAGCCAAGAGGCCATGTTCATGCTGAAACTTGAAAACACCCCTCTAGACGTGTTGATTTCCCAGAAAAGGAAGAGGATAAAACACTAAGCACAGTTGTGCATTGTCTTACAGTAGCAGAACACACCAAGAAACTTTACGTAAGAAGGGAGCAAATTCCCTTCACTGCTTTCAGTCAAGGTCAGTGGCGGCTACAGTGGAGGGTGGAGGTGGAGCCAGCCTAGGACAGGATAAAAGCTGAAGTCTACGTCTCATGCATAGTTGTCGTCGTTCTGTCCTCGCGTGGTTCTCAGACATCCGAATTAGAACTGAGGTTTGTCAACCTGGGGTCCGCATTGATTTCGTATCTGTAATGATACCCTTCCATGTGATCCCTGCAGGCATCTCTGATGTTATGCATCCACTTTTTTATCCCTTTGCGGTTCAGATACAAAACCAGTAGGAAGATGGCGCCTATCAGGGCTAAAACAATACCCAGGAAGACGTAAGACGTCTGCAGGGATGGAGGAAGGATAGGGTCACATTCCAGGTCGGAGCCGTCGAGTTCCAAGAGGACCCGATTCCTCATTTTTTCCGGGAATGCACAGGTGAGCCTGGCTTTGCCCTGCACTACCTCTGTCTCCTTGAGCCAGGCCACCATGTCCGCCATGTGGCAGTCACAGACCCAGGGATTGTCGTCCAGGAAGACCCTGACGTGGGGCAGGCTCTGCAGCTCTGCCAGGGTGCCGTTGTGCAGGACCTTGAGGGCGTTGTTCTCCAGGTGGAGGCTTTCGAGGTGTGTCAGGTTGCGAAAGGAGACGTAGGTCAGGCTCACCAGCGAGTTGTTGCGCAGGTCCAGGTGCCTGAGGCCGGGCAGCTGGGCCAGGACGTCGCGGGGCAGGTAGAGGAGGTGGTTGCTGACCAGCTCCAGGCGGCGGAGCCCGCGCAGCGCGTGGCCCGCTCGCAGGGCCGCTGCCACCGTACCCTCAAAGCTCCGGTTCTGCCGCTCGGCCGCAGGGGGCACGATGCGGTTCAGGAGCAGTTCCACCAAGGGGCTGGGGGCCGCGACGCTGGCGTTGCCGCCCGAGAAGGCGAAGGGGCTGAGGTCGGCCAGCGGGTTGTGGCTGAGGTCGAGCTGGCGCAGGCTGGGCAGATGCTCGAAGGCGCCGGCGCGCACCTCCTCCAGGTGGCTGCCGCTGAGGTTGAGCGCGGCCAGCTCGGCCAGCGGCGGCCGGCGGGCGAAGGCCCCGGCGGGGAGCACGGCCAGCTGATTGCCGGTGAGGAAGAGGTTGCGCACGTAGGGGGGCAGGTCCGCGGGCACCTCGGTCAGGTTGCGGTTCACGCACTTGACGGTGCGCGCCGCCTCGGAGCACTCGCACGCCGGCGGGCATCGGCCCGGCAGCTGGGGCTGGGCGGACGCCGCGGAGACCGGGAGCGCCGAGGAGGTGGAGGAGGACGCGGAGGAGGGGAGGGAGGACGAGGAGACCCAGCCCAGGAGGACCAGCGCCAGCCGTGCCAGCCGCAGCCTCCCGTCCCCGGCGGCGGGGCCCCGGGAGCACCCCCCAGGCATCGCGGCTCGGGTCTCCCCGGAGCTGGGCTGGGACGCTGCCCGCTCCGAAGGTTCGGGGGGTTGGGCCCGGAGGACGCGGGCCGGCCGGAAGCGTCCGGAGAAAACTTTCCTCTTGTGGAAGCTGAGGAGGGCCGCCGCTGCCGCCGGAACTTGGCTAAGCCCCTCGCCACCGGGCGTCCCCCTCCCGGGGCCGAGCCCCCCGCCCCTTCCCTCCAGAAAGTACGCACGGCGGGTCGGGACGCTCAGCTCCGCGCTCCGCTTCCAGCGGCCGCCCCCGGGGGGCACCTCCTCGCCTCTTTTGTTGGCGCCTCGCGCAGGATCCGCGGCGCGACCTGGGACAAGCGGGAGAGAAGCGTGAGGGGCAGCGGCGCCCGCAGCTCCCCGAGTGCAGGAACCGGCCTCTGCCAGCCAAGTCGTCCCCACTCGGTACCCGAGACCTCCCTCCTTTAAGCCCGTCCGAGCCTCGCCGCCTCCAGCGCGCCACGCAGATCCGTACACGCAGATCCGTACCCGGGAGAGGGGCGCGCGACCCGAGATGCCGGAGCGCGAAGTCTGCCTTCTGCTGCGGCCCCTGCTATATATACCCTTCCAGCTCCCGCCCTCCGCCTTTCCCGATCCGACTCGTTCCCCCCCCCCCCCTCCCCCGCATCGAACTTCTCGCTTAATCCCCAGCGCCTCCCGGCCAAACTTCTCACTCTCCCAGCTCCTTCCCCCCACCGTCTCCGCAGACGACCTGCCTTCCGGGGTCTCCGCCCCCCGCCCGGACTTCTCCTCCCGGTCCAGGTGAGGATGAGAGGGAAGTTTCCCGTTACAGGAGTATTTTGATCTCTCAGAACCCTCTCGGATTAAGTGGAGGAGCGGATAGCTGGCGCCCCCCAGCCGGCGCCCCCGCCAGCCCCTCGGATCCGAGGGCGTTCCAGTCCTCTCCAAAAGGGAGGGGAGAGGCCGCGAACAAAGCGACGGCGGAACCCGGACCTGCGCTCCTCTCCTGCCCGAGGGTGGGGAGGGGCCCCGGAGCCGCCGCCTCCGCCCGCTCCCCACCGCTCACCTCCCGAGACAACTCCCGGTCCCACCAGAGTCGCGGGGACTTCTCGGGTCCGAGCTGCGCGCCGACTCTCCTCGCACCCCAGCCCCAGGCCCAACCTCCGCAGCTGGGAAAAACCAATCCGGGGGGCGGGGGAGGGCAGGCCTGCCGGAGGGGCTGCTCCGGCCGCGGGGCCAGCCTCGGCAGACCTCGGTGGGGGGATTGAATAAAGGAGGCGGAGGGGGGGGGGTCTGCGCTGCGCACCTCCTCCTGGTGGAAACTGACGAGGAATGCGCCGGAAAAGGTGAGGGAATCCCTTCTTCTCCCCCTTCCCCGACATCCTTTGGTGGTTCCTCGTTTTGCATACTGGACTTACCTTGGACAGGAACAAAACCGCTGGTGAGTCTCGTGGAATTCGTCCTGATTCGGGCACTTAAGGCAGTAACCGGGTAGATTTAGGCGTGACAGAGCAACGCGAAGCAGCGGCGTCAAGAAGGGAGCTGAAAATGCACAGCGGCAGCGGTAAAACGCCCAGCAGCCTGCAAGGGAGTTTCGCAGTCTTCCCACCAAAGTGATAACGTTAGACTGCCAACTTCAGATTTAGGTGTGATTAACGCGTCCCTACCTGTCCCGCCCCCGCACTTCTCCGGATAGTTACGGAACTTGTGAAGGGAGAGAGCTAACTTTAAGAAGAAGGGGGGAAAGATTGGTGGAGAAGAGATTCACTCTTGATTCATGAGCTTTTCCCTATCCCCAAATTAAAAGCAGAAGGAAGAAAACGGCCGCCAAAGCGTCCTAGAAACAAAAGGCATACAGAGAGGACGTGAGTCACCCGGAAAGCGGACCCGCCCCGCTCACCAGATGTAGCAGCGATGTGTCAGTGCAAGTCACTTAAGATGGGAGAGCTCATGGGGTGGGAGTGGGAGGGAGGCCGCCTGGGGAGAGCAGAAGTTTGGTACCAATGTGTAACGCCCCAGGAGGCGCCAGGTAGGCAGGGAACCCAAGAGGCTGAAGTCGGGAAAGGAGACTCTGAACGACTGAGTATAGGGGGGATTTGTTACATCGGAGAGGTTTGGGGTCCTGCAAGCTCAATCCTTGCTCTCTCAGTGACTCTGTATCTCCTTTCTCCCCATCAGATAACTTCCCTGAAAGGATGAGAAGGTGCTGGTTATTCAAGGCTTGTTCATTTTAGAAAGAAAATGGCAATTAGAGAAAACAGTTGGGGAAATTAAGATCTGGTAATCTGAAAAGGATCGAATAAAGAATGCCGAAGTTTGTGCCTGTGACGTGTGCCTTTAGTGTGACAAAAGGCCCCAACTCTCAAGTTGATTCCTTATTACTTTTGTGGGAAGAGATAGTCTGCAGAGCCAATAGCCAAAATGACCCCAGACAAGACCTGGAGGGGTTGGAGACTGCAACGGTTTGTGCAAAAAGCCAGTTTCGTTCACTTGTGTCTTCAGCACGTTTATCTAAATCTCTTTTTCTTGTTTTTAAAAGTGTTTTTTAACACGCATGTGAAACACTTTGACAAAAGAATCTGAAAAGCTGTAGTGATGTTCTGTATCCTGATGGTGGTGGTGGTTACATAAATCTATACATGTGTCAAAATTCATAGAACTTTGTACACCGAAAAGAATCAGTTCTTTGATAATTTTTAGACAAAAGTAATTACTCATGGGAAAAAAACTGTAGTAATGCTCTGGCATGATATTAATTCTGGTTCTGCTCTGTTAAGGAGAGTGAGAAGCACTTTAGAATTTAGAAAGATATATTCTCATCCGATCTTAGAGTCAACTCGGCAGTATAGATACCATTAGTACTATTGTCTTCTAATTCGTGTTGTTATTCTGTTTTACAAATGAAAAAACTGGGGCTCTGAACTGAGAATAGCTAGCATTGACCGTGTCTTTTACTTGCCAAGCCCTGTGCTGATCACTTTACAGAAATTATCTGTTTTGTTCTTCGCATCAGTACTCAGGTAGGTTCTCTCACTGCAGTTTTAAAGAGGAGAAAAACTGAGGCAGGAATAAATTATGTAACTTGTTCTAATGTGTGGTGGAGGTAGGGACCAGGCCCAGATTTGTCTGCTTTTCTTAAATATCTCACATTCCGCCTCTAGGCAAAATTGAGGAGTTTGTGCAAAGTCCTACTCTGTATCACTTAGGCACAACCAAAGCCTCTCCCCTGGTTCTCTTTCTCCTGATTTTCTTCTACTTGCCTGCAGCTGGCAGTTGGTTATGGCTGCTGAATCAGGACTCAGAAATTTGGGGTCATTTTTAGCTCCACCACTTACGCATTGTGTGGCTTCTGTATACCTCTGTTTCTTAATCTGTAAAATAGGACCACTAATAAAACGTTATGGCATTTCCATGAGAATTGAGATAACAGGCAAAATTGCCTGTTATTTTTGTATTCTTCTTAATTACTCGCCCTCTCGCCATTTATTGTGCACCCACCATATCCCTGTAACTGTGTTAGTGATAGGAATCCAAGGATGAATAGTCCAAGGTCTCCTTCAAGTAGAGTTGCCAGATTTAGCAAATAAAAATACAGGATACTCAGCTAAACTTGAATTTCAGATACACGATGAATGATTTTTTAGTATGAATATGTCCCATGCAATATTTGGGATGTACTTACACTAAAAAATTTTGTTCTTTACCTGAAATTCTAATTTAACTGGGCATCCTGTATTTGGTCTGGTGACAAAGGAATTCATAACCTGGTGGAAGAAACACAGAAACAAGAGCTTTCAATGCAGAACATTGAATGCAGTTTAGTATGTGTATCTTTCCAATCTCTCTCTTTGCATATATTTTACTTCTGTTTTTGCTATTTTTTATATGAATGGGATCATAGTATATGTATTATTCATGATTTTTTTTTTTAGTTTTAAAACAACCATATATCATTCTGTGTCCATACATATAGGTATGCTTTCTTCTTTATTTTATAGACTGCAAAATATTCCGTACTGTGGATTGTTTTGCCACATTTTTAAACTGCCCTATTGAAAGACATTAAGATCAGTAACTACTTTTTAAAGAAGTTTCCTTCAAGTGAGAAAAGCTTACTAGGATCAGTTCTATTTTGATTGTCTTCAGCATCTAATTATCCGGAATTATCATACTTGCTTTACTCCTGACAGCTTGAAAATTTTTTTGTGCATGATGCTATTTACATGCTCTAAAGCAGAACAGAGAATTTCAGAGCACATTTTCCCCCATTTATTCTTCCATTCCAAAATAAAATAAGAAGGATCTGAATGTCCTAATGGAGAAGAACCAATCTAGTGTATTTCATAGGTCATTTTGTAGCCTCCAGGAAAATGTCTCCGCACTATTATTTATTTAGCACATTGTTTCTGCAGGAACCGTTTTTCTTCTAATGACCCAAAGGAAAGTCATTAGTAAATTTTTGAAATATTGCTGCTAAATCCTGGGAAGGCAAGGAATAATGTATTTTTTTTAAATGATGGGTGATTATGGCTACCCTCATAGTAACTAGAAGAGAGAAACCATGTGGTGCAGCATGGACAAACATCAAGGTTATTTAAGACTAGTTAATTTTGGTCTCTGCCTTAAATTAGCAAAGGAGTTGATAAAGGTGAACACTCTCAAATCCAAAAAATTTCTAAAACAAAATCAAACATTGGTGAATGTCAAACACACATGTCGTAAAACCGTGAACCAGCCCTTAAAACCAGAACAATCAACTTGACAGTCAATTTGGGGGGAAAAATATATTTTAATTGTTAACGATTAAAAAGAAAACTCTTCTCATGTGCTGATTTCAAATCATTTGAGAAAGAAATAAGCTTCTTGTCTGAGATATATAAACTAAATTAAGTAAAATATTAACTAGGGAATGGGTTGAAAAGGACATATTTGTTTCATGAGTCAGTACAATGGGGGTTGGAGCTAGTAAAAGAAAAATATAGCAAAGACATTTCAGGATTTATCAGAAATTAAATAAATACTAAAGAAAGAACAAGCTAAAAGGCTGTAAAATTGGAAAGATTAAACTGGATGTAAATATGTGATTCTTCAAGGATGAGAAAACCTTGAAACATAAATAAAACAATTATATAACAATCTGCAGAACTTTCCAAATAGTGAACATTACAGGATTATTCAGCTTTAAGTGTATTTAACTTTTTAAGTCGTTACTGTACGCCCTCCAGCTATTTGATGTTCTTGGGGTACAGAGGTAAATAGGATAAAAATCCCTGTCTTCAGATAACTCACAGTCTAGTGGTGAAGGCACACTACCTAACAGTTACAAAACATATGGTGACTGCAAGGGTCGTGGTGGAGTGGGGAGACTGGAGAAGACTTCATGGGGGAAGTAATGCCTGAACTGCATTTTGAAGTATTAGTAGGAACTTGCTAGACAAAAGATTGGCAAGTTGGTGAAAAGACTTAGAGAACTTGTTCAGTTCTAGAGACTACGTGGGGAAGAGCACAGCACTGCATTGGAGAGAGTGGTACAAGGCCAGATTTGAAACACGGTGGGATCAGATTACTGCCCTCTATTGGAAAAAGTTTGATTTCATCCTATAGAGCTGGGGAGCCTGCGAAGATATTTAGCAGGGGAACGACGTGATCAGATGTGCATTTTACAAAGATCACCTCTGCAATCTGTTTGAAGGGTAGGTTATAGGCAGAGAGACTGAGGGCAGGGAGAGAAATTGGGAGATCCAAGTGATGCATGTTGGAGAACTAAACTAAAGCAGTGTTAAAAGATTGACAAGGCAGGAACAGATTATATAGACCAGTGGTTCTCAACAGGGTGACACGGCCCCTAGTGGGCATTTTGGATATTTGTGGAGGCATTTTCTGGTTGCCACAATCATTGGGGAGAGCTATTGGCCTTTAGGGTGTACAGGACAGGGATGTTAGCTATCCTGCAATTAGAGAGACAATATCATACAATGAAAAATTATGCTGCTTCCCACATGACTTTCAAGTATCCATCTAGGCAATCTTGTAGGTGAAAAACCTGATTATAATCATCTCAGCCTAGAAACAACTCCATTCTACATTTAAATTGCAAATAGTTATAAAATGGTTTTAATGGGCTTCCCTGGTGGCGCAGTGGTTGAGAGTCTGCCTGCTAATGCAGGGGGCACGGGTTCGAGCCCTGGTCTGGGAAGATCCCACATTCCACGGAGCGACTGGACCTGTGAGCCACAATTACTGAGCCTGCGCGTCTGGAGCCTGTGCTCCGCAACGAGAGAGAGAGGCCACGACAGTGAGAGGCCCGCGCACCGCGATGAAGAGTGGCCCCCGCTTGCCGCAACTAGAGAAAGCCCTCGCACAGAAACGAAGACCCAACACAGCCAAAAATAAATAAATTAATTTTTTTTAAAAATGGTTTTAATATACACTGAATTTTCCAGGAATGCAGCTACCATGTTCATTGAAGAAAAATTATTGTTTTGTTTGGGACTCTACCAAAATTTTATCTCTGACAGCTATGCCACTCATGCTATTTGAGACACAAATACAACCCAACTGTATTAGTGTGCATTTGTATTTATTGCATTTACAGTAATTCTTATTTCAAAATGTCTAATGTAAAGGCAAACTATTATCTTTTCACTATTCATTTGAATCTTAGTCTAATTTCTCTTAAATCCTAGCCTGTTTATAAGTAGGTGGAAGTAAATTACCACTTCATTAGATCTTCTAGTATAGTTATTTATATGTTATACTACATGTTAGTTAACATTTAATTATGCTCCTCTTATTTCCCTCTTATAGTTAGTATAATATATATTTTAAAATTGGTGTGAAGATATGCTTTATATAAAGGGGCTTTATAAAATACTTGTTTTAAAAAGTTTGAAAGTAACCTGTATAGATACTTAAGAGGTAGAATCTATAAATCTTGGTAATTTATTCAATATGGAGGCGAGAATACAGGCATTTATAATTCTAAAACATGTAATATAATAGATAGTTTCTCTATTTTAAATGATGCCCAAGAGAAATCCTAATAACCCTAGATTGAAGAGTCAAATTTGACTGTAAGGAAGCTGAAAAATACCTGGAGTAAAGGATAGAACAGTGAATTTATTTGCTTGAAGAAGACCTGGCTTATTTGGTTGAAATTATTGTCTTTTTAAAAGAAATTGTGATAAATATTTAAATCAGCAGTGTTACCTAATACTCTTTTTCTAATGTAAATTAATTCAACTTTGAAGTTGACATTGAAGATTTTCCATTTCTCTAGTCCTTGCCCAAACTGGGTTCTAAACCAAAACTGGAATTCAGCCAAGCAATGGGAGCAGTTGCAGTTGTAGCTACCATCCAAATTTAATTAATTTCAATTAAATTTAATACAGTTCAATAAATGTTTACTAATGTAGCTTTTTTGTATGGAATTCACTTTGTCTTCCAAACAGAGCCACCTCCAAAGCCAGAAATTTTCCTTAAAAATTTTCTAATCCTGGCACATTGACAGGCAGTCTATTGCATGTCCATGGCAGAGGTTCAGCAGATAGACTTGGGCCAAAACTCAGATATATGACCCAGGTGTCTCTAATCTATTTTACAAGTCTTATCCAGTGAGCTAAAGCACATAGGTCAATAAGTTGCCTGCTAGCACTGCTTGAAATATTCAAAGCCAATAAGTGAATATTTATCAGATTTGGTTTAGCTCCCCATATAAAAGTCCAGGAAGAGAAGGCTAAAAATATTGTGTATTTTGGAATAGAATTTTATCACATTACCTTGGCAGTGAAAAAAAGAATGAAGTTAAAGAGTTTAACTAGAGAGACAAAATCAAGCCAGCATCAAATCATATGGCCTGAACAGTGGGTGGGTGTTGAGTATGTGTTTTCTATATTTAATAACAAAATATTTTAATTCATTTAAAATGGTAGAATAAAGGAGTTGGGTGCAAAGGGCATGTCAGAGGATACCTATTACTGAACTTGAACAAAAGCCTGCTGGAGGAATGTGTGACATCAGGAGGTACTTGAACCCACAAAATATTGGTGTGATGACATTTGCAAAGACGCGATATTCAAAATAGTTTACAACTAGTATGGCACAGCCACTGACCGGTAAGTGTTCAATAATCAGGGTTCCACCTGTCAACAAGCAGTAGGGCTTTGGTGTTGCAAGCTGCCTGAATACAAGCAATTATATATATGCTGAAGGTTTCCTATTCTCTTGGCACCCTCCACAGTACAGGCAATCATTAAAATTGTTCCAAAACTTCGAAGCTTTACTCTAAGGAATTGGAAATCTTCCTTAAAATAAGAAAATAATCAGTAGTTATGAATAAATTGAGTTTATTCATTATTTGTTAGATTAAATAACTTTGGAGGGCATAAGTGCTTCTAGGCACTGTCCTGAGAACTGAGGATGCAATGATGAATTAAACAGACAAAAGCCTTGTTTTCATGGAAACTTATTGTTTCCATCTGTTTATTAAATCAATTAACTCAAGTGTGGGAAATCTAGTTTTCTTTTTTAATTGAATTAAAATATTTTGTTATTAAATATAAAAAACACATAACAGCAGAGGATTGTATAACAAAAGCTTGTGTCTACTACTCAGCTTTACAAATCCTAATATTTGGTTTCTTTTTCAGTTTTCTTTTGTATATAATTAAAGTGAACAAATTGATAAGTTTTGACATATACATACATTCTTGAAACCATCATTCAAGAAAGTTAACATATTCATCACCCTCAAAAGTTTTCTCATGACCTTTTATAATCTCTCTATCCACATGTCACCCTCACCCCAACCCATGCCCAGGCAACCATTAATTTGATTTCTGTCACTATAGATTAGTTTGAATTTTCTAGAATTTTATATAAATGGAATAATACAGTATGTGCTCTTTTTTATCTGGCTTCTTTTCACTCAGCATAATTAATTTGGGATTTATACATGTTGTTATGACTATCAATAATTGATTTTCATTTCTTTACTAAGTAGTATTCTATGATATAGATATAGGACAATTTGTTTATCCCTTTACCTATTGATGGACATTTGGACTTTTTCCAGTTTGGGGCTATCACGTATGAAGCTGCGATAAACATTCACATTCAAGTCTTTGGGCATATGCTTTCATTTCTCTTGGGTAAATATCAAGAGGTGGAATGGATAGGTCATATGGTAGATTCATTTTTAACTTTTTCAGGAATGCCAAACTAGTTTCCAAAGTGGTTATACCATTTTACAATCCTCCCCTCAGTGAAGAAGAGCTCCAGTTGTTCCACATCCTTCCAACACTTGATATTGTTAGATTTTTTTAATTTTAGATGTTCTAAAACATGTGTAGTGGTATCTAATTTTGCTTTTAATTGTCGCAATGATGTTGAGCACCTTTTAATGTGTATATTTGCTACCTGTGTATCTTCTTTCATGAAGTGTCTGATCAATTCATTTGTCCATTTTTATTGAGCCATTTATCTTCTTACAATTGAGTGTTAAGAGTTCTTTACATATATATTCTAGCTATGAAGAAATAATAAATTAGAGTTCTACACCTAGACAAACATCATTGAAACTCCTGATTTAAGGAAATAGTAAAGAATCCTACAATTATCGAAGCAAAATTGGCACTGGGCGAGGGAAGAAAAATTTAACTGATTTCAGAATTTTTTCTGCTCTATTAGATGCTAGAAGAATTTGGAGCTCTATGAATAGCCTCAGTTTTTAAAAATAATTTAATTTCTTTTTTGAAATGTATAATGCATTTAAACAGTTGAAACTTCAAAAGTGGCAGGAAGGTAATACAAGGGGAAATCTCTTTCCAATCCTATCCCTCGGCTATCCAGTTAACCTCTCCACAGACAACCGACTTTTATCAGGTTTCTGTGTGTATCTTTACAGTTAGATCTTACGCATGTGTATGCAAATTCCTTTTCACAAATAATTGAACACTGCACATTGTTCTGCACTATGTTTAATTGAACAATGAGACTCAGAGATTCTTCATTCTTAGGGTAATAATGGGCAGATGGTATTCACTAGACTGTTTATTAGCTACCTATTGCTGTGTAATTAACCACCTCCAAACTCAGTGGCTTAAAACAATTCTTCATAAGCATAGCTTATGCATCTGTAGGTTGGCTGAGGATTGGATCATTTGGGTTGGGCTTGGTTGGCAAACTCTGCTAATCTGGGCTGGCTCACGCTTCTGCAAATTGATTTGATTGGTGGGCTCTATTCTGGGTTGGGCTTGACTGAAACACCTTGTCTGAAGACAGTTCTGCTCCAAATGGCTATTACCTTCCTCCCAAGACCAGTGGAACAGCCAAGGCAGTAGAAGCATGAGAGCAAGCAAGCTTAATCCATGTAAGTCCCTTTTAAGATACAGCTGGCATCACATCTGTCACCACTCTGTCAGCCAAAGCAAATCACATGCTAAAGCCAAGGAATAAGGAATTAGACCCCTCAGGTGCACAGTGAGTGAGTGCTGCAAAGTAAAATGGCAAGGGGCTTGTACAGAGGATGGGCTGAAGAAGTGGAGCTCCTGGTGCAATCTACCACAAACTGATATACCACGATTTATTTCAACAACCCCTATTAAGAGATTTTCAGCTTTTTGCTATTACAAGCAATGCAGCAATGACTGAGTACACATGTCATCTTTTACATATGCCAGTATAGCTCTAGGATAAATCCTTAGAAGTGAAGTTCATGGTTAAAAAATATGGGCTTTTATAATTTTGATAGGTATTGTGAAACACTGTTTGGAGATTATTGTAACAATGTATATTCCCATCAGCAACGTTGGGACTATGTTATCATTTTTTTTATCTTTGCCAATCTTTCACATGAAAATATAATTTTTGCATAGCTCTAATTTGTATTTTTTATTTATAAATGAGGTTGACAATCTTTTCATATGTTTAAAAACCATTCATATTTCCTTTTTAAATCCATCTGTTCATATCTTTTGCCCATTTAGTTCTAATGGGTTTTTTAAAAAATTTTCTCAATTGATTTATATATCTTAAAGAAACTAACACTTAACTTATTAAATTAAGGGCACATGCCAAAAAAAAAAAAAAAAAAAAGCTCCTATAATTAAAAACAACAAGCAGAACCATAGTCCAGCCAGTTGACCGGGGAGTCATTGAAAGACAGAGCTAAGAAGAGCCCTCCTGAGGTCAGAACAAATCTTAGAGATGGCTTCAAAAACTATTCCTACTTGGGCTTCCCTGGTGGCACAGTGGTTGAGAATCCGCCTGCCAATGCAGGGGACACGGGTTCGAGCCCTGGTCTGGGAAGATCCCACATGCCGTGGAGCAACTAGGCCCGTGAGCCACAACTACTGAGCCTGCGCGTCTGGAGCCCGTGCTCCGCAACAAGAGAGGCCGCGATAGCGAGAGGCCCGCACACCACGATGAAGAGTGGGCCCCGCTCGCCGCAACCAGAGAAAGCCCTCACACAGAAACGAAGACCCAACACGGCCATAAATAAATAAACTAAAAAAAAAAAAAAAAACTACTCCTACTTGAATTTAATTGTTCACTTAATGGCTTACCTCAGGCTGCCATAGCAAAATGCCATAAACGGGGCGACTTAAACAATGTAAATGTTTTTTCTCACAGTTCTGGAGTCTGGTAAGTCCAAGATCTAGGTGTTGGCAGGCTAGGTTACATTCTGAGGCCTCTCGTCTTGGCCTATCGGCAGCCACCATCCCTGCTGTATGCTCACAGGACCGCTTCCTTGTGTGCGGCAGAGAGAGGAATCTCTGGTGTTCCTTCCTCTTCTTATAAGAGCTCTAACCTCACGGGAGCCTCACCCTAATGACTCCATCTAAACCTAATCACCTCCCAAAGGCCTCACCTTCTAATACTATCACATTGGGCTTTAGGGCTTCAGCATATGAATTAGGAATTGGGGGTGGGTGGGGGGGAGCCACACAGTCATTCAGTCTGTAACATTTAATTTATTTTAAACTTAATTTATTCAATTAATAAAATAATTCATTTTAGCGATAAAAGATAGTATAAATGAATGTTTCTTCTTATTTCTTAACTGATATAAAACACAATTGTATAAAATACTATATATATATATATAATTGTACTGTTGGGCCAGAACATATAGAAATGTAATATATCTGGCAATAACAGCAGCAAGAAGGTAGATGGGAGCAAAGCTGTGTTGAGCTAAGGAAATGACCCCTGATGGTAACTTGAATCCTTGGAACATACCTAGAGAACCAAAAACAGTAAACAGTAAGGTTTAATACACATAAAATTATACAATCTAGTACTATTGGTGGTTTAGTAACATATATACATGTATCATGTATAACAATGATAGTGGGAAAGGGGAAAGAGAATAGCATTGCATAGAAGTTAATGTTTCTATTTCACATTAATTAAGTTTGTATAAATCTGAAGTATCAATAGATTTTGATGATATGTATATAGTAAGCCCTACAGCAATCACTAACAAAATAAGTTTAAAAATAGTGAAAAAGTAATTAAAATATTACTCTAGAAAATATTCCCTTAATTCAAAATAGAGCAGTAGGGAGAACAGAAACAGAAAAGACATTAGACAGTAGAAAACAAAAATTTAAATGGCAGACATATATACAGTTATATCAATAATAATATTAAGTGCAAATGGGTTAAATAATCCAGTCACAAGGCAGAAATTGTCAAACTGGATAACAAACATGATGCAACTATATACTGTCTACAGGAGAAACACTTTAGATTCAAAGATACAAATGGACTGAAGGTAAAAGAATGGAAAAAGGTATATCATGCAATCAGCAACCAAGGAAAGCTGGAATAACTATAATAATATCAAATACAATACACTTTAAAATGAAAAGAAAATGGTACTAGAGATAAAGAGGGCATTTTATAATAAAAGTGTCAAACCATCAGAATGTTATAATAATTATAAACATATATGCCCATAGCATCAAAGCTCTGAAATACATGAAGCAAAACAAACAGAATTGAAAGGAAAAATAGACAGTTTGACAAAAATAGTTGAAGAGTTCAATACCCCCCCATAATGGATAGAACATCTAAGTAGAGTATCAAAAAAGGAAATGGAAAACTTAAGCATTATATGCAAAATAGATCTAACAGACATATTTAGAATATTCCACCCAACAACAGCCGAATACACATTTGTCTGAGTATATGCTCAGGATAGACTATATGCTAGGCTATAAAACAATCCTCAAGAAATTTAAAGGGATTGTAATTGTAGAAGTATTTCTCTGATCACAATGGAGAGAGGTTAAAAATTAGTAACAAAAAGAAATTTGGGATATTCACAAATAATGAAAAAATTAAACAGTACACTACTAAATAACCAATGGGTCAAAGAAGAAATCAAAAGAAAAATTAGAAAATATTTTAGGATGAATGAAAATGAAGATACAACCTATTAAAACTTATGAGATGCAACTAAAGCAGTTCTTAGGGGGAAATTTATAGCTATAAATGCCTACATGGAAAAAAAAAAAGAAAAGAAACAATCTCAAACAATGATTTAACATTCCATTTAAGATACTGGAAAAAGAAGAGCAAATTAAACCCAAAGCAAGGATAAGGGAGAAATAATAATGATTAGAACTGAAATAAATGAAATAGATAAAAGAAAAATAATAAAGAAAATCAACAAAATCTAAATTTGGTTCTTCAAGAAGATCAACAAAATTGACAAAACTTTAGTTAAACTAAAAAGAAAGACTCACTGTCATACAGAGTGAAGTAAGTCAGAAGGAGAAAAACAAATACCGTATGCAATGCATATATATGGAATCTAAAGAAAAAAAAAATTGGTACTGATGAACCTAGTTGCAGGGCAGGAATAAAGAGGTAGACATAGAAAATGGACTTGAGGATATGGGGTGGGAGGGCGAAGCTGGGGTGAAGTGAGAGTAGCATCGACATGTATACACTACCGAATGTAAAATAGTTGGCTGGTGGGGAGCAGCCGCATAGCACAGGGAGATCTGCTCAGTGCTTTGCGATGATCTAGAAGTGTGGGAGAGGGAGGATGGGAGGAGGCTCAAGAGGGAGGGGATATGGGGACATATATATGCATATGGCTGATTCGCTTTGTTGTGCAACAGAAACTAACACAGTATTGTGAAGCAATTATACTCCAATAAAGATCTATTAACAAAAAAAAAGACTCAAATTACTAAAATCAGAAATGGAAGAGGACACATTATCAACCTTACAAAAATAAAAAGAATTATGAAATAATGCTATGAACAAGCGTGTACCAGCAAATTAGATAATTTAGATGAACAGAACATTTTCTAAAAAGATACAAGCTACTAAAACTGACTCAGAAAGAAATAGAAAATCTGAATAGACTTCTAACAAGTAAAGAGACTTAGTAATCAGAAAAACTTCCTACAAAGGAAAGCCAATGACTAGACAACATCACAGGTAATTTCTACCAAACACTTAAATAAGAGTTCTAATATTTTACAAATTTTTCCAAAAATAGAAAATAAGGTAACATTTCTTTTTTTATTGAAGTATAGTTGATTTACAATGTTTTGTTAGTTTCAGGTATTCAGTAAAGTAATTTTTATATATATATATTTATATGTTATTACAAGATATTGAATATAGTTCCCTGTGCTGTACAGTAGGTCCTTGTTGTTTATCTATTTTACATATAGTAGTGTGTATCTGTTAACCCCAAACTCCTAATTTATTCCCTCCCCTTTCCCCTTTGATAAGAGTAAGTTTGTTTTCTATGTCTGTGAATCTGTTTCTGTTTTGTAAATAAGTTCATTTTTATCTTTTTTTTTTTTTTTTTAGATTCCACATATAAGTGATATTATATGCTATTTGTCTTTCTCTGTGTGATTTATTTCACTTGGTATAATAATCTCTAGGTCCATCCATGTTGCTGCAAATGGCATTATTTCATTCTTTTTTATGGGAGATTAATATTCCATTGTGTATATATACCACATCTTCGTTATCCGTTCATCTGTTGATGGACATTTAGGTTGCTTCCATGTCTTGGCTATTGTAAATAGTGCTGCAATGAACACTGGGGTGCATGTATCTTTTCGAATTAGAGTTTTCTCCAGATATATGGCCAGGAGTGGGATTGCAGGATCATATGATAACTCTATTTTTAGATTTTTAAGGAACCTCCATACTATTCTCCACAGTGACTACACCAATTCACATTCCCACCAACAGTGTAGGAGGGTCCCCTTTTCTCCACACCCTCTCCATCATTTATTATTTGTAGACTTTTTGATGATGGCCATTCTGACTGGTGTGAGGTGATACCTCATGGTAGTTTTGATTTGCATATCTCTAAGAATTAGTGATGTTGAGCATCTTTTCATGTGCCTGTTAACCATCTATATGTCTTCTTTGGAGAAATGTCTATTTAGGTCTTGGGAACACTTCTTAATTCATTCAATGATGCCAATATTGCCTTGATATGAAGATTAGACAAAGACATCGCAAGAAGAAAATACAGACCAATAGCTCATATAAACATAAATTCGAAATTCTTTTAAAAATACTACCAAATCAAATTCAGCAACATAGAAAAAGGATCATACACCATGGCCAAGTGGGATTTACACACAAGAATGCAGGTTGGTTTAACATCTGAAAATCAAGAAGATAGCAATGCAAGACTTCAGGGAGAGACTTCCCTGGTGGTGCAGTGGTTAAGAGTCTGCCTGCCAATGCAGGGGACACGGGTTTGAGCCCTGATCCAGGAATATGCCACGTGCCGCAGAGCACCTAAGCCCATGAGCCACAGCTACTGGGCCTGCATGCCACAGCTACTGAAGCCCGTGCACCTAGAGCCCATGCTCCACAACAAGAGAAGCCACCGCGATGAGAAGCCCGCGCACCGCAACAAAGAGCAACCCCCACTCGCCACAACTAGAGAAAGCCCAGGCACAGCAACAAAGACCCAACGTGGCCAAAAATAAATAAATAAATAAATTTATTTTTAAAAAAAAAGACTTCAAGGAACATGAAAAATCAAGGAAACATTACAGCACCAAAGGAACTCAATCATCTTTCAGTAACTGACCACCTGGAAATGGAGATCTACATATTCCCTGACAAAAAAAAATTGAGAAAAAAATGTTTTAAGGAAGCTCAGAGAGCAGAGAGACAACTCCGTGAAATCAGGAAAGCAATTACATGAACAAAGTGAGAGAGTAAGCAGAAAGATAGAAATTATTAAAAAGAGCCAAACATAAATTCTGGAGCTGAAGGATACAATGAACAAAATGAAAAATGGAATACAGAGAATCAAAGCAGACTTGATCAAGCAGAAGAAAGAACCTATGAATTCAAAGAAAATTCATTTAAAATTATCCAGTCAGATGAGAAAAAAAGAGTGGAGAAAGCCTACATGAGTTATGGGGCACCATCAAAGAAACAATATTTGCAGTCTGGGAGTCCCAGAAGGAGAAAAGAGAGAGAAGGGATCAGAAAGCTTTTTAAATAAATAATGTGAAAATTTCCCAAATCTGGGCAGAGATATGGGCATCCAGCTACCTAAGGCACATAAATCCCCATAGAGATTCAACCAAAAGAAGAATCACAGTGTCATAAAACTGTCAAAAGTCAAAGACAAATAGAGAATTTGAAAGCATCAAGAGGGAAGAAACTCCTCTCATACAAGGGAACCCCCATCAAACTATGAGTGGATTTCGCAGCAGAAACATTGCAGAAACCTTGCAGCAAAAACCTTGAAGGCCAGGGGAGAGTGAGATGATATATTCAAAGTGCTGAAAGAAAAAAAAGTGCCAATAGGAACACTTTGCACAGTAAAGCTGTCCTTCAGAAATGAAGGAAAATTAAAGACTTTCTCAGACAAACTAAAGCTGAGAGAATTCATTACCACTACCCCCGCCTCACAAGAAATGCTAAAGGGATTTCTTCACACTGAAATGAAAGGACACAAATTAGTAACATGACAACATATGAAAATGCAAAGCACAGTGGTAAAAGTAAGTATATAGTCAAGTTCAGAATACTCTAACATTTTGCTGATGATATGTAAATCCCTTAACGCTAGTATAAAAGTTAAAAGACAAAAATATTAAAAATAACTATAGTTGCAGTAATTTTAATGGATACACAACATTAAAATAGTAAATTTTGACATCAAAAACATAAAATGGGAGGAGGAAGTAAAAGGGTAGAGTTTTGTAAATGAAGTTAAGCAACTGAAGTTAACTTATCATCTTAAAATAGACTGTTAATCACTGTAAGAGGTTTTATGTAAGCCTCATGGTAACCACAAAGCAAAAACCCATAGCAGATAGAGAAAAGAGAAAGAGAAAGGAATCAAAGTATACCAGTACATAAAATCACCAAATCACTAAGAAAGACAGAAAGAAAGAAAGGAACAAAGGAACTACAAAACATTCCAAAAACACATTAACAAGATGGCAATAGTAAGTCCTTAGCTATCAACAATTACTTTAAATGTAAATAAATTAAATTTTCCAATCAAAAGACATAGAGTCACTGAATGGATAAAATAAGAACAAGATGCAACTATATGATGCCTACAGAAGACTCATTTCAGGTTTAAGGACTCATTTCAGGCTGACAGTGAAGGGATGAAAAAAGACATTCCATGTAAATGGAAATCAAAAGAGAGCAGAGACAGCTACACTTATATCAGAAAAAATAGACTAAGTCAAAAACTCTAACAAGAGACAAAGGAGGTCATTATATTATGATAAAGGGGTCAATTCATCCATAGAATATAACATTTGTAAATATATATGCACCGGGGCTTCCCTGGTGGTGCAAAGGTTGAGAATCTGCCTGCCAATGCAGGGGACACGGGTTCGAGCCCTGGTCTGGGAAGATCCCACATGCCGCGGAGCAACTGGGCTCATGAGCCACAACTACTGAGCCTGCGTGTCTGGAGCCTGTGCTCCGCAACAAGAGAGGCCGCAACAGTGAGAGGCCTGCACACTGTGATGAAGAGTGGCCCCCACTCGCCGCAACTAGAGAAAGCCCTCGCACAGAAACGAAGACCCAACACAGCCAAAAATAAATAAATAAATTTATTTAAAAAATATATATATATATATGCACCCTCATTGGGGCACCTAATCATATTAAGCAAATTTTAACAGATCTGAAGGGAGAAATAGATGGCAATGCAATAATAGTCAGGGACTTCAATACCCCACTTTCGACAATGGAGAAATCATCCAGACAGAAAAGTAATAGGGAAACATTGGACTTGTACTACACTTTTGACCTAATGGACATAAAAGATAAATACAGAATATTCCAACCAAAAGCAACAGAATACAGTTTCTTCTCAAGCCCACATGGAACATCTATCTCTGAGAGAGATCATATGTTAGACCAAATAAGACATAACAAACTTAAGAAGACTGAAATCATGCCAAGTATTTTTTTCCAAACACAATGGTATGAAACCAGAAATCAATAACAGGAAGAAAGCTAGAAATTTTACAAATATGTGCAAATTATGCACTCCTGAACAATCAGTGGGTCAAAGAAAAGATCAAAAGGGGAACGCAAAAATATATTCTTAAAATGAAAATGGAAACACGTCAAACAGTAACAATAGCAATTTTGATTAAATACTTGGCAAAGGACCTAAAGAGACATTTTTGCAAAGAGGACATACAAATGACCAACAGGTACATGAACAGTGCTCAACATCACTAATCATCAGGAAAATGCGAATCAAAACCACAATGAGGTATCACTTCACATTAGTTAGCTTTTATCAAAAAGGTAAGAGATAACAAGCCCTAGTAAGGAGGTGGAGAAAAGGGAGCCCTTGTACACTGTTGGTGGGAATGTAAATTGGTGCAGCCATTATGGAAAACAATATGCAGGTTCCTCAAATAATTAAAAATGGAAATATATGATCCCAGTATCCCACTTCTTGGTATATAGTCGAAGAAAATGAAATCAGTATCTCGAAGAGGTATCTACACTCCCATGATCATTGCAGCTTTATTCACAGTAACCAAGATGTAAACAACCTAACTGTTTATCAGTGTATAAATAAATAAAATATGGTATATATACACAAGGGAATATTATTTAGCCATAAAATAAAAGGAAATCCTGCTATTTGTGGCAACATAGTTAAACCTGGAGGGCATTATGCTAAGTGAAATAAGCCAGACAGAAAAAGACAAATACTATATGGTATCACTTATATATGGAATCAAAAAAATTAAATTTATAGACACAGAGTAGAATGGTGTTTGCCAGGGGCTGAGGGTAGGGGAAATAGGGTTGGTCAAAGGGTACAGACTTACTGTTATAAGATGAATAAGTTATGAGTATCAAATGTATAGCATGGTGACTATGTGAGTAGATCTTACAGACCACAAAAAAAAGTAATTATGGGAGGTGATGGATGTGTTGATTGTGGTAATGATTTCACAATATATACATATATCAGATCATCACATTATATACTTTAAATATATATAATTTTATTTTTATTTTTTTGTTTTGTTTTGATTTTTTGTTTTATCATTATTGTTATTTATTTAAATACAACTCCGCAACCATGATTATCGAGCTGTCCATGCGTGGTATATCAGAAGCCAAAAATTAGTCAAGTAGGAGAATGTTCTCCTAGAAGCATGGGCACTGACAGCAGGGCAAAGCCATGGCCAAGAGGTTGAAAGTGAGAGAAAAGACAAAAAGGCAAGGAAAGTAAAAAATAAGAATTCAAAAATACATCACTCTGAGTCCCTTTCATTTCAGGAAAAATAGTAGACAACATTTTTTTTTTTTTTTCCTCAGGAGACTGCCACTTTATTAAATTTTTAGGAGTCCAGGGGTCTGGTACATTCCAGTACATTCTCTTAAAGGTTAAGACATGTTATTGCACCTTGAACATCTTTTTTTTTTTATTAACATATTTCCATACAAATAACCCAAAGAAAGTTTAGTATTAGTTGTTTTTTTTGTTTCTTTGTTTGTACTGCAGGTTCTTATTAGTCATCAATTTTTTTTTTTTTTTAATTTTTTGGCTGTGTTGGGTCTTCCTTGCTGCACGCAGGCTCTCTCTAGTTGCAGAGAGCGAAGGCTACTCTTAGATGCAGTGTGCAGGCCTCTTATTGCAGTGGCCCCCCTTATTGGGGAGTACGGGCTCTAGGCGTGTGGGCTTCAGTAGTTGTGGTGCACGGGCCTAACCACTCCACAGCATGTGGGATCTTCCCAGACCAGGGATCGAACCTGTGTCCCCTGCATTGGCAGGCAGATTCTTAACCACTGCGCCACCAGGGAAGCCCCAGTCATCCATTTTATACACATCAGTGTATACATGTCAATCCCAATCGCCCAGTTCATCACACCCCCACCCCCCACCCCCCCACTGCTTTCTCCCCTCGGTGTCCATACGTTTATTCTCTACGTCTGTGTCTCAATTTCTGCCCTGCAAACCGATTCATCTGTACCATTTTTCTAGGTTCCACATATATGCGTTAATGTACGATATTTGTTTTTCTCTTTCTGACTTACTTCACTCTGTATGACAGTCTCTACATGCATCCACGTCTCAACAAATGACTCAGTTTCGTTCCTTTTTATGGCTGAGTAATATTCCATTGTATATATGTACCACGTCTTCTTTATCCATTCGTCTGTCGATGGGCATTTAGGTTGCTTCCATGACCTGGCTATTGTAAATAGTGCTGCAATGAACATTGGGGTGCATGTGTCTTTTTGAATTACGGTTTTCTCTGGGTATATGCCCAGTAGTGGGATTGCTGGGTCATATGGTAATTCTATTTTTAGTTTTTTAAGGAACTTCCATATTGTTCTCCATAGTGGCTGTATCAATTTAGATTCCCACCAACAGTGCAAGAGGGTTCCCTTTTCTCCACACACTCTCCAGCATTTGTTGTTTGTAGATTTTCTGATGATGCCCATTCTAACTGGTGTGAGGTGATACCTCATTGTAGTTTTGATTTGCATTTCTCTAATAATTAGTGATGTTGAGCAGCTTTTCATGTGCTTCTTGGCCATCTGTATGTCTTCTTTGGAGAAATGTCTATTTAGGTCTTCTGCCCATTTTTCGATTAGATTGTTTTTTTAATATTAAGCTGCATGAGCTGTTTATATATTTTGGAGATTAATCCTTTGTCCGTTGATTCATTTGCAAATATTTTCTCCCATTCTGTGGGTTGTCTTTTCGTCTTCTTTATGGTTTCCTTTGCTTTGCAAAAGCCTTGAAGTTTCATTAGGTCCCATTTGTTTATTTTTGTTTTTATTTCCATTACTCTAGGAGGTGGATCAAAAAAGATCTTACTGTGATTTATGTCAAAGAGTGTTATTCCTATGTTTTCCTCTAAGAGTTTTATAGTGTCCGGTCTTACATTTAGGTCTCAAATCCATTTTGAGTTTATTTTTGTGTATGGTGTTAGGGAGTGTTCTAATTTCATTCTTTTACATGTAACTGTCCAGTTTTCCCAGCACCACTTATTGAAGAGACTGTCTTTTCTCCATTGTATATCCTTGCCTCCTTTGTCATAGATTAGTTGACCACAGGTGCGTGGGTTTATCTCTGGGCTTTCTATCCTGTTCCATTGATCTATATCTCTGTTTTTGTGCCAGTACCATATTGTCTTGATTACTGTAGCTTTGTAGTATAGTCTAAAGTCAGGGAGTCTGATTCCTACCACTCCATTTTTTTTTCCCTCAAGACTGCTTTGGCTATTCGGGATCTTTTGTGTCTCCATACAAATTTTAAGATTTTTTGTTCTATTTCTGTAAAAATTGCCATTGGTAATTTGATAGGGATTGCATTGAATCTGTATATTGTTTTGGGTAGTATAGTCACTTTCACAATATTGATTCTTCCAATCCAAGAACATGGTATATCTCTCCATCTGTTGGTATCATCTTTAATTTCTTTCATCAGTGTCTTATAGTTTTCTGAGTACAGGTCTTTTACGTCCTTAGGTAGGTTTATTCCTAGGTATTTTATTCTTTTTGCTGCAATGGCTAATGGGAGTGTTTCCTTAATTTCTCTTTCAGATTTTTCATCATTAGTGTATAGGAATGCAAGAGATTTCTGTGCATTAATTTTGTATCCTGCAACTTTACCAAATGCATTGATTAGGTCTAGTAGTTTTCTGATGGCATCTTTAGGATTCTCTATGTATAGTATCATGTCATCTGCAAACAGTGACAGTTTTACTTCTTCTTTTCCAATTTGTATTCCTTTTCTTTCTTTTTCTTCTCTGAGGGCCGTGGCTAGGACTTCCAAAACTATGTTGAATAATAGTGGTGAGAGTGGACATTCTTGTCTTGTTCCTGATCTTAGAGGAAATGTTTTCAGTTTTTCACCATTGAGGATGATGTTGGCTGTGGGTTTGTCATATATGGCCTTTATTATGTTGAGGTAGGTTCCCTCTATGCCCACTTTCTGGAGAGTTTTTTATCATAAATGGGTGTTGAATTTTGTCTAAAGCTTTTTCTGCATCTATCGAGATGATCATATAGTTTTTCTTCTTCAGTTTGTTAATATGGTGTATCACATTGATTGATTTGCATATATTGAAGAATCGTTGCATCCCTGGGATAAATCCCACTTGGTCATGGTGTATGATCCTTTTAATGTGTTGTTGGATTCTGTTGGCTAGTATTTTGTTGAGGATTTTTGCATCTATATTCATCAGTGATATTGGTCTGTAATTTTCTTTTTTTCTAGTATCTTTGTCTGGTTTTGGTATCAGGGTGATGGTGGCCTCACAGAATGAGTTTGGGAGTGTTCCTTCCTCTGCAATTTTTTGGAAGAATTTGAGAAGGATAGGTGTTAGCTCTTCTCTAAATGTTTGATAGAATTCACCTGTGAAGCCATCTGCTCCTGGACTTCTGTTTGTTGGAAGGTTTTTAATCACAGTTTCAATTTCATTACTTGTGATTGGTCTGTTCATTTTTTCTATTTCTTCCTGGTTCAGTCTTGGAAGTTTATACCTTTCTAAGAATGTGTCCATTTCTTGGAGGTTGTCCATTTTATTGGCATAGAGTTGCTTGTAGTAGTCTCTTAGGATGCTTTGTATTTCTGCAGTGTCTTTTGTAACTACTCCTTTTTCATTTCTAATTTTATCGATTTGAGTCCTCTCCCTCTTTTTCTTTATGAGTCTGGCTAATGGTTTATCAATTTTGTTTGTCTTCTCAAAGAACCGCTTTTAGTTTTATTGATCTTTGCTACTGTTTTCTTTGTTTCTATTTCATTTATTTCTGCTCTGATCTTTATGATTTCTTTCCTTCTGCTAACTTTGGGTTTTGTTTGTTCTTCTTTCTCTAGTTCCTTTAGGTGTAAGGTTAGATTGTTTATTTGAGATTTTTCTTGTTTCTTGAGGTAGGCTTGTATAGCTATAAACTTCCCTCTTAGAACTGCTTTTGCTGCATCCCACAGGTTTTGGATCATTGTGTTTTCATTGTCATTTGTCTCTAGGTACTTTTTGATTTCCTCTTTGATTTGTTCAGTGATCTCTTGGTCATTTAGTAACGTATTGTTTTTCCTCCATGTGTTAGTGTTTTTTACGTTTTTTTCCCCTGTAATTCATTTCTAATCTCATAGCATTGTGTTCAGAAAAGATGCTTGATATGATTTCAATTTTATTAAATTTACTGAGGCTTGATTTGTGACCCAAGATGTGATCTATCCTGGAGAATGTTCTGTGGGCACTTGAGAAGAAAGTGTAATCTGCTGTTTTTGGATGGAATGTCCTATAAATATCAATTAAATCTATCTGATCTATTGTGTCATTTAAAGCTTCTGTTTCCTTATTTATTTTCATTTTGGATGATCTGTCCATGGGTGTAAGTGAGGTGTTAAAGTCCCCCACTATTATTGTGTTACTGTCAATTTCCTCTTTTATAGCTGTTAGCAGTTGCCTTATGTATTGAGGTGCTCCTGTGATGGATGCATATATATTTATAATTGTTATATCTTCTTCTTGGATTGATCACTTGATCGTCATGTAGAGTCCTTCCTTGTCTCTTGTAGCATTCTTTATTTTAAAGTCTATTTTATCTGATATGAGTATTGCTACGCCAGCTTTCTTTTGATTTCCCTTTGCATGGAATATCTTTTTCCATCCCCTCACTTTCAGTCTGTATGTGTCCCTAGGTCTGAAGTGGGTCTCTTTTAGACAGCATATGTATGGGTCTTGTTTTTGTATCCATTCAGCAAGCCTGTGTCTTTTGGTTGGAGCGTTTAATACATTCATGTTTAAGGTAGTTATTGATATGTATGTTCCTATGGCCATTTTCTTAATTTTTATGGGTTTGTTTTTGTAGGTCCTTTTCTTCTCTTGTGTTTCCCACTTAGAGAAGTTCCTTTAGCATTTGTTGTAGAGCTGGTTTGGTGGTGCTGAATTCTCTTAGCTTTTGCTTGTCTGTAAAGCTTTTGATTTCTCCATCGAATCTGAATGAGATCCTTGCCAGGTAGAGTAATTTTGGTTGCAGGTTCTTCCCTTTCATCACTTTAAGTATATCATGCCACTCCCTTCTGGCTTGTAGAGTTTCTGCTGAGAAATCAGCTGTTAACCTTATGGCAATTCCCTTGTATGTTATTTGTCATTTTTCCCTTGCTGCTTTCAATAATTTTTCTTTGTCTTTAATTTTTGCCAGTTTGATTACTATGTGTCTTCACATGTTTCTCCTTGGGTTTATCCTGTATGGGACTCTCTGTACTTCCTGGACTTGGGTGGCTCTTTCCTTTCCCATGTTAGGGAAGTTTTTGACTATAATCTCTTCAAATATTTTCTCAGGTCCTTTCTCTCTCTCTTCCCCTTCTAGGACCCCTGTAATGCGAATGTTGTTGCGTTTAATGTTGTCCCAGAGGTCTCTTAGGCTGTCTTCATTTCCTTTCATTCTTTTTTCTTTATTCTGTTCCGTAGCAGTGAATTCCACCATTCTGTCTTCCAGGTCACTTATCCGTTCTTCTGCCTCAGTTATTCTGCTATTGATTCCTTCTAGTGTAGTTTTCATTTCAGTTATTGTATTGTTCATCTCTGTTTGTTTGTTCTTTAATTCTTCTAGGTCTTTGTTAAACATTTCTTGCATATTCTCGATCTTTGCCTCCATTCTTTTTCCGAGGTCCTGGGTCATTTTCACTATCATTATTCTGAATTCTTTTTCTGAAAGGTTGCCTATCTCCACTTCATTTAGTTGTTTTTCTGTGGTTTTATCTTGTTCCTTCATCTGGTACATAGCCCTCTGCCTTTTCATGTGGTTTTTGTTCCACAGGCTGCAGGATTCTAGTTCTTCTTGCTTCTGCTGTCTGCCCTCTCAGGGAAAGTCTTTTAGATATGACACCAAAAGTACAAACAATATCAAAAATGTATGTTAATTGAATTTCATGAAAACTAAAAACTTTTATGCTTCAAAGAACACTATCAAGAAAATGAAAAGATAACGCCCAGAATGGGAGAAAACATGTATAAATCATATATCTGATAACAGATTTATATCTAGAATATGCAAGGAACTCTTACAGCTCAATAACAAGAAGACAAACCTACTTTTTAAATGGGCAAAATATCCAAATTGACATTTCTTCAAAGAAGATATATTAATGAATATTATTGACTAATAAGCCTTTGAAAAGATGCTCAATATCATTAGCTGTTAGGAAAATGAAAAACAAACCACAGTGAGATAATACTTCATCCCCACTAGGATGACTATAATCAAAAAAGGCAAGTAATGACAAGCATTGGTGAGGATTTGGAGAAATTGGAGTCCTTGTGCATTGTTGCTGGGAATGTTAAATGGTGCAGCTGCTGTGGACAACAGTTTGACAGCTGCTCAAAATGTTAAGTAAAAGGTTACCACGTGACTCAGCAGTCGCACGGCTAGGTAAATATCCAGAGAAAAGAATACATATGTCCACACCAAAACTTGCAAACGAATGTTCATAGCATTATGCATACTAGCCGAAAAGTGTTTTCACACCTTGAACATTATTTGGACAGTTTGAGCACTGTTCCCAAATATCTAACAACTGGTAAATGATAAGTATGGTACATTTGTTTATAATAATGTCAACATTATAATGGTACATTATTTGACAATAAAAATGAATGAAGTACTAATACACGGTATAACATGAATGAATCTTATAAATATTATGCTACATGAAAAAAAGCCGGTTAAAAGAGACCATATATTGTATGATTCCATTTATATGAAACATCAAGAATAGGCAAATCTATAGAGACAGAAAGTAGATTAGTGGTTGCCCAGGGCTGGAACTGGTAGTGGGGGAAATAGGGAGGGTCTGCTAATGGGTACGGATTTCTTTGGGGAGGTGATGGAAATGTTCTAAAATTGCTTTAATTTGGTAATGGTTGCATAACTCTATGAACATACTAAAAAACCATTTCATTGTGTACTTTAAATGGATCAACTATTTGGTATGTAAATTATATGTCAAAACTGTTAAAACTCATAACAAAAATTTTTTAATTAAAAAGAAACACCATTGTGGAGGTGGGATGAATTGGGAGATTGGGATTGACATATATACACTATTGATACTATGTATAAAATAGATAACTAAGGAGAACCTGCTGTATAGCACAGGGAACTCTACTCAGTGCTCTTTGGTGACCTAAATGGGAAGGAAATCCAAGGAAGAGGGGATATATGTATATGTATAGCTGATTCACTTTGCTGTACAGCAGAAACTAACACAACATTGTAAAGCAACTATACTCCAATTTGAAAAAAAAAAAAAAAAAAAAAAGGAACACCATTGGACAAGTAAGTTTCAAACATAATAATGACCATAAATAAGAGATCCTGGGAGAGCTTTGTGGAAGTGTTCAACTTTCAATCTGACAGATTAAAGAGCTTGATATGAACATAGGTGGATCTGGAAGGACAGAAGACGTTCCATATGGAGAATAGAAATGCATGTTCAAAACCCGGTACTTCCACTCCCTCCGTTTTCTAACTCATCCCTCACACTATCACTGGAGAGGTCTTTCTAAAGGCAAACCTCTGAGCAGTTCATTCTCTGCTCAATGCCCTAAAGGTACCTCATTACCTCCAGAATAAGGTAGTTACCCTTTAGTGTAATATTGACAGCCCGTCCTACCACTTGCCTCAAAGCACTCTTTGTATCCCATTCTCCTGCAATAGCAATCAGTTTATGGTTCCCTAAACCTGTCATATTTTTTCTTTATTTCTACTTTCTGAATATTCAACACTCTGCTCAGAGGACTTTCCACACACATCTTCTTTGCCTGCCTGGTAAACTCAGATTCATTCTCTTATACTTGGCTTAACATCACCTTCTTCTTGAAACGTGTTGGCCTCAGATAGCATGGACTGCTCCATCCTCTTCACTACCCGTGTGAGTTATGACACCTCGTGTATGATCATTGTTTACATGGTTGACTTCCACACCAGACTGTAGTCCTTTCTTCTTTGTATCTTCAGTGTCAAGGAAAGCACCTATTGAAGGACTACATGGATGGTTGGATGGATAAATTGCAAACTAATTAAAAGCTCTCAATCATCTACTGCAATCTTGGTGTAGTTTGAAATACCTAAATAATCAATCTGATGCCTTCCTAGCTAATAGGAATTTTAGAATAAGTTTTTAAGTTTTCAGAAAAAAAGGTTTAGAAATTATATCACAGCACTTTTAATGCAAACTGATGTTTCTCTTACTCTTTCCTAAAGAAAAAAATTAGTTACTCTGTGTAGAAAAAGAAGTTAAAAAATAATAATAGACTTTTCATGATATAGATTCAATATTGGGATATTCATTGCCTCAAACAATGGAATTTAGCTTGGTACTTCAGTAAGTTGGTGTTATGAGAAATTTTGAAATTGAAACAAAGCTTATCAGATTCACATAAATAAAATATATATAATTATAATTAGACATAATTATATTAAAATTATATTTTAATCAATTAAAATATAATTATGTATAATTACATGTAAATACTAGTTTGGAAGTTGTGACTGAAATATGTTTTCAAAGAGTTCTCTAATATATGTTCTATATGGCCAGTGTGACAGATGTTATCACAGGCAATTCATCATAACTTTTTTTTTTAGTCTTTGGACAGAATCAAAAAATGTACTTATTAGATCACAAGTTGTACCTTACATGAAAAGTACAGAGTTTCTAGTTACTTGAGCATGAAATATTATTTATTATAATTGTCAATAACTTTGCTGAACTTGATTTCCTATTAAAGTATTTTATAAATTCTTTCATGTGTATAATCTCATTATAAATTGACTTTTGGTTAAGAAAAAAAGACACGGTTCCATTTTATAAAATCTTTATTGAGAAAAATGTTTTCATGCTCAAGTAAACTGCAACAATATATTGTCAATACAGATATTGCACAATTTTTGTTTCCAGTGTTCCTTTCGTATTCCTAAAAGTTTGTGGCTTAAAGACAGACCACATGATGCTAGATTTTTTATAATTGAGAATTAGGGAAGTATTCTGCTTTGTCTCTGGAGAGCATTTTTAGAGCCCAGTGCAGTTATCACTGAGTTAAAGGCCCATCTGGGACCTGTCTGTCTTTTCTAAGCCCAACTCTGCTTATTATTAAACTTCACCTAGTGGGCTGGCAAGTGGGCCATGTTTAATGAAATTTCCAGGGCATGGAATTTGGGCTGGGCTTAGCTGTTACCACAAGCAAAAATAAATTTCTTGGTGCAGAAATAATTTTTCTATCTTAGAATTTTCACAGCTCTTGGTAGTTTTCTTATGGATCTCATCACTTTCCACCTTGCTTTATGGTTACTTATCTGCAATATTCACTCCCCCTATTATATTGCAAGTAAGAAACTGACTTTACTCATCTTTTTATCACCCATACCACTTTTTACAGAGATTTAGCATATAGGAGTTAACTAATCGATGTCATTCAAATGTCAAATTGTTCAATTAATTTCTCTAACTTCAAGTATAGAATTGTGACAATGCCAAAAATGTGTTTAGAGAAAATTTTAGCTTCACCGTGATTATAAACATCAATAACGTAATAATGAAACATGTCCTATAGATCAACTTGTATGTGGATATCATTGTCTTCCACTAGTCCATTTTCTTGAATAATCAGAAGCTCACTGAAGTACTTCCTGTAAGAGGGCTCCTTGATGTTTCAGCGCCCTCCAGAGGTCTCCAGAATATTCTGACACTTGACCTTGGAGAACATGCAGAAACCCACAGTTTTGCATTGGATGCATAAAGGTTGCTGGAGCCTGCCACACCTGGCAGGCTCCCAGGAGGTACACAAGATGACCTTCTAAATGTGGAAGGAAAATATTGGGACTTATATTTTACATATATTGTCTAAAAATGTTAAAGAAATTATACTCTATTATCAATGTTTAAGACACAGATAGCCAAAATCTGGTACTCAGTACATCCTGAGGAAAGAAGGGGAGAAGTAGATGCTGGTGCTTTCTTTGTTTGCTTCAGTTTTTCAGAGGGTCCCAATCCTAACCTTAGTCGTAACCATCACCAGGCGTAGCAGATACTGCAGATACCACACCCCATACTTGCCCGGGCCCACCTGAGTTCACCTTAGGCGCGGTCAGCAGTTGGCAGCAAGCTGAAAGCCTCCCCCCTTTAGCACCAACATCTCTCTTCTTCCTCCTGATTCTCCAGCACCATGGGAATTTGCTCTGCCAAAGACAGTTGCCACCCAGAAGTGAAGGGTATGTAAAGCCGCCAGCGACATTCATCAACCAATGGGGAATGGAAGTTGCTGGCTAAGTGCCCTTGCCGTGCCCTCATCCAGGAACAAGGACTCTGAGGTATGTCGCACGTGGCTTCTCAAAAGGTCACGATTGGGGTTGATCCCAGAGCAGCAACGTGCTCTTCATCACACTGTGTATCTCACTATGCTACTCCCTCCCTGTGCTTCCGAGAGTCAGCTCCCAAGAAAACGAGTTGCACTCAGTCCTTCCCACAGGGGCTGCTACTGAGGGAACCCGAGAAGTCAGGTGACATGAATGTATGTGCTATGTGATCTAGTGAACTAATGCTTATTTAATGGATACACGTTTTGAAAAGATTTCTGCAAAGAAACTTCATAATGAAGATAATGCTAACCTGTAAGAGGCAGTGAACAAGAAACTGACGTTGCTGACACTTTTCTGAACCCAAGAAAGAGCTCTCTGTCAGCCAAATTGCAATATGAAAGTAATGGCAATCTAATCAGATCTAACAAGAAGTGGACAAAAAAAAAATCAAAATTGTCTAGAACTATTTTAAATAGGCATTTGCATCCATGATAATGATAAACCTCACCCTACCTGTATACTGTGCCCTGAGATTCCAAATTATAATATGATACATCGCACTTGACATTTAAGTATTTTGTTTGTTTAATCAATAAACAAACAGTAGGCAGCTAGGGCATTTATGTTTCTATTTTTGTGTTTCATAACATACTTAATATATTAGTAAAGTGGTACATGTACAAATTTATATATTTCTAGATAACTTACAGTAAATCTGTCCAGGCAGCACATTCCTAAATGGAGGTACTTGCTCAGATTTCTTTACTGAAGAGAGTCCATGTTCAAAAAAGTGTCAAGACCACTGTGTAAAGGATACTAAACTTTGTAACTGTATTACTATCAGAGGCCACCATGTTGAAGCCTAATTTTACAAATGAGAAAAGTGAGCTCCAGAGAGTTTAAGGCGCTTTTCCAGGGTCACATTTCCAATTGATTGTAGAATCAAGTTATAATGCAGGTCTTCTGATACTCCGTTCAAAAACCTTTCCACTCTACCACAGAGAGTAAGAAATCTGAAGTGATTTTACCCTGGTTCCAAAGGCACACTTGTCCTCCACGCATTCTCTTCTGGCCGCTCTCCGTCCCTCTTGGTTCCATTGTTGACTGTCGGAAGCACAGGGAGGGAGTAGGATAGTGAGATACACAGTGTGATAAAGAACACGTTGCTGCTCTGGGCTCAACCCCATAGTTCCATGACCCAACTTGGTTCAGTTTCTTTGTATTCTTGACCCCTTTATGTTTATTGACATTAATCCATTCCTCCACACAGACTTTTCTTTTACCTTCACTCACTGGGTCTTCTAGACCATCTCCTCACCTTGTCCCAATGGCAGCTCCATATTATATTTTGTCCTGCCTTATAGCCTTGGCTTTTCAACTCAGTGCTACCCGTGGTCCAACGTGGCAGCACTAACACTCAACCAAGAGGTCCAGGTCCTACTCCCGAGGTCGAATTTTGCTTTGAGTTCTAGGAACCATGCTGATTGTTTGCATCTTGCATGTTGTTGGGCCAGTGGCCCTACTTTAAAATCCAGTTTTCCTTCAAAACTCTGAACTAATTTTGGTCCTGAATTGCTCTAGGATTACATGAGAGCTTGGAGGAAGCTGGGAGTGTGAATTTAGTTCCAGATCTATATCTCTAAGTTTGGGAATTTAGTAAGTATTGTCTGTCATAGCTACAATGGAAAAATATTTAGGACCTCAGTGTAATACAAAGAAGCAGAGCAAAAGGAAACATAAGGAAATACAATGGTTATGAGCATGAATTTGAAGCCAAACTGTGATCTAATTCCAGCTCTGCCATTTATTAGCTGTATAATCTTGGTCAGGTCAGTTCCTTTCTCTGTTTCTCCATCCATAAAATGGGAATAATAATTGTACCTACTTCAAAAAAAATTTGTGAAGATTAATTTAGAATTATGTCTGATGAGAGCAAGTTCTGTATAAGTATTAGACTGTAGAATAATCTTCATGAAGTGTTAAGTGTTGAATAGATATTCATCTATCACTGAACAAATGCCTGATGGTCTATATCTGTGTACAAAATTGGGCTAACTATTGTAGGGACTACAATAAAGTACAATACACAATACTTGGGGTGAGAGTCTGAGTTAAAGCAGCAGGAATGGTAATGGAAATGAGTGGATGAATTTTTAAATTAAAAAGTTAGAATACACTAGATATAATAACCAATTAAATGTGGGCATGAAAGAGAAAAATGTTTAAAAAATAAAAACCTTCCCCCCAACCCCATACTTTAGTTTGTATGTTTAGATAATCTATGTTTTAAATGACAGAGGAAATGCAGAGGGAGGAACAGGCTTTAAATGAAAGATAATAAAATTGATTTGTATGTTTCTAGTGCCTATATGCAGAGATGAACCTGGAGCTCAGGAGAAAGGGACAGTGGAATTTGAGTTGAGGTGATTGTTGAGGACATAGGAGTCATTGAGATCACCCAGGGGAGACATTTAAAGGAAAACGGAAAGTCAGATAAGCCCAACATTTAAGAGAGAATGGGAGGACAAATCAGGAAGTCAGAAAGGATATTTAGAAATGTGGAAGCAACAACAGAGTGTACTACCATGGAAATGAAGGATGTAGGAAGGTCCAAAGGTCCAACAGTGGCAACTGCTGTGGGAAGATTAAGTAGAGTGAAGATTGAAAATAAACCCATGGATATGATGATTAGGCTATAATTGGCTGCAGTGAGTTGGTAGAGACAGTACACCTTGTGCCTTGTAGCAATGATTTAGACAGCATCTCCAGGAGGAAACTAGAGTTTTTGTGTTGCCACTCACTCACTGTCTGATTTGCTGAGCAACATACAAATACTCCCTAAGACTCAGTGTTCTCATCTGTGTAAATAGGGCTGCTGATGATACCACCTCATCGGATGCTTGGAAGATTTAAATGAGATAATACGTGTAAGGTGCACAGTACCTGGCACACACACATCATTCATTCAACAAATATTAACTATTATTATTAATGATATTATTACAATCAGTTAAGGAGAAAATGGGAAGTTAGGACATGGAGGCTTCTCAAGAAGTCTACCAGAAAGAGAAGGAGAGACGTGAAACATTCACTTGAGTAGGAAATAGTGCCCACGAAGGGATGTTTAAAAATTTTAGGATGGAGAGAGGCTTGCTCATGTTTTTAGGCAGAGGAGAACGAGCCAGTAACTGAATAAAAATACTATTATAAGAAGTGGAGAGTTCTTTATTTAGATAAAATTTTCTCATAACGGATCAATTTCACAAAGAGATAATATGACAAGTTCAATAAGTCAAAAACAGAAAGCAGTATTTGAGTTGAAACATCTGTGCGTGAACCTAATTTATGAAACCACCTGTAATTTGTTGGCTGTTCTCAAGCAAAGTAAGTTATTTCTTCCATGGAGCACTTTCAGTTTTTTCAATTTGCAATTCTTTACTGCTCCTGAAATGAATGTGAATTCTGGAAAGACGTGGCTAAGAATCTGGGCAGGTCTACCTAGATCACCTCCTTCCAACAGTTTTTCTAGTCTGGTGAGACTTGAAAAGATGAGAGAGAGAGAGAGAAAGACACCTATCTCAACAAACCAGGCTGCCAATCCCCAAGCAGCTCTCAGGCGTGGGAACTAGCATCAGTAAGTAAGACCCATTGGAAAGTAGTGACTACTTTTTTAGCCATAAATATTCATCAAAGAAGTCAAATAGCCTCTGGCAACAGATGGAGATCAGTGGACCCACAGTGATCAAAGAAATGGTGAAAAGGGAAAACAGAGGACAGTACAGAATACTTTCATCGCATTACATAGCTTGGTTCAAAAAATAGGCACTTCAGCATTATGTATTAAGGAATGTGATGAACCATTTTGACTGCCAGAGTCATCAACTTGTCATGCTGAAAGTTTAGGAAAACTTAACAGCTACCTCTTCGTGACAGTTGACTGCAAGCAAGGGAAGAAGATCCTTGTAGAGCAATTCTCTAGACCTCTCCAATCCGAGTAGTTCCTCTTTGCAAAAGAGCTCTGGTCTCCTGGTCAGTGGAAAGAGTGATGGAGGATGTGTATCTGGCCTGACTTTTCTCTCTCACGATGGCAGCAAGAGCATAAGGCTGGCTTCAGTGAAATCTTCTTGGTTGAATTTTCACTTTCTTCTTGGCCATCTAGAGTTAGCAGGAAAAGAATCTAATAGATTCGGGCTGAGTTGCTGATGACTGATAATGGTTTGTTATGATATCCCTTCAGGCTGTTTACATTTGAGCAAGAGAGCATTAACTCTGAAGGTAGGAATTTTAAGTACTTTGGAATGCTGTCGGGGAGACGTGTGAAGACTTAGGACTCTTCCTAGCGCTTTACCAATTATATAAACAACAGCCTACTCTTAGCTCTGACAATTCTTGGCAGGCGACAAGGCTGAGGATACTAAGAATAACAACCATGTGACCAGAGTCCTGATCCTAAACCCTTTCTAGAAAGAAAAGTCTTCATGATCTAGGAAATCAAGCTGAAATTACCTCCTTCCTTTGTGTGGCTCTCACCATGGATTATCTGGATTATCTGTGACAACTAAATGTATCTTGTACTGATTTTTTTTTTTTTTTTTTTTTGGCTGCGTTGGGTCTTCGTTGCTGCACGCGGGCTTTCTCCAGTTGCAGCGAGCGGGGGCTACTCTTGCTTGCGGTGCGCGGGCTTCTCATTGTGGTGGCTTCTCTTGTTGCGGAGCACAGGCTCTAGGCTCGCAGGCTTCAGTAGTTGTGGCACGCGGGCTCAGTAGTCGTGGCTTGCGGACTCTAGAGTGAAGGCTCAGTAGTTGTGGTGCACAGGCTTAGTTGCTCCACAGCAAGTGGGATCTTCCCAGACCAGGGCTCGAACCTGTGTCCCCTGCATTGGCAGGCGGATTCTTAACCACTGAGCCACCAGGAGAGTCCTCTTGTACTGATTTTTAAAAATGCGTTGGTTAAAAAATGTATCTCCAGACTTGGTGGTGCAGTGGCTAAGGATCTGCCTGCCAATGCAGGGGACACGGGTTCAATCCCTGGTCCGGGAAGATCCCACATGCCGCTGAGCAACTAAGCCCACGTGCCACAACTACTGAAGCCCGTGCACTCTAGGGCCCGCGAGCCACAACTACTGAGCCCACGTGCCGCAACTACTGAAGCCTGCGTGCCTAGAGCCCGTGCTCCACAACAAGAGAAGCCACCGCAATGAGAAGCCTGCACGCCGCAAGGAAGAGTAGCGCCCGCTCGCTGCAACTAGAGAAAGCCCGCGCACAGCAAAGAAAACCCAACGCAGCCAAAGGAAAAAAAAAAAGATAGTATCCCCAACCATTATTCTAATCTGAGAAAAGCAGAAAGAGGAAGAACCAGGTTCATAGAAACCCTACTCTGTAAAAGAAAAGCCTCAGACTGCCTTCAGGAAATAAAGAATTTTCATTGATGAAAAATTTAGCAATAAAAGCACCGAGTAGATAGTTATTAGTCAGGTAGTAATGTTTGTGGAAAAGACAGTATGCTAACTGTTGTGGGCAAATATAAAGGAGGAGACAGTAAGAAACTACTAAATACATGACAACAAATGTGAGAAACAGATATTACCCAGTGCAACTGTGTGTGTGTGTGTGTGTGTGTGTGTGTGTGTTATTGAGGATGGAGTATGGATGAAGGGAATATAAAGTTATCGCAACAGGCAAAAACAATAGCAATTCCTGTCTTTATGTAGGGCGATTGCTTTCACAAAGTTTTTTTTTTTAATTTGATTCTCGTATCTACCCTAAGAACTTAGTGTTAAAATGCTAAAAACTCAAACAACAAGATCCTACTGTATAGGACAGGGAACTGTATCAATATCCTGTGATAAACCATAATGGAAAAGAATATAAAAAAGAATGTATATAAGGGGTGGGATGAATTGAGAGATTGGGATTGACATATATACACTATTGATACTATGTATAAAATAGATAACTAATGACAACCTACTGTATAGCACAGGGAACTCTACTCAGTGCTCTGTGGTGACCTAAATGGGAAGGAAATCCAAAAACGAGGGGATATATATATACGTATAGCTGATTCAGTTTGCGGTACAGTAGAAACTAACACAACATTGTAAAGCAAATATACTCCAATAAAATATTTTAAAAAAGAATGTGTGTATACACACATATATATAACTGAATCACTTTGCTGTACAGCAGAAATTAACACAACATTGTAAATCAACTATACTTGAATAAAAAGAAAAAGAAAAACATACTAAAATCTCAAGTGCAGCAGAGATCCAGAGAAGAGAAGAGAGGCTTGTCTCAAAGGTCACACAGCAGGTGGACAGTTAGGGAGAGGGATGGGGGAGAAGTGAGGACAGAGCCCTGCCATTTAGCGTCATTACTGGCTTAAGCACAATTTTATTATACTCTCTGTTTGTGGAAACTTAAGGTTACTCAAGTCATAATAATTTCTTACTTGTTCATGTACAAAACATCTTATTTCAATTTAAGCATCCATCGCTCCTGTGTATTTAGCTCAGGATAGTCTCACGTTTGTGTGAAATGACATATATATATGTAGTTATTCGGTTTGCATTGTTTTTAATGGCAAAGTTGTTTGAAAATGTTCATCAATAGAGAACTGAGTAAATTATGGTCCAGGGAATTCCCTGGTGGTCCAGTGGTTAGGACTTGGCGCTTTCACTGCCGTGGCCCAGGTTCCATCCCTGGTCTGGGAACTAAGATCTCGAAAACCATGCGGTGCGGCCTAATTAATTAATTAATTAATTAAAAAGAAAAATAAATTATGGTCCAGCCATACAGTGGAATACTAATGCAGCTGTCAAATAGAATGAAGCAGCTCTCTATTGATTTGGAAAGATCTAGGACTGCTGAAAAAAGTGCTACAAACTGTGTGACTTGAAACGATGGAAATGTATTATATCACAGTTCTGGATGCTAGAAGTCCAAAATCAAGGTGTCGGCATGGCCCTGCTCCCTCTGAAACTTACAGGAGAGGATCGTTCCTTGTCTGTTCTTAGCTTCTGATGACTTGTAGCAAGCCCTGGCATTCCTTGGCTTACAGCTGCATCACTCCAGTATCTGCCTCCGATGTCGGTCATCACATCACATTCTCACTGTGCGTCTGCGTCCTCCTTTTATAAGGACACCAGTCACGTAGGATTAAGGGCCCAACCCACTCCAGTATGACCTCATCTTAACTTTCTTTACATCCACAATGACTTTATTTCCAAATAAGGTCACTTTCTAAGATGCTGGGGGTTAGGAATTCAACATATCTTTTTGGGGACCCAATTCAATCTATAAAAAGCTCCAAGACAAATTGGATTTTCACCTAATTTTCTCAAAGCAAGGTGCAGAGCAGAGTATAAAACACCTCTGTGTAAAAGAAATGTGTACACACATGTACATAAATGTTTATAAATGCATTAGACTAGCTCCAGAAGGGTTCATAAGATACTAGTAGCTTCCAAGCACGAGAACAGTAGAGCTGGTAGAAACAATATAGAAGAATCATAGTTTTTAGTTATTACTTTTTTTGTACTTTTGAATTCTGTGTTAACCAAGTTTTTAAATCCCCTTCCACAGCTGTTCTTTAGTTACCGTGAATCTGTTTAACATTTAGTTCCCTCAAATATTAGGAGAAGGTATTCAGATCTTTTCTTCTGAGCTGCCCTGGCAAGATTAATCCAGGAGAGAATTCATTCAGTTGAATGCCAATCCAAAATATTAAATAGAGAGGGAGAAATCAGAACCAGGATGGGAGACTGGGCTCAGAAATTATGCAATCAGAATCTCGAGCACAGCAGATACACACGGCAGAGAGTGAGTTCAGATACTCCAACAGGATTATCATGGATCTGAGAGCAGAGTGAGGCCGTGCTCAGGAGTGGCCAGCTAGCCCTGTTATTGTGGCTCTAAGTGCCGTATTTCCTACACCCGCCTGTCCTGAGAATCAGTTTTTCTGCATACAGATTCTTCACCCCCTTCTCCAGAGAGCCTGATTCAGTGAATTGGAGGCTCTGGCCGTAAAACGTGAATGTTTAATACATACAGAGAGAAAGTTTGGGAAACACTAAAGGGCAGAGAGAGAAAGGAGAGTGCTTAATGATCACCCTTGGTGTGTTCCCTTTCTCTACCTGACTCTCCTTAAAATTAACCCTGATCCTAAGGTATGAGCAAGATATTCAGTTCAGGACTCCTTGGATGGCCTGTCTTGGGCTGTACCATCCCAATATTATCTGCTGTTCATTTCTGCTTTTCCCCCAATAACTCTAACATCAAAAGTTCTCTAACACAGGCTTTATTGGACTCTGCATCATTTAGATCCTGTGGGAAGACAGTTGGCCTGATATTCCAGAGAGTTTCAAGACAGGGTAATCCTGAGAAATCAAGACGTAGAATAGAATTTTTAATGGGAGGAAAAAAAACTCCTTCTCAGGACCTGTCTTTTACAAGTCCAGAATTAGGAAATATACTGTTGGCAAAAATGTTCTAAACTGTATTTTGATGCAATTTGCTCTGGAAGGAATAAATAATATGCTGTCTGAGTAGGATTGGTAATAAAATCTATTTGAGAAATACTTGTAATTATCCCGCACTTAAAGATTCACAATGCATATTATCATAGTTAAGACCCTAAGAAGTCCTTGACGTAAAGAAATTTATTGACCTTTACTGAAATCAGAGTTTATAAAATGTACTTAACTGCACATTGTTTTCTTACATGTTACATATTAGTATTCTTGCAAATCTGAGATTCCAAGGAGCGGAGTTTGGAAAACGTTACCATAAATATTTCCACATCTCATTTGCTAAGAGTTTGAAGAGTAGTTTGGGAAAGGAGGTATTCTGATAGAAATGAAGTCATCTGAGTGGATGAGACAGGACTTTCTGGGAGCATTTATTTATTTAACAAACATTTATTGAACATCATCTAGAAAAATAAACTAGACAGTATTTTTTCATAAAACATAGGGATTTTTTGGTAGACTCCTTTGGTAATATGAATCATTTTGTAATTTTGTTTTAAAAAATTATAGACATTTTCTGGTATATTCTCCTTTACAGAATATTCACAGTTTGATTAATATGAGAGCACACTAGCTTGTTGGGCCAACAAGTGTTGATTTATTGGCTCAAAAAATACCAGATTATGAGAACATTGAGGTATTTAAGTTTCAGATACGTAGTACGACTAATATTTAGTTTTATAATAAACTTATTTAAATGAATAAAATAAAGCAATAGAGTTAATGACAAATATAAAAATATCTAAGGACAGAATAAGGCTTCCAATTAAACATGGCAAATTGAGCCTGTTTATTTCTATACTCTCCTAAAACCCCACATAAATGGCCTCAATGGAATAAAAAAGGAATAAATCCACTATGACAAAGAGAACAAGGTGGGTAATAATAGCAGCTAAGAGATATCCACAAGGTTCTAGAAGGTGGAAAGTAGATGACTGAGTGATGAGACTTAGCTCAGCAGAGAAAGTGGAAGCCCAGCTGCCTGCAGTGAGAGATGCCCCAGCAAGAAGTGTACCAACTGAACTGTAAATGCCGTAAAGCTCCATGATGGTAAGATACTGATTATTCCCAAAGAGCCAGGGTGTGGGATGCGGCTAAAAAGTAGAGAATTAGATGAAAGATGATAAGTAACAATAAGACCTCCAGATGCCCTCTTCAGCCAGTAACATCAGGCATACGCCTCCGGCATCTGCAAGAAGCAAGATGAAGAGCCAGCCCAACCCTGAAGCTACTGAAGCCTAGGCCTCGGGCTCCCCATGCACAGGTCCCTTCCAAGGCCTTGTATTTAATCGTGCTTCATAATTTTATATTTTCTTTGTCCAGAAGAGGGCCCTCCAAATGATATAAGCTTGAGGCCCCACAAAACCTAGATCCACCCTAGAGAGAGTAGAGATATTGGACCAGGAGACACCATTCTAAAAACAGGGGGATTTTATTTTTTTTTTGAAGTATGGTTGATTTACAATGATTCAGGTGTACAGCAAAGTGATTCAGTTATACATATACATATATATATTGTTTTTCAGATTCTTTTCCATTATAGTTTATTACAAGATATTGAGTATAGTTCCCTGTGCTAAATAGTAGGTCCTTGTTGTTTACCTATTTTATATATAGTAGGGTATATCTGTTAATCCCAAATTCCTAATTTATCCCTCCCTCCCCTTTCACCTTTGGTAACTATAAGTTTGTTTTCTATGTCTGAGAGTCTATTTCTGTTTTGTAAATAAGTTCATTTCTATAATTTTTTAAGATTCCACGTATAAGTGATATCATATGGTATTTGTCTTTCTCTTTTTGACTTAACTTCACTTGGTATGATAATCTCTAGGTCCATCTATGTTGCTGCAAATGGTATTATTTCATTCTTTTTTATGGCTGAGTAGTGTTCCATTTGTATATATGTACCACATTTTCTTTATCCATTCATCTGTCAATGGACATTTAGGTTGCTTCCATGTCTTGGCTATTGTAGATAGTGCTACAATGAACATTGGGGTGCATGTATCTTTTCAAATTAGAGTTTTCATCTTTTCTGGATATATGCTCAGCAGTGGGATTAACGTGTCATATGGTAATTCTATTTTTAGTTTTTTAAGGAACCTCCATACTGTTCTCCATAGTAGCTACACCAATTTACATTCCCCTTTTCATCACATCCTCTCCAGCATTTATTATTTGTAGGCTTTTTGATGATGGCCATTCTGACCAGTGTGAGGTGATACCTCATTTTAGTTTTGATTTGCATTTCTCTAATAATTAGTGATGTTGAGCATGTTTTCCCATGTCTATTGTCCAGCAGTATGTCTTCGTTGGAGAAATGTCTGTTTAGGTCTTCTGCCCATTTTTTGATTGGGTTGTGTGTTTTTTTGATATTGAGCTGTATGAGCTGTTTGTATATTTTGGAAATCAATTCCTTGTCTGTTGCATTGTTTGTAAATATTTTCTCCCAATCTGTAGGCTGTCTTTTCATTTTGTTTGTGGTTTCCTTTACTGTGCAAAAGCTTTTAAGTTTATTTTTTTTATAGATTTATTTAATTAATTAATTTATTCATTTATTGGCTGCGTTGGGTCTTCATTGCTGGGTGCAGGCTTTCTCTAGTTGCAGCGAGCAGGGGCTACTCTTCGTTGCAGTGCGAGGGCTTCTCATTGCGATGGTGTCTCTTGTTGCAGAGCACAGGCTCTAGGGGCGCAGGCTTCAGTAGTTGTGGCATACGGGCTTCAGTAGTTGTGTCACGGGGGCTCAGTAGTTGTGGCTCACGGGCTCTAGAGCACAAGCTCGGTAGTTGTGGCGCACAGACTTTGTTGCTCCACAGCATGTGGGATATTCCCAGACCAGGGCTCGAACCCGTGTCTCCTGCTTTGGCAGGCAGATTCTTAACCACTGTGCCACCAGGGAAGCCCCTAGCTTTTAAGTTTAATTCTGTCTCATTTGTTAAAAACAAGGGGATTGTGTGAGAATCTGCATGAAAAACTGTTCCCTTCCACCCCTGCCACAGCTCAGCTTCCGGAACAGTGTAGCCTGGCTTTACTTTCAGGCAAGAGACTAGAAAACACTGACCAGGTCAAAATCAAAGACCTATAGAAACTGACATTTACAGGGGCCCATCTGTCTTTTCAGGGAATTCCCACCCTGACCCAATCTCCCTACAGCAAAGCTCACTGGTTGACAAGTCCTACAGCTTAAAAGCCTCACTTCAATTATGAATAGACAGTCAAGAATCACCAAAGAAAAGCCTTCAACATAACAGCTAGAAAAAAAGCAGAGAAAAATTTTAACAATAAAAGCAAACCTTATAACAAATATCCTCAGAAAGAAAAGAGAAAATACTGCATCTGTTTAAAAACTTTATTTATATATATATATATATATATATATAAAATACTATACATACATATATAGTACACATACGTGTATACTATAAATACATAAATATACGTATGTGTGTATGTATATATACACACATACATACCTTCAAAAAGTAAGACAAAGATATTGGATATTTAAAGTATGATAGCAGATGGATTGAAATATAACATTGAGAAAATTTGATTAATAACAAGGATTCCAGAAATAAAGTGTGAAAAAATGAAAAGAAGGAAGTTATAAAAAAGAAAGGTAGGAAATTACAAAAGAAATAACACAGGCAGGGACTTCCCTGGTGGTCCAGTGGGTAAGACTCTGTGCTCCCAGTGCAGGGGGCCGGGTTTGATCCCTGATCGGAAAACTAGATCCCGCATGCATGCCGCAACTAAGAGTTTGCATGCTGCAACTACGAAGTCCACATGCTGGAACTGAAAGATCCTGCATGCCGCAACAAGATCCCGCATGCCACAACTAAGACCCGGTGCAGCCAAACTAAAATACATACATACATACATACATAAGAAATAACACAGGCAGATGTCCCAACTGTGAAAATTTGAGTTTCCAAATTAAAATAGTCTACTAAATATCCAGCACAATAAAGAAGAAGTTAATAATAATAACAATAATAGTAATGGCTAATGTTTACAGAGAGCTTTTGTGCCCAGCACTGTTCTAAACATTTTGAAGTATTACTATTGGGTTGGCCAAAAAGTTCGTTCAGGTGTTTCCGTAACATCTTATGGGACATTTTACAGCCAACAGAGGCATAGAAAAGTTGAGTACCTTCCAAAGTTAGAGAGCTAGTTAAGTGACAGATCTAGCAGTCTGGCTGTAGAATCTGTGCTCCTAGTCACCACACATTTTTGCCTCTCCAGAAAAAAAAAAGAAAGATCTTGTGAAAGCCCAGTTATTCTGAAATGTTAAAACCCTAAGTCTCCCAATGGGAAAAGATAGGTCACACACCAAGGACTGAGAACAAGAATGGCATCAGAATCCTCAAGAGCACTGCTGAACACCAGTAAGCAATGGAGCAATCCTTCCAGATTTCCAAGGAAAAATAATTTCCAACCTAGAATACTATACTGGGCTCTCCATCAAGGATGAGAGTAGAATAAAAGCATTTCAATCATGTAAGGCTGCACACATTCACTTCCTGTGCGCTCTTTCACCAGAAGCTACTGGAGGACTAAATCAAGAAGGAGTAGGGGGGCTTCCCTGGTGGCGCAGTGGTTGAGAATCTGCCTGCCAATGCAGGAGACACGGGTTCGAGCCCTGGTCTGGGAAGATCCCACATGCCGCGGAGCAACTGGGCCCGTGCGCCACAACTACTGAGCCTGCACGTCTGGAGCCTGTGCTCCGCAACAAGAGAGGCCGCGATAGTGAGAGGCCCGCGCACCGCGATGAAGAGTGGCCCCCGCTTGCCACAACTAGAGAAAGCCCTCGCACAGAAACGAAGACCCAACACAGCCAAAAATAAATATAAAAATAAATTTAAAAAAAAATAAAAGGAAGCTAATTAAAAAAAAAGAAGGAGTAGGATGAGGTGTCCAGGAAAGGAGATGCACCGAGGAGAGAGCAGAGGGAAACCCTGGAGGATGATTAAAGCGGTCCCAGGGTGACAGCTGTGCTGCAGGCCTGGGAAGCTCCCAGACAGGACTGGAGCAAGAGGACATGGGTCTCTGGACGGAATAATGAAAGAGGAAGAAGAGGAGGAAGAGGGAGAAACTGAGAGATCAGCTGTAGTATTTGTTTATATTGAGAAAAGTTTTCTAGTTCTGGCAGCATATTTAGGAATGAATTAGTTTTCAATACATGAAAAACTAAGCAGATGCAATAATGAGGCCATTTCAGACTCAGAGAAAATAGTTGTACAATAAATGAAGGGTAATCATAGTATAATTTATGCCTCAGTGTTGAGTAATGTTTATCTAATTATACCAATGAAAGCATCAAACATTTCATTAGAGCTCTCAGTGTATTCAGTGAATGGAGGAAGGGGACATGGATCCTATCCTCTTCTCCTTCTTAATCTCCTTCATATCATGGATCCCACTTTCTGGAATTATCCAAGAAATATTGTCTATTTTTTACCTTTTCATACCAGAATGTAAGTTCATAAGTATGGGGACTTTGTCTTATCCACTGGTATATCCCCAGTTATTTCCAGGAAGGGGCAGGGCAGGTATAATTGTGATAAATCCCCTTTTTTCGAGAAAAAATCAACAGGCAGTGTCCAATATTGAAAAATCTTGAAATAGTAGTATGAGCATATCATATCAAATAATACCAGTAGAAACCACTAAGATAGTTGAAAGATTTCCTGTGGGGAGCAGAGACTGGGAACGCAAAGGGATAAAGCAGGAGAGAGCTGTGCTCTATTATAAGCCTTGTAATGTTTTCTGATTCTTAAATTATTAAATTTATTACCTTGATAAACAAATAGTAAACTCCAAAAAGAGAAAAAAATAAAAATGAATACTATAAAATCATGTATAGCAAAGTGAAGTTTCATATTTGAAACATTTTATAGTGGTGTTTTAGAATGACTGACTTCACAACATTGTGTGGAATGAATTGAGTGAGGTAAGAAATTAGAGGAGAGAAAACTAGAAAGACTTTGAAATGGTTAAGATGATAGGTGATGATGGGAATTCCCTGGCACCAGTGGTTAGGACTCCATGCTGTCACTGCCAAGGGCCTGGGTCCGGGAACTAAGATCCCACAAGCCGTGCGGCGTGACCAAAAAAATAAAATAGTTTAAAAAAAAGATGATAGGTGATAAGGCTCTGAATTAGATGGATACCCCTGAAATTGGAGTAGTAGTGACATAGTAGGACATATTTTGGAAGTTTAAAAAGTATTTTAAAAGGTAACCAGGAACGACCACATATCCCATGGCCGTCACTTATAATCATTCTCATGTAATTTTTCAGGACTTTGGAAATAGCGAGTGCAATTCCGTAAAATAAACACTTAAGTTAAAAGAAATCAAAGTTTCCTCTTATTTATAGCGATGTTCCTTTCAGGACAATTTTGTAGTTCTGGTGTCTATGATAAGCAAAGTCTTTACAATTCTTTGGCACACACACTAGCTTTGAAAGCATGAGATGGAATTGTAGTATCATATCATACTGTTACTTACAGTTACACAGGTTCAGAACTCACTAGCTTTCAGAAGTCAACATCCTCTGATTTTAAGGAATCATTTACCATATTCCCGATAAAGATCTCAAGTTATTTCTCAGCTCTTTGAAATACCAAAAAACCTTGTTTTTCCTGCCCTGTATCATTTACGTTATTCTGCCTTGTATAATTTTGAATTGTTTTCATCCCTCTTACGATAAAGTCATTTGGACCAGGATTTATACCATAGACATGCATGCACTCAATACAGATTTTTTGAGTTGAATTGAGTATTAATCATTTGTAAATGCTTTTAGAAATTTATTTACCCCCTTCAAGAGGAGAGGAGCTCGGTTTCCTCACTAAATAGGGAATTAAACTAGATTGATTTTTCCTAACCCTCCTGCACATTAGAAACATCTGGGAGAGAGAAAAATTCGATGCCCAAGTAAAAATAAAATCTGGGTAATTTTTTTTAATTCACTGTTGCTTCTAACAGAGATTGAGAACTGCTAAATTCAATTCCCAAACCTGAATTTGATTCCCAAACTTGGTTAGGTATCAGAATCACCTAAGAAGCTTCCTAAAAATGCATCCCTTCCAGCTCCAAACTCTGGTTATGACTAAGTGGCACTCAGACCACAGCTGTTGACTTTTCTCATTCAGTGAATTTGATTTGACAAATTACAGAGGCAAAGATCTTGCAGTGCATGATCCCCTTAGAGAAAATGTTCAGTTTGGACTTACGTACAAGGAACTGATAAACTAGCAGGGAGAGTGTAACTCTCATTTATCTCTACTCGTGTTCCCCTTCCCTGCAAACATGCCTCTCTCTTTCTGTTGATACTTGGCTTAATTCCTGCTTGAATTGGAGATTTGGGAGTTGGAGCAAGTCAGCACCCACAAGCTGCTTCCAAGCCCCTGCGGGAGCCCAGAATAACCTTACAATCATGTTTTATGCCAGGCTGGGCTTGCAAAAGATTTGTTGCTCTTTCACCAGAAATAGGTATTATTTAATGGTAAATATTGTCACCATTTCCTCCATATACCATGTGTTATAATGTTCATATATGTACATATATATATATATATATATATATATACTATTTCACTGTGAATGAATGTCTGAGTTACTAAATAGCAATATTTGTTTAATCATCTGACATATAAACTCATGGAAGCCTCACGACAGCCTGTCCGATAGGCTGGAAAAGCCTCATTTGGGCACGTGAGCAACTGAAATGAAAACTGTCATAGTAGCCAAGCCAGGTCTTCTGTCACCTGGACCCGGCACCAGCGTTCCTTCTATTCTAGTATATTCCGCTGTCTCTTGTGGAGAGAGTGGAGACTTTTCTTCCTTCAAGAAAGTCAGATTTCAAGTTCTGAATGTGCAGTTTACCTTCTGATGAATCCTTTCCTTTGCAGAAGAGAATGTCTGGGGTGCTGGATATTCTAAGCAATCAGGCCAATACCATTTATATAATAATTTTATATATTAGTTAGGATTGTCTTCTTTCCACATAGAAATCACTGGCTGTGTTTAAAAGCTACAGATTTTCTGCAAAACTGCTTACCAGCACAACTGTGAAACCAATTTTTATTTTATCAAAATGGAGAAGCATTTGACATGCGAGGGTCCAAGGATTGTTTTTGCATGTTGGCATAGTTGGTGCTTAATATCTGGTTCTTGAAAATAATGATGCCACTCGTATTAGCAGTCATGACACATGCACTTTGCTCATCCTGTGTGCATCAGTCAGACACTGTTTGACCTTGCTGTGCTGAAGCACAAAGAAAGATCGTATGTGGAAAAGCCAAAAGGAGACTGGAGTGGTTATACAGAGGGGTCTAATTACAGGTATTTGAAGCATAAAATCATTGTTTAGAATCTCTTCGCAGAGATAAACTTGTCCTCTACCAGCTGTATTTTTTCCATGCTCTTTTCTGCTTTTGTGGAAGTCAGCTCCTTTGTTACCCTTCCAAAGTGTTTAAATAGACTGGAGTTATATTTTGAGAGAAAATTAGAAAAACTCTAGAGCCCTACAAAAGGTTGCAAAAGACAAAAGAATTTTTTCTAATTAATCCTCTTGATTTTACTTCATTTTAGAATGTAAGATGGAGAAGAGAAAACCTGAATGGGAGCGGAGACCTTATTTTTAGCCCTGATTCTGCACACACATGCTATAAACCCCTGGGCATATCATCTAACTTCCCAGAGCCTGTATCTCCTCGTGTGTGAAATGAAGGCATGAGACTAGACTGATCTTCTGTCCCAGCCCAAACATCCCATAATGCTATGTCTCTACAGGTCTCAGGTTTAATTTTCTTTCTACACTGAACATATCTGAAATCTAAAATTCTATGTAGATCCTCTCCTGAGACATTATTTTGATGCCACTAACACTGGTTTTCAAATCGTGGTACTCAAACTTCTAACAGAATCATGTGGGATGCTTATTTAAAATGCAGAATCTGGGCTTCCCTGGTGGCGCAGTGGTTAAGAATCCACCTGACCATGCAGGGGACATGGGTTTGAGCCCTGGTCCGGGAAGATCCCACATGCCGCGGAGCAACTAAGCCCGTGCACCACAACTACTGAGCCTGCGCTCTAGAGCCCGTGAGCCACAACTACTGAGCCCACGTGCCACAACTACTGAAGCCCACGCGCCTAGAGCCCATGCTCCGCAATGAGAGAAGCCACCTCAGTGAGAAGCCTGCGCACCACAACAAAGAGTAGCCCCCGCTCACCGCAACTAGAGAAAGCCCACGCACAGCAACAAAGACCCAACGCAGCCAAAAATAAATAAATAGATAAATAAATTTATTTTTAAAAAATACATAAAATGCAGAATCTTGGGAATTCCGTCGCAGTCCAGTGGTTAGGACTCGGTGCTCTCACTGCCAGGGCTGGGGTTCAATCCCTGGTCGGGGAACTAAGGTCCTGCACGCCACGTGGCACAACCGAGAAAAAAAAAAAAAAAACATTATCTTGAGCCTTGACCCAAGCCTCTTAAATCAGAATCTTTAGGACAGGATCTAATGTACAGCAGGGTGACCGTAGTTAACAGTACTGTAAAATTCTCACCACACACACACACACACACACACACAATGATAATACTGTGAGGTATCGGGCATGTTAACTTCCTGATTGCAGTAATCATTTTACAAGATATACGTATATTAAATCATCACCTTGTGCACGTTAAACTTATACAGTGTTATATGCCAATTATATATCAATGAAGCTGGGGGAAAATAATATTCCTAAAAAAAAAAATCTGTAGAATGGGAGGAGGGATTCAGGAATATGTCTAGTGGCCTCCATGGGGATCCCTAATTCCTCTAAAGCTTGAGAACGACTGAGAAGCCAGGAGTAAACCGTAGAAGAGGGGAGGGAAGGGTGACAGTGGCAAGTGATCATTGCTACCTAGCTTTGGATGCGGAGGAAACAGGTGTGGAGGGAAGAAGGGTGCAATCTGGGTGCTCCTGGAGAATACATCTCTCTGCTGACATTGTCACCCTGTTTGAACAGACTGAAGTCAAGCACTGACTATGAGAACTGTTGCATAAAAATGCCCCTCGGTCACAGCATCACCTGTTACAATGAGTCTCTAGCTTATGTTTTTTGTAATATTCAAAACCAGGCAAGTAGGTCGGGGTTCTGTTTTAGGAACGAGGAAATGGCCTTCCTCAAGAAGCAGAGAGAAAAAAAGTAAATGGTAACCATTTAGGATTTCTGAAGATTTTTTCAAGAGTGGAAATAAACCCTTTGGTGAATTAAAATATATTCTTTTCATGCTGGGGATTTTGCTCCAATTTTATCTATCCTGGTGTGGGGACTGTTATTCAGAGTGTTTAGGTGAGATCATTTGTGTGAATCCCTGGAAAACCCATGCTTGATCAGCGTTAGCTCCTACCATGGGTTTATATTTCTATAGTGACTGTCTCTGTAGGTTCTGTATTGCCTTTTTAGCACAAACACACAAAATAGAAAGAGAAGGGAACATCTCATCAGTCAATGTCTCAACTTCAGACAAGTTTGAGATCAAGCCTCAGGGAATCCAATCATCTCTTGATAAACCAAACATCCCGTGTGAGAGGACCCTGACTTGCCCAGCATTGGGCGAAGTGCAAATCTCCACATCACTTGAGTGGAGAGTTGATCAGGTGGAGGAGCTGCTCTGGCTTAGAAGGATCTTTCAAGAACTACAGACAGTGCATGCCCCCAGCACAGGGTAGCACTGCCTGAGAAGGTCCAGCAACCTAAAAGGACCTAAAACACGCTTTTGATGAGGTAACTGCAACCACATAATAGCAACATTCTGGCTTTGCATTGGTTGAAGAGTGAATTTCTAGACTTGTGGTAAGCAGGCTCCTGGGGTGACCTAACTCCCACTCAAGCTCAAGCGTCATCTTGGTGGAAAGGAGAATAGAAGTAAAGGGGAAAGGAGAACACAGATATCCTTTCCTTCCCCATGGCCTCCTAAACAAATGAACAACCCTCTTGTGGAGGCCTTCCCTGTCTATTCATCCTTTTCCACTTTATTTTTCTTCGTAGTATTGATGCTTATTTTGTTTCTTGCCCATATCCACTTCATTAGAATCTACACTCCATGAAGGATAGATTTCTGTCCACATGTTCACAGCTGTTGCCTCACTTCCTAGAAGAGTTTCTGGTGCTTAGTAGGTGCTCACTAAATACTTGTGGAAAGAATGAATAACCCCCTATTAGATGATATCCTTCCCATATTCAGTGATATAGAATTAGTATATTTTATGCAGTTTTAGAATTGTGCCCCCCAAAATGACAATAAAATATTTAGGGAGATGGACCAAGGTGGAATGTTTACCTGGCTGGTTATTTCTGGCTTTCAGATTAGGTAACTTAGTCATTGAGAGCTTCAGCTCTGGAATCAAACTATCTTGGTTTGAATCCTGGCCCTGCTACTTACTAGCTGTGAAATCTCCAACAAGTTAATTAACTTCTCTGTGCCTCAATTTCCTCCACTGTGAAATGGGGTAATAATAGGAAGGTAGCTTTAAGTATCAAATGTATCTAAAGTGTTTGAAATGTGGTCCTGCACACAGTAGACAAGAATAACACTGTGGTTGCTTTCCTGTGAATCTCATGTTATCTCTTCCATCAGTGGTGCTTTCAATAGACCATAAACACACAGTTACACTCGTGTTCTTGAGTTAAATCTGGATGTCTTAAAATATGTAGCTGCATGACCTTTATGAGAATCAGAAGGTACAATTTATGTGCAAAGAACAAAAGGAGGGCCACTCTTTGAGCAGTGAAGTCAAGGTCACAACCACAACAACAATGAAATAAGAACTATTATTTGTTTAATATTTTATCTTATTTTTTAAATTTTATTTTTGGCTGCATTGGGTCTTTGTTGCTGTGCATGGGCTTCCTCTAGTTGCAGCGAGTGGCAGCTACTCTTCCTTGCGGTGTGCAGGCTTCTCATTGCGGTGGCTTCTCCTGTTGCGGAGCACAGGCTCTAGGTGCGCGGGCTTCAATAGTTGTGGCACGTGGTCAGTAGCTGTGGCTCGTGGGCTCTAGAGCGCAGGCTCAGTAGTTGTGGCACATGGGCTTAGTTGCTCCGCGGCATGTGGGATCTTCCCAGACCAGGGCTCGAACCCGTGTCCCCTGCATTGGCAGGCGGATTCTTAACCACTGCGCCACCAGGGAAGCCTTAATATTTTAAATCTATCTATCCACCCTTCTAACTATCCACCCATCCATCTACCCATCTATCTCTTTGTCTGTCTATCCTACTGTAATTGTATGGTCCTATCTATTAAGAAGTTATTTGTTAATGGAAGTTTCTCATCTGAAACAGTAAAATACCAAGCACACTAACATAGCAATTACTTTGTGTCAGGTACCATTCTAAGCACTTAGAATGTCAGTGTAAACTCCTATGCATTCACTTGCTACTTCAGAAATTCTATTTAAAAATTTCAAACTCAGAAACACACTTTCATGGAGGGTTAATCTTAATTTTATTGTCCGTATTTGTTCTCAGTGATTCATATAAGCTTCCCATGACCATAGTCCCATAACAGTCCCAATGGGCTGCAGTATTAATGAAATAATAGTATTCAAGTGTAACCCAACTGCTCCAGCCAAGATATCCTTAAACTCTCCAAACTTCTGGGGCTATTTCATTTTATATCATTTTACATCCAAAATGAAAGAAGTCCCGTCTCTACCCCCAACATCTCTGAGGAGTTCAGTTCTCCTTAAGGTTCCTAGCTGCCTGCTTTTCCACACTTCCTTCCTCCTAACATCCCTCTCAGTATGAACAAAGCTCCATTTTCTTTCAAGGGGTCCACCTTGGACCTCCTCTCTTCTTCATGCCCCCAGAGCATTAGTTTCACAAAGCTGTTACTTGTAGCTGACTTGTATTGATCTTTTGAGGGAGGGAAGGTGTGGTAGGAGAAGAGAGGGTAAAGAGAACATAACAGCAGTCATTTCAACACAGAACACAAAATAACCTTAAACGATTTCAGACATCACTCTTCCTGACACTTTTGGGCCATTTCCCACCATTGAGAATTTCTCACTGCCTGTCTCCTGCCAGACCTTGAGGTTCCTTCCTCTCTTCCATGACCCTGCTTGCTTTCCTTTCTCCCTGTTTCCCAGGCCCTTTACTCATTTATTCACTCCTCTCTTCAAGGTTTCCTGCAGAAATACAAATAAGCTCTCTCCATCTCTCTTCCCCTCCCCCCAGGCGAATGACAAGGGGGCCTTCCTTTACCGAGATAAACATCTTATGATGTTTTCCTGAAAAGAACCATCTACCCAGGATTGAATTATGACATTACTCGTGGGAGTTCCAGCAGTTCTGTGTAGAAGGGACTTTGTAGATTTAGTCTAATTGAAAGGGAATTGAGAAAATTTGTCTTGAAATTGTGCTTGCATAGCAAACAAACTGTTTTTAACTTAATTGTGTATCAGTCAAAGTCTTGGCAGAAATCAAAATTCCACTCAAAGGGCTTGAAATGAAGAGAATTTAATTAAGGGACTGTTTCCAGAGGTGTGGGCGGATTAGAGAAACCAACAAGGAACCTTGCGGCCCGGGACAAGGTCAGTAGGAGGCCACGCCCCCCCAGGTGTGAAGGAGCGAGGGAAGCAGAGGTGTCTCTGTGCTCCTGATGGTCGGGGCTGGGGAAGAGCCGGTAATGATGCCGAATCCAGCCTCTGCACCCCGACACTGAATTAAATCTTGGAGACAAGAGTTTTGGGTGAAGTAGAAAAGAATAGCTTTATTGCTTTGCCAGGAAAAGGGGGGCACAGCAGGCTCATGCCCTCAGCACTGTGTGTCCTGACCTGGAGGGGGTAGTGAGGAGTTTTATAGTACTGGTCCACAGAGGGCGTCATCAGCTCGTGGACGTTCTTCTGATTGGTTGGTGGTGAGGTACGTGGGATTCAGCATCGTCAACCGTCTGGTTCCAACAGGTCTGGGGTCTACGTGCTGGTGGGCAGCACACTGTTAACTTCTCCCACCTGCTGGGGGTTTCAGTGTCTGCAAAACAACTCAAAGATATTGTTGTGTGTTGATATATCCCTTGAGGGGGAACCAGGACCCTGCCCCAAGGCCACACTATTGTTTCTTAACTGTCCCTCCCTTGTCTCCGCATCCCCTCCCTTCCCTAATTAGCAACTGTTTGAACCTGCCCATTGCAACTCAGGGAAGGTCAGGGAGGCTGAATGAAGCCTATTTCCTGTAATCAAGAAATGGGGGACACAGGAAGGCTTTTGTGCCCAGGAGCCCCACAGGGTCCTGCTCGGTTTCAGTAAGAGGTGTTATCTCAGGGGTTACAGGCCTCAAAGCTGGGAGGGAGGAGAGGAAGACGTACCTTGATCTTGCCTTCCTCTTGCCCTCTGAGCTCCGGCAGACGCTTCCCAGGGGCTGAACCCAACCAGAAGCTAGAGGGCAGGACTTCCCTGGTGGTGCAGTGGTTAAGAATCCGCTTGCCAACGCAGGGGACACGGGTTCGATCCCTGATACATGAAGATCCCATATGCCGTGGAGCAACTAAGCCCGTGTGCCACAGCTACTGAACCTGCCCTCTGGAGCTCGCGAGCTACAACTACTGAAGCCCACGCACCTAGAGTCCGTGTTCCACAGCAAGAGAAGCCACCGCAATGAGAAGCCCGTGCACCGCAACAAAGAATAGCCCCCGCTCACCTCAACTAAGCCCACACAGCAGCGAAGACCCAACGCAGCCAAAAATAAATAAATAAATTAATTTAAAAAAAAAAAAAAAAGAAGCTAGAGGGCAAGGGAGCCCTGGCAAAGGAGTCTACAGGATTCCTCACCTGTGGCCCAGAACAGGTGGGGTGGGGTTGGGTGATGGAGAATCACCAGAATAGACTGTATATTTATTTGGGGTAACTTTGAAAACGGAAACTGAGGAGGATGAAGGACAGCTTGACCACTGCTGGCCACTTCCTGGAAGGCAGAAGCAACTGCAGTCAAACTTTGTTTCACATTGAAATTGTCCCCTCCTAATACCCTGGAAGGCTGTTGTGGAGACAGAGGTTAGGCCTCTCCTCCTTCCCCCATTCCTGGGGAAAGGTCTGAGTTATGGGCAGAGCAAGGTGTAAGGGCAGTAAGTATCTGAGTGGTATTCACCTTGGTCTTGTTGCCAAGATTCCTACCTCCTTTGCACCACGGATTAGTTCAAAACACTCTCTATTATAAGAAACAGTAAAGCGGTTTTCGAAGCGTAAAACTAACCTGCAACAACCAATCCAGAAGTTGAGTTCAGCGCTGGGAGAAGTCAAACACAATTGAGGATGTACACTTCTCAACGCTAAATTCTTTTTTATTGCCTCTAAACTCAAGCTCTCAACCAACCATGACGAGAGTTTACATTCCTCTTTGAAATCAGTGAGGCAAAAAACAGATTACCAAAAGCTGGAGAAAAGGATGCAGTGTTGATTCTTTCCTCGGTGCTGAATACTAATTTGAGGGGATGTCTTTGGTTCTTTTCAGAGAATGGAGGCTGCAGTATCAACCCCTAGGGACTTCCAGCCAGCTTGGCCCACTGCCCAGTGCTCTTTCATCTGGTTCTGTCTGCAGTTGCCAAGAGAGTGATGGAAGAATTTCTAGAAGAGGCTTCGTTTCAATCCAACTCCCTAGCTGGGTCAATGACCACCTTGACTCCTGGGAGCAATCGTAGCGTGAAGATATGGCTCTGACCTGCAAGTCCCCAGGGTATACTGTGATGTCAGAGAGCATTATGAAATGTCTAAGAGAATACTGTCCTCTGTAAAGTTAACTTTGACATGACCTGAGGAATAAAGGAAAGAAGCACCCTTGGACATACGTGTTGCCCAAGCCCCTCCTTCACATTTTTAGTGTCCAGGATAGCCTGTGGAAGAGGTCCTGAGTTGAGTGCTTTACATTAGTCACCTCCAAATAAATATGGGAGATGCATGCTAAAATATCTCTATTTTACAGAGAAAACAGGTTTGAGGAAATCATTGGTTTGCTCAAAGACACACAACTTGTACATGGTAGAGCTGACATCAAAGCCCAGTTTTGTCTGTGTTCAAAGCCTTTGCACCTAATAATCACACCACGTGGATTGAGTATGTCAGGGAATTTGGAAGGAGTAGTGAGATGGTATATCGTATGGATGGTTAAAGTTGTTTCCAGAGTTATGAATCTGTGATATTGTGATTTATAAGAAATATATTTGGTCATTCAGATGACTGAAATGTATTTCTCATTATATTTGGTCTTCATCTGCAGATCGTGGCTTACAGTTCTGGCAACCCTTGTCCTAAGTGTTGAAAGTGATAAAGGTGTCTTTTGTTGTGTAACTGAGGTGATTTGGGGAAGCACCTGGGATGGGGGCTGGTTGCCAGGAGAACCAACCACGTGATAAGAGGATAGGAACTCTTAATCCCACTTCCTGGAGGTTGAATCAGTTGCCAGTGGCCAGTGATTTAGTCAATCATGCCTATGTAATGAAGCCTCCATAAAAAAACCGAAAGGACAGGGTCCAGAGAGCTTCTGGGTTGGTGAAGCAACACATGGAGATGCTGGGAGAGTGTCATCCTGGAGGGGCAAGGAAGCCCGTGCCCTTTCCCCATACCTTGCCCTCTGTACCTCTCCCATCTGGCTGTTCCTGAGTTATATCCTTTTATAATAAACGGGTAATCTAGTAAATAAAATATTTCTCTGAGTTCTGTGAGCCACTCTAGCAAATTAATTGAACCCAAGGAGGGAGCCTTGGGAACCTCTGATCTATAGCTAGTCAGTCAGAAGCACAGGTATCAGCCTGAGCTTGTGACTGGTATCTGGAGTGAGTGTGTCTGTGTGTGTTGGTTGGAGGAGGTTGGGGGGGATACGGGGTGTCTGGTGGGTCAGGAAGCCCCTCACCCCCCAACACACATGTTGGAATTGGGTCCAGGATCCCCAAAAGAGAATCTATATACAAGGATAAATTTTATTATCCAGGACTCTTGGCTAGAAGTGACAGAAACCCAATTCAATTTCTAGCTTAAGCCAGGAAAAAAAAAATTGACTTATTTCACCTAAAAGTTCAAGGGTTAGTGGCTTCCAGTACAGAACCAAGGGCTTAAATGAAGTTTCCAGGAATCATTCTCTACATTCATTCATTTACTAATTTTTCTGTGTGTGTGTGTGTGTCTGTGTGTGTGTGTGTTGGTTTTAATTTGAAGACTGGTTGTGCCTACATAATGGAGAAGATGAGTCCTGACAGCACCAGACTTACATAGTCCTGCATGACCTCAAACTAAGTAAATAAGCCTCTCCCCCTGACCATCCATATCAATTCTTGAAAGACCTCCTGGCGCAGCTTGGATCACATGCCCATCCTTGGGCCAATCACAGTGTTTGTGGGGGAATGTAATACTCTTACTGGCCAGCCTGAGTCACAGGTTCACTCCTAGTAGGACAGGTGAGGTCATATCATCGACAGCCCCAACTGTTCCCAAAAGAGACAGTTCCCAAAACAGAAGGAGGCTGGGCAGACAAATAAAATGTAAGACAATAAAAATGGGCACAAAAATTACTAACTTAACTAACTAAACAAACAGGGCAGTCTCTGTCTGTGGGAGGCTAAATGAGTGAGACAAGCATATGAGAAAAAGTTGCTAGCTACCCCATTAAGCAAGAGATACAATGTGTTAAAAATAGCTCCCTTGAGCAGAGCATACTGCTTGACCAAAGAGAGATGTTTTCCTTATTATTGTGTAGAACTATACTACAGCAATAATGATAACTTCTATCCCTGAAGCTTTTTTTTTTTCCCCCAGCAGGGAAATCAGGAATCTCCATAGCCATTACTCTGAAACAAAAAATCAGTTTAAGAGTAAGAACCATTACGATTATTTTATAGGAAAAAGACAGAAATGTCTTTACTCCAAAGTCAATGCTTGGTAGACTGAATATAGGCAATCTTTAATTCAGAAACTCTCCTGACAGAATAGCGTCCGATGTCTACCTCTGGGTTCTCTCAAGCTCAACATCCCTCCAGAGCTGCTTTTCCAGGAGACCCTCTTTCTCTGACTGCTTGGTGCTCAGAGAGTCTTGGAGTGAGAACTTGAGGTTAGGAGATGAACTAGACCAAGGGGTCCTTTCCCTTCTCTGTTTTCCGCCCCTCCTTCCTCCAATCACCTTGGAAGCTCAACTTTTAGACTGCTCAACTAGCGTCTCCTCTGTGCTTTCCTCCATTACAGAACTCTTCTTATTTTGTTGTCCAGTTTGTTTATATGTACGTCTTTCCCCATTTTCTGCCAGCCTCCCATCATTGACAAGAGGATGAGGCTCATATTAATTCATTTTTGTACGTACAGCAGTTTTTATACTGCCTGGCATATAGTAGGTACTGAGTAAATGTTCGTTGAGTGAATGAGAGCTTTACCGTTATATGTAAGGTAGTGATTTTCTGGTTTAAGAGAGAATAAAATTCAGGGAAATTTTTTTCAGAACTAAAAGAGCTATGGGTATTGTAAATTTAATTATTGATAAATAGCCTAAATATATAATTATATATACTACATTGAATCTCATACTAGATTTTGTTATGGAAAAGTAGTAACAGTATCAAAGGTTTAAGGAAAGTAGTGAGATGTGTAGCTTAAGGTGGGTGTTAGGGTGCAGCAGACCTGGATTCTATTACTGGCTGTTCTGCTTGTTTTTACGGCTTAACAGTCACCCCAACTTCAACACAGCAGCCAGCTGGTTCTCACTTGGAGTCTCTCATGTATTTGCAGTCAGACTGGGGCTGCAGGCAGCTGAAAGTTTGGCTATGCTAGAAATTTATTTTTTTTTAATGAGGTATAGTTAATTTACAATGTTGTATTAGTTTCAAGTGTATAGCAAAGTGATTCAGTTATATATATATATATACTGTGTATATATATCTATTCTTTTTCAGATTCTTTTCCATTAGGGTTATTACAAGATATCAAGTATAGTTCCATGTGCTATACCCTAGGTCCTTGTTTGTTATCTTTTTTTTTTTTTAAATTAATTATTTATTTATTTTTGGCTGTGTTGGGTCTTCGTTTCTGTGCGAGGGCTTTCTCTAGTTGTGGCAAGCGGGGGCCACTCTTCATCGCGGTGCGCGGGCCTCTCACTATCGCGGCCTCTCTTGTTGCGGAGCACAGGCTCCAGACGCGCAGGCTCAGTAGTTGTGGCTCACGGGCCTAGTCGCTCTGCGGCACGTGGGATCTTCCCAGACCATGGCTCGAACCCGTGTCCCCTGCATCGGCAGGCAGATTCTCAACCACTGCGCCACCAGGGAAGCCCCCTGTTATCTATTTTATATATAGTAGTGTTTACCTGTTAATCCCAGACTCCTAATTTATATCCCCCTTCCCCCTTAGGTAACCATAAGTTTGTTTTCTAAGTCTGTGAGTCTACTTCTGTTTTGTAAATAAGTTCGTTTGTATCGTTTTTTTTGGATTACACATATAAGTGATATGATATTTGTCTTTCTCTGACTTAGGTCCATCCATGCTGCTGCATATGGCATTATTTCATTCTTTTTTATGGCTGAGTAATATTCCATTGTATATATGCACCACATCTTCTTTATCCATTCCTCTGTTGATGGGCACTTAGGTTGCTTCCATGTCCTGACTATTGTAAATAGTGCTGCTATGAACATTGGGGTGCATGTGTCTTTTCGAATTAGAGTTTTCATCTTTTCCAGATATATGCCCAGGAGTGGGATTAATGTGTCATATGGTAGTTCTATTTTTAGTTTTTTTTTAAGGAACCTCCATACTGTTCTCCCTAGTGGCTGCACCAATTTACATTCCCACCAACAGTGTAGCAGGGTTCCTGTTTCTCCACACCCTCTCCATGTGCTGGAGATGTAAATGGTTCCCTGCTGTGCTGGGCTGATGACCAGGGTGCCTATATGTGGCCTCTCTAGCACGGAGGTCTCAGGATGGTCAGATTTCTCCCATGCCAGTTAGCTTCTACCAAAACAAGCATCACAAAAGAGCCAGGTAGAAGCCGCGTGACCTGTTCTGACCTAGCCTCAGAAGTCACACACATTGTCGCTTCCACTGGATCTGTTAGTTACAAGTGAGTCACGAAGGCCAGCCCAGTTTCTAGGGAAGGGGACGTAACCCTCAGTGGGAGAAATGTGAAATAATTTCTGAACAGGTTTAAATCCATTACCCTACTAGCTCTTCCACTTATTGGAGTAGCCTGTGGGGAAATTAGTCATTTGACTTTTTCTAACTATGAAATAGCATCCTTGTGAAGATTAAATAAGATGATGTGTTCAAAACACTTAACTCGCAATAAGCTCTCAAATGTTCTTTTATTGTTGAGAGAGAATATATGGGGAAAACTCTTAAAACCAAGAAAACGATCTCCAATAATTACATTACCCTGAGAATTGGGGAAAGACTATTACTCTTGTATTTTTCTGTAAGAATTCCTTGTGCCTCATAGAGCATCATTTTAAAAGCATTAAATTCTAACAATATTTTTATACATACAGTCATTCCAAGTTCCAGTCAACTGATTCAAATGTGAACTTCTGGAACCCAATTCATTTTTTTAGAAATGAAAAATGGTCTCCATATATGTGCATGTATATCCATTTATTATGCTAAGAATATACAACGTTGCTATTCTGGCAGAGATAAAAGGAAAAAAAAGTTTACCAGAAAAAATCTGTCATTGAATGATGTGACTTTGCATTACACAGAACACTGGAGAGAGATTGATGGTTGATCTTCATTTAACACAAAAGCAAGAACTTTAAAGTTTAGCAGAGCCCTTGCTGAGATGTCGTACTGATTCAGTTCCCTCTTGGCTTTGAGCCTGTGGGATCATCATCTGTCCTCTCTAGAAGCCCTTGCTCCATTTCTCTGGCTGTAATCTATTAATTCATCACCTTCTGGGAAGCCACTGAACAGGAGAAAAAGTTGCCTGTGGAACCTGGAGAGATATGAGATCTCTCTACGCTGTTGCTAAAGGAGAGATCTTTGCTAGTGACCACCATCTTGTCTCTCTCTGTTAGAGCTTTTTCACCTTGGGCAGAGTAATGTCCACTGCACACTGGGTCTTTCAGCGTCCTTACTATCTTTCTCATTCTTCTGCTGCTCCCTTGCAATACATCCCTGCGTGACAGTCTCATTTTGGGAGATGTCCTGGGGCATGCACAAATGGGAGGGGAAAACCCAGCTCCAATAATAATGACCTGACATCAGTGGGGAAAGAAAGTAATACAATCCAGTCAATGTTGAATATTAATGAGACATGAATGAATTGACCAACAACTAGACTCTATTCTCAGCTCTCCTGGAAACATTCCTGTCTTTGCTATCTTCCCTGAATCCCCAAGTATTGTGTTGTACCTTCCAGGCACACTGTTTTGTTTCTCTGGCCTAATATTCCTCTTGGTTGACTGAGAAGCCACTCAGTTATTTGAGGGGCAAAACACTCTTCCTTCCTGCCTCCCTTCCTCAACAAAACATTTCCTTCAATAGGACACTTCTTTCATCAGATATAGTTTTATTATCTGAGGGTATCCTTATGGATACACATATATATCTGGATTAAGGAATGCGGTATTGTTTCAGTGAGATAGTATGTTAACAGAATTGGTTTATCTGATAAATCTGAGACTCCCTATTATTTGCAAAGTTGTTAGATTATGGACTCAGAAGAATTGAGACTCTGAATAGTACTACGGGATAGGATTGGTAGGTCATAAAATGCTCTGGAGATTGTGGACACCTACGACTGTAGAGAAAGGTCCTGCAAAGAGATAAGGGGCTGCCGTGCACAATTCGAGATATTTTAAAATAATATCAGAGCAGGAATAGATCTTACAACTCATAGAAGAAAAGTGTCAATATGTGCCTTTCAGCTAGCCAGTGTCTCCGGTTTGTTTATTTGGTTTTTTCACTGTGGTTAAAAAAAAAAAAAATATATATATATATATATATATATATATATATATATATATAAAACATAAAATTTACCATCTTAACCATTTTTAACTGTATAGTTCAGTAGTGCTAACTATATTCACATCATCATGCAACAGATTTCCAGAACTTCTCATCTTGCAAAACTGAAACTCTGTATCTGTTAAACAACTCCCAAATCCACCTCCACCCCAATCTTGCCTGGTAACCACCATTCTACTTTTTGTGTCTATGACTTCGACTACTCTAAATACTTCATATAAGTGGGATCATACAGTATTTGTCATTTTGTAACTGGCTTATTTCACTTAGCATAGTGTCCTCAAGACTCATCCTTGCTGTGGCATGTGACAAGATTTCTTTCCTTTTTAAGGCTAAATAATATTCCATCGTATGTAAATGCCACATTTTGTTTATCCATTCATCCATCGATGGACATTTGTGTTGCTTCTACCTCTTGGCTGTTGTGACTAGTGCTGATGTGAACACGGGTGTCCAGATATCTTTTTGAGACTCTGCTTTCAATTGTCTTGGAATTCTCTGGGATTTATACCTAGATTGCTGGACCATATGATAGTTCAGTGTTTAATGTTCTGAGGAACCACTGTACTGTTTCCAAGCTGCACTGTTCTATTGGGTTGGCCAAAAAGTTCATTCGGGGTTTTCTGTAACATCTTACAGAAAAACCCGAACGAACTTTTTGGCCAACACAATACAGTCCCACCAACAGTGGACGAGAATTCCAATCTCTCCATATCCTCATCAACACTTATTATTTCTGTTTTTTTAATAGTAGCCATCCTAATGTGCGTGAGGTGATAGCTCATTGTGGTTTTGATTTGCATTTCTCTAATGATTAGTGATGTTGAGCATCTTTTATTTGCTTGTTGGTCATTTGTATATTATCTTTGTGAAAATGTCTCTTCAAGTCCTTTGCCTATTTTTTTAGAGTTATTTGTTGTTGTTGTTGAGTTGTAAGAGTTCTTTATATTAACTCCTTATTAGATATGTTATTTGCAAATATTTTCTCCCATTCTCTAGATTGCCTTTTTACTCTGTTGACTGTGTCCTTTGATGCACAGAAGTTTTAAAGTTTGATGCAGTTCCATTTGTCTATTTTTGCTTTTGTTGCTTATGCTTCGGGTATCACATCCAAGAAATTATTGCCAAATTCATTTTCATGAAGACTTTCCCCTGTATTTTCTTCTGGGAATTTTATAGTTTGGGGCATTACATTTAGGTCGTTAATCCACTTTGAATTAATTTTTGTTTATGGTGTAAGATAAAGGTCCAGCTTCATTCTTTTGCATGTGGATATCCAGTTTTCCCAGCACCATTTGTTGAAGAGACTGTTTCTCATTGAGTGTTCTTGATATCTTTGTTGAAGATCATCTGACCACATGCCAATAAACCAGGGTTTATTCCTGCACTGCAGTTTGTTTTTTAGTTAACTGAGGTCTACCATGATTATGCAACTTCTTTGCATAGCGATTAAATAGATGCATGGCCTCTTGTATCAGTCTGCCCTGAGTATAAGTCCTCCACCATTTACTAACTGTGTGATGTTAGACAATTTACCTTTCTTTTTAAAACATTTATTTATTTATTTATTTATTTCTGGCTGTGTTGGGTCTTCATTGCTGTGCGCGGGCTTTCCCTAGTTGCGGTGAGCGGGGGCTACTCTTCGTTATGGTGCTCAGGCTTCTCATTGTGGTGGCTTCTCTTGTTGCGGAGCACGGGCTCTAGGCACGCAGGCTTCAGTAGTTGTGGCACGAGGGCTCAGTAGTGTGGCTTGCGGGCTCTAGAGTGCAGGCTCAGTAGTTGTGGCGCATGGGCTGAGTTGCTCCGCGGCATGTGGGATCTTCCCGGACCAGGGATCGAACTCGTGTCCCCTGCATTGGCAGGTGGATTCTCAACCACTGCGCCACCAGGGAAGTCCAACAATTTACCTTTCTGTGCCTCACTTCCTTATCTGTAAAATGGGGATAATGAATAGTATCTCCCTCAGGATGGGATTGTGAAAATTAAATAAAATAAAGCTTGTAAGAAAATGCCTGATACGTAGAAAGTACTCAATAAATCTTAGCTATTACTGTCTCCTAAATTTGCCTCCCTCATAATTTTACTAGGACATATCCAACACAATTATAGCTCCCTAAGGATCTTCAGAGCATAGCAATTCCCTCAATTCTAGATGCCAACACTATTCATGCCTACTGTGCACTTTCACTGATGCACCAACATTCAGGGGCTTATTGTTTGTTTTATCTTAATTCCATAAGACCAGTTTGCTTGCAGCCTTCTACCCATCCCACACTTTCCCTGAATATAGGAAATAAAGAAAGATCAATATTGGAAAAATATAAAAGAAGGTAAAGGTCTCTGTAGTTTCTCAAAGTTCGTGTTCAGTATGTATTGATCCATGCGCCTAAAATAGGTTTGAAAAGGATCAGAGACTTTTCCCTGTCTTCTGTGTCCACCGTGATGTGACTGAGGTGAGGTCGCAGGTGGGAGGGGTAGAGAACCAAAGCTCTTCAGTTCAGCTTGGTTTGAAATTGACAGGCAGCTGCCACAAAAATCTGCCTGGTTTTTAGAAAGCTGCATTGGCCAATTCCTTACCTCACTGATACGTGCAGCGTGAGTATGGCTAGAACAAACTTATGTTAAATAAAATGAGTGTACTAACCATGCTAGCAGCAGAATAAGTCAGAGCAACCAGGAAAATTGCATAAATCTAAGTAAAGGTGAGAGTTAATATTTGTTCCATCCCATGTGGTTTGGTGCAGCTGGGGTTAATCAGGTCTCTGTACTTTCAGTTCTTTTCAGATGAATTCTTGCTGTTATAACCAATGTTCTTTCCATTATCTTTTGATCGCTTTCCCTTTCCATATTAAAAGATCTCTGAAAAGCCAGAGGTATAAATGTTGTTTATAAACATTTTTCTTGTCCCAATGTTAATGTAAATTAACCAGCTATGCCTTTGATATCAATGTCAACTAATCTCAATATTAGAAAACTCAGTTTTAATTAAATTGATAACTATCTTTAGTTCACATTATTTCATCCCAGAAGTCAAAAGTGTCAAAAGTGGATATTAAATATTAAGAAAAGCTTTTTCGTAATGTTTACTTAATACAGTACATATCAGTATGTGATTATCAAATATATTAGAAGGTTAATACTATTTTAAAACCTTGGAACGTAATGATTGCATTGTCAGAGGAAACTTTCGTGGAAGTTTTAAAAGACTCTAAATATAATTGAATATTGTTTTTGAAATGGGTAAAACTTCCAAAATTATTCTAGAGACTAGCAAGATACAATGTTTTCTTCACCTTTCAAAAGTTTTTCTTATAGAAATAAAGAACATGTATTCTATGGTATTGAATCAAAACATACAGACTTAATTATAGGCTTCTATTGTTTCTCTGGTTGAAGTCAAAAGTAGGAGGATCACATGTTATTTCAAATCAAATCTCTGTGTGTGTGTGTGTGTGTGCGTGTGTGTGTGAAATCATAACTTGCTTTTGGATTCCCCCCTCCTCACATTTGCTCAGTCTAATTTTTGGACATATAACCAGCAAAATGCATGGCAATCACATAGAAGAGACTCATTAAATATTTAAATAAATGAATTGTTTTCTTTCCATTTGTTTTCTGAAAAAAAAATGGTTTCCTACTCTGTTTTTTCATTTAAGATTAGAGTTAGATGGGATCTAGTAAAGATGTCCTACAATCATTGATCCAAGGTTGTCAATTTTCAAGTTTATTCATATGTGTAATAAGGACACTGTTTCGGTGCTATTTGGTTCTCAGTAATTCCTGTTTCTACATTATGACAAGGATCCCATGGTGAGAGCTGTACTTGGCAGACACAAATCAGAGTTTCTTCCAAGGTGTGTAGAGGGCAACTCACCCACAACTGAGGCTGAGCCACTGTGCTTAGTGCTATGAGAAAAAAAGAAGGATATGCGGTAGAGGAAGATTTTTCCAGAGAGAAAGAAAAAGAAAGAAGTCTCTCCCCTTCTAGAGGAAGATAGTCAGAAGTTGGATGAACAACTCCTGGGGTGGGCACTGCTGAAGAGGCACAATGGACTTTCCAGTTACACTTCAGTGGACACTGGTCCAGAGATTACTTCAGACTACCCACCAGATAGTAAAGACCAATAGAAAATCATATAAATGCCAAGTGCCCACATTGCCAAGAGTACTTTCCCCTACAGACGCTATCTTGAATAGAAAAACAAAGAGGGAGGAACATCCCCAGTAGGGAGCTGACCTTTGAATTGACAAAATATGTACCTGAACACAACTGTTTAATCTAGAAGTGATTTTAATGGGCAAGTTAAAGAGTCTCTTGTTCTGCCACAGAATTGTACACAATTTTTAAAAATTAAATTAAAAAAATATCTCTTGTTCCTTCATTTACTTCCCACACCAGTTATAGGAAGTAAAGATGCTTTATTTCTTGGCATATATGATTATAATACAACTAAAATTTGACCCTGAACCCCATACACATACATACATACATATATACTTTTTATTAAAAATTCATACGGCTTTCTGTCCTAGAATGTTTTTCAAACTTTCCTTTTTTTTTTTTTTTTATTTGGCCACACCGTGCGGCTCGCGGGCTCTTAGTTCCCAACCAGGGATTAAACCTGGGCCCTCTGCAGTGAGAGCATGGTGTCCTAACCACTGGACCACCAGGGAAGTCCCAAACTTTCCTTTCTTTTATTTTCCTTTATTTTTTTAATTGAAGTATAGTTGATTTACAATGTTGTGTTAATTTCTGCTTTACAGCGAAGTGACTAAGTTATACACATATATACATTATTTTTTATATTCTTTTCCATTATGTTTTGTCCCAGGATATCAAATATAGTTCCCTGTGCTATACAGTAGGACCTTGTTGTTTATCCATTCTCTATATAATAGTTTGCATCTACTAACCCCATACTCCCAATTCATCCCTCCCCTATTCCCCTCCCCCTTGGCAACCACAAGTCTGTTCTCTATGTCTGTGAGTCTGTTTCTGTTTTGTAGATAAGTTCATTTGTGCCATATTTTAGATTCCACATGTAAGTGATATCATATGGTATTTGTCTTCCTTTTTCTGACTTCACTTATTATGATAATCTCTAGTTGCATCCATGTTGCTGCAAATGGCATTATTTCGTTCTTTTTTGTGGCTGAGTAGTATTCCATCGTATAGATGTACCACATCTTCTCTATCCATTCATCTGTCGATAGACATTTAGGTTGTTTCCGTGTCTTGGCTATTGTGAATAGTGCTGCTATGAACATTGGGATACAGGTATCTTTTTGAATTACAGTTTTGTCTGGATATATGCCCAGGAGTAGGATTGCTGGATCATATGGCAACTCTATTTTTAGCTTTCTGAGGAACCTCCATACTGTTCTCCATAGTGGCTGCACCAACTTACATTCCCACCAACAGTGTAGGAGGGTTTGCTTTTCTCTACACCCTTTCCAGCATTTGTTATTTGTAGACTTTTTAATGATGCCCATTCTGACCGGTGTGAAGTGGTACCTCATTGTACAAATTTTCCTTCCTTTTTTTCTTTTTTTAAATTTTTTTCTGGCCATGCTGCGCAACATGTGGGATTATAGTTCCGTGACCAGGGATTGAACCCACGCCACCTGCAGTGGAAGCTCAGAGTCTTAACCACTGGACTGCCAGGGAAGTCCCAAACTTTCTTTTCTTTTAAAGGTCCTTCTTTTCATAAGTGGAATTTCTCCAGGGTTTTGTGTTCCAGGTGTAATCTAGACTGGATTTTTTTTTCTCCCAAGTCCCTTAAGATCATATAATCATATTCACTCATCTCTCACTAATAGACATAAAAACAAAATCAGGCACAGGTCTGGACACTTGCTTGTCCTCCCTGCAAATCTTGAAATCTAGAGTATTTGAGGAAGTGAGAGCTTTGAGTAAGTCATGTCTAATATCTCATCCAAAGGGAGGTTTTGGGGGTGGTTGGTTCCACAAACTCTTTTTTTTTTTTTTTTATAAATTTATTTATTTATTTATTTTTGCTGTGTTGGGTCTTCGTTTCTGTGCGAGGGCTTTCTCTAGTTGCGGCAAGCGGGGGCCACTCTTCATCGCGGTGCGCGGGCCTCTCACTATCGTGGCCTCTCTTGTTGCGGAGCACAGGCTCCAGATGCGCAGGCTCAGTAGTTGTGGCTCACGGGCCTAGTTGCTCCACGGCATGTGGGATCTTCCCAGACCAGTGCTCGAACCCATGTCCCCTGCATTGGCAGGCAGATTCTCAACCACTGCGCCACCAGGAAAGCCCTCCACAAACTCTTTTAGTCACAATGTATATACCCTTCTCAGTATGTCCTGTCCGCCCCCTCCTCCATCTTTAATATACACTGGGAGCCAGTTTTTCAAACACCTGCTTTCTTCAGATGTGGTACTATTACTGTCCACGTCAAAAACGTCTATCGCTAGATAAAAGGAGGTCAGATGAAACGGAATGTGAACCCAGCTTGGACTGTGCCTCTCATGAACTCTGTGACTTTGGGCAATTACTTCATCTCTCTGACCTTTCGTTTCCTCCTTCATAAAATGGGATGATTCAAACTTCATGAGGTTTGTTTGTGAGGGTTAAATAAAATAATACAGAGAGCCTACTAGGTCTATGTTCCTATTATGAGCATCTCCTTGTTAAGTTCGGCCCCTCTGATTTCTATGTCTGTCTGATGGAACGCTTGTGAATGAATTCCTCTGTATTTTCGACATTTACTTTTGTTCCTTTATTAATCACCTACTATGGACCAGATACAGTGCTAGCTTCTGGTGATCCATAAATGACTAAGAGAAAGACAGTTCGAGATGCCCTCAGCAATAAATCAGGAGTTTGGGATTTACATATACACACAACTATATAAAAAATAGGTAAACAACAAGGATCTACTGTATAGCACAGGGAACTATACTCTATCTTGTAATAACCTATAGTGGAAAAGAATCTGAAAAACTATATATACATATATATGTATAATGGAACCACTTTGCTGTACACTTGAAACTTACACAATTTTGTAAATTAACTATACCTCAATTAAAAAAAAAAAAAAAAAGTTCCCTCAGAGCAGCAGAGAAGCCAAACAAATGCTATAGAAGCCCCAGAATGGGAAGCCAGAGGGTGAAAGAAGTTTTTTTAAAAGAGAAAACCCTTGAGTTGCACAAAAGAGGAGAGAGCGGGCAGCTCATGGTGGCTTCTTGGGCCTCTTCCTTATGAAGAGAGATCTCTGGGCTACAGATGAAACCCTGCCTTCTTCTGATGGCCCTATTTCTCCGAAAACCCTCTATAATAGGATTGAAACACAGAAAGGATAGTTTCTCCCCTTCGTGGGGAAAGAAACAAAATTGTTGTCGTCCCCCCCCATATATTTCTCCATTCTTTTATGCACGCAACAAACATTGGTGAGTATCAATTAAGTACCAGGCACTGTGCTAGATGCTAGGGATACAGAGAGACAAGAAACTTAGTCTAGTGAGAGAGACAAGTGAGAGAATCAAAATGACAGTCCGTTTATAAGAGCTCTAACGGACGTTTACTCAGGGGGACGAGGGGAGCAGTAATAGGGTGACCAACTATCCCAGTTTACTACTGTCCCCATTTTGGCAATGAAAGTCCCACATCCTAAGAAACCACTCCATCCTGCATGAACTGGGACACAACTGGTCAAGCTCCGGGCCACGGAATAGGCCCCCCTAATGCAGCCTGGGGTAGGGCTGGGATCATAGTCACGTTAGAATTGATGTCTGGCATAAACTTAATGAAATACTAGATGGATGAAGACATTGGGAACATTTGTGAAGTGAATGAATTTAGCACGTGGGAACTAGATGACATTGAATGCTTAGGAAAATCCCAGCAATGTGCCCACAGTTCATGTGGAACTGTCCCCAGCATGTTCATTAACCACAGAGGTTACTTTTTAAGCTGAATCTGAGTAATTGATAGCAAAATCCAAGTTTCCTGATTTCTTTTTCCCAGTTGCTGGTGCTCTGAACTCCTTAAATTCAAACCCACTGTTTCTTTATCCTTGTTCCTCTCTCTGCTCCCCTCCTCCAGTTTTTGCTCCCATAAAATGCAGTGTTCACATCTCATTTCTCAGCAAAATTATGAGATGTGTTGAGTGAATTCACATTAATAATATTTTAGCTAGCAACACTTCGAAGAGTCTACAGACCATTTACCAAGGAAACTAAATTATTTTGAGTACTTGTGTCAAGATAAATGAACCAAGGTTTTTCTGATGTAGTAGCCTAATGTTTTATTGTGGGTATAAACACAACTTCCCAGTCTCCAAAATTCAGCAATCCTTATTAGGTTCTTTCTTCATTAGTGAGAGTAAAGAATGTCCTCTTATTGATTTTTCCATAACTTTTAGTGGTGGAATAGGGCATCTCTTTCCTAAAATAATTTAAACTAATATGAAACTCTTTTCTAATATAAAAGTGTTTTTAGAATACCTTAGAATTATTGCAAACGATAAGCAGAATTTATTAAGGTTATGAATCAAAGAGAAATTTTGTGTTCTTGTTGTCATAAAAAAATTTTTTTAGAGGTTAATCTTGTCCCCATATCTTGGCTTAGCGATGAGTTGGGGTTTTTTTCTCTCCTAATAGGTTCTCTTTGGTTCCAAGGTTTTCCCAGCTGCTGAGAGTCACAAATTCTGCCTGAATAGCAGGGTGACCTTTTCAGAGAGGAGCCAATGTTTGTAAGCTAAAGTATACAAAGGAAGAAAACCAAGTTTACTGACTCTGTGCTAGAGGAAGAAAGCCCATCAAAGCAGCCCTCCACCACCCTCACTCCCATCCCCACCCACGTCTTCCAGCTCCTTCATCTCCATCCTCCCTGACCTTACTGGACAGGTAGAACTGACAGCTACAGGGATGCGGTTGTCCACTCAGGCTCTTTGATGTCTTTAAAATTCTCCCTCAGCGTCCACTTGACTTTTTTTTTTTTTTAATACATTTATTTATTTATTTATTTATTTTTGTCTGTGTTTGGTCTTCATTGCTGCACGCGGGCTTTCTCTATTTGCAGCGAGCAGGGGCTACTCTTCGTTGCAGTGTGCGGGCTTCTCGTTGCTGTGGCTTCTCTTGTTGCGGAGCACGGGCTCTAGGCACACAGGCTTCAGTAGTTGTGGCACGCAGGCTCAGTAGTTGTGGCTCGCGGGCTCTAGAGTGCAGGCTCAGTAGTTGTGGCGCACGGGCTTAGTTGCTCCGCGGCACGTGGGATCTTCCAACACCAGGGCTCGAACACGTGTCCCCTGCATTGGCAGGCGGATTCTTAACCACTGCGCCACCAAGGAAGTCCCCACTTGACTTTTTCGGGGAAAGAAGTAGCATCTGGCACCTCCGCTCTGTGGAACGTGGCTGACTGCTCCTGGGAAGGAGAATCAAGAAGCAGCCAACCTGGGTCAGGAAGGCAGGCGACCTGGGTTAGGAAAGCAGGTGACCTGGGTTATGCTCACCCAGTGCCAGTCACGCAGGTTACATTTGGTCTGGATATGACCAGATGTCCTCAATTCCCCAGGCCTGGATACACTTGACCTCGCTTCGCCAGACTGCTTTGCATTCCTTACCCACCCCTGCGTCCCCTCCATTCTCAGCTCTTTAAAAAAAAAAAAAAAAAATCACAGCCACTGCAGTTATCACACATCTTCTGACTGTTCATTCACAGCTTTGCATACGCCTTTCAAATCGTCTCTTCCTTTCTTCCCCTTCTTTTTAACCTCCCGATTTTGCTTTTTGGCAACCAACCAAAGATTTCTCTGTGCGACTTAAAAGAAATATTACAAGACAAACCCTCTCCTGGTACAAGAGCTACGGAATGATTTGCATATATAATCTCCTCCTGTGCCTCCTGCTAGCACGGGCCTTTTTGTCTCCAATCCCCATGGTGTAACAAAAGAATAAATTGTGGTACTACTGATAGAACATTACACTGACAATCTTCTGAGGCACTGGGAGTTTGAATGGAAACCAAAGAAAATTCAAGATTAGACATTTTCTTATAAATGTATTTCTTTTTCCTGTCTGCCCTCTCACATATTATCAATTTTCTTGCCTTCTTATTCACTTTCCTGTCTGCCAAATAACAAATCTAAAGCGGCCTTTGAGCCAGTCTCTCATCAATGGAACTGTACCTGCTGTTAGAGAATTAAGGTATTGGCAAATCGGTTACAAGGTGTTTAGGCTTATAATTTAAAGATTTAGTTAAATTAATAAACGATAGCAATTTCAAGGACTGAATGGATTCCCTTACCTAATATTTTGCCTCCTTCCTATTTCTTTGGGAAGATGGGAAAAGTGAAAATAAAAGTGCTTATATAGTGCCATCTAGTGGCACAGATGTTTAAAAAGTCTGTTTCAATCTAGGGATTGTTTAAATGAACCTGGAAAACAGCTGCTACTATTAGGGTCTGGTTTGGAACCCCCAGGCTTAATTCTGTTTTTTGTCGTACCTTCTATGAGGATATCCAATCCTGGGGGCCCTTTTTGGTGTCACTGAGAATTTTAAGTTTTAATCTGCTTTGTGGAGAGCCAAAAAACATAACTCTGAAAATCCAGAGTAATTGATGCTGCATTGCTATTTTAACTTTAGGCTTTCTTGCCACTCCTTTTCTGACTATCTCACTAAAATAAAACACTGATTCTGCTCAGAAGAGAAAAATGTTAATAATCTGAGAAAACTGCAATAATTATGCCACTTAAAATACAAAGGCGCTCTCCTCTTCCAACTCTTCTCACTTAAATCTACTGTTTTAAATGTTAAATATATGAATATGTACAAAGTTTCATCAGTTATATTTATTAAAGAGGTATACTTCTATGTGGACAACACCAGAGTTTTAGAAGTTGGCCCCCTGCTAGCAAAGTTCAAAATCAATAAACAACTGCCCCCCACACACATATAGAAAGAAAGCAACAATTAGAAAAATGACAGCCAAATAAGAAACTATGGTCTAATTTATTTGTTATCTCCCAGGATCAGCGTGCCCTTTCAAAGACTGATCTCTCACTTGAAATTGAGGCTGGCTTTGCTTTGTGAGATATTTCCAGGACCAGGAATCCATCTCGATCTGTACGTATAAGCTGCTGTTTCCAAAGTACTTCTGCCTTTCATAGCCGGGTTCTTCTCCGGTACCAGCACTGAGAAGCTGATCAAATCTGCATGTGTCAATCATTACCTGCTTCCTGACTGGTGACAGAGGTGAGTCCTTACCATGCTTACCTCAGAGACCTCGAATGCATTTCTCAGGACCTCTTCCAGTTGTGCATTCTTTCATTCTGTCATGATCTTATGGATAAACTGATAGACACGAAAGTGAATTGAAATATAAAACATGCTGGGCAAGTCTAACATGCTTCAAATAATAGGAGTTACTTGAATGGATGACTCTCAGACCTCATAGAGTGTCTGCTGAGATACGTATCTGTTGAGTCAGGGGGTGAAATCCCAAATTTCCCAATACAACCCATCGTCTGGAAATTTGTCCTTAAATAAATTTGGTCTTCCTCTCATGGTTCCCTGGTGCTTACGAAAGGATTTCTTTGGTCTTAATCTTTTCTTCTTAAGGTATTCATAACTGTGAAAATGAATATGATGAAAATGAACGTTTCAGGAGAGCGGATTTTTGGGCCCAGTACTATCCTTTTACTGTGTTAATTACAATGAGTAACTGAATGAGGTACACCTGTCTAAAGCAGTTTCAATTAAAAAGGGCTCAAAACCTCTGTTCTTAATTTCGGCTAAACTACTCTAGAATTTTCCTTTTCAGAAACAGGATAGTGGTCTCTTGATCTCTATGGTTTTCGAATCCCCCTACTCCCCCAATTCAGAGGCTCCCGTTTGGCTGATGGCATTAGCAGCAATGTCGTAATTGGTAGTTAGAATTGACATGCGGTGAAACAGGCCGGTGAATGATATTGATGATTGTTGTATTATTCTCTATACTTTCTTAATGCTTGAAAATGGTTATAACTTTGGCTTAAATTCTTCATTATGAAAATAAAAATAATGTCGACAATCTTCATGAAAAAAATAAAAGAATTGACATGAGGTGGAGTTGAAGTAGTTGTTGGGGTCGTTGTTGTTAAAGATTTTTAAATTCAATACCAGTTTGGTCTCTGGTGTTCTTTGAAAGGGCCACCCTTCCACAGCAGGAATTTTAGTGGCAGGATGCCAAGCTGTGCTCACTTTTTGTCTCACTTCCAACCCTCTCCAGTGGTGCCAAGTTTATTATGGGTTAGGACCTGAGCAGGATCAAGCGGTTCATTTCTAAAATGTAATCATTTAATGTTTATATAATTTTATGAGGGCAGTTCAATTATTTCATAATTACATAACCGGAACATGGCATGATGCAGGGGTGTGATGAATGTGCTATCTTGCAACCCTAAATATGCCTCGCCATCCCCCCAACCCCCCAACCCTGCTTCAAAAGTCTTCATCAAATCACATACAGAGATTCAATTAAAGTAATACATAGCCTGTGTTGGCATCTCTTTCTCTTCTCTCTGGGTGGGCATTAACTCAGAGTTTTCCTGGGCATACAGTAAGAAAAGCCTGCCTTCTATGTCATTCTGGTTTCTCTTAGTGCTTGAACTTTCTGGTAACCCATTAGACACTATTTTATGCTGCCCCTGAGAGTAGAATCATGAGACTCAATAGTTAAGACCCTCCTCTCACAATCTCTCTCTTTCTGCTCCACCCTTGTCAATGATGTGTGAATAGAGGAGGCGTAGATGCTGGGTCGTGGGCTTTGTGCCCTCACTACGAAATAACTTTTTCAGATCCCACTCCTGATGGAAAGCTGTTTGCAACACAGTACTGGGGCACTGGTCAGTTTCTGGTATATCATTTTATTAATGAACAAAATTGCACCTAAAACAAATTCTTGCCTGCAGCAGTAGAAGACATCTACTGAAGAGAGTGGACTGACAGGTTGATGACTTTAACCAGGAACTAGGGCCATTTTTATTACAATGGACTCAGGAATGGCAGCAACTATAAGGTTGTTCCATTTTCATAAAACTGGAAACAGTGTAGTAATGGTTAATTATTTTTTAAAGCATGTCTGTGATTCCAAAAGACATTTCTAAATTATCTAGGTTTCTTATTAAAATTTCCTGGGTTTTATGGACATAACTAGGAAGCAAAAGAACATTTCATCTTAGGAGACAACTTCATACTCTGAGAACTTGAAGGTACCAATGACCCCTGTGTAAAAGTTCTCATCCTCAGAGGGAATTTTATGCTTCAGGTACTAAAAGAAGGTGACGGATAGGGATGAACATAAAGAGATATTTGTATCTTCATGGTCTGGAATCCAGCGTCTGTGGTTATATCTTCTTAAGAGACAATTTAACTTGTATGTTCAAAGTGATTCCTGTGTGTTAGGGACAGGAGTGAGAGGTTGGTGTGTGGGCAGGAAATGGGAAGGACAGATATTATGTGTTCCACAGGAAAAGCCATCCGAGCCTGCTTGGACATCAAGCTCTGCAACAAGAGACCTCAGTGAGAGGCAGTAGAAGTGCTTCTGACAACCTGGGCACTAGGACTCGGGCACCAGGAGTCTACTTGAGGTGCGTGCACCGGGTGTATGTAGTGGAAAGGGACTAGACTGCCGGCAGACAGATTCTCTTGTCTCTGAACAGGAGTTACCTGCATTGCTGTCACCTGTGTACAAATCATAGAGTTGTAAAATAGCTCACAGACAATGCAAGGCCCAGTAACCCAATATTATGAGCCAATTCACCTAGTTTTTCCACTGAAGTCAGCCAGATCTCTTGGGTACATTTCAAAGTCTTTCACAATTCTCCACTATGTTGGCAATCATGGAAGTAAGAGATTGCTTTCAGATGCTCCCCCAAATCCTATTCATCCCTAAATTCCTTTACAAATCACTCAATTTAGAAGTTTACCCTGATCCCCTCAACTGATTGTGATCTCTCGCTTATAGCCCCACAATTCCCTTGTCTCTCTTCTGTGGCAGTATGTCATTTTACCACCAGTAAATGAAGAAATTGAACATATAAAGTGCGGGGTCTACAATTATTTAAATGAACAGAAGTCCTTCCTGGTCATTCTTATGAGAAGACTTTGCTGTGATTTTCTCCAGTGAAATTAGAAGTTTAGAAAAGTATTCCCATAAAAAGTGTGAATAGAAAATTTTTTTTAAGATTTTAAAAAAAAAAGAAAAGATTTTTAAGGGTGCCTTTTATTTTTTGAAGTACAGGTTAGATCATGATCATCAGCTAATATTTTATGAATTGGTATTACATTGAAATCTTTTTTGTCATTGAGTATGTGAATAAATTGAGGGAGTTTAAAACACTGCCTTCAAAACTAGAAATAATTGCACTGGGACCCAGAAACAGTTGGCATCCTTGCATAAAAGACACTTGGTACCAATTATTTGTGCACTAAATGGGTCTAGAATCCCAGATTAAACTATCCGCAGTTTTGATTCAATTAGCTTTTGATTCAGTGCCTATGTCTTTAATGACAAAGTTATTCCAGAAAAAGTTGAGCCTTGGAAAAGTTTTACCTAGCTGAGATTCCCCTCAGGGGAGGATGTGAGTCACACAGTACTTACATTGGTAAATAAAACCACAACTCTCGCTCCCTGGGGATTTTAGTTTGCAGCAACAATAAGCTGCAAGTAATGGGTCTTAGGTTAAATGGTTGACTATAAAGTTTAAATCAGAATTAAGATGTCTTGTCTTGAAAAAGGTGAGGTAAATGTCAGAGGCGAAATAAATGTTCCCCCACCCCCACCAAGATAGCCTGGTTTTATCTCCCCCAACAGATATCTTCATATGAATCTATTCACTTTAATTAGTTCTTTCAATTCAGTTTGCACCTTGCCCTCACAACCCCAGGGGGAAAGAGACAGCAGATATGACCAGGGGAAGATGTTAAGTTGTCAGAGCATGAATTTGCCAATCAATATCTCCCCTTGGGGTATGCTTGCATCTCCAAATACAGTGCTCCCTATTTTTCTCCCTCTTTATTTATTCATTAATTTATTCTTTCATTTTTACGTTACTTTACTTATTCATTCATGTTTATTTAGTCATTCCTTCAACAAACAAATACCTATTGAGAACCTAGGGTGTTTCTTCCTTTTTTTTTTAAATTTTTATTGGAGTATAGTTGCCTTACAATGTTGTATTAATTTCTGCTGTACAACAAAGTAAATCAGCTATATGTATACATATATCCCCTCTTTTTTGGATTTCCTTCCCATTTAGATCACCGCAGAGCATGCGGAAGAACCCTGGGTATGATCCCCTGTGGGAGGGTATCAGGAGGAATAAGACAAGGTATGGGCCTTGGGAAGTTGGCAGCCTCATAGAGAAAACAGATGAGTAATTACAGTACATTCTATGAGAGAAGTAAACACAAACCAATGACTCCCAGAGGTATCCAAGAAGGCTTCTCAGAGGACAAAATGCTTGAGCCACGTCTTTTTTTAAAAATAAATTTATTATATTATTTATTTATTTATTTTTGGCTGTGTTGGGTCTTCGTTGCTGCGCACGGGCTTTCTCTAGTTGCGGTGAGCAGGGGCTGCTCTTAGTTGCAGTGCACGGGCTTCTCATTGAGGTGGCTTCACTTGTTACAGACCATGGGCTCTAGGCGTGCGGGCTTCAGTAGTTGTGGCGCACGGGCTTAGTTACTCCACGGCATGTGGCATCTTCCCGGACCAGGGCTCAAACCCGTGTCCCCTGCATCGGCAGGCAGATTCTTAACCACTGCGCCACCAGGGAAGTCCTTGAGCCATGTCTTTAAGAAGTAAAAATTAAGTGAGAATTAGCTAGATTCTCTAGGCATCAGAAGAGGTCCAAAGGCCATGCCAGAGTTCAGAAAAATGCTTTGGAAGAGCTGCGAGCAAATTCGTCACGGCTGGTGCATGGAATTGGAGTTGGAGAGGTGGTGACTAATAAGACAGGAGGTGTGATTGTAAGGAGGGTGTCACAGGCTAAGCTAAAATATTTAGACTTCATCCTTCGTGGAAGTGACATGATTAGATCTGAGTTTCCGAATAGATGAGAGAAAATACGACTGAGAACAGGGAAAACCATTTTTTGAGGATGCTGGAGTAATTCAGAAGAGAAATGAAGGGTACTTAATGGATTTCAGTGACTACATCAATGGATACAGTAAGGGCTGCCAGCACCCTCCAGCCAAAGACCACCAGGTACATACGTTTATTTAAACAAGTTGGCTTTATTACTCACTGCAAGAGGAATGAACACTCACCATGAGGAACCAAGGGGTGTTTCTGTAAGGGGGCCTTAGAAAAAACCTATTTGTTGGATTTGAGCTTTACTGGCTGGATTAGTTGGGTAATTTGGGAGAGAGTATAAGGAAATAGGGGTTCACTGACTACCAAAAAGTGAGGGCAATTCTATGATTGGATATCTCAATAAATCTTATCTGCAGGGAGGGCAGACTAGACGGAAGGTTGGTAAAGAAGTAGTAATCACTCGTGGTAGCTGGGAAAGTGTGATGATTGATATCTTCTGGGTAGCAGGGATCTTGCTTTTGTCTCACTTTATTATGGATTCCACTGTGTAAAGACTTCAAGTGCTTGGCTGCGAGGGGAGATAAACAAGGTAATAGTTAAGTGGCATTGGTTCGAGTTAAGCTTTGTTTGTTTTTGTGAAGAGACATACTTGATCACTAAGCCAAGGAAAAGCACTTAGTAGAGAGCGAACTATGAAGGAGGGAGAACAATTAATGTAGAGAATCCTGCAGACATTATAGAGATCACAAATTTTCATTTGTGAATTACACAGTTGTTTGATTTCTTCTAGTAACACCCATCAGTCAAGATAAAGGAAAGTGGAGAACGTGTTAGTTATTTCTTTAGTATCTATTTCTCCCTTTCCAGTAACTACTGATTTCTATTTGGGATCCATGGGATTCTAGGGAAATTGATTCCATTTCTAGCTCCAGTATGGGAACACAGAAGAGAGCTTAAAATGATCAGTTTATCTGAATTACCTGCCCAGAGTGACTGGTTCCGTGGTGGGCACATGACCTAGGACTTTTTTTTTTTTTTTAAGGAGGAGTTTTTATTTATTTATTTATTTATTTATTTATTTATTTATGGCTGTGTTGGGTCTTTGTTTCTGTGCGAGGGCTTTCTCTAGTTGCGGCAAGTGGGGCCACACTTCATCGCGGTGCGCGGGCCTCTCACTATTCGCGGCCTCACTTGTTGCGGAGCACAGGCTCCAGACGCGCAGGCTCAGTAATTGTGGTTCACGGGCTTAGTTGCTCCGCGGCATGTGGGATCTTCCCAGACCAGGGCTCGAACCCGTGTCCCCTGCATTGGCAGGTAGATTCTCAACCACTGCGCCACCAGGGAAGCCCGACCTAGGACTTTTACTGTGAATACGGGGACACATATTTGTTTTTCCCTGCTGGATATGAGGAAGAAAGATTATTTTGAAATTTTAGAACCCTAAGGCTTCCAATGGGGAAAAATAGGTCACATACCAAGGACCAGAAACGAGAATGGCATCAGAATTCTCAGTAGCCCTGCTACACACTAGAAGGCAATGGAGCGATGCCTGGCCGGAGAAGAAAGCCAACCCTGAGGAAAGCAGAGTGAAAAGACAAAGAGAAGCTTGGTCTTGCTCACGTCATTTGAGCTGTAAGATCAAGCCGCATTTGAAGGCAGTTTTACCTTCGGGCTTTTCAGTCCAAATACCTTTCATTATTTAAGCAAGCGTGTGTTCATCTTTCTGTTGCTTGTCATCTTGTTTCTAGGCTAGCCAAGGTAAGGAGTGAAGAAGGCTGATGGGTACGTGTAGGTTGATCCAGTGTTACGACTGAATTGAGGTGGGCGTGTGCACTAAGAAGGTCAGGGAATTAAATATCTTAGCAAAAGGATGATTTAAATGATGGTAATAGACTCCATAGGCACAAAAGTACCTGGTATACCTTTATTAAAATTTTCCTTTTCTCTATTTTATCTTCTCGGGGCCAAAGTCTGTATTTTCCATGCTATTATCTAATTTAGTTAAGTTCAAATAAAAATTATTTAGAAGCATTGCACTGTGCTAAATTTTGTGAGAATACAGAAGTCTAGGTTCCTGTTTCTCATACTTGTACTATATAATGAGGGGGTTAAAGCATACACGTACACCATTCCCCCATTCACTTATTCAACTCGTAAAAGAAAGACAAGGCAAAATATGAGGAAGAGCTCAGGTGAATTTTACAGATGGTAAGTGCAATGGGATTTGAGAGGAAGTAGAAGGCAATCTGTGCTATTCAGCTAATGTGGGGTGATTAGAGGAAATTCCCCAGGGCTCTTTTCTCTCATTTAATCTGTTAGCATGAGAGAGGGCAGCAGGTTTACTCTGCTTCTGATGTGAGTGATGAGGGATCGTTTTACTAGCTCTGTGACCTTGAAAAAGTTACTTAACCCCTTTAGGCATCCCCTTTTTTATTTTAAACCTTTTGATTATAATGTAAGCCCCTACTTCTTTCTCAAGATTGTTGCTAAGAAGCAAAATCATGATGGAAACAAAGGATGTTAAAGTAATTTCCAAACTGGAAAGCACCAAAGAAAAGTAGGCAATGATACTGATAATTAATGGTGGACCTTGGGTGACCCAAAGCTACCCCCAACTTCCCTGTTTTTTGTTTTGTTTTGTCTTTGTTTTTTTGTCAAAAATCTAAATATCTAATGGTGGAAGTTTTAGAAGATATAGAAGGGACAAAGCTGTGAAGAAGAAACTGCTATACAAGTCACAGCGTGTACCTATGTTGATCCTCTCTGTCACCTCCATTTGGGGGCAGGTCTATTGGGCAATTAAGTAAATTTTTAGAAAGTGCTTATTCAGCTACATTTTACCCACAAACCTAAAACTGGGATCAAGAAACAAATGTATAATAAAAATGCCCTTTTCTGTTTTGGGACCAAAGAAAACTTCCTTTCAAATGCAGCTGTTCATTGGTTCTGCTCCTGTAAACTTTGTACATGAATTTCATCACATTAAAAGCTGTACCTAATTTGTAAATTAGGTGCAAACAACCAACACCAGCAAGGATCCAGAACCACATACACATTGAATGCAAAGCAGTCATAGAGGTAATAGGGGAAATAACGAGGTCCTTAAAGATGCTGGCTCTCTTCTTCCTTCTTTGACTTAGGCCAGGATAATTTCTCTAAGTCTTATTCCTTTTTTCTGAACTACATGTTTCCGTCTGTTCTCTTGCTTCTGTGGCCCTTTGCCCATCCTCTTGTCCACTCCTGATCTGCTTACTGTACAGGGCAATTGTACAGCTCTGTCCAGTGTCCCCCTTTCAGAGCCCTCACTTAAGCTCTACTTAAAAGCAGGAAGGGGCTTCCCTGGTGGCGCAGTGGTTGAGAATCTGCCTGCCAATGCAGGGGACACGGGTTCGAGCCCTGGTCTGGGAAGATCCCACATGCCGCAGAGCAACCGGGCCCGTGATCCACAACTACTGAGCCTGCGCGTCTGGAGCCTGTGCTCCGCAACAAGAGAGGCCACGATAGTGAGAGGCCCGCGCACCGCGATGAAGAGTGGCCCCCGCTCGCCGCAACTGGAGAAAGCCCTCGCACAGAAACGAAGACCCAACACAGCCATAAATAAATAAATAAATAAATAAAATTTAAAGTTGGCTCTATCGCTTCCCTGCCCCCTTTTCTCCACCAGATTCGCCTCTAATCCTCCATTAACTAACCCCTTATCCCATCCCAGACCCGTGTCCCCTTACAATGAAATAAATAAATAAATAAATAAAAGCAGGAAGGTTTCCCAGGCATAGTCTTCCTTCCATCTGAAAACCAGGATGAGCCATTCAGGGGGTTTAGAGAGGGCGGTGCTGCATATCACGAGTGAGCTACAGAAGAAAAATCTATTTTCTGGACACAGAAGTACAGGCAAGAATTCTGGCTTCTTAGGGATTTCAGAATAACAAAAAACCTCAGAAAGGGAGGGCCACCAATCGTTGCAAGGCAGCCTAAGCTCCAGTTCTCTCTGCTTCTAGAGGTAACCAAGCAGCTCTAATCAGGGTCAAAACAAAGAAATTCTTGAGGAATATTGCATATCCTTATTACTTTCTAGCATGATATCAATTTCTCAGTGGCTTCGGTGTGTAGAGATACGCTTCAGCTTTGTTTATCACCCCTTCAAATCCCTCAGAAAATTAAGATATGCAGTTGAAACCATCAGAATAAAAACCAGCCAGCATTCGAAGCTGCAAACAACAGAGCCTGCATTGTCTAGTTTAAGCAGAAAAGGAATGTATTAAGATGTTGGGCACCTTACAGTTCCTGAGAGGGCCTTATAATCAGGTTTACACGCTACAGGCCCTGTACTAACTAGGCTACTGGGTTTTCCAGTGAAGACTGTATCCCTTCTGCCTCTGGATAGAGGAATGGAAGCTTGTTCTTTTGCACTGTCAACACTGGATATGGAACGCAAGGGCTAGGGCCTTCACCCTAACTACCTTTGAAATCTGGATGCCTTTTTTTTAAAACTTTATTTCCATTTCTTTATTTTTTAGAAAACCTTTTTTATTTTGCAATAATTATATATTCCCAGGAAGCTGCAAATGTAGTTCAGAGAGGTCCCTTATACACTTCACCCAGTTTCCCCCAATAGTTACATTTTATATAACTATAACACAAACAAAACAAGGAGATTGTCGTTGGTACCATCCATAGACCTTATTCAGATTTTGTCACTTTTACATGAATTCATTTATGTGTATGTGTGTGAGTGAGTTTGAGTGTACAGGTCCACGCAGATGTATAGATTCAAGTAACCACTACCAAAAACAAGATACAAAACTGGTCCATCACTGTAAAATTCTCGTTTGTGCTACCCTACCTACTGCATATTGTCCTTAACCCCTGCAACCATTAATCTGTCTCTGTCTCTATGCTTTTATCATTTCAAGAATGTTATGTAAATGCAGTCATATATGATCTTTTAAGATTGGCTTTTTTTCACTCAGCATATTACCCTTCAGATCCTAACTATTCAGATCTTCAGATGTAACTATTGTGTTAGTTAACAATGAAAAGTTAGTTACTTTTCATTGTCAAGTAGTGTTCCAAGGTACAGATATACCATAGCTTGTTTAAGTGTTCACCCACTGAAAGACATTCTGGTTGTTTCTAGTTTGGAAGTATTACAAATAAATTTGCTCTGAATATTCATGTGCAGGTTCTCTGATCAACTTTTAAACCAATGTCTTTCTCAGGTGGGTCTGCTTGATAGAGCCCATGCCAGAGTTTGTGCCCAAGGTTCTTAACAGACCTCCCTTTATCATCCTTAGCCCCTACTGGTCATTTAGTACAATTTCTAACATACACAAAGTAGACAGAAATGTATAATGAACACCCATGTCCATCAGTGAGCTTCAGCAGTATCATGATTCTGCCATTTCTTTCATCCATAACTCCACCTGCTCTCCCTACAAACACTTGATTTTGAAACAAATCACCAAAATATAATTTTATCTGTGAATATTTCAATATATATCTCCAAAAATGAAGAATTAAAAAAAAAATAACTAAAATGCCATTATCCCAATGTCATACTTCGGGTGCCTCCAGAAACTAATAACAAAACAAAGACTTGAATGCAAATAGTCTATTTGAGAGGGGGACCCAAGAGGGAAAAGGGGGAAGTGAGACAAAGGGAAGGTTGTAAGTTAGACATTGGCAGAAAGCTGCTCTGGCAAGCATTAACTCGTCAGCATTTGCAGACAGCCAAGGGCAGGCAAAGGTTTCAGCAGGCGGAGAAAGCCCTCAGCAAAGAGATGCAGATGCTGACAGCTGAATTCTGGGTAGCATGCCCTGAAGTAGTTAGGGTGAGTGACCGTGGGACCTGGGAACTGACAGCATCTCCTACACAGGCATAAAAACAATTAACAAGTAACCAGCCAGCATTCAGATTTCCCCTAGTGTCTCGTCACTTTATTTAACAGCTTATGTGTCCAAATTATGATCCAAATAAAGTCCATACATTGTAATTGATTTATACAATTTTTAAGTCTGTTTTCCTCCAACTTTTTATTTTGGAAATTTTAAACATACCACAAATTTGGAAGAATTTCACTGTGAACAACTATATATCCACCAAGATTATACAGTAAACATTTTTAATATACTTGTTTTATCACATATCTACCATCTATTCATCTTTTTATACAAATTATATTTCTTGATGCATTACATAGTAAATTGCAGGTATCAATTTATACCTAAATGTTTCAGCATAAAAATCATTGCTAAAGTTCATATTGTTTACTGTGTTTTTTTCTTTTGAAGTAAAATTTAAACAATGAAATGCACAAATTTTAAGTGTATATTTGTTGAGTTCTGACAATGCGTACACCTTTGTAACCCACACCCCTGTCAAAATACAAAGTGTTTCTACCACCTCAGGAAGTTTTCTCATACCCTAACCCCAACTCCTCAAAGGCAAACCACTCTTCTGATTTTTTAGCGTAATGTTGTTTGTAATGTCTCTTATTTTTCCTTCTAACATCTGTAGGATCTGTAGTGATGACTACTCTTTCATTCCTGAACTGGTAATTGGGATTCTTATTGAGAGACTATTACGCATGGGTTTCTGTTACCTGAAAACTAGGTTTGCCTCTTGGTGGCTATTGAGTCAAAAGACACAACCAAGCCAAAGAACAGGAGAAAGAAGGATTTATTACTTGCAGCAAGTAAGAATACCAGGGATCTTTCCCAAAGCACTGTCTCCCTAAACAGCAAAATTGCTAAGGGTACATGCATATTCAATGAAGGGGTTAGGGCAGTGTATTCATATTCATGAAGGGGCTTGAGCAGAGGAGAATTCAACATAGAATTGGGGCAAAGGTTAACAGAGTCCAAGCTTTAGTTGACTGAAGTCATGAGGATCAGAAAATGTCAGCATCAACCTCTTCATTCCTTTAGTTCCAGTTGACCTGGTGGTTGAGCAATGGGGGGAGTTTGATTTCTGCAAAAGAGCTCAAGAATGTGCCTCAGGCTAACCTTTATCACTGTAACAGAACTGGGAGTCTTTACAGCTGATTTATTATCTTTGTTATTTTCACTTGTCTTGCCTGATAACAGTTGTTTGTTCCTGCATTCTTTTGTTCCCTTAAAATCTCAATTACTGAGATCTGTTAGGGATAAGCATTGTGCAGGCTTAGATCACAAAATGGCTTAGGCCCAGAGTGGCTTCTCTGTGTCCAGAAAGCCATGCCTGGTTCTCTTTCTCCAGGGAATCCCCCGCCCCCCCCCGCAACCCTATCTGCTTACATGTCTTCATGTTTCTGCACATCTTGTGAGGAGGGCACTGACAGCCTTTGTCCTCCACTACATTCTCAAGGATATTGTTGGTATAGCAAATAACCTTGGTAAATAGTGGTAGTGGCTTCCTCCAGAGTAGAGGACAGGTTTATTTACTGTCCAGTATAATAAAGATAATTTCTACTTCAGGGGCAAAAACAGGCAGGTTTGCTTGCAGTATATTTTAAAATATTAAGTTTCCCTAAGATTGGAATTCCTTAACTGGGATGCCAACTCACTACACTTGCAACATCTACTTGGGCAACATCTATATTATTCTTGAGGGATTTGGGGGCCTAAAGGAAGTGATGCAAACATAAAGCTCATTCTGCTTGCTGTACCATGAGCAATAAAGTCCTGTCTCTGGCCCAGGAATCCCATTTAGTCCGCCAGCAGCCATGAAACTGTGGCAGGCTAACCTGGTTAGCTTTCCAAGTAGGGTACAATCTCAAACCCTTGAAATTCTTGACAGTTCTCAATTTTTATCTTTTCTTAACAACTGACAAGGAATTTATCAATTTTGTTGATCTTTTCAAAGAACAACTTCCAGTTTTGCTAATTTTCTCTATTTTTTTCCTCTGTTCGATTTAATTGAATTCTGCTCTTATCATTGTTATTTTCTTCCTTCTGCACACTTTGAATTCACTTTGCTTTCTTTTTCTAGCTTCTTAATGTAGAACCTTAGGTGATTGATTTTCGATCGCTCTTCTTTACTAACATAACTATTGAAAGCTATAAATTTCTGTATGTGTGCACTACTTTAGCTGCATCATACAAATGTTATGTTGTATTTTTATTTTTATTCAGTATGAAATACTACTCAACTTTCTTTAGATTCCAAGTGTTTTAACTCTATTAAGGCTTATTTTAAGATCTAGTATATGAAACAGCTCATTCAGCTCAATATTAAAGAAACAAAAAACCCAATCCAAAAATGGGCAGAAGACCTAAATAGACATTTCTCCAAAGAAGACATACAGATGGTCAAGAAGCACATGAAAAGATGCTCAACATCACTAATTATTAGAGAAATGCAAATCAAAAGTACAATGAGGTATCACCTCACACCAGTTAGAATGGGCATCATCAGAAAATCTACAAACAACAAATGCTGGAGAGGGTGTGGAGAAAAGGGAACCCTCTTGCACTGTTGGTGGGAATCTAAATTGATACAGCCACTGTGGAGAACAATATGGAGGTTCCTTAAAAAACTAAAAATAGAATTACCATACGACCCAGCAATCCCACTACTGGGCATATACCCAGAGAAAACCGTAATTCAAAAAGACACATGCACCCCAATGTTCATTGCAGCACTATTTACAATAGCCAGGTCATGGAAGCAACCTAAATGCCCATCGACAGATGAATGGATAAAGAAGATGTGGTACATATATACAATGGAATATTACTCAGCCATAAAAAGAAACGAAATTGAGTCATTTGTTGAGACGTGGATGGATCTAGAGACTGTCATACAGAGTGAAGTAAGTCAGAAAGAGAAAAACAAATATCATATATTAACGCATGTATGTGGAACCTAGAAAAATGATGAACCGGTTTGCAGGGCAGAAGTTGAGACACAGATGTAGAGAACAAACGTATGGACACCAAGGGGGGAAATCCACGGTGGGGTGGGGATGGTGGTGTGCTGAATTGGGCGATGGGGATTGACATGTATACACTGATGTGTATAAAATTGATGACTGATTAAAAAAAAAAAAGTCTTTAAAATAGTTAAAAAAAAAAAAGATCTAGTATATGGTCTATTTTGCTGAATGGACCATGTTCACTTGAAAAGAATATGTATTCTGCAGTCATTGAATGTGAGAACAGCTAAACATCAAGGAAGTTGTATTAGTCAGTGTTCTCTAGAGAAACAGAACCAACAGCACAGATTGTATATATGGAATTGGGTCAAGTGATCATTGAGGCTGACAAGTCACAATGTCTGCAATTGGCAGGCGAGCTGGAGACCAAGGCGAGCCAATGGTGTTGATGCAGTCCCACTCACAGTCTGAAGGCCAGAGATACAGGAAGAGCTGCTGTTTCAGTTCAAGTCTGAAGGAAGGGAAAAACGGATATCTCAGCTCTCAGGCAGCCAGGAAGGAGGAGCTCCATCTTTGTTCACCCTTTTTCTTCTATTCAGGCCTTTAAAGGTTTGGACGAGGCCCACCCACATTAGGGAGGTCAACCGGCTTTACTCAGCTTACCACTTCAAATGGTATTCTCATCCAGAAACACCTTCACAGACATAGCTACAATAATACTTGACCAAATATCTCAGCACCTCATGGCCCAGTCAAGTTGACACCTGAAATTAACCATCACAGAGGTCACAACCATCACAGGGGTTGACAATCTTGTTCAAATTACCTATGGATTTCCTAATTTTTTTGTTCAATTGTTCTCTTTATTGCTGAGATTATAATTATGGAACTGTTTCTTCTTTTAGTTCTGTCAGTTTTTGCTTCATATATTTTGAAGTTCTGTTATCAGGCACATCCATATTCATGGTTAGGTACATACACATTATTTCTTCCTGAGAAATTGATCCTCTGATCATTATTAAATATCCCTCTTTATCTCTGGTAATACTTTTTGTCTCAAAGTCTATTTTTCTGCTATTATAATAGCCATCCGTAAGATATGCTTATGGTATCTTATGGGTTACTACTTTCTACTGTCCAATCCAGCCTCCTATCCATCTTTCAGGGAATCTTCCTAAGTTCTGGACCATCAGTAGCTAAACTTTTGTTTTCCAATGCACTCTTTATGAATTTTAAAATTCAGTTTTAAAGATGTCTTTTCCGCCAGGTCTAGGGATTTGTGGCATGTAGTATGTGGCTGTAGCATGTGTCCAGTCTGCCATTTTAAATCAAACTTGCTTTTCTTCTTAAATCTTTAAATCAAACTCCTTCTTCTTCTTCTTAAGGAAGCAATGGTGACAACGACCTGGTTTAATCATGTAGTTAGATAAAGAAGGAACACGATCAATTCTAAGTAAGATGGGCTGGGAAAAGAGCACTACAAATTCTCATAGTAAAGGGGAGATAGAGTTTGTTCTGATTATAAAAAGAGTGCTAAGCTTGCCAAATTTATTGGTTTGATTTCTCACAATTTTTGCTTGTCTCATGCAGACTTTGAATTTGTCTTGAATTTCTCCAGTATTTGCCTAGAATTTTTAGATTTATTGGTGGATTCTGCTTTCAAGCTCATATAGTTCTAAAGTTATATTCAAACACTGCCATCTTGTGGGTCATTCCTTGGGTCTCCCAATCCCACCCCTCAAAACTCTCTCATGCAAATATATTCATTCAGAAGAGTTCAGGGATGTCAACTTTTATTAGGTGCTAACAGCTGTACTAAGAGCTCTACATATATCAAATCATTAAACTTCATAAGGCCTTTATGAAGGAAGTACCGTTAATCCCGTGTTAGAGGTGAGGAGGCTGAGGCCTAGATGGGTTATATTAACATGCCTTAGGTCTCACAGCTAGTAAGAATAGGAGTAAACTTTTATATTCAGGCAGTTTGCCTTCAGAACCCTTGCTTTTACTGCACCCACATGTAAAACTAATAAATCTAAAAGCAACACAGTGTGACACAGTAATATGAATAAGCTATAGAACTAGTAGAGAGGACGGGGATAACTGTTAGGAAAGGGCATCAGGGAAGGCGTCACAGATTTGTGAGGAGGTGGCCTTCTCTAAGTGAGAATTGGAAGGATAATCATTACATAGGAAGAACACAGCTGGGACCATAGCCCCTGGAGCTAATAGCATGGAAACACCCTATAGTTGTCTATTTTTCATCTGCTGTGTACCCTGTCTTCTTTTGGGAAACTACTTGTCACTCTGCTTCAACCACAGGACTCTAATGAGGGTTGTCAATCATGATACCCTTGACTCCTCACCTAATCTGAGCCAATATCAGGGTACATCGGGGCACCTGGGAATTCTGTGCTTGAGGCAGAGGGCTCAGTGCTACCTTCCCTAATGGTAACGCCGAGGTGTGTGTCAGAAAGCTGCTTCCAGCCAACTGTTCTCTTGTGGAAGACAGTTTGAAGTAAAAGATAATTAGGCCAAACAATAAGGTTCTAGTCATCTGTAGGCCAGCTGCACTGCTGATCTTCCTGTTTTGATAATCATTCTTGTAGAACCTGAACAGGTCTGGGCTTTGGTCCACTGCAAACATACAAGTTCTGATATTCTTTCTTCTGTCACCAGCTGAAGCAGGGGCAGCACCGGCATTCCTCATCTCTAAACAACTTCAGTGGTAGCACAATACATTTTGATGATGAAGGATAGCACGATTAATTTATTTGGGAAAAAATGGCATTTGGGGAGTGTATTGGAAATGGTGTGGCTTAAACACTTCTGCAGTGCTCTATCTTGGCCTCGTCTCAAACTCCATCCCCGATGCCGGGACTATTCCTCTGCTTCTTCTCCTCTAAATCACTGCAATCTTCTAAAACCGTCCTTAGATTTATTTCTTGCTTTAAGCCTACTTTAGAAATTCCAGTCAGTTATTTTTTCTTAACTTTGATTTTTTAAAATTAATCAAGTAACCAAAGTGCAAATAAAAATGATAAATTCAAAATGATAGAAATTAAGAATCACCCATAACCCACCACACAGAGATAATCATTGTTATTGGTATATTTCTATCTCTTCTTTCTTCTATGTGTAAACACAAACAGAATTATTTTTTAAATGGCTAATTTTGATCTCTTCCTTCACCAAACACATCTACGATGCGTCAAATGAAATTGAATTGCACTTCATTTGTACTATTTCCTAATCATTTCAATATTCTGTCCTGCAAATTACCAGTATCTTTGAAGGCACCTAATTTTCCAGGAAAATGGGGAGCAATTCCACATCCCTTGGCTTGCAATGTTCTTTCTTTCCCACTTCATCTGGTTATCTCCTACTCATTCTTCCCATCTTAGGTCAAGTGTCACTTGTTTGGGAAGTTAGATTAAATTTATCATAGTATTATTTGCAGTTCTTGTAAAAGTTGCAAATTATTTTTTTCTTATAGATTTATTTATTTATCTTTGGCTGCGTTGGGTCTTCGTTGCTACACGCGGGCTTTCTCTAGTTGCGGCAAGCAGGGGCTACTTTTCATTGTGGTGCAGGGGCTTCTCATTGCGGTGGCTTCTCTTGTTGTGGAGCATGGGCTCTAGGTGCGCGGGCTTCAGTAGTTGTGGTACGCGGGCTCAGTAGTTGTGGCTCGCGGGCTCTAGGCGCGCGGGCTTCAGTAGTTGTGGCGCCCGGGCTTAGTTGCTCCGTGGCATTTGGGATCTTCCCAGACCAGTGCTCGAACCCGTGTCCCCTGCATTGGCAGGCGGATTCTTAACCACTGCGCCACCAGGGAAGTCCCGCACATTATTCTTATGTGTGGAATTTTCTGGGTCTATAAGTGTTTTGTTCACTATTGGATCCCTATGGCTTACCACAAGTGCCTGACACTGGCTATTGTTAAAATGAATGGAATAATTGGAATGGAATTGGAATAATTCTGCTGCTAAGGAAATACTTCTTATTTCTAAAAAGTAACATCTACCATTCAGGAAGTGTTACTGTGTGCTAGGCACTCTGCTAAGTGCGATATATCTCTATATAATTACATTTTCACAACCATAAAATGCATTATTGCTCCTATTTCACAAATGAGGAAACTGAGGCTTCAAAAAAGCGAATTAACTTGTCCGGAGACTGATAAAAGATTTGACCTTAGGTCAGTGCATTCATTTACGTTATTGACTTTACTTGCCATTGCTAGCTTCTTTGTGCACGAATATAAAAGTCAGCGTACATAGCTTATTTTCAAAATCACTCAATTTTTACATTACAAATTAGTTTTTGTTACACGTCAAAGAAGGAAGTAGGGCACTTAGAATAAGGGGCAAAGAGACAGAACACTGTACTGGGAGGAGCAGCGGCAGAGCTATTCTCCTTTCCTCTTCACTAACCAGCTGGGTGGCTTTGGGCTTCCGCAGGGCAGGCTCCAGAAAGAGTGAAGCTGAATGGGCCGCCCTTAAGACGACATCTTAGTCCAACTCCGTCGTTCTATAGGTGAAGGAGACTAAGTGGCTTGCATAACTGACCACGTGGCAGAGCTGCACAGACACCTCCTGACTCCTAGTGTTGTTTGTTCTGAGTTACAGTAACCCTCCCTGAACAAACATTTACTGGGCGCCTACTGTTTCAGGCATTCCCAGGCAGGATGTTTCCTTTTTGCTATCCTAGTATCGATTATTGGCTACTTGGTGTCCTAATTTTTTTCACTCGACCATTTTTAAAACGGCCCTTGGAGGCAGACTTAAGGGGTAAAAAGCGTAGTACGAGCCTGGCATCAGGCACTGAGTGGCGTGACCTGGTGAGTGGCTTGGCCCGGGTCGGCGGCTGGCCCCGCACAGTGATCTAAGAAGGCAGTGAAGCCTTCTGACCCAGGGAGTGACCCCGGAAAATCCGGGGGTGGGAGCGGCCGGGGAGAGGCGAGGCTGAGTCTCTTTGAGACGACGCCCTGGGCTTTCCTGTGACCCCACCGGTAGGGCGACGGGAGGAAACTCTCTTAGGTGCAAGATGCCCACGCCTTTGGTTTCTGCTGCGTGGTGACCAAGGCATCCGTCCAGGTCCCCAGAACTCAGTCTCTCCACCAGGGTTTATCCTGGATTCCAAGTCTCGAGTTGCGGGGAGAGGAAGGTTTCTCCTTGGGCTACTGCTGACCCCGGGAGGGACATTTTCATACCCCCCCCGTTGGCCCAGAGTCCTCGGCCGCTGCCTTTCCCCGCCCCCAAGGCCGGAGGGGTCAAGTTCCTTTAGGGTGCCAGGGAAAGACCACAGTTTAGACGCTGCCACGCGAGACCTTCTGGGCAGACACCAGCCAATCCTCCACAGGCATACACGAGCCCCAGCCAATCAGCGCCCGCCTTATTCTTGTGTCCCGCCCGTGTCAGCCCTTCCTTCCTGCCCCAGTTCTAGAAGTCTGTAGACGCGGCGGCTGTTGCTGCAGCCGCTTCCGGAGCTGACCCGGTCCTGGGGACAGGCCTCCACTGGCGCCCTTCGTTTTCTTCTGCTGCCTTCACTGAGGATGAGTCCCTGCGCGACCGTGTGCCCACCCCGCGGAGACCACCGGAGGATTTTCATCTAGCGACTGGTGAGGGAGGGCTCGGTGTGGCCCGACCGTGCGGAACGGGCAGAGGCAACGGCGTCCCTTGAGTCGCGGGGCGACTGGACAGTGTTATCTTTCCGGAGGGTGACCGCGGGCGCCGGTGGCCCGGGTGGGCCGCGGGGAGGGGACTCAGCGGCGTCGAGGCTGCCGGGCTCCGCGAGAGGCGTTGCGGGCCCGGCTGCTTGGCCCGGGTCCCGGCGGCCGCCTCCTCGCCGCCGCCCGGAGCTAATGAATGGTCTGTGCGGGCGCCGCGCTACCTTGCGGTCCTGCCTGCCAAGCCCTCCAGCGACGTTGCGCTGCTAGTTTCTGATAGTTGTCTCGTGTCACTTCCCCTGGAGCCTTGAATTTGAAGCCATTCCTCGAGGCGCCCACGTCTCTTATCCCTTTCGTGGCGTCACAGAAGTTTTAGTTCAGTCTGGGGAGGCTAACGATGAAGTTCAGTGTGAATCGACTGTTAAGTGAAAAGGGACCCGTTCTTTCTTGGGGGGATGGGGGACACAGGATAGAGGCCTTTTGTTCTTGTATCATGTTGCCGATTTCTAAAAAGTTTTAGTTCATCAGGGAAACAAGTAACCCAGGGTATCCGTGACTCTGGATTTCCAACGTAGGTAGTAAAACTTAAAGTGTGTTAGCCGGACGGGATATTTTTCAGGAAGCAGAGATTGATGTAGCACCTTTTTTTTTTTTTTCTCATGCCTGTAAGTAGGGCGTTTGAAAGTCGAGATTTATCAGAAGTACTAAAAGAACGTGACTTCTATGAGTGGTAGTGTTTTTATGCCCATGATGTGCAAATTCACGTCCTTCCATAGCTCCTTGATCTTTTCACTGCCCTTTTTATTTTAAATTCCTTGATTTTTTTTAATAGGTTTTAGAAACTGATATAGGGCAGATAAGGGCAGAAAGAGATGTTTTCTAAAAAGAATTATAGTATAGATATTTGCTGAAAGTACGGATATTTAGTCAAAGCGGTTTACTTCAAGGAATTTAAAAAATGGTTCTTCCATTATTTAAAAATTTTGTAAAAAACTTGTGTCTAGGCAGATGTAGAGAATGGACTTGAGGACAGGGGGAGGGGGAAGGGTAAGCTGGGACGAAGTGAGAGAGTGGCATGGACATGTATATACTACCAAATGTAAAATAGATAGCTAATGGGAAGCAGCCGCATAGCACAGGGAGATCAGCTCAGTGCTTTGTGACCACCTAGAGGGGTGGGATGGGGAGGGTGGGAGGGAGATGCAAGAGGGAGGAGATATGGGGATATATGTATATGTATAGCTGATTCACTTTGTTATACAGCAGAAACTAACACAAAGTTGTAAAGCAATTATACTCCAATAAAGATGTTAAAACAAAAAACAAACAAAAAAACTTGTGTCCAGGGCTTTCAGCATGCTAAATTCTACATTATGCTTTGGAGCCATAAAGTTCAATAGACCATACTGCATAAGGAGCTCAGTGTTACTTGGTTAATTATTATAAATGATGTCAAAGTTAGTTTATTATCTTCTTTTTTTTTTTAATCATCTTTTGGCCATGCCACGTGGCATGCGGTATCTTAGTTCCCCCACCAGGGATCGAACTCACATCCCCTGCCGTGGAAGTGCGGAGTCTTAACCACTGGACTGCCAGGGAAGTCCCTTTATTATTGTTAATAGGGCAGTAATTCCTTTTTTTTTTTTTAATAAATTTTATTTTATTTTTGATTTTATTTTTGGCTGTGTTGGGTCTTAGTTGCTGCATGCGGGCTTTCTCTAGTTGTGGTGAGCTGGGGCTACTCTTCGTTGCGGTGCGCAGGCTTCTCATTGCAGTGGCTTCTCATTGTGGAGCACGGGCTTTAGGCGCACAGGCTTCAGTAGTTGTGGCACGTGGGCTCAGTAGTTGTGGCTCGCGGGCTCTAGAGTGCAGGCTCAGTAGTTGTGGCGCACGGGCTTAGTTGCTCCGTGGCATGTGGGATCTTCCAGGACCAGGGCTCGAAGCTGTGTCCCCTGCATTGGCAGGCAGATTCGTAACCACTGCGCCACCAGGGAAGGCCCAAGGGCAGTAATTCTTTGCCACCTCCAGAGATGTGCTTGCCCCCTAAAATTTGGGGAATTGTTCAATTGTGAAACTGGGTTTTGCACTAGTAAAATATTGACGTTTCTATCCTTTGTACCCAGAGAATAATTGAGAAAACAATAAAATAAAATACAATATTGATAAAGTTAAATTATTAATTTCCTAAAGTAGTAAGTCTTGATGTTTTAAAATTATGTGAACTATTTTCAGGGCTTACAGAAGGAATTTAAAATTTTAAAAATTCTCCAATTATGAGTCACTATAATTTGTAGCTTTGTGACAGTTAATATAGATACAAGTTTATAGGGAAGATATTTTGATTTTAGAGAACTCTTTAAAAATATAAGCCTACTTATTGAATACATATTATATTTTGTGAGAAATATGAGTAAGTATGGCATTCTCTTCCCTGCCTTAAGGAGCTTAGAATCTTTATGTGTAGTCAAGGTCCACACTTACAAGGCATGTTGTTATTATCATTTTGCAGAAGAAGAAATTGAGGATTAGGAAGATTAAGCTACTTGACCAAGGTTTTAGATAATAGAAACCCAATTCTTAGATTATAGGAACCCAATTCTTATTTAATACATACAGGGCAATACAGGCTGGAAAGAGGATTAAATTAGTTCATTTATGTAAAGCACTGTGCTTGTCCATTTGAAAGTTCATAAGATGGTAGATGTAATGTTTGTAAGCCATGGACAAGTTGGCAGCCCTGTAAAGGTTTGGGTAAAAACATTCCAAGCAGAAAGGGCTTTAATATAGTCATTCTATTTTTTGACCAATATATTATATCACGATGTTCCTTTTTCCTTCGTAACATTTCTTGGGTGCTTACATGTGCATGAATTGTCTCATTTATTTTTCAGAACAACTCAGGAGATAAATAGTTTTTATTCCCTTTTTACAAGTGAGAGAATTGAAGCTTAGGCAACTCTTATGTGCCCGGGGTCACTTAGTTAGTGGTTACTAGCTCAGTGTTCTGAATTCACAGTCTGAACTTTGTGTGCTACGTGGTTGCCAAGTCTAGCTGGCATCCTCTTCCTGAGGTCACAAGGCTATTAACACATGAAATACAGATATTGGTTCATTTTGGTCTTGGATATGTGAGAGAATAGCATGATCAGGTTTGTGTTTTAGGAAGATAACTGAACTCTTCACCAAGGTTAAATAGGATTGTGAGCCATTGTTGAGGGCTCAACCTCTACTGGCTGGCACCTTTGTGGTGGACCAGTCTTCAAGGTTAACAGTCGCCTGTGTAGCTAGCTACAGTCTTCCAGCTCAGTTTCTCATCAACACTTCGTATTCATAACATATAAAGCAAAAATTTTCTTCTTTAATTTCTGTTTGTTCCTTTTGTTTCCAGTTTGTTTTATTTTTTTGATTTACAAAGCATTTACCCTTTACTCTTCTTCCTGGCTGCTCTATCTGTAGTCAAGCCAGAAACCTAGGAGTTGACCACATCTTGTCAACTCAAGGTCCTAAATATGTTTCTGAATTGCTCACTTTCTTTATCCCTGAAGAAAGGCACATAAGGCTGTCTGTAATCTAGTTCACCCCTGTGTATATATTAGGCCTTATGCATTTCTGTCTTCTGAATTACTTAGAATTTTCAGAATGGACCAAGGTGATTTTAGTGTTTTCTATTTACTGTTACTTCTGCCTCAAATGCCCACTGGCCCTGAATTTATCAGGCAGACACATACTCATCTTCCTCTCCTTTGGGGAATCTTCCCTTTATCCCTCTTGTTGACTCCCCATTCCTATGAGTCACTTGTTATATCTTTATCATCGGTTTTAATCATGATATATTTTTAGGACTTGATTTAATAAAAATCATTCTCCTCTACTAGACTGTGCCCCAACTGATGGTAGAGACTGCGTAATAGATAATAAATCTTGTTCAGTCAATACAGTTGTTAAATGAGCTATATTTTCACTTAAGTATTATCCATGAGTCTGTACTAGAATATCTAGAATATTTAAGTCCTGTGTATTTTCATTTTCGCAGTACCTTATGACCTGCGGATGCACTGAAGAGGCAGCATTGTGTTGTAGAAATAGCTGGGACTTTACTGTGAAATAGATCTGTGTTTGAATTCTAGCTCCTCTTTTACTGATAGTGTGATTTGGGTGGCTTACTTAACCTCTTCGATGTAAAATATCACATCATGTAAAATATTACATGCTTAATAAGTATTTCCTTTGCTTTCTTTGCCTTCAATAAGCATTTGTTGAAAGCATGAATAAGATTAACACTAGGCATTGGGCCAGGAATTTAGGAAAGATGTGAAGGCAGGAGATGTATTTGAGGATTATGAGCACAGGTTAAAGTTAACATGAAGAGATTGAAATTATGCAGGGTGAGTATGAATTAGAGAGGAAAAGAAGACTGAAGTGGAACACTGAGAGAAGCCTAACATTTGAAGGTCAGGGGAAGGGAAAATGCCCTTGGAAGAAGTGGTAGGAGAGAGATCCCATGCGCAGATGCTTCATTGGTTCCCTATGCTTTCAGTACTCCTTTTTAGATTCCTTACGAGAATGTCGTGGTCATGACTCGAAAGCAGGGAAGTCAAGTAACGTTACCAAAAGTATTTGGCAATTTGGAGGTCATTGGTAACCTTAGTATGTATGGTTTCATAGGAGAAGAATGCATGGAAACTAGTAGCAGAGACGCTGAAGCCCAAACATGAACTTTGGAATAAAAATTTGTTATCTTTTTGTTACCGAAGAAATGATAGTAATAAAAGCTGCTATTTGTTGAATGTACATTTGGTAGCAGGTACCATGATAAGCAGCTTTATTTATCATTACGGTAACCCTTTGAGGTTGGTGGCATTGTCTCCATTTTCAGAAGAAGAAATGAAGGCTTGGAGAGATTATGTAATTTGTAGAGTTACATAATTGGTAACAGCTGGCATTGCTATATTTGAATCCAAATATGTAGGATTCTAAGAAATGCTAGCTCTTAGCTCTTAGTCACTTAGTCCCTTCCTAATTTATGTTCATAGTACTCTGTATGTGCCTCTCTCATTATATATTATAGTATAGTATCCCTTTTGTTTATATTTAATATTCTTTTTTCCCTTTTAAGTGTTTAAATTATGTATAGTAACAAATTAGGGAATTCTTTTCTCTTGTATCTTAATTATTTCATGTAGGGTTTGAGTTATTCACATAAGTAGTTCCTTTCAGGTATTAGGAAGACACTGAAAACAAAGATGGCAAAATTTTAGAGCCTCAAAGGGATGAAATTAACTACATGTGACTATTTTGCCATCTGTCATGTTTTCCAGTTTAAACATTTTAAACTACTTGAGGCTTTGGTACTTTTTTCTTCATGTCAACTAACTACCAAACACTTTGCTTGCCTGTTTATATGTAGTCTAGCAGAAACAGAACTGGAGCTAGAAAGGACTAGGAGTTGTCTGGTTCTGTGCTATCATTTCCAGATGCGGAAATCAGAATAGTTAAGAATTAGTTAGGTTTAGGATTTCTGACTTAGTGTGGTTTGAAATGGAAGTGGAAAATTCAGATTTGGAATGTTTATGTCTGGCGCACACAAATTTTTCCTGTACCTATATGTAAACTCACTTGTGTCGCTCTAAATAGTTTTATAACCGGTTTTCCTCTGTCATTCAGATAAATACAGTAGTCTCTTGGTATCACTGGGGTATCATTGGTTCTAGGACCCCAACGGATACCAGAATCTACAGATGCTCAAGTCCCTTATATAAAATGGCATAGTATTTGTATATAACCTACATATATTCTCCAGTATACTTTAAATCATCTCTAGATTACTTAGAATATCTAAATACAGTGTCAGTGCTATGTAAATATGGTTGAACCTTGGACAACATGGGTTTGAAGAGCATGGGTCCACTTATACTCGGATTTTCATCAGTAAATGTGTACTGCAGTACTACAGGATCTGCCTTTGGTTGAAATTGCAGATGTGGAACCGTGAATACGAGGAACCTACTATAGGGAAAGCCAGCTGTAAGAGGGTCATTGTGTTGTTCAAGGGTCAACTATAGTTGAAAATGCTATGTAAGTAGTTGGCCCGCATGAGGCAAATTCAAGCTTTTCTTTTTGGAACTTTCTGGAATTTTTAAATATTTTCAATTCAAGCTTGGTTCAGTTCACCGTTGTGGAACATGCAGATATGGAGGGCCGACTGTATTTTTAAAATAAATTAAAATGAAAAAAAGTATTTTGCAGAACTTAATTTGATACCTTGGAGAAGAGAATTTATGTAGAATTTCTACTATAAAAGCTTTAAAATCTAGGCATTATAGATGGGTTGACTACTCATTTAAAATCCAGAGCACAAAAATATTGAAAGAAGAAGATAATTAGGAGATGATAAATAAAAAGATGATGGAGAAATGCTTAAAGTAGTCCACTCTAGATATAAAATTTCTAATATATTGGTGGTTAGTTTTCTAACAGGAAGTGAAGAAACTGAAGGCTAGTAGCTTTTCAAGTAGTTGACAATGATATTTCATTTCTCCAGATCTGAATGGGCAAAGCAGACACATTAGCATATTGGAAAAAAGCTAGAGGCTCATGTATGATGGTTGAGTTTTCTAGACTTTCCTGTGACCTCTCTAATCAATATATTAGCATTTATTTATATTTTTAAGATGTTTATTTTAAAATAGGTATGCATACACATGGTAAAGCATTCAAAAGAGGTTACTGGTAGTAAAAAGTAAGTCTGCCTTCCATATCTGTCTCCAACCATTGGTGGTCTTCCCTAGAGCAACCACTATTAACCATTTTCTTGTGTATTCTTCTAAACATCTTTCATGCACATTCAAGCATAAACATATACTTACATGTACATTTTCTCATACGTGGCATTACAGATACATTTAGTTTTAAGAGACATTTTACAATATATCTTGCAGATTATTTCATATTAGAAAATATATAGCTACTTTATTCTTTTTGATACATGAATAATCTTCTGTTGAATGGACATGCCATAACTATCTTTTAACTATTTAGGTTTTTTCCATGCAGTGATGCAATGAATGTTCTTGTACTTATGCCATTTCACACATGGATATAGTTTTACAGGATAAATTCTTAGGAGTAAAACTGACTCAGAAGGAATGTGCATTTTACATTTTAGTAAATATTACTAAATTGCTGTCCATAAAGACTGTGCTGATTTATACTCACCAACAGTGGAGTAGAGTTTCTATTTCTTCACTACCTTGTCAATACATAGTACTCAACCTTTTTTTTTTTTTTTTAAACCTTTTTGATCTTTGTCATTCTGATAGATAAAAATGGTGTCTCATTATAGTTTTAATTTACATTTCTTTTGAATGATGTGAGCCTCTTTCTTTTTAAAAATCCATTTAAATCCACCCCCCCCCCTTTTTTTTGAGAAATGTGGTCATATTGTTTGACTTTTATTCTGTTGGTCTCTTAATGATTTGTAGAGATGATATATTAAGGAAAAATTTTCTCCTTTTTTGTCTTTAAAATTTTTTATGTATGTTTTAAATACTTGTAGTGTTTAAATACATGTAGTCAAGCATACATCTTGGTAAAAGATTACTGCTAATCACAAAGAACAGATATCTCATGTTAATGATTTTAGTGTTTTCCTGTGTATGGGAAGGTGCAAGAATCTGGTCTTTTTACCTACCTAGGATCCTGTAGATCCAAAGCATAGAATGCTTCATCCTGTTTTTCCCATCCTGAATTTCCCTCAGGACGTACTGTCAGTGGGCCTCTGCAGTGCCTTGCAACTTAACCTTTTGTGTTACTGGATGATGAGCTACACTCTTCTTTAATGGCTGAAGCAGATGTACAGTGTGTGTTTGACAGGCCGTAAGACAGGCTGTTCTGGTTAGCGTAAAGTTCAAGCCAAGTCATGTATAAGCCAGAATGATGACTTCCCCGTATCTCAGGATGTGAAAATTTTTTCTATCAGTGGAAAGTTTGTTTGTTTTTAACATGGTTAGTTAAATTTATTGGTATTAGCAACAATAACAGAGCAGATAATGCAAAACTGTGGCTATCTGAAAAACAATATCAAGGTGGCTTTGAAGTGCATTTCTTTTAAAAGTTACCTTTGAAATGGACAGGTGACTACAATTCCAGGGCTTGAAAAGCACTTCAAACACAGGAATAGCACAAAGTAATCTCTCTCTCTTCTCTCCTTTCCTCCCTTCCTCCGCTCCTCCCTCTCTCTCTCTGTCTCTCTCATTTTCTCTCTCTCTCTCCTGTCAAATGACAAAATTAAAACAATTTAGTAACGACTTGGGTGTCCTTTGTTCAAGGGAAAACAACGCATGGATTGGGGGGGTGGGGAGTCAGTGCTCACTGGCAGTGAAGCAATCTTCCAAGGGATTTTGGGCAAGAGAGACTCGCAGCATGTTAGAAGAGGCAGCTCTGAAGCAGGGTGCGCTTGGCTAGGAGGTTGGGGATTTCCTAATAAGGCGTGCAGGTCCTGTTTTCTAGAGTGAGGTGAACTCGCTAAAGCGGAGTTGGAGGATTGATCGGTGTTAGGATTCCTTGACACGTGTGTCCTGTAGGTGCAGACTGACAGGTTTAGATTTGTGAAGTGGGTGAGGCCACTGGGGTGGCCTCCATTTTGGGGTTCCTGATTAAATGCATTAACTTCATCACTGCACATATACATATCTATCTACTCGTGATGCCTGGATTCCGAAATAAAGTTTGAGTGAAGTCAAATAACTTAGACATACCTCAGATGTGAGAGCCCTTGACCCTTCCAGTTACCTGTATGGTAACATTTGTAGAATCCGGGCGAACAGGCTGGAGGGTTGCTGCCAAGTGGATCCACTTCCCTTTCTTCCTCAACTTTCTCGGGTGGAGGTGGATGGAGCCACCTTTCAATCAGGCTTGTGGCCGAGCAGAACTAACCTCCCTTATCAAAACTGGGAGAGGAGGTCGAGCTTTTGTCAGTGAGGCTCCTAACTTTGCCACACATTCCATAGGGAGAAAATATCACAGGGAAGGGGGAGCAACTAACGTCAGATCCTATCAGTGAGAAGCTGGTAGGCTCATTTATTTGCTTGTTTGTTTTTGAACTAGGAATTAGGGGCACTTAAATATGGAAGTAATTGTATTGTAAAATACTTGAGCAAGAGATAGAGTGTGTATTTTTTACTTTATCTTTCTCCTTCTCTTATAGGTCACACTTGCAATTATGGATATTTAAAAGGATCGGACAGTGTGGAGGGGGAGTTCCCCTCCTCCTCCTCCCCCTTGGTGCTTGACTCCAGGAATAATTTATAAACTGTGGGAAGTCTTTTTTTAAATAAAGAACTTGTGTTTGATATAAACTTTATAGGGCTATTTATAATTTTTGGATTTAAGTGCCAAAATAAATTGTACAAATCTATATAGTTTTATACTGTTGCCATGAGGATTTAAATTATAATCCTAAACAGGCCATTTATTCTCTATAAATCTTTCTGAATAGCACCTTTGTGTCCTGGCTTTTTCATTTTTTAAAATTATCTGACTGTTCAGAAGAAGTAAGCTGTATAAAAACAATTAGGATGAATTCTTCCATCCCTGACTGCACATCAAAGTGTCGATCCCTGAAGCATGCTTTGGATGTCCTTTCTGTGGTGACAAAGGGGAGTGAAAACCAGATTAAGGCCTTTCTCTCCAGTCATTGTTACAATGCTGCAACTATCAAGGATGCCTTTGGCAGAAATGCCCTCCACCTTGTTTCCTCCTGTGGAAAGAAAGGAGTGTTAGATTGGCTTATTGAGAAAGGAGTGGATCCATTGGTGAAAGACAAGGAATCAGGATGGACAGCTTTACATAGAAGCGTTTTTTATGGACATATTGATTGTGTTTGGTCTCTGTTGAAGGTAAGTGTCATTTGTTTATTTAAAACTATTTGGTCTGGCATGTGTTTTTCTTAATCTTTTTCATATACTCCACTTACTTTCCAAAAGAGATTTGAGTTCTTATCAATTGTTTGATATCTTTTACTATTATAACTCATCTTTAGAATTCAAGTCTCATATATCCTTTTAATTTAAACCTCTTATGTAAAATTTTAAACATATACCAAAGTTTACAATGTATCATGAACTTTTGGCCAATTTTGTGTTGTGTATGTCTCCACTGACTTTCTCCACCCCATGTTATTTTGAAGTAAATCCCATTTTGTCATTTACTCAGTACTATATATCTTTTAGTATTTTTAAGAAATATAGTTTCCTTTTGTATAACTGTATTATTATCTACTTTAAAAGGGCACTGGTTATTGAAATCACTTAGGGACTATGTTTTGAGTAGTGTGTTTATTTCTTGTTTGGCTAGGATTAAGTTTTTATAGTTCTTTAAAAAAAATAATTAGAATCAGGGCTTCCCTGGTGGCACAGTGGTTAAGATTCCGCCTGCCAATGCAGGGGACACGGGTTCGAGCCCTGGTCCGGGAAGATCCCACATGCTGCGGAGCAACTAGGCCCGTGCGCCACAACTACTGAGCCTGCGCTCTAGAGCCCGCGAGCCACAACTACTGAAGCCTGCAGGCCTAGAGCCCGTGCTCCGCAGCGAGAGAAGCCGCCACAATGAGAAGCCAGCGCACCGCAACGAAGAGTAGCCCCCGCTCGCTGCAACTAGAGAAAGCCCGCGTGCAGCAACGCAGCCAAAAATAAAATAAATTTATTAAAAAAAAATCTACCTCTAAAAAAAATAATTAGAATCAGTTTATTTTAAATTTCCCATCAAGTAGATTAAATCTAGGTTTGTTGTACTGTTTAGCCAAATAATATGAAGTGTTTTGATATATACCCCATGGATGTCATTTCACTAATGAATGCAAATTAAAAACTGTTAGAAGTCATGAGTTTTAAATTGAACAATTAGCTTTTGTATAGGCATTTAGTCATGTTTGTGGAGGACCAGAGAAGAACAAAGCAGTTCCTGTCCTCAAGGCACTTGTGGTCACATTAAGGCATTAGGGAGCTTATCTTCAGTGTCTTTATCTTTGGTGTCTCTTTTTGTTTTAAATTTTATTGATTGATTGATTGATTGATTGATTGGCTGCGTTGGGTGATTGTTTGCCCGCAGGCTTTCTCTAGTTGCAGTGAGTGGGCGCTACTCTTCATTGCGGTGCACGGGCTTCTCATTGCGGTGGCTTCCCTTGTTGTGGATCACGGGCTCTAGGTGTGTGGGCTTCAGTAGTTGTGGCACGTGGGCTCAGTGGTTGTGGCTCACAGGCTCTAGAGCGCAGGCGCAGTAGCTGTGGCGCACCGGCCTAGTTGCTCCGCGGCATGTGGGATCCTCCCGGACCAGGGCTCGAACCCATGTCCCCTGCATTGGCAGGCAGATTCTTAACCACTGTGCCACCAGGGAAGTCCTGGTGTCTGTTTTTGACTTCAGAAAAATTGTTTACATACTGGTCTTTAGGTGGTAACATTTACTGATCAAAATAATTTTCAGTATGTGTTAATAGCAAAATATCCTTTTTTAGAGCTAAACTATCTAGGTTTACTACTTAACTGAGTCCTCTTGGATGACTTACTAAATCTTGAACCTCAGTTTCATCTATAAAAAGAGGATAATAGTGGTACCTTCCTTATTTTTTTTTCCCCCAGGGAGTTTCAGTGAAGAAAAACTTTTCTTAAGTTTATTAATAGTACTGTTAGTTCCTCTTATATCTAAAACCTTTGGGTATCAGTTTAATTTCCTTATTGTAATCTCTTTTATAGGAAAAGCTAAGTTAGTAAGAGTTAAAGCATCTATCAGCTCTACTTCTACCCTTTCCCACCAGTTTCTGCTGGAAAATTGGATGACTGCCAATCCTTTCAAGCTTGAGAGTGTCCTTGGATTTTCTGCTGTCCTAGGGGTTGCCATTCCGGTGTTAGGATTTGGGGCTTCAGTTTGAAATAGGTTCTGGTCTGAATTTTGGACCTTCCCTCCCTTTGGGTTTCATTTCCCTTTAGAAATCATCCTCGCCTCCTTGGCTAGAGAAGCCAGGAAATTGTGCCTTGGGCCGCCTTGCTCTTGGCTTGACTGTCTTATCGTCATCAGCGTCCTTCTGATCTGTGATAGACACTTAACATGGATGCTTCCCACTGATAAAACTATTCCCACAGAAACCTCTTTCATCCATTTAGTGTTCGCATGTTGCTGTAAGCCATCTGCATTTTTTTAGCACAGACTTCTTTCCCCTTTTAACACTCCTTTAATTGGAAGGGCTGCAATGATAGGGGTGTTCATGTCAGTTCCACTTCTGCTGATGGCGCTAGCATTTAAGGTGTTATGGACTAGCAAGAAGAGACTATACAGAAAAACGCATTTTAAATGAATTACATTTGATAAAAGCTTTATAGGTATGAAATTTTAAAATTAAGTGCTAAAATTGTACAATAAATAAACACCCGTGCTATCAGTTCCTGATTGCCAAAGATGGAAAAACCTCAGCAGAAACTTCTTGTCTACCAAAAGCCAGAGTAGCAACAGCATATCTTATGCAGGTTTTCATTACCTTCTTGATTGCGTGACAGGAGGCATGTTTATGTTTGTAGGGTCCTGCTGTGTCTGTTACCTCTATACCATTTTTCTTTAATATTGGTGGTTTACTTATATTACTAACCTGGAAGAACTTGATTTAGTTTTTCCCATTTGTAAATGGAAGAACTCACTGAATCATAAGATTGTGTGGATTAAGTGATATACTGTTTGTAAAGTATTTGGAATACATTTTTTTTTTTTAGTGCCTAATGTGTATTAGGCAGTGATCTAAGAGCTAGGGATATTGTAATGGGAAAAAAAAAGGATAGAATCCTTTTCTTTGCTTGTTTGTTAGTTTGTTTTTTGGTTATACTTAGATACTGTTTAATAAGCTAATGAATTTACCTACTATTTTGGGGATATGTAAAGAGTTGATCTTTTAATAAATGGGGTAGACTAGACTACACACTGATCCTACTACCTTTAGAGTTTAAGGTGAGCATATTAGAAAGTGTCAGAGACCACCATATGTAGGGAGCTCTAAAGGCAAAAAAGTGTTCCTAGTCCTTTATGCAGTTGGGGCTACTTAGGATGATGCAACTGTATGTAGTCTTATTAGGGTCCAGTTGGTATATGTATAAAGTTGAGGACAAATTTATAAAACTGGTAAAGTAAACTCTCCAGGGATCTAAGTTTCTGGGATCCTGTTTGTCAGATTCGTAGCTTGGAACACTCTGCCCTGGAATCTACCCTTCTTACCCTTATGAAGGCCAAGCTCAGGTCTTCCCACATGGATTTATTGTATCTAACTTTGAAAGTAGCAGGCAACATACACTTTTAAATTTGTTAAGATCATAGATCACTTCTGAATTTTGTTTTATTTGTTAGCTCACTAATGAGTACTTTTGTTCATTGACAACCCGTGTGAAATCAAGTGTTATAACCATCTGGAACCATCTTGGTTTTAATTTATTAAAATCCATTGTTACGAGGTAAGAGGAGATTCTCTTTCTTAAGTAACCCCAAAAGAGTATTCCAACATGTTGTGGTTAGAGTTTAAAAACTTCATGGTTCGTCTCAACCTGTAATTGCCCAGGTAAACTGTGTGTGTAGATGGATGGGCAGTGATCACTCACACAAGTTAAAATTATTGTTGAATGCCTTATTAAACTATCAGCAAATATTAAACGTTATTTATGAAAAGGAGTACATTTTGTGTTTAAAAAACTGTATGTAATAATAATAATATGAATTGAACATTGCTCTATTTCTCCCCTCCTCCAGTATATTTTAAAAACAGTAAATATGGTGCTAGGGATAGGGTGTGCTAACTGCCTTAAATAAATGGGACAGAAAATGTTCTGTTTCATGTTTGAATTCTGGAGATATAAAACTACGGATTACTTTAAATTCATTCTTAAAACACACACACACACGTGCATTCTCAGGGTTTTTTTTTTTTTTGATACACTCTAACTATAAGTGGTAAGAGACAGTGCTCTGAAAATTTAAGTAGAATATTTTAAGTGGAAAAATATAAAAATATATATCACACAAGTAGAAATAAAAGAATATAATTGTCTTCATGTCAGTAATAGATGTAATAGAATTCAAGGCAAAAAGGTGGAGCATAGGTGATCACATTATATACAGTAAATCCTAAAAAACAGATATATAAAAAGTAAAAAGTATTGTTTGCCATTGTGTAGAAATCTTTACAGCCCTTAGCTGGATGTGGAGTTTGGCTCTGTAAATACGAAAAAAAAAGCATGTGTGTGTACATACACATGTAGACGCAGACCAAAAGTTAGGGCCTTCTCAGTAACTGACCTGCCTTACTGTGGAAAGCTTTCATATCTAGTTCATTTTGATTTTTTTTTCATTTTGATTTTAAATGTTATTTTATTTGTTCACGTTTTCTGGTTCTTCTTTATTCCCCCAAGAATTGGATATTCGATTTCTCTTAGTTTTCTTTTATGTGAGAAATAAATGTGTATGAGCATAGGAGATAATTGTTATTAAATGTTTATTTTTAATGTATTTATGGGTTTTATCATCTGACTTTTTGATAAATAAATTACTGATTATAGGTAAATGATTAAAAATAAATACATATATATCTGTATATACACACACATATTTTTTCCTTTTTTTTTAGCGTGGTGTTAGTCTGTATATTCAAGATAAAGAAGGCTTGTCAGCTTTGGATCTTCTAATGAAGGATAGACCAGCTCATGTAGTATTCAGAAATACCGGTAAGAAAATTCCACAAATATATTCCATTAAGGTACAGCTTAGAAAATTTTAATGAAATTTTATTGTTATAGAAATACCTGAGAAAATGTGTGCGGATATCTGCAAAGAACTTTTATTCTGGTATATGTTGGTTGATAACTTTGGTTTTCTTTCAGAGCACTTTGGTTTATTTTACATTTTTCAGATTCAGTGTTCATTTCTGTGTATAAGAGTAAAAACACAGCCTAAAAAGGGAAGGCAGCTAGAATTGTAACTACTGTAAAGCCATTGATGTGCATTCAGAAAGTAACAGCATTTGAGGTAGAGGGGGAAAGGAAGTGATTCTTCTACCCACGTGTTCCTTCTTCTCATTGCACTTATCTCTTCAATTTTTTTGCCCTGTGAGCTTTGGTAATGGAAATTGACTGAAAAGGAGAAGAGATTTAAATGGGGGCACTAGCTAATTTGCATTTTAACTAGTGAGCAAGCTAAGTAAGGACATGTTCTTCATTTTTATTTCTATCTTGGACACTGTGTTGCAAGTTACAGTTATAATTCCGTTCAAGAACTTTATAAGCCTTCCAAAATAAAAATGAAGCTTTATATCATAATTAGCTGTGATTAAGTTTTATCCCAGTTTAATGGATATTGGCCCAATCTCTAGTGTGATTTTGCATCTATCAAGAGCAAACTAATTGAAAATGATGTTGCTGTAGAAATAGGAACTAATATCATGTTTGCTTCATTTAGAACCTTTATATACTAACTGTTTTAATAACATTTTACATTTAAATAATTATATGTATTATTTTCATGGAAACTAGGTGCATATGGCAGGTGGTATTTTAATCATTTGGCAGTTAAACTTTAACTGCTAAAGAAACAAGGGTAAAGTGTTAGATTGCTTACATTGGGACAAGCCTGTGCTGAATTGGATTTTCTGATTTCTATTCTTAGAGTTATATAGTAAATTATTAGATTCATAATTTAAAAGAGAGGGTTGGTAGTATCTTTCTAAATATGGTAATTAAATTAGTTTTTGTGAAGAATCATGTTTGAGGTAAACTGATTAGTGGAGTATATCTGTAATTAAACTACACTGATACTTGTTTAAAATGTAAAAGAGTATAAAAACTAATTTTCATTTTAGATCCTACAGATGTCTACACTTGGGGAGATAATACAAATTTCACCCTGGGTCATGGAAGCCAGAATAGCAAACATCATCCCGAGTTGGTGGATCTGTTCTCTAGGAGTGGGGTTTATATCAAGCAGGTATATTGAAATACAATCTGAGTACTTTTAGAGATTAAAAAGAACTTTTGTATTTGATAGCTTATCTTTCATTTGGATTATGTTAACTTTGGTGAAGGTACAGTAACATATTTGAATGAAGAAATTGACCAACAGAACTTTACTAATTCTTTTTAGATTTTGTTAGTCTTAATCATATTTAGACTATGTAAAATATCATAAATAAAACTATGAGATGTTTGTGTAAGGCATGTTAGAAGTTAGAAGGCATTATACAGATATTAATTTTAAAAAGGTAGAGCTTGTGTTGATTTTCTAGCTTTTCTTTCTACTTAATTAATTAGAGTTCTTCAAATTGTTTCTCAAGTGAATTTGTTGTTGATACTCAAATGAAGTTTGTTATTAGTTTTTGGTAAGTGAACCTGAGTTCTTAAATACAAGTAATTGTAAAATTTTAATTGATAATTGTAAAGGTTTGGTCTTTGGCCTTAATATCATTATTCTGGATGATTCCACTTCAGTGGATTTTGCTACTGCTGACCTACTCATCTTTCTCTGTAACTCTCTGTGTGTGTGTGTGTGTGTGTGTGTGTGTGTGTGTGTGTAATTTATATCTCTAGCCTCAGCCTTTCTTCCTCTTGGGTTTCATTTCAGTTGTACTCCAGACATTCTTTCAAAGTTTTTAAATTTAACTGTCTGAAGTGCTAATTTTGCCACTCCTAAACATTCTCTACTTAATTTTTAAAGCTATAAATCTCAATTTCTGAATCCTGAAAATTACACCTCAGAATGTGTCTTTTGAGTTCATCTCTACGTGATTTTTTTTCCCCTGATGTAATCGTTAATGTCATTCCCCTTTTATTCCCCCAAATATTTGGATTATAAATTATATGGCCACCATATTTAGGGTTCTGTAGAACAGTGTTTTTCACACCAAAAGTCATTAGTTAATGTATCACAATTAGCAGTTTTAAAAAAATGAAATACAAGAGTTAAACTCAAGAGAATATTAAAATTTGAGAGGCCAGGAAGAGGAGCCCACATGGGAATGAAGAGTGACTAGAGAAGTAGAGAGTAGAGTGGTGTCCTGAAAGCTAGGATTCTGACTGGCCATCTACATAGACCTTGGGGGAACTTAGGATACTGAAAGGACTTGGGATGGCCCAGAGTCATAAGCTTGGGGTCAGAGTCTCTAGTGAGTGTGAGGAAAGGTGTTAGAGCAGGGCTGGCTGCTCTTACTCACCTAGTTCAGAGCCTTTGGCAGATGTCACTAATCAGTCACAGTGTACTCTTGTTCTCCCTTCTTCCCTCCCTCCCTCCCTTCCTCCCTCGTCTCTCCCCTCTCTATTTTAAACTGAACTTGAACAGGTCCTCAGAATTCACCCGTCAACAGCCACTAATGATTGATCAGAGTTGAGGCACTTAGAAAGATACCTGTTTTCCTTTTCTGACTTAGTACATGATATAGTCAGATTTCATGAGGTGAGATTTTTCAGGAGCAGAGATTTTTACACAAAAGTGAAGGAATAATGGTGGCATTAGGAAACGGGCTGATTGTACCTTCTGATCCTAAGATATATGTGCTGTAGAAGAATTGAGCATATTCCACTTGGTAGGGTTAAGGATGAAACAGTATACCCAAAGAGAAAACTACATTTCAGTTAAGGCAAGGATGTGAGAGTATTTTGTGAAGAAATTAAGGATGTAAGGGATTTTTTTTTTTTTAAACTACGAAAAGGAGGGTTGAAACACAAGCACTATGGATAGGTTTGAGAGGAAGGAAAGCAGTGTAAATTTCAGTAAGAAAAATGGAAGCAAGTTAATGGTAATATTTACTGAGCACCTGTTATATTGAGAGCCCTATTACTGAAAAAGGGCTGATTCTGTAGTATAGTACCAGATGAATTAACTGTCATGGGACAGAGATGATTATTATTAGCATAATATATTCCTGAGAATTAAGATGAAAATCCATGATCAGTTACCTCCGTAAAAAATTCAGAGGTTTTGAAGTTGGAGGTCTTTCACTCTGGTATTGGTTGTTTTGTAGAAGTCAGAGATTATAGAATGGCATTCTAATATTGAATATAGAATTGAACAAAATGTATTACTTCTGGTTTTATGAAATAATTTTTCCCTTACAGATTGTAAATTTGTATTACAAATTTGAATACAATTTTGGGTTTTATTTTTAGACTTTTCAGGTATTTATGGTACAGCTAAATAAGATAGTGATTTTTGCATTATCATAGGCACATGTATTTACAGAACTCGCCAGGTGGTTTAGGGATATGTGTAAACAGCTTGCAATTCAGCTTGTAACTTTTTTTTTTTGGCTGCTTTGGGTCTTCGTTGCTGTGCACGGGCTTTCTCTAGTTACTGTGAACAGGGGCTACTCTTCACTGCGGTGCTCGGGCTTCTCATTGCGGTGGCTTCTCTCGTTGCGGAGCACAGGCTCTAGGCGTGCAGGCTTCAGTAGTTGTGGCGCACGGGCTTAGTTGCTCTGTGGCATGTGGGATCTTCCTGGACCAGAGGTTGAACCCGTGTCCCCTGCATTGGCAGGCGGATTCTTAACCACTGCGCCACCAGGGAAGTCCATGATTTTCTTATTTTTCCAAAGGACCCTGACTTTCTGGAAAATAATTCTAGGATTTTTTATTTCTTAATCCTTTTTTTAATATCCTAAGTTAGAAATATTTATGGGTGGCATAAGAGATGTAAATGCAGATTATTTTTAAAAATAAAAAAGGATTTTTAGATAGTATTAAGGTAAAATAAGTATACTGATGCATTGAAAAATAGCAAAGTGTGGCCTGCAGGTTAGGTATGTAAGTGCATGCATATTTAAAACTGCTGTTGGTTTCCTATTATTGCCTTCTGATGCAGTTCAGCCCTTTTAGTAACCTTGTTTTCTGGTAAGAATGTATGAAAATGGAACTGTTTGTCAGGGCAAAGAGGGTTCTGGGAAGGAAGCAGTAAGAAAGGAAGTGGGGAAAAGAGAAAAGCTTGAAAATTAGTGTAAAATTATTTAAAGCCATGTAATTATATTAAAGATATATTAGACAAGATCAGAGGTATAAAAAGCACATACTGTTTACCCCCCACTCCCTGTTTATAAGGTGGAAAAAATACTCTTAAGGCATTTTCACTGTTTTATTTAGTAATAGTCACTATTTGGTAATCTTTATGCTTCATATTTTACTCCGTTCAATTCTTGCTGTTTGAGATTTTATGAAATTGGAAAACAACTGGCTACTACTTTTTGTAGTTGAATACTTAAGATTTGCATTTTCCTTTGTTTAGTCTCTTGTGGGTAACACATGCTTATTAATTCCTTCTAAATTTTTCTTCCCCGAATGTCAGTGTTTTTAGACGTAGTTTTAAAATAGACCACCATATATTATAAATTTTTATTACAGAAAACTTTAAACATGTACAAAGTAGAGAGAACTGTATAATGAATCCTAATGTACCTATTATCTAGCTTAAACAATTAGTAATATTCTGTTATTTCTTTTTTATAAAATAAAGGATGTTTTATTCACAGAAGTTTAATAATATTCTCTTGTTTTCCTGTAGGTGGTGCTTTGTAAATTTCACTCAGTGTTTCTGTCTCAGAAAGGGCAAGTTTATACCTGTGGTCATGGTCCTGGAGGACGATTAGGCCATGGAGATGAACAGACATGCTTGGTAATTGAAATGTCATTATACAGTTTAGGTAACTTCGGTAAAATTTTATAAACTGGAAACTTCAGTTAACTAAAAATTTTTTTTGACCAACTATAAGGAGAAAATAATATACCGACTGATAATAGAGTTTAGAAGATCAGTTACTTTCCTGGTATATTGTGTTCAAAATAAGGATTTAGATATGGTGCAAAATTCTAAAGCATCAAAGAAAAATTATATTGTATAGCAAACATTGAGTCAGGAGAGTACATAAATAAGCTTTCAAATATTTCCATAGTTGAAATTTAAAAAATCAGACTAATTGTAAAACTCTTTTCCTGTAGTCCAGGGTCCAAGTTTTTATTCATTTTTAACTTCTCATTAAGGTATTTGTGGTCTGAAAATTGAGCCAATATTTTCATTGTATAATCACAAAATTGACTTATGCTACTGAAACTTAGTGCTAATTGGAAGAAACCTAATAATCATTACATTCAGGAAAGTTATTTCCTCACTAGGTTATTTTTAAGGTAAGTTTTTTTTGAGGGGACTGCTGGCATCTTCATCAGTTAAGAGGTCTTTAAAAATGAGAGAGAGAGCTATGGTAGTCTCTTCCATTTTTCGAGGGTATATTATGTTCTAGGCATTGTTCATGCTTTCCATGCAATATCATTACCTTGATTTAAGTCTAACAACAGGCCTGTGAGGTTATAGGCCTTATTATCCTCATTTTATACACAATGACAATAATAATAGCACTCATTTATCAGTTGTTTACTCTGAGCCAGAGAGTGTTGTGTTTTGTACTTACTAACTCATTTACTCCTTATGCTGATTTTTTATCATCCAAAATGCTATTATTATTTTGTGTTCAGATGAAGAAAATGAGAGAAGATAAGAGATTCGTTTGAGATCAAATAGCTGGTAAATGACAGAATTAAGATTTGAACCCAGAACAGATGACTTTAAAGGAATATGATATCGTATGTTTGGTTATGCATCGAAGGGCTGCATTGATTCCTGTATTCTTATTTATTTCTTCACTACACCAATGAATACTTTGGCTGAAGAGCTCCCTTTATTCAAACCAAACACGTTTGCACTTGGTGTATGATAATTGATAAGGGCTCAGAAATCATTTATTGAATCAAATTGTTTTATTGAAATGTCTTACTGGGATTTTGTATTTTACTTATAAAGCAATGTCCATTAAACTTATCTTCCCCTTGCTGAATTGTACAGTTTGCCTATGATAGATACAGGCGTACAGCAGTCGTATCATTTGGGATGTGGTATCATAAGATTGTATTTGTATTTTGTACTGTATATAAATGGTTAATGTAATATACTAAAGTTAATTTTATTTTGTAGGTCCCTAGGCTTGTGGAAGGACTGAGTGGTCATAATTGTTCTCAAGTGGCAGCTGCTAAGGATCATACTGTTGTATTAACTGAAGATGGATGTGTTTATACGTTTGGCCTAAATATTTTTCATCAATTAGGAATCATTCCTCCACCTTCCAGTTGTAATGTACCCAGACAGGTAAACTTCTCTTTTTTAAATAATAAGGTGACCATTGGTATAAAACCTATATGGACAAAAAAATGGAAGGCATTGACAGAGCAACTTATTTTACTTGTATTCAACAGTGTGTTTTTTCAGTGGTATATATTTTATTTTTCACAGGAGAAATTAAGCATAGTAATGTACAGATTAACATTTGTTTGGAGTGAGGAAGAAAGCACTTGGGAAATTAGGCAGCAAACTGCCTTAGATTCAACTTGTATGTGTTCATAAGCATCGGGGAATCCAGATATTTTGGGTTTGAAACTTAAATAATTTTGAGACCCTCCTTAAGAAAAAAATAGAAATTTTTATAAGTAAAAAATGGGCCATGTAAATGAGGCATCCAGAAACTTAAGGTTATTGGCTTCATGGTAGATCTGTCTCTGCGCAGAAATCATACCTGGCAAGTTTATGTGAGGGAACATAGGTCTAAAAGCAACTGTTTTTGTTCTGTTTTCCCCTTCCCATTTGTACAACCACCACCAGAGGGTGGCCTTTCCTCAACTTTAGGGACCTAGTACGCAGGACAGGACTGGTGCTTTAACATTAATATGTTACTAGAATCGTCACATATAGCAAATGTGTTTTCAACTCATAAGATTTTGTATTTTGGGTGTTAGACTTCTTCACTGGTTTAATCCTCTGGATTTAAAATGATTAATAGATACACATTTTTAGTAATAAGCTTTAAAATCCAATGCTTTTCCATCCTGGATGGCTAATGAATCAACAGGAATTACTCCAAAATAATTAGAGGTAGTTTGCAATCTTTGGTACTTCTTAGGCCCATTTTCCCCAGCCAACTGTGGAATTTGTAGATATGTAATCATTTTGCAGGCTTCTTTAGAAATGGTAGATTTTACTCCCATTTTTATTCTCATTGTGGCTACCGTGGAGCTAGGGGTTGATATGGACATAGCCGGTACTCTTCAGTGCGGACAGTTCTGTGCCCCAGGAGCCGTTTGGCAGTGTCTAGAGCTCTGGGTTGATATGGACATAGCCGGTACTCTTCAGTGCGGACAGTTCTGTGCCCCAGGAGCCGTTTGGCAGTGTCTAGAGCTCTGGGTTGATATGGACATAGCCGGTACTCTTCAGTGGGGACAGTTCTGTACCCCAGGAGCCGTTTGGCAGTGTCTAGAGCTCTGGGTTGATATGGACATAGCCGGTACTCTTCAGTGCGGACAGTTCTGTGCCCCAGGAGCCGTTTGGCAGTGTCTAGAGCTCTGGGTTGATATGGACATAGCCGGTACTCTTCAGTGGGGACAGTTCTGTACCCCAGGAGCCGTTTGGCAGTGTCTAGAGCTCTGGGTTGATATGGACATAGCCGGTACTCTTCAGTGGGGACAGTTCTGTACCCCAGGAGCCGTTTGGCAGTGTCTAGAGCTCTGGGTTGATATGGACATAGCCGGTACTCTTCAGTGGGGACAGTTCTGTGCTCCAGGAGCCATTTGGCAGTGTCTAGAAACGTTTTTAGTTGTCACAGCTGGGTGTAGGGGTGGGAGTGGTGCTACCGACATCTAGTGGGCAGAGTCCAGGAATGCTGCTAAACCTCCTACGATGCACAAAAGAATCCCCACGATGAAGAATGATCTGGTTCAAACTGTCAGTAGTGTCACTGTTGAGATACTCTGGATATGTCAAATTTAAAGGTATCATAGTTTTTAATAAGAATGAGAACGCCTGTCTTGCATATTGCTTGTTAACAAAGGTTTAATGATTTGGTTTTTATACTGTGTCAGTTTTTTTTTTTTTACATGTTTAAACAGCTGACTTAAGGTGGCTGCATCAGATGTCTTGTATTCTGAGAAGAGCTGGGGTCTCAGTATTAGTGCTGAGATCTATTAGTGATGAATGCCATTAGCACTTGAGGGGGGTGCTGGCAGCAAGTATGCCATATATTTGCTACCCTGGTCTGCTGGATCTTGTGCAAAATTCTGTTAGTTCATAGGTACATAATAAACTGAAGTCTTATTTGCCTTTTGAATAGATGCAAGCAAAATATCTGAAAGGGAGGACAGTCACTGGAGTAGCAGCAGGCAGGTTTCACACAGTGCTATGGACTAGAGAAGCTGTTTATACTATGGGACTAAATGGTGGACAGCTGGGTAAGAAATCCATGATGACAATATCTGAAAAATAAATTGTATTCTTAAAACGGATATTTTGTGATTTGTTTATTTGTGTAATTTTTTAGGTTATTTACTAGATCCCAATGGAGAAAAGTGTGTAACTGCTCCTCGTCAAGTCTCTGCCCTTCATCATAAGGACATCACTGTGTCTTTGGTTGCTGCTAGTGATGGGGCAACTGTCTGTGTTACCACAAAGGGAGATATTTACTTACTTGCAGACTATCAGTGCAAGAAGATGGCTTCTAAGTATGTGTATTTTTGTGAAAGAAACATACTTTAATAATAATTCAGCTCTTCCAGCAAATATCTGAGTATCAGCTTTATGCATTCTCTGAAATGTCAGATGGAGAAAATTGAATGGTGGGAAAGTCAGGAGTTTTTGCCTTTGATAATCTTAGTCTTTTGGCAAACATCCAGTAAATATATATAAAAGTTCTTTGTAGGTTGTAAAACAGTATTTCTGAATTATGGTAACATATGGTTAAATATGACCTATAAGTTTCCCTTTTTTATGCTTCAGGTGCGCAGAACTAGATGAATCATAATTCTTGGTTTGTGACACTATCATCATTGGTTCATGTGTAGCCTTTTATATATTATACACTTATTTATTTAAAAAAAATAATCATATTCTGTGGACCCTCTACTCAGTCCATGTATTTATACCTAAGTGGTATATTTTGTTATCTTTGTATCTGTATAGCCAGTTGTTATCTGTTCTAGTAACATGCAGGAAACAAGCAGTTGGCTGTCTAATCAAAAAGTCAGTTAAAGCAGGGAATTATAAAACTAAGATGGGTCTACCAATTGGAGTTCTCTGTCTTTTGTGCATAAACCATACTTATAATACTTATAATGTGTTACCTGTTACTTCACTTTGAATGATTTAAGGAGCAAGTGCTTAAAAACAAGTGTGAAGTAAGTTAAGGGCAGAATCCTATATTTTTTATATATTTTCAGTATTTTATATAGTTGGTTAATCCATATCTGATTTGACAGCCATTTTTTGCTTGTCATATTTATTGTGTCGTTTTAAAGTATTCAGCTTTTACAGAAAGTGTTCTTTTCAGACTAATATTTCATTGATTTACATAATATTTCATTATATTATAACTGTAGTAATAAATACAAGTAGAGAAATAGATCTTTGAGCAGATACAATAGCTCAGTTAGTAGAAGCAGGAGTGTGTAGGAATTCTAGAGAGTAGCTATCCAACTTTTAAAGTAATCAGGGATTTGAATTGAAATGCAACAGAATGTGCTTTTGCTAATGTCAATGAGATGGTAACTTCATGAACAGATACCAACTATGAGGTTAGCTCATGAGCAGATGTCAACCATCAATATATACAACTTATCTTCTGTGTGTAACAACTGGAAGGTTATCAATTGTAGGTCATATTTCAGTTATAAAAACATGAAAATGTGAACATACATGTTTCTTAGAACTGACTATGTAGGTTTCTTTCTGAGCATGAGATGATTTGTGGAATGTTAGGTTTTGTTTTTACTTTACATTTACAAAATTTGCCCTGATAACATTAAATTACATAAATATAAGTTACATGCAAGTTTTCACTAAGAAAATTCTTTTGTTACAGCTGGTTACAACATAGTAATTTTGGGAAGAAAAACATTAAACAAACAAACAAAAACATTTTAAAACGTGGGTAAAATATCTGAAAGGGAGGATAATCATTGGAGTAATAGCAGGCAGGTTTCACACAATGCTACAGGCACATCACATGTGTAGATGTAATGAAATGTATAATGAATTGGCTAGTGCATGAGTTATTAAATTAGCAATACTAATGATTTTTATGGTAGGTGTATCTATTTAAAGTTGTCCGTATTTGAAATTAAGGATTTCTGTTTTGATCTGAGGTTTAAATTTTTTCTGTTACAATGCAGATATATTTAGGAGCGTTTAGGCTTATCAGTTATTTAAGCTAGAGAGAATGTGTGTACATGAGCAAGTGAGGTTTTAGATGGTTAATGTGTGTATCTGGGTAGGTAGAGACTTGTGGGGAGGGAAGGACTTGCCATAGAAAGAAATGGTCATTGTGTAGGGGAAACTCATAAAAGGAGGGACTGAGGATACCAAAGACCAAACCATCTTACTCCACCGTTCACAGTAATCACCCTAAATTAGTGTTTGAACAGTAATTTCTTTAAAATTGATTGTATATTTTAGAGAACATGTTAATCTAGAATTTTTTTTTTCACCCAGACAACTAAACGTGAAAAAGGTTCTTGTATCTGGGGGGCATATGGAATACAAAGTTGATCCTGAACATTTGAAAGAAAATGGGGGTGAAAGAATTTGCATTCTTGCAATGGACGGAGCTGGAAGGGTGAGTATATATTTATACAAAAGCATAGTAATCTTGTTCTCAGTTGATAGCTGTAGGAGACCTGATGATGTAAAACTGTATTGCTATGATAGTGATGATTCCTGTTGACTTTTGTTCCCCTACTTGTTTTTGATGTCCAGTACTGATTATTGATAGTTGGGAGCTGGTATTTCAAAGAAAGTATGATAACATTTAACTGATGTTGCATAGTACTGCCTTGTTAAACTGTAGTTTAAAGTTTCATTTATTGCGCTTAAAATGGAAGTAAGGGGTTTTGATAGCTTATTTGATACATACACTGAGTACTGAAAAATGGAATTGCGTAGATATGAGATACATAACTATTCTTAAAAAAAGTAAAAAGCTAAGCTGGCAATATTAAAAATACATAATTGGAAATTTTCTCTCAAATTTGGTTTTAGACAAATGTACACATTATATGTATGCAGAGATCATAACTATCATATAGAAAATGTAATGTATTCCTAGATCACTATATAAAGAATCTCTGGGGCTTTCCTGGCGGTCCAGGGGTTAAGACTCCACACTCCCACTGCAGGGGGCCCGGGTTCAGTCCCTGGTCGGGGAACTAAGATTCTGCATGCCGCACAGCGCAGCCAAAAAAAAAAAAAAAAAAGACTCTCTTACCTCTTTTCATTTAAGTAAATAGAGTTCTAATTTTTATTCCTCTGATAAAATGGTCAATTAAAAAATAAGTATTATACATTAGAAACACTGAAAAAATTTTACACTGTGACTGGAAAAACAGATTGCTTTCTGCTTTTTGTTTATACAATAAAAACATACAACAAGTGTTTTTTGAGGTTTTATAAAGTGCTTTAAAAATTGACATTTTAGAAATTGAAGAATTAATCATAAAGCTCCACCTGCTGGTACATTACAGGCATAAATCTACTGTGGTTGATCATTTTATTTGAGGGAACTATAAGAATTAGAGATCTAATTTGTACTAAAAGCAGGAAGTAGAGGCATGGAGTTGCATTTAAAAAGTTGAATATAAAAACATTTGACTTTGGGATTTATTTCATTTACATTAATAGGGATCTAGCTTGTTTATACACGTGGATATTTACCTCCTGTAAAATTAATTACTTTCCTATAAAAATGACAGCCAAGCTCTGACGGAATCAGTTAATCAATACAGTCTATTTTTGTGTACATAACTTTTGAGTGACCTTGGCAGATACCATTCTGTGCTTTAGGTTTCTTAATTATGAGGGGATTGAGCTTTTAAAGATCAGCAGTATTAATTGCTCAAATGAAATCATACTTGGAATACCAATCTGTGAAGCAGATAAAAGGGTTGCTGCTCTGGATAAGCTGGATTGGGAAGCCCAGCACCCTGCCTCTCATCGTTCTCCATCCCTGAGCAGCAGCCCCTGAGCCATTTCTCAGGAACACTAAGGTTTGCAGAACCACGGGGAAGCCATTGAATACTATGATTTTTCTGTCTCTAAGACTTTGTTTTACTTGAGTTATGCAGACATCTCCTTTTTTTCCCCCTTGAGAGTAAAGTTTGGATTTTCATAGGGTGGTTTACATTCTTGTAAATACTACACCAAGTCTGACATTCCAAGTTTTAGCATTAAGATTTTCGTTTTTCTTTCCATTGTATCTGTTTGCCCCAAACAAGTAACAGTGAAAATTACTTAAGAGGAGTGTCTTTAAAGCATTTTTAACGCTTCATGTTAGCTTGATGTATTTTCTGAAAGACACACCATCTTGACTTTTATAGTGTTTATCTTTTACTGTGAAAGAATGAACATTGAAACATACTAATCAGAGCTTTTATTTTTAGAGATAATATCTCTTGATTTCATTTTTTGGTTGTTCAGATGCTATATTGCTTTCTATTTCCACTGTAATTTGGTTTTATCTTAGGTATTTTGCTGGAGATCAGTCAACAGTTCTCTGAAGCAGTGTCGATGGGCCTATCCACGCCAAGTCTTCATTTCTGATATTGCTTTAAGTAGAAATGAAATTCTTTTTGTCACAAGAGATGGAGAGGGATTTAGAGGGAAATGGTTTGAAGAAAAAAGAAAGAGTTCTGAAAAGAAAGGTTAGTTCATATATGTGAATGGCATACCTTCAGCTAACGTTTAATTTTATAAGTATTTATCATTAGGTTTAACTGACAAGTGTTATTAGGTTTTACCCCTATGTCTCTTCTTTTGATTTTGGTTGTGTGTATGCAGGTAAACAAAGGGAATTCAATCCACTTAAGTCCGTAGTTTTCAACCTTTTAGTATGCCCTGAGGTCATGGCACATTCCCATCAGTAACGGGCACATTAGTCTCTAGCCTTGGCTCTAGGGGCAGGGATATATAAAGTTTAAAAAAAAAAAAAAACTTCCCAGATGGATTTGAACCATCTTCCAAGCTCCTTTTTTTTTCTCTCCCCAGACTGAGAATTGAGTGGCTTATGCTATGGGTTTTTTTGTTTTTGTTTTTTTACATGTTTGAATATATAAAATTAAACTTTTATAAAGTATCTTAGGACTTAGAGGAAAATTACAGGAAGAATAAGGTTTTTATGTTCACTGAGAATTTTAAAAAGTACAGGTTGTTTTATTAAACGATTGCTGAATAATTGGAGACAAGTTTTATTCATTCCTTGATGAATATAAAGGAGAGCTTTAATTAAGATGCTACCATTGAAAATAGAAGTCATTCATTACATTATATAGTTCATTCTTAATTATCTGATTATAAATTTATAAACTTGTGGGTTATTTAACATTGGTTTTTAACTTAGGTTAGCAGCTTTTTTCTTTCATCCGTAATTAGTAATCTGTTGCTTTTTTTTTTTTTCCTTCCAGAAAAATTTGAATTCATTTACCTCTTTACATCTCATTGCTCCCACCCTAGCCCAAATTATCACATGATCGACTGCAAAAAATAAGTTTTCTTATTTCCACTCTTGCTTCATTTTATCTCTTCTCTTACCAGCGTGAGCTTTTAAGCTCTGATCCTCATATTCCTGTGTTTAAAAACTCTGATGGTTTCCTCACTTCCTGAACATGGCCTACAAGGCTCCTGCTCTGACCCTTGTCTGCATCTCTGAACTCCTCTTGAGTTCTCTCCCTCTCACTTACCACTCTTCACACACACTGACCTTCAGGTATTCAGTCTTGTCCAGCTGTGATTAGTCCCAGGGCCTTTCCTGATTTTTCACATCTCAGCTTAATTTTTACTTCATCAGAGATGTTTTCACTGATTCCTTAATCTAAACTTAGTAACCCTGTTTTACTTTTAATACTCTTTGTATTTTCATCATGCAACTTATTTTTACTTGTTTTTATGTATTTATCTTTGTGATTAATTTTTCTAATGCTGGTCTCCTATCAGATTATAAGATGGCAAGAACCATGATATAAGGTCTGTATATCCTTATAGAGGAATCAAAGGTTCCTCTGTATTCCTTAGCATTCAGCATATTTCCTGACACATAGTAGTCCCTCATTAAGTCATCTGTTGAATAAATAAATCAGTTATTATATGCTAAAAGATATATAAAGAACATTTATAATTACTCAGGAAGTTATAAACATATTCTTCAAAATTATAAAGCCACAAAGGAATGATTTTTGGGTAGTTTATTGAGTTGTCATATTTCATTTCTTTATAGATTACACAAGTCTGTAAACATTTAAGGTATATTTACTATGTGCCGGATATAGGGCTAGGTTTTAATGATACAAAAATATATGACAGGCCCCTATTCTCAGACACTTAACGAGTTTGTAGGGGCAATAGACATGTATATAAATATTTGCAGTTCATGGAGACAAATACTAACGTGCACATGATAAGTTTTTTGAGAGCATAGAAATTAGAATAACTGATTGTCAGGGGAAGATAAGTAAAGCTCTGTGAGGCTGAAATAGAGTGAATTTTTGAGAGAGTAACCAGAATGCACGTTCGACTTGTAAGTGTTGGAAGTCCTCAGAATTGTGTCTTAGTCATATTTAGTGGTCTAAAACTGAATTCTGATCTCATGCTCATGCATCTGCTTTTCAGTGTTTCTAAGTAAATGGTTTTCTTTCACACCCCATATTCACTCACCCTCTACATCCCATTGGTCACCAAGTTTTGTCACTTCCATTTCAAATATTTTTGAAATCTTCACTTTCTCTAGTTTCATTGCTACAACCTCAGTCTATAGTGTTCATTCTTTTTCTGGACTCTTAGTTTCCTAAATGATCTCTTTGTCTTTATGTTTATTTACTTTAAACATTTTTCATACTACAGTCAGAATCATTTCTTTGCATGCACATTTCATTTTTTTTTAAATAGCCTTGATCTGACTTCTGATGATAAAATCATTTAATGTCTGTCTTCTCTGCTACATTGTGTACTTCAAGATGGTAGGGACATGCCTATCTTATAGGTTCACTACTGTATTACTAGGGATACACTGTAAAGCACTTTATCACAGTAGCACAGTGTGGTCACTCAGATATTTGCTGAATAAATGGAAGGAAGGGGGAGAAGAAGGGAGGGAGCAAATAAAATTTTTAATGGAAACTGAGGAATTTTAGAAGGTCGTATAATATTGTATTTGCCTTTTAGACAGCTTTGGTTGCAGTGTGGAGGATAATATCATGAATAATTGAGAATTAACCCACCAAAATTTCCTTTATAAGGCAACCAATATATAGGGTGTAAATTATGTTGAAGAGAGAGAAGATGTAGTTCTTCAGAAGGACTTAATACAGACAAAAGATATTTCCATATTCTCCTAATTGTTTTTCTGTTCTATTTACTCCTAAATCATTTTAACAGTTTCAATAGAGCCTTGATTAATTGAAGTTTATTTTTTTCTTTTTAGCAGAGATTTTATCGAACCTTCATAATTCCTCACCAGATGTGTCTTGTGTCTCTGATATAAATAGTGCATATGAAAGAATTCGACTTGAGAAACTTACTTTTGCCCATAGAGCTGTTAGTGTCAGCACAGATCCAAGTGGATGCAACTTTGCGATCTTGCAGTCAGATCCTAAAACAAGGTACTCTTGTATATATTAAATTTCATTTTTAGAAGGAACAGTCACTGGGTTTTCTGTTTTCAATAGCTCTTGGAACAAATTTAATTGAAGAGCTGTTGTCAAGTCTTGTAGAGACTTCAGACATATGGATACAGTCATGTTACCAGGTTAACTCAGGGGTGGAATTTGTTATATTGGAAATGTTGACTGTTCCTTTTAGTTTGTAAACTGATATTTATTGAAAATATTGAAGATAATGTGTACATATACGCACAAAATTGATTCATATCTTTAGTACTTTGTGATGTACTCTAGGTTCTCAGATTCTGAGAAATAGATTATAAATATTTGTTACGTAGTTTATAAAAATTTCTGACCCTTGAATACAATGAGAAATGACAAAGGAAGAGGTAGTATAGAGTCATCTGGTGGGCATTGTGAATCTCAGTGCAAATCTTCTGTCACATTAGTACAGAGATGACAGGTTAAGATAAATATCAAGGGTCTTATTGAAGAGGGAAAAAGTCCTAGAGACAGGGTTATCATTCCTCCTGCTTTGCCCAGGTCAGTCCCATATTTAGCACTGAACGTCTATTCTCCTGGGAAACCCCTCAGTCCCAGGCTGACCAGGGGGGTTGGTCACCCTACCTAGAAGGGCAAAATGTAGATTGGGAAGGTAGGATTGCATGCTTACAGTACTGAAAGAACCAGAGTTGTGGACTGATGTATGTCTGTGTGTGTATTTATCTTTACTTCCTTAAGTTTGTAACCTATTCTGGGATCTGGGACCTGAAGTATTTACTCGTTTTTCTGTATTTGTTTTTCTCCACTTGTGAAATAAAAGGATATAAAAGAGGAAAAAGTTGAAAACTGTACTTCTACTCTTTTTGAATGTTTTTAGTGATACTTTTAATCATTTAAAAAATTTCTGTGAAACAGTCGTTCAAATTTATATTCTAGTGTTTCCTCGTAGAAAGAAAACACTGCTTTCAAAGGAACACTTAATTCTTGTCATTTTAGTTTAGGGGAAAAAATACGTAAAGGAATAGAAAATATTTAAAGGGTGATACAGTATCAAAGACTGTGAGCAATATCCTTATGTTACTGGAAATGCTAAATTTAAAATTTTCTAAGTTTAATAAATAAAAAAGAAATTATACTTTAAAAGGAGAATTGGCTAGGGATGCTTTCTTTTTTTCATTTTCTGGAAAGTAAAAATAATTTTTGTTTCATTTCTAGCCTTTATGAAATTCCAGCTGTGTCCTCATCATCCTTTTTTGAAGAGTTTGGCAAACTGTTGAGGGAAACGGATGAAATGGACAACATCCATGATGTGACATTTCAAGTTGGCAATAGAATCTTCCCTGCACATAAATATATTTTGGCAGTGCGTTCTGACTTTTTCCAGAAATTGTTTCTTTCAGATGGTACTACTTTAGACTTTATAGATGTTTACCGGAAAGATGAAGATTCTGCAGGGTGCCATCTCTTTGTGGTAGAGAAGGTTCATCCTGACTTGTTTGAATACCTTTTACAATTTATATACACAGATACTTGTGACTTTTTAACTCATGGCTTCAAACCAAGAATCAATTTAAACAAAAAACCAGAAGAATATCAGAGCACTCCGAATTGTCATTTGAATAAAATGAATTCCCATGAAGATAATCAGAAGTCAGCATTTGAAGTTTACAAAAGTAATCAAGCTCATACAATTAGTGAAAAGCAGAAAAGCAAAAACAAATCTTCCAGAAAAGTAAAAAGTGTTGGGGAAGATGATCCTGTAAAAATGTTGCAAAATGTTGCAAAGAAATTTGGTTTCAGTAATTTGAGTAGTAGGTATGACTCCTCCTTGATATCTGTTCATGTACCTCATTATGTCCTCCTTTTAGAAATTCTTTGTTGTTTTTTTTTTTGTTTTTTTGTTTTTTTGCTTTGATTTACTGCTGCTACTGTTCTTGCTTCTGTTCTTGGACCTGCTTCTCCTCCTCCTCCCCTCCCTTCCCCCCATTCCCTCCTCATCTTCCTTCTCTTATTTTCTCTTTCCCTCAGTCTCCGTCTCCATGTCCTTTTCTCTCCAACTCCCCTTTAGTTTTTGGATTTGTATCTTTCTTTTCATGGACCTGTTTCTCCATTTTCTGTGAAAGCTATCTCTGGGATTCCCTGGATTAAAACATTAAAGATAGGAAGGCTGTTAGTGGGTTTGAACTCTCAGTGGTGTTTGTATAACAGGGATCTGGAGTGGCAGACAGTGTGGTATTCTGGAAAGAGTACTGTCTTTGGAGTTAGAAAGAACTATACATGCCTGTTAGCTCTATGACTAGCTAGGGCAAATTTCTTATTTCCTTGAACCTCAGTTTCTCAGTATATAAAAGGGGAGGGATAATATTGACCTAATATTGTTGGTGTAGTTTGGTCATACAGCATGTATAAAGTGCCTAATACAGTATTTGTCATCTTATAAACCAGATTTTTTGGAATTCTCTGTTTTTAAGGTATTTATATTGCCTGTGGCAGTATAACCTTAGTTGTGGGACAGGAGCAAGGGAGGGGAGTATATCATGTTTTCTAATTGAAAACAGTGAAGGGCTTTATGCATAATGATGTTTAATGTATTTTGAATATTAAGTATGATATTTCTTTATCACAGAGTGGGGATTAGTTGAGATACTCTTCCAGGTGATACAGATCATATAATTATGTTCAGATGTGGGCTAATTTGTTGGATTTTTGTTGTTGTTCGTTTTGGTAGGGGAGTATATTCACCAGTTGTTAATTTTTACCCTTGATAGGTTGGATGGAGTCCGATTTGAGAATGAAGAAATTAATGTCATTGCCAAGAAAACTGGTAATAAACCAAAGCTAAGTCAGAGAAAATGGTAAGTTAGGAAATGAAGATAAACTTTTCATCCCTAGATTTTGGGACCTAAGTGTGGAAATAGAGCTCTTTTTACTCATATGTGAAGCAAAGTGTGTATGTGGATACCCTCTTACCTTTATTAGTCTTCTTTATTTCTGGAAATGTTGGAGAGCTGTTGAGGCAAATGGATGAAGTATTAACTGCTCAATAAGACATTGATACAGTTCATTTTTTTCTGATTACTTTCTAATGAAGAAAGGAATTAAAAAATTTTTTTGGCCTGAATTTTGTATTTTTTTATAAGTAAGTAATGATGTTAACCCAAAATAATTATGCCTCGTCAGCATTATGAAGATTATTTCCTTTAGTATAATCTTTTTCTGTAATAGATATACTATTCTAAATATGTTTATTATTAAAAGTTTTTGTTTTTAGGTATGTGTACTTGGTAGGTGAAAAGTCTTGGAGAAAAAAAACTGTGGCGGTATCTAGACTGTGCTTAGCACAGAATAGGTTGTACAAATAAGTGAATTAAAGACCTTTGACTATGATGTTACTTATTACACCGGGCCTGTATTGAAAAAGGAAAATAAAAAGCAAGACTTTTTTGAATATTTATCTGTATTCAGTTCCCTTTATAAATATTATCTTTATTGTAAGGCCTTATTATCTTCCCTAAAGTGGAAGGAGATGAAGTACTTTATATGTATACCCTCAAGTTGTATATTCTTTGCCACCTGTAATTAGGAGAAAATCAAACGTTAAAACAAATCCTATAATGGATTTTCTTATTTTTTATTTGCTAAATATGTAAAGGAATTGCTCTTCAATTAAACTTTTTTTTTTTTTTTTTCAGTTCTTATTTATGTGATGTGACCATGAAATCAGTGGATGGAAAGGAATTTCCTTGTCATAAATGCGTTCTTTGTGCTAGACTTGGTAGGTACACTTTTGTTAGTTGCTGATTTTTTGTTTTGGTATTGTTTCACTATTCTTACTCAATTTTTTTTCTTTCAGAATATTTTCATAGTATGCTGAGTAGCTCATGGATTGAGGTAAGATTTAAATAGAACACATAGGCTGGTAGTTATACTTTATACTTTTGGGAAATTATATGCTAAAGAAATTAAAAAATATTTTAACTCAGTTTTTGCTTTGTATTCAACTATATTTATGCATAAGCCTGCTGGAAAATAGCAACATTCCAAAATGAAAATTGTTGCAAAAAAGTTCCTTAAATAAATTCTTCATTATTATTTGGACTTGTATTTGGAATACCAGTTTGTTTCTTTTTTTCTCAATTTTTCTTGATTCTTTTTCATGTTACAAGGCATTTTAAAATTAAATGTATCTCATTTTAGCTTTGCGTTTTATAAATGTTATGTTGTTTTGCATTTGATGTGATTCCTGTTAAAAGTTTTTCATACCAATAACCTCAGTCAGATTGTAGTAGTATTTTGTAGTTTAATTATTTTACTCTATTTTATTTAGGCTTCCAGTTGTGCAGCTCTGGAAATGCCAATACATTCTGACATACTGAAAGTTATTTTGGACTACCTCTATACTGATGAAGCTGTGGTGATAAAAGGTATTAATAAGAGTTAAGACATTTCAGATATTTAAGATATAGTTAAAAATGATAAAAATCACGTGAATCTTCATTTCTACTCTAATTGAAATAAGCCATCAACAGAGGCTTAAATTTAAAATAAGCAGTAGGGATAATTACTAATAGTAAAGAATGGAAAAGAAAATTTTCATTACCTATGTGAATATATAAGACTTATTAATATTGGTTGAGATTAGATTTAACATTTCCATACCCAGCTACTTATATGATTAAATGAGGACTTGACAGCAGGGAGTATAGCTTTGACAGTCTACAAAAGTTCTTTCTTGCCTATTTTTCCCCTGTGCGAACATACCTGAAGTAAAATAAATAGACTAATAATTGAACCGAAATTTATAAAGACAGTTCATTTGTATACTTTGTCAGGCAACACACCCATGTTTTATTTACCAGGTGTCTTTAGTCATAGAGTGGTATGCTTCTGTGTTCTGTTGTATGTTGATACCACATTTTCTTTATCCATTTGTCGATGGACATTTAGGCTGTTTCTATATTTTAACTGTTGTGAATAATGCTGCAGTGAACTTGGAAATGCAGGTATATCTTCAAGATCCTGATTTCAGTTCCTTTGGCTAAATACTCAGAAGTGGGATTGCTGTATCATATGGTAGTTCTATTTTTAATTTCTTGAGGAACCTCCATACTGTTCTCCATAGTGGCTGCACCAATTTACACTCCCACCAACCGTGCACAAGGGTTTCTTTTTCTCCCCATCTTCATCAACACCTGTTATCTTGGTTTTTTTTGATAATAGCCTTCCTAACAGGTATAAGGTGACATCTCACTGTGGTTTTGATTTTCATTTCCCTGATAAATAATGACGTTGAGCACCTTCTCTTTTACCTGTTGTCCATTTGTATGTCTTATTTGGACAAATGTCTATTAAGGTCTTTTGCCTGTTAAAAAAATTTTTTTTTATGTTTCTTTGTAAAAAATTTTTATATTGTATTGGACTATAGTTGATTTACAGTGTTGCAGGTTGTTTCAGGTGTACAGCAAAGTGAATCAGTTATACATATACATGTATCTATTCTTTTTCAAATTCTTTTCCCATTTAGGTTATTACAGAATATTGAGCAGAGTTCCCTGTGCTATATGTAGGTCCTTGTTTGTTATCTATTTTAAATATAGTAGTGTGTACATGTTAATCCTAAACTCCCAATTAATCCATCGGCACACCTTTCCCCTTTGGTAACCATAAGTTTGTTTTCTAAGTCTGTAATTTTTTTTGTTTGTTTTGCTATTGTATTTTTAGGAGTTCCTTATATATCCTGGATATTAATCTCTTATCAGTTATGGTTTGCAAATATTTTCTCCCATTCCAAAGTTGCCTTTTTATTTTGTTGACTGCTTTGCTGTGCTTTTGGTTTCATGTAATACCACTTGTTTATTTTTGCTTTTGTTACATGTGGTTTGGTGTCACATCTAAAAAATCATTGCTAAGACCAATGTCTGGGAGCTTTTCCCCTTTTTTCTTCTAGGAGTTTTATAGTTTCAGGTTTTAAATTCAAGTCTTTAATCCACTTTGAGTTGATTTTTGTGTATGGTGTAAGATGTGGGTCCAATTTCATTGTTTTGCATGTGGATATTAAGTTTTTCTAATACCCTTTATTGAAGAGACTGTCCTTTCCCCATTTTGTATTCTTGACACCCTTGTCAAAGATTAATTGGCTGTATATATGAGGGTTTATTTCTGGGCTCTGTATTCTGTCTCATTGGTCTACATGTCTGTTTTTATGGCAGTACGTTATAGTGTTGATTACTGAAGCTTTGTAATAGGATTTGGAAATCAGGAAATGTGATGCCTCCAGCTTTGTTGTACTTTTTCAATAGTGCTTTGGCTATTTACGGTCTTTTATGGTTCCGTATGAATTTTAGGATTACTTTTTCTACTTCTGTGAAAGATGCCGTTGGAATTTATATAGGATTTCATTGAATATGTAGATTGCTTTGGGTACAATGGGCATTTTAACAATATCAGTTCTTCCAGTCCATGAACATGGGCTATCTTTCCATTTATTTGTACCTTCTTTAATTTCTTGTCTCAGTGTTTCATAGTTTTTGGTGTGCAGATCTTTCACCTCCTTGGTTCAGTTTATTCCTAAGTCTTTTATTCTTTGTGATGCGATTGTGCGTGGGATTGTTTCCTTAATTTCTCTTTCTGTTAGCTCATTGTTAGCATATAGAAATGCAACAGGTTTTTGTGTATTGATTTTGTACCCTGCAACTTTATTCTTTCATTATTTTTAATAGTATTTTGGTGGCGTCTTCAGGGTTTTCTATGTATACTGTCATGTCATCTGCAAACAATGACAGTTTACTTCTTTTTCAATTTGGATTCCTTCTATTTCTTGTCTCATTGCTGTGGCTAGGACTTCCAATACTGTGTTGAATAAAAGTGGCGAGGGTGTGCATCCTTGTCTTGTTCCTGATCTTAGGTGAAAGCTTTCAGGTTTTTACTGTTGAATATGATGTTAGCTTTAGGCTTGTCATATATGGCCTTTATTTTGTTGAGGTACATTCCTTATATACCTAATTTCTTGAGAGTTTTTATTATGAATGTATGTTGAATTTTGTCATATTCATTTGCTGCAGCTATTGAGAGGATCGTATGATTTTTAGCCTATGTTCTGTTAACGTGGTGTATCGTGTTGATTGATTGGCACATGTTGAACTATCCTTGCATCACAGGTGTAAATCCCACTCGATCATGGTGTATGATCCTTTTAATATGCTGTTTAATTTGGTTTACTGGTATTTTATTGAGGATATTTATATGTATGTTAATCAGGGATATTGTTCTGTACTTTTCTTTTCTTGTAGTGAACTTGTCTGCCTTTGGTATCAGGATAATGCTGGCCTCATAAAATGAGTTTGGAAGTTTTCCCTCCTATTCAGTTTTTTTTTTTTTTTTTTAAACACTTTTTTTTTTTTTTTTTTTTAATTTTTTTATTTATTTATTTATTTATTTATGGCTGTGTTGGGTCCTCGTTTCTGTGCGAGGGCTTTCTCCAGTTGCGGAGAGCGGGGGCCATTCTTCATCGCGGTGCGCGGGCCTCTCACTATCGCGACCTCTCTTGTTGCAGAGCACAGGCTCCAGACGCGCAGGCTCAGTAATTGTGGCTCACGGGCCCAGTTGCTCCGTGGCATGTGGGATCTTCCCAGACCAGGGCTCGAACCCGTGTCCCCTGCATTGGCAGGCAGATTCTCAACCACTGCGCCACCAGGGAAGCCCTCCTATTCAGTTTTTGAGATGAGTTTAAGAAGGATTGAGGTTAATGTTTCTTTAAATATTTGGTAGCATTCACCTGTGAAGCTTTCTAGTTTTGGGCTTTACTTATTTTGGAGACTTCTAATTATTGATTCAGTCTCCTTACTGTGTTATTGGTCTGTTCAGATTTACTATTTCTTCATGATTCAGTTTTGGTATGTTGCTAGGAACTGATCCATTTCTTCTAGATTATCCAATTCATTAGCATATAGTTCACAATAGTCTCTTATGATCGTTTGTATTTCTGCGATATCACTGCGATATCACTGGTAATGTTTCCTCTTTCATTTACAATTATTTGAGTCTTCTTTTTTCTTAGTCTACAGGGGTGTGTTAATTTTGTTTATCTTTTCAAATAACCAACTCTTAGTTTAATTGGTCCTTTCTATTGTTTTACTAGTGTCTGGTTCATTGATTCCTGCTTTATCTATATTATTCCCTTTCTTCTAACTTTGGGCTCTGTTTTTCCTTTTTATAGTTCTTTGTTGTGTAAAAACCTTAAGGTTGTTCTTTTGTGATCTTTCTTTTTAAGGCATTTATCAGTATAAACGTGTTTCTTAGAACTTCTTTTGTTTAATCCTATAAGTTTTTTGTTTTTTGTTTTTTTTTAATTTTTATTTATTTATTTATTTATGGCTGTGTTGGGTGTTCGTTTTTTCTGTGCGAGGGCTTTCTCTAGTTGTGGCAAGCAGGGGCCACTCTTCATCGCGGTGCACGGGCCTCTCACTATTGCGGCCTCTCTTGTTGCGGAGCACAGGCTCCAGACGTGCAGGCTCAGTAATTGTGGCTCACGGGCCCAGCTGCTCCACGGCACGTGGGATCTTCCCAGACCAGGGCTCGAACCCGTGTCCCCTGCATTGGCAGGCAGATTCTCAACCACTTCGCCACCAGGGAAGCCCCCCTATAAGTTTTGATACGTTGTGTTTCCCATTTTCCTTCGTCTCAAGATATTATTTTGCTTTCTCTTTGATTTCTTCTTTGACATATTGGTTGTTCAGGACTGTATTGTTTAATTTCCACATATCTGTGAATTTTCCAGTTTTCCTCCTGTTTTTCTGACTTTATACCATTGTGGTTGGTAGAGAAGATACTTGGTATGATTTCAGTCTTCTTAAATTGTTAAGACTTGTTTTGTGGCCTCACATATCGTCTATTTTGTAGAATGTTTTGCGTACACTTGAGAAGAATGTGTATTTTGCTGTTGTTGGATGGAATGTTCTCTATATGTCTGTTAGGGCCTCTTGGCGGGTATTGTTAGTCAGGTCTGCTGTTTCCTTATTGGTTTCTGTGTGGATTATCTATTCCTATTGAATATGGCGTATCGAAGTCCTCTATTGTTATATTGATGTCTGTTTCTGCCTTCAGCTCTTTTACTGTTTCCTTTATATATTTAGGTGCTTCAATGCTGTATGTCTATTACAATTGTTATATCTTATTGATGTATTGACCCCTTTATCATTATATACTGACATCTTTGTCTCATGTGACTGTTTGTTTTTAAACATTTTTTTTTTTTTAATTTTTTTATTTTTAATTTATGGCTGTGTTGGGTCTTCGTTTCTGTGCGAGGGCTTTCTCTAGTTGCGGCAAGCGGGGGCCACTCTTCATCGCGGTGCGCGGGCCTCTCACTATCGCGGCCTCTCGTTGCGGAGCACAGGCTCCAGATGCGCAGGCTCAGTAGTTGTGGCTCACGGGCCTAGTTGCCCCGGGGCATGTGGGATCTTCCCAGACCAGGGCTCGAACCCGTGTCCCCTGCAATGGCAGGCAGATTCTCAACCACTGCGCCACCAGGGAAGCCCTCATGTGACTGTTTTTGACTTAAAGCCCATTTTGTGTGATACAAGTATGCCCAACCCCTGTTACCATTTGCATTGAGTATATGTTTTCATCCTCTCACTTTCAGCCTATGTGTGTCCTTAAAGGTAAAATAATTTTCTTGTAGGCAGCATATAGTTGTACCTTGTTTTTTAATCTATTCAACTACTTTGCTTTTGATTGGAGAATTTAATCCATTTACATTTAAAGTAATTATTGGTAAGTAAGGATGTACTTCTGGAATTTTGTCAGTTGTCTTCTGACTGTTTTGCAGTTCCTTTGTTCCCTTCTTCCTCTTGTGCTGTCTTCCTTTGTAATTTAATGATTTTTTGGTAGTGGTATGCTTTGGTTCCTTTCGCTTTACCTTTTGTGTTTCTACTGTAGGTTTTTGCTTTGTGGTTACCATGAGGCTTACATGTAATAATATTTTATAATTATAACAGTCTGTTTTAAAATAACCACAACTTTTTTTCTTTTTCTTTTTTTTAAATTGATGTTTAGTTGAATTACAATATTAGTTTCAGGTGTACAGCATAGTGGCTGAATATTTTTATTGATTATACTCCATTTAAAGTTGTTACAAAGTAATGTCTGTATTTCTGTGTGCTGTACACTATATATATCCTTGTTGCTTATTTATTTTATACATAGTAGTTTCTAACTCTTAATCCCATAAACCTATCTTGCCCCTCCCCCTTCCCTCTCCCCACTGGTAACAACTGCTTTTGTTCTCTATATCTGTGTGTCTGTTTTTGTTTTGTTATATACATTTGTGTTATTTTTTTTAGATTCCAGGATTCCACATATAATTAATAACATGGAGTATTTATCTCTCTCTGACTTATTTCATTAAGCACAATACCCTCTAGGTCCATTGTTGCAAATGGCAGAATTTCATTCTTTTTTTATGGCTGAGTAATATTCCACTGTATGTGAGATACACCCACACACACACCCACACACACACCCACCCACCCACCCACATCTTTATCCATTCGTCTATTGATGGGTATTGGGGTTACTCCCTATCTTGGTTGTTATTCACAACTTAACTTTGATTCCATACAAATCCTCTTCACTCTTACTTTTCTCCCCCTCTGCATTATTTCTTCAAATATTCTTTATGTCTGTTCTTTTTTCCTTCTGGGACTACCATAAGTATCTATCTAGGCTGGATGGTGTTCCATAGGCCTCTTATACTCAGTGTATTTTTATTCATTCTTGTTTTTCTTTCTGTTCCTCTGATTGGATGATCTCAATTGATGTATAGTTTCTGTCTTCATTGATAGTCTTAATTTCATGAGATATTATTCTTATACTTTCTTTTAGATTTTTAGACATGATTTTTTTAGTTCTTTGAACATATGCAAAATAATTGATTTTAAATCTGTAATATGTAATGGCTCAGCATCTTAGCATTCTCAGGGACAGATTCTCTTGGCTGCTTTTTTTCTGTATATAGACCATATATTTACATCTCTCTTTTCATCTTTTATAATTTTTTGTTGAGAACTGGACGTATCTAAATAATATCATGTAGCATCTCTTGAAATCAGATTTTCCTCCTTCCCCAGGGATTGTTGTGTTTGCTGTTTGTTTAGTGACTTATTGGAACTAATTCTGTAAAATTGGTATTCTTTGTCATATATGACCACTGAGGTCTCTGCTTGGTCAGCTTAGTGGTCAGCTACTAATTAGACAGAATTTTCCTTAAATGCCTAAACCAGTAAATCTCGCAGCCTGTGCCTAGGGGCTCTTTGTGTGTGTGGCGGCCTGGCTTCAGTTCTTAGCCGGGCAGTTTACAACTGTGCCTTAGATTCACTTCCTGCTTTTGCAGTCTCAAGGTCAGCCAGAAGTAAGAGTTTTGGGCCTTCTTAAGTTTTTTCTGGGCATGTGCACAGCCCTCCACATATGTATGACCTTCTAGATTCATAGGAATATGTTAAAACTTCAAAACCCCTTATGGACACAGTCAGCTCAGACAGAATAACAGAGACTGAAATTTATGATTCACAGTTCTGGAGGCTAGACGTCTCAGGTCAAGGTCCAGCAAGGTTGGTTTCTGGTGAGGATTCTCTTCCTGGCTTGTACATGGCTGCCTTCTTGTTATGTCCTTACTTGACCTTTCCTCAGTGCTTGTGTGTGAGTGTGAGTGGAGAAAGAGAGAGTGAGAGAGTACACACACACGAAGGGGATTAGTTGGGGGAGATGATGGATCTGTGATGTCTCTTCTTAGAAAGACACTAATCCTGTCAGATCAGGGCCCTACCTTATGACTGCATTTAACCTTAATCAGTTCCTTAGAGCCCTGTCTCCAGATACAACCACACTGGAAATTATACCTTCAACATGTGAGTTTTCAGGGGACATAAACATTCAGTCACGACAATATCTCTTTTCCTAGATGTTCTTTTTAAGTTTTTTTAACCTGCTTCTTGTTTGCTCTATCCCTTATTTATTGTCTTGGGCAGCTTCAGTGTTAAGTAATTGCTAATTGTTTTGAATAAATGCCCTCTTCTGAGGCTGTTCACACTGGGCAAGCTTTGAGTCAGGTCAAATAAACCCCTGCTGACTGGGTTTCCAGGAAACTGCCAGACAGGTCAAATAATGACAGTTTCTAGATAATGTTGCCCCACAACTGTTCTGTCTCCTCCAGTGGATGTAGCTGCCTGTGATTGCAGGATTGATGGTTTTCACGACTACTGAGGAGGAGAGGTGAGGAGAGGAGAGGAGGATCTAAGTAGGAGCAGCTAGTCTCCCAAAGCTTACTATTCTTAAGATTCCGCCAATTTTTTTGAGTCAGTGCTCCCTAGATTATTGCAAGCCTTTGGCTAATTTCTAGAATTCTGAAAAAGTTGATTTTTGATAATTTTTTTATAATATTCTCATTGTTTTTGTGGAGAAGAATTTTTGAAGTAGTTCTTAGTCTGCCATTTCAATGACTTCACCTCTCCCTCATATTTTTTTTTTTTAATTTTTTAAAATTTATTCATTTATTTTTGGCTGCGTTGGGTACTCGTTGCTGCTCGCAGGCTTTCTCTAGTTGCGGTGAGCAGGGGCTACTCTTTGTTGCGGTGCACAGGCTTCTCGTTGCGGTGGCTTCTCTTGTTGTGGAGCACAGGCTCTAGGCGCGCGGGCTTCAGTAGTTTTGGCACGTGGGCTCAGTAGTTGTGGCTTGCGGGCTCTAGAGCACAGGCTCAGTAGTTGTGGCGCACGGGCTTAGTTGCTCCGCGGCATGTAGGATCTTCCCGGACCAGGGCTCGAACCCCTGTCCCCTGCATTGGCAGGCGGATTCTTATCCACTGCGCCACCAGGGAAGCCCCTCCCTCATTTTTAAAAATGGTTTATTTACTTTCATTTTTTCTTTTTTAAATGCATATATTTCATCTTCATTTTGAGGGCTTTTTGCTTTTTATTTACTTATTTATTTTTGGCTGCGCCGGGTCTTAGCTGCAGCACGCGGGATCTTTTAGTTGTTGGCATGTGGACTTCTTAGTTGCAGCATGCAGACTTCTCAGTTGCGGTGTGTGGACTCTTAGTTGTGGCGTGTGAACTCTTAGTTGCGGCATGCATGTGGGATCTAGTCCCCCGACCGGGGATTGAACCTGGGCCCCCTGCATTGGGAGCACAGAGTCTTACCCGCTGGACCACCAGGAAAGTCGCTCATTTTTTTCTTTTTAAGTATTTTTTTTTTTCTTCCTATGGTGGTGGTATTGTTTTTTTTTTTCTTTCCTATTTATATTACTATTCTGGCAGTGATTTTAGCATTGCTTAAGGTCATTAATAGTACACTGGATCAAGTTTATGTTAAATTAAGGAAGTTCTATAGTTTAAAAAAAAAGTACTCTTAGATGACCAATTTTGTTTTAAGTAAGGAAGCCTAAGAGCATTATTCACCTCTCCCTTCGTCCTTCCCTGCCCCCTCTACCCCCCGTATGTATATATATGTTTTAACATATGTGTATCTAATTAACATACACCTGTATATTACCTTCGATGATGAGATTTGACTTTCCCCTCTATTAGTTTGAGAAATGTTTGTTCAACAGCAATGGGAGATTTTAAACAAGTCAGGCATTCTAGTGGTTCTTTAGACTAAAAAAGATCTACTCAAGTTGCCCATTTTATGGTCCTAGTCTGAACCAGGGCATTTTGGGTGTGTTTTATTTTACAGCTTTCTACTGAAAAGACAGAAATATTTTGATGTTATTACTGTTTATCATACTTGCCATTTCAACATTTAGAAAATAATCATCATAATTCTCTCGTTTGTAGTGTCTTAATTACTTGAACTTTTTCCCCTTACGTATAATGTTTACAAAATAATAATAAAGAGTGACGCTTCTTTTTCTTTTCTTTTTTTTTTAGAATCTCAAAATGTGGATTTTGTTTGTAGTGTTCTTGTGGTGGCTGATCAGCTTCTCATATCTCGATTGAAAGAGATTTGTGAAGTGGCATTAAGTGAAAAACGTGAGTTTTTGAATTAGAATCTTAGTGTGTTTTCAGGTTGATCCAGGATTTACTGTATTTTATTGACTTTCTGATGAAGTTTATGGTAAAATGCATGTGTTTGTATCATTAAAAATATCAAGACATTTAAACTACTTCGTGTCATTTGTAAGCACATCCTATTTTAGAGATGTTAATATGTGAAAACATGAACATCTTAGAATTGAAATACGTTAATTTTTTGGAAATGCCATAAAAGCTTGAATAATAAAGATGGCATGAAACTTATTTTGGAATCTGAAAGATGAGAGTTTGAAAGCAGAAATTTTTTACCCTTGCCCTGGTCTGTAACTCTACACTTAGCTACCCTGCTATTTGCTGGAATTTTTATGTAACCATCCTGTTAATATATTTGATCAAAAACTTCTCTTTTCTCTCAAACTCTTATTTTTCTCTCTCTGTTCATTATTTCTGTTAATTGCATGGCTGTCATCCTAACACTCAACTTTGGAACCCAGAGTTATTTTTTGTTATTTTGTTTTTACACCCAAATTGCAGCTGTCAAAATTGATTATAATCTTAACTGTGTTGATCACATTTCCCCTACCTTTTTATTCTCACTGTCACTCTGCTAGTTGAGATCACTGTTACCCATCCCTTCTATGTCGTGTCATAGTAGTCTTTTAAGTCCTGTTTCTCTTTTCTAACTTCTTTAATCTTTCTGTAGGAAGGAATTAATGTCTTCCCTTGTTCATATATTTTTAATTGCTTACTCTGGGCTAAAGGTTAAATTTCTTCACCCTGATATAAAAGTTTCTTGGCTTTCTAATCTTATCTTTGTTCTCTTTCTTTGCCTCTTCAGGAAGTGTGAAGGGATTTCCTGTCAAATTTTTCTAATTTGTACTTCTAATAGTTTGTCTTAGCTCTAGAGTCTTATTTACTCACTTCTCTTGAGCTCTGTGGAGTATCTTCTCCTTGAACAACTCTAAAGTTTTTGTATGATCCATTTTTATTTCTGTGCAATGGGAGAATTTGGGTTCATCATTAGTTGAAACTTCAGGTTAGTCAAGAGTGAGGCAGCGATCATTATTGTCTGCATATTGTCTGCATATAACTTTTGACTGAGTTATAAGGGAGAAAGAACAAAGAAGTGGAGGAAGCCAGGTGTAGAAAATAGTTGTGTTCCTCTGTTGGCTGGGACTCAGAGTAAGTAAGAAAAAGAATGGAGGGGTTTGGGAAGCCAAAGTTACATGCTAGGTAAATAGAATATTCTGGGACAGTCTCTAGCAAAACACACTTCATATATAAAGTTAACAAGGATTGTAACAAAATCTAGCATGTTTTGTACAATATGCCAGATTCTGCATTGGCATGAACAATAATGTGTAAGATTTAAATGTACTTACTTTCTAAATATATAGTATTTGTACGTGTTTATATATGTAAATATACCCACGTAAAGTCTGATAGATGACTCAACATAAATATATTTTGTAGAACGATTTCATCAGTTTCTCCTACTCCTAAGTATACTTTTTTAGTTTTATAGAAGAGAGAATGACTATTCTGTGCTATGTAAATGAAAAGGAATGTTGTTTATCAGTGAAAGTTAAAAATATTCTGAAAAGGTTAGGTAGAAGATTGTCAATTCTTATATGTTTGCTTTTAGATGACACTGTAATGCACCTTCTGTATTTTCTTTTGCTTAAAATTTTACGTGTGTTTATACTTCCTCTGAACAAGTCATTTAAAATTACTTTGGCATATTGGGATGGAAAATGAGTTGTATATTTGCCCTAGTATAACTTATTTTTGGCAAGACACTACTTTCAGTTTTCCTTCTTCTAAGTGTTCAAACCTGACAACTTGAGAAATAAGTATATTTCATTTGCTGTAGTAACATGCCTTTCATCTCATTTCGCATATCTTTTCCTTTGTAGTTACCCTTAAGAATGCTGCTATGCTACTGGAATTCGCAGCAATGTATAATGCTGAACAGTTGAAACTATCTTGTTTACAGTTTATAGGACTGAATATGGCAGCTTTACTTGAAGCAAGGTAGGTTAGATATATACAGACTGTTGCAAAAGCACTTATTTATATATAATAACAAATATATTAGTAATTTAAAAGTGAATAACGATAAATCCCAGCTTTGTAGAAAAAGTGAAAATGTAAGGGAGTTTAATCATTCCATCAGTATTTGGATGCTTAATATATGCCAGCCATTGCTAAGATACTACCGGGAACAAATAAAGACGATATCCTTGCCCTCAGTGGTGCTTACATGCTGGTTGGAAGGTTGTGGGACAATATTATCACAAGTATATTTGTATATGTTTTCATATCTCTTTGTTTAGGCTAATTTGTAACTATGTAGTTTTTACCTTGGCTTTTGGAAACTATCTGTAATACTAATTAAGCCAGCACTTAATTACTTCACATACATGCATGCATACAATTTGTTACTGGTTGATTTCTGTTTTCTCTTTGTATTTATTCTCTTTTAAGATATTTCCTATACTACATACTGATTCTTTGGTCAAACTTAGGGTGCACCAGATGGCATGAAAAAATTGAGTTGGTCTAGTTTATGGCAAGCTGATACGTGTGTTGAAGCTTGCATGGTAATGAAATTTTTCTTATGAAAAATGACACATTTTACGTGAAAAAAATCAGCTAAATATATGTATCCTGTTTTATAAGCTAATATTTCATGTTATATTGATGTTTACCTGGATGGAAAGAATTTGATAAATGCTAATGATTTAGGAGTCATTGACATTTTAGAATTAGAGGAATCTTGGGAAATTTAATCCCATTGTTTTCAACTGTTTTAGCAGTGGAATTTTTTAATGAAATAAATTTACAGCTTTATTTTTTAGCATAAGGTCACAAATTCATTACATTTACTCAGTATAAAGTCAGTGATGAGAAAAGTAAGTCTTTTTGGTCAGCACGGGAATTTCAGATTAGATTTCTTGGTGTCAGTTGCATTTTTAAAGTCGGTGTCTAGTGTAATGCTGTATTTTGTTTTAATTGCAATAATAGCTAACACTTACTGCCATAATAATAGTTATTAATAGTAATAATTAATAATAGTACTATAATAATAGTTACATAGTAATAATGATAATTAATGGTATGTGCCAGGCGGCATTCTAAAAGTGTTATATGGATTCACTTAATTTTCATGAAAACCTTACGAAAGTAGATTCTGTTTATATCCTCATATGAGGATGAGAAAACCCGTGAAACTTTTTTTTTTGGCAAATAATCAAGAAAACCTTGATCCATATAATTAATTATAAATGGTAACAGTTTTTTGATAATTCACCTTTCAAAGTCAGGATGATGCTTGATGATGCTTAATGAAGCTAATTCCAAAAACATGTTTGAAATAAAAGTTTTCTACCATTTTTAAAGGGTGAATCACTAACAGATTCTTAATAATTGCCATTTAGGGTTCAGTTTAGAGAAAATTCTTTTGGCTATTTAATGCTTTGTTATTTTGTGAAAAATGCTTTCCAAATGAAAATTAATATTATGGGATATTAGACAATGTCATTTCAAAATGCCTCTGGTATTTCATTGTCAGAACCTGGCAGAGGTTTCAGAATACATTTATTTTTTTTGCTGACATTACATTAGTCATTCTAATCATAGCAATTTTTTCCCCTTGCATTGCCAAATTAAGCTCGTTTAATTTGTCACAGTGTGAAACAAGCCAAATCTATCTAAAATATGATATTGGAGGATGATGTGTCACATTACTATTGTTCCATTATTATGTTGTGACAAGTTTGTGAGTTGAACTATTAAGGGTGGCACATGTGCTGCGGTGAATAATTTTACATGAGTAGACATTATAACTTGCATTAAAAGCAAAGATTTATGTAAATGTAACCATTCCTAGTCAAATATGTGTTTGCCAGAAGTGTAAATAAATACGCACAGAGATGTTAAGAAATCAGAGCTGCATCAAAATTGACGTAGCATCACAAGTTAATTGTCTTCAAAATGTTAAAAAACTAATGTGGTACAGATTTGAATATGGTTGCTTTGTATTAGTTTTAAAAATAGTTTGAAGTACACTTTAGAATGTAAACTTTGATTTAAATTTTTACTGATGCCTCAAAGTACCTCTTTGGAACCTGAGAATTCCTTAAAATCTCCTTTGAATACAATTGAACTAGTCCACATGTCGTTTTATTTTTTTAATTTTTAAATTTATTTTTATTTTTATTTTGGGCTGCGTTGGGTCTTTGTTGCTGCGCGCAGGCTTTCTCTAGTTGCGGCGAGCGGGGGCTACTCCTCGTTGCAGTGCGCAGGCTTCTCATTGCGGTGGCTTCTCGTTGCAGAGCACGGGCTCTAGGCATGTGGGCTTCAGTAGTTGTGGCTCACGGGCTCAGTAGTTGCAGCACGTGGGCCCTAGACCGTGCAGGCTTCAGTAGTTGTGGCTCATGGGCTCTAGCACGCAGGCTCAGTAGTTGTGGCGCACGGGCTTAGTTGCTCCGCGGCATGTGGGATCTTCCCAGATCAGGGATCGAACCTGTGTCCCCTGCATTGGCAGGCGGATTCTTAACCACTGCGCCACCAGGGAAGTCCCCAAACATTATTTTACACATGAAGATATTAAGGACTAGAGAGGGAAACTGAGTTGCTCAAGGTCATGTAGGTAATTGGGAGCAGTGATAATTCTAGATAGAATTCAGGTACCTGATAGGCCATTGTTCTGTCAATATAGTACTCCTTCTGTAGTAAAGATTATATTTGTGGAAAATGAAAGTTGAATACTTGCTATTATGATAGAAAATATTTTTCTATCACTTATTTATAAGAGTTGCTTGAGTTTTATTCAGTATGTTTGTCTAATATGTTTGCTGCTTATGTGAAATATATAACTACACATACTTCCAAAAAGAATTTGTTGCAGCTGGCATATTAATGCTTTAAAAAAATATTCCTTATTCAACAATATAAAATGTCTCTGCATATTTGAAAGTCTTAACAGGTATTAAACTTGAGTGTTAAGATAGAATTTTATATCTTATTATTTAGGTCTCTTGATGTTTTAAGTGACGGTGTTTTGAAGGATCTTTCTGTGTCTTACCGAAAAATGGTAAGGTTTATGTTTTTGTCAATTACAATATCAACTAAAGCAGTATATTTGGTCAGACTTCTCAATGGAACAATTTCCTAATGAATTCTGATTCATTAGGATCTTTTAAAAATGAGGACATAAGATTTCTTTACAAGCTGTACAGGTAAACACGATAATAAAAATTGAAGATATTTAATGATAAAATTAATACCTATTTAAATTTCTTTATAAATGAAAGTTATTGAATGCTTTGGGGTCTTTCGTTATTTATTTACTAAAGATCAGGACAGTGTAAAAATATGGATTTTAATGATTTTATTTATTTTTATTGAGGTAACATTGATTTATAACACTATGTAAGTTTCATGTGTACATTATTATATTTCTACTTCTGTATACCCTACAGCTTGCTCCCCACCAAGAATTTAACTTCCATCTGTCAGCATATAGTTGATCCCCTTTATCTATTTCACTCCCCACCTCCTCTTCTCCCTCTGGTAACTACTACTCTATTCTCTGTATCCACATGTTTGGGGTTTTTTTGTTTGTTTGTTTAGTTCATTTATTTTGTTTTTGTTTGTTTATTAGTGTTTTATGTTCTATCTATGAGTGAAATGATACAGTATTTGTCTTTCTCCATCTGACTTATTTCACTTAGCATAATATCCTCATGGTCCATCTATGTTGTTGCAAATGGCAAGATTTCATCTTTTATCATGGCTGAGTAGTATTCCTTTGTGTGTGTGTGTGTGTGTGTGTGTGTGTGTGTGTGTGTGTGTGTGTGTGTGTGTATTTATATATATATACACATATACTACATTTTCTTTATCCATTCATCCCTTGATGGGCACTTAGGTTGTTTCCATATATTGGCTATTGCAAATAATGCCGCAGTGAACATAGGGGAGCATATATCTTTTCAAATAAGTGTTTTTGTATTCTTTGGATGAATACCCAGAAATGGGATAGCTGGGTATCTTATGGTAGTCTATTCTTAATTTTTTTAGGAATCTCCATACTGTCTTCTGTAGTGACTGCACCAATTTACAGTCTCACCAACAGTGTATGAGCGTTCTCTTTTCTCCACATCCTCGCCAACACATGGTATTTCTTGTCATTTTGACCCTAGCCATTCTGACAGGTGTACAGTGATATCTCAGTGTGGTTTTGATTTGCATTTCCCTGATAATTAGTGATGCTGAACATCTTTTCATCTGTCTGTTGGCCATCTATATGTCTTCTTTGAAAAAATATGTATTCAACTCCTCTGTCCGTTTTTTAATCAGGTAATTTTGTTGTTGTTGTTGAGTTGTATGAGTTATTTTAGGGTATATGATTTACAAATACCTCCTCCCATTTGGTAGGTTGTCTTTTTGGTTTATTGATGGTTTCCTTTGCTGTGCAGAAGCTTTTTAGTTTGGTGTAATCCCACTGATTTTTGCTTTTGTTTTCCTTGACTGAGGAGGCATATTTTAAAAGATATTGCTATGACTGATATCAGAGAGCATACCACCTGTGTTTTCTTTCAGTAGTTTTATGGTTTCAGGTCTTACACTCAAGCCTTTAATCTACTTTGACTTAATTTTTGTGTATGGTGTGAGATACTGGTCTAATTTAATTTTTTGGCATGTGGCTGTCCAGTTTTCCCAGCATTGTTTATTGAAGAGACTGTCCTTTCTCCATTGTGTATTCTTTGCTCCTTTGTTGTAAATTAATTGTCCATGTATGCAAGTGTTTATTTCTGGGCTTTCAATTCTGTTTAGAGATCTTTGCATCTGGTTTTCTGCCAATACCATGCCGTTTTGACTACAATGGCTTTGTAATATAGTTTGAAATCAGAAAATATGATACCTCCAGCTTTGTTCTTTTTTCTCAGCATTACTTTGACTATTCAGGGTCTTTTGTGGTTCCATATAAATTTTAGAATTTTTTGTTCTATTTCTGTGAAAAATGTTCTTGGGATTTTGATAGGGATTGTATTGAATTAGATTGCTTTAGGTAATATGGACATTTTGATAATGTTAATTCTTCTAATCCATGAGCCTGGCATATCTTTCCATTTATTTGTGTCAGATTTTTGGTAGACTCTTTAGGGTTTTCTATGTATATAAAAATCATGCCCTCTGCAGATAGTGACAGTTTTACTTCTTCTTTTCCAATTTGGATGTCTTTTATTTATTTTTTCTTGCCTAATTGCTCTGGCTAGCACTTCCAATACTATGTTGAATAAGAGTGGTGAGATTGAGCATCCTTGTCTTATTCCTGATCTTAGAAGGATAGCTTTTACTACTTCACTGTTGAGTATGTTAGCTGTGGGTTTGTCACATATCATCCCTCTGTACCATTCTGTCGAGAGTTTTTATCATAAATGGGTGTTGAATGTTGGCAAATGTTTTTTCTGCATCTATTGAGATGATCACATGATTTTTGTTCATTTTGTGAATGTGTTGTATCATGTTGATCGATTTGAGGATGCTGAACCATCCTTACATCCCTGGTGTAAATCCCACTTGATCATGCTGTATGATCCTTTTGATATAATTTTTAATTCGTTTTGCTAATATGTTGTTGAGGATTTTTGCAACTGCAGCCATCAGAGATATTGGCCTGTGATTTTCTTTCTTTGTGTTGTTTTTGTCTGGTTTTGGTATCGGTGATATTGGTCTTGTAAAATGAGTTAGGAAGCATTCCCTCCTTTTCAGTTTTTTGGAATAGTTTTAGGATAGATATTAAATCTTCTTTAAATATTGGTAGAATTCACCTGTGAAGCAATCTGGTCCTGGACCTATGTTTTTTGGGAGCTTTTTGATTACTGTTTCAAAAAGTACTGTTTCAGAAAGTACTAGTACACTGTCTCTGTACTAGTAATTGGGCTATTCAGATTTTCTATTCATGATTCGGCCCTGGAAGGTTGTATGTTTCTAAGAATTTGTCCATTTCTTCTAGGTTGTCCAATTTTTGTATTCTCTTATAATCCTTTATATTTCTATAGTATCTATTTTTTTTTCTTTCATTTTTTATTTTATTTATCACGCTTCTCTCTTTTTTTTCTTAGTGAATCTAGCTAATGGTTTGTCAGTTTTGTTTATCTTTTCAAAGAACTGACTCTTAGTTTTGTTTGTCTTTTCAAAAAACTAACTCTTAGTTTCATTCATCTTTTCTTCTGTCTTCTCTGATCTTTATATTTCCTTCTTTCTACTGACTTCGGGCTTTGTTCTTCTTTTTCTAGTACCTTTAGGTGTAAGTTCTTCTTGTTTCTTGAGGTAAGCCTTTATTGCTACAAACTCTTAATACTGCTTTTGCTGTTTCCCATAGATTTTGGTATATTGTATTTTCATTTCCATTTGTCTTCAGGTAATTTTTTTGTTTCTCCTTTGATTTCTTCAGTGACCCAATTGTTGTTCTGTAGCATATTGTTCATCTTTACTATCTGTCATTTTTCCAGTGTTCTTGTTCTTGATTTCTAGTTTCTCATACCATTGTGATCGGAAAAGATATTTGATAGAATTTCAGTCTTCTTAAATCTATATTGAGACTTCTTTTGTGTCCCAATTTATGGCCTATCCTTGAGAAAGTTCCATGAGCATTTGAGAAGAATGTGTGTTTTGCTGCATTGTTCTGTTTAAATCTGTTAACTATATCTGATCTAACGTTCTGGTTAAGGCCACTGTTTCCTTGTTGACTTTCTGTCTGGATGATCTATCTGTTGATGTAAGTGGGGTGTTAAATGTTCCCTACAATTATTTTGTTGTTGTCAGTTCCCTTGCTTTGGGTATGTTAGTAATCGTTGTATATATTTTGGTGCTCTTATGTTAGGTACATATACATTAGTCACTTTTATGTTTTCTTGATGAGTTGTCCTCTTTATATGCTGACCATTTTTTGCTCTTGTTACCTTTTTGGCTTGAAGTCTATTTTGTCTGGTATAAGGATGGCTACACTTGCTTTCTTTTGGCAGCCATTTGCTTGGAGTATCATCTTCCATCTCTTCACATTTAGCCTGTGTTTGTCATCAGAGCTGAGGTGCGTCTCCTGGAGGCAGCATTTGGTTAAGTCTTGTGTTTTAATGCATCCAGCCACTCTGTGTCTTTTGATTGATGAATTCAGTCCATGTACATTCAGGGGGATTAGTGATAGATGAGGATGTAGTCCTGAAATTTTGTGTTTTGTTTTTTGGTTGCTTGATATCTCTATTGTTTCTTTTTCCTTGTGTTTCTGTCTGTTATTTTGGTTTGGAGGTTTTCTGTGGTATTTTTCTTAGTTTCTTCTTTTTTTATGTTTCATGTCTCTGCTCTGTAACATAAAGTTTTGTGGTTGCCCTGAGCTTTGTATAATACGTCTCACAGATAAAATAGTCTTTTTTCTGCTGATAGTATGTTATCTTCATTTACCTGTATGAGTTTTTTTCATCCCCTTTTATGTTTTTGTTTTCTCACATTATCCCTTTCGATGTTGTGAGTTTGCTACCAAAAAGAAATAGCTTATAGTTATTTTTCTGCTTTCTTTTTTTCTCCGTTTAACCTTTATGCTCTCATAGAGTTGCAATTTTCTGGTTCTGTTTTATCATCTTGCTCAAAGTTTTGTGTCCCTTTGTCTTTTTTGTTTCTGTTAGAAGTGCTGCTTTCAACATGTCTTGTTAGGCAGGTCTTGTGTTGATGAACTCCCCTCAGCTTCTGTTTGAGAAAGTCTTTATCTCTCCTTCATATTTGAACGATGTCTTTGCTGGACAGAGTATTCTTGGCTGATGGTTTTTATCTTTTAGTATTCTGAGATTGTCATTTCACTCCCTCCTGGCCTGTTGGGTTTCTGCTGAGACATCTGCTGCTAGCCTAGTGGAGGTTCCTTTGTAGGCCACCAGCCTTTTTTTTTTTTCTCCCCCTTTTTGGCCACGCCACGTGGCTTGCAGGATCTTAGTTCCCCGACCAGGAATCAAACCTGGGCCCTGGCAGTAAAAACACTGAGTCCTAACCACTGGACCACCAGGGAATTCCCAGCTACCATCCTTTTTCTTGGCTGCCTTTAAAAATCTTTGTCATTGACTTTTGACAATTTTAATATTTTTTACATGTCTTGGAGAAGGTCGTTTTGCATTTAGGTGTTCTTTTAATTTCATGGACTTGTGTATCCAGTTCCTTTTCCAGCTTTGGGATATTCTCAGATATTATTTCTTTAAATAAACTCTCTTTTGCCTTCTCCCTCTCTTGTCCTTCTGGGTTACTCATTACCCTAATATTTTCCTTCCTAAATGAGTTGGATAGGTCTTGTGAAATTTCCTCACTTTTTTAATATTCTGTTTCTCTTCTTCTACTTGTATCATTTCAAGATTTCTACCTTTGAGCTTGCTAATTCTCTCTTCCATATGATCTGCTGTATTTCCATTTCTTTCTAATTCATTCTTCATCTCATTTATTGAGTTCTTCAACTCCAGCGTTTGTTTGATTCTTTTTTAGAGTTTCAGTCTCTTTGGTAAAGTATTTCTTCTGTTCATTAATTTTATTCCTGAGCTCATTAAACCGCCTTTCTGACTTCTTATAGCTTATTGAGTTCCTTCATGACAGCTATTTTGAATTCTCTATCAGTTAGATTGAAATATTCTGTGACTTAGTTTGGTTTCTGGAGAACTGTTATTTTCTTTTTGTGGTCGAGTGTTATTGTGGTTGTATATGGTACTTGAATTAAATTGTTCCTCTGCAGGTGCATTTGAAGTTAATGACAGGTTAGAAGTTAGAGTCCTTTCTTTTGCTTTCCAGTAGGTGGCACTATAACACAGGTTTGTTTTCTCTTACCTGAGCTGGCTCTGATTATATTTGCTAGTTGGCATTTTCCAGCCTCCACCGGCTCTGAAAGAGGTGTGCTTCTGTGCCTTCATTATTGCTTCTTGTGCCTCCCAGGTCCTTACTGCCTTTCTTCTGCCAGAGCTACTGTCATCATCGGAATGTTGGGCTCTTCCCCAGCTTGTGGGATTCCTTGAGTAACAGTCTTTGCGTGGGGGGAGGAGGATCATGGGGGTGTTGGGAGCCAGGGTTGCACAGGTGCCTGTACTGTGTCTGATATTGTATGAGGTTCGTGGGCTTCCGCCACTGTTGATGGTGGGGGATGGCGGCTGGGTTCCAGGGCCCACTTCCACTGCTACCAAGCTACCTGTGGTTGTGAGCACCCCTCCATTCAGGATGCCAGAGTTGTAAGTGCACCGCCTCACATGCTGGTGCTGGGTTCCCTGAAACTGTGGGCTCAGCTGCCGTGGTTAGAGGCCCAGAACTGCAGGCACAGACTCCACTCTTTCATCTGTTCTGCCTCTCTCCTCTTGTGTTCCAGCCTACCCGCCTTTAGATGTACAAATGTGTGGAATTCTCTGGTGTCCTAGTGTGTTGGGCAGAGGCAACTTTGTTGAGCTCTGCATGTTTTACTGGTTGTAGATTGAAGGGGAGACAGAAAGGTAGCTGATGTCTTTCCTCTACAAATTTTGTATTTAAAAAGTGACGTCTTTTTTTCTATAGATTCCAGCAATGGATAGAAGAGTCATTACACCATATCAAGATGGACCAGATATTAGCTATTTGGATGTAGAAGATGGATATATCTTTTTGAAAGAAGAAATAAATATGGAACAAAATTATTCGTAAGCTCTGTTTTTTTTTTTCCTTCCTTTTCTCCTTCCCCCATCCCCAGTCTTGGACACTGTTGATACTTTTATATTAATATGGAAAGAAAAATTGAGAAACCTAACATAAAAAATAGGAATTTATGTTCATTTTTAGCCTTGATATAATACAAAGTAAATGCTTAGTTAATACTTGCAGATATAACAAAGTTAAGTATAAACACAAAAGGAATGTAGCCTTCTGGTTAAATATGTTGGGTTGAATAAGTGCAGTTACCTTAACTACCTTTCCAAACCCTGCTGAGATTATAGTAAAGAAATAAAAAAGGCATACTGCACTAGAGCAGAGAGAACAGGAAAGGAGTAAATGGCAGTCAGGAGATGTTAACAGTTTTGGAAGTTGGAAAGTGGTTGCCGAGCAGTAATGACTTAGAACAGAAAAAACTAAAACAGAATTCTGGAAAGGCTTAAGAATTACAGGTACTAGATTTATGAAGACCAGTGTAAGTGGCTGGATTTGGAAAAGAGCATTTTTTTTTGGAGAATTTTTCAAAGAGCATTGATGTATTCCTGAACCAAGTGATTGCCCCTCCTCCATCTTGGCAGAAGATGAGCGATTTGCCTTCTGGAGAGGGTGAACCAAGGGGAGTTCATCAGCCATTCTTCCAGATCCCTCTCTATAGAGAACCCTACTCGTTCAAGAGATATGACCCACAGTGACTGGCATTTGGGAGTCCTTCAATAAAATATCCCAGGTTCTACACAATCTCCCTGTTGACCATTTAATAAGTCCTGCTTAGAATTTCCAATCTGCATTTTAGGCTAATTTATCAGCTGGTTATAGAATTACTTTCCTTCTGCTTGGTAAATGACCTGTTAAAATAAAATCTTCGGATATTCAAGTCATTTACTATATATATATGTGTGAGGGTATATATACATATGAGTATAATTGTAGCTCACTGAAAAGCTGCTCTTGGTTCCAGAAATTTTTTTTAACCTCTTTTCTAGAGTTTGGTGGTAGCCACTGGAATACTTGAGGTTTATAAATATCTGACTTGGATGTATGACATGTTATTACATTAAAAATTATAATAAAATGATTAACATTGACATAAATACATTATCCTTCACAAAATAATAGTATTCACAGCTGACCTGTGTTACTGTGGATGAACTATGTAATGAGATCTATAATTTTTAGGTGAAATAAGACTGTTGTAGTCCTCATAGATATTTTCTCTTTCCTGATTAATAATAATTCAAGGAATTAAGCAGCCCCTGAAATACTTTAAAACTTATCACCAAATATTTCTAGTTCCAGATCATAGATTATAATAGCTTGTGTGTGAACATGTACAGTATTTTACTTTTCAAAGTATTTTCTTATGTACCATCTTGTTTCTAACTTTCACAGAAATGCTAGGGTTAGAACAAGTGATAGTATCACACTGAAGTTTCGTGGAATTTAGTAACTTGCCCTGGGCCACTTAAATAAATGGGACTAGAACATATATATTCTTCTGTGTTTTCTGTTTGACCAAAATGCTGTATTCCGTTGCTCAAAATGCATAGTTCTTCTCCTGTTTCATCTGTCATTTTTTTAAAATGACTTTTATGTTTGCTTTTTTCCTAGGGAAAGTGTGTTCAAGAAGACAAAAACAAAAGCAAAAAAGAAGCCACGTAAGCGGTCAGATAGTTCTGGAGGTTATAACCTTTCAGATATTATTCAGAGTCCACCATCTACAGGTTAGTGGAAAATAGTTTAGGGTATATTTTCTGATCTAATCTTTCATGTCTCTGTTCCTTATCTAATTCATTTAACATGTATTAAATACTATTATATGCCATCTGCTGGGGCTACGGAAATAGAAAATAGTCCTTGTCTTAGGGAGGCCACAGAAAATGATAATGTATTGTGATAAGTACTCTGATTGACATTTGCTCTGTGAGCACAGAAGGGGCACCCAAACTAGTCTGAGAAGATCAGGGTACATCTGTTAGAGGCAAGTGATCCCTGAGCTGGATCTTGAAGAGTGAAGAGAACTTAGCCAAGAAAAGGAGGCAGATTGACATGCTAAGAGAATGGGGCAGTATGTTTCAAGCCTAGAGGCAGTAGAAAGACTGCACGTTTGTTGTGCATAGCTCAGCCATATCGGGTAGGTGCAGATAGGAGATAGGTTGGAGAGGGTCAGATTTTGGAGGGTGTTATATGCCAAACTAAGGAATTTGGGCTTTAATCTGAAGGCTACAGGTAGCTATTGATGGATTTTTTAAGGCAGGGTGTGACTGGATAAGGTTTATGTTTTTAGAAAAGACCACTCTGTCTAGTGGCATAGAGGGTTAGAGGTGGGCAAAACATGACAGAGATACTATTAACACGTGCTTTCAGTTCATAGATATCAGTGCTTCAAGTGAGATGCCACGTGGGATTCCATTCATGCGTGTTAAGGAGGTTATAATCCAGTAGTAAAATACAACACATTTTATATGTAGGCATTATGTGAGCCTGTTTGAACGTAAGGTTATATAGTTTTTCTGAAATTTTTTTTCCCAGTTTTTAATTCTGAAAATCTTTTAAGTTACTAAAAAGGTGAAAGAAAAATACCATGAACACCTGTATACCCATTATCCAGATCTATTGTTAACCTCGTAACCACATTTGCTTTTTCTTGCAGGCTTTGTCTTGCATGCTCTGTTCCCTCATCCTCCAAACATTCTACAGACACACTTTTTTTTTTAACCAGATCCACTTGGAACTAAGCTGTAGACATGACATTTTCCCCCCAAGGTTAATATGAATCTCCTAAGCATAAGGGAGATAAAACCCTTATTCTGTACAATCACAATACCATTATCACATTGAAAGACAATTAACATTAATTAATATTATCTAGTGCTGTAGTCTATGCCCAGATTTCCCTAATTGACCAAACATGTTTTTATAGCCTTTTCTGTTTTAACATTAAGAAAAAAAAATCTTAATGTCGTATCAGGGTTGACATTGCCTTTGCTTATTAATGTCTTTTTAGTCTCTTAAGTAGAACAGCACCGTCACACCCTTCTGTTTTGTTTTGTTTTGTTTTGTTTTCAGAAGTTGAGGCCAGTGGTATTGTAGACTATCCCACATTCTGGATTCATCTGATTAGATCCAGATTGAACGACCTAAATTTTAACAGTTTCTTTAGATAAAAATTTGAAGTGTAACCAAAAAAGAATGGCAGCACAGCATGGCTTTCAGAAATAGTTGGTGTGTCTATAGCCGTAAGACAAACTGGTGCAATTTCTATCAGCAGTGTTTTCACAGTCAATCAGCCGTATACAGGCAACTTTGAAAAGTAAAAATGAGGTATTTGACATGTTTGATAAATAAATAATGTGAAGAATAGTCGTTTTAGATAACACACGAACGAGATATTAAAAAAGAAAGCTAATATACCTAAATTGATTGATGAAGTACTGAAGATAGGTCTATAGGTCTTTCTCATTTGCTGCATATCCTGATTCCTATTTTAGGACCTTTTTAAAGTTTAAATTCTGTGATTTTGCATCCTCTGTGTTATATGAATTACCCGTAGCCCTTAGAAGGAGGCATAGGTGGATTGATGGCAGGATGAATAAATGGACAGACAGTCGTGGAGCTAGTGATTTTCCAAATACCTAAAAGATTTATGGAAAAAGCAGATACTTGGTTTGTTTTAAAGGATGTTACTGATAGCATATGTGTTAAGAGTCTTAGCATTTCAGAGCTGGAAGAGACCTTAGTAATGAATTAATTTACACCCCTTCCTTTAAATTTGAGGAAACAAGCTCAGAAAACTTTTAAGTGATTTCAGGTCATAGCAGCCAGAGGTAGAATTTATTTTCTTGATTCCTGTTTGGTATTCTTCCTGCTATACTACTCCTTCTGTGGCCAAAGCAAAAAATGATTGAAAGGTTAAATTTAACTGGGGGCCAAAGTAACCTATTTTGGGAGAAAATCTGAGTATGAAGCTAATTTCATCAAGGACAGTTGTATGAAGGCTTAACGTTTGTTTGTGTTGATCCTTAAAGTTAGAAGTCATTCTGTGAAAATGTTTTTTTATCAAAAATAATTGTTGGCCAGTTTAGTCGTCTTTATTTATTAGATTTGTTTCTAATTGACTTTTGGGAGCATCCCAGTATTAAATATACTCTCACATAAAAATTTGCTACTCTTAAAAATATTTAAAACATTGTGGGGGAGAAAAGTTTGAATGTTATTTCCAAATTGTATTTTAGCAATAACAACAAAAAAGGCACATACCTTGTCAGGGTGATTTACTTTTTTTTTTTTTTAATTTATTTATTTAATTTATTTATTTTTGGCTGTGTTGGGTCTTCGTTGCTGCGTGCAGGCTTTCTCTAGTTGTGGTGAGCGGGGGCTACTCTTTGTTGAAGTGCCCTGGCTCTCATTGCAGTGGTTTCTCATGTTGTGGAGCACGGGCTCTAGGCGCCTGGGCTTCAGTAGTTGTGGCACACGGGCTTAGTTGCTCCGCGGCAGGTGGGATCTTCCCGGACCAGGGATTGAACTCGTGTCCCCTGCATTGGCAGGCGGATGCTTAACCACTGTGCCACCAGGGAAGCCCAGGGTGACTTACTTTTAAAGAGAACAACACTTACTGAATTTATGAGATATGTTTTATAATGTATTTATTTTGCTACTTCATTTAGATTGTACTACATTTTAAATGTGTGGAAATAAACACATGAACCTAAGCAAAAGTTTTTTTTTTTTTACTCTGTTTATACTTGAAATGACTGATTTGCTAATGAGCCAGGATACCAGATGTAGCAGGGAGACAGGTATTTAGCTTGCCTAAGAGAACAAATGGTATATACATTTCATAACAACTTATGCTTTAGGTGATAAGCTAATTGAAAATAGCTCTCAATTCACAGATATTTTGCAGAAGGAAAAACCCTCAAACAGGCCACAGTTGACTTCCGCAAAGCCTCTGCTACCTGGCCAGTCTGCTGGCTTAGATGAGTGGCAGAAAGGTTATAATGCTTCTTCCACACAGACTGGGACTAATCCTACCCTTTGCATAGGTGCAGAGACAGATGAGAAAGGGAAAGGGGAGGGGTCTAGAGTTTATTAATTTTGTCTTGCTGTCTTATCTTTATGGGGAAAAAAATGTTCTGAGTCACTTTTTAAATTAGATACCAAATAACCATCTTCCTCAGGTTTATTGCTTAATTGGTGTGTAATTAAAATGAATAAAACTGTTGTTTTAAAATTCTCCATTTCAGTTTTTCGCTTCAACTGATTTCTTTCTTCAGTTAGCTTGAATTATTAAGACTTTAGTACAGTGACTATAATTTAAATGTTACTAAATCTGGATAAATGGATGCTTTTAGCTCTATTTGGTTCATTAAATGTAATACATATATGTTTACTGTATATGTGTTTAAATATGAAAAAATGTTTATCTTTTAGGATTGCTAAAGTCTGGTAAGACCAATTCTGTGGAATCTCTTCCAGAACTGTTGACATCAGACTCTGAAGGAAGCTATGCAGGAGTGGGTAGTCCTAGGGATTTACAGTCTCCTGATTTCACAACAGGATTTCATGCAGATAAGACTGAGGTTTGTCTTTGTTTATTAATGCACTCTTTTCTTCAAATTTTAGTCTATGGACAGTTTAGTTTTTCATTATTTTTACTCTAACTTTAAAACACTCTTCTGGCTGGTTTATAAGAACATACAGTTAACGACATAATATATGTAGTGTTAGTTTTCTCAAATTTGCCTAATATTTCTAGTTTTAAAGATTATAATTGCAGTTTTGAGCCCTTTATGATGTTGTATTTCTAATCTTTCTGCAATAAAAGTAATGTTGATGTAAAGTATAGCAATACTGTATAGGCATATTGAAATATATATTCATAGCTAAATTACTTGAAATATATTTTGTGAAATGTCAGTTAACACCAGCTAAAAATTGTCAGAGGAAAATGATTTTGAAAGTAAGCCTAATACCAAAATCTGTGTAGTGTCTTTCCGCCACGGTGTGAACTGGAGCAATGCAATCTGGAATGGAGTTCTTCTCCTGGTCTAGCATAATTGACACTAAGTTGCTGAATTCCTAGGCTGGTCAACTCTGGGGGAGGCCATGTTTCAGACATCTCTTAACATTTAATTCCATAGTTGTTAATCTACAGGGAAGGAGAATGTCAAACTTACCAGCTGTAGAGTAATTTTTTTCTAACCTCTGTACATCCACAAAATATATTAGAACATCTAGAAATTTGTGAGACAATAGAAAATTTACCCTTTATTAAGAGTCTTATAGGCCTCAAGGATTGATATAAAACAAATTTTTATCATAAAAATTTTTTTATGTAAGGTAGAAGTTTGGGGGAAATTCATATTACACTTAGGTTGGCCTGGAAGACAGGTGAGGTTTAAAAGAAGTTGAAGGCATACTGTGAATTTTTGGCGATAGTAGAAGAATCTATCCTGGCAGTGGAAATACCATTTCAATAACTTCCTTGACCTATTGTAATAGCAATAGTTTTAGGGTCCCTTTTGAAGTGTCAATATTATTTGGCTTTAATTTTATTCAGAGTCCTTTAATTATATTCAGAGTGAATTGTATGACATTTATACCAGACTTCCATTTTGTTTCATTTTAAAGTCATGGATGTTAATTTTAAAGTTACTACTTCATATCTTATTTGAACAACTTATATTTATTAACATTTTTGTTTAATGCTCAGGTAAATAAGAACTTGATATGTAAACTTACGTCCCTAAAAATTATTCCCAAAGCTTTTAATAATTGGGTTATAGCCACTGATATGGTTTGAGAATTTATCAAGATACTAAACTGTAGAAGAACTGAATTGAAAATACTAGATAATTATTGTTGTAAGGTTTTACTCTTTAATACAGTTTAACCAGTACTTACTGAGTACCAACTATGTGTTAGCTACTGTGCTAGGGGTACCTGCTATTACTCACTTTTTAATTTTTTTTTTTTTTTTTTTTTTTACCTCCAGGGGAAAATTAAATCCTATGTTAATGGTACACCTCCTACACATTTTAGGGAAGATTTAAAACCATGGGAAAAATCACCAGTGCTTAAAATATCTGCTCCACAGCCCATTCCCAGTAATAGAATTGATACTACAAGCTCTTCCAGTTGGGTTTCTGGCTCTTTCAGGTAGGATTTTTATTTTGTTCTGTACTTGTTAGTCTGAGAAATATCATTTATTTTTAGTCAAGTGAAACTTTTTAATGAAGCACATTTAAAAAATTAATATAAATTTCTAATATACAGAAAATTACCTAAATGCATACAAATTACCAGCTAAAGTGCATACAAATTACCAACCAGCTAAAATAGGCTCTTTTTTCCAGACAGAATTTAGTTGCCTTTGCAGTGTCATCAGGGAATACTTAGTAAAATACTCTATAACAAACACACACACACACACACATATATATAGTGACTTGATATCAGTTTCTTTTTCTTTTTTAATGGATAGTGTGTATTAGTAAAAACTCCCACTCAGGAAGACCACTTTGTCATTTGTAAGCTTACTTTATCTTTTTTTTTTTTTTTTTGCACATTAAAGTGTATTTAAGATCTCACAAAATGTGTTGTTACTCACAATTAATTTTCAGAGGCAATTCATTTAATGTTATGCTGTAGTTTTAACTTAACCTATATTCTATCCATATTTTTCTTTTACTTAGAAAAGTCAATTTTTAAAACTGCAGGAATAAGTATAACATACAGTATTCTTTCAAAGAGCTAATTGAGCTTATGCTTCATCTTTATTACCTAGTATGGTTTATAATAGGCTAAGACTGTTAATTGACTTACCAATTATATTGTCATCTGGGCCATTTGTGTAATTATTTTGAAATATGCTGTATTTTGCACAGTTGGAATAAAGGTGATGATGTCCCGGTTTATGATGCTTCATGGTCTAAAGATAGTTCAGAAAGTAGTCTCACCTTTCTTCCTAAGTAAACATATTTGTGGGAACACCTGGAAGCATCTTCTAATCACTAATGTTAGATATTTTATTAAACATGTATCTCTTAACATTATGACTTTTGATGTATCTTATGTATGTATATATAAAAGTAGCTTTCATTCAAAATATCCTTTTTGAAGTTGGCCACAGCTGACAAAATAGACCTAAATTATCCTCTCATTAATGATGTTATATATAATTTACAGTTTCAGTAATGTTTGGGTGTTGGACTTCATGGATAAATGAATGGGTTGTAAAGTAACTTTTATATGTCTTTTAGTCCTGTAAGCCCTCCTGTCATGGATCTCAGAACCATCATGCAAATAGAAGAAAGTAGACAAAAATGTGGAGCTACACCAAAGACAAATTTGGGGTTGGTTACAAAATCATAAAAAAGGAAAGACCATGTTGTGTTATAGTTCTGCCCTAAAGAACTGGAAAGACCTACTGGACCTTTCCTATTATTTTTCTGCATTTGATGTTAAAGTTAGTTGTAAGCTCTTTTCTAGGTAATTTAGCCTCCATAACATTATTTCTTAAATATATGCTGAAGACTGAGTTGGGTTGATAGTCTAGCTCTTGTGGAATACAGTATTACATGCTGGAAATTTGCCTCTAAAATGATCTATTTCTCATACAAGTGTGATGCAAGTGTATTAGGAGGGCTCCCATGTAGCTATTACTTGATCCTTGATAGTATAAACTAATTATATATTTTGCCACTGTTGAAACTTGTGGTCATTTTGATCTAGTAATAGTAAAATCCCATCAAATAAACACAGAGCAATATAATTACCAGTAAACTTTGTTGAGCAGAAATTAATGTTAATTGGTTTAATTTCTAGCAAAATTATTTCTTACGGAATTAAACTTTCTCAGAAGCGGTGAAACTGATTGGTTTAATTTAACTTAATTTCTAGAAAAATGATTTCTCATGGAGTTAAACTGTCTCAGAAGCAACGAAAAATGATTGCAATGACTACCAAAGATAATAATTCAGGAATGAATAGCATGGAAACAGCTTTAAGTGCTCCTTCAAAAACCCCCAAACCAGCGAATGCATGGTATGCTCTAATTTTTATTAAAATAAGCTTTGTACATTAGCCTTTAAGGTAGTTCTTGGCTTCGGGTGTTTTTTTTTTTTTTTTTCCTTCCTATCTTTTCAAATATTTCATTCCCCTGTTTGCTTTCAAGTTAAAAATTGGACCTTGGGAAATACTTTAGTTTTTTGTTTGTTTTGAGAAGTGCATCATGATTTTTGGATTTTTTTCATATGTGTAGATAAAATTTCTTCTTGGTATTTTAATTAATGTTTATTGCTAAGGCAGTTTAAGGGAACATTCTTATTTTTTCATTTTTTATAAAAAATAATGTATATCATAGAGAAGTTTGATAAAAGCAAAGAGTTTTCTTTTAGCACCCTAATTTCTTTGTATATTCCTTGTATGCATCATGAATATCTTTAAATTTTTATAATCATAGCTTGTCATTGTCACTTTTAAGCAGGGCTGTTTACTTAACATTGTGTTATATAACTTTTCTCAATTACAGTTTACCCATAATGCAACATTAATAGGAATAATCTCCAAAGAGGTCAGATAGCAATTTTTTTTTTTTCCTTATAAATTTATTTATTTATTTATTTATTTTTAGCTGTGTTGGGTCTTCGTTTCTGTGCGAGGGCTTTCTCCAGTTGTGGCAAGCGGGGGCCATTCTTCATCGCGGTGCGCGGGCCTCTCACTATCGCGGCCTCTCTTGTTGCGGAGCACGGGCTCCAGACGCGCAGGCTGAGTAGTTGTGGCTCACGGGCCTAGTTGCTCCGTGGCGTGTGGGATCTTCCCAGACCAGGGCTCGAACCCGTGTCCCCTGCATTGGCAGGCAGATTCTCAACCACTGCGCCACCAGGGAAGCCCCAGATAGCAATTTTGACATATGAAAAACAGGTTGTACTTCTCCCCTCCCATCCTCCCTTTTTTTGGTAACTAATATCATAATAATTGGAAACCAGTTTTGGAAGAAAAATACATGGATAGTGTGAAGGGCAGGAAAGATCAGTAGAACCCTGTTGTTCTCACAAGCATTGAAGAGGGTATTAGAGACTACTCTTGGTTTGGGGGAATCCCTTCATTACTTCTAATGCCACTTTTTTCTGTTTGTAAGAGGGAGGATTTTTCCCAATTAGAATGTAAATTGTTTTGAAGAGAGTGGCAACTCATTTTGATTGCCACCAATAGGACTAAATATCAGACCTACTAGTAAATCTAAAACATGATCACAGAAAAAGAAAACAAGAGGTGAGAACACCCAAGTGAAAAAGAAAAGAGAGTAAAACTTGAGGGAATGGGTTTAGTAGAATGTTTGTTTTTTGTTTTAATAAATTGATTGATTGATTGATTTATGGCTGTGTTGGGTCTTCGTTTCTGTGCGAGGGCTTTCTCCAGTTGTGGCGAGCGGGGGCCACTCTTCATCACGGTGCGCAGGCCTCTCACTGTCACGGCCTCTCCTGTTGCAGAGCACAGGCTCCAGATGCGCAGGCTCAGTAGTTGTGGCTCTTGGGCTTAGTTGCTCTGCGGCATGTGGGATCTTCCCAGACCAGGGCTCGAACCCATGTCCCCTGCATTGGCAGGCAGATTCTTAACCACTGCGCCACCAGGGAAGCCCAAGTAGAATGTTTAATTGATTGGTATTTGTTGTGCACCTTCTACATGCAAGGCACTGTTCTAGTTTCTGATGATAAGGCAATATACAAAACTGATTTAATCACTGCCTCTGTAGGGTTTATGGAGTAGCTGTTACAATATATATTTTTTAATATAAATTTATTTATTTACTTTTTAAAAATTTTTGGCTATGTTGGGTCTTCATCGCTGTGCCCGGGCTTTCTCTAGTTGTGGTGAGCGGGGGCTACTCTTTGTTGCAGTGTGTGGGCTCAGTAGTTGCGGTGCACGGGCTTAGTTGCTCTGCGGCATGTGGGATCCTCCCAGACGAGGGCTTGAACCTGTGTCCCCTGCACTGGCAGGCAGATTCTTAACCACTGCACCACTAGGGAAGTCCCCTGTTACAATATTGAGTTATGTTTTCCCTAAACAAAAGTATGGAAAAGACAAAAAAAAAAGTTCTTTGATTAGCTCTCAAGATACTAAATATATCGCAGTTTGAGAGAATTAACTAAGCACATGAGGAAGCTTTGGGCTTAGTAAATACAGTTATAGCCCTGCCATCAACCAGTTTCCTTATTTCAAAACAAAAAGTAAATGAACAAAAGAAGGATCAAAACAATGATTACTCAAGTTAGGAAATCCAACTACTGGACAAATACTCTTGGTTTAGCATCTATTTCAAACATAGGAGTTCTTTCCAACCCCAATAAAATAAATTTTTAAATCAAAACAAATATTTTAAAATATTTACTAGTATGGTAATACTTCAAGGCTTCTTATCATGAAAGATAGCAGTTGCCTGCCCTGCCCCAAACTTTCTCTTTTATGACTGGTTAATTAAGATTCACAACAGAGTCATATTGGGAGGATGATTTTATTTCCTTCTTTTACACTCTTCTATTTTTTCCCTAGAATAACTAATTCTGTCAGTTTTCCTATACTGCCTATGTACTCATCAGTAATTCCCCCCCAGAGCTCTCTAAAACATACCTCTCTCCATTATGATGAAACATACCAGATAATTTATGACTTATGTTTTTTATTGGAGGCATCTTCATTAGAACTCTGAGTTCTCTGGTCTGAACTAGGCCTTTTCCAGGCCTGCTTAGTATCTGTGATCTTGAGACTTCTCTTAACTGTCATCTTGGGAATTTCTTTTGCTTCCCTCTGGTGTTTGATCCCCAGTTTCCTAGATCCTGTTTTTCTATTTCTTGGTTTACTCTTTGTTTTGATGTAGCACAATCTACATCAAAACCAGTGGTTTTCTGATAAAAGATGTATAGGACATACATTTTTGGAGCTCTTATTATATCTTTGAAAATGTTTTTATTCTCACCATTCTTGACTGATAGATCGGAACAGAATTCTGAGTTGGAAATCATTTGTAGAGTTCCTTTTTCTTATTGCTGTTGTGAAGTTTAATGCCATTCCAATTCCTAACTCTTACTATGTTTACCAGTTTCCTCCCTCTCCCCCTCCTCCCTTTTTCTTTCTTTTTTTTAATTAATTAATTTGGCTGCATCGTGTCTTAGTTGCGGCATGCAGGCTCCTCCTTGCGGCGCGTGGGCTCTCTAGCTGTGGCACAGGCTCCAGAGCACGTGGGCTCAGTTGCCCCGGGGCATGTGGAAATCTTAGTTACCCAACCAGGGATCCAACCTGCGTCCCCTGCATTGGAAGGAGGACTCTTAAACCACTGGACCACCAGGGAAGTCCCCCCCTTCCCTTTTTCTTTATCTCTAGTGTTCTAAAATTTCAGAGTGATGTGCCTTGATGTGGGTTCTTTTTTGATAGATTATGCTGGGTACTTGATGGGCTCTTTTAATTGGGAAAAGCATGTCTTTAAGTTCTAGGAACATCTTGTATTCTATTTGATACTTTCTTCTGTACTGTTTTCTCTAGAAATCACATTAGTTGGATATGGCTCTTCCTGGATTTCCCTAATTTTCTTACTTTTGCTTTTCTAATGTTCATATAATTATCTTCCTATTCTAAATACTTTCTGGAACATTTCCCAGACTTTATCTTACAACCCTTCTACTGAATGTTTTAATTTAACTATTAAAATCTTTAATTGCCAAGAGCTCTTTCTTACTTGCCGATAGTGCCCTTTTATCAGTATCCTGTTCAACATTCAACTGTCAAAGATACCTGTACTCTATAAACTTTTTCACTCTTTAATATATATCCAACAGAAGTATATGTACATGTGCACCAGGCAACATGTATCAGAATGTTTGTATCATCCTTATTTGTAAAAGCCAAAAACTGTAAACAACCTAAATGTCTATAGCAGTAAATGGATAAATTATAGTTTATTTGTATAGTAGAGTACTACACAATGATGAAAATGAATTATGACTAAATACAACTGTGTGAATGAATCTCATCAATGTAATACTGAGCGAAAGAAGCCAATCAGAAAAAAAAACTATATGATTCCATTTATAAAAGTTAAAAATAGTCATTGATTTACATTGATGTGTATTCACTCTTTTTTCATGTATGTTTTATTTTATTTGGTGGATTAAGTTCTGGTTGGAATCTGTGTGCCTGTGTGGGACAGGTTGACTGATGGGTGCGACTGTAGGGTGACCCAGCGGTACCCTTAGAGGACGCCCGCACCACTGTCTCCATGTTTTTTCTCCTTGGTCTGTCAGTTTCTCTAAGGAGAGGGCTTTTAATTTTTGTATTTGGTTGCCAGCCTTCTGGAAGCTGATCAGGGTGAGGCAGTTAGGCCTGGGACTGAGGTTCTCACAATTTGGTCTGGATTCTCACATATCTCATCATTTAGTGTATAGATTTTAAACACAGCAGTTTAGTCCTACCTGCCTCTATATACTGGTGATTTTCAATCAAATCCTCCTCCTACCAAGGTGAAGGAAGTACAGTCATCTGACCACATGGAGATAGGGAGGGCATCTGGCATTCTCCGCCACTCCACAAGTGAACCTTGAGCCAGTATTCCTGTTTTCATCTGCATGACTACGTCAGGATTTGATGCTTAAGATGTCTCCAACGTAGGAGCCTTTCAGGGCTCCGAGCTTCACACTCTACCCCCACTCCACTTGATGACAGGTTTTCTTTATTTCCACTACATCAGGGTTCATTCTGGCCCCCTTCTGTCCTCCAGTAGTGTATTATTACTTTTAGTCTGCCATTGTCTTAATGCCTTATTCTTTTGCCTGTCTGGGTTTATGCCTTTCTGATTATATTCTTGTTCACTTAACATGGGATTTTAGAGGAAAGGATTAGAGTAATCATTTATCTGAAACTTCAGACTTTGATTTTCAGGTTTAGGAAAAAAATTTCCCTAGTCATTATTAGCAATATGAACTCAGACTCCTACATTGAAGAGACTATCTAAATTTCAAAAAAAATATATTATGGCATATTAAGGAGAATTCTAGGAACGTGGGAGGAAGAATGCCATAAAATTTGGCCAAAAATATAATCAGGGTATTTTTCTTTGAAAAGTAATTTGGTGACTGAATTATAAGTGATGTTTATTATACATTTAGTTGATGAAAATGCGACTGGAAAATCTAAATACAAACAGATGAATAATGGATATTATGTATTTTACGGAACCAAAGAAATTTATCTAACTGACCAATTATAGGTAATTTATTCTGAATTTTTATGAAAGTGAGAGAGATCTGAATTGTCATAAAATCAATCATTTATACCCTTTTTATGACTTTATGAGACCAAATTTTTGGTATCTGAAGGATCTTTTAAAGTTCATTTCTCCTAAATTCTTCTGAATTTAGGTACTGCTTGAGTTATTAAATAAATAAATAGTGGGCTGAGTTAACTTAGTAGAATATATGTATGTAAGATATATATGTCAAGAAATGTACATAATTATACATATGTATTATAAGCATATATGTATATAATATATGCATATAAATTAATGACAGGGATCAGAAAACATTTGTTAGAACCTTTTTTTTTTAATATTTATTTTTATTTATTTATTTCTTTATTTGTCTGTGCCAGGTCTTAGTTGCAGCTCGCGGGCTCCTTAGTTGTGGCATGCATGTGGGATCTAGTTCCCTGACCAGGGATCGAACCCGGGCTCCCTGCATTGGGAGCGTGGAGTCTTAACCACTGCACCACCAGGGAAATCCCTTGTTAGAACTTTTAAGAACATATTTATGTAAAATGGTTGATGTTTGGTATTCCTGAATTATGATGTATATTTAGTAGAAATGGAAATAGTCATTTTTAGGTTGTTGAATTTTCTTTCTCGAATTCTTATAAGGCTACAGGTTTAGTATATCACTTTATTTTTAATCAGTTACACATAGGTTGTAAATACATGTGGTATATGGTTAAATAGTAATAGATTTGTTTTCCTGAGAATATCTCTTGTAAATATTGGTTTATAGAAAGTTGGTAGAATTTTAACTTTGCCCAGCTTTGAAAAAAGTAGAAAATTAATCTGAAATTAGCATTTTAATCTGATTTACAGATTGTAATTATGGAATATATTCATTACTGTAGTGACTTACCTGTTTTTTTTTTTTTTTTGAACATCTTTATTGAAGTATAATTGCCTTACAATAGTGTGTTAGCTTCTGCTTTATAACAAAGTGAATCAGTTATACATATACAATATGTTCCCATTTCTCTTCCCTCTTGCATCTCCCTCCCTCCCACCCTCCCCATCCGACCCCTCTAGGTGGTCACAAAGCACCGAGCTGATCTCCCTGTGCTATGCGGCTGCTTCCCACTAGCTATCTATTTTACATTTGGTAGTGTATATATGTCCATGACACTCTCTTACCCTGTCACATCTCACCCCACCCCCTCCCCATATCCTCAAGTCCATTCTCTAGTAGGTCTGTGTCTTTATTCCCTTCTTGCCACTAGGTTCTTCATGGCCTTTTTTTTTTTCCTTAGATTCCATATATATGTGTTAGCATACTGTATTTGTTTTTCTCTTTCTGACTTACTTCACTCTGTATGACAGACTCTAACTCCATCCACCTCATTACAAATACCTCCATTTCATTTCTTTTTATGGCTGAGTAATATTCCATTGTATATATGTGCCACATCTTCTTTATCCATTCGTCTGTCGATGGACATTTAGGTTGCTTCCAGGTCCTGGCTATTGTAAATAGAGCTGCAATGAACATTGTGGTACATGACACTTTTTGACCTATGGTTTTCTCAGGGTATATGCCCAGTAGTGGGATTGCTGGGTCGTATGGTAGTTCTATTTGTAGTTTTTTAAGGAACCTCCATACTGTTCTCCATAGTGGCTGTATCAATTTACATTCCCACCAACAGTGCAAGAGTGTTCCCTTTCCTCCACACCCTCTCCAGCATTTATTGTTTCTAGATTTTTTGATGATGGCCATTCTGACCGGTGTGAGATGATATCTCATTGTAGTTTTGATTTGCATTTCTCTAATGATTAATGATGTTGAGCATTCTTTCATGTGTCTGTAGGCCATCTGTATATCTTCTTTGGAGAAATGTCTATTTAGGTCTTCTGCCCATTTTTGGATTGGGTTGTTCGTTTTTTTGTTATTGAGCTGCATGAGCTGCTTGTAAATCTTGGAGATTAATCCTTTGTCAGTTGCTTCATTTGCAACTATTTTCTCCCATTCTAAGGGTTGTCTTTTGGTCTTGTTTATGGTTTCCTTTGCTGTGCAAAAGCTTTTAAGTTTCATTAGGTCCCATTTGTTTATTTGTGTTCTTATTTCCATTTCTCTGGGAGCTGGGTCAAAAAGAATCTTGCTGTGATGTATGTCATAGAGTGTTCTGCCTATGTTTTCCTCTAAGAGTTTGATAGTGTCTGGCCTTACACTTAGGTCTTTAATCCATTTGGAGTTTATTTTTGTGCATGGTGTCAGGGAGTGTTCTAATTTCATACTTTTACATGTACCTGTCCAATTTTCCCAGCACCACTTATTGAAGAGGCTGTCTTTTCTCCACTGTATATGCTTGCCTCCTTTATCAAAGATAAGGTGACCATATGTGTGTGGGTTTATCTCTGGGCTTTCTATCCTGTTCCATTGATCTATATTTCTGTTTTTGTGCCAGTACCAAACTGTCTTGATTACTGAAGCTTTGTAGTATAGTCTGAAGTCAGGGAGCCTGATTCCCCCAGCTCCATTTTTCGTTCTCAAGATTGCTTTGGCTATTCGGGGTCTTTTGTGTTTCCATACAAATTGTGAAATTTTTTGTTCTAGTTCTGTGAAAAATGCCAGTGGTAGTTTGATAGGGATTGCATTGAATCTGTAGATTGCTTTGGGTAGTAGAGTCATTTTCACAATGTTGATTCTTCCAATCCAGGAACATGGTATATCTCTCCATCTATTTGTATCATCTTTAATTTCTTTCATCAGTGTCTTATAATTTTCTGCATACAGGTCTTTTGTCTCCTTAGGTAGGTTTATTCCTAGATATCTTATTCTTTTTGTTGCAATGGTAAACGGGAGTGTTTTCTTAATTTCACTTTCAGATTTTTCGTCATTAGTGTATAGAAATGCAAGAGATTTATGTGCATTAATTTTGTATCCTGCTACATTACCAAATTCATTGATTAGCTCTAGGAGTTTTCTGGTAGCCTCTTTAGGATTCTCTATGTATAGTATCATGTCATCTGCAAACAGTGACAGCTTTACTTCTTCTTTTCTGATTTGGATTCCTTTTATTTCTTTGTCTTCTCTGATTGCTGTGGCTAAAACTTCCAAAACTATGTTGAATAATAGTGGTGAGAGTGGGCAACCTTGTCTTGTTCCTGATCTTAGTGGAAATGGTTTCAGTTTTTCACCATTGAGGACAATGTTTGCAGTGGGTTTGTCATATATAGCCTTTATTATGTTGAGGAAAGTTCCCTCTATGCCTACTTTCTGCAGGGCTTTTATCATAAATGGGTGTTGAATTTTGTCGAAAGCTTTCTCTGCATCTATTGAGATGATCATATGGTTTTTCTCCTTCAATTTGTTAATATGGTGTATCACATTGATTGATTTGCGTATATTGAAGAATCCTTGCATTCCTGGGATAAACCCCACTTGATCATGGTGTATGATCCTTTTAATGTGCTGTTGGATTCTGTTTGCGAGTATTTTGTTGAGGATTTTTGCATCTATGTTCATCAGTGATATTGGCCTGTAGTTTTCTTTCTTTGTGACATCTTTGTCTGGTTTTGGTATCAGGGTGATGGTGGCCTCGTAGAATGAGTTTGGGAGTGTTCCTCCCTCTGCAATATTTTGGAAGAGTTTGAGAAGGATAGGTGTTAGCTCTTCTCTAAATGTTTGATAGAATTCACCTGTGAAGCCATCTGGTCCTGGGCTTTTGTTTGTTGGAAGGTTTTTAATCACAGTTTCAATTTCAGTGCTTGTGATTGGTCTGTTCATATTTTCTATTTCTTCCTGGTTCAGTCTCGGCAGTTTGTGCATTTCTAAGAATCTGTCCATTTCTTCCAGGTTGTCCATTTTATTGGCATAGAGTTGCTTGTAGTAATCTCTCATGATCTTTTGTATTTCTGCAGTGTCAGTGGTTATTTCTCCTTTTTCATTTCTAATTCTATTGATCTGAGTCTTCTCCCTTTTTCTCTTGATGAGTCTGGCTAATGGTTTATCAATTTTGTTTATCTTCTCAAAGAACCAGCTTTTAGTTTCATTGATTTTTGCTATTGTTTCCTTCATTTCTTTTTCATTTATTTCTGACCTGATCTTTATAATTTCTTTCCTTCTGCTGGCTTTGGGGTTTTTTTGTTCTTCTTTCTCTAATTGCTTTAGGTGCAAGGTTAGGTTGTTTATTCAAGATGTTTCCTGTTTCTTGAGGTAGGCTTGTATTGCTATAAACTTCCCTCTTAGCACTGCTTTTGCTGCGTCCCATAGGTTTTGGGTCGTCGTATCTCCATTGTCATTTATTTCTAGGTATTTTTTGATTTCCCCTTTGATTTCTTCAGTAATCACTTCGTTATTAAGTAATGTATTGTGTAGCCTCCATGTGTTTGTATTTTTTACAGATCTTTTCCTGTAATTGATATCTAGTCTCATAGCGTTGTGGTCGGAAAAGATACTTGATACGATTTCAATTTTCTTAAATTTACCAAGGTTTGATTTGTGACCCAAGATATGATCTATCCTGGAGAATGTTCCATGAGCACTTGAGAAAAATGTGTATTCTGTTGTTTTTGGGTGGAATGTCCTATAAATATCAATTAAGTCCATCTTGTTTAATGTATCATTTAAAGCTTGTGTTTCCTTATTTATTTTCATTTTGGATGATCTGTCCATTGGTGAAAGTGGGGTGTTAAAGTCCCCTACTATGATTGTGTTGCTGTCGATTTCTCCTTTTATGGCTGTTAGTACTTGCCTTATGTATTGAGGTGCTCCTATGTTGGGTGCATAAATATTTACAATTGTTATACCTTCCTCTTGGATCGATCCCTTGATCATTATATATTGTCCTTCTTTGTCTCTTGTAATAGTCTTTATTTTAAAGTCTATTTTGTCTGATATGAGAATTGCTACTCCAGCTTTCTTTTGATTTCCATTTGCATGGAATATCTTTTTCCATCCCCTCACTTTCAGTCTGTATGTGTCTCTAGGTCTGAAGTGGGTCTCTTGTAGACAGCATATATATGGGTCTTGTTTTTGTATCCATTCAGCCAGCCTGTGTCTTTTGGTGGGAGCATTTAATCCATTTACATTCAAGGTAATTATCGATATGTATGTTCCTATTCCCATTTTCTTAAATGTTTTGGGTTTGTTATTGTAGGTGTTTTCCTTCTCTTGTGTTTCTTGCCTAGAGAAGTTCCTTTAGCATTTGTTGTAAAGCTGGTTTGGTAGTGCTGAACTCTCTCAGCTTTTGCTTGTCTGTAAAGGTTTTAATTTCTCCATCACATTTGAATGAGATCCTTGCTGGGTAGAGTAATCTTGGTTGTAGGTTCTTCTCCTTCATCACTTTAAGTATATCCTGCCACTCCCTTCTGGCTTGCAGAGTTTCTGCTGAAAGATCAGATGTTAACCTTATGGGGATTCCCTTGTGTGTTATTTGTTTTTTTTCCCTTGCTGCCTTTAATATGTTTTCCTTATATTTAATTTTTGACAGTTTGATTAATATGTGTCTTGGCGTGTTTCTCCTTGGGTTTATCCTGTATGGGACTCTCTGTGCTTCCAGGACTTGATTAACTATTTCCTTTCCCATATTAGGGAAGTTTTCAACTATAATCTCTTCAAATATTTTCTCAGTCCCTTTTTCTCTTCTTCTTCTGGGACCCCTATAATTCGAATGTTGGTGCGTTTAATGCTGTCCCAGAGGTCTCTGAGACTGTCCTCAGTTCTTTTCATTCTTTTTTCTTTATCCTGCTCTGCAGTAGTTATTTCCACCATTTTATCTTCCAGGTCACTTATCCTTTCTTCTGCCTCAGTTATTCTGCTATTGATCCCATCTAGAGTATTTTTAATTTCATTTATTGTGTTTTTCATCATTGCTTGATTCCTCTTTAGTTCTTCTACGTCCTTCTTAAATGCTTCTTGCATTTTGTCTATTCTATTTCCAAGATTTTGGATCATCCTTACTATCATTATTCTGAATTCTTTTTCAGGTAGACTTCCTATTTCCTCTTCATTTGTTAAGTCTAGTGTGTTTTGACCCTGCTCCTTCATCTGCTGTGTGTTTTTCTGTCGTCTCATTTTGCTTATCTTACTGGGTTTGGGGTCTCCTTATCACAGGTTGCAGATTTGTAGTTCCCGTTGTTTTTGGTATCTGTCCCCAGTGGCTAAGGTTGGTTCAGTGGGTTGTGTAGGCTTCCTGGTGGAGGGGACAAGTGCCTGAGTTCTGGTGGATGAGGCTGGATCTTGTCTTTCTGGTGGGCACGTCCACGTCTGGTGGTGTATTTTGGGGTGTCTGTGGCCTTATTATGATTTTAGGCAGCCTCTCTGCTAATGGATGAGGCTGTGTTCCTGTCTTGCTAGTTGTTTGGCATAGGGTGTTCAGCACTGTAGTTTGCTGGTCATTGAGTGATGCTGGGTCTTGATGTTGAGATGGAGATCTCTGAGAGATTTTTGCCGTTTGGTATTACGTGGAGCTGGGAGGTCTCTTGTGGACCAGTGTCCTGAAGTTGGCTCTCCCACCTCCGAGGTACGGCCCTGATGCCTGGCTGAAGCACCAAGAGCCTTTCGTCCACACGGCTCAGAGTAAAAGGGAGAAAAAATAGAAAGAAAGAAAGAAAGGAAGGAAGGAAGGAAGGAAGGAGGAAGGAAGGAAGGAAGGAAGGAAGGAAGGAAAGAAAGAAAAAGAAAGAAGCTATAATATAGTGAAGTAAAATAAAGCTATTGTAAAGCAAAGCTATACAGACAAAATCTCCCCCAGAAGCATATACATATACACTCACAAAAAAAAAAGGAAAAGGGGAAAAATTAATATATCCTGCTCCCAAAGTCCACCTCCTGAATTTGGGATGATTCGTTGTCTATTCAGGTATTCAACAGATGCAGGCACATCAAGTTGTTTGTGGAGTTTTAACCCGCTTCTTCTGAGGCTGCTGGGACAGATTTCCCCTCCTCTTCTCTGTTCGCACAGCTCCTGGGGATCAGCTTTGGATTTGGACCCGCCTCTGCGTGTAGGTGGCCTGAGGGCGTCTGTTCCCCGCCCAGACAGGACGGGGTTAAAGGAGCAGCTGCTTCGGGGACTCTGGCTCACCCAGGCCGCGGGGAGGGAGGGGTACAGAGGAGGCGGGGCGAGCCTGCGGCGTCAGAGGCCGGCGTGACGTTGCAGCAGCCTGAGGCGCGCAGTGCGTTCTCCCGGGGGATGTTGTCCCTGGATCACGGGACCCTGGCAGCGGCGGGCTGCACGGGCTCCCGGGAGGGGCGGTGTGGAGAGTGACCTGTGCTCGCACACAGGCTTTTTGGAGGTGGCAGCAGCAGCCCCAGCGTCTCACGCCCGTCTCTGGGGTCCGCGCTGATAGCCGCGGCTCGCGCCAGTCTCTGGAGTTCGTTTAGGCGGCGCTCTGAATCCCCTCTCCTCGCGTGCCGCGAAACAAAGAGGCAAGAAAAAGTCTCTTGCCTCTTTGGCAGCTGCAGACTTTTTCCCGGTCTCCCTCCCGGCCAGCTGTGGTGCGCTAACCCCTTCAGGCTGTGTTCACGCCGCCAACCCCAGTCCTCTCCCTGCGACCGAAGCCCGAGCCTCAGCTCCCAGCCCCGCCCGCCCCGGCGGCTGAGCAGACAAGCCTCTCGGGCTGGTGAGTGCTGGTCAGCGCCGAGCCTCCGTGCGGGAAGTGCGGGAATCTCTCCGCTTTGCCCTCCGCACCTCTGTGGCTGCGCTCTCCTCCGTGGCTCCGAAGCTTCCCCCCTCTGCCACCCGCAGTCTCTGCCCGCGAAGGGGCTTCCTAGTGCGTGGAAATCTTTCCTCCTTCACAGCTCCCTCCCACTGGTGCAGGTGCCGTCCCTATTCTTTTGTCTCTGTTATTTCTTTTTTCTTTTGCCCTACCCAAGTACGGGGGGAGTTTCTTGCCTTTTGGGAGGTCTGACGTTTTCTGCCAGCGTTCAGTGGGTGTTCTGTAGGAGCAGTTCCACGTGTAGATGTATTTCTGCTGTATCTGTGGGAAGGAAGGTGATCTCTGCGTCTTACTCTTCCGCCATCTTCTCTCCTCCCCCGACTTACCTGTTTTTAAATACTTCTCAAAGGGACATCTTCATCCTGATGAATCATCTAATGTGATTTTATTTATTTATTAGAAGGGTTTTTAAAAAAATTTTATTTGTTTATTTATTTATTTATGGCTGTGTTGGGTCTTCGTTTCTGTGCGAGGGCTTTTCTCTAGTTGCGGCAAGCCGGGGCCACTCTTCATCGTGGTGCGCGGGCCTCTCACTATCGCGGCCTCTCTTGTTGCGGAGCACAGGCTCCAGACGCGCAGGCTCAGCATTTGTGGCTCACGGGCCCAGTTGCTCTGCGGCATGTGGGATCCTCCCAGACCAGGGCTCGAACCCGTGTCCCCTGCACTGGCAGGCAGATTTTCAACCACTGGGCCACCAGGGAAGCCCTAGAAGGTGTTTTTGTACTGTGTTTATCTTAATAATGAAGTTAATGTGCCGTTCATTAGCAAATCACACATTAGCCCTCTAAGTCTGCTTCTGGTTGTGGTAAGGAGTTTTACTTAGTTTGTTCACACATTCACTCACCTTGTGTCGGTGTTAAATATGAAAGATAACTGGTTTTTGCATTACAATGAAGTTTTTACCAGTTGACTTTTAAATCTAATGTGAAAATGCCAAGTGTACATGGGAGTTGGTCACTTTTCATTTTCCTTTATTTTACTTGGAGAAATAATACAACATTTCTCACCAGTCATCTTGAGTGGAAGAATGCACAATCTTTGTGGCCTGGCTTGATGTATGAATGTAAATTCTCCAAATTCCATTTAGAGCTAACCTATAAATTATAAACTAATTTCAATTATTTAAATTTTTAGAGCTAGAAATGTTATTCATTAAAGCAAAAATTTCACGGCTGCTTTAGTTGAGGAACAAAATCTTGATTAATTTTTTATGTGGCTACAGATGCTTCTTCATTAAGTTTCTCTGACTGCTAAAATGGGAAAGAGCCAGAATCTTTGAGTTAGGAAAGTAAAATCGTTGGAAATCAGACACTGTTTCAAAGTATGGCATGATCAGTGGAAAGACTAACAGAACTCATTTAAAGAAGTCTGCGTAAGACATTTTATAGGTAACCACTGTGCATGGTTAATGAACATGTGAGTTTAAGATATCTTGTAAGCATTGTTACCTGTATTTATTCTTAAGGAGATGTTATCATAAGTAGCCATTAAAGAAATAAAAATTTTTAGTGTGTATATTATTTACCACATCTAGGAGTTCCCAAATTACCACTAAGATGAATCTGACACCGTGTGATTCTTACACAGATCATTGTGAAGTTTCTGTATTTAGAGACATGAATTACTTACAAAAGACATTCAGCGGATTTTTTTGACAGAGTATTCGCCAGCAGTGTTCCCTAATGACTAATGAGACACTGTACTTTCCACCATAGTTACGTTGTTTGCCAGTAGAAACCTTCAGGTATGTGTGTTTTCGGGAGCAGAAAGGAGTTGGTAAGGAAACGGAGAGTGGTTCTTTGTATTCAGTTTTTCAGTGTTCTGCATGTGTATGTGCTTTGGAGAAAATTTTGTGGTAAAGTCAGGTAAGTTCCTTTTGAAGAAATATCTTTCACGTGAATACTTCAGTAGGTCATGTTTCTGATAAATCTGTAAAGAACATTTCCCTTCTATGATTTAAGATTTTACATAGGGTAAATGATTTTTAAATGTGGAGTAGTAGTAGTAGAGTATAGTGATCTTAATATAGATCTTATAGTGATCTCCTGGGTTCTGGAGTGAGCCTTGCTTGAGCTTGAAATTGTGAATCTGTTACCTGGTAGCAGTGTGAATTCAGATAAGTTATTTAATCTTTCTCTGTCAGATCAGTTATTTAATCTTTTTCTGTCTCCTTGTTCATAAATAGGGCTAAACACAGTACCTATTTCACAGGGGTATTGTGAAGAGTACACTGAGTTAAACACATTTAGCCTAGCACCTTCAGTGTTGTATAATCAAATGTATAAATGTTTAGCATTATTACATACTAAATAAATTGTAACTTAATCTGTAGTATGTTCACATGATTGATTTCTTTAACATGGTATTGCTTAGTTTTTTTCCTTAGAAAAATTATATGTGAGGTAGTTTGTATTGATTTAATTATTGAGTAGATAAAAATTTGGTAAAAGTTTTTAGCCGATTTTGTTATGAATAGATGCTTAGCTCATATGCTAACAAAACAGTGTGAATCACCATTATGTTCCTCCCATCTGTGTCATCTTTGGCTCTTTACAAGGAGTATTGTTTTCATTTCTTATTGAAGCCAGTGATAGACTAGATGGCCAGGCATGAGTTTTGTGATCATTAAGAACTGGGTTTGGATCCCAGTTCTGCCTTATCTGTGGTCATCTTAGGATCATTCAGATCCCTCAACTTTGGTTGTACTCTTCTTTTAAACTTAGGTAGTGATGAAAATACTTACCTTTAAGGATTGTTATTGTAAGGGTTAAATGAGATGATGCATGTAAAAGTGTTTTGGTGGTTAGGTCAGAATCAGGTACAGATGAGTTATTCAGACAAGATACAGGATTTTAGAAGGCCTTGCTAATTTTTTATGGGGAACCCCAAATAGTTTATGAATTTAATCTGGGCGTGGATTTTATGGTTTCTTCAAAGTATGAATTTAACTTTTTGGGGAATTAACTGGTTAGCATTTGTGTTCACTTTGTTTTCTGAGTAAATAAAATAGAAGAAATTAATATTAGACTAGGAAATTGCTTATGTTGTTATTCATAATTTTGACTTATTAAGGATTTCTGAAAATGATGCTAAGGTTACAGTGTAGTTCTAGTATACAAAATAATAGCTAAAGGTTACATTTCTGAATCAGTTTTTCTAAGTTAGACTTTAGGAAGGAAAGATGATATGCCTATGAACTGACAATATTTCTTCATGTCAGAATTTCTGTGTTCTCATTGTCTTCTTTTTCTCTTAAAATAAGTTAGTTTTGTTAAATGCTGTGAAAATTGTGGATAGTAACAGACTGAACATAGCATTTCTATGTATCAGGTACTGTTTAAGTAAGTATTTTACCATAAGTTAACATTTGATCCTCATAACCACCATTATAAGGAAGGAGATGGTGTCAGTATCTCCATGTTACTGATGAGGAAACTGAAGCTCAGAGGTTAGTATCTCCCCAAGGTCAAAAGCTGGTATGTGACAGAGCCAAGATTTGAACCTACAGCAGTTAGCCGCAGAGCCTGTGTGCCTGACCCTGACTACTACCCTGCAAATCCTTTTTACATTTTTGATTGCAGTAAAACATTGATTGTTGAATAAAAAGATTCTAATACCATAGCAATCTGAGCATGAAATCTTTGGAAGCTAAATTAATCTGTAAAGGTGATTTTTAATTTGTATACTGTTTTTTGGTAGATATTCTAAAGTGCATTCCACTCAACTAGGTAGATATTCTAAAGTGCATTCCACTCAACTAATTCTCAAAGTACTACACCTATACTGGGTGTGATTAGTTTTGTGTATTTTTGATTATTTAGATCAACTTAATTTTTATTTCCTCTATGTTCTCCATGTAAAATTAGATTTAAATTTTAAATTAATTTTTTTTATTTTGAAAATTATTTATTCCTTATTTTAGTACAGGAAACAAACCTATTTAATATAGCAACACGAAAACTATGTATTACATGAAACAGATTCCCTATTGAATAAGCACATTTAATATATTCACTGGAAGTTTGTTCAGAAAACAATTATAAATCTATTAATTGAATTTTCTTTTAAATATTTTCAATTTCTATGACCATCTGAGCTGCACACTGCTTGCTGCACTGTGATCTAACATTGTTAGTTTTATCAGCTTTTTTTTTTTTAATCAGTCATTAATTTTATACACATCAGTGTATACATGTCAATCCCAATCGCCCAATTCAGCACACCACCATCCCCACCCCACCGTGGTTTTCCCCCCTTGTTGTCCATACGTTTGTTCTCTACATCTGTGTCTCAACTTCTGCCCTGCAAACTGGTTCATCTGTACCATTTTTCCGGGTTCCACATACATGCGTTAATATACGATATTTGTTTTTCTCTTTCTGACTTACCTCACTCTGTATGACAGTCTCTAGATCCAGCCATGTCTCAACAAATGACTCAATTTCGTTCCTTTTTATGGCTGAGTAATATTCCATTGTATATATGTACCACAACTTCTTTATCCATTTGTCTGTTGATGGGCATTTAGGTTGCTTCCATGACCTGGCTATTGTAAATAGTGCTGCAGTGAACATTGGGGTGCATGTATCTTTTTGAATTATGGTTTTCTCTGGGTATATGCCCAGTAGTGGGATTGCTGGGTCATATGGTAATTCTATTTTTAGTTTTTTAAGGAACCTCCATACTGTTCTCCATAGTGTCTGTATCGATTTATATTTCCACCAACAGTGCAAGAGGGTTCCCTTTTCTCCACACCCTCTCCAGCATTTATTGTTTGTAGATTTTCTGATGATGCCCATTCTAACTGGTGTGAGGTGATACCTCATTTAGTTTTGATTTGCTTTTCTCTAATAATTAGTGATGTTGAGCATCTTTTCATGTGCTTCTTGGCCATCTGTATGTCTTCTTTGGAGAAATGTCTATTTAGGTCTTCTGCCCATTTTTGGATTGGGTTGTTTGTTTCTTTAATATTGAGCTGAAGGAGCTGTTTATATATTTTGGAGATTAATCCTTTGTCCGTTGATTCGTTTGCAAATATTTTCTCCCATTTTGAGGGTTGTCTTTTCGTCTTGTTTATGGTTTCCTTTGCTGTGCAAAAGCTTTGACGTTTCATTAGGTCCAATTTGTTTATTTTTGTTTTTATTTCCATTACTCTAGGAGGTGGATCAAAAAAGATCTTGCTGTGATTTATGTCAAAGAGTGTTCTTCCTATGTTTTCCTCTGAGAGTTTTATAGTGTCCGGTAGGAGTGCAGTTATCTTAAGTGTAGGTTGTTGTATTTTCACAAACAGAACACATCTTGTGCAACCAGCACTCAAATCAAGAAGTAACACTACCAGCATCTCAGAAGTCCCCTCCCCCAATCCACCATCCTGACTTCTACTTCCATAGAGTAATCTCTCCCTTTTTAATACACACACAGACACACACAGAATCATCATTGTTTCTAGCTTCTTTTGCTCATTTATGAAATTCATTCATATTTTGATGAGTACTAATATTCCATTGTGTAAATATACCACAATTTATTTTACTCATTCAGTTCTTGCTGGCATTTTAGTAGCTTTGTTGTTTTACTGTTGTTAGGGTTAGTGCTGCTGTAGATATTCTAGTTCACGTCTTTGTTGAACATATTTGCATTCTGTTGGGTATATAACTAGGAATAAAATTACTGGGTTGTAGGATATGCATATGTTCATTTTTAGTAGATACCATTAAACACTCTCACTAGTGGTATGTGAGTTGACCTTTTTCCACTTCCTTTCCATAAAAAATTGTTTTAGTCATTCAGAAGGAGTGCAGTAGATTTCATTGTGTATTCCGTTTTTTTGAAATAACTTTACCGAGGTATAACTTACATACAGTAAAATGCACTAATTTCAAGTGTATAGTGGGAGTTTTGACAGATGTATCACCTGTGTAATCACCACTCCAATTAAGAAAAGTATTTCCACCATCCCACTACCTTTTCTCAACCAACCCCCACCCTCTACCCATGCCCCCGGCTACCACTGATGAAATTTCTATCAATCACTATAGCTTAGTTTTTGCTGTTCTGGAACTTCTTATAAATGGCATGTAAGTACAGTATGCTGTCTCTTGTGTCTGGCTTCCTTCATTCAACATAAAGGTTTGGAGCTTCATCCATGTTGTTGCAGGTATCAATAATCTCTTCCTTTCTTATGGTTGAGAAATACCGAGTTTGTTTTTATGAAAAAAGTTATTTATGTACAAGTCTTATGTTATTATTTCTCTTGAGTAAATGCTTAGGATTGGAATTGCTAGTTCGTATGTTAAGTGAATGTTTGACTTCCTAGGAAAAGTACCAAACAGTTTTCCAAAATGGTCATGCCATTGGACATTCCTACTAGTAGTGTGTAAGAGTTCCCATTATTCCACATCCTTTCCAACACTTCGTATATTTAATCTTTTTAATTTTAGGTCTTCTAGTAGGTGTGGTTTATTTTGTATTTCTTGGGGGCTTATTGGCTATTTTCATATCTCTGAAATGTCTTTTCAGATCTTTTGCCTTTTATTGGGCTATTTTGTTAATCTAGAATTCTGAGAATCTATATTCTGGAAATAAGGACGTTTTTGGATATGTTTTGTGGATATTATCTCCCAGTCTGTATTTTGGTTTTTCATTTCGCAATAACATTGTCTTTGGAGGAGCAGAAGTTTTTAATTTTGGTAAAACCCATTACATCCATTTTTTTTTGTTTTCATTAAAAGTTAGGGCTTTTTATGTCTTTGACTACTCTGTTACAAAAATTTTTTGTTTTGATCTAGATGTTTCCTAAATTTAGCTTTTGTGATTGGGTTTGTGATTTTCTTTTTATATGTGGGTAAGGTAGAGATCAAGGTTTTTGTGTATTCATTTTTTTCTCATACAGATATCTAGTTGTTCCAGCACAATTTGTTGAAAAGATTGTTCTTGCTCCATTTTATTACTTGGCACTTTTGCTGGAAGTCAGTTGACCATGATGTGTGTGTGGGTCTAATTCTGGACTCTACTCAGTTCCGTTTGACCTATATGTATGTGGTTTTGATGATAGCTTTTATAAGTGTTGAAATCAGATAGTATAATTTCTCTGATTTTGTTCTTTTTATTCAAAATTATTTTTTCTATTTTTAGTTTTGACCATGTTTAAATAAATCTTACATTTGGCTTGTCAAAAAAAAAAAAGCCTACTGGGATTTCTTGGGTGTTGCTTTGAATCTGTAGATGAATTGAAGAGTATTGACAGGTTATCAGTATTGGGTCATTGAGTCCCCTAAGAATGAACATGGTATCCTTTAGATTCTCTTTAAAATTTCTCAGGAGTCTTTTATAGTTTTAAGTATATGTATCATGTCCATCCATGTTTTGTTAATTGTATCCCCAAGTATTTACTTTTTTTGATGCATCCATTGACTGGATCATAGAACTTTTCTGTAGGATTTTTCTCCTTTATCCTGTTAATGTGATGAATTATATTGATTGATTTTTTTTTTTTTTGAGTGTTAGAACAACCTTGCATTAAATAAAGCCCAATTGGTCATTGTTTATTACCTTTTTAGTAAATTGCTGAGCATTACCATTATCCCAGAAAATTTTCTTCAAAAAGTTCTCTTTTTATCTTTGCCCCCCTCACCCCAGTGTCAACCATCATTGTGGTTTTTCTTTTTTGACTGTAGTTGAGTTTTGACTGTAGTTGAGTTTTGCCTGTTCTAGAAGTTTATGTAATTAGAATGAAACATAATATACTTTTGTGTCTGGTTTCTTTCACTCAGCATGTTTCTCAGATTTATTTGGATTATGTATACCAATAGTTTATTCCTTTTTATTACTCAGTAGTATTCCAAGGTATGAATATACCACAATTTGTGTTTACTCCTGTCAATGGACACCTGGACTCTTTCCAGTTTTTGGCTCTTAAGAATAAAGCTACTCTGACCATTCTTGTTTAGTGCTTTTTGTAGACATATATTTTAACTTCTCTTGGGTAAACACTAGGGAGTAGAATTGCTGGATTTTACAGAAAATGCATGTTTACTTTTTTAAAAAAACTGCCAGATCTTTTCCACAGCATTTGTATCATTTTATCCTCCCAGCAAAATTTATGAGACTGTTGGCTGTTTCACATCCTTGCCAGCATTTGGTATTGCCAATTAATTTTACCTGTTTGGGTGGGCATGTAGTGGTTTCTCCTTGTGGTTTTAATTTGTGTTTCCCTGATGAGTAATGAGCACACTTTTTCACGTGCTTATTGACCAATTAACATCTCTTCCTCTGTGAAGTGTCTATTCAGAGCCTTTCTGCATGCTTTTTGAAATTGCCTTTTTTTTTTTTTTTGGCTGCATTTGGTCTTCCTCTAGTTATGGTGAGCAGGGGCTACTCTTTGTTGCAGTGCGTGGGCTTCTCATTGCAGTGGCTTCTGTTGTTGTGGAGCACAGCCTCTAGGTGCGTGGGCTTCAGTAGTTGCAGCACACAGGCTCAGTAGTTGCAGCACACCTTCCCTAGAGCACGCGGGCTTCAGTAGTTGTGGTGCGTGGGCTCAGTAGTTGCGGCATGCGGGCTCTAGTGCGCACAGGCTTCAGTGTTGTGGCGAGCAGGCTCTGGAGTGCAGGCTCAGTAGTTGTGGCGCACGGGCTTAGTTGCTCTGAGGCATGTGGGATCTGCCCAGACCAGGACTTGAACCCATGTCCCCTGCGTTGGCAGGTGGATTCTTAACCACTGCACCACCAGGGAAGTCCTTAGGATTTCTTTTTAGAGTCTGGGTATAAGTCCTTTGCCATATGTATGTTTTACAAATATTTTCTCTGTTTTCTTAACGATATGTTTTCTTAACGATATCTTCTGATGAACAGAAGTTTTTAATTTTGGTTAAGTCTAATTTATCATTTCTTGATTTGATGGTTATTGCTGTTTATGTCCTAAGAAACCTTTGCTTACCACAGAGTTAGTTATGAAGATAGTCTTCTGTTTTCTTCCAGGATATTTAGCTTTTATGTTAGTTCTATAATTCATCTTGAAATAATTTTGGGGTATGGTGTGAAATAAAGGTCAAGGGTTTTTTCCTTCTATAATAAACCATTTGTTTATTGTAGAAAACATTCTTCCCACTGGGTTGCTTTGGCAGTTCTGTTATTGAAAGTAAAATGACTATCTATCTACATGAGGGTCTATTACTGGGTTCTCTAATCTGTTCCATTGATCAGTTAATCCTTAATACCACACTGTCTTGATTACTGTAACTTGTTTTATCTTCTTCCAGTTTTGTATCTCTCTTTTTTACGATGACTTTGGCTAATCTAGGTTTTTGTATTTCCATATAAATTATAGAATCACTTTGTTAATTTCTACAATAAAAAACTGGTGGGATTAATTCAATTTTTAAAAGAGGTATAGGTCTATACAGATTTTCTTATTAATTTATTCTGACCATATTTTTTGTTGTTACCTGAGGCATAGTTATAATAGCTGTTTTTACTTCACCATCTGGGTTATCACCAGTGTTGGTCTCCATTGATTGTTTTTTCCACACAGTTTTGATTAGTCTACAATTGACAGCAAGAATCCAACATCACATTGAAAACTGTAATTATATCATTGTAAAATTTTTGGTATATATTCTCTCCATTATCCCCTTGTCACTTCCAGCAAAAATGAGTGTTTTTACATGATCTCTATTGTTTTTTTACAGGGCATCTTCTCTACATTCAGTTTCATCCAAGTCATTCCGGGATTTCTTACTAGAAGAAAAAAAATCTATTACTGGCCAAAGCTCCGGAGATCATGTCAAAAAAGTTTGTTTTAAAGGAATTGAAAGTTCCCAGGCTGCAAAAGTTGTAAGGTAATAATCATTTTCCTACCTTAAAATGTGCTATGGTGGTTCTATATCCTGAAATAATCTTTAAAAATTTATGAGGTAGATTTTTATACATTCTTTTACATTCAAAATTAACGTATTTTTTTAAAGATATATTTCGGTATAATTGGCTTGCAGTAAATTGTATATATTTAAAGTATACGATTTGCAGTTTGGCATATGTATACCCTCGTGCAACCATCATCACCAGCTATTCAAGTCAGTGCATAGATCCATCATTCTCAGAAGTTTCTTCATGCCCCTCTGTAGTCCTTCCTTCTCCGTCCTGTCTCCTTGCAGCTACTAATCTGTTTCTGTTACTATAGACTAGCTCTGATATTCTATAGTTTTATATCAGTAGAATCATTTAGCATGTGCTTTTATAAAAATTTTTTACTTAGCATACATTTTGAGATTCATCCAAGTTGTTATGTGTATCAGGAGTTCATTCCATTTTATTGCTGAGTAGTATATTTCTTTGTTTGGCTATGAACCCACCTGTTTATTTGTATCTGTTGAGCGACTTGGGTATTTCCAGCTTTTTCTCTATTTTTGACACTGATTTTAAAATACATTGGAGTTTAACAAAGATGTTTCATATTATAAATGCCTACATGAACCATGAAAATCTAAACATAGTTTCACCATGATCTGTAAATTCTCTTAATTATTATTCAAAAGGGAACCAAACATTCTTGGGGCATCAGATAGTTTTTTCTTCCAACATTGGCCTATGTTTCAAGTTGGTTAACTAAATGGAGTTTTTTTTTTTCCTATTTCTGCTAATATGACATCTCCCAAATAATATACTCCCTAGAGTGTTTTAGGGAGTGTTTAATTACAAAAATGTGATTAAAAATGTTAGTTGTGACCAGATTAATAATTTTGTTTTTCATAATGATAATTTTTCACTGTCAAACCTCTTTTTTTCCCTCCCTAAACCCTTTTTTAAAATCAAATCTCATGTCCAATTATTTTATCAAACAGTAATATAAACTTCTCTGATTGATTGAAGTGAGGAGAGGGGTCTGGGAATCAAACTAGTTTAACCTCACCTTACCTACCTGTCCTGTAAGCAGCTCCTGAGGAACTGTCAGAGTCTTCCAAGAACATTGGAAACTGCTGGTTTAGATGAACTGTTGAAACATAGTTTTTTTGATTTTGTGACTGGCTTTCCTATGTACATTTACAACCAAATTTCTTGAGCCACTTACTTACAGTACAGAAAATGAGAGAGAGATTAACCTGAAGAAGTCATCTGGTCTATCTCCCTAACTTTTCAAATACTTTTTAGCAGTGTCATGCTATTTTAAAATAAAAATCTTAAGTGGAACCCTAACATACAAAACAGATAGATAAACCATTTTACATAATGTTTACTTACGATGAAGTGAGAATATTAAGGCTCTTTTGATAGGCTCATAAATACAAATTGGGTGCAATGTAAGATGCTGTCTTAATGTTGACAGATATTTATTAGCTGCTCTGTATCAGACATTACACTAGGTACTAGTTACAGTGGTGAACTGTAACATAGCCCCTGCTCATGTAGAACTTAGTCCAAAAGAGAAGAGCAACTTTACAGAAATGATTAATTAAAAGAGTACAAGGCATTATGAAGAGGAAGTTTATCAGCCTCAACATTCAATCTGTTTCTCATTTTGTCTTGTCTAGTATTTATTTCAATTAGGATTTTCTTAATAATGATGAAAACAAATCAACTCCTTGGCATTCCATGTCCAAACTACATTTGAGTGCTACTTGTACACATACACACACTTATACATATATATTTCATAAATGTAGCATTACATATGTATACACATCTCATGAGGTTTTTCTATTCAGACAAATTTTTAATTAGAAAAAAAATTTTTTAATTGGTTGTTTATCATTCTCTGTAATGACCCTACATCTATTATATTTTTAAAAAAATGAATAGTCTTCTGATAGAAGAAAAAACGTCAGTTATATGGTAAGTTATATGAGTGTTGTTCTGTAGACCATGCTTTTAAATAGAAAGACATAACTTCTTTATTTTTCCTACTTTATTTTTCCTACTTCAAGACACACAAATCTGCCTCTATTTGTATTCATCTTATCTTCCTTTCTTGTTTTACAGTAGAAGAGTTATCCTTCCCATCTAAGGCTAGGATTTATACCTGTACCTTGTATCTTAACCCCTTCCCACTTCTGAGGGCTTCAACTATTAATTATCCCTCTCTTTTTCTTACGGATGTTCAGTGTTTGTTTTCCTTTTAAGTAGATTTTTTCCCGTCTGGTTTTGAATATGCGCAGGTCTCTCACATGTGGAATGGGTGGGGTAATCAATCCCTCACTCATCCCCCACACGTTTTCTAGCAATTGTCCTATTGTTACCAATTTCCTGTTTCCTTCACAGCCAGATTTCTCAAAAGAGCTGTCAGCACCCGCTCACTTCTCAATCCATTCTGGCTTCCACTCCCATTACTAAACTGAAACAGTTCAGGCTAATAAGTTCAGCAGTGACCTCCATATTGCCAACGACTCGTCGTACTTTAAGTTCACTTACAGGCCGACTTCTCATTTCACTTACATTCTTTCTATGCTGATATTTCCTGAGCTCCTATGTTGAGTTATCAGCTGTACCCTAAAGACTCAAAGTTAAACTGCCTGTCCACCACTGCCATCTGAGCTTCACACTTCATTCTCCGTCTGCCTTCTTGGTATCGCCATCCTATTTGGATGTTCAGAAATACCTTCAACTTTATGTCCAAAACCAAACTTAATGTTTTCCTCATAGCCTTATCATAAAACCAAAATCAAACAAAAACACAGACAAAACATAAAACCAGCCTATTCTTCTTGATTTCTCTTCCTCGGTAAATGTCATTTGCAAGTCTTTGACATGTCCATCTTCTTCAGCAATTTCCATTCTTTCAGCAGGACATCACAGTTTTCTTAAATATTTCTCAGATCTATGTATTAAACCTCATCTCCACTGCCATTACCCTCATTCAGACTACTGTGATCTTTCACCTGGGCCATCTGAGTAAGCCTCCTAACTGGTCTTGCCATAGCCTTTCTTTCTTCTCTACAATATATTGAGCTAGTGTGTGTGGTGGTTTTTCTTTTTTTAATGCAAATCTTAACCTTGTAGGATAAAAGCTAGAGTTCTTATATGGCCTTCAAGGCCCACATAGTCTAGCTCCTGCCAGCCTCTTTAGCTTTATCTTTTAATATGATCTCTGTATTTTAGCCACCTTGGCCTTCTCTTGGTTTCTCAAATACCAGTTACTTCTTCCCACTTACTTACCCTTTGAATAGTTGACGCTCCTCCAATCTCTGTTCAGTCATATTTGAAGAAGCCTGACTTGTCTTATTCTCTTACTGGGTCAGTTTCCTGTTACATGTCTTCATAGCGCTTCTCACTCATCACACTTACCACAGGGTAGTCCCCCCTTGTCTGCGGTTTCCTTTCCATGGTTCTGGTTACCCGTTGTCAACTGTAGTCTGAAAATATTAAATGGAAAATTCCAGAAATAATTTTTAAGTTTTAAATTGTACGCTGTCTTGAGTAGTGCGATGAAATCTCTCGCCATCCTGCTCCATCTTACCTGGGACGTGAATCATCCCTTTGTCCAGCGTATCCTGCCCGTTAGTCACTTAATAGCCATCTGAGTTATCAGATCGATTGTCAGGGTATGACAGCGCTTGTTCAGGTAACCTTTATTTTACTTAATAATGGCCCCAAAGCACAAGAGTAGTGACGCTGACAATTCAGATATGCCAAAGGGAAGCCGTAAAGTGCTTCCTCTAAGTGAAAAAATGGAAGTTCTCGACCTAATAAGGAGAGAAAAAAACCTGTATCCTTAGGTTGCTAAGATCTGTGATACAAGTGAATCTTCTATCCATGACATTATGAAGAAGGAAAAAGAAATTCATGCCAGTTTTGCTATCATACCTCAGAATGCAGAAGTTACGGCCACAGTGCGTAAGTTCCTAGTTAAGATGGAAAAGGCATTATATTTGTACAAGATACTTTGAAAGAGCAAGACCACATTCACATAACTTTTATTACGATATGTTGTTATAATTGTTCTATTTTATTATTGTTGTAACTTTCTTACTGTGCCTAATTTATAAATGAAACTTCATCATAGGTATGTATGTATAGGAAGAAACATGGTATGTATAGGGTTCAGTACTATCTGCAGTTTCAGGCATCCACTAGAGGACTTGGAATGTATTCCTGTGCATAAGGGGGGGGAACTACTGTACACTTACTATTGGTGTGATTCTTTGTTTAATGTTTTCGAATACAAGTATTTTAATGTCTCTATTTTTAGCTGTATGTTCAATGAGAGGGAGGAAGATTGGTCTTTGCTCATCACTGATTAGAATGTTTCCTAGCATGTGGTAGGTGCTCAGTGAGCATCTGGTGAATGAGGAGAAGAATAAATGAAACAAAATTGTAGCTCTGTTTCAAGTACCATTTACTTCTAATGTAATGAGTTATATTGTATGCCTTAGATGTATAAATGTTAAGGTATGAATGTTAAGATTGTTTTTGTAATATTTTTACATTTTAAATATTGAATGTATTTTTTAAAATTTATTTTCTTTGGATAAATACTTTTATTTGTCGTGGAACTTAAAAAATTTTAAGGATGTGTGGTTTCATAGTTGATCGCTAGGGTGTGCTATAACATCAGGTGTTAGACTGCTTTGCAAATTTTAGTTAAAGGAGTGTGTGACAGTATCATGCTATCCATAGCTTGGGTGTTTGGCAAGTGGAAGTTAATGTTTTAAATAGCTGTTTGTTATCATCTGATCACTGAGAAAGAAAACAGCTTGGGTTTCATTTTTAATTTCATCATAGAAAATATGTTATCATAGGAGAACTTTTTTTTAAGGAAATAATAAAACATAACAGATAAAGTAAAATATTAACTCAGCAAATTATGGGACACTTGATATACGTACAGTATTCTGCTGGCCTCTCTTGGGTATATATAAAAGTATAATAGGCGCATCCTTAAATATGTTTGAAATCAAGTTGGTAAGTTTATGCACACATGGAATTTAACTGACAGAACAAGAATAAAATTGCAGTATAATATAACAGTGTTAAAGAAGTCACAAAGCAATATATGACTAAGTGCTGTATGAGTAGTTCAGAGAAGGAAAAATGACAGTGGGCTAGACTTGTCTGGAAAAACTTCATTGAGGAGGAAAGGCTTGAGTATTAAGTTCATAAACACTTTTCCTATTCAGTCGCAAATATTTGATCGTTATATTTATGGCCATATGAATAGTGTTAGAAAAATATTGATCCATTTCATTGCTACTAGCTTTTGAACATAGGATGGGATTTTTTAAAAGAAGAGAGGAGAAAGGGCAGTATAAACAGAGGAAATAGTGGGAATTAAAGCAAGAAGACAAGAATGCTTATGATTCTTTAGGGAATCAGGGTGGCAGGGATGGAGGGCTCATCTTAGAAAATTCCACAAATAATAAATTCTTGTTTTAATTGTAGGAAATGTGATATTTTTTCCCCCCAAGGCTAGAGAACTAGAAGAATGGCAGTGTTGTTACTTATTGATGTGAAAAGAAGGATTAATGCAGTTTCTATTTGTTTATTGTTACTTCTGTGTTGTTTTTCATTTTAATGTGTTTTCTTTCATTTTCCTTTCACTTAAATACCTCCTTATGTAACTCTAGGCAGAAAATGTGATCTTGTGTTTCTAATTAGTAAGGAAAACTATGTGTGAGACAAAATCATTCTATCAGCTCTAATTTTATATAAAATCTTTGTAACTGGGATAATACAAAATTCTTTTTAAAAATAGTCAACTATGTGAGCAAAAAGTAATTTAGTTTTTCTCTTGAAGTCTAAATTTGGCAAGATTAATATTCTTCAGTTTGAACAAAAATCTTTGAAAGATTTTAGCCAGCCCTTTTATGTTGGTTTTATTTTCAGAAGGCTAAATTTTACATGGATTATCTATTGGGATGTCTATTTGTGTTGCAAATACCTAAGGCTTAATAATGCTGTTATTTATTGTTGGAAAGCTTATACTGTTTTTATATTTGTTTAGTCATAGCTCTGTTTTATTTAGCAATTTTGCTTCATTGTAAGATGAAATTTTGACAGACTTATAGCTGTTTAAGTAAATTTATAATTAATGAGATTATCCATAGGAAAATCATTAATGGAAAGAATGCTAACATCTTATGAAACAGATTTAAGTCTAATGCTAACAGCAGCCCTCTGAACCTTTTCTGAAACGAGAACAGTAATGCCTATCATATGAAAGTACTTTATGAATTATAGAATGTTACATAGATAAAGTTGTTATACTTAAGCTCTGATTGTTTGGCTTTAACTTAACAAGGCCTATACAAGATACTTTAGTCCTATATTCAGTTGTTTGCCAGTGACATCATTTTCAAAGATAGGGCTTATAGTTGCTGCTTCTTACTTAACAATTAAAAAGTAATTGGTTCTATATGATTTTTGCATTTCTTTGAACATGTCAAAACACTTTAGCTGATCCCTAGACACCAGGATGATTTTTCAGCACCAGTTTAGTCATTATCTGTTTTGTTATGCTGTGTTATAATTTATTGTCCTAGAAGGCCTTAATCTCCAGCCCTGACTGACTTAAGGACCTTTCAAGGAACTTAACCAAGGGGACTTACATTTAGCCTGTCCAAGGTAGTTATCTATTCCATTAGAATGTAGAATTTTCCCGTTTATTTTATAGTCATTTTAGTTTAGATTCTCATCATCTCCTAACAGGTTTATCCCAACAGCTTTCTAGTTCATCTCCTTGGCTTCATTTTTCTTCTGGCTGGAAGTCTTTTACTTCATCCTGGAGACTTTTATTTTTTTGGATGTCATAGGTCAGGTACCCGGCAGGATTCAAGTCATAGAACTTCATTAAAACTAAGAACCTAATAAGTACCCATTTTCATTTCATTTTGTATTTCGGTACCCACATCTGGAAGGAAGAAGTTATTAGTAATTCGAAAGAATAAGGAATTTTTTAAAGAAAAACTCTGCTTTTATTCTGTCCCATATTTTAAATCCTTTGGCTTTCTGCTTCAGTTATTTATTCTCTAATTACTTTTTTTTTTTTAACAAACAACTATGTTCCAGGTGTTTTGCTGGACACTGAGATACAAAGATGAAAGAAACAGAGTCCTGTACCTTGAGAGACTAGTCTAGCAGTTAAGACAGATGTGTGTGAAGTTTTAGAACAGTAATTGAAGTGCTCTAAAAAGAGAAAAGGTGATATTTGAACCAGTCCTTAAAGAATGAGAAGACATTTTTAATGGACTGTATTCTACACTACAGTGTATGTAAAATACACTGTATTCTGAGTGAAAAAGGCCTGGATTTGAGTTCTGTCCTTACCATTTTCCCAATTTGTGAATCAGGCAAATTATCGAATATTCTTTGAGTATTAGTTTCCTAATCAGTATAACGGAAATAATGCATGCTTTCTTCACAGAGTATTACAAAGATTAAATGAGATAATGTATATGAAAATACTCTCAGTAAATTTGTTTGCCCACTCACACATCAGGTTTAAACATTTTAGTTCTTAGTGTATTTGTACTCTGACCCTACCATTTCATTTTAACTTTATTTCCCTCCTAATCTCTTAATCCAATCATTCGGTTTATTGAAGAGAACAACCTACCTTTACTTAAGCCAACAAAATCTTTTACTGTTCCATGTATTTGTATGACCAAAACCCTATCTCAATGCCACTCCTCTCAGCTTTAATGTCATTTCCTTAGTGAAGCCAACAGTTTATACCCTCCTCCATACTGTTAATTTCTCCTGTGAATCCATAGTACTTGGTACACATTGGTATAAATATTAATTATATACTCTCACATTGCTTTATCATTCTTTTTTTTTTAAATAGTAATCTTCTTATTTTTTTAAATTTATTTTTGGCTGTGTTGGGTCTTCATTTCTGTGCGAGGGCTTTCTCTAGTGGCAGCAAGTGAGGGCCACTCTTCATCACGGTGCACGGGCCTCTTCACTGTCGTGGCCTCTCTTGTTATGGAGCACAGGCTCCAGACGCTCAGGCTCAGCAGTTGTGGCTCACGGGCCCAGTTGCTCCGCGGCATGCGGGATCCTCCCAGACCAGGGCTCGAACCCATGTCCCCTGCATTAGCAGGCAGATTCTCAACCACTGCGCCACCAGGGAAGCCTGTCATTCTTAAATACCTTTTAAAACATCTTTTACCAGAGTTTTTTTAGTGGAGGGGACTGAGTTTTAATCAGCCTGATTTTCAGTACCATAGTACTGACACAAACCCAATAAATGTGCATAAATGAATCAGGAAGTCAGTATTTTAGGCCCTGTTTGTTCACTTGCTGTTTGACTTTCTGTTGTTAAATTTGCTTATTGCTGAAAGAGGGCATTGGATTAATCTAAGTAATTTCTAGGTATCTTTCTAAGCATAAAATTCCACATTTAGGCCACGCTCTATAGTTCCTTTGTTAATTTTTCTCCTTACAGAATGCTTCTTACCCCCCCTCATTCTATAGCCCTTTTATTGTCTTCTCCATCATTTTTATAGTCCTTATAGTCAGTCAGAAGACCTTTAAGTTTGTTTTCTTAAATTCTTTTCTGTTGTATTATATCATTTTATATGTTGTTTCCTGATCTAGTTTGTGAGTTCTTGGAAGGCAGATTGTGTCTTAAGTTTCTGTCCTATCAGCCACATGTAACTCATGAAGTTAGAACACACCCTCTCACCATACACAAAAATAAACTCAAAATGGCTTAAAGACTTAAATATAAGACATGACAATAAAACCTCCTAGAAGAGAACATAGGCAAAACATTCTCTGACATAAATCGTACCAGTGTTTTCTTAGGTCAGTCCCCCAAGGCAATAGAAATAAAAACAAAAAAATAAACAAATGGGACCTAATCAAACTTACAAGCTTTTTGCATAGCACAGGAAATCATTTAAAAAAAAAAAAAAACAGCCTACAGACTGGGAAAAAATATTTGCGAACTATGAGACTGACAGGGCTTAATTTCCAAAATATACAAACAGCTCATACAACTCAACAACAAAAAGACCCTATCCAAAAATGGGCATAAGACCTAAATAGACATTTCTCCAAAAAAGACATACAGATCGCCAATAGGTACATGAAAAGATGCTCGACATCGCTAATTATTAGAGAAATGCAAATCAAAACTACAATGAGGTACCACCTCATACCAGTCAGAATGGCCATCATTAAAAGGTCTACAGATAAATGCTGGAGAGGATGTGGAAAAAAAGGGACCCTACTACACTGTGGGTAGGAATGTAAACTGGTGCAGCCACTGTGGAAAACAATATGGAGGTTCCTCAGAAAACTAAAAATAGAATTACATATGATCCAGCAGTTCCACTCCTGGGCATATATCTGGACAAAACTATAATTCAGAAAGATACATGCACCCCTAGGTTCATAGCAGTACTACTGTTCACAATGGCCAAGACATGGAAGCAACCTAAATGTCCATCAACAGATGAGTGGATAAAGATGTGGAATATATAAACAATGGACTATTTATTACTCAGCCATAAAAAAGAATGAAATAATGCCATTTACAACAACATAGATGGACCTAGAGATTATCATACCAAGTGAAGTAAGCCAGAACAAGAAAGACAAATACCATATGATATCATTTATATGTGGACTCTAAAATATGACACAAATGAACCTATCTAAGAAACAGGATCACTGACATAGAGAACAGACTGGTGGTTGCCAAGGGGGAGGGGGTTGGGGAAAGGATGGAGTGGGAGGCTGGGGTTAGCAGATGTAAGCTCCTGTATATGGAATGGATAAACAACAAGCATCCTACAGTATAGCACAGGGAACTATATTCAGTGTCCTATGATAAACCATAATGGAAAAGAATATTTTAAAAAAAGGAATGTGTGTGTGTGTGTATACACACGTGTATAACTGAATGACTTTGCTGTACAGCAGTAATTAACACAACATTGTAAATCAGCTATACTACAATAAAAAAAATTTCTGTCCTATCTATAATCCCTGGAGTATCAGAGTATTTACTGTATTTTTTCTTGCTCACAAAATTTAGACTATATATTACAGTCACAAAATTTGGCTGCTAATTATCTTGTTTCTATGTATTTTGAAACTCAGTGCTAATTTGTCACTCTTATTCATAAATGTTCCCAATATAAAACATTCTTCACAAAGTTGTCTGTATTTCCTAACATATGTTTGATTACAGTAAATTAGCTATATGAATATTATTAGAAAAAACAGACCATTTGTTTTGTGGGGGAGTATAGTTGATTTACAGTGTTGTGTTAGTTTCAGGTGTACAGCAAAGTGAATCAGTTATACATATACATATATCCACTCTTTCTTAGATTCTTTTCCCATATAGGCCATTACAGAGTACTGAGTAGAGTTCCCTGTGCTATACAGTAGGTCCTTATTAATTATCTATTTTATATATATATAGTAGTGTGTATATGTCAATCCCAGTCTCCCAATTTATTCCTCTGCCACCCCGTTTCCCCCTTGGTAACCGTAAGTTTGTTTTCTACATCTGTGTCTGTTTCTGAAAAACAGACCATTTCTTCCAAGATCTTTCCCCATGGTATTTTACACACAAGATTTTATAACTACCTACAGATTTTGTTGTTGTTGTTTACTTACAATTTTAAAGGTAAGTCTGATTGCATATATTAATTTGTCTTCTGAGTCAGGGCCCTGCAATTCCTCCTCTGTATTTCTATTAATAAGCTATTTTACTAATGGTACTAGAAGCTTTAATCTTCAGTTTTTGTTGTTTTGCAGATGTTCTACTCATGGTTCCCCAGGACCAGAAGGCAACCATATTTCAGATGTACCACTTCTAGATAGTCCCAAGTAAGTTTAATTGATTAGCTTTGGGACCTCAAAGCTAGACTGCTTTTTAGGACTGAGAGAGAATATTAAGAAATTGGGAATAGTATGATATTGAGTAGAATGTATTATCTGAATACTTTCTGCTCCACAGTTTGAGTTACCTTTCTGTTTAGTTATATAGCTTTGCTCCATTCCACTTTTTGGTGTTTCCAAAGTTTTCTCTACAGCACCAATCCAAATAAAATATTAGTTCTCCTTGTTTCTGTTTGTCACTTTGTCATTCTGTAAGTTGAATGCAAAAGCTTCCAGGTCCCCTTACATTATAGGTCACACAGAAAAAATGTAACACTGTTAAAGAGTATTTCAGAGGAGATTTTGTGTGCAAAAATTTGGCAAGATGAATGAAAACTCATAATTCCTGTTCTTTCAGTCCCTGGCTATGTTCTTCATTGCCTGCTCCTTCCGTGCTAGCCCCAGTCACTTTTGCATCTATTGTAGAAGAAGAGCTACAGCAGGAAGCAGCTCTTATCAGAAGTCGAGAAAAACCCTTGGCTTTGATTCAGGTAAATAACATGCTTATTTGGGTTTAATTTAGGGTAAGAACTATACTACATTTCATTCTTAGGTCTTGAGAAAATTCTCTTTGTTTGCTTTGCAGAGGTGCATGTATTTATCACATTAAAATGTGAGTGCAATGTAAAACAAAACTGAAGCATTCAGCAAGTATTAATTGAAGGTATTCAGGATAATTAATTTACAACTAATAAATTGGGCTAAAGCTAATATTTTTAGCACTGGTGATGCTTTGGACTGTTTTAGTTTTTGAAAGTGGCCAGTAGAGAACTTGGCATTATCTAGCTCTACACCTGGCTTATGTATCAGTAAGAGTTCTTAGGTTGTAAGCCACAGACACCAAGTCAGGCTAACTTAAGGAGAAGAGAACTTATTTGAGAGACACTGAGATTCCACAGACTTAGCTGAAAACCAGAGAGCCAGGCTTAGGAAACAGACAAGACTCATAGTTGTCCTAAAGAGCTTAAAGAACTAGACGACTTGTACAACAACAGAAAGTATCTCACAGGATGAGCAATTGGAATGAATGGATTCCAACAGCTATCTTCAGTTTCTTTTTCCTTGCTCTAGATTAAAATCAAGGGAAGGTGGGTATCTGATTATTCTAACTCAGGCCTCAACCCTTTTGAAGGGGATAGCAGGATACCTATTCCACTGTCTTGTATGCATAGAAAGTGGTAGTTCCACAAAAGGAAATTGGAAAGCTAACAGAATCCTGCTCGGTTTATAATTGAAGGAGCAAAGCAACTTCTCTTTTTTCCTTTCTCCTTTCAGATTGAGGAGCGTGCGATACAAGATTTATTGGTTTTCTATGAAGCATTTGGCAACCCTGATGAGTTTGTCGTTGTTGAAAGGACACCGCAGGGACCACTGGCAGTACCTCTGTGGAATAAGCACGGATGCTAGTTCACCACGGAGTTGAGATACAATTTTCATAAGTTGGGACTGTTATAAATACATGCTATGGGAAAAGAGTTCTTACAAATTTGGTAACAGATCATTCTAGATAGAATAAGAAAGGATTTAATTTCTTTACTGAACTTTAAGCATATACTGTTTGTATGATTAAAAAGAAATCCCTCAGAATTGTGATTTTAGTAACCTTTTGTGTAAAAATGTGTGAGAGGAAAAACTTATTAGGTTAAGTTTAAATAGAACTATTTCTTCTGAATAGTCTTAAAAGGAAAACATGAGTGATTGAAGTGTAAAATTTAAGAGTGATGCATTAAAAATAACTTTCCATTTGAGAATTTGGGATAAATAATTTAGAAGATTTTTGCCAAATATCTTTTTTTTTAGTGTGACATTGATGAGCTTAAAGTAGGAGTGTCAGCCATTACTTTTGATCCACTGATAGCCAAAATTTTGTGTTTGCTGTAGTAGTTATGCCTCCATTCTTGTGTCTTTCATCAGGCTTTGAACATTCTGGCCTGATTTTTAAAGCTTGAGCTGCTTGAATGCCATTTTATTTCGGTTTCAACAACACATTCTCCATTTTACATTGAACTGTGGAGTATGGTGGAAAGGAAATAAGAATACTATTCTGAGCAGCTTAGTCTAAGATAATAGTTTCTTATAAGATTTGGAGTCATTGTGGGGATTGTTTTTGGATGGGGAGAGGAGACCTTATAAAAGCCTTATTGTGACAGAATCCATTTCTGAAAGTGTTAAAATTTTCTAAAATAAGTGCTTAATTACACATATAAGAATTGAATAGTTTGGAAGAAGGCTGGTTTACAGTTACCTTTACAATGTTACATAATCAGAAATTCTCTGAGCCTGGGTTATATGAATAGACATAAACATTGTTTTCTTTACAGTATGCTGTTTGGGTTGTTTTTGAGCGGTTAAATTTTTAAAAAAACAAATGTTAAATCTGTGCTCCAGCACCTAGACAAATTGGGAAGGTTAATGTTTCTGAGAAATAAGAAGCCAAGGGGAACATACAGGCAAATCACTGCTATAATTAGGTTGACGAAAATACGGCTAAAATTAACTCAACACTTGAGCTTTAGCTCCACCCAAAGCAGCAAACTTGTAAGCAAATGTGCAATAAAAAATAATCTTGATCCATTTCACTGTTACTGTGTGTTTGATATCCTATACTATATTGACATCTATTATAGGCGGAATTACAAATGATTCCTCCTAATATCATATATTGTAGCCAGTATTTGTTGAAGTTGATGCTGTATCCATTCCTTAACTACTTAAAAAAGGGCAGTTTTCCTAAAATGCACCTGCATGTTTGAGTAAATTGAGAAGCAATGAATTTTATAATGTTTTATGGATGTTGCTGTAAAGAGATTTTCTGAAGTAATTGATTTATTTCATTTGAACCTTTGATTCTTCCACGCTTCTTGGCATCTTTAAAGATACCATAAAGTGATGATTTCCGTGGTGTACTCCGTGCTGCCTGGGAAGCACCCTAAGGGCCTTTGGTGAGTGGGATGTGAAGGAGGAGCCAGGGTTGACCAAGTCTGTGGGGTTTTAGGTCTTCACTAACCTCATTCAGAGCAATTGCACTTTACAACCTGTTTTATATAGTGGAGTATTATATAAAACTTCATTTGGGAGAAAAAAGTTCTTTTGCTAGTAAAATGAAAGGTAAGCACTGCTATAAACTACATGAAGATAGCAACCCGATACACTGACCAAAAAGCCCAGGAAAGTGATGGGTTTTTTCCTTAACATTATTCTGCCTACAGTAATTAACTCACCTTTAATCCCATGATTTCAAGAAAGTCTTAAGACGCTAGAAATGGGCAATTTAAGGGATCAGTGGGATGAAGAGGTTTTTAAGATTGACCAGAACAATCACAGAACTCCTTAGCCTAGAAAGGTGTTGATTGGATGGGGAATTGGGATTGGGGGTAGAGGTGTCAGAGCAGAATATGCTTAAAATTTGCAAAATCAAGACCAGTCAGGTAAAGTCGTATTTGTTGACAAAATACTAGGATTCAGGACTTTTTGTAAAGTCTAAAGAGGTGGCTTTTAAAATAGATTGTAGACAATCTTTATAGAGGAATGACAACAGATTGTCAGTTGAGAAAGGTATTGCTAGTTAATATCTTGGTTGGTTCTATACTCTTTTGCAGGCTGGGTTGTATTTTTTAGTTCATGATAAGGGGGTTGATAGCTGATTCATAGGTCTTCGTTGCTGTGCGCTGGCTTTCTCTAGTTGTGGCAAGCGGGGGCTACTGTTCATTGTGGTGCACGAGCTTCTCATTGAGGTGGCTTCTCTTGTTATGGAGCATAGGCTTCAGTAGTTGTGGCACATGAGGTCAGTAGTCGTGGCTGGCGGGCTCTAGAGCGCAGGCTCAGTAGTTGCGGTGCATGTGCTTAGTTGCTCTGCCGTGTGTGGGATTTTCCCGGACCAGGGATTGAACCCATGTCCACTGCATTGGCAGGCAGATTCTTAACCACTGCACCACCAGGGAAGTCCTGATTCATAAAATTGTATATCTGAAGAAACCTTGTAGATTAACCCTGTACATTCACTTTATTATATAAATTGAAGAGCATGAACTCCAGGGAAAGTGACTAATGAGAATGAAATCTTCTGTCTTTTCAGTCTGGTCCACCTACAACTACACCAGACTGCCTCTTAGAAATTACTAATTGTCTGTAGCAATTTAGCCAAGACTAAGAAAATATTAAAAAGCACTTAGTAAAAATACATATAACCCAGAAGCTTCCAGAATTATCAATTTAAGAGCTATTTTCAGAAGAAACTGCAGCAACCTCCCAGCAGGGAATTGGGGACAAGTGATCCAAGATATTCATGGTAATGTTGATATATATCTTTTTTGCTTGAGGTGATGTTCAATCATGTAAGATGCCAAAACAACCTGGTCTTTCCTACACACATGACCATCAAACTATATTTCAGACCCTATATATATTTCATTTTCTTGTATGTCTCTACTTGGCTGCTTGGCTGTTTGTGTCAAAACTGAATTCTTGCCTTTCCCAAACTCATCTTTTTTTATTTCCTTATCTCTTATTCTGTCATTCTCATTAAGGCTAAATGTTTGGTTTCTTTGTCTCTTTCCCACATTTATTGTCCAACTCCTGTCAGTTCTGTCTCTGCAGTATCTTTTATCTAATTTTCTTCATTTCATTCACATTACTACTACTCTGTTTTAGGTCCTGAAGTTTTTCTGAAAGTTCTCAAACATTTTGGCATCAGGATCCCTTTATACTGATTAAAATTATTGAGGACCCGAAAGAGCTTTTGTTTATATTCATTACATATCTATCATATATAATGTATTGCAAATTAGAACTTTTAAATTTAGTTCATTTAAAAATCATAAGCCAACACATACTAACATAAATAAAATTTTTAATGAAAATGTAACTGTTTTACAAAACAAAATTAGAAGAGTGAGCTTGTTTTATATTTTCATATATATATGAAAATATGTAACTCTGTATTTCAGGTTCAGGCCTTTACTGTCTGGTTTAATAGAGGACTCCTACATTCTCATATTTGCTTCCACATTTAATCTGTTGTGAAAACAAATGTCATAGTGTCTGGAAACTTGAAAGACTGAGATTGAAAAAGGCAAGTAACATGTTATGAAAATAGTTTTGACCGTGCCAACTCCTGAAAGGTCGAGAAAGTGGTCCACTTAACTGCTTAAGTCCCTTAATTGTTGAGTCCCTTAACTGCCACCCCATTCTCTGTTTCCTGGTCCAAGACATTAAATTCTTTAACTCTCAAACTAATACCCCCAAAGCATATCTTCCTGCTCTGAAAACTCAAGTTACTTCCTCTACACTTTTAAGTTCATGTTTCCTCAGCTTGGGCTTCCAGTGATTTCTTTTTCTTTTCTTTTTTTTTTAAATCTATACACATAGTGGTGGAGCCAAACCTGACCTGATGTTTCTGCCAAAGAGGCTTCAAGCTTTGCTCGTGTAGATCTCTACCTACATTTTTCTTTCTCTTCACCTATTGAAATTCTACCCATCCATGATAAAGGCAACCCCAATTTTATTTTCCTTATAAACTTTTTGTTTTTTCCTTCTCATACCTCCTCAAAAGTAAACCAAAATAAAGTATTAGCATACATGGACCAATTATGTTCCCATTTCCTCTTAACACTTTATATCTTTTAGGGAACTTGTCATATTCTGCCATTATTTTTGTTTTTCTGTTTGTCTTTTACTTTTACTATTACTTACAGTTTGAAGGCATAGGCTAGGCACTTTTTTCTTTCTTGTGTGTATTTAAATCTTCAAAATCTTGAACCGTAACACAAGACAAAAAGGTTTTACTTCAGTGATTTACCAGTAAGTCAAGCAATGGACCATTAACAGCCTCTTGGAAAGAGGTGCTGGATTTGATTCGCTAGTATTTCATGGAGGATTTCTGTTTCTATAATTCATGATATTGGTCTGTGGTTTTTCTTTTGCTCTCTTTTCCTAGCTTTAGAGTTAGTTTAATAATGGCCTCATGGAGTGATTTAAGAAGTAGTCCCTTTTCTTCTGTGTTCTGGATGTTTATAAATGATTGGTATTATTTAAATATTTGATAGAATGAACCAGTGAAGCCATCTGGTTATGGACTTTTCTTTGTGGAAAGGTTTTAAATTATTAATTCAGTTTCTTTCTCTTTACATGTTATATATAAGTCTATTGAGATTTTCTGTCTTCTTGAGTCAGTTTCAGTAATTTGTGTGTCTAGGAATTTCTCCAGTTCATCTAAATTGTCTAGTTTGTTGGCATAAAGTTGTTCATAGCATTTACTTCTAATCCTTTTAATTTGTGTAGAGTTGGTGGTGAGGTCCCCACTTTCATTCTTGATTTTGGTAGTCCATTTCTCTTTTTTTCTTTGATCATATCAATTTTATTGTTTATTGTTCTGTTCAAAGAACCAACGTTGTGGATCCTTTTGATCTTTCCCTATTTTGCCTGCATCCCCCTTGTTTCAACCCTGATCTTTATTATTTCCTTTTTTCCTGCTTGCTTTAGCTTTAATTTGCTGTTCTTTTTCTAGCTGTTTAAGCTTAGATTATTGATTTAAGGTCTTTCTTCTTTCCAAAACATAGGCATTTAAAGCTGTAAATTTGCTGGTAAGCACTGCTTTAGCTGCATTACATAAATTTTTGTATGTTGTGTTTTCATTTTCATTCAGTTCAAAATTCTTTATTTCCTCTTGATTTCTTCTTTGAACCATGGATTATTTAAAAAGTATATTGTTTAATTTCAAAATATTTGTGAATTTCCCCCAATATCCTTTTGTTGTAGATTTCTAATTTAATTTTGTTAAATTTGGAATACTTATTTTTTATTGTTTCAGTCCTTTAAATTTGAGACATGTCTTATCATCTAACATACGAAAGTTCCATTGTATTCATGAGAAGAGTATGACTGAATTGACATCAACCTCCTATGAAATGGTAGCTTACAGGACTTTGTTTCCTATGTTGCGGACATAAATTTGTTGCATAAATAAAGGACAAGAATAGATGCTGAAGAACAGAAGGAGTGGACTGTGCTGGATATATTCTATTTGCACCTCAGATCCATTCTCTGTTCTTCTTCCCTCTACTACGTCTTGTGGAGTTGAACTCTAGGACTTTACCAGTCAGCTTATTTACCAGCCAGGGTTAGGCAACCTCTGGCTTCTGGTTACATTAGCCAATTTGGAACACTAGCAGAATACTGGCCTATTGACAGGAGGAAAGATAAAGCTTTTTTTTTTTTCTGCCCTTTACCTCCATGATGTTGCTATGGGCCACACGTCTCACAGGCTCCTATCAGGTAGCTCACTCTCCACAGAGCACTTTTCTCTCCAGATTCTGTTTCCCTTCACCCATTCAGTTCTAGGAATGGCAAAAGATCTCCCATTATTTCTAGCCCAGGTTACTGGAGTATTCATTGTAGTTTCCCTATATCCTGCCCACATTATAAAGAGTTCTTCAGTAATTTACCCAAGTTGAGAGTGCTGTCTGTTTCCTGCTAGGACTCTAATTGATTAGAGATGATCCGAGTAATGGAGAAAAGTAAGAGAATGTAGAGGTTTTGATTCAAGGATATTTCATTTAGAAACTTGGCAGTGAACAGGTAGATGCATGAGACACAAAAATGATAGGTAGATGGGTCACTTGTTTTGTGTTTTAAAAATGGAAGTTTATGCATCAAGAAAGCAGAAGGTGAGAAGTCGACACATAGAGAAAGAGATTGGAGGTGCTGGGAATAGAGTAAATAATTGCAGAATGGGGATGAAGATGGAATCAAGAGTACAAAGTAAAACTTGTGGGAAAGGAGAGATGTACTATCTGTTTCTCCTAAACTGCAGGGAAGAAACTGAGGATAATCATTGATCAGTGGTTCTCAGTTTGGTCTCCACATTAGCAACCAACATCACTGGGAACTTAAGAGAAATGCAAATTATCGGGCTCCACTCCAGTTCTATGGAATCCAAAACGTGTAGAGTGGATCCCCACAATCAATGTTTTAGCAAGGCCTCCAGGTGATTCTGATGCATGCCACGTTACTCTGATACTAAAACCAGGCAAAGATGCCACAGAAAAAGAAAAACTACAGGCCAATATCCTTGATGAACATAAACACAAAAATCCTCACCAAAATATTATCAAACTGAATTCAACAATACATTAAAAGGATAATACACCATGATGAAGTGGAATTTACTTCAGGGATGCAAGGGTGATTCAACATCTGCAAATCAAAATGAAGGATAAAAATCATATCTCAATAGATGGAGAAAAAGCATTTGACAAAATCCAACATTCATTTGTGATGACTCTTAACAAAGTGGGTTTAGAGGGAATAAAGGTCACATATGACAAGCTCAGAGCCAACATCATACTCAATGGTGAAAAGCTAAAAGCTTTTCCTCCAAGATCAGGAACAAAACAAGGATGCCAACTCTCACCACTTTTATTCAGCATAGTATTGGAAGCCCTAGAGCAATTAGGCTAAATAAATAAATAAAAGGCATCCAAATTGGAAAGGAAAAAAGTAAAACTTCACTATTTGCAGGTAACACGTTATTTACAGAAAACCCTAAAGACTCCACCAAAAAACTGTTAGAATAAATGAATTCAGTAAAGTTGCAGTATACAAATCAACATACAAAAATCTGTTGTGAATCTATACATTAATAAAGAACTATGAGAAAGAGGAATTAAGGAAATCCCTTTTATAATTGCATCAAAAGGAATAAAATACTTTGGGATAAATATAACCAAGGAGGTGAAAGACCTATTAAAACTATAAAATACTGATGAAAGAAGACACAAATAAATGGGAAGATATTCTGTGCACATGGATTGGAAGAATTAATATTGTTAAAATGTTCACATTACTCGAAGCAATCTATGGATTCAATGCAATTCCTATCACAATTCCCATGGCATTTTTCACAAAAATAGAACCAACCTAAAGTTTGTATGGAACCACAAAGAACTCGAATAGCCAAAGAAATATTGAGAAAGAACAAAGCTGGAGGCATCACACTTCCTGATTTTAAACCTATAGTAATCAAAACAGAATGGTATTGGCATAAAAATAGACACATAGATCAATGGAACAGAACAGAAACCCACACATATATGGCCAATTAATTTTATGACAAAGGAGCCAAGATTATACAATGGGGAAGGGACAGTGTCTTCAATAAACAGTGCTGGGGAAACTGGACAGCCACAGGGAAAAGAATGAAACGACTACTATCTTACATCATATAAAAAGTTAAAATGGATTAGATTTGAATGAAATACCTGAAACCATAAAACTGGGGGGGGGGGGAAAGGGGGTAAGCTCCTTGACATCAGTTTTGGCAATGTTTTTTTTGGATTTGTCACCAAGAGCAAAGGCAACAAAAGCAAAAACAAAGAAGTGGGACTACATCAAACTAAAAAGCTTCTGCACAGCAAAGTAAACCATCAACAAAATGGAAAGGCAACCTACTAAATTGGAGAAAATATTTCCAACTTATTTTTCTGATAAGGGAATAATCCAAAACGTAAAAAGAACTCATACAACTCAGTAGCAACAAACAAAAAAACAACAAAAATTGATTAAAAAATGGGCAGAGGACCTGAAGAGACATTTTTCCAAAGACTACATAGAGATGGCCATGAAAAAGTGCTCAACATCACTAATCATCAGGGAAATGCAAATCAAGACCATAATGAGATATCGCACACCTGTTAGAATGGCTATTATCAAATAAGCAAGAAATAACACGTTTTGATGAGAATGTGGAGACAGGAACCCTTGTGCACTGTTGGTGTATAAGTGAAATTGGTGCAGCCACTTTGGAAAACAGTATGGCGGTTCCTCAAAAAATTAAAAATAGAACTACTGTATGATCCAGCAACTCCACTTCTGGGTATTTATCTGAAGAAAATGACAATACTAACTCAAAAAGATATATGCAGCCCCATGTTCATTGCAGCATTATTTACAATAGTGAAGATATGGAAACAACCTAAGTGTCCACTGATGGATGAATGGATAAAGAAGATGTGATACACACACACATATACACAGTGGAATATTATTCCATAAAAAGAAGGAAATCTTGCTATTTGCAACAACATGGATGGACCTTGAGGGCATTATACTAAGTGAAGTAAGCCAGACGGGAAAGACAAGTACTGTATGATCTTACTATGTGTAATCTAGAAAAAAACAGAAAACAACAAAAAAAACAAGCTCATAGAGACACAGAGCAGATTGGTGGTTGCCAGAGGTGGGAGGTGAGGGGTGAGCAAAATGGGTGAAGGGATTCAAAAGGTACTAACTTCTGGTTATAAAGTAAGTAAGTCATGGGGTGTTAGGTACAGCACTGTTAAACAAAATTTTTGTGACTATGTATGGTGACGGATGTTAACTAGGTTTATTGTGGTGATCATTTCACAGTATATGTGAATACTGAATCATTCTGTGGTACACCTGAAACTAATAAAATGTTTATGTCAGTTATACCTCAATAAAAAAATTTCTAGCACCATTCTTTGTTTGAAAATAAAAATTAAATGGCCCAAGTTAAGACTGTGTGGGAAAAATTATAGGGCCAAACTCAATTTCAAATATTCAAGACAGACTGTGACTTCTCAAGTAATCAGGTATTCTGTTTTATAGTCTCCCTTCACCTATCTTTTATACATTTAATTATGTGCATATAGCCTTTTTAGATTCCATACCCAGTATAATTAAGTTTGGAATTAATTTGCATAGAAAATGAAGAACTGGATACATTGTTAAATGGTTGTGAATATGAATTTATAATGCACATAATTTTCCAAATGCTTAAAATTTTTGTTTAGCTATGGAGCTTAATTTAGTGTGTATTTGGAGCTCCTAAAAAATAAAATCCTATAAATATGCTCCTTTTAAAACAGATGGCATTTGAAATGGATGGCAAATATTTTGTACCTTTTAAGATTCGGCTACAAATATTAAGGGAATCTCCAATCCCTTCATCTGCACATAAGATGATGAAAAAAAGGTGATTTAACTTTTTTTTTTTTTTACTTACAGAGACTTTGGAAGCACAATTTAGCGTGCGCTAGGATTTCTAGTTTTAGGATAGACAAAAGACACCTTCAGCTTTCTCTTGAAAAATCACCTCTAAATAACAAGAAAAGCAAGAAGCAAACACAAAGTTCACTTTTGATGAAATCAGGAGATATCTCTAAGACTGCATCACAGTGTAGGAAGACAGAATGAGTGTGGGTCCCATGAAACTTCTAGTAGAATGGCCTCCGCTTTTATTAGTTTATTATAACTACATAAAGCCCTTGTTCTTTAACTATTTTCCTTTTTCAGCTGGTTCTAATTTGAGCTCTTCTGGGTCCAATACATCTATCCTGAGCTTCTCAAAATTTCCAGAACTCAGAGCAGATTTGGTCATCCACTTTGGTGAGTTTCAGGTATTGTAGGTCAACTGATGAAACTGGCTTGTAATAAACTTCAGCATGCTGCTTGCTCATGGCCCAAGCCATCTCAATATCAGGCTGACCCCAGGTCAGCATCTCACTGGCTCATCACCAGTTCTACTGATCACTGCCATGTTGCAGCCCACAAAGCATGGCCTCACTTTCCCTACAGTGATTGTGTGTGGGTGTGTGCTCCTTCCCCAGTTGACTGGAAGGGGCCAGAACTAACTTACCTTGCAAAAATAAGTACTGGAGATCTATTCAGCACAGTGCCTGTAACTAACAGTATGATTGTATACTTAAAACATGCAGATCACGGGGTTTCCCTGGTGGCGCAGTGGTTGAGAATCTGCCTGCCAATGCAGGGGACATGGGTTCGAGCCCTGGTCTGGGAAGATCTCACATGCTGCGGAGCAACTAGGCCCGTGAGCCACAACTACTGAGCCTGCACGTCTGGAGCCTGTGCTCCGCAACAAGAGAGGCCACGACAGTGAGAGGCCCGTGCACCGCGATGAAGAGTGGCACCCGCTCGCCGCAACTAGAGAAAGCCCTCGCACAGAAATGAAGACCCAACACAGCCAAAAAAAAAAACAAAAAACAAACATGCAGATCATGTGTTGTTACCACACACATGCAAAATACTACTGTTAAAGGGGGTGGGAGGAAACTGGGAGGTGATGGACTTGTCAACAGCCTTCATGGTGGTGAGGCTTTCATGGCGTGTTCTTATTCCCAAACTCATCAAGTTGTATACTTTAAATACGTACAGCTTTTTACATATCAATCATACCTCAATAAAGTGTTTTTAAAAGTAAACTGAATTAAAAAAAGAAGAGAAGAGCTGAAAGTGATGCCTCTGAGCTGGGGCCAGGGGCCACTTTTGGCACAAGTCTTTTTAGCAGGGTTTGACTTCTAAGCTCTGCAAGTGTATGTTACTTATATAATAATTTAAAGATTGTAAAGTTAACTATAAGCTCAAAAATGTAGTGAGTAGATTGATGGTGTTATAGAAAAGAGAACCAGACATAATTTTTGCTCAGTATAAATATTGATTGAAATTGTGTTTAATCTTAAAATTTGAGACTGTATAAAATAAGTGCCCCAAACTTGGTTAACATGAAAGTTCTAATTATTAAGCCAAGTTTCCTTCATAAAATAAGCCCCAGTTTCAGAAAACGTACAAGTATAAAGCATCTATCTTCACTCTGATGTACTGTAACTGCATTAGGTATTTTAAGGTGAAATCTATGGTGGAAATGTAACAAACATGTAGATTATTTACATATATAAAATCTTGTTCACATTCCTGAGTACACTTCAGATTTGTTAAAGTAATACTAAACTTCTGAATCTGATTATGATGTATTAATGATATGAAGAGAGAGGTAAATTGTGGATTCTGATAGGTTATCAATATGTGCCATATCGTTATAGCAGCAGACAGCAGGTTTGAATAAACCCTCTTCTAATAATCATAGTAATTGCTGGGTCTCCCTATATGGACTATCAGTAAAGAAAATAAATCCAAAGCAGGAAGTTAAAGTCAGTTAAAATTTATGAAGGCTTCACATTGATTTCTATTAAAGTTAAGCACTTTTAAAGCTGGTTTTAGTTTTGTGTTTGATTTGAGCCTCAGATTCTTCTTTGGAATTGCTATTTTAAGAGAGCATGTGGGAGGAGTCAAGATGGCAGTGTGGGAAGCTGCGGAGCTAGCGTCTCCCCACAACTAGGGCGCCTGCCTGGCCGCTGGTGGGGGACTCTGACCCCCAAGGAGACGGGAGGACCCCCAAAGTGAACTGGTAGGATGTAGGGGGACCAAAGGGAGAGGAGAAGTGGAGGCCAGAGAAGATCAGTACCCCCGAGGCCGGGGAGATCGGGAGAGGCAGGCGGGAGGGGCCGTCCTGGAGGAGCGGAGGGCGACTGCCCTGTCCCCTGGGGCCGCGGGAGCCTCTGACCTCCCAGGCTGGTCCCCTACAATCCAAAGCCCCCTCCAGGCCAAGTGGGTTCTTGGGGGCATAGAAGGGAGGCCGGGGAGATCAGGAGAGGCAGGCGGGAGGGGCGCTCCCAGACCCCAGACCTGAGGAGCAGGAGAGGAGAGGAGGGCAACTGCCCCACCCACTCGAGCCCAGGAAGCCTGCTGGGCTCCCAGGTGAGGTCCCCCGCCCTCTGAGACCCGGGTGGGGGGGCACACCTGGGCCCCTTCTGTTCCTTGAGCCTAAGCCCCACCCCCCCACAGCCCCTAGGGCCTTTTCCAGCACTGTGGGTCCTGAGCATTGGCCCCGCCCACCACCCAGACCTCTCCCTTGCTTAGGCCCCGCCCCTGACAGCCAAGGGCCCCCCCCCATTTTTTTTTTCCTTTCCCTCCTCCTCTTTTTTAATATTGTGGTACTGATGTACCTTCCAGTTGTTGATTCATCTATATTTTTATTTTTACATTCTTTCTAACATGTCTGTTAGGTTCCTGGTCTAATTTTATTTTTTCCTTTATTTTTTGTTTTTGTTTTTTTGCCTCCCCACATGGCTTGCGGGATCTTGATTTGCAAGCCTGGGGTTGGGGGGAAGCTCCTGCAGTGGGAGCGCCGAGTTCGAACCACTGGACTAACAGAGAACCTCAGACCCCAAGAAATATTCATCAGAGTGAGGTCTCATGGAGGTCCCCATATCAGCACCAACACCCAGCTCTACCCAATAGCCTACAAACTCCAGGGTTGGAAGCCTCAGGCCAAACAACCAATAAAACAGGAACACAATCCCACTCATGAAAAAAAAAAAATGAGATGGCAAAAAAATATGTCACAGATGAAGGAGCAAGGTTAAAACCTACAAGACCAAATAAATGAAGAGGAAATAGGCAATCTACCTGAAAAAAAATTCAGAGTCATGATAGTAAAGATGATCCAGAATCATGGAAATAGAATGGAAGCATGGATTGAGAAAATAAATGTTTAACAAAGATCTAGAAGAACTAAAGAACAAACAAACAGAGATGAACAACACAATAACTGAAATGAAAAATATGCTAGAAGGAATCAATAACAAAAACAGAGGCAGAAGAACGAATAAGTGAGCTGGAAGACAAAATGGTGGAAATAAATGCCAAGGAGCAGAATAAAGAAAACAGAATGAAAAGAATTGAAGACAATCTCAGAGACCTCTCTAACAACACTAAACGCACCAACATTTGAATTATAGGGGTCCCAGAACAAGAAGAGAAAAAGAAAGGATCTGAGAAAATACTTGAAGAGATTATAGTGGAAAACTTCCCTAATATAGGAAAGGAAATAGTCACCCAAGTCCAGGAAGCACAGAGAGTCCCATACAGGATAAACCCTAGGAAAAACACACCAAGACACATATTAATCAAGCTAATAAAACTTAAATTCAAAGAAAAAAATATTAAAAGCAGCAAGGGATAAACAAAAAATAACATACAAAGGAATCCCCATAAGGTTATCAGCTGATTTTTCAGTGTAAACTCTGCAGGCCAGAAGGGAGTGGCAGGATATACTTAAAGTGATGAAAGAGAAAAACCTACAACCAAGATTACTCTACCCAGCAAGGATCTCATTCAGATTCAATGGAGAAGTCAAAAGCTTTTCAGACAAACAAAGCTAAGAGAATTCAGCACCACCAAACCAGCGTTACAACAAATGCTAAAGAAACTTCTCTAAGTGGGAAACACAAGAGAAGAAGAAGACCCACAAAAACAAACCCAAAACAATTAAGAAAATGGTAATAGGAACATACATATCGATAATAACCTTGAATGTAAATGGATTAAATGCCCCAGCCAAAAGACACAGACTGGCTGAATGGATACAAAAACAAGACCCATATATATGCTGTCTATAAGAGACCCACTTCAGACCTAGGGACACATACAGACTGAAAGGGAAGGGATGGAAAAAGATATTCCATGCAAATGGAAATCAGAAGAAAGCTGGAGTAGCAATACTCGTATCAGATAAAATAGACTTTAAAATAAAGACTGTTACAAGAGATAATGAGGGACACTACATAATGATCAAAGGATCAATCTAAGAAGAAGCTATAACAATTACAAATGTTTATGCACCCAACATAGGAGCACCCCAATACATAAGGCAAATGCTAACAACCATGAAAGGAGAAATCGACAGTAACACAATAATAGTAGGGGACTTTAACACCCCACTTACACCAATGAACAGATCAAACAGAAAATAAATAAGGAAACACAAGCTTTTAATGACACAATAGATCAGATACATCTAATTGATATTTATAGAACATTCCACCCAAAAGTGGCAGAATACACTTTCTTCTCAAGTGCACATGAAATGTTCTACATGATAGATCACATCTTGGGTCACAAATCAAGCCTCGGAAAATTTAAGAAAATTGAAGTCGTATCAAGCATCTTTTCTGACCACAATGCTATGGGATTGGAAATCAATTACAGGAAAAAAACTAAAAAACACAAACACATGGAGGCTAAACAGTGCACTACTAAATAACCAAGAGGTCACTGAAGAAATCAAAGAAGAAATTTAAAAATACACAGAAACAAATGACAATGAAAAACAACGACCCAAAACCTATGGGACGCAGCAAAAGCAGTTCTAAGAGGGAAATTTATAGCAATTCAATCTCATCTGAAGAAACAAGAAAAATCTCAAATAAACAATCTAACCCTACACTTAAAGCAACTACAGAAAGAAGAACAAAGAAAACCCAAAGTCAGTAGAAGGAAAGAAATAATAAAGATCACAGCAGAAAAAAATGAAATAGAAATGAATAAAACAATAGCAAAGATCAATAAAACTAAAAGCTGGTTCTTTGAGAAGATAAAATTGATAAACCCTTAGCCAGACTCATAAGAAAAGAAGGGAGGATGCAAATCAATAAAATTAGAAATGAAAAAGGAGAAATCACAACTGACACTGCGGAAATACAAAGGATTGTAAGAGACTACTACAAACAACTATATGCCAATAAAATGGACAACCACAAAGAAATGGACAAACTCTTGGAAAGGTAAAATTTTCCAAGACTGAACCAGAAAGAATTAGAAAATAACAGACCTATCACAAGTAATTAAATTGAAACTGTAATTAAAAATCTTCCAACAAAAGTCCAGGACCAGATGGCTTCACAGGCAAATTCTATCAAACATTTAGAGAAGAGCTAACACTGATCCTTCTCAAACTCTTCCAAAAAATTGCAGAGGGAGAAACACTCCCAAATTCATTCTACAAAGCTACCATCACCCTGATACCAAAACCAGAAAAAGATATCACAAAAAAAGAAAATTATAGACCAATATCACTGATGAACATAGATGCAAAAATCCTGAACAAAATACTAGCAAACAGAATCCAACAGCACATTAAAAGGATCATACACCATGATCAAGTGGGATTTATCCCAGGGATGCAAGAATTCTTCAATACATGCAAATCAATCCATGTGATACACCACATTAACAAATTAAGCAATAAAAACCATATGATCATCTCAATAGATGCAGAAAAAGTTTTTGACAAAATTCAACACCCATTTATGATAAAAACTCTCCAGAAAATGGGCATAGAGGGAAACTACCTCAACATAATAAAGGCCATATATGACAAACCCACAGTGAGCATCATACTCAATGGTGAAAAACTGAAAGAGTTTCCACTAGGATCAGGAACAAGACAAGATGTCTACTCTTGCCACTCTTATTCAACATAGTTTTGGAAGTCCTAGCCACAGCAATCAGAGAAGAAAAAGAACTAAAAGGAATGCAAATTGGAAAAGAAGAAGTAAAACTGTCACTATTTGCCAATGATGTGATACTATATATAGAAAATCCTAAAGATGCTACCAGAAAACTACTAGAACTAATCAATGAATTTGGTAAGGTTGCAGGATACAAAATTAATGCACAGAAATTTCTGGCAATCCTATACACCAACAATGAAAAATCAAACACTCCCATTTACCATTGCAACAAAAAGAATAAAATACCTAGGAATAAACCTGCCTAAGGAGGCGAAAGACTTGTACTCAGAAAACTACAAAACACTGATGAAAGAAATCAAAGATGACATAAACAGACGAAGAAATGTATCATGTTCTTGGATTGGAAGAATCAATATTTTGAAAATAACTATACTACCCAAAGCAATGTACAGATTCAATGCAATCCCTATCAAACTACCAATGGCATTCTTCACAGAATTAGAATTTAAAAATCTTACAATTTGTATGGAAACACAAAATAACCCGAATAGCCAAAGCAATCTTGAGAAAGGAAAACAGAGTTGGAGGAATCAGGCTCTCCGACTTCAATCTATACCACAAAGCTACAGTAATCAAGACAGTATGGTACTGGCACAAAAACAGAAATATAGATCAATGGTACAGGATAGAATGCCCAGAGATAAACCCACGCACATATGGGCACCTAATTTACGACAAAGGAGGCAAAAACATACAATGGAGAAAAGACAGCCTCTTCAATAAGTGGTGCTGGGAAAACTGGACAGCTACGTGTAAAAGAATGAAATTAGAACACTACCTAACACCATATGCAAAAATAAACTCAAAATGGATTAAAGACTTAAATGTAAGACCAGACACTATAAAACTTTTAGAGGAAAACATAGGAAAAACACTTTTTGACATAAACCACAGGACGATCATTTTTGACCCACCTCCTTGAGTAACAGAAATAAAAACAAAAATAAACAAATGGGACTTAATTAAACTTAAAAGCTTTTGCACAGCAAAGAAAACCATAAACGAGACAAAAAGACAACCCTCAGAATGGGAGAAATATTTACAAATGAAACAACAGACAAAGGATTAATCTCCAAAATATACAAACAGCTCATGGAGCTCAGTATCAAAAAAACAAATAATCCATTTAAAAAATGGGCAGATGACCTACATAGACATTTCACCAAGGAAGACATACAGATGGCATGGCCAAGAGGCACATGAAAAGATGCTCAACATCACTAATTATTAGAGAAATGCAAATCAAAACTACAATGAGGTATCACCTCACGCAGGTCAGAATCTCCATCATCAAAAAAGCTAGAAACAATAAATGCTGGAAAGGGTGTGGGGAAAAGGAACCCTCCTACACTGTTGGTGGGAATGTAAATTGATACAGCCACTATGGAAAACAGTACAGAGGTTCCTTAAAAAACTAAAAATAGAATTACCATATGACCCAGCAATCCCACTGCTGGGCATATACCCTGAGAAAACCGTAATTCAAAAAGAGACATGCAGGCTTCCCTGGTGGCGCAGTGGTTGAGAATCTGCCTGCCAATGCAGGGGACACGGGTTCGAGCCCTGGTCTGGGAAGATCCCACATGCCGTGGAGCAACTAGGCCCGTGTGCCACAACTACTGAGCTTCCGCGTCTGGAGCCTGTGCTCCACAATGAGAGGCTGCGATAGTGAGAGGCCTGCGCACCGCGATGAAGAGTAGCCCCTGCTTGCCGCAACTAGAGAAAGCCCTTGCACAGAAACGAAGACCCAACACAGCCAAAAAATAAATAAATAAATAAATAAAGTGAAATTCTTTAAAAAAAAAAAAAAATTAAAAAAAAAAAGAGACATGCACCACAATGTTCATTGCAGCATTATTTACAATAGACAGGACATGGAACCAATGTAGATGTCTATCGAAAGATGAATGGATGAAGAAGATGTGGCACATATATACAATGGAATATTACTTAGCCATAAAAAGAAACGAAATTGAGTTATTTGTGTGAGGTAGATGGACCTAGAGTCTGTCATACAGAGTGAAGTAAGTCAGAAAGAGAAAAACAAATACCGCATGCTAACGCATATATATGGAATCCAAAAAAAAAAAAAAATGGTACTGATGAACCTAGTTGCAGGGCAGGAATAAAGATGTAGACATTAAGAATGGTCTTGAGGACACAGGGTGGGAGGGGGAAGCTGGGGCTAAGTGAGAGTAGCATCGACATATATACACTACTGAATGTAAAATAGTTGGCTGGTGGGAAGCAGCCGCATAGCACAGGCAGATGGGCTCGGTGCTTTGAGATGACCTAGAGGGGTGGGATAGGGAGGGTGGGAGGGAGGCTCAAGAGGGAGGGGATATGGGGACATGTGTGTGCATATGGCTGATTTGCTTTGTTGTGCAACAGAAATTAACACGGTATTGTGAAGCAATTACACTCCAATAAAGATCTATTAAAAAAAAAAAGAAAAGGAGCATATGAACCGTAAAGGTGTTCCAAAATTAGAAATTAGAGATTTTTACAGGTTACTGGGAGTTCACGAGTCCACATTTCATGCTTTAATGTAATAAAAGTCTCCAAATGAGGCACTATCTTTCATATTCATAGCAACAGATGGCATACTAGTTTAGAATTTTTAAGTTGTGAATTGTATCACACTTATTAGTAAAAATAGAAAAATGGATGTTACAGGAAGAGTGGATGGTGTGAAACGGTGGTATCATGAGGCATGAACCACAGTGACTGTGAGGTGAGACAGGACTGCTAGGCAATTTGCATCTCTCTTTGTGAATATCAGTGTGACCTCTGAACCCCACGAGGTGTCTGCCCTGTGGTTCTTGTGGTATGTGAAGCAGTGTGGAGGCACCACTTGGATATTCTCCATTACAAACGGGGCCAGGAACGGAAGTCTGTAGACGGATCTGGTCAAGTAAGCGAGCGGATAATGCACCTCCTCGGGGACCGAGTGAAGCTGGGGTGTCCTGTCACCTATGTGGACCAGTCGGGTGACAACATCATGATAGAGGTGTTGGATCATCAACTTTATGAGTGCCGATACGTGATTAGCGCCATCCCTCCAACTTTGACTGCCAAGATACACTTCAGACCAGAGCTTCCTTCAGAGAGAAATCAGTGAATCCAGCGTCTTCCAGTGGGGTCTATCATTAAGTGCATGATGTATTACAAGGAAGCCTTTTGGAAGAAAAAGTATTACTGCGGCTGTATGATCATCGAAGGTGAGGAAGCTCCGATTTCAATAACCCTGGATGACCCCAAGCCAGACGGATCGCTGCCCGCCCTCATGGGCTTCATCCTTGCTCGAGAAGCTGACCGCCTTGCTGAGGTCCATAAAGAACTAAGGAAGAGGAAAATCTGTGAGCTGTACGCCAAAGGGCTAGGATCCCAAGAAGCTTTACAACCGGTGCGCTATGAAGAGAAGAACTGGTGTGAGGAGCAGTACTCCGGGGGCTGCTACGCTGCCTACTTCCCCCTGGGATCATGACTCAGTACGGAACGCTGATCCGCCAGCCCGTAGGCAGGATTTACTTTGCTGGCACGGAGACTGCCACATAGCGGAGCGGTTACGTGCAAGGAGCAGTAGAGGCCGGAGAACGGGCAGCTAGAGAGGTCTTGAATGCTTTGGGGAAGGTGGCAAAGAAAGACATATGGGTCCAAGAACCTGAATCAGAGGGTGTTCCAGCTGTAGGAATCACCCACACCTTCTGGGAGAGGAACCTGCCTCCCGTGACAGGCCTGCTGCTGAAGATCATCGGATTTTCCACATCGGTAACTGCCCTGTGGTTTGTGGTGTACAAATTCAGGCTGCCAACCCGATCTTGAAGTTTCGGCTTCATGCCTTCTGCTTACTCTTTCCCAGCATCATCAAAAGCAAAATGTTGACAAATTGAAAGGCTGTGTCATCGGATCATCTTTAAGTGCACTGATTTAACCCCTCAGTTTAATCTCGGTGTATCACCTCCTTAATTTCCGTAAGATCAAGCTCCATCTTGTGATCTGTCTGTAGACCAGCTCGTGATGACTGGTAGGAAATTACCTTGTGATCAATTTCTTAATTTCAAGAAGTTAAAGCTGACGTGCTCATAAGAAAAAAAAAAAAAGAAAAACACTCAAGTTTTATAATTCTAGTATTCCTTTTATTTTCAATCCCAGTGAAATGGAAATAACATTAAGCTGGAGTGAAAGGATGAATTTTCCTTTACCTTCTAAGAATAACATAGCAGTGACCAGCCTGGGTTTGCTCATTACTCTGATTCTGTTACCATAAAATAGAACAGTGTTTTTGACTCATTTTGCGTCATTAGAAATGGAAAACTTTTAGAGGCAAAGAGGCATTTAGTATGATTTCATATTAGATGTAAGTCCATAACTATGTATCTAAAACCATCAACATCAACATCACACTCATTACCAAGCATTTGTTTAAATAGAGAGTAGAATTCAAGGACAGGGAATAGCATGTACCCCTCCTGCCTAGGGACTGATGTTTGAGTGATGAGTGGCAGGAAGTAATATAATGTAGTATGTTCTAAGAACCTATAAGAAGAGATATTGGAAATAAGTACTATAATTAAAGGTAGTGGCTGAGATTTAAAGAAAATAAATTTGGGACTTCCCTGGTGGTCCAGTGGTTAAGAATCTGCCTTCCAATGCAGGGGACGTAGGTTCGATCCCCGGTCAGGGAACTAAGATCCCACCCACATGCCGCGGGGCAACTAAGCCTGCATGCTCTAGAGCCCATGTGCCACAACTAGAGAGCCTGTGTGCTGCAACTACTGAGCCCGCACGCTCTGGAGTCCGAGCACCACAACTAGAGAGCCTGTGCGCTGCAACTACTGAGCCTGTGTGCTCTACAGCCCATGTGCCGCGACAACGTGCCACAACTGCGTGCCACAACTAAGACCCAACACAGCCAAATAAATAAATAAATAAATAATTTAAAGAAAGAAAATAAATTTGCTCTTTTGTTGTATATTATACAACATTTATTTTGCATTAGTTAAATAGGGCCCTCCAAATGACCTTATCTTAAACTTTTTGGAACTGTACACCATTCAAGGTGAAAAGCAGGCTTCTTAGAAAGGAGGTTTATTTTCTCTTTAACATCATTTGCCCTCAGAGTTGTTGGTGTAAACTTGCTATTCTTCTAGGGTAGAAACCAAAGACATATTATATATATATAATTTCACTAAGTTTGCCATAGGATTATTACTTTCATCAGTAAGATGCTATAACGCTATATAAATGAACTATTTGTAGAGTTCTTGTGAGGCTGAAGCAGTTTGGTTTCACAACAGGATTAGGCAGTTTACAGAAATATCAAACATTTAAAAATAGGGCAGAAATGTATGCTCAGTGCAGTTTCCTAAAATGTTTTCTATGGAATGCTAATTCTGAGGGGTGTTGACAGTTCTATATAGTTCTAAAAAGCCCAGTGGCTAATTTAATTTGGGAAATGCTGGGTTAAAGACTACAGGACTTCTCAGAACCTTTAATTTGCTAATATGCATTGAAAACTCTCAAGAAGGAACTTTTATAACATGCTTTATTTTAAAATGTATATTAAATTCATTTAACCAATGAACTCTTTTTCTTTTCTTTTTGCAATATCCCTAGGGACTGGAGTTCTATGGTGAATATTTGAATCACACTGGCATCAAAGTTAGATATAGAAGCTCTGGAATTAGACAAACTAGCAAGTCATTTTACCTCTCTGAGCCCTGGGTTCTCACCTATACATTAAGAAGAATAATTCCTACCTAATGGGAATATTAGAGATTGCCAGTTCATGTAAAGAACATAGCTTATTATAAGCAGTAAAAATGCTGACTTATCAAAACAGCATTAATTGGAGAAGCAGAGATCACAAATGCAGCCACTGTAATTCTTTGGCAGAATGTACAACAAGCCTAGAAAACTGAGCAGTATGTCACCAAAGACAACTGTGAAGCAATAGGAAAAATCCGAACTGTTTTATATTAAAATGTAAATTTTGCATTGGTTTATGATTCATAATTCGATCCCATAATTGAGTCACTACTTATTAAACTGAGTATTTTCATATATGTTATCTCATTTAATCTTCATAAAAAACTAAGACCCAAATGCAGCCAAAAATAAACAAATAAATATTAAAAAAAATTCTCAAAGGGATAAAAGTATAGAGATGGAGAACAGATTAGTGGTTGGCAGAGGACAGAGACTTGGGGTGGGAAGGGGGTGGTTAGGAGAGAGGGGCACAGACACAAAGAGGCAGCGCAAAGGGGTTCTTTTCTGGTGATGGAACGGTTCTGTGTCTTGATTGTGGTGATCATTATGTGAATCTATACATGGTATGAAATGGTACAGATCTATACATACCCACACACACCCCCACATCAATACAGGTTAAAAAATGATGGAAACTGAGTAAGGTCTATAGTCCAATTAACGGTAATATACTAATGTTGATTTCCTGGTTTTGATATTGCACTACATCACTATATATTGTCCTATAATTGTGATGTCATACTATAGCTATATTTCTGATATCATAATTTGGGGAAGTAGGTTGAAGGCTACACGGGACTCCTTCTTTTTGCAACTTCTTGTGAATCTATATTTCAAAATACGTAAGTTAAAAAAAAAGTGCATGTGGGATGAGAGGGATTATTGCCACCATCTTGGAGACAAGTTACATAGTCCTACAGCTAAGTGAGTAAACAGTAGCACAGAGACTGAGAACCCGGGCTCTTGGAGCCAACAAACAAGAGCTGTGACCCTGGATGATCTGCCCGTGTCTGGTTGAGAGGACGGGTCAGGCCCCAGACGTGGTTTGGTGGGACCGTCAAGGCGCCAACTCCATTAACTCAGGCTCAGGATGTAGTGTCTGTCTTTGAGGATGAAGAGTCTACTAGAATGGGTAATTAACTGACAAAAATTAAAGGAAAATGTAGACAGAGACCCCATCCTGAAAATGAGGCCAAATTGGAGAAGGGAATGGGTAGCCTGAGATTCGGCAGACCCCAGGAGCTTTGGTGGCAGAGGGAATCTGAGCCAGTGGGTCCTGTGCTGTGTGACTCATCACCAAGTCCTGCAGCGTGGGGCCCAGAGGCAGGTAAAATGCACAGACTGTCGAAAGAGCCCTGGATCTCGGACGGACCCCTCGCGGGGAGGCACTAGAGAATGCAGACAGAAATCAAGCGAGGGTCAAAGCACGAAGAGAATTAGGGCACTTTCTCTTCCAAGGAATCCTAGGTTTCACCTCCTTTCCTTTACCACTGCATTTCTTAAACATGTTTCCAATTTGGAAATGACTGCAAAGCACCGTACTTCTTTTTATAGAACTGAGATACTGCTTTACCAAGATTAAGGTTACACTTAGGCAGAATCAAACCACATATGGTGACCTGAAGTCATTCTGTTTCTTTGGACAGAGGGAGGGTTTTGAGTGTCAATGTGCTTCACGGACACTGTTAATGCTTCTTTGAACGAGAAAGAGCTTTTAAAATAATAGCAATGCAATCCCCCAAAAAAGCTATGTCAATACATTTACGTAACTGGACTTAAAAATTTCCCTGACCAAGTAGGTTTCTTGTTCACTTTCCAAGATAGTAAACCGTAGTGTTACCTGCTCTTTCCTTCCATCCCTGCCCCCCAGGAGATGGGGCTAGGCCAACAGGTTGAGCGTGTGTTCTCATTAATTGTAAATTGTCATGTGGGGCTTCCCTGATGGTGCAGTGGTTGAGAATCCGCCTGCCAATGCAGGGGACACGGGTTCGAGCCCTGGTCTGGGAAGATCCCACATGCCGTGGAGCAACTAAGCCCGTGCGCCACAACTACTGAGCCTGCACTCTAGAGCTCGTGAGCCACAACTACTGAGCCCGCGTGCCGCAACTACTGAAGCCCGCGCACCTAGAGCCCGTGCTCCGCGATGAGAAGCCACCACAATGAGAATCCCGTGCGCCACAACTAAGAGTAGCCCCCGCTTGCCGCAACTAGAGAAAGCCCGCACACAGCAGTGAAGACCCAACACCACCAAAAATAAATAAATAAATTTATTAAAAAAAAATTGCAAACGGTCATGGGAATGAATGCTGGTTGCCTTACTCAGCGTCCCTGCCTTTCCACCACATCCCTGGGAAGAACGTCTTGTACAGCGCCACCTCCATGGCCCTGCAGTTGCCCCAACTCCACACTCCTGCCCACACACAGCTGTGACTCAGTCCCCTACTTGAATGTTAGAAATGTCAGCTACTGGGTACACAGTCCAAATCCTTTCTTAGGACCGAATGTGATCTCTAGTGATAGTCTGGTTTTTACATAGAGGACATTAAAAAAATCAATTCGATAGTCAGTGTTTCCACACAGATGAGAGGCCTGTTTTCATTGGCTGCTGAATAAGCAGTGCTTCCAAATCTCGGGTTTAGTGCAGGACACTATTAAAACACACGCTCTTAGTTAAACAGAACATTTGTGAATAATCATTTTAGTGATAAACGCACTTGTTCAGCTGCCCTTATGACTTTTAAATTTGGCATGTATTTCATATAGATTTTTCCATTAGAACATAACTCCAAGTGGTACCAAACATCACCCTGGCTGTAGTTTAACAATGACAGTAGTGGCTACGAAGGCCAGGATTTCAATTAGCAGAAGTTTTTTTTACACTCACAGGAAGATGATTCTGAATTTAGTTTTACATATTGGATAAGTGTGTTGCATGAAAGCATGAAGTGATGCTTCAGCAGGAAGCCAGGCTGGTGGCACATAGACCAGAAATTAGTGCAAAGAGGTGTAAGTCCAGTTGTTTGACTGTGCTGCAATCTGTTGGCTGGCCTACTATGCCCTCCCCTGCCTAGAACTGCAGTATTCCAACAAGAATCTGGTTAACACTTGTCCCCTATCTCAGTGAGTTGCCATCAAAGTTAGTTTTTCAAAATCGCAAAGCTCTTTGAGCTCTCAAAGCGGGAATTCACTTTTATTTTCTATTCTAAAATAGGCTATTCTTGGCCCAGGCCCTAGGGCATAGCTAATCTTGCACACCGCATGGCATGTGGGATCTTAGTTCCCAGACTAGGGACCGAACCCCTGCCCCCTGCATTGGAAGCTCAGAGTCTTAACCACTGGACCACCAGGGAAGTCCCAGGGCATAGCTCAGAGTGCCCCCTCACACACATCTGTTAGGTTACCCTGATTCCTCTGTAGAAAGCACAGCCTTGACCAGGGGTACTGGAAACCCTCAGGAGACAGCCAATATTGTAAACTAGCTATCTGAAGAACCAAAACTATTTCTTATGGCAAAAGGAGAGCTCTGCAGATATTTTTTATTAGGAAAAATATATGCCTAAGAATTGTGCCTCATTTTATATCTGACTCTGAGTCTTGGTTTCATGACTCTTGCCTATGAATCATCTTGTGATACTTTAAAAAAACACTTCTGTGACTACGTATTGCGAGGCTCTGCTGATCAATGCATGTTTTAATCGAAGAGAAAATATGGATTTTGTGTATGTTCTGAACATCAGCAGGGAATCAAACTTTGTTCTGAGCATTGAGTAAAGATTTTAGTGATCAAGCAGGGATTGGACTGCCTTCATTCATACAACCTTCAACACAGTAACTTTTACTTTGGCCTAACTCCACCCAGAAGATATTTATAGTCAGCAGTACAATTTGTAGGCTAGAGCCCGTGTTGGACATTTTGGCTGGATAATATAGCAATGTCATCTTTGTCGCTATCGAGGTGGTGACATTCCACAGGTGACTTTGCAATTGATCTTGTGGTGAATGTGCGGGCCAGTCATCACAAAGTACTGATGATACGGTAAGTGATACAAAACAGTAATTTGCATTCACCAGTGTAGCCTCATACACACTAGATTGTCAATCATGGCTTGACTTTTCAGAAAACTTTTCTTAGTGATGGCAGGTCCCTCACTAAGACACATGTGAGGGGATTAGGTGTTTCAGCAACACTTAATATGGGTGAAAAACATGGCAGAACCCCAGGAAGGCTGAAGCTCTTAGCTGCAGCGTGAGGACTGCAGGTGGTCTCCTTGCCTTAATTAAGGCCGGAAGCACTGATGACGTGGCTTAAGAAGAAGACCGACACCTGAAGTGATGTATGATGTAGGGATCTAGACCTTCCTACAAAGAACCACTTGCTTCCCCAGTGGCTTTATGTCACATCCCTTAAAATGTCAAGTGGAAGCTTCGACCACATTTACTGAACACCGAGATCTCAGTGCACAGTGGTAACGGCAGTTTTGGCAAAAGGCCTCGATAGAAAACCCTGGAAACTCAAGGGAGCCAGCAGCTTGGAGTGTTTGGACTCTCTAAGGAAGTATTCAGAGAGGCTGTTGCCTTGAGCAGGGACTTGAGGATACGGGGAGCGGGAGGGGTGAGATGTGACAGGGTGAGAGAGTGGCATGGACATATATACACTACCAAATGTAAAATAGATAGCGAGTGGGAAGCAGCCGCATAGCACAGGGAGATCAGCTCGGTGCTTTGTGACCACCTAGAGGGGTGGGATAGGGAGGGTGGGAGCGAGACGCAAGAGGGAAGAGATACGGGGATATATGTATATGTATAACTGATTCACTTTGTTATAAAGCAGAAACTAACACACCATTGTAAAGCAATTATACTCCAATAAAGATGTTAAAAAAAAAAAAAAAAAAAGACTCTGCCCGGTTCTCACTGGGCCAGTGTGATAAGGGCTGCTCGTACCCTGCGGGGCCGCTCGCCTTGGGAGAGGGGAGTTAGAAACCTGCACTTAGTCACACGCTCTTTCTGAGCCACACGGAGCTGGGGGTGGGGTGGGTTGGGGTGGGGGTGGGGTGGGGTGGGGGCAGGAGGGCACTCAGACAAGATCAAGCTCGCTAAGCCTTTCCTGCGCTTGCGGACATCTACGAGCACTGCTACAAATTGCGCGGAACCCGAGGCGCCTCTCCCGGCCCCCTCGCGATAGCATCCCGTTCCTCAGCTATCTCACCCCAGGCGAAGTGAAGGGCGAGGGTGAGAAGTAGCGTCATCACCACGAGAGACCAGGACACGCGGGCAAAGTGAAAGGCGTGGTGTTCTCGTGACCGTGGGCTGCCGTCGTCAGGGATGTGAGCAAGGCCCCTATTTACCAACAGCCAGGAGACTTCGAACCGCAACTCTTCCCGAGTTCTGCTTAAACTTGGTGTTTAGTCTCTTGAAACAGTCATGGGATCTACAGCTGAGATAGGGGTATTAATATTCACATAGTGACTTTGCTTTTAAATTGCATCAGAAACTACTGGGAGCTTTCAAAACTTACTGTAATATTCGAGCATAGAATAGGACACTCTATCAGACTTTCCCGTTGGATCTTGCATCTCGTGTGTGTGTGTGTGTGTGTGTGTGTGTGTGTAACGGTTTCTGTGAGGTCTTTAGCTATGTAGGGCTCATCAGCCGACTTACACTCCAGCATGGTGAGCAGCAGGGTAAGCCTGTGGTTCCCTTGGATCCAGCAAGGCTATGATTCCGTGGGAACATTTACAGTATCACGTTTGCTGTCTCTCTTCTCCTAAAGGGTGACTGAGGAAAGCGGTGACGTCCCTGGGGCTTTTGCATGAGTCAGGCAGCGCCGCTTGCCTGTGAGCCGCCGGCGGGCTCCAGCCACCAGCCCCTCCCCGTCCTGGGAAGCACATCCCTCTTGCTTCCACGCATTCCTTATTCTGCCCTGAAAAATTTTTTTTCCTTAAAAGAGAGAAGGCTCTGTGTGTGTGTGTGTGTGTGTGTGTGTGTGTAGAGAGAGAGGGAGATAGAAGAACGGATGACTTATACGCTTCAAATTCCCTTCCATTTTATGGGGGGGGGGGGGCGTCGCATGCTATTTCCAAGACAGAGACATTCTATGAGAAACGGGTTTCAATAGAGAGTCCGAAATGACAGGAATGGTTTAAACCCAGCACTGGGGAGAGAATGCTGCCTCCAGGTAACACACATCGAAAACGATTCCAAATGTTTTCTCTGATGCCAGCGGTGCAACCTTCTGGAGAAATCATTTCACACCACCCTCTTCAGCGCACTGAGTGCAGATGTATCCCCCGGCCTCAAAGATCTTGGACCGAAGAGCAGCCGCCCCTGCGGTGCCACCACCCACCACAGGAGGCGCTGCTCCCTGTCCCAAGCCGGCACGCTCCCAGCACCAGCCCCTCCTCCACCAGCTCAGTGGCCAGTGACAGGCTCCGTGTGACGCAGACCAATACACTCTGCCCGCCGGGACCCAGTTTCCCTGGGTACACAAGCATCCCGTCCTCTTTATTTTCCTCGGGACCCAGTGAATCATCTTTTGTACCCTCTTACATGGTGTGACTCATTTCAGGCTATTTTCTGCCCAGTCTCAGCCCAGTGGCTCGTTTCTGGAGAGGCCCTTCCTCGTCTGTTAAATGTCATGAGTCACTACCCTGCATGTGGTAGGAACTCCACGCTCGCTTCACCGGAGCTGAGTGGACTCGAACAATAAGAACAGAGCGAAGAAATGGCCTTCATGCGGGTGAAGCTGCCCAGGCCCCTCCCAGCCTTATTTCAAGACCCTAATTTGCATATTCCTCGATGGTGATGACAGTACTGGGCTTTGCCATTTTGCTCTCTTTGCTTTTTCATCGGGAGGCACGTGTGAGTCAAACGCAGGCTGCGAAGTCAACATGTGCTTCAAGAACTATTCAAAACACACGTGGCTTTTTGGTGGTCACTCCCCTTTCCTAATGGCCCCCCCCCCTTCTGCTCCCTTCTTCCGGTGTTATTTTCTTCCTGTGACATTTCAGAGCAGAAAATATCTTGTAGTTTTTAAATTTTTAAACTTTAATTAAAAAAATTTGGGGGGAGGGTATAGTTGATTAACCACGTCGTGTTAGTGTCAGGTGTACAGCAAAGTGAATCCATTCAAAAAATTTTTTTTAAAATTTCTCCTTGCATGCCCTTTCTAATGTCTGACAAAAGTTTTTCCAGTTGGAATTTAACTAGTTTAATCAGAAAAATAAGAGTTTGTCCAGTATACCTACACGGATATTCCTATTCTCTGGAGATTTGTGAACATTCGGGTGTCTCTCTTAATATTAAAGAAGCTCATAATAATTCCTGCTTCCACTGAAGCACCAAGGAGAAGATGCAGAAATGGCTGGTGTCTGGTTCAGGTGCTCTGGGCAGCCTTGGTTGCCCTCAGATGTTGGCTGTGACTCCTGCTGGCCGGGGTTGCCTACAGCCCTGGGGCATATGTGCAATCTTCTCGGCAGAACAAAGGCAATCTTTTCCCAATTGTTTGATTTCATTGCTTTCATTTTTCAGGGCAAACTTTCAGGTTTATACAAGGGTAAGACTCAGCTTTTCCTGGATTAGGACATGGACTGTAAAATATTTTGTTGGGTCAGGACATGACATGCCTCAACCTGAGATGCGCTCAGACTGTTGCTCCAGGCCCAAATGCCTCGGAAGTTTAGGTTCTGAAGGACAAGTGACAGGAAACAGTGGCATCCACGCTGGACGGTCACCTGGTGAGCAAGAGGTCCTAGGTGACCTGAGCAGCGGTCCTGATGATTACAGAGTGTGGCTCTTAGTCAAGTGGCCCTGACAGGTCATCGCTGGCTTCGAGATGCGCGGCCACTCCGCAGCTGCAGCCCAGAGAACGTGAGGCATAACATGCTTTTGCTGTGTGTTTTAAATTAGCTTAGTCAAGCTGTAAATATTTGGGCTAATTTCTAAAAAATGAAATGTCTCTGTCAAAGCCAGAAGACTGGCTTGTGTGATGCAAATTAACTTCTTATGGAGATGGGGTCTGGAAAGCAGGATGGAAATGTGTTTCTAACCCCAGCTGGTCCAATAGGGTGATGGATCATAGGTTAAATTTGCTCTGAGGATTCCTCAGTTACCTCAGATTCCAATGCCTGTCCGTGGAGATGTAGTAACCCCTGTGGAACGCCAACACCAGCCTCGCACAAGCGTCCACATCTCCTGATGCACAGCTCCTCCTGTGAGCCGCTTCGGAACTGATTCCCACCTTCCCCTACTAGAATAATTTGTCTTTCTTTCTGCCGTGCCCTGTGTCTCCATTTCCCTTGTCAATAACAATAGAGACCCTCTATCCCAAGAACCTTTTCTATAGGTGACCTTTCTCTTCCTGAGTTTTCTTTTTTCAATTTTTTAATGAGTACACTTTAACTGCCTATTTTTGAAACACACATAAAGCAAATATGCAGCTGCTCAAGCTCATGCTACTCTGATAAATGCAAATGAAATCAGCAATGAGATGCACTTCAGACTCAAAAGATAAGCAAAATGTTATAGTCAGAAAGTCCTGAGTGATGGCAGAGCAAGGCGCATTCCGGTACCTCCAGGGAGGAGCGCAAATTGCAACATCAGGACTTGGTAAGGTCGAAGAATTGCGCTTAGGCTATAATGGATCCACTTCACTTCTAAGCTATGAGGAATTTTTGTAGCATGTATATAAGGAGATTACACATATATAATACACACAGACACATATATATAAAATGGCTGATTACAACAGAGTTTGTAAGAAAAAAATTGGAAACAACATAAATGTCCATTCTTCTCTATAGAACAATATAGAAACTAAAATAAGTGAACTAGAGCTTCACATGTTGATATGGATAAATCTCAAAAACATTAAGCCAAAAAAAGCTGAATGAGTGTTATACTGGACATATTTAAATTGTATACACTAATATTTAAATAAAGCTTAAATCTGCAAAAAACCATGTCTAGTACCCTCCTCTTTTCCCATCCCACACCCTCGCACAGCCACCAGTGAACGGTATTACGTACGTGGTGTCTCCCCTGGACGGTGCAGAAAGAAGACACGAAGGATGCTGTGTAGCCCTGGGCAGGGTGCCATATTTTCCCTCCATGTTGTGCTGGGGTTTGTGGGTTTCTGTCTGCTTATTTATGAGTTTCTCTAGGGGGCTCTCCTCCTCTCCTTCTCTCCATTCTCACCTCCCCTCAGCCTGAATTCTTCCCATGAATCCCTTTTCAGCCCCCAACAAGGGACTATAGTGCATGAATCCTATGGCATTTCTTTCTTTTTTATTTTTTTTAAATCAGAGGATAGTTGCTTTACAATGCTGTGTTAGTTTCTGCTGTACAGCAAAGTGAGTCAGCTATACGTATACACATATCCCCTCTTTTTTGGGTTTCCTTCCCATTTAGGTCACCACAGAGCACTGAGTAGAGTTCCCTGTGCTATAACAGTACGTTCTCATTAGTTACCTATTTTACACATAGTAGTGTATGTATGTCAATCCCAATCTCCCAATTCATCCCCCACCCCTTACCCCTTGGTGTCCATACTTTTGCTTCCTATGGCATTTTTATTTGCCATGGGAGCATATCCATCTGGGGACAGTTCTGTCAGAAAGAAAAAAAGACTGAATAACTATCTCCATCTCAGGGGAATTCAGGGTAGAGAAAAGATAAAGGGTCAGAGTCATGTTTTTTTTTTTCATATTCCCTACTGGATTATAATAAAATTTTGTTAAGATTTTGTTTCTTTCAAAGTGCCTATAATTTTAAAAACTCTATTGATAAGAACTTAACATACATTTCATCTATTTAATTTTAATTTCAACTCTGATGGCAATGGAGACTATTTCTTAGGTGGCCCTAGCTCAGGTTAAAGTAAGCCAAAATGGTAACTAGTGAGGCTATAAACTTTTCACTAAGTAGATTAGCAATTTTAGTTTTAAAATAATCTGACTATAAACTACTTTAAATAAAGTAATTGAGCAATCTGAGACCTTTTGAAGGATTCCCGAAGATATTTTAAAGAAACACTCAGGCTTCAACTCCTGTTCTTTATTTATTCCATCAATACATTCATACTTCCATTCTTTCTAAATTCCAAATAATTTGAAGACTTATTTAATTAAGGCTGAATTTAATAACTATATGATTTTTTAAATTATTTATTTATTTATTTGACTGTGCCAGGTCTTTAGTTGTGGCACACAGGATCTTTAGTTGTGGCACACAGGATCTTTAGTTGTGGCATGCAAACTCTTAGTTGTGGCACATGGGATCTAATTCCCTGACAGGGATCAAATCCGGGCCCCCTGCATTGGGAGTGTGGAGTCTTAGCCCCTGGACCACCAGGGAAGTCCCAATAACTACGTGATTTTTGATGTGTGCTTTTTGAGAAAATTATATAGACAGTTAATTCATCACTTTGTAGGCAATTATCTTGTTGAGTCACTGTTAATGTTTACACACAAAACGATTCCGATTTTAGTTAGAAATTGTAATCTAAAATTTTTAGGATACAAAGAAAGAGAGAAAAGTCTACATGATAGAAACACAAACTCACCCAAACCCCATCATTCGTGAACTTTTTCAGTGACATCATTTACTATGGATAGCAACAGAAACGGGTAAATTTAAGCTCCAGACCCACATCCAATGACCATCTGGGCCAATCTTATCCTTGCATCTCAAGCAAAACATTACCAAATAGAAGCAGTCACATTTTTTTCCAAACCTGCTCTCCAAGCAATAAAAAAAATCAAGGCACAATAGTAGAGAATCAGCAGTCCCTTCAGGATGGAGGTTCAAAATGTAGAATAGAAAAATTTTGTACTGGAAGGTTGCAGGGGTTTATAAAAGATTAAAAATAAGAGATATATCTTAATCTAATTGGCGTAATATCAACTTAGATGAAAGGAAATGGATGAATTAGCTTCTAGAAGTGTTTTGCATACCTGATTTTATCTCAATATATGTTTTTATGTGCTTTCCACTGTACATAATAATGTCCTATTATCAAGAGCCCATGCAGTTCATTTTTATTTTTTTTAAATTTATTTATTTATTTTTGGCTGCATTGGGTCTTCGTTGCTGCGTGCTGGCTTTCTCTGGTTGCGGCGAGCGGGGGCTACTCTTCGCTGCGTTGCACAGGCTTCCCATTGCGGTGGCTTCTCTTGTTGAGGAGCACAGGCTCTAGGCTCGCGGGCTTCAGTAGTTGTGTCACGTGGGCTCAGTAGTTGTGGCTCGTGGGCTCTAGAGCACAGGCTCAATAGCTGTGGCGCACGGGCTTAGTTGCTCCGCGGCATGTGGGGTCTTCCCAGACCAGGGATTGAACCCGTGTCCCCTGCATTGGGAGGCGGATTCTTAACCACTGCGCCATCAGGGAAGTCCCCATGCAGTTTATTTTTTGCACAGTAGACACATTTTTACCAATATTCCCAAATTGTTGGCAAAAAGTTGATGGCTAGCTGGCAAGGAGATGAGTAGAGTTATTTGATCTTTACACGACTGGCATTCTTGATCTGGGACTCATTACAGCAATGTTTTGCTAAACCAACCTCTGTTCTCTTTAGAACAGCACCAATTATTATTCTAGAGATTCAGTATTAATATATTTATTTTATTTTTCAACAAGCTTTTATTTAATACTTAGTGTGTCCTGGGCAGAGGGGTTACAGGGATGAAACTGTTCTTGTCCTTAAAAAGTTTACAAACCAAGAATTATAATGAGAAATTCCTTTCATAACGATATATGCAAAGGGCAGTCAGAACATAGGAGAAGCCCATATTTTCTCTGACTTAGGGAAGACTTCACAGTGGCAAAGATACGTACTGAGAATTCTCTGGGTATATAAGTGAGGAGAGTACATTTGAAAGAGAGAACAGAGTGTGCAAAGGAATGGAAGCATGAGAGAGTATGATGTGTTCTGTACAAACAATTCACTATGGTGAGAGAGTAAGATTAGAGTGAGGAGGAAAGGAAGGGGAGACAGAAGATGAGAACAGACAGGCGTAAATCAGAGGAGGCTCAAATTTACCCTTTGGGCAATTTAGAGCCACTGAAGAATTTTGAGCCAACAAGTTCAATAGAAAGACCTCTCTAGGCATGTCCCTGGTGGTGCAGTGGTTAAGAATCCGCCTGACAATGCAGAGAACACGGGTTCGAGCTCTGGTCTGGGAAGATCTCACATGCCAACGGAGCAACTAAGCCCATGTGCCACAACTACTGAGCCTGAGCTGTAGAGCCTGCGAGCCACAACTACTGAAGCCCGCGCTCCTAGAGCCTGTGCTCTGCAACAAGAGAAGCCACCGCGATGAGAAGGCCGCGCACCGCAACAAAGAGTAGCCCCTGCTCGCCGCCAACTAGAGAAAGCTGCGCACAGCAACGAAGACCCAACACAGCCAAAAATAAATAAATAAGTAAATAAATTTAAAAAAGAAAAAAAGGAAGACCTCTCTAGAAAAGTTGGATAGGACAGATTAAAGTGTGCAAGAAAATCTAGAGACACAGAGAACAGTCAGGTTACTGCAATGGTCCAGAAAGAGGCGATGAGTTCCTGAATATGGATCCAGCACCTGAGTAAGGATCTGGGAGATATTTAGGAGGGAGACTCACAATACTGGGCTTTCCTTGGAATAAGGGTAGAGGAAACGGAAGGGTGTAATATGACTCTCAACAATCTCGTCTGGATAACTGATGTCAGCCATGGACACCAGCAAAGCAGCGGCAGTAGCTTCGGAGATGCTTGGGAGGTCTTAATATGTAAATATATAAAAGACAGTTAGATATGTAGATCTGGAATTAAAAGGAAAAAAAAAAGGTTTTGACTGAAGATAAGTTATTGGGGGTTATTTGCATTTTCACGGAGAGCTAATGGTTAAACACAGACCAGCATACAATGCATGTGGTCCATTCCTGGTGATGGACCCTGGGTACAGTATACCTGGTTGCTCCTGGAGAGGATTTTTCCCTTTTGATGAAAGAGATATGCTAGATGGAATGTTGGCTGCCATATCAGTAAACAAAGGATGTCACAGTCACCAGAGATTGCAGCCCTCTAATGTGAGCCAGTGAGCCCTGAGGATTCCCAGGAAGGAAAGAACACCTGCCATCTAGCCGCCATCAGACTGCAGCCACTCCCTATGGTGAGCCCTGAGGAAACTCAGGATGTGAAAATACAGGACACTGGCCCCAGATAGCTGAGGTGCCTATCAAAGGAACAATTTCAGTGAGCCCAGACTCTTGCAACTTCCCATATATAGAAAAGCTCTAAATTTATCTTGGGATATCTGGTTTTCTGTAATTAATGATAATCTTCTGATGTTCAGACTACCTGCCCTTTGTGGCAAAACTTCTGTATAACCTGGCTCCCCCCTCGCGCTTCGGAGCAGTTCTCTCAGGGTTACTTGAGATGCTGCCTCCCGGGCTTGAAGTCCTAAAAATTCCCGCCAAATAAAACGTCACTCTCAACTGTGAATATTTTTTAAGTCGACAGATACATGAAGAGATCTCACTACTAACCTTTCTGCCTTTGGACTATGTTGAGTGAGGAGGTGATACCTAAAGAGGAAGGCCAACCTGATGAGGACTGAAGTGTGGGAAGATGGAAGGGAGCTGGGTCCTTGATGACATAAACTACTGAACCAGCCCTGAAACTCCAGACTTCTTGTTACGTGAAGGTTTATATTTCCTTGCTGTTTAAACCCCATTCCTTTTAATATTTTGGTACTTACAGCAGACATCATCCAAACTAAAAAGCCTCTTTCTGTGAGATAATGTAGAAACAATTAAAAATAGATAGACAACTTATTTTGTGGGTAAAAGGGGAGTAGACTGAGGGAGGTTTTTTTTGCGTGTGTGGTTTAAGAAGCTAGATGATGAGAGAGCGGATGACACTGAGGATTGATGACAATTACGAAGGGGATGAACGAGGATCTGTCTTCGGACGTGAATAAGACTGTCGAAGAGTGTGTTGGGCAGAGTCAAGGCCGAAGATCATATCAGACAATGGCACTAATTTGCGTGGTTGTATAATCTTTTCTATGTTGTCTTGGCTGGATAGGAAGGAAGTGCAGGTAGAGGGATGGATACACTGTGGATCAGGGAAGAGTCAGGGCCTGGAGGACATAAGGAGTGACTGAAGCAGGAGGGCGGGCACTAGGAGGATAAGAAGTTGTGGTCAAAGAATGGGCTGTTGGGGTCTGAGAATTCAACAGTGAGAGTAGATACAGGCTGACCATGTGTAGCCTGTGAAAAAGGCCTGTGTCTGGAGCATAGAGAACAGGGGAAGTGGTATGAGATCATGATGGAGAGCTAGGCCTGTGCCAGATGTGGTAGGGCCTCCATATAAAGAGTTGAGGTTCTCACCTAAATAGGTTGAGAAGCCATTGAAGGGATTTAAAAATGGCAATGACATTGAAGAGCCTTTAGAAAGGCAATGATCTGATACTTTGGAAAGACCACTTCTGGAGGTTGTGTAGAGAATGGATAATAGAAGGGCAAGAAAGAAATCAGGACAACAGTTGGTTGGTGACTGCAGTAGTTGAGGCAAGAGATAGGGACGACTTGAATCTAGAAGGCGACAGTGGAGGGAGAGAGAGAAATAAGTAGCTTCAATATATAATTGGGACATAGGACCAATAGGACTTGTTGGTGGATTAGATTACGGGGTAAGGAAGAGCAAGAAGACAAAGAAAATCTCTAAATTTTGGTCTTTTGCAAAGTGATAGTGGTTCCATTTACTGACAAGGGAATATTGGAGAAGAAAGTAGATTTCTTGAGGGGAGATGGGGGTAGCAGAGAGTCGAGAGTGCTAGTTTGATTATATCACAAGGAGGTGTCAAATATATAGTTGGATATTTAAGTCTGGAGCACAGAGAAGGGATCAGAGACAAAGCATAATTTTGCAAACTGTATGTGGGTACCTTCCCACCATTCTTTCTTTCCCATCACCACTGTGTGGCACCTATATTATTTGGAGGGAATTGACTCCTCACCTGGAATCTGACATGGATCTCGATTGTTTTATCTCAATCAAGATAATCCTTCCTCTCCCACATCATCGTTATTGATTCAGGTAACTTAGATCGAAGCCTCCCTGCACATGGCGTTACCCTATCCAAAGGAATTGCATCAGAAGTACGTCTGTGAAAAATTTGGGCCAATGGGACACATGGAAGCTCATTTCTGGGATCTTCTAAGAAAGAATGTTTCCTGTCCTTCTGAGAGCCCGGAGAAAGTGACCAGAAATCAACCTTCTCTCTCATTTTGGACAGCACGATTTGTGGATGTAAAATCTGGAACTGCTGCAGCCATTTTGTCAACATGAGGGACATCAGCTTGTGAAGCTAATAACATGGGAGGTGGGACAGAGACTTGGAAAGAAACTGGTCTCCTGATGATACTGTTGAAGCCCTGAAGACTATCTTACTTCTGAACTTTTCAGTTATGGGAACCAATAACCGGCCCCCCTCCCCACTTCATTATTTAAGACAGAGTTTGATTTTTGGTTATTTGCAGTATATGAGTCCTAACTGATGACTCCTAAGCCACTAGTACATAAATCGTATTTCATCCCAGGGAGAAAATGTCGAGAAGGAAGACTGAATCCCGAGGCATTCCAACCTTAGAGACTGGGCCAAGGAAGAGGAGCATAAAAGAGAGAAAAGGAACAGGCAGAAACATAGAAGACGACTAAGGAAAGTGTGGAGTCACTGGGGAAAATGTGTTTGAAGAATGAGGGAGAAGACCCCTCTTTGAGAGCTCTTGGGAGTTCAGGTAACATGAGGGCAGGTACATGACCTTGGAAATGGCAACACGCACCTTGTCAGTGACCCTGTTAAGCGTAGTCAGAGGAGGGGAGGAGGGAAGCTGGTAGAGTAGAAGGGAGGGGAGAAGGGGTTCGGGAGTGAAGACAGTGGGTGGACACACATTTCAAGAACTTTTGCTGCAAAGACAGGAAGAGCAGTGAGTCAGGAACAGCCAGGGCTGTGGGGCTGGGAGAGTTTGTTTTCATCATTTGTTTTTTTGAGAATGGAACAGACGAGCATTCCTTATGCTGAGGGAACGATCCAGAGGAGAATAAATAAAGGATGCAGGAAAGAAGAGCAAGGGCAGAGGCGCTCCTAGCAAAGGTGAGAGGGATGGTACCCGAGGATAAGAGACGCTTAGTAGGAGCAGAAACACCTTGTCCTTTGTCAAAGGAGAGAACAAAGAACGTGAGTGGGTAAAAGAAGGCTTGTGGATTTGTGCTAAGAAGTTGGAGAAGCGTCTGTTCTGTTTTCTCAGTTGAGTGTGAGTGAACATCACCTGCCAAGATGCAGGGAAAGCGTGTGATCAAATGTGGTCATGGCTTCCCGGCAGGACAGAAATTTTCTTTATTAGGCTTCTGGAAAATGACCTCTTACGTTCCTGAAGTTGTAAAACTCTTCCAAGTGACTTTCTTGTCTATTAAATTCTAAAAGGGATGCTTTCCATTTTTTGAAAGTTTTGCTGCATGTAAATGGGACAGGAGGGGGTGATGGAGGGGGTGTTTCTTTTACCATCAGTTTAAGGTTTAGGCAACTGGATTCAGATTCTCTTAAAGCTGGTTTTTGTAAAAGGGAAATTTAAAACTTTCCACCTGAAATATTTATAAGCCCGTGACATGTTATTTTCTCTCCAACAGAGAGTTCCTGTTTGCTACAGTTAAGTTAGCTCACATCTGTGGTCTTCATTGACAAGAGTCCTGGCCTTCTCCTCTTTCTTTAGATTTCCTCTAGTTCTCTGGTACTATGAAAAGTTGGAAAAATAATTTATAACACTTATAAATCAAAGCTATAACTAAAACATATATTCTTCATAGCCTAGAAGAAAATAAAATATCATATTCCATTTCTCTGGACAGTTTTATAGTAAGTGTCAAGTTGAGAAACTGCTTGATGTTTCAAGATGATTAGCTATGACTTCTAGTTATAAGTTAGTAGGGGGTTCTTATTACATCGTAATTATAGGTCTTAGCTAACAAGATAATTTAAGTTAATTAGACCATTATAAAGACCATGTGGAGGAGGAGAGTGTGGGTTATTGTTTTGTAAACACTGCTGGATTTGTCCTCATTTTAGGCAGTACGAAATAACTTATTTTGCATAAAACCACTTAAGAGACTTAAAACACAACTTCTTTTGTGTGTAACCTCTCTAGCTGTGCAATTCTAAAGAGCTAGCCCGTCATACCCACCTGGGGTATTGGCTTCAAATCCTGATGACACGGAGCTGAAAACAAGGACTAGTTTCATTCAAAGTCAAATCCAGCTCAAATCCAGTCTATGAACCAAAGTACCTTGGGGGCAGAGATGAAAATACAAGCCTTACTAAGTATGTTGTTCAAAACACATGGCTCAGGAGAGGATAAACCCACACATTTATAAAACACACTCAGTGGGACAGTTCTAGGCTTTTTTGAAAGGTTGTCAATTAAAACCACCTTAAAGATGCTTTGTTAGAAGATTTCAATCACGGTCATTCTAGCTACCAATGTATAACTATTTGGGTTTAAAATAAGTTTTAACTTAAGATATGTAACTGCATATGGTATATGTCTGTGTGGTGCGTGTGTATAAAAAGTTCCTTTAATGAAGGGACTTGAGTGAATGGTAGGGGCGGTGACAGGTGAGAGAGTCCAAAAGCTGTGATCACATTTTAAAGCTGACCTTGAAAGTGGTTCTCGTATTGTACTGAATAGGTCAGCACCTCAGGTGATGAGTTTAAAGGTATTTCCTACAGCAGTGGAGCTCACGGAGTTATCCCTACTCTGGAAATGTCAGATACGGATTCACTGGGATGAAATTGTTAATGGGATTATCAGTAAAAATTTGATGTGCTTTCAGGTTGCAGCCAGGAGAGCGAAGTTTGGCTAAACTGACTAATTACTGATCCCAATCAGTAATGACCATACTTATGGTTTTCATTTTTTCTTAATTGGGGCAAGTTCTCTGTGTCCCCTGCCCAGTTCAAAAGTAGAAGAGGTGAGAGCAAGAAGGAGAAAAAGAAAGTAAAGCCCCAATCATCATTTTTTTTTTTTAATTTTATTTTTGGCTGAGTTGGGTCTTCGTTGCTGCAGGCAGGCTTTTCTCTAGTTGCGGCGAGCGGGGGCTACTCTTCGTTGCTGTGCGTAGGCTTCTCATTGCAGTGGCTTCTCTTGTTGTGGAGCATGGGCTCTAGGCACGCAGGTTTCAGTAGTTGTGGCACACGGGCTCAGTAGTTGTGGCTCGCGGGCTCTAGAGCTCAGGCTCAGTAGCTGTGGTGCAAGGGCTTAGTTGCTCCATGGCATGTGGGATCTTCCTGGACTAGGGCTCGAACCCGTGTCCCCTGCATTGGCAGGCGGATTCTTAACCACTGCGCCACCAGGGAAGCCCAAGTCCCAATCATTAACCTTGGATTTGTGCCTTTTCTCTTGAATCCTCTTCCTTATCTTGGTAAGAGAATGTCATGCTCTCTCAGTGGGATTTTGAAGCCTTTCACCAGCTTTGTTACCGGCTCAGATATAGCCCAGAGTCAGGTAGTTATTTAGACACAACTGTCTGCTTTTCATCAAGTCATCTGGACCTATCTGCAGTGACACATTGGCAGGGCCAAGGGGACCTGCACACAGTCCTGTCAGGAAAGATGAGCAGAGAGCCATGAAGAGAGCAGGGCCTCAGGTGGCCCACGCTAACTTCCCACTCATGGAGCTCCGTGCCATTCATAGCTTAAAGCAAACAAAACAAACCGTGTTCCCTTTCAAGAGGAGTGGGCAGGTTTCAATTTTCTCTCGGATATGGCCAACAATCAGAATTTTTAGGCAGGAGATAATGGAAGATTGAATGTTTTTCTTCTTTTAAAAATATCTAGGCATATTAAGCTAGAGCAGTGAAAGTTCAGACAATTATACCATTTTCTTTTGTTTACTGTTTTTCTCAAATTGAAAGAAAAACAAACTACAAGCAAAACAGATTTGGGATGAAAGCCAAGATTTGTCTGTGGTTTGATTTTGCACTGCGCTGTGGTTCTGATTCCTTTCTCTGTCATAGGGAATATGCAGTGGCCCAAGCCCAGAGTGACTTTCAAGTTCTGCATCCCTAATGTGGGGTTTTTAAAACTGTGTTCCACTGAGAAACAGTATTGCTAAATGCTCCCCGTAGGAGTGGTACACATCTTCTTATATCAGACTTGGCCATGTGACTTGCTTCAGCCGATGAAATGTGTGTTGCTTACAGCAAAACCTTCAGACCATCACAAGGTTCTACCATTTTCCTTTTATCTCCTCCACGAGACCAGCAATGGCTCAAGTGGGAGTTGCCCTTTCAGCCTTGATCCAAGAGTTAAGAAGATGTTGAATAGAGCTACAGCCACCTAGCAGCTGTCTTGTAAAGTGAAAGAGAAATAGAGCATTGTTGTTATAAACCACTGAAATTTTGTTACTGCAGCATTACCCAGCTCATCCTCACCGACACGTTGTCAGGACACAGGGGGCTCTTTGTATCAAATGAATTTTGTAAATGCTACATGTGCTATCCCACTTAAAACATAATAATGTAGATTGGCATTTTAAAAGATGTCAAAAAATCTTGCAGGAAAGAAACTGGTTTAGCACTGTGATCTAGCATTTTCCCAGTAATTTTGATTAAAGAATTTTTTTAACATAATACTTAATAACTTTTCACCAAACACACTTTTTTAAAAAGCTGCCCTAATGCATTTTTTTTCTGTTACCTGAAACAGAGGTTGATTCATGAAGCTGGTGGCTCTTGTCAACTTTTGCAAACTAGTCATCACCGGCTTCATTCCTTTGTTTGTTCATTCATGAAAAAATATATCAGGTACTAGAGTTAGTGCTGGAGATGCTAAGGTCTCCCACTGCTATCTTGTGGGTGTGCAAGAAATATCACTGTCATTAATTTCTATAAGTGAACTTCATTTCTGACTGGGTGTCTAAGCACATGTACCAGGTTTTGAGAGTATGATTACTGCTGGTCACTTCTCACATGTCCACTGTCCAGTTCCACATGGTGGCTTCGGGACTGGGGATTTGACACTGTCCTATTAGTTTCAGGCCAAGCCTAGGGCGTGGGAGCATCTTTGCGGGGGCCTCCAGGATCCTGCGTTCCTGGGTACATCACCCAGCCCTGCCCTCCACGGCCTTAACGCTGCTGCCAAGAAGCAGGGTTTGGTTCCCTGCCCCGGGACTACAGGAGGCAGAGTTCTGTGACAGCCTCCCAGATTCCTGGTCCCAGGGACACACACGCCTTTCCTGAGTTACACAACGAACAATAATCTCGGTACTGCTGTGTAGGGAGTTTGCAGATGTAACTGAAGTGCCCAATCTGTTGACCTTAAAGAGGACAGGCACGTGGGCCTCACCTAATTACACAAGTCCTTTAAGAGCAGACCATTCTTCCTGCTGGTTGTAGGAGAGGAAGCCAAGGATTCAAAGCATGGGAAGGGTTCAACACGCCCTTGCTGGCTTGAAGACAGAACGGAGGGCAGCCCTGACTGGCAGCCAGCAAAGAAGCATGGATCTCAGCCCCGTAAGCGCCAAGAAACTGAGTTCTTCCAGCCCGAGTGAGCTTGGAAGTGCATTTCTCCCAGCCTGGCTGACACCCTGATTTCAGCCTTGTGATTCTCCGAGCAGAGACCCAGCCCTATCACACTGGACCTACGGAGCCAGGACTGTAGACTCTAGGACCAGCTGGGTCTGTAGAACTGCGAGCGGTGTTTTAAGCTGCCAGGTTTGTGAGGATGTGTGATGCAGCAAAAGAAAACCAGCACATGCACCCCAGGCCCTGTCTTCTCTCTTCCTCTCCCCCGGCCTGGGGTCTCTGTTTCCAGTTTGGAGGGGAAATCAGAGAGCGCGAGGGCAGCCTGGGCAACCTTACTTCTTCAGGACATTCTCTTTGCAACCTCTTCCTCTCACTTCTTTCAAAGCCCGGATGTGGTTTTCTGTTTGTTTGTTTGTTGATAGGTATCTCACTTCCTTTTTAAAATTTTTATTGGCGTATAGATGATTTACAGTGTTACGTTAGTTTCAGGTGTACAGCAAAGTGAATCAGTTATACCTATACATATATCCACTCTTTTTTAGATTCTTTTCCCATATAGGCCATTACAGAGTATTGAGTAGAGTTCCCTGTGTTATACAGCAGGTTCTTATTAGTCACCTATTTTATATACAGTAGTGTGTATATGTCAGTCCCAGTCTCCCAATTTATCCCTCCCCCAACCCTGATCCCCTGGTAACCATACGTTTGTTTTCTACATCTGGATGTGTTTTCTTAAAGAGACTTCTAGAAAGCAAAATCCAGAGAGGCTTGCAAGCTGCATTTCCCCTTCTCCATCCTCCAAACACACTCAGAGCTACCACCTGTTACCCCGAGACAATAAGATCTGAGCCTGCTGGAAGTGAGGAAAGAGAAGTGAGGAAAGAGAACACACAGGGAGGGGAAAATACTCCACGAACTAATATCTTCACATACTGTTCCTTCCCAAAGCTTCGTCTCATGGCCCTGTGCATCTAGATGTGGCAGAGGCAAGTCTTCCAGCAGGGACACCAGAGGCAGCATCTGACCAAGAGACAGCCCAGCCTCGTGCACGACTGCCCCGGCCCTCCCCTTGTTACGTTGCTCAAGTGGTGCAGGATGAAACGCCAGATCAGCCTGTGGCAAACAGAAAGGAAAGCTGTGCCCCAGGCTCTGGCTGGTGGGAAGGGCACCTACACAGAGCATTGCCCTGAGGGTGGCAGCATTTGGCAATGAAGGATGTTTAGATGGTGGAAATCCTAGACTCCCAGGCAAAGGGAGAACCCATCTGGTGACATCTCCTGGTATCAGGTTCTGGTGGACCAAATCTTGACTGGTAATTTCATAAGTGCACATGTCTCTCTGGGGTCCAAAGAGGGGCTGACTGCAGACCCTGGAATGTGGGCTGGAGGGTGAAACTTCTGAGAATCACAGGGGAAGCAGCCTTCCTATTTCTTTCCCCAGGGCAGCCTCTAGAGAGAAGAGGCAAATAGAACGAGCGGTTCCCAGCTCTTCAGGGCCCGTTTTCTGCCAGACAGTGTGCCGTGCATTTTCTGTGCATTATATAGTTTAGCCCTCATAACAAACCCGCAAGGTCAATAAATCCCCATTTTAAAGCTGAGGCAGTTGAGCCACAAGAGGTTAAGATACGCTGCCCAATTCACATACTCCCTAAGTGGTAGAATCAGGGTCCATCAGAAAAGAAAGGTCAGGCAGTAGAGCTGTCAGGGTTCAGCCCAACGGATCCTGGCCCTCACTGCTCTGGTCCTCCACTCTCGAGAATGGGTTTCCTTCACATGGGGATCCCGAAAATATCTGTAGGCCGGAGGTGGAAAGGAAAGTCACATGGCTCAGAGGCAGCATGAATGGGCATATGGGTGAATCTGTTTAGATTAGTGGGCAAAGAGTCCAAATGAAGTGGGGAATTGTGACTACTTTGATCTTGGTGGCTGCAGGATAACCTAGACTCATTCCCTTGGTTCCCCAAAGGTGGTTATGCTTGTTTGCACTCACTATGGCTGCCTGAGAGGCCCCCACTCTAGCTCCCCACTGTTTTAGGTCTCTTTAACACGTGCATGGGAAGAATTACTCATTTCCTCCTTTTGGTCCAATAGCTTAGATTCCAACTGCTTCTAATTTACCCCACTGTGTTCAAGTGGGTTGTCACCGAACATTCCATCCAACCACCATTAGTATTTATTCTTGTTTCTTCAAGACCAAAGTAAGTCTAGCACATAGTGGGTCATTAGTATTTGAGAGGAAAAAGAGAGAAACCTTTGCACTGTCCTGGCCACAGAGATATAAGAGTTTGGTTCTAGAATGTGTTCTTACAAATCGACCAAGGCCTAGTCAGCTCCAAAAGCAGAAGCATCTCTGACCTGTCCCCTAGTGCTTGCACTGAAGGATAAATGCTGACACTGTGTTGAGATCGGATGTCCCATGGGACAGAAGGTCAAGGATACAGTCATGTGAGCTGGATCTGAGGCAGTCCCTGGGGGGTGGGGGGGGCCCAGGTGAGCTGTGGGTCTGCACTGCAGATGAGTAAGGTGCACTTAAAGGGGCCTCCACCAATGAAGATGACCACAGAAAATCTCCATTGCTGCTCTTCTCCTTGGGCTTCCAAAGGACCACCCGATGAAACCATTACCAGAAAATTACTTCCCTTAAAACCTCTGCTCCTATCTGGCTCGACGTCCCTTCCCAATCTGGTTCTTTACACAACCCCCCCACCTAAACCCTCTTCCTGCCCCACCAGACTCAGTGGGGACTGTTCCTACAGAATCCCAGTTGATGATCTCACTGGGGCGTGGCTCTGTAATTCTCGAATCTGGAGGCTCTCACATCCTCCATTTCCCCTTCCACTGGAAGCTTCTCTTCAGCCAAGCCCCACCTTGCAGGTCCCATGGGCCTTGCATCCCCACACCAGCCTTTGCTGGGACTGCTTTGCCGCATGCTGCGAGGAGACCTCCTGCGGCTCATTGGAGCCAGATTGGAGTTAGAAGATGGGGGAAGATCTTGCCACTGAACTGGGGAAAGCAAGAGTGTTGTGGTTCTGGTAGACCTATCTGAGACTTGCGATGTGTTCTCTTAGAAGCAGTGCTGATTAGGTTCTAGAATGCTGTTAGTACAGCACTCTTTTCGCTATGTGATGAGTGCTGTTGGCTGTGGTGGGCTGGTCTAACATTTCCTACGGGAAAATGCATTTTGAGTTCCCAAAAATGTCTTAGAAATGAACTTTTGAATTTACAACGTGTTTCTCAAATTTCTCCCAAGGAGCTTATGATTTTTCTGTGTCATGATGCTGAGCTAGTTCTGGTTTCGTGTTCAGTATAAACCAACATCCAATGCCCAGTCTCAGGCTCTTGGAAGTGAGTCATGCCGGGAAGAGAAAAAGTTTCCCTGAAAACACCTTCCCAGAAAGCAACACGGAAGCTGGACTCTTCATTCGGAACAAAAACTCAGAACGTTCTGACCTTGGACTGGATTCCTATTTTGAATACTCGGGAGGGAGGGAAGTGAGATAGGGAATTGTGGGGCAGCCCAGCTGCAGCGGCTGTGAACCGAGACCCAGGTTCCAGTGGAGTTACTTCCCCCTCTGACATCTGCCCTTTCATTTCATGTTCTTGTCAAGATATTATTACGAGAACATGCATCTAATATGATCTTAGGAACAATGATTTTGAAAATATCTCTTTACTGAAGCCTTTGTCCTTGACACTTCCTGGTTGGATCTAAGTTATATGTTCTCTTCTGAATGAAAGAGATGTGATCACCAGTTTCCTTAAACGGACTCAACCCTGGCAAACTTGGCTTAAGATGTTGGGTAAGTTCTGAGGAAGGATTAGACTCAGTTCATCATTTCAGACAACGTGCTCCACACTCTTCTCCACATCACCACCTTGAAATGTTACTAAATGAGCAGCAAAAAAAATCCCCGCCTTTCCTTTCTGGCTCTATGGTTTCCTTCCGCTTGCTGACTTTGCAGGTAGCCCGAGCAATTCCAGTGTTTGTCTGAGCCTCTTGAAGTAAACTGGCTGTCTGCTTAGCACTCTGAAGTTTAGAAGGACAGGGTTTTTGAAATTCAAGGGAACAAAAGAAGGACTGTACTATTATTTTATTAATGTGCCAGCGTTGCTGTCAGAATGGCCAACATCAAAAAGTCTACAAATAACAAATGCTGGAGAGGGTGTGGAGAAAAGGGGACCCTCCTACACTGCTGGTGGGAATGGAAACTGGTGCAGCCACATGGAGAATAGCATGGAAGTTCCTCAAAAAACTAAAAATAGAGTTACCATACAATCCAGCAATCCCACTCCTGGGCATATATCTGGACAAAACTATAATTCAAAAAGATACATGCACCCCTATGTTCACAGCACTATTTAAAATAGCCAAGACATGGAAACAACCTAAATGTCCATCAACATAGAAATGGATAAAGAAGATGTGATATATATAATATATATTATACACACACGCACACACACACACACAATGGAATATTACTCAGCCATAAAAAAGAGTGAAATAATGCCATTTGCAGCAACATGGATGGGCCTAGAGATTATCATACTAAGCAAAGTCAGAAAGAGAAAGACAAATACCATATGATATCACTTATATGTGGAATCTAAAATATGACACAAATGAACCTATTTACAAAGCAGAAACAGACTCACAGACATAGAGAACAGACTTGTGATTGTCAAGGGGGAGGGGGATGGGGGAGGGAAGAATTGGAAGTTTGGGATTAACAGATGCAAACTATTATATACAAGGTGGATACACAAGAAGGTCCTACTGTATAGCACAAGGAACTATATTCCATATCCTGTGATAAACCATAATGGAAAAGAATATAAAAAAAAAAAAGAATGTATATATACATATGTATAACTGAATCACTTTGCTATACAGCAGAAGTTAACACAACATTGTAAATCAACTATAATTCAATAAAAGTAAAAACAAAAATGCCAGTATTGTTTCTCTTGTATCCTTGAAATGGATTTTCATCGTCTAAGAGAATTCACAGGCAAAGAATATCCTTCCCTCTCATTTTTGCCTTAAGGTCTCTACTTAAGTCTTGGAATAGTGAAGCTTGAACACAGGAAAAACAAACCGAATCAAAACAAAACCCCCGAAACACCCAAAGAGGCTGCCTGTTGACTCTGCTAAGCTCTGCTCCATACATACCCTTCCACTGGCGGGGCCGGGGTTGGTAAACTCTTCAGTGAAAGTCAGAAGTTGAAGCTCAAGGCTTCTATGAAAAGGCAGGCCTGTCTTTGACATTTTTATTTCCCTCCAGAGATCTTTCACAGCATCCTTCATTGCAAAAATGACTCTGAATAACAGCTAATAATTACCACAATGGACATTTAATATTTATCATGCTAAGTTCTTAATAACCTTTAATAGGCATTCATCATGTAAACTTATTAAGAATCGCAGCAAATTCGTGAGGCACCATTTCCTAGGGTAATTTATAAAACCACAGAGACAATGAAATTTCAACAAATCATTCCTTGAAGCGAAGGTAATTTAAAAATGAATATAATCAAAACAAATTTGGTGTCTGATTGTGACTTCAATGGAATATTAATGCAAGTTCCTTGATGCTATTTGTTAAGGCACGGAAAAAAATAACTTGAGGTCTTGACTGTTAACAATAAAGTAATTGTACTCAAATATTCACGATTCTGAAAGGCTAGCAAAGCCTCAATGGGCCTACGGTCTGGGATACTGAAGTCAGAAGAGCATTCTCGGTGGGCGTGAATTTTGTTTTGTTTCTTTGCTGTCCACCTATGTACTAGGACAGTGATTGAATTTAAAGAAAAGGTGGGATACATGGAAGTTCACACACAAGAACCATTGGATCATATACTAGGAAATTTGAATTGATGCCCTTTCCAATTTGTAAGCTTGCTGATTAAGAAAAACCCTTGCTATTCTCTTTTTCACGTTGAATGCCACCCTCCTGCTCTCCTTCTGCACACAGCTCTAGGACCTTCAGCTGCAGGAATGTTCCACGATGAATGTAGTTACAAATACAGAGATGTATGTATAGAGCTCTCTAATACTCTTATTGAGAGATAAGTTCCCTCACACCTTGAATTCCTGGGTTTAAATCAAATGTTAGCTCTCCAGCTCGTCCACAGGTGATGACGACGGGTTCTCATACACAGCTAGTCCCGCCCACTGTCCAGGAGAGGAATGTAGATTCTGTTTCCTGAGTAAATAGTTTTCTTTAGATACCAATATCTAGATATTAGCCGAACTTGATGCAGACGCTTTTTTTTTTTTTTTAAAAGATTTTTTTGATGTGGACCATTTTTAAATCTATTTATTTATGGCTGTGTTGGGTCTTCGTTTCTGTGCGAGGGCTTTCTCTAGTTGTGGCAAGCGGAGGCCACTCTTCATCGCGGTGCGTGGACCTCTCACTGTCGCGGCCTCCCGTTGCGGAGCACAGGCTCCAGATGCGGAGGCTCAGTAGTTGTGGCTCACGGGCCCAGTTGCTCTGTGGCATGTGGGATCTTTCCAGACCAGGGCTCGAACCCGTGTCCCCTGCACTGGCAGGCAGACTCTCAACCACTGCACCACCAGGGAAGCCCCAGAGGCTTTTTCTTAATACCATTTTTACGGAGATTCCTCAAAAAACTAAAACTAGAGTTACCATATGATCCAGCAATCCCACTCCTGGGCATATATCCAGACAAAACTATAATTCAAAAAGATACATGCACCCCTAGGTTCATAGCACTACTTACAACAGCCAGGACATGGAAGCAACCTAAATGTCCATCAACAGATGAATGGATAAAGAAGATGTGGTATGTATGTATGTATGTGTATGTGTATATATATATATACACACATACACACAATGGAATACTACTCAGTCATAAAAAAGAATGAAATAATGCCATTTGCAGCAACATGGATGGACCCAGAGATTATCATGCTAAGTGACGTAAGTCAGACAGAGAAAGACAAATACCATATGATATCACTTATATGTGGAATCTAAAATATGACACAAATGAACTTATCTACAAAACAGAAACAGACTCACAGATACAGAGAACAGACTTTGGTTGCCAAGGGGAAGTGGGGTGGGGAAGGATGGATTGGGAGTTTGGGGTCAGCAGATGCAAACTAGTATATAAAGAATGGATAAACAACAAGGTCCTACTGTATAGCACAGGGAACTATATTCAATATCCTGGGATAAACCATAATGGAAAAGAATATGAAAAAGAATGTATGTATATGTATAACTAAATCACTCTGCTGTACAAGCAGAAATTAATACAACATTGTAAGTCAACTATACTTTAATAAAATAAAAATTTTAAAAATGTTAATAGTTCCTTTTTTTTTCTTTTAACTGTGTATTACCACAAGTAATACATGTAAGGTTGCCAGATAAAATAGAAGATATCTAGTTAAATTTGAATTTCAGATAAGTAATGAATCATTTTTGGTATAAATTATGTCCCATGCAATCTTTGGGACGTACTTACACTAAAAAATTACTCATTGTTTATCTGAAATTCAAATTTAACTGGAAATCCTCTATTTTTATGTGCTGAGTCTGGCAACCCTTCGTTCGTGCTTTGCATAAATGCAAAAAGAAAGAAACATAAATCACCAGAATTCTCACATTCTTGATGCTTTTCCTAATCCCTTAATATAATTGGAACTAATTTGGGTCCTTCCCAACCAAATTATTATAAATTAAAATGTTTTAAAAGTTACGTATTCTCAATAAATAATATCAGCATCGTTAACCCCCTTTGGTTCCTCTTTCTTCTCCAGGAGTCATCTTGTTAAGAAAAATAAAGATGGATGAATCCCAGAGTAAAGCCAGAAATACCACTAGTCAGGCTGTTAAGAATCTGCTAAAATATTGACAAAGAAAACCTAGGTTACAGATAACATAGTATCTCATCTTTGGCAGCAAGAGAAGGACGAGGGTGGCACTCACTCACTGAAGGACATGTGTGTGTTGGTGTGTGTCTCCGTCCTTCTATCTGTCTGATTATAATCGACAGAATGGAAAATGAAAAATATACTGCAGCCCCCAAATTTGAGCAAATTTCCCTCATTTCCTTCTTTTTTTCGTTGGTTGATCTAAGCAGGTTATCTATCCATTTTGCTAAGATAAAACGGGAGAATGGGCATCGACTTTGCAAAGGATTTTTAAGCTGTTGCTGATACCAGGACACTCATATGAGGGGTGGATTGTGTGTGTGTGTGTGTGTGTGTGTAAGTGTGAATGTGTGTGTGTGCATGTGTGGGCATGAGTGTGTATAAGTGTAAGTGGGCAAGTAAGAGTGCATGCCTGGGTGTGAGTATGTGCGCATGCGTGTGGCGTTTGTGCGCGGGCGGGCAGAGAACAACTTGCAGGGTAAAGATGGCCCCTGAGACAGCAAGAGCTAACGTGGAGGGAGCACGTCTCCTGGCCTGTCTGGGTGGTGCCTGGGCACATCAAGATAGCAACAGTAATTTAATCACTACTTTAATGAAATGTGTAATTGTTTTTGAGGAAGAAATACCGGTCAAGGAGTAGATTTCTAGGGAAGTGCTAAAGGCACCTCTCTCCTCCCTCAAGGATGCATCAAGGGCAAGGGTGTTGCATGAGATCCCATTGCTGGGGGGAAGTTATTTCCTTGTGATAAGTAGAGCGGTTGAGGGTCTCAGCCCACAGAGGTGTGGTCTCTCTGTGGCCCTTGGACTTTGACTCCCTTGGACTTTCCATTCCTACTTGAAGTGTTTGCTTTGCCCAGGGCCTTGGGGACACTCTTCCATTGATTCTCTTCTGGCCTGTAGCTTAATAAAAGGAGCCCTCCTCTGCCTTCTGTGCTGTGTCATATCTGAAAACTAACCGGAAGCTTGTGAACTTTCCTTCAAAGTGTCATTGGTATAGGAGAGAGCCTATGACTCAACTACTGAGCTCTTGTTTTCCATCTGCTGGACAACCTCAAGGGCATGCCTGATTAAAGAGATGCTCTTCCTGTGTGGACAGGGATTCCAAAGAAGATTCCTTCCGGGTGGGTCTCCTCAACTCTTCACACCGGTCAGGGTCAGGAGAATGCCGGGTCCCAAACAAGTTGTTGGAGAGAAAACAATGGAAATCTCAGTAGCCCTCAAGGAGCTCATGTGGTAGCAAAAACAGAGAGGAAATCATAGCAATATGAGAAGCATATGAGAGACTATGGCCACAGAGATGGAAGAAGGGTCTGTGTGTGGCGTGAGATGGAGATCATTTCAGGTAGGTTGGAAGAGGTGGTATTTAAATCGAGCCTTGAAGATCCCTAAGAGTCAGCTCAATAGGAAAATTATTCTCGGAACGGCACTGACGATACACGGAGCTGGGGAGATGGGTGCACACTCCAGGAGCTGCAGGGCAGTGCGTCTGGGTTCTGGAGCCGAGGGAGAGACACATAAACAGGACTCTGGTGAGGAGGTGGGGCCGATCATGAGGAGCCTGGTGAGCTCTGCTAAAGGGCTTGGGTTTATGCTGAGAACCACGGCGAGACACTGAAGAATTTTAGGAGAGTGTTATAACTGGACTTCACCTTTAGAAAGATGTTATTGGCAACAGCATAGGTAAGCGGCTAGAGGAGGCATAAACAGAGGCAAGAGGATCAATTAGAGGAAAGAATTAAGGCAGTGGTGATGCGGGCAGATACAGACACGTCTGTCAACAGAGTTTAGGAGTAAATGATGGGGTGGGGCGGTGCGTGACAGTTTCTGGTGTGTGTCGTTGGACGGATGGTGATGTCATTTGTTAAGAAAGAGAAAACAGGAGGCGGGACAGACTTTGAGGTAGGTTTTGCTATCCTGAGTTTGAGGCCTGTATGACATTCAGATAAGGTCTCGAACTCAGAAGAGAGATTAGCTACACTGATAGGTCTGAAAATCCTCAGTATTTAAATGTTACATTTAAAGGAGCTATCTGGGGTGTCGAAGACTCTCCGTAATAGGCAGGAAAAGGTTTCAGTACGTTATTTTAATATTCCCTTATGTAGTGCTTTACAGATATTCATAGATACCTATCTTTTATAGAAAATTAAAGATTTTCATTTTAAATATCTCATGGTGGTCACCACAATTCTGAAAGATGAGAAAGGCACCATCTGTCTAATCTGATAGAGGAGGAAACCGAGGCTCAGGTTGAATGCCTTTCCTGAGGTCACACAGCTGGTCAATTGGCAGGGTTTCCTGCCCTTGAATCCAGGACTCTTTCCTGCACTCTCCGGGGCCTCTCCCATTGCAGTGGAGGCCAGCACTGCTCACCACATCCTGCTTCCTGCAGCAGGCAAATGTGGATTTCTTAAGAGCTTTAAAACCCAAAGGTACAATACCCACACGAAGATTATACCACAGCGCTCCTGGCACGCAGGGTGTCATCCTAGAAGTCCTTATTTTGTTGCTAAATGTATTCTTTGTACATGCTTATTGTGTGGAATACAGTATAAAAAGAGTAGGGTTACATAAAGGACCAGAAACTCCAGTTTATCTGGGTCCTTGCTAATCTCTCTCTTTCAGTGCCATGGGAGGCAGAATCTCGGGTTGGCACAGGGTTGAGATAAAGCTGTGCTGTCTTCAGCACAATGCCTCTCCCACCACAGCTCTGCTGGTAGGGTTGTACCCACTGGAAATGGGTTGTACAGGAGAAGTATGGAAACAGCCTGTGAGTGCTTCGTCAATTCCCTATCCCATCTCCTACACTGAGAAACGAATGGTTCACGCCGGTTCTGAGTCCTTAACGTCGCCCTCCTTGCCCACGAGTGAGGCCACAGACCTTCTACAAAAGCGCCTTAGGGAATCTCTTTAGCGTCTGCCTCCTCCCCCTTCCGAGCTCAGTTGTTCTGACTTTCGCAGGCCCTACCTCCCTCTCCATGCCCGGCCCTCCTGGAGGGATGCGTTGGCTTGGATGCTCTGCTGGGCCCGCCTTTCAACCACTCTTCACCTGTGCTCTCTAGCCTTCGGCGAATCAACCTCACCTGGGCGTCCTTCCCAGATTCCCGCAAAGGATGCCAGGTCCATCCCACAACCTGGGTTTCAACAATAACAGGGAGGTGAAGACAGTCCCGGGAACTCAGGGAGGGAGTGGATCTCAGGTTCCACGACAGAATTTTCGTTTTCTTAAGTCTCGGCATGTAGTCAGATCATTAAATGATACTTTTCATTCTCACCATAGTTTACTTCCTCGTTTCCCTATCACTGAACATTTTGGTTATTTATAAATTTCTGCTTGTAGATAATATACAAATACATGCATCCATACTGCCTTTATTCCGTTGAGTTATTATTAATAATTTATCTCAATTGGTATAAGTGTCAGGAGCCTGGGAATTCGTCATCATTCCTCTCCACTAAGATCCTTTCCAACGCCAAATCCACTAATACCTCTATCCTGTTTCTCACCTTTGTTTTTGTTCCATGACCATAATTCAATTCCTTATTATCTTCCTTGGGACAATCTGTAACATCTACAAAGACTTAAAAGTCCCCACATCAAAAATGATCAGTCTTGGTAATTCAGGAAATCCATAACTAAACCACCAGGAGACCTCAGAACTAAAGACCACCATCTGTGACAAACATAATCCCTGTGTAGTTGACTGTTCTTCAAAAAGCAGCAAATAGCTGTTCTTTTCCCCCAGAGATTGCCCTCCTGGCCAGTGCCATGGGCCTGCGACTAAGCAGAGTCAAGTACTTGCGAATTTTCTTTTTCGTCTTTATGGTTTTATCGCTTCTCTGGTTTTCACTGTATGTCACCACAAAGATAATTTTAGAAATATTTAGTGCACAAATAATTTAAAAAATAAATATAGCTACATTTATACAACAAACTTTGTGATACTGCAGGACAGGCACACTAAACCTCCATAACAATTAAGAGTCTTAAAATGCGTAGCAATGAAGAAGCTAATCTTATTAAGAACACTTCAGCATCTTACTTCAGAAGCGCTGGCCTGAATACGTTCAAATTGTTTAAGAGGAAAAGTCTGGAGGTAGTTAGTTGGGATCTCCATATATTACTTGGAAAGAAGCATCATAAATAAAGACATGCCTCCTTGATTTGTCACTGAATATTTTGACTCTTTCTTTTAATTAGCAAACCATGTGAAGAAAGCACTCAGGTGTAAGAGTGCTAAGGCATACTCTGGGATGACGATGGATTGTCTGCCTGTTAACAGATACCATTATTAGAGGCAGCAGATGATTAATGAGAAACACTGAGCCAGAGGTAAAGACAACTTTTCAAAGAAGTTGTACCAAACCCCAGGCAGCTACATTCAGTGCTCACGAGGCCACTGTGGTCAGATGCTGCATGTGTCTGCAAGAGCGTAATGGCATTTGATACATGCTGTAAGATTTTTAGCACAGTAGCATGGCTGATAAGGGGACCTATCCTTAATATCTCTTTAAAAAATGTATTAATGGCTGAATTTAAACTGTCTCTACTTCCAACGACCTAATGGTGTTGAGGTGACGTACGCTCACCTGAGAAGTACTTTGTTATCCTAAAGGAAGATGTTACACCTTTCTAAAAATCTCACGTCAAAGACATGTTTCTACAATATGTTGTATCAGAGAAAGGTAAAAATCAGCTGTACAGAGTTCAAATGAAATAAAACCAGAAAATAAATTAATTAACCATGCCCACTTTTTATGATTGGATAAAATAAAAAGGGTACTTAACTCATCTTCAAGACTGTTCAGGAACATAATATGTAAGTATTCTCAACACAAATACAACAAAATCTACAAATACAGACTATTGGTGTAGTGCAAAGAGACCTGTGGCAAAATCATATTCTTTTGCAACTAAGAAAGAAAATAGGGCAATGTGACTCCACTAGGGCTAGTAGCTGCTGATATTGCCTATTTTCATATTTATTTGCTCCTGAATGGCACCGACCTTTTGATATCATACTGAAAATAGATTTTCTCCTTGACAAAAAAAATCTTCCAAAGTAAATAAAATGTTACCTTATTTTAAAAGAAAAAAAATCTTTAAAAAACCCCAGTAAATCACATGTAAATCAATGAAGTTAGAACATTCCCTCACACCATACACAAGAATAAACTCAAAATGGCTTAAAGACTTAAATATAAGACATGATTCCATAAAACTCCTAGAAGAGAACACAGGCAAAATATTCTTTGACATAAATCGTACCAATGTTTTCTTAGCTCAGTCTTCCAAGGCAATAGAAATAAAAGCAAATATAAACAGATTGGACCTAATCAAACTCATAAGCTTTTGAACAGCAAAGGAAACCAAAAACAACATGAAAGGACAACCTACAGAATGGGAAAAAATATTTGCAAACTATGTGACTGACAAGGGCTTAAATTTCAAAATATACAAACAGCTCAATATCAGAAAAGCAAACAACCCAATCAAAAAATAGGCAGAAGACCTAAATAGATATTTTTCCAAGGAAGACATACAGATGGCCAAGAGGCACATGAAAAGATGTTCAGCATCACTAATAATTAGAGAAATGTAAATCAAAACTACAATGAGATATCACCTCACACCAGTCAGAATGGCCATCATCAAAAAGTCTACAAATAATAAATGCTGGAGAGGGTGTGCAGTAAAGGGAACCCTCCTACACTGTTGGTGGGAATGTAAATTGATATAGCCACTGTGGAGAACCATATGGAGGTTCCTTAAAAAACTAAAAATAGAGCTACCATATGATCTGGCAATCCCACTCCTGGGCATATATCCAGAGAAAACTCTAATTTGAAAAGACACATGCAGCCCAATGTTCACTGCAGCATTATTTGCAATAGCCAAACATGGAAGAAACCTAAGTGTCCATTGACAGATGAATGGATAAAGAAGATGTGTTGTATGTGAATACATATATGTATATATATACACAATGGAATATTACTCAGCCATAAAAAAGAATGAAATAATGTCATTTGCAGCAACGTGGATGGACCTAGAGATCATACTAAGTAAGTCAGACAGAGAAAGACAAATATCATATGATATCACTTATAAGTGGAATCTAAAAAATGATACAAATGAACTTATTTACAAAACAGAAATAGACTCACAGACATAGAAAACAAACTTATGGTTAACAAAGGGGAAAGGGCGGGAGGGATAAATTAGGAGTCTGGGATTGATACAGAATACTATATATAAAATAGATAAACAAGGACCTACTACGTAACAGTGTATATATATATATATTCACTGTGTGTGTGTGTGTGTGTGTGTGTGTGTGTGTGTGTGTATATATATTCACTGAATCACTTTGCTGTACACCTGAATAAGCCTGTCCCTAAAGGGGAACAGACTTAGGAACTTCAGCCATAGGAGAACACCCTAAGTTCCAGGACTCCATTGAGGAAGCAGAGGCAAAGACAAAGAAGTGGAGGGAGAGTGGTCTCCTGCGAAGCAGATGCGGATCTGAACTATGGCTTGGCTGTGTGGCTTTGGTCAGTTAAGGGGTCCTTGGGGCCCTCGCCTGATAAGTGAGATAAGTGTGTCAGTGAGGGATTCTGTTTGGCTCAAATTATCACAACGACAGTGGCTGAAACACATAGGTCAGAGGAAGCAGCCCGGGGCTGGTCCAGGGGCTCTGGCTTTCTGCCTTGCTGCCCTTAGCTGGGCCTCTCTTCCTCAAGACGCTAACTTGCCTCCCCTACCTCCAAACATGGTGCCTTCAAGAAAGAAGGGGGAAGGTGCAGGGAGAGAGGCCCAGGCTGCTGAATTTAAACAGGGTTTCCCAGGAACCCACTATCAACCACCCCTTACATTCCACTGCACGGAAGTACATCACACGGACACCCTGAGCTACAGGGAAGCCTGAAAATATAGTTGCGTGTGTTTAGCGTGGACAGACTGTTTCCCCAAAACCAAATCAAGTTTCTATTAGTGAGAAGAGGAGCTAAGAACCACACATCAGTGTCTCGCCACGGCGCGAGTAATGGGCTCCCTTGAGGACACGGAAACAAGACAGCACAGAACGCAGAAGCCTCTGCCTTCTGTTCCTCAGCCATGTGGGTTACTCTGTAACTCGATTTCCTCCTGTGTTTCACCATTACTTCTATATCTTCACTTTATACACCGAATGACCAGGCCATATCACCATTTCAAATCCTGTCCCATTTCCCATAAAGGATGGTGACCCAATTCATGTCTGATATTCTCCAAGTGAAGTGAGTTTGGGTGGTATCAAGGACCATTACGGAGCTTTTGTGTTACTTTACAGATTCATGCTTCTCTTTAAGGAGTTTGTGTTAAGTCATAAGGAAACAGCTAAATCATCGATCAGGACAAAATACTGCTTAGTTGTAGTGCTTAGGTGCCAGCCAGCCCAGCCTGGGGTGACGTGGCTCAGGGACTCCAGTATTTTCCCACTGACAGCTTAATCTGGAAGTAGACGAATTCCACCCCCTCTTAGCTCTGTGCCAGCTGCGGGAGGCCGTAAGCCCTGGCGAGAAAGTATCAATGGTTTAGGCACCATTATTCCTCCTCCTTCCTGGTTCTCCCTTCTACCCTGACGCTCCATCTTTCAGCCCTGAATAACGAAGGTGTCAGATCAGGCACCCCAGAAAAATCTGAGGATGTTTCAGAAGGACGGGAAGTTAAAGGAGGGAAGAGGCTCACGCTCAGGGTCTCTGCAAAGCTGGAGGAGGCTTGTCAGAAACCGCAATGCTTGACTTCATAGTGACCTCTGCCTGAGAACCTGCAATAAGGAAAAACTTGTCTGAACCACAGTCATCCGCCCCCTTCAAATTGTGTCGTGTTATTTTTAGTTTAACCATAGTCTTTGAGGCAATGGTTTCCCAAAGTTATTTCTAGCTCTAACTGATAGTGTTTATGGTTGGAAAAATCAGACCTCGTCTATCCTTGCTGATTTCCCTTCAGATATCATTATGGGATTAACAGTGAATGCCTCTAAAAAGATTACACCTACGAGAGAGAGAGAGAGAGAGAGAGAGAGAGAGAGAGAGAGAGAGAGAGAGAGAGAGAGAGAGAGAGAGAGAGAGGAGAGAGAGAGAGAAGGCAAAAAAAGGAAAGCATGAATCACACCACACGCCTATTCGAGACGCTCTCCTCTGGGAAATTTTAATTCTCATTTAGAATGCAGTAGTCTGACTCCTGTATTCTATGAAGAAGATCAGCTTTTAATATGAAGTTAATCAGAATTTGAAAACTGAAAGGAGTATATTTTCATACAAGGTCAACTTTGACTAGGTACTAACATCAAATAAGCCCTTAGGAAAATCTGTTCTGTCCACAGTTTACACGGAAGCCTGAGCAGGACGTGAACAACAAAAGCAAAGTGGACGACAGTTTGCCGGAGGATCTTTTCTGAGCTCCTCCTGTGTTCATTCACTCACAATAATTCATTCCACGAAACTTCTTGAGTGTCTAGCCCTTAAGGGGACAATCGCTGCGGCTGGTTCTTCTGCAGCTCAGAGGTGGAACGTGGAGGCCCTCAGGGGTGCAGTGTCCGCTTTCATCTTCAGTGGCTGAAGAAGAGGGTGGCGGCTGGCAGGCTGGCCTGAGGTCACGACTGCCACTGAGCAGACTCTAGGTCTCCTGATGCATGAGTTCAGTGAATCGTTGCCATGGAGCTTTGTTCCAATGTAAGTTCCGAGTCAGTGTGATATCGTGCCTTCTTTCTGAAGACAACTGCTAGATTCCATGAAGCTCAAAGTGGGAAAACTGTAGAAAACCACTCTTTGTCTTAGCTCCAAACTTTCTAATTGTCGATCTCATTGTCGATAATGTTGATCTAATTGTCGATAATGTCGATCTAATTGTCGATAATGTTAAAAAAAAATTTTAATTTTTTTAACATCTTTTTTTTTTTAACATCTTTATTGGAGTATAATTGCTTTACAATGGTGTGTTAGTTTCTGCTTTATAACAAAGTGAATCAGTTATACATATACATATATCCCCACATCTCCTCCCTCTTGCATCTCCCTCCCACCCTCCTTATCCCACCCCTCTAGGTGGTCACAAAGCACTGAGCTGATCTCCCTGTGCATAACTTTATTTTCTATGCCTGTGGGTCTATTTCTGTTTTGTATATAAGTTCATTTGTATCTTTTTTTTTTTTTTTTTTAGATTCCACCTGTAAGCCGCTTTTTTCTCTCTCGGGAGGTCCTCCTGCTGAGCAGACTTGGGTGCAGACTTGTTGATAACTGTCGATAATGTCGATGTAATTGTCGATAATGTTTTTGTCAAGTGACTTTTACATCACTTCAAGAATGTTTGGCCCTTAAACCAACAAAACAAAGTCTTCCTTTTATTTCATGAAAAAATACAGCATGAAGAGTAGGAGTGTTTTTTGTTCTTGGGAATGGTTTTGCTTAATATTTTTGAGTTGGTGGCATTATTGATTTGTCCATCCATGACTTAGATGTAAGCATTTTTAGCTTAAATAGTTTAACTTTGGAAATGGGCATCACATGATATAAGCTCATACCCAAGCTGACTTAATTTATGAAATTGGCTATAGAACAAGGGTTGGCGAACTATAGCCGTGGGCCATATCTAGCCTGTTCCCTGTTTTTGTACAGCTTACAAGCTAAGCATGGTTTTTACTTTAAAAACAATGTGCAGGACATTCATTAAGGATTGCTGTTGGGCTGCCAAAAGGATGTGAAGGAAGTAGGACTGGGCAGAGGGAGAAATTGAACTGTAATGCCGTCCTCTGCTGACCCCCTGGGGAGCTCTGGAGCTGGCATTACCTTTCAGAGTTTTCTTGAGTTGGGATGCATTGCAATAAATGTGGGCTGACCCTGGAAGGAGGTGTAACTTTGACCAGGGCAGCTTTCTTAACGAAGGCTATCCTCAAAGAGGGATGATGCCTCAAGATGATCTTCTGTCAGCCCTCCCAGCAGCTGGGGAAGCAGTCCTTCTCTCCCGAGGAGGCTCCAGACTGGCCCAGGGCCTTCCTGAAGAGTCAGCCCAGCACACTTCCCGTGCCTCTTTCCTAGCTCTGCCCTGTAGCTCCCTGGCTTCATGACATGGGGTAGCACAGAGAGAAAGACCTAAGGAAGAAAGCATCTAAGAGAGAAGGAAAGGACGTTTCTCTAGAGCTAGAGCTGAATGTAAGCTAGATCCTCTCTACAGCAAGAGCACCCAAGTCTGCTCAGCAGGAGGACCTCCCGAGAGAGAAAAAAGCGGCTTATAGGTGGAATCTTAAAAAAAAAAAAAAAAGATACAAATGAACTTATATACAAAACAGAAATAGACCCACAGGCATAGAAAATAAACTTATGCACAGGGAGATCAGCTCAGTGCTTTGTGACCACTTAGAGGGGTGGGATAGGCAGGGTGGGAGGGAGACACAAGAGGGAGGAGATATGGGGATATATGTATATGTATAACTGATTCACTTTGTTATACAGCAGAAACTAACAGACCATTGTAAAGCAATTATACTCCAATAAAGATGTTTAAAAAAAAGATGTTAAAAAAATTAAAAATTAAAAAATTAAAAAAATAAACTTATGGTTGCCAAAGGGGGGTGGGGAGGGATATATTAGGAGTTTGGGATTAACAGATACACACAACTGTATATAAAATAACCAACAAGGACTTACTGCATAGCACAGGGAACTATATTCAGTATTTTGTAATAAACTATAAGGGAAAACAATCTGAAAAAAGAATATATATGTATGTGTGTGTGTGTATATATATATATGTATACATAACTGAATCACTTTGCTGTACACCTGAAACTAACACAACATTGTAAATCAACTATACTTCAATAAAAAAATAAAATTAGGGGCTTCCCTGGTGGCGCAGTGGTTGGGAGTCTGCCTGCTAATGCAGGGGACACGGGTTCGAGCCCTGGTCTGGGAAGATCCCACATGCCGCGGAGCAACTGGGCCCGTGAGCCACAACTGCTGAGCCTGCGCATCTGGAGCCTGTGCTCCGCAACACGAGAGGCCGCGATAGTGAGAGGCCCGCGCACCGCGATGAAGAGTGGCCCCCGCTTGCTGCAACTAGAGAAAGCCCTCACACAGAAACGAAGACCCAACACAGCCAAAAGTAAATAAATAAATAAATTTAAAATAAAATAAAATAAATTTCAAAAACTGAAAAAGAAAAAAAAAGTGATTGTCAGTCTCAAGAGTGGAAGGGTCAATGAAAACAGACCCTCAGCGGGCACAGTGTAGGGCCTCGTACGCGTCCCTGGTCATGGTGAGGACTCCCTCTGCAGAGGAGCTCTGTTAATGCCTGACTTTGTAACCCACTGGGTAGAGTAATGTCAGAGCAAGGAAGGGGGAGTCTGGACTCCCTTTTAAAGCTGACCACCCTTTTCTCCCCATTGACACGAAATCTCTTTGATTAACCCTACGACTTCTACCCTAAATCCCTTCTGCTGATATAAGGACCTTTTCTCATGTGTTGGCAACATTTTCCTCTCCTGCATAACTCACTTCAGAGTTCATCTCATCCGGTAAGTGGTCAAGATCAAGGTTACTCTCACACTAATACTGGATTGACTGGCCTCACCTCCTACCCTCCCGGAGTTTGTGGGATATGTTTACAAAAGTAGAGAGAGAACCAACTCTGAGCAGCTGTGTTATCTTGCCTTCAGGGATGGTGCTTTGTGTATAATAAGCAGTCAGTAAATATTGAACCAGTGCAACAATTACAAATCATAGAAAGATGAATGACTCACCAACACTGCATGAATAAAGTGGTCCCCAGAGATCTTGGTTCACAACATACTTCAACAACACCTAGTTATGTGTTGTGTTGTTGTTATTACTATTATTATTATTGATTTCTTTCATTCTTTTATCTTTTTAAAGTCTAGAGCACCCCTTTACTGGAACAGATGTCAACGTCAATTTTATCTAGGAAACGTGTACTATAGTGCCTCTGTTGCTAGTTATTCTTTAGTATCGAAAATTTAACATTCCTACAGTAGTTTCTGATCAATCTAAGTTTTTGTAGGAGAAATTACTGCATCTGGGTGGATAAGGAGATAAAAAAAAAAAGAGGGTTGATTTGAAGCTGTTTATATTGGGTTGGCCAAAAAGTTCGCTCTGGTTTTTCCCTAAGATGTTATGGAAAAGCCTGAATGAACTTTTTGGCCAACGCAATACTTATGGCTCCTCTGTAAGGGAAGTTACTCCTCTTGCAGTGATGTAAACCCTTGGTGGAAAATGAAAGGTAAATGAAGCAGACCTGCAGGAAAATTTAGTGCAGACCAGCAAATTTAGTGCGTGAATTGAGATAAAGTCTCATTTCAAAAACACAACTAAACACTTCAAGTGTTTCAAACACTTACTAAAATGGGATCAAAGTGCATAAGAAAAAAATAGTGAATTATTATTTGCCCTGCCTAATTTGAAAAGATGCAAAATAAATCACAGTTTAAAGTTAATGCCTCAAAGCACACAAAATAACATCTATTCCAGTGTTCCCCTTTACTTATAGGGATTATTTGCTGGATAATTCATCCTCTCCATCAAAGGAAAACCTCAGAGGTCGGAGCTGTGTATTCTTTATTGCTGCTTTCCCTGCAACAATAACAGTCCCTGGCACCCAGTGCTTCATAAGTAAGTGGAGGAACTTCCCCACATCATACTCCCAGCAGCGAGTGTATCGGTCCCAAACTAAAGTTTTATTGGAAAAATTTTGATGGATTCACTTCACGTTAAAACACAGATGTAAATATAGTAAAAGTCATTATTCTCTCCCTGTATAATGAGTCCATTATTTCAGGTTTTATAGATCCTTGGTACCCAAGGATCTCTTTGGTACCCAATATCTCATGAAATCTGTCCTCACAAAATTTTATATCAATAATTTACACCTTACTGTTAATCATTTGTTTTACCTTCTGAGACTAGGTGAGAAGAGATAGCATTTCCATTTTAAATCTTGTTGCAAATGTTAAGACCAAAGCTCCTTTTCCCAACAAAAGCCAACAAGAGTAGTACGTAAATCTGGGGTGGTTTTTCATATCACGCAGGTAACCACTTCCTGTGCTTTTGCAAAAGGTTGTCTTTAGACCTTGTAACATCTGTGTGCACAGGCAATGGTAAGTAAGTTGCTTGAAGACAGGCTAGAAAAGTTAAGTGATGGAAAAAGTGAAAGAAATTTTTGGATATAGAATTACAAGTTTGAACAGAACCTATCACTTACATTTACATATAAACTGTATTGTACTATCCATTTTAACATACACACTTGTCTTAACCCAACCAATGACCCATTTTTATTTTGTTTGAAGAGGAAGACATCTGAATTTAGAGAGTTATGTGACTTTTGACTGGCCACATATACAATAAATTAAAAAATCAGTTTCAGCTGAAGTTTCACTTCAAAGCTCATGGTTTTAATTATTATGCAATCTCCCATTAAGAAACTTCGACGCTAATTAAAAATCTGGCCAAAAAGCCAATTCTTACAACAGGCTGTACTTCACAGAAAACTTTTCTGAAATGACTGTTTCACGTAGAAATGCACGCCTACAGCCATGCCTCAGCTCAAGAAGCTACACTTGAATTATACACTGTTATTCACCCTGGCTACTCAAAGACCATCACCTGTGGGTCCTGCCAGAAGTACCCTGTTTGTCAGAGTTCTGCCTGTTTTGTATGTATGTTCTGCCTTCCTCGATAAGAGACCCTCTGTCTTAATTAACTTGGCTATGGGAAAAAAGTAACACTGTCCTACAGAGGCAAGAGAAAATCCCGGGATTGACAATAATATTAGGGTTAAAAGATGGTAAATACTGTCCACGTCAGGATAACCTTTCTATAGGAGTGGGGACCCAATGTTCTTCCAATATTCTATAACAATTTTCTTTTTTGAAAAATTAACTTATGTATTTATATTTTATTTTTGGCTGCGTTGGTCTTCCTTGCTGCCCGCGGGCTTTCTCTAGTTGCAGCGAGCGGGGGCTACTCTTTTTTTTTTTTTTTTTTGGGGGGCTACTCTTCGTTGCAGTGTGCGGGCTTCTCATTGCAGTGGCTTCTCTTGTTGCGGAGCACAGGCTCAGGCTCTAGGCGCGTGGGCTTTAGTAGTTGTGGCTCGCAGGCTTAGTTGCTCCGTGGCATGTGGGATCTTCCCGGACCAGGGCTCGAACCCGTGTCCCCTGCCTTGGCAGGTGGATTCTTAACCACTGCACCACCAGGGAAGTCCTATAATAATTTTCTTTCAAACTAGATCTGTCTACAGAAAGGAAGATTTAGCTTTTAGGAAGAAAGTTGCTAGTACATTATTAAATTAGAAAAATTAGCCAATTTAATTTTAAGCCTGAAGACCTGGGTTTAGTATTGAGACCTAGAGCAAATTGCTTAGATTCTCTAGGTCCTGACTTCCTTTTCTGAAGTGAAGAGGCAATAACGTCTACTTCTCAATGTGGCTTAAGGCTGGAATGCAATAACATTACCCTAAGGTGTTTTTTAAACTGGAAAGAACTAAACAAATACATTACCACTGCAGATAAAAAGTTTTATCAGTATATTATTCCCAGTGATACTTTACAAATGTACTCCAATGTATGGTTCCGCTCTAGCAAAGTATTTAACAGATACTGTGAATTCGTAACAATTGTTTCTTAATCTGTTCAAAATTGAGCAGGATATGGGTGTGTACCAGAGAACACTTTATTTTTCCATTATTTCCACATTTGGAAAAATTGCAGAGATTTATGGAAAACTGGAGGGGATCACATGCTGAGTTTTAAACTAAAATGTCTGACAAAAATGAAATAAATGTAAAACAGTTGTCAGGTTGCACTACTCAGATAGAAATTAAGATGTTCCTTCTAAGAAGCGAGAGTGAGCACAGACTCAGATGAAGACAACACCTCTAAATATTTACCTCAATTTTGATTCGTAGTTGAAAACATTCATTTTCTTAATAATCATCACTAGTATTTGTACCATCTTATGTAGTTGGTTTATTGAATAATTAAACTGAGTAGAGATATATATATACAAAGTTATTTTACATTATTTCAAGTGCCCCCTTAAACTGTTACGTCAAATATTCCTTTCCCACCCATAGCATTTTGTTTACAGTCCATAATTTTCTGTCACTTTTCAGTTATTTAAAAACTCAATCTGGGGTGGGGTAGGGATGGATAGGGAGTTTGGGATTAGCAGGTAATCCTTGATAAATAACAAGGTCCTACTGTATAGCACAGGGAACTACATTCAATATCCTGTGATAAACCATAATGGAAAAGAATATGAAAAAGAATGTATATATATGCATAACTGAATCACTTTGTTGTACAGCAGAAATTAACCCACTGTAAATCAACAATACTTCAATAAAATAAATTTTAAAAAAACCTCAATCTGGTCCAACCTCAAATGTGAACCTCTAGTTTCAAATCTGATTTAAACCTTATCTTCTCCTCACCTCCCGGGTATCCCCATCCCATAGTAGCTGGTGTCCAAAGATGGCCCTTAATGAACCATGGCTTTCGTCGTCCCTCCCATATTGGATCTGAGCTGGGCCTTTCACTCCTATTAACCAGCGGAAAGGCTGCTGTGCCAGTTCTGAGCCTAAGTCAAAAGAGGGCCTGGCAACTTCTTACTTTCCACTTTGGGAAGCCCTGAGCCGTCATGTAGGAAATCTGGCATGTCAACGTGTCGCGTGGAGAAACCACGTGGAGAAGGAAGAGTCCTGAGTCCAGTCACCCCAGAGTCCTAGCTAAGCCCCGCCTTCTAGGTTTCTCCACCAAGGGGCGGGACATGGAACTGGGCCACCCTGCGCATGAAAGCCTACTCAAGGCACCAGGTGACTGCAGCTCTAGCGACCTGCTCGTGGAGCAGAGCCACCCAGCTGAGCCCCACTGACTCTCAGAAGCAAGAGAGAAAAGTTACTGCATCCTGGGGTGGTTTATTACGCAGCAGTGCAGAACTGGAACATTCCCCACGCCCACCTCTATCTGGCCGGGGAGAGGGGACATGATTTTTTCTTTCTCTTCTCTACCTTCCTCTTCTGCTTCTAGCTTTTTGTGTTAGGGACTGGTAAGAGGGATGAAGGAACGGCTCCTGCACCAGATGATGTGCTGGAGTTGGCCTGAACCATGTTGTTCGAGCTGACTGTTAAACGTTAAAGAATTTTATGGGCCAATTGTTAAATATGCCACTATTAAAAGTTAAATTACATAAAATGATAATGAAATAAATTATATTGAAAAAGAGGTAATAAGTACTCAAAACTCGTCACTTCCTATGTTATTTTACTATTATCTATCCCTTTAAGGTTATTTACGTGTCTTTTCACTGTAGGTGGAGATACCATCGAGCCACGTGCCACTGTGTGTCCTTTACAACTTCACAACCAGTGATGTCATGTCGGTAGCTTAAAATCAGCCCTGGTGGAAATCCTTACACCATGGAAATGGGCAAACATTAGAAATCAGTGCTTTTTCCCCCTCTGGATTGAGCTGGTTGGTAACTTTGCCTACAGTCCTCTGCTGTATGTATGTGTATCATCTTTGGTCCATCCTGGCTAGTGGGTGATGCCTTCTCTGTCTGTGGAAGGCATGAAAATGTTGGCCCCATAAGGGCTACATGCATGAGCTTTTTGAAGGTATCCAGTGAGAGCTCCTATTCTCCCAGCTCCTAATGGTGGAAGCTTGTTCCGCTTCCTCATTTTGGCCTGTAGAAGGACACTCTCAGCCTCTTGCTACTAGGTCCTTTGTAGCAGTGGATAGCCCTTATGTGTAAGGCAGAACGGATCAAGCCCACCACCTTCCTTGATGTCCATCTGACCCACCAGATAAGGTTGGCCTGAAGATAAAGGAATATGGTGGTCTGGATAAAGAGTTCACTGTTAATCTAAGTAATCGTGAGTGCCCTGAGTTGGGTTCCCTGGGAAGCCAATTCTGAGTTGGAACTTAGTGACAGAAAGTTTATTAAGCTGGGGGTTAAAGAAGAAGAAAAATCGGGCAGAAGGAGAAGCTGGGCTGGGGGGCAGTCGCAGTAGGAACTCTCCGTACACCGCGGGGAGCTCTGAAGCTGGAAGGACCCTTCAGACTATGCGTGGTCTGCCCAGAGGGGCACAGGACCTTGGGCAGGGGGCCCTCTCCAGCTGAGGCAATTCCCAAAGGGGGCTGACTGTCAACAACCTTCCCCCAGCTGGGGCACACATGTTTCAATCTTGAAGGGAGGATCTGGCCGTGCCACTGCAGACATGACAGCCCTTTCCTGGTGCTGGGTGGGTCTACTTTGTATGGATTCTGGGGCCAGCTCCGCGAGGATTCTGGTGGGCCTCTAAAGGGAACTTACAGGAGGACAGACAAACGACATTCCCACCACTGCAGTAAGCCTCAAGGCCACACATGATACTCATTCTCCCCCTCCTTTGCTAACCATTCAAAATCCCCTTTGCCCTCGGCTAGGGGCTCTGCTGGTCTCTGGGGATTCCTTTGGGGGAGATCCGGACTCTCATCCCTGAGGGGTTCAGTCCCCTTTCCCAGGCTGTGACTGCCGCATCTATGATGGATGAACGTTGACGAGTACCACGCTGCAGTGAGAGAGCACTAAGAGCAGCCCAAGTGGGCCACCTGCGTGCCGAACGTAATCCTCTCTGCCCTCTCCGGGTAATGGCAGTTCTTCCTTCCCGTGACTGATGGCCAGAGTGGATTACCCCTGCTAGGCCTTTGGCGTGAGTTGCCCAAAGTGGTTGGGCCGCAGGCGTAGCTTAGGGCGCGGTGGGATTCTCACGAGGCTCCCTCTTTGGGATCCAAACTCTAAACTCACAGAAGTCAATTCATGGGGACTAGAGAATGAATTCCCTAAGAGAATATTGGAAAGTGTTATCTAGCCTAATAAGTAAATTAATGAAGGCTTTGTTATACATCTTCTGTTGTGTATCACTGTGCTAGGAAAAGACAGAATTTTTACTCTACATGAGATGACAAGTAAAATCAACAAGACCTAACAAGACCTAATTCCTAAACCATTTCTAGCCAGTAAACTGCAAAATAGAAAATAAATCAGTGAGGTGATCAGGAGTAGTGAGAAGTATTTTAGAAATAAATTTCAGAGCAGATAAATCAGCAACATTTGGATGCCAGGTCCTTGGGGTTTAGTTCTTCCCTTAGTTCCTTCCTGGTTGACCGAGTTGGCCGCATGTGGGATATGAGGGGCCTCAGAGAGAATTTTCGGAGAGCTTGGAGAGCACAGAATGGGAAACCAAGCACATCAGGTGTGTTTCTTGATGTTTGCAACCCAACACAAGATTTAATTATCATTAAGCCCTAAATGTGTAATTCTTTCTGACCCATCTTAACACACTGCTCTGCTTTTTCCCATTTTAGTGTTAGTAAGTAGAGATCAGCAGCGTCTGCCCCGTGCACATTCAACAAGCCTTCCCACATCAACATCCACACTAACACTAATATCGACACTAACACGAACAGTATACTGACAACAGCACATCGTACCGAGGGAAGGGCTAAGCACCTACATATATCACCAGTATTAGTCCTTACAGCAATACTATGATGAAGACCTCATTATTATTTTTATTTTACAAACAGGACACACGGGCGTAGAAAGGCTGGGAGGAATGATTAATACCAGCAGGAAGAGAGAAAACAGGAGGAGCTGTGAGATTTCTTTCGTATCCTTTGGCTGCTTTTCATACAGCTGCCATGCCTAAGTTCTTTTGCTCTAGTGATTACAGTTTCCAAATAAAAAAATCAGGACTGACGGCTTTAACAAATGCTTTCTGTGCCGCTGGAGGGAATCAGAGGCAGCCAGTACTGTGAGTCCGAGGAAGCGTCGGGGCTGAGGGCAGGAGTGGAGGCAGCTCCCGCTGTCACACCTCGGCTGTGTCACCACACACCACCCGGGGGACTCCGGGCAAGGGCCCCTCTCTAAGCCTGGGTTTCCCACCTGCAAAATGAGGGTGATGAAGGGTGGGCTTCTCCTACACTGTTGGTGGCAATGTAAACTGGTGTAGCCACTATAGAAAACAGTATGGAGGTTCCTCAAAAAGCTAAAGATAGAGCTGCCATATGATCCAGCAATCCCATTCCCGGGCATTTATTTGGACAAAACTATAATTCAAAAAGATGCATGCACCCCTATGTTCACAGCAGCATGGGTCACAATGGCCAAGACATGGAAGCAACCTAAATGTCCATCAACAGATGAGTGGATAAAGAAAGTGTGTGTGTGTATATATATATATATACATACACACATACATACACACACACAATATGGAATACTATTCAGCCATAAAAAAGAATGAAATAATGCCATTTGCAGCAACATGGGCCTAGAGATGGTCATACTAAGTGAAGTAAACTAGACAAAGACAAATATCATAAATCACATATGGAATCTAAAATATGACACAAATGAATTTATCTACGAAACAGAAATGGACTCACAGACATAGAGAACAGACTTGTGGTTGCCAAGGGGGAGGGGGTTTGGGGGAGGGACTGATTGGGAGTTTGGGATTAGCAGGTGCAAACTATTATATATAGAATGGATAAACAAGGTACTACTGTATAGCACAGAGAACTATGTTCAACATCCTGTGATAAACCATAATGGAAAAGAATATTAAAAAAAGAATGTACACACATATATATATATATGTATAACTGAATCACTTTGCTGTACACCAGAAACTAACACAACATCGTAAATCAACTATACTTCAATTAAAAAAATAAATAAAAATATTAAAAATGAGGGGTGGTTTTGACAATTAAGCATGATAGCCCATGCAAAACATTTAAGCTGATGCTCCAGTTATGTAGTTTCAGTGTCAAAACAGTTCTGAGTTATATTTGAGATGTAACCCAGTGAGGGTGACATGTGTACTCTGTTTTGGAAAACATAAGACCCACTGTTGTTCTTTTATTTTTAATATCTTTATTGGAGTATAATTGCTTTACAATGTTGTGTTAGTTTCTGTTGCACAACAAAGTGAATCAGCTATAAGTATACATATATCCCCATATCCCCTCCCTCTTGAGCCTCCCTCCCATCCTCCCTATCCCACCCCTCTAGGTTGTCACAAAGCATCGAGCTGATCTCCCTGTGCTATGAAGCAGGTTCCCACTAGCCATCCATTTTACGTTTGGTAGAGTATATATGTCATTGCTACTCTATCACTTTGTCTCAGCTTCCCTTCCCCCCCCCGTGTCCTCAAGTCCGTTCTCTACATCTGCGTCTTTATTCCTGCCCTGCCACTAGGTTCATCAGTACCGTTTTTTTTAGATTCCATATACGTGTGTTAGCATACAGTATTTGTTTTTCTTTTTCTGACTTACTTCACTTTGTATAATAGACTCTAGGTCCATCCACCTCATTACAAATAACTCAATTTCGTTCCTTCTTATGGCTAATATTCCATTGTATATATGGGCCACATCTTCTTTATCCATTCATCTGTCGATGGACATTTAGGTTGCTTCCCACAGTTGTTCTTTTAAGAACAAGCTTATCTGGATTTTGTTCCACTCCTAGCTCAGGACTGTCATGGTGCTTTTCTTTTTTTCTTTCTTTCTTATTTTTCTCTAAGATCTTATTTTCCAGGCTCCCAGAGCTCCTTCTCTGACCATCTGGTTTTTGGGCCCAGTTAATAAGATAATGTTTTGTTTATTTGATTGGATTTTCATGATTTGGTGGCTTCTGTGCTGATTATCTGATCAGGGCTCTCATTAACTACCTTCCCTTTAGCTTGTCAGCAAACTAACTCTGAGAGTTTTTCTACTTACCAGATCATCCGAATAATTACTTAGACATTCTTGAGCCTGAGGCAAAGATTTTAGATCCCTGAACTCATTTTATCTCCTGCTAAGTTCAAAATTAGGAGAGCTGCCTCTTGGCAGTGCAGTGGCTCTTTGGCTGGCATTTCTGCTTTGGGAGTCTTTTCTTGGATGGTGGGGGGTTGCTCGCTATTTGGAGAGACCACTGTCACATGACCAATTTGTTTCTAAACTCAACAGCTGACCCTGAGCAAGTTGGTGCTCTGAGGCACCTTGAAGAGTTAGTCAGGCCCTGGGGACCCACCTCCTGGGAATCACCAGTGCCACTGTACCCTCTCCCTGCTCAGAAGGGCTCCGGGCTTGGGGTTTAATGTTCTGTGGCCAAGTGGTCTTGAGATCCTTCATAATTTTATCTTTGCATTTGTGTTTTGTAAGTGAAGTCGAATGGGACCACAGAGTGTGCGACGGGGGCTTGGAGCCTGCTTTATACATGGTCCCTCTTCCTGCCATGTTGCTGCTTCCCTGGGACAGGCTCTTGGCTGCCTACAGCCCCTGCCTTGGTCCAGCAACCGCTGTCTTCCTCTGGCCTCCGGTGGGGCTGGGTGCAGGTTCAAGGACAGTTACAGGCAACCCCAGGTGCTGAGTTGGGTGTGGGACTGGGAGCCCCATCACGGTGAAGGTTTGCCCTCGCTCAGGGAGTATCCCTTTGACCAAGGGAGTGCTACCTTAAATAGCAAATAAAAATAAATAAGTACAATAAAAATAAAAAGCACCACGACTGGTTGAGAAAGAGACCTCAGAAAAAAAAAAAAAGGGGAAAAGATATTTTCTTGCTTGGTGAACAAGAAGCCCTGCCTCTGCATCTTTTACTGGGCCCTGCCAATTATGGAGCTGGCCCTGCAGGGACTTGAAGGAGGTCCCTCCCGCCGGGCGTGTAGCGCTGTGAGCGCCCCCATCCTAACAGGCAGGACAGGAGAGCCGGGCAGGGGGCTAGGGCCTCCGGAGGCTGTGGTAGGACCAGGACTCTCCCAGCTCTGGTTACTGGCAGCTCATCCGCTTTTTGACGTTTTCAGGCTTCTTGACCAGGCCTCTCCCACACCCGCAACACCCTCGTGAAACTAGTTACACAGTAGAAGCGGAGCTTATTTTTCTGCTCCTCAAACTGAATGCGGGGAAATGCAAACATGTCTCTGCAGAGTTTCCCCAGAAGAGCCGAATCCCAAGAGAATCCCCAATACTATAATAGCAGAGTGAAAAAAATCAACGCAACGTTTGCTGTCCGGTTTCTAGATCTATCATATTTTCCACATATTTTCTATGACATACTTATATAAACTATAACTTTGTACTAAATCAGAACATCTAATTGCTGTTCCAATGAACAGGCGCTGCTGTTGTGGTCACTGCTTCCGAGTTGTGACTGTTCGGCCCTCTGGAGCAGGATGGTAGCCCCTGCAGGAAGGAGGCTCTGGTTCCTCTTTAAGTCTGAGTAGGTAAATATTTGTGTTCAATCTGACGCAGGTTCTCCCCAGGGAAGTGAAGCCAGGTGGCTGAGTCTGTTTCCCTTAGGAGGGCGCTATCGTGAACTTTGGCTTGTTTCTCCTCCTTAAGAAAATAGTGGCTCTGGGCAGTCCCCGTTGCGGTTGCTTACACTCACTGCCCGAGTGAAAAGTGCCATTATCCCGGTGTAGGAGCTTTTAATTTCACACAGTCTCTCTCAAAGAAACCAAAAGCAAGCTGTTCTCATTCTCCACGTTACCAAATTGGTTCCTCTTACAAAACATATGACCTAATGTCTACTAAACAGCCCTGACAAAGATGTCCAAAGAAGGTCACAAAGCCAGTATGGCACCTGGGTCCCCTGTGTTTGGTTCAGAAAACCTGGGTTCTAACCCTTGCCTTGTTATTTACACCGAGTTGTGGAAAGGAAAAGATGACATATGAGAGCCTCGCAGAGCCTGTGACAGAGGAGGTAACTAGTAACTGTTTGTTATGAAAGGGTATTAAAATCACTTTTGTGTACTTTAAAAATCTCACTTCAGTTCTTATTATCGACCAGAATGGAAGAAGTGTTGCTTTATAATTTGAACAATATAGTATTTAGGATGAGAATTTATTCACTCTAATTTAATTGCATGTGGAATTGTGGGTTATTAGGTGCCTGTTTTGCCACTCTCTGTACAGATGTCACAGGCAGGACAATGGAGAGTGGGACTTCCCACCAGTAAGTTCCGGTCTGCTGTGTGTCTGCCAGCCTCGCTCTCCAGAAGCCACATGACTGTGGGTTCTCTGTAGCTCCCAGGGGGGCTCAGCCAGGAAGCTCCGGGCCCCCTCACCAGCTGTAATTCGTGCCCTGTCACTCAGCAGCAAGGAGAGGGTGTGTAAACCCAGTGTAAACTGCCACCGGGCATCAGGGAAATCACAAAATGGAACCAGAAAGCGAACATATCTTTTTTTGGAAAAGCCGTTAGGGGTTCCAGGTCTTAAGTGTTTTAGGCACTAGAGGGATATATATAATCAAAGTATCCAAGTTAAAATAGCCAAGATATGGAAGCAACCTAAGTGTCCATCAACAGATGAATATATATATATATATACACACACACACATACATATGTATACACAAATATACATACACATATATACATATATATACATATACACACACACACAATGGAATGGAATACCATTCAGCCATAAAAAAAAATGAAATTTTGCCACTAGCAGCAACATGGATGGACTTGGAGGGCATTATGCTAAGTGAAACAAGTCAGACAGAGAAAGACAAATACTGTATGCTATCACTTACATGTGGAATATTACAAAAATACAACAAACTAGTGAATATAACAAAAAGAAGCAGACTCACAGATACAGAGAACAAACTAGTGGTTACCAGTGGGGAGAGGGAAGGAGGGGCAAGATCGGGGTAAGGAATTAAGAAGTGCAAATTATTAGGTTTAAAATAAGCTTCAAGGATATACTGTACAACACAGGGAATATCGCCAATATTTTACAATAACTATAAATGGAATAGAACCTTTAAAAACTGTGAATCACTATGCTGTACATTTGAAACATATAATACTGTAAATCAACTATACCTCAATCAAAAAAGAAAAAAGAATCAGAAAAAAGTAGTATCCAAGTAAAGAAAGCTTTCCATAACAAATTAATTTTAATAATAATATAGTAAACACTCCATATGTTAAGTCAGAAATCTATTAATTTATAGTAGGTTGAACAAGATTCAGCTGTTTGTGACCTAAAAAATAGTAGATTCTTAGGATTCTATGACTCTAACGCTCACACACTTTTACCATATAACAATTTGTTTTGCTAATCCTGTGTATCAGCTGAACCCAGAAGGTATCCATGATTTTAGTATAATTTTAGTATTAATTATGTTCTTGGACGGGAAGCATGCCATTGAGTTTTGGGCTACACTACAGACATCTAGTACTTTTTGCTCAGAGGAGGCATTCAAGTCACACTAGTCATTGATTAACTGAAATGGTTTACAATTTGAAATCCTCATCTGGAATAAGTGGTTAACTCCCTATTGTATCCAGAATACTGTCGATAATTTGGCCAGAACCCTCACTGCCCCACCTTGCCAAATAAGGGATATTTAGAGAACTGGAAAGTTCTAAGTCCTTAACATTCTGAAGTGTTTCCAGAGTGATGATTACTGAGCTAAGATCCATCTGATTTGAGGCTACACATAACAAAGGTATTTCCACTTGATTTGGCTACTGATTAGAGAGCCAGGAAAAATAACACACATATCAGAGAATCATTGCCTCATCAGCCAGAAAAAGCATCCACCATTTTTAGGATGTTAGCCAGTAAGGGCCTTTCATTGGTGCCAGAGGCTCAGGACCCAAAGCAATCTTTGTGTTTTCTGTCTCTGATATTTCCTTTTAGGGACAGTAAAGCTTCAACTTCTCTTCCATGCATAAGTGCATGTATTTGGTTATCCTAAATATTGGGCTGATGCTATCAGCAAGGTCGAAAGACAAACTGACAGACGATTTAGCTTCAATTGCTGCTCTGCACTAACCACCTGGTTACACAAAGGTGAATGACTGTGATGTGCCATCTGGAAACATAAATGTTCAGTTATTATTTGTGTTGGGAGGCCCTTGATAAAAGCGTCATTACTTTCCAGAGAGAACAAGTATTCCTGCCTGCCAGCTACAGGGAATATGGTCCTCTTCACTCTCTGCTTTCTGTGGCTTGACTTCACCAAATGTCTGACCTTGGCTCTTTGTACAGCTGAGAAAACAAGGGAGGGAAAGGAGGCTGAGAGAGCGTATAAAAGATTGGTCACAGATAGAGAAAAGGCTCAACACCTTCATCCCCTACCTTCATCCTGTAACGGAGGCGCTTGCACGCTTCCCAGTGACTGGGCATTTTGATGTCAGAAACAGAGATTATTTAACAAGAGGGACATTCCAATCAATGTCTTTTTCTGTCGGCAGAAAAGTAGTATATGGGTCTTTTAAAGAAGAATATGCACACGGAGAAAAATAATTTTCATTATACTAGACTCTATTACTTATACTGTACTAATATTGATAGAATGTAACTGTCTGACCCCAGAAAATAACCGCTCTTTGCTTCAATCTCTTTATCCCGAAAATGGGGATACAATAGTACCAACTTCAGAGGTGACTGAAAAGACTGAATGAGCTAATATATGTAAAGTGCTTAGAAAAGGGATCAGTGAGCTATGGACCATGGGCCAAATCCAGCCAGCTGCCTGTTTTTGTTTTGTTTTATTTTTTCCATGAGCTAAGAATGTTTTCTACGTTCTTTAAAATGATTGCATTGGAAAATGTTATATAAGTACCTACATAATATCCTCAATTTTGCCTGTTGGCCCATAAAGCCTAAAATATTTACTAGCTGACCTTTTAAAACAAAGTGTTTGCTGACCCCTGGCATAGAACAGTGCCCGGCATATGATGAGTGCTTTCAGAATACAAGCTATTATTCATAGTGTTATTTACTACACTATGTTATGTTATACCGAACTATACTCTCATGCTCTGTGAATTAATTGCTGAAACCGAGGAGAAAGACCCACGTGTCAGTGGAACACTTCATACAGCCCGATCTGTGGGCTCATAAAAGTCCCAGTTCTCAGTCCTTTTAAAGGTGCTTTGACAGTAGTACAGCTCAAGGAGGGTCATTCAAGATTCATGCCCAGATTCCCGAGGCAAGATCCTTGCCCAGATTCCAGAGGCAAGATTCTGCCACTCTTACAGATCAACTATTTATTCAAAACTTGGTCAATGGTCCCTGTGACCTTTGTAGCCTACCAGGAAACAATTCTCCAGAGTTCACAGCTGGACAAAGCAGTATTTAAGTTTCATTCCTAAGGATAAAGGGCACAGGCCTCCTTGGGTTCTTTGACCTGATTCATTTAAGGTTAGAGAATGTTTTTAAAATAATTTTGGCCAATTCACGATTTTAAAGTTTCGTCAAGGAAGTCAATTTCTAACTTTCATTCTGCTAGTCAACAGACTACTGTTTTCACTTATAGAAAGCCACTTCTGATGTGCGTATGCAAATTTAAAAAGCACTGGTTGTTCATCAGGATACAGAGAACTTTGGATTATGGGCTTCTGGATTGGAACACCTGTGTGTCATCCGATCTAGATTAGCATTTGGGTTACAGTTTAGCTTAAGTAATTCTCTATGTCACACTGCATATGCTGAACTGTTTAAACTAAACTATAGATGTTGAAAATTGCCTGTTGAGAAAACACATGCTCTATGTGCTTTGTGTCTAAGCTTGCAAGCTTCTAGAGTTCTGCTAATTTCCGTGTACAACTCCTACTTTTATCAATTCACAATGGCATTTATGTTTTATCTAAAAAGGAAAGCATGAAAACATCTAATAATCTTTTGGAAAGTTGGCTGATGATTCTGCATTTAAAAATGAACAGTTATTAAAGGGCGCCGCACAAACTTGGGGCACAAGAGTATATTTTAAAGAACATACTATGATCTTCCCTGAAGAGGATCTGTTACTATTTCCAAGTATATTTTATCTTCCAACATAACATATATGTGTGTGTGTGTGTGTGTGTGTGTGTGTGTGTGTGGAGAGGGGTGGCTGTTAAAGGGGAGAGTGGTTGGAGGGAAAAAGACAGTCGAGAAAGATCTATTCAAGAAGTGAGACAGTTAAAATTCCCTGAGCCAGAAAGGAACATTGCAGGAAAAGGAGGAGGGTGGATAGCAGGGGTATTTCACTGATGTAGAAACTGGTGAATATTTTTAATAAACTGGAATGTTTTAGGCCAGATATATGCATACATTAGAGATGAAGATATAAGATACTAAGGATAGCATAGTATGTAGACCTTCATCTGTAGTCAGATTTTCATACGTATCTTCATTATGCCGCATCCAGATTATGAGGTCCTGAGACCAAAAACCTTGCCTTATACTCCTTTTTCCTTCACAGCCTCTAGACCGGTGTTTTTCCTTCACAGCCTCTAGATCTAGATGCTCAGCTCTCATTGCTGTTGATAGCTTTCATATCGACTCTACACAAAGATGGTTCACATGAATTCGGTTGTAACTCTCAGAGCTCTCTCTCTTTTTTAGGCAAAAAATCATCTGGTTTTATTCAGAAGCTACTGGTCGCGTGATGGAAAGGCATATATGGTACAAAATTAAAGTGGTTTGTCTCATTATACAACACAAATCATTAAGTCTCTACAATTCGTTACAGAGTCCTTGGATTTTTCTGAGTTCCCATTTCACGTGTAGCAAATCACTATCATCCTCAAATCAAAATCACTCTTTATAGGTGACCCCTTCGCGTTTACAGTACTGCACACACAGAGAAAATGTTCCAACACAACTAGCGTCAGCAGCCCGCGAAGGCACGAGGGGCTTTTCTGAAAGATGCTAGTAGGTACAACTGAGTCACTGACTTGGGCATAAAATACAGGCTGCACTTCTGGTCCCTGGAGGTGAGGCACGACATACAGACATGTGGCAACCATCCCGGGGGCTGCCTGTCTGACCCCAGGAGTTGACTGCACCTGAGATACAGGCCCACAGGCAGGCCTTGGGCAAGCAGGGCTAATCTTAGCCTGGAAAATCAATACCCACCATCTCCTCATCTCTTTCACACACAGGGGACTTTAAGCCAAGAGGAGAATATGGGGATCTAAACACAGGCCAAGCCTTTTCAACTCTTCAACGGTCCCCTTCACAGCTCAGTTCTCTCCCGAAACACACAAGGCCCTGCGTGCTGGCCCCGGCCACACCCACCGGCCACGTTTTCTCACGCTCTTGTTCCCTCCGGCCAGGCCTAGGCACCCAGGATGGCTGCCCCCCAATGCCCGCCACAGTCCACGGGCGGGGGGGGCAGGTGGTGACCATCGATGTGCAGAGTGGGAGGCAGAGGCCCAGGACGGTCCGCCCCCAGGTCCCTGACAGGCCCAGGGCTTCTCCCGTGGCATCTCCGGCCACGGCTCGCACAGCCGCGGCTGCCTCGCCTGGCCCCGCTTCACGCCGCTCCGCCTTTCCTGCTGTCCTGCTAAATCCCGGAGCCTGGGAGCCTCTAGGAATGGCACTGCGGACCCCAGTGCTGATACTTTACTTAAAATTTGGTCTGTTTATCAGTAAGGCAGAAGAGAAGACAGATGAAACGGAGCCTCCATCTCCTATCCTCACTGTCAAGCCAGCACCTTGGGCCCCATCAACGCTGGGTCACGGGGACTCCCTGGGCTTATTGCTCTAGCGACCACGTTTACTGCACGCCACTGATTTTCCAGTCCCGAGTTCGCATTAATCTGCCCCCCAAAGTGAGAGTAAAAATGGTAGCCTGGAGCAGGGCAGGCTTCCTTCAGACACGAACAACTCTCAACCCAGAAGGTGGAGGGCTCCCTTGAGCTGCCCAGGAAGACAATGGCCGACAACAGATGGGCACGGCGAGGGCCCTGCAGGGCTCCTGGCTCGATCCATCGACCCTAACTGGGTGTGCAGGACGTAGAACAAGAAGGCCGGAGGGTCAGGCCAGCAAACCACGGCCCCGCTGCAAGGATCCAGCGTCAACCCCCCGACGCTGCTCTTCCATTGGCTGCCTCACCTGCCCTGCGGAGCACAGCGGGGTCACGGTGAACAGACATCCCAGGACACACTGCATTCCCGGCGCGAAGCTCTGCCCAGGCTGGGGACGCCCAGGGTGGGGACGCCCAGGCTGGGGACGCCCAGGGTGGGCAGACGAGCCTCTCCCAGCACAGGGCGGGCTTACCTGGGGACCTCGTGGCTGCACTACCAGCTCACCAGGACACCGATGGGACAAACGGCCCCTTTTCTCTAACACGCTGCCCGGACAGAGGCCCCAAACACGCTTCCTTCTAAGAAAACCCCAGGCAGGCTGAGGGCTACGGTCCTTGAGAGCAGGGAAGGAGCTCTCCTCCTAGGAGAAGGGACTATTTTCCAACACAGTGAGCGTGAACACCTGGCCCCGGCGGGAACAGCGGAGAGCTGTGAACTGAGCCGGCCGGGCAACTTTGGCCAGCTGTTCGGGAGCCGTGGGGAGCTTCAGAACAGGGCCCAAGGAATACGAAATCATTCAAGGCTCTTTCCTTGATCCTGTGAGCTCCAGCTGATAAGAACCCGTTCGAGCCAATTATTCCATTATATTCTATTCCATTTTAATTAAATGAAATGATAAAAGATAGTGAGACAGCCCTCATCTCCCACGTGACCTTCCCAAGGCAGGTCTACGGAAGGTTGCCGCTACCGTGTTACAGGACAGACGGTCTCCGACAAGTGCTTAGCTTCATAACTAAGGCTCACAAACACCCAAACAACCTTAGGTTTCCAGTCTCTTTTGTCCGAGGAGCACAACTTTCCGCCCAAGGGCAGGTCATCTGAGGCCGCGGGAGCAAAAGCTGCTCTCTCACCAAGAGGGACGTGCTGGTACCTACATCGATGGACCGAACTTCGCCAAAGACCTCTAACTGAAAACAGATTCCGAAAGGAGGACTTCGGCGCTGGGAAGGGGGTAAAGCAGACAAGCAGAGCTCGGTAAGCGACAGCACTTAACTCAGGGACACATGCCCAGCAGGTGTTTCCAAAAACGCCAGCCTCCTTCCCCAAGACCGCAAGGAATACAAATGAGCGCGCTGCCTCCGGCTGGGCGGGGTCCCCATAAACCTGAGGCCGGACCCCCAGGTCTGAGCTACCCCCTCACGGCAAAAGGAGCCAGGCTTCTCTCTGGCAGGCCCTCTCTCTCGGGAGGGCAAATCATCAGCCCCAGACTCCCCCACGTCTGGCGGCCGAGACCGGAGGAACTGAAAGACACCTACCTCCCCGGGCCAGGGGCGCTGCGTGGGCGAGGACAGGCGCTGAAGGCAGCTGTCACGGCTGGGGGTGCGGGTACTCGTTCCAGGCGCTCACCCCGTGATTCACCGAGGGCTGTCCTGGGCCGGCCTTCCGCGGGCTGCTGGCGCCAGCAAATGCTCGCGAGAGTTCTGGTTCGATTAATAAAACCTGGCCGAGCCTCGCATTCGCCGCGGGCTATTTGCTCCCTGCGCTGGGGGGGGAGGGGGGGGGGAATGGCGCCGCCGGGCCGGCACAGGTGTGAAGCATCTCATCCCACTACATCCGGGCACGGATACCACGCGGAGGGCGGAGCGGCAGCTAATCACCTGGCAAACAGCTGACTCTTAGGAAGCTGGGCCCGAGGCAGCGGGACAGGCCATCAGCACGTGTAACCGATGGAAGGCAATTAACCCTCGGCTCCTTCCCCCCGGGGGGACCTTCTAAGCGTGCAGCGCGGGTCAGCGCGGCGTTCTGCTTCCCCTGCCGGGCTGCAGGCCCTACGCAAGGCAGGGAACCTGGCACTACTTCTGCAGATGGTGGGCTTCAGAGCCTAGAGAGCCAGAGATTTTTCAACCAAAGCTTTCTGGATGTGGTTTTGAAGGGTCTAAACGTTGAGAACGAAAGAAAGCAGCAAAGGGCGCTGCGTGCAAATCCAGCCCCGGGGTTCTTGCTCCGGACACAGGCCCACGAGGCTCTCTTGCTGCAGGTTCTGTGCTGGGTCACTGGGCTACTTCGTTAGGAAATTCACCAAAGCTCTCGTCCCAGTGTCTCTTTCAAAGTGACAGTTTTCCCCAAGCTCAAATTACATTATATTTTAAAAAGAGACTTAATTTTGAGAGGAGGGTACTTACAGTATTTACAGGAATGGCAATCCATGAAGAGGCTGTTTTATGTTGTTGTTTGTTTACTATTTGAGGGTGATGTGGTTTTGGTAACAGTATTATTAAACTACACCATAGATTTAAGAGGAATGAATGATTGCTGCCAATAAAGTTATATGCTTTTATTTTAGAGGCAAACATACAATGCCTCATAAAATAATTATCGTTTCTGGTATAGAAATGTAGGTGATTTTTTGTGTGCAAAATATTTTCAAAACAATTTCTTAACAGCAAGAGCAAATAAAATGTCTGATAATGTACTTCTTGTTTGCTTGGTCTTTCTATCCTATGACCACATTTTGAATTTGGAGGGAAGGAAAGGCAGGGTCAAGTATTTATTTTCATTTTGATTAATTAAACAATCTATTGTGGGAGATAGTGTTATTCAAATTAAACTATTAAGACAGTAATAAAGGAGCTTCAGCATATATCTTAAACCTTAGCCCAGTCTAATTATTCCTTAATCAAAAACTAAACTATTGTCTTAATAATAAGCCCCTAAGCCCATGGGCCTTGGTTTTTATTCTTATGGATAATTAAGAAACATTCTTTTGATACACTTGACCCATTGAACTAACAGATTTTCCCTTCCTTCCTTCCTCCCTTCCTCCCTTCCTTCCTTCCTTCCTACCTCCCTTCCTTTCTTTCATCCTCCCTCCCTTCCTTCCATCCTCCCTTCCATCCTCCCTCCCTCCCTTCCTTCCATCCTCCCTTCCTTCCTTCCTACCTCCCTTCCTTTCTTCCATCCTCCCTCCCTTCCTTCCATCCTCCCTTCCATCCTCCCTCCCTCCCTTCCTTCCATCCTCCCTTCCTTCCATCCTCCCTTCCTTCCTTCTTTCCATCCTCCCTCCCTCCCTCCCTTCCTTCCTTCCTTCTCCCTCTCTCATTCCCTCCTCCCCTCCTTTCTCTCCCTAGATCTTCAAGTCATGAGGCTATCATAGTAGAAAGGCAAAAACGTTCTATAATTAACTTGTCAAAACTATTATTACATTTTGGATTTGAAAAAATTATGTGGTCCCATAGTCTAATATATATATCCCCGTAGAAATTTTTGGATGAATGTTTTAAGTTCTACAATGGCTGTTTTGGAGTTCTAGGGTGGAAAATAAAGGAGTTATTTATCTGAGTTATTAGTTCCGTGACACTTTCATTGTAAATCGTATCATGACGAAATGATTAAAAGAATAAATTATAAATTAAGAAGAAATACAATATATATTGGTTTTGCGTGTTGATTTAGTATCCAGCAACCTTGCTAAACTCACTTATTCGTTGTAAGTTTCTTAAAAGGAAATGTATATATACACACTCACATATATATTCTACTTATTAGAGATTTTTTTTCTTTCTTTCCAAGCTGTATGCCTTTTATTTATTTTTCTTGCTTTATTGTAGTGGTCATCCTTTATTTTTGTTCAGAACTCGGCCAATAATCATATTGCTCTTTCTTCAGTGTAATGGGTCATTTTTCTTTCTCCTGCTGCTTTTGAGATGTTTTCTTTTTCTTTGGCTTTCACCAGTTTGGCTATTATATGCCAATATAATAATATATATTATATTTTTACTCTAGGGTTTGTTGAGCTTTCTGGATCTGTAAGTTAAGTTTTTCATGAAAATTGGGAAAATTTTGGCCATGATTTCATCAAATATTTTTCTGCCTCCTTTCTTTTTCCCTTTCTTTCTGGAATTCCAATTACATATATATTTGATATTTGATCTTATCCCATAAGTCTTTGAGGCTTTGTTCTTTTTTCTTCAATTTTATTTCTATTTTCTAGAGTGCATACTATTTATTGATCTTTCCTTAGGTTTATTGATTCTTTTATCATTTCCAACCTGTTATTGAACATATCTGCTAAATATTTCATTTCAGTTATTGCACTTTACAGCTATGGAATTTCTTTTTGGCTCTCTTTATATTGTTTCCACTTCTGTATTGAGATTCTCTATCTATTCCCTCATTAATGCCATATTTTCCTTTAATTCTTTGAATACATTTAGAATAGCTGCTTTGAAGTCCTTGTTTGCTAAATCCAACATCTGGGCACTATTGACTACCTTTCCCCCTGAGAATAGATCATGCTTTCTTATTTCTTTGCATACCCAGTAATTTTTGTTTGAAAAGTAGACATTAAAAATAATATCTCACAGTAAAATTTGTTATATTCTTCTGAGGATTGTTGAATTTTTTTTCTATAGTAGGCAGTTAACTTGCCTGGATTCAAACTGTGAATGCTGTCTCCAATGAGGTGTGCAGCAGCTGCTGTCTTTGTTCACTTTTTCTTTGACTTACTGTGGCTGTTATTTTAGAATGGTCTCCATGGATGTCTCTTCTGCACCTGTATAATTTAGGAGCCAGAAATGGCTTTGAGCAAATTTTATACTCAGATTTTAGATATCAGCCTTTCTACAATTCTCATGCTTTAAAAATTTACCCCTTAAATGTATAGCTGCTCTGGTGCTCTTACCTCTGTCATCTGCCACACCTAGCCAAGGTGTAGTTTTCTGTGTCCAGGGTTAGGGGTGTGTCATTGGGAAACACCCTCCGGGTAAGAATGCCACAGATTCAGTTATTACCCAATATAGTAACGCTCCTCAAGAGTAAATTATTTTTAAGTTTCTGCCTGCCTTTAGTAATTTTCTAAAACCCTGAAATAGTTATTTTTAATAACTGTTCTCAGTTTAAATAAATGTTATCTTCAGGAGCAATTGCTCAAATTCTTTATGCCTCCATTACCTAAAATCCAGCTTCTTAATGGCTAATTTCTTTACTTTAAAAAATGGGCATGATATAATAACTACTTTATAGTGTTCTTATTAGAATTAAATGGCATAATGTATGCACAGAGCTGAGCATATTATCTGTTACATGTTAAGCATTTGATAAATGCGATAAATGTTATTGCTTAATGTTATTCTTCTCATTCATTTTATTTATCTAAAGCCATACAGAACTGACTCTTGGACCCAAGTCTTTTGATTTCAAGTCCAAGCCTCTTTATATCAAAGAGTTACTTGTTAAAGTAACAGAACTTCAATGCTTTAGTCACTTAAGTGGCATCAATTACAATACAGGTTGTGAATATGAATTTGACAGTAACCCTGAGTAATTATTCCTTTTAGTGTTGCCTTAAAAATAATTTATTCAATGGACATATGTAGTACTAATTATCATCTCACCTTAGATAACATCCTTCTACTTATTTTTTTTATTCCTGTAAGAAATATTTACTACCTACTGTACAGCACAGGGAACTCCCTGTAATGACCTATACGGGAATAGAATATAAAAAAGAGTAAATATATGTATATGTTTAACTGATTCACTTTGCTGTACAGCAGAAACTAATACAACATTGTAAATCAACTATACTCCAATAAAAATTAATTTAAAAATTAAAAAAAAAATTTACTGAGAACCCACCAACTAGAAGTCACTGTAGTTAGTGTAGGGGTTCATAGTGGTGTTTTTTTTTTTTTTTTTTTTGATTTATTGGAGTACAGTTGCTTTACAATATTATGTTAGTTTCTACTGTACAGCAAAGTGAATCAGCTCTACGTATACATATATCCCCTCTTTTTTGGATTTCCTTCTCATTTAGGTCACCACAGAGCACTGAGTAGGGTTCCCTGTGCTATACAGTCGGTTCTCTTTAGTTATCTATTTTATACATAGTATCAATAGTGTATATATGCCAATCCCAATCTCCCAGTTCATCCCACCTCCCCCCTTCCCCTTGGTTGCCATGCATTTGTTCTCTACGTCTGTGTCTCTATTTCTGCTTTGTAACTAAGATTGTCTATACCAATTTTTTCAGATTCCACATATATGCGTTCATATATGATATTTGTTTTTCTCTTTCTGATTTACTTTACTCTGTATGACAGTCTCTAGGTCCATCCATGTCTCTACAAATGACCCAATTTCATTCCTTTCTATGGCGGAGTAATATTCCATTGTATATAGGTACCACAACTTCTTTACCCATTTCTCCGCTGATGGACATTTAGGTTGCTTCCATGTCCTGGCTCATAGTGGTTTAATGAGTGCACTTAATACCTCACATAACAGGAAGTCTGGAGGTAAGTTAGACACCAGGTTTGGCTGAGTGCCTCAAGGGTTTCATCACGACTTGGGCTCTTTTTATATCTCCACCCTGCTATGCCTTATGAAGACCTCTTCCTCCAGCTGATAGCAAGATGGCTGTCACATTCCACACATGATATCCAAGAAAAGATGGACAATATGTTTCTGTGTCTCTCTCTTAGGAGTAAGCCAGTAGTCCTTCATGGTTTTTCTCTCTTGTCTCATTGATGGGAATTGAATAAGGATGTAAATCAGGGTGTTGATCATGAGCAGCTCTCTCAGCTAACAAAGAAAGACAGCTAGGAATGCTTATTTGGAAAGGCCATACATATATTTGATTAAAACAAAAATTTAGTTAACATGTATGTTTTTCCTCAGTAACTCTGAAGAGTGATTCATGTACCTTATAATGCCTTGCATCTTTACTTTCATCTACCTTTTTTGTTTTATTTTTTATTCTTTCTTTGAAATAGAAATCTTAAAAACACACAGTCTACACCTATCTCTGCTTCTGGGTGGGATACAGTAGGTTATGGCAGGCTACCCTCTCACTGAAATTAATAAAAATAAAATAAGTTGCAAAAATAATACTTTTAATGGCACTGAAAAGCTGTGAAAATAATGAGGATTAGATAAATAAAATCCCAGAGAGGGAAAAGCTCTTCTGAGATGATTTGATGTCTGCTAGCACTTTTGTTCCTGGGAGCATCAACAACTTGCAGGGTGGACTGAGGACCAAGATTTCCTAAGGAGAGGAACTTTACTGGGGAAAATAGAAGCCAGCACTGGACTGGTGTAACAAATGGGAAAGGAGGGGAGGCCAGAACACAAACTTAGTTTTCCCTACAGAGTCTAACCTTTTTAGCACTAGGGACTGGTTTCATGGAAGACAATTTTTCCACTGGCGGGTGGTAAGGGAGGGGGAGGGTTCAGGCGGTAATGTGAGCAATGGGGGGGAGGGTTCAGGCGGTAATGTGAGCAATGGGGGGGAGGGTTCAGGCGGTAATGTGAGCGATGCGGGAGCGATGGGGAGCGGCAGATGAAGCTTCGCTTGCTTGTCTGCCACTCACCTCCTGCTGTGTGGCCCAGTTACTAACAGGCCACAGACCACTAGCGGTCCGCGGCCCAGTGGTTGGGGACCCCTGCTATAGACCATTTGCTAAATTCTGGTTGTGATGCAGGAGTCTGTGGTGCTGGCTATAAAAGTAGAATGAAGTCTTCCATTGTCCTACAGTACTGAGGAGACAAAATCCTGCTAGAGGGACATAGTCTGTAACACAAATGTGAAAGTTCTCTCCCTTAAGACTTTGGCCAGATTATGAACCTGTGTGGGACGGGAGGCCACTGAGCTCATCTCAAACCTCCAAAGGGAAGCCTGGAAGAGCAGTAGGAATAGGGACAAATCAGATCTGAACTCAGTCTTACTAAAAGGTCAACCTACCCTCAAGCTAGCACAATCTCTGATTCAACTGAAGCTATCAGTCCCTGACTGTATTAACCATGTCTTTTATTTTCTGTGTTCTGATGCTTTGACATCTTGGGGTCTTGCTGATCCTGGAGGGACTGCCCCTTCCAGAGTTAGTCAGTTCATAAGATAGTGAAAATTCACCCATGAGCACACCTTTCAAATACAAACTAACCAATACAGAGCCCATCCCCCCAACTACCATCTTTAATGTACTCTCGTACTCTGGGCAACTAGCCACCTGTCCAAATCACCCCAGGACCAGGTACCAACAACTAGGAACAGCCCCTATGCTCCAGAGTTTGCTAAAATTACTCAAATTAGCCAATCTTAAGCCAGTTTACTCTGCCTCACCAGTTCTTTCTCACAGAAACCACAATAAGGGCTCTTGCCCACAGTTTCCCCTTCCCTCTGCCTCCTGACCAACCTGGAACTCCCTTGTGTGGCCCCCCCATGGTGTGGTATGCCCTGCTTCTATTGGTATCTCTGTGTATAACAAACTCTCTTTTTTATGTCGATCATCTGATCTGTTTTACTTGTCATACCTAAATAATAATAAAACTTATATTTTAAAACTCCTTATCTAACAGAGCAAAGAGTCAACCCTCCTTGGGGGAAAATAATATCATCTGTAGCCCCTGCAGTACTTTTACATACACTGTATCACATACGATAAAAATAACTAGGCTATAAAGAAGCAGGAAAATGTGATCTATACAGTATTAATTTCAGAATTAATAACTCACTGGATGGGATCAACAGCAGATTGGACACAAAAGATGAAAGAATAAATGAAATTGAAGATAAGCCCATAGAAAATATCCAACTGGGGACTTCCCTGGGGTCCAGTCATTAAGACTCTGTGCTTCTACTGCAGGGGACACAGGTTCTATTTCTGGTCGGGGAACTAAGATCCCAAATACCTCATGGCCAAAAAAAAAAAAAAAAAGAAAAAGAAAAAGAAAATATCCAACTGAAGTATAGAGAGGAAAAATAATGGAATGCACAGGACAGAGTATAAGAAACATGTGGGACCCAACAAAAAATTAATAAGCGTGTAATTGGAATCCTAGGACAGGGAGGAGATTTGAAGAGATAATGGGCAAAATTTTTTCAAAACTAATGAAAGTGAGGCTCAACAATAAATCTTGCATTCCTATACACTAATGATGAAAAATCTGAAAGTGAAATTAAGGAAACACTCCCATTTACCATTGCAACAAAAAGAATAAAATACCTAGGAATAAACCTACCTAAGGAGACAAAAGACCTGTATGCAGAAAACCATTAGACGCTGATGAAAGAAATTAAAGATGATACAAACAGATGGAGAGATATACCATGTTCTTGGATTAGAAGAATCAACATTGTGAAAATGACTATACTACCCAAAGCAATCTACAGGTTCAATGCAATCCCTATCAAACTGCCAATGGCATTTTTCACAGAACTAGAACAAAAAATTTCACAATTTGTATGGAAACACCAAAGACCCCAAATAGCCAAAGCAATGTCAAGAAAGAAAAATGGAGCTGGAGGAATCATGCTTCTGGACTTCAGACTATACTACAAAGCTACAGTAATCAAGATAATATGGTACTGGCACAAAAACAGAAATATAGATCAATGGAACAGGATAGAAAGCCCAGAGATAAACCCACACACATATGGTCACCTTATTTTTGATAAAGGAAGCAAGAGTATACAATGGAGAAAAGACAGCCTCTTCAATAAGTGGTGCTGGGAAAACTGGACAGCTACATGTAAAAGAATGAAGTTAGAACACTCCCTAACACCATACACAAAAATAAACTCAAAATGGATTAAAGACCTAAGTGTAAGGCCAGACACTATCAAACTCTTAGAGGAAAACATAGGCAGAACACTCTATGACATAAATCACAGCAAGATCCTTTTTGACTCACCTCCTAGAGAAATGGAAATTAAGATAAAAATAAACAAATGGGACCTAATGAAACTTAAAAGCTTTTGCACAGCAAAGGAAACCCTAAACAAGACCAAAAGACAACCCTCAGAATGGGAGAAAATATTTGCAAACAAAGCAACTGACAAAGGATTAATCTCCAAAATACACAAGCACCTCATGCAGCTCAATATCAAAAAAACAAACAACCCAATCCAAAAATGGGCAGAAGACCTAAATAGACATTTCTCCAAAGAAGATATACAGATCGCCAACGAACACATGAAAGGACGCTCAACATCACTAATCATTAGAGAAATGCAAATCAAAACCACAATGAGGTATCACCTCAACACCACTCAGAATGGCCATCATCAAAAAATGTACAAACAATACATGCTGAAGAGGGTGTGGAGAAAAGGGAACCCTCTTGCACTGTTGGTGGGAATGTAAATTGGTATAACCACTGTGGAGAACAGTATGGAGGTTCCTCAAAAAACTAAAAATAGAATTACCAAGCGACCCAGCAATCCCACTACTGGGCATATACCCTGAGAAAACCATAATTCAAAAAGAGTCATGTACCACAATGTTCATTGCAGCTCTTTTTACAATAGCTAGGACATGGAAGCAACTTAAGTGTCCATTGACAGATGAATGGATAAAGAAGATGTGGCACATATATACAATGGAATATTACTCAGCCATAAAAAGGAACGAAATTGAGTTATTTGTAGTGAGGTGGATGGACCTAGAGTCTGTCATACAGAGTGAAGTAAGTCAGAAAGAGAAAAACAAATACTGTATGCTAACACATATATATGGAATCTAAAAAAAAAAAAAAGGTTCTGATGAACCTAGGGGCAGGACAGGAATAAAGATGCAGACATAGAGAATGGACTTGAGGGCATGGGGAGAGGCAAGGGTAAGCTGGGACGAACTGAGAGAGTGGCTTGGACATATATACACCACCAAATGTAAAATAGATAGCTAGTAGGAAGTAGCCCCATAGCACAGGGAGATCAGCTCGGTGCTTTGTGACCACCTAGAGGGATGAGATATGGAGAGTGGGAGGGAGAATCAAGAGGGAGGGGATATGGGGATGTATGTATATGTATAGCTGATTCACTTTGTGATACAGCAGAAACTAACACACCATTGTAAAGCAATTATACTCCAATAAAGATGTTAAGATTTCAGAAAAAAATGTTTATTAACAGTGGAATGGTTAAATTAATTGTGGTATATTAATGTACTAATAAAAAAGAATAAGCTACTGTTACACACAACAATAGGGATAAATTGCATAGACATAATGATGAGTGAAATACACTCCACATTCCATTTATACGAAGTTTGAGAATACGGGGAGGGGGAAGGGTAAGCTGGAACAAAGTGAGAGAGTGGCATGGACATATATACACTACCAAATGTAAAATAGATAGCTAGTGGGAAGCAGCCGCATAGCACAGGGAGATCAGCTTGGTGCTTTGTGACCACCTAGAGGAGTGGGATAGGGAGGGTGGGAGAGAGACGCAAGAGGGAGGAGATATGGGGACATATGTATATGTACACCTGATTCACTTTGTTATAAAGCAGAAACTAACACACCACTGTAAAGCAATTATACTCTAATAAAGATGTTAAAAAAAATTTCGAGAATAGGCAAGATTAATCTGTGGTGGTAGAAGTCAGATTAATTATTAACTCTGGGTATTACTTACTAAGAAGGGGTATAAAACGTCTTTTTGGAGTATTGGAAATATTCTATATCTTGATCTGGATGGTAGTTACATTTATGTGTGTGTTTGTGTTTGTATTTATATGCATATACATGGATATATATTTATTGATATGTATGCTTAAGATTTGTGCACTTCATAAATTTTGTATTTCAATAAAACAAAACAAAATGAAAAACTAAAACATATTGTCTGTGTTCATCTAGGGTTGTGGTGGAAAAACTGCCACAAATAATACATATGGAGGAATTATATATTCTTATTGAAACAGATGGTGAGTTGAATAAATGTGATGCTTCAAATAAAAGGAAGATTGGAAATGAATTCATTTTAAAATGCCTTCTGGAGCTGAATTAAACATTTTTTGTTGGGCCAAGGACTTTCATTTTAGAGATAGGTAAATGAATTATGAATAATTTCGGCAACATCATAACTTTGTTGTTCCATAGATAAGCAATAATGTAAACCATTGTACAACTAGAATGTAAACAAAAGCTCATCTATAACATTTTACATTGTTGTTTAAGATTCTAAGTGGAAAGTAGGTCAAGTTTGAGGCTGAGAATAAAACACCGTATGTTCTGGCAAAGGGAGTGCCAAATGATTTTACCTGTGCTGTTTAAAGGGTTGGTTTTTATAAAGATGATCTCAGAGAATATTTAGAAGTTTGTAGAGGAATGAACTGGAGGATATTTTCAAACCCGAGTGTGAGCAAGAATCAGCAGAAAAAGTCAAGAATCACAGTCACCGAACTGGTTTCCTTTGTTAGCAGTTTGGTCAGGAGCAGCTGTTTAGACATTTCTCTACCTTCTTCTGAGAGTTGTTGGCATTCATGCACACTGATTGACACTTGTTAAAGTCAGACAACCACAAATAATCTAAGGAGGACTTGATTCTGCCTTTATTTTTTTTTTCTAGAAATACATATTGTTTAAACTCTTTAGCATGAGTAGGGCCATAGTTTGTAGGGCCCAGTAGTAAATGAAATGCAAGGTCTCTTGTTCAAAAATTTAAAATTTCAAGCTGGTGACAGCAGAGCATTGAACCAGGCCCAGAGGCCCTCTGAGTGTGTGGCCCATTGTGGCTGCAGAGGTCGCATGGACGTGGAGCTCTCTCTGCTTCTCGACACTGCATTCAAACCCTCTATGACTACGGCCTGACAAACTCTGCAGCCCCAGCGTCTACCTTCTTCCCACCTGCTCCAGCCGCAACACTTGGCTTGCAGTACACAAGACACTTCATGTTGGTTCATTTTCTTTCTAGAAAGTTCTTTATCACCCAGTCTATCTGATATATTCTATCTATTTTCACCTACTAACTCCCCTGAGGGAACTGCCCACTCCTTCCTCGAGCCACCTCTGACCCTGTGAAATCTCTATTCTTATACTCTCCATATTTTATTGCCATTTTTGCTCACTTGTTCGCCTTCTAAAAATGTGAGCCCACTGTGGTCAGGAATTGTGTTTTATTCCTATTATTGCATTGCACAAAGTGGATATTTAATAAATATTTGTTTGTAAATGGACAAAGGAGTAGGATTCTAAAGATACAAAATGGAGAAAGTCCAGCTACATTTAAAATAATAGCTACAACTATTTTTTTTTTCCAATTGAAATAGTGTATGACATACTTTAAAAAATGTGAAGAATGACTGCACTTAATCTTTTCAGTTCCTCTTATTCCCTATTTAATGACCCTTTAAGAATTCTGACATTCAAATTGGTAAAATAATTTGATCTCATTCCTACACTCTGATTCAATCTATTTTACTTTCACATTTTTGTCATTTGGTGCTAGGATTAGTAAGTCTATTTCACATAAATAAGATGACAAGAGAGTTATTAGGAGTAATGTTTTGGAATCAACTTTTCCCAAAGAGATTATTATATCCTGAATGACTAAATGAACCAATGACTGAACCTTACTAGTAGCCGGACTAGTAATAATTGCTTTCCTCAACTTTTTATATACAGAATAATTTTTTATTGCTATTTCCATACCACATGGCCAAATTCTTTCTTGTCTCTTCACAATAATTTCCACCAACTGCTGGAAAGTTAGCAGGTATGAGCTGAAATATAAACTGCAGCTTCTCTGAAGTTTTATACTGCCTTTTCACTCAATGAGACATTACTTTCCAGCCCCAAGGGTCAGGATCATGAATCATCTTATTTCCTTTTTTTTTTTTTTCGGAAAAAGTAATTCATCTAAGAGGGCTGACACAGTCTGGGTACCGTAAAAAGCTCTGTTTAATAGCAGGGAAGATGAAGAAGGGAAGAGACACCCTTAGTTGAGTAAAGGGTAGGCTGAGGAGCTTTCTGGCCTTGACAGTGGTCTGGAAGAACAGACAGAAACAGAAGCAAGTGGAAATATAATGAGGAATAAGCATCATCCAGTCAATGGTAACCTGGAATAAGGATAGTCACAGAGAGAACCTTAGTTCTCCCAGCAAGTCTCTTTCAAATCATGTTTATTGGACATCCACAATTTTCAGAAGACATGGTCTTGGACCTGTTGGTGCCTAAATCCTAAGAAAACAGATAGAGTGACTATGACATGGTATCTTTTCACATTTATTTCATCCTCTGTTCCAGGGTGGGGAAGGTATACTGAGTATGGTTATGGTAGGTAGGAAAATACTTTTGCTTTCAGCTTCTTCAAGGTAAATCCGATTTACCTTGAGAGAACTGAGATGGTTTTTGAGGAAAAAGAGGCATGGGACAGGATTACGATGAGCAGGGTGGGTGGCATGTGAATATGTAAGTTTTCTTCTCATATAATATTTGTCATGTTCAATTCAAAGGACTTTCACATGTGAGCCAAGATTTGAAAAGAAAATTGAAATGATAGAATGGAAGGAAATAATATCAGTAGAAGGGTAGCCCGAAAAGACTGGGAAAACTAATATTAATTCGTTCACCCATAAGATTGTCTAATGTTTGCCAGGCAAGGTAATAGACCCTACTGGCCTCTGTTCTTATTTTTTTTTTTTTTTTTTAATTTTTATTATTTATTTATTATGTTTATTTCTGGCTGTGTTGGGTCTTCGTTTCTGTGTGAGGGCTTTCTCCAGTTGTGGCGAGTGGGGGCCACTCTTCATCGCGGTGCGCGGGCCTGTCACTATCGCGGCCTCTCTTGTTGCGGAGCAGAGGCTCCAGACGCTCAGGCTCAGTAGTTGTGGCTCACGGGCCCAGTCGCTCCGCGGCATGTGGGATCTTCCCAGACCAGGGCTCGAACCCATGTCCCCTGCATTGGCAGGCAGATTCTCAACCACTGCGCCACCAGGGAAGCCCTGTTCTTATTTTTTAATGAAATAGCAAGAAGCTAGAATTATACTTAACTTCAGCTCTACAACTAGTTTATTGCTCAACTGGGTTACGTTTCTTTTTTTTTAGTCAACTGCACTAAGGTTTACCGGCTGACAATGTAAAATCAAAACTACATGTATAATCAAATACATAAAAATATACCGCATATTTTATGTTTATAATATATACATATGTAATTACCCAGTATATATTTAAAATTATATGTGCATACTGAGAAATAAAAAGAAAGAACATCTGATTATTTTCATGAAGTTTTCTATGTTCTGTCACAGGTATCTGGATGACTGATTTCCCCCAGAACTTATGAAAATTTACTTAAAAGAACAAAATATTCTGATTACATCTGGAAGTAACATATCTATTGCTGATGTTATGATATTCATATTAATAGCACATGTATATTGTGTACCTACTATGTGCCAGGTACTATTCCAGATACTTGAAGTGTCTTAATTAACTTATCCAGGTGGCTTTATAAGAGAAATGATGCTGTTATTTCTGGTTTCTAAGATGAGGAAACTGAGACACAGGGTGTTTGAATCACTGGCCAGGATCACCTGGATAGAGGGGAGTGGATTTAAATGTAGTCTGGTTGGCTGGAGAACCCCAATCCTAAACTCCCACACAGAGCCGAATGCACAGTGTTAGTGTTTAAGGAAAATACTTAATAGACGTGTCATCTTGCCAGAATGGGTTGCTACTTCATATCAATTCATCACCAGGACTTTATGGCAGATTGATTTATCTTGCGCTTAACCACACAGAAAAGTGGAAAAACACAAAATATTCCGTTCTTCTGGATCTGTCAACTCAAGTCATTTAGGAATTTTACCATTTCCTTCTCTGGCCTGTGGACCATTGTTATTTTTCATCCTTACAATTCTCATTCCCACAGGAACAGTACGAGGAGGGTTTTGTTTTCCCTGGTAGATAGCCAGACAGCTGACAGGAAATGCTCGAAGGAAACCTAAGAATTTGAAGAAATCATTTCCAAAGTTACCTAGCATTCCTTTCATTTAATTCGTTGTTTTCTTTTTCTCTTAAGAATGATTTTCTTTCTCTCTCTCCCCCTGCTCCACTCCCCTTTTCCCTCAATTTAAGACACATGGGGGATTCCTCCTCTTTCTACTTCTTTGATCTCCCTCAGACCCATACCCTTAGTTTTTCCTGAATATCTTATTTCTGTAGTATTTTGAAGGGAACAAAAATGTGCTCTGTTTGGTGTATGTAGCATGGCAATATTTCTCCTCTTCCGAACTTTGGATGTCTTTGAGTATGGGTGATGGAGCCACAGGATACATGGATTGCCAGTTATGTGAAGGGCCGTGGAATGAAAGCTGGTCATCACCAGAGAGCCCAGAAACCCAAGCTTCTTTAACAGACACACATGACCTTGGTGCCGACAGGAGCTGGCTTTCTCTACAGGGCACATTCACCCCCAACAGGGACCAATCCTCCATGCAAACCGTGCTCCTTAGTCACTGTGCTGAATCATGAGTTCTACTCTGTTTCTCCCTTGACTTGTGAGTTCCCTTCGATGTTTTCATTTGCACGACAGACAGCACCATCTGCGTCCATACCCTAGCCCACCTCCCCCTCTGCTAATTCCCCTGCAATTTGTCATTCTGTCCTGAAAGGAGAAATGTGCTACATAATGTACTTGATATGGTGCATTGATAAGACATCCCTTGTAAGTGGCACGTCAGTGAGAACAGCTGCAGCAGATGGGTGACTTGCTCAGACAGAGCTGCACAAATGTGAACTCCACCACTGGACAGAAGCCACAAGGGCAGCTTGAGTGGCCCTCTGAACTCGGGTTTAAAGAACTGGATGCAGACGTCCATCCTTAAGGCAGTATGGAACCAGGTGCAAAGGATTTCTAAATTCTTAAACATTATTTTTGATGTTGTCAAAATATCATATGTTGTTACCTTTCCCAATGGAGTTTATGTCCAAAGAAATATGAAAGGGGTAATGTTTTTGCCACTTTTGCTTGAGGCTACTTTAGTTTACTCATAAATTTTACAGACTTCGCCAGGAGTTATGTGACTTCTGGTAGAACTGTAAATCCACTCTGTGTGTGTGTGTGTGTGTGTGTGTGTGTGTGCACACGTGTGATGTGTGTGATACATCCTTCAGAAGCCGGTGTAGGATAGGTTTTCAGTGACTTGGGCCCTGGGCCACAGATTCTGTCTGAACGCCCTTACTTCAAAGTGGTGTGTAGGGAATCAGCACTGTGGAATGATCTCATTTATGGTGTGGATGGGAAATGGAAATTCCAGGTCTGTTTTTACTTCAGAACATTTCTGCCTTTTTGGTTTCCATTTAAATACTAAACCACTTAAATGCAAAACACAAGCATGTTTTTTTTTTTTTCTCAACATACCTTATTTCATACTTACCCTTTTACCTCTGAATTACCTTTACTCGATAGTGACATATTACTGCATAAGGGTGCTGCTTAATGAGCCTGGATCAGATTTTATTACCTGATGATCTTTTGACCCTGGTCAGGTCAGTGCTTTGAAATTTAGCAGTCAAAATAAAATTTTGCTTATTTGACTTCTTCCTAATTGGTTTTCTGAAAGAACTCGTATGTGGTGGTGGATATTGATTCTTGTCAATAAAATCTTATGTTATTCCTATTTTCCTGGAGGATTCTGAACATGGTAAAGGGCTATGTTTAGGACAGGCTTCACGCAACATCTGGATGGTTGCGTAGCAGCTGGGTAACAGCGCATAAGGAACCTGACTCAAAGCTCAGAACGTTAATTGAGAAAGAGCCTGGTGTTTAGCTCCCAAGCCAGGGGGAAAGCAATGTGGGAGGTGAGTATCCGATTTGGAATATTGCTTGAGTAAAAGAGTTACTGTGTTAATAAAAATATAAGGTGGCCTAGCTGCCCGGGGCTGTTGTTTATCTTTGCGTATCTCACCCTGGAGATCTCTCCAGGTGCAAGATGGCTCAGCGAGACAGTGTGTTTTCCTTGGCACTGACTCAGTTAGAAGGTGGGCGACTACTTCCTAACAAACACTGAACCCAACGCTGACACGACACAGGAAAGGAAATGACGTATAAGGATCACGTGATAGTCCTTCCACTATTCTTGGCATTGGTGAGGATTTTATTTCATATTTAGGTTTAAGCATTATATTTTAATTTTAAGAGAGATGAGTGATAAGTCAGAATAAAAGAATGAAAGTAACTAAAGAGGATAACATGGGATAGGAAGGACGGTCAGAGAACACAGTCGCTGGTGCGAGGAAGAGGTGTCTGCACGTACAACCTTTAACTTGGAGGGAAAGTGTGTTATGAACCAGAGGAGAATCACCTGTTCTCCCTCCCATTCTTCTCCACTGTCCTTTTTTTTTCCTCTTCTCAGTGGCTACCATCAGCATACACACGTGACGCTGATGGCATATCCCTTCAATTTCAGAAGACCTTCCTTTAAGCCTCCTTCCCTTGCCAGCTACCATCTCATTTCTTTGTTCCCCGTTGATTCAAAACTCTCCTAAAGACTTTTCATGTGGTCTCCAAATCTTCTTTCCTTATTCCCTCATAAGCTCACTTCAGCCCGGTTTATGCACCTAATGTTTCACCAGGACTGCTCTTCTTAAGTTACCACTGAGCTCCGTGTGGCTAGATCCACTGAACCATTCTCAGTTCTCATTTTACTTGTCCCAATCATGCACTTGACACAGTTTGGTCACTCTTTCCCCCTTGACATACTTCCTTTACCTTCCAGGATACCACTTTTTAATGATCATACTAAGTGAAGTAAGTCAGACAGAGAAAGACAAGTATCATATGATATCACTCATGTGCGGAATCTAATTTAAAAAATGATACAAATGAACTTATTTACAAATCAGAAATAGATTCACAGACATAGAAAACAAACTTATGGTTACTAAAGGGGAAATGTGTGTGGGATAAATCAGAAGCTTGGGATTAACATACACACACTACTATATGTATAAGATAGATAACCAACAAGGACCTACTGTATAGCACAGGGAACTCTACTCAATACTCTGTGATAATCTATATGAGAAAAGAATCTGAAAGAGTGGATATATGAATGTGTATAACTGAATCACTTTGCTGTACACCTGAAACTAACACAACATTGTAAATCCCTTATACTTCAATACAATTTTGAAAAAATGTCTTCCTATCTTATCAATTCCTCCTCCCTGGTTTCCTTTGCTTGTTTTTCTGCTCCCCTGTTCTCTTAATACTGGAGTGCTCCAAGTTCTGTTCTGAGTCTCCTTCTCTGTCCATACTTACTCTCTTGTGGATCTCACCCAGTTCCGTGGTGTTGACTATTACCTGTATGCTGACGCACCCCAACTCATGTCTCCAGCCCATACTTTCTCCTGAGCTGTCGATTTTTACATATAACGGCATGCCTGACATCTCTAATTGGATATTTAATAGAAACCTCAAAATCTATGCTCAAATGGATTTTCCTTTCTTCCCCTCCCCACCCCAAATCTGTTCTACCTTCAACCTTTCCCATTTCAGTCAATGACAACTCCGTTTTTCCATTTGCTTACATCCAGAACCTTGGTGTCATCCTTGGCACTTCATTTTTTCTCATACTCTAGGTCCAATCTTTGAAGACATTCTGTTCTCTCTACCTTGAAAATACATCCAGAATGTAACTACTCCTTGTCCCCAGCACTGTTGTGATATTGTCCTGTGCTGTCATTTTCTCTTGCTGTATTAGCCTGCCAACTGGTTTCCTGACTTCTATTCTTGAGCCCTTATAAATTATTTTCAACCTAGCAGTTCATCAACTTTTCAAAACGTAACCTAGATCATGTTGCTTCTCTGCTCTAACCTTGCTCCCATTTCTCCCCCAATTAAAGTACAAAATCCTTACAATGTCCTAGAAAGACTGTATTAGGTTCCTAGGGCTGCTATAACAAACTTGGTGGTCTAAAACAACAGCTATTAATTCTTTCACAGTTCTGGAGGCCAGAAGAATGAACTCAAGGTTTCAGCACACTCTCTCTGAAGGCTCTAAGGGAGAATCCTTCCTTGTCTCTTCTAGCTTGTGGTGGCTCCGGGTGTTCCTTGGCTTGTGGCTGCATCATTCCAATCTCTGCCTCTGTCTTCACATAACCTTCTCTCCTTTCTCTTATAAGAACACTTGTTAGTATTGTATTTAAGCCCACCCAGATAATCCAGGATGTTCTCATCTTGAGATCATTAATTTATTTGCATTGGCAAGACTCTTTTTCCAAATAAGGTCACATTTATAGGGTCCAGGGGTTAGAATGTGGGCCTATATTTTGGGGGACCATGATTCAAACCACTAGAGAGTCCAATGTATTATGGACCACTGTTACCTCTTGGATTTCTTTTTCTACCACTCTTCCCCTTAATCACCTTGTTGCAATTGTACTGGATTCCCTGATTTTTCTCATACATGCCAGGCACTCATGGATTGGGGCACTTTCACTGGCGAGTCCTTCTCCTGGGATATTCTTCCTCCAGATGGGATCATGGGTCACTTCCTCACGTTACCGTCTCATGAGGTCTCTCCTGGTTACTCCATTTGAAACTGTAGCGCTCAACTTACTTCTTACCCTGCTCGGATTCTCCATTTTTCTCCCATTTTGGTTGAATGTGCAATTCTTCTGCTTCATGTGGTATTAACTGGGGTACTAGGATGGCATGAAGGTCCAAATGGCCTCAGACATATGGCTGGAAGTGGTTTCTGGCTTCCAGATGGGAGTTTAGTTGGAGCTGTTAGCAAGGGGCCCTGGTTCTCCTCCATGTGGCCTCTCTATGTAATTGTTTGGGTTTCCTTGCTGGTTGGCGGCTGAGTTCCAATAAGCAGCAATCTAAGAGGAAGGAAGTAGAAGCTGTCCGTTTTCTTAAAGTCTGGGCTCCAAAGTATCAGAATATTACTTCTACTGTATTCTTTTAGTCAGGGTAGTTGTAAGGGCAGTCTAGATTCAAGTGGAGGAAAAATAAACTCCACCTCCCAGTTGGGGGAGTGGCATGTTTGTACAGGGACAGAAGTAACCATATTTGAAGACTATCTATGGAAAGGACTTTCTTGGATCCTCAATATCATATCTTGGTGGGTATGGCTGTCCACCAAAATAGATAGCTTTATCTTTGTGTTCATTCTCTTTTTATCCCTTCACTATTGTTATTGAGGAGTTTCTATGATCTTAAAAAATGAATATATATAAGAAATATTTTAATATTTTAAAATTTGAAACATATAGATAAATCAGTTCATTAGCAATCCTCGATATTTTTTGCATTTAAGCTTATGAAAATTGTTTTGGGTCCAGTGGGGAGAAGGAAATCCATTATTAAGCCTTAATAATTGGTTGAGGTTTTGTATAGTTTGCCTATGTTTCACAGTTAAAAAATTACTCCTTGATATTATTACTGTTAGTTGATAGAGATCTGATCTAAAATCATACAGAAGTGGCAATTGTTATTATAAATAATATTTTGAAGGTCTCAAACCATTCCAATGATCATCGTGTTTTAGAATACCCCGATAGATTTGGGTAAGATTTTTTTGCTCTTGGTTGATAAAATCGGTGATTAAATAAGACCATATCTAATAGAATCTAAGGTTTACTGCTTTTTCAAGAGATTATGCCCCCTCCACTAAAACTATACATTTCCTTAGATTGAAAATAGGGGGATGAATCTCTTTTGCTTATACCTAAAACTTCTCTGTTTTAGACAGCTCAAAGTGCCATTAAAACAAACACACAAACCAGAGATTGGGTAGCTTAGCAGAAATTCCTTACAGTTCTGGAGTCTGGAAGCCAGAGATCAGGGTGATGGCTTGGTCTGGCTCTGATGAAAGTCCTCTCCTTGGCTTGCAAACAGCCACCTTCTCACTGCGTGCTCATCTGGCAGACAGAAGGAGAGGAAAAGCTCTCTGGTGTCTCTTCTTCTAAGGGCAGTCATCCCATCATGAGCCTTCATGACTTCGTTGAAGTCTAATGAGCTCCCCAAGGCTCCATCTACAAACACCACTACATTGGGGGTTAGGGCTTCAGCATATTAATCGCCTACAGCATTGACTGATTTCCTTTCATGTCTCCATGTAGACACTATTGGTAGCAGATAAGAATAGAACAGATGAATGAAGCAAAGAACATTTTCCAGTTTAAGTTTTGTGAAATTAATTTGTCAATCAGCAAATTTTATTCATTTGAAATCCCTTTTGGGAAGCTTATTCTCTTCAGTAGAGGAAATTATTGTTCAGCCAGGGATATATAAGGTTGGCATGACAGACAAAATAATGGCCTTCCCAAAGATACCTACGTCCTAACCCCTGGAATTTATGAATAAGTTTACTTCCACGGCATAAAGTCACTTTGCAGATGTGATTAAGGGTACAGACCTTGAGATGGAGAAATTATCCTGGATTATCCAGGTGGTCTCAATATAATCACATGAGTCTTTAAAAGTGGAAGAGGACAGGAAAAGAGCGGATCAGAGAGATGCCACTTTAGAAGGACTCAATCTGCTATTGCTGCCTTTGAAGATGTAGAATGGGGGCCTCTGGAAGCTGGAAATGGCTCCCAGCTGACAGCCAGCAAAGAAACAAGGACCTCATACTTTAACCTATAGCTAGGTTAAAGGAAAAAATTATGCCAGCAACCCAAATGAATGGGAAACTGATTCTCCCCTAGAGGCTTCAGACAGGCACACAGCTTGACAACACCTTAATTTTAGTCCAGTGAGACCTGTGTTGGACTTCTGGCCTACAGAACTATAAGACAGTAAGTTTCTGTTGTCTTAAGCTGCTAAGCTTGTGTTAATTCATTATGGCAGCAGTAGCATTTGGTTGTGAATTAAAGTCCTCAGTCTCCAAATTCTAAATATCATCCAAACATGGAAGAATGCTTCACCTCTAATCAAAGAGAACTGATGACCTTTGCTTTAGCAACTATTCTAGAACCTTCATAAACATTTTTGAATCACTGTATCACTCTGCCCTTTAAAAGCAATTATAGCGTTTTGATGAACTATGGCTTTTGTCATATTTCTGAGTCAGGAGAGACTTTGCCAGATAAAATGGCTGGATTGGGAGAGTGGGTACGTCACGTTCAACAACAGGGGTGAGAAGTTGGTGGAGGCATCCAGAAAATTCAGAAGTTGTACAGAGACCAGTCCCATAGTTCTGCTACAATGTTCCTTATTAAAGACAACAGTGTACACCTGCAACTAACACAACATTGCTAATCAACTATACTCCAATAAAAATTAAAAATTAAAAAAAATAAAAAATAAAAATATAAAGACAATGGTGTCTTGGTTTTAGAGCCATGACAAGAAGAGGGTCATAACCTTTGTTTTTAAACTTCATCAGGCTGTATGCTTGTCTGCAGCGGTGAGAGACACCTGAAACGCTGTGCTTTTTTGGTCAGTGTATGAAAGAACCTTGAAGTCCCACGTTCCTATGAATTTGATTGCCATGGAGAGCGTGGTATAGAGCCAATACTATTGAAGCATCCTGCCTGCCCATTTAGTGATCAGCCTCAACAATGACTTAATTAGTAGCCTCAGTGGTGATATGTTAACATAATAAAATTTCTTGCCATATTTCAAATTAAAGCCCTTTTCATTTATGAATATTATTATTCAACAGAAGGAAGAAGAGGTATTTTAAGTTCAGAGAAAAGCTTATGGAAATTTTAAGTAACAATACTGAAGGAATCATCTATTCTACCAGCCACCTCTATGTAAAGCATACCTCTCTCATGATAGTCTTATTTGTTTGTTAATATTTTTCAACTGATAAAGTTGAACTGCTTCTATCACTAAAAGGTCAAAGATACAAATAAAGTATGATGATTATTAAAAGGCATTAAGATATATTTCAATAATAATTCCTAATGATAATAATAAAATAGCCACTTTTCTTTCCTAAAGTACTATTTTCTTAAATAGGGGTACAGTTGTTTTACAATGCTGTGCTAGTTTCTACTGTACAGCAAAGTGAAGTAGAGTTCCCTGTGCTATACAGCAGGTTCTCATTAGTTATCTACTTTATACATATTAGTGTATATATGTCAATCGCAATCTCCCAATTTATCGCACCTCCCCCTTTCCCCCCTTGGTGTCCATACGCTTGTTCTCTACATCTGTGTTTCTATTTCTGCCTTGCAAACTGGTTCATCTGTACCATTTTTCTAGATTCCACATATATGCATTAATATACGATATGTGTTATTCTCCTTCTGACTTACTTCACTCTGTATGATGGTCTCTAGGTCCATCCACATCTCTACAAAGGACCCAATTTCATTCCTTTATATGGCTGAGTAATATTCCATTGTATATGTGTACCACATCTTCTTTATCCATTCCTCTGTTGAAGGACATTTAGGATGCTTCTATGACCTGTTTATTGTAAATAGTGTGCAATGAACATTGGGGTGTATGTGTCCTTTTGAATTATGGTTTTCTCTGGGTATATGCCCAGTAGTGGGATTGCTGGGTCATATGGTAATTCTATTTTTAGTTTTTTAAGGAACCTCCATACTGTTCTCCATAGTGTCTGTATCAATTAACATTTCCACCAACAGTGCAAGAGGGTTTCCTTTTCTCCACACCCTCTCCAGCATTTATTGTTTGTAGATTTTCTGATGATGCCCATTCTAACAGGAGTGAGGTGATACCTCATTGTAGTTTTGATTTGCATTTCTCTAATAATTAGTGACGTTGAGCATCTTTTCATGTGCCTGTTGGCCATCTGTATGTCTTCTTTGGAGAAATGTCTATTTAGGTCTATCCACCCATTTTTGGATTGGGTTGTTTGTTTTTTTGATATTGAGCTGCATGAGATGTTTGTATATTTTGGAGATCAATCTTTTGTCCGTTGATTTGTTTGCAAATATTTTCTCCCATTCTGAGGGTTGTCTTTTCATCTTGTTTATAGTTTCCTTTGCTGTGCAAAAGCTTTGAAGTTTCATTACGTCCCATTTGTCTATTTTTGTTTTTATTTCTGTTACTCTAGGAGGTGGGTCAAAAAAGATCTTGCTGTGATTTATGTCAAAGAGTGTTCTTCCTATGTTTTTCTCTAAGAGTTTTATGGAGACCAGTCCTACATTTAGGTCTTTAATCCATTTTGAGTTTATTTTTGTGTATGGTGTTAGGGAGTGTTCTAATTTCATTCTTTTACATGTAGCTGTCCAGTTTTCCCAGCACCACTTATTTAAGAGACTGTCTTTTCTCCATTGTATATCCTTGCCTCCTTTGTCATAGATTAGTTGATCATACGTGTGTGGGTTTATTTCTGGGCTTTCTATCCTGTTCCATTGATCTATATTTCTGTTTTTGTGCCAGTACCATGTTGTCTTGATTACTGTAGCTCTGTAGTATAGTCTGAAGTCAGGGAGTCTGATTCCTCTGGCTCTGTTTTTTTCCCTCAAGATTGTTTTGGCTATTCGGGGTCTTTTGTGTCTCCATACAAATTTTAAGATTTTTGTTCTGGTTCTGTGAAAAATGCCATTGGTAATTTGATAGGGATTGCATTGAATCTGTAGGTTGCTTGGGTAGTACAGTCATTTTCACAATACTGATTCTTCCAATCCAAGAACATGGCATATCTCTCCATCTGTTTGTGTCATCTTTGATTTCTTTCATCAGTGTCTTATAGTTTTCTGAGTACAGGTCTTTTACCTCCTTAGGTAGGTTTATTCCTAGGTATTTTATTCTTTTTGTTGCAATGGTGAATGGGGTTGTTGCCTTAATTTCTCTTTCTGATCTTTCGTTTTTAGTGTATAGGAATGCAAGAGATTTCTGTACATTAATTTTGTATCCTGCTACTTTACCGGATTCATTGATTAGCTCTAGTAGTTTTCTGTTAGCATCTTTAGGATTCTCTATGTATAGTATCATGTCATCTGCAAACAGTGACAGTTTTACTTCTTTTCCAATTTGTATTCCTTTTATTTCTTTTCCTTCTCTGATTGCCGTGGCTAGGACTTCCAAGACTATGTTGAATAATAGTGGCAAGAGTGGACATCCTTGTCTTGTCCCTGAATTTAGAGGAAATGCTTTCAGTTTTTCACCATGGAGAATGATGTTTGCTGTGGGTTTGTCATATATGGCCTTTATTATGTTGAGGTAGGTACCCTCTATGCTCACTTTCTGGAGAGATTTTATCATAAATGGGTGTTGAATGTTGTCAAAAGCTTTTTCTGCATCTATTGAGGTGACATTTTTTTTAAAAAGGGAAGGCTTCTTATTGTGCTAGGACCTTTAATGACCACTGAGTCTTAAGCTACAGAATAAGGACAAACGTGTTAAATTGGGGATCCTCCTTGCAGAGCTGCCTTCAGTGGCTCATGAGTCAGTCTACAGCCCATGAGTAAAGCCACCATCTGATATACTTACTTCACCTCCTTTCTTCCCTTCTGTCCTCTGACCAGGAAGATGTACCATCTTGAAAAACTAACCAGGTTGCTGCTTAGGCATCTCTGCTTTGTGACAGTCATCACTTATTTATTTCGTTTTTTTCTCATGTATTCTGCTTTTCACAGATTAGTCCATCTCCATTATCTAGGAAGTGGTGTGTTTCTGAATTTTTATTTTTCTAGTTCTATGTCTATCCAAGAAGTTTGGTTGTAAAGGGAATATTCAAGGTAGGCCCTAAACAGACCGAAAGTTTGATTCTTGCCTTTTCCAGTTTTATACTTTGTAGAAAAGTCACAAAACATCATTGAGGACTCACCTCTATCATGTAGCCTTTTCTTATGTCTCTAACTTTCAGGACGAAGTCACCAAGCACCAGGTGTTGTAGCATTGTTTGAATTACCTGGGAGAAAAGATAAGCAGCCATAAATGGATTCATTTTAAACCCACTGAGGAGTTTCAGATAGGCTTTTCCAGATTAAAACAAAGAAAAATTGACTCCAACCACAAAAACATTTAAAAAAGAAACAAAGTTTTCCAATGAATATTTTCTGCTATACAGCATTAAGAAGCATTTCACCTTTTGGTAAATGAAAGAGGAAGGAAATAGAATCATGAGGGGACCATTTCATTCTAGGCAGATTATTAGGAGCACAGGAAAATTGAAACTAAGATGATTTGCTGAGCAGTAGCATAACTACAAATTAATGACAAGACGTCCTGATTTCACAAATATACGTGCATTAATCCTCCATCAAGTTTGAATCCAGGCCATGTTAAGGTATTATATCTTGTGATCATGGACACATTCACCCTCTCTGAGATTCATTTTCCTTATCCATAAAATGGGAATAATAATACTTGTTCTACTTAACAGAGTTGGCTCAGGAAGAGATACTGTGTGTGAAAGTAGAAAGTATTTTACTAAACATAAAGCATCAGGTATTTTAACTATCAGCACAAAAAGACTTCTCAGTTTATTGTTTAGCTTAGTGAAAGGAATTATTGCACCTCTTCAAGAAAGGTACAAAATGTACTGTTGTAAACTTTGGGTACTTGTTACTGTTTTGTGGTAGAAGAAAGTGTTTCAAAGAATATGCCTTCCCAGTTACAAAGAAATCAATGAAAAAAGAAATGCAAATTTCATCCATTATAACGTACAGTGTCCTCTGTGGACTGAAAGCGTTTTCACGAAAATGCAAGTTAGTCATGTCTAATTTGCTTGTTCTTTAGTTCCTTTTTTGAAGGGTAGTAACAATACAGAAGGGCACTCTAATTATAAGTATACAACTTAATAGTTTCACCTACCAAATGAACACCTCTTGTGACATCCAGATTAAAAATCAAAATACTACCAGCACCCAGAAGCCTTCTCGTGGGCCTGTTCCCTCACTTCCAAGAGAAACCACTTCTAAGAGTTTACATTAGCTTTGCTAAGTTTTATACTTCATATAACTGGAATAATACAGTATATATTTTTATGTGTCTGGCCTGTAGCATTATGTTTGTGAGAGTCATTACTCTGTTATACACAGTCATCGCGTGATTATTCTCATAGTTGTGTAGCATTTTTTGTGTGAATACACCACAGTTTGTGTATTCATTCTATTGCCGATGGGCATTTGAGTAGTTTCCAGTTTGGGGCTATTTTCATTAGGGTTTCTATGAACGTTCTGGTACTGTCTTTGGTGAACATATGCACACATTTCTGTTGATGGTAAGACATGCTTGCGTTCAGGCTTAACTAATCCTGCCAGTTTTCCAGCCAATTAACATTTCCACCAATAGGATATGTGAGTCCCTATGATGTTACCTTTTCACCAACACTTGCTATTTCCCTTCCAGGTTATTTTAGTCAATTATTTTAGTCATTCTTATTTATGTTTGTCGTAACTCATCATAGTTTTATTTTGCATTACCCTGGTGCTTAGTGAGATAGAGCACATTTTTGTTTATTAACTGCCCATTTGGATCTTCTGTTTTTGCAATAACTGTTCATTCTTCTACTGGGTTGTCTTTTTTGTGATGATTTGTAGAAAAATTTCACGAATTGCTAATATCTTTTTTCCACTTGCAGTTTAGTTTTCCTGCTCACTCTCCAATTGTGCCTTTTGATGAATACAAATTCTTCCCTTTTTTGGTAAGCAGTTGGCCCTCTGTAGCCACAGGTTCTGCATCTGCAGCTTCAACCAATGGCGGATCATGTACTATGTTTACGATCCATGGTTGGTTGAATCCTCAGATGCAGAAGCTGTGGATACAGAGTGCTGACTATGGATTTGAGCATTCATGGACTTTGGTATCCTCACTGGGTCTGAAAGGATCCTTCCCCCCACCCCCAACTGTGGAATTAAATAACACATCCATCACCATCACATCACATATTCAACCCTTTTTAAAAAAGAACATTTAAGTTTGGACCTCCCTGGTGGCACAGTGGTTAGGAATCTGCCTGCCAATGCAGGGGACACGGGTTCAAGCCCTGGTCTGGGAAGATCCCACATGTTGCAGAGCAACTAAGCCCATGAGCCACAACTACTGAGCCTGCACTCTAGAGCCCGCGAGCCACAACTACTGAGCCCATGTGCCACAGCTACCGAAGCCCACATGCCTAGAGCCCATGCTCCGGAACAAGAGAAGCCACCACAATGAGAAGCCCGTGCACCGCAACAAAGAGTAGCCCCTGCTCGCCGCAACTAGAGAAAGCCTGCGTGCAGCAACGAAGACCCAACTCAGCCAAAAATAAATGAATAAATAATTTATAAAAAACAAAAAACAAAAAAACAAAAGAACATTTAAGTTCTACTCTCAATGAATTTCAATTATACAATACAGCATTATCAACTACAGTCACTACATTATATGTTAGATCCTCAGACTTTATCCTTTTTATAATTGAAAGTTTTGTACCCGTTTATCAAACTCTCCCCTGTTTTAATATATTCCAATTTATTTTTCTTCTATAGTGTTTTTTTTTTTTTTTTCTGATTAGTTGCTCTTTACCTAGGCTGTAGTCATGGATATTCTCTTACCCATGAAGTTGTTTAATAATTGGGAGTCAGTACCAACAATAAAGCTATACAAAAGAAAAAACACTTTCAGCTTGGTTAATCATACGCAATGAAGCAAATGACTAAGCAATGAATATGAAGAGATGAATCTTTTAGCTTTATAATCAGCCATTTTAAATCATGTCAATTTTTTTAGGGCGAAATAATTGGCCTGTTTTTTCTTTCTTGTATATCTGATTTCAGAAACATCAAGAGATTATCTGTGATGACAGGCTTCATCCTTTCCTACATGCCACCCTCTTCTGCCCCCGGCTACCCTCCAAAAAGATAGAACCTTTTACATGATTACAGAGGATGCACATTTGCAAATGGGATAGTGTGAGGGATTTCAAGATAGGAATTAAGAGACAAAGAGGGAATGTTGACTATGGTTTGTGACCTAAGCTTCTGGCAGGTGTACATATATTAGCAAAAGTCAATATAAGTTATTCCCCATTTTCTTCTGTTGACATTTCCAGTAAACATTGAAATCAGAGCAGTTGCCTTTTGGTGTGCAGGGATTCCTTCTTTGAATGTCAAATATTCTTTTTTTTTTTTTTTTTTTTTTGATGTGGACCTTTATTTTCTTAAGTCTTTATTGAATTTGTTACAATATTGCTTCTGTTTTATGTTTTGGTGTTTTTGGCCACGAGGCACGTGGGATCTTAGCTCCCCGACCAGGGATCGAACCCGCAGGCCCTGCATTGGAAGGAGAAGTCTTAACCACTGGACTGCCAGGGGAGTCCCCTAATGTCAAATATTTTTGAACACCAGACTAAAACATCTTTCCCCATCTATCTCCCCTGGCCCAATGAAGCTAGTGTTTTGCTACAAGAATAGACTTAGCAGATGCAATCAATTCTTTTTGTTTTGTTTTTGCATCTCATGTAAGGCAATCAAAGCAAACATGCACTGCAGCACCTAAAGTCAATTCAAAACATTTGTGGCAAATCAAAAAATACCTGGGAGGGGTAATGTGATTTCTTTGAATAAGGATTTGGGTTTAGATAGGAGAAAAAATTATTTGTGGTTTATATGAGAGCCCTCAGAAGTTATAATATGCTTTTGGCTTTTAGGGACTTTTAAGGATTAAGAGTTGGGTATAAAATGTCTGAGAGTTCTATATAAAAGGAATGAATAAAGACCTTAATGAGACTTTTTAATGAAATGGTTGAAACTACTCTGGTAAAAAAGCACTGAAATCCTCACCTACTCCGTTGGTCTCTCTGATTCCCATGAGTTTGGACCACATAGAACTAACTGCCTTCAGGGATGAAAGCACCCTCTCTGGGACTGGGTACCTGTCACTTCGGACAATCCCCCCTTCCTCTGGGTCACTGCAGTTGGTTTGTCCTGTTCATTACCTGTTCTTTATCTGTAATGAATGCCCCCAAAGATTTGGGAGGTTCATTTTATGTTTGCCTTGAGGCATTAGTCTGAATTTGTTTCTGTAAAAGAGGCTTTTGTTTCTCTAAGCCTTCAGATCAAGAAGGCAAAAATTAAATGACCTCAACACAGTTGAAGGAAGAAACTAGGAAACAGAATGGTCTCAGAGGGCTGTAAGTTTTCTTGCTCTCTTTTCATACTTGGCCTTTCTGGAAGAGTCCTAAGTGGGAACAGACTCTGGGGGCTTCCCCACAGCGCTCTTTAAAGATCCAAATCTGAGTTGTGCAAATCATATTACAGCCTCCTTTCTAACCACTTCCTAATGTGGTGTGTCCTCAAACGTCTATGGAATTAAAGCAGATTCATTTAAAAAAATTCCTTATTGGGATAGGTAGATAATGACAAACATTAGGATTTGCATTTTTAAGAAATTTGGATTGTGGAAGGAGTTGTGTCGCTGAAAGAGACCAACCATAATAGACTCTTGGGGATGTTGAGAAATAAAATAGCACAAAGTAATGAAATGCACTGGTGTTTTTTTAAACATCTTTATTGGAGTATAATTGCTTTACAATGGTGTGTTAGTTTCTGCTTTATAACAAAGTGAATCACTTATACATATACATATATCCCCACATCTCCTCCCTCTTGTGTCTCCCTTCCACCCTCCCTATCCCACCCCTCTAGGTGGTCACAAAGCACCCAGCTGATCTCCCTGTGCTATGCGGCTGCTTCCCACTAGCTATCTATTTTACATTTGGTAGTGTATATATGTCCATGCCACTCTCTCACTTTGTCCCAGCTTACCCTTCCCCCTCCCTGTGTCCTCAAGCCCATTCTCTACATCTGCATCTTTATTCCTGTCTTGCCTCTAGGTTCTTCAAAACCTTTTTTTTTTTTTTAAGATTCCACATATATGTGTTAGCATATGGTATTTGTTTTTCTTTTTCTGACTTACTTCACTCTGTATGACAGACTCTAGGTCCATACACCTCACTACAAATAAATAAATTTCGTTTCTTTTTATGGCTGAGTAATATTCCATTGCATATATGTGCCACATCTTCTTTATCCATTCATCTCTCAATGGACAATTAGGTTGCTTCCATGTCCTGCCTATTGTAAACAGAGTTGCAATGAACATTGTGGTACATGACTCTTTTTGAATTATGGTTTTCTCAGGGTATCTGCCCAGTAGTGGGATTGCTGCATCATATGACAGTTCTATTTTTAGTTTTTTAAGGAACCTCCATACTGTTCTCCATAGTGGCTGTACCAATTTACATTCCCACCAACAGTTCAAGAGGGTTCCCTTTTCTCCACACCCTCTCCAGCATTTACTGTTTGTAGATTTTTTGATGATGGCCATTCTGACTGGTGTGAGTTGATACCTCATTGCAGTTTTCATTTGCATTTATCTAATGATTAGTGATGTTGAGCATCCTTTCACGTGTTTGTTGCCAATCTGTATATCTTCTTTGGAGAAACGTCTATTTAGGTCTTCTGCCCATTTTTATATTGGGTTGTTTGTTTTTTGATATTGAGCTGCATGAGCTGCTTGTGTATTTTGGAGATTAATCCTTTGTCAGTTGCTTCATTTGCAAATACTTTTTCCCATTCTGAGGGTTGTCTTTTTGTCTACTTTATGTTTTCCTTTGCTGTGCAAAAGCTTTTAAGTTTCATTAGGTCCCATCTGTTTATTTTTGTTTTTATTTCCATTTCTCTAGGAGGTGGGTCAAAAAGGATCTTGCTGTGATTTATGTCATAGAGTGTTCTGCCTATGTTTTCCTCTAAGAGTTTTATAGTGTCTGACCTTATATTTAGGTCTTTAATCCATTTTGAGTTTATTTTTGTGTATGGAGTTAGGGAGTGTTCTAATTTCATTCTTTTACATGTAGCTGTCCAGTTTTCCAAGCACCACTTATTGAAGAGGCTGTCTTTTCTCCACTGTACATTCTTGCCTCCTTTATCAATAATAAGGTAACCATGTGTGCAAGGGTTTAGCTCTGGGCTTTCTATCATGTTCCATTCATCTATAGTTCTGTTTTTGTGCCAGTACCATACTGCCTTGATTACTGTAGCTTTGTAATATAGTCTGAAGTCCGGGAGTCTGATTCCTCCAGCTCCATTTTTCTTTCTCAAGATTGCTTTGGCTATTCGGGGTCTTTTGTGTTTCCATACAAATTGTGAATTTTTTGGTTCTAGTTCTGTGAAAAATGCCATTGGTAGTTTGATAGGGATTGCATTGAATCTGTAGGTTGCTTGGGTAGTATAGTCATTTTCACAATGTTGATTCTTCCAATCCAAGAACATGGTACATCTCTCCATCTGTATCATCTTTAATTTCTTTCCTCAGAGTCTTATAGTTTTCTGCATACAGGTCGTTTGTCTCCTTAGGTAGGTTTATTCCTAGGTATTTTATTCTTTTTGTTGCAATGGTAAATGGGAGTGTTTCCTTAATTTCTCTTTCAGATTTTTCATCATTAGTGTATAGGAATGCAAGAGATTTCTGTGCATTCATATTGTATCCTGCTACTTCACCAAATTCATTGATTAGTTCTAGTAGTTTTCTGTTAGCATCTTTAGGATTCTCTATGTATAGTATCATGTCATCTGCAAACAGTGACAGCTTTACTTGTTCTTTTCTGATTTGGATTCCTTTTATTTCTTTTTCTTCTCTGATTGCTGGGGCTAAAACTTCCAAAACTATGCTGAATAATAGTGGTGAGAGTGAACAACCTTGTCTTGTTCCTGATCTTAGAGGAAATGGTTTCAGTTTTTCACCATTGAGAATGATGTTGGCTGTGGGTTTGTCATATATGGCCTTTATTATGTTGAGGTAAGTTCCTTCTATGCCTACTTTCTGGAGGGTTTTTATCATAAATGGGTGTTGAATTTTGTCAAAAGCTTTTTCTGCATCTATTGAGATGATCATATGGTTTTTCTCCTTCAATTTGTTAATATGGTTTATCACATTGATTGATTTGCATATATTGGAGAATCCTTGCACTCCTGGGATAAACCTCACTTGATCGTGGTGTATGATCCATTTAATGTGCTGTTGGATTCTGTTTGCTAGTATTTTGCTGAGGATTTTTGCATCTATGTTCATCAGTGATATTGGCCTGTAGTTTTCTTTCTTTGTGACATCTTTGTCTGGTTTTGGCATCAGGGTGATGGTGGCCTCATAGAATGAGTTTGGGAGTATTCCTCCCTCTGCTATATTTTTGAAGAGATTGAGAAGGATAGGTGTTATCTCTTCTCTAGATGTTTGATAGAATGTGCCTGGTCCTGGGCTTTTGTTTGTTGGAAGATTTTAAATCACAGTCTCAATTTCAGTGCTTGTGATTGGTCTGTTTACATTTTCTATTTCTTCCTGGTTCAGTCTTGGAAGGTTGTGGTTTTCTAAACATTTGTCCATTTCTTCCAGGTTGTCCATTTTATTGGCATATAGTTGCTTGTAGTAATCTCTCATGATCCTTTGTATTTCTGCAGTGTCAGTTGTTACTTCTCCCTTTTTCATTTCTAATTTTATTGATTTGAGTCTTCTCCCTTTTTTTCTTGATGAGTCTGGCTAATGGTTTATCAATTTTGTTTATCTTCCCAAAGAACCAGCTTTTAGTTTTATTAATCTTTGTTATTGTTTCCTTCTTTTCTTTTTCATTTATTTCTGATCTGATCTTTATGATTTCTTCCCTTCTGCTAACTTTGGGTGTTTTTTGTTCTTCTTTCTCTAATTGCTTTAGGTGTAAGGTTAGATTGTTTATTTGAGATGTTTCTTGTTTCTTGAGGTAGGATTGTATTGCTCTAAACTTCCCTCTTAGAACTGCTTTTGGTGCATCACATAGGTTTTGAGTCATCGTGTTTTCATTGTCATTTGTTTCTAGGTATTTTTTGATTTCCTCTTTGATTTCTTCAGCCATCTCTTGGTTATTTAGTAGTGTATTGTTTAGCCTCCACGTGTTTGTATTTTTTACAGATTTTTTTCATGTAATTGATATCAAGTCTCATAGTGTTGTGGTCGGAAAAGATACTTGATACAATTTCAATTTTCTGAAATTTACCAAGGCTTGATTTCTGAGCCAAGATATGATCTATCCTGGAGAATGTTCCATGAGCACTTGAGAAGAGAGTGTATTCTGTTGTTTTTGGATGGAATGTCCTATAAATATCAATTAAGTCCATCTTGTTTAATGTGTCATTTAAAGCTTGTGTTTCCTTATTTATTTTCATTTTGGATGATCTGTCCATTGGTGAAAGTGGGGTGTTAAAGTCCCCTACTTTGATTGTGTTACTGTCAATTTCCCCTTTTATGGCTGTTAGCATTTGCCTTATGTATTGAGGTGCTCCTATGTTGGGGGCATAAATATGTACAATTGTTATGTCTTCTTCTTGGATTGATCCCTTGATCATTATGTAGTGTCCCTCTTTGTCTCTTGTAACATTCTTTATTTTAAAGTCTATTTTATCTGGTATGAAAATTGTTACTCCAGCTTTCTTTTGATTTCCATTAGCATGGAATATCTTTTTCCATTCCCTCACGTTCAGTCTGTATGTGTCCCTAGGTCTGAAGTGCTCTCTTGTAGACAGCATATATACAGGTCTTGTTTCTGTATCCATTCAGCCAGTCTATGTCTTTTGGTTGGAGCATTTACTCCATTTACATTTAAGGTAGTTATCGATATGTATGTTCCTATTACCATTTTCTCAATTGTTTTGGCTTTGTTATTGTAGGTCTTCTCCTTCTCTTGTGTTCCCTGCCTAGAGAAGTTCCTTTAGCATTCGTTGTAAAGCTGGTTTGGTGGTGTTGAATTCTCTTAGCTTTTTCTTGTCTGTAAAGGTTTTAATTTCTCCATTGAATCTGAATGAGATCCTTGCTGGGTAGAGTAGTCTTGGTTGTAGGTTTTTCCCTTTCATCACTTTAAATATGTCCTGCCACTCCTTTCTGGCTTGCAGAGTTTCTGCTGAAAGATCAGCTGTTAACCTTGTGGGGATGCCCTTGTATGTTATTTGTTGCTTTTCCCTTGCTGCTTTTACTATTTTTTCTGTGTATTTAATTTTTGATAGTTTGATTAATATGTGTCATGGCATGTTTCTCCTTGGATTTATCCTGTATGGGACTCTCTGTGCTTCCTGGACTTGACTATTTCCTTTCCCATATTAGGGAAGTTTTCAACTATAATCTCTTCAAATATTTTCTCAGTCCCTTTCTTTTTCTCTTCTTCTTCTGGGGCCCCTATAATTCAAATGTTGGTGCATTTAATGTTGTCCCAGATGTCTCTGAGACTGTCCTCAATTCTTTTCATTCTTTTTTCTTTATTCTGCTCTGCAGTAGTTATTTCCAGTATTTTATCTTCCAGGTCACTTAACCGTTGTTGTGTCTCAGTTATTCTGCTATTGATTCCTTCTAGAGAATTTTTAATTTATTTACTGTGTTGTTCATCATTGTTTGTTTGCTCTTTAGTTCTTCTAGGTCCTTGTTAAACGTTTCTTGTATTTTCTTCATTTTATTTCCAAGATTTTGGATCATCTTTACTATCATTACTCTGAATTCTTTTTCAGGTAGACTACCTATTTCCTCTTCATTTGTTAGGTCTGGTGGATTTTTGCCTTGTTCCTTCATCTGCTGTGTGTTTCTCTGTCTTCTCATTTTGCTTAACTTACTGTGTTTGGGGTCTCCTTTTCACAGGCTGCAGATTCATAGTTCCTGTTGTTTTTGGTGTCTGCCCCCAGTGGCTGAGGTTGGTTCAGTGGGTTGTGTAGGCTTCCTGGCAGAGGGGATTGGTGCCTGTGTTCTGGTGGATGAGGCTGGACCTTGTCTTTCTGGTGGGCAGGACTGCGTCCAGTGGTGTGTTTTGGGGTGTCTCTGACCTTATTATGATTTTAGGCAGCCTCTCTGCTAATGGGCGGGGTTGTGTTCCTGTCTTGCTAGTTGTTTGGCACAGGGGTTCAGCACTGTAGCTTGCTGGTCGTTGAGTAGAGCTGGGTCTTAGCATTGAGATGGAGATCTCTGGGAGAGCTTTCACTGTTTGATATTATGTGGAGCCAGGAGGTGTCTGGTGAACCAATGTCCTGAATTTGGCTCTCCCACCTGAGGCACAGTCCTCACACCCGGCCGGAGCATCAAGACCTTCTCAGCCACATGGATTTAAGTTCTCTCTTTCTAGAACTCAACAGCTTTGTCCTTCAGGCTGTATCCATTGTTAGTAAGACGGGCACGAGCTGACTGTGGGTACTAACTGGAGTGCAGAGACTTATGTTTTTGGGAGTTGGGAGATCGCCTTGCTTTGGGGAAGCCAAGAAGGAGCGCCCAGCCCCCTGCGGGCGGTGTTTTAATAATTTTTAAAAAGTGAGTTATTGATTTATTTTATGGGGAATGAATTTTAAATGAATCCCTGAAGGCCTCCAGTCAGCATTTGCTTCCACCTTACAAAGAACAGCAAAGGCCCCCAAGAGCCCTTGGAGCAGAATGTTTCGAGAGAGGAGGGCAGGCATTGCTGAGCTATGAGGTGAGCATGTAATTGTGGGGATTTTCCAACTCCCTCCCCTCACCCCTCTTTGTGGAAAACTCTCTTCCAAGTATGTGCTGACCCTTGACATCACTGGGGAAGTTGTGTCATCAATCTAATTTTAAAACATGACATTGAGAAAAGGGGCTGTCTACCTCTGTCTCCAATGGACACCCCTGGAGTAGCCATTGGTGGTAAAGGATTTAGGTCCTAGCCACCTAATAACGCCCAAGACTCCTCTGTTCCTGAGATCCCCTACACCAGAGTCTGGTCTTACTGTCTCATGCATGGGTTGATCTATTCCTTTAAGATCTCTCGTGCATGTTTCACTGATGGTAAAGAGTTTGAGTCAAGACACAAGACAGGAATGCATGTGCATACCTGTGGGTGCACACATATGTATTTTAAGGACTTCAGAATGAACTAGGTTGTTTTAACTCTCCTACTAATTTGTTAGCTTCTTGAGGCAGGAAGATTTCTTTTAATCTATATATTCCTCATCCTACTTAGCATGGTGCTTTGCATATTGAAGATGACGAATATCATGGAATGGATCATGCTTCTGGAAATTGTCCAGCTGTGTTTACAAGTGGGGTTAAACACTTTGTTTCTGGAGTCAGGTAGCTTGAGCGGACTCCTGGCTGTGTCACTTGACCACTGTGTCACCATAAGCGAGTCCCTGAACCTTTCTGTGTCTGGGCTTCCTCCTCTAAAAAACTGAGATATTAATACCACCTACCTCACTGTTGTGCGCATTAACTAAGTTAATATATGTAAAGTAGAACCATGCTTGATATGTGATAAGAGCTCTTTAAGTGTGAACTCTGTTTTATTACTATTAGCACTTTACAGTTTATAGTGGGCTCTTCCATACAGTAATTCACTTGATTCTCACAAGAACCCTGTGAGATGTGAAGGATATATATCTTTGTTTCATTTTGTAGTTGGAAGGACTAGATCTTACAACCAATCCGAGGCAGTGTTATAGGTGGTGTGTACCCACATCTAGTCTCCAAAACTAGATTTGGTCTTGTTACCACCCTGTCTCTACCATCACATACTCTGTCAACCTAGACAGAATTTTAAAAAAACCACATGAATACTTAATTATAGTGTTATGAAGGAGAATCACAGAGGTGTCAGAGCACTGGCCCCTGAGATCACTCTGGGAACTCATGTTGACTTAACTCTCACCACAACCTTGTGCCTGATGAGACGAGGAAGCAGTGGAGATGCTGAGAATCACACAGGGTGCCACCAATATCCACAGGGGCAGATAGATGTCACTGTGGTTGCCTCGGAGATGGAGCTGTTCTCGGGAATGATTGAAGCCAAGCTGGCCCTTAAAGGCATCTCATTCCTGGGCCACTGGGCAGAGAAAAGGCCAACCTCTCTATACATAAGTTTTTGTCCTTGAAGCCATGTCACCAAAGTCTTGCTGTCCTCCTTTCTGTGCCTGATGCCTCACTTGGGGCTCTGCACTTAGTGGGTGTTCATTAAATAACAGCTGAATGAATAGACACATGACTATCACGTATATGAGCACCAAAATTTTTAAAATGTGAAACCAGAAATCTATTTTACAATTATACACAATACTTGGTAAAAAAAAAAAAAAAGTCTGTTGGGAGGAAAAATTAGGTACAATCACTAAAACAAGCCTTTGGAATTATCAATGGACTTAACAGATGCTTCCCATCCTGCTCCACCTTTAGATTAATATAAAACTTTATTTTTTTGCTTTTTAAAATAAAAATATTGGCCCAATTTAATATTGCGAGCTGTACCACTCAGAGTAATCCCAGTCCCCTTTGCCCTACCTTACTTTTCTTTTTTTCACAACTCCCTACTCCGTACCACGAAATTCAATTTACTTATTATGTTCCTTATTGATTATCTGACTGCCCACTTTGAAACTCTACCCCTTTGAGGACCAGAGTCTTTGCCTGCTTTGTTCACTAGTGTATCTCAGGGTCCTAGAACAGTTCCTGGAGTATATTCATGCTCACTAAGTATATTTTAAACAAACGTTTAATGGTTCCCTTCAATGTGCAAGGCAAAATGAGTGATCTTGTATACAGGGATAAATAATGAATCAAGGACCGTTTCAAGGAATGTGTATGTATATATTCATTGATACAAGGGGCTTATAGATTTGTATGTGTAAATATATATTAAAAGTTAAAATTTTCAATATTTAAAGTTATTTATGTGGATAAAACTTAAAGGGCTGTGCCCATCTCAACCCATTTTGACCAAAGTGTGTCCTCGCTCCCCTGTGTCTCTCCACCTCATGGATGGCGTGTTCTGAGTGTGCAGGTCACCTCCCAGGGCTTGACCCAGCCTGCCACATGCCCTGCCTGCCCTCCCTCCCATGCTCTAGAACGCAGCTCACAAACTGCAAGTCTCAGAGTAGCATCTGGCCTACACATGTGTATTGTTGGGCTTGCAGGGGGTTTGAAAATTCTTTAAGTCAATTGCCAATATTTAAAAATCTGGAGAATTCTCATAAACATCCAGACTTCCGCCTTCCCGTGCAAAGCCTCAGTATCTGTTGACACGGGGCTGCCATTCCCACAGGGCCTTGCTAGGCTGGGGCTGAGCAGCATCTGGCCTGGCAGGTGAGCAGATGAGGCGCATGTCCTCCTGGTGACCAGTGTCCCCACTGGGCTCATCATACCCACTCACCTCCCTGCCTGGCCCTGGAAGGGCTGAGTTTGCAGCACCTGATTTATTTAAGACGCTCCTCCTCCCCCCACCATACTGCTGCAAGCTTCCGGAAAGATGGGAATAGATAAGAATGCTCAATTCACACTGATAGGTAACTACATACTCTCTTTACATCTAGGGTCTGGCCTATGTATAAATAAAAACTTGATAATTCAGCAAATGGGCATAGATGCTTTCAAAGAATACTTAGCTCTGACTAACTAAAATGTCTCATCGGACCATTATGTCTTCTGAATTCTTCCTCCACCACAATTATTATGTATTGCAGCAAACCCAAGATAATTAGGACTCAGTTTCTTCTCCCACTTTGGACCCAAGTCTCCCTCCTGGCCTAGGAGAGGTGTTTTGTCATCAGCATCCTTCCAACGAGAGCTGACAGCTGGGATGGAGACAGGTTTGCAATTCCTCCCTGCCCCTCCATACAATGTGCTCATTAACTAAACAATCTCAGAAGTAGTGTTATTTCTCTTTGAGGAAAAGCAGGACAGTAGGGAAAATGGCTCAGCATGCTGCAAAACGTCTTCCTGAGGATTTTCCTCTTTTGAAAGGCGAGCCTATCACTTGAGCTTGTCCGAGTTCATCTATTAGGCAAGTGTACCTTTTTGCTTGTAAAATAATCCATCATCTAGGTCACTCTGGGCAAACTAGCCCCATAGGCTTGCCACTCTGTTTATCACAGAGGGGTTTCATCTGATGTGGGAATGCAGCGAGCTGCAGCCCAGCACACTTTACATCCAAATGAAAACACATCAAAAGAAAGCAGACATCTTAACATTAGTGGATGAAGGGTTACCACTCACCTCACCTCTCCACCCTGAAAGGAGAAAACATGTGAAAACGGATGTGATGTGGTTATTCCTCCATCCTTTTTCTTTTTCCTTCCTGCTCTTCCTGCTGACAAGGATGGGAAGACTGCATGTGAGAGCTAAGTCATATCAGGTGGTACTGAGCCATTTGTAGGACAGCATGGGTGTGAATGTAAATTTTCATTGCTTTGCAACATTGCTAAGCAATTAATTAAAATGTTGTCACTGATACCCCTACTGCAGTTTAAATAATCCCACGCTCAGTAGAGGGTAGCTTGTTTTCAGTAAAAGAGGAAAACACACGGCTTGAAACATTTGACAGAAAATAAGTAGCATGCAAATGTGCAGTGAGACAGATGCTGGGGCGCATGCAATAGGCTGGTGGGGAAAGAGGGGCCACCAGGACCAGGGTGCACCAAAGTGAGGGGAAACCGTCCTAGGACCGATTCTTTTTTTTTTTTTTTTTTTAAGGTTTTTAAAAGTAAATTTAGCTTTTCCTCTTCTGTGCAGTCCATGCAAGCTGTGAGTTCTGTAAGATTTTATTAATTAAAAGTTTGTTTAATATATAAGATAGATAAACAACAAGGACCTACTGTATAGCACAGGGAACTATATTACTATCTTTTTTGTTTACTTTTTATTTTATATTGGAGTTTAGCCGATTAACAATGTTGTGATAGTTTCAGGTGCACAGCAAAGCGACTCAGCCATACATATACATGTATACATTCTCCCACAGACTCCACTCCCATCCAGGCTGCCACATAACATTGAGCAGAGTTCCCTGTGCTATACCATAGGTCCTTGTTGGTTATCCTTTTTACATATAGCAGTGTGTACATGTCAATCCCGAACTACCTAACTATCCCTTCCCTCAACCCTTTCCCCCTGGTAACCATAAGTTCATTCTCTAAGTCTGTGAGTCCGTTTCTATTTTGTAAATACGTTCATTTGTATCATTTCTTTTTAAATTCTGCATATAAGTGATATCATACAATATTTCTCTTTGTCTTTCTTCACTCAGTATGACAATCTCTAGTTCCATCCATGTTGCTGCAAATGGCATTATTTCTTTTTTATAACTGAGTGATATTCCTTTGTGTATATGTACCACATCTTCTTTATCCATTCCTCTGTTGATGGACATTTAGGTTGCTTCCATGTCTTGGCTATTGTAAACAGTGCTGCAACGAACACTGGGGTGCATATATCCTTTCAGACCATGTTTTTCTCTGGATATACGTCCAGGAGTGGGATTGCAGGGTCATATGGTAGCTCTATTTTTAGTTTTTTAAAGAACCTCCATACTGCTCTGCATCATGGTTGTACCAATTTACCTTCCCACCAGCAGTGTAGGAGAGTTCCTTTCTCTCCACACCCTCTCCACCATTTATTATTTGTAGACTTTTTGGTGATGGCCATTCTGACTTGTGTGAGGTGATATCTCATTGTAGTTTTGATTTGCATTTCTCTAATCATTAGTGATCTTGAACATCTTCTCATGTGCCTCTTGGCCACCCGTATGTCTTCCTTGGAAAAATATCTACTTAGGTCTTCTGCCCATTCTTTGATTGGGTTGTTTGTTTTGATATTAAGCCGCATGAGCTGTTTGTAGATTTTGGAGACTAATCCCTTGTCGGTCACATCATTTGCAAATATTTTCTCCCAATGTGTGTGTTGTCTTTTCGTTTTGTTTATGGTTTCCTTTGCTGTGCAAAAGCTTTTGAGTTTAATTAGGTCCCATTTGTTTATTTTTGTTTTTAGTTCCATTACCCTGAGAGACGGATCGGAAAAGATATTGCCACAATTTATGTCAGAGAGTGTTCTGCCTATGTTTTCCTCTAGGAGTTTTATAGTGTGTGGTCTCACATTTAGGCCTTTAATTCATTTTGAGCTTATTTTTGTGTATGGTGTTAAAGAATGATCTAATTTCATTTTTTTACATGTAGCTGTCCAGTTTTCCTAGCACCATTTGTTGAAGAGACTGTCTTTCCACCATTGTACAGTCTTGCCTCCTTTGTCATAGATTAACTGACCATAGGTGTGTGGGTTTATTTCTGGGGTTTATATTCTGTTCCATTGATCTATAGTTCTAGTTTTGTGCCAGTACCATATTGTTTTGATGACTATACCTTTGCAGTATAGTCTGAAGTTAGGGAGCCTGATTCCCTCCAGCTCCGTTTTTCTTTCTCAAGATTAGATTGCTTTGGCTATTCAGGGTCTTTTGTGTCTCCATACAAATTTTAAGATTTTTTGTTCTAGTTCTGTGAAAAATGCCATTGGTAATTTGATAGGGATTGCATTGAATCTGTACATTGCTTGGGTAGTATGGTCATTTTGATAGTATTGATTCTTCCAATCCAAGAACACGGTATATCTTTCCATCTGTTTGTGTCTTCTTCTATTTCTTTCATCAGCATCTTATAGTTTTTGGAGTACAGGTCTTTTGTCTCCTTGGTGGGTTTATTCCTGAGTATTTTATTCTTTTTAATGCAATGGTAAATGGGATTGTTTCTTGAATTTCTCTTTCTGATCTTTCATTGTTAGTGTATAGGAATGCAACAGATTTCTGTGTATTAATTTTGTAGCCTGCAACTATACCAAATTCATTGATGAGCTCTAGTAGTTTTCTGGTGGCAGTTTTAGGATTCTCTATGTATACTATCATGTCATCTGCAAACAGTGACAGTTTACTTCTTCTTTTCCAATTTGTATTCCTTTTATTACTTTTTCTTCTCTGATTGCCGTGGCTAGGACTTCCAAAACTATGTTGAATAAAAGTGGTGAGAGTGGGCATCCTTGTCTTGTTCCTGATCTTAGAGCAAATGCTTTCAGCTTTTCACTGTTGAGTACGATGCTAGCTGTAGGTTTGTCGTATATGGCCTTTATTATGTTAATGTAGATTCCTTCTATGCTAGGGCTGATTCTTGATGAAAATGGCCCAAATCCAGTGTCAAAGATGCCTGGCAATTTCAGCACCCAGGGAGAATCTGATCTGGTGGGTGGGTTGTTACAGTTGAAATCTCCAGGAAGTGACATGGGCAGATGGGCACAGTAGCCCACAGGGTGTAGCGACCCAGAAAAAGGGGATCCTGGCAGAGCTAAGCTGAGTGTGAGGACCTAGATGAGATTAGGTGGCACAGGGTTCTAGGTGTTGGATGGGGAATGAAATCACAAATCAGAAAACTGAGGCAGCCCAGCCACCCAGTCCTATGGAGTGCACACACTTAATGTGGGCTGGGAAGGCTATAGCTCCAGATTCTCACATGAGCCCAAGGCTCTTCTTGTCCATCACAGAACCACAGTAGTCAGATGAGTTCCAGACCCGGCCAGATGATGGGAGCCGTGTCTACTGTTATGTTACCAGTATCGGCCCCATAGATATCAGGGAAAGGCTGGAGCAGGACTGGGAAGCCAGGAGCTTACAGGCACCAAAACTGGCTAGGATATCTGAACACATACACACACACTTACCTCAGCTACTAGAAGGATATACTACAAACTGTTCACAGTAATTATCATTGGGTGGTAAGAATATGTAAGGGTTCTTTGTTGCTTTTTAAAAACTTTATGTCCCCTTAATTTTTTTTAGCATAGAAATAAAACTTATGAAAATTTTGGTAAGAAGAAAAAAGGTTCTTAAATTATGCTTCACTTTAATTGAATGTATACTTGAAGTAGGTTTAAAGGTAGGCCACTTGAAAAAAACAAAAAAAGGAATGGTGAAGGTTTTTTTTCACATTATAATCTAATCTTAATCCCATACCATCCTCAAACCCTCTCTCTCCATCCTTGCAGGGTGGAGGGGGGGTAAGGGAGCAAAAAAATAATTTTTGAGAGTTCCTCTGGCCTGGCCTTGAAATCTTAATTTGGGGAATAAAATGAAGGCTGCCAAAATAAGAATCAGAGTGCTTGTACTTGGATCAAGAGCAAAATCTTATCAGTTAATGTTTTAGTCTCTACTTTCAAGAATATGTATAATCTTCTTCCCTTTATTCACATATTTATCCTTAGCTATTTATGGAATTAAATAAATTTCTTTCGTAACATTTCGTAACATTATGTAAATAATGTTATGTAAAATTATGTAAATTTCTTCCGTAACATTTCGTAACATTACGTAAATTTCTCTTCGTAACATTTTAGCAGTATAACATCTAGCTTTCAGGAAATACCCGGTTATGCTTATTTACTGATTTGTACTCTGAAGGAGGCAGAGAGATACAAAGCTACATTCCCTGGGGTCTCCAGCTCATTTTCCTCTATTCCTGCCCCTGCTAGAATTGCAGTGTTCAATTACAGAAATGGCAATAATTACTCATAATTGTGCTTCTCATATGCAATGATCAACTTCAAATGTTGTTAGCACAGCTCAGTATCTCAGTAGCAGCTCATTGGCAAGGTTGCCTATTACAATTTATTTGTATCACTCAGTTTATGTGAAGAGGCTAGAGACTAGGTAGTGGATGGATTGTATAGTTAGCTTTCTCAAAGGGAACAAAATCTGTCTTGTACTTTTGACAAAGTGTAACTCTAGGGAAGTTGCTCAATCTCTGGGCATCAATGTCTTAATCTGTAAAATGGGTTGGATTTAGTGATCTCTATAAATGCCCTCTACCTTCAGAGATATATTGACTTTAATTGGCCAAGTCTGAATTAATCTGGGGGTGGAAATGGGATGTCTTTTCAAGAGTAGGCGGTTCAACTTGTATATGGTGTCTGAAGGAAATATCAGAACCAAGAAAAGGTTTGATTGACAGAGAGGCATTAGATCTCAGTTGAAGATATTTCTCTTGCTACTATCCCTTAGTACTATGCCACATCCCTCCCCTGGCTTTGTCCAATAGGGAAAGACTGATGAGGAAAAGTGGAAGCAGGGAGTGACTGATTCAGAGAGGGGATTCCATTCAAAAGCATGGGTGTCCAAGGCAAAAGAAATAGAAATAAAAGCAAAAATAAACAAATGGGACCTAATCAAACTTATAAGCTTTTGCACAGCAAAGGAAACTATCCACAAAGTGAAAAGACAACCTACAGAATGGGAGAAAAATATTTGCAACTGATTCGACTGACAAGGGGTTAATATCCAAAATATACAAACAATTCATACAACTTAATATAAAAAATCCACAAGCAACCCAATTAAAAAACGGGCAGAATACCTAAATAGATATTTTTCCAAAGAAAAGACATGCAAATGGTCAACAGGCACATGAAAAGATGCTCAACATTGCTAATTATTATAGAAACTCAAATCAAAACCACAATGAGGTATCAGCTCACACCAGTCAAAATGGCCATCACCAAAAAGTCTGCAAATAATAAAAGCTGGAGAGGGTGTGGAGAGAAAGGAACTCTCCTACACTGCTGGTGGGAATGTAAATTGGTACAACCACGATGGAGAGCAGTGTGGAGGTTCCTTAGAAAACTAAAAATAGAACTACCATATGACCCAGTAATCCCACTCCGGGGCATATCTCTGGAGAAAACTATAATTCAAAAAGATACATGCACCCCAATGTTCATTGCAGTACTATTTACAATAGCCAAGACATGGAAGCAACTTAAATGTCCAGTGACAGAGGAATGGATAAAGAAGATGTGGTACATATATACAATGGAATATTACTCAGCCATAAAAAGAACAAAATAATGTCATTTGCAGCAACATGGATGGACCTAGAGATTATCATACTAAATGAAGACAGACAGAAAAAGACAAATATCATATGATATCACTCATATTTGGAATCTAATCTTAAAAAATGATATAAATGAACTTATTTACAAAACAGGAACAGACTCACAGACTTTGAAAACAAAATTATGGTTACCAAAGGGAAAATGTGGGGGGAAGGGATAAATTAGGAGTTTGGGATTAACATATACACACTACTATATATAAAATAGATAACCAACAGGGACCTACTGTATAGCACATGGAACTCAATATTCTGTAATAACCTATATGGGAAAATCATCTGAAAACCATAAATATATGTTTTGTTGAAAACAGCCAAAAACAAAAGCACGGGTGTCCCTTTCTAACTCCAGACCTGCTGTTGATTAGTTCTGGTCCTTTCTTCTCTCTTCCAGACCTTGGGGATTGACTTTTGTTCTTTATGGATTTGACAAGAGTAAAATATCTATTTCACCCACATGCTGAGAAGAGGAAAACTCTTACTTCTGACTGAAAGGATGCTTGTTAGAACACAAGTCTTACCGGTTGTGTAAAGCTCAAGTCTTCTGAACAGCTCCTATTCTCACCACTACACAGCCACTGTGGACCTGGAAGCTGACTTCCAGAGGCCCAACAAGAAAGGCAAAGTAGGCACTGATGCTGTAGTGCTGGCATCATATCCAGCCTCTCACCCAGGGAACTTCAATCAATTTCTCTTTTTGGACCAGTTTCATCACTGCAGAACTAAAGGGCTGGTAATCAACTAGTTTATTGATTATTCCTAGCATGTGATACAACTGCTCCTCTAATCACAGGTGAGCAAGGAGGAAGTAGAGAAATCATTACTTGGCTGGACTTCGGGTGTCAGGAAATGTCTGGGATTGGCTCCTACCACTGAAATGCTGATGGATAATACATATGTAATAAATCTAGGATACAGCCTGGCCATTTGTCTTATTAAAAAGTTAGAGAATGTCAGGAAATGGATAAAGAAGGAAAAAGGGAAATGGAAGGAGAGATCATACCAACAGGTTTTCATGACCCTATAAACTATCTTGGGCGCCAGTTTTATCACCTGGCACCCTTGGTCAGTTGTTATTTCCTGGGGAGAGTCAAATCTTTGTCTAAAGGCTAGGGGGTTTTGGATTCTTCTAAAGATCCTTTTTGTTTGTTTAAAGAATGTTAAGAATTATAATGCTTTATAATGGGTTGTTTGATGCTATGTTAATGATCTCCATGGAAAGAGGCTAGATGATCAAGACTGCAAAGGATAACAGAGTACAAATTAGCATTTTCTCGATGAAGAGCTCTAGATCAAATCAGTTCCTCTCTGAACAGGACAAGGTGGTGACAAGAATATTATTGAAAATAATGACGATTGTGCTGGTATGATTTCCTCAAATGAGGAATGATTCAGAGTCATTTTTAGGCAAACTTGTGGTGGAGGTGGCATAAGAGCCTTTTCTTAGGCTTCATCTCCTCTGAAGCTCACAGACATCAAGCCACATGGAGGCCTTGCCTATGCCAGAGGCCTTTCCTGGATCCTTGTTCTGTCATCCCTGACACCACAATCCCCACAGCTGATACAGATCTTTCCATCTTATACTATCAAGCTCTTTCCTTTCTCTATACTTTTGCCCCTGCTACTCCCTCTGTCTAGATGTTCTCTCACCCCTTACTTTGTCTTCCCAGCAAACTCTTATTTACCTTTCAAGGCTCAGCTCCAAATTATTTTTATCTGCTCTTTCCTGACCTTTTTGTAAAAAATTGTAAAAGACATATACACCAAATTTAACATCTAACCATTTTTAGTGTTGTCTATTCACACTGTTGTGCAATAATCTAGAACTTCTTCATCTTGCAAAACTAAAACTCTGAACACACCCACTAAACACTAATTCTCCCTCCCCACTCTCCCCAGCCCTTGATAATCACTTTTCCACTTTCTATGGTTTTGATTACTTTCAATACTTCCTATAAGTGGAATCATACAGTATCTGTCTTTTTGTGACTGGTTTGTTTTGCTCAGCATAACGTCCTCGAGGTTCATCCATATTGTAGCATGGGACATGATTTCCTTCTGTTTAATCAGTTCATCTGCCTTGACCTTCTTTTAACATCTCTGTTCCACATTGATAGGCTAAGTGTTCTAAAGTATTAATGATGCTCTGTCTCCTCTAAGGTTAACACACTTGCCTTTTTCCTTAATTAATAGAGTGTAGGTTGAAGGCAGATTCAAAATAGTCTATTTTCTTAGGAAGCCTACAATCTAATTGTGGAAATAAAAAACCAACACATAAATATTACTGTACCATGCTCTAATTATATGTTATATATTTATAAAAGCTACAGAAATTCTTGAGAGGGCTGTTATAATCTGAAAAGGAATATTACAAATTGCTTTAAAACAGTCAAGTTTGACAACTGTGATGAAGTGGAAACATTTCTTGAAAATTCCATTGACCAAACTAACATAAGACATAAAAAATTTGAATAGTCCCATATTTGTTCAAATAAATTGAATTATCAAAAAACCTTCTCACAAATAAAATGCCCAGATTGTTTCACTAGTAAAGTCTAGTAGTTTAATAAATATTACAAATTTATACAAAATTTTTTCAGAAAATAGAGATGAAGGGAGTACTTCTTATATCATTCTGAGGCCATCATTACCCTGATGCCAAAACTAGACAAAAATATTGCCAGCAAATAAAATAGTTCAACATCCCCCAGCATATACACACAGAAATCCTTAACAAAATATCAGCAAATAGAATCCTGCAATACACACACAGACAAATATATAGTGATCAAATTTTTCTAAGGAATGAAAGGATTTATTTAAGATTCTAATGTTAATCAATATAGTTCACCATATTAAGAAAATAAATATGGGAGAAAAACATATAATCATTTCAATAGATGCAGAAAAAACATAGTATTCAACACCCATTCATGGTTAAAAAAACTCTTAGCAAATTAAGAATAGAAAGGAATTTTCCCAATCTGATAAGGAATACCCACTGAAACCCAACAGCTAGCATCCTGTTTAGTAGTGAAACCCAACACTTTCCCCCTAAGTTTGGGAACAAGAAGAGAATGTTTGCTCTTACCATTTCTTTTGCACTTGAGGAACTACCTAGTGCAAAAAGACAAGAATAAACAAATAAAAGTCACAAAGATCAGATAAAAAGTAAAACTTTTTATTCACAGGAGTAAGCATTGTTTACACAGAAAATCCTAAGGAGCCTACAAAACAACTGCTAGAACTAATAAATGAATTTAGGAGGGATACAGTATAGAAGAATTAAAAAACAATTTTATTTCTATGCATTAGTAGTAAATAATTGGAAAGAAAAATAACAATTCCATTGAAAAAGCATTAAAAACATAAAATTCTCAGGAATAAACTTAAAATATATGCAAGACCTCAACACTGAAAACTATAACACATTGTTGAAAGAAATTAAAGACCTAAATAAATGGGAAGATATACAGTATTCATGAATTGAAAATTCAATATTAAGTTATGAATTCTCCCCCAATTTAAGTATAGATTGAATGTAATGTCAACCAAAATAACAATAGTTTTTTTAAATGTAGAAATTGAGAAACTGAATCAAAATTTGTAGGGGAAATCAAAGGACCTAGAATAGTCAAGACTATCTTGTAAAAGAAGAGCAATGTTAGAGGCTTCACTTTATCTAATTTCAAGATACTATTAGGCTGTAGTACTCAAGACAACTAGTTATTGGTATAAGGATAGGTAGGTAGACAAAGATCAATAGAACAGAGAGTCCATAAATAGACCCATATATATGTGGTCATTTGATTTCTCCCAAAGGCACCAAGACTACTAAAAAGGGGAAAAGAAAGTCTTTTCAACAAATGGTGCTGGAATAAATGTATAATTTTATGAAAAAGTATATCAACACTGCCTTATACCATACTCAAAAATAAAATTGAGGTGAACAAACTTAAAAAGTTAAAATTAAAAAAGCTTCTAAAAACCATAAGAATATCTTCACAAAATTTGGGTAGGTAAAGATTTTTCAATAGAAGAGGAAAAGCACTAGTAATAAAAAATAAAAATTTGAACTTCAAAACTGAAAACTTCTACTTATCAAAAGACACCATTAAGAAAATGAAAAGGTAGGTGTGTTTTTCTTTAGTCAACAGTTTTGGCGACCATGAAGGGACCCAGACCAGACTTCTCTCCTTCACCTGAACTCTGTGAGGATCCAGGGCTTTGCCACCAGCAGAGGCACCTTGTGCTCGTCTACCTCCTTGGAGAGTCCAGATGAATTTGGATCTCTCCTGGGTTTTGGATCTCCCTTTTTTGGCTAATGGCCCTAAATTTTATTCAGTGGTGAGAAAGCTCCTCTCTGTGAGGAGTATGTTTTCCTTGAACTTAGTTTCAAAAAGAGGGACCTGGGTTACCCCAGTTGAAAAACATTGGTAAGATTTTGCTCAGTTGAAAGACACTGAGTGTATTACCCAAATTGAGAGACACTGGGAAGATTTTATTATGTACATACAGAATTTATACTTACAAGTACTTGCTTAATTGGAAATTAAAGGAAATCTCAACCTAAAAATGGCCAAATTGGGGTTCTTTTGACATTTGAATATATTTTTTGCCTGTGCAGCTAGAAAAATATGGCTTGATAAAACATCTTTTCAGAATTCTGACCTTAAAGGAACAAAACCCCTTCTAGGAGGAACTTGTATTTCTCTCCCTGTGTCTTTGAGATGTAAATGTTCTACATGATCTTCTTAGGCTTTTTTTTTCTCTCTGTTTGAGAGCTTGATCTTGGCAACTGCAAGATACACACACAATGTACATTTGGCAGCCAGTTAAATAGACTGGAATTCCAAGCAGTCTTTTAGTCTGGCTGTGCCAACTCTCAAGGAGATTTGTCATAAGGGGTTCCAGCCCATAAGGGTCCTTTGTCATCTCAATCTTAATTGTGTCATGTCTACAATAAAGGCCTTTACTTTCTTAAACTATTTTTGGAAGTAAACTTTCTGGATATTATGAAGGCTGCATCCTTTGCACTTTTTGTGGGGATGCCTCTTGAGTCTTACTGGTTTGAGTCATTATTAAGATACTACTCATTTAGAGAAATGCAAATCAAAACTACAATGAGGTATCACCTCACACTAGTCAGAATGGCCATCATCAAAATGTCTACAAACAATAAATGTTGGAGAGGGTGTGGAGAAGAAGGAACACTCCTACACTATAGGTGGGAATGTAAATTGGTACAGCCACTATGGAAAACAGTATGGAGGTTCCTCAAACAACTAAAAACAGAGTTACCATATGATCCTGCGATCCCACTCCTGGGCATATATCTGGAGTAAACTCTAATTTGAAAAGATACAGGCACGTCAATGTTCATTGCTGCACTATCTACAACAGCCAAGACGTGGAAACAACCTAAATGTCCATCAACAGATGAATGGATAAAGAAGATGTGGTATATATATATACATTGGAATATTACTCAGCCATAAGAAAGAATGAAATAATGCCATTTTCAGCAACACAGATGGACCTAGAAATTATCATATTAAGTGAAGTCAGTCAGTCAAAGAAAGACATATGATATCACTTCTATGTGGAGTCTAAAAAAATGATACAAATGAACTTATTTACAAAACAGAAACAGACTCACAGACATAGAAAACAGACTTATGGTTATCAAAGGGGATAGTAGGTTGGGGGAGAGATAAATCAGGAGTATGGGATTAACATATACGCATTATTATATATAAATAGGTAAACAACAAGGATCTACAGCATAGCACTGTAGTATAGGGAACTATACTCAATCTCTTGTAATAACTTACAATGGAAATGAATTTGAAAAAGAAAAAATATATATATATGTATGTATGTATGTATCACTGAATCACTTTGCTGTACACTTGAAACTCACTCAACATTGTAAATTAACTATACTTCAATAAAACACACACACACACACACACAAAGATACTACTCGTCAATGGCCAGACACTAGATCCTTTAAATTGGAGAAACTTCTAAGAAAATTACAACATGAGAAAACTCACTGGTAAAGGCAAACATACAGTAAAAGTAGGAAAACACCAATACACAAAGCTAGTAGGGAGGTTAAAAGACAAAAGTAGTAAAATCATCTGTATCCACAATAAGCAGTTAAACGATACACAAAACAGATACAAAATATGATATCAAAAGTAGTAATCATGAGGGGAGGAGAGTAAAAATGCACAGTTTAAAAAATGCATTTGAAATTAAGAGATCAGCAACTTAAAACAATCATGAATATATAGAGATGGCTATACAAAAACCTCATGTTAACCACAAACCAAAAATCTATAATAGATATACACACAGAAAAGAAAAAGGAATCCAAACATAGCACTAAAGATAGTCATCAAATCACAAGAGAAGAGAGCAAAAGAAGAAAGGAGAAAAACAGACCTACAAAAACAAATCCAAAACAATTCACAAAATGGCAAAAAGAACATACATATCAATAATTACCTTAAATATAAATGGACTAAATGCTCCAACCAAAAGACAGAGTGGCTGAATTGATACAAATCAAGACCTGTACATATGCTGCCTATAAGAGACTCCCTTCAGATCTAGAAACACATACAGACTGAAAGTGAGGGAATGGAAAAAGGCATTCCATCCAAATGGAAATCAAAAGAATTCCAGAGGAGCGATACTTATATCAGACAAAATAGACTTTAAATTAAAGACTATTACAAGAGACAAAGAAGAACACTACATAATGATCAAGGGATCAATCCAAGAAGAAGACATAACAATTGTAAATATACATACACCCAACATAGGAGCACCTCAAAATATAAGGCAAGTATTAACAGACATAAAAGGAGAAATTGACAGTAATACAATAATAGTAGGGGACCTTAACATCCCACTTACATCAGTAGACAGATCATCCAGGCAGAAAATCAATAAAGAAACACAGATCTTAAACAACACATTAGAGCAAATGGACTTGACTTTTTTTTTTTTTTTTTTTTTTTTTTTTTTTTTTTTTTAAAGCGTTCTAATATTTCCAAATCTTTGCCAACAGTTGTCACTTGTTATTTTTATTTATTTATTTATTTATTTATTTATTTATTTATTTATTTATTTTTGGCTGTGTTGGGTCTTCGGTTCGTGCGAGGGCTTTCTCTAGTTGCGGCAAGCGGGGGCCACTCTTCATCGCGGTGCGGGGACCGCTCTTCATCGCGGTGCGCGGGCCTTTCACTATCACGGCCCCTCCCGTTGCGGGGCACAGGCTCCAGACGCGCAGGCTCAGTAGTTGTGGCTCACGGGCCCAGCTGCTCCGCGGCATGTGGGATCTTCCCAGACCAGGGGGTTGAACCCGTGTCCCCTGCATTAGCAGGCAGACCCTCAACCACTGCGCCACCAGGGAAGCCCTGGACTTGACTTTTAAAGAGCATTCAATCCAAAAGCATAATACACCTTCTTTTCTAGAGCACATGGAACATTCTCCAGGATAGATCACATGCTAGGCCACAAAACAAGCCTTGGTAAATTTAAGGAAGTTGAAATCATAACAAGCATCTTTTCTGACCACAATGCTATGAGACTAGAAATCAACTACAAGGAAAAAACTGCAAAAAAACACAGTGCAGACTAAACACTATACTACTAACCAATCAATGGATCACTGAAAAAAATCAAAGAGGAAATCAAAAATACCTAGAGACAAATGAAAATACAAGGATGCAAAACTTATGGGATGCAGCAAAAGCAGTTCTAAAAGGGAAGTTTATAGTGATACAAGCTTACCTCAGGGAACAAGAATCTCAAACAACCTAACCCTACACCTAAAGGAACTAGAGAAAGAAGAACAAACAAAACCCAAAGTTAGTAGAAGGAAGGAAATCATAAAGATCAGAGCAGAAATAGAGACCAAAAAAAAAAAAAAAAAAAAACCCCAGAAAGGATCAGTGAAACTAAAAATGGATTCCTTGATGAGATAAAATTGATAAACCTTTAGTCAGACTCATCAAGATAAAAAGGGAGTGGGCCCAGATATGTAAAACCAGAAATGAAAAAGGGGAAGTTATGACTGACACCACAGAAATACAAAGGATCATAAGAAACTACTATGAGCAACTATATGCCAATAAAATGGACAACCTAGAAAAAATGGACAAATTCTTTGCAAGGTATAATCTCCCAAGACTGAGCCAGGAAGAAATAAACAGACCAAAACAAACAAAATATCAACAGACCAATTACCAGTACTGAAACTGAATCAGTAATTTAAAAACTGCCAACAAATAAAAGTCCAGGATCAGATGACTTTACAGGTGAATAGTACCAAATATTGAGAGAAGAGTTAACACCTTTCCTCCTGAAAAACTGCAGAGAAAGGAACACTTCTGAACTCATTCTGTGAAGCCACCTTCACCCTGATACCAAAACCAGACAAAGATATCCAAAAAAAGAAAATTACAGGCCAATACTACTGATGAACATAGATGCAAAAGTCCTCAACAAAATACTAGCACTATGAATCCAACAATACATTAAAAGGATCATACACCATGATCAACTGGGATTTATCCCAGGGATGCAAGGATTTTTCAGTATCCACAAATCAGTGTGATGCACCACATTAACAAACTGAAGAATAAAAACCATATGATCATATCATTAGATGCAGAAAAAGCTTTTGATAAAGTTCAACATCCACTTATGATAAAAACTCTCCAGAAAATGGGCACAGAGGGAACATATCTCAACATAATAAAGGTCATATATGACAAACCCACAGCCAACATCATACTCAGTGGTCAAAAGCTGAAAACATTCCCTCTAAGATCAGGAACAAGAAAGGCTGCCCACTCTCACTTTTATTCAACATAGTTTTGGAAGTCCTAGTCACAGTAGTCAGAGAAAAACAAATAAAAGGAATCTAAACTGGAAAGGAATAAATAAAATTGCCACTGTTTGTGGATAACATACTCTACACAGAAAATCCTAAAGACACCACCAGAAAACTAGAGCTCATCAATGAATTTGGTAAAGTTGCAGGATACAAAGTTAATATACAGAAATCTGTTGCATTTCTATATACTAACAACAAAATACCAGGAATAGAAATTAAGGAAACAAACCCATTTACCATTGCATCAAAAAGAATAAAATACCTAGGAATAAACTTAAGGAGACGAAAGACCTGTACTCTGAAAACTATAAGACACTGATGAAAGAAATTGAAGACAACAAAGACAAATGGAAAGATATACTGTATTCTTGGACTGGAAGAATCAATATTGTTAAAATGATCATACTACCCAAGGCAATCTAAAGATTCAATGCAATCCTTATCAAAATACCAATGACATTTTTCACAGAACTAGAATAATTTAAAAATTTGTATGGAAACACAAAAGATCCTGAATAGCCAAAACAATCTTAAGAACAGAGCTGGAGGAATTAGGCCCCCTGACTTCAGACTATACCAAAAAGCTACAGTAATCAAAACAGTATGGTACCTACACAAAAACAGACACATAGATCAATGGAACAGGACAGAAAGCCCAGAAATAAACCCACGCACTTACAGTCAATTAATCTATGACAAGGCAAGCATATACAATGGGGAAAAGACAGTCTCTTCAATAAGTGGTTCTGAAAAAACTGGACAGCTACATGTAAAAGGATGAAATTAGAACATTCTCTAACACCGTAAAGAAAATAAACTCAAAATGGATTAAAGACCTAAATGTAAGACCAGACACTATAAAACTCCTAGAGGAAAACAGAGGCAGAACACTCCTTGACATAAATCACAGCAATATATTTTTTTTGGATCTGTCTTCTAAAGTAAAGGAAATATAAGCAAAAGTAAACATATGGGACCTAATTAAACTGAAAAGTTTTGCACAGCAAAGGGAACCATAAACAAAATGAAAAGACAACCTACTGAATGGGAGAAAATATTTGCAAATTATATGACCAATAGGGATTAAGATCCAACATATATAAGCAGCTCCTACAACTCAACATCAAAAAAACCCAAACAACTCGATTAAAAAATGAGCAGAAGAACTAAATAGACACTTTTCCAAAAAGGAAATACATATGGCCAACAGGCACATGAAAAGATGCTCAACCTCACTAATCAGGGAAGTGCATATCAAAACCACAATGAGACATCACCTCACACCTGTCAGAATGGCTATCATCAAAAAGAACACAAATAACAAACGTCGGCAAGAATGTGGAGAAAAGAGAGCCCTCGTACACTGTTGGTGGGAATGTAAATTGCTGCAGCAACTGTGGAAAACAGTAACGGAGGTTTCTCAAAAAACTAAAAATAGAACTATCATATGACCCAGCAATTTCACTCCTGGGTATATATCAAAAAAACCCCAAAACACTCATTGGAAAAGATAGATACACACCAATGTCCATAGCAGCATTATTTACAGTTGCTAAGATATGGAAGCAACGAAAGTTTCCATTGATTGATGAATGGATAAAGAAGCTGTGGTATGTACACACAATGGAATACTACTCAGCCATAAAAAAGAGTGAAGTTTTGCCATTTACAGCATCATGGATGGACTTGGAGGGCATTATGCTAAGTGAAATAAATTAGAGAAAGATAAATATTGTATGATATCACTTATATGTGGATCTAAAAAATACAACAAACTAGTAAATATAACAAAAGAGAAGCAGACTCTCAGATACAGAGAACAGACTAGTGGTTACCAGTGGGGGAGGAGGGGCAATATAGGGGTGGGGGGGTGGGAAGTACAAACTATTGGGTGTAAGATAGGCTCAAGGATGTATTGTACAACACGGGGAATATAGCCAATATTTTGTAATAACTGTAAATGGAAAGTAACCTATAAAAGTTGTATAAAAATTAAAAAAAAAACTTGCTTGAGAAGCCTTATTTGTGGTCTCAACTTCCCCTCAATGAATCTTACAGATGCTAATAAAAACATTAGATTAATTAATGTTTATTAAATTAACAGGGAAATTTGAAGAAGCTGTGGGGAAAGTCTAAAGACTTCTCCCTAATAAGGTGGAAATTTTAAAGGGACCTGTCTGAACAGGATGGAAATATTTTGATGGTTATTAAGAAGTGAAAAATCTTTTGATGATTATTAAGAAATGAAAAATCACCATCAAAAAATATACAAACAGCAAATGCTGGAGAGGGTGTGGAGAAAAGGGAAGCTTCCTACACTGTTGCTGTGAATGTAAATTGGTACAGCCACTATCGAGAACAGTATGGAGGTTCCTTAAAAAACTAAAAATAGAGCTACCATATGATCCAGCAATCCAACTTCTGGGCATATATCTGGAGTAAACCATAATTCAAAAAGACACATGCACCCCAATGTTCATTGCAGCACTATTTACAATAGTTAAGACATGGAAGCAACCTAAATGTCCATCAATGGAGGAATGGATAAAGATGATGTGGGGTACTTCCTGGTGGTCCAGTGGTTAAGACTCTGCACTTCCAGTGCAGGGGGAGCTGGTTCAATCCCTGGTTGGGGAACTGAGAGCCCACCCACTATGTGGTGTGGCCAAAAAAAAAAAAAAAAAAAAAGATGTGGTGTATATATACAATGGAATATTACTCAGCCATAAAGAAGAATGAAATAATGCCATTTGCAGCAACCTGGATGGACCCAGAGATTATCATACTAAGTGAAGTAAGTCAGAGAAAGAAATATCATATGATATCAGTTATATGTAGAATCTAAAAAATTGATACAGATGAACTTATCTACAAAACAGAAATAGAATTTGGATGTAGAAAACAAACTTATGGTTACCAGGAGTTAAGCGGGGGAGAGGGATAAATTGGGAGACTGGGATTGACGTATACACACTACTATATGTAAAATGGGTAAACAATAAGGACCTACTGTATAGCACAGGGAACTCTACTCAATACTCTGTAATGGCCTATATGGGAACACAATCTAAAAAAGAGCGGATATATGTATACTTATAACTGATTCACTTTGCTGTATACCTGAAACTAACACAACATTGTAAATCAACTAAACTCCAATAAAAATTTTTAAAAAAATGAAATAAAATGGGCACTGATGGGATTGAACAAAGGTTTTGATACCATGCTACCTAAAGTTGAATGGGCCAAAGGGAACCCACTATTGGTCCCCCCAACCATAAAGGGCCCAAAACCAAGTCTACTCTATTTACCCCAGTTGAAAAAAACTTATTAAGTCTGAAAGAAAATTACACTGAGATACCTGATCAGAAATTGCGTGGGGCAACAGTTAGGCCAATTAATCAAGTTGAAAGATTGACAAAAAGGGCCTGAGTCCCTTGGCTCAACGCCACATTGGGGACCCCAAAGCCTTTTATACAAAAATGGATAAAACAGCCGGAGGATACAAAAGAAAATTTCTGGGACTCCTTGTAAGACCTAGAATTGTTGATAGGGTCCTAATGGAAGGTAAAGGCAGAATACTTGATAGAACTGAGATGAACGTTTACAGTAATTGGTGTATTTAAATGGGCTTTATATAAGATGGTTACATCTCTCTTGCCTAATTATATTATAGGATAGACATGTCTCAGTGGGGAATGCTTCCCCTGTGTGGTATTATAAGACAGGGCATATGAATCTGTCCCCCAGGCAATATTAATTAAACATACTAAAGGAAACTAATAGGGTTACCTGAGCCCACACAATATAAAGTAAAACTTTGGGGCTAATATTCAGGGACTAATAAAAGGAAATTAAAGAAAACGCAGCTGGGCAAGTCAATCTTTTGATATCATTTAGGTGGCAAACTATTTCCTTGGGAAATTAGAAGCAACTGTCTTTGTTTTGCAAATCTCTACAATCAAAGTGTAAATACATCCCACAATGACCTGGGACTTAAGCCTGATTAACTCAATCAGATAGAACTTGAAACTGAAAGAAAAAAGTAGAAAAGAGGCCCTTTAAAACTCAAACTGCTGGACCTACTAGAGAATGGACTTGAGGACACGGAGAGGGGGAAGGGTAAGCTGGGACGAAGTGAGAGAGTGGCATGGACATATATACGCTACCAAATGTAAAATAGATAGCTAGTGGGAAGCAGCCGCATAGCACAGGGACATCAGCTCGGTGCTTTGTGACCACCTAGAGGGGTGGGATAGGGAGGGTGGGAGGGAGACGCAAGAGGGAGGGGATATGGGGATATATGTATATGTATAACTGATTCACTTTGTTATAAAGCAGAAAGTAACACACCACTGTAAAGCAATTATACTCCAATAAAAATGTTAAGAAAAAAAAAAACCTCAAACTGCTGGAAAGGCTCCCTCACCCAAAATCTAATTCACAGCCTCCTTAAAGATTAAATCAAGGACAAATACAAATCTTAAGTCTTTCCCACAAACAGTAAAAAGCCTTAGTCATCTGAGCAAATAAATTTAACTTATTCCAACTTATTTATAAACTACTAAATTTATACTGTAATACCCGATTCATGACTAAGTTTTAAAATGAAGCCATGAGATCTCTAGTTATATCTGTTTGAATGTCTGTGTGTACATTATACATACATGTCTCTACCTCCAGATAGTATTATCAAAATTAAATTTATATAAGAGCTCTCCTTAATTGACTTAAAAGTAAGCACTTACAAATTAAATGCTTCTAAGTGTGACAGAAACTAACCCAAATGAATGTCAAGTTCACATGATCTGGGAAAAATTCAATATTAATTAATATTCAGAATTAAAGTTTAAGTTGTTGGTTTAATTCATATAGCCATGTCTTACTTTTATTGCACCTAGGTTTATTTTACTAAAAGTCAGATAAGCCCCTATTATCTCTTATAAAATTTATCGGTGAGAAAAATAGCCTTGGATGATGGCTGACTTGGTCTAATATCTCAAAGTTTTCATGGGCAGTCAAACATAATTGAACGTAATTGTTAGGAACAAGTGAATTAGATAGATGGGGTAAGGCCTTTAGGTGAACTCTTTAAAAATAATAATATTTTGTGGTATGTCTACTTAAACATACTTTCTCCAGAGTTTTGGTAACTTGAAATTTTAGTTTTGCTAAGTTAAATGATGAAAATTCATTAAATACCAAGACCATTTACAAATAAAATAAGATACTGAAACATTAACACTGAACACAGGCTTCTTTTTACAGAGAAACTAAAGATATTTAGGACTATTAATAAAAATGTTTGGTGCCACACTAAAATTTTTAATAAAAAGCGCATGTTTTTAAAAATCGTAAGTAGTATTTATAGTTTTGCCAATCTACAGAATGTTAATTAATGTAAAGGACAGTTTATAATTGCTTACTTCTTAGTTTTCACTAGAAATTAAGTTTTCAAAAAGAATTCTAATTAATGTATGTAATTAAGACTACTAAAATTAATAAGGAAAACACCTTTGTATGAAGAGAAAAAAGGTATAAGGAGTGAAAATATTTTGTTAAGTAAAAGAAAGTAATTTTATCCTGGAGAGAGAAAGGGAAAGCATAGGACGAAACCTGAAAGTAAAAAGAAAGTTATGGAAGGTTTGAGGGCAAGGAGCCCCAAGAAGAGTTTTATGCATGGTCAGGACTGGCTAAGATTAAAATAAAATTTAATTGAATAAATCAATTTTAGTATTAAGAGTAGGCTGGTACAAAACTAAAATATGGTTCTCTCTGTGTTAAGAGAACGAAGTTTTCTTGGAATATTGATCTGTTTTTGATAACCAATTGTAAAGTTTCTTTTCCTTTTAATTAATCTTTTAGAAGTTTCTGTATTTAACTTTAAGATTTTTTATTGTCACTTTGGTTGAATATTAAGTATTGTTTCAGAGTGACCTATGATCCTACTTGACCAAGTGTTTTAAAACCTTTGGGATATTCTTGACAAACTTCCAAGTCAAATTTTAAATAAAGTTATTTTGACCTCTAGCTAACTTTGGGATATTTTAAAAGGCCCCTGAAAGATCCCAAAGAGATATATTAAACTAATTAGGTTTATTTGGTATGTTAAATTACATGGGAAATATTGTGAAATAACTAGTGATAAACCTTCTTTGGTTATACTGTATAGGTAAATGTCATTAATACAGATGTTCCAAAAATTATACGGAATTCCTAAAAATCTGCTATGTCCTAGTATAATGTAATCATATTTCTAGTTATCTAAAAATGTTCTATGTCACAGAAATAACCAAGTTTCTTGTCAGTTGCATTGTAATAAGATCATAAACCATGCCATTTTAAGTTGTCATTTATAGACAGTCACTGTTTTACTCTGATGCTTTTACAAAATGAAGATCTTTAAAGAGATTCACAAAAAGGACTTTACAAACAAGCTTTCTGATGACTTTTAGATCATACCACTGAACTGGGTAAGAAAACATAAAACTCTAGGGGAAAACCTGATGGCTTCATCCCGATCAATAGGAATTAATTACACGGGACTAAATGAACTGATAAATACGATTTATACTTTTATGACTTCTTGTCAGAAGTATTACTGGCTTTTAATCTTTGTTTTCCAGAAAACCTTTCCTCTTACACAATGACTTACAAGTTGATAAAGTATAACTTTGTAAAAAAAAAGATTAAACATTTATTTTTTTTTCTCTACCTGATCCCTCCAGAATTTGGCTTCATCAGTTGGCTCCCCTCTGGACTTGATGGTTTGTTGTGATCCAGATTATGACTAGTTATACTAATCATTGTTTTAATTTGTTCTCTGCTGTTTTCAGACTGTTTATGCTTTGTGTCTCTCTGCTGTACTATAACCTTACTAATGTTACTAGCTATATTACTTATATTCTGTTTATTTTATAAGATTGTTATCTCTTGCATTGCTCAATGTATAACCAGGCCTTTGACAAAATTAATGATGGTTAAATGTCTTGAGGCAATTGATCACATATATAACTCTATACAGAATTGTAATAGTGCAATTCTATAGCTCCACATAGAATTGTAATAGTGTAATAGTGCAACTCTAAGTCAGATGGAATCTTCATCTGACTTAGAAATAAAACTTCCTAGCACCATGGGATAAATTGGTCATGAAATGCTTCCCAAACCTTTGTTGAATTTATGACCAACAGGGAATATGGACAGGGAATGTTGCCTACCATTCTAGTAAACAAATAATGTTGCCCCTCATTCCAGTTCTACAACCATTAGCCACTGACAGTGTGTCCTTAGGGGAATTCAGGATGAAGAAAAACAAAGCATTCTCTGCTTTGGATACTGGCCCTAGATCATTAAGATGCAGATTTCAGTGAGCCCAGGCTCTTGTAACTTCCCATACATAGAAAAGCACTTAAAATCATTAATTTGAGATATCTGTTCTCTGTGATTAGCAGTAATCTTTTGATGTTCAATTACATGTTTTTTATTCAACAAAAAAACTCCTTTATTTCCTGGCTCCTCTCTTACCTCTTCAGAGCTATCTGAAAGGCTGTTTCCCAGGCTATAGTCCTTAGTTAAGATCCCCAAATAAAACAACTTGTAACCTAAAAAGAAAGCAAATGAAAAGGAAATCCACCAACCTGGAAAATATTTTCGCAATATGTATATTCAAGAAATACTTAAATATAAAGAACTTTTACAAATCGATAACAGAAAGTCAAGCAACCAATTAAAAATGGACAAAACCTGAACTGACACTTTACAAAAGATATACAAATGACCAATATGTAGAAGAATAGGTGCTCCATATTGTTTGCCTTTGGGGAAAGAGATTTTAAAGCCACAGTGCAATACCACAGGTAACATTCCAAACCAACTAGAATGGCCAAAATTAAAAATACTGACAACCCTAAATGTTGGCCATGGTATGAAGCATTGAGAGCTATCATACATTCCCAATAGGACTGTAAAATGGTACAACCACTTCAGGGAACTTTGGAAATTTTTTATAATATTAAACACACATATATCCTGTGACTCAGCACTTCCACTCTTAGGTATTTATCAAAGAGAAATGAAAACATGTCCACAGAAAGACTTGTACAAGGACGTCCAGAGTATCTTTAACACCCAAATATCCCAAATGTCCATTAAGAAAATGAATAAACAAATTGTGTAATATCTATGTAGTGAAATGCTAACAGCAGTAAGTAGGAATGAATACTTGTTGGCAAGGATGCGGAAAAACTGCAATTCTTGTACATTGCTAGTGTGAATGTAAAATAATGCAGCCTCTGTGGAAAGCAGTTTGGTGATTTCTCAAAAAGTTAAAACACAGAATTATCCTACCAATTTCACTCCTAGGTATATGCCCAAAAGAACTAGAAACAGGTACTCAAATACCTGTACACAAATACTCATAGCAGTGCTATTCAAAAGAGCAAAAGGGTGGAAACAAATGTCCATCAACCAATGAGCAGATAAACACAATGTCATACATACATGAAATGCAACATTAGTCAGCCACAAAGGAATGAAGTACTGATATATGCTACAATGCAGATGAATCTCAAAAATCATGCTAATGAAATCAGACACAAGGGCACATGTTATATGATTTCATTTATATGAAGTGTCCAGAATAATTAAATCTATAGAGACAGAATGCATCTTAGTGGTTGTCAGGGGCTTGGGTTAGGAGAGGACAGGCAATGACTATTTAATGGATATGGAGTTTTCTTTTGGGGTGATGAAAATGTTTTGGAACTATATAAATAGAAGTGGTGGTTGCACAACAATGTGAATGCAATGAATGCTAGTGAGTCATGCACTAAAAAATAAAAGGAATGAATGACTTATACAATTGACCCTTGAAAAATATGGATTTGAACTGCACAGGTCCATTTATATGTGCATTTTGTTACTAAATACTACAGTACTACAGGATCCATAGTTAATTGGATCACACGCAGAACCGCAGATATGGAGGAACCCCATACATTGAGGGCAGGCTATTAAGTTATACATAGCTTTTCAACTGCACAGAGGTTCTGCACCCTTAACTCCCGGCATTATTCAAGGGCCAGCTGTATAAATACCAATGTGGATGTGCCTCAAAAATGTTTTGAGCAACAGCACTTGTATGCAAAATATGTACCATATGACTTAATTTTTAAAATTTTTATACAATTTTTAAAGGTTACTTTCCATTTACAGTTATTATAAAATATTGGGTATGTTCCCCGTGTTGTACAATAAATCCTTGAGCCTATCTTACACTCCATAGTTTATGCCCTCCCCTCCCCACTGGTAACCACTAGTTCTCTATATCTGTCAGTCTGCTTCTTTTTTGCTATATTTACTAGTTTGTTGTATTTTTTAGATTCCACATACATGTGATATCATACAGTATTTGTTTTTCTCTGACTTATTTCAGTTAGCATAATGCCCTCCAAGTCCATCCATGTTGCTACAAGTGGCAAAATTTCATTCTTTTTTATGGCTGAGTAGTATTCCATTGTGTGTGTGTGTGTGTGTGTGTGTGTGTGTGTGTATCACAACTTTATCCATTCTTCCATCAGTGAATACTTAGGTTGCTTCCATATCTTGGCAATTGTAAATAATGATGCTATGAACATTGGCATGCATCTATCTTTTCCAATGAGTGTTTTTTTTCTTTTGTTTTGCTTTGTTTTTGATATATACCCAGGAGTGAAGTTGCTGGGTCATATGGTAGTTCTATTTTTAGTTTTTAGAGAAACCTCCATACCGTTTTCCACAGTTGCTGCAGCAATTTACATTCCCACCAACAGTGTACGAGGGCTCCCTTTTCTCCACATTCTTGCCAACATTTGTTATTTGTGTTCTTTTTGATGATGGCCATTCTGACAGGTGTGAGGTGATGTCTCGTGGTTTTGATATGCACTTCCCCGATTAGTGAGGTTGAGCATCTTTTCATGTGCCTGTTGGCCATATGTATTTCCTTCTTGGAAAAATGTCTATTTAGTTCTTCTGCCTATTTTTAAATTGGGCTGTTTGTTTGATGTTGAGTTGTATGAGTTGTTTACATTTTGGAGATTAATCCCTTATTGGTCATATCATTTGCAAATATTTTTTCCCATTCAGTAGGTTGTCTTCATTTTGTTTATTGTTTCCTTTGCTGTGCAAAAGCTTTTGAGTTTAATTACGTCCCATTTGTTTATTTTTGCTTTTATTTCCTTTACTTTAGGAGACAGATCCAAAAAAATATTGTTGGATTTATGTCAAAGAGTGTTCTGCCTATGCTTTCTTCTAAGAGTTTTATAGTATCCAGTCTTAACATTTAGGTTTTAATTCATTTTGAGTTTATTTTTGTATATGGTGCAGAGAATGTTCTAATTTCATTCTGTTCTAATTTCATTCTGTTACATGTAGCTTTCCAGTTTCCCCAGCACCACTTATTGAAGAGACTGTCTTTTCTCCATCGTATATTCTTGCCTCCCTTGTCGTAGATTAATTAAGTATTTGGGTTTATTTCTGGGCTTTCCTGTTCCATTGATCTATGTTTTTGTGCCAGTACCATATTGTTTTGATTACTGTAGCTTTGTAGTATAGTCTGAAGTCAGGGAGCCTGATTCCTCCAGCTCTGTTTTTCTTTCAAGATTCTTTTGGCTATTTGGGGTCTTTTCTGTTTCCATACAAATTAAAATTTTTTGTTCTAGTTCTGTGAAAAATGCCATTGGTGTTTTGATAAGGATTGCACTGAACCTTTTTAAAAAATTTTTATTTACTTATTTTTTGCCTGCGTTGGGTCTTCGTTGCTGCACGCGGGCTTTCTCCAGTTGTGTTGAGAGGAGACTGCTCTTTGTTGTGGTGCACAGGCTTCTCATTGTGGTGGCTTCTCTTGTTGCAGAGCACGGGCTCTAGGCATGCCAGCTTCAGTGGTTGTGGCATGTGGGCTCTAGAGTGCAGGCTCAGTAGTTGTGGCTCGTGGGCTCTAGAGTGCAGGCTCAGCAGTTGTGGTGCAGTTGCTCCGCAGCACGTGGGATCTTCCTGGACCATGGATCAAACCTGTGTCCCCTGCATTGGCAGGTGGATTCTTAACCACTGCACCACCAGAAAAGTCCCTGCATTGAATCTTTATTTTAGGTAGTATGGTCATTTTAACAATATTGATTCTTCCAGTCCAAGAATACAGTGTATCCTTCCATCTGTTTGTGTTGTCTTCAATTTCTTTGTGTCTTACAGTTTTAGGGGTACAGGTCTTTTTGACTCCTTAGATAGGTTGATCCCTAGGTATTTTATCATACAATCACATCAAAAAGAATATGATTTAAGTCAAAATTTCTTGCGGATGGGATGTGGGGATTCATTGGAAAGGAGCATTTTCTGTGATAGAAATGTTCCATGTCTTGATTGGGGCTGTGATAATACAGATGTATCTATTCGTGAAAACTCATTGAGGTATGCACCAAGGTCTGTGCATTTAATGTGTATGTAAATATCAATTAAAGAAAATTTTAAAAGACCAAAATACTATGAAAATATGGGCAAAAAACCTGGACAATTCACAAGAAAGGTATTTAACCATTCATAATAAGAGAAATGCAAATTAAAACTCCACTGAGCAATTTCTCATTTATCAGATTGGCAAAAATTTTAAATCTTGATATTATACTCTGACAGTAAGTATATTGGAGACCAGTTAGTTTTATACATTGTTATGGTGAGGAATTTGGAAATATCTAGCTCATGTACATATGTATTTACCCTCTAATCTAGCACTCTCACTTCTAGCAATGTATCCATCTTAGTCTGTTAAGGCTGCTACAAAAAAGTACCACAGACTGGGTGGCTTATAAATAGAGATTTATTTCTATTTTCTCACAGTGGTGAAGACTGGTAGTCCAAGATCAAGGTGCCAGCATGGTTGAGTGAAGGTGGACTTCTCATACACTCACTTGGTGGAAGGGGCTATAGAGCTCTTTTTTCTTTTTAAGAATAAAAATCCCATGCATAAGGGTCCTACTCTCATGAATTACAACATGTGAATTTTGGGGGGACACAGACATTCAGATAGGCAATATCCATGAGACACACCTCTAATAATAAAACAAATACATGTACAATAGGTTATTCATTGCACCATTAATTACTTACAGTTGCAAAATACTGGAAATGACCTAAACGCCCAAACACAGGAAATTGAATAAAATATGGTACAAATAATTGAATTCTGTGCAGCTTTAAAAAATTAAAGATCTCTATGATATAGAGTGATTTCAAAGATATATTTGTACATTAAAAAAGTACCAATAGGGTTTCCCTGGTGGTGCAGTGGTTAAGAATCCACCTGCCAATGCAGGGGACACGGGTTCGTGCCCCGGTCTGGGAAGATCCCACATGTCGCGGAGCGGCTAGGCCCGTGAGCCACAACTACTGAGCCTGCGCATCTGGAACCTGTGCTCCGCAATGGGAGAGGCCCACGCACCGCGATGATGAGTGGCCCCCGCTCGCCGCAACTGGAGAAAGCCCTCACACAGAAACGAAGACCCAACACAGCCAAAAAAAAAAAAAGTACCAATAGACTCCTGGTTTTAGGCTCTGCATGCAAGGAGCTTGGAATCATGACTTCATCCTAATAAGAAGTATAAGCCTGAATAGATTGAAAAATCAAGAACTCTACTTGGGGATCCATAAGAGAGGTGAGGACACAGGAGAAACTGCTGCCCTCAAGTTTGGAGACACAGGTAAATACAGGCATCACAGCTTTCCCAGAGCAGACAGTCATGTGTGAAAACCAGTGAGGGAATCAGTGCTGAGGTGGAAAACCTGACCTGTAACTGGTGAATTGCTGGAAGCTCAGTGTGATAACTCAGAGTTAAAACTTAGGGGGACCCAGTCATGAGGGGTTCCCACAATATTGTGAGATTCACCTCCAGGAGCTTGACCAGGTTCCCACAGTAAATATCGGAGAAAAATCCCCTTGAGCCTCCTGCAGGCCAGGGGAAAAGGAATCATTTTACAATATACCAGAGCACTTTGTTCTTCTTAACAAGGCCTGCTCTCAGGTGAAACCAATTAACCAGAGCCTAATTTCTAGGAATTATCAAAGCCTAACTGACCTGGGATGGGGAGGGAGAAGGGAAATACCCAGTTCTAGTAGCTCTAGCCATTATGTTCCACCTAAGGGTGGGGGGGGGAGAGTGGGGGTGGGGGTTGGGGGGGGACACTGAGAAACTCTTACGAAATTCACAGTCCAGAGGCATAGGCTCACTACAAGACTGAGACCTAATCACAGGACTATAGAACTCTTCCCCTCCCTACATCTTATCATCACTTTACTGAAGGCTTATTTACAGCAGTTCCTTTTACCTGGTACGTACTGTTGGCTATCAAAAAATTGCAAGGCACATCAGAAGTCCAAACACACAATCTGAGGAGACAGAGCAAGCATCAGAACCAGACACAGCAGGGATGTTGGAATTATCAGACCAGGAATTTAAAACTTTAAAGATTCAACTGAAATTAATTCAAAATTTAATATGCTAAGGTCTCCAATGGATAAAGTGGACCGCATGCAAGAACAGATGGGCTACGTAAGCAGAGAGATGGAAATCCTAAGAGCCAAAAAGAAATGTTAGGAAAAACTCACTGTAACAGAAATGAAGAATGCCGTTGATGGGCTTATTAGTAGATTGGACATGGCTGAGGAAATAAGCTCTGAGCTAGAGGATATATTGATAGAACCCACAACAACCAAAAAGCAAAGGGAATAAAGACTAAGAGAATACAGAATATCCAAAAACTGTGTGAAACACAGTGAAAAACTGCAAAATGTGTAACGTGTAATGGGAATACTAGAAGGAGAAGAGAAAACAGAATATTTAAAATAATGACTGAAAATTCCTTAAGTTAATGTCAGAAACCAAACCACAGATCTAAGAAGTTTAGAAAACACCTAACAGGATAAATACCACAAAGACTACACCTAGGCATATGATTTTCAAACCACAGAAAGTCAAAGAAAATTATAACCTCAAGGAAGCTAGATGAAAAAACACCTTATATACGGAAGAACAAAGATAAGAATTACATCCAATTTCGCTTCAGAAAGTCTTAATACAAAATTATACATATAGTATGCTACTTTTTGGTTAAAAAAAGGAGAAATAAAAATATGTGCATTTGCTTTTGCAAAAGAGAACACAGGAAGAATAAACTAGAAATAAATGGAATTGCTTACCTTCAAGGGGTGGAGTATGGGGGAAAGGAGTAAAAGGGATACAGGAGGGAGGGAAACTTCTCTGAGTATACTATTGTACTTTAGAGTTTTGACTTTTGGACTCATAGTAATATACTGTATATTCAACAAATAAGCTTAAATCAATAAGCATGGGAGAAAAAATATCCTAAAACTGAATGCAAGCAGAAACAAGTGAGCCCACCTGCATTTCAAATAAATAACATAATCATAATGAACCCATTACTTTGATTTATATACCCTCAGTTTTAAGGGCAAAAAAAAAAATTGGGAACCAATCTTTATTTTAAAAAGATTTTTTAAAATAGTGGTGTGAATATGGCAATTCTGAAACTCACACGATTGGATTGTAGGACTGAGAAAGTGAGCAAACATACTGAGAGTGTTGGGAGTCAAGGTCTTGCTGTGAAATAAGGGAGATACAAATATGGATGGGGAGGCAAGGTAGGATTAGATGTGGGGTTGGATTGGAATTAAGGAAATTTATATAAACTCCCGATCACCCCACAAGCCTGCAAGCCTTGTAGTTGCCCAGCCCCGAGGCCAAAGAAGGAGCTTGGAGTCAGCGACAGAGACACCCACGATTTACTGAACACGGTATCTTACATGTCAGAAGTGAAGGTCCTGGAGTGGTACCCCTCCCTCCATGTGCAGCGGCCGATTGCAGGCAGAACATGGCAGCAATCTTCATCACTAGTGGAGGGAGGAGCTACCATTTATAGTGGGAACTGACGTCTGGTTGGCTCATCAGTTACCAGGGGAACCAGTGGCTGGGGCAGGGGGCAAGCACTATAGGCAGTTACTGATTAAGCCCTATAATTAAGAGGATTGGCTAGTGCTGTGGGCGAAGCTGGGACTGGTTGAGTAGGGGGTGTACAGAGAGCAAGAGAACAGTCATCCTGAGTGGCCTGCCTATCTGTCTGTCTATCTATCTATCTATCTATATCTATCTATCTGTCATCTATCTATTTATCTATCCTTAGAAGCGATGACACCACAGTTGCAGTGAACAAAACTTGATTCCAGGTCCTGGTTTCTAAATATCATTTTCCACTAAAAGGAACATAGGTGGCTTGGAGAAATGGCTGACTGGCTGAGTCCAGGGTTGGGGTAGGAAGGATTCAAGATGAATCTGGAACATCTTGTGATAACTGAAAGTAAGAAAGTCAGAATAAAATGATGGGGTCATGTCCCCAAAGACACAGGAGCCAGTTTGAACCAAATCTGGGACAATTTGAGCATCAGTGGATTATAACCTATTGAATAAACTAAGCATCTCTGAGGTCATACTGATAACAAATAGCTAATTAGGTAAATATGGTAGATGGGAAAACTCTTTGTGAGAATAGAATGCTAACTAGTAAATATAAAAAGAATGGTGGTGCATGACAGCCTCAAATTGTACAGATATCCAAGGGTTATAATTAGACTGAGTCTCTACCTTTCTGCTGGGACCAATCACAACCTCAGGTATCCTTCTACCAATACTCCACCTGGCTTTCTGTTCCAGCCACAAAACAAGGACACGTTCATTTTCACTCGCCAACCCAGACCAAGTGATTCTCATTTAAGCCAAGTGAGTGCCTGCAACTACACAGGTAATTACCACTGATTAAACCTTGGAATCACCTGGAAAACTTGTGCCTCTAACAGCATCTGGGCTCCAGCCTCAGAGATTCCAGTTTAATTGGTCTGGGGTGAGGTGCAGGTGTCAGCATTTTTAAAAAGGTTGCCAGATGATTCTTTTGTGTAGCCAGGTTGAGAACTACAGGAATCAAAAACCATAGAGACTTCAGCATAGAAAACAAAGCATAAGAATTCATCAATATTCAAGATCTTACCTTGCTACATAAAATATCACAATTTTTATCCTATCTGGGTGTTTAGCTCCAACCAGTTTCCTATGTGACTACATCTGCTATGGAAAGGAAGATAGAGGTTTGATCTTTACCCCGATGAGTCAGGGAAACTTCTGGTTTGGGGAGGACTAAATGCCTTCAGAATTAGGTGCTCCTTTAAGCATTTTGTGGTATTCCCACCTACTCCCTTTTTCAGGAAGGTCAGTAATTGGGAATACCACAAAATGATTTCTAGGTCATCTTTCCCTTTACTGGCAAAGCCACTTAAAAAAAATAAGTGTGTGAGTGAGGCAAGGAAGGAGAAAGGAAAACAGTGACTAAATTACACTGTTGCCCCACCTTGGTCTGCATATCGGTTTGGCTTGTGTATTCCTGATTTCCCGGTCAAAATGTTTTCTTCACATTTTTACAGGGAGCACTGAGGGCAGGGAAGTATCAGAGGGTTTTTTAATGGGACAGCTTTGATGATGTGATTTAGAGAAATTCCTTGGTATTAAACTGTAATCAGTACTACATTGATGTCATGGGTAATGGAAAAACAATTTTATGGATTTTCAAACCCAGTGTCTCTTCAACTCACACGCAATCAAGTTTAATACCTCTAAAGTTAATCTTCGTGAACTGTTCACCAGGAAACCTGCTGTGAGCTGCCGTCAGGGTTGATTTGGTTGCTAGTGGAAAAAAGGAAGACAATGTAACTGGTGAAAAGAGAGGCTGCTTTTTGCACCTGTGTAGTCAATAGGTGAAGTCTTGTCCTACTTACTACCAGTAGCTATCATTTAACTTCTCTATAAATTTCTATCTTCATCCCTCCGTCTTCAGAACTGTTGGAGGGAGATCCATGTGAGTGAGCAGAGGTGGAAGGGATTGTCACCTCAAAATGCTTCCATCTATTTAGATCTAAAATATGGCCCATCATTTAAAAAGAGGCACAAGCCTTGCATTCTGGAAATTACTTTTTCTGTCTGCTGACTACCTTCTTAGCCTCTACACCTGTTCCCAGTTTGCATACTTTCCATTTCTTCTCTCCATCTGGGGAAATTTTCCTGTCCTACACTTATTACACTTCCTACTAATTTACACTTCCTATTTTTCCCATGAAGTCTCCCTAGACCATTTTAGCTGTCATCGCTCCTGCAGTCACCTAAAGCTTTTGCAGAACACACCCCAAAATTTCGAACAAATTCTGTTTTTAGTGCTTGAGGCTACTTCACAGGCATGTCTTGTCTTTCTAACAAAACAAGCTTTATTAAACTTTAAGCTGCTTCAAGAGAGGAATAGCTTATACTCCTGAATCTCCCCCAGCATCAAGCATAGCACTGACCATATTTTAGGTTAAGACCTTAGTTAATGATGAACTAAAACAAATACTGTATGCTAACACATATATATGGAATCTAAAAAAAAAAAAAGGTTCTGAAGAACCTAGGGGCAGGACGGGAATAAAGACGCCGACGTAGAGAATGGACTTGAGGACACGGGGAGGCGGAAGGGTAAGCTGGGACAAAGTGAGAGAGTGGCATGGACATATATACACTAGCAAATGTAAAATAGATAGCTAGTGGGAAGCAGCCGCATAGCACAGGGAGATCAGCTCGGTGCTTTGTGACCACCTAGAGGGGTGGGGTAGGGAGGGTGGGAAGGAGACACAAGAGGGAGGAGATACGGGGATATATGTATATGTATAGCTGATTCACTTTGTTGTAAAGCAGAAACTAACACACTGTTGTAAAGCAATTATACTCCAATAAAGATGTTAAAAAAAAAATGATGAACTTACCTTGAGTTACAGAGATTTTGCTTAATAAATTATGCAAATTATTTGACTGTGACGTTTCCTTTTGGGACCTTGACTAATACAAAATGATATCATACTTTAGGTGTAAAAAGGGACATAGCCACTTTGAAAATGCTATGACTTTTTCTTTTGTGAAGCCAAGAATCCTTTTGTAAAATGGAGAATCACCTTCTAATTTATCATTTAAGTAATGTCAATAATTTTTGAGTTTTTTGTCATGACACTTTTTAAAATTTTTATTTTTTTGTTGAGGTATTGTTGATTTACAATGTTTTAGGTATATAGCAAAGTGATTCAGCTATACATATATATTCTTTTTCAGATTGTTTTCCATTATAGGTTATTACAAGATATTGAATATAGTTCCCTGTGCTATACAGTAGATCCTTGTTGTCTATTTTATATATATATTAGTCTGTATCTGTTAATCCCAAATTCCAAATTTATCCCATCTCCCATTCCCCTTTGGTAACCACAAGCTTGTTTTCTACATCTGTGAGTCTATTTCTGTTTCGTAAGTAAGTTCATTTGTATCATTTTTTTAGATCCCACATATAAGTGATATCATATGATATTTATTATCATGACATTTCTACATAGAACTAAGGAAAATGAAAATGGAAAAACCATGGAAAAGGATGCAGTTTCACAAATGGCAGTTTTCTGATGCAGTCTGATCACAGGTTTTGGTGTGTCTGGGTTTGGTGGTCAGTTTATGAGTAGTTCAGTCCTCAGTTTCTCTCACTCCCTCAGTCTCAGAGCTTGTCTTTCTTCCTCCCTTGGCTTCCCTAAGGACAGGTTTGCATTCGAGTTCTGAGTGGGTATTGTGGACATCAGACTCTGGAACCCCTTTTGGTCTGAATGAGTCATTACGGTTTCCACCCTCAGAGAATTAGTCCCCGGTGGTCTAGTTGCTCTCTGTTCTATGACCTTTTATGGCATTGCTCTGTATGCTTCTTTAAATGATTTAAGTCTTCTGAAATTTCTTCCTTCAGTGTTTCCCAATTCATTCAAAACCTCAGAAAAGATCCTGGTCTATAACGTTGAGTAACCACGTCTGCTTAACTAAGTATAACCCCTAAAATAACAGAAAAATGGGTACTGTGTATGATTCAGAAATTTACGAAGATAGAAGATTATAAATTTTTCCAGTGCTCATAAGTCTTAGATGATTATCAGGACTTGCTTGCAGAACAGCTGGAATTGGTATTAAGTCCGTGACCTGCCGCTGAATCGGACATTGAGGTGAGCTCATGGAGGACCACGTGCCAATTTTAAGGTTGTACATACTTTCTGTATAGCTTCCTAAGATTTCTTTACATATAGTGCTGCTGGTTTAGCACTCTTTGTCCTTTGCAGACATCTTCTTACTAATCCAGGTAACAGGTGAAGGCCAAAAAAGAAACTGTCACCTGAGAGACCAAGGCTCTAGGTGGAGCTGACTTTCCTCTATGACAGCTGAAGACTGAGAGAGCTAACAGGCAATGAGACTGATGCTTGCCTTCAACTTGGGGATCAGGAAGGGGTGAGGGAGAGGCTTAGGCATCAAGCCTCCCGCCTTGAGCATTTGCAATATTATCCAGTGACATTTTCTGACACTGAGACGGTCAGAGGCAAGGATACTGGACAGTGTTGCTGGTGAGGGAACCTGAGCACGTTCTCCCTGTCTCCATCAGAGAGCTGTCTAGAGTCCCACGAGAGGACCAACTTCTGGGTTTAGGGTAGCCCGTTCCCATTTTCGGACTCCTTTAACTATTGCGAAATGTTCCTTTACACTTGGTATTTACATTTATTGTATTCAAATTTTCCTTTTGCATGTCTCCTTGAAACATTTGCCCAGTTTATTTGAGAAACTTTGAGGACATTCTGGTATGCATCTCAATTTGGCAGATAGAACCCCTAAGGTGATAGGAAAAGGAGATCTTGAGTAAGATTTGACAGCTTGGGAAAGAAGGATTATACATTTTATAAATTGTCATAAATAGTATATTTTGCTACGTAACCAACTTGATTTACTTATTTATGCCCCACCTCAATTTACAAATGATTTAAAATCACACAGCTTATATCACACATACATAAAATTAAATGATAGTACAAAAATAGAAATAGAAACCCAAGACCAAGGGGAAGGAAAATACAAATATGCCACCCTTACAGAGTAACAGAATTGCTAGGATAGGGCTTCAAGTTCAACCCTTGGTCAAAAAGGTGAATGTAACCAATTAACGGTTCTCTTAGAGAAGAGGAAACAAAACAGTTCTTCAGCAGACACAAAGCTTTGTTTCACATAGAGATTAAAAGAGACTCACTCAAGGACTCTGTATAGCTGAGTCTTATAATAATCTATGTCCTCAACAACAGTTCTAGAGTAAACAAGGACTTTTTTTTTTAAATGGTTGTTACTCAAAGCAGCCTTTGATGAGAGCTAGCACGTTAACATGAGCACTTGTGAAGTCATTCTGAAAGGAGCTAGACTTTGCCAAGTGCTTAATTATATAATCTTTTGGAGGTAAAACTTGATTCAAAAATAGTATTCATAGCTTCTTAAATTACTTAACATTTTGAAAATAATACATGTATAGACATGCACAGGTAAATCAAATGATCCTGAACCATATAAAGAACTTCCCTTCATCACCTCCTCTCCAGTTAATCCTGTTCCCCAGAAGTAGTCACATTGCTCTTTACTTCTTTTGGAATTGACTGTTCTAGTTTAAAATTATACTTTAATTTCTTGGTTTATCAACTTTAGATTATATCTATTAACCCAGTGATTTATGAGAAATTAAAAGACCTTTAACCCATCTATCTTTCCTTCTGTTTCCTAAATGTGTTAGTTATATTATTATTTGCAGTTTTTTTCTGGTACTTGTCTTTAGGGCTGTATTTCAGTATATAAATTCTACAGAGCACCTATTAACTGCACACAGAGGAGAGTTTTAGCACACTTCCATTTCCATTTCCACCTCATGCCCTTGCTCCTGATTCTATTTATTATACTGTTTTTACATTGTCAAGGGTTATAATATTTCCATTATATTCTGTAATTATATTGTCTTTCATTTTCTATATATGGTTTCTAAACGTTGAAACTGGCAAATAACATTTAATATATATTAAATTATATATATGTATTTGTGTGTGTATATATATATATTACTATATATGTCACTATATCACTGTATATGTAATGTGTCACTTTGGAAGCATGTAGTGTGATTAAACCCACAGAAAAGGAAATGCAAGTTTTTAAACAAACAAACACCTTCCCAACTGAGTTCCTTAAAGGAGATTATTTTAAGCACCAAGGTTAAATTGGTTTTCTTTCTAGCTTTGGTCTTTCCTTAGTCATACATACATGCGACTCTTTCCTCTTTTCCTCACTTCTCTCCTCATTCTCAAGTAGATGGTTCTGAGAAAATCACAGTCTGAAGACTTCCACAAGCTCCCATCACTGCATCTATTCACTCCCCGCATCTCCATCCACATAAGTAACCTTTGCTCCTTTTATACATCTCATCTGAATTCTCCCTGCTCTGAGCCAAGCCCAGCTCCTCTCATTCTGCCTCCAATCCCATCTCCTTTTGCATATGCAAGCACATTGCTCCAGCAATTCCCCTTTTCATTCCTACTTCATCAATTTAATTTCCCCCCTTGAGATATATGTATATGTATAGCTAATTCACTTTGCTGTACAGCAGAAACCAACACAATATTGTAAAGCAACTATACTCCAATAAAAATTAATTAAAAAATTTCCCCCTCTCTACTGGATCTTCCCATGAACCTTCAAAGAGGATGTTATATTCCATAACAACAAAAAATTCTTTCCTGACCTCACTCTCCCCTCCAGTTACCCTCTATGTCTTCCTTACTTGTATAGTAAAAAAACTCTAAAGATTGACTAATGCTCACTGCCGCCAATATCTTCCCAAGTTTCCACAGAACCACTCTTATCTAGATCACTAATTACATTCATGTTGCCAAATCCAGTGGTCAACTTACTTGTCCTGCCAGCAGTTTTGATCACTGTTTCTTCCCTGAAACATGTTCTTTTTTTGGCTTCCATGACATGATACTCCCTTGAGTTTCTGCCTATTTCTGTGGTTGCTACTTCTCAGGTTTGTTTGCTCCTTTCTGCTCATCTCTCTGACCTCTAAATGTTAGTACATCCTAGAACCCAGTTCTTAGATCTCTTCCCTTTTTCCATCTCTACTCACTTTGGAACTTTATCCAGCCTCAGGTTTTTAAATAACATTTCTACCTTGATGATTCATATGTATGTATGTGTATGTTTATATACGTATATATGTATGATATAAAAATAGCTCTCTCGCTCTCTTTCTCTCTCTTGTATCCTCTCCTGAAGCCAGACTTGTTTATCCAACTTCCTTCTCTATAACTCCACATGGATATCTAAATTCAAACCCAACATGTTCAAAACTGAAATCTTGGTCTTCTCCTCCATGTCTGTTTCTTTCAGCCTTCTTCATCTTAGGCAATGGTAGTTCTATCTTCTAGTTTCTCAGGTCAAAAATGTTGGAGTCACACTTGAGTCCTGTTAGCTTTACCTCCACAATGTACCTAGAATATGAACCCTTTCCACCCCCTCTTCTGCTACCACCCTTGTCTGACCCTGTCTCATACATCTCTTGTTTCCCTGAATCTTCCCTTCACCCCCTTCATTTTATTTCCAGTACATCAGCTCAAGTGATAGATCATGTCACCCCCTCTGCCTGAAACTCTTCAGTAACTTCCTATTTTACTCAGTAAAAACTGATGTTTATCAATGGCCTAATAGGTCCCATGTAATTTGTCTCCTATTACCTCTCCTCCTTGTTTACTCTACTCCAGCCACAATGGCCTCCTTGGTGGTCCTAGAGCACAATGAGCATGCTCTTGCCTCAGGGCCTTTGCACATGATGAGCACCGCCCTCCCCCACCCCCCAATGCTCTACCCCAGACATCTGAATGGCTAATCCTTTACCTCTTCCAGGTCTTGAATGAGATGTTGCTTTCATAGTGAGGCTGCCCTGATAAAACTACTTAAAGTTGCATCCTTGCAATATTCCCTATCCCTGCTGGATGGCTATCTAACAGTCTAAATATTTCACTTATTTACCTTGTTCCTTATCTGTTTCCCTCTTACTAGAATGTGGGCTCCATGTGGGAAAGGATTTTTGTCTTTTCTATTTATTGCTGCAGAAACTTCTTATTTTTTGAGATAATTTGTATTCCCAACTAGAAGCTTTAAGATTTTCTTTATATCTTTGATTAATTGCTTTTTTTAAGAGTATGTATCTAGGTTTATCTCTTGAAATCCCTTCTTCTCCACTTGGTTGTTGGTGGCTCTTTCATATTTGATGATCTGTTTTTGTCTCTAGCGCAGAGAAATTTTCTTCTACCATTTCTTTTCTTTCTTTTTTCCCCTCCTTCTACATAGTCCCTGTAATCTCTTTCTCAGACACCTTTTGGTCATATGCCATGTCTTTCAACTTCTCTCTCATATTTTCCATTGCTTTAAATTTCCTCCCTTTTGGGAGATTGCCTTGATTTATCTTTCAGCTCACTGACTTCAGCTGTGTGTATTTTATTATGCAGTTCTTTCACTGCCTTTTTGAAAATATATTTTTAATAACATAAATCTCTTTCTTGTTCTCTAATTGCTCTCTTTTACATAGTAGTTTGTTATGATAAAAATAACATTCCCAAATGTCTCTGAAGATGTTAATTCAGATTTCTGGAAAGACTTCTTCTGTTGTTTACCCCATGGTTAGTTACTTTATAATTTCATTTTAGACTCTCATTTTAATGCTGTTAGTTTTCCTTACCTTTCCTGATAAGCCTTTATGGTCCACACATATTTAACATAGGTGGCTGACAGGTATTTCCCCTGAAATTCAGTTGATTAGGTTTTCATAACATAATACATTGATTTTTATCTGGTTATAAATAAATGCATACCTAGTATATAAAATACATAAAATACAGGAAAATAAAGGAAGGAAAAAAGTCATGCATAAGTCATTACCTATAAATAACCACTGTTAACATTTTTGTGTATTTTCTTCCTCGCATTTTCTAACATACACACACACACACACACACACACACACACAGTGCCTACCTCTTGCTATTTAAGATACACCAGCACACTTTGGGAAAGACAAGGTCTCTGCTGTCATGAAGATTATAGTCTAGTAGCAGGAAAAGATAGAACTAAAACAATCACATAGATTAGGGCATAATTACAAATTGCTATAATCCAGAAAGAAAAAAGACATGGTTCTATGATTTCATATACAAAATAACAAAAGAAAACTGAGCTGAACTGGGGTGACAGGAATGCCTTCCTTAGGGACTTGTGATTATGTCCTGATTGGCACTAAACTAGCTGAAGAGAGGGAGAAGATAATTTGATAAAGAAGAAATATATATGTATATATCCATCCCTGTGGTAGGAGAGAAAAGTGGCTCTAAAGAAAGAGAAAGAAGGGTGGCATGTGGGAATGAAGGAGAGAATGGGGTAGGCTGCATTTAAGATTTTTGTCTTTATCTTAAAAGCATTTGGACTTGAGTTAGGAGATTATTACAGTCATCCAGGTGAGACAGGATGATCACATAAACTGGTGTGGTGACATGGAAGTGGGGAGAAGCACTTAGAGGGAAATGTCACAGGTGCCTCTGGGATTTCTGACTAATACAACTAGATGAATGGGGGTGCTATACACTGCAGGGAACACTATCAGGGGGCCATGTTTGTGGGGGGGGGTTTGAGTTCTGCCTTGCACATGTTAGATTTGCAGAACCTTTGAGACAGTCAAGTGGAGACAGTCAAGTGAAGACATTCGATGACTCATGTTTAAAGCTCAAAGAGAGCTGGATGGGTGATACACATTGAAGACTCATAGGCCTGGAGATGGGAAGTGAAGCTGTGGCCTGGGGAGTTGCTTAACATATGGAGCCTCTTCCAGAAAAGATGGCACCAGCTAATATTGCATCAATAGTGCAAGAGTGCCTGTTCCTTCATGCCTTTGACTATACTACTTAGCATTATGAAATGGTTTGATCTTTTCCAAATTGACAGATAAAAAATAGTATATCCCTGTTACTTTGGCCTGAGTTTTTAAGTGGGGTTGAACATCTGTTTCTACATTTATTAGCCATGAATTTTTTTTTTCTATAACTCTGAAATGTGAAAATATATTATTCTGGAGAGAAAGTTTGTAGATTCATGGGTTCTCAAACTGACCCTCAAATGGTTCAGAACCACTTATGGGGAGTTGTTCTAAAGAAGGAAGTTTAATATTCCACTGGTTAGCCCAGCAAATATTTAACCACTGCTTTCACTGTCCCCTAAAGCCATCTCTCCCACAGGTTAACATGTCCTCAGTGCATTAACCTTTTGAGTTTCTGTCTTCTTAAATTGAGCCTGAGGGTGGTGGTGGTCATCCTGCTTTGGCTTCGGGATCACCGGTGTAGCCCTGGACACATCTGGCATATTCTATGTTCCTCTTTGGCTTCGGGGTCACCGGTGCAGCCCTGGACACATCTGGCATATTCTATGTTCCTCTTTTCTCCTTTTTACATGCAGAGTCTTCCTGCTTCTAATATTTTTGTCTCACAAAACCAGGGAGATCTGGTGACGTTTCATGACACTGACTGAAACTCATTCCCTCTAATCTGCTAATGTCTAGATATTCAGCTGGCCAAATATTTCTTTCTAATCACAGAAAACAACATCAGCAAATGTGTCGGGGGTGGGACTGGGGGTTGGGGAGGCAAAGGTGCACATCCAGGGCAGGCTGCTTCTCTTTGCCATTCAGGAGGTGTGGTTTAGTCATTGAAAAGAATCCCTGGGCTGTCAGTAGGGGGAGTGTGAGTCAAATTTTTCACTTGGAAAATGCCAGAAAGGGGGGTGGGAACGCTGGGACATAGAAAACACTGAAAACTTAGGAAGGAATTTGTGGGGCTGGGTCCTGGCTCTTACACTGAGTGTGGGTCTGGACCCGCTGGACGCACAGCCCTTGGTGTGGGATTCATCTGCAGCCAGGAGCTCTAGGCAGAGCTGATGGCGGAGGCCAGGAAGGGGGAAGGGGGGACCACACTCTTTACTCTTCCGGGGAGAGGGAGGGATGTAGGGCTGGTAGGATGCCTGCGCACACTTTCCAAGGTAGGTGCATGCCGCTTTGATCTTGCAGCTGATGTTCCGTGAAGAGAGATCCTTCACAATATGAGCTCAGGCACCGTGACATCAGATGGTAAATAAGCATTTAATGAGTCCTGCTTGGTACAAACCACTGTTTCTTTTTGTTTTGTTTTGTTGAGCAGAGAAAGGTTTACTGCAGGGCCAAGCAAGGAGAATGGGGGACTTATGCTCAGAAGACTGTCCTAAAGACAACAGAGGGTAGATAGAAAAGTAGAGAGAAAAAAAAAAAGATATAATCCTTGGACTTACAGTTTTAAGTCTTCTTTGGAAATCTGCAATATTTTCATTTCCACCCTTGTCTCACTTCATCAATATCTCCGTCTTTAAATTTTTCATCCTTTTGTCTCTGTGTCTGTATTTGAAAACAAGCTCAAGTCCGTTTCCCAGTTCAGAAGAGCCTTTTCTTGATCTGACGTTGCTCCTTTACCCCCACCCTGCCCTATCGCCCTCCCCTTCCACAACCAGACGTCTTGAAAGTGGTCTCATGTCCATCACTGCTCATGCATCCCATCCTCAACTACACTTTGGGTTCTGCCCACATCACTCCATGAAACTCTTTGGGCCAAGTCATGGAAGATGGCATTCACTGGAAACGATCCCTCCTAGCCCCACCTCCAGCTACCCAGTTTCCTTTCACACAATCATGGGAAGGAATTTACTGTGTGTTATTCCAGAGATACTGCGTATATATTTAATAAAACATATTAATATATCTTTTAATATCTCCTTCTACATAAAGATGCTATCCCAGGCACACTGTTTTATACTTCTTTTTTAAATATGCAATGTACCTTGGTAACCTTTCCGTATAAGGAAGTTTATTTATTTATTTTTTTAAAGGGCAAGGTGTCCATCATATCGAGCTAGTAAAATGTATTTAGCCAGTCTGCTTTTAATGGACATTTACTAGTTTTTGATATTTTGCTCTTACAAACAATGCTGCAATGAATGAACATGAATATGTCACTCCATACTGGTGTGACAGTAAATGCAGGATAGATTCTGAGAACTGGGATTGATGGGTCCAAGGTAGATGCGTTTGTAATTTTAATATATGTTGCCGAATCGTTATTACTCCGGCCAGAAATAAGGGTAAAATGTCCGATTCTCTACTGTGCTCAAAATTTTGCTTTTTGCTCATTTGACAGGTGAAAAGCAGTATCTCTGAGTTTTAACTGGGCATCTCTTATGTTTAAGAGCCATTGCGGATTGACTATTTTCTAAGTGTGGATCAGCTCATGTAACACATTCTTGATATTTCCAATAGCTCCCATCACCTTTGAGATACAGCTAAACTCCTAAGATGGCCTTTCCTTTCCCTCCAGCCTGCTTTGTCACCGCACCCTCTTCCCACACTTAGCCCTACAGGCTCACCGAGTGGCTTTCTGTTCCTGGAACACCACTCTCTTGCCTCCGTCTGCCGTGTCCTCCCCCTCCAGGTGGCATGCAGTAAACTATTGTTTGCCACCTCAGGGAAGTCGTCTGTGCTTTCCACCTCCAGATGCCCCGCACTTAGATCTATTAGGTCCTTGTGATTTCTCTATTTCCAGCCTGATTCTTGACAGGGTGTTGGCCCTTAATAAATATTTGTTGAATGGATGAGAGGCTGAATAGCCCTACCACTAAACAGACATTGTAAGCAGGATTTCTAAGCAGGATTTCAGCTGCTGAATGAAAATTTCTAGATACACTTATCCTTATTCTGTTGCTATCCATGCACTTTCTTTTGACTCTCTTTTCCTTTTCTTTTTCCCCCGAAATTAAAAACAACCATGGAAATAAATTCCTCTCAGAGTCCATGCAATGCAAAGTCATTTTGCTTTGAGAAGTGATGGTTCAAAGGAGTATGCTCTTTGCAGTGGCTTTTATTAAAGAAAAGGTCAAATTTTTGAGACACTGTACAGGTTTAACTTTCTCTTAATGGGAATGGAAAATAGTTGGCTGTTCATTAGTAGGAGCCGTTACTGCCTGACTTGTTTGAACTGAACACAAGGGCTCAGAGCCCGGTTCTCTTCAGTCCAGAGGAGTTTCCTGGCTCCAGCTGGGCTCCAAGCAGAACTAGCTCCCACATCATTCTTTAGGGAGTGTCTCTACTGGTAAGGAGAAGCCTGCCCCCCCTCAGCAAGCCTGGTTGCTGGTCCCATCTCAGGCAACACTGGGCCACAGGACTGCAAAGTTCTCGCATCAGCAAAGCAAGGGGTTCAGACTGGTTAGTTCCTAAGCTCCCCGTTAGTTCTGACATTCTTTAATTTAAAATATTTTTTGGGTGTGGAGAAAAGGAAACCTTCTTGCACTGTTGGTGGGAATGTAAATTGATACAACCACTATGGAGAACAGTATGGAGGTTCCTTAAAAAACTAAATATAGAGCTACCATATGATGCAGCAATCCCACTCCTGGGCACAGATCTGGAGAAAACCGTAATTCAAAAAGACACATGCACCCCAATGTTCATTGCAGCACTACTTACAATAGTCAAGACATGGAAACAACCTAAATGTGCATTGGCAGAGGAATGGATAAAGAAGACGTAGTACATATATACAATGGAATATTGCTCAGCCATAAAAAGAATGAAATAACGCCATTTGCTGCAACATGGATGGACCTAGAGATTATCATACTAAGTGAAGTCAGACACAGAAAGACTAATACCATATGATATCACTTATATGTGGAATCTATAAAAATGGTACAAATGAACTTATTTACAAAACGTAAACAGACTCACAGATGTAGAAGACAAACGTATGGTTACCAAAGGGAAAGGTGGGGAGGGATAAATTAGGAGATTGGGATTAATATATACACACGACTACATATAAAATATATAACTAGTAATGACCTACTGTATAGCACAGGGAACTTTACTCAATATTCTGTAATAACCCTATATGGGAAAAGCATCTAAAAAAGAGTGGATATGTTATATGTATAACTGATTCACTTTGTTGTACACCTGAAACTAACACAACATTGTAACTCAACTATACTCCAATAAAAATTAAAAAAAATTTTTTTTTCCATTAGGATTCACTAAAATATCTGACATCTTATAGGGGAAAACACTGTTTTCTAAGAATTCCATTTTACTAGGCATGATCATTCATTCATTCATTTCCCAATGGTTCCACACCCACCCTTGGGCAAAACGATGTCACATTAAGCAGTAAAACCAAATTTTACCAGCTAACGACAGCCATCTTTTTAAGCAGGAAGTCCATCCCCTTGAAAATCTCACCCGTATCTTTTCTGGGACACACTGAGAGGTGTCTTCTGAGAGTCCAGGACCCCTGGGAATCATTTCCGGCCCCCACGGCTATTCCAGGCGTAGAGGGAGCCTGAGATTCTCCAGCATTGCTGCCCTTGTCTCTGCAAAGCTGGGAATCCTTTGCCCCAAGTGCCTTCATCTCCTCTGAGCCGAAGCCTGAGGAGCCAAGATGCAGCAGCTGCTGCTGAGAACGAGGTGACACAAGGGCCACAGTCTCTCTTAGGCTTCACGGTTCACCTCCTTGGTCATCTTTGCATGCACCAGTATCCTTACTCCTCCTGAGGATGTGGACTAAAGCCTGTTCTGAGATGAGGTGACATGTTCTCTGAAAACAAGCCATGGAAAAGTTGATAGGTCTGGATAGATCACAGAATTTAGTTTATTTATTGAACACCTGCTGTGAGCTAGGTTCTTGTTCATGCACTAGAAGTAAGGCAGGGTTTCCCACTGTGGGCATGATATAGAGTGGGTTTTTTTTTGTTTTTTTTTTTTTTCAGAGGGACTCTCAGCCCCTACCTAGATCTGTGATCGTACAACAGACAAAGGAATTTGGGCTGGGAGTGGGGGACAGTTCACTTAGCTTCACCTGCCAGCTGTATCGGATTTCAGTTTTGGTCAGCCAGGACCTTTTCTACAAATTCATTCAACAAATGCCTCAAAAGTGTTTTTGTAAAAATATCTCTTTGAGTCAGGCACTGTGCTTTTTGGTTTTTTGTTTTTAATAGATCTTTATTGGAGTATAATTGCTTCACAATACTGTGTTAGTTTCTGTTGCCCAACAAAGTGAATCAGCCATATGCATACATATGTCCCCATATCCCCTTCTTTTTGAGCTTCCCTCCTGCCCTCCCTATCCCACCCCCGTAGGTCATTGCAAAGCACCCAGCCGATCTCCCTGTGCTATGCGGCTGCTTCCCACCAGCCAACTATTTTACATCCGGTAGTGTGTATATGTTGATGCTACTCTCACTTTGCCCCAGCTTTGCCCTCCCACCCCATTTCCTCAAGTCCATTTTCTATGTCTATCTCTTTATTCCTGCCCTGCAACCAGGTTCATCAGTACCATTTTTCAGTGGTTAGGACTCTGCACTCTCACTGCGAAGGGCCCGGGTTCGATCCCTGGTCGGGGAACAAAGATCCCACATGCCGCACGGTGCAGCCAAACAAACAAACAAACCAACAACCAAAAAACCCCACAGTAAACTAAGGTGTATAAAATATGGCTACTGCTCTTAACAGCTTATATTCACATAAATAAGTGTACAAATAATCATGAGTGATACATGTCAAAGCGAAAATTAAAAAGATTAACGTCAATTATGGAACTATCATTTGCAGTAGCCAAGTGAAAAGGGGATGCAGGGGCCCACCTAGTGCAGCTGGGTCAGGAAAGGTGGGGAGAGACTGGTCTGTGGAAACGAGGACTAGGGAAAGTCAGTCATTCACTCAATCAACAAACATGCACAAATAAAGGCTGCTGGTGCCCAAAGTGAGGGGTGTAAGGGTATATGAGGACATGGGTAGGAGATCCAAAGAGAAAGCACGTGACACCAGATCAGGAATGTTTTTAACCAATGGTAGAAAATCATGGTGCCACTTTATTAACAATGGTAAAGTTATGTTAAAAATTGAGAAAGTAGGAGTCCCCTGGTGGCCTAGTGTTAGGATTCCGGGCTTTCACTGCTGTGGCCTGGGTTCAATCCCTCATCAGGGAATGGCATGGCCAAAAAAAAAAAGAAGGCAAGGAAGAGTATAAAGTGCTTTAGATTTTATTTGATCGAATCAATCCTGTGTAAAAGCATTCTGATACTTAAAAAACTAGTTTTGTTTTTCTGGAACATTGACGTATATAGAACTCTTGAAAAATCCTGACTATACATTGGGTTTTACTGGTGTGCTATTTCTGAATCATGCTGGGTTTTTCCCCCCCATCAAGTGCGTTTCCCCAAAATTCACATATGTGGTATTGACCATCCCCTTGAGACTCTAAACGGGCGAGTGCTCTAAGTGGGTAGCGGCATGTTGACCCACGCTGCGGGCAGAGGCCAGGGGAGGAGAGGCATAATTGCGGTGGTCTGGGAGACACAGGCTGTCTCCTGTGGAAGGGCCGTGGCTATCACTTAGAAATGGCATCTCTCCAGAGGTGCAGCAGCGTCAAACACAAAGCCGAACGTGCTTCCAGAGCCACATGGGAGGAGAAAGGGTTACTCTAACCTAGGCCATGGGTGCTGTGTTTCCCTCGGAGGGTTTTACTTCTCTGGGCTTCCCATACTTATCAGCTGCAACCCTCTGGGGTGTGGTTCTCCAAGGATTTTGCCCCCAATATCGTTGAAGGCCTTTCTGTGCACTCACTAGTCCGTTCCAAAGGAATTTCACTAAGAGAATCTTCTGGTTTCAAATTTGTATTTTTTATCTGAATAATAATACGTTCATCAAATAGTTATTATGGTTGCCTTTGAGGAGTTAAGACTTTAAAGTTTAGTACAAAAGTATTAAAAGCAAGTATATGTACATGTACATGTATGTATGTATTCATATGTATTTGATTTTATACATTTTTATACATAAAATCAAACTCAAGGGGACAGAGCCTTTCATCCCATAACTGGAATCTTGGCCTCCAATAAGAAAATGCATCTTTTTATGACTTACAAACTTGACATTTGAATCTTTTATATTTTGGTAGGAAGTAAGTCAGAACTCCAAGAAGATTTTTCTGGAGGCTGCCTTGCTCACAGGTCATAGGTCAGAAACCTATCAGACCCCACAGAAGAAGGACAGGGGCTGCTCCCTTCTTTTGGCTCCTCCAAATCCCCTTGAAGCTCCCCAGTTGCTGAGAGTAATTCTAAACCTGTGTGTATGGGAGCTGCCAATATCACTAGTAGCATCATAAAGAAGCATGTAGATGCTCTTTCAGGGTATTTCATTCCAAGAATGTGGTTTCTTTCTGTATGTGGTTTCTTTTAAATGTGCAATGCATTACTGCCCAGGTTTGGGAGAGGAAAAAAATAAAGATGGATACATGTAATTAAAATAAAACCAGGGCCATAGGAGACTGTTTATAGAACAGTAAAATGTTTAAAAAAAAAAATCAGAGGATCGCAGCCCCTCACCCCAAAGGAGAAACCATTATTTTTCTTCTATATAGTTTATGCAGTTACAAAGCTGCATGCACCCTGGTGACAGGTCTCCAGAGGCGGAAGCAAGCTGCAGTGTCAGTGCCTAGGCTTGTGGACAGTCTTCTGACACGCTCACCTGCCGGAGACAGCTCTACTTCTCTCCCTGCACTTGGTGAAGGGAATCATTCTCGACTGAGAAGGACTGAACTGAGATCCTGAGAACGTACTGCTCAGGGTGTGAAGCAGAGTCCACTGGCTAGAAGTGTGGGTCATATTCAACAAACCAGATGAAAACTAGCTGCCACTATCCGGACTCCCATCCCACCCGCCTCATGCTTTGATCAATTTAATCCTGAGGTGTCGATAAGAAACGAGAAGGAGAGATTAACCAGTAGCAACAAAAAGTCAAAGAGGATGCCCTAGTTTATGGCTGCAGCATCACAGGGTCAGTTTGTTTCCCCACGTGCCTTTCAAATTCAAGAGGCCGAGCCAATCAGAGCCTGTTCTTTGGGACGACATTTATTTCCATCATTAGCCAAGTGAGTGGGGGTTATTTTTGCAGGGGCCTATAAAGGTCACCGAAGCTTGTTTGGTATTTTCTAGCAATTTCTTAAAGCATCTGGATAAGCTTCCCTTTTTCCTCTTACTGCTCCCCACCCCACAGCTTCCAGAACTCTATCCTTGCTTCCTCTCTCAAGAGTAAATCGTTACTTCCTCTCTCAAGAGTAAATCGTTACTTCCTCTCAAGAAGGACAGGGTGTCTGACCTTAGGGACCACGGGCGTGTCACGTGGAGGCATGTCAAGCTGCCCCTATGGCTCACCTCGTCTCCCTATCTCCAGGATGGACCCCAGAGCTGGGGTCATCACACAGGAGCTTTAGCAAACTTACGTGAAGCTCTGATCAGAGGGGATATTTGGAGACACTCAGAAAGTTCCATCTTGAACCCTCATGTGGTCCTCTGTTAAGAATGTTTTCCCTTAAACTTTGAGAGATGAGTCATAGATAGCAAGAGTGAGAGCTGGAAAAAATGATCCTCCCTGGAGACCTGGCAGTGAAAGTTCTGCCTTCAAAGCAAGTTCTTCATGGAAAATGTCCTTTCTCAAGTAGTACCGAATCTTCTAATTATGCAAGAAAACTTTGGATTGGCCATTGCTACTCAAATGTGTCAGCCATTCTGTGACTTTTGGAAATGCTATTTGCACAGTCTGTTTTTCTCCTAGGGCTTACTGACACACACGACAGCAACTCCAAGGCCTTCCCAACTACAACATGCTAAATATCAGTTAAACTTAGTGTTGTCTTGACCACAGTCCTAAGAGTCTGGCCCTACGTTGCCAAACAGGAATGCAAACTTGGCCCACTGTCCCCTGTCTTTTTACAGATGCTGTCACCCCTTGGATTCTTCTATCCCAACTAAGTGCAGACCATTACACAGAGCAGGAGGCATCCAGCAAAAGCAAGAACATTCCCACACATGTATGCATTGTTTTAAGTGAGCTGCGTAAGAATATATTTAAGGTACCTCAAGAGTCTGAATCCTGGAAGATTTGCTATTAAGGGTATCTTTTGCATAACCATTCTTTAAATTTTTTTTTTTTTTTTAAACATCTTTATTGAAGTATAATTGCCTTACAATGGTGTGTTAGCTTCTGCTTTATAACAAAGTGAATCAGCTATACATATACAATATGTTCCCATATCTCTTCCCTCTTGCATCTCCCTCCCTCCCACCCTCCCCATCCCACCCCTCTAGGTGGTCACAAAGCACCGAGCTGATCTCCCTGTGCTATGCGGCTGCTTCCCACTAGCTATCTATTTTACATTTGGTAGTGTATATATGTCCATGACACTCTCTCACCCTGTCACATCTCACCCCACCCCCTCCCCATATCCTCAAGTCCATTCTCCAGTAGGTCTGTGTCTTTATTCCTGTCTTGCCACTAGGTTCTTCATGGCTTTTTTTTTTTTTTTTTTCTTAGATTCCGTATATATGTGTTAGCATACTGTATTTGTTTTTCTCTTTCTGACTTACTTCACTCTGTATGACAGACTCTAACTCCATCCACCTCATTACAAATACCTCCATTTCATTTCTTTTTATGGCTGAGTAATATTCCATTGTATATATGTGCCACATCTTCTTTATCCATTCATCTGTCGATGGACATTTAGGTTGCTTCCATGTCCTGGCTATTGTAAATAGAGCCGCAATGAACATTTTGGTACATGACTCTTTTTGACCTATGGTTTTCTCAGGGTATATGCCCAGTAGTGGGATTGCTGGGTCGTATGGTAGTTCTATTTGTAGTTTTTTAAGGAACCTCCATACTGTTCTCCATAGTGGCTGTATCAATTTACATTCCCACCAACAGTGCAAGAGTGTTCCCTTTCCTCCACACCCTCTCCAGTATTTATTGTTTCTAGATTTTTTGATGATGGCCATTCTGACCGGTGTGAGATGATATCTCATTGTAGTTTTGATTTGCATTTCTCTAATGATTAATGATGTTGAACATTCTTTCATGTGTCTGTAGGCCATCTGTATATCTTCTTTGGAGAAATGTCTATTTAGGTCTTCTGCCCATTTTTGGATTGGGTTGTTCGTTTTTTTGTTATTGAGCTGCATGAGCTGCTTGTAAATCTTGGAGATTAATCCTTTGTCAGTTGCTTCATTTGCAAATATTTTCTCCCATTCTGAGGGTTGTCTTTTGGTCTTGTTTATGGTTTCCTTTGCTGTGCAAAAGCTTTTAAGTTTCATTAGGTCCCATTTGTTTATTTGCATTCTTTAAATTTTGATGACCCAGGTGTGACGTGTGCAATTCCTTCCTATTGACAAAGCATTTGGTTAACTGGTCTTTGACTGGGTGATACCTTTTACAGCATTAGGGCAGTGTAATTCCTTAGAGCATTACGTGGTGCTTGATTTTACTCTGGGGGAAAACATCCTTTTTATTTTCTTAGAGACCTTTAATTAATAAATGAACCCAGATATTTAGATTTTTTTATTCTCTAAAAATAGGCTTTTCAAATCTGCAGGGGCTAGAGAGGAAAAAGATGATATAGAGGTGGGTTAACTTCTGAACATCTCAAACTCGATATGGTCCAAACTGGACCTTCCACCCCCAAACCTGTTGTTCCTTCTGTGGTCCTTCTCCGTGACTGGCTCTACAGCAGGTCTGAAATGTCTCCTTGGTTACCAAAATCCCACTCTTTCCAAATTTAAAGCCTCTCTGTCCCATCTCCTCCACCATGGCTTTCATTCAGTTCCTTCCCATCTCTTTCCCTGTCGGTCTCCTCGCTTCTCCAGCTCATATTCCCCCCTCCACACTGCAGCTGGGATCATCTCCCTGAAATGCCAACTTGAGAGTATCACTTAAAGGCTCAAGATCTCTCAGAGGCTCTTCATTGCCCATAAGAAAAGACCTTCATTACTAGAATGACACAGAAAGCCCTTTGTGAGCTAGTTGTCTCCTCCTCTGTTTCACCTCTTGCTATTGTCTCCCCTTAGCCGTTTGTTTCAGAAATACTTAACCGATTGTAATTTCCCAAATCTTTCATTTTGCTTCTTGCTTCTATGCCTTGGAATGCTCGGGACGTTTCTCCATTTTTGTGTTGAGTAAATTCCTACTTATCCTTCGAAATCCTACTCAGGCATCCCTTCCTCTTTAAGCCTTTTTCTGTATGTTGAATCTTCTTGTTTTATTGCGTGTATTATTCTGTATTGTAAATAAATGCTGGTTCATATATGTACTTCTTTCTTTATTTGAAAATCATCTGGCATGGTTTATAGTAATTGAATTGAATATGGTGAAGAATTTTAATGAAATTGCTACTGCAGAAAAAATACCTGAGCACTTAATCCTCAATCATGTTGCCTAGAAGGTGACATTATTGGACTTGGAAGCCAGACACATAGCCTCAAGCTTAGGGTGTCTATTACATCTCAGATTGTACCAAGTAATATACTGAGTGTGAGTGAGTTTACAGAAATATTTGTAAACAGCTGCCTACCAGGTACTCATAATTTCACTGGTAATACAAAGCTAACACTTCATGGGTAATAATCAATATGCTAACTACTTAATGACTTTCCTTTTATTTTTAATGAAACTCAACCTTTGTACGTAGACATGTGGCTTATTAGCACACCTTCATGTAGTGCCTTTTATGATTGTTTGCATCCATTACTTTACTTCCAGTCTTTCAAACAGTTACACTGGCTATTTCTTACTTTCGGTTTTTTATAAGTTCAACATTTCTATGCCTTTATTGTGTTAAAGTATTTCCTCACTCCCTACCTGTGGACATTCATCAGAGTCACAGTTTTACAGTTGGATGGGATTGTTAAAACATCATCTGATTCTTTTCTTTTTAAAGTAACAGAGCAAAGCGAGAAGCAGGGAAGTATTTCGTGTGACCTTGCGTAGCTGGTTGGCAGCTGAGCCAAGATCAGCTGTCTTGAGACTTCCTTCCAAGCCTGCTGCCCTTTCTAGCGCCCAGGTGGTCTCCTTCCATTGGCTTCTTCACTGATCTCTTCCTCCCTCCCAACCTCTTTCAGAGAAGTCAGTTCACTTCACCAGATAGTACCTGTTCTTCTTGTTTCCTCTCTGCTTCTGGTTATTAGGGGGAAAAAAAGTTGGTCCTGGTGGCATTTTCTAGATTTCATCTTTCATATTACTTCTATAAAAGTCAAAATGCTACTTTTACTGTAAAATGCCTGTGACTTGGGTAAGGTTTTTGCTTTCCCTTATTTGATTTTATGGTTTTCTTGTATTCTTACTGGGTATATTTTATGTTTATTTAGACCATCTATTTTTTATTTGTGTGGTTAAAATATGAGATCCTTTTCATTTTTCTTTCCTTCAGATTTTCCTTAATGTAAAACAATCCTAGATTTTGGTTAGCACATACCATTTCCTTATAAAATATTATGGGATATCCATATTCTTCAGTTAAAAGAAGAACTCCTTTCATAGAATTCTTGAATCTCAAGGTCAGAAGACTTATGCTCCAAGCTAATTTCCAATGCTTCCATTCCCTTTAAACACCCTCCCTCTGTGTTCAGACTTTGCTTGAAGATGTCCAAAGATAGGGAGCTCAGTATTTCTATGAAATTCCAACTGCCTCTGGACACACTACCTTTTAAAATCTTCTTTTCGATCCAGTTGAATCTGTCTCTCTCAGTAATATAATTCTGGGTTCAGAGCCATAAAAAACAACTCTAGCTCTCCTTCAGCCAACTGATCGTGTATTTGAAAGTGGCTTTCATTTCCCCCGTGCCTGTTCTTCCTCAGGCTAAAACAATCCCATTTCCTCCAAACCATTGTCCAATAATTTGGTTTTAAGTTCCCTCATCATCCCAACTGCCTATTAAAGGCCCAGAACTTACACATATATCTATTCTTTTTCAGATTCTTTTCCCATATAGGTTATTACGGAGTACTGAGTACTGTTCCCTGTGCTGTACAGTAGTTCCTTGTTAATTATCTATTTTATATACAGTAGTGTGTATATCTACCTGTATAGCTGAATCACTTTGCTGTACACCTGAAACTAGCGCAACATTGTAAATCAACTATACTCCAATTAAAAAAAAAAAAAAAAGGCCCAGAACTGACTGCAGTTCCCCAGGTGTATGCTGACCAGAGAGGCCCAGCTCTCCCCTTATTCCCGACCTGTGCAGTCATGCTTTTCATGTGGGGCAACTTCCTGCCACGTCACACGGAGTAGCTTGTTATGGGGTGAATTGTGTCCTCTGCAAAAGATAGATTGAAGTCCTAACCCCTAGTACCTCAGAAGGTGGCCTTGTTTGGAAACAGGGTTTTACAGAGGTAACTAAGTAAAATGAGGTCTTTAGGGCGGGCCCTAGTCCAACGTGACTGGTGTGCTTAGGAGAAGGGGAAATTAGGACACAGAGACAGACACGCATAGAGGGAAGATACTGTGAAGGTGGAGGGAGGAGACGGCTACGTGACTGGAACGGTGCATCAACAAGCCAAGGAACACCAAGGATTTCTGGCAAACGCCAGAAGCCAGAAGAGGCAAGGAAGAATTCTCAGAGCCATAGAGAGAGCATGGCCCGACCAACAGCTTGATTTCAGATTTCTGGCTTCCGGAACTGTGAGACAACAAATTTTTCTCGTTCTAAGTCACTCAGTTCTTGGTACCTTGTTGTGGCAGCCCTGGGAAGACGACACACTGTTCTTTCACCAAAGCTCCCTGCTTTTTATTCCTCGTTCTGTAATCTTTCTTTCCCTTCTCTCGAATAATATCCTGGTCTTTCCAATCCATGTAAAAAGCTCTTTGTTTATTTTAAGTTTCATTTTTGTTTGATTTGGCTCATTACTTAAGCCAGTTGAGATCTTTTATGTCCTGTTTCCATCACGTGGGTATTTGCTATCTGTTTCAACTTAGAACCTCTTAGAGTTGCTGGGAGTCCTTATTCAAAACACTGGTAAAAGCATTGAATGAGATATTTACAATAGACACTCTTGAAATTCCCTTTAGGTTGACACTGACTTTCTTTACTGCTGTTGTTCAACCTGTTTTAAATGCAACTAACTTCCTTGATCCAATTTATAATTCTCTGTTTTGAATACAAGACAAAATACTATGAAAGACATTGTCTAACATCTTGCTGCAATCAAGATATGCCATTTTACATCCTTCTTCTTTGCCAGTTTAGTAGCTCTACCAACAATTAGTTTAATCTGGGATGATTTATTTCTTATTATCCCTACTTTCTTTTCATTTTGAACTTGATTTTCTTAGTCAACTCAAACCAAGCTTTTAATAATTCAGTCAAGAATCTTGCCCCGGGCTTCCCTGGTGGCGCAGTGGTTGAGAATCTGCCTGCCAATGCAGGGGACACGGGTTCGAGCCCTGGTCTGGGAAGATCCCACATGCCGCGGAGCAACTAAGCCTGTGAGCCACGACTACTGAGCCTGCGCGTCTGGAGCCTGTGCTCCACAACGGGAGAGGCTACGACAGTGAGAGGCCCATGCACCGTGATGAAGAGTGGCCCCCGCTCTCCGCAACTGGAGAAAGCCCTCGCACAGAAACGAAGACCCAACACAGCCAAAAATAAATATAAATAAAAAGGAGACTGATATTTAAAAAAAAAAAAAAAAAAAGAATCTTGCCCCAAACACCTATCAAATCTTTTGGTTTATGCTTTGTGGAATCTGTCTCTTCTCTTTGGAAATGGGAACCACAATTCTCTTCTGTGTTTTCTAGCTATTCAAGGATTCAATTCAGAGAACTCATTTGCATCCCCCAAGCCTTTCCTCCGCCCCCTCCAAATATTCATATGTATTTTGTCCAGATCATGAGACTTAAGTTCTTATAATTTCTACACTTATCTTGGTTTTAATTCACTCTTATCATTATTTCTTCTGAACTTTTCAGGCTGAAGGTTGTTTTTGACAGAGAAGATGAAAGACATGAGTTTAAAGTCCTATGCATATACGACACATGTAATGCATATATAAACATCTGATAATAATTACATCTGAATGTTCTTACATTTGTGAAATAATAAAAGCATTTTTATACATACTCCATTCTGTAGGTGGGCAGATACCATTATCCCCTATGTTCTCTTAAATTTTTACTTGATGCAAGGGTCAGTCACTGAATATTTTCTTTTAAGCATCCTTTTCTCAAGGTTGACTACAATTTCTCTTGCCAAGAAATAAAGATTTGTTTCTACTTGATAATGTTTCAGAATGTCCTGGAACAGCCTGGTACATTTTCAGTAGATAATTTTAGAAGAGGGCAGAATGTAGGTCAATACCAAAATATGTTATATGCAGTGTCATATGCATTGTTTGTGAGACTGCGTACCACACTAGAGAAAGCAAATTCTGTATATAATATGGCAAAATACCCAGGGCTTAACTGTTTAAGGAGCATCACATAAAACTTGAGTTGACAGGAAATCAAGTTCAAAATACATGCTTTGTCATTGGTAAGGCATCTGTAAGAGGCATTGGACCCAGGAGTAGACTGTCCTTGTCATATTTTGGAAATTATTAGCCAGATCTGCCTGTTGCTTAAAGTAGGACGTGACAGCCAGATGATTAAAACCTGACACTAGGCCCTCCACACTGGAGCTGCAGCTGGGCAAGCAAGAAATAGCACAGAGAGAGAGTGGGAAGATGCAGTCCTCAGACACTCTTCAGGCAAATGGTTGGAGTCAGTGCCGGGGAACCCAGAGCAAGTCATGCTTCAATTCAACCAATATTTATTAGGTAGCTGCTTTGTGCCAGACATTGTGCTAAGTGGGGGCAGTCCAGGTAGGCAATGCGTAACGCAGACACTAGGCTGGTGTTTAGCATCAGATCTTTACTCCCTAAGAAGCAGTCTTGGAAAGATACATGCAGGACCACAGGCCTTTCAGGGGAGCTAGGATCCCAGGAAGGTATGAGAATGAATAGGGAAGTGATCACATGGGGAGAGCTCAGGAAGGGGAGCTCAGGGGCAGGGTGTTATCAGATGAGCACCGTGTTAGGTAAGTAGGGGTGTGACTTACACAGCATAGCAGGCATTTAGGGGTCACCCTTTTGTCACCATAGCCTCAGTTCAACCGTGACTAGAGTGCTTGGCAGAGCATCTATATTTTAATTCTGGCCAGATTGGATGAAGGTGTCCGATGGTGGAAGGGACAAGATGATAAGGGAGGCTAAGGTTGTTTCTGAATCCCTTAAACTAGGAACTAGGAACTTGAGCCTGTTGGTGTTTTCTAAGTCACCAATGATGGTCTGCATTATTTTTCTTGCATCTGTGAGCATCAAATTGTGGATGAGACGGCTCAAAACTACCCATTAGGGGGCTTCCCTGGTGGCGCAGTGGTTGAGAATCTGCCTGCCAATGCAGGGGACACGGGTTCGAGCCCTGGTCTGGGAAGATCCCACATGCCGCGGAGCAACTAGGCCCGTGAGCCACAACTGCTGAGCCTGCGCGTCTGGAGCCTGTGCTCCGCAACAAGAGAGGCCGTGATAGTGGGAGGCCCGCACACCGCGATGAGGAGTGGCCCCTGCTCGCCGCAACTAGAGAAAGTCCTTGTACAGCAAGGAAGACCCAACACAGCCATAAATAAATAAATAAATAAATAAATAAATAAATAAATAAATAAAGTGTAAAATTAAAAAAAAAACCAAAAAACTACCCATTAGAGTTGTAGATGCCATAGATCCTTCCAGGGAGACTCTAAAACTAGGGAATAAATCAAAAGAAGTATCATTTGGCTCTCAGAAAATTCTGGAAGATGTTAACCTTGGGAAATGCAGGCACCCAATAAAACTCTGAGGTCCCCCATTATGACCCTGCTCCTGTGATTATAGTTATTCTTAGACCCCTTTCCTATTAACCAGGACCCCTTCTGGCCTGGACAAGTCTTTGAATATTGATATAACTTCTGATTGCTTTAAAATTTCTCTTTTATTGTCACAAACTTGACTAAAGGACGTTAAAAAAAAAATCACTCACTGAACTGTCTCTTTAAGCAGCTGGTCTGTCATTTGAATAACTAACAACATTTTCCTCTCAAGAATGATCTGAGAACATATTTGATAGGCAGAAATACATTTTCTCCAGTACTTGAGATTGCTTTCGTAGCTATCAGACATTTCTCAAAGATCTGGTGAGCTAGATTTATTTTTGAACATCTTGGTAATGATAGCAAATTGTGCCATTTTTCTTATCATTTTCACCAACAGACTTCTTGATTAATCTGATGTTCCTGTCAGAAACAGACTTCACATCCTCTTAAGAATGAAAACTTTCTGGACACTTTATTGACTGCCTTATATGATTTTTCTCTAGTTAATATACAATTGACATGCTTTTAACACCTTCTGAAGTAAAGGAAAGATTGGGAAACAGTCCACAGCATTAATTTGTACTCTAAATGTGTGGTGGGTGTTTATCCTTTGATAAAGAGGAACACTCTTTCAAACAACATGAAGGATAACATCATCACTGGTTCTAAACAAAAGCTCTAAAAGTCCTACTGCCCTCCCTTATTTTCTCCCTCCCTTGTCCTTCTTCCTTCCTTTTCTCTCTTCTATGCCTCTGCAACTATTTATTGAGGGCCATCTCTGACTGTTGGTCACTGTGCCCTGCCCTCACGGGGCTTATGCTTAAGTGGGAGAGGCAGTTGCTAAGCAACTAATTATGAAAGTTAATTTATAAGCAATTCTGGCTCTTGCTTGTTACCAACTGGGTTTTTCTCACTGATGATCTGAAGTTCCTCGCTCTGTGACCTTTGCTGGTACCTGTCTAACAAATCCCCCAGCTGTTGATGGAGGAAGTCACAAACCACGGTGATTGGGCCTCCTCAAATTCACAGAGCCCTCTGCCATCACCTGGGACCCTCAGGGCTCATAACTCTGTATTGTGTCTCCTAAATGTATTTCCAAGGCACTTCTTCCTAAACATTTCCCCCTCTGTTTAATCATCAAACCTCCACTCTGCACAATCTCCCACCCTCTTGTCTCCTGAGAGGTCAAGGCCAGCAAAATTTTTCAGCTCAGAATTTCTGTATCCAGCTCAAGATTTATGTTCCTGGGGGCTTCCCTGGTGGTGCAGTGGTTGAGAATCTTCCTGCCAATGCAGGGGACACGGGTTCGAGCCCTGGTCTGGGAAGATCCCACATGCCGCGGAGCAACTAAGCCTGTGAGCCACAACTACTGAGCCTGCGTGTCTGGAGCCTGTGCTCCGCAACAAGAGAGGTCGCGATAGTGAGAGGCCCACACACCGCGATGAAGAGTGGCCCCTGCTTGCCTCAACTGGAGAAAGCCCTTGCACAGAAACGAAGACCCAACACAGCCAAAAATAAATAATAATAAAATTAATTTATTAATTAAAAAAAAATTTATGTTCCAAAAATCTATTGATTCTTCTGTTAAAAAGTCTCTTTTCTCCTTCTCTTAGAATAAGTCTCACTTTTCCTTTCTGAGGACTTACTCTCTCTAGCCCATGTCCTCTGATCTTCTTTGGACATTTGTTCCATAAGCCATGTTCTCTCTCCTCCCACTCCCCAACTCTGATTTTTATCATCCTTTAATTGATTTTTCTTCACAACCTCTACAGGGGCTCAAATCTCCTTCACACTTAAAAACAAGAGGCAAAATCAAACAACAGCAACATCAACAACCTCTAAGACAAAAACGAAAAGCCCTGCTAACTTCTTATGCTATCTATTAACTGATCTCACTGTTTCCTTTCAGAATATTTCAGCCTGCATTATTTGCCTCTCATTCCTTACCACTCAGTTTTTGACCTCCTCCCTGACCTCATAATTAGCACTGTTTTCTTTTGAAGGTGACGTTGAGTGACTACCCACTGACCCATTCACTTATTTAAGAAACAATTACTTGGTTACTTTTATATGTCAGGCACTATGGGAGCTTTCGGGTAGGGCTCCAATCCGTGCCTTTGGAGAAAAACTGCTCTGCAGGGTAACTATTAGAACAGATGTGGGCTGTGCAAGATATGGTGACTCTCAACCACCATAGCCTTTTCATTGATTTCTACAGGAACAGATGGTTTTGAATACTTTGTTCTTCTTATAGATTCCATGGCATTGCACTATCTAGATTTGTTCTTACCTGTGGGAGGCTCTCCTTCTCTGCCTCTTTCATCTGTGGTTGGACATCTCTACTGCTTTTTGCCCCTTCTATGTAGACACAGCCTCCACTTCTGTATGTGATCCTTTTGCTACATTGCCAGCCACGGCTCTGTTAACTGCAGCAGAAAGATGAAGACTGTGAAAAGTTGAGACCTTGAATTACGCATCCTCCCTGAGCACCAGGTTCAGAGGGAAAGATCCAGCAGGAAACCATGGGGAAAAGTCCAGCGTGGTATACAGAGAGAGGGCAGGGGCTCGGTCAATACACAGCATCAAGAGATGTTACACATATAGGACATGAAGATCTTGAGAATTAAGGCCCTTGTCAGCTCTCCTGACTTATCTTGGTCGCCTCCATGCTGTATTCTCTACACTATCTCCAGGTTTGTCTTGGGGAAGCATAGTGCTAATCATGTCACTGTCTTTTAAAAACACCTTCAGTAACTCCTAGCATTCAAGACTCCTTATGATTTGGTGTTTTAAGCCTCCTTTTTCCATTCTTCCTACTTGGGATTGTATGCTTTAACCAAACTGTCCTACTCACTAGTTCCTGAACACTCTCCATGGTGTTTTCCTCTTTGTCTTTGCTTTTCCAATGGCTCTTCCTGCTATGACCTCCCTCTCTTCATCTCTATCCCTAATCATTTTATCCTTTACAGTTAGCCAAATGAAGTTTCCTCCAACATGTTCTTGATCATATCACCCAGAGGAGATTGCATCATTTTCCAAATTACTGGTGCTAATTTTTAATATTCCTTTTGACATTTGCTACAGTAAAGAACACAATAAGATATCTGTGTGTTCATCTCTCTTATTAGGCTGAGTCCTCCTTGAAGGAAGAAGCCACGTAATAAACATCTTTGTATGGATTTTCAGTTCCCAAGACAGTGTTTTGCACATTGAAAATGCTCAATAAATGTATATTGAGCGATCCCTTAAATTGTGCTTCAAAGGAAAGTTGTCATTATTAGTTTGTTCTTTGATTCATATAAATTCATATTCCTTTCTGGAAATAAATTATGCAGAAATCCGTGTTTTGAATTTATATTAAGCGTATGATCCAGTGAACGACAAGCTTCTCTGGGAAACATTAAACTGAGAATGCTATGTTCTGTCTTTTCAATCAAATATGAATTTCCCATTCAAAAGAAAAAAGCATACTTTTAGAAGGTTGAACAGGATGGCACTTTTGAAAAAGCTTTCCAACTGCATTCAGTTTAGATTAATTCAAGGAAATTATCTGACTCTGAGCCCACACTTTTTTCACGTAGTGTCAATTGGAACATTTTCATTCACTTCTGGCTTTTCTCTCTCCAGTCCTATGATCTCTAAAAACCAGTCTTAGAGGAGGAGTCTCATCCAGATCAAGGCTGTTGAGATGAACAGTGGGGCAGAGGGCAGTGTGTACAGTTAGTGGTACATCCATCATCTTGGAGGAGGAGTAACTCAGTAATGGGGTCCTGGGTAAGGACCAGCTGCAACTGATGAGGGTGGAGGAGGAGATCAACAGCCACCAAAAATATTAGATTTCTTGATTCAGGGATGTCTAGCTGACCAGCAAGGCCAAGTTATCATTGCTGGACTTTCCAAAGGTAAGCGCTAGAGACACAGTGGAAAGCCAGGGTAAGTAGTTCTTGGCTAGTCATCCACCAAAAATGAGTGTCTATCATGCTCCTGTCTTTAATTGGCATTAAACAGACATAGACAACTACTGAACTAAAAAGAAGAGGATTCTCAAGTCATTGCAGGTACTTGTACAGTCTCCAGCCTTAAAGTGAATGAAAATGTCCCCTGCTGTCCTGTCCATCGTAAAAGCCTTGATCTGACTAAATGCTCTACTCTCAAATTAGTTTTTAGAAGTCACAGGACTCCCAAATGCCATTCACTTCCCAAAGTTTGGGCCCTTATGCCCTCCTTAAGGTAGGGCTCTGCTCTCTCTATATTAGCATCATCTTTGTCAATGGGGTCCTTGCTACAGCTTTGGGCTACCTTCCTCCTTTTTGGCTATGACACTGGAAACTTCAACCAGAGAAGTTCAATTTCTCTTTGGGAAATGTACAATGTATAATATCAACAGGCTTCTCCGATTACAAATGTACACTGTTGTGCTTCCATGTTGTTCAAACTCACTGTTCCCCTATCAAAAACCCAAACCAGCTGTTTTAAAACTTCAGGTCGATAGACACTCAACCTAGGGTACCTAATATTTCATAAATAAAAATATAATCTATTGAAAATTCACAAACATTATTTATTATTTAGTTATTATTTCTTGGCTTGCTAAACTGTACCAGGCATCTCCTTCTTACTTTAACTTCACCTTCCATTTATACCATTTAAAACTACCTGTTTCCTAAAAGTTTCAAGCAGCGAGGTGTATTTTCTATTCCAGAATATTAATTTGCACCAATGTTCTATTCTTTTACACACACACACACTCACCCTTCGTACATCTCCAGCCCTATTAAGCTTCACTCACTCTCAGTTTCCTATCATCACGATGCCTACAGCTTCTAAGCCAAAAAGCTGAACATGTTATCTGATAAATGACTTGTTATTTCCAGCATAGGAGATAAATTTTAGATCTAAAATGGAGGAGTTTCTAGTCCTTTTATGGTATAGCCACAGCCCATCAGGATATCTGAAATTTAGCTAAGTCTGGAAAGCCTGATATATGAAACACTCACACGCATAGACTTCCCTTTTTGCTATAATATATAATTTGGCTCTTGACTATATTCTGTTTAGTGATCTTCTATTGTCTAAAAGTTTGCTCTTTGGGAGTGTGGAGGTCATGCTATATATTCCTTTTCATTTCTTTAATTTTTTCCTGGGCAACTATGCATAATGCCAGTTACAGTATATGTCTCCATCATCAAATAAATTATATAAAAACAGTGTATTAAATATGACATGAAATCTTGTTGTTTGCCAGGCATTTGTACAGGACAATAAATGATTCTTTTTCTCACGTGTTATCCTTTTAACTTTCAGCATCTTTATTAGTTTTCTATTGCTTCTGTAACAAATTACTACAAACTAAGTGGCTTAAAGCAATACACATTTATTATCTTAGAGTTCTGTGGGTCAGAGTCCCACATGGGTCTCACAGAGCTAAAATCAAGGTTTTTGACAGGGATGCATTCATTTCTGGAGGCTCTTGGGGAGAATCTTCTTACTTGCCTTTTCCAGCTTCTAGGGGTTCCCACCTTCCTCAACTTGTGGGCCCTTCCTCCATCCCAAAGTCAGCAATGTTGCATCTCTCTGACCCTATTCTCTTCTCACATCTCCCTCTTCTCATAGCTGGGAGTTTTTCCATTTAAAAACTCATGCGATTATTATTAAGTGCAGTAAGTCAGACAGAGAATGACAAATATCACATGATATCACTTATATGTGGAATCTAAAAAAATGATACGGATGAACTTATTTATAAAACAGAAACAGACTCAGAGACTGAAAACAAACTTATGGTTACCAAAGAGGAAGGGTGCAGGAGGAGGGATAAATTAGGAGTTTGGGATTAGCAGATACACACTACTATGTATAAAATAGATAATCCACAAAGACCTACTGTATAGCACAGGAAACTCTACTCAATATTCTGTAATAACCTACACGGGAAAAGAATCTGAAAAAGAATGGATATATGTATATGTATAACTGAATCACTTAGCTGTTCACCTGAAACTAACACTACATTGTAAATCAACTATACTCCATTATAAAATAATAATTAAATTAAAAATTAAAAAAAACCCTCATGTGATTAGATTAGGCTCACTTGGAAAGTCCAAGATAATCTCCCTATCTCAGGTTCTAGCCATTTGAATAAATCAACTTCAAATTATTTCGGATGCAAATTGTTCACATCTGCAAAGTTCTTTTTGCTGGCTGAAGTAACATATTCACAGATTCCACCATTTTTCTGCCTACCACAGCATCTTCACGTCTACCAAATTCTTAGTAATTTCCTTAGAATCAACCATGGTCCTAACAACTTTTTTTTTCACTACTGATTTTCTTTTTTTTAAAAAAAAAAATTATGATTTTTTAATTGAGGTACAGTTGACTTATATACTATTATATAAGTTTCAGGTCTAGAGCATAGAGATTCACAATTTTAAAAGGTTATATTCCATTTATAGTTATTATAAAATATTGACTATATTCCCTGTGTTGTACAATATATCCTTATAGCTTATTTATTTTATACATAGTAGTTTGTACTTTTAATCCCTTACCCCTGTCTTGCCTCTCCTCATTTCCCTCTCCCTACTGTTAACCACTAGTTTTTTCTCTATACCTATGAGTTTGTTTCATTTTTGTTATATTCACTGGTTTTATTTTTTAGATTCCATACATAAGTGATATCATACAGTATTTGTCTTTCTCTGTCTGACTTGTTTCACTTAGCATAATGCCATCCAGGTCCATGCATGCTGTTGCAAATGGCAACATTTCATTCTTTTTTATGGCTGAATAGTATTCCATTGTAACTACTAAGTTTCTTAATGGTGTTATCTTCCTCACGACTCTTTGCAAATGTGAACATCAATAATAATCTGTTTAATAAGCGTGTCATCCCTTTAGGGTTGAGTCTTCAAGTTGGGAACTATCTTGAAAATTTTAACCATGGAGTACAAATTTGCAGTCCAAATACAGAATTTAGCTCTCAGGTTTGTTTTATTTGACCTTCACCATGTTATAAACGTGTATACATTCAAATACCTTCAGGAAAGCACATTCTCTAGTCCCTATCATAGTACCCACCATCTTCTACTGTCTATACTCAACCTACTTACTGCATTCATGCAGATGAACTGCTGCCTTGTTCCTAAAGACATTGGAGTTTGTGATGTCTAATCTAGTCTGTGCACTAAGTGAAGAAGTTATCACTTAATACCTTGAAGTTTGTTAACATAACCTCTGTATTTCTAGTCATAGAGGTCTTATTATCTTACAGAACAGACTATTCCATTTATGAACAATTGATTATTTTTCTACTTATTCATTTTGATTCTATCTGTGTTACATAGAATAAGTCTAATTTTCTGTTTTTCATGGACTTCTTGAATAATTACGGTGATCAAACCTCCTAATTCTTTTCTCTTCCATTATAAACATTCCCTATTCAGTTAACTTTTTCATTTGATATAGTGTCCAAACATTTCAAGTTTTTCAATCTCCTTCTTATAATGTGGTGACCAGAAATAGTGATACTACTCCAGATGTGGTCTGATCAGTGTCAGGTACCATAGACCTACTTTTTTTTTTTTTTTTTGCATACTTTTATTGACACAGGTAAAATCACCTTCACTCTGACAGCTTATAAAACACTTTAGGCTCATATTATACCTGCATTCAATTAAAACATCCAGGTCTCTTTTGTTCAAGATCTTCTGTTACATGAATGTCTGATACTGTAGTTTCCCTCAACTCTAGTTTTCGTTGATTCATCAGACAGCAAACATTTATTGAGCACTGGCTGCATGCATGACACTGTGCTTAGTGCTAGAGGGTATAAAGAAGTATACAATATAGTGGAGGAGTTCATAGCTTCACGAGGGAGAGAGACTGATGCATAGTTTTGGTCCAGAGTGAGAAACACAGCAGGAGAGGTATCTGTAAGTCAGACTCCCACCCAATTAAAGAGAAGCAAGTGCCTACCAATGTGCTAAGGACTTTAAGTAGAGGCGGTCAATCATTGAATATTTAGGTTTGGAGCTGAGGAGAGGTCTGGGCTGAAGTCAATGATTGGGAGGATAGTAGACTTGTCATTCTGCATCCACTTATTCATTGTTTCTTCTTTTGCTCTGGGGATGTGAACCTTTTCCCCCTGGATACAGCCAAGTTTGGATGGCCTATCACCATGTTCTATTCTCGTCTTCCCTCCCAACAGGGTTGGCACGTGTCCCAGCTAAACCAAGTTGATGCTCACTGTCTGGAATTTCAGTCTTGACCAAGTCGCTGATACGCCTGGATGCCAATTCATTCAACGGCTGGGCCCTGACGAGAGACGAGACTGTTCCTGGGTTCTTACAACCCTGGGACTGCAATCCATCTAGATCTCACCTTTTTAATCCCAATTCTCCAGTTTTCCTTTCAATTGTGTGAATTACTTCTTATCCTTACCACAAATTCCATTTCGTTCTAAGTTGTCAAACCCAGTTTCAGTTGCTTGTAACTGTATAATTCAATAATATAACTTACTCTACAAGGTTATATCAGCTTAACTTAGTAATTAATGCTATAGAACTAAATAGGAAAGTCTTAAGAGCACACGCTCTAGAATCAGTTTCCTGTGTTTAAATGCTAGCTTTTTCACTAATAACTTTAGCAAACTTAAAGTAAAATACTTTATTTCTGTGAACTGCAGTTTTGTATCTATAGAATGGCATGTCTAATAATCCTACCTACCTAATGCATGGTTTTAAAACATGAAGGAGAGAATGCATACAAAACACTTAGCCTAGTGTCTGCACATGCAAAGGGCTCAGTAAATGTTAGAGCAGGTAGGAATTAAATGTTGCAAGAGCTAATGAGGATTTGAGTATGGGGAGACTGAGTAGGGAGGGAAGAGATAGGAAAGAGTGAAGTCTTAGAGACAGAGGGGATAATCATTCCAGTTAGAATAGGGGCAAATGCTACAAAGAAATCAAATAAGAAAAGGGCTAAAAATGACAATCGTTAGTAACCAAAAAACCAAACAACACAATACAAAAATGGGTAGAGGGCTTAAATAAATATTTCTTCAAAGGAGATATACAAATGGCCAATAAGCATACGAAAGGATGCCTGACATCACTCATCATCCACAGAGAAATACAAATCAAGATCACAATAAGATAATACTTCACACCCACCAAAACAGCTACTATGCAAAAAACAGGAAATGACAAATGTTGGCAAGGACGTGGGGAAATTGGAACTTGTATGCAGTGGTGGTCAGAATTAAACTGTGAAGCCACTGAGGGAAACTATTTGGCAGTTTCTAAAAAGTTAAACATAGAATTAGCTTATGATCTAGCAATTCTACTTCTGCGTATATACCCCAAAGAACTGAAAGGAGAACAAACATATACTTGTACATCCATGTTCATAGCATTATTCACAATAGCCAAAAGTGGAAATAACTCAAATGTCCATCAACTGATAAATGGATAAACAAAATGGTGTGTGTGTGTGTGTGTGTGTGTGTAAGGGAATATTATCAGCCTTGAAAAGGAGTGGTATTCTGATACCTAGTACAACATGATGTACCTTGAAAACATTATGGTAAGTGAAATAAGCCAGACATAGAAGAACAAATACTGTATGATTCTACTTATATGAGCTATCTAGAATAGGCAAATTCATAGAAACGGAAAGTGGAATAGCAGTAACTGGGGGGTTAGGGCAGGGGGAATGGGGAATTATTGCATAATGAATAGAAAGTTGCTATCTGTGATGATGAAAAAGTTCTGGAAATGGATATTGGTGACACTTGCACAACACTGTAAATGTTCTTAATGCCACAGAATTGTACACTTAAACACGATGAAAATGGCAAAATTTATCTACTTACCACAATAACAAAAATAAATAATGTTAAGATGTGTGTTAAGATGTCATAAGGGATCTTTTTTAAGTCAGTTTCAGGACGTAAGGAAAGAATCACCAGTTTACGGTGTGCTATGGGGAAAATGGGAAGCAAGGAATTAGGGTCATCAAGAATAGCTTCCTCCAAAGAAGTTTGAGTGTGAGGAGAAGGAGGTACTAAGGTGACAGCTACAGGGATAATGCAGAGTCAAGAGAGAGTTTCTAGAAGATATATTGAAATATTTGGGCATATTTATGTGCTAAAGAGAAGCCAGCAGGAGAGAGGTTGGTTATACAGCAGAAAGAGGGAGTTGATAGAACCAGGCCCCAAAGAAGTCAATAGGAAAATGGGGGGAAGGCAGGAAGGTTGAGTGGAAATGAATGTAACTTTGTAGATTGGGTGGAAGGTTGAGGAAGTTTACATGAGAAGCATTTATTTCTTCTGTGAAGTAGCAGGTGAAGGCCGTTAATGGGGAGTGAGGCATGTGAAGCTGAGGAGAGAGCTGGATGTTTGGATTAACGGCTGAGAGGAATAAAAGAGCTGATCAGTAATAAGTACAAGGAATGCCGTTCATTGTTGAGGACATGGAAAGTGAGAATCATAATTTTTTTATGTGATTGAATAATTTTTCTCCATTTATAGTCAGCAACCTGGGCGAGGACTGGAGAAGGTAGATTATTGTGTTCACTCTGTACTCAGAGTTTTTAGGGCAGGGGCAGTAGGACACATAGGTGAGGAATTTGAAATCCAGTTTTGGTCGGAGAACAGCTTAAGTAATTGGGGTCCAGGCTGATAAAAGAGAGAAATCAAGTGAGAAGGAAAACAGACTAGTGATTGGTAGCTTTCACCGGTTAAGGCAGTAGAATACTTTTACTTCTCATGAAACATATGGAAAGATCACTGGCCTTAGACACCAGAGCACCTGGGTTCTAGATTCAGTTCTGCCATTAACCAGGTACATTGTGTTGAACAAGTCATTTCATGTCATTGTGTCTCAGTTTCCTTAATTGTAAAATGGGATGGGATCAGAAGGTATCTGAATTCCCTTCTAGTTTTAATATTCTGGGACATAGATCAGATGATCTGCCTGACTAGTGATTTTCACAAGCCTCTGGAGTAGGAAACTCTTTTGTATAGACTTTTTTCTTAACATATAGAAGTTCCTTTTCCAAGGGAACCCTCTTGCACTGTTGGTGGGAATGTAAATTGGTACAGCCACTATAGAGAACAGTATGGAGGTTCCTTAAAAAACTAAAAATAGAATTACCATATGACCCAGCAATCCCACTACTGGGTATATACCTAGAGAAAACCATAATTCAAAAAGACACAGGAACCCCAATGTTCACTGCAGCACTATTTACAATAGCCAGGACATGGAAGTGACCTAAATGCCCATCGACAGACGAATGGATAAAGAAGATGTGGTACATATATACAATGGAATATTACTCAGCCATAAAAAGGAACGAAATTGGGTCCTTTGTAGAGATGTGGACGGACCTAGAGACTGTCAGAGTGAAGTAAGTCAGAGAGAGAAAAACAAATATCGTATATTAACGCATATATGTGGAATCTAGAAAAATGGTATAGATTATCGTATTTGCAAAGCAGAAATAGAGACACAGACGTAGAGAACAAATGTGTGGATACGAAGTGGGGAGTGGGGGTGGGAGGAATTGAGAGACTGGGACTGACACATATACACTATTGATACTATGTATAAAATAGATAACTGATGAGAACATTAGTTATTGTATAGCTCAGGGAACTCTACTCAGTGCTCTGTGGTGACTGAAATGGGAAGGAAATCCAAAAAAGAGGGGATATATGTATACATATAGCTGATTCACTTTGCTGTACAGTAGAAACTAACACAACATTGTAAAGCAATTATACTCCAATAAAAATTAATAAAAATAAAGGAAGTTCCTTTTCCAAAGAACCTGGCCCCTTACACACTGTCAGAGGAAGATGTAATCCATATGTCAGCCAATAATAAAGAGCATATCAGAGTTCAGGTGTTCAAGCCATATACCCTACCGTACTCATCAGTGTGGTGTCCCTGTTGTAAGAATCACCTCTGGAAATCCTAGCTGCCTTCATTGGGGTACAGCCCTGCATCCTGCTCTGCTTTTTCCCCTGCTTCTCTTTATCTCACTTGGTAATGCTCTGTCCTGTAGCATGTTATTGAATAAATCGGGACATATTTATCAAGGGTCCACGAGGTGCCCTGCAAAAATGCGAGGACATTGGGAATTCAGTATAGTTATTTCACAGGTGTTCTACGCAGTGAAAGTTACATCCTGGTTGGGTAGACAAAACCCAAGCACACAAAGTTTTGTTGAATAACATACAAGCCAATAAATAATTAAGAGCTAACCTATGAATTAAAGACAAATACCCCGGGGTTTCGGCAATAACAGGTCATCACAGATCTGTGGGGCAAGTGGGACTTGAACTAGGCCTTGAACGTTGGGTGAAGTTAGGAGAGAAGGCTCTCTTGATCATAAACTGGCAGAATCGGACTTGACAGTGAGAAGAAACTGGATTTGGTTTGGTTAGTCATTTTCTGCTTCTCTCTTCTTTTGGGAACCTAGAGTTACTTGATAGTTCCCTTCTCAGTTCTGTGTGGCCAATTTCCTCCATCTGTCCTTAGCTCCTCACACTTAATACAGATATTGGGATGGCTTGTGCTGTTTACAGTGGAACTGAGGCCCCTCTTGAGGTTTGAAGGTGCGGCTGGGGAGTCATTTTCTTAGATTGCTGAGACGCCTGTACCAGCGGCTCTATCTGATCCTCTCAGGGATTTGCCATTTTATGTTAAAAACAGCTCCTTGTGGTCTTTACAGCACGCCTGCTAAGTGTTGATAAGCATGCATTCCAAAAGAGCATTACCTTTCTCATGTGGTGTATATTACATAGTACCTAATGCATATCACGACAAAGTAAGCTCGTTTGACTAGAAAAAAGGTGGGAATGTAGTCCCACTGATGGCAATGCGAAGCTGGGTTTCAGGTGGATTATGCTTTATGTAAGCAGCCAGATTCTCACCAGAAAGTGACTTCAGATGAATCCAGGACTAGGGAGGATTGAGTTTAGCACTAACTGAATATTCTCAGAATAGGTTAGCTTAACCCCATGCTCTGACCTTGGGAGATGTAAGGCTCAGAACCACCGTGAACTGAGATGACCATCACTTGACTGTTTATGTCTTCACTGATTTTTAATTTCCAAAAAATGTCGAATGTTTCATGTGGAGAGTGAATCCATCTGCACAGCACTCTTCGGGATTCTGTGGCAGATGAGAAAAGAATTTGAGACAGTCTCTCCTTTTATGAAATTGATGGAGGCTGTAGGTACACACATGTGAAAATGACTGAAAGCTTATGAAGAAGCCTATAAACCAGAGCAAACCTATTTATTACATAATAATAATAGTGAATGTATGTTGAGCACTTATGATGTGTCAGGCACTATTTTATGTTTATAAGAGCTAAGGGAGGGCTTCCCTGGTGGCACAGTGGTTGACACTCTGCCTGCTAATGCAGGGGACACGGGTTTGAGCCGTGGTCTGGGAAGATCCCACATGCCGCGGAGCAACTGGGCCCATGAGCCACAATTACTGAGCCTGCGTGTCTGGAGCCTGTGCTCCGCAACAAGAGAGGCCACGATAATAAGAGGCCCGCGCACCGCGATGAAGAGTGGCCCCCGCTCACCGCAGCTAGAGAAAGCCCTCGCACAGAAACGAAGACCCAACACAGCCAAAAATAAATAAATTAATTAATTAATTAAAAAAAAAAAAAGAGCTAAGGGAGGTGTAGGATTGACAGAAAAAAGTGCACTTGTGAAGCTGGGCCTTTACAATGCTATTTTCTAATTTTTTTTCACCTGTCCTTCAGATTTATTCACCCTTCAGATCCAAGAGTAAATCTCACTGTCTCAGAGAAGACTTCCTTAATATCTAGAACGACACTGCCCAGTATATAATAGATGCCACGAGCTGAATATTTAAATTTAAACCAATTAAAATTAAATAAGATGAAAAATGTAAAACCTCAGTTGCACTAGCCATATTTCAGCTACTCAAGAGCCACATGGGGCTATTGGCTATCATATTGGGCTGCATATATGTAGAACATTTCACAGACATAGAATGTTCTATTGGACAGCACTGGTTAGACTATAGATGTCTATAACACATAGCTTCTTTCATCAGAGCCAATGTACTTGAGTTACATGTACAGTCTCTGTCTTCCTTACTGGATTATATGTCCCATAGAGTAGAGACTTTCTATCTTCCTAACCATGGTATACTCTTCATCCAGCACAGCGTCTAGCATGTCTGGTGTCTGATGCACAGTAATATTTTTGACCATTCACCAATGCATGGGAAGAAATCAACAACTGCTTAGAGGAGTCAGAAAATGTCTCCCAGAAGAGATAACATTTGGATTGAATTTTGAACGATGAATATGAGCTTGCCAGATTGAAAAGGGGACAGGCATCTGGGAAAACAGACCAGCATATTCAAAGAGACAGAATCGCTATAGCCTATGTTTAAGCAAAGAATGGATAAACAACAAGGTCCTACTGTATAGCACAGGGAACTATATTCAATATCCTGTGATAAAACATAATGGAAAAGAATATGAACAAGAATGTATATATATGTATAACTGAGTCACTTTGCTGTACAGCAGTAATTAACACAATATTGTAATTCAACTATACATCAATAAAAAATAAATTAAAAAAAAGATCAAGTAAGAAGTTCATGGTGGTTGGAGCAGAGTTTGTGTGTGTGTATTGTGGGAATGGTCTAGGAGTGAGTGTCTGGGAGTGGGTTTAGGTAGAAGAGGTACAGTTGGAGTCAGATAGTGAAGGATGTCTTTGCTATGTAATAATTTTATATCTTTTGCTGAAGAAACAAGAAAACAGAAAACATTATGGGGGAGGGCACTGATATGATCAGATGTATTTATTTATCCATTCATTTACTTTAGCAGCACAATTATGGGAGCAATGAAGAAGATGGACTAAGCTAGAAAGAAACAGGGGCAGAGAAACAAGCTATTGCTTGGTTGCTACAGCTGGCGCTATGCTCAGGAAATAGGTCTGAGGTAGAACAGATAGGATTTGGTGGCTTGTTGATGAGGTGGATGATGGTACAATAAGAGACATAAGGAATATGGGAGGAGACAGAAGTTTGGAAAAGAGAATAATTAACTTGATGTGCCCAAAGGAAATGTGATTAGGAAACTGTTAATATAATTCTGGAACCCAGAAAAGAGATGAGGGCTGGAGATACAGATTGAGGAGTAGAGTGGTCAGCTTTTAGATTTGGTGGAAACCATGGGAGCCACATGGGAGAACTTGTAGCATAAGAAAAGATGGGGAGGAAATTAAGACAGTGGCGAATACTAATATTTAGAGTTTCTAAAATGAAGGAAAAGCCAATGAAGCCAGTTGAGAAGGAGCAATTATAGAGGCAAAGGAAGAGGAAGTTCTCAGAAGTTGGAAGGTGGGCAATACAAGCCATAGAAGACAAAAGTTGGTCATGAGCATCTAGGGGTGTGCTGATAACAAAGCCTAGCTCCTTTTCACATTCTTTAGCACTGATGCTAAATCCACGTAGTCTAGTCGCATATAAACATTTTCCAGCACCAGTGGAATTTCCTTCCTAATTTTTCTTGATCAGAAACTACTTTCCTGTTGGAAAGATCTTACAACCTGCTGTCAGGAAGGTGTACTTGACTGATAGAAACTTCACATTGTGTTTCTCCCAGGGGCATTTCATGAGAATCATTGCTTTCCAGGGATGGGTGTCTAAAACTGAACTTACTCTATGACATCTTGAAAGAGACAACCAAGAAACAAAGGTTAGATGTTAAAGGGAGGCTGATTAGGGTTCCAATGTCGGACTGTCATTTTCCTGAGAGTAGGATGTTTTATCGTCTCTGGACAATGCCTGACTTAGACCTTTAATATCTGTCTGTTGCACTGGTCAACTGAACTACTGGAAGAATTAATTGGACTGTCCTGTGAGTTGATGAGTTGTCTGTCACTAGAAGTATTTGAACAGAAGTTATATATCCCCTGAATGAGTACATGGACTTCACGTGTTGGGGAAGGTTGAAATTGAGGACCTGGACACCTTCCTGGTCTGCTATGCTGTGGTCATATACAGTGAGAATTGTGACGGGTGGAGACATGAACTTGGAACATGCTCTGTCTGAACATGCAAAGGCATGGGAAGGAAGAAATGACAAGAAGATGATGAGTTTTCTGGAGATCTGGCACTCATATTCCCCCACCTGCCATCCAGGTACCTGACAGATAAAAACTCACCATAAAAGACTGAGTTTAATAAAATAATTCAGAGAGCATCCTCAGTCTGTTGACTGTCTGATGACAGTCTGGGAACTTATCTCAGTTCTCCAGTATAGCTCACAGAAACACTGGTAGGACTGACTCAGAAATTAGGAGCTGTGTCCTGAGTGCTCATTTTGAAAAATAAACACCAAAGAAAAGTCTAATGGTTTTGCGGTTAAGTTTCAGCAGAGCTGACATTTCCTGTAAGGAATCTGGAGTGTGATAACATTGGAAAGGAGAGAATTCTTAAAATACACAGGACTTACCTGTCAGGTGCTGACAACTGTAGAATTCTATCTTTAGTGCCCTTTCCAAGTTGTTAGTTAAAGAGAAGATAGGCAAGAGTTCAAATTGAGTCTTATCCTTGACTCTGACATCCAGAATATTTACTAAAAGAAAGCTCTATTAGGATACTAGTCAGAGTGGAAAATAGAGAATGGTTGAAAGCATGGGTTCTGATGGTTGTCAGCTCAGCTTTGTGATTTTTGGCAAGCTGCCGACCCCCTCTCCAAACTTCCATTTCTTTCATCTGTAAAATCGGAATACTAACACCTACACCACAGTTGCTGTGAGAGTGAAATCAGTTATTAATTCTACACAAAAGAATTAATTTATAACCTGATTCTTAAAAATAGGATATTTTCAGAGTGCTCGATATAGTAATTTTCATGAAGATTGGGTAGGTTAACTATATGTAGAATGGGTAAAAATATTTTGCCATTGTTACAGGGGAGACTGAGAAATTCTCAGTCAAATCTAAGAGCTTTCCAGTGGAATGAGAGTCCTGCCAGCTTTGTCCTGCTTTCCTGTTGCCAGTTGGGATATGGGTGCATCCCTGAGCAAGCATGTACTTAGCTCCTCTGGGATCGATGAGTCAGAGGCAGAGAGCGGAGGGCAGTCTGCTGAGCCTCTGTGACTCTGGGCCCTGCTCCTCCCAGGTTGGAAATGACTCTGGCCCAGTTTTGCGTTATTTCACCATGGAGACAAATGTTCCTGGGAGGGAAGCAGGATTTGCTGGGGTTGTTTATTGCTGCAGTAATATCTGACAGGTGTTCTGTAGCTGGTCCCCTGGCCTCCTTTTTCTCCTAATAAGCCTAGAGTTACCCAAACCCCATTTCCACTGCAGATTGGGGGGTTGCCTCACACCTCGGTCCTTTGTTGCCAGGTATGATGATACTGCCACTTCCCTGGTGTGACTCGCTGTGGAGTGTTCATCCCCTGTGTGTGTTCACTCCCTGTGTATGTTCATCCCCTGTGTGTGTGTCCATCCCCTGTGTGTGTGTCCATCCCCTGTGTGTGTGTCCATCCCCTGTGTGTGTGTTTATCCCATGTGTGTGTGTCCATCCCCTGTGTGTGTTTATCCCGCATGCAGTGTTCATTCCCTGTGTGCAGTGTCCATCCTCTGCGTGTGTGTCCATCCCCTGTGTGTGTGTGTTCATTCCCAGTGTGTGTGTTCCTCACCTGGGCTTTGGCCTCAGACCCGAGCAAGGCTTCTCTCTGAGCACTTGGTACCTAACTTCTCTTACCCCTGACTTCTGCTCCATGAAATCAAGATTATAGCACCTTTGTGTTTGTAGAAACCAGAAGAGATGGTGGTTTTGAAATAAGCATTTCATGTATGTTAGCTTCTAAGATTATTATCATTACTAACCACATTCTCTGGAACTTTGCATCTGCTTTTGGAACAACCCACTCTGGACTGGTTCCAAATAGGAGTATGAACTCTGAAAGCTACTGGCTTAGGCCCAGGCTAACTCCAGATTTGCGTACGTGCCTCTTGTCATAGGCAAAATGCCTGCCAAACTTGATTGAATGACTAAGTGTCAGTTCCCTTTTGCTGCATTTATTACTGCTCCTGAGTCTACGGGCTAGCTAGGTAGCTCTGATCTCCGCTTAGTTCTGCTAAGTTCACTAATGCATCGTCTGTCTGTTGTTAGGTTGGCCAGGAGCAGGCCGTTTTAGGAGGGTTTTGCTCACGTAGCTGGTGACAGTTTGGGCTTGGGTGCTGGGGAAGACTGGACTGTGTGTTTTTCCTCATCCCGCAGGCTAGCCCGATTTATCCTTATGCTGGTAGGCCAATTCCAAGAGACGGGAAAGCATTCAAGACCTCTTGAGGCCTGAATGTAGAACTAGCATGCCATCAACTTTAGGGCATTTTATTGGCCAAAGCAAGTCACAAAGCCAGCCCAGATTCAGGAGGATAAAAATAGACCTTACCTAGTCAAGGGAGGATTGTAAAAGCATACTGCAAAGGGCATGGATACAGGCAGTTGTGAACATCTGGGGGCATCAGTCTATCACACCCTCATCCTAAATTAGTCCTTAGTCCTGGGCTCCAATATCCTTGACTCAGTAACCAGTACACAAAGCTGAGCTATGAATGCACTGTATTCCATCCAAGGGGCTGAAATTATTGCCTTTTTTGTAGTATTTCAGCAACCATTTTCCTCGTGACCATGGAAGGAAGATATACATAGTGTTCTGAACAGGTCAGAGTTTCTGATCTTTCCTTCTTTTCTGCTTCTCCTTTTCTCCCTCTCTCCCACCCTCTACTGAATATTCTTTATTTTATTAAAAAATTTTTTTTATTGGAATATAATTGCTTTACAACGTTGTGTTAACTTTTGCTGTACAATGAAGTGACTCAGCTATATGTATACATATATCCCCTCCCTCTTGGACCTCCCTCCCCCTCCCCATCCCACCCATCTAGGTCATCACAGAGCACTGAGCTGAGCTCCCTGTGCTATACAGCAGGTTCCCACTAGCTGTCTGTTTTACACATGTGAGTGTATTTATTCTTTGAACCAGTGAACTCTTCTACTCTGAAGAGTATAAAGCAGATGTAGATATTGGCAGGCAAAAATACGGGGATGAAATCCCAACTTCTAAAAGTTCTCTGCTCTATGTTTGCTCTTGGAATCACCCCACAGTTAAAATAAAGTACAGTCGTCACTTGATGTTCAGTTTTGAGAAACAAGTCTCTCTCTTTTCCTCCCCTCTCACACCTATGGCCAATATTTACTTTTCACCATGGAGTGGCTGCTGAAACATTTTCCCCACACTGAGTGCTTTTTTTGTCTTTCCTAGCAGGTAGGCCCACCCATCTTGGCCAGGACCTTGGGGCTCATTTCCCAGAGGTCATTTTTGCACATGGTCTGTGGATGTCACTTAGGTGTCTGGAAACGCAGAGTCAGGAGGAGGAGAAATGCAGAGCAGAGCATCAGAAGGAAAGGCTGTGGCTGCCAAGTCACCAGGAGTGATGCTCCAGGACTAGTGAAACAAAGGCAAGAGCGCACGAAGAGCTGCCCTGGAAGGTCTGATTCCACCAAATGTGAGTCTCAGGGAATTAAGATTACAGAGTGACATGTAAAGCCAGAAGCACGATGCCTACAGCCACAGACTTTGTAATTTTGTTGTAATGACAGGTCCTTATGGAAATACAGACAATGACATATGAAAAGAGATCAGTAGCACAGCGAACTCTACTCAATATTCTGTAATAACCTAAATGGGAAAAGAATCTGAAAAAAGAATAGATATATGTATATGTATAACTAAATCACTTAGCTGTACACCTGAAACTAACATAACATTGTAAATCAACTATACTCCAATAGAAAATAAAAATTAAATAAAAAAAGAGATCATAAAGTGCACAGTTGGGAGGAATGGTCTAGAGAGAACAAAGAATTATAAGGATGGTCTGGAGTGGCTACGGAAGGCTGACAAACTCTGGGGAGTTGAAAATACAGGTTATTTTCTGAGATGGCTCAGGTGGTTGGGTCTCAAACAGGGGGCAAAGGAGTCAAGGAGACTGTACGTGAGTCCTCAATGGTTCCTAGTTTGCTGACTCACAGCCCGAGACTCAGGGTTGCATGAGACCTGAGATGCCATCTCGAAAACACGCTCTCTTGCCATCCAACATTTGAAAATGTTGGAAGTCTCTTCCACAAACCTTCCCTCAACCCTTGACAAGGTTGGCAGCACTCCAAACTGTATTATATGGAAGACTGAACGTCTGCTTGCATCTCTGGACACACCCTGGAGTAGGCGAAGCTTGAGTCTCCTTGGAAGGAGACAATTCACTTCCCTAGTCAGCACAGACCCATCACCCCTGCTTCAAAGCTCTCATTTCACATCCGAATCAAAGGCTGGCCTAACCATGGAACACAGCCCTTCCCTTTTTTTTTTTGTCCCCTGTCAAAGTGAAAAATGGCTGGGTGGGAGCTCTAATTATGTGGAACATGCTAGCACTATTTTCATGCCCAAGAAAACTGGTATAACCACTGTCCTTGAAGCCGATGAGGTGATGCCATGGTGACCAGAGAGACAGGCTCGTTGGTTCAGCAGTAGCAACAAAACCCAGTGTTTGCACAGTGTTTTATGATTTTAAGGAATATTAACAGATACTATTTCATTTGAATCTTGGTCAATTTAGTACTCTAGACCCAATAACTATTACCATCTGCTCGCATTTCTCAGATTAATAAACTGAGGCTTAGAGAGGCTGAGACTTAAGTAGGCTGGAAGACAAGATCTAGAATCTAGACTGATTTCCCCAACTCTCAGTTCAGTGTTATCGTCACTCTAGCGTAATCATTTTTTTCTGATTAGTTCATCCTATGCTTTTTACTTTGTTTGCAAACTTACTTTCTGTAACAAGGCCCCCACATATATAAATGTCACTGATCTTTGTCCTTTTCATAAGGAGACTGAAACAACTCCAAAGATTTGTCCCACCAAGGGAACTCTAACCTTGGCTTTGTGAGAACTCGAGGCCCTTTTTGCGCACCGTGACCCACTTAGGAATTTTCAGGTGTGTGAAAGAGATCTATGGGAGGGAAACAATTTTAAAACTTAAGCAGTTTTTATTCCTTTCTCCTCTAAAAATATGGGTCTCTTGCTTGCTAATGCTGACAACAGCCCAGTGAGGTAAGGAGGTCAGGAACGCTATGATCGCTCTGTTTTTAAAAGCGAGTACACAGGGAGGGAGTAACTTGCCCAAGGACATGGTGACTCAGTCTGCAAAGGAGCCAGGGCGAAAACAGCCCTCGTTTTTTACTTTCAATACACACCAAGACCATGATCCACGGGCTACGGTGTTATGGCCCTTCACAAATGAGTGCCTGTTAGTCAGACATGGAAATAATTACGTCCCTTTCACATTCTGAACATAAAGTGAACTCTCCAAGATATTGGCAAAAGAGAAGCCAACGATTCCCCAAGACCTTTTTTTTTTTTTTTTTTAACAACTTTTATTTTTAAGTCACAGATGGCTATTCTGAAAATGAGAAGAAAAAAAAAAAAACGCTTTGCTTGTCTTTTCTCTCAGGCCTGGCCTCATATAACACTCCTACTACACCCTTGTGGGAAGAAGGATTACACTTTCCACTATTCCCTAGGAAAGTGTTCAAGTGTTCGTTCTTTTAAAATAAATAAACACTTGAAGACTTTTTTTCTTCTAATATTAGCTTTGGTCTTGAACCAGAACTGATTTGGTACTAAGGAACTCGAAGGAATGAATAGTATTCTCAATGAGCAGTAGACGAGATTCTCTTTTAGAATCACCATGCAGTATGATGGACCGTAAGTGGGACTAATTTTGATGGAAAGAAATACTGACATGAGATAAGCACTCATCACCCCTCTTGGCTGGGGTCACCAGTGATGCCAATGGACACAGCTGCCTATGTTCCTATCTTCCTTACACCATGTGCCATGGGTCTGGTTGTACAACAATATATTACTTTTTTTTTTTTTTAACTCAAGGCAGGGTTGTCTTTTTTTTTTTTTTAACATCTTTATTGGAGTATAATTGCTTTACAATGGTGTAGTAGTTTCTGCTGTATAACAAAGTGAATCAGCTATACATATACATATATCCCCATATCCCCTCCCTCTTGCATCTCCCTCCCACCCTCCTTACCCCACCCCTCTAGGTGGTCACAAAGCACCAAGCTGATCTCCCTGTGCTATGCAGCTGCTTTCCACTAGCTATCTATTTTACATTTGGTAGTGTATATACGTCCATGCCACTCTCTCACTTCATCCCAGCTTCCCCTTCCCCCTCCCCATGTCCTCAAGTCCATTCTCTACATCTGCGTCTTTTTCGTTTCACACAAAGATTATGCACAGTGCCTAATGGAGGCCCTGACGTTATCCTTCTTCGTGCCTCCCTGCTCCCAAATCAAGTCTGTTTTTTCATGTGCTGCTAGGAAAGTTGGGTTAAATGACAGGTGAGTTACTTGCTGAAATGATTCTTTGCTATTTGATCCTCTTGCTGTAACATGTGTATTTCCTTTTTCTTACAGATGATGTGTCATATCAAAGACTGTATTTGTAGGATAAACATGTAGGAATAGACCTAGTGTGGTAATGCAGCCCTCCTTATATAGTGATGCTGGAAACACAGTTATTGAGAGAACATGTGAATGGGCAAGTGGAGATGTGAATTGCTCTGTCTTAGTCTTCCAGGGCTGCCATAACTAAACACCACAGACTGGGTGGCTCACGTAACAAAAATATATTTCTCACAGTTTAGAAGCTGGGAAATCCAAGATCAAGGTGCCAGCAAGGTAGGTTTCATTCTGAGTCCTCTTCTCCTGGCTTGTAGTTGGTCACCATCTCACTGTGTGCCCACATAACCTCTTCTTGTGTGCACACAGGGAGGGAGAAGAGACAAGCAAGCTCTCTGATGTCTCTTCTTATCAGGACGCTAATCTAATCGGATCAGGGCCCTACACTTTTGACCTCATTTAACCTTACTTACTTCCAAGAGGCCCCACCTCCATATATAGCCACACTGTGAGTTAGAGTTTTAACATATGGATTTCAGGGTGCACAAACATTCAGTCCATAATGAGCCCTGAATGCAGAGGTCTCATAACAAATCCCCAAAGCATGAGCAGACTTCATTCCTAAGGAATAGACAGAAGCTTCTCCTTAAAATGTCATGAAGAGAGCTTCTACTTCAGAACTATGCTTGAGGATACAACAGATATTGATAAATCAAAAAGTAATGGGTAGGGGCTTCCCTGGTGGCGCAGTGGTTGAGAATCTGCCTGCCAATGCAGGGGACACGGGTTTGAGCCCTGGTCTGGGAAGATCCCACATGCCGCGGAGCAACTAGGCCCGTGAGCCACAATTACTGAGCCTGCGCGTCTGGAGCCTGTGCTCCGCAACAAGAGAGGCCGTGACAGTGAGAGGCCCGCGCACCGCGATGAAGAGTGGCCCCCACTTGCTGCAACTAGAGAAAGCCCTCGCACAGAAACGAAGACCCAACCCAGCCAAAAGTAAATAAATAAATAAATCTAAAACTATTAAAAAAAAAAAGTAATGGGTAAAGGGGAATATTTTTTATTACCCTGAATATAATTGTTTCCTGAAATTGCTGTAGAAGGATGTTAAGTGGGAATGCCCCATAGTCCATAGTCCTGGCTGAGGCTCCAAGCAAAAGGCAATGGTGCCAAACATTCAAGCTTTCTACAGAGTGATGCTCGACTATTTGTGCAGGACTTGCTAAGAGATGGTGACAGTGGTTCTGTGACCTATCCTTCACCTCCAGTTTAATGATAGAAAAGGGGTAAGATGGAGGTGATGGATGAGGGGAAGATTTCTTGGAAGAAAGGTATAGGCTTGGTAGGAAGGCCTGTGCTTATCACCCCCACTCAAACACCATGCACAGAGATTGTTTATAAAAAAGGAGGCAACAGTTCACTGCCTGGATGGAGTCATGTCTAGGTGAGCCCCTTTCTGGGCTTAAGAGCAAGTGGGAAGACGCTCTTGGAAACTTCTGGGAGGACCAAATTTTGTGGCCCAGAATTTAGAGTGTCTGGTGCCTGTCACTTGTCTGTAGTAGCCTACTGTCCAGGGGCTGTCTGGAGCTGCCCCTAAAGGCAAAGCAAGGACAAAGCGCTGCCTTAGGGATGGTGTGTTACCCCAGACACTAAATGTTCTCGCGAGCTAGATCGATCTCGTGAAATTTGGCTGGGCTACAGAGATCTTGAAAGGATGCTTTCCTAGAGCACTGCCAGAGGAGGGGAGGCAGCCCCAGCCAAAAGAGTTCACTCTACTCAGAGCAGGAGTGAAGGAAAGTCAAGTCAGCCAGCCCAAGAGTGCAGGCTGTGACCTGGGAGAGTACAGCATCAGAAGTCTCTAGAAGGTAGGAGGTCTCTGAAGGACCCACTGAGAGATCTCAAGAGAGGAAGAGTTGGCATCTGGATATCTGCTGGAAACAATAAAAGCAGCCACCTCAGACCTCCCCCTTTTCCCCCCTCCCAGCCAGGAGTTGCCAGGGACAGCTAGAGAGTGAGAAGACAGGAGCTTGGAGTGGTTTCTTAATATCAGAAGATGGGACTGCAAGTGATGGGAGAAGCTGTGGATCTGCCTGGGGCGTCACGAGGGCAGAAAAGAGATTCAAAAAAGATGGTTTGGAGGGCTGTGTGGAAGAAAAGTTGTTTTCTGTCAGAGCCCCACCAAGTCCAGACTATTCCATAAACTGGTAACACTTAAACCTGCGTCATAGGATACTTCTCTGGAAAGATTTTGTAAGTAAAACTATATGAGAAGCTTAACGATTCTTATAATTCTCTTCGAAAAATTTACAAGTAAGTTGTCCTCATCTGAATACTTTTATTTGAACACAAAGTTTTGGATAAAAGTTACTCTTTGGAAACTTTTTCAAAGAAAAAAAATAAGCCTTTTTCTCATTAAGAATTGGTTCCACTTGACAATGTCCAAAGCTGTCTCTTTGTATTATTAATTATGTTGTCCAAGAACCTAATTCCAAGTGGAAAATGCAATCTTTCTCTCTCTCTCTGTACCTATATATACATACAGATATATGTATATATACACACATAAAATGTATTAAAAAAATGTGTGTGTGTGTGTGTGTGTGTTGATGTGTCAAATTTGGGCTGCAGTTCCCAGCTATTCAATCAAACACTAGTCTAGGTGTTGCTATGAAGGGAGCTTGCAGATGTAATTAATGTCTCTAATCAGTTGACTTTACCTCAGAGTGATTATCCTACACAATCTGCCTGAAAGTCATTAAAAGTAGAGCCGAGGGTTCCCTGAGAAAAAGAATTCTGCCTGTGGACAGCAGCTCCCACTTGAGCCTGAGTTCCACCCTTTCTGTGAGCTGCCTGCCTGAAGGCCAGACCTACATATTTTGAACTTGCTTAGCCAGCCCCCACAATCACAGAAACCAATGCTTTGTAATGAATTTCTTAATATATATGAGTGTGTACATATACACGTACATGTATATGTATGCATATGTGTATACGTATATGGATGTAGGTATGTATATATGTATATGGGTATATGTACATATGTATGTATATGTGTATATGTATGTATATACGTATATGTGTACATGCATATATGTATATATGTATGTATATATTTATATGGGTATACGTATATACATATATGTATATATGTATATGGGTATATGTATATATATGTATATGTGTGTATGCATATATGTATATATGTATATGTGTATATGTATGTATACATGTATATGTGTATATGGGTATATGTATATATATGTATATGTACATAGACTGATTGAACCCTGATATATCTCTCTCAAAACCAGAGGATTGTATGAGTAACCTTACACCCCAAACCAGCCTTCCTTTAGTCAGGTCTACCCATGAAAGAGCACCATAAAGCCAAAACCAAAACAAAATCAGTAAAGATAAATAGACAGCTTATAATTGTGGGGAGTGAAAAATGATCATGTTGATTTCAGTAAACAACTTCATCTAGGTGGCAATAATACCTAAGAGGACTTCAAAAAGGTAGTTAAAAGAAAAACTTCAGTTTCCATAGTTTGGCTTACTGGAACATTTAAAAATAACAGATTTGGAAGTTAATATAAAACACGGGCTGCAGAACCAGACTTTCTGGGTTTGTATCTCGGTTCCACTTCTTAGTAGCAATGTTGCCTGAGGCAAGTTAGCTCTCTGTGCTTCTTGTATAAAATGGTGATAAACAATGGTGCCTCACCCATGGGGATGCTTGTGAAGACGGAGTTAATACCTGCCAAGCACTTAGGGCCAAGCATGGCACACAGGGAGAAGGTAATGTTAGTTATTATTTTATCTTATATTATTGTGTTTGTTATCATAAATGTACTTAGTTTGAGAAGCCACTTGAATCACGGTACAGTGTTCGAATTGAATACAATGTTCTAGTAACATCCAAAGAAAAAAGAAAATAAATTGATCTACCTGCATATTTCAAAGGAGAAAGCTTGCATGATTTTAAGTGTTAAGCCTCTTCTTATGAAACATCAAAAGTCCATTCTCAAAATGTTGTCCTTTATTACTGTGGTGTGTATCCTGTCAACTCAAGGGGCTGTGTCCCCTTCCCCCTAAAAATTATGTCAGGTGAAGGCTGCATCTTTTCTGTTTACTTTAATTGCTAAAATGTCCAGTAACCTTCAGGCGTAGCTTGTAATGCCCAAATCTTTCTTCTCAAGATGATTCTTAAGGGAAAAGCTGGTTTGTATGTTTATTTAAGGATCAACATTTCTCCATTCTGGACAGTTTTGCTTACTTTTTAGGAAAAAAATCAAATATGATGTAAACTATGAACTAGGATTCGGAAGAGGTGAAGACACTGTCATTTCTGTGACTTCAGATAGCAAGGTCGCCTGGCTGCCTGTGGTGTTCACGCTGACTTTTGTTGCTTTGCCCCGGGTCTGGGCATCTACTGGGGTGATTGCCTGGGGCTGTTACGAGTGGAATTGTGTCCCCACAAAAGATGTTGAAGTCCTAACTCCCAGGACCTGTGAATGTGACTGTATTTGGAAAGAGGGTCTTTGTAGATGATCAAGTTAAGATGAGTAAGATTACTGTGCTTATAAAGGGGGGAATTTGGACCCAGAGACACATGTACACAGAGAGAACACCATGTGAGGACTGGAGTGATGGCGCCCCAAAGCCAGGAAACTTCCAGAAGCTGGGAGAGAGGCCTGGAACTGATCCTTCCCTAGTGCCTTCAGAAGGAAGATGGCCCTGCCAACACCTTGATTTTGGACTTCTGGCCTCCAGAACTCTGAGACAATAAATTTCTGTCGTTGAAGCCAGTCAGTCTGTGGTACTTTGTTACAGCCCCCCTAGAAAACCAGTACAGGGATATTTCTTAGGAATCCATACTTTTCATAGTCACCCTCTTGAGCCCTCTGTATTGAAAGTTCTATATTGGGTGATTTTAAAAATAAGTTATGAGGGAACCTGATTTGCCTAAGCCACATCCCTGGAGGAGTTTATTCCAGAAAGGGAAATTAAAGAGTCACTCAGACTAATAAATACACTGGGCCTTTCGGCCTCAGACATCTGTGTTCAACGTGTCTTGTCTGTATTTGATGTGTCTGGCCCATGGCAGTTACCTGTAACTTACAAGATATAAAACCCTGTTGGGCTCAGACATGACAGGGAAGTGTCCATCACTCATTCATTTTGATTATGTTCAACATTAGCACATTTAATGTGCCAATATTCAGAGTAATAAAGATAGAGCTATGAGTAAAACTCTTCTGGGAAATTGGTAATGAAAACACTTTTGTGGGTGATGCAGTAGTTTCACCCACTCAAATCCAACAGAAAAGTCCTCTTCATAGAGACCAGATAACCAAAGTTTTGACATGTACACTTTTCCCCTTTCGTCATAATTGCCACGCTGGCTAGTGCGTGGTTACTGTTTCTTTGCTTTGCTTTTCCTTCTGGGAGCAAGTCTTCCCACGACGGAGGAGGAAAGACAGAAAAGCTGTTGTTTGCCTGAGTGTGGAAATGCCATCATGAATAAAGAAATTTTTTTAAATGCTCCCATTTCCAGTACAATCTGTAGTTGCAATTCCACAGCATAGTTTAGTTTAACATAGCCAGAAGCAGCTTGATTACATTACATATATCAGAGTGAAGATGCCCTTGGCCGTTGAGATTCAGCAGGGAATGAATTTTATGTCTGAACTGAAGCAAATCTGAAAAGTGAGAAGGCTTGACTAAATTCTCTTTTACCGTGTCATTAAAATCACTGTTTGGTGTTAGTTTCTGAACCAACGAGGTGTGAGTCATGATTTAAAGAATGAATAAATAAAGCCTAAACAATATGGGCTTGCAAAATAACATACATCAATTCCCTTAAATGGAAAAATTTAGCTGCTGTGCACTTAAGACTTGTAAACAGGATGCAAAATCCAATACTAGGGCACACCTGCTTATACATAAGGATTTTTCTAGGCCCTGGGAGTAACACAAGGAAGGATAAGGAAGGCATTTACTCCCAAGAATCTGAAAGTCTGTTTAAAAAGTCAGGACACGTATAGTGAAAATGTACCTAACAAAAGATTAGGTAATACACAATCTGAGACAAATGAAAGATACAGTACGCAGTAAACACTATAGTATATTCAAGAGACAGGGGTTACATTCTTCAAACACTCATACATTGTTTCAGTCAGTCAGCAGATATTTACTGAGTGTCTATTATATGTCATGGTTGGGGCTGAGTGAGGAAAAAAATTATAACTAATATGTCCTTAGCAGATAACTTTAATCCCATTTTACGGGTGAGAACATCAAGGCTAAGAGCATTCAAATAACCAAGCTGACTAATCCAAAGGAGGAGTAGAGCTAGACATGAAGGTTTGAACAGCAGCTTCAGAGATGACTCAGGGATATTGGGCCTGGGTGCTTGAGAGGCCTGTGAACTGATGTGGAATCAGGTGAGTGAACGAACTGCTGTCCAGGGGAGATGGGGGATTTCACTTTCAGTCTCTTGAGCTTGAAGCAATGGTGGGATGTTCACGTGAACCATCCACCAGGCCTTTGGAGATGGGGACCTGCATTTCAAGAGGGGAGTCCGTGATAGCTAACGATTTGGAGTCATCCTTGTAGAAATGATAGTTGAAGTATTAATAAGAATGGATGAGTTTTTCCAGAAGAGAAAGTATTCATAGTTGAGAGGAGGGGCGAAGGTTGCAATCTTGTGAAAAGCCTCTGGTGGGGGGAAAGGACTGGTAAGACCAGACACCAAAGAGACAGCAGGACGACTGTCCGATAATGCTGCTTTATCCCAGAGGCTGACAGAGTATTACTTCAAGAGGAAACATGTTGAAAGCCGCAGGAGAAAGGGGGATGAAACCAGGGCCTTTGAGGATAGCGAGAAGGAGCTGATTTGTGGTTCTGGGGAATGCAGGTTCAGTAAGGCTGAACCAGACTGTGTTAACATACACACACTACTGTATATAAGATAGATATCCATCAAGGACCTACTGTACAGCGCAGGGAACTCTACTCAATATTCTGTGATAACCTATATGAGAAAAGAATCTGAAAAAGAATGAATATATGTATATGTATAACAATCACTTTGCTGTACACCTGAAACTAACACAACATTGTAAATCAACTATACTCCAATTAAAAAAAAAAAAGAGAGAGAGATGGGCAGGTAGTGAGAATTGAAAACAATAGAAATTTGAAAAGTTTAAGTGTGAAATCTTTAAAGTGAAAAAAAAAAAGATCCAATGTAGTTTTTGTGCTTTGTCCAAAGAATCTAATACAATTCATATTATCCTGCTAAGAAATAAAAGCCACGTTCTACTTTCCCGATGCCTTTAATTGCTCTTCCAGCAAGGTTGGCAGAATGCTCTAGGGGATTATCTGAAATGTGATTCCTATTAGATACAGCATTTAGTCATCATCATGGTACAGAGAGTAAGACATGGCAGAGCAAAATCAGACACAGGTCAGGCTCAGTGCTGGCCCAGAAGACAGACCTGCTGGACAATGCTCCTCCGTGGCCTTTGTCAGTCACCGGTTCTTCTCACTGCCCAGTGGGAATGTTGAATGGAATGTGGATGTGTTAATTGTGGAGATCATGTTTTTATTGTACAAATTTTGGGGGGAACTCTTTAAGGAGTGACCTGGTGGCATCCAGCATTGAAGACCAGAAGGCAAGGATTTCAACAAGAAGATCAACAGGAATAAGCTCACTGTAAGCTAACTACAAAAATGAAGACTTCATGAATTTCATGGCTTTCTGCCACCTCCAACTTACCACCTTTCTGAAGGCTTTTTATTTAAATATATGAATATAAATTTATGTATAATACACATTGGTATGTATGCATAAATATGAGTATATATATAGTTTTAGAATTGAGGTATATCTATATCTGTATCTGTTTATCGGTACTTAGTTTTGTGTTAGTTTTCCATTTAGTAATAAATCATGACCATTTCCCCATGAAAACTATTCTAACAGCTAATAATTCCTTATGTGAATAACTCATAATTCATTTTCTCGATTGTTGTAAAATTTATAGAAGATTTCATTAAGGATATTTTCACTTTCTGATATCTGTTACAAATATTTTCATAGTTTATGAGTTGTCTTTTAATTTAATCTTTGGTGTTGGAAGCTTTCATTTTTATTTAGTTTATTGGCTCTATTACGATTTTTTTCTTGCTTTTTAACCTATAAAATCTTTCTCTGAAATTCAGTTATTTATTCAGCTTTGGAAAGCTGAAGTTTAATTAGGCTGGTGATTGCCCTTACTAAATCCTAGACTTCGGCAAATTATTATTAATAAGAATAATATAATAGTCCCAGTCAGAAGGATAAAACTTCAGTGAAGAGGAGAAAATATGACCAAAAGAATAAAGTACCAAGTCTTGCTAGCAAGACTTTTCCCTTTATGTTTTCTTCTTTGTCAATACACCTGTAAATGCCTTCCCTACTCCAAAATTTTGTAACTGTTTCTAAACTTTCTTCTAGTTCTTTTATAGTGTCATCTCTTCCACTTAAATTTTCTCCATTTGGGGTGTTTAACTTGCTATATGCTGAGATCTAATTTTTTTTTTGTCTTAAAAGGAGCCTGAGTCTCAGTACTACGTATTAGGACATTATCTTTTTCTGTACTGACCTGGAATGGTAGTTGCTAATATTCTGGTAACATTCGGTTGGTTAGGATTCCCTTCTAGCCCCCCACCCCGTGTTTATAACCAAAATTGTGCAGCTTTCTCTTGACACCTTTGTCTCTTATATTTTGTTAAATTTTTGATATTGGGAATATATTGGTTTCATTAAGTATCTAAAAAAATGTCATTCCACATTTTAAAATACTCTAAAATCCTTCATAGAGCATGAAAAATATTTGTTGCCTGACACTTGAAAGATCTCATTTATACAACTGTTGGATTATAGAGCCTTCCTTGAAGACAGTTCTTCAAATTTGAAAAATAATGTCCATAGCTATGGACCTATTATTTTATTCCTATTGAGTCATCTTGATCATTTATATTTTATTATAAGCTGTCCATTAAATAAAATATTTAGAATTTTTATATTTAAAAAAATATTTATATAAAAATTTGTATAGAATACTTGTACAAAGTATTCCCTCATAATTTAAAATCTTCCCATGTTTCTTTATTATATGTGCTTTCTCATTAATTATGTTTGTGTTTCTTCTCTCCTGCTAAATTTTTCAAAGTGTACTTTTTGTTTTTACAAGGAACCAACTCGAAATTTTAAGCAATTTCTATTACTGTCAAATTTATTTAGTTATATTTATTTATTTATTTATTTTTAACATCTTTATTGGAGTATAATTGCTTTACAATGGTGTGTTAGTTTCTGCTTTATAGCAAAGTGAATCAGCTACACATATACATATATCCCCATATCTCTTCCCTCTTGCGTCTCCCTCCCTCCCACCCTCCCTATCCCACCCCTCTAGGTGGTCACAGAGCACTGAGCTGATCTCCCTGTGCTATGCGGCTGCTTCCCACTAGCTATCTATTTTAAGTTTGGTAGTGTATATATGTCCATGCCACTCTTTCACTTCGTCCCAGCTTACCCTCCCCCCTCCCCTTGTTCTCAAGTCCATTCTCTAGTAGGTCTGCGTCTTTATTCCCGTCCTGCCACTATTTAGTTATTTTAATTATTCAAAATTTTCTTTCTTCCAGCCTTCCTTAGGTTCTGTGTTGGTCTTCTTCTGACTTTTTAGGTTTAAATAAAACCTTGAGGACTGTCTTCCTAAATAAATTTGGTCATTTTTCCAAAGTTTCTATTTTTATTTTCTAAATCAGTGTCTTGAAAGTGATATGTCTTGACTCATTGAAAAATGTTGATAAACCTGTTATCACAAGAATTGTGTTGGCTTCAGAAAATTTATTGAAGGGCTTTTTATTTTTTTTAATATAGTAAAGTAATATGAGTAATGTGAGAATTAGCTGATCTTTATAACTTGGATACTTGAAAGGTCTCACTGGTAAACTGTTTGGACCTAAGTTGTTTTTAAAAAGCAACTTTTTAAACTTATTTTTGTCAGTTTGTAAGGACTTTATAATTGAATTTAAAATTATCTAAGATTCCTCGTGTTTAAAATGGAAGCTTCAACTTTCTTATTTTCATAAATGATATGTTTGATGTTTTCTGTCTTGTGTTAAGTTTTGTTTTTGTTTTGTTTTTCCCTTATTTGCTTTTTTAATGCACCCATTCTCTTGTCTGGTTTTTATGATTTTGAACTTTTTTTGACATTATTGTAAATTTTAAAATTCAATGATTTTGAAGATTTACATGTGTTTTACATTTGACTTCTGGCTATACTTATATTTATTCAAAAATGTACCCCGAGTTTTCTTTTCTAATCATCAGAATTTAATGCAACTGTATCTTTTAAGTCATTCTTTCCCAGTGTTAGGTGAGGAATTCAGCATGGTTTTAATCATCTTCCCTTTTAATATAATTTGTGTTTCATTCTCTCATTGTTATAATATCATTATTTTTTATATTATACATCTCTTTTCTTTTGGGAATTTTTTTCTTGTTCAGTTTTGTCTTATTTTTAATAATCATTCAAACACAATTCTATTTTAATGGGTTTCAGTATCAACAGTTAATCTTTTCTTCCTCTTCCCTTCCTCCCTTCCTTTCTCCCTTTCTTCCTCCCTCCCTCTCGCTCTATTTCTTTGACCTTCTTACCATGACCTCCTTTTTTTTTTTTTTTTAAATCTTGTGTCAACTTTTAAGGCATTTCCAGGTGATATCTTGACAATATAGATTGAAATTAATCATTTAATAGCCTCAGAAGAGAGCATGATTTACTGGTTTTTTTTTTTTTTATAAATTTATTTATTTATTTTTTTGGCTGTGTTGGGTCTTCGTTTCTGTGTGAGGGCTTTCTCTAGTTGCGGCAAGCGGGGGCCACTCTTCATTGTGGTGCGCGGGCCTCTCACTGTCGTGGCCTCTCTTGTTGCGGAGCACAGGCTCCAGACGCACAGGCTCAGTAGTTGTGGCTCACGGGCCTAGTTGCTCCGCGGCATGTGGGATCTTCCCAGATCAGGGCTCGAACCCGTGTCCCCTGCATTGGCAGGCAGATTCTCAACCACTGTGCCACCAGGGAAGCCCTTACCATGACCTTCTTATTCATGATTTTTAAATTTGGATTTATCTCCTGTCATAGCATATCTTCAAGTAATTTTTTTCCAAATTGTGGATGATACATTTTTCTCAATATGTCTGTATTTTATAATAACTTTCTATTTCCTTCATGCCTGAGTGGCAAGTTGGCTTAACATAACCTCTTTAGCTCACCAACATTTTTCCTTCAATATTCTGTGGTTTATATTTTCGTTGCCTCTTAGCATTTCGCATTGCAAAATAATAGTTTGAAGCCAACCCAATTTTGATTTCTCTGTTAGTGACATGTGTTTTCTGGAGGATTTCTTGTTGGATGGTTTTGTTTATTCTTGTAAGTCCGATATTTTGTCACTCTTGGGTTCTTTTCAATATTTTACTCTAGGACCCTGTCAACCTAAGGGTCATCTTTGGCAATTGTGTCCATATTTATCTTATCCCAAATTCCTGCTGATTTTTTACCTCCTAATCATTTCTGGAATCTTTCTCACTCTCCTCTGCTACCCTCCAAGGTCAAGCCACTGTTATCTCTTACTTGGACTCTCATCTTATATAAGAGCCTCTGACTTGCTTCTTTATAAACCTACACACTCTAGCCAGAGAAACTGTTTTCCCCCCAAATTCAAAGTTTGTTCACTTCACACATCTGCTTAAATTACCTCAGTGGCTTTAGATAAAGAGCAAAATCTCTAACATGGATTTACCATAGAATTTTTCAAACAGCAGGTGGGGATCCATTGATGAGTCATGAAATCAATGTGTTAGGTTATAAAAGCATTAAAAATCATTATATACATGAACTATATATATGTGATGGCGTGTATATATACACACACACGTATAAAACATATACAATGTGCATAAATCTAAACAAAAGATTTCACAAACTCTCGCCTACTCTTACAATGAGAAAACCACTCTGATAGGTCCTATTGTATTCTGTTCTATTTCATGGTTTTTTAAAAACTCTTTCATGATCTAGCAAATTGAGTTCTATATATGTACATATGGGTATGTGTACTGGGATGTGAGGTACAAAGTATTTCTTATTGAAGGTCATGGTGAAAAAAAATGGTTGAAGTCTGACCTACAGAGCCCTGGATGGTCTAGCCCCTATGTACCACCTCCTCATACGTGTTCCTCTTATCTTTCTCTGCCCCAGTCTCACTGACTTTCCTTTAGACCCTCAACCATGCTGTGCTCACTTTTACTAAAGCACTTTGCATATGCTAGTCTCCCTGCCTGGGACTCTCCAGTTCCCTGGTTAACTCCCACTGTCTCTCAGACCTTGTATGGAACAGATCTTCCTCAGGAAAACCTTCTGTGACCTCCTGACTAGGTCAAATCCCTCATCACATGCTCTTGTAACACCATCTACTCTTGTTCTGGTTGTGATTTCATATTATTCATGTGATTATTTGTCTGTTTCTCCAATCCCCCATAAACGCAAGGAGATGGCAGATGTCCCTTTCTGTTTCATTTATCCGTGTCTCATTTATGTGTACTTTACAGAATGGGCCCCCAATAATGACTCGTATATGATAAATAAATGTCTATTCACACATTGTTTTGGTTTAGTCTGTGAAGACTGTTTTTCACTGTACTTTTTGTTACTGCTTTGTTTCTAACTTCTTGTTTCTTCCCACTCTCTTGGGTATTCCTTATGAACATCTAGACTTCTTACAGTGGATACATTTTTTTCTTTCCATCTTGATCAATATTTTAATATTTACTCTTCCCCTCTGCATTCTGAAATAGCTTCTCATCAATTACAGAATTTAAACTGTGTAAATTCTGCTTTTTTCCCACCTCTACTTTTTTATTTACTGCATATTGTTTTCTTAGTTGAACCTGATGTGTTCTTACCTTACTCTGTTATCTTTAAATCCCAGTCTATTCTCCTTATTCCTTTCTGCTCCTTTATCACATAAACCATATCTCTTTTCATCTTATTGAGGACTCCAAGCAGTTTTATAAAAATTTCTTCTGTTTTTTTTTTTGTTATAACATAGTTTCCAAAGTTTATTTATTTTAGGACTCAGGAGGATGAGATTGCATTAACCTGAGCTTCAAGGATCTCCCTCTCTTTTCTTTTCCTCCTTCTCCTTCTCTCTCTTCCTCTTTCTCTTCTTCATCTTTTTTGCCGACACACTGGGTGTGCTACTCACTGTGCACTGGGGAGTTGTAGGTTCTCGGATCTCCAGATAGAGGACATGCAAGGCACCTTGCCCAAGAGCAGTTCATTAATGAGGCTCTGTTGGCATGAGATGGAATCTTCTTCTGTTTTAGAGTCTATTTCTCTGATGCACATTATAATATCTAAGTATTTTTATAGATTTACTGGATGGGAGTGTGGAGAGGGATGGGAATTCATATTTTGGCTGATCCTGAAATTTGGCCTGAACATTGATGTGAAGCTTTGATCACTTCTCAGGTTGATGGAGAATGTGCCTCTCTGAGCTGAGGGACAGAAAATGGTATGTGTCAAAGTCTCTTTTCTGCCTACTTCCAAGTTGGCAGGTTCATTCTGTTTAATGAAGTAAAACATGGATTGACAAGTGCTTGTTTCTGAATTTAGCTCCACTGTCTTTGCAATTAGTTAAAGTTCCTCTTATATGAAGGCAACAGGTAAAGCAGCAATCTTAGTTTTTACTGTCTGGGTGTGTTTTCTTTTTTATGTTTTTGTATATATTATATGATGAGATTAAAATCATGACTGGATTTTCACGGACTGACTATTCTTTCACAAAAAGTTTGTAGATTGACTATTCTTAAACTTGAGAAGATAAAGGAATTCACTTTTTGGTATCAGGCAAGAAATTATACTCACAGTCTCTTTAGGATTAGTTGTATAAATCAGCTTGTGAATACTTCACTTAGTCTTCTTAAGCAGATGCTAAACATGTCTATATCAAAAGACCTTTTCTTGATACATGCACCCCAATGTTCATTGCAGCACTATTTACAATAGCCAAGACATGGACGCAACCTAAATTTCCATCGACAGATGAATGGATAAAGAAAATATGGTACATATATACAATGGAATATTACTCAGCCATTAAAAAAGAATGAAATAATGCCATTTGCAGCAACAGGGATGGACCTACAGATTATCATACTAAGTGAAGAAAGTCAGAGAGAGAAAGACAAATATCATATGATATCACTTATATGAGGAATCTAAAAAATTGATACAAATGAACTTATTTATAAAACAGAAACAAACTCACAGACTTAGAAAACAAACTTATGGTTACCAAAGGAGAAAGGTATGGGGGGAGAGGGATAAATTAGGAGTTTGGGATTAACACATATACACTATTATATATAAAATAAATAATCCACAAGGACCTACTGTATAGCACAGGGAACTCTACTCAATATTCTGTAATAACCTAAGTGGGAAAAGAATCTGAAAAATAATAGATACATGTATATGTATAACTGAATCACTTTGCTGTACACCTGAAACTAATGTAACATTGTAAATAACTATACTCCAATATAAAATAAAAATTAAAAAAAAATTTTAAATAAATTAAAAAAGATCTATTCTTGGGGATATCTTTATTTATGAAGTCGCTCATATATTATAGATGTACATCTCCCCCCCCTCCTTAACGGAGAGGGTTTCTGGAATCTACAAAATATAAACAATTTGTCCTGTGCTGTGAAGCCATACAGATACTAACACTCCTCTTAGCACATTTATTTACCTGAATTCCCCAAGGTAATTAAATTTTTGGTGTTTAAAATTACCAAGTTTGCAAGAGGAAACTTTTGGAGGTGATGGATATGTTTATTACCTTGATTATGGTGATGGTTTCATGGATGTATGCATATTTCAAACCCATCAAATTGTATACATCAAATATATGCACTTTTTGTATATCAATTACACCTTAGTCAAGCTGTTAAAAATAAATAAAACTGCCAGGTTGGCATGTTTCTCCTAACAGTCTTTGGAGTATTTGAAATAATGAGAGATTTTCATTGTTATATGTCCATTTATACATAAGCCATATAGGTTCATCACCTAGCTAATAGTGGCTGAGCATACGGGAACTTTACTGTTAGGTTTTCTTATCGCTTCTCATGTTTGTCATCTTTGTACTCAGGCTGTGATATCCCACTGTTGTCTAGTTTTCAATGGATATTTATGCTTCTAGCAGTCTTTTTCAAAAATCTTACCATGGGCAATAATTTCCCTAGTATTTTTACTTATTGTTGTCACTACTGAGCCTTTTTTAAAGATTTATCTTTTAGAAATAGATCTTTATTTTATGAGTCATTGGGTAAAAATGAATTTAATAGCTTTAGGGGAGAAGCTCAAGGGAATAGGGGAGATTGTGTTTTTCCCTAAAAGTATTGTTAAATCAAGACATAGAGTAGCCAATCTGGTTTCCCTAAATAGATATGGTCAAGATTGGTTATAGCCTATCCTGTATCTGATGTATTTTTTTAAAAAAATCCTTTCTCCCCACAACAGGCAATTTTTAACAAAGTGCTGTCAATTTTTTCCTTTGTTATTAATCTTTAGTGGTAGAAATTGTCATTCCACCCTAACCAGCTTATGTCTGTTCTATTGCTCTAATAAGTATGTGGTGATTTCGGCAGCATTGATGAAGTTGTGATTAAGTTTTAGAAGGAAATCATTTCACAGTTTAGCACTTACAGGTGAGGATACTGCAATGGACTGATTTTGAACATTTAATAATACTGACCCCTTAAAAATATATGTGAAATTATATTTAGATTTGTCACAGAGATTGCATCTGTGAAGTTACAATGATGAATGAATTTAACAACCTAATGTTCCTTTTTCATCCAACTCTGCTGAGAAAGGCCTAGAGAGATGTGCAGAATGATCTAATAAATTTAGATTTCTTAAAGATGAAAACTTGGATGAACCATGGACATAGTTTGCATTTCCTATGAGCAGTGTGGTATTATATAATAAATATTCAGATAACATAATCTTTAGTTATCTATTAAATGGATTCCCCACAAAAAGGAATTGTATCTTATCAGTCAGCATATATACAGTGAGACTTATTACATTAATGTCTTCTGGAAATTGGATTGAGAAGTATACAGTCTTATTATATTGATTCAATAGCTCAAAAGCTTCCTTTGTGAGGTTAGCTGAAATTTGGTGTGTACCAAATTATTACTTTTCCATTAGCTTGGAATTTAAAGGGGTCTAAGAGATTGAACATGGAAGAACTGTTTTCATGGACATTTTTCATTTACTTGCAATACTGCCATATCCTGAGAAACAATATTTAGTCAATGAAAAATGTGATCAAGAATACAATCAGGCTCAAAGAATATTCATTTATTTACTTCTTGGGGTTGGGATTATAAAGTCCTACATTATTGATTGGGTCATTACTGTTTCTAGAATTTTCCAGGCCCCTTTGATTTGGGCTAAGATAAAGCATCATAGCACAGTTATTTTATTGGGGGAATTAATGGGTTTCATAGTTCACTGCATTTAAGCAACAGACAAATTTGAAAAGTGGTTAACTGAGCCATCAATTAATTATCGTCTACACTTGGGAGAAAGATGTTTAATGCAAATCTATGTGAAGTAGAGAATGACCAACCAGAAAAACTCAATTAAAAAAATATATGGAGGAATAGATTATCTTTGAAGGTCTGTCTCATCAGAGTACATAAATGGAGCAAAAGTCCCAATCCAGTGTGTGCTCAAGTAAAATTGGACAGGATAATATAGTGACTAGTAGAAACTTCAGGGAGCAATACCATTATTGCTCACATCAGTTTTCTGACTTAGATGCTACATATTGGTCAGGCTACATATTTTGTAAGGCTTTTATTTATTTAAGGATCTATTTATGTATTTATGGAATATTGTTCCTAGAAAGACATAAAAGGGATTCAGAATATACTTTTCTATAATATCCTTTGTAAAAAGTAGGGCCTCGAAGAAAGGATTTGAATTCTGGGGGCACCTCATAAAGAGTCTTTGTAAGTATAACCAGATATTGGTTTCACAGCCAATGATGGACACTTTCAGATGGAGACTGGGATTACTCCACGGATTTAGAACAGGCTTCATCCTAAAGACCACACCAAAATTCTAGTCAATTCTAGGCAATATCTTCTTTTATTTCCAGGAGAATAAACAGGAGAAAAGTGAGGAGTTCAGAGAGTAAGAGATTTCTTTAGAAGTGCTATTGTGCTGCAAGCTAAGCACATTTTTTTTTCAGGTTTTTTCCCAAAAGCTGATGATTGGGAGAAGAATTCTAGTAATAGAAGTAAAGATCCTATATTATGCCTCATCCCAAGTCTCATAGATTTAGGACCACTGTTTATTTCCCTTTTCTGAGATCAGATTTGTCAGCCATAACCCCGTGGGGTACACCTAGCCATGCTTCCTACCCATTTCCTTCTGGTCAAATGAGGAAGCTTAGTGATATAAAAAAGGCTTGTCTCACTGAGAGGCAAATGAACTTGATATCTGGGCCAAAAACAGTCAAAATGCGAAGAAGATTATGTAGCTGATGCCCTAATGTGATTTGAGAAATTAATAGGAACCTCCCAAAAGGCACAAAGGGTAGAATTTCTCAACAAATAGAATATCAGTGTCTAGATTATAGGCTAGACAACCCATAGGCAGGAAGACATAGGTCAGAGCACTGGAGTTTTTCTTCCCCTTTAAACAAAATGTACCTGAGCTTTGAACCAAAGTCCAGAGGCTTCTTCATTTTCCACCTTAAGGAAGCCAGACCCGCTTACCATGAACAGGCCCAGCTGCTATCACCTATCCTCTTGCAAATTTCTGTTTCTTTGCTCCTCAAAAAATTTTGAGAATCATCCCCTCTCAAGTCAACTCAGGGCACTGAATATTATAGATTTATGTTTTTCAAGCCATCAGATGACTTCGGCCGAGGATCAAAAAGTCTTTTGGCCGGTGGTACAACTGAGATTTTTTTTCCTACTCAGGGAATAAAAAGTTAAGTCTCCTCTCCGATCAGCTTCATTCTTCAACTAATCTCTCTTGGCTGATGAGCACAGCGGAGGCATGTCAGCCAGGGAATTTCATCGTTACGGGTTTTAGCAAACATACAAGTGAAACACACAAAATACACTAGCACTACCGGTGCTTGGGTCCGTAATTGCAGTGTAAAGGAAGAAAAGGGAACACTACAGCTTCTCATGTCAGAGGTGGGACCCACTGATTGTTTACGGTTTTCCTCTTTTGACGTAGCATTTGTACATAGTGAAATGCACAAGTCTTAAGTGAACATTCATGAGATTTGACAAATGCATGTACTTGTGTAACCCAAACCTCTTTATCATCACCCCAGAAACTTCTAGTTTGTCCCTTCCCAATTAGTTAATGCCCTAGTTCATCCTTCAGAGGCAACTACTGTTCTGATTTTTTTTTCTCCATAAAATAGTTTTGCCTGTTTAGAATTCCATACATAATTGGAATAATATTATATGTATTCTTTTGTGTAAGACTTCTGTATTAGTTTGCTAGAGCTGCCATAAAAATTACCACAGACTAATGGTGTAAACAACAGAAATGCATTTTCTCACAGTTCTGGAGGCTAAAAGTCCAAGATCAAGATGTTGGCAGATTTGGTTTCTTCTGAGGCCTCTTTCTTTGGCTGGCAAATGACTACATTCTTGCTGTCCTCACATGGTTGTCCCTTTGTCTCTGTGTTGTCTGTGTCCTAATTTCCTCTTCTTATAAAGAACCAGCATATTGCATTGAGGCCCACCCATATAATCTCATTTTACCTAAATTACTTCTTGAAATATCCTATATCCAAACACAGTCATATACCGAGGTATTACTATAAACAGGACTTCAATATATACATTTTGGGGGTGGAGGGACACAAGTCAGCCCATAACAGCTTTTTTTAATCATCAGAATGTTTTTGAGATTTATCCATGTTGTTTGTATCAGTAGGTTGCCCTTTTTTATTTCTGAGTACCATTTCATTATATGAATATACCATAGTTTACTTACTCTATTAATGGATACTTATATTTTAATTTATATTTTAATTTATCTTGACTCAAGATCTAGGAGTGAAATTGCTGGTTATAAGAATAGATGTATGTTTAATTTTATTCAAAACTTCCAGAAATTTTTCCAGAGGTGGTACCACTTTACATTCCTACTATCAATTTCTGAGAATTCTTGTTGCTACAAATCCTTATTAACATTTGGTGTTGTTGGTATTTTAATATACTTATTGGTTTTAGTCATTCAGGTAGGTGTGTAGTGGTATCTCATTGTGGTTTTAATTTTCATTTCTCCCAATGATGTAGAATACTTTTGCATGTGCTAGACTATTTTAACTTATAAATGGAGAGCACCTGGAGATCTCCAGGAAATACTTATGTGAAGCAAAGGTTTTCAATGTGTCCATCACCAAAATCCTCTAAAAACTTAGTTCTGATATTGTACCTGATGTTTCTGACTTCTCTGATCATCCCAAGAGTGACTTGAATGTAAGTAGGTATAAATTATCTAAGGGTATGGCATTGGCCTTGAAGAATCAGAAGGACGGGGTGTGTGTATGACTCTATATTTCTATGTTTCTCGGTGTTCCATGAAAAAACAACAATGTGTGAAGAAGGAGAGAAGAAGGAGAAGGAAAAAAAAAGAGAGAGAGAGAAAAGTTCTTTTTTCTGTAATTAAAATTGGCCTAGATAACAACTGGACAGGCAGTTGGAAAACTGTGATGTTAGATCTCTATCTCACTCCACTCACCAATATAAATTCTAGATGGAGAAAAAAATCTATTTAATCATTTAAAATCAAACATATACTCAGATTTATAAAGTCAAGTATTTCTTCAGTGTTTATAATGGAAATATTAGTCCTTTATTCCTCCTCTCTTTTGCCCTCCTCAAGTCCTCTTTCCCCAGGCAACCACCTTCAAGAATTTCAGCTATGCTTAGACTTTACTTCTTTATATTAATTTTTAAATTTAATTTTTCAGTTTATGGAGATATAATTGATGTATAATATTGTACTTATATAAGGTGTACATCATAATAAGTTAATATATGGATATATTATGAAATGATCACAACTAGTTAACATCTATCACCTCACATAGTTACAATTTTTCTTGTGATAAGAACTTTTAATATTCACTCTCTTAGCAACTTTCACATATGCAATACAGTGTTGGTAACTACAGTCACCATACTGCACATTACATCCCCAGGGCTTCTTTATTTTATAACTGGAAGTTTGTACCTCTTGACCCCTTTCACCCATTTTGCCCTCCCCTGACCCTCTCCTGCCTCTGGCAACCACCATCTGTTCTCTGTTCCTAACAGTTTGGGTTTTTTTCTTTTTTTAGATTCCACATATAAGTGAAATCATACAGTATTGTCTTTCTCTGTCTGTCTTATTTCACTTAGTGTAACGCCCTGAAGATCCATCCACGTTGTCCCAAATAGCAGGATTTCCTTTTTCATGGATGAAAAATATTACATTTTATATATCACATTGTCTTTATCCATTTATTCCTCATGGACACTTAGGTTGTTTTCATGTCTTAGCTATTGTAAATAATGTTGAAATGAACATGGGGGTGCAGATAGCTCTTCAATACAGTGATTTCACTTCCTTCAGAAGTACCTAGAAATGGAATTACTGGATCATATGGTGGTTCTATTTTTAATTTTTTGAAGAATGTCCATGCTGTTTTCCATAGTGGCTACACCAATTTCATTCATTCCCACCAACAATGCACAAGGATCCTCTTTTCTCCACAACCTCACCAAAGCTTGTTATCTCTTGTCATTTTGATGATAGCCATTCTAACAGGTATAAGGTGAAATCTCATTGTAGTCTTGATTTGCATTTCCCTAATGTTTAGTAATGTTTACCACCTTTTTAACACACCTGTTGGCTATTTGTATATCTTCTTTGAAAAAATGTCTATTCAGTTTCTCTGCCCTTTATAAAATCAGATTGTTTTTTGGTTATCTAGTTGTATGATTTTTAAAAAACATTTTAGATATACATTTTAATGTATTTTAGATATTAGCCCCTTATCAGATATGATTTACAAGTATTTTCTCCCATGTCATAGGTTGCCTTTTCATTTTGTTGATGGTTTCCTTTGTTAAGCAGATACATTTTAGTTTCATGGAGTCCCACTTGTTTCTGTTTTTGTTGCCTTTGCTTTTGGTGTCAAATTCAAAAAAATCATTGCCAAGGCCAATGTTAAAGAATTTATACCCCTCGGTTTTCTTCTAGGAGTTTTATGGTTTCAGGTTTTATGTTCAAGTCTTTAATCCATTTTGAGTTGATGTTTGTGTATGGTATGAGATAGTGGTCCAGTTTTCCTAACACCATTTATTGAAGAGACTGTCCTTTCCCCATTGTATATTCTTGGTACCTTTGTCGTAAATTAATTGACCATATAAGCATGCATTTATTTATGGGCTTGCTATTCTGTTCCATTGATCTATGTGTCTGTTTTAATGTTAATACCACACTGTTTGATAACTATGGCTTTGTAATATAGTTTGAAATCAGGAAGTATGATGCCTTCAGCTTTGTTCTTTCTTAAGATTGCTTTGGCTATTTGGGTCTTTTGTGGTTCCATACAAATTTACGGATTGTTTGTTCTATTTTTGTGAAAAATGCCATTGGAATTTTGACAGGGATTTTATTGAATCTGTAAATTACTTTAGGTAGTAAGGACATTTTAATAATATTAATTATTCCAATCTATGAAGAGCCTATCTTTCCATTTATTGTGTCCTCCTCAATTTCTTTGATCAATGTCTTTCAGTTTTCAGTGTATAGGCCTTCTACCTCCTTGTTTAGATTTATCATTAGATAATTTACTCTTTTTTAATGTAATTGTAAATGGGATTGTTTTCTTAATTTCTCTTTCAAATAGGTCATTATTAGTGTATAGAAATGCAATGGATTTTTTATTTTTAATTTTTTTTTACCACTATATAGGTCATTTCTATTTAATTAAGAAATTCATAATTTAAAAGAGACAATGACAAACTAGAACACATCCACAGGAAGACAGGATAGTGAAACTTCTAGAAACTACGTTCAAAAAAACAGTTGAAGAATTCAATTAAATATTTATTGAACAAATGCAGAATAAATGAACTAGGGGGTGGTTTTAACCTGAAGATATAATAAACAACTTCAAATATTCAGAGGGCTGTCACACAAAAAATGAAAGACTTGTTCAGTATTTCTCCAAAGGGCAAAACTTGACCCAAGGGCTAAATATAAGCAACCAATAGGCTGCAGGACAGTCGTACAAAGTGTATCATCACTTAATAGCTTCTTTCCCAAACAATGCATTCCACATTTACATTTCCCTTCTTCTGAAAGGAAATATTACAACTTAATACTTCTCATGAATGCCTTTAATAAGTCACATTTTCATGGCAAGCCCTCCACTGCCAGCAATGGATGTACTCACACGGTCAGAAAAAAATCTAGAGTTAACAAGCTGGTTTACTAGGGAGATGGTCTTTGTTCCTCAGCTCTATCTCAGCATTTTATATTTGTGATTCTCAGGAGGGCAGAGAAAAAGAGCATATTCTCCAAAGGGGGTGAATTAGAGTCCCCAGCACTTCAGATACTGCCCCTGGGGACAGTCCTCCTCAAACCCCAGATGCATCACTGCAACTATCAACCTGTGGTAGAGATGGGAGTGTGTTGTGTGCTGGGGCAGAAAAAAACAGCTGACAACCACTGTTCTACATGAAGCAGGAGAGCTGTATTTTATGAGTCACTAGGAAATATAAACTGACTGCCTAATACTGATGGGCTCCATCCAAACTGCCAAATATTACAAAATGAGAATTGTTTCAACAACCATTCAACATGTTTAAGGACAAAAAATATATAATATACTTTATATTAGATATGTATTTTATCACATACTCAGTAAGGAATGCTGAGGTGCTTAATCCATCCAATAAAATTGAAAATAAAAATTTTACATTTTTCTGTCAGTATTCAGGATTCTGAAGGTGGATCTTGAACTCAGAATGATAAGTCAGTTTTTGAGGAAAGCCACATAATCGGTGAGTCTGGCTAACTGCTGTTCATTGGGGATGGGTGGAACGGGGGCAGGCTCTGAAAAGGGAATAAACCTGTTAAAGGAAACATCCAGGGCCCCTGCAACTGGCTTTTTGGGCATGACCATCCTTGTGGTGGAGTCGGCCTGCCATCCTTGTTCTAGGATACCTTTCACAGCCTCTTCCATGGGAAGTCCAACAAAGGCTACGAAATCGTCGGTGATGATGGAGGTACATGCCTGAGAGACCAGGGCGAAGGCTCGCCTCCGGGTGGCATCTCTAAGTGCCTCCATGATTGGCTGGACTGTCTCAGACCACGGGTGAGCGCTGATGGTGGTATAGAGCCCGGGGAAATCTCTCTGCCAGATTCTTTGTCCTACCAACCAAATTCCCCCAAGTTCAGAATTTGCAGATTTTATAGCAGGTGGTATTCTTTTCCAAAGATATCTTGCATTATTCATGTCATTGTAAAGCAGATATAAAGCTAGAAGCTGACCATACACTGGGGGTGTAGCAATTCCTCCTGAAGCCTCGAGCTCCTGGTTCTCACACTGATCCAGCAACTTTCTGAAACTAAAGGAACTTTCCGCCATCACTGCCACTGGCATTTTCCCGGCCGGTCCCGCCACCAAACCTCCCCGCCGAGCCGGACCTCAGACTGTCCCTCGGGGCGTCGCGCCCACCTGATTTTTTAATATTGATTTTGTATCTTGCAATTTTATTGAATTTATTTTCTAACAGATTTTTTGGTGGAGTCTTTAGGATCTTCTATATGTAACATCATGCCATCTGCAAATAGAGACAGTTTTACTTTTCCCCTTTCCTATTTGAATGCCTTTTATTTCTTTTTCTTGCCTAATTGTTCTGGCTAGAGTTTCCTATACTGTGTTGAATAAAAGTGGTAAGAGAGAACATCCTTGCTTTGTGCTTGATCTTAGAGAAAAATCTTTCAGCTTTTCACCATTGAGTATGTTAGCTGTGGGTTTGTCATATATAGTCTTTATCATGTTCAGGCGGATTCCCTCTATACCCACTTTGTGGAGAGTTTTATCATGAATGAGTGTTGAACTTTGTCAAGTGTTTTTTCTGCATCTATTGAGATGATCATATGATTTTATCCTTTATTTTGCTTAGGTGGTATATCACGCCTCTTGATGGGGAACGGTATGCTTCTAGAACAGCATGTGGAATGTAGAATTAAATGCGGTCAATTTGGAGACTACAATCTTCTACAGTGTTTCTGTTTCTTATGTTTCATAGAGGAAAGGGAAAGGAGAGAGCAAGGCCTGGTGAGAGAGAAGTCTAGAGAGGTAAGCAGTCATCAGATTATGACTGGTCATTTAGACCTAAGAGTGTTAGACTATATCATGAAGGCAGCGTGTCCTTTTGAAGGAGGGGTGACACAATCAAAATAAAGTTTTATCAAAATTATGTGGGCTCTGGAGTGGAAGAAGCAACAGTGGAAGCAGGAACAACAGTTAGGAGGCTGGTTTAGTAAATCAGTCAAGAAGTGATGTTGGCCTAAACTACAGAATTTGGAGAGTGGTGCAAGACAGCTTTGAGATCTTTAGGAGGTAGAATCATTAGTACTTGGAGATTGACTGGGGCCAGGAGTGATAGGAAGCATTCTGTCTTTTGTGACAGGGCACATTGGGGGGTGGTTCCATTTACCAAGATGAGGGACACAGGAGGAGGAGCAGATATGGAAATAGGTGGAGAGTAAAAGATAGTTTAGTTTTATGCATGTTAAGTGGGGGGTGACTGTGGTGTTACCTGTTGAGATATCTTATTGTTCATTCAAAAAAAATGTGGAGCCCAGCAATAAAATAAAGTTTGACAGTCATTAGCCTATAAATCTTAATGAAAGGAATACAAGTGGTTGAGGTCACTTAAAGTTTGTGAAAAGTAAAAGGAGAAGGATTCTAGGATAGGACCCCAAGACACAAAATAATTTAAAGAAAATTACAGCCACCTGAATCTAAAACTGCACATATCTTCTAAAAACTATACAGATCAGGAGAGTAAGTAAAACCACACAGACCCATGCCCACGACATAACTAGGAGGTAAAGACTATCATAAATTCATTTACAGGGAAGAAGGGAAATAAATAACTAGTTGTAAAGGCAACTCTGGAGCACATATCAAAGTAGAGAGTCAGATAGAGTCTTCATGAAAAAGAGAAGGCAGTGTTAGTCTAGTGGAGATGGAAAATAGAGTTTTAAAAAGATATCACCTTGTGTATGAGAACACTAACTCCTGAAAGTCAAAAGAAAGTATCTCAAAAGTGCAGGGGACCTAAGATGGAAAACTTGAGAGGGTCCCACTTGTGCAGACTTGAAAAAACTTGGTGGCGAGGCAGAAAAGGGGGAAAAACCAGTAGAAAACAAATATCTAAATAAATAAAAGAGAATCACAAATAAAAAGACAAACTAATTCTTCTCATCACAAAAGTTGTCATTTTTAAAGAAATTTCAGTTTATTATACCAACAGAAGAGAGTGTTCTTGAACTAAGAAAACTAGGAAGCTACCAAATGCCCAACACCTGCCTACATAGAATTATTTCTTTTTGCTAATCCAATAAAATATAAGATATTGGAAAACAGAAAATAGGTAACAACAACCATAAAAACTATAAGAAGACAAAAAATAGAAAACATTTCTGTTGATGAAAATTCTTCTGAAAACCATGAAGAGTGGAAAAACTAAATTATAATGTCATTAAATAAACATTTGCATACATTACAAAAACACCACCCCAGTCAGAAACTTCAAAAATTCAGAAGGGTGGGGGGAGGACTATGAGAACTAAGCAAACTCCAGAAAGAAACAGAAGAGAAAGAAAATCATGTCATAAATGAAGATTAAACTACAAGGTGACCAAGAGAGAACAGAATTAATGAAAAATACAACAAGGGGTATTGAGGAAATGAATTAAAATAGTCAAGAGCATGAATATAAAATAGAAAAACAATCAGAGAAAGTGATAGCTATAGAAGATGGGCAAAGATGATCTTACATACATATAATTGGAGTCCTTGAATAAGAAAAACAAAGTGATACAATAGAATTGTTATTTAAAGTTATAATTCAAAAAACTTCCCAGATGGTCAACTCAGAGACATATCCTGTGAAACTTAGACTTTATTCATAAAGACAAAAAAGTCTCTGGGCCTTCAGGCAAAAAGACCAAATAACTTACACAGGAACAAAATCAAGTTGAAACCAGAGTTTGTGAAAGCAAGATAGAAAGCAAGACAACTTTGGACCAAACTTTTTTTTAAAGAAAGAACAGAAAGTGTAAGTCAAAGATTTCATATCTAGACAAGTTGTCCTTCAAGTACTAAGGCTATATGGAAACAGTTTCAAAAATGTGAGCACTCAAGGAGTACTGTATTCACAAATATAACTAGAGGGTGAGCTTTATACAACCTAAAGAAGACTGGAGAAACCCTGGCACATGGACTGATGGTACACATTGAATATATTTCAATGTAGATCTAAGATTAAAACTTAAGGGCCGAAGGAGAGTGTATAAGCATTTTATGCTCTGATGAAATAGAAATAAACCAACCCCTCACAAAAAAAGTGGAAAGTAGAACAAACTCACTGCTGTACAGGTAATATGTGCAGTCAAAATATATCAGAGTTGACAAGCCAAATGGTAGAGGCTGCCGAAAGAGACAAGTGAAGGTTTTTTGTTGTTTTTATTTTTTACAAAAGATGTTAGAAAAATTATAACCTAGAAGAAAAGCAAAGCCTTTCTAAACACCAAAAGAAACAGTAAGAAAAAAAAAAGAGCAGAAAGATATCAGATATAGAAAGAAAAATGGTAACTATAACTAATATTGATAGTAAATATAACATAAAATGATACTACAGACTTGAACCAGGATGTATTGTTAAGTGGAAAAAGCAGGTTACAAGAAGTGTATATAATATGGTAGCATTTGTGAAGAAATATGGGTGAAAAAAGAATAGACATATGCAATTTTTACAAAAAAGAAATATCAGAACCTAATAAAAATGGTTACCCATCAGAGATGGGTGGGAATGAGATGGGATGGATGGGGGCGGGGTAGTGAGACTTCTTTGAGTTTACCTTTTAATCTGAACCATTTAAAAGTTTGTACCTATACAAAAAATAAAATAAAATTTAAAAAAATGAAAAAACAAACCCTACAATTGAATACAAGCCAAAATAAATTAGTCTTTCTGTCAAAGTGATAATATTACCATACACACACAAAAACTCGATTTAAGTCAGTACTTTGAACTCAGTACTATGTACACTTTCAACTAGATACATTCTAAAGACAAAAAGAGTTGCAAAGAAATATTAAACTTCACATGGTAAGTTTGTTGTTGGTGAGATTGCAGTCATCTAAAACAGTTTGTATGTATTGTAAGATAAAGTAAATGATTAAGCATATTGCTACTGCAGTTAGGAATCAGAATTCTCTCCATATACAGTTGACCCTTGAACAATGCAGGGGTTGGGGGTACCCACCTCCACCCAGTTGAAAATCTGAGTATAATTTATAGTCAGCCCTCCACAGTTCCTCTAATTCATGGTTCCACATCCATGATTCAACCACCCTCTGACTTTGTTGTGCTGTCCTATTTACTATTGAAAAACATCTGTGTATAAATGGACCTGTACAGTTCAAACCTGAGTTCTTCAAGGGTCAACTGTATATATAATGGAGAAAGGCAAAGAAGAACCCCGTGGTGTTGGATTAAATTGGAAAAGAACATGAGGTCAATGAAGAAAAAAAATGTTTTTAATTGTGAAAGGCTTAAGTATATTTAATGCTGGTGGAAAGGAACAAGTGATAGGGGAAGACTGAAATAAAAGAGAAAGGGAATAATGGATAGACCAAGTTCCTGAGGGTATGAGAACAGGATCATGCATTCAGGTGGAGGCTTTAGTCTTAAATGGGAAAATGGATATTAATGTATTTAATGTATTTTAATGTATTTCAACATTCAGGAGGGAATGTTGAAAGGACAGGGACAAATATAAATAAATGTGTAGGTTTGGAGCAGGAAGCTCAAGGACTTCTGTAGTGCTGGCTCCCGTTTTCTCTGTGAAGCAGGAGATGAGCCCATCTGCTAAGGGTGACAGGCGTGATGTAGGAGGTTTTAGGATAGCAGCGAGGATTTGAAATCTACTATGGAGAATGGGAGAGAGACTTGATTGGAAGAGCATGGAAGGATTGCCAGGTAGCACTGTGGATCTCGTTGGGGTTGAAGAGCATTAAATTGTATTGGCACCAATAGATATGTTTTCGTAATTTTCTTCAGCCTTAGAATATAGGTACGTAGACATGTGGATTGGTCCAGGACTGGGGTTTTGCTAGTCCAGAGCAGTTGGAAGAACAGTGGGTTAATGTTATTGAGAATATTGGCAAGAAAATGTTGATTCAATGAATTACAGATTTTTAGATGGTTAGGGGAGGGAGCGAAGACAGAAATGTGCATATAGGGAGAAAGAGTCATCGAGTGGTTAGAGAACTCAATGAACAGAAAGAACATGTACTGAGGAATCACTAAGGGAGGGAGTTGGAGAAAGAGGGTAAGAAGTTGTGGTCAGGAAATGAGAGAGTTGGATTCAGATTTGCAGAGGTAGAGCAGTGATACTACAGTCCAGGTCTGTCATGACAGAGGTGGCTAAAATCGAGTGGAGAAGAAGGTAACTGAACATGAGAAGGTCAAGAAATTGTGAAACTTGGATATTGTATAGGCAGGTTGTCACCCAGAATGATGGCAGAAAATGGTACGGAGAGGAAGACCACAGTTAGGTGCAAAATTGTTTTCTGAGTATGGGATAATTATCCATGGAACCCACAGGACCTCTGAGTCCAAGGGAGGGTGGAATGTGATACGGCTGGAACATTTGGACCTGCAAGGAGAGGGGGATTTTGCCCAAGGATTGGTTTGAAGCATCACTGGATGCGGAGGATCTGAGCTCTGCTTCCTCATTCTGAGATGCCAAGGGTGGAGAGAGCCATATTCTCCACTTGAGGAGACTTCTGGGGAAGTAGTGAGTGTCCCGGGGTAGATTGAGGCTTTAATTAAGGAAAGAAGGTGGAGTGATTCATGGCAGGGTCAGCAATTGAGGGCTCTGTGAAGTCTAACAAAGCATTATGAATGGAAGGATGGACAGAAGTTGGGGTCATAGGACACTATCATAATGAATGCACATCTCTGATTGTTTCAGAGGGGAATCATGATAGGCTAGTTTATCTTCACCACACATAGCCACTTAATGACTGTTATAGAAGGAAAGGCAGACTAAAGCCTCTAAGACTTAACAGTAGCAATGTTCAGCCATACATACACCTGCATCATTAAAAAAAATAATAAATTTATTTATTTATTTTTGGCTGCTTTGGATCTTCATTGCTGCCCACAGGCTTTCTCTAGTAGTGGCAAGCGGGGACTACTCTTCATTGTGGTGCGCAGGCCTCTCATTGCGGTGGCTTCTCTTGTCGTGGAGCACAGGCTCTAGGTGCACGGGCTTCAGTAGTTGTGGCACATGGGCTCAGTACTTGTGGCTCACGGGCTCCAGAGCTCAGGCTCAGTAGTTGTGGCACATGGGCTTAGTTGCTCCATGGCATGTGGGATCTTCCCGGACCAGGGCTCAAACCCATGTCCCCTGCATTGGCAGGCGTATTCTTAACCATTGCACCACCAGGGAAGTCCCTACCTGCATCATTTTATGTGAAGTTTACTACAAAATAAAATTTTATTTTCCCACTAAAAGTGCACTTAGAGGAAGCAAATACTATAAAATCCAACGTGAACATTAAAATGGAATTCAATGTAAACCCAAGCTGATAATATAGTTTCTAAAGTACCATCTATGGACATATAGAGTTTATTTCAAAATTATCATGGCCAGTGAAATTAAGTGGACTCTGGGTTGAGAAAATTGATTTCCAGAAAGTGAGTCATAAAGTTGGAACTCAATCTCATAGTAACAAAAGGTCCCAGAACTCCTAGCAATCTATAAAGCTGTAACTAGGAAACTCAGAAGTAAATAAATTTCTTAGAGAATGTAGCTGTAGAGTTTTAAAAAACTGAAAAGCAATGAAGGCACTGAAAGAAAAATCTGAGGCAAAATAAACATTCAAATGATTTTCTGTATGGCACAGGTCAGGTTGGAAAACAGGAAAAATTCTACTCTGTGATATATACAAATATAACATAGCGTTATATCTAAGCATAACATATAGTTAAATCTAAGCATATACATATGCACATATATATATATATATACACATGTATATAATATGTATATCCTACATATAAAAATTGTGTGTATATATCCACTTGCTGTTTTAGAAAAGTCAAACTTGGGTGGGGCTAATGGCGGACTCTGGGAGGGCTCACGCCAAGGAGTGCTTCCCAGAACTTCTGCTGCCAGTGTCCTTGTCCTCACGGTGAGACACAGCCACCCCCCGCCTCTGCAGGAGACCCTCCAACACTAGCAGGTTGCCTCTGCCAGAGCAGACCTTCATGGGCTATTGGACAATTGGTCAGTCAAGAAATGGAATGCAAAAACTATTGTGTCCGGCAGAAACTCATCATATAGATGTAAAGGGTCCAGCACTTATAAACGTACAGGAGTATCCAATAGAAAGACATGAAGGAAGATCCCAAACCTTTACTGAAGAATGTGCCTCCTGAAAGTTACCATTGGATGAAATTACCTTAATCTGCGACATCGCTACATCACATGAAAATGAGGAAAATACTCTCTATGTAGTTGCATGCAATCCCGTTTCCTTATACTTTATGAATATGACTGGGAAAAGCGGCTACTTTGTGGACCTTTTTGACATCTTCCCAAGAACGGCCAGTGGAGTCTGGCACCCATTTGTGACAGTGGCACCGCTGGGAAATCCCCTCAAGGGTCAAGTGATTCTCCATGAGCAGCAGAGCAATGTGATCCTGTTGCTGGATACCACTAGCCAAGCCCTTCATCGTCTCATCCTACCTTCGGAAGAGTTTACACTTAAGAAAACTTCCTGGTGGAACAAGGAGGAAGCTGAAACTTACAAAATGTGTAAAGAATTTGTGCACAAAAACTGGCTAGTATTCTACAAAGAAAAAGGGAACACCCTGGCTGTGCTGGATGTTCTAGAAGGGCGAACTCACACCACCTCACTTCCCATCAACCTCCAGACAGTGTTTCTCGTTGCAGAAGACAAATGGCTTCTGGTGGAGAGCAAAACACATCAGAAATATCTTTTAACTAAGCCTGCACACATCGCATCTGAGGACAGTAGCGTTTGCCAGTTGTATGTGCTGAAAGAGGAGCTGCCTAGCACAGGGTTTGCAGTCACACAAGAAACAGACTTCAGCATACCTCATAAGATTTCAAGTCATCAACTATCATCTGAAAATCTGAGTTCAGCTGTGGGACAAAAGATTGCCTCTCCTAACCGAATTCTCTCAGATGAGAATAGTTATGCTACAGTCGTTGTTGGTTTCCCAGATCTCATGTCACTTAGTGAAGTTTATTCTTGGAAAAGGCCAACATCTTTGCATAAATCAAGGGTCACTGATACATTCTATGGAGGGAAGAAGAAAATTGGAAGCCCAAAGCAGAGCAGTTGTGTGACTCTTTTGGATACTAATCAGATAGTCAGGATTTTGCCCCCAGGAGATATCCCTCTAAAAGATATCTACCCAAACGATGTTATCCCTCCACAAATAGCTGGTTATATAGAAGTCACTGATCTCCAATCAAAGAGACTCTGACACATCCCTATTCCTGGATCAGGCTTTCTCTCACCATATACCACGTGGCTATCTACTATCTCGGACACAGATGCACTGCTGGCTGAGTGGGGCAAAGGTGGCGTTATCACTGTTGATATGGGAGGTCGCATTCGGCTTTGGGAAACTGGACTGGAACATCTGCAGTGGTCACTCATGGAATGGAGAAACATGATTGGACGAGAAGGTGGCAGACTTATGCAGGTAACAATCAACAGAGAGAGCGGTGAAGACGTGAGTTCCCCCAAACACGGCAAGGAGGACCCAGACAACATGCCGCATGTGGGCGGCAGTACTTGGGCTGGCAGCACAGGGGGAAGAGAGGTCTGGGCGGCAAAGGAGGTCCTTACCGGCTGGATGCAGGCCATGCAGTGTACCAGGTCTCTAAGGCTGAGAAAGATGCGGTTCCTGAGGAGGTGAAGAGAGCTGCGAGAGAGATGGGCCAGAGAGCGTTTCAACAGAGGCTAAAGGAGATCCAAATGAGGGAATATGATGCCGCAACCTATGAAAGGTTTTCAGGGGCTGTTCGACAGCAGGTGCACTCCCTCCGAATTATCCTGGATAATTTACAGGCTAAAGGTAAAGAAAGACAGTGGCTAAGACACCAAGCTACTGGGGAACTAGATGATGCCAAGATCATTGATGGGCTGACTGGAGAAAAAGCCATCTACAAACGCTGGGGTGAGCTGGAGCTACAACTGGGCAGCCCCCAACAGAAACCCAAGCGCCTGCGCCTGGTGGCGGACGTGTCTGGCAGCATGTACCGCCTTAATGGGGTGGATGGCTGGCTTGAGCGCTCGATGGAAGCCGTGTGTATGCTCATGGAGACCTTTGAGAACTATGAGGAGAAGTTCAAGTATGACATCGCTGGACACTCTGGAGATGGCTACAACATTGCTCTAGTTCCAATTAACAAAATCCCCAAGGACAATAAGCAAAGGCTAGAAATTCTCAAGACGATGCACATCCACGCTCAGTTCTGCAATGAGTGGGGACCACACATTAGAGGGGACAGAACACGCCATCAAGGAAATCGTCAAAGAAGAAGCTGACCGAGTACTTTGTCATTGTCTTAAGTGATGCCAACCTGTCACGCTATGGAATACATCCTGCCAAGTTTGCCCAGATCCTAACAAGCAACCCTCAAGTAAATGCTTTTGCCATTTTTATTAGATCTTTAGGTGATCAAGCAGCCAGGCTTCAGAGAACTCTACCAGCTGGCCAGTCTTTCGTTGCCAAGGATACCAAGGACATCCCTCAGATTTTACAACAGATTTTCACCTCCACCATGTTGTCCAGTGTTAAGAAGTGCCCTTTATCATCCCGATGACCCTGGGATTTGAAATAAGCTAGGAAGAAAGAGTATTCTGAAGAAAAGAAGAGGTCTATAAAGTGCCCCCGAGTGATGACTGGATAATTCTGGCATTCCCGGGCCTTCCTGCGCTTGCTAAGTAATCAGAGTTCAGAGAAGCAGCCAGAGCGAGGCCCGTGCATGGAAATCCACAACCATTGATGGGTTTACAAGTCATTAGAGGAAGCGAGTTGACCTGCATTATACAAAAGGTCAGGGTTAAGGGAAGGTGGTTTGAGAACTATGGCGTGTGGTCTGTTTCCAAAAACCTGACAGAAAGAGTACCTTGCTTTTGCCTTAATACAGCACCTGGTCACCTAGGATAACAAAAGTGACCCCAGCAAACTAAGCCTTTGATGCCACATTCTGACACTGGAATACAAGTCTGTGCAAACCCACCCACCCAACTACTCTTCAATAATTATTTTTATTTTCTCCTCCACTCTGTATTGCCCAACAAACAATGACTTTACAGTATTTAACCCACTGAAAAGTCCTTTCAATGGCAATATTCTATAAAAGGTTGGGTTTTCTCAATAATTTCATTTTCTTAGCCAAAACCAAAAGGAATCAAAAGATCCTTGGATTGCTTCCTTTCCCACATGACTTTTTTTTTTTTTTAAACTAACTCATCTGTTTCTGCTTCACTACCTTTTTTAAAAAAATTATTATTTATTTATTTTTGGCTGTGTTGGGTCTTCGTTTCTGTGCGAGGGCTTTCTCCAGTTGCGGCAAGCGGGGGCCACTCTTCATCGCGGTGCGCGGGCCTCTCACTGTCGCGGCCTCTCTTTGTTGCGGAGCACAGGCTCCAGATGTGCAGGCTCAGTAGTTGTGGCTCACGGGCCCAGTTGCTCCACGGCATGTGGGATCTTCCCAGACCAGGGCTCGAACCTGGGTCCCCTGCATTGGCAGGCAGATTCTCAACCACTGCGCCACCAGGGAAGCCCCCACGGGAGTTTTAAAAGGCTTTTTAAATAATAAGGAGCAAATGTCCTATTCTCCGTGCTGCTGGGATTGGAGGGATGTCTTGCCTTGAGTTTCCTGTTTCTTCTTCTTTAGTGCTCCTCAAAAGTTTCACACTCCTCCGTTTTGGTGTCCAAAACGTAATGCTCAAAATAACAAATGCTTATGTTTTTACATAACACAAAGTAAAAACAAGGCAGTATGTTTGAACTGAATGGTAATGAGATTTCTATAGCTACAAATATATATATATATATTTAAAAAAAGAAAGAAAAAGAAAAGCCAAACTTTGGCAGAACACATGGTGGTGGCAGCCAAGAATCTTCTCAGAGATTAGTCAAAACACAGCCCCTATTCTCTGGTAGAAGGGTTTATTCAAAAGCTCTTTATGAACAGTTACCTTTAGTAACATCTCTGCATTATAGGAGTAACAAACAATTGGCATTTTGAAAGCCAAAGCTTTTATTTATAATGCCGTAGTACTCCAGGGAGCCTTTGTGCTCTTGAAAGTGGTCTCCTTAGAGAGATAAATATCATTATACCATAGGAACCCTATAAAGTGTTTATGAATTTAATAAACACATATAAAGATATAGAAGGTCCTTTAATTCTGAATATTTTTGTAATTTAGCATAAACAGAATCTCTTATCAAACACATTATTAGTACATGTACTCTTTTTTCTACTTCCTTCATTCAACAAAGGGTTTTCAAGCGCCTACTCTGTACCAGACACTGTTCTAAGTTCTAGGTGGGAACCCACTGTGAATGCTGGTAGTACAAGAAGGTGGCACAAGGTCTTTGTGGAAGATCTCACCTGAGTTCCAGACCCACATACAATGGTCCACATAGACATGTCCACTTGGAAGTTCCTAGGCACCTCAGACTCACTCTGTCTAAAAATGAGCTCAGCGTCCTGAAATCCAAGCTCCACTCTATCAGTGAAGACTGATTCTCTCCTCATGTTCCTCCCTCCTTGTGAAAAAGCTTTCCGATGTAAACTTGAACACAATGCTATTGAAACTCTCCATGGCTCTCATGCCTAGAGCAATATTTCACAAAAATCTTTTTGAAAGCCCTAAAAAAAAGAGTGAAGATGGGTAAGCCTGGAAGAAAGGGAGCATAGCCTAAAATGACCACAGGCATGAGAAGATTGGGATTGACACATACACACTACTATATATAAAATAGATAACTAATAAGGACCTACTGTATAGCACAGGGAACTTTACTCAATACTCTGTAATGGCCTATATGGGAAACGAATCTAAAAAGGAGTGGGATACGTATATGTATAACTGATTCATTTTGCTGTACACCTGAAACTAACACAACATTGTAAATCAACTATTCCCCAACAAAAATTTTAAAAAAAACTCATGATTTACACCTTTATAATTCACAAAAATTTGCATATTAACACACAATATGTTCTTCTTTTTCTTAGAAGATGTTTTAAAATTCGTCCCTTTTAACATCTTCTCACCTATCTGAGAATGTTCCCTTCCAGACCTTTGAGTACAATTGATTTGCTAGGCAAATGACCACATATATCTTCTGGCTTCATGTACCTTTGAACACATGCCCTAGTTAGAGATGCACAGACCTAGAGGACAGAGCTCAGACCCTCCTGTACAATATGAGGGGACAATAGGTCCCATGATTGGGACATTGGCTCTGGAATTTAGTTGTTTATTTGAATCCTGATTCTGTTGTTTGCTAGTTGTGTGATCTTGGGCAAGTTATTTAATCCCTCTGAGTTTATCAAATAGGTATTATAATAGTACCTTCTTTGGGATTGTTATTAGGATTATGAAATGGTACAAGTAAAGGGCTCATCCTGGAGTCTAGCCCAGAGTAAATGCTCTATACATGGCCCTTCATCTCCTGTTATAGCTCCAAGAAACAACTTGCAGTCTCTTGTACATGCCATGATATTTCATGCTGACCTGCTTTCGGTCTAGAATATCTACTCCTATAATATTATATCACCAGGGAAGGAATAGAGGTAGAAACATATTTTCCCCTAAAGGGAAAAAAAGTTCCTGTATTTGTTGAAAACATGACAGATTTTTTTTTTTAATGTCATAGGTTAAAAGTCACCTATTCTTTAAAAAAAATTTTTTATTACTTTTTAATTTTTTTAAACATCTTTATTGGAGTATAACTGCTTTACAATGGTGTGTTAGTTTCTGCTGTATAACAAAGTGAATCAGCTATACATATACATATATCCCCATATCCCCTCCCTCTTGTATCTCCCTCCCACCCTCTCTATCCCACCCCTCTAGGTGGAGACAAAGCACCAAGCTGATCTCCTTGTGCTATGCAGCTACCTATCTATTTTACATTTGGTAGTGTATATATGTTGATGCTACTCTCTCACTTCATCCCAGCTTAACGCTCCCCCTCCCCGTGTCCTCAAGTCTACTCTCTACATCTGTGTCTTTATTCCTGTCCTACCCCTAGGTTCAACAGAACCTTTTTTTTTTAGATTCCATATATATGTGTTAGCATACGGTATTTGTTTTTCTCTTTCTGGCTTACTTCACTCTGTATTACAGACTCTAGGTTCATCCACCTCACTACAAATAACTCAATTTCGTTTCTTTTTATGGCTGAGTAATATTCCATTGTATATATGTGCCACATCTTCTTTACCCATTCATCTGTTGGATGGACGCTTAGGTTGCTACTATGTCCTGGCTATTGTAAATAGTACTGAAATGAACATTGTGGTACATGACTCTTTTTGAATTATGGTTTTCTCAGGGTATATGCCCAGTAGTGGGATTGCTGGGTCATATGGTAGCTCTATTTTTAGTTTTTTAAGGAACCTCCATACTGTTCTCCATAGTGGCTGTGTCAATTTACATTCCCACCAACAGTGCAAGAGGGTTGCCTTTTCTCCACACCCTCTCCAGCACTGTTTGTAGATTTTTTGATGATGGCCATTCTGACCAGTGTGAGGTGATACCTCATTGTAGTTTTGATTTGCATTTCTCTAATGATTAGTGATGTTGAGCACCCTTTCATGTGTTTGTTGGCAATCTGTATATCTTCTTTGGAGAAATGTCTATTTAGTTCTTCTGCCCATTTTTGGATTGGGTTGTTTTTTTTTTTGATATTGAGCTGCATGAGCTGATTGTAAATTTTGGAGATTAATCCTTTGTCAGTTGCTTCATTTGCAAATATTTTCTCCCATTCTGAGGGCTGTCTTTTTGTCTTGTTTACAGTTTCCTTTGCTGTGCAAAACTTTTAAGTTTCATTAGGTCCCACTTGTTTATTTTTGTTTTTATTTCCATTTCTCTAGTAGGTGGGTCAAAAAGGATGTTACTGTGATTTATGTCATAGAGTGTTCTGCCTATGTTTTCCTCTAAGAGTTTTATAATGTCTGGCCTTACATTTAGATCTTTAATCCATTTTGAGTTTATTTTTGTGTATGGTGTTAGGGAGTGTTCTAATTTCATTTTTTTACATGTAGCTGTCCAGTTTTCCCAGCACCACTTATTGAAGAGGCTGTCTTTTCTCCATTGTATATTCTTGCCTCCTTTATCAAAGATAAGGTGACCATACGTGCATGGGTTTATCTCTGGGCTTTCTATCCTGTTCCATTGATCTATATTTCTGTTTTTGTGTCAGTACCATACTGTCTTGATTACTGTAGCTTTGTAGTATAGTATGAAGTCAGGGAGCCTGATTCCTCCAGCTCTGTTTTTCTTTAAAGTCACCTATTCTTTTTTTTTTTTTAAAGATTTATTTATTGATTGATTGATTGATTGCTATGTTGGGTCTTTGTTTCTGTGCTAGGGCTTTCTCTAGTTGCAGCAAGCGGGGGCCACTCTTCATCGCGGTGCGCAGGCCTCTCACTATCGTGGCCTCTCTTGTTGCGGAGCACAGGCTCCAGATGCGCAGGGTCAGTAGTTGTGGCTCATGGGCCTAGTTGCTCCGCGGCATGTGGGATCTTCCCAGACCAGGGCTCGAACCCGTGTCCCCTGCATTAGTAGGCAGATTCTCAACCACTGCGCCACCAGGGAAGCCCTAAAGTCACCTATTCTTTATCAAAAAAGAAAATCAAACAAGTGTCAGCAGGATTGCAGTATTCTATAGAACTGAGGATGACAAATATCAGCTCATAGGCCCACACACTGCCTGTGTCCTTCCCTACCTCCTCCAACTGTATTCAGCTGTTGAATTTCTGCTTTGTTCTCCGTTTTCCATCTGTTTTCCATCTTTTTACTATTGAATACCTACGTTGCTTTTTTTTTTTTTTTTTTTTAATGCCACTCAACCATTCATGCATCACCTGCTTTCCTGGAGCTTTCACTGGCAATGCAAGATAATGTTACATTGAAATAAATCACCCATTAGAACCCTTCAGCCTGAGAAAAGTTCTTCTTAGCTAAATAATGTTGATGTTCCCAAACTGTGAAACTCAGCAGTCATGCTCATTTATGCAGTCCCATTATAGAGCCTGTATTCCAAATGCACTCTAAATGTTGGGGCCCCATGTGGGTCAGTCTCTGTAAAGAATCACACATAAAGAAGCCTGGCCTGGCTGGCCCAAAATGATTTCATAATATATTCTAACTTTTTCTCTCTCAACCAAACAACAAAGGAGATTCAACTCCTACCTCAGAACAACTGTTCTCAGAATTATTTTCTCTATTCTTCTGTTTTCTTACCCTCCACATGATAAACTCTTATATTCCAGAGTTGCTTACATACCAGCCTCCAAAATGCTCTCTTCAGCTTTAGTTCCCTGTGACTTTTCTCTTTATCTCCCTGCTTCATCCTTTCTCTTTCAGCCGTCTGATTTAGGCTCTTTATTCCCTTCATCCCCTGCTACCGTTTCCTTTCCTGTTTCTTCTTTCTCCCTATTTTTCTAATTTGTATCTCAAAAGGTTAGGCAATCAAGTTAGCAAATACTCTCTTTTAGTTCTAAGGAAGACACATGTGACTCGAGCAATTGTGAGTCAAAGGGGATGAAAAATCTGGCCCCCTCAGCACGTTTACTTAACTGTTTGTCCATTCACTGGACTGGGAGCTTCTTGAGAAGGTGTCATATTTACCTTTGTGCCTGCAGCACCCAACATATGGCCTGGCACGGAACAGCGCTCAATAACTGTTAACTTACTGACGAACGTTATTATTTTCTAACTAATTTTAAGGATTTCCTAAATAGAAAGTCATGAAAACATGAACTTGGTTTAATCTATAACATAACCAAGAATGTAAATAAACTTTAAGAGGCCTGTGGAGAGTCTAAGTCTCCTAATCCATAAATTATTTGTTGTGATATTAATTGGTCAGGGGGCCCTTAGCACTTAGACAGTCTCTTTCTTCATCTCGGTCTAGATACCTATGTCTGTGGTATGTCAGATCACAGGTCACCACATGAAGACATAAAAGAAGCATTTAGTTGATGACTTGCCCAAACTTTGTGAAAAGTTTGAATTATGAGTTCAACTTTAGCTTCTTTGGATTCTAAGGTTGGTCAAGTTCAAAAAGTAGAAAAATCCTGTGTGAACAAGTTACCACCTCACACTGGTCAGAATGGCCATCATTAAAAAGTCTACAACTAACAAATGCTGGAGAGGGTGTGGAGAAAAGGAAACCCTCCTACACTGTTGATGTGAATGTAAGTTGGTGCAGTCACTACGGAAAACAGTATGGAGGTTCCTCAGAAAGCTAAAAATAGAACAACCATATGGTCCAGAAATCCCACTCCTGGGCATATATCCAGAGAAAACCATAATTTGAAAAGATACATGCACCCCAATGTTCACAGCAGCACTGTTCATCAATACAATAGTTGAGACATGGAAGCAACCTAAATGTCCATCGACAGAGGAGTTGATAAAGAAGATGTGGTAAATATATATAGTGGAACACTACTCAGCCATAAATAAGAACAAAATAATGCCATTTGAAGCACCATGGATGGACCTAGAGATTGTCATACTAAGTGAAGTCAGAAAGAGAAAGATAAATACCATATGATACCACTTATATGTGGAATCTAAAGTATGACACAAATGAACCTATCTATGAAACAGAAACATAATCACAGACATAGAAAACAGAGGAGGTTGGGGGAGGGATGAAGTGGGAGGCTGGGGTTAGCAGATGTAAGCTTTTATATACAGAATGGATAAACAACAAGGTCCTATTGTATAATGCAGAGAACTATATTCAATATCCTATGATAAACCATAATGGAAAAGAACATAAAAAAGAATGTATATATGTGTATAACTGAGTCACTTTGCTGTACAGCAGAAAGTAGCACAACATTATAAATCAACTATACATCAATTTAAAAAAAAAACAAACCCCGTGTGATGTAGAGCCATCCAAAGCTGTCCTTTACTACAGACATAGATGCAGAAGGACATGATCAATTCCTGCTGTCCACGTTCCCCAGGCTCTTCCTTCACCTCCTGTACTGCCTGGATAGACCTTTCCCTTCCTGTCCTCTGCCATCTTTGGGGCCACAGTTCCTTGAATATTTGCTATTGGAAACCTTTGAGAGGAAACAAGCATGTGATGTTGTATGGGGAGAGCATGACAGAAACATTTGCTCATTTAATGAGGCATTATCTAGTGATTTAGTTTAATCCACCAAAATGTATAGACAGTGCATATGATGAAGTAGGAGAAAAGTGGGTTCCTTGAGAAGTGAGACTCTGATTTTTCTTTGTATCTTCAACCAATAGTCTTGTGCCTGGCCTATAGCTGCCACTCAATAAATGCTTGTTGAATGAAAGAGTAATTTACCCTCATGGAGCAGATAATACATTACCGAACACACTGGACTTGGTATATGCAGTAATAGAGGTGGAGATGGGAGTGTGATGGGAGCAAAGAGGAGGAGGAGGAGATTAATGGCTGGCATGAAAACTGTTCTTTAACCTCCCATATTATATGCCCAAGTTCAACAACAGCACTCATAAAAGGAAAAGCCCTGTAATATATTTATCTGCCAAAATTGTGATTGCAGGTTGCTGTTCACAGAGGGAAACTAAAATTAGAAAAAAGAAACTGCATGGGTTTTGATATGAAGGAAGAATATAGTTTTTACAACATACTTATGGGAAAAACCAAACCCAAAATACAGAAGCGACCTCCGTTCCCCGAAGGCACTGGGCGGAGGATGTTGAACTAAGTGAGGTTCTCATGCAGATTATAATGGAGTAGAGAAAAAAAGAACACAGCAGGGTCAAGTGAGATGACATACGCAAGGAAGAAAAATGATCAAAACGGACAACTCTTTTGTCCAGAAGACATGCCTTTATGTTTCACTTGAAGGCCTGCAAATTACCTTCTCAGAAGGCATTTAACCCATATTTAATGCAGTGAAACAGACAAAAGAGGTTCTACTGTCTCAGACTCTTTTTTGGTTTAAAACCCATTCCTTCCTTCCTTCCTTCATTTAGGTCTTTTGGTGGGTGAAACCTTATCTTGGTGAGTTCACATAGGGGAGAAGCCTGGACCTTAGAACAGGTCTCTGAAAGATGTGTGAATCATCCTGATCCGTTTCTGAATTGAAGCAGGTTCTTCCCTAGGTCTTACTATCCAATTGCTTTTGGTAATGGAAACACTGCTTCACACTTTTATGGCCTTGACATAACCCATGATGAATCATATTGACAGAGTATTATGATTTTCACATCTCTTCACCATAGTCAACTCTTTATAGTCAGAGTGGCAACAGAAGGTGAGATTTATTTGGCTACTTATAACAGACCTGTACAATTAACTATGCAAGATAAAGCATTAACCTTAGGCTTGAGACAACATTTTTTTTAGATTAGTGAGAACAAAGTATAATGAGATTTTTAATGACTCTTGAAAGCGTCTTAAGGCGGAGAATTAAAACTTCTCCCCAGGCTTAAATTAGGCTAGATGTTTTGGTTCTGGGAATGTACTGGTATCAGTTCTTCTTCCTCTAGCTTTTAGATATTGAAATCTGGATTCAGACTTGATGTGAAAAGGTTGCATCTCTATAACATGGTTCTCTAGTTCTTGGGCAAAATTCTCACCTTCAAGTTCACTGTTGAATTGAAGAAGCTGTCTGGAATCTAGCGGGAAGGGGAAAGTGAGTCTTCTGACTTATTACAGTCTGGTGAATAACCAAACACAACATACACAGGTTGTCAAGTTTCAAGTAAATAGAATGTAACTTAAAATGTCTTTGATTCAGAGCTGTTGGGATTTTTCTGTGGTTACAGCTCAGGCTTATACCAGCTTTCACCAAACTGTCATCCCATGAACAAACCCTGCACTCTCATACTTTCCTTTGTATATGCTCTTCCATTTGTCCAGAAATATCTTTTCCCTTCTTTCGGGTTAGAAGTGACCTCTTCTGTGAAGTCCTTGTTTCCCTCACCAGAATCCCTCCCAATCCAGCTAGTTGCTCTTTCATAGTACCATAACATTTTAAAAACTATTTTTATTGTGATAAAATATAGTTATAAATTTTATCATTTTAACCATTTTTCGATGCACAGTTGAGTGGCATTAAGCACACTCACACGTGTTGTGCCACCATCACCACCATCCATCTCCAGCACTTTTTCATCCTCCTAAATGGAAACTTTATACCCATTCATCAATAACTCCCCATCTGTCCTTCTCCCAGCCCTTAGCAGTCACCACTCTACTTTCTGTCACTATGAATTTGACCACCCTAGGGACCACATACATGGCAGTTGTACAATATTTGTGCTTTTGTGACGGGCTTATTTCACGTGGCATAATGTCCTCAAGATTCATCCATGTTGCAGCATGAGTCAGCATTTTCTTCCTTTTCAAGGATGAATAACATTTCATTGTATGTTGATATGTACATTTTGTTTATTCATTCATCTATTGATAGACCCTTGCATTGCTTTTACCTTTTGGCTATTATGAATAGTGCTGCTATTAACGTTGGTGTGCAAATGTCTGTTCAAGTCTTTGCTTTTGATTCTTTTGGATATATACCCAGAAATGAAATTTCTGGATCATGCAATAATTCGATTTTTAATTTTTTGTGGAACTGCCATACTGTTTTCCACAGAGGCTGCATCATTTTACATTCCCACCAACAGTGCACAAGGGTTCCAATTTCTCCATATCCTTGCCAACACTGGGTGTTTTTTTTAAATAATAGCCATTCTAATTTGTGTCAAGTGGTATCTCATTGTGAGTTTGATTTACATTTCCCTAATAATTAGTGGTGTTGAGTATCTTTTCATGTACTTATTGGCTATCTGTATATTTTCTCTGGAGAAATGTCTGTTCAAGTCCTTTGCCTATGTTTTAAGTGTATTTTTTTTCTTCTTTTTTCTTTCTTTCTTTTAGTTGTAGGAGTTTTTATATATTCTGGATATTAATCTCTTATCAGATACATGATTTGTAAATATTCTCTCCCATTCTGTGGATTGGCTTTTCACCCTGTGATAGTATATTTTGATGCATGAAAGTTTTACATTTTGATGTAGTCAAACTTATCTATTTTTACTTTTGTTGCTTGTGCTTTTGGTGTCATATCCAAGAAGTCATTAACAAATCTGATGGCATGAAGCCTTTCCCCCAAAAAATTTTATCATTTTAGTTCTTATATTTAGATTTTGGATCCATATTACATTTTTTGCATATGGTGTAAGGTATGGGTCCAACTTTACTCTTTTGACATGGATATTTAGTGTTCCCAGCACTGTTTGTTGAAAATGTCCATAACATTTTGCACAGATTATGTGCAAAATATGTATAATTATGAATTTTCCTATCTGGAGTAATGTACTCATAAACTGACTCTCATGCAGGAGTAGGAGGTGGGACAAAGAGAAGCCCTGATTTGGGACAGAGGCCTAGAATTATTTTCTTTGTACTTCTAGTACCTGACATATACTCAATACTCAATTTCACTTGTTATATTTCATTTGAGCGTCTTCTATGTGTCAGGCAGTTGTACTAGGTACTGAGTACATAATGATGGAAAAAGCATACATGGTCCCTAATTTCATGCATCTTACAATCTAGGGAAAAGAGAAATAATACAGCAATAAACTAGAAAATAACTAATAATTACCCATCATGATAAGTAAGATGAAGGCAATATACAGGGTACAGAGATGGAATTGCTTACACAGTCCCTCTAAAGAGAAGGAATTAGGATGAAAAAAAGCAAGATGCTTCTATATGTGAAGAGAAGGAACTGATTATGCAAAGTGCCAGGGAAGAATGCTTTGGCAGGGGAACAACACGTGCAAAGGCCTTGAGGCACATGACCACGGTCTCTCAGAGGAGCTTTGTTGGGCTGCACCCCACAGGCCTACAAGCCCTGTACTTGCCCAGCTTCAAGACTGAAGAAAAAGCCCGGCATCAGCGACAGAGACATCAACAGTTTAATGGATGGGGGAGCTTACATGTTTTAAGCAAGGTCCTGGAGCGACACCCCACCGTGTGCAGCGGACGGGCAGCAGGATGTCGTGGCAGGCTTTGCTCCCGGGGGGAGGGGGAGGTTTCCAATTATAGGGAGAATTGACATCAGCTTGGCTCATCAGTTACCAGGGAAACCAGCGGAGGAGCACGCCCTTCGCCACCGCTTTGATAAACTATCCTGGGGGAGATGTTCTGATCTAAAGTTAGAACAATCACTGGCTGGGGCAGGGGCAAGTATGTAGGAAGGTCAGTCATGTGCATAGGGTGAAGCAGGCGCTGGTCCAGCAGGGGGTGTACAGAGAGCAAGAGAACCGCCATCTTGAGCGGCCTGACCATGAACTCCACCCCTACACACCCTGCACGACCGACCCTTACGATCTTGGTCCACCCCTCTTCCGCATATCCCTGGGGTCAGGTATGTAGGGGGCACTGCCACCAGACACCACAGATACACTACAGACCCCAGCAGCCAAAGAGCATCGTGAATAAGACACCTTGTACGCTAAGAACAGCCATTTGCCAGGATGTGGGCAAATTCTGGAGCCAAGCACTTACCGGGTCAATGGAGAGAAGAGTCGGTGGCAGCGGTGCCCCGTCCGGTTATAAGGAAGGTAAGGCCACCCCTGGCTTTCACAAACCCAGAGCCACCCCCCTGGGGAGGGGAAGGCCTGACTCTAAAAGAAACAGCCTGGTGGCCTAGCATTCAACTTGACCTTCGCCTCTGCTGTTAGCTCAGCCTCTGTGGCCTTTCTTAACATACAAGGCAACAGTCAGCCCACAGCTGTGGCCACCAGCTTATTACTGAACTTTTTTTTCCCACGGTAGCGGCAGCCAACATCTCAACAGCCTTGGGGTGTCTGTATGAGTTCTCTGGCCTCTCTTGGCGGCCCCCATTCATCATCCACCCCAGGGCCCCATATGCTAGTGGATGGCCACCCCCGGATCACCCCTGGAACTTCGGGGATTGCCTCCCACAACTTTCAGGTCCCACATCAGTGGACGGCCACCCCGAGATCACACCCACAACTTTCGGGCCCCACGTGCTATCGTGGTCGGGGCCCTGCAACTTTCCATCCCGCGGCCTGATTTCCCCGACAGCTTGGCGCTCACGGGAGTTTCCTGGGTCTCCAGGCTGCTCCAACAAGTGCTGGGCCGTACCACAGCAGGCCAGCAAGGCCTGTGCTTGCCCATCCTCAAGACCAAGGAAAGAGCCTGGAGTCAGTGACAGAGACATCAATGGCTTCACGGATGGGGGGAGCTTACCTGTCTGAAGCAAGGTCCTGGAGTGACACCCCACCGTGTGCAGCAGACAGAGAACAGGACATGGCGGCAGGCTTCGCTCCTTGGGGGAGGGTGAGGTAGCCAATTATAGGGGGAATTGACATCAGGTTGGCTTATTGGCTACCAGGGAAACCAGCAGAGGAGCCCCTTATCATCCCTTTGATAAGCTAATGGGTGGAGATATTCTGATTTAAAGTTAGAATAATCACCAGCTGGGGCAGGGGCAAGTATGTAGGAAGGTCAGTCATGTGAGCAGGTGTAGGTGAAGCAGGTGCTGGTCAGGCAGGGGATGTACAGAGACCAAGAGAACAGCCATCTCAGGTGATCTGACCATACACGGAGGCCACGTCGCTGAGGAGGGCAAGCAGGGAGAGTGGCCCATGATGTGAGGTTGGAGAGGTTGGCGGGGGCTACATCATACATGGCCTCGGAGGCCACTGTTGGGCACCGGGAATTTAGTCAAAGTGTAATGAAAAGTCACTTAAGGATTCTAAGTAGAAAGCAGGCATAAATGGATTTTTAAAAGTGAATTTTTCTGGGGACTTCCCGGGTGGCGCAGTGGTTAAGAATCCGCCTGCCAATGCAAGGGACACGGGTTCAATCCCTGGTCTGGGAGGATCCCACATGCCGCGGAGCAACTAAGCCCGTGCACCACAACTACTGAGCCCGTGTGCCACAACTACTGAAGCCTGCACGCCTAGAGCCCATGCTCCCCAACAAGAGAGGCCACCGCAATGAGAAGCCCGCGCACCACAATGGAGAGTAGCCCCCGCTTGCTGCAACTAGAGAAAGCCTGCGTGGAGCAACGAAGACCCAATGCACCCATAAATAAATAAATAAAATAAAATAAATAAATTTATTTTTTAAAAAGTGAATTTTTCTGGCTGTGTGGATTAGTTGAGTGGATTAGTGGAAAGCTATCGCTGAAGTGGGAGCAAAGAGGCTTTTGAAGGGCTGTAGGTGAGATTTAGCTGTGAGAGGAGAGAGAGAGAGAGAAGTGGGCAGATTTGAGACTTTATTTTGAAGGTAAAACAGAGGAACTTTATGATGGATTAGATTTCAGAAAATTAGGGGGTCAAAGTGCCCTTTAGTCATAACTTTGGGAAAAGAAAGTTGGAAAAACAAGTAGTTCATCCTTTATAGAAGCTGTGTTCCCAGCCCTGAGGTAGGCGCTATAACTTATATTGTAGAATCTAAAAACAATGACACAAATGAACTTATTTACAAAATAGAGTCACAGACATAGAAAACAAGTTTATGGTTACCAAAGGGGAAGAGGGGGGGAGGGATAAATTAGGAGTTTGGGATTAAAATATACATAGGACTATATATAAAACAGATAATCAACAAGGACCTACTGTATAGCACAGGGAACTATATTCAATGTCTTGTAACAACCTATAATGGAAGAGAATTTTAAAAAAAGAATTTATATATATAGTTTTATATATATATATAAAACTGAATCACTTTGCTGTACATATGAAACTAATACAACATTGTAAATCAACCATATTTCAATAAAAATTAAAAAGAAATAAAAGAGGTAAATGATGTAATATTTATACATAGAAATTCACACTCTAGTGGCTTCAAAACTTGCAAATTGTAATAATTAGAGTACACCAAGTCATAAACTAATGCTCTTTTTGAGGTTGAGGGTATAAGTGTGAACAGAATTCTGAAAACAAAGATTTGGGTGGGTTGATTAGGGATGAAAGTTTCTTGGGGGAATAAAGTCTCTGAAGGAAGCACAAGGCTCAGATGGGCAGACAGGAAAAGCCACAGGCCCTCACAAGTATGAGCAACCAGAAAACAATGGACTCTGGAGGAAGGCAACTGTAGGGTCGCTGGCTGGAGATTACTGGAGAGTCAGTGGGAATTGGCATTAGTATCATCAGAGTTTTGGGTGCTTAACAATTTACAAAATCCTTTCCCTTGATTTAATTCATTCAGTCCTCATCATGAAATAGGCAAGGCAACAGTGTTATTGCCTTATTTTACAGACTGAAGATGGAGGATTTAAATGGGGAGGTGTTTCACCCAAGTTTACATGGCCAGAGGTTGAATTAGAACTAGAATCCAAATCTTTTTACCCTCTTAGCTCCTCTCTTTTCACTACAAAACTTGTTTTGCTGAGGCAGAAGCAAGATTAGTGGTTTGGGTATATATTTTGTTTTTGGGGGGAGAGGGTCATGGATATTTTTGAAAAAGGACAATAATGATTTCATTTAAAATTGAAAGCCATGTCAGGTTGGGTTACAGGTTATTGATCATGTTTACTTTCAGAGCTATGGGCAATATGTCATTTCCCCCCCAGCACTATTTGGACACCAAGAAGCCAGAGGCCAGATTTTCTAAATTAAGAAGGCTTTAGGGGCTTCCCTGGTGGTGCGGTGGTTGAGAATCTGCCTGCCAATGCAGGGGACACGGGTTCGAGCCCTGGTCTGGGAAGATCCCACATGCCGCGGAGCAGCTAGGCCCGTTAGCCACCACTGCTGAGCCTGCGCGTCTGGAGCCTGTGCTCCGCAACGAGAGGCCGCGATAGTGAGAGGCCCGTGCATCGCGATGAAGAGTGGCCCCTGCTTGCCGCAACTAGAGAAAGCCCTCGCATAGAAACGAAGACCCAACACAGCCAAAAATAAATGATAAATAAATAATAAATTAAAAAAAAAAAGGCTTTAACATCCTGACCCAGTGCTTTAAGTTATTTACTAATAACATCCTGACCGAGTGCTTTAAGTTATTTACAAAACCACTACTAAGGAAATAAAACAAACCTTGCAGTAGAGATTTCCTTCTGAATTAATTGCATGATTTGATAAAGCTAAAAAAAGCTTTATCAAGCTGGTTATGTTCAGCTTCAGTAGACTTCACCAGAATGACTGAATGGTCAAACTATGATTTTTTAATATGACTTCCTAATTAGCTCAATTCTCTTCTCTCATTTTGACTACACGGTGGTTTTCATACAGATTCTGAAAGCATTTTTCAGATGGGAGTCTTTTCTAGAAGGTGGTGGTTAAAACCACATTTTGAAGACTGAAAATACACTTTACATGGTAACCATGTCCCCATTAGATTTGAATCTCTGTACTTTCTCTATAGAGTCTTAGTGTATGGGTATCACCTATTTTTTAAGAATTCTGAATTTCTTAATCTATTATAAAATAGTGTTGTTCATGCGTAGCTCATATGTGTGCATGTATGTGTGTCTATATATACAAGAATAATGCTTTGCTTCTTTTAAATTCAACAAACATATATTAAAAGATTACTAGGAACAAGCCGTATATGCGTGGACACAAAACTCTTAACCCAGCACAGGATGTGATGAATATAGTAAGCAGGAGAGACAGAGAGCCATGGAAACTTGAAGACGTGAGGAAAGCCCTGTGGCTGAAAGGAAATACTTTACACATTCAAGCGGCATCTAGAAGAATGGGTAGGATTTTGTCAGGTAGAGATGGAGGTAGGGCACGCCCAGCAGGAAACAGCAGAGACTAAGGCCCAGGAGTGAGAAAGCGGTAAACGTATTACAAAACCCAGGAATAATCAAAGTTTACAGATCCTCTGGGGACAGGTTGGATGGTGAAAGGAAATACTGGAACCATGTTTAAGTCACTTTTTTTTCTTTTTAATATTTTTTATTTATTTATTTATTTATTTTTGGCTGTGTTGGGTCTTCGTTTCTGTGCGAGGGCTTTTCTCTAGTTGCGGCGAGCGGGGGCCACTCTTCATCGCGGTGCGCGGGCCTCTCACTATCGGGGCCTCTCTTGTTGCGGAGCACAGGCTCCAGACGCGCAGGCTCAGTAGTTGTGGCGCACGGGCCCAGTTGCTCCGCGGCACGTGGGGTCCTCCCAGACCAGGGCTCGAACCCGTGTCCCCTGCATTGGCAGGCAGATTCTCAACCACTGCGCCACCAGGGAAGCCCCTGAGTCACTTTTTTTAAAGTGAATTTAATTCACAGTAGGTGATATGGAACTATTGAAATATACAGAATAGCAGAGTTGACAAAAATCGTGGTGGCTTTGATACTTAAAAGGGATTGGAGGGACTTCCCTGGCCGTCCAGTGGTTAGGAATCCGCACTTCCTCTGCAGAGGGCACAGGCTCTCTCCCTGGTTGGGGAACTAAGCTCCCATGTGCAGCCTAAATAAATAAATAAAGGGATTGGAGCAGGGAAAATCAGTTGCTATGGGATTGATGAAGAGAGAACTCTAAGAATCTGAGTTAGCAATAACGAGGCCTGATAGAGGATAAAGGCAGCTAAGAGGGAAGACCGACTGGGTGTGATAGATTAATTTTAATGACAGTGAGGTACCGTTGTTGACACAAGCTCAGCTATGGTTATTTCATCCCGAAGCATGTTCAGTCAGGCATTTCTACCTTTTATCAGTGCAACATGTTTTCTCAAGTGTACTTTTCTAACCTGGCTGCCATCCTGTATGAGATCAAAATTGTGAGAAGCAGAGGCAAAACAGCTTCAGTATTATACTCTGCTCACTGGGCTAATTCTGCTGAGCATTTGCTTCTATTTTGACTTTTGAGGTTCTTCTGAAGATGGGGAAAGGAACAATCTTAACCAGTAAACCATCCTTCAGTTAAGATTATATAAATAGAAAAGGATAAATTTGTATAGAAAGGAAAGCCCTGAGGCCAGGGCAGGAAATTCTGATGGACAACTTGAGATTAGAGAAACGTCCAGAAATCAATTCCAAGCCTCTACCTATCCCTCCTCTGCAAGTCTGCTGTCTCTAAACCTACCTCAAGGCCCAGCATACCCTTTTCCTGATGGTCATGAGCCACTTAGACCAACACTCGTGGTCCGGCACGGAGTCAACGGTAACCCAGTATGGACCCCAGCTCAGCCTGGCAACCTGCTCCTACCTTGATCTTTGTTTTCAAGGTTCTATTCTAGGAAACTTTCTGGTTCCTCCTTTTCCCTTGGCCCTGAACCCTGCTTTATTCTTATCTGTTCTCTTGAGTCCCTGACTTTGAATGTGAGTCCGGGCTCCTGACACATCACCTGATGAGTAATCTACCTGGAGAGCCAGTATCACCCACCCTGCTTTTCCTGAGACTCTTCTTTTGCCACCTGCTTAAGATGCACTGCTGTCACCCTCTCACCCTGCTTCTCCCGATGCTCGGACTATGAATAAAAATACCATATTCTCCAGGTCACCATGTGGGTACCTCTAACCACACATGGTTGCTCTGCCTACCATAGGGTGGGTTTTCTGAAATCGGAGCCACTCCAAGGACACCTCTGATTTTACTGGCTTTGCCTGATGATTCCTGGGTTGAAATAGGGAGAAGAAAGTTTCGAGAAGTCAGGGGCACAAGCAAGGAGCTATGGAGGCGATGTGGTGCTATGTGAGAGAGACGGGAAATACGCAAGCTGTGTCAACTTTTTCACTTGGTCATTTTTCTTAACACTGGAAGCTCAACCTTCAGTCACTTCTCTAGATATGAATGGATTTCAAATAATTTTTGATGTGTTTGTTTTATTTTATTAAAAATAGAATAGGGATGTATTTTCATAGCAATATAATTTGTAGCACAGTATTCAGTCTGAAACTCAATATATCTTCTCAACTTAGGACTGAAAAAAAGAGACTGTTTCACCAAAATGAGAGGGAGAGGCATGGGGAGTGGTGGAGGGTACCGTTTGTGTGGATGTGATGTGGTAATGAGTCTGTGCATACCCAACTCCATTCTTCTCGGTCAGACAGGTATGCGATAGAGTTTCCATCACTGATACTAGTTATGCAAACTGCACTATGTAAAAAGGTAATGACTGTGAGTGATGTGTGTGTACGTGTGTGTGCACTAGTGTTTTTTTAAAAAGTTTATTTATTTTTGGCTGTGTTGGGTCTTCGTTGCTGCACGTGGGCTTTGTCTAGTTGTGGTGAGCGGGGGCTACTCTTCGTTGCAGTGTGTGGGCTTCTCATTGCAGTGGTTTCTCTTGTTATGGAGCATGGGCTCTAGGAGCACGGGCTTCAGTAGTTGTGGCACACGGGCTCAGTAGTTGTGGCTCATGGGCTCAGTAGTTGTGGCTCGCGGGCTGTAGAGCACAGGCTCAGTAGTTCTGGTGCACAGGCTTAGATGCTCCGCGGCACGTGGGATTTTCCCGGATCAGGGCTTGAACCCGTGTCCCCTGCATTGGCAGGTGGATTCTTAACCACTGCACCACCAGGGAAGCCTGCTGGACTACAGCTATTTTAAAGGAGAAATATTTAACTATTTGGAGCAGACTGATCAAATACTACTTGCCACCCTCTTCCTTTTAAAAGGAGGAAGAAACCATTCATTTCTAAGTGTGGTACTGAACTAGAACATCCCTCAGATACTCTTCTAGTTATTTTTATTTTTTCCAAAAGCTGTCCAGGTGAATATGTGTACAAATATCTTTTCTCATTGGTTTTTTCTTTGAGGAATACAGAAACCCAACCGTGTTTCTATTATGGGAGCCAGGAAGCACTTTTATGTAGTTGCAAAGTAACCTATTGCAAGGAGACTAGCTGTTACTGAAATTCAAAGATGCTAATCTGAAAACACTATGCAACAGACTAGGAATTATTTATTCAGGACAATACCTAAGAGAGAAAAAGTTCTTGATCTGCAGTAGGCAAAGTTATAAATATTGACAGCAGCAATGATTGCTATAGAAAGAATAGTAATTTCCCCCCTGGGTTATTATTATGTTAACAGATCTGAAAATGTTTAGCATTCTTGTTAGAGATATTAATATTAACATCACATTAACCACTATGTCAAGGACTTTAATTACATTTTAAATGTTACTCAATATTCCAAATTTTTTTATTCAATAAATATTTATTGAGCATCTACTGTGTGTCAGGTATGATATTAGTGCTGGGGATACAATGGTGGACAGGGCAAGTTCTCTTCTCTCATGAATTTCCCTGCAATGACAGTAACCACTTAGGCACATGTGGTCTTTAATCATTATAGAATAATGTTCTATACATTAGAACAAAAATAAACAAATGGGACCTAATTAAAAGCTTTTTCACAGCAAGGGAAACCATAAACAAAACAAAAAGACAACCTACAGAATGGGAGAAAATATTTGCAAATAATGTGACTGACAGGGGATTAATCTCCAAAACATACAAACAGCTCACATAGCTCAATATTAAAAAAAGAAAAAACCAAACAACCCAATCAAAAAATGGGCAGAAGATCTAAACAGACATTTCTCCAAAGAAAACATATAGATGGCCAAAAGACACATGAAAAGGTGCTCAACATCACTAATTATTAGAAAAATGCACATCAAAACGGCAATGAGGTCCCACCTCACACCAGTCAGAACAGCCAACATCAAAAAGTCTACAAACAATAAATGCTAGAGAGGATGTGGAGGAAAAGGAATCCTCCTACATTGTTGGTGGGAATATAAATTGGTGCAGCCACTGTGGAGAACAGTATGGTGGTTCCTTAAAAAACTAAAAATAGAACTACAATCCCACTCCTGGGAATATATCCAGAGGAAAACATAGTTCAAAAAGATACATGCATCTCAATATTCATAGCAGCACTATTACAGTAGCGAAGACATGGAAGCAACCTAAATGTCCATCGACAGAAGAATAGATAAAGAAGATGTAGTACATGTATACAATGGAATATTACTCAGCCGTAAAAAAGAATGAAATAATGCCATTTGCAGCAACATGGATGGACCTAGAGATTATCATATTAAGTGAACTTAGCCAGACAGAGAAAGACAAATGTCATTTGTTATTGCTACATGTGGAATCTAAAAAAATGATACAAATGAACTTATTTACAAAACAGAAATAGACTCACAGACACAGAAAACAAATTTATGATTACCGAAGGGGAAAGGTAGGGGGGATAAATTAGAAGTTTGGGATTAAAAGATACACACTACTATATATAAAATAGATAACCAACAAGGACCTACTGTATAGCACAGGGAACTATACTCAATACCCTGTAATAACATATAATGACAGAGAATCTAAAAAAAGAATATATATTCTTTTTATAGATATATATTTATTCTTTTTTATTTATGTTTAGCTGAATCACTTTGCTGTACACCTGACACTAACACATTGTAAATCAACTATATTGCAATAAAATTTTTTAAAAAAATTTTAAAAAATTAAAAATTTAAAAATAAATTAAAAAAAGAATAAAGTTATAAGAGATTAATGTATTCATTAATTAGGCAAATGATTATTAACAGGCAGGCAGTATACTGAGGACACAGCATGAATGGAATGAACAGAGTCCCTGCCCTTAGCAAGCGGACTGCCCATTAGTAGAGACACACAAGGGAGTGGACTCTTAGAAGACATTGTCGTGTCACTTGAGGAAGCAGCTGGGGTGTGGGGGAAACATGAGAAGCCCCTAACCATGCCTTTAGGACTCAGCAAAGGATTCCCAGAAAAAGAAAGGTCCAAGCTGAGACCCCACCCCCCAATATACGGGGATTAGTCAGAGCTTTGGGTACAGAGCAGCTTGTATAAAGGCCTGAGAACAAGATCATTGAAAGAAATGCAACATGACCAGCACAAAGAATGTTCAGGAAGGGTGCTAGGAGTGGCTGGCGAGGCAGGAGAAGCTGAGCCATCAGCACTTTGCATGCGATTCTGAAGCACTGGACTCGATTATATGGTGTAATGGGAAACAACTGATGCATTTTAAACACGGAAGAGACATGTTTAGGAACAGGTCTGTGTAAGGAATATACTTACATCCCCACTCCACCTCTGAATGCTTTGTAACCCCAAAGTATGGTTTTTATGTATGTTTTAATTTGGCATGGGACTCAGGCTCAGATGTTTCAACTTATCTGAAGTCAAATGTCAATTTAAAATTACTGTTTACAGAGTAAACTGCCTTTTTAGTTGGGATGTTTTTCCTTGCTGCCGTGCCCTAGGAAGCACCATAATCTCGGGTCTCTATTTAGACATTCCGTAGTGGATGCCCTCCTAGTTTAGAATGTGAGCACAGAGGTTCAAGTGATCCCACAAAAGGCAAGTGCTTGGAATGTTTGTTCCTGTCACAGAATGTATTCCAGAGATGTGCAATTTCTGTCCAAAAAATTTCCTTATTTTCTTCTGTTAACATCTGCATGAGATCCTCACCTAAATACTGTGGACTAAAGTATTGCTTGCCATATCACTAAACAAAGGATGTTGCAGCCATCAAGCCATCACATTACATCCGCCCTGAGGTGAACCCTGAGGGAACTCAGGGTGGAGGCAGGACGCCCCCCCATCTAGCAGTCAGCAGCTGCAGCCACCCCGACGGTGCACCCTGAGGAGACTCAGGATGAGAAAGCACAGGATACTGGCCCCAGATAGCTGAGATGCATATCAAAGGAATGATTTCAGAGACCCCAGTCTCTTGCATCTTCCCATATATAGAAAAGTGCTAAATTCCTTAACTTGAGATATCTGGTTTTCCTTTATTAACAGTCATCTTTTGATATTCTGACTACCTGGTCTTTTGTTGCAAAAACTCCAATATATCCAGGCTCCCCCCCCTTGTCTCTTCTGAGCAGTCTCTCAGAATTATCTGAGATGCTGTGTCCTGGGCTTAAGTCCTCAGATTTGTCCACTGAATAAAACATAGCTCTCAACTTTTAGGTTGGGCTTTTTTTTTCAGTTGACAATACTAACATGCCTGTAACATGGCTGGTCCCCATTTTAACAGAGAAGGTGGGCCCTAGATTCAGTCTGTCTGCAGGTGACCACTGAGGGAGGAGGGGAGCACGGGAAGCCTTCCAGGACCTGAATCCTGAACTGGAAAAACTGGGAAGTGACAAAATGAGGAAATCTGGTCATTAAAGTTTTGTTTATCACAAGGGAGTTAGAAGTCCTTTGTCTGTTCCACTTGTGTCCTAGGGATTCAGCTCTCCTCTGGGTCTCTCGCTTAAGGTGATTTATAGCAGTGCCTCTGTGGTAAGAGAAAGTTTCTGGTTTTCCTGAGATTCGAGATATATTTCTAGGCTCATCTACAATAAAGTCTTGTCTTGAGTGTATCTGATGGATCACTGGACTTCCAGTATGTGATTCTGGTGTGGAATGATGTTTTTATCTTCAGTGGTGTTTATATTTGCCTTCATAAGAAATCTTTTCTTGGCAGAAAAATGTACCACATGTAAACCAAGATTGTACTAATGTGCCCTCCCCTGGTTCCTTTTTCCTTTTCACAATGACCTACAGAATGCTTCTCCTGGGTGCCATGCAGGGAGGCTCAGAGCTGACTCCAGGATCTGAATTGGAGGTGCTTTAAAACAACAACATTCTGGCTCATGGTTTTAAAGAACAAACGTAAGTTTCTTAAGGATTATATGGCTGACCTAATACAGACAATGGAAACTTTTAAAAACTGAAGCTTGAATTACACAACAAATGACAAAAAGAGACACATAAAGAAAAAGCTGCTGTAATCTCTATGTACATCTCCAAGGCTGAGAATATACCTGTGCATTGATAAGTGTTTAGTTTCCAGAACATACTCTTTTTCTTTTAAATTGCGTCTCATCTTCAGAAATGTTAGATTTTAGAATTAATTAATAAATGGATATATATATATATATATATTTTTTTTTTTTTTTTTTTTTCCTGTGTAAATACTCTGAGCCTAGCACGGTCATTAATATAGCCCTTGATTGACACTTGTCTTTAATCTAGTGAATTCCTCTAAGGTGCTCGTGGTTTGGAAGGATTACAAGTTATACATACACACTATCCCTGGAAAATAACTACTAAGCCATAGCTGAACTATACAAATACATGGACTCCCTGCTAAATATCAGGATGATTTGCAAAGGAAATTAATGTTTAAATGGTAACTATAGATTCTCTCCACTAATAGTATGACTAGGTTATTTCCATGTGCAGAGAATGCCCTCTGATTTTGGCAAAGAAGCACAGATTATCTGAGTTTGCGCAATAATTAAAGATGTATTTAAATCTATATACACCTTATGGATGGCTGTAAATCTCTCTTTGTGGATTCTAACCAGTGATGTGCTGGTAAATGTAAAACAGCTTGGTCACCAAGAAAGGAAGAAAGAGAGAGAGAGAGAGAGAGAAAGAAGGAGTAGGAGGAGGGGGGAGGGAAGGGGGGAGAAGGATGAGAAGGAGGAGGAGGAAGAGGGAGAGGAGGGGGAGGGAGGAAGGGAAGGAAAGAAGGAATAAAGGGAGGAAGGGAGGAAGGAAGGGAGGAAAGAAAAGAATAAAAGAAATGAAGAAAGAAAGAGAATGAAAGAGAAGAACTAAAGAGATGAGAATGAGAAAGCCCTGATTTTCACTTTGCATATTCCCATGGTATAAATGCTCCCTTTATGGCCTGTTTCAAACTGCTGATGAGACTTCCTTGTATGCAGAGTTGGGAAAGAGATGTACATCACTGGCTCTTGCAATAGTACAGTCTAGCTCAGGATACCACTGGCTACAACAATTTCTCATACCTCCAAGTCCAGTTGTGTAGCTCAGTGCTACAGGCCTGGGTTTGTAGACATAAATATATTTGAGATAATTTTGGAAAGTCTCTCTCTCTCTCTATCTCTCACAGCTACAGACTTAAATTATTTTTTTAAATTTTGATCATGGTAAAATACAAATAATATAAAATTTACCATCTTAATCATTTTTTTTTTGCTTTTGAATTTTATCTTATTTATTTTTTTATACAGCAGGTTCTTATTAGTCATCCATTTTATCCCCATCAGTGTATACATGTCAATCCCAATTGCCCAATTCATCCCACCCCCACCCCCCGCACTGCTTTCCTCCCTTGGTGTCCATATGCTTGTTCTGTACATCTGTGTCTCAATTTCTACCCTGCAAACCGGTTCATCGGTACCATTTTTCTACGTTCCACATATATGCATTAATATACGATATTTGTTTTTCTCTTTCTGACACTTCACTCTGTATGACAGTCTCTAGATTCATCCATGTCTCTACAAATGACCCAATTTCGTTCCTTTTTTAGGCTGAGTAATATTCCATTGTATATATGTACCACTCTTCTTTATCCATTCGTCGGTTGATGAGCCTCTAGGTTGCTTCCATGACCTGGCTATTGTAAATAGTGCTGCAATGAACACTGGGGTGCATGTGTCTTTTTGAATTATGGTTTTCTCCGGGTATATGCCCAGTAGTGGGATTGCTGGGTCATATGGTAATTCTATTTTTACTTTTTTAAGGAACCTCCATACTGTTCTCCATAGTGGCTATATCAATTGACATTCCCACCAATAATGCAAGAGGGTTCCCTTTTCTCCACACCGTCTCCAGCATTTGTTATTTGTAGATTTTCTGATGATGCCCATTCTAGCTGGTGTGAGGTGATACCTCATGGTAGTTTCATTTGCATTACTCTAATAATTAGTGATGCTGAGCAGCTTTTCATGTGCTTCTTGGCCATCTGTATGTCTTCTTTGGAGAAATGTCTATTTAGGTCTTCTGCCCATTTTTGGATTGGGTTGTTTGTTTTTTTAATATTGAGCTGCATGAGCTGTTTATATATTTTGGAGATTAATCCTTTGTCCGTTGATTCATTTGCAAATATTTTTTCCCATTCTGAGGGTTGTCTTTTCGTCTTGTTTGTAGTTTCCTTTGCTTTGCAAAAGCTTTTAAGTTTCAGTAGGTCCCATTTGTTTATTTTTGTTTTTATTTCCATTACTCTAGGAGGTGTAACAAAAAAGATCTTGCTGTGATTTATGTCAAAGTGTGTTCTTCCTATGTCTTCCTCTAAGAGTTTTATAGTGGCCGGTCTTACATTTAGGTCTCTAATCCATTTTGAGTTTATTTTTGTGTATGGTGTTAGGGAGTGTTCTAATTTCATTCTTTTACATGTAGCTGTCCAGTTTTCCCAGCACCACTTGTTGAAGAGACTGTCTTTTCTCCATTGTATATTCTTGCTTCTCTTATCAAAAATAAGGTGACTATATGTGTGTGGGTTTATTTCTGGGCTTTCTATCCTGTTCCATTGACCTATATCTCTCTTGTTGTGCCAGAACCATATTGTCTTGATTACTGTAGCTTTGTAGTATAGTCTGAAGTCAGGGAGTCTGATTCCTCCAGCTTCATTTTTTTCCCTCAAGACTGCTTTGGCTATTTGGGGTCTTTTGTGTCTCCATACAAATTTTAAGATTTTTTGTTCTAGTCCTGTAAAAAATGCCATTGGTAGTTTGATAGGGATTGCATTGAATCTGTAGATTGCTTTGAGTAGTATAGTCATTTTCGCAGTATTGATTCTTCCAGTCCAAGAACATGGTATTTCTCTCCATCTGTTGGTATCATCTTTAATTTCTTTCATCAGTGTCTTATAGATTTCTGCATACAGGTGTTTTGTCTCCCTAAGTAGGTTTATTCCTAGGTATTTTACTCTTTTTGTTGCAATGGTAAATGGGAGTGTTTCCTTAATTTCTCTTTCAGAATTTTCATCATTAGTGTATAGGAATGCAAGAGATTTCTGTGCATTAATTTTGTATCCTACAACTTTACCAAATTCATTGATTAGCTCTAGTAGTTTTCTGGTGGCATCTTTAGGATTCTCTATGTATAGTATCATGTCATCTGCAAACAGTGACAGTTTTAATTCTTCTTTTCCAATTTGTATTCCTTTTATTTCTTTTTCTTCTCTGATTGCCGTGGCTAGGACTTCCAAAACTATGTTGAATAATAGTGGTGAGAGTGGACATCCTTGTCTTGTCCCTGATCTTGAGGAAATGGTTTCAGTTTTTCACCATTGAGAATATGTTTGCTGTGGGTTTTTCGTATATGGCCTTTATTATGTTGAGGTAGGTTCCCTCTCCACTTTCTGGAGAGTTTTTATCATAAATGGGTGTTGAATTTGTCAAAAGCTTTTTCTGCGTCTATTGAGATGATCATATGGTTTTTCTCCTTCAATTTGTTAATATGGTGTATCACACTGATTGATTTGCGTATATGGAAGAATCCTTGCATCCCTGGGATAAATCCCACTTGATCATGGTGTATGATCCTTTTAATGTGCTGTTGGATTCTGTTTGCTAGTATTTTGTTGAGGATTTTTGCATCTATATTCATCAGTGATATTGGTCTGTAATTTTCTTTTTTTGTAGTATCTTTGTCTGGTTTTGGTATCAGGGTGATGGTGGCCTCATAGAATGAGTTTGGGAGTGTTCCTTCCTCTGCAAGTTTTTGGAAGAGTTTGAGAAGGATGGGTGTTAGCTCTTCTCTAAATGTTTGATAGAATTCACCTGTGAAGCCATCTGGTCCTGGACTTTTGTTTGTTGGAAGATTTTTAATCACAGTTTCAATTTCATTACTTGTGATTGGTCTGTTCATATTTTCTGTTTCTTCCTGGGTCAGTCTTGGAAGGTTATACCTTTCTAAGAATGTGTCCATTTCTTCCAGGTTGTACACTTTATTGGGATAGAGTTGCTTGTAGTATTCTCTTAGGATGCTTTGTATTTCTGCAGTGTCCATTGTAACTTCTCCTTTCTCATTTCTAATTTTATTGATTTGAGTCCTCTCCCTCTTTTTCTTGATGAGTCTGGCTAATGGTTTATCAATTTTGTTTATCTTCTCAAAGAACCAGCTTTTAGTTTTATTGATCTTTGCTACTGTTTTCTTTGTTTCTATTTCATTTGTTTCTGCTCTGATCTTTATGATTTCTTTCCTTCTACTAACTGTGGGTTTTGTTTGTTCTTCTTTCTCTAGTTCCTTTAGGTGTAAGGTTCGATTGTTTATTTGAGATTTTTCTTGTTTCTTGAGGTAGGCTTGTACTGCTATAAACTTCCCTCTTAGAACTGCTTTTGCTGCATCCCATAGGTTTTGGATCATTGTGTTTTCATTGTCATTTGTCTCTAGGTATTTTGATTTTTTCAGTGATCTCTTGGTTATTTAGTAACGTATTGCTTAGCCTCCATGTGTTAGTGTTTTTTATGTTTTTTCCCCTGTAATTGATTTCTAATCTCATAGCGTTGTGGTCAGAAAAGATGCCTGATATGATTTCAATTTTCTTAAATTTATTGAGGCTTGATTTGTGACCCAAGATGTGATCTATCCTGGAAAATGTTCTATGGGCGCTTGAGAAGAAAGTGTAATCTGCTGTTTTTGGATGGAATATCCTATAAATATCAATTAAATCTATCTGGTCTATTGTGTCATGTAAAGCTTGTGTTTCCTTAGTAATTTTCTCTTTGGATGATCTGTCCATTGGTGTAAGTGAGGTGTTAAAGTCCCCCACTATTATTGTGTTACTGTTGATTTCCTTTTTTATAGCTGTTAGCAGTTGCCTTATGTATTGAAGTGCTCCTATGTTGGGAGCAAGTATATTTATAATTGTTATATCTTCTTCTTGGATTGATCCCTTGATCATTATGTAGTGTCTTCCTTGTCTCTTGTAACATTCTTTATTTTAAAGTCTATTTTATCTGATATGAGTATTGCTACTCCAGCTTTCTTTTGATTTCCATTTGCATGGAATATCTTCTTCCATCCCCTCACGTTCAGCCTGTATGTGTCCCTAGGTCTGAAGTGGGTCTCTTCTAGACAGCATATATATGGGTCTTGTTTTTGCATCCATTCTGCGAGCCTGTGTCTTTTGGTTGGAGCATTTAGTCCATTCACGTTTAAGGTAATTTTTGATATGTATGTTCCTATTACCATTTTCTTAATTGTTTTGGGTTTGTTTTGTAGGTCTTTTTCTTCTCTTGTGTTTCCCACTTAGAGACGTTCCTTTAGCATTTGTTGTAGAGCTGGTTTGGTGGTGCTGAATTCTCTTAGCTTTTGCTTGTCTGTAAAGCCTTTGATTTCTCCATTGAATCTGAATGAGATCCTTGCTGGTAGAGTAATCTTGGTTGCAGGTTCTTCCCTTTCATCACTTTAAATATGTCATGCCACTCCCTTCTGCCTTGTAGTTTCTGCTGAGAAATCAGCCGAACCTTATGGGAGTTCCCTTGTATATTATTTGTCGTTTTTGCCTTGCTGCTTTCAATAATTTTTCTTTGTCTTTATATTTTGCCACTTTGATTACTGTGTGTCTTGGTGTGTTTCTCCTTGGATTTATCCTGTATGGGACTCTCTGCACTTCCTGGACTTGAGTGGCTATTTCCTTTCCCATGTTAGGGAAGTTTTTGACTATAACCTCTTCAAATATTTTCTCGGTCCCTTTCTCTCTCTCTTCTCCTTCTGGGACCCCTATAATGCGAATGTTGGTACATTTAATGTTGTCCCAGAGGTCTCTTAGGCTGTCTTCATTTCTTTCCTTCTTTTTTCTTTATTCTGTTCCGCAGCAGTGAATTACACCATTCTGCCTTCCAGGTCACTTATCCTTTCTTCTGCCTCAGTTATTCTACTGATTCCTTCTAGTGTATTTTTCATTTCAATTATTGTATTGTTTATCTCTGTTTGTTTGTTCTTTAATTCCTCTAGGTCTTTGTTAAACATTTCTTGCATCTTCTCGATCTTTGCCTCCATTCTTTTTCCAAGGTCCTGGATCATTTTCACTATCATTATTCTGAATTCTTTTTCTGGAAGGTTGCCTACCTCCACTTCATTTAGTTGTTTTTCTGGGGTTTTATCTTGTTCCTTCATCTGGTACATAGCCCTCTGCCTTTTCATCTTGTCTATCTTTCTGTGAATGTGGTTTTTGTTCCAGAGGCTGCAGGATTGTAGTTCTTGCTTCTGCTGTCTGCCCTCTGGTGGATGAGGCTATCTAAGAAGCTTGAGCAAGTTTCCTGATGAGAGGGACTGGTGGTTGGTAGAGCTGGCTGTTGCTCTGGTGGGCAGAGCTCAGTAAATCTTTAATCCACTTGTCTGCTGATGGGTGTGGCTGGGTTCCGCCTCTGTTGGTTGTTTGGCCTGAGGCGACCCAACACTGGAGCCCACCTGGGCTCTTTGCTGGGGCTAATGGCAGACTCTGGGAGGGCTCACGCCAAGGAGTACTTCCCAGAACTTCTGCTTCCAGTGTCCTTGTCCCTTGGTGAGCCACAGCTGCCCCCCGCCTCTGCAGGAGACCCTCCAACACTAGCAGATAGGTCTGGTTCAGTCTCCCCTGGGGTCACTGCTCCTTCCCCTGGGTCCTGATGCACACACTACTTTGTGTGTGCCCTCCAAGAGTGGAGTCTCTGTTTCCCCCAGTCCTGTCAAAGTCCTGGAATCAAATTCCGCTAGGCTTCAAAGTCTGATTCTCTAGGAATTCCTCCTCCCATTGCTGGGCCCCCAGGTTGGGAAGCCTGACATGGGGCTCTCAGAACCTTCACCCCAGTGGGTGGACTTCTGTGGTATAAGTGTTCTCCAGTTTGTGAGTCACCCACCCAGCAGTTATGGGATTTGATTTTATTGTGATTGCACCCCTCCTACCATCTCATTGTGGCTTCTCCTTTGTCTTTGGATGTGGGTTATCTTTTTTCGTGATTTCCAGTGTCTTCCTGTTGATGATTGTTCACCAGTTATTTGTGATTCCAGTGCTCTCGCAAGAGGGAGTGAGAGCACATCCTTCTACTCCACCATCTTGAACCAATCTCCCAGACTTCAAGTTAAATTAACACTATATAGTGCATTCAAGGACAGGACATTCTATTAGGTATTATGGAAAATAAAAAAAGCTAAAGATTATGCTTGCCATTAAAGAACTTACAGACTGGTTTGTGATACTGAACATAAATCTTTGACATCATAAACCACAAAAATTGAAATAATAGTGTAACTAATAGTTTACGAAAATACAGATAGATAGCAGATAGTCAATAAAGAATTAACTATCAAATGATATATGTAGTCAATAATTATGTGATGAGAAAAGAGTGAGAAAATTCTTACAGAAGGTTTTATGAGGAGGTATATCAGAGAGCCTTCATGTATGAGTGGCACTTGGAAGAGGGGCATCCTCCGAGAAGGATGGAGATGAGGCAGAAGACACCTTAGCATACAGTGAGTTAACAGTTAGGCAGGAGCAGACATTTGTATAGATATAGTTTCATAACAATGGCTGACAGTTGCTGGGCAGTTCCTCTGTGCCAGACATTGCACAGTTATATAGATCAGCTCATTTGATCTTCTTCATAGAAACACTATGAGTCAGGTTGTTTGGAGTATTAAGTGAACCATACACATTTCATAAACAAGAAAATGAAGGCTTACAGACATTATATAAGTGACCGAGGTCTCTCTGTCTGTAGATGGTGGAGCTGGTCCAGGAATTCAGGTCTGTCTGGTCCCAAAGCCCATGACCGTAAGCACACTGCTAAACTGGGAATCAAATCTAGACATGTAATTCTAGGATAAAGTTATAAAAAATGAATATAGAGAATAAGGAGTTTGAATGTTGTCCTGCAAGGTAATATTATATAGAAAACCAATAACCAAACCCTTGAAAACTTGACCAAAAGTGAAATGTCTAAACATCTTTTGCTTTCCTCCTTTGATTTTTTTTTTCTTTTGATTTTGGAGTCCATTTATGACTAACTGGGATGTAATGTGTGCAGAGGCTGTAAATTACAAAAGTTTGAGATCATGCCTTATGAGTTACATGAGTCTGTAGTCAACTTTCAAAACTTGGTGTTACTTCAACAGATGAATGGATAAATAAGACGTGGTATATATACACAATGGAATATTACTCAACCATAAAAAAGAATGAAATAATGCCATTTGTGGTAACATGGATGGACTTAGAAATTACCATAAAAAGTGAAGTAAGTCAGAAAGAGAAAGAAAATTATGTGGTAGTAATTATATGTGGAATCTAAAATATGATACAAATGAACTTATTTACAAAACAGAAACAGACTCACAGACATAGAAAACAAACTTATGGTTACCAAAGGGGAAAGGGGGAGAGAGATAAATTAGGAGCTTGGGATTAACATACATACACTACTATATATAAAATAGATAATCAACAAGGACCTACAGTATAGCACAGAGAACTATACTCAATATTTTGCAATAACCTGTAAGGGAAAAGAATCTGAAAAAGAATATAGATGTGTGTGTGTGTGTGTGTGTATATATATATATATATAATTTGAAAAAGAATATATGTATATATATACACATATATGTATATATACACATATATGTATAACTGAATCACTCTGCTGTACACCAGAAACTAACACAACATTGTAAATCAACTATATTTCAACAACAACAAAAAAAACTTGATGATACTTAACCAGAATACACATAAAGACAAGGTTTCAATACTGGCAGTCTACGGCTTCTTCAAAATTTCACTTGAATTGTGTTTACATAATGTTAGTAAAACAAGTTGACACAAATTGTCAAAGAACCATGTGTTACTTTCATCTGCATGATACATATTGACAACAATTGAGCATTACTTTCATCTGCATGATACATATTGACAACAATTGAGCATTAATTCCTCATTGTGTTGACAAGTTATTTTCCATTGCACAGAGAACTTTGGACTGTCCATCAGTTTTGTGAAAACTTTTTTTTTGTCCCCCCTAGTTACGAAGCTTTTGATACACGGAAGTCTGGAGAAGAAGAAAAATACATTTTTTGGATAAAAAAAATATTCTGGCCTTTGCTCATTTCTCCTGGACAGTAAAGAAGAGAAGCTATTCAATTTTTTATGAGATTGTTCTGGAAATGAAAGACTGCTTATTTGTTTAAGTAAAGAAAGTGCATGCTGTTTAAAGGTTACTATTTAGTATTCAAACCATTAAACATATTGCCAAATAATCTTATATAAGGTAATTATAGTGCCTATGAATACCTTTAAAATGCAGAGAAAGTTTTTTTTCTCTCTCTGAAAGATAATTAAAAAAGTAAAACTGCTTTGTAATTTATGGATAATGAAATTGGGCAGTATATATATGTTATTGTTTTTAATTTTTTATTGAAGTATAGTTGATTTACAATGTTTCAGGTGTATAGCAAAGTGATTCAGTTATAGCTCACCTCCTCTCATGAGCACACCAAGATCACCACTATCTGTAGAACACCCATCAATAAAAAAGACTGGAACCAGAAAATATCTTCTACAATAAAGACATAAAAAAGGAACTACAATGAGACAGGCGGGAGGGGCAAACTTGTGATATAATCTAATCAAGTCCTATAGCCCCCAGGTGGGCAACCCAGAAACTGGAGAATAATTATATTGCAGAGGTTCTCCCACAGGAGAGCCTCTGAGCCCCACGTCAGGCTCCCCAGCCCGGGGGTCTGGGATGGGGAGGAGGAGCTCCCAGAGCCTTTGGCTTTGAAGGCCAGCAGGGCTTAACTGCAGGAGCCCCACAGGACTGAGGGAAACAGAGATTTCACTCTTTTTTTTTTTTTTTTTAATAAAGCCGTGTTGTTGGGTTTTTTTAAATTTTTTATTTATTTATTTATTTATTTATTTATTTATTTATTTATTTATTTTATGGCTGTGTTGGGTCTTCGTTTCTGAGCAAGGGCTTTCTCTAGTTGCGGCAAGCGGGGGGTCACTCTTCATCGTGGTGCACGGGCCTCTCACTATCGCGGCCTCTCCTGTTGCGGAGCACAGGCTCCAGACGCGCAGGCTCAGTAGTTGTGGCTCACGGGCCCAGTTGCTCCGCGGCATGTGGGATCTTCCCAGACCAGGGCTCGAACCCGTGTCCCCTGCATTGGCAGGCAGATTCTCAACCACTGCGCCACCAGGGAAGCCCGAGATTTCACTCTTAAAGGCCCACACGAAATCTCATGCAAAAGCAGTAATATGATAGGAGCCCGGGCTAGACCTACCTGCTGGTTTTGGAGAGTCTCCTGGAGAGGCAGGGGGTGGCCTGCAGCTCACCCTGGGGTCATAGACACTGGTGTCAGACATATTGGGGAATATTCAACCTCATGAACACTCCTGAAGGCTGCCATCTTGGTTATTAGCACCAATACCTGGCCCCATCCAAGAGTCTGCAGGCACCAGTGCTGGGATGCCTCAGGCCAAACAACTAAGTGGGTGGAGACACAGCCCTACCCATCAGCAGACAGGCTGCCTAAAGACTGAAGAGCCCACATCCACCTCTATACACGCCCTTAGACATGACCCTGTCCACCAGAGGGCCGAGACCCAGCTGCACCCACCAGTGGGCGGGCTCTAGGCCCTCCTGCCAGGAAGCCTGCACAAGCCTTTAGACCAGCCCCCCTCACCAGGGGGCAGACACCAGAAGCAAGAAAACCACAATCCGGCAATGCAGGCCAGACCCTACCCTGGGACCAGCTGGGTCCTGGCCCTGCTCACTAGCAGGCCAATGTAACCTTTGGGACACCCGGACCCCATACCCAACTGTGTCAGGAACTCCTCCCCACCACCCCCCACAAGATCTGAAGTGAGCTCTGGGATCCCTGGGCCCTGCAGCCAGACTCCAGGAACCAGCTCTGTCTGCCAGAGGTCCGGCACTAACCCCAGGATCTGGCCTCACCTGCCAGTGGGTGCGCAACAGGCCCAGAATCTTCAGAACCCTAACTCCGCCCACCAGTGAGGCAGCACTAGCCCTGGGGCCCCCTAGGGTTCTGCATCCAGCCACCTGTGACCAGGCCCCACTAAACAGCAGCCAGCAGCCTCTGCACAAGGCAGGGCCTGGCAACCAACCAGACTGGGGGCCAACCAAGCCTACCAGACCACCTACATAGACACCACAACGGACGGACCCACGCAGCCCTCTTAGGAGGAACCCCTAGGACATACTGCTTGGGTGATGAGAGAGGAATGCACTGCTGGGACACAAAGGACACCTAATACAGGAGGCCACTTCTCCAAGTTCAAGAAGCATAATTAACCTACCACAGACATAAAAATACAGACGTTTTGGTTTTTAAATAAATCCTCTAAGGTTCTAAAACCACTCTTATTAGTTTATGATCATCTTTATTAGGTTCTTCTTTCCTTTTCTCTGTACAGCATGGATGATGAAAAGGAATTTGCATTTTGCAATGAGTGCACAGACCAAATATTACAAAAGTTTGAGATAATGCCTTACCAGTTGTAAGTACAACAACTTTGGGTTGGAAGAACCATTAAAAAAAAGCAATGCAGGGGACTTCCCTGGCAGTCCAGTGGTTAAGATTCCGCACTCCCAATGCAGGGGGAATAGGTTCGTTCCCTGGTCAGGGAACTAAGATCTCACATGCTTCTTGGCCAAAAAACCAAAACATAAAACAGAAGCAATACTGTAACAAATTCAATAAAGACTTTAAAAAAATTGGTCCACATCAAAAAAAAAAAAAAAAAATCTTACAAAAAGAAAGAAAAGAAAAAAAGAAAAGCATTACTGGTTACTAAAAAAGACTTGAATTGCATAAAATATATCCTTTGGGTCAGTGGTTTTAAAGCTTTCTTATATATGTCATGGACCCATTTGAGATTTGGATGGAAGATATCTTCATATAGGTACACAAGTTTTCATACAACTTTACAGGATATGCTAACTCTGAAATCCATCTATGGATCTTGTAGGGTCCAATCAGAATATGTTTACACGCCACACCATTTTATAGCTAATTGATGTTATTTTAATATCTAATATTTATCTATATTTAATTTCTAATTTATACCAAAATAATTCAATCAGACTTCCTATCAGTATTTCAAATAAGTTTTTCTCTTTGTTTCAATCTAGGTTCTTGAAACATTTCATTAAGAATATTTAAAAAATGTTTTCTACAGGATGAAAGTGTTTATAGAAACATGATTTCTTCATTGCTGTTATCCCATAATTCATATTGACTGATTCTAGGATTATTTGAAACTTAATTTTAATTTTGAGCTATCTAAAATTTTATAATAGTTTCCCATTCATGGGAAAGAGATAACTTTTATTTTAATGTGTTTGGTCATCACATTTCATGATGTTTCTGGTCAGCTTTCCACTGGATCCTGGAAGAATGATGTGGGGCTGACATTTTACAGAATGTAGGACACAAGGGAGACAAGAAAACCTTCAGAGTGGTCTCCAGGCATTAAGGTTTAAAAAGCTGAACAATTAAAGGATTTTCTCAAAATGGATGTCTTAATCATAAACGCCAACAGCTACAAGCTCTAGGGCTTAAATCAAGCAAACAAAATCTCTTTTGATTATACTTGGCAGCCAGATTAGCTTTAGTAAAACAGTGTTACAATTGCAGCTCCTTTTGATTTACTTCTATTCGCGTACTGTCTAGTGACTAGAACAAGTGTGGCTTTGATAGGTGCTACCCAGTGTCCACTGTATACACCAAGGGTCCTGGCATGTGAATTCATCCTGTGTTCTGCCACCTAGTGTATACATTTCTCCATTCAATCATCTGTAGGGACACCTGAAACTAATATAACATTGTCAATCAACTATACTTTAGTTTAAAAAAAAGAAAAAGATTTGAAAAGACACTTAAAAACAAAGATATACAAATGACAGCTAAGTACATCAAAAATACATAACTACATTAGTGCACAGGAAAATGCAAATTTAAACCACATTAAGAGACCACTACAAATCCATTAGAACGGCTAAAAGTAAAAAAACTAGAGCAAGTGGAAATCTCAAACAATGCTGGTGGGCCAGTAAAATGGTGCAACTACTTTTAAAGCAGTTTGGCAGATTCTTATAAAGTTAAACATATATCTGTTATATGACCCAACAATCCCAAGAATGAGTAAATTACATGTCTATCCTACAAGAATAGCCATAGCAGATTTATCCATAATAGCCAAAAAAAAAAAAAAAAAAGCAGCTAACAACACAACTATCCATCAATAAGTGAATGGATAAGCAAATTGTGATACAACTAGTCAATGGACTTCTACTGAACATTAAAAAGAAAGAGATTATTTTATTCTTATTATATGCGATGTCATGGATAAATTTCAAGAACATTTTACTGAGAAAAGGAGACACTCCATTTATAGGGAATTCTAAAACAAGCAAAATGAATCTACGATGACAGAAAACTGATCAGTGTTTGCCCAGGGTGGTGGCTGGTAGGGGTGATTGCAAAGTGGAATGAGGGAACTTCTTTTGGGTGGCGGAAATATTCTATATCTTAATTGTGGTTGTGGTTATATAGATGTATATATTTGTCAGGACTCATTGAACTTTATACTTAGAATGGGTGTATTTTATTATATGTAAGTCATATCTCAATAAAGGTGTGAAAAACAGAAAGAAATCTGGAGAGATAAGTAATTCATGGTTGTGTGTGTGTGTGTGTTTGACTCACAGGCATGTGGACCAGGACCAGGAGATGACTTATTTTCGTGTAGTCATCCCTTGCCCACCCTATTCAAACTCTTCTACCAAATCTCTCTCTTTTCTTTCTCCCCCTGCCCCACACACCTGGGGTACCCACAGTTATAAGTGAGTCATTTGAAGGAAAGATGAAGGCAGCGTCTAGCACAACCTTTATCGGATGAGTCTCCCCAGGCTTTTTCTCCGAGTGTCACAATGCATCACTGCTCTCAGTGGTAACAGATAATAGATAACAGTCCTACTGGTTTGCCACTTCCTTCATGCTCAAGACAATGAGGACTGTCAAAGAAAAGACAGTTACTTGGGCAATTAGGTGGTTAGGCATTGCTAACAATCTTTAATTTTTAGGCTAATGACTGTACTGGTAAGTTTGTGAAAGGGAATGAATAACTTTGGGTCTCCCCAGCATTTTACACCAATGTAAGAGTATTTGAAGCTGTTGATAATTGTTCAGTTTCAAAGCTATGTATCTTCAGTTGTGCATAATCAGTTACGTGCTTTTTTTGAATTGGCTCTCGCTCTGCGTATTTCCTACATGTGGCTTTCTCAGATATGTGCGCCCATTATCCATGTTTTAACAGGAGAACAAGAACAATTTACCTTGAGACTGACTTTGCTGATAGGTTACAGGGTAATTTAGTTGGTAGAGAAATGCACATACATAAAAAGCTTTCTTCAAGGAGATACAGTATGCCAATCTTACTTCTGTTATTAACCTGTTGGATGGCCTTGGGCAAAGCTCTTACACATTCTGCTTCTGTTTTATTCGTTGTGAAGAAAATATTAGGAAGACGACCTGCAGGTGAAAAGAATGTTACAGAATGGTCCTAAAGCACTCTGTAGACTACAGAAAAAGAGCGTCATTGACTGTCAATGATGTTGCTGGTTCCAGGGAATCCTTACGGTCAATTATCAGACAACCCCAATAGTTCACTGGATCATTCAAGCATAATCATAATTTCTTGGGAGAATGAGATGACGGCTGAGTAACTAGGATATAGTAGGAATGGTATAAGCTTACGCAGGTTAAATCAATCTCACACACACAAAACAAACCTTCCAAATCCTCTTAAAAACTTGGTATAAATAAAAGGCAGATTTAAAAAATGTATTTACAGGGTACCTACACTTAATTTATTCAAATCTTATTGGTCATGGGAATATGTGCTTGCCAGTGAGAAGACAATGGCTCAAATATATGATCTAATACAATTAAATATGTGGTATGGACTCATAAACAGGTATCTTATTAAAATATACACTGGGATTTGTTGTTACACTTTTTAAAAATTGGATTTTAAATGTGTTAACACTCAGCAATACTAAGGTGTGAAGGGCAAAGTTTTCCAAGCGGTACCTCCTCCACACTAGTATTCATACTCAGTGAGGCAAGCCGGGGGGAAATGTCTATTTACAAAGTAGGATTCTGTCAGATGAAGGCAGCCATTAATTCTTGCCATCTTGGCTCTCCCAGCGAAGGTGTCGCTTCTGGGTGTCTGAGGTGTAAATTTGGGAACTCTTTAACCATAACCTCAGAGCTGATTTCTAAAGTAACTAGAATCCAAAACACAGCCAGTTTTATAAATCAGAATCAACACCTTGAATTGTTCCTGGAAGCCACACGGAAGGCCTCGGCCCTTCTGGAGCCCATGCGTGTCACCCTGTGCCCAGTTTCCTGCACAGCTGCAGCTCCAGCACAATCACCACGTTCTCGCCAGTTCAAGTTTCCCTCTGATAGCCTTGCATTGTTATTGAGAGTGGCCGCATGGAAGGCACCGAGCTGTAATCCAGCTGAGAGACTTGATGACAAGACATCACAGGGGTCCTTAGAAGCCAGCTGATTTCTCTGCAGCCAGACCAGACCACCACTGAGGGCTCCATCCTCACGATTCTGGTCTCTTTCTGGAGAGGAGGAACATTCACATAGCCAATGGCACGCTCAAGTTCTCATTAGGTCAACCCTAACCCAAGTCAGCTTGACTGGCTGATAAGGTCACTGGGCTTTAGGGTAAAGGTCGGAAGAAGCAGGGCAAGGTCCCAGAGAGAAGGAGGAGTTGTTTATTTTGAAATTCCTGGGGTTTGTCGTCCTGACAGAATTTTTTTTTTTTTTGGCCATACCGCTCCACTTGGCATGCGGGATCTTAGTGCCCCGACTGAGGATCGAACCCGTGCTCCTACAGTGGAAGCACGGAGTCTTAGCCACTGGACCGCCAGGGAAGTCCCCTTACACATTTTTAGGGAAGGAAAACGGCCACTAACAGAGTGACAGGCAGATAAAGAGCCTTGGCGGGGGTGGGGGTGGGGGGGAGAGCCTTGGGCAAAAATAGTTTGAATATTTAGTGGTCTTTTTCCTGGATAATTAGGTACACCCCGTGTGTGTGTGTGTGTGTGTGTGTGTGTGTGTGTGTGTGTGTAAATGTGTGAACATAATAATCCAAGTAGCAAAATGGGTTAAGGGCACTGCACATTTATCTTCATCTCTTACATGAGAAAACAGGAGGGGAACGCAAATGAAAGAGGTTTCAAGGAAGCCAGTTTGGCAGGGCCATATTCATGTTTAAGAACTGATTAACACAACATCCTGCTTTCAGTTTAGTCTGCAGTTACTTGGAAAACTTTCAAAATGAACAAGTGATATAAAACAAATACTTCGCTGCATGCTCTTCGCCGCAGATTTCAAATTCACGTGATAGGACAACCTAAAAGGCGTACTCATCCTTGACGGATTTCCCAATTTTATCTTGAATTCCAAATTTAAGGAAATCATCATTAGTACCTAAGTTTTGTGGGGCTGTTGGCATGGGTGTCACTTGCCAAGTGTAATCAGTGAATTCATTAGCTGAATCACAAATACGTGGTATTAATCATGTTCTTAAGATTCAAAAAGTGAAAGGAGATAAGGGACTTACTGTAAAGACTTTGTCATTCTCTTATGAAGTGAGAGCCAAAAAGGCACTTTTCTAGGAGGAAAAAAAACCCAAAAACTTTGGAACTTAAACTTTTTGGCAGTATTTAGTCTTTTCCTGAATTCCTTCAATAGAGAAACTCTGTCACATGGCACTTTCTGTATATTGTTATGTTGTTTCTCAGGCATTTGCACTCACCCTTAGCTCTCAACGAGCTTTACTCAATAATTAGGTCTTTGGGGATAGCCAGACAGGAAGAGGGATAAACGTGAAGAAAATCGTGTTCACAAAATTACTGAAATAGTTTCACTTCTGACATGGCCAAACCCACATAAGATGAAGTCATTTGCATGCTGCCCAGGACATGTATTTTCCATGACCCTTACCACTGACTCACTGTGTTTAGTCATAAACATTCTTTGAACCTCAATGTCCCTACTTGTAAAATAGGGATGAAAGTACTGTTCACATGGACAACGTTATGAGATGAAACTGGTCTGAAAGGACTTTGCTCTTGTAAGTAAAATCCACATACTTATGTTCTTTATTTTACTAGTACAGTGTTTTATTATAAAGGAATTTGGACAAGGGGTAGGGGAGAAGACAGGAGAAAAAGGGGGAAGGAAGAAATGAGAGAGGAAATAATTTTGACACTAGGATGTCTGTATTGTGATTATCTCTTAAAAACTAGAAATAAGCGTTTTGGTTCCCCATGTGAAAATTCAAATTAGTAAAACCATGAACTTGGGGTAATTTCTGTGGTTTAACTAAAGTATCTGGAATTCTGTTGGTTGGTTGGTTGGTCGTTGCTTTCATTTAAGTGAAGATGATATTTCTAAATGAGAGAGAGATTAGAACATGAATAATACAATGAAGCTGATGATTCCTCAGTTGAAAATACTGAAAATTGGGGATGAAAAAAGAATCACATCATGAATGATTCTTTTCTTTGTACCTATACGAGTCAGGCTGTAAAATTTATTACATGTTGTATAGAGAGCCAAAAATAGTGTGTGTGTTTTTTTCAGACACCTCTTTGTGACTCATTCAACAAACATGACTCTCTTCCAAGTGCAAGGCCCTGTATCTAGTGCTACAGAAGAAACAGCAGGAGATGGTGGCAGAACAATGAGAGCTACCATTTCTATGAGCATGTGACGTGCCTGTTTCTTTCAGAAGTTATGTTTAAGTCTCACGAAACTCTTCAACATAGATAATTATAATGTTCACTTTCCTTCCAAGTACAAAAACTGAAGATTAGAAAAGTTCAGTAATATTCCAAAGTCAAACAGCCTATACGTGGCAGAACCGGTACTTAAACCAATGTTTTGATGGTGCCACACCCATGCTATTTTGACTAAGCCACCTTCAAGGTATTCACAACCTAGAAGAGATTTTCTCTTTCATTTGCTCAACTTCTTTCTCTCTCTCACACAGACACACACACACAAACACACACTCGTCTAATATAAGAGAGAGAATGTGATATATATAAATATCTAAAAGAGAGACAAATACTCACACTTGAGTACCTAGATTCTGAGGGCTCTCTTGGATGCCTGGACATTTGTCAGCACTTCACACTGTAGTCTACACATTCAATGACATGCATGTACTGACAAGTGTCCATGTACTCTGAGTGCACATGCTAAGTCCTAGAGATACACACATACCTCAGATCTAGTCCGGCCTTCAAGGAGCCCCTAGTTTTGCATAAGAGTTGACATGTCAAAAAAGTGTTATAGTACTGGCCAGTTTTCCAGTTCTTTTGAAAATGTACCAGGTAGAAAAACAAAATGCCACATGCAACAGAATATAGAAGGCACAGTTATTGATTAAAATGCTATAAACTTGGGCTGAAAGAAAAGTGGGGCTTAAGTAATGCAATGAGGCTTATTTGAGGAGAACTACTGACCATTTTCTTTTCCTCTTCCCCTCTTTCAAAACATTCCTTTTAGGCTCTATCTCCCTCATAAGGTTCATATTTTGCATCCCCTAAAAAAAAATATATATATATATATATATTTCTCAGAGCTTACAGATGGCATCTGAATGAAGGGGTATAGAGAAATAATTAGATAAAGCTGCACAATCTTGAGAACGAAAAATGGAGCTGGGGGAATCAGGCTCCCTGACTTCAGACTATATTACAAAGCTTCAGTAATCAAGACAGTTTGGTACTGGCACAAAAACAGAAATATAGATCAATGGAACAGGATAGAAAGCCCAGAGATAAACCCACACACATATGGTCACCTTATCTTTGATAAAGGAGGCAAGCATATACAGTGGAGAAAAGACAGCCTCTTCAATAAGTGGTGCTGGGAAAATTGGACAGGTACATGTAAAACTATGAAATTAGAACACTCCCTGACACCATGCACAAAAATAAACTCAAAATGGATTAAAGACCTAAGTGTAAGGGCAGACACTATCAAACTCTTAGAGGAAAACATAGGCAGAACACTCTATGACATACATCACAGCAAGATTCTTTTTGACCCAGCTCCCAGAGAAATGGAAATAAGAACACAAATAAACAAATGGGACCTAATGAAACTTAAAAGCTTTTGCACAGCAAAGGAAACCATAAACAAGACCAAAAGACAACCCCCAGAATGGGAGAAAATATTTGCAAATGAAGCAACTGACAAAGGATTAATCTCCAAGATTTACAATCAGCTCATGCAGCTCAATAACAAAAAAACGAACAACCCAATCCAAAAATGGGCAGAAGACTTAAATAGACATTTCTCCAAAGAAGATATACAGATGGCCTACAGACACATGAAAGAATGCTCAACATCATTAATCATTAGAGAAATGCAAATCAAAACTACAATGAGATATCATCTCACACCGGTCAGAATGGCCATCATCAAAAAATCTAGAAACAATAAATGCTGGAGAGGGTGTGGAGGAAAGGGAACACTCTTGCACTGTTGGTGGGAATGTAAATTGATACAGCCACTATGGAGAACAGTATGGAGGTTCCTTAAAAAACTAAAAATAGAACTACCATACGACTCAGCAATCCCACTACTGGGCATATACCCTGAGAAAACCATAGTTCAAAAAGAGTCATGTACCAAAATGTTCATTGCAGCTCTATTTACAATAGCCAGGACATGGAAGCAACCTAAGTGTCCATCGACAGATGAATGGATAAAGAAGATGTGGCGCATATATACAATGGAATATTACTCAGCCATAAAAAGAAATGAAATGGAGGTATTTGTAATGAGGTGGATGGAGTTAGAGTCTGTCATACAGAGTGAAGTAAGTCAGAAAGAGAAAAACAAATACAGTATGCTAACACATATATACAGAATCTAAGGAAAAAAAAAAAAAAAAGGCCATGAAGAACCTAGTGGCAAGACGGGAATAAAGACACAGACCTACTAGAGAATGGACTTGAGGATATGGGGAGGGGGTGGGGTGAGATGTGACAGGGTAAGAGAGTGTCATGGACATATATACACTACCAAATGTAAAATAGATAACTAGTGGGAAGCAGCCGCATAGCACAGGGAGATCAGCTCGGTGCTTTGTGACCACCTAGAGGGGTCGGATGGGGAGGGTGGGAGGGAGGGAGATGCAAGAGGGAAGAGAAATGGGAACATATTGTATATGTATAACTGATTCACTTTGTTATAAAGCAGAAGCTAACACACCATTGTAAGGCAATTATACTTCAATAAAGATGTTTAAAAAAAAAAAAAAAAGCTGCACAGAGTTCTTGGATCTTTGGAGAGAGGTCACTGCACGGTGACCCAAATCATGGACGGTGATTATACTACAATCAGGTGACTCAACACAGCAAACTATTGACCTTCATGTTCTACATTTAGATCTAGCTGGGGGAATGTTCAATACTTTGTCAAATACTAAGAACAATCATATTTCATTTAAAAGAAAATTAACAAGATATCTTATGATTTCAGGGATGTTAAAATGTGAAAATATGTACATCTTAGAACTGATAAAATAGGGTGTGTATTAGTCAAGTTTCTCCAGAGAAACAGAAAATCCAACAGGATATGTATACGTCATATATCTATATCTATCAATATCTATCTATCTATCTATCTATCTATCTATCTATCTATCTATCTATCATCTATGGAGAGATTTTAAGAAATTGGCTCATACAATTGTAGAGGCTTAGAAAGTCCAAAATCTGAGTAGGATGGCAGACTGCAGACCCAGGGAAGAGTTACAAGAGTTACAGTTCAAGTTCAAAGGTGGTCTTCTGGCAGAATCCCCTCTCCTTCCAGGGAGGTCAGTCTTTTTCCTCACTGGAAAAAGAAGGTCAGCCTTCAACTGATTGAATGAGGCCCACCACCACCCACATTATGAAGAGCAATCTGCTTTACTCGCAGTCTACTGAATTCAATGTTAATTTCATCTAAAAATTACCTTCACAGAAACATCTAGGCTAATATTGGACCAAATATATGGGCCCTGTAGCCTAGCCAGTATGGCACATAAAACTGACCATGGCAGAGGGGCATTAGGAAGCGTGGGAAGATTCTGTTCATTGTGGGAAACCTTAGCACTAGAACTCACCCTGTCACAGTGTGCAGACACAGGCAGAGCAGCGCTTGGCTCTACCTGTCTAGGCTTTTTTGTGGGTTGGGGTTTACCTTTCTGATCTCTTCTGGCCCTTCCCTCTGAGGGAAACATCTGCAATACAATCAAACCCACCCCGCAGAGCACACCTCTGGTGAGCTGTGAATGGAAGAGGCTCTGTCCTTTTCTCCACATTACTAATGTTTACATTTCTGTTTTCCTGACTTGATAGAGGCCAGACCCCCGGGGGTGGGGTGGGAGATGGAGAGAAAGTCAAATGTGCTCCCAATAGATGAAATACAGTATTTTTTCTAAGTTTACGTTCAGTTCTTCTCATTGGGACTTGTGTCAGTGGACAGATGGGGGTGGAGGAGGTGGGGGAGAGGGAGAAAGTGTGGTCTCAACACTGCCTCCATCTGCCCCGTCAGACCACACTCCACCCCTACCCACCTGCCCTCTCCCACCACCAAGCTCCCCTGGACCCGCTGCTTTTATCCTCTCTAGAATGTTCCCAGGGCCTGTCTCTGCCAGCAGTAATCCCCTGTTAAATGTTACCTACGGTCAGTTTCTTCCCTCCACCCTCTTGCACAATCTTGGAACCACTGACTCACTCTTGCTTTATCTGAAGTATTTGCATTTGGGTTACAATCATGGACTTTGGAGCCACGGAATGTCCCCCTTCGCCACTTGTGTGACTCTAGCCTCCACTCCCTCACCCGTAAAGTTGAGAAAATGATAGTACTTACGTCACAGGTGAGTTGGGAAGAGCAAATGAAAGCAGTGGACAGAAAACTCTCAGGATAGTGCCTAGCAAGGCATGAGCCCTAGTGATCGTTAAATATTAACACTCCCGTTTGTCTGATGTGATTTCCCCATGAGATCACGATGACTAGTATTTGCAAAAGGACTTAATACACAGAATACAAAGATAAAGCAGTACGGTCCTTGCTTTTGCCCTGCTCCTGGGATAATTGGAGGGATACTATAATATGCTTCTCTTGGTTTCCATCCATGTTAACCATCTTCAGATGGTTTATCCCAGCTCTGTGGGAACAAGATCAACTGTCCACATGGTGAGGATTAGAAGAATGGGTAAAGTGATAATCCTGGTGACCTCTTGGCTTAATATGGCCCAAAGATAGGTTTTGTCTGGCCCAGCAGGGAATTTGGTTTTGGTTTTGTTTTCGGTGAACTAGTGTGCCTTTAGACGGGGACCACACCTTCTCCATCACTCCCTATTGTTTTATAGCCATCATGTCATACGTTCACACATGCTTACTTTTTGATCACCTCAATGTCCTTGAAGTTGTGATCCCTGCTATCCATTATAAGAAGACAGAACACAGAGATTGGTGAAATGTTCCTCACTCTTAAAAACATCAAAGACACAGAAACAAACAGCATAGTGAAAAAAAAAAAATCCTGTTTGGAAATGAGGTAAGAAGTGAAGCTCTGATTCTCTGATTATCCTAAAGAAACATTCTCAAATTTGCATATATGTACCTAATTGAAGGCACTGTGGAAAGTTCAAGGAAATCCAGGGTAAAAGTAATGGGAGCCCTCTGACAGCCTGAGTCAGAGTTTCATCTCACCCACATTGAGGCTGTCCACCCGGGTGCTGCTGGGAGTCCCCAGGAGTGAATCCCACATGCTCAGGCACAGAACCTACCAGACGCACCTCAGCTTTCGCCATTTCCTCCTCTCCTGCCCCAGTCCCCTTAAGCAAAAGCCCATGGCTAGCAAAGCTGCATGGAATTGCCTCCCCAGGGTCTCCCCACAGCCTTTTCTAACCATGATGACGCCAACTGGCGCCAGCATCTCTGTGGGCACCAAGCCCTGTGCAGGCATCGCGGCCACTCCAGTCACCCCAGTGCTGCTCTCTCATGCCAGGCACACGGCCTCCACCCGCACGCTTCCTCGACTGCAGCCTGAGCTGGGCCATCACGGCACTCACGTCATGCTGGCACCCAAACTCCATCATGTTCCCTGCGGAACTGGAGTGATCACTCCCCACCAACCACCTCTTTTGTGTCATATACTGTCACTAGGGTGTCACTAAGCTTCAGTGCCTTACAGAGTCCTGAGTGAAGAGAGCCCTTCCAGTTTTTTCTCAGAATACCTCTGCTCTCTAGCACTCAGCTGTTTGTGTGTGGCGTTGGAACTGAGAGATATGTGCCATACGGGATTCAGAACTGCCATGACCCTCGGACACCTGAGGCTTCGTTATTGGGTCAAGCTCATTTGCCTGATTCTCTTTCCCTCCAGGATGAGTTCTTCTTTCAGAGGGCTACTCCTTGATTTAATTGGAGTTCTCGTGGGCCCATCCCAGCTGACGTCCAAAGCTGAGTGCACATGAGTATAAATAGAGTATCCAGAAAAAATCAGATTTAAATTCTTTTGTGGGTTGGAAAATCATTTATAATAAGTTCTCCTTCCCCATGTCTTGAATAAGAGCTGTCTATTCTCCTTTGGGTGGACTCCTTGGTCTGGGAAGAACCACTTGAATGGCATCTTTTTGTTACACGGAGGCATGAAGCACATACTCACCCCTATTCTGGAAGAGAATACAATGGGACTTCTTGATTAGCGGAGCCTGGCTCTGGTTCTGTAGGTGGATGGAGTCCTCAAGCCCCTCCACGAAACCCAGGGCTCTATAGATCTTAGAGGTTATGGGGTACACATTCTAAGAAAGTGCTTGCTACACAGAGGCTCATGGGATGGAAACACTTATTTTTTTCTGGTTTTAAAATAATTTATTTCTTAGTTCTGTTTTAATTTCATGTCTCAGAGCATACGTTATTTAACCAAGAGTTGCTGGACAGAGATTGTAAAAAGGGAGGAAACATTAAGGATAAGAAACTGCCTCAATTCCATTAGAATTCGACCCTACCTTGTAAAGTCTTGCTAGGATAAGTTTCTATCATACTTCTTTAGTGCTTACAAAAAAACATTGACTTCTGAATTTCCGACATTGCAAATAAAAATTTTTATAATTAAGTATGCATTCAAGTTGACACACAAGATCTCAGTTCTTTCACTCTGTGATTCAAAGTTTTAAAAACACCTCCAAGGGACAGGTAGTAACCTTCACAGAGGTGAGATGGCAAGAAAAGACTAATGAGCTGCTCTGAAATTAAAGTCATCGAGAGGTAGTTGAGAGACGTTGGAAGAAAGAGATCCAAACTGGCTCATTAGACGGCACCGCAGGGCATGGATTGTTGGCAGGGAGAACTGGTTCTGGAATGTTCGACTGGTACTAGGATCACCTCTAACCCACCTAGGAGTGCTATCAGGTGCTTTGGGGGAAGTGGCTGCCTCTGAACGATGGGATACAGCTGACAGTACTGTACATGTGACAGCCAGGTCAGTGTAAGCTTATCATTGGGGGAGGATGTGTTCTCCTTCCCCCTAGGAATTCTGTGTATTGGTGAAAAGTATCAGCAGCAACGGTGGTTAGAAATTTCAGTGGAGTGCCTTGGTTTTGGCAGTGATGCTGCACTTCAGCAATGACAGAGTGGGATGGGGTACATTTCCCCCCAGTGACACCAATACACATGTGCCGCTGGCTTCCATGATAGGTGCCTGCATTGTCCAGCTTAACAGCGAGGCAAGGGTAGCTTTCAATAGCTTTCCACTCAGTAACATAAAATAGTAAGCTGCTAGAGCAGCATTATTCACAATAGCCAAAAGGTGGAAACAGCCTAAATGTCCACTAACAGATAAGTGGATAAACAAAATGTGTTATATACAGACAACAGAGTATTATTCAGCCATAAAAAATGAATGAAATTCTGAAACATGCTATGACACGGATGAACCTTGAAGATATTATACTAAGTGAAATGATCCAGTCATGATAGGATAAATATTGTATGATTCCATTTATATGAGGTACTTAGTCAAATTCATAGTGACAGAAAGTAGAATGATGGTTACCAGGGGCTGGAGGAAGGGGCAAGAGGAAATTATTATTTAATGGATATAGAGGTTCTGTCTGAAGTGATGAAAATTCTGGAAATGGATAGTGGTCATGGTTTCACAACAATGTGAATGTATTAATACTTAATGCCACTGTATCATATACTTAAAAATGGCTAAAATGGTAAATTTAATGTTGACTATATTTTACAACAATAAAAAAAAATTTTAAAGAGTAAGGTGTTAGAGGTTGGGTTGGTGAATAACTGCATTTTTTTGCTCTTCTGATCACCAGGGAGCCAGAAATCTATGTAATTTGAGTATTTAAGCAAATCTGACCTGATTTTCAATTACTAAGCTAGTGAGGTCAGGAGAATTCTGAATTACATTAAAAAAATCTAATACATAAAATTATAAGCAGAACTGGGGCATCTTTTAACTTGAGAGATTTTAAAAGCCTTTAAAGTATTTGTTTTAAATGGATCCACATCCATTTACCTTGTTCAGCTATCCTCGGACCCAGGTAAGTTCAAAATCTAAAGATAACACTAGAAAGTGACAGAGAAGCAGCTCTTCTGAAACTGTTTTGCCAATTCTACTGTGTGGAACTGTTTTTTTAGCACACTCAATCCACCTTCAACAAACACCAGCCCCATTGCTCCATCCTCACACTGTACTGAGAATGCTAATCAGCTGGGAATTTTGTTAAAATGCAGCTTCTGCTTCAACAGGACTGGGGAGGGCCTCAGACTCTGCATTTCTAACCAACTCCCAGATGGGAATTCCTGTCTGAGAACCCTCTGAGCAGCGAGGCCCTCAGTCATGCTCCTTCTGGGTTTGATTTATGTGTTTTTTTTGTCCCACCAGAATGCAAGCTACCTGGAGGGCAGAAACTAGGACTCATAACTATGTATCTCTCCCAGCATCTAGCATAATGCCTTGTGCAAATCTAGAAGCCCAAGTATACTGGTAACAATGATTAAACTCAAATTACAAAAAGTAAACCGCAAATACAGAAGGAAAAGGGGAAGAAAATATTTATTAGAAAATAAAAATGGAAAACCTGTGACTAGTCTATGATATCCCAAGTGAATCAATTTTGCTAAGTAAAAGAAATGGTTTTACAATGTTTGAATGCACGGATGATCTTAAGGAAATAATACAACACCCAGGAAAATATTTAGGGAAAAGCAGAGATGATGATTTTCTTATGAGATTGACAAGTGACACCTCTTAAAGGAATTTCATCTCTCAAATTTCAAAGAGGCGTATTTCACTGTACACGTGAAAATGGCTAAATTCATTTCTAAGGACGGTGTATGTGTAGGCATCATGTAATAATTTCACAATTTATTTAGCATGCTGCTTTGTCCTTAAGCAACTACGAACAATTCCCCGGCATTGTGGTCCTTCTTTAGCATAAGTCTATAAAGTAGGCCTCAAGAAATGAATCACGTCTTCGAGTGTAAGAAAATAAGATAATACAGTAAAAAAACAGTCATGCGTAGAGCTGATCCTTGTTGATGTATGAAATAAATATTTTGCCAAATAGTAACAAGGTTGCCTGTGAAAAATAATAGGTTGAAATGGTTGTGAATTTTAAGTTTGTACAAATTCTGGTTTTTAAGTATAAAAGCACACGTTCCATCCTGTGGTCTCCCCGTGATGCTAATTCTTCTGAGGTCACCACTTTTTCTGTTATTATTCAGTGGGCAGAGTTATTTCTCAACATGAGCTAGCCTACATTTGAATTGCTTAAAATTTCCCCGACACTGCTTTCTTCCATTTTCTGTAGTGCAGAAAATGAAGTATAATATTCATTTTTACTACAGCAGACGTCCTTCTGATAGACCTCTCTCCATAGGCACCACTGACAAAGGGAAGCAAAGTCAAGGTCCTTATTTATCTCTTGGCTCCCATATGGAGGACATTCAGTGTAAACCATCTACCCAAAGCCCATCTGATGAGCAGTCAGCCTCCTTCCTTGACAGGTTATTATTGGTCTGTAAATTGGAGGCTATAAATCTGACAGCAGCATTACAGCCTCTGAATTGAATGTATAATTTAATTTATAAACTCATGTTCTCCATTTCAAGAACTGTAATAAACTGAGTGTGTGCTGATTTTCTAACATGGATTTGTTTTTCGGTAAGTTTGAGAGTTGATGTGGCTTGCGTCTTTAACTCATATGAATTCTTAAACACTGGTTTCTTTAATCTACTAGTTCTTATCTCTTTCCTCTACTCTTTGTATTGAGAAAGGCTCTGAAGTTTCTTATTCCAAATTACATGAAACATTGATTAACACCATAGATTTAGCTAAGTGCTTTTGTTATTAGATATTTTTAAAAGACTCAGAGAGGCAGAAGGGCAGAAATTCTGTAATTAATCAGGATTGCCGGGCTCTGCTGCTACAGTGGCAGTGAATTGGTTCCCAGTAGGAGAGTTCATAGAAAAACATCCAATTTCAAAATGGCCTGGATGCATCAAAGGGATTAAGCTGTAATGCTTTTAATCCCTGTAACTCAAACAAACAGAAAATTTTCCTGAGCAATGAACTGCATAATGTATTTGTGGGCCAGCAAATGATCAGAACAGAACATCAGTCAAACAGCCAACTCTGTAGCCCAGGATTTCACTGGGCACAGCTAGAGAGACAGCCCAGGGGATTTAGACACTTGTCTTTAAACTCGGGGGTTTGAGTGAAAGTAAAATGGGTACTGTTTTGGAAAGTTCCAGTCTCTGGAGCTCCCAAGCTGTCAGAGACCCTACTGATAAACCTTGAGTCAGGAATGGCAATTATGTGGCACATTGGCTGTACCTCCCCTACTCTCAAGGCCCATGATAACAGACCACGCTTTTTCACCATCACACGTCCTGTCAAGAATGCCTCCGAGTTCCATTCTATTTGCCATCCCTCTTCCAGGTCTTTTCATTTCCATGATCAAATTTCTCACAGTTTCCAAACATCTGCTAGAAGATGTCAAGTAGCATACAACTCAAAAAATATATATCTTTCTATACACTGCCAAATGTAAAATAGATAGCTAGTGGGAAGCAGCTGCATAGCACAGGGAGATCAGCTCGGTGCTTTGTGACCACCTAGAGGGGTGGGATAAGGAGGGTGGGAGGGAGGGAGATGCAAGAGGGAGGGGATATGGGGATATATGTATACGAATAGTTGATTCACTTTGTTATACAGCAAAACTAACGCACCATTGTAAAGCAATGATACTCCAATAAAGATGTTAAAAAATATATATATATATATTTCAAATAACCTGTGTTTATTTTATTTGGAGGCTTCTGGGTATTATTTTTTTAATGAAGCTTTTTATTTTGAGAAAATTTTAGATTCACATGTAACTGTGAGAAATAATACCTAAATATCCATGTACCCATTTCCCGGTTTCTCCCAGGGGTAACATCTTGCAGAACTAGAGTACAATATCACAACCAGGGTGTTGACAGTGATACAGTCAAATACGGACATGCCCATCACCGCAAGGATCTCTCCTGTCGCCCTTGATAGTCACACCCACTTCTCACCTGTCCCCATCCTTCCTTTAACCCCTGGGAACCACAAATCTGTTCTCCATTTCTATAATGTTGTTGTTTCAAGAACATTATAAAAATGGAATCATGCAGTATGCAACTGTTTCTGACTGGCTTTTTCCGCAGAGCATAGCTCTCTGGAGAGTCACCCAAGCTGTTCTGTAGAGCAACAGTTTGTTTTATTGCATCACGGTATGGATGTACCTCAGTTTGTTTAATCATTCACCTGTTGAAGGACTTCTGGGTTGTTTCGTGTTTGGAGCTTTCACAAAAAAAGCTGCTATAAAAATATGTGTACAGGTTTTTATGTGAACATGCCTTTCTTCCCTGGGGAAAAAAAGATGTACCCAGAGTACAATTGCTGGGCCACATGGTAGCTGCGTGTTTAAATTTTTAAAGAAAGCTCAAAAGTTTTGCAGAATGGTTGTAGGATTTTACATTCTCAGCAGCAATGAGAGAGATCCAGTTTCTCTGAATCCTCGTCAGCATTTGATATTGTCACTATTTTTAATTTTAGCTATTCTCAGAGCTGTGAAGTGATATCTTATTGTGGTTTTACTTTGTATTTCTCTAATGGCTGATGATGTTGACCATTTTTTCATGTACTTTTTTGCCATCTCTATATTCTTGATAAAATATCTCTTCACGTCCTTTGCCTACTTTCTAATAGGACTGTTTGAGTTTTTGTCGCTGTGTTTTGGGGCTTTGTTACCCCTGGAAAGACCGAACTCTCCATGATGTGTCCTCCGACACCACCCCAATGGGGAGGGAGCCCTTCATTCTGCTAGGTGAGGGCGGCAGTCCACACTTCCCACATGGTCTCCGCGGACACTGTATGGGCCGAATGGCTTATTACCACCAGGTGGGGATGAAAACTCCATTCCATATTTAGCCTTCTCTGACAACATCCTGGTGAGGGTTTTGAGGTGCCCTGTTACAGCTTCATGAGGGTGGAAGTCTAGGCTCCCACTGAGCCTTTGCTGGCATGTGTAGCTGGTGCTACAGGTTTTCTCTTATGTTTGGCTTGGATAGAGCACGTGTATAAATGTGTTCCCTCCTGCCCTCCTTCTTCTTTCCTTCCTTCCTTCCTTCCTTCCTTCCTCCCTTCCTTCCTTCTTTCCTTCCTTTCTTTCTTCCCTTTTATGACCCTTTGGCTAGGGAGAGAGCAAACTTTTGGGGGGCTTTTTAATCTGAACCCATTGGCATTTCGTTGTTTTTGACTTTTCCAGCTTTCGGTTTGGGATATAGGAAGCAAAAAGAAAATCCAGAGAACTCACTGCTGTGTTGTTCCTTGGGTCCTGATTTCCATAGCCAATCTGTCATCTTCTCTCCACCTTTCAGAGTCTTCTTCTGTTTGTTTTATATATAACATCCATGGTTTTTAGTTGTACTTAGTAGAAGGAATGGAGAAAGACATGTCTACTCCATCTTCCCAGAAATGGATGTCCAGGTCTATCTTTTTATTCAGTAGGAAAGTTTAGAAAATACCCCAGCGTGTTTTATTGTAAGCAAATTAATTATTAGGCATAGACTGTGAGAATGTTGAAAATGCCTAGAGGCCACAGATAACATCTGGAAATAATCCAGATACCAAAATTGCATTAAGAAAGTTACTGCTATGATAGAAAACAGAAACATCTAGATCCCCCTTAAAACAGAAGATGTACCATCACCCCTTTTATGCTGGTCAGTCTGCAAACCTGTTCACTGCTTTTGAGACGAATCCAAGATACCTATTGGATTTTTTCAGTCTGGTTTTTGCTGAGACCCACTGTGTATTCAAACACTGCAAGCGCTTTCTCTGGCTCATAGGCACTGCGGGTTTTAATAAAACTATTTACACGAAGTTGTTCATGACTTCATATGTTACTCTTCAGTAATGTTTGCATTTTAGAAGAGGGATACCACTGCTGAGGCAGTCTTCAGCAAAAGAGTGGACTGTATACAATATGCTTTCCAACATCAGTATGTCATATTTTCTGAGAAGGGAGAAAAGACTTACCAGAATTCTTCAAATTGCAAGAAATTGGTAAACACCTTATCACTTTACGTTGAGACGAGCCCTACAGCGATGTACACTTTTCCCACAGATGTGACGGTTAGTAAATATCTTTACTTTCTGTATACATCCATGAGGACTTTCTCTGTGAAAAGTATACGTGTAGGGGTGTGAGCACAATATATTCTGCTTGATCAAAATAATCTGGCTTATGGCACAAGAAGAGAGAGATTGGTCTTGTAGGGGATCATAGTGGCCAGGCTGTCCTGACTCTAAAGTGTTTCTTCTCCCCGTGGAAGCCCAGCACAGCCATTAAGAGTGTGGCTCTGGGTTCAGTGAGGCCTGGTCACTGCCTTTTACTGGGGGTATTGTTTCAATGACTTTCTAAACCCAAGTTTTCTGATCTCATAAGGTAGATATAATAATATTATCTATCTTGTATAAGACAATTCATGTAAAGTGCCTCACATACGTAGTTCCACATGGCACAGACTCAGTGAGTGTTAGGTATTAGGAGTTAAAATCTTTGAATTAATAAGGTAGCCTCCCCTTAACAGGCACAGATGTGTCACCCTGAGGACTGGGCATCAGTGTTGTACTGTCTTCCTGAAAAATTCTCTGCAAGAATGAGAGGCTAGGAAACTTAGGTGGTGTCAAAGAAGGCTGTGGTCACATGAGGGCCAAGTCCACCTGCCTGTGTACCTGTTACCTCTTACCTTCTCTATAGGTTGGACTAGAATACACACACCCTTGGTACCTTTGAAAACTCTGGAACTTCCATAGATAATATGTCTTGCATCTCTTTTCTGATCACACCGTCATCGTTTTAAGCCATTTCAAAACAAGAGATGTGTACTGAGCATTAATCAAAACACATTGGGGGGCCAGGGGAAAAGATGCCTGGATGGCAAGAATTTTCCTTCAGCTGGTAATTTTGTAAGCATGAGCCAATTTGCCAAATGCTAGTTGTGTCTGGAAATAAAGTAGGTTTATTGCTTTAGCCACGCCCTATGGTCACAGGAAAAGATGTGCCTACCTTTTAATGCCTCCATTGCCAAATCCTTGATATCAGATAAATTTCATCATGGCCTCAGCAAACTGAGTTAATCTGGGCTTCAAAGGCAGCAATGTAGCTGTTTCATTCGAATCTAGAATTGTGATAAAACCAAAAAAGAATTGAGCATGTGCAGAACTCTGTAAGGCTTACGAGTGAAGGCTGACTTACAGCATTCCCCCTGGACCTCGGGTTAAAAGCGAGGAGTGAAGTGAGACCCATCTACGAGAAGTCCTCCAACCACACTTAGCCTGGCCTGAGTCTCTCAGAATTTATTAGGTGTCCAGGAACACCACGGTTGCGCACTTTGTAACTTTAGGTAGCTGAGCCCAGCGTAGCATATACAATTTAAAAGACACTAGAGAGGTGTTGAGTTGAATTTAATGTAGTTGAGTGAAATGGAAGAGAAACCAAGGCTTGAAAGCTCATTTTCTCTGGAAGAAGGATGAACAGAGGGAATCAGCACTTTAGGGGGGATTATCCTTTGCCAAGAGAAAGGGAGCGGTACATAGTTGTCAGGATAACGTGTTACGGTAAAGAAGAGAGGCAGACAAGAAATTTATTCTTGTCATCACCCCAAGCCTGGACCACTTAGTTAGAGAATTAGCATGACTCCAGCAACGTGATTCTTTTACCCTTTTGAGGGGAGCAGCAAGATACAGGAGGCAGAGCTATAGAAGGCGGAAACTAGCCTTCACCTCCTATATGGGCAACACCATGCTCATCAGTTTACGCAGATTCTCATTTCATTTCCTCAACCCCTCTCAAGTCAAGCTTTGAAGTGCTGTGATACCCCAGAGTACCCCAGCCCTAGAGAGTATCAATGTCTACTAGAATAATATGTTATTTTTCCAAAGAATATGCATTTGAATAGTGACCAAAGAAGTGGAGTAAAGGTGTGAGGTCACAAACTCTTACTGAGTAATGTCTCACCTATCTATCTATTTATCTATCTATCATCTATTTATCTAGAGAGAAGTAGAGGAGAGAGAGAGAGAGAGAGAGAGAACTCAGGGTGCTGGAGTGTCCTCACTCAGTGGGCCTTAATGCCATCTACCCACATTGGTGACCTTACCATCTTCCCCTGTGGGTACTGCCAGAAAATGGTATGTAATGAAAAACAATTGTGATATATTGTACTGACTTGAAGTAGATGTTGGTTATATGTACAGTACTTAACTTTATCTTCCTTTATCACTCTGCCCACTTTTTTTCCTTTTCCTCTTCCCATGCCCACAGTTATTTTTATGAGGCTGATGCTGGCAAAGCCTACCCTCCTTATGCTAATCAAAGGTCAAAAAAAATTAGGGCTTTGTTTTCCCTTTTGTCCTCATGCAGATGCTCTTATTGAGATGGTAGGCAGGCACTTTGGTGAGTGTAAACTGTATGAGCATCTAGTAGAGATTATATTTATGGCAGTATATATTATTTTCAACTTTTCACAAGGTCATCAGTCCTGACATGACTAAGTTGGTTATTTATATGTTAATAATCCTGAGGGCGCAGAGGGAGATCTCGATTAAGGTTCTAGGCCTACAAGCTCACCCTCCTGGACCTGGGGAGCCCTTCCTCCGGGGGGGCCTTGGCCCCTCAGTCTTCACCTGTGTGGTTGCTAATACATTGCAGAGGGAGGTTCTGAGGTCTGATGCATCTCTTCCTAGACCTCTTCTCCTAGAATTACCTAAGTCAAGTCCTGCCGGTCTGGGCGGGTTCCCCTTCTGTTGGTTTCCTTCCCATCACCCTTTTTGTATAGTATCAGTATCCTCCAGAGGATGAGAACTCCTTGTTTGCCAGACCATGTTTTATTCTTCTTGGTCTCCCCAGCACCTAGCATAGGCCTGGCTCACACTAGATGCTTAATAAAATGAATGCATGAATGAATGAATGAGAGCAGGGATGTCATAAATTCCTTTTATGAACTATAAGATAATCTTTTATTTTAGACACGGCCATTAGCTCCATAAGGCAACCCTTTCATCTTAGAATTATTATAACATTCCTAATTTGGAGGCATATTTGGCCGCCTTATAATCTGGACCATTTCCCACCTTGTTTTACTCTTTTGAAACAATAGAGACATGGAAGCCTCTCATATGCTAATGAAGTCACCTGACCCAATTCACCTTTTTGCAGGCTAACCATTAACCTTTCCTCATAGAATGTGGTGTTCAGACTCTTTCTCAGCCCCAGTTCTCTTTTTCTAGAAGTTCTCTGATTTATCACCTTCTCTACTTAAAATGTGGCACTTAACCCTGAACACATTCCTTTGACCTAGCCTGATCAATGACTTTGGTATTCTCATTTTCTGCATCTGTCTGCTGTCCTGCTGCCTACTGAGCTCAAGATAACCAGAAAATGCAGCTGGAGGTCATCTCGGCCACATGCACTTTCTTCCTTCTGTGATCATGCTTCTGTCCTGAATCCCTTCTTAGCTTTCCTACTATGATAAGCTAGTTAGGAGGAAACTTGAGCATGCCCTTTCCTTGTCACTCTTAAAAACAGGTCTAGGGCTTCCCTGGTGGCTCAGTGGTTAAGAATCCACCTGCCAATGCAGGGGACATGGGTTTGAACCCTGGTCCGGGAAGATCCCACATGCCGCAAAGCAACTAAGCCCGTGCGCCGCAACTACTGAGCCTGCGCTCTAGAGCCCACGCTCTGCAACAAGAGAAGCCACCGCCATGAGAAGCCCACGCACCACAACGAAGAGTAGCCCCCGCTCCCTGCAACTAGAGAAAGCCCACGCGCAGCCATGAAGACCAAACGCAACCAAAAATAAATAAACAAAAAGTAAATAAATTAAAAAAAAAAAACAGGTCTAAGAGGTTTCACACGCAGCCAGCTCCTCCTTGCACTCTCTCCTGGGTCTCTACCCTGCTGGTTTTCTCTGCCTAAACTACTATATATAAAATAGATTACTAATAATAACCTGCTGTATAGCACAAGGAACTGTACTCAATACTCTGTAATGGCCTACATGGGAAAAGAATCTTTAAAAAAAAAAAAAAAGAGTGGTTGTATGTATATGTATAACTGATTCACTTTGCTGCACAAGTGAAACTAACACAACATTGTAAATCAACTATACTTCAATAAAAATTAAAAGAAAAACAAATGAAATACTTAAAATTAAGAAAAAAAAAAGCTTCCTAATGAAAAGGAATCCTCCAACCCCAAATGCACATTTTTGCAAAATCACCATCCCTGGGAGAAATGAAAGTAAGAGATGACAAAAGCATTGCTCATCTCTTTATCTCTTTTGACAAGATAGCCATCATCTTTGCTTCATCCCACCATATTTTACGCTGTCTTGACCCTGGAAGTGGGGCAGAAAAAGGAAAATGAGAGATTCTTTACTCTTTCCAATATTTTTAGTATTTCCTCTTTATTTCTCCTTCCATTGAGCTATATGATGTTTTCTACACCTGAGGTGGGATATGGGAGAGAAATGGAGGCTGACACCATACATAGTAGAATGGGGATCATCTCTGGCATTTATCCAGTCATTTAATGCCTATTAACATAGTCCAAGATTGCATTGGTTTCTTCGTCCTCCATGAGACAGTGCAGGTTCTTACTGAGCTTGTGCTCATGAAATATCCGCCTTTCTATGCTTGTGCAATTACCATTTGAAGCACACATTCAGGATTCAAATTTATCTTTTTACTCAATATAGCTTGCTAGTAATTAAAGCATTTAAAGTCTTGTATTTGACTCTGTCAACAATTTGGATCTAATTAGTAAACAAAGTTTAAATTTATTATTTGACACAAGTTGTTGAGAAGTGTTTATGCAAAAAAATCCTCTAGCTCATTTTATTCTATTTGTTTATTCTTTGTTAGTAATGTCTAGTGTCATTGCTTTGTGATCAGATTGTACACAGTATAACTACTTTATTGAAGGTATGCTGTCTTTGTGAGTACAATGCAATTTTCATAAGTTTTAAGTGGGTGCTTAAAAAAAAGGGGTACAGATCTTCCTTGACTTACATGGGGTTATGCCCTGATAAGTCCATCATAAATTGAAAATATCATAAGTTGAAAATATATTTGATACACTTACAGTATAGAACATCATAGCTTAGCCCAGCCTACCTTAAACATGCTCAGAACAATTACGTTAGCCTACAGTTGATCAGAATCATCTAACAGAAAGATTATTTTATAATAAAGTGTTAAATATATCCTTTAATTTATTGAACACTGTACTAACATGAAAAACAGAATGTCTATATGGTTACAGAATGGTTGTGAGTTTATCAGTTGCTTACTCTCATGATCTCCTGGCTGACTATACAGCATATCACCAGCCTGAGAAAAGATCAAAATTCAAATTACAGTTTCTACTGAATGCATATCACTTTCACACCATCATAAAGTTGAAAAATTGTTAAATTGAACCACCATAAGTTGGGGACCATCTGGGCTTTATTTTGGCCACAGAGTTTGATATATGTCTACTTGCTAATTTTTATTAATAAGATCAACCAGATCATTTTTATCTTTTTTTTTTTTATTGTTATTGTCATTCACCTACTTGAACTGTCAAAGACTGAGTGGTAAGTTCTGTTATTACAATAAAATTATGTTTCTGTTGATTTGAATTTCTAATAGTTTTTGATTTATATATTTTGATTCTTAACTATTCAACTCATAAAGTTTTGTTACTACCATGTATTTCTAATAGATTGTTCCCTTATTGGTAGAAAATGTGCTTCTTTGTCCTCTTAATGGTTCTTTTTTTTTTTTTTGCCTTGAATTCTAATTTTTCTTACGACAATATTGCAAGCATTATTTGTTTGTTATCTGCCCTTAACTGATGCATTTTTAACTATCCTTTTACCTTAAACAGATAGCACTTTTGATGACTGCCTCCTATAAATTTGGATTTAGATTTTTTGACTCACTTTGAGATTATTTTTTAATAAGAAATTTAAACAATTTACATTTTTTGTCATAACCAAAGAACATTTCTTTTATTTCTGCCACATTTTTAGGTTATCTGTTTTATATGGGTCTTGTTCTCTCTTTTCTTTTGAGGATTTGTAGATTTGACTAATGAAAAATGTCTCAACATAGATGTCGAAAATCAAAACACCTTAAGCAAAAATAAAACACAAGTGATTAACTAAGAAAAATATTTACAATAGATGGTAGCTCCCAAAGATTATACCCTTAGTCTCTCAAGAGCTCTTCCAAATCATTTGAAATTATGGTAAAGACCAATTGAATTATGGGAAAAGTTTATGAATAGACAATTCTTTAAAAAGGAAAAACAAATGTTCAATAAATAAATGGAAAGTGCTCAAACTCCCATGTTTGAGAAAGAAAGTATAAATTAAAGTAATAATATAGTAGCATTTTATATCCTAATACCCAGAGTTTGTGGATTTGAGTAAAATGGGTAGTTTAATAAGCAAAATTGAAACAGTGAGGGACAATATTGAGATAAATGTCAAAAGCTACGAAAATGTGCATTTTGTTTACCTCAGTAAATTTAGAAATGTGTCATAGAAAATAAAAATTATTTTATAAATAATAAATATGCACAAAGGCTATCTACAATTATATTCATCACTGATAATTAAAATGATAAAATATTAAAAACAAGATTAAAATTCCAGTTAAGAATTGGTTAAATAAAATATAATAAATTCATAAGATGCAACATGAGGCAGCCACTAGAAACCATTTCAGAAAAATGTTTAATAGTCATAAAATATTTTGTGTGAACAGCAAGTTATAAAAATTTGTGTATAATGCATAACCAATTTGTGGTTGTACATATATATGCAAACTTGCATTTGGAGACCGAAAATATAAAGAGACTGGAAGGATCTAAAATCAATGATAATATTGGGCTTTGGGGTGATTTTCATTTCTCCTTTATAATGTTTAAGATTTTCAAATTCTCAAAATGAACATGTATTATTTGTAATCATTAAAAAAATACATTTCTAAAAATGGAGCAAAGCACTAGAAATTTACCATAAGACTGATATACAATAATCTTTAGTATGGTACTTGAACAGCCATGAGTCCACCTAACTGTACAAGCCCTATTGTCTTCGTGCCCACAGGACAATTTTACAGACTCTGTAAAATTCCTCACAGGATCCAACTACATTTTGATCACCCAGAAGATAATTGAGGGTATTTTATTATGAATTCCTCTTAGTGAGTCTTGGGCTGGTTGTCAGTATTCACGACTTTCTTTTTAAAATAATAACAACAACCTCTTTTTAATATATAGGGGTCTCTATTATAGTAAGAGCCATAATTCATTGAACCTCTACTATATGTTTTATATACATTATCTCATCTAATCACAAGTATCTTAAAAACTAGGTGTCATCATCACAATCTTATTGCTGAGAAAACTGAGGTTCAGAAAGATTGGGGGTTGACCCAAGATTTCAGAGTTGGCGTTTTAGAGACAAGACTTAGGTCTTTCCCCTGTCTTTCAGGCTTTCATTCTTTCCACTATCCATTTAATCAGCCACACTATTGTTTTGAATTTTTATTTTTATGTTGTGACGTTTAGATAGAATTGAAATATCTTGAGGGCGTATGAAATGAACTTCTTATTAAGTGGAATCTTTGCTGAGATTTTGCTGTAGAAACCCCCCAGGTCCTCACTGGGGAGGGTGTCTTGGGGATACCTGGCTGGTGCAGATTCCCAGATAGTCTTGTGGTCACCATGGGCAAGAGCTTCTATGGCAAGGGGAGGGGTGCTCTTGGTGGGGTATCAGGTGGGGTCCTTGCCAAGGCGTTGGCAGTTTTGCCCCAAATTTTGTTTCTCCTCTACCCCAAGATTTCTCTCTCTGGTTGTATGAATAGACGGCTGACCGCTCTAGTCCTCATACTATGCTTCCTTGCATTAGATTAACTCTTCGGTCCTCTTGCTGCTACTTGGGTAATAACTTTCAGGAGCAGGGGATTCAGGCATAGTAAAAAAAAAAGAAAAAGAAAAATAAAGAGAGAAAGAGCTACCACCAAGCCAGATCTGAATCCTATCCCTACCAGTTATTCCATCTCTAGTCTTGGCAAAATTGATAACTTCTCTAGCCCTGAATTTTTTCTTAGATAAAATTGGAATAGTACTGGTCTCAAAGAATGTTATGAGGATTCAATGAAATAACATGTATGGCAAGTGTGTAGTATGAGCATTCACTCCACTTTCTGCCTGCTGTTGTTGTTAACCAGACCACTCTAGGCACTAGTGCACTGGCCTTGCCCATAGACATTGTGATTGTTCCAAATTCCATTTCACGGAGGTACTGCCCTCTCTAAGAACCTGTGCCAAAATGCCCATGTTTAAAGCAGCCAGTGGATACACTACAAGGACCAGGTATTTAGTCTTCAAACACACACACACACACACACACACACACACAATACTGATAGAGAGGATCTGAGAGGGTCAAGCAATGAGTCATTCCTTAATAAGTTAAAAGCACATATTATTAATTGTTTGTTAACCTAAGAAACAAAAATCGTAGGGGGGAAATCCAGCCTAGAATATTTTGATTAGTGTTGGGAGGGAGGTCCAGTTCCTAATTCATATTTTTTTCTACAAATATTCACTGAGCACCCACTCTGGGGTAAGTACCTTAGAGAATAGGGAAATGAGATGCTCTGTGTCCTTCAGGAGTTGACCGTTTGGTGGAGAGTGGGGTAAGGCAGGTGCTCAGGTGGTTGTAACTCCAGACTGGCTGTGGTCTGTAGGGGAAGGCAAGGCTGGAGGGGCCACACATCTGCAAGGCATGAGGGTATCTCAGAGGAAAGTAGGGTGGAGGTGGTAAAGACCATGGCTGCCAACTTCACAGTTTTGCCTCTGACCGGCTTTATTACTCACATATGCAAAGCTGAGCCTCACAGTCTGGATGCAAACTCAACTGAGCTCTCCTGCTGCAGGCCAGGCCTGCTAACAGAGCCATCAGTGTCTCCAGGGAGGGCTCAGAAATACAGTGGGATCTTAAAACACAGAGACCTGTCATGGTGAGGCTGTCCAGTGCAGTTCAAGCGCACATACCTGAAGGCCCCTCTGATCACGCACTCACAGACTCTGGGCAAATTACTTACGTCTTTGAGCTTTGGTTTCCTCCCATTTTGCATGGGAATAATAATCCATATTTAAAGTTTGTTGTGAAGATTAAGTGAGATACTTTTCAAGAGTGTTCCTAATTCATATTAAGCCTTCCACGATTGTTCATTTCCTTCTTGCTTTTTCAGCCACCATCACGTGGCTTGCCTGAACGTGGATGAAAGTTCCGCAGGCTTCACTGTGGTGAATGGCAATTACTGTCTCCTTCATTCCCTACTGTTCATTATTTGAAACCACAAGGTTGTCTAGAGTAGAGCAGGATGTTGCTATGAACCACATGTGGCCGTTGATAAGCCTGAATTAATAATTGGGTGTCATGATATTTTAGAATTTCAAAAATTCAGCGGGATTATCTTTAATAAGCAAATGGAAGCCTACATTTTTTAAAACTGTTCTCCCTTTTGTTGAAAAGTATACTGCTTAGATACAATTTATTTTTTCTGAAATTTTTCAAAAAACAATTTTACATGTACTTTATTCCATCTACCAATGATAATAAAGTGTTTTAATAATGAAAATTATAATTTTTTAATCTTCAAGAAAATAAAGGATTTTTAGGAATGAGAGCTGGGATTTTCCAGGTTATGCAAATCAGAGAACTCATTTTTTTAAAAATAGAAACTGGCATTTCCATATTCTTTCTCAGAGTGAATAGTTTAGATACCAAAAAAGAATAGTCAGTATATCTGTTTTCTACAAAGAATTTTTTTTTAGTTATATTGCTCAGGGTATGTTATGTCTACTTGTAAAAAAGTCTAAGGATTTAGGGGATGTTTTATTTGTGGATTAGAGTATTTCATTACTCTTCAAGGTTTTTTCCTTTTCAAATTATAGTGCCTCAAAGGCACTATAAAATTTGGTTTCAAGTTATTGTACTCAAGATTACTTTTTGCCTTGTAATTTTAGCTCTTGGAATTTAGGGATTCCTGAATATGCTAAGGTACAAAGTGTCCATTACATTTCTAGATTTAAAAGGTTTATCTAATGTTGAATAAGGGGGTATGATGCGATTGGGTGAAGTTATTGAAACCAAGCAGGACCCTGTGGGGCTTTCCCAGGACCAGACTCTCCCATGTTCCCTGCTTCTTGTTTGTAGAAAAACTTAAGCCTCCTAGGCCTTCCCCGAGCTCCAAAGAGTAAATTTAATCAGAGAAGTGAGAAAATGCAGAAACAAAGGAAAGCAGTCAAGCAAGAAAAAATAATAATAGTTTAGCCACAGAACAAAGTCAAGGACCTTTAGTTTTTCCTCAAGGGTTATAGATAATATCCTGAGCCATATCCTTGAGTAGTTTTGCAGATACTAAAACCCTCACCAGGTGGAAGAAGTAAACTGCAAGCTGACCAACAGCATGTAGACCCCAGACTTGTTGGAACCAGAAAGTAGATGATTGGGATTCTGAAAATCACCTTGTTACTTCACCATTAACCAATCAGAGAATTATGCACAAGTTGATCACACAACCCATGACCCTCTCCCTCACACTGTCTTTAAAAACCTTTCCCCTAACAAAAGATCAAGATGAAAAAAAAAATTAATTACATGGGACTGAGTGAACTGATGAGGATGATTATAATTTTTGTGACTTTCTGTTTGAATAAAAAAAACCCCAAAAAACCCTTCCCTGGGGGGGGCCAGGTGGATTCAAGATGGCGTACTAGGAGGACACAGAATTCGCATCTCCTCACAACGAGGGCACCTACCAGGCACTGGTGGGGGACCACAGACAGCTAAGGGGACGAGAGGAACCCCCAGTAATGGGGTAGGACGTGGGCGTGGGGGGAGTGAGGGGGGAGGAGAAGTGGAGGCAGGATGGGGCTGGTGCCCCTGAGGGGCAGCTGGGGGAGGGGAAGGGATCCCTTGCCGGAAGGGGGAAATTGGGGGACCACTGGGAGGGCAGAGGATCAAAAGGGAGCGTGGCCAGGTTTCCCCTGCCCACTTGGGCCCCCTGGAACCTGTTGAGATCCCAGGCCTGATCCTCTGCCCACCGAGGCCCCCTCCAGCTGCGCAGGTCCTGAGGGAGAGGGAGTGGGGGAAGGGGGAGCAAAAGTAAAGGCTGGACCTCCAGGACTGGCACCCCTGAGGGGCGGCTGGGGGAGGGGAGGAGTTCCTACACCCAGCGGGACCCACCCATGGTTAGGGGTCCAACAGCAACTGGGGAGACCCTGGGGGACACGGTGGGGGAGGGGCATGAAGGAAGGAAAGGGAACGCGGCCAGCACTTTCCCTGTCTACTTAGGCACCGGGAAGTCTATTGGGCTCTGGGGCCTAATCCTCTGCCCTCGGAGCCTCCTTCCTGTGGCACAGAACCCAAGCCCCGCCCCTGCACTCCCACCTAGGGCCACACCTCTACACTCGGAGACCCCCTCCAACACGCTGGGCCTAAACCCCACCCACACACCCTCACTCAGGGCTTTACCTCCAAACTCCAGAACTCCACACTCCAGAGGCCCTTCTGTCGACATGTTGCCTCTCCCCTTCCACGCAGGTCCTAAGCAGAGGCCCCGCCCCACGCTCAAACATCACCCGCCCACCCGCCTAGGTCCCTCCCTACCCTAAACTCTGCCCCTGCCTAAGTTCCACCCCTGCCTAAACTCCCCCCCAACAGCCAAGGCTTTTTTTTTTTTTTTCTTTTCTTTTTTCCTCTTTTAGATTGGGGTTCTGTTTTACCTTGTTGATTCACTGATGTTGATTCTTTTATATTTTTATTTTTCCTAAAAAATCTTTTACGTTTCTAATTTAATTTTATTCTTTATACTTTGTTAGTGATCTCCCCTTTTGGCTTGTTTCCCTCCTCCCCTTTTATTTTCTTTTTTCTCTTGTGGTTTTAATTTACACTGTTGCAGTTGTTTCAATTATAGTTTTATTTTTCCTAATATATATTTTATCTTTCTAATTCTATTTTGCTTTTTATTCTTTGATATTGTACTGCTCCTTTTTTTCTTTCTTTATTCCTTTTTTTTTTTTTTTTTTTTTTTAATGTGCCATGAAGCTTGCGGGCTCTTGGTTCCTAGGCCAGAGATCGGGCCCGAGTTTCTGTGGTGGGAACTCTGAGTCCAAACTGCTGAACTAACAAAGAACCTCAGACCCCAGGGAATATCAACTGGAGTGAGGCCTCCCAGAGGTCCTCATCTCAGCACCAAGACCCAGCTCTAGCCAACTGCCTGTAAACTCCAGTGCTGAAAGTCTCAGGCCAACCCACCAGTAAGACAGGAATACAGCACCACCCATCAAAAAAAAAAAAAAAAAATGAAATGACAAAAAAATTTGTTACAGATGAAGAAGCAAGGTAAAAATCTACAAGACCAAATAAAGGAAGACAAAATAGGCAACCTACCTTAAAAAGAATTCAGAGTAATGATAGTAAAGATGATCCAAAATCTTGGAAACAGAATGGAGAAAATACAAGAAACATTTAACAAGGATCTAGAAGAACTAAAGACCAAACAAACAGTGATGAACAACACAATTACTGAAATTAAAAATACTCTAGAAGGAATCAATAACAGAATAACTGATGCAGAAGAACGGATAAGTGAGCTGGAAGATAAAATGGTGGAAATAACTGCCAGGGAGCAGAATAAAGAAAAAAGAATGAAAAGAATTGAGGACAGTCTCAGAGACCCCTGGGACAACATTAAATGCACCAACATTTGAATTATAGGGGTCCCAAAAGAAGAAGAGAAAAAGAAAGGGTCTGAGAAAATATTTGAAGAGATTATAGTCGAAAACTTCTCTAACATGGGAAAGGAAATAGTCAATGAAGTCCAGGAAGCAAAGAGAGCACCATACAGGATAAACCCAAAGAGAAACACACCAAGACACATATTAATCAAACTACCAAAAATTAAATGCAAAGAAAACATATTAAAAGCAGCAAGGGAAAAGCAACAAATAACATATAAGGGAATCCGCATAAGTTTAACAGCTGATCTTTCAGCAGAAATTCTGCAAGCCAGAAGGGGGTGGCAGGACACATTTAAAGTGATGAAAGGGAAAAACCTACAGCCAGGATTACTCTACCCAGCAAGGATCTCATTCAAATTTGATGGAGAAATTAAAATCTTTACAGATAAGCAAAAGTTAAGAGAATACAGCACTACCAAACCAGCTTTACAACAAATGCTAAAGGAACTTCTCTAGACAGGAAACACAAGAGAAGGAAAACACCTACAAATACAAACCCAAAACAATTAAGAAAATGGTAACAGGAACATACATATCGATAATTACCTTAAATGTAAAAGGATTAAATGCTCCAACCAAAAGACATAGATCGGCTGAATGGATACAAAAACAAGACCCATACATATGCTGTCTACAAGAGACCCACTTCAGACCTAGGGACACTTAGAGACTGAACGTGAGGGGATGGAAAAAGATATTCCATGCAAATGGAAATCAAAAGAAAGCTGCAGTAGCAATTCTCATATCAGACAAAATAGACTTTAAAATAAAGACTATTACAAGAGACAAAGAAGGACACTACATAATGATCGAGGGATCAATCCAAGAAGAAGATATAACAATTGTAAATATTTAAGCACCCAACATAGGAGCACCTCAATACATAAGGCAAATGCTAACAGCCATAAAAGGGGAAATCAACAGTAACACAATCATAGTAGGGGACTTTAACACCCCACTTTCACCAATGGACAGATCATCCAAAATGAAAATAAATAAGGAAACACAAGGTTTAAATGACACATTAAACAAGATGGACTTAATTGATATTTATAGGATGTTCCATCCAAAAACAACAGAATACACTTTTTCTCAAGTGCTCGTGGAACATTTTCCAGGATAGACCATATCTTGGGTCACAAATCAAGCCTTGGTAAATTTAAGAAAATTGAAATCATATCAAGTATATTTTCTGACCACAATGCTATGAGACTAGATATCAATTACAGGAAAAAATATGTAAAAAATACAAACACATAGAGGCTAAACAATAGACTACTAAATAACCAAGAGGTCACTGAAGAAATCAAAGAGGAAATCAAAAAATACCTAGAAACAAATGACAATGAAAACAGGACAACCCAAAACCTATGGGACCTCCAAAATATACAAACAGCTCATGCAGCTCAATACTAAAAAACAACAAATGATCCAACCAAAAAATGGGCAGAAGACCTAAATAGACATTTCTCCAAAGAAGACATACAGATTGCCAACAAACACATGAAAGGATGCTCAACATCACTAATTATTAGAGAAATGCAAATCAAAACTACAGTGAGGTATCACCTCACACCAGCTAGAATGGGCATCATCAGAAAATCTACAAACAACAAATGCTGGAGAGGGTGTGGAGAAAAGGGAACCCTCTTGCACTGTTGGTGGGAATGTAAATTGATACAGCCACTATGGAGAACAGTATGGAGGTTCCTTAAAAAACTAAAAATAGAATTGCCATATGACCCAGCAATCCCACTACTGGGTATAAACCCAGAGAAAACCATAATTCAAAAAGACACATGCACCCCAATGTTCATTACAGCACTATTTACAATAGCCAGGTCATGGAAACAACCAAAATGCCCATTGGCAGACGAATGGATAAAGAAGATGTGGTACACATATACAATAGAATATTACTCAGCCATGAAAAGGAACGAAATTGGGTCATTGGTAGAGACGTGGATGGATCTAGAGACAGTCACACATAGTGAAGTAAGTCAGAAAGAGAAAAACAAATATCGTATATTAATGCATATATGTGGAACCTAGAAAAATGTTATGGATCAACTGGTTTGCAGGGCAGAACTAGAGACACAGATGTAGAGAACAAACGTATGGACACCAAGGGGGGAAAGTAGTGGCGGGGGGGGGGGGGTTGGTGGTGGGATGAATTAGGAGATTGGAATTAACATATATACAGTAATATGTATAAAATACATAACTAATAAGAACCTGCTCTAAAAAATAAATAAATGAATAAACTTAAAAAAGAAAGGAAACCTATGGGATGCAGCAAAAGCAGTTCTAAGAGGGAAGTTTATAGCAATACAATCTTACCTCAAGACACAAGAAAAATCTCAACTGAAAAACCTAACCTTACACCTAAGGCAATTAGAGAAAGAAGAACAAAAAACCCCCAAAATTAGCAGAAGGAAAGAAATCATAAAGATCAGATCAGAAATAAATGAAAAAGAAATGAAGGAAACAATAGTAAAGATCCATAAAATTAAAAGCTGGTTCTTTGAGAAGATAAACAAAATTGATACACCATTAGCCAGACTCATCAAGAAAAAAAGGGAGAAGACTCAAATCAATAGAATTACAAATGAAAAAGGAGAAGTAACAACTGACACTGCAGAAATACAAAGGATCATGAGAGATTACTACAAGCAACTACATGCCAACAAAATGGACAACCTCGAAGAAATGGACACATTCTTAGAAAAGCACAACCTTCCGAGACTGAACCAGGAAGAAAGAGAAAATATAAACAGACTAATTACAAGCTCTGAAATTGAAACTGTGATTAAAAATTTTCCAACAAGCAAAAGCCCAGGACCAGATGGCTTCACAGGCAAATTCTGTCAAACATTTAGAGAAGAGCTAACACCTATCCTTCTCAAACTCTTCCAAAATATAGCACAGGGAGGAATACTCCCAAACTTATTCTATGAGGCCACCATCACCCTGATACCAAAACCAGACAAAGATGTCACAAAGAAAGAAAACTACAGGCCAGAATCTCTGATGAACTTAGATGCAAAAATCCTCAACAAAATACTAGCAAACAGAATCCAACAGCACATTAAAAGGATCATACACCATGATCAAGTGGGGTTTATCCCAGGAATGCAAGGATTCTTCAATATATGCAAATCAATCAATGTGATACACCATATTAACAAATTGAAGATAAAAACCATATGATCACCTCAATCGATGCAGAAAAGCTTTTGACAAAATTCAACACCCATTTATGATAAAAATCTTCCAGAAAGTAGGCATAGAGGGAACTTACCTCAACATAATAAAGGCCACATATGACAAACCCACAGCCAACATAGTTCTCAGTGGTAAAAACTGAAACCATTTCCTCTAAGATCAGGAAGAAGACAAGGTTGCCCAGTCTCACCACTATTATTCAACATAGCTTTGGAAGTTTTAGCCACAGCAATCAGAGAAGAAAAAGAGATAAAAGGAATCCAAATCGGAAAAGAAGAAGTAAAGCTGTCACTGTTTGCAGATAACATGATACTATACATAGAGAATCCTTACGAAGCTACCAGAAAACTACTAGAGCAAATCAATGAATTTGGTAGAGTAGCAGGATACAAAATGAATGCACAGAAATCTCTTGCATTCCTATACGCTAATGCTGAAAAGTCTGAAAGAGAAATTAAGGAAACACTCCCATTTACCACTGCAACAAAAAGAATAAAATACCTAGGAATATACCTATGTAAGGAGACAAAAGACTTGTATGCAGAAAACTATAAGACACTGATGAAAGAAATTAAAGATGATACCAATAGATGGAGAGATATACTATGTTCTTGGATTGGAAGAATCAATATTGTGAAAATGAGTATACTACCCAAAGCAATCTACAGATTCAATGCAATCCCTATTAAACTACCAATCGCATTTTTCACAGATCTAGAACAAATAATTTCACTATTTGTATGGAAACACAAAGACCCTGAATAGCCAAAACAATCTTGAGAAAGAAAACGGAGCTGGAGGAATCAGGCTCCTGGACTTCAGACTATACTACAAAGCTACAGTAATCAAGACAGTATGGTACTGGCACAAAAACAGAAATATGGATCTATGGAACAGGATAGAAAGCCCAGAGATAATCCCACACACATATGGTCACCTTATCTTTGACAAAGGAGATAAGAATATACAATGGAGAAAAGACAGCCTCTTCACTAAGTGGTGTTGGGAAAACTGGACAGCTAAATGTAAAAGAATGAAATTAGAACACTGCCTAACACCATACACAAAAATAAACTCAAAATGGATTAAAGACCTAAATGTAAGGCCAGACACTGTAAAACTCTTAGAGGAAAACACAGGCAGAACACTCCATGACATAAATCACAGCAAGATCCTTTTTGACCCACCTCCTAGAGAAATGGAAATAAAAACAAAAATAAACAAATGGGACATAATGAAACTTAAAAGCTTTTGCACAGCAAAGGAAAACATAAACAAGAAGAAAAGACAATCCTCAGAATGGGAGAAAATATTTGCAAAGGAAGCAACTGACAAAGGACTAATCTCCAAAATATACAAGCAGCTCATGCAGCTCAATATCAAAGAAACAAACAACCCAATCCAAAAATGGGCAGAACACCTAAACAGACATTTCTCCAAAGAAAATATACAGATTGCCAACAAACACATGAAAAGATGCTCAACATCACTAATCATTAGAGAAATGCAAATCAAAACTACAGTGAGGTATCACCTCACTCTGGTCAGAATGTCCATCATCAAAAAATCTACAAACAATAAATGCTGCAGGGGGTGTGGAGAAAAGGGAACCCTCTTGCACTGTTGGTGGGAATGTAAATTGATATAGCCACTATGGAGAACAGTATGGAGGTTCCTTAAAAAACTGAAAATAGAACTACCACGTGACCCAGCAATCCCACTACTGGGCATATACCCTGAGAAAACCATAATTCAAAAAGAGTCATGTACCACAATGTTCACTGCAGCTCTATTTACAATAGCCAGGACATGGAAGCAACCTACATGTCCATCAACAGATGAATGGATAAAGAAGATGTGGCACATATATACAATGGAATATTACTCAGCCATAAAAAGAAATGAAACTGAGTTATTTGTAGTGAGGTGGATGGACCTAGAGTCTTTCATACAGAATAAAGTAAGTCAGAAAGAGAAAAATAAATACCGTATGCTAATACATACATATGGAATCTTAAAAAAAAAATTTGTGAAGAACCTACAGGCAGGACAGGAATAAAGACACAGATGTAGAGAATGGACTTGAGGACACGGGGAGGGGGAAGGGTAAGCTGGGACGAATTTAGAGAGTAGCACTGACATATATACACTACTAAATGTAAAATAGATAGCTAGTGGGAAGCAGCTGCATGGCACAGGGAAATCAGCTCAGTGATTTACGACCACCTAGAGAGATGGGATAAGGAGGGTGGGAGGCAGATGCAAGAGGGAGTGGATATGGGGATAAATGTATGCATATAGCTGATTTACTTCGTTATACAGCAGAAACTAACACAACACTATAAAGCAATTATATTTCAATAAAGATGTTTAAAAAAAACCCTTCCCTGAAAGTGTTTGGGAGTATGGGTCTTTTGAGCATGAGCTGCCTGTTCTCCTTGCTTGGCCCTGCAATAAACACTGTACTTCCCTTCACCACAACCTGGTGTCAGTAGGTTGGCTTTGCTTGGGTAGCAGACCCAAGTTTGGTTTGGTAATATTATCACAACATCATTCTGTTGGGCTCTATTTCCTTGGAAAATATTAGCTCCCCTTCCTGAGGGACAGGGTCTGACAGGCATTTCTGGGTTAACACAGGAACTGGGAAAGGCACCACTGGACCACCAGTGTTAATATGAAGTAGTAAAAGTATATGTCACAAAATCAAATTGTGACATTAAGCTAAAACATTCTGTCATCCCACTGGTAAATGGAGTGACTTGGTTTCACCTGGTTGGACTATAAGACATTACATATCTTTGTATTTCCTAAGTCATTTCCTTCTATCTAGATTAAAATTGTAGGGATGGCGCATATCTGCAAAGACCCTCCTGGGTAAAAGTAGTTTGTGTTTTAGTTTTCAAAGAACAGCAAGGTTGTAGAATTCTGGTTTTCCTAAATATGATTTGGAAGGTAGGATGCTGACTGTCCTAATGATGATATATTTATTCTAAATTTCCATTTGCCTTGGCAAAAATTGCCTTAAATTTAAAATAGCAGTCTGAGTTTATACAATGTGATTTTAGTCTCTAAATTCAAAACATGTCATGGAATAAGCAAGTTGCATAATGACTTGGAGGGCTTCGTTGGTCACAGTAGTACTTAGTAAGTAGTTGTTAACTGGCCTGTGCTGGTTACCAGTCAATGGAATTTGGAGGCTAGGTCAGGACATTCAGTCCTGGAAGAGTAAAATCAAAAAACATCTCCCCTGATTTATTAGACCATAAGCACTGAACATTGCCTGCTTCCTTCTATTATTACATTTTGGACCTACCCTCTTTCAACAAGTCTGCTGAGCTGTAACCCAGCACCTCTCTGATAAAACACTCATGTTTCTCAGAATTTCCTACAGACTTCATATTATAGTTACCCCACAGTGTTTTTTTGTTTTGTTTTTTTTTTAATGGCCTGAGATTCTTAGCTGCTAGGGAAAATGCTAGAAGATAACAATGTCAACAGGAGTTTCCAAAGTCCTAATGAAAGTCTGGTCCTAAATGAACAAATGAGTTTGGGACATACAAGCTATTTCCTGGTTGTATTTCCGTTTCTATTCTCTTGCTTTTACTGAAATAGAACCACTGATTTTGAGAGGCTGGCTGGAAATATTTAGAGACTGGATACTCCATAAACAGTGTCTCAGTCTGTTCAGGCTGTTATAATGAAGTCCCATAGACTGGCTGGCTTATAAACAACAGAAATTTATTTATCTCGGTTCTAGAAGCTGAAGTCTGAGATCAGAGTGCCCCATTGACTGGTTTTGGCAAGGGCCCTATTCCAGGATGCAGACTGCTAACTTCTCATAGCCTCCTGTGGTACAAAGAGAGCCAGCTAGTTCTCTGACCTCTTCTTATAAGGACACCAATCCCATGCATGAGGGCTCCACTCTCATGACGCGATCACTTCCCCAAAGCTCCACTTCTAAAGCCACCACGTTGGAGATTAAATTTCAACATATGAATTTTGGGGGGACACATTCAATCCAAAACAAGCAGCTTTCTGCTCCTTGTGCTTTAGAATGTTTGGGGAATGGGGATGGGATACAGTACCTTGACAATGTTCATGTGTAATCTTTTCAGAAAAATCAAGAGAAATGTGTTTTAATTACTAAAAAAATATTAAACACTACATGTCTATATTAATTAAGTGCCTACTCTGTACAAGACAGACACTATGTTTGCCCTCATGGGACTTCTATTTTATCAGCATCTTCACTGTAAATAAAGGGGCGGTTGCCTCTTCAACCATTCCTTCCATGAAGTTTAGTAGTGGGTGTCACTAGCAGGACTGAAACATCAGGCTGTATCAGGACATCAATATCAAAATGGAGAAACACTGAGACAATAAGAATAATATAGGACTTCCCTGGTGGCGCAGTGGTTGAGAATCCGCCTGCCAATGCAGGGGACATGGGTTCGAGCCCTGGTCTGGGAAGATCCCACATGCCGCGGAGTAACTAAGCCCGTGTGCCACAACTACTGAGCCTGCGTGCCACAACTACTGCAGCCCGTGTGCCTAGAGCCTGTGCTCTGCAACAATGAGAAGCCACTGCAGTGAGAAGCCCGCACACCGCGACAAAGTGTAGCCCCCGCTCGCCGCAACTAGAGAGAGCCCGAGCGCAGCAACGAAGACCCAATGCAGCCAATAAATAAATAAATAAATGTATATATATAAAAAAAGAATAATATAGGAGGAGGTGGGAGTGGAGGGGAAAAAAGAATTAAAAGAAATGTGTGCTTTAGTGAATAGAGGTAGGGGTAGGGAGGGAGGCACCAGGGATTGTGTTGGGAACCACTCAGTGGTCCCGACCACCCAGCCCTGAAGTACATGCTGCCCATTCTTATAACATTTTACGCCGCTTGAAAGGTAAGATCCTGTTCTCATGTAAAAAGTCAAGGAGCTGATATTATCAGTTTGGGCCAGTCATCCAGATCAGATTCAGTCGAGTTGCTGAGAGAAAGCAGCGGGATTTCTGACTGCCAGTCTAGACTATACTTTCCCCCTTTTATGGCTCATTATAAAAATATTTGTGCTGACCTGTAAGCCGATAAGTGCCAACTGGAGTCAACCCACTGGAGAGGAAAATTATTTATGATTACAATTTGGCTGCAAGGCTTCGTGAGTATTTCTGCTACCCTGAATCAAGAGCTGAAATTAGCAAGACCCCCAAACTGCATTTTCTCACTTCTGTGGAAAAGGTATTTAGTAGCTTCGTTGGATCGCAATCGTTACTTGTCCTCAGGATACATCCAAATGGCTGTTGCTTAGCTTTTCCCTAATCATACAGTGTCTTTGCGGCCTCACTCGTCCTCCCATTAAACTCACTTCTTGACAGATTTTCCCTTTTCTTTTAAAAGCCTCTCCTGGTCTGTTGGGTTATGTACTGAACTATTTATTTTGTGTGTGGGTTGTTTCTGTGACTCCTCCTGGCTCAAAAATGTGATGACTGAATCTACCTTTTCAGCTCTGAGCATCATGGAAATCCTTACCCCAATGCACAGGCACCTGTTTCACTTCCAAAGCCCTCCGGAGTTTGCTTATCTGTGGCTGTTGAGCTCAGTAGCTCAGATACTGCTGACGAGGCCAAGGTTATGGTTTTGATGTGTAGGGGACAGTTAGCACCTGTCCCACAGATCAGCCTGTACTCGGGACCCAGAGAGGTGCCCTGCACATGTATGGCCATGGTCCTGTAGGACCAGAGCAGAGACTGAAGGCAACTCTGAATAAATCGGTCATCATAAAAACAACCCCTTTGTGAGCCTTCTTGATGAGGGGTCTCAGCTCGGTAGCAACTCCTTTGCATATGACTTTGAGGGTGTAAATATGTGGTAGATCCACCTGCGAGTTTTTAAAGTGAGAACTTGACAGGTTTGGGCTAGTCCCAGAAAGCAGACTAAGCAAAATTACGATGGTGCCAGTACATGGGGTGGAGTTTCCATAAGAGTTAGGACACTGCTGCTCAATTTCCTGCCTCTTCAGCCATGGAAAAAACCAGCTGCAGTTTTCTTCAAAAACCATTCTATAAATGACTCTATGTGCTCAAGGGTGACCGGATGCAAAGAACTTTGCAGAAAGGTCTTCTCTGGTCAGTGAGAAGCCAGTTGTTTAACCAACATCATGGACTGAGTATATACCTTGTGGCCAGTTACCCCATCGAAAGAAAGGAAGCAAAAGTGAACGTTCTGTGTTTTAGAGGGTTCGGGGAAAAGACTTCAAAACATGTGAAAAAGATACAAAGAAGTCAACAATAGAAACATAAGAAAATACACTTACCTACATGAACTTGAACACAAGTAACCAAGTTTATCAATGTTAAGTAAGTATCAAGCTTATCAATGGACAGTTTCTTGAATGAAGTGATTCTTGAGCAGAGTTTTGAAGATGTGCCCAATACAGCATCATCGGAAGGATATTCCTGCAGAGATATCAGACATGAATGGGGTTTACTGGGTGGGTTGCACACGAGAGCACAGAGTGTGAGCTGTGGACACACATTTCACCAGTGCCATTGTCTGTCCCATCTTAACCAGACAAAAATCTCTCCTCTAACTTAACAGCCCTTTGTAGCTAGTGGTGCCCAAATCCCCTCATGAAGACTCTGCACAGATATCCTAGTTCTCTCTCTGGATGTGTAGTACCATTGTACTTCTCTGCCTTGTGTGGCCATGTTGATTTGCCTTGGCCCGTAAAATAAGAATGAAGTGTCAGGTATTGCTTCCAGGAGAAAGCACTTAGTTGCCATTATGGGACACAGCTGTTCTCTTTTTCTTGGGGCAACAATTATAAATGCCTGTGTTGGGAGAGCCTCCTGTGTTGAACAGAGGCCCCTGATGACCTGCATTGGACACACAGCACAATAAAAAAATAAACCTCTTTATTCCCGTCTTGCCCCTAGGTTCTTCATGACCTTTTTTTTTTTTTTTTCTTACATTCCATATATATGTGTTAGCATACGGTATTTCTTTTTCTCTTTCTGACTTACTTCACTCTGTATAAAGACACAGACCTACTAGAGAATGGACTTGAGGATATGGGGAGGGGGAAGGGTAAGCTGTGACCAAGTGAGAGAGTGGCATGGACATATATACACTACCAAAAGTAAAATAGATAGCTAGTGGGAAGCAGCCGCATAGCACAGGGAGATCAGCTCAGTGCTTTGTGACCACCTAGAGGGGTGGGGTAGGGAGGGTGGGGTAGGGAGGGTGGGAGGGAGGGAGACGCAAGAGGGAAGAGATATGGGAACATATGTATATGTATAACTGATTCACTTTGTTATAAAGCAGAAACTAACACACCATTGTAAAGCAATTATACTCCAATAAAGATGTTAAAAAAATAAATAAAAAATAAACCTCTGTTGTGTTAAGCCGCTGAGATTTGAGAATTGCTTGTTGCTTTAGCATAACCTAGTCTTTGCTAGACGATTCAGCTGTACTTACATTTTCGCTATGTCTGGCCTTTCTTTCACTCCTCAGCTCTCTACACTCTGATTTCTCTAACATTTGAATGAAACTATTGTGGAAAGTTCACAGAGTTGCCATATACGATAGTTTTGGGCTTTATCTTATAGGACACCTTTGCTGTATTTAATACTGTGGACCACTTCTTTCTTAAAATTCTTTTTTCCCTTGGCTTCCATGATATAACTCTTTCAACTCAACTTTTAGATCATTGGTTATGTGTTTTAGGAATAAAACCTAAATGAATCTCATCTACTCGCCCAGTTTTTAACTAATATGTATGTAACTAATATGCTGATAACAAATATGTACATCCTGCTCCAGTATGTACCCTACAGCATAGACTTGTACATACAAAGGTCATTCAAAAACAACATGTCTACAGCTGAGTCTGTCTCTGCTCCCAGATCTGGTCATTCTTCGAAGTCACAAATTGGTTAACTGGGGATCTGCCTGGATTTCTCTCTCTCCTTTAAAGGTAGCTTCCCAATATCATTTGTGACCAGATGTTATCAGTTCTGTTTCTAAATTTTATCTCCCCATATTTTCTTTCTATACTCACTTCTCTATCATCAAGGCTATAATCCAAGTCCTTATTATTTATCTACTAGCTTCTTTAATAGCTTCTGGATTGGTCTTCCTACATCAATCCATTCTCCATGGACCTTTTGGAGACGTCTTTCTAAAATACAAAAATTATCATGTTTATGTCCTCTTACTTGAAATGTTTGATGTCACCTCATTACATTGGAGTTGAAATCCAAATTCTTTGCAGGGCTCTTAGTGGGCCTTACCTAGCAGACTGGCTTCATCACCGGCTGCATATGTTTCCCCCTCCTGCCATGCTGTTCCTCTTTCAGTCCTCTGGACCATGTTTTTCCTACCTCTGTGCCCTTGTACATGCTGTCCCCTGGACGTGGACTTTATTCACCTGGATAATGTCTATTTTTTATTTTAAAAGCCACCTACTCATCGTCTCTCCTGGAAAGCCTCCCATACTTTCCAGCTTTGGGTTTTAGAGGTCTTGTCTCCATGTTCCATCACACTCATACACTGACTGGTGGAAGGCCGTGGACGTACCAGTTTCTCCTCCAAAACTGTGTGTTGCTCAACACTATAAACCCACACTACATCTCTCTATTCCCCACACCTCTTAAATGCCTGACGTCCATTAGGTACGCAATAAATGTTTGATGAATGAATAGCTGATGGATCTGGAAGGCCATGATTGTGAGCTTTGCTTTTAACTGAAGAATTTGGGGGAGATAGTACAGACATTTAAGAAGGGGATAATACCCAAATGATACTTGCAGAGGGTTAGAGTAGAAGGGAGTAGGCATTTGAAATCTTTCAGAGATGGTGTGAAGTGTTGATGGTAAGAATGGGGAGGAAATGAGAAGTTGTAGGCCTATGACTTTCGATCCCCCAGAATTTCATTTTTTACAATATCACCGTAGCTCACACCTGCTATGGTTCATGTTGGTATAAAGTGTTGAAGGCAGAATTATTAACTACTTTGTAAATTCAACAGCAGGGAAACCATTGAAGGTAAACATTGAAGCCTTAAATTTTAATCTTCACAAAGTCTTCCACAGTTTTAACAATAATGTTGTCTTAATTTTGACATCCATGAAATGATCTAAGATACTTAGCCTATATCTTATATGTCTTTCTATGGTTTTCTTTCTTACACTCTTTACTAGGAAGGCTAACTTCTTCTCTTATTCTATCAACAACCCTCGGCTATTTTACTTTACTTCTGCCTTTTTTCCCCCCTCACTGGAAGGTCCAGAGGTCCTGGAGATGGAGCAATGGTGATGGAGATGGTCAGCTCCTACTAGAACCACACAAGTGGTGACAAATAAGCCTTCCAACACTTCTTGGGCTCTGGAATCCTGTGTCCTCCCAATTCTTTCAGGGCTGGCAGCTTGTGCATCTTTAGCAAAAGCTAGGCATCATTTCAAATGTCATACTGCAGAGAAATCACTTTCCCTGTCACAAGAAAGAAAACAGAGAGACAGTGGAGAAATGCCTTCTTATATCTGAAACCCAGCACTGTCAGCCACTTGGAACCTGCCTCCCAGACTCTGTCTGGCCTTGGCTTGGAGCAGGCAGGGTTGCTGTGTTGCACAAGGAGGTGCAGAAACAAACATGGGCACAAAACCAAATACTTGACTGCAAGAAATGTTCTGCAAGTTATAAAACTGAAATACTACTTCCAGCTGTCACTTTATGCAAGGATTAAGTTGAGCTCAAGGGACTGCAGAAACTAAAGAAAGAAAGTGAATTATTCATTACAGTATCTATTCAAGTTGCAGAAGATGCCAGGGTTTTTTTTTTTTTTTTTTTCTACTGATGGATTACTTGTGATCTCTTTGTCTATTTATCTACTCACTCACTCACTCACTTGTCTTCGTGTATATATATGAAGTCATGTTGTTGCTGCTAAGATGGATGGCAAAGCTTCATATTCTTTTTTCCTGTATCCAAAAGCATCCTGCCCATTGGTCACTTGTCTTGTAGTACATCTTTCCCCTTGTGGTGGCTTGCTCTTAGCCTCATGGTCTGCACAAAGCATTGATGTTGAAATGAACATCATCATCCAATGATCAGGGGATAAGTGCACTGAACACAGCCAAGTGCCTCTTAAGGCTCTTTGACTGATAGGCTGAGCTTGGACGTGTTCTCATCATTGTTTTCCAGCCACTGATCTCCATGATGTATAGCTCTTCTTCCTATTGCCCTATCAAAGGTCTTCCTCATTGGCTCAGCAGCCAAGAAGTGATAAGATAACACGTCCATGCTCATACATGACCACGACCCCTCAGTCTCTGGGTTTAGTTTTGGCTTCCACTGGCTTAGTTTTGCCCCTGAGGCTAGCAGTGGCTCAGAAGTATGTAGCAGATACATAGAAGGTGCCGTAGCCCCCTTTTGCCCTGTCCCAATCCTATATTTACCTTTCTTTTTTTTTTTTAACATCTTTATTGGAGCATAATTGCTTTACAATGGTGTGTTAGTTTCTGCTTTATAACAAAGTGAATCAGCTATACATATACATATATCCCCATAACTCTTCCTTCTTACATCTCCCTCCCTCCCACCCTCCCTATCCCACCCCTCTAGGTGGTCACAAAGCACCGAGCTGATCTCCCTGTGCTATGTGGCTGCTTCCCACTAGCTATCGGTTTTACATTTGGAAGTGTATATATGTCCATGCCACTCTCTCACCTTGTCCCAGCATACCCTTCCCCCTCCCCGTGTCCTCAAGTCCATTCTCTAGTAGGTCTGCATCTTTATTCCCGTCCAGCCCTTAGGTTCTTCATGACCATTTTTTTTTTGATTCCATATATATGTGTTAGCATACGGTATTTGTTTTTCTCTTTCTGACTTACTTCACTCTGTATGACAGACTCTAGGTCCATCCACCTCACTACAAATAACTCAATTTCATTTTTTTTTATGGCTGAGTAATATTCCATTGTATATATGTGCCACATGTTCTTTATCCATTCATTTGTCAATAGACACTTTGGTTGCTTCCATGTCCTGGCTATTGTAAATAGAGCTGCGGTGAACATTGTGGTACATGACTCTTTTTTTTTTTTTGAAGCAGCCAGAAATCCAGTTTTTTTTCATGGGAAACCAGATGACCTTTTTTTTTTTTTTTTTTTTTTTTTAAATTATTTATTTATGGCTGTGTTGGGTCCTCGTTTCTGTGCTAGGGCCTTCTCTAGTTGCGGCAAGTGGGGGCCACTCTTCATCGCGGTGCGCGGGCCTCTCACTATCACGGCCTCTCTTGTTGCGGAGCACAGGCTCCAGACGCGCAGGCTCAGTAATTGTGGCTCACGGGGCCTAGCTGCTCCGCGGCATGTGGGATCCTCCCAGACCGGGGCTCGAACCCGTGTACCCTGCATTGGCAGGCAGACTCCCAACCACTGCGCCACCAGAGAAGCCCCACATGACTCTTTGAATTATGGTTTTCTCAGGGTATATGCCCAGTAGAGGAATTGCTGGGTTGGACGGTAGTTCTATTTTTAGTTTTTTAAGGAACATCCATACTGTTCTCCATAGTGGCTGTATCAATTTACATTCCCACCAACAGTGCAAGAGAGTTCCCTTTTCTCCACACCCTCTCCAGCATTTATTGTTTATAGATATTTTGATGATGGCCATTCTGACCGGTTTCAGATGATATCTCACTGTAGTTTTGATCTGCATTTCTCTAACGATTAATGATGTTGAGCATTCTTTCATGTGTTTGTTGGCAATCTGTATATCTTCTTTGGAGAAATGTCTATTTAGGTCTTCTGCCCATTTTTGGATTGGGTTGTTTGTTTTTTTGATATTGAGCTGTATGAGCTGATTGTAAATTTTGGAGATTAATCCTTTGTCAGTTGCTTCATTTGCAAAAATTTTCTCCCATTCTGAGGGTTGTCTTTTGGTCTTATTTATGGTTTCCTTTGCTGTGCAAAAGCTTTTAAGTTTCATTAGGTCCCATTTGTTTATTTTTGTTTTTATTTCCATTTCTCTAGGAGGTGGGTCAAAAAGGATGTTGCTGTGATTTATGTCATGGAGTGTTCTGCCTATGTTTTCCTCTAAGAGTTTTATAGTGTCTGGCCTTACATTTAAGTCTTTAATCCATTTTGAGTTTATTTTTGTGTATGGTGTTAGGGAGTGTTCTAATTTCATTCCTTTATATGTAGCTGTCCAGTTTTCCAAGCACCACTTATTGAAGAGGCTGTCTTTTCTCCATTGTATATTCTTGCCTCCTTTGTCAAAAATAAGGTGACCATATGTGTGTGGCTTTATATCCTGTACCACTGATCTATATTTCTGTTTTTGTGCCAGTACCATACTGTCGTGATCACTGTAACTTGTAGTATAGTCTGAAGTCAGGAGCCTTATTCCTCTAGCTCCATTTTTCTTTCTCAAGATTGCTTTGGCTATTCGGGATCTTTTGTATTTCCATACAAATTGTGAAATTTTTTGTTCTAGTTCTGTGAAAAATGCCACTGATAGTTTGATAGGGATTGCATTGAATCTGTAGATTGCTTTGGGTAGTATAGTCATTTTCACAATGTTGATTCTTCCAATCCAAGAACACGGTATATCTCTCCATCTATTTGCATCATCTTTAATTTCTTTCATCAGAATCTTATGGTTTTCTGCATACAGGTCTTTGTCTCCGTAGGTAGGTTTATTCCTAGGTATTTTATTCTTTTTGTTGCAATGGTAAATGGGAGTGTTTCCTTAATTTCTCTTCAGATTTTTCATCATTAGTGTATAGGAATGGAAGAGATTTCTGTGCATTCATTTTGTATCCTGCTACTTTACCAAATTCATTGATTAGCTCTAGTAGTTTTCTGGTAGCATCTTTAGGATTCTCTATGTATAGTATCATGTCATCTGCAAACAGTGACAGCTTTACTTCTTCTTTCCCGATTTGGATTCCTTTTATTTCTTTTTCTTCTCTGACTGCTGTGGCTAAAACTTCCAAAACAATGTTGAATAACTGTGGTGAAAGTGGGCAACCTTGTCTTTTTCCTGATCTTCATGGAAATGGTTTCACTTTTTCACCACTGAGGACGATGTTGGCTGTGGGTTTGTCATATATGGCCTTTATTATGTTGAGGTAAGTTCCCTCTATGCCTACTTTCTGGAGGGTTTTTATCATAAATGGGTGTTGAATTTTGTCAAAAGCCTTTTCTGCATCTATTGAGATGATCATATGGTTTTTATTCTTCAGTTAGTTAATATGGTGTATCACATTGATTGATTTGCATATATTAAAGAATCCTTGCATTCCTGGGATAAACCCCACTTGATCATGATGTATGATCCTTTTAATGTGCTGTTGGATTCTGTCTGCTAGTAGTTTGTTGAGGATTTTTGCATCTATGTTCATCAGTGATATTGGCCTGTAGTTTTCTTTCTTTGTGACATCTTTGTCTGGTTTTGGTATCAGGGTGATGGTGGCCTCGTGGAATGAGTTTGGCAGTGTTCCTCCCTCTGCTATATTTTGGAAGAGTTTGAGAAGGATAGGTGTTAGCTCTTCTCTAAATGTTTGATAGAATTTGCCTGTGAAGGCATCTGGTCCTGGGCTTTTGTTTGTTGGAAGATTTTTAATCAAAGTTTCAATTTCAGTGCTTGTGATTGGTCTGTTTATATTTTGTATTTCTTCCTGGTTCAGTCTCAGAAGGTTGTGCTTTTCTAAGAACGTGTCCATTTCTTTGAGGTTGTCCATTTTATTGGCATATAGTTGCTTGCAGTAATCTCTCATGATCCTTTGTATTTCTGCAGTGTCAGTTGTTACTGCTGCTTTTTCATTTCTAATTCTATTGATTTGAGTCTTCTGCCTTTTTTCTTGATGAGCCTGGCTAATGGTTTACAAATTCTGTTTATCTTCTCAAAGAATCAGCTTTTAGTTTTATGGATCTTTCTATTGTTTCCTTCATTTCTTTTTCATTTATTTCTGATATTATTTCTTTCCTTCTGCTAACTTTGGATTTTTTTCGTTCTTCTTTCTATAGTTGCTTTAGGTGTAAGGTTAGGTTGTTTATTTGAGATGTTTCTTGTTTCTTAAGGTAGGATTGTATTGCTATAAATTTCCCTCTTAGAACTACTTTTGCTGCATCCCATAGGTTTTGGGTCGTTGTGTTTTCATTGTCATTTGTTTCTAGGTATTTTTTGATTTCCTCTTTGATTTCTTCAGTGACCTCTTGGTTATTTAGTAGTGTATTGTTTAGCTTCCAGGTGTTTGTATTTTTTACAGATTTTTTTCCTGTAATTGATATCTAGTTTCAGAGCGTTGTGGTCAGAAAAGATACTTGATATGATTTCAATTTTCTTAAATTTACCAAGGCTTGATTTGTGACCCAAGATATGATCTATCCTGCAGAATGTTCCATGAGGACTTGAGAAGAAAGTGTATTCTGTTGATTTTGGATGGAATGTCCTATAAATATCAATTAAGTCCATCTTGTTTAATGTATCATTTAAACCTTCTGTTTCCTTATTTATTTTCATTTTGGATGATCTGTCCATTGGTGAAAGTGGGGTGTTAAAGTTCCCTACTATGATTGTGTTACTGCTGATTTCCCCTTTTATGGCTGTTAGTATTTGCCTTATGTATTGAGGTGCTCCTATGCTGTGTGCATAGATAGTTACAATTATTATATCTTCTTCTTGGATTGATCTCTTGATCATTATGTAGTGTCCTTCTTTGTCTCTTGTAACATTCTTTATTTTAAAGTCTATTTTATCTGGTGTGAGAATTGCTACTCCAGCTTTCTTTTGATTTGCATTTGCAAGGAATATCTTTTCCCATCCCCTCACTTTGTCTGTATGTGTCCCTAGGTTTGAAGTGTGTCTCTTGTAGACAGCATGTATATGGATCTTGTTTTTGTATCCATTCAGCCAGTCTATGTCTTTTGGTTGGAGCATTTAATCCATTTACATTTAAGGTAATTATCGATATGTATGTTCCTATTACCGTGTTCTTAATTGTTTGAGGTTTGTTACTGTAGGTCTTTTCCTTCTCTTGTGTTTCCTCCCTACAGAAGTTCCTTTAGCATTTGTTGTAAAGCTATTTTGGTGGTGCTGAATTCTCTTAGCTTTTGCTTGTCTGTAAAGGTTTTAATTTCTCTGTTGAATCTGAATGAGATCCTTGCTGGGTAGAGTAATCTTGGTTGTAGGTTTTTCCTTTTCATCACTTTAAATATATCCTGCCACTCCCTTCTGGCTTGCAGAGTTTCTGCTGAAAGATCAGCTATTAAACTTATGGGGATTCCCTTATATGTTATTTGTTGTTTTTCCCTTGCTGCTTTTAATATGTTTTCTTTGTATTTAATTTTTGACAGTTTGATTAATATGTGTCTTGGCGTGTTCCTCTTGGATATATCCTGTATGGGATTCTCTGTGCTTCCTGGACTTGATTAACTATTTCCTTTCCCATATTAGGGAAGTTTTCAACTATAATCTATTCATATATTTTCTCCGTCCCTTTCTTTCTCTCTTCTTCTTCTGGGACAGCTATATTTCTAACGTTGGTGCATTTAATGTTGTCCCAGAGGTCTCTGAGGCTGTCCTCAATTCTTTTCATTCTTTTTTCTTTATTCTGCTCTGCAGTAGTTATTTCCACTATTTTATCTTCCAGGTCACTTATCCCTTCTTCTGCCTCAGTTAATCTGCTATTGATTCCTTCTAGAGAATTTTTAATTTCATTTATTGTGTTGGTCATTATTATTATTATTTTTTTTTTAATTATTAGCACCTTTAATTATTTATTTATTTATTTATTTATTTTTTGCCTGCGTTGGGTCTTCGTTTCTGCGTGAGGTCTTCCCCTAGTTGCGGCGAGTGGGGGCCACTCTTCATCGCGGTGTGCGGGCCTCTCACTATCGCGGCCTCTCTTGTTGCGGAGTACAGGCTCCAGATGCGCAGGCTCAGTAATTGTGGCTCACGGGCCTAGTCGCTCCGCGGCATGTGGGATCCTCCCAGACCAGGGCTCGAACCCGTGTCCCCTGCATCGGCAGGCAGACTCTCAACCACTGCACCACCAGGGAAGCCCGGTCATTATTTTTTTGTTTGCTCTTTATTTCTTCTAGGTCCTTGTTAAACTTTTCTCCATTCTATTTCCAAGATTTTGGATCATCTTTACTATCATTACTCTGAATTCTTTTTCAGGTAGACTGCCTATTTCCTCTTCATTTCTTTCGTCTGGTGGGTTTTTACCTTACTCCTTCATCTGCTGTGTGTTTCTCTGTTTTCTCATTTTGCTTAACTTTCTGTGTTTGGGGTCTCCTTTTCACAGGCTGCAGGTTCGTACTTCCCATTGTTTTTGGTGTCTGCCCCCAGTGGCTAAAGTTGGTTCAGTAGGTTGTGTAGGCTTCCTGGTGGAGGGGACTAGTGCCTGTGTTCTGGTGAATGAGGCCAGATCTTGTGTCTCTGGTGGGCAGGTCCGCGTCTGGTGGTGTGTGTTAGGGTGTCTGTGAACTTAGTATTAACTTAGGCAGCCTCTCTGCTAATGGGTGGGGTTGTGTTCCTGTCTTGCTAGTTGTTTGGCATAGGTGTCCAGCACTGTATCCTGCTGCTCATTGAGTGGAGCTGGGTCTTGCCGTTGAGATGGAGATCTCTGGGAGATTTTCACCGTTAGATGTTACCTGGAGCTGGGAGGTCTCTGGTGGACCAATGTCCTGAACTTGGCTCTCCCACCTCAGAGGCACAGGCCTGATGCCCGGCCGGAGCACCAAGATCCTGTCATCCACATGGCTCAGGATATAAGGGAGAAAAAAAGAAAGAAAAAAAGAAAAATAAATAAACAAATAAAATTAAGTTATTAAAATAAAAAATAATTATTAAAAAAAATTTAAACTAATTAAAAAAAAGAAGAAAGAAAGAAGAGAGTGACCAAACCAAAAAACAAATCTACCAATGATAACAAGCGCTAAAAACTATAGTAAAAAAAAAAAACAAAAAATTAAAAAACAGACAGACAGAACCCTAGGACAAATGGTAAAAGAAAAGCTGTACAGAGAAAATCACACACAGAAGCATACACATACACACTCACAAAAGGAGAAAAAGGAAAAAAAAAATATCGTTGCTCCCAAAGTCCACCTCCTCAATTTGGGATGATTCGTTGTCTATTCAGGTATACCACAGATGCAGGGTACATCAAGTTGATTGTGGAGCTTTAATCCGCTGCTTCTGAGGCTGCTGGGAGAAATTTCCCTTTCTCTTCTTTGTTCGCACAGCTCCCGGGATTCAGCTTTGGATTTGGCCCCGCCTCTGCGTGTAGGTCGCCTGAGGGCGTCTGTTCTTCGCTGAGACAGGACGGGGTTAAAGGAGCAGCTGATTCGGGGGCTCTGGCTCACTCAGGCCGGGGGGAGGGAGGGGTACGGATGCGGGGCGAGCCTGCGGCGGCAGAGGCCGGCGTGACGTTGCACCAGCCCGAGGCGCGCCGTGTGTCCTCCCGGCGAAGTTGTCCCTGGATCACGGGACGCTGACAGTGGCGGGCTGCACCGGCTCCCGGGAGGGGCGGTGTGGAGAGCGACCTGTGCTCGCACACAGGCTTCTTGGTGGCGGCAGCAGCAGCCTTGGCGTCTCATGCCCGTCTCTGGGGTTCGCGCTGATCGCCGCGGCTCATGCCCGTCTCTGGAGCTCGTTTAGGTGGTGCTCTGAATCCCCTCTCCTCGCACACCAGGAAACAATGTTTTCTTGCCGCCTAGGCAGCTCCAGACCTTTTCCCAGACTCCCTCCCGGCTAGCTGTGGCGCACTAACCCCTTCAGGCTGTGTTCACGCAGCCAACCCCAGTCCTCTCCCTGCGATCCAACCGAAGCCTAAGCCTCAGCTCCCAGCCCCGCCCGCCCCGGCGGGGGAGCAGACAAGCCTCTCGGGCTGGTGAGTGCTGCTCGGCGCCGAGCCTCTGTGCGGGAATCTCTCCGCTTTGCCCTCCGCACCCCTGTGGCTGCGAAGCTTCCCCCCTCTGCCACCCGCAGTCTCCGCCCTTGAAGGGGCTCCTAATGTGTGGACACCTTTCCTCCTTCACGGCTCCCTCCCACTGGTGCAGGTCCCGTCCCTATTCTTTTGTCTCTGTTATTTCTTTTTTCTTTTGCCCTACCCAGTGACGTGGGGAGTTACTTGCCTTTTGGGAGGTCTGAGGTCTTCTGCCAGCATTCAGTGGGTGTTCTATAGGAGCAGTTCCACGTGTAGATGTATTTCTGATGTACTTGTGGGGAGGAAAGTGGTCTCCACGTCTTACTCCTCCGCCATCTTGTAGCTCCTCCTTACCTTTCATTTTTAACATGGTAGTTGCTGAAAAGTCATAGAGATGTTTTACTGATTTTCAGGGGACCGGGGTAGGGAGGATTTATTTTCAAATATTGTTGAAGTATAAGAACCAAGGACTTTCTTTGATCACCTAGCTATAATAAGACTGCGTTTGAAATCTAGTACTTCTCATACTGATTGCCTTTACTAGACTGATGATTCATGACAGCAGGAACTCCTGAAGCACAGGCTTAACTTATTACTGCTCTCGGAGAAACACTTCCACGTGTGGACTCAGGAACCCTGCACTAGGAGGAAAATAGGCTAATCTGATCATAAACTATGGAGCCCTCCTAAAACTGTGTAAACACTGACAGAGGTACTTCTCAAAGTCTGTGCCAGATGTGAGGCAGCATTGTTGTGAAGTATGTGAACATTCACTCAAATTCAAAGCCTTCATTCAGCCTGAGGAATTTGTCCTGAGCAGATGTGTCTCATCCTTTGCCAGCCAACGCCCAGAGTAATATTCTGCAAAATTAGATATTTTGGCTAATGGTGTTGTTCCTTAGCTATTGAAAATATATTTTCTAATAAAGGAAAATGTCAAGTCATGTTGAGTAACATTTTATGCCATTGAGCCGTTAAACTCTTGAGTGGTATAATAAAACTCCCAAACTCCTTCACTGTAACTTGCATTATTCTGTATTAACCATCATACTGTACAAGTGCTGAGAGCTACCTTTTGTCTTTTACTTATAGATAAAATAGAGTATTAATTGTATCGGCTCTTAACATTTTGTTTCAATTTTGCCTTGGCAGTATTCAGTTTATTTTTAACCATCTTTCAGGAAGAAACTATCAAACAGCATTGTGATGTGAGGACAGTATAAGAAGGAGAAGCACAGTTATATTTTTATCACAGAGAAGTATTGTAAATAACTTCACACTCATGAGTCAGAGATGTCCTCAACAAAGAGCTTGCAGTTGTGGAAGTATGAAATGTCTGTAATGCCCACAAATATATCCATTTTGAATAACAGTGGGAGAAAGCAGGCTAATGGAGGATTATAGAAAAAATTATAGCCAATAACACTTATTTTGCACTGACTACATGCCAGGCCCTGTGTTAGTACACTTCTGACCTGAAAATATCTCATCTTCCTAACAATCCTCTGAGATAAGTGCCATTATTATTTTCAGTTTACAGTTGCGAGATCTGAGGCACAGATAAATTTAAGTAATCAAGAGTTATGGGCAAAAATTGTGGGGTAAGAAGAACAGGTTTTGTTTTGAGATCACAGCATTCTTGTATCTTGAGATGTTCCATTGGCTTTATTAGAAAGCACGTATGAAGAAATTTTTTAAATGATTGCTATCCATTTGGATATTCTTCCTTTTCAAGTTAATGAAGTTGGCTTGCAAAGTTTGTTGAAGTCCTCTAGGACAGGAATTTTCAAACTTTGTTTCTTGGTCCCCTGAGGGTCCTTGAGATCATTTTATGGTGTCTGCCGGGTCAAAATTCTTTCCATAACAATACTAAGATTATTATTTGCAATTTTCACTGTGTTACATTTGCACTGATAGGGCAAACACAATGGTGAGTAAAACTGCTGGTCCCTTAGCACAAATCAAAGCAGTGGCTCCAAAGGGTACTAGTGGTCATTGTATTCATCACCACCAAATAGTCACAATAAATAAATAAATTTTTAAAAAGCAGCTTCACTTAAATTGTCTTTGCTGAAGCAGCAGAAATTAGTAAACCTATTGTCTTGACCCTTGAGTACACATGTTTTTAATATTCTATGGGAAGTACATGTAAATCAGGTCTGCTACATATCAAAGTACGGTGGTTATTTCTAGGGAAAGTACTTGTGCAATTATTTAGGTTGTGGGCTGACCCAGCTACTTTTTCATGGAATACTATTTTTATCTGAAAGAATGCTTGGTAGACAAATCATGGTTATTCAGACTTGGTTACACATTTTCTCAAAAATGAACAAAGTGTGCCTGTCTCTTTAAGGAAAATCACTGACATTACTTGTCATCAATGATGAAATGCAAGTTTTAAAGAAAAACCCAGAATTTTGGAAAACATATCCACCACAGTGAACTGAAATCTTCCTAAGACTTTAAGACTTTTCTATGAAACTGTGATCTCATTGATGCATCTGATTTTTAGATATTGTATAATAATGAATGTAAATGACCAATGCATGATTTTATGAAATCATACATTGGTAAAAGCCATTCAAAATACAAGATAGATCAATGGATTTTAGTGCAACAGAATATGAAAAGTTTATTGATAATATTTCAGATTCTACATTGCAAGTAATGTTTAAGAAATTACTGCTAGCTGAGTTTGAGTAGAATAGTAGGAGAATATCCATAATTCTTTGAAAAGGCTATTAGAATACTTTTCCCTTTTCAATCCACATATCTGTATGAGGCTGGATTTTCTTATACTTATGAAGTATCAGCTAAAATAACATATTCCAGGAGAGTGAACATAGATGTAAATATGAGAATCCAGTTTTCTTCTGTGAATCCAGATGTTAGAGATTTGCAGAAATGTGAAACAACGCCACTCTTCTTACTAAATTTTTTGTTTTGAAGCAGTTATTTTTATAAAAATGTTTAATTTCCAATACATTAAATATCAATAAATATAATGCACATAACAAAAGATCTTTAGGGTCTCCTTAATTTTTGAGGGTGTAAAGGAGTCCAGAACCAAACATCTGCAAACCTCTGCTCTCGGGGAAACAAAGCCCCACAAGAGAGAGGAGTTTATCTGCCCCCAGAGACTGTTAGAGGGAAGACATTTGTGTGGGATGTCAATGAAATGAAGGTAATAACATGGCACAACAGGGCGGATCAGGGCCAGCCAGCAAAATGGTTGAGATTGTCTACGTTTTACTTTATAAGGAAACTTTTCCTAAAGTGATTTTTAAAGCAATAGTACTAGCTTGTTCTCTCTCTAAAGACATTTTGTTTTTATGAAATTACAGCCTGGAAAACACACTATGTGTTTAGTCTGAGTAGGTAGCCTGAGTTGTTTGTTAAATACCAGATCTCAGATTTGTGGCTATTCCTCAAAAATAACTACATGACACTGGCAATTAAATTTATGTATCATTTTGATGATTTACACTTCAGTGAATCAAAGGAGGTAAATAATGGGCTGCAGCCTAGCACTTCCATCAGCATCTATCTCACCGGCAAGCCCTTTAGATTCCCTCCATTATGAAGCTGGGTACAGCCATAATCTTCCCATTAAACAGTCTGGAGGGAACCATCATCCATGCCGGCTTCCATCCTGGCATCCTCCCATTTCTGGAGTTGGGCATTCCTGCGTTGCAAACATGCCCTTTGAACCGTGTGGGGCAGGCATGTTTAGTCTCAGCTATTTTCACATTTCTCCTTTTAGGACACTGTTGATCACTCAGAATTAGAGTTTCTTCTTGTCTTGCTTCTCAGAGCACCACAGTATTGGACCCATATAATAGTGCACTGCACTGGGCAGACAGCCGACGGCCTCTCTATGAGAGTTTACTGATTAGGTGGGGTCTCTCTCTCTTGCACAGGTGCCCCTGCTCCAGCTGTTTAGATTTTTCTTCATGGGATGAACGTGTCTTTAATTCATTCTTGCTGAATAAACAGGGTGGGTAGCTTCCATCTTCCCTCCGAAGACAATCTGCAGTGACAGGGAACTGTGCATTAGCTGGGAGAGTGACCTAAATCCTTCTGAGGTCCCTTCCCACGCAGAACACTTGGTGACTCCTGGATTGACTCTGCCCATTCAGTGCAAAGTAGCTGAGCGATGGTGGAGGGTAGCATCTAAAGCAGCTGCGGGTGACCGTAACCGGCCTCAGCCTCCTCCTCTGAAAGGCGGAAGTGGGGGAACTCAGCTTTTCTCGGTACAAAAGAGCTAACCAACCCCCCTCATGACATGCCACACAATCAACTTCCACCCCACTGCTGCTGGTTACACATGAAAACAAAAAAGTAAATTGCATTTTGAAGCAGACTTTATGGGAACAATCAGGTATTGAATATTTTGCAAAATCTCTGAGTAATTGGCTTGAACTAACGGAGGTAATCTAGTGGGGCTTGGAAACTGCAAATCAAACCAAGAAATAATGTAGGATTAAGAAAGGAGTTAGAGTGCAAACTTGAAAAAAAGTGGTTTTTTAATCTGTCTGTAGAGCTTTGTCATCAATAGCAGTAAAAACCTCATTGATATATTGAAAAAAATATGTTTACTATCACTGGAAACTCTGTTCAACTAGGAATGGCTGACTGCCTGGTGCTCTGTGTTGAGAAGGATTCTGAGGCTGAGTCTGGACCAGAGGGAAAGAATATTGTAGCTGAATAACAGCTGTAATCATAATACTAACTGTATTTTATTCTCCCTTTATTTTGTGCTGGGTATTATTATCCCTGTTTTATTCATGAACTGAGTGCAGATAGGTTAAATATCTTGGGAAAAATACATGGTGGATCTGAGATTCAAATACTCAATCCCTCTGTAAGACTACTAGCTACTGTGATACTGTGGACAAACTACAACTTCTCCATTTTCTCATTTCTGAAAAGCTTTGGCCTGCATTGCTTTCTAAACTCCCTTTCACCTCAGATGGACTTTAGTCTCTGAACGGTCCATTTAAATACCTCACACCCCAACAGTCTTGCCCTCCTTTCAACCCTTGGAATATTTATCATAATTTGACCATTCAGTGCTGTGCTAGGAACTGCACTGCTGAGTATCCTTTTATGTTTTAGATCCTGATTCTCCAAATGCATGGGAAATGCTGTTGAAGAAGGATGGTTCCCTGCATTGCCCCCCTCCCCCCAGTAACTAGCATGGTACCTGGCACATGGTAAATGTTTAATAAATGTTGGTTGGTTGGTTTTGTGATATGACCCAGACCACCACACTGTGTCCTAGTTGAACAGGCTGAGCTGAGCATAGTATTTGCCACAGACCGAGGGGCAAACAGCTGGCTGTTTCCGAGTTAGTCCTGCCCAGGGATCTAGATTCGTGATCTAGAATTGAAAGTGCTCTCTACCGCACTGTCTATGCTCCCTGCCCTTCTGACTGTCATGAATGCCTGTTTATCTTCTTGCCTCCATCAACAGCAGCTATTTATCTAGCAGTCTGACTTAAGACAATCCGTGCATATACTCAATGAAGGCTTTCTTTCAGTATTAATTTTCTGTGGAGGGTAAAATGCTGTCTTGTTTTTCCAGTTCTCCTCCTAAGTGTGATGATTTAGATGTTCCTGCTGTTAACTGGCAGCTTTTCCATTTCCTTCTAGCATCCAGGGCCCCAGACTTCTCCACAGAAGCCACTAATGAGCTTCTTGCTTTTCAGGCCCCCGGTTCATTAATAACACAGAATTGCAGCAACGTCCGACGTTCCAGACCTTATCTTTTCCCTTTCCTTCCATGAGAAAACAAACAAGCAACACAAAGGAAAAGTTTTATTTGTTGCAGTTGCTGACTCAATCCTGTCTGCTTTAAGATCTTAAAACAGAATTTATGCAAAAAGCTCGGATTCTGCTTTGCAGTTAGGCTGAAAGCTTATATATTTGACCCCAACTTTCCAAATGAGTCTGCTTCCCTATTTTTTTTTTTTCTCTCTCTCCCCACGTTCAGTCTTTTTCAGTGGTGCTTCATGCTTCTAAGTGTGCTTTTTCCTTCTTCCTAATAAATATTGACTGGTTTCCCGAGTATATGGGGAACAATTCTAGGGACGGTGTGATGGGATGTAGGAAAACGTTCCTGCCCCATCCCTTCTCCTGGGCTTCTGCTCTCTATTATGCCATTCATGCTCCCCGCCCGCTGGGCCCTTACACAACTTTGTCTCATTCAGGCAGCGCCAAAGAACATCAATGCCCTTTTGTCCCACTTCCCTGAGAGCCTTGCAGGGGCCCAGAGCAGGACAGAGCTGTCAGCAGCATGAATGCCATTCCTGTCAAACCTGCTGTTCCTCGTGTCCTCTGATGAACCAGCAGCCTTTGCAGCTGCGTCTTCTCAGAGCATGTTTCTGCATGTAAGGCCTGACGTCTCTCCTCAAGTCTGGTCTTGGTGCTCGTTAGCGGGGCTGGGCTGAGCCTGCGCCCCTCAGTGGATAACTCAGCTCGTTGGTCAAGTCACCTTCAGGCTCTCACATATTCCACCTTAGCCATGACTATGCTGCCATTTTGCTGACTTCCTGATGTCTTTTTTTTTTTTTTTTTTTTTGCTTTTATGTCAGGGCTCACAAATTCCTGTACCTCAAAAATATAGAGATCTAGAGATAGTCATACTGACTGAAGTAAGTCAGACAGAAAAAGACAAATACCATATGATACTGCTTATATGTGGAACCTAAAACAACGGTAAAAATGAACTTATCTACAAAACAGAGATAGAGTCACAGAGGTAGAAAACAAACTTATGGTTACCAGGGAGGAAAGAGGGGGAGGGATAAATCGGGAGACTGGGGTCGACATGTACACACAACTATATATGGAATAGATACCTAATAAGGATCTACTGTATAGCACAGGGAACTCTACTCAATACTCTGGAATGACCTATATGGAAAAAGATTCTTAAAAAGAGTGGATATATGTATATGTGTAACTGATTCACTTTGCTGTACAGCAGAAACTAACACAACATTGTAAATCAACTATACTCCAATAAAAATTTTAAAAAATACAGAGAGATAATTGTAATATGTATGTATAAATTTCTGCATCTTCCAAACATGCATAAGTCCTCATATCCATGTTCACAAGCACATGTTGAGCCTGCCCAGTGCTCTTGCCCAGACATGAAGGATGTTTTATTTTCTCTTTGAAAAATTCTAAATTTCATCTCTTGTGAAATTGTCTTGAGCTTCAGACTCAAGTCCAACGTGCGTGAGTCATACAGATTAGAGAGATCTGTTCCCTGAAACTGTGCGGTAACACCAAGCTTTTCCCAGCCTTCCTGGACATCTCCCCGTCTCGTCAACTGTAGGAGTTAGAAGTGATAGCTTTTCCTATCATTACATTAATTATGCAGGGTGGAGGCATCATTTACAAGCTTTCTTTTAAAGGACAGAAAACTAGAGATTACAATTCTTTTACGTTTGGGAGGCACTCAGCGCTGCTCCACTTGCAGTTTACAGATTTTTTTTTTTTTCCTTCTAAATATTCCATTCCTGAATTTTGGAAACTTGGAAGTTTGAGTTAACTCAGAATTCAGTAATGGGGATTAATCCTTATCTGAGATTTCAGAGAGGGAACTTTTTCTTTTCTTATCATTGAAGGATGTTCAAGAATTGTTCCCTGCTTTTATTCTTCTAAACAGTTATAGGAAGTTCATCCCATTGTGCTGAATACAATAGTCTTCAAGATTTCACAGCACAAACATACAACTTTCTTACCTTGTAGGTATTGTCTAATAATATACTACGGAGAGATGAGCGCCTTCCCCAAGGCCTCCCCGCTCTTTGAACTTTCGTGAACTCACTTGCTGGGCCCCTGGCATCTCTAACCCCATCTCTAACTTGACTTCAGCTGCCTTCTCAACTCATTGTTTAGGATCTATTGAGCCCTTACTATGTGTCAGACCTGTCCTAGGGCCAAGAAGATAACTAAGAAATGGCTCTGCTCCAGTTCAACTCAGGTTCTGGGGTAATGTGGGGAAGGAGGGTGTGGGGAGAGGTGACACGTGCACAGTTAATTACAATATAATGTGCTTAATTCTCTACGGGGAAAGAAAACAATTTAGTGGGACACCCCCATGAAAGTTCTAACTCCGCTTAGGGGTATCTGTTGGAAAAAAGCCTTCATGAAGGACATCTGAGTTGGTTTTGAAGAATGGGTAATAGCTCACCACAACCCGGAGAGGAGAGGGGCATTCCAGGTGGGGAAGGTGACAATTCACTGAAACGCTTATTGGCCACCTGGCTGCTCTACCTACTAAGGCATAGGGTCTTAATAGGAAAGGGGACACTGACAATCGCTCTGCAAAATCACATCCCTTCCCCTGGCAACACAGAGACGAAAGATTCAGTTTGCCCATTTTGTTTTGTATTTATTCCATGCCCGACATTTCAAGAAGTACATGAGTATTGCTGGGGTATATAATGTGTTAGCGGAATTACAATCAGAGAGAAGGGGAGGTGAAAAACAAAGGGAGAGAAGATGGGGAAGAAGAAGGACAATGAAAGAGGGGTGGGGGGTGAGGTGAGGTCAGAGTTCTCTTGGGGTCTAGACACAGGTGCCGTGGGATTTCATGTTAAATATCTGTGGCTGGGAGAAGACAGACGATCTAGGGGGAAAGAGCCAGGGAGGACTGGAGTAGGAATCCTTTCTGCTGAAAGCAGGGTGCAGCACTTGTGCAAATTTCCCTTGGGATTGTAGCCTTGTCTTTCATGAACTTCTCACTCCTGTTATTTCCAGTTCTGGACCATCTGATCAGAGAATACTGGAATTTCCAGCTCTCTAGGCACTAATTTCAGGGGCTAAAACAGCAACCCCCGGAAGCTCCTACCACAGCCATCGCTGCCCTGCTGGGCTGTGGGGCTATGCCAGCCCAGGCACTCTTGCCCAGGAAGTGGAAGGTGGCATTTAAGTGGCACTTAAGATGTTCCTAACCAATCCTAAAGACTCTGAATGAGGCCAATTCTAAATTAAGCTTTCTTGGATAAATGAATAAGGACTCAAGAAACCTCAGATTGGAAAAAAAAAAAAAAAAGATATGAGAAGTCGTACCTCCAAATATATTCCTGTTAACCCCCACTTTTGACAGGTGTTAATATGATTCAATGTTTCTATGACTTATTTTTGTGCTCTAGGTATTTTCAGTGTTCAGGTTTTAAAATATACCTCAATCAAATCCCAATATTTAAAATACACAAATGATGATATCACCGAAATGGAAGAGATCTTTTTTTTTAAACTTACAAGGAAACTGAGGTTCAGGAAACACAAGTGCCTGATCAGAGTCTCACAGCTGACAAAGGAGAATGAAAAACCAAACCTCCTGGTCTAGAATAAAATGTGCTTTTCTTTATAAAAATCACATTGAATCTGTTTTCTGGGATATATAACAGAAGAATCGAAAAATGAGTTTATTTTTGTATCGTAGTATTTTTTAAGTGCTTCATAAAGTAATTTTGGAGTGGCTACTTGCAGTCTTTTATACTGTTCATTTAAAGGTGAATTGCTTGGTGTTGCCCAGTGATCTTAGCCAGGATCAGTGCTATGAAAGAAAGCTCATAGAAGTCTATGGCTTCAATGCTCTGTCTTGACCTCAGAGCAATTACTTTCCCTGAACAAAATGCACACGTAGGGATTCCAGTGCCTGCTGTTCTGGAAACGGTCAACGTTTGCCTCAGGATTCATCCCCAGATTTCCACCATGTACTCTGAGCCTCGGCACTGGGTCACTGGGCTGAAGCTCTGCACTGAAGCCAACTGGCATTTAAACCACCAGACTGAAAGCTTGTGCACCATGGGCCATAGCCAGGCTTTCAAATGTGACTCAACTGTGGTTAGAAATTTGTCTGTGTGGGGTATTGGAAAGAATGCTTGTTTGGGTTGGGCACACTAAATTTAAGTCCCAGCTCGGCCTCCAGTCAGGTGGTCCAGAATAAATCCTGTAAGCTCCCCGAGCATTTGCCGCTTATCTATATGGTACCTCTGTTTTGCTTACATAGGGAGCTGTTCCAACCAGCAAATGAGGCAACATAAGAGTATCTGTAAACTGATGGGTTAAAAAAATGTAGATTACTCTCCATGTTGATAATTCCTAATATATAGATGGTATCAAAACAGTTAAGCCTTTGTTGGACTATATGTGGTCATGTGTCTCCTAATAGGTCTTGTATGCTAAAATACACAGCTAAGAATTAAAGCCAAAGTCTATTGACACACAAGATGCTGCAGAGGAAGATATTCTGCTTTGTTCTGTGCCTTTCAGATTAAATATATACTCAATATTGTGCATTGACATAACAAACCGGGGAAAATGTGCTAATTAACTGTGGGTTCTTAGGATGTATTCACATTCTGTACATTATTATTTCAAAAAGTCTTTTCCTGGGGTTTGCCTAATGGCACAATGGTTAAGAATCTGCCTGCCAATGCAGGGGACACAGATTTGAGCCCTGATCCGGGAAGATCCCACATGCCGCAGAGCAACTAAGCCCGTGCGCCACAACTGCTGAATCTGCACTCTAGAGCCCACGTGCCTAAGAGCCCATGCTCCACAACAAGAGAAGCCACTGCAATGAGAAGCCCGCGCACTACAACAAAGAGTAGCCCCCGCTCGCCGCAACTAAAGAAAGCCCGTGCGCAGCAACGAAGACCCAATGCAGCCAAAAATGAATAAATAAATAAATAAATTTTTTTTAAAAAAGTCTTTTCTTTTTGGACCCATTCTCAGTACTAGATCTTCATTTGTAAGCAAGTTCCATAACATTACCTTTCAAAAGTAAAGCTAAAGAAGTATTTCCTTCTTCTGGAGTTTTGTTTTTGGTTTTTTATTTTTCAGTAAATTTGCTCCATTACCTGGATACGTTCTGTCAAGTGTTATCAATTAATTCAGTCATTCATTCAGCTAATACTTATTATAACCTACTGTGTACCACCACTGCTCTGAGGATGGATCAATGAACAAAACACAAAAAATTCCTTGCCATCATCATCATCATATTTTGCCTATATATGATATTTCTAGATATTTCACTTTATACTATAGAATCTTCTGTACATTCAAGTGACCAGGCTGTGATGGTCAATGCTCTGTCCTACTGGTCTACCTCTTTTTCCATCCTGGAACTCTGGGGTTCTTAGCTCTACTCTGCTTCTTCTCTTCTCTCCCCTTCTCTTCTCTCCCCTAAGTCAGATTTTGACCTTTATTCCAGGTAAAAACTATTAGATAATCCATTTTTGAATGATGGATGACAAACATGGACAGTTCCAATGTAACTATTTATCTATGAGGATTCATTACTTTCCACTCTGACTGTTGTACTACTGCTTAGCCCCAGAGCATGGCTTAAAGTCTTAATCCTCCTAGGTCACTTGGCATTTCTGGATAAAGTTTCATAACTTTTGTTAACTTTGTCCATTGTGCGTTCAGGTTACCTAACATTAGTTGGACCCTAACTGAGCAGAACAAAATCCATGTTCATCTTTGTTGACACCATAATGGTCTCTCCACCATCACTATTTGAAATTTTTGTCTTACCAACATGCACTTCTTTTATTCTTAATCCAACCATATATTTGCCCTCAGTCAGGGACCTTGCCTTCCATGACTTCTCATCTCCTGTCCAGTCTTACTCTTCTGCAAACATTTGGCCACACTGCATCTGAAGGACTATTTCTGAACCTCAAGTCCATTTGTGGCAATCTTCTCTCCTAATGGCTCCTCCTCATTATCATGAACAATTTACTCTTTAGCAGTTTCCCAAGTACCTCATATTGTTTCACTATTGCGAGCCCCTGAACATTCTTGTCCCTCTGCTGAGAATGTCCTCTCTGCTTCATCACTTGAAACCTACTTGGCTTTCAAAATTTTGATTAAACTTTACTACCATCAATGCAGACGCCCCATGGACTTCTCCCTCACTCCCGAGCCTGACATGGATGTCCCTTCTCTATATTCCTATCCAGTCCCATATGTTTCTCTATCATAGCATGTACCTACCAGTACATACATGTTGATTTATTAGTCTGTATTCCCCCAAAACTGTAACTTCCTCGAGCACAAGAACCATATCGGTTTACCTTTAGTCCCTGTGTCTATTACAGCCTGGTGCAGGGTATGAGCTCAGTAAATTTGTTAAAAAGATGGTTAAGTAGGAAATAGGAAGTATTCCTTCAGAAAATGCCCATTGCTTCATTTTGGAACTTCATAGTATGAGGACTATATTGCCAAAGAACAATGGAAATAATTATAGGACTGTGAGGAAAGAAAAGCAAAGACATTGAGATTATTTATTATTACTGGGGATATAGAGAGATGATCCTATAGCATCTATGATTATTATTAAATGCTTTTATCACACTGGTATCAAATCTAAACTGTAAACTACATGAGAGTGGTACACATCTGTTTTGTCCATATTGATCTCTCCAGCACTTAGCACATGTTAAGCATTAAATAAATACTTGTTGAACTTTGTTGAATGAGCAAAGTAGCAGGCACTCAAGTTAGATGGATTACGTCCTGCTAACACTGATGGAAGTTAAAATGTGTTTCTAGAAAAATGCTTTGTATTGATATTGGGGAAAGTCTTTCTGTATTATCTTCTAACCCTTTGTGTGTTTCCATCTTTCCTCTCGACCTCTGTGTTGTTGTTGTTTTTAAACTATATTTGTGGTGTTTTTGCTTTATAAAGGTTTTTTAATGTTTATTTTTATATAGTCAAACCTTTCATTCTTTTGATTTACTGTTTCTATGTTTTCACATTATGCTTATGAAGGCTTTCCTCATCCCAGAATTGGGAAAACATTCCTCTATACTGTATTTTATGGCTTTATTTATCTGTTAAGATCTTTAATCCATATGGAATTGATATTTGCATACAATGTATCTTGATTTAATGATTAGTGTACATACTCTGTTGTATATTATAATCTTTTTACCTTTATACTTTTCAATTTTGCCCTGGTTTACTTCTAATGGACAGGGGATAGCTATTCAAATTATCTTATTCATAAAATCATCCCAGGGTAGTGAGTCTTTCAGCTGGCCTCCTGCATTCAGCATCTCTCCATTGGCCTCCTGTGATAGATTTCCTGTTGGTTTTCTCACAATCTTCTCTGCCCCACTTCCTTCTCTACCCAGCAATCACTGGGATATTTTTTAAACACTAGAATGAAATCTCTATACCACAAGATATTTGTATCTATTTTGTTTACTGCTGTATCTCCAATGCCTAGAACAGAGACTGACACATAGTAGGTGCTTAATGAATACATATTGATGCAAACATAAATATCAATAGAATCATGCTGCTTCCCTGCTTAAAACTCAAGGGCTTTCCATTTCTATCATAATAAAATACAAACTCCTCTCAGTACAGACACACTGAGTTCTTCTCTTCCTCAAGACCCCACGCTGTTTCTACTTTAAGAATCTTCTTTTTTACTAGACAGCTGCTTGAATGTGACTGCCTCAGGGGACGCTTTCCTGACTCCACTATTGAGAGTACAGATACCTTAAGTTTCTTTACTTGTTTCTAAGTCACATAACTTTGTGACTCATAATCTTTTATAACCCTATTTGCTTTATTTTTATTTTCTTTCTCCGGGACCAGAATGTAAGCTCTATGAGAGTCTCCATGTTGTCTAGGTTTTCTTCTGATGTGACTCGAGTACCCAACATAATGCCTGGGGCTCGGTAGGCACCCAATAAATATTTGCTAAAAAAATTTTTTAAAGACATGTTTATGGCAACCATTACAATGCCAGTGTTGAGGTTCCAGCTAATTAGCTTAACAATTTAAAAGAAGTAACTCATTGGTTAACAAGACATCATGATAAACAACAAGAACCTACTGTATAGTACAGGGAACTATATTCAATATCTTGTAATAACCCATAATGTAAAAGAATCTGAAAAACGATAGATATATATGTATAACTGAATCACTTTGCTATACACCTGAAACTAACACAACATAGTAGATCAAGTATACTTCGGTTTAACAAAAAATAATAAAAGAAAAAATAAAATAAATCCTCTCCTCCTGAAAAAACTCTCTATAAAAATTTCTTCATCCATTAAAAAAAAAAACCATCATGAGATTGTGACATTACTAATGTCTTCAACTTTAATCATGCTTGAATGTAAAAACAACTACAACAAAGCAATTTATGCTCAAGCAGATTGAGCATAACCTGGTCATTTTATTCAAAGTAATTAAGTATCAATAGACGAATTTATACAAAGAGGCATAATTGGAAAAACAATAAAGAATATTTGTGCACTAACATATAATTATATCAAAGTTATAGAAAGTGAGTAGTAAAGACATATCACAGAGTATTAGAGGCATCACATAATTAAACATGGAATGTTAGAGGAGATGTGTGATTTCTTTGGAAGGACAGAAGAAAGGAAAGGACAGAAAAAACCCACACTATCATAGAAACTGAAAAAAATAAAGAAAATGAATATAATTGGTAATGAGGTTATAAAAAGTTGATGTCACCACCCTCCAAATCCGTAAGTATCACTTAAGTATACGTTGGTACTAAGAATAGCGTTAGGGATGTTGGGATACTAAAAGGTCCAGCTGAAGGTGTAAAGTGAAAACCTCTTGACAACTGAGAAAAAAGGAACAATTATGAAAAAAACAAAACTGTTTAAACACTAGATTGAACATGATTTTAAAAGATAAAAAATAATATAAAAGAGGAGGGACTTCCCTGGTGGTCCAGTGGTTAAGAATCTGCTTTCTAATGCAGGGGATGTGGGTTCGATCCCTGGTTGGGGAACTAAGATCCCACATGCTGTGGGGCAACTAAGCCCATGTGCCACAACTACTGAGCCTGGGCACCACAACTAGAGAGCCCTGGCACTGTAACTAGAGAGCTCATGGGCCGCAAAGAAGAGCCTGCTCCCTGCAACAAAATATCCTGCATGCCTCAACTAAGACCCAATGCAGACAAATAAATAAATAAATATTTAAAAAATAATATAAAAGAGGAGAGTTGGAGAAATAAAAAAGCAAAATAAGAGGATAGAAGAATATGAAAAATAATAGAAAGTAAAAAATATGCAAAAGCAGGGAAGAAATCTGGTAAAAAATCATGCAAAATTATAACTATCTTGGAAATTGAAAATAATAATGTGTTATAAAGAGCACAATAGCCAAATCATATAAAGTCATGATGATCGACTGGTGGCAATGTTTCCTTTTCTGCTGGTATGTGTCAGCCTTCAATAACTTTAAAAGGCTGTTTTCTTGACCCAAATTGAAAATCATCACACCAGCCTAGAAAAATAAAAATAAATGTCTTATTTTTCTAGAAAGGCCTTTATTTAAGATACTTTCTCTCTCCATCTGCTATCAGAAGGTAAAAATACAAATCAGTATTTCAGTCAATCAACTAACACATTTTCATTGAGCATTTACTATGCTCGGTGTTTGGGATTGTAGGAATAAGTTTGGGGCTCTGTCAGTTAAAATCTAATTGAGGAATTCAGAAATAATCACATGAATTAATTCATGAAAAAAAGCCATATTATATCTACATTCAACTCATTTGACTAGGCAGAATTTATTATATAAGATACAAATATGAATAGGGCACCATTACCACCATTCACAAAACAAAGATGGCTCCCGGATTTGAGCAGTGGGTTGGAATTTAGGATTTAAATTCCAGATTTACTTCTCTTTAGCTTAGAAGCTATAGATAAACTATATATAAACTAAGATAGGAGATAATGTCTACTCTACAGATTGTGGGAAAGACATTTAAGGCTCACTAACTATTCATGTACTTCTTCACATTTCCAAGCTCCTTTGCAGTTATGCCTAGACACATGACTAATTCTGGCCAGTGGGCCAGGATAAAAGTGATGTGTGTCACTTCCAGTCCAGAGAATTTGAGCCATCATTAGTAGTCCCCTGTCCAAGTGACCTAGAAGCTGAGAATGACCACCCTGGAAATTTACCTGACCTAAGATGGATCAGAATAAATTTTGTGTTGTCAATTGTGCGAGTTTTCCAGGTCCATTTGTCACAGCTGCAGAGCCTGTGCTGACTAATGAACAGGATTATCATGAGCTTCATGTGAAATGATGCATGTAAACTTCTCAGTATAGTGCTCAGCAATAAATGAAAGTGATTATTATTTATAGGACTTTCTAAATAAAATTAGTCATTAAAGGCTTTTTCCTGTTGTTTTTTTTTTGTGTGTGTGTAACAGAAATAAATCCATTTTAGAAAGGAAACTTTGTAATGTGTTGGCAGAATGTTTCCAAAGCTACTTCATGCCTTTAGTTCCTCAAACTCTTTTCCCTAATTGAGTACACTTGATCTGTTGTGATAGGAGCGGCTACTTACTGAACTTGTACTCTTTGTAAACACAGTATATGTTTTTGGTCAGAGGTCTCTAAGGTTTTTATTTATGGATAATTCATTGCCCCAAACCAATAGTGAAAGCTAGTGATCTTTCAAACATGGAAACACCCTATAATTTTCTTCTGGCATTGCAACAACTTTGATGTTCGTCTTTCTCTTTTCTGGCTGAACCTATATACACTTAAGTGCAGGATCACATTAAGAAAATGCTCAGACCACATGTAAACAACCCACGGCCAGACAATTCCTGAACCCTATGCCATGTCCAATTTTCAAAGGATGTAAGCTTCTGTGTTGTTTTCTCTACCATATATTTTTTCATAAAAGTCCTACTTACTACTTCATCATGAACCAATGTATTTGGGCATAAAGTCTAGACATGCTGTGATTTTAAAGAAGTCTATCCCTTCCTGACTACCCCACCCTTTTTTCTTTTAGAGAGAGGTTTGGACATCTCTTGTGCCCTGGGACGTAGCTCTGTGGGTATATCTAGGCAGCACATTCCAATTAAAAAGATTTGGGGAAAAGATTTGAAAGGATATATTAAGGAATTAAATTTGCATAAGGAATAAATTTGAACCATCTGCAGATGCAAATCAGATGACCATAAGAAGGAATGAAGAGAAGGGCAAAGGGGATTGAGAACAGTTCATTCAATTGGTCCATTTTATTTTTTCAGTAAATAAAGTTACCACAAAAAAGAAACTTTCTGTGAACGTATTTGATCAATCATATAACTCCATAACATTCAGACACCTGTTGGTGGAAAAACAAACCCGGAACTTCTGTGCATTCAGCCAGTGGGTTTTATAAACTAAATCAGGAACCTGTTTCCCTCAGCTTTTCCTTCATCTCTTTTCCCTCTGTAGTTAAAAGATGACTCACCAGGGCTGAGTATACAGCTGACAAAAACAACCATGAGAAGCAGGATGAGCGGTGAGAGATGGGGGTGAATAGCACTCATTTAAATACGGCAGAAATATCCCCATTTATAGCTCCTGTGCAGGAGAGTTCTCCCAAGTACGTTTCAGAGCTCACAGGTAGGAAGCCCAGGACTCAGAGGCCACGTGGGACATTCTGTCAGAATGGGCGGGGCCACAGAGTCTAGAGTGGACAGGCTCTGGTCCTTGCACATGGTGACAGAAACTTGAATGAAGAAGACTGCTGCTGTGCTCACGGAAGGATGTAAGCCCGAGGCTGTAGTGAATGTCGGCATCACGAAACAGGCTGGACAAATGGTTGAAGCAAACAAGATGAAGATCAACAGGGATAAATATAAAAGATGCAGCTGGGGGTGGTGGGGGCATGGAGAAGGAGAGGGAGGGAAACAGAACAGAATAAAATAAAGTTCTGATTGTATTTAAGATTATTATTCAAAAATATTCATACTCTCCACCTCTACATGAACTTTAAAAAAATGGGTTTGGAGAAACTCAAAATAAAAGAATAAAAATGCCTTATAAATTCTGTAAAATGAAATTAAACTTCAGTCATTGTCAAAGAAATGCAAACTAAAGTAAGAAAAAGATACTATTTGTCACTTGTCAGATGGGCAAAGATAAACAGTTTGGTCAGATGAACAAAGATAAACGGTTTGATAGAGGGGGGGTTGGTTCTGGTGCGGGGCAAACAAGCACACTTAAATCCTTATTACTATTGTGGCGAGCACTTGATAGAGCAATTTGGAAATTGTTACCAAAATTTAACATAAATATGTTCTTTAACCCAGCAGTTTCTAGCTGTACTTTCACATGTGTTCAGACACATACCCACAAACTCAAGCTTTCCAGCCTTCTGTGTAATTGTACAAACAGTGGACACAAGTAATATCCTTCAATAAGAAGATAAATAGATTATCTGATGGAAAACCTGTAGTGGATTAAAAATACTATATGCTGATATAGAGTGATGGAATATGGAATGATCTCCTAAATATTTTGTTAAATGAGAAAAGCAATTTGTAATGCTGTAAATATAGTATTCTCTAATACTTAAGGAAAGAGAAAGGAACCTCAGGATTCAGGGGCAAATAAGAGTGTATAGTTGGGAAAAGAATGGGTATTTCTAAGCAGCTAGGCTGGAGTAATTAACATGGCTGTGAAAGAGCATGGTCGTTTAGGAAATAGTGAATAGTCCACTTAGGATATATACCAAAGCACCTACTTGCTAATTTTATATTATCATTTCCTCCTCTTGAATACTGGCATATATGCCAGTGCAACAGCATGATATCCAAAAAAAACAATTCCTGGTTGCCTAGAGTAACACTAACTTTGTTAGGAATGATTCAAACAAACACACTGGCAGGGCCTGATCACACAGAGAGCACCCTGGCTTTCAGTCATGTAAGCAACCTACTCCTCCCAGAGTAGAGATATGAGCCTTTTGGTTAGAGCGTGAAATCAATTTTAACCATCTCTCACAGCAATCAGGGAATCAATGTCAACCTTATAAGTCAACAGGTACCTACATTGTTCAAGAACCTACATCAGCAATTGGCAAAGGAGGCAAATGTTTACTCACCGTTTGGTAAATATGGCAATTTGAGTTTCCTTCTGTGTAGGGTTTAATTATGGGGGCCTTATTTGCCAGTGTGTGCATATTAACTTGTAGCTTTACACAGTTTTACTGTATTTATTCTAATTTGTAGATCTGAAGTCTACAGATCTGCTTGGATAAGGTCTATTTTAGAACTGTGATCTCAACTTCATAAGTCTTGTGGTGAAGCCAGGTATGGACCACAGTTAGTGCTGAGTACCACACTATACACTAGAGTATACACTAGAGTATAAAGTTAGCAAAATTTTTCCTTCATGTTCTCCCCAGTCTCTTTATAAAGGATCCTATCTTAATGCTTTTTTAATCCTGGTGATCAGAGTCATCTTTTCATAGGTCTTTTGTTGAATCTAATGCCCTGGAAGTCACCACAGAAAGCAGACACACTTTGGTGAAAGTTGTTCCTAAAGAGAACAAAAGATGTCCCAGTAGAAAGGACTTTTTCAGTGACTATTTCTCCAATTCATTCTTAACATGCATGTAGACATAAATAAAAGGAGTATGGTGATAAATCTCATTTCCATTTTTTTTTTTGGCATAGGACTCTTGACTTTTGTTTTTTTCCTTCACATAGCATCTCAAACCTTCCCCACTTATATTTGGCTGCTTAATGGTGCACGTGTCACTTGATTTTTATTCTGGAAAACTCTAGCTTGGACCAGGACTCTAAGGGTTTCTGGTAGCATTACTTGTGATTATTTTAATAAACTTTTTTTTTTTTTTTTTTTTTTTTGTGCAGTTGGCTTTGTGGCCTTGGTATGCTCTCTCTCCCTCAGTATAATTAGATGTGAAATAAAAATGTCAGCTTAGGCTTTCCTCTAGGGTACCATTGGGCTTCAAAACGCTATAATCCTGTGATTCTTGTTTCCGTAAGTCAGCTGATGATATTTTTGGTGACTGGGAGGTTGGTCTCCGCAGCCAGACTCCCCTGCCTGTTTGGCATCAGCTGCCTGTTCACCCTGTACTCCGTGGACCTCCTTCTCACACAGGAATCTCTTTGATCTCAAAGACAGCTCTGTAAGATGCAGAGCAAAACAAATACCAGAAGATTTCCCTCCGTGGTGCTCATGACAATATGAGTGGTCCAAGAGCCTAAGAAAGCTTAAAAACAACTGATAGTACTATCCTTGAAGCAACATTTGCAAGTGCCAAATTAATTTCTATCAACACAAACAAATAGGTTATTTCAAAGAGGAAACTTCGCACACATAAAAGGAGTAGAATGAATGACACTTCAAAACGGCTTTGATTATCCATTTTCATAAATACAACAACACCCTGCGGGGGGGACGGAAACTCCTGCTTTTACCATCAACTAAATTCTCTAGAGCAGGGGTCCCCAATCCCCCGGGCGGTGGGCTGGTACCGGTCCACAGCCTGTTAGGAACCGGGCCGCACAGCTGGTGATGAGCGGCAGGCGAGCGAGCGAAGCTTCATCTGTCACTCCCCATCGCCCCCATCGCTCACATCACCGCCTGAGGCATCCCCACCCTGTCCGTGGAAAAACTGTCTTCCACGAAACCGGTCCCTGGTGCCAAAAAAGTTGGGGACCTCTGCTCTAGAGCTTGCAGAGGATGAATTTCATAGCAGTCCTTCCTTTATTAAGCAGCCATATTAAATGATTCCCCGCATACGTGTAATCGACCAATGAACTGACCCACTTGAAAATACGCTTTTTTCTTAAAATTAAAGAGTAGGTCATGCATGGATATACATAAATTAATTTGATAATGAATATGAAGAAGCAAGAAAGCTTTAATAATAAATGACCCTGTCACCTTACAAGTGAAAAGTAAGGACGTCTAATACCGAAGCCTAGCAAAGCATTGGATATGCATTCAATTTAAAAGCTGGGGACGTGGGCTTCCCTGGTGGCGCAGTGGTTGAGAATCTGCCTGCCAATGCAGGGGACACGGGTTCGAGCCCTGGTCTGGGAAGATCCCACATGCCACGGAGCAACTGGACCCGTGAGCCACAATTACTGAGCCTGCGCGTCTGGAGCCTGTGCTCCGCAACAAGAGAGGCCGCGATGGTGAGAGGCCCGCGCACCGCGATGAAGAGTGGTCCCCACTTGCCGCAACTAGAGAAAGCCCTCGCACAGAAACGAAGACTCAACACAGTCATAAATAAATAAATAAATAAAAGAACGTGAATTTCTAAAAAAAAAAAAAAAAGCTGGGGACGTTACACACTCTGCACTCCAAAAACACAATCTCACTTAACATGATGTTGTGAATCAACTATACTTAAATAAATGAATAAATGAAGGAATAAATAAATAAATAAATAAATAAATAAACCACAATCTCACCCAGGCTTGATATCGCCTCAGAATCTTCTAACAGAGCACACCGATCAATTGGAGTTGGCCCAAGAGATTTTTACCCAGCCAGGTTCCTTTTGCCCGGTGCACAGCAAGCCAAAATGCTCAGATGCTGAGGTTTGCAGGTCTACCGGCCCTCTGCACGTTGCTCTGAGGGTGGAGTTTGTGGCCCTTTGATGTCAAAAGGTCACCAAACACTCGTGCATGCCCAGTTCGGGGGTAAGTGGACCTATCCAGTCTTAACCAGCTCAGCTCAAACTGGACACAGCTGACTCCAAGTTCCTAGAAAACAACTCGGGCAAACATCTTCTTGTTTAGGCTACACGCCTCTTGGAGGACACGCAAGTCTTTTTTTTTTTTTTTTTGGCTGCGTTGGGTCTGTGTTGCTGCACGCGGGCTTTCTCTAGTTGCGGCGAGCGGGGGCTACTCTTTGTTGCGGTGCGTGGGTTTCTCATTGAAGTGGCTTCTCTTGTTGTGGAGCATGGGCTTCAGTAATTGTGGCACGCAGACTCAGTAGTTGTGGCTCCTGGGCTCTAGAGTGCAGGCTCAGTAGTTGTGGCGCACAGGCTTAGTTGCTCCGCAGCATGTGGGATCTTCCCGGACCAGGGCTCGAACCCGTGTTCCCTGCATGGGCAGGCGGATTCTCAACCACTGTGCCACCAGGGAAATCCCCATGCAATTTTTAGAACCACCTTGATTAGTCAAGGCAGGTGAAATGGATTTAACCCACGGTTTCAAGAAGCAACATGTTTGCCATCTGTTAGAACTGTCCGTGACACTCACAGTACGTCCATGGGCCAGCAGCATTAATATCACCTGGGCATTTGTTAGAAGTACAAATTTTCAGGGCTACCCCGAGACCTGCTGGACCAGAATTTCTAGGGGTGCGACCTAAGGATCCGGGTTTAACAAGACTTCCAGGTGATTCTGATACACACCAAAGTGTGAGCAGGCTACTTGAATGTTCCGCACGTCAACACACTGGGTTTGCTCAGATGGCAAAATGGTGAAACGAACAGAAACTAATGTTTATGGAGGACCTACTATGTTCCAGGCACTGTTCAAAGTGCTTCTCATATGGTTATGATCCTTTGATGTAGATAGTTCTCGATAAATAGATGGTAGATAATAGATAGATAAATAGCTAGACAGACAGGGAAGGAAAGAGAAAGAGGAAGAAAGGAAGGAAGGGAGAGAGGGAGGAAGAAAAAGAGAAAGAGAGGGAAGGAAAGAAGGGAAAAGAAGGAAGGAAGGAAGGAAGAAGGAAAGGAAAGAGGAGGAAAATGTAGGGGAGGGGAGGGGAGGGAAGGAAAGGAAAGAAAACTAGATTTCAGAGTTGTTATGTAGCTTTCATGCAACTGGTGAGACATTGAGTCAGAACTCAATCCCCAGGGTAATTTCAAAGTCCAGCTTTTTTTCCTCTTTGTTCATTCTGACACACTAAGCAATACAAGTAAGCAACCAACGTTTCTATGTCAATAAAATTTAATTAATTGTTTGGGCCAGAAAAAAAAAGTCACTGGAGAAATTAGATAGTTCACTGCTCTCTTCACAGAATCTCATTTGTCACAGAATCATAATGAACCAAAAAGTCATCCAATTTCTAAAATCTTGGAATAACTTTATCTACCATGAAATCCAGAGAGGCTGTGGATAGAAAAGCATTTGTCAGTGCAGAATTTGGCCATTAGAGCCAGAAGAGAAAGTTTTGGTCAGAACATTGGGACTAAGAATAAAAATTCCCAGTCACTTTAAAAATTCTTAGTAGATTATGTGTTATGTTTTCTAAAATGAGTTTCCAAATAAAGTTTCAGGAAGAGGTCTGAACAAAATATTCTTGTAACTGTTGCTTTTCCCTCCACGTTTTCTTTTTGAATACTTCTTTTTTTGGCCAGAAAGAGTTTTTCTTGTGCCTGACAAAATAAGCAAAATGCAAACTAGACCAAAAATAATGTACTTTCAAAAATTACTGTATGAATGTATTTATTTTGGCTAATAAAAACATTTCCATTAAATCCAAAGTCTTCATTTCAGCTGCTTTAATTGGAACCTGTGTGTGATCAGGTAGGAAGGAGACTAGTGCATTTGCACATTGAGGCAAAACACGAAGATCACATGGAGCCGACAGCCCTGTCGCTGGCGGTCACAGCCCGAAAGTGCTGGTGTGGCCTGAGGGGCCAGTGTCCTGCCAAATGGCATATCTTTCCTGTGTAGGATGAAGGCCTCTGGTTTTCCCTTCCTGTGATCATTTGAGATCCCTGCAATGATTATAGCATCCAGAGGGCAAACTTGAACAAGTCAGGCATCACATCAAAAAGGACAAATTGTCTCTTTTGCACTTGACTGTCATGATATTCATGTGACCTTAGTCCTAGGGGTCTCTTTATCTGAACCATGTGGCTGGGAAAAAGAATCATGAATTCCCTTTAATACTAGTTCATCGGAAGCTATTGATGAATTTTTCTGTGTGGCTTATTTTACCGCATCCAATATTCTGAGAAGTTTTCTCTTATTTTTCCTGCTGGTTGTGGTTGTTTTGCAGGTTCTTATGTTTCTATAGATTGTTTTAGAGCTCCCATTCTCTGCTGAACGTTGATCAAAGCATGAAGTGCAGACAAAATACATCATGCTTTTATAGCCAGGTTCCCAAATTCTCAAATGTCAATGCTAATTGTTTCCATGAGGTTTTCTATAGTGAGTGACAGAATTTCTCATTTTATAATATAGTCTTTTGTCAGTCACTGCACGGGTTGCTTTCCTGTAGTGCCCCACAAGTACTTTCCGGCACTTTGTGTGTGTGGCTGCATGGGCAGAATGTCGCGGCCGCCATGTGAAAACAGGAGCAGAGAGTTCAACTCCCAAGTGTTTCGAATTCTTCAGTCAACTGAAGCTTGCAGATAAGGTAGTTGGTATCTCACTGTCCAGAAGACACACCCATCATTCTCTTGATACAGATGTGTGCTTAGTGTTTGTGAATAATCACTAACATCGTAGGTGGCAACTCCAGCAATTCAGATGGAGGGGCAATTTCCTAGACAAATAGCACGTCAAGGCGGCTGTCTCCCCACTGCGAGAGGACCGGGATTTGTGCCGTCTCCAAATGTAGCCCCACCTCTGTCCTCAAGACAATGACTCATCGTATGGGTTTGGGTTATTAAGCAAGACATTTGATTCAATAAATTCAATAAATATTTACTGAGCCCTATATTCAGCATTCTTGATAAATGTAACGCAGTGGGAATACCTGCCCTCAGGGAGCTTCTAGTCCTGGAAATTGTAGCAGAGGCAAGGCACAGTTACAACCTAATCATAGTTCCAGGAGGACAAACTTTCTTTAGCATTCGAGATGACAGATGCTGAGCATAATAGCAACTAGGAATGAGAATTGCATGTTGTGACATCACTCTGTGCCAGATAGGATGCTAAACTCTTTACCTCTTTCTGTGTGTTGTTTACTTCAATCCTAAAAAGCAGCCCCCCCAACCAAAACCAAACCGAAACAAATGAAACTTTACATATTACTATTTTTATATTACAGTTGAGGAAAATGAAGCTCAGAGACATTGATCTCATGAACACCCTGACCACTCACCGAAGCTGAAGCTTGGCTATGGTGTCTGCACCCTCTCCTTTTTTATTCTGGACATTTCCAGTCCCCAAACTGGCAATTATAATGTTGGTATTTTGACGAAGAGAGCTATTTGGGGAAAGATATTGGCTAGCTTGATCTTTTATAAAGGATATGAGTTATACATATGAATTTAATGCAAAATGGAAAGATGGGAATCAGTGAACTGACATAGTCATATCATAATAGCAACCACTTAAAAAGGCACATTTTATTAAGCCAATATCTAGATACTTACCATTTAAATATTCTATGTAAATTAACCTTTCTAATCCTATAGCAGCCCTATTATCCCCATTTTACAGTTGAGGAAACCTTAGAAATTAAAAAAAAAAAAAACAACTTTCTGAAAGGAGGCAACAACCAAGTAAAATTGGAAGCATGTGTAATAATTAGCCAGATCAAAAGATTAGAATAAGATGTGTGTGTCAGGATAGCTTAGAAAATGCTGCAGTAATAAATATCTCAAAATTCTTAAGGGCTTAAAGCAAACAACACAGGTTTATTTCTCCTTTATACTTCATGTCCATCTCAGGATACTGCCCTGATTCAGGGACTGAAGCGGACATATACTCCACTCCCTGGAATGTAGCTAGTTGCCATGACAGAAGGAAGGGAGATGGAAAATTGCACATCTGGTCCTAAAAGCTTCTGCTTAGATGTGACACACATTGCTTTTACTCACCTTTCATTGGTCAAAGCAAGTCACATGATCATGGTTAACTTCAAGGAAGTAGGGAATGCTATCCTACTATGGAACAGGAGGAGAATACTTAGAAATGGTGGTGAATAGTACTAATAACTGCCTTGGGTAGAGACCAGAAGAATGTTCCAGACAGAGCCAACAGTCAAGGCTTAATAAAGTTCTATGTGAATGGGAAACTATAAACATTTTGGTAATGGAAGCTGGGTTATGAAGGTCTTTGTAGCCACTTTTATAAGCTTGGACTTTATTCTGACATAGGAGAGCTTTGGAGGCTGTAAGAAGAAGAATGATTGTCAGCTTTTGTTTCACACAGGTTATTATGGCTTTGGTGCAGTGGATAAATTTGAAGAAGTCAAGACTAGAAACAAGAAACTCAAGTAGAACAGAATTAAAATTATCAGAAACTAAACTATGTTGAAGATAGTAGATGCAGAGAAGACAAGATTAATAAAAGCTTAGGAGTTATAACTGAAGGAACTTGTTGATTAATTGAATATGGAAGACTAGCAAACTCTCAGGTTTAAGATTTGGTAAATGTTGATTTATTAAATGACAGGGAATATGAAAGGAACAGGATTGAGGGTAAAATGTTCTTTGCATATTAGCCTGTGGATCTCACAAGATTGGAAATGTCTAACAGGTATTTGTAAATAGGAGTCTGAAACCCGGAGAAAAGGTCATGGATAGAGATTTAGTTTTGGAAATCACTAGGATACAGAAATAGTTAAAATCCTGAGAGTAGATGACAGTCCAAAGAGAAGCTCTGTCATGAAAAAAACAGTGAACCAAGGATGGAACTCAGAAACTCCAACATTTAGAAAAGAGACAAAGCAGGAGGAGTTCATGAAAGCGATAAGGAAGGAATGGACAGGGGCCAAAGTAGGGAGAAAGAGAGAATTCAACAAAGTCAGATGCATCAGTCGATCCTGAGAGATAAATTCTTAAAGTGCCCTTTGGAGTTGGGGATAACTGAGGCTATTGATACACTTTTTAAAAAAAATATTGAAGTATAATATATACAAAAAATTTCACATAGTCAATGCACACAATTTGTTGGGTTTGGCATATGCATACACCTGCAAAGACATCGCTTCTATTATGATAATAGACATATCTGTCACCTCCAAAAGTTTCTCTGTGTCCCTTTTAATTTTTTTGTGGTAAAAACACTTAGCATGAGATCTACTCTATTAACAAAATTTTAAGTGCACATTGCAGTACCACACTACAGGTGCTATGTTGTACAGCAGTTGGTATACTTTTCAGTTATGCAAGTTGAATAAGATCTATTGATACACTTTAATAGAACATATCAGTTGATTGGTTGGGAAAGAGTAAATTTCAGTGGATTGAGGAGTGATTGGGTAGTGCCAGAAGGAAGACAGTGAATACAGACCACTCTGTCAAAAAGTTTGACTGAAAAGAAAAGGAGTAATAAAGTAATACATAGATGAAGTCACAGAGTCAGGAGATTTCCTAAAGTTGAAGACTCTTGGGCAAATTTATGTTTATAAGCTATGGAGAAAGAGATGGTGATGTTGGGAGTATAGGAGATAGAGATGCAGAACAAACAAATGATATCCTTATTTCCTAAATACTCAACAATTCTAGTTTTGATAAATAAACACTTTACTATGGAATTTGAAAGGGAGACTTTACTCTTTCAAGAAAAAAAATCAATATATACAAAGTCATAATATCCTTATGAAAGACAGAATGGTTCAGTGAAATGAGCTGGAGCTTCAGAGGCTGAAGGTTTTTCATCATGTCCAGATGATTGATTTACTGTATAATTTGGGCAAGTTATTTTAATTTCCATTGGCTAAGAAGCATGCAAATTTTAGTTAACTCAGGTTGAACTTATCTCTCTGTCTTGTTTTTCACATATGTAATATAAGTGTAAGCCAACCCCTGAATAACTAGGAAAGATAATTAGCTAGGATGTTTGCAATAAAAAATATTTTGCAAACAAAAAATAATGCACAAACATTTCTTGAAAACATGTTATTTTACATATAATTTCAAACCACTTTATGGTATATCCTTTTTTTGCACCTAAAAGCTTAGTTTTGAAAAAAAATTGATAATGGTCGAATTTCAAAGAGTGTTATTTATAAAGGAGTCAGGGAAGCCATAATCAAGAATTCTCTTGAATTTCTTTCAAACACCACAGGTTAGCAGATCCTAGCAGCCCCGTGAAAACCCTGAAATAACACCTTTGTAGCCATCTGGTTCAGACTGGCTTTACGATATCTCCATCAGCAACTTGCCGCTATGAAGCGGGGCAGCCCTCTTGTTCTTGCTTAGTTTGCAACCTGTATGCTTGTCATATATGCTACACACTGCAATGTAGAAGGAAATTATTTTTTGCTGCTCCTCCAAACTTTAGTTCACTTTCTAATTTAACGGCTGTTGAGCATTTTTCATCCCTGCCTGGCTGCCAGCCTGGCAAGCTTCCTCTCAAAGCTGTGGGGATACGGCCCTTCCTCTGCTTGCAATTCTAGCCTTCATCTGCAACAAGAATTTTAAAACTGTAGTTCTTATTCCTGTGAAATGTATTTTCAATTGATTGTTGGTGGTGACTTTGAGCACTGGTTTGAGACAAATTCCAACCCATTCCAACCCAATAGGGGAAAATACGGTGATGAAAATTTGATGTCTAGGAATTCCCTGGCAGTCCAGTGGTTAGGACTCCATGCTTTCACTGCCAAGGGCCCCAGTTCAATCCCTGGTCGGGGAACTAAGATCCCACAAGACGCGTGACATGGCCAAGAAAAAAAAAGATGTCTACAGTGGGTGTTGAAAAAGGAGGGGCAGAATGACACCAGGTATTTACCATCCTCACTGTCGGCCCACACTTTGGGATGTAGCATCTATCACTGGGAGCTCTATTCCTAATTAGGAATTCTAGCCCTAATTATCAAGTGCTTTTCTGTCTTGTTCCATGTTCAGGGAACTTTATCCCTACATTGCCCTATTTCTGAGTCAGTCTTAGTAACCCACAGTTACTTGGCTGGACCTTAAACTATGACAAGCCCCTGTCATATAAAAAGCCGTGTGCTAATTATTACATGAGAAAAAAGGATTAAAAAGCAAAGGTTCTTGTCCATATGCATGAATTGCTTCAGTTTGCTTTCTTCTTTGGTTTACTTGTGGCTACTTTTCAATTCGCTTCCTGTGGTGGGTTTTTATGGGGTTGACTACCTGTAATACCATTATTGTAAGTTGGTTCTGCAGAGAGAGAAAAGAATTCATAAAAGCCACAATCTTTATCTTTACCAAATGGAAAACAATCCCTACATTCGAAACAGTATATTATGAAATAAAATACACTGGGACCTAATTAAACTTAAAAGCTTTTGCACAGCAAAGGAAACCGTCGACAAAACAAAAAGACAACTTACTGAATGGGAGAAAATAGTTTCAAATGATATGATCGATAAGGGATTAATATCCAACATATATAAACAGCTCATATGATTCGACATCAAAAAAACAAACAACCTGATTAGAAAACGGGCAGAAGAATTGAAAAGACATTTTTCCAAAGAGGAAACGCAGATGGTCAACAGGCACATGAAAATATGCTCAGCATCACTAATCATCAGGGGATGACTGCCATTTTTTTTTTTTTTTCATTTTAAAGGTATGCTTTTTCCTAAATGATTAATAAGTAATCTCTGGGATAACATTTTGGTACCGTGTGAATATTACACTCCCCAGCACATTTCACCCAGTGGTTTTAGCATGCATTGACGATCCTTGTCTGAGCCACATTGGAGACTGCAAAATAGTGATTTCCTAATTTTATTATTCCTTCTTCATTTATTAGCTGGCATTCTTTTGTGAAGAAAAGACCCCCTTTTTTAGTATCTCTATGGTCCCACAGAAGGATTAAAATCCAATTTGTTTTTTTTTTTTCAATATTTAGAATTCCCAAATTGTCCCATATTTGGCCCTTCATGCTTGCTGCTTTTCCTTTTGACCTGTACTTACCATTCTCTGCACACTTTCTTTGCTTTCTGACATAAGATGTTCCAGGCTCACCTTGCACATTCTCTGTTTCTGATCTGGAATCAGCCATTTTTCCAGGGAACATTCCTTCCTTTCAGTGATGAACAGTGCTTTGAAACCAAGGTCTTGGCACTAGTATGTTCATTACCTCTGGATAACATTGCTTCTGGGCCTCTTCAGTGGACAGAGCTAGGAATGTATATATTTTTAAAATCATGAGTTCATGCTGGTAACTCCACTTCAAATCCAGACCTCAGGGGTCCTGACCTTCCCCATTCCATATTTATATACTGTTTTTCCCACAATGAGAAACTTGAATCCTAATACCACCAATATTTACTCACTTGCTTTATCCTACAATAGACACACACACAAAAATAACTTTAAGAACCAACAACAAACCTGCTAAGTAATGTTCATGTTGTTTTTGTTTTCCTTTACCCTGAGAAAAATATCTCATGAAGGGTATATAGTCTGAGAAATATGTTGAAGACTTATTTGAATAACCTTTTTATAAAATGAGTGTTTGTGTTATCACAGTAGTATAAAATTGTGTTCAGTTTTTTCTGATTGAATTAAAGATTAGGGTTTTTTCATCCCCTTTGATATAATTTCAGTTTTTAATATGTGAATATTTACATGGCTCAAAAACTCCCCAAACTATAAAAAAGTTGTTCTCAGAAGAGGCTCATATACTATCTTTTTTAACATCTTTAATGGCGTAAAATTGCTTTACAATGGCGTATTAGTCTCTGCTCTATAACAAAGTGAATCAGTTATACATATACATATATCCCCATATCTCCTCCCTCTTGCATCTCCCTCCCACCCTCCCTATCCCACCCCTCTAGGTGGTCACAAAGCACCGAGCTGATCTCCCAGTGCTATGCCGCTGCTTCCCACTAGCTATCTATTTTACATTTGGTAGTATATATAAGCCCATGCCACACTCTCACTTCGTCCCAGCTTATTCTTCCCCCTCCCTGTGTCCTCAAGTCCATTCTCTATGTCTGCGTCTTTATTCCTATCCTGCCCCTAGGTTCTTCAGAACCATTTTAAAAAAGATTTTTAGATTCCATATATATGTGTTAGAATACGGTATTTGTTTTTCTCTTTCTGACTTACTTCACTCTGTATGACAGACTCTAGGTCCATCCACCTCACTACAAATAACTCCATTTCGTTTATTTTTATGGCTGAGTAATATTCCATTGGTGCCACATCTTCTTTATCCATTCATCTGTCGATGGACACTTAAGTTGCTTCCATGTCCTGGCTATTGTAAATAGAGCTGCAGTGAACATTTTGGTACATGACTCTTTTTGAATTATGGTTTTCTCAGGGTATATGCCCAGTAGTGGGATTGCTGGGTAGTATGGTAGTTCTATTTTTAGTTTTTTAAGGAACCTCCATATTGTTCTCCATAGTGGCTGTATCAGTTTACATTCCCACCAACAGTGCAAGAGGGTTCCCTTTTCTCCACACCCTCTCCAGCATTTATAGTTTGTAGAGTTTTTGATAATGGCCAGTCTGACTGGTATGAGGTGATACCTCATTGTAGTTTTGATTTGCATTTCTCTAGTGATTAATGATGTTGAACATTCTTTCATGTGTTTGTTGGCAATCTGTGTATCTTCTTTGGAGAAATGTCTATTTAGGTCTTCTGCCCATTTTTGGATTGGGTTGTTTGTTTTCTGATATTGAGCTGCATGACCTGCTTGTAAATTTTGGAGATTATTTCTTTGTCAGTTGCTTCATTTGCAAATATTTTCTTCCATTCGAGGGTTGTCTTTTTGTCTTGTTTATGGTTTCCTTTGTTGTGCAAAAGCTTTTAAGTTTCATTAGGTCCCATTTGTTTATTTTTGTTTTTTTCCCCATTTCTCTAGGAGGTGGGTCAAAAAGGATGTTGCTGTGACTGATGTCATAGAGTGTTCTGCCTATGTTTTCCTCTAAGAGTTTTATAGTGTCTGGCCTTACATTTAGGTCTTTAATCCATTTTGAGTTTATTTTTGTGTGGTTTTAGGGAGTGTTCTAATTTCATTTTTGTACATGTTGCTGTCCATTTTTCCCAGCACCACTTATTGAAGAGGCTGTCTTTTCTCCATTGTAAATTCTTGCCTCCTTTATCAAAAATAAGATGACCATATGTGCGTGAGTTTATCTCTGGGCTTTCTATCCTGTTCAATTGATCTATATTTCTGTTTTTGTGCCAATACCATACTGTCTTGATTACTGTAGCTTTGTAGTATAGTCTGAAGTCAGGGAGCCTGATACCTCCAGCTCCGTATTTCTTTCTCAAGATTGCTTTGGGTATGTGGAGTCTTTTGTGTTTCCATACAAATCGTGAAATTTTTTGTTCCAGTTCTGTGAAAAATGCCATTGGTAGTTTGATAGGGATTGCATTGAATCTGTAGATTGCTTTGAGTAGTGTAGTCATTTTCAGAATGTTGATTCTTCCAATCCAAGAACATGGTATATCTCTCCATCTGTTTGTATCATCTTTAATTTATTTCATCAGTGTCTTATAGTTTTCTGCGTACAGGTCTTTTGTCTCTTTATGTAGCTTTATTCCTAGGTATTTTATTCTTTTTGTTGCAATGGTAAATGGGAGTGTTTCCTTAATTTCTCTTTCAGATTTTTCATCATTAGTGTATAGGAATGCAAGAGATTTCTGTGCATTCATTTTGTATCCTGCTACTTTACCAAATTCATTGATTAGCTCTAGTAGTTTTCTGGTAACATCTTTAGGATTCTCTACGTATAATATCATGTCATCTGCAAACAGTGACAGCTTTACTTCTTCTTTTCCGATTTGGATTCCTTTTATTTCTTTTTCTTCACTGATTGCTGTGGCTAAAACTTCCAAAACTATGTTGAATAATAGTGGTGAGAGTGGGCAACCTTGTCTTGTTCCTGATCTAAGAGGAAATGGTTTCAGTTTTTCCCCATTGAGAACGATGTTGGCTGTGGGTTTGTCACATATGGCTTTTATTATGTTGAGGTAAGTTCCGTCTATGCCCACTTTCTGGCGGGTTTTTATCATAAATAGGTGTTGAATTTTGTCAAAAGCTTTTCCTGCATCGATTGAGATGATCATATTGTTTTTCTCCTTCAATTTGTTAATATGGTTTATCACATTGATTGGTTTGCGTATATTGAAGAATCCTTGCATTCCTGGGATAAACCCCACTTGATCATGGTGTATGATCCTTTTAATGTGCTGTTGGATTCTGTTTGCTAGTATTTTGTTGAGGATTTTTGCATCTATGTTCATCAGTGATATTGGCCTGTAGTTTTCTTTCTTTGTGACATCTTGTCTGGTTTTGGTATCAGGGTGATGGTGGCCTCATAGAATGAGTTTGGGAGTGTTCTTCCCTCTGCTGTATTTTGGAAGAATTTGAGAAGGATAGGTGTTAGGTCTTCTCTAAATGTTTGATAGAATTTGCCTGTGAAGCCATCTGGTGCTGGGCTTTTGTTTGTTGGAAGATTTTTAATCTCAGTCTCAATTTCAGTGCTTGTGATTGGTCTGTTTATATTTTGTATTTCTTCCTGGTTCAGTCTCAGAAGGTTGTGCTTTTCTAAGAATGTGTCCATTTCTTCAAGGTTGTCCATTTTATTGGCATATAGTTGCTTGTAGTAATCTCTCATGATCCTTTGTATTTCTGCAGTGTAAGTTGTTACTCCTCCTTTTTCATTTGTAATTCTATTGATTTGAGTCTTCTCCCTTTTTCTCTTGATGAGCCTGGCTAATGGTTTATTAATTTTGTTTATCTTCTCAAAGAAACAGCTTTTAGTTTTATGGATCTTTGCTATTGTTTCCTTCATTTCTTTTTCATTTATTTCTTATCTGATCTTTATGATTTCTTTCCTTCTGCTAACTTTGGAATTTTTTTGTTCTTCTTTCTCTAATTGCTTTAGGTGTAAGGTTAGGTTGTTTATTTGAGATGTTTCTTGTTTCTTAATTTAGGATTGTATTGCTATAAACTTCCCTCTTAGAACTGCTTTTGCTGCATCTCATAGGTTTTGGGTCATCGCGTTTTTATTGTGATTTGTTTCTAGGTATTTTTTGATTTTCTCTTTGATTTCTTCAGCCATCTCTTGGTTATTTAGTAGTGTATTGTTTAGCCTCTATGTGTTTGTTTTTTTACAGATTTTTTCCTGTAATTGATATCTAGTCTCATAGAGTTGTGGTCGGAAAAGATATTTGATACGATTTCAATTTTCTTAAATTTACCAAGGCTTGATTTGTGACCCAAGATATGATCTATCCTGGAGAATGTTCCATGAGCACTTGCGAAGAAAGTGTATTCTGTTGTTTTTGGATGGAACGTCCTATAAATATCAATGAAGTCCATCTTGTGTAATGTATCATTTAAAGCTTGTGTTTCCTTATTTATTTTCATTTTGGATGATCTGTCCATTGGTGAAAGTGGGGTGTTAAAGTCCCCTGCTATGATTGTGTTACTGTCGATTTCTTCTTTTATGACTTTTAGCATTTGCCTTATGTATTGAGGTGCTCCTATGTTGGGTGCATAAATATTTACAATTGTTATAGCCTCTTCTTGGATTGATCCCTTGATCATTATGTAGTGTCCTTCTTTGTCTCTTGTAATAGTCTTTATTTTAAAGTCTATTTTGTCTGATATGAGAATTGCTACTCCAGCTTTCTTTTGATTTCCATTTGTATGGAATATCTTTTTCCATCCCCTCACTTTCGGTCTGTATGTGTCCCTAGGTCTATAGTGGGTCTCTTGTAGATAGCATATATACGGGTCTTGTTTTTGTATCCATTCAGCCAGCCTGTGGCTTTTGGTTGGAGCATTTGTTCCATTTACATTTAAGGTAATTATCAATATGTTTGTTCCTATTCCCATTTTCTTAATTGTTTTGGGCTTGTTATTGTAGGTCTTTTCCTTCTCTTGTGTTTCCTGCCCAGAGAAGTTCCTTTAGCATTTGTTGTAAAGCTGGTTTGGTGGTGCTGAATTCTCTTAGTTTTGCTTGTGTGTAAAGGTTTTAGTTTATCCATCGCATCTTGATGAGATCCTTGCTGGGTAGAGTAATCCTGGCTGTAGGTTTTTCTCCTTCATCACTTTAAATATTTCCTCCCACTCCCTTCTGGCTTGCAGAGTTTCTGCTGAAAGATCAGCTGTTAACCTTATGGGGATTCCCTTGTATGTTATTTGTTGTTTTTCCCTTGCTGCTTTTAATATTTTTTCTTTGTATTTAATTTTTGATAGTTTGATTAATACGTGTCTTGGCGTGTTTCTCCTTGGGTTTATCCTGTATGGGACTCTATGCGTTTCCTGGACTTGATTAACTATTTCCTTTCCCATATTAGGGAAGTTTTCAACTCTTATCTCTTCAAATATTTTCTCAGTCCCTTTCTTTTTCTCTTTGTCTCCTGGGACCCCTATAATTTGAATGTTGGTGCGTTTAATGTTGTCCCAGAAGTCTCTGAGACTGTCCTCAATTCTTTTCATTCTTTTTTCTTTATTCTGCTCTGCGGTAGTTATTTCCACTATTTTATCTTCCAAGTCACTTATCCATTCTTCTGCCTCAGTTTGTCTGCTATTGATTCCTTCTAGAGACTGTTTAGTTTCATTTTTTGTGCTGTTCATCATTGTTTGTTTGCTCTTTAGTTCTTCTAGGTCCTTGTTAAACATTTCTTGTATTTTTTCCATGCTATTTCCAAGCTTTTGGATCATCTTCACTATCTTTACTCTGAATTGTTTTGCAGGTAGACTACCTGTTTCCTCTTCATTTGTTTGGTCTGGTGGGTTTTTACCTTGCTCCTTCATCTGCTGTGTGTTTCTGTGTTCTCTCATTTTGCTTAATTTACTGTGTTTGGGGTCTCCTTTACGCAGGCTGCAGGTTCATAGTTCCCGTTGTTTTTGGTGTCTGCCCCCAGTGACTAAGGTTGGTTCAGTGGGTTGTGTAGGCTTCCTGGTGGAGGGGACTGGTGCCTATGTTCCGGTAGATGTGGCTGGATCTTGTCTTTCTGGTGGGTAGGACTGTCTCCATTGGTGTGTTTTGGGGTGTCTGTGAACTTAGTATGATTTTCAGCAACCTCTCTGCTAATGGGTGGGGTTGTGTTCTTGTCTTGCTAGTTGTTTGACATAGGGTGTCCAGCACTGTAGCTTGCTGGTTATTGAGTGGAGCTGGGTCTTAACATTGAGATGGAGATCTGTGGGAGAGCTTTCACTGTTTGATATTTTGTGGAGCCAGGAGGTCTCTGGTGGTCCAATGTCCTGAACTCGGCTCTCCCACCTCAGAGGCACAGGCCTGATACCCGGCCAGGGCACCAATACCCTGTCAGTCACACGGCCAGGTACGTGGGGAGTTTCTTGCCTTTTGGGAAGTCTGAGGTCTTCTGCCAGCGTTCAGTAGGTGTTCTGTAGGAGTTGTTCCACATGTATTTCTGACGTATATGTGGGGAGGAAGGTGATCTCCACATCTTATCCTCCACCATCTTGAAGGTGTCTCTCCAAGCCTCATATACTTTCTAATTCCTGTCACCACTCCATTCTTCCTCCTTCTGCCTTCACATAGCGAATGATTTATATTCACTTCTAGTTCCATCTTCCTATCTTTTTCTATATATATATATATATATATTTATTTACATATATATAAAGGAAAAAACAACTTTATATCTGTGCAGGTATAGATATAGAAAAATGGTAGCAGACTCTTAGGCACCTTGTTTTTTTCACTCCATACCCATTCTCAGAGATGATCCTCATTCTTTTTTATAACTTTGTCATAAAATAGTACTCCATTGTGTGGATGTAGCAGGGTTTCTTCAACCAGTCTCCTATGGATAGACCTGGGTGGTTGGTTTCCTATATTTTGCAGTGAATAACCTATTATATATGATTTTTTGGTATCTGTAGCAGTTCATCACTTGGCGTAAATTCTTAAAAGTGGGACTTCTGGGTCAAAAAGCATTCTGATGGATATTGCCGAACTCCTCCATAGGGGTTGTATTCAAACTTTTGAATTTTAGGAATAGATTTTTTTTTTAAGTTTTCCAGGTAATTCTGATGTGCAGTCAGGTTGGGAACCATTGGCCTAGATTGTCAGCAATTGTAAGACACTGTAATTTAATTTTCCTACATTTGATATTATCTAGGGCTAAGAATTAAACACTGTGTGATAGCTGAATAAAAAATATACCTCATGCTCACTTTAAAAGGGGTTTTGCCTGTTGGGAATAACATATACACACTACTATATATAAATTAGATAAACAATAAGGACCTACTATATAGCACAATGAACTATACTCAATATTTTGTAATAACCTATATGGGAAAAGAATCTGAAAAAGTATATATATATATATATATATCACTTTGCTGTACACCTGAAAGTAACACAACATTGTAAATCAACTGTACTTCAATTAAAAAAAAGAATCAAACAAAAAATAGATAAATAAAAATTAAAAAATAAAATGGTTTTCGCCTGTTTGGCATCATTTTAGATACCTTACTTATATGGCAATGTCCAATCTGGGCTGATGCCTGTTTAGGCATCAGCAGGGAGCACTTCTAGGGGACCCAGCATCCTAGCTGAGTAATTCAAGTTACTATTCATCCAAACATTAGTGTCAAAATGAACTGATAGAATCCAGGTACCATATTTTATATGTTCTAAGACATTCTTTTTTTTTTTTTTTAATAGCTCCATAATCAGTTTGCCTCTTATAGTTGACAATATATCATGATGAAATCAGCAGCTTTTTTTCTCTCTTAAAGAACAGCTTCTAGTAACTTTAATATGGAATTTTAGGAATAAGAGGGTAATAATTGAAAAGAATCAAAATGGCATTCTAGGCAAATTATATGCATACTTTCTTAGTGATCCTGGGCATATATATAACTAATCAGAGTAGAGAATAATGTGGTCAGTCTCCAATGTCTCTGTCCTAAACTCTGTGACCTAGGGTGACAACAGGTAGTCTTGGTCCCCTCATTCCTTTGCCTCAGTGGTCCAGCCTTCTGTGTTCTCCCCTTGACTCTCAAGCTGGTCTCTGACAATCGGTTATGGGGCCTTGTGGGCTTCCTCCCTTTGCCCCAGTGTCTAGTTATTTATAAGAAACAGGGTTGACTGTCTTTACCCCTAAAAATGTTCTCTGCCCCAGCCACCACTGCATTACTTTTTCTCAGCCAGATGCTGTGCTCTTCACCCATGTACAGAGCCACCTGCACCCTGAGGCCAGCAATGGTGTTCCTAACCAGGAAGGGATCCCAGCCTTGCCTCAAGGGTCAGTAGTTCCCCGGCCATATCTCCCTAGTAAAGCTGACCACCTGTGCCTGTCTGCTGTTCGGCATAGTGCCCCCAACACAGCAACCACACAGTCCCCATGGCTGGCCTCATAGTGGACACTCATTCTGGTCCAGTGCTCAGGTCTGCTCTACCACCACTAAGAGTCTGCGGTGATAGGAAGTCTCCTTGCCTACTAGGTCAAAACTCTCAGACAAGCCAGTTATGCTCGTTCCATGCTTCAATAAGAAAGAGTTTCTTGACAGGTTTCAACTACAAAGACTTCATCCTAAGAATAATCAGACTGCCTTTTAATTCCACTTTTAAATTTCCCATATAAGATCTGCCCAATGTAGATGACAGCTAAGCAGATGGAATCAAGCCTCTCAGAATTCGGAATTAACGTTTTTTCACCAAGAATTTTTTTTTTGGTATGACAGATTTTTAAATTATGCTTTGTAATAGTTGTTTTTGTCTTTGTCTTTGCTGTTGTTGTTTGAAGCAGTAGCCCATAGTATCTGGAATCTGATTATGGAGTTATAGGAAAAAAACTGTTTATGACACTATCTAGAAAAACAAAATACTACTTCCAGTTTTAAACGTTAGTTGAAAATTTTATTTGAATTTAAATTTGTCAACCCCACTCACAGTTCATAAAGAATTTCAATTCAATGTCTATCTTGAATGCAAACTAATTGTTTCCTTAATTGACTCAGCCATATTTTATGATGTTAAATCTAGTGTTTCTGGAGATAAAAATATTCTTTTTAATGTGGAATCCCTTAAGTGCCTGGCTGTCTTTCTGATGGTCACTGGGAACACAAAGGGAAATAAAACATTGTCCCAGTCATCACTGAAATTCAGTTTAGTGGGCAAGTCCACGCATAAAGATATACTCATAGCAGATTGCAGGGAGAGAAATAAAGAGAGAGCACGAAGGAAGAGCAACTACTAGAAGAGTAAAAGGGGAAGTTTCATAGAGGGAGTGCCAGGTAACAAAGCCTAAAGCATGGGTAGGAGTTGGCCAGGTAAAGCTGGGAAGCTTATGGAGGAAAGGCTGAGAAAACATTCCAGGCAGAGGGAAGCCATGTAGGAAGGACACAGACAGAAAAAAGAATTGTGTAAAGAAGATGCTGGAAAGTAAACTGTAAGACATGGAAGAGAAAGGGAGAAAACCAGAGAGACTGGTTGGAAACCAAGCAAGACACTTGAGACTTTATCTCATTTCTTAAGGATCCTGAACACAATTCTGTGAAGCCAGGGCCTTACTAATATCTGTGGAGGCTTTATTATGTGTCAGTCCCTCCCCAGTTAAGAGAGTAGCTGTCAGCTCCTGAGGGGTGGTATGGAAGTGAGTTTTAAAGAGATCAAAACTACATACAGGGAGGCTGGTAAGTGTTCAGACAAACTCTCATCATTATGGACATTAAGGCTACCACATTTTAATCTACTTTTGGACTCTAACTCCTGATAGTTAAAACTAACCAAATTCCTGAGTTACTAAACCTCAAATTTGTGTTTTTTGATTTCCTCTTATAGCAGTGCCTCTAATTAGTTATACCTTCACACTTGTGTGTAAGCAAGTTAAATGCAAAATATGCAAATAACCAAAAGAAAATCCAGCTGTGGGCTTGAAAAGGATACATTGGGTAGGTATTCACTCAGAGGAGGCAATGTGTACAAATGCAAATACAATTGTTATAATAGGTGATGAAAGATATTATCATAGCAGTTATGCTAATGACCATGTCAGAAAGAGAATATGACTTGGGGGGTGTGTACAAGAATTTCCTGGCACTTTAAGTGAACACCAATAAGGGCAGACATAGAGGAATGACTGAAAATCAATCTGGTTTGAGCTGAAGATATACTCTGGGTTGAATAGATGTTTTCTTTTTGTTTGTTTTGTTTTCCTAGCCCCATATGGTTGGGATTGTGAAGAAACTAAAAAAACCCTAAGTTATTCATAATTGAGAGGGCAAGAAGAACTATAATAAGTCTCTGTTTGTAAGCAACAGAAAACCCAACTCTATCTAGCTAAAAAACTAAAGGAAGTTTATTGACCAATGTAATTGAAAAATACAGAGACAGGGCAGCCTTCAGACATAATTCGACTTTGACACTCGTGATATTGTTGTGAATGATTTTCTCCATTTTCTCCCTCTGGGCATCAAGCCTATTTTTAGGCTGGCTTCCCTTACAATAAATGCTAGAACTTCCCGGGAGCAAACGCTTCAGCATATATTTCTGGGACGGGGAAACAACTTCTTCAGCAGTCATGGACCGAAAGTCCTGAACTTCACTTCTATGAGGCTATTGTCAGCCATATACCTGCCCTTGAACCACTGGCTATGACCAGGGGATAGTCAGATGCTGATTGTCTTGGGCTGGGTTCTGTATCCATCACTGAACCAAAAACTTTGACAAGGAGATTCCATTACTTCAGTTGACTCAGATCAATCAGAGTCCACTCCTGGTAGTCTTGGTCAGGTTGCTCAGCAAAGGGGGTCCATGCGGACTGGACTCCAGCTCACTATCTGCTTTCCAAGTTGTGCACTCTGGCATTGGGCTGTATTTTCTGGAAGCAGGACAGTCTTTGTATAATTCTCATAGAAGCACAATCCTATGTACTAATAAGTCTGTGTCTACCCATCCATGGCAACTTATATTTTTTCCATTGCACATGGAGGTGGCTATGGATTAGCAATGGCCATGACCCTGGATTTGAGGGCTCAATCCCAACAATATATATATATATTTTTATCTTGCCTATTTGCTCCTTCAGATCCAGGCTCCACCCTGCTATTTCTCTAAGAATCTGACCTGTGTCAACAGGCTCCCTGTCCTTTGAACCCAGTTGTCAAGCTCAAGGATAAGTTCACTCTGGACTGGCCGCATCCTTCCACTATAGGCCAAGCTCTTGCCAACAGCCTTCTCCACATGTGTCTCTCTGTCTCTGCCCTTTGTCTTTAGGTTCTGGGAACTGCTTATTCCCCTTGTCTCTTCAGCCCCAAGGTGGCATCAATCTCTCCTCCTGACCCTGTTGTTCCTAGCCTCCAGGTGTTTGTGGTGTCCTCACCTTGTCCTGACCTTTATAGACAGTAACTCTACTAATCTCTCTTCAAAGGCCCCTGTGTGATGTGCGTCCTCATGGGGGAGTATCTTGCTGAGTGATGGAATGAAGCCACAGTGCCTTCAGTGCCCCATGGTCACCTTTGTCACCTTCTGGTTCCCTGGAAAAACAAGCTCAGTTGGCCCAGGCACAAATCCAGGTACAAAGGGAAAATTTCATTTCGTAATGATCTCTACTTAAAATGCCAAAGGTCTAGAAGTTTGAGAAAACTTGAGAAAAACATAGTTCTACATCAGGATATTTTACTCTAAACTTGGAGATATATGCATCTTTTAAATGACACAGACTAGAATGCTGAAATGTTCCAGATCACTTCTGGTGAGAGGCCACATTTTATAAGGCCAAAATAAGAAAGGAAGAAATGAAAGAGCTCAGAAATCTCAGGAGAGCTCATCCAACACTCTGCCTTTATCTTAGATCACTTCTGTAGATGACGGCTCTGTTAATTGGGATTAGATACACCAAAATGGGGGAGTTTTTAGCTGAGAAAAACAGATCTCACAACTAAGAAAAGGAATGCAACGTGAGTTTGTCTTGAAGTCTGTTCTGTGATGCACAACTTTCTTAAGCCAAAATTTTAACGTGAGCAAACAGTTCAGTGCTGCTCTTAGCAGAGAACCATAAATTAAAGATAAGCAATGGTTCAGACTTTCCAAGGTCTTGACTTAGAAGTAACTCCCGAATCCCAACCAAATCGTCATTTGGTTAAGCAATTTGGCACAGTTTTCTGTTTTGAGGCATTAAACTATAATTACAAGTCATTCTTATTTCATTCCAAATAAATGTCCCTAGAGTAGGTATAACTAGGGAAGTCTCTTCCTTTTCTTTAAAAGAAAAAAGGAAACAAACAAAAACAAAGAACAGCAAATAAACAACACCAAAGAGAAAAAAATTGCAAAACAAAACTTGATGAAGCTGGAAGATTGTGTATATGGTGTGTTTTATATTTTGATCAACATATAAAATTGATTGTGCTAGTACATCAGAAGGACTCAAATACTCAAAAGGTAATCTGGAGGTGCCTCTCACTGGAAAAAAGGAAATTAAAGTTTCTCTGACAAATCCAAATAATCAAGGGTGGTGATAATTTACCCTCCTTACAATCAAGTTTTTCTTTAATTAAAAAATTCCTCTGCTGTTTTGCTCTAACATTTGTTAAATGGGTCAACAAGACTAGTGTTTTCTTAGTTGGAAGTGTAAGTTGATATGAGGGGTGGGGAGAGGAAGGACAGAAATTTGTTAATAGTAAGTAAAAAAAAAAAAAAATACTCTGCAAGTCAAAAGGAAAGGAAATGTGGGCCTAGTGGAGAATGACTGATCTTCCTTCTCAACCGGCCATGAGCAAATCCCATTATAATACTCCAGGAACCCAAGAAAAAGGTTTCTGTGCTGAATTATGTGAGTCTACCTGAAATCAGAGTGATGGATTAGGACACTTCTCTGATCCTTTCAACTCATAATTTATTCATTCAGTGCCGCTTCTTGAATAACTATCAGGGGCAACTGTGCTACTTTCTAATGGGGGATATGTAAAAGAATATAATGTAATTTATGCTTTAAGAGAGCCCATAATCTAGAAAGGTATTCATATACTGCTTAGATAAACAAAGACTAGCTTCATTTTCTATCACCTATCCAATGTTCCTGTAAGCTCAAGGTCTCCTCTCCCCACCCCACCTTACTCCTTTGGGTAGCAGGGAAAAAGATATGTCCTGCCAACCAATGGTTTCTCTACCTCCTCCAGTTCAAATGGTCTGTTTTGATTTCAGATCTCTTTCTGAGGTTAAATATTCCCATTAATTCTAAGTTTAAATCCTTATCATGGTGGCCTTTCCCTTCTTCCTTCCCAAGGTGCTGTCTGTCTGTCCTTATGATTCTTCTTGGCATTGGGAGGACATCATGTGGTCTCAGGTTGGTCTTTTGCTGGTTTCTGTGGTGGGGTAGCTGGACCAACCCTTGGATCCACTCAGCTCAGGTCTGCTTTGTGAGGTCACGTTGCTGAGCGGCAGGTCGAAATCTGCTCCAAAAGTCTGCAGCGAGGGAACGCTTGATCTACTCATGACTGGACACATCTCCTTTCCGGTCTATGTCTGTGGTTTGTGGAATTCGTAGAGGCTAGCACGGTGCCTGACCAGAGTGGTATTGGGTGCATATTTCTACTTTAGTATCATGAATCAATTTTTCTGTAGTCTTTTCAATGAGAAGTCATATGTTTTTAAAAAGCCTATGTACTGGAGGGAGAGAAGATGGCGGAAGAGTAAGAGAGTAAGACGCGGAGATCACCTTCCTTCCCACAGATACAGTAGAAATACATCTACACGTGGAACTGCTCCTACAGAACACCCACTGAACGCTGGCAGAAAACGTCAGACCTCCCAAAAGGCAAGAAACTCCCCACGTACGTGGGTAGGGCAGAAGAAAAAAGAAAAAACAGAGACAAAAGAATAGGGACGGGACCTGCACCAGTGGGAGGGATCCGTGAAGGAGGAAAGGTTTCCACACACTAGGAAGCCCCTTCGTGGGCGGAGACTGCGGGTGGTGGAGGGGGGAAGCTTCGGAGCCACGGAGGAGAGCGCAGCCACAGGGGTGCGGAGGGCAAAGCGGAGAGATTCCCGCACAGAGGATCGGTGCTGAGCAGCACTCACCAGCCCGAGAGGCTTGTCTGCTCCCCCGCCGGGGCGGGCGGGGGCTGGGAGCTGAGGCTCGGGCTGCAGTCGGATCGCAGGGAGAGGACTGGGGTTGGCGGCGTGAACACAGCCTGAAGGGGTTAGCGCACCACAGCTGGCTGGGAGGGAGTCCGGGAAAAAGTCTGCAGCTGCCGAAGAGGCAAGAGACTTTTTCTTGCCTCTTTGTTTCGTGGTGCGCGAGGAGAGGGGATTCAGAGCGCCGCCTAAACGAGCTCCAGAGACGGGCGCGAGCCGCGGCTATCAGCGCGGAACCCAGAGACGGGCATGAGACGCTAAGGCTGCTGCTGCCGCCACCAAAAAGCCTGTGTGGGAGCACAGGTCACTCTCCACACCGCCCCTCCCAGGAGCCGGTGCAGCCCGCCATGGCCAGGCTCCCGTGATCCGGGGGCAACTTCCCCGGGAGAACGCACGGCGCGCCTCAGGCTGCTGCAACGTCACGCTGGCCGCTGCCGCCGCAGGCTCGCCCCGCATCCATATCCCTCCCTCCCCCCGGCCTGAGTGAGCCAGAGCCCCCGAAGCAGCTGCTCCTTTAACCCTGTTCTGTCTGGGCGGGGAACAGACGCCCTCAGGCGCCCTACACGCAGAGGCGGGTCCAAATCCAAAGCTGAACCCCGGGAGCTGTGCGAACAAAGAAGAGAAAGGGAAATCTCTCCCAGCAGCCTCAGAAGCAGCGGGTTAAAACTCCACAAACAACTTGATGTGCCTGCATCTGTTGAATACCTGAATAGACAACGAATCATTCCAAATTCAGGAGGTGGACTTTGGGAGCAGGATATATTAATTTTTCCCCTTTTCCTTTTTTTGTGAGTGTATATGTATATGCTTCTGGGTGAGCTTTTGTCTGTATAGCTTTGCTTTATAATAGCTTTATTTTACTTCACTATATTATATCCTCTTTCTTTCTTTCTTTCTATTTTTTCTCCCTTTTACTCTGAGCCGTGTGGACGAAAGGCTCTTGGTGCTCCAGCGAGGCATCAGGGCTGTGCCTCTGAGGTAGGAGAGCCAACTTCAGGACACTGGTCCACAAGAGACCTCCCAGCTCCATGTAATACCAAACGGCGAAAATCTCTCAGAGATCTCCATCTGAACATCAAGACCCAGCTTCACTCAACGACCAGCAAGCTACAGTGCTGGACACCCTATGCCAAACAACTAGCAAGACAGGAACACAGCCCCATCCATTAGCAGAGAGGCTGCCTAAAATCATAATAAGGCCACAGACACCCCAAAATACACCACCAGACGTGGACGTGCCCACCAGAAAGACAAGATCCAGCCTCATCCACCAGAGCTCAGGCACTAGTTCCCTCCACCAGGAAGCCTACACAACCCACTGAACCAACCTTAGCCACTGGGGACAGATACCAAAGACAACGGGAACTACGAACCTGCAGCCTGTGAAAAGGAGACCCCAAATACAGTAAGATAAGCAAAATGAGACGACAGAAAAACACACAGCAGGTGAAGGAACAGGGTCAAAACACACCAGACCTAACAAATGAAGAGGAAATAGGTAGTCTACCTGAAAAAGAATTCAGAATAATGATAGTAAGGATGATCCAAAATCTTGGAAATAGAATAGACAAAATGCAAGAAACATTTAACAAGGATGTAGAAGAACTAAAGAGGAACCAAGCAACGATGAAAAACACAATAAATGAAATTAAAAATACTCTAGATGGGATCAATAGCAGAATAACTGAGGCAGAAGAACGGATAAGTGACCTGGAAGATAAAATGGTGGAAATAACTACTGCAGAGCAGGATAAAGAAAAAAGAATGAAAAGAACTGAGGACAGTCTCAGAGACCTCTAGGACAACATTAAACAAACCAACATTCGAATTATAGGGGTCCCAGAAGAAGAAGAGAAAAAGAAAGGGACTGAGAAAATATTTGAAGAGATTATAGTTGAAAACTTCCCTAATATGGGAAAGGAAATAGTTAATCAAGTCCTGGAAGCACAGAGAGTCCCATACAGGATAAATCCAAGGAGAAACACGCCAAGACACATATTAATCAAACTGTCAAAAATTAAATATAAAGAAAACATATTAAAAGCAGCAAGGGAAAAACAACAAATAACACACAAGGGAATCCCCATAAGGTTAACATCTGATCTTTCAGCAGAAACTCTGCAAGCCAGAAGGGAGTGGCAGGATATACTTAAAGTGATGAAGGAGAAAAACCTACAACCAAGATTAATCTACCCAGCAAGGATCTCATTCAGATTTGATGGAGAAATTAAAACCTTTACAGACAAGCAAAAGCTGAGAGAGTTCAGCACCACCAAACCAGCTTTACAACAAATGCTAAAGGAACTTCTCTAGGCAAGAAACACAAGAGAAGGAAAACACCTACAATAACAAAGCCAAAACATTTAAGAAAATGGGAATAGGAACATACATATCGATAATTACCTTGAATGTAAATGGATTAAATGCTCCCACCAAAAGACACAGGCTGGCTGAATGGATACAAAAACAAGACCCATATATATGCTGTCTACAAGAGACCCACTTCAGACCTAGAGACACATACAGACTGAAAATGAGGGGATGGAAAAAGATATTCCATGCAAATGGAAATCAAAAGAAAGCTGGAGTAGCAATTCTCATATCAGACAAAATAGACTTTAAAATAAAGACTATTACAAGAGACAAAGAAGGACACTATATAATGATCAAGGGATTGATCCAAGAGGAAGGTGTAACAATTGTAAATATTTATGCACCCAACATAGGAGCACCTCAATACATAAGGCAAATACTAACAGCCATAAAAGGGGAAATCGACAGAAAGACAATCACAGTAGGGGACTTTAACACCCCACTTTCACCAATGGACAGATCATCCAAAATGAAAATAAATAAGGAAACACAAGCTTTAAATGATACATTAAACAAGATGGACTTAATTGATATTTATAGGACATTCCACCCAAAAACAACAGAATACACATTTTTCTCAAGTGCTCATGGAACATTCTCCAGGATAGATAATATCTTGGGTCACAAATCAAGCCTTGGTAAATTTAAGAAAATTGAAATCGTATCAAGTATCTTTTCCGACCACAACGCTATGAGACTAGATATCAATTACAGGAAAAGATCTGTAAAAAATACAAACACATGGAGGCTACACAATACACTACTTAATAACGAAGTGATCACTGAAGAAATCAAAGGGGAAATCAAAAAATACCTAGAAACAAATGACAATGGAGACACGATGACCCAAAACCTATGGGACGCAGCAAAAGCAGTGCTAAGAGGGAAGTTTATAGCAATACAAGCCTAACTCAAGAAACAGGAAACATCTCGAATAAACAACCTAACCTTGCACCTGAAGCAATTAGAGAAAGAAGAACAAAAAAACCCCAAAGCTAGCAGAAGGAAAGAAATCATAAAGATCAGATCAGAAATAAATGAAAAAGAAATGAAGGAAACAATAGCAAAAATCCATGAAACTAAAAGCTGGTTCTTTGAGAAGATAAACAAAATTGATAAACCATTTGCCAGACTCATCAAGAGAAAAAGGGAGAAGACTCAAATCAATAGAAATAGAAATGAAAAAGGAGAAGTAACCACTGACACTGCAGAAATACAAAGGATCATGAGAGATTACTACAAGCAACTCTATGCCAATAAAATGGACAACCTGGAAGAAATGGACAGATTCTTAGAAATGCACAACCTGCCGAGACTGAACCAGGAAGAAATACAAAATATGAACAGACCAATCACAAGCACTGAAATTGAAACTGTGATTAAAAACCTTCCAACACACAAAAGCCCAGCACCAGATGGCTTCACAGGTGAATTCTATCAAACATTTAGAGAAGAGCTAACACCTATTCTTCTCAAATTCTTCAAAAATATTGCAGAGGGAGGAACACTCCCAAACTCATTCTATGAGGCCACCATCACCCTGATACCAAAACCAGACAAACATGTCACAAAGAAAGAAAACTACAGGCCAATATCACTGATGAACATAGATGCAAAAATCCTCAACAAAATACTAGCAAACAGAATTGAACAGCACATTAAAAGGATCATACACCATGATCAAGTGGGGTTTATCCCAGGAATGCAAGGATTCTTCAATATATGCAAATCAATCAACGTGATACACCATATTAACAAATTGAAGGAGAAAAACCATATGATCATCTCAATAGATGCAGAAAAAGCTTTCGACAAAATTCAACACCCATTTATGATAAAAGCCCCGCAGAAAGTAGGCATAGAGGGAACTTTCCTCAACATAATAAAGGCCATATATGACAAACCCGCAGCCAACATTGTCCTCAATGGTGAAAAACTGAAACCATTTCCATGAAGATCAGGAACAAGACAAGGTTGCCCACTCTCACCACTATTATTCAACATAGTTTTGGAAGTGTTAGCCACAGAAATCAGAGAAGAAAAAGAAATAAAAGGAATCCAAATCAGAAAAGAAGAAGTAAAGCTGTCACTGTTTGCAGATGACATGATACTATACATAGAGAATCCTAAAGATGCTACCAGAAAACTACTAGAGCTAATCAATGAATTTGGTAAAGTAGCAGGATACAAAATTAATGCAAAGAAATCTCTTGCATTTCTATACACTAATGATGAAAAATCTGAAAGTGAAATTAATAAAACACCCCGTTTACCATTGCAACAAAAAGAATAAAATATCTAGGAATAAACCTACCTAAGGAGACAAAAGACCTGTATGCAGAAAATTATAGGACACTGATGAAAGAAATTAAAGATGATACAAATAGATGGAGAGATATACCATGTTCCTGGATTGGAAGAATCAACATTGTGAAAATGACTCTACTACCCAAAGCAATCTACAGATTCAATGCAATCCCTATCAAACTACCACTGGCATTTTTCACAGAACTAGAACAAAAAATTTCACAATTTGTATGGAGACACAAAAGATCCCGAATAGCCAAAGCAATCTTGAGAACGAAATATGGAGCTGGGGGAATCAGGCTCCCTGACTTCAGACTATATTACAAAGCTACAGTAATCAAGACAGTTTGGTACTGGCACAAAAACAGAAATATAGATCAGTGGAACAGGATAGTAAGCCCAGAGATAAACCCACACACATATGGTCACCTTATCTTTGATAAAGGAGGCAAGCATATACAGTGGAGAAAAGACAGCCTCTTCAATAAGTGGTGCTGGGAAAATTGGACAGGTACATGTAAAACTATGAAATTAAAACACTCCCTGACACCATGCACAAAAATAAACTCAAAATGGATTAAAGACCTAAGTGTAAGGCCAGACACTACCAAACTCTTAGAGGAAAACATAGGCAGAACACTCTATGACATACATCACAGCAAGATTCTTTTTGACCCAGCTCCTAGAGAAATGGAAATAAAAACACAAATAGAGAAATGGAAATAAAAACACAAATAAACAAATGGGACCTAATGAAACTTAAAAGCTTTTGCACAGCAAAGGAAACCATAAACAAGACCAAAAGACAACCATCAGAATGGGAGAAAATATTTGCAAATGAAGCAACTGACAAAGGATTAATCTCCAAGATTTACAAGCAGCTCATGCAGCTCAATAACAAAAAAACGAACAACCCAATCCAAAAATGGGCAGAAGACCTAAATAGACATTTCTCCAAAGAAGATATACAGATTGGCAACAGACACATGAAAGAATGCTCAACATCATTAATCATTAGAGAAATGCAAATCAAAACTACAATGAGATATCATCTCACACCGGTCAGAATGGCCATCATCAAAAAATCCAGAAACAATAAATGCTGGAGAGGGTGTGGAGGAAAGGGAACACTCTTGCACTGTTGGTGGGAATGTAAATTGATACAGCCACTATGGAGAACAGTATGGAGGTTCCTTAAAAAACTACAAATAGAACTACCATACGACCCAGCAATCCCACTACTGGGCATATACCCTGAGAAAACCATAGTTCAAAAAGAGTCATGTACCAAAATGTTCATTGCAGCTCTATTTACAATAGCCAGGATATGGAAGCAACCTAAGTGTCCATCATCGGATGAATGGGTAAAGAAGATGTGGCACATATATACAGTGGAATATTACTCAGCCATAAAAAGAAATGAAATGGAGGTATCTGTAATGAGGTGGATGGAGTTAGAGTCTGTCATACAGAGTGAAGTAAGTCAGAAAGAGAAAAACAAATACAGTATGCTAACACATATATACGGAATCTAAGGAAAAAAAAAAAAAGGCCATGAAGAACCTAGTGGCAAGACGGGAATAAAGACACAGACCTACTAGAGAATGGACTTGAGGATATGGGGAGGGGGAGGGGTGAGATGTGACAGGGTGAGAGAGTGTCATGGACATATATACACTACCAAATGTAAAATAGATAGCTAGTGGGAAGCAGCCACATAGCACAGGGAGATCAGCTCGGTGCTTTGTGACCACCTAGAGGGGTGGGATAGGGAGGGTGGGAGGGAGGGAGATGCAAGAGGGAAGAGATATGGGAACATATGTATATGTATAACTGATTCACTTTGTTATAAAGCAGAAACTAACACACCATTGTAAAGCAATTATACTTCAATAAAGATGTTAAAAAAAAAAAAAGCCTATGTACTGCATGGGAATTCCCTGGCCCTCCAGTGGTTAGGACTCTGTGCCTTCACTGTCAAGGGCACAGGTTTGATCCTTGGTCAGGGAACTAAGATCCTGCAAAACACCTGGAACAGCCAAAAAAAAAGAAAGAAAGAAAAAAAAAAAATCCTACCACCTTTCAAATAAAGTTCTCAATTAAAAAAACAAAGCCTACATACTGTATAGTAGGTGTTCAGTACATGCTGGGTTCTACTCTGCCTTCCACCCTTTACAGTAATTAACTGCTGAACAACTAACTGTTTTCCACTTTCTAAATGGAAAAAAAAAATCAACAAAATGTTTTCTCACTTCAAACCAGCCAAGTCATAACATACAGGGTTCCTATCACACATGTGAAATGTACATTGTTTTAGTAGTCATATCAGTACCAGCAGAAAGGTGGTAAAAAATCCTCTAAGAATTAACAAAATCCAATAGGAATTTAAACTCTCAGTTTGTTAAAACTTAAGTTGCTTGATTATTTTCAGCATTATACTTCATATGTGTTTGCATTTTAATTTCATATTTATTCTTTAAGCATCAATAGAGAACATTACAAAGAAATTTTACTCATGATCATTTCAGACAAAACCCAGTTGCTTATTCCCAGTTTCCTTATTGTCTGTAACTTTATAATTACATAAAATATTTATAAATATGCATTTCACAAAGTTGTAGTAATAAGATATATACATTTCCAAGTTATTTTTTCTCATAATATTAAACATTATTTTCTATATTGCTAATTGTTATATGTATGATTTTAATAATGACATAATATTTCATCGATTAGAAGTTCCCTCATGACGTATTTAGGTAATTTCTTAGTTTTTCATGATTATACGTAATATTACAATGGCCACTTTTAGGAACATGATAGAGATTATTCCATCTCTTTTTTTTTTTTAATTTATTATTTATTTTATTTTTGGCTGCATTGGGTTTTTGTTGCTGCATGTGGGCTTCCTCTAGTTGCAGCGAGCAGGGGCTACTCTTTGTTGTGGTGCATGGGCTTCTCATTGCGGTGGCTTCTCTTCTTGCCGAGCATGGGTTCTAGGCGTGCGGGCTTCAGTAGCTGTGGCACGCGGGCTCAGTAGTTGTGGCTCACAGGTTCTAGAGTGCAGGCTCAGTAGCTGTGGCGCATGGGCTTAGTTGCTCTGTGGCATGTGGGATCTTCCTGGACGAGGGCTTGAACCCTTGTCCCCTGCATTGGCAGGCAGACTCTTAACCACTGCGCCACCAGGGAAGCCCAAGATTATTCCATCTCTTGACTAATTTCTTAGCAGTTAGTTTCCCAAGAAGAGCTCCCTGAGTTATAGAGAATGAAACTGGATCATTTTTATCTGTATTCCTGGGCTATCCTCCAAAAGGACTGTGTCTACAACAGTGTGTGCAGGATCCTGCTTTCCCGTGATGGTCACTGCTAGCACTAGTTCATGTTTCATGGACTAGTCCTTTTTTCTGGCATGACTGGCTCTTCTTTTATCAGGAGTCTTCCATTTCATTTTAAGTCGGATTTGAAATCTGTTTCTTCTGCAGTTAGTAGAATACTCTCTTTTTTTCTCTTTTTACTTTAAGCATCTCATTTTCAAATATAGCAAAGAGCAGAGGTCCCCAACCTTTTTGGCAGCAGGGACCAGATTCGTGGAAGACGATTTTTCCACGGGGACTGGGGGTCGGGGGTGGGGGATGGTTCAGGCCGTAATGCAAGAGATGGGGAGTGGCAGATGAAGCTTTGCTCCTTAGCCGCTCACCTCCTGCTGTGCGGCCCAGTTCCTAACAGGCCGGGGACCGCTACCGGTCCTCGGCCCGGGGGTTGAGGACCCGTGGCAAAGAGGATTAAAGTACCTTTCACAGTAAACAAAGGGATTTTATTTCTCTCTCTCTCTCTCTCTCTCTCTCACACACACACACACACACACACAGTGTGTTTTATTTTTACAAGAGATAAATAAACTGACACCAAGCATTGTAAATGGATGACCACAACAAAAGCAACAATGATTGCAATTACCAAACACGAAACACACTCATACTATGTCATAATATTGACATTCAGTCCAGTAATCCTCCACTGTAACAGTTCCTTTACTTTGCAGTGAAAATTGATTTGTATATTTTTTGCCTCTGAGTCCTTGTGGGATTTTTTTTTTTTTTAATTCAAACAGAAAGTCACAAAAATTATAATCATCCTCATCAGTTCACTCAGTCCCATAAACAAAGGGATTTTTGTTTGTTTGTTCATTTTAACGTGCAATATATCTGGAAGTAAAGCTTATTGAGCAATGACTCTATTCTAAGTGCTTTATATGTATTAGCTTGTTAACCTTCAAAACTGTACATTATTTCCACTCAGTGGATCAGATCATGGAGACAGAAAAGTTAAATAATTTGTCCTCTGTCACATAGCTAGTAAGTAACCCAGCAGAGATCCCAACTCAGGAAGTCTGATTTCAGAGTGGACTCACTAAATCACTGTGCTATTCTAGAAATGGCAGCAAAAACTAATGTCTACTTAGTAGCGGTTCCATGGAAGACTTGTCTTTTTTCTTAGGAATTTAGATTGGAAACTGACCAGGAAAAATAGTCCTCTTTTAATAAAGCTTTCTTCTCGTCACTCTCATCCTCTCCTAAAACATATATAAGGGACAGAATGGGGAGGGGTAGAATATAAATGACCAAAAGGACATTAATCTTTCTTACCTCCATAAACTTTTCACGCAATGAAGATTACCAAATAAAATATGAAAACAATTTTTCTGTCAACAATTTGTGAGCCAAACTCTAATCATATTCTTCATTGGAGCCTAAAATCAACATGGGATGTGTACAACAATAATTTCTTATGCTGCATCCTTTTCCTGAGGTCCACAAAGAAGTTTACAAATACTAGACCTAAGAAGGTTGCCAATTATTTATTTTTTGAAATGAAAGTTTATTTTGTCTATTAATTACATGTTCTTTTTGAGCTTGTTACTTAGAATATTGTTGACCTAGGAAAGGTAAGCACTTTTGTAGATGAATATCTAATTCTGTTTTTTACTATTAGGTCTGACCCATTTCCCTTTGTGTTTATAAGTATTAAGAATTCCCATACTTCAAAAGTAGGAACAAAAAACAAAGAAAACAAGACATAAAAAATAGCTTAAGGAGGAAAATCACTCATAATAAAAATTATACTTTGCATCTTTAACTTTTTAACTTTTAAAATGCATTTTCTTATTTATGTTATTTTTTTATTGAAGTATAGTTGAGAAATTATTATTTATCAGCTCAATACTAGGAGGTATCTGTAGACAGATGTTAGTCTCATTTATTTTACAGATGAATAAATAGAGGCAAAACGAAATCAGTCATGAACCCAAAGAATCCATCCTTTCCCTGCTCTTTCCTTAGCTCAGTCCAGTTAGAAAGACAAACTGATGTCTAAGCTACACTTCTTGAATAGACCCCAACACACCTGACGATGGACAACATGAGACATATAAAAACATGTTTTAGGAAAATTTTAGGTCTAACACAGATATTCTGTGATATAGTTGCTGTCTTGGGCTGCCCGAATCTGCAATTTGGCAGCTGTAGCCAATTTGCTGAAGAATCATATCTCTGCCATCTCTCGTTTTCTCATCCAGGTGGTAAAATGATAGCCTACTCTTATGAATCTACTCATTTAGTTGGCTAGTATCTGATTAGAGAAGAAGCAAACTGTTCTTTCTCTCACATCAGAGTCTAACAGACCAGCTTATGGCTTCTTCCACCAGGTGAGCTCTCGGTGGCAATTGGCTGGCCTTCCTCCACTGAGTCAGCACAGGTCTGCTGCAGCTGACTATAACTAGGGCCTCTAGGGAGCAGGGTGGTTTGAGAAGATTGCCTCAGGATCTGCAGAGGACAAAACTTCTGGGGTTCTAGCTGCTGGTGGAGTTATTGGCAAGCTATGACTAATCAGATATGAAATTTTCTTGTTCTGTTTTTGTTTAAAATTTTGGTTTCGTTTTTAGTCCAATTTAGCTTAATTTTTATAGACCCAATCTCAATACCCCTCACAAAGTTTCTATCATAATATTCTGGAAAAGTTATACTTTGTGCTTAACTTTATTTGTGCTTAAATTGGGATAGTAAACCATTTAACCAAGTATCATTTTTACCCTGACTCTTATACAGGTATCCCCTGCTTTTTGACAGTTAGCTTTATGTCACTTCGCTTTTACAAAAGACCTACTTTAGCACCTGTTTTTGTTACTGAATCAAACTTAGGTCCACTAGCCCCCACGCAGTAAAGGTAATCTACTGATACCAGGTTGTGGCAAAGGAAAGTATGGTGTTTATTGCAAGGCCAAGCAAGGAGTACAGGTGGCTAATGCTCTCGAGACCTGAACTCCCCAGTGGCTTTCAGGGAAAGGTTTCTAAAGACAGGGTGACGGAAAGGGTCACAGGGTGCCTGACCAGCTCCTGGACATTCTTCTGATTGGTTGGTGGTTAGGTAATTGTGAGTCAACATCATCAACCTTCTAACAGGTATGGGGTCTATGTGATGGTGTTCAGTATGCAGTTAACTTCTTCCACCTGGTGGGAGTTTCAGTACCTGCAAAATAACTCAAGGATATGGCTCAGAATATTACCTATAGCCCTTGAGAGGAAGCCCTTTGTTTTATGCCTAAACTATTATTATTTTGTCTTGCTTGACTGCTTTCCTTTGTTTCTGCATTTTCTCACTTCTCTGATTAAATTTGCTCTTTAGAACTTGGGGAAGGCCTAGGAGGCTAAAGTTTTTCTACAAACAAGAGGCGGGGGGAGGTGTCTGTCCCCAAAACGTGGCATAGGGTCCTGCTCCGTTACAATCCCCTCTTTTCTTTGATACTCCTCAATCTTGATAGGGAGCACGTGTGGGACAAGAAAGGAAATGAAGTTTTGTATAGAGAGGTTAATCATAAGCTCAGCAGAGGAACTCGGTTTTAGGGAGGACTTGGTTTCATTTTCACTAACTGAAAGAAATCTGAAGATGATTTTCACTATCGTGAAAAAAGGTGAAAAGGGAAAATAACCCTAGCAGCAAGAGTGGCACTGCCAAGCTCCTTGCCTGGGAACTACACTTAGCATCTCAGCATCAGACCGTCATAGCTTTGAACTGTGTCTGTGAGCAGCTGTGCTTTATCTTGAGTGCATCCACAAGCAAGATGTGTTCGTAGATAATTGCTTCTTCCCTTGATGCCATTTCGCTTAGGAAAGGTTTCATAGACACGCTCAGCTTTCGGATACAGGAAAACTTGTATTTGTTAGAACTTGGCTCCTCGATTAACATAATGACCTGAGACTTTGGTTTAGATAGCTGCGTTGGGGGTGATGGTGAGTTAGGTACTCTAGCTGAAGAGTTTTGAAAGAGGAAAGGCAACTTGCTTTCCATAATGACACTTGTGTACTTGATATGGATGTTGACAAGAATAAATGTCTAGTTAAGTTTATTCTAGCTCTTTAATCTTTTAAAAATATATATAGCTGAATGAATACTTATGTTTTCTGGCACTAATTTCCTTGTGTTTGTACATTTCTTTCTCGTCTAATGGATTTAAAGAGCAGGACTTTTTCATTCTGTCCTAAGTATTTTCACACGAAACACATTTTATAGCTGTATCTCATTGTCCAACACATGTCCTCATTCATCTTGAGCCACTGAAGGATTTCTGCTTCCTCCTACCTATGGATTCTGTTCTGTGTGTCTAAAATGATCAAAAGTTGATCATTCAGAGTCATTTTATTTGCATGTGATTTGATTAATGATGTAAACATGACTAATTGTTTAAATAGTAGAGTTAAAATCTTTTGTTGTTTTATTCCTATAGAGGCTACATTTTATTTTGAAAACATTCAGTACTATCCTATCTTCTATTTAGAGAGAATAATGCTTTTCAGACATGGCTCTGATGATGATAAAAGAGGGAAAACTTCTTTATTAGATAGAGATGCATACTGAAGTATTCACAAGAGAACAAAGAAAATAGTTGATATCTGGGATTTGCATTAAAATATTCAAGTGAAAAACAAAGTTAAGGGGGAAATGAAACACAATTGGCGAAACTTTAACAATTGTTGAAGGCAGGTGATGAGCACATGGGTTTATTTTATTAGTTTATGCACTTTTATGTTTGAAATTTTCCAGAATAAAAGAGGCTTGTTTACCACTTTGAGGCCCATTCCACCTCTGCATCTTGCTTCAGTGAATCACATATTTTCACTGTTCGTTGAAGAGAACTTGTCATATTCTCTGCCTCATACAGATAAAACTTTATTTCACAAATAGGTCCCTGGTTTGGGAGAGAGTAGAAGAACACACCTTGAGGTCAGACAGATTCTATATATTTTGAATGCTTGTTCCACCACTCCTGACTGCAAATCCTTAGACAATTTACTTAACCTTTCTCATCCCCATTTTTGTTTTTTATTGAAGTACAGTTGATTTACAGTGTTGTGTTAGTTTCTGGTATATAGCAAAGTAATTCAGTTATATTTATATTCAGTTCTATATTTCAGATTCTTTTCCCTTATAGGTTATTATAAAATATTGAGTATAGTTCCCTGTGCTATACAGTAGGTCCTTGTTTGTTATTTATTTTCTACATAGTAGTATGTATCTTGTAATCCCAAACTTTCATCCCCAATTTTTCATCTGTCAAGTGGGGATAATATTCTTGTCACCTGGCTGTGGAAATTTAATAAGATGAGAACCTAGCATTAAGGGCTATGGATTCTTAATATTTAATAGATGATAACTTAAAAGATTGTGAATAAATGTTAGTAATAGCAGTACTAGGAATTGTTGGGACTGTCAATATCACCTTGGAGTTGTGTGAATCTAATACCCTCTGTGAAGGACCTTTTTTTTTTCAAGGTAATTCATAATAGCAATGCATAGAATAGAATAGCAATCTAGTCTATGTGTGTCATATGTTTGTTTGATTCTCCTTCACAGACATTTTGCTCAGCAGTATAATGGATTGCCTTAGAGCTCTACAGAGCTTTTGGGGGAGAAATATGCGTCTGTCTGTGAACGCCTGTTCAAGGGATATCTCCTCTCCGCAGCCTCTTTGGATCCCTCCAGAAAGCATCAGAATTTCTCTTTTGTGTTCTCTCAGTGCTTAGCGTACATATGAAAGCACTTGCCCCAGATTATTGTCGGTGTTTAATTTGGGGGTTTGACTCCCAGAGTCCAGCACCTTGTCTGTAAATCATGGTTTTAATTCCTCTTCCCCCTTGCTTCCGGCTCTATCCCTGGCTCATATTAGCTGCTTAAAATATATGTGAGAGGCTACTCTCGCCTTCTGAGATGGCCCATACTCTGTCTGTGGAGTGTATTTCTCTCTAAATAAATCAACTTCTTACCTGTCACTTTGTCTCTCATTGAATACTTTCTGCGATGAGACATCAAGAACCTGAGCTTCAAGTCCTGAAACCAGGTGTTAACCTGAGATAAGGTCTTTTAATCTGATTTCAGTTAAAAGACCATGAGGGCTTCCCTGGTGGCACAGTGGTTAGGAATCTGCCTGCCAATGCAGGGGACACGGGTTCGAGCCCTGGTCCAGGAAGATCCCACATGCTGCGGAGCAACTAGGTCCGTGTGCCACAACTACTGAGCCTGCACTCTAGAGTGCGTGAGCCACAAATACTGAGCCCACGTGCCACAACTACTGAAGCTCACGCACCACAACTACTGAAGCCCGCGCACCTAGAGCCCGTGTTCTGCAACAAGAGAAGCCACTGCAATGAGAAGCCCGCGCACTGCAATGAAGGGCAGCCCCCACTCACCACAACTAGAGAAAGCCTGCATGCAGCAGCAAAGACCCAACACAGACAAAAATAAAAACAAATAAAATTATATATATATATATATATATATATATATATATATATATGAGGGTTTCCTGCCTGAATGAATGAATAAATGAATGAACCACTCTGCTTATTTATGAAGAGTTTCTTTTATTTTTCTGGACAGCTCTGTTAGATCGCCTAAATAGAGATCAAAGTCCACAACTCCATTTTACGTCCCATTTATATCACTCAAGGTTCATGTTTTATGACAGTCTATGGATAATTCTTCTTACATTTCTGGGAAAAAAACCCAGCATAGGAAGGGAGCAGGGTGGAACAGGGGTAAGAGAGAGAGGGAAGGTTGGACTTCCACTAAAATTTTTCTGAGCCATGATTATATTTTTATCAATGGGGAATGGCAAACTTGAACAACTGAAAAACATAGTATTCATCCAATTTTCTATTACCTGTGCTAAAAGACAACATTTAGGGGCAGAATATATGTGTCTAGCAGGTCAAAATGTTATTACTGTGAGTTGGCACCTATTTACCTATTTATATTGGTAGGATAAGTCTTGTGAAAAATAACAGGCAGTCAGATACTAAGAAAAGGAATTTTAATCAAAATAAGTCAGTCAAAGCTTCCTGCCTCTGTCCTTCCTGATAGTTTGGTCCATTTTTCTAGCTGTGGGTTGTTTTTTTTTAAACACTCAGCTTCCTGTTATTATGACTAGCTACCTTTCTGGCCAGACTCTTAATAAATTACAGGGCTAGACACATCAAGGTAGCTTCACAACGCTCGTTAAATGGAATTGAAAACACCAGAAGCCCAAGATAAGTGGGTGGTTTATTGGATAGTAACCTAATAACTCCAGCCAAGCAACTGTACTCTAGTTACCTAGAGGTTTCTTTGTCAAACCTTTGTGATGTTATATACCTTATGAATGATTCTGTACTTACTGAAGGAGTATACCTGCATTTACAATATGACAGAGATTCTAAGAAGGAAATCAGAGGTGGTTGCATCCTTATTGAAAAATCATGGGTAGATGTTAATACAATTGGGGACAATAAATAAAATTGCTCTGCTGCTCATTAGAAGTGAATGAGCCACACCTCTTGCCTGTTTAAAAAGAGTGTTTCTTCCTGTAGTTTCTTTATTTGCCCACTGGAAGTTTGGTTGTATTTTACTACAAGAAACTGGTTTATAATAATATTGAACAACAGTGATCCAGATAGAAATGAAGTCATTTTCAATTTCTCCAAATCATATAAAATGACCCTGTGGGAAATACACCCAAGCATTTCCTCCTGAGAGGAGTACTGCTTGAAGAGGAGCAAATGTGAATTTGTAAAGGACCTTCACCTCCTCACTCATTCCTTCAACACATTTTTTTAAGCACCTACTATGTGCCAGGAACTATGGTGTCCCATAGGAACACAGAAGAAAGCACAAGAGATGTGACTCAGCTCACATGAGGATGAGAATTTAGGGCGGAATTCAGCAACCAAACTAGCAGACAATAACATTACAAACATGGTGGGTGGAAAAGGATAAGTCCAGAGAACCATGAGAAGAGCGGGTGGTGTTAGGAAAGGCTTACTGGAAGTAGTTACAGTTGAGCTAAAGGATTAGTTAATAGACAGTGGACTGAAGGGATGGAGGGAAGCGTGAGTCTAATGAAGGGAATGACTCATACAGAGGCACTGAGAAGGTAGCAGTGCTTTTGAATTACTTAAAACATAATTCAGGGAATTCCCTGGCAGTCCAGTGGTTAGGACTCTGTGCTTCCACTGCCATGGGCATGGGTTCAATCCCTGGTCAGGGAACTAAGATTCCACAAGCCCTGCGGTTTGGCCAAAAAAAAAAAATATACATATATGTATATATATATGTGTGTGTATATATATGTATATGTATATATATATATAAACTTTAGAAGGTGCTGGAGTACTGGAGGGGAGGGAGGATGGTGGGAAATGAAATGGAGGGGTTCTCAGAGCCCACACTATTTAAGGCCTTCCTGGTACGCATAGAAGGGAGTATAATGTGGGAAACTCTTTCCTAGAGATAGGAAATTTGTACAAAGTTGCCCAGTGTAAATACCTAGTTGATGGGCAGGTATATATTGATGCACATAAAATGCAATGACAGCATTCATCTCACTGTCCCTCTGGGAATTCTGGAGCCCTAAGGAAGTCCCTATGCCTATGCATGGCAAGAATCTGGGCTGGCCACTTGGGAGTTTCACTGTACACATTTGCAAACGTGGCCTACTTCCAGCATGTTCACGCCAGTTCATTCAGCCAACAGCTACTGAGTTTTGTCTATGTGTCAAATTCAGAATGAAAGAGGCCCAGTGTGGACAGTAGGAATGAAAGTGAGGGGAAGAGGGAAAGAAACTGACCCTGATCATCTATAACCTACCAGTCATCTCACATACATTATTTAGTATATCCAGAAATTCCTTGCAGTGGGTGTTACCAGGTGCATTTTAAAGATGAGAAAACTGACATTCATCAAGGTTAAATTAAAAGACTTGTCCATGTAAATGGTGCAGCCAGGATTCTGACCTAGTTCTAATTGACTCCAAATACATTTTCCTCTTCATTATTAAACTGTGGTCCCTGCCCTGAGTTTTCTTCCTCCCTGGACAGAACTCTCAGGCCAACAATTTTACTTCGTCAGAGTTCGGGGCAAATGGAGAAGTAGAGAAATCACAGGGGTCTTGCTTGGGAGCACACACACCAAACCAAACTAAAAGACAGCATAGGAACAGAGCAGGGCAGAACAGGGGTGAGAGAGAGGGAAGGATGGACTTCTACCAAAGTGTTTCTGAGCCAGATAATGCTTTCTAAATTAAATATACTATTTAGGTAAGACTAACCGTGCAGATAAATAGTGCATAGGTTTGTTCCCCAGTGTGCACACCCCATTATGCTCCTCTCTGCATACCCCAGACCCCTCAGGGAAGGGTCCTGTCACCAAGAAGAGGGGATGAGAAGAAAGCATGAGGCTCCATCAAAACTTAACGCAAGAAAGAGGCAAACCCACAGTATCAACTCCTTAATCGACAAGGGTTGATAAGTAAAGATTTGAGGAAGGTGGAGTAGGGGAGGGCAGACAATAATTGCTTGGAGAGCCCGTAGGCTTGCATGATATCTGCAATTCACAGGACTCTTCCTCTGCTCCACTGATGGAGTGAAATAGCCAAGGTGACGCATGTGGTTTATCTGCTTTTCACAAAAAGACTGCACGATAGTTGGGGAGGCCTACACAGCTTGGTAAACATACATTACAGGGCCTTGCTCTGTTGCCTCCCCTTTATTCCCTGGTGGGGCTGCAAGAGGCTCCTTGCCACGAACTGTGTAAGTCACATCTCTTGGTTCCACCCAGGAATTTTCTCTCTTTAGCCAATGAACTTGGAGAGATTTTTGTTTTCAGTGTTGCATTTGAATGTCGGTTGTCATTTTCATTCTTTGATTCTGAATCATCTGTGCAAATCTTCCACCCTCTTTGAAGAAAAATGTGTGGGGCTGCTTTCCTCTAGAATGTGTGATGTCAGAGAGAACTAAATTTAACCAGGCACAATTACCCATTTTGGCCACAGCTATTGGCCAAACAACTCAGGAATCAGACGGCCGAAATTATCGCAGGATGCCAATATTGTCTCCGACGAGGGCAAGCTTTACTTTGCATTTAAAAATTTCCCTGAAATGGAGAAGAACTGTTTATTCACCCAGGTAAGAAAGTCCATCTGCTATGTTATATGTCCCAAACCAGTGAGTTTTCAAATGGAATTTAGAGAACGGTAGGCATTTCTAGGGGGAAACTGTACAAGAAAAACTGTACTTGAAAAACTGTCCCTTCAGGCCCCCGGAGGGTTGTTTTATGGCAATAAAACATAGATAAAAAGATATTTAAAGCCGTTTGAAAACCACCAGAGCTGAGACTATCACTTATTCTGCCTCTTTCTTACATAATTCTTCTAGTTATCTCTTGTTCAAGGTTCACTTTCATAGCCTAAATGAGTTCGTGGTGCTATTTAAGGCAGAGTGATTATCATCCAAGAAATCTATGGAATATCAGCAGCAGACAGGTGAAAACGCTGAACTGAACCTGATTCCTTGGCTTATTGTCCAAATTCAGTGATTATAAATGCAAAAAGAAGCCTGTAATATACCTGAAGAAAAAAGAAAGGCTGTTGGCAATTTTCATCTTCAAAGATGAAGGTGATTTAACACATGATAAGTTCATCTATTCCTTGGGCTTCCCTGGTGGCACAGTGATTAAGAATCCGCCTGCCAGTGCAGGGGACACGGGTTCGAGCCCTGGTCCGGGAAGATATCACATGACACAGAGCAAGTAAGCCTGTGTGCCACAACTACTGAGCCTGCGCTCTAGAGCCTGAGAGCCACAACTACTGAGCCCGTGAGCCACAACTACTGAAGTCCATGCGCCTAAAGCCTGTGCTCCACAACAAGACAAGCTGCCGCAAAGAGAAGCCCGTGCACCGCAAGGAAGAGTAGCCCCTGCTCGCCGCAACTAGAGAAAGCCCGTGCACAGCATCGAAGACCCAACGCAGCCAAAAATAAATAAATTAAATAAATTAATTAAAAATAAATAGTGTATATGTGTCAATCGCAATCTCCCTAAAAAAAAAAAAAAAAAGTTTATCTATTCCAAAAAACTTTTATCCACAACTATGTTCCTGGATTGTTATTTGCAATACAAAATAACTGAAAACTATCTAAATGTTTACCAATAATGGAATATTTCAATAAATTATGGTATATTTACATGTTGGAATATTAAGTAGCAGTTTAAAATGGTGTTTTCAGAACTTGTAATCACAAGGGGGAAATGTTATATTATGAGGGTCTGTGAACAAAAGTAGATGAAAACATACCTGCAAAATAAGATCTCACCTGTGTATATAAATCTATATGTTAAAAAAATACTGAGCATAAATTTTAAAATTTTGGTTGTAGTTTTTCCATTCATTCAACTCTTTAGTATTTTCTATAATGCAGCTATAGTATAAAAAAGGGTTTATATTAAAAACAGGATACCTTTTAAAAAATATTAAAATATAAAATTTGTAAGCCCTCTGCCCTTTCTTCTGTTTCACCAGCCATTCACCAAGTTTTAAAGTAAAACTGCTTTTATTAAAAGACAGAAATTCCATTAAATATACCAATTTTCCATCAGGCACCGTTTTCTCTAATGATGACTTCAATTTTTATGCATAAATACCCTTAACATTTCTATTTACAGGATCCTGCATTTGTTAACATTTCGGAAACATTCCTCTCTAGGCTTTTGGCAAGTCTAGAGGTTTTCTTTGGTTTACAATCAAGACAGAAAGATTAATCCTTTAGCCAGCATAACCAACTTTGTCTTTAGTTAGTCCATTGTGGGGCTCAGATAAGTCTTCCGAAGGCAGCAAATTTCTCCCTGTGCTGAGTGGATTTTGATATTTCCCGGGCTGTGCTGTGAGTGGCCGGCTCCCACCCACTCTGGGTCAGAAGGAACAGGCCCCCAATCAAATCTACATCAGCTCTCCCTGGGAAGTGATTTTATGGCTTCCAAAGGTCGCATGAATTAAGAGGCTGCCTGAGGCTTTTATGTGGCAAATGGTGGATATAATTTAAAAGGTCATATTTTTTCTGACTGGTTGCCTCATATAAAATGTGCTTTTATGAGTTCTATTATACAGGCCTCGTGACCCAGCTGCATTAGAACTAGGCTTGAGAGGTAAAGAAGGAAGACTATCAAGTTGCCATTGGTTTGCTGGGTGAGGGTCTGAGCAAATTTAATCATGAGCATCTCAACTGCCTTTTCTAAAAAATGGGGCATTATGATGCTGAATGGATAACCAATGTATCATTGTCAAGGACCTCGAAAACACAGTTTTATGTGAAAGCTTTCTAATGGCTACCCTATAACATATATTTAACCTAACCCATCTTCTGAAATACTTCTACAATACTATATAGATAGGGTCTATTTTACAAGAGACATTGCTTTGCCTCAAAAATCTTTCATATCACTTCAGTGCCCAGGAAGGATCACAGTACTTGTGTATTTTAATTTGGTATCTTAATCTATTTCTAATTTTTATTTCTAAATTAAGACACTGAAGATGTTTGTGCACTTAGAAAAAACGGTGTGTTGGTTTAGTCTCTGAATGAAATGCAAACAGAAAAAAAACCCACTTAAAAGGTACTGAACTTTCCTACTCAAATTGGGGACATTTAGAATACATGTTGTACCAGAGTTAATATGTGGTATCTAAGGTTTTTATCATTCAACATGCAATATTCTTGTACAACATTAGCTTGGCAAATAATCGGGGCAGCTGGTTAATTATTAGCCTTTGACTCTAGACCTGGGCTCAAAAACAAGAATATTTATGAGAAGAGGGAAGGTTGAGGGAGGAAAAAAAAAGTTTTGCCAAAATACCATGTTGAACCATTTTTCTACAACATCTCAGTACTTAGTAAATAAATCTTGACTCTCAATTTCACTATTCTTCAAAACCACTTTCAAAGTGAAGACCTGCCCCTAGAAAACATTTTCTTACGTTTGCCCAGGCAGTAGATCAGCTTGAACTGCAATATTGGAACAAGATTAGTCAACTTTTCAGAAAAAGGATTTCTTAAAATATTTCTTAATTTTTGTTCTTAATAAATACCCTCATAATACGATGCTAAAGGGGGAAAATTTTATACATACATATATAAAAATATGTAATAAAATATGTATATGTATATGTATGTGAACTCGACTTAATAAAATATGTATATACATACATAGAAAGTGACTGGAATGGAATATTCAAAAATGTTAGTCGTGCTTGTCCCCAGGTCATAAAGTTATTGATAGTTTCAATTTTCTTTTTAGACCTTTCCATAGATTTATAAAACCTGAAATATAATTCACATACCATAATATTCATAATGTAAAATTTAGTGTTTTTTAGTATATTCACAAGGTTGTACAACCATCACCTCTATTTAATTCCAAAACATTTTCATCACACCTCAAAAAGAGTCTATACCCATTAGCAGTCATGTTCTATTCCTCTCTGCTTAGTCCCTGGCAACCACTAAGCAATTTTCCATCTCTATAGAGCTTCCCATCCTGGATATTTCATATAAATGGAATTATACAATATATGGTATTTTGTGTCTCTTTTCTTTGACTTAGAATGTTTTCAAGGTTATTGATGTTGTATCATGTATCAGCACTTCATTCCTTTTTATGGCTGAATATTCCATTGTATGAATATACCATATTTTGTTTATCCACTCATCAACTGATGAACATTTGTGTTGTTTCTACTTATTGGCTATTATGAATAATGCTTCTAAGAACATTCATGTGTAAACTGGTATATGGACATATGCTTCCAATTCTCTTGGGTTTATACCTAGGCATGAAATTGCTAGATCTTACTGTAGTTCTATGTGTAATTGTTGAGTAACTGCTAAATTGTTCTCCACAGTGGCTACATCACTTTACATTCCCATCAGCAATATTTGAGGGTCCCAATTTCTCCACATTTTCACCAATGCTTGTATTTGTCTGTCTTTGTGATTCTAGTCATCCTATTGAGTGTGATGTTGCATATATTGTGGTTTTGATTTGCATTTCCTTGAATGGATAATGATATTAAGTATCTTTTCTGTGCTTATTGGCCATTTGTATATATTATTTTGAAAAATGTTTATTCAGATCCTTTGCCCATTTTAAAAACTGGTTTATTTATCTTTCTGTTCTTGAGTTGTAAGAGTTCTTTATATATTCTAATACAAGGTCTTTGTCAGATATACAATTTGCAGATGTTTTCTTCCATTCTGAGGGTTGCCTTTCCACTTTCCTGAAGGTGTCCTTTGGGGCACGGAAGTTTTAAATTTTGATAAAATCAATTTATCTATTTTTTTTAATTGTTATTGCTTATGCTTCTAGAGTTATATCTAAGAAATCATGCCTAATTTAGGTCACAAAAATTTATGCCTATGGTTTCTTATAGTTTTAGATCTTACATATGAAGTTTTGAATTAAATTTTATTTGGTGTGATGTAGGGATCCAACTTCATTATTTTACATGTGGATATCCCATTGTCCCAACACAATTTGTTGAAAAACAATTATTCTTTCCTCTATTCAATTGTCTTGGCACCCTTGTTGAAAATTAATTAACTATAAAGGTAACAGTTTCTTTTTAGACTCTCAATCCTATTCCATTGATTTATATGTCTATCCTAGGCCAGTACCACACTGTGTTGATTACTGCAGTTTATAGTTTTATAGTAAGTTTTGAAATCAGGAAGAGTGAATTCTCCAACTTTGTCCTTTTTTTTTTTTCCTGTGGTTGTTTTGGCTTTCATGGGCTCCTTGAATTTCCATGTGAATTTTTGGATCTGCTTGTCAACTTCTCCAAAAAAAGAAGCTGGGACTTTGATGGGTATTGAATTAAACTTATGGATTAAATTGTATGTACTGCCATTTTAACCATATTAAGTCTTCCATCCCATGAACCTGGAATGTATTTCCATTTATTTATATCCTTTCAAGTTTCTTTCAATAATGTTTTGTACTTTTCAGTGTACAAGTCTTACATTTCTTTCGTTAAATGTATTACTAAGTATTTTATAACTTCTGACACTATTGTAAATAAAAATATTTTCTTAATTTTATTTCATGTTGTTCATTGCTAGTGTGCAGAAAAGCAGCTCATTTTTGTATATTGATCTTGTATACTGTAACCTTGCTGAATTCATTTATTAGCTTTAATAGTTTTGGTGGCTTCCTTAGAATTGTCTATATATAAGATCCTCTTATCTGGGAACGGAGATGGTTTTACTTCTTTCTTTACAGTCCAGATGCCTTTTGTTTCTTCTTGCCTAATTGTCCTGACTAAAACATCAAATTTAATGTTGAATAGAGTGGATACCCTTCCCTTGTTCCTGATCTTAAGGGGAAAACTTCCCATCTTTTACCATTAAATATGATGTTAGCAGTCAGTTTTTGTAGATGTCCTTTATCAGGCTGAGAATTCTCTTCTAGTCTTAGTTTATTGTGTTTTATCATAAAATGCTGTTAAATTGTGTCAAAAATTTTTTTGCATCGATTGAGATGATCATGTGGTTTTTGTCTTTTATTATATTAATATGGTATATTGTCCAGAACTGAGCTGGAGAGAGTTGGGCTGCCAGGTGTCTCAGTTCTAGGTGGTCAGTTAAAACAATAAGCCAAAACGAAAGCAACAGTCAAGCCTTCCATCACTTATGGTGATAGTATAGACAAGAAGCTAAATAGGAAAAAGTGCCTGTGCTACTTTTTCCCCATAAAATGGTGCCAGGAGGTCAATGTATCAGTGCAGATATTGGGGACCATCTCACTGCTGAGGGAGCCCCAGACAAAAGAGTCCTGCTGATTTATGGACCCAGGGATGTAGGGGAGGGAGAGGGAGAAGGGCTAGGAGTGGAAAAGTAGTTAATACTGAGAGTGGAGAAAGTGTCTTCAAGGTCCCCCAGATAAGTGGGCTTGACAGAGGCACCTGAGAGAGGCCTTGGCTGAGGTTCCTCTGATAAAGAGGCCTCCAAATATCTGCTAAGAATGCAGATATTCATAAAAGCAAGGCTGGCCAGAGGGGACTGAGCTCTTCACTGCAGCTCCCATCAGAGACTGCGTTTTAACGGCTATGCACCAAGTCTGGTGTGTATGGGGGGAGAAGCTTTCCCCTCTGGGGCCTGTCAGGTAAAGCCTTTGTTATTACCCTTGGTCAGGCCTGAAAGATCACTCATAGAGTTTCTTTCTGGAGCAAGACTCCTCACGTAGTACATGGAGTGATTTTTGTATGTTAAACCAATCTTGCATTCCTGGAATAAATCTCATTATTATGATCTTCTTCTGGTAAAAGTGTAGCATCCTCCAAGGTTGAGGAAGACACCACCAGCCAAGGGGAGGCTTGACTCTGGCCTTCACTTTGGGGATCAGGGAACTGAGGCAGTACTAATCTCAGCTCTACAGCACTTCTGTGTTATGGTAATGATGCTGAGTCCCTTCTTGGACATCAGGTACTATGCGACACTTTCTGGCTGGAGTTGTAATTGGTAGAAGACCCTCTTCTCTGGTGAAGTGATCAACCATCTTGGGAAGTATATTTTGAAATGGAAGTACCACCAGATCAAAGAATTGCCTGGACACACAGCACACTTTGTGTGAGGCAGAAATAAACTTCTGCTGTTAAACCACTGTGCTTTTGGAATTGTTTTTTAGAACAGCATAGGCTTATCTATCCAGGCTAATATGAGGGTGGTAACTGCTCCTTGTGTACAGCATTTATTGACTTTGCAGCATGAATTTTATAGAGCAGAACTGTGATAACATACAGAAGGGTGTGAGTCTAGGGACAGCACCCATTGGGTTTTAACAAAACAGTCTTCATCTTCAGTTTGAAGCTGAGTTTTGCACAGATGTACCTAGAACAGAACTCGGATTTCCTCTTTTCCAGATCAATAAAACCCTAATTAGTTGACCTTTCTGGTCTGCTTCAAAACATTGTTTTTATGTCATATCATTTATTTCTTCTTGGTTTTCATTTGTTTTTCTTTGCCCAAATACTCTGGCAGAGGGAGCCTGCCATATGTTTTATGAATTAACCAGTAAACTCACTCATCAGAACCATTGTTTGTCCATTATAGTCAATTCTCATGAACCCATTAAGGCAGGACCAAGGGAATCATAAACAAGAATCTCCATTATGCTGCCTTGAGCCTCACCACCTACTCTGTTCAGATAGTTGAGTGACAAATGATTATTTTTTAAAATCAGTTCCTTTCATTGTAATCAGCTTACTTTCACACATGATCAAGTTTGGGGATTTTATTTTCCAGGCCAAAAAAATCCCTGAAACTTTTCTACCAGTTATTCAAATGGATTCTTTCATGCCTGGTTAGCACCAATTATCTCTAGGAGGAAGTGTGATGGGCCTTTAAACGGTTACCGCACTACAGCTGACAGATGGAAACAACTGTAGTTCAAGCAAACAAATGAAAAGAGCAAAGGGACTTCAACCTGAAAGCTGAGAGAGAGGCCTGAGACTGAGGGCGATGGAGGGAAATCACAGAGGCAAAGTCTTGTGGAGCAACGTAGGCATCCTCGGTTCTCCACTGGCTCTAAGGCGCTCACTTTGCCGAGACACTTAGCACCAGGTAATGGTTTTAGTCCGTTGGTGCTGATGAGAAATGCTAATACTTCTTATTAAAGGCTCAGCAAAGAACGCCTAATAAGAGGGAGAAGTGTCATCCTGCAAAATGTCAGTCCCTTTCAAAGTGACTGGTTTCCAATTTTGGGTCATAAAGAGTCAGAAAAACAACATACCATTTTTTTCAGTAAGAGTTAATTCTTTCTACATCTCTCTCCTTTATTTATTCATTTATTGAATATCTACTATGTGCCAGAAACTCTGCTGAGTGTTCAGAATAAGCAATGAATAAGACATACTTTTACCCTCAAAAATCTTTACCCTCTGATTGGTATATCTTTACACTTTATTGTCCGTGGGGTAAAACAAAGCTGTATGGTATGTATCAGGTGAGAGCAATTTGTGACCAGAGCTGTGGAGGGTGCTGGAAAGCGTCACAGAGGAAATAGCGGTGAAGGATGAGTGAGTGGGACCCCGATCAATGCCACGTACTCTGTCCAGCTCTCATCATATTTGCCTTACTCCTTTTCCCTTCTACAGGTTGGATAGGAGGTCCTAGGAAGAGATCAACATGACTTGAGCTTTTCCCATGGGCAATCAGAATGGTGGCAATCTTCTTAGCAACAGTGTTTAGGAATACAAAGGGAGGGGCAGGATGATGAGTCAGTAGTAGACATGTCATTTGGAGGTTCCTACAAGATATCTAAGAGATGTTTGGGAAGCAATAGATTTGTTTTATCTGGAACAATGGATTTTTTTTTTTTTATTCTTTCAAATGTTTAACACGGCTAGTTGTTAGGGATGCAGGGGGAAAATAAGCATGTAGGCTAAAGACGTGTTGTAACTTCACAAAGTACTCTGACATACATTCTGTCAATTGGGTTTCAGGCAGGAAGCAGTTAGCATGCTCAAACTGAGTAGAGTTTAATAAAGGGACTATTTACAAAGGAGCAGACAGGGGGAAGGAAAATCAAGATAGTGTAGCACCGCAGAGTTCATAATAGCAGGAAGTCATTATCAAGAGCAGACAGCGGTTACCAGTTCCCAGAGAGGAAGTAGAGAGCCCTGCAGAGAGAACCATGTGATAGGAGCTGTGGCTTTTAGTAGAGAGAAGATGACCAGTTGAGCCTCCCAGAGAGGCAGCCCATCCCCTGCTAGTACCTCCATTGGTGTGACCAGAGACAGAGGACAAAGATGCCCATGCCAGCTCAACCTCATGGGGCACAGAGGAGGATGCAGAAAGTTGGGGAGTAGATCTAGAGAGGTAAACAGATGTTCAGCATACGTACATAGTTTATGGGTATGTGTGCCGAACATTGGGTTCCATCCCTGGTCAGGGAACTAGGATCCCGCATGCTGCGGCCAAAAAAAAAAAAAGTCAACAGGCTACGAAATGATGATCATGTGTTGAACTCAGCTCTCTCTCTAAGTCTTACACTTTCTCATGGCATCTTGCAATTCTGAGAGAGCTGGGTGAGAAAGAAGCATGGAAGCACACGGGCAGGTTGATCTGAAAAGACAGTGAGATTTGACTTGCCTGATTTCTTCAGGCTGAGGAGTAGCGGCAGCAAAATCTCAGAGGTCAAAAGAGTGGTCTGATCAGGCTAGAGAGTCAGAAGAGAAGAGGGTGGTGGGCAGGGTGCTGGAGACAACATTTAAGAGACCAAGGGCTTGAAAGATGCCACAGGAGCCAACTGTATAGAAAGGAGCAGAAAATTCAAAGAAAGGAGAAGGAGACGAGGCTCAGAGGGATTAAGCCACATACCCAAGAAAATAACGACAGTTAAGGGCAGCAACAGCATTTACCTGACTTCACAAGCAATGATCTTTCTGGGAGAGCCTGTCTTTACATACTCCCCTCTTCCACACCAAGGCACTTAGAGTGTCTAGAGTTCCACTGCCTTCACTGACTCAGCAGGAAATCTGAAGATTCAGTTGCCCAGTGAAAGGATCTATTTTCCTACCTCTACCCCCAACTCCCTTCTCCTTACCTTCTCTTCTCCCCTCCTACACTCCTCCCTAATCGTGTTGAAATATCTCTAATGCCTCCTGGACTTCCCTGGTGGCACAGTGGTTAAGAACCCACCTGCCAATCCAGGGGACACAGCTTCGATCCCTGGTCCGGGAAGATCCCACATGCCGCGGAGCAACTAAGTCTGCACCACAACTACTGAGCCCACGCACCACAACTACTGAAGCCTGCACGTCTAGAGCCCGTGCTCCACAAGAGAAGCCACCGTGATGAGAAGCCCACGCACCGCAATGAAGAGTAGCCTCTGCTCGCCGCAACTAGAGAAAGCCCGCGTGCAGCAACGAAGACCCAACGCAGCCAAAAATAAAATAAATAAATAAATAAAAATTAAAAAAAAAGAAAAGAAAAGAAATATCTCTAATGCCACCTGGCAGAATATCCATCCCTTCAACTGATATTTATTGAGTCCCTACCATGGTAGGCATTGTTCCTAGGTGCTGGGGGATTTGGCAGTGAACAAAGAAGATGAAAATCTCTGCCCTCAAGAAGCTTACATTTTAGCTGGGAGACAACAAATTAAGTAAAATTTATCATACTGCTGATAAGTGCTATGGAGAAAAAGTTAAAAAGGGGGAATCTTGCTGGAGGTGGTAATTTTAAATAGAGAGGTCAGGAGATCACATTCGGAAAAAAGCCTAGGGCATGGGAAAAGGGCTGTGGGGATATCTGGGGAAAGCACATCCAGTTAGGAACGAGCAGAAGCAAAGGCTTGAAGACTCTGGCTGTGACTCTAAGTGAAATGCGAAGACATTGAGGTCTTTCAGCAGCGAAAATACATGACTGAACATAAATTGCAAAAGGCTCACGCCCACTGCTGTGCAAATGGGCTGTGGATGGATAAGGAAAGTAGCCAGGGACCAGTTAGGAGGCAATCATGTGCGGGGGAGAGATTATGGAAGCTGTGTTGGATGCGGTTTAAAAAAAAAAAAAAAAGTTCAGTTTCTGTATGTATTTTGAAGCTGACCAGATTTGCTGGTGGATAGCATGTGGGAGAGGGACAAAGAGAGGGGTCAACGATGAGGCTGTGAGTTTTAGCCAGGAAGCTGGAAGGATGGAGTAGCCATTTTCTGAGTTGGTGGTTCCTCCTGGGAGTCTGAGGTAGGAGGAGTTCAGTTCGGGACGTGTTACGTTTGAGATGCCTTTTAACATCCAAGTAGATATGGTGAGTAGGCAGCAAGATAGGAGCATCTGTAGTTGAGCGAGGTCCAGACTGGTGACACAAATGTGGGAGTGAGCAGGGAATTCCCTGGTGGTCCAGTGGTTAGGACTCTGTGCTTTCGTTGCTGGGACCCGGGTTTGATCCCTGGTCAGGGAACTAAGATCCCACAAGCCGTGCGGCGTGGCCAAAAAAAAAAAAAAATTTATTAAAAAAAAAATGTAGGGGTCAGCATGTATATGTTACTTAAGGCCATGAGGCAGAAGCCTCTAGAGAGGGTGTATTTAGTGAGATGCTGATTCTGAAGTGCTCTAACCTTCAGAGGTCTGTACAGGAATGACGCGAGCCATGGGCAAGAGACAATGGGGAGTGGCTTGAGCAGCGATAAACTGGAGTTCACAGATCTTGCCCAAAGGTGGTAGCCACCTCTCAGATCCAGCTGATTTCTGCCATGAAAAATGCACAAGCTGTCCCAGTGGCACCAGAACTCCCGACAAAACATATCTCCAGATCACCAGTTGGTGACCTCATTCTTACAGGCAGGAATCTGGAAATTCAGTTCTGGGTTTACCACCCCCCTGCAACTCTGTCATGCTATTTGATCAGTCTCATCACTGTTCACAAGCTCAGATTTTGCACAGTACCTAGTGCTTGATATTGTGGGTCTAGCTTCTCCTTTAATTCATAAATCTAGGCTTTACTTTCTGGAGGACCAGTGGTGTGCTGGTGCTAGCTTCCACCGGCTTACGGGAACCAATTTTAGATTTTCTGAAATTTTGCAAGCTAGATAATAAACACAGCCATTATTAAAATTAAATGACCTGGGCTTCCCTGGTGGCGCAGTGGTTGAGAATCTGCCTGCCAATGCAGGGGACGCGGGTTCGAGCCCTGGTCTGGGAAGATCCCACATGCCGCGGAGCAACTCGGCCCGTGAGCCACAATTACTGAGCCTGCGCGTCTGGAGCCTGTGCTCGGCAACGAGAGGCCGCGATAGTGAGAGGCCCGCGCACCGCGATGAAGAGTGGCCCCCGCTTGCCACAACTAGAGAAAGCCCTCGCACAGAAACGAAGACCCAACACAGCCATACATACATACATACATAAATAAAAAGAATGTAAGCAGACAAGAATAGCATTAAAAAATAATAATAATTAAAAAAAAAAATTTAAATGACCTAATAACCAACTAGGACCTAGTGTAGAGCACAGGGAACTATACTCAATATTTTGTAATAACCTATCAGGGAAAAGAATCTGAAAAAGAATACATGTATATATAACTGAATCCCTTTGCTGTTCACCAGAAATTAACACAACATTGTAAGTCAACTATACTTCAATAAAAAAATTAAATGACATAAACATAAATACTCAAAACTCATCACTTCCTAATTATTTTTACTACATTTTGTTTTTCTGTGTGTTTCTGAGGGTTGGTTTATTTGTTTTTTAACTTTAATTTTATCTGTATCCTGGAAATACTACATAGTGGTATGTATTGCCTCCTAACTAACTGGTCTCTTCCTAACTCTGCTTTTAGTGACTTCATGCTGGTAGCTTTAAATAGGCCATGTGGGAATATTTACACCACGAAAATACAAATCAGGGCTATTTTCCCTGGAAAGCCAGTTTGAAACCTTTATCAGCATACCACTGTACAAATGTCATCCTTGGGAATGCATCACAAGTGTCTGATAGAAACTGGACACGACAATGGTAGACAGGCATGGAGAGACTAAAGTTCAGATTGACTATTCTCTAATTCCTGACGGAGTATTTACTTGATGATCATTTTTTAAATAAGTCTAAGCAATTGCTGCATGGATTTTCAGAGACTAGCTTTGGAGAAGCCACACCTACAATTTGCATCTTCTGCTTTTCCAGTTACAAAACTGATGGGATGCACCACAGAAGGTCAACACAACAATTCTCCAAGGAGTTCTCTGCAAAATAGCTTGACATTTTGGGTCAGTGTTTCCTGACTGCCACTCAATGATAAACCCTATTATAAAAATGCAGTTGGAAAGAATATATAGTTTTCCCCAGAGCTCAAGAAGCAGGTAAAGAGAGACAAAGTATAATTAGGACAGTGGGGAAATGATTCTTTAGAGAGCAAAACATGTACAACAATTTTTTAAATTCAAATTTTAAATTCCATTTTTAAAAGGTCTATGCCTTTGCAAGAAATAAGTTTTCAACCATCAAGGGTTCAAGTTGGGCATCATGTAGCTCTCACGTAGGTAAAACCAAATGAGGCTTACTTTCCCCTTCAGGTTTCCTGAAGCTAACCTTTTTCCTTCCTTTTTATATGCCCTCTCCACAAATAGAGCTGGTAAAAAGTATCTGTTACAATGACCCGGGCTTTATCATTCATGGTAAATCTTTCTAAATTATAGGCTTTTCCTCATAGAGACCATTTACAGTGGGCATAATACAAGGCTGTGTTCAACCATGGCACTCTTTGAACTAACCATACCATGTTATTACCACACTAAACTGGAGTGGCCAGTTTTTCTATAAATAAATATCCTCCTCACTGGGTAGATGAAAATCCTTAGTAACAGTTCCTGTATTATTGATTTTCTGGTTTCTAGTTTCTCTGCTGGGAATGACTTTTGAGTTGTTTTGAAAAGAGAAGTCTTGTAAACACTTGACTGTTGGCGAACTCAAGAAAAATCTGATTAACAGGGAATCAATAATATTATTACTCAGCTGGGTTCCCTGTAATGCTTCCATCTCTGGACCAGGTGAGTGGATGGGGTGAGGAGGTGAGCTCTTTCAAAGAGATCGTGTGTTCTTCCTGGATTCCATTTGTTTCTTTGCAACAGTCCTTTAATTTTGTAATGTTGGAAATGGAGCTAATGATGACAGTTTGAACAAGATTGGCTTCCTCTCTGAGGGAGAACAAAGCAGAGATTATTGGCTTTGACAAAGGTGGCTGGAAGTTTAATCAACCACTCTGAGACATTGTATCGTCCACATGAAATAAAGTCCAGGAATTCACTAGAATTGTATGGCTTTTTATACAACATTAGAAGTCCATGCACACATTGTATTTTCAGGTCAGTGGTTTCATTGTTGATGCTGTTTGTCTTTTCTTTTTCTATAAACCCTCTAAAGAGGTTTGGAGGCATTTAAGGGCAGGATTCTGGTAGAAGCCTCAGACATCATCTGATTTCCTTCACTGCCATATCTTGGGTCCCTGCAACTACATCTTCTAGCCCTGGGGACAAGTTCCTGGCCAGGACCCCCTGGTCAGACACCTGTTCTCCCAGAGTCAAGTCAGCTATGTAGATCGCTGCTGAGTTCTAATCTTTTGCACCTGTTCTGATATTGCTTTCTTGTGAACTGGCTCTCACCTGGACCTCAAACCTATTATTTAAATCCTCAACCTGTCTACTTTTGCCCCAGGGCTTAGCTGGATATGCTTCCCTAAGCCAGACTTCCTGATACCTCACAACACTCTCCATCTTTGCCTGGTCTGCCTGCCTGACTACACATCAGGTGACCACCCATGACCAGATCCCGTGACATGTGCCCACCTCTTTGGGCTTTTATCAATTATAGCCTTGTTCTTAGTCCTGGCTACACATTTGAGCCACAAGTGAACTTTTATACTGTGTCTGGGACTCACTCCTAGGAATTCAGATTTAGTTGGTCTCATAGGGAATATTGATATTTTTTTTTTTTAGAAATTAAAATTCCTTGTTATGGGCTGAATTGTGTCTCCCCCCCCCGCAATTCATATGTTGAAGTCCTAACACCTTGTACCTCAAATGTGACTGTATTTGAATATCGGGTCTTTAAATAGGTAACTAAGTTAAAATGAGGTCATTAGGGTGGGTCAGAATCTAATATGACTGATACCCTTATAAGAAGAGGAAATTAGGACACAGAGACACAGAGGGAAGACCATGTGAAGAAGACGCAGGGAGAAGAAAGCCATCTACAAGCCAAGGAGAGAGGCCTCAGAAAAAAATACACCCTGGTGACACCTTGACCTCAGACTTCTAGCCTCCAAAATTGTGAGAAAATAATATTTGTTATTCAAGCCACCCAGTCTATGGTATTTTTTATGGCAGTCCTAGCCTTAAATAGATTCAATGAGTAGCCAGGAGTGGGAACCACTAATCTGGTTCCGAAATTTTAGCATTCATCAAGTCACCTGGAGGGCTTGTTAATGCTGAATCCAACCCTCAGAGTGTCTGATTCAGTACGTCCTGAGTGCGAACTGAGAATCTGCATTTCTATCACCGTCCAGGTGACGCTGTTCTGGCTGGTCCTAGGACGGTATTTGCAAACCACTGCAATAACTTATTATGTGTTGTAGTTGATCTTCCTTGATCCTCCAAATTCTGCTGTCAATCCTTGGACTGTTATGCAACAGTCTCAGTGCCCAGGGGTTGCCTGGTCCTAGGGTCCTGGTTCTACCTGGGCTGAGTAAAGATTCATACATTTATCTGCCCTTGATTCATACATTCATTCATTTCCTAATTCATACATTAGGAAAATGGAAATTCTGGTGAAAAAGTATGTCTGGGAAGAGCTGCAATTTCAGGAAGGCTGTATATATGTTTGTGAATATATGTATCTTTCTACAAAGGATTTGAGGCAACTACTAAAATTTGGGAAAACTCGGTCACTTCCCATTTGAAGATCTGAATAAATGTTTCAATTTTAATACATTAAATATCCAATGAATTCTATCGGTTTCTGTGAAATTAATATTTACTAGGCATTTTAAAAAGTTTTTCCTCTCAATTTAATAACATTCATTTTGAAGAGTCAATATTAGTAATAATAGTATTGGTAATGCTGTCTCAGATTTGAAGAGTACTTTGCAGCGTGCCAGGAAGAGGCTGGATGTGACACTCCATCACGTATTACCCCCTTTTAGTCTTGTGAAGCCTGATCACACTAGAACTTTTAAGTTCCTTCTTCCTGACATCCATCTCTTTGGCTCTGGGTTAGCTAGCTGAAGCATGAGAATTTCACTGTCTGAAGCCATTCCTGTCCCCTACTTGCTCCTCTAACAGAGCCTTTAAAGTACTATTTGACCAACCTACCCTTTTAACCACGGTAGAGGGGAAGACAGCCTCAGGCTGTGAATTTCTTGAGAGTTATCTTTATGCTCCCAGTGAACAAGGATTAAGTGTGCAATAAGTATGGATTAAGTATGCAATAAATAATTGTTGACTCAATCAGAAAATGAAACATATATTTTGCATAGAATATGTTATTTCGGTGCTTCCCTGGTGGCGCAGTGGTTGAGAATCCGCCTGCCAATGCAGGGGACACGGGTTCGAGCCCTGGTCTGGGAAGATCGCACATGCCGCGGAGCAACTGGGCCGGTGAGCTACAACTACTGAGCCTGCGCGTCTGGAGCCTGTGCTCCGCAACAAGAGAGGCCACGATAGTGAGAGGCCCGTGCACCGCGATGAAGAGTGGCCCCCGCTCGCCGCAATTAGAGAAAGCCCTTGCACAGAAACGAAGACCCAACATAGCGATCAAACAATCAATCAATCAATCAATAAATCTTTAAAAAAAAAAAAAGAATATGTTATTTCTCACCTTTCTGCCTTTTCATATGCTCTTCCTTCTCCTGGGCAACATGAGCCCCCTTCTTTATCTAACTTGGGCTTCAAGATACAGTACAAAGACTTATTCTGAACTGAGCTTAAGCCCTAGCAGAGTCCATCACTGTGCTGTTTCTCCCCTTTGCTTTGAAATTCAGTGGCTATTGATTTAGTAATCCCATCAATTAGAGCTAACCTTTAGAAAGCACTGTGCAAAGTGCATTCATATGCGTAATTTCATTTAATCTTCACAAGAGTCACCTGGGGCTTTTAAACACTATAAGTCTGAGCCCCACCCCAGAGCAGACACAGCAGAACACCTGGAGATGAATCCTAGGCGTTAGCATTTTAAAGAGCTCCTTGTTATTTCAACGTGCAGTCAAGATTGGGAATCACTGAGTCAGAGGGACCACATCTATGGCACAACACATAAGCCTTCTCTTGTTTGAATGAGCTCTTACAACCTGAAAGAGATTTAAAAATAGTTCAGAAACTTCTCCTCCATTCTTGGCTTCTCCCTTCCCTTCCCTTGCAATGTTCCCAGCCTTCTGCAATTTTCAGCTCTTCTCCACAGTCTAAGATCCTGTTCCTCCACCTGCTTTCTAGACTGAATCACTTTCTGTCCTCTCTCGGTTCCTTCTAGATGCTTCCCCAATTACCACCAAGTTCAGCAAAACAAAACGGAAAGTTTTTCTCAAACTAGCCTTTGGGAAGCCTCAGCTCATCTCCACACTCGTAGGGTGATCATCTGTTCAAAGCCTCTCCTTTGAGGGAGAAGCATGGCCACGTCTTTTTTTATCTTCAGTTATAAACATTCAACAAACAAGAGCAAATTACTTGCTCAGTGATAAGGCTGGTGGTGGAGAGGATGCAGGGATTTGTAAATTGGATTTAAGATCTTGGAATTTCTTTAAGGGGTGTCCTGGAGAGGATCTAAACTAGAGTTACAGGTTCAGAATAGCATTTGCAAAAGATAACGGGGGCTGCAGTTGAACTGAAGAGGATTAAGAGTTGGGAAACTACCCGAGGCAAAGATTGGATTTGTGGAGTAGAGGGAAATATTTTAGAAGTGGAATCCGTAAAGCAGCGTAAACCGATACAGCTTCCCACTCCTCTGTGTCATTGTAATTGTCCTTGAGGTGATTAGATGTCACTCAAAAGGGGAACTTTTGTATTTTAAAAGGGGTTGTAGGTAATTCCCTGGTGGTCCAGTGGTTAGGACTCTGCTCCCACGATGGGGGCCTGGGATCAATCCCTGGTCGGGTAACTTAACATCCCACAAGCGGCGCAGTGCAGACAAAAAAAAAAAAAAAAAAAAAAGGTTGTCAATTAAAAGCATTTTAACACCTACTTAGCATAATTTAATCACTTCTGAACCTTGTTTCCTTTATAAATTAAACACAAGTTTGGCTCTTAAACAAAGAATGGGAATGGGAAGCCAAAGATAATTAAATATAAACTTTTCTGGTTTTCTTCTCTTGATCAACATTGGCTTCTGATGTAAGCGCTCAGCAAACATAAAATGTTTTACATCTAACAGTAAGAGGTTTTAAATCAACTGGAAGCAAGAACAAAAAAAAAAATGTCTTAGCTCTTCCTTCAATCCACTGCTTTGTGTATATCGCTGTGTGTGTTCATTATAATTTAAGTTCTTAAAAGTTATTAAGCCAATTGGAACCTCAAGGTTATAATGTGGTGAATTTCCAGAAGCTCAAGCCCACATTTCACTCATAGTAACCGCTCAGGGTCCACCAAACCTCCTGGCATTCAAGACCTTTCCCAGTGTTCTCCAAGACCAGTCCGCAAAGGGACCCATGCAAGCCATGGACAGGGCAGCCATATGCTGTCGGGGGCCCAGGACAGTTCCAACTGATGCTATAATCTGGGGCTAATTTTAATCTAACCCCTTTCATTTTCAAAAGTGTCCTGATTCAGACTGTAAATTACTTGGTCATTCTAGCTGTGAAGGATAGAGCAGATGTTTTTGTTGTAAAGGGAGAAGTTTCTCCAATATAAGACAGTTCACTTTTCCTTTCCTTCTTGACTCTGAGTAACTGAGCTGGGTGAGTGGCAGAATCATGTGCTTCCATAAGTTGGTACTGGAAGTAACCACGGGAAAACAGTGGAAGTGGGCTGGTGTGGGAGGGGAAGATTGGAGGTTTCTCAAACCCTCCTTATGGATGGCAGCGGTGGGAGAAGAAGCAAGTGAATTTCACTATTGACACCAGTGGATCAGGGAAAAAATACTGATGACAAAAAGGATAGTTATTCTTCCTGGGACCCAAATCTTAACATTGGCAAACTGAGTTAGAGACTGCCTGGGAAAATTCCATCATATCAATGATAAAAGACAGGGACCAATGACATGCATGAGGGCAAGAAATCAAAGGACTGAAAAGCAACATTGGGTAGACTCTAAGTGTGCCCACAGTGTGGTTTGAAGTGGGGAACTCCAGCATCTGTGTCGGTGGGTGACTTTCACCCTCATGCCTCCTCTGCAGCTGATGACTGCACCACATTGAACAAGTTGACTAACCTCTATGTGCCTTGTTTTTCTAAACCGGGAAGTAAGGAGTATCAAAAGTGACTACATCACTGATAAAGATATTGCTTTGTTTTACAAGCAGAAATCTTATTCCCGATTTCTTCTTTCTGGTGTAAAGCTTCTGTAAAGAGGGAGCAAATCTGTGTCCCTCATATATTGGTGAAACCTTTTCTTAGACTAGGTTATCGCTGACTAGACTGAAACTTATTATTGCTTGTCAAAAAGAAATCCCCAAATTGTGCTGTATGTATTTTTACCTTAAAAACCACAATTTTGATTTAGATGACATATGTATGCCCATATAAAATGAATGAAATTGATGTTTATTTTTGTGGCTTCATAAATTCATCCATATAAGAAAAAAATAATCTTATTAGGCTCTTTTTTTTTTATCATCTTTATTTCTACCTCAATTTGTACATATATGTTTCTACTATTTGTATGTATATGTATGAGGAATGAAGGGTTCTCAATTTGTACATATATGTATTCATGGAAATTTTCTAGATCCATGGAAAATTTCTTGGAAGTCCATCATTCACTTGATTCAGTTGTAAAATACTAATTCTACAGAGACAGAGTTAAATGGGAGAAAAATATTTGGGGCTAAAAAGTACCATATAGTTTCATATAGTATAGATGAATAAATATTCATATGGATATAAGTATATGTGCCAAGTCAGAAGGAACTTGGGAGGACATCTTATTGGACTTTTGAAAGTAAAAGTCTAGATTCATTTTCATTTGCATAAACACAGACCTAACATTTGAGGAACTAACTGCTCTCAAATCCCAGAAATCAGCAAAATAAATAAATATTATTTTTCAAAGACAAGCATAATAGGTTTCTGAACTCAGTCTTATATGGAATGTCTGTGCTCATGGTCCAAAGTAGAGAATTTTTTAAAAATGTAAAATATGTGTTCTTTTTGACCTCATTTTCTAATACTAGATCTTCTTACTCCTCTTACCCTCCAAGAGAGTGTCTTGTGGACAAAAGCCTTGCTACTCAAAGTGCGTTTCCAAGTCAGCAACATGGACACCACCTGCAAGCTTGTTAGAAATGAAGAGTCTCAGACCCCACCCCAGAGCTACTGGATTAGAATCTGCCTCTTAACAAATTCTCTGGGTGATTTTCATGCACTCGAGTTTGAGAAGCACTGGATTAGAGAGCACTTGGCTAGGAATAGCATAGAGCATAAAAATAATTTAGTCAAATAGAAGAGTGAGTGGAATTAAAATGCCTTGTGCTGCTTGCTTCTGAAAGAAATTATATTAATCCTTGGAAGGCTTTTTTCTTGTCCCTGTGTGCACGCTGATGTCCACCTCTGTCTTCTCTTACCACTTGTTTATAGTATCTTTCTCTTTCATATTATGTATGGTGGTTGCATGTAATTGTGCTTTAACTTCATAATTGCTATTACTTAGCAAAATTTCAAACTTCCTCTAAAATTACTTCACTCCCAACCCTACAATATGCTCTATTGACATAGCCTATATCTGTTTCCTTTTCTCTGAGACTCCCACCATGAAAAGCAGACATAATATGAAATAGAAGACTGGTTTGGCTTGAGAATGTACTGATTCTGGGAGTGGAGCCAAGGACCAGTGCCAACCAGAATTGGATGAATAATACTAGGGGTAAAGCAAGATTTGGGATCTGCATTAGCAGAAAGAGGGGCTTATCTTAGTCATGGATCAGAATTCTGCTTCAGCATGAACCACAGCTGGTGAGAATGTTCATTTCTGAGGCTGAAACATGGCATACTCTTGGCCGAGAGTGTTTCCAGAAGCACCATCAATGGAAGGAGACGCTTGGGAATTATTTTTTCTTTTCTACTATGTTGCCACTAACAAATTATAAAGCTTCTTCCCAATTAAGATTAAAAACAGAAACAGACTCACTTGATTATGGAAGATAGAGCAGATGAAATTGTATAGCTAGAAGGTAGAATGCACCAAAGCTTTAGAATCAGACAGACATGCTAGAGTTCAAATCCCACATCTGCCATCTATGAACTGTAAACATGACCAATTTATTTGACCTCTTGGAGACTCAGATTTCTCACCTGTAAAATGGGGATTATACTATTTATCCTGAAGAATTGTTTCAGAGAAGCCAATGGGATGATGTATTTACGGTCTCCAGGATAGGTCCCGGCATTTAATCACTCTATGAATATTAAAATTTCACCTTTCTCCTTTCTTCCCTAATTCTATTCTGAATCAGTGGGCAGGATTATTTTATATGATTGGCTAAATACTTGAGAGATAGTCACTACTGTGATTGAGAACCAAATCGGTGAGTGTGATCTGCATATAACAGCATTATAAACAGATGCATGAGTATTATTTGTTCAGATTACACTGCTGTGCAGAAGGAACAAGGCTGATTAGTTTGAATAGATGTGAAGGTTAGTGCCATTCTGGAATTCTTCTGCAGCGTCCCAAAGAAGAGAACTATGGTCATCTTCAAGTGTTTCCCAATATTTAGGAGGGGCCCTTTCTTTCCACTGTCTTACTTTTGAAGACTATGTAGGAAGTGATTCTTAAAAAGAAAATGTTACTGAAATGGATACATGTTTTAAATTTTTCTATGAATATCATTTTCATCTCATTCATCCAGGCCTTACTTCAATATTTAAGTGTTTACAGAGCTAGATATTATGTTAGGTGCCAAGTGTACAGAAATCAACAAAACCACCAGCCAATAAATAAATATATAATTTACAAATTTTGGTAAGGGCATTCAAGGGAGAGAAAAGGTTTTATCACAGTGTAGTTCCTTTCTAACCTTAGGGTTTCTATCTGGAAATAAAGCAATCCATTTTTTCCCCTTACGTTTTGTTCCCTTTACATATTTATTTTGAGTGTCTACTTCTCCTTTGTAAATTCACAGCATTTTGATCATATTTTTCTTGGCGTTTGGGATGTTAAATTTTATTCGGCTTCCTTAATTCTACTAAATCTCTTTAACTGTTTTCCTGTATAACTTGATTCTACTTCCTTATTTACACTATATGGACTTCTTTTTGTGAGAATGGAGGAATCATGACTATAAATTCTAGCTATTTTATCCATATCTAGAATAGGTCTAGATATTTTGCTAATATTGAGAAAATGGGGAACGAGTGCAGGACCAGAGTCCAAAAACAAAGAGGATTTTTGTTTGATTACAGCTGGCCTGACCCCATTCATGGGCTTAACCAAGGTAAATAATATTTCAGTTCTATCCTGAGATGAATGTATGGAGATGGCAGAAAACATTGTGGTAGATTGTTGACCCCAATTGTTCATGCCTCTCTTTATCCACCCTCTTTGCAATGTGACTTCACAGACTACCATTAAGAGGTGGACTTTATTTCCCTACTGCCTGAATCTGAGCTAGATTTGTGACTTGCTTTAGCCAACAGAATGAGGAGGAAGTGAGTTTATGTCACTTTTGAGTCTAGGCCTTATGTTAATCTTATCCAGACGCTATGAAAATAAGCTGGGGCAATCCTACTGGTAGATGGGGTCATACAGCCCAATTAATCCTATCACCCCAGCCAACAGCCAGACCATCACCTGACGTGAGTGAAGCCATCCTTGACCACCTAAGTCCCAGTGACACCCCAGCTGATTGTGAATACGTGTATGAGTCCAGCCAAACCTGAATCAGATGATCAGAACTACACAGCTGAAATGTAGATTCATAAGCAATAAAAACAAACAAAAACTCATTATTTTAAGCTTCTGAGTTCTATTACTTAATAATAACTATTTTCAAATATTCTCATTTGAATGATTCCATTGTTTACTTAAGGTGATACCCATTTATCCTTTTCACCATCTACTTTCACTATGACTTCCAGCCTTGGTAAAACTATTTTTATCTTTTTATATCCTTTGGCTGGTAAGAAAATCTGAAGGCAACAGTGTGCTGGTAAAAGTTTCACAACAAGGCTCTTAGGAAAAACAAAAAGTGTGTGTATATATCTACATATGTACATAAATTTATTATAAATTTTACATATATAAAGAATGTAGAGTACACTATTTATAAATAATAATAAAATATACAATGCTCTTTTGTAAATTCCACATATCCAGTTGATTCCGACAGAATGCTACTGTTAGTTTTTGTAGAACTCTTGTATGCAATTCAACCATGATTTGACAAAAGTTACATTCCAACCTGCTACCTCTTTTCCAATAAATCTTTTGTTATGAAATCTGATATATGATTTATCATTGAACTAGATGTAACCCTTGTACAAAAGTTGTATTTCATTAAATTGAAACTCTTTCACTTTGGCACTTGATACAACACACTGTGAAGCAGAATTTGCATTATTAACGTTTTCTCCATTACTTTTAGCCTAAACAATCAATACACAATAAATGAGGGCCTGATTTGTAGTGTTAGCTACTTTCTGGCTATCTTGACCCTTTTCAAGCTACCGACATGACATCCCTGAAATGGAATTGGGAAGAGATGCACATCAGCACACCATCCCATGGCATGTCCACCATGTTTCTACAATGGAGTTACATAACCGTAAGAGCGTAAATAATATTAAAGCAGAATAAAATAAGTGGGATGTGATGAGTTTTGAGTATTAATGACCTTTATTTTTTATACAGTTTATTGAATTCTAAGTTTATAATATTTAATTTTTAATGATAGGCATGTTTTACAACTGGATCTCTAAATTCCTGAAAATATTAACAATCAAATGAGTTGGCCCCAGCACACCCCTGCTGAAAGTTTTTGGAAACACCTGATGGTTTTAGTTACAGCAATAATAGCTCCCATGCAACCAGCGCACACTAGATCCCAGGTATTGTTCTATATACTTTAGTTTTACAATCTCATTTATTCCTCACAATGGCTCTGCAAGGTAAGTATTGTTATTATTTGTATCTAATAAAGAGATGGAGAAATGGAGCCAATAGAATTTACTTAACTTGCCTAAGTTTACAAAAGCACAACTGCCTTTCCTAAAGATAGATACGTTTGATCACAAATTTATTATGAAGTTGAAATCAATATCCAGATGAGGCTCAGAATTTAGTACTGAGAACAACAATGTAATTGGCAGTGTGAATACAGATCCAAGGCTGTTTAAGAGAGGGAGGCATAAATGGTGCCTGGCAAGGGAGAATGGGGGTTTGCTGATGTCTCTGCTGAGATATCTCAGCTGAATGAGAATGACTGGTTATAGTAAACAGGCATTACAGGCAATGAATGGTGTGAAGTTCAGGGTGCATGCTTGGAGGGGTGAGTTGTTTGGTGTGGTTGGAGTGGAGGTGAATATGAGTGATGGTAGTGAAGATGGGGAGTTAATGTGGCACAGAAGAGACAGAAAGCCTGAGGAAAGGGTCTTGAGAGTAATCACAAAGTAGACACGTGCAGCCAAGAAAGAGAAAGGAGTAAAGCTAGAAAGGAACCGATCAACAGGAGCTCTTGGGCCACCAGAAGACTTGGTAAGTTCAAAGAGCAGACTCTGGTATGTGTGAGATGGTTAATTTTATGTGTTAACTTGGCTAGGCCACGGCAGGCAGATATTTGGCCAAACATTATTCTAGATGCTTCTGTGCAGATATTTTTTTGTTTGGCATTAACATTTAAGTCAGTAGACTCTGAGTAAAGTGGATTGCCCTCCATAATAATAATACGGAAGGGTCTCATCCAATTAGCTGAAGGCCTTAAGAAAAAGACTGACTTCCCCTAAGGGGTAGGGAATTCTGCTAGCAAACTGCCTTCATATTTGAACTGCGACTCTTCCCTGGTCTCCAGTCTGCTGTCCTACTGCTATGGTCTGAATGTTTGTGAACCTCCCAAATTCATATGTTGACATCCTAATCCCCAAAGATGATGGTATTAGGAGGTGGGGACTTTGGGAGGTGCTTAAATCATGAGGATGGAGCCCTTATGGAAGGGGTTAGTGCTTTATAAAAGAGACCCCACAGAGATTCCTAGCCCCATCTACTATGTGAGGACACAGTAAGAAGGCACCAGCCATGAACAAGGAAGAGGGCCTTCACAAGAATGCAACCATGCTGGCACCTTGATCTTGGACTTCTCAGCCTCCAGAACTACAAGAAATAAATTTCTGTTTTTTTTTTTCAAGTGCATATATTTTATTTTTTTTTTAACTTTATATTTTTTTAAATTGGAGTATAGTTGCTTAACAATGTTGTGTTAGGTTCTGTTGTACAACGAAGTGAATCAGCTGTATGTATACATATATCCCCTCCCTCTTGGACCTACTGCCCACCCCACCCCCATGCTACCCATCTAGGTCATCACAGAGCACTGAGCTGAGCTCCCTGTGCTATACAGCAGGTTCCCACTAGCTAGCTATTTTACACATGGTAGTGTATATATGTCAATCCTAATCTCCCAATTAGTCCCACCCTCCCCTTCCCCCCTTTGTCCACAGGTCTGTTCTCTATGTCTGCATCTCCATTCCTCCCCTGCAAATAGGTTCATCTGTACCATTTTTCTAGATTCCACATTATATGCATTAATATATGATATTTGTTTTTCTCTTTCTGACTTACTTCAGAAAATGTGGTACATATACACAATGGAATATTACTCAGCTAGAAAAAGGAATGAAATTGGGTTATTTGTAGACATTTCTGTTGTTTATAAGCTACCCAGTCTGTGATATCTTGTTACAGCAACTTAAATGGACTAAGACACCTACTCTTCAGATTGTGGATTTGCCAGCCTCCACAACTGCATGAGCCAATTCCTTAAAATAGATCTAGCTAGCTAGCTAGCTGTCCACACATTCTATTGATTCTGTTTCCCTGGAGAACCCTAAGACAATATGGAATATAGGAGTGGGAGCCAGTGTAGAAAGCTATGGACAGACAAATAAACTTTTGAGGTAAGAATTAAAAAGTAAAGAAGCTCCAGGTGGCCATAATTTTTTTTTTTAACAGAAATGGAAATAAAAGTCATTGCAATTGAGGAGAGTAGGTTATTGGTTGGGCCATTGTTTATATTAGAAAGTATAAGGGACAGAGTAGAAAAGAAAATGGTAAGTCAGTGTTCTGGGACTGTGTTGAGGTGACCTGGAGGAGTTGACAGGGAAATGGAGAAAGACAGAAATCTAGATGATGTGAGCTTACATACAGAGGGATGGTCAATGATGGCGATGGAACAGCGGTCTCAAAGGAGCTCGGTGATTCCAAAAGGATGCAATTTTTAGAAACTGAATATGTTACCTCCTCAAGAGAGATTGCAAGGGAAGTGATATCAATGGCAACAAATTTGCCTATCCATGGAGGTCCTCCAGAATTCAGTACAGAACAGGTTCAATGACAACAAAATGGCTGGAAGGTAAATTGTGGACTGATCTGGAAGCTGAATTTGCATAGCAAGCAGTGCTTTTACTTCATATGTATGTTTTAAGTCAATAAGAATAGCAAAGCTTTCTAAAGATGCTTATATTCACACTGCTTAAGTCAGAGACAGCATCAACTTTCTAGAGATTGTTTTATTGGTGTAGCTACAGGATCACTGATGGAAATTCCCAGGGCCAACCGCCTATCCCCATCAATATCTTGGTATCCCTGAAAAGAAGGTATGACTGCCTTTGCCACGATGTGTGACAAAAGTTAGGAAATCGTGCTGATGACACAGCTCCTGGCCACTTTAGCTGTCTCCTGTCCCTTTGCTTAGTCCTGGTTTCTCATGACTGAACCTTCCAGAAGTCTTTTGGAGGCTGAAAGCTACTCAAAGCAAGGCAATGGGTTTGCTTTAGCATCCTTAAAATTGACCCTTTGGGCTGCTTTCAGGTTCATTTCACTTCTCATCTTCTTTTAATCTGTTGCTCCTTTTCAATAATAGTTTCAATTTGCTTTGGAAGAAATGGTGACAAAAATGTCTGGGAACGTCAGAACACCTGATGCTACGACTCAGTCTCTTGTGTTAGACTGTCTTTTTGAGTGGCCTTGGGGGGGTGGGTGTGATTAGCCCCATGTGAGAGACATCACTGAAGCGTTGTCTGTTGTCTAGAAGACAACATTTGTTGTGCCAGAAGACCACATTTAAAAACTTTTCAAATTAATTTATATATCACTGTTGTGAATTACTAAAATAAGACCCAACAGTCTACTGTAGGAAATTCAACAAATCAATGAACACTTAATGTTGAGTTCCTACTGTATGATAGATGTTTCTGTAAATGTTGTGAAGAATAAAATGATATGTTAAGACCCTTATATTTGCCTTTAGAGATGTTTCAGACTAAATGGGGAGGAAAAAAAAGATCATATGAAGAAGCAAAACATAAATAAATAAATAAATAAATAATAAATAACCATAAAAGTAGCATATGACAATTACTGTTAAGATACTGAAGGGATGGTTATGGGTTGGGGACTTGGGAATGGCCTCAGAGAACATGAGAACTGAGAAATTCTTTGAAGGATAGGTGGGAATTTAATAAGGTTAGATAAAGGAGGAGGGCATGAGCATACAAAAAGAGTTGAGCTCTAAGGTTAATGTAATGAGGTTTGGACTTTATCCTGTCCACACTGGAAAGCCATTGAGAAGTTAGTATGTAGAAATATGGAAGTGATAGTTTAGGCAGATCAGGCAAATAGTGGAGTGACTTAGTTGCAGTTAGGATACTCTTGCCAAATATCCTGAACTTGATGTTTGGCTCTGCCATTTATAGGCCAGTTACTCATAACTTTAAAGCTAAACTTCTCATACAAAAAAAAAATCTAAAAATGGATAATAATAGCATCTAAAAATCTAAAAATGGATAATAATAGCATCTTTCTCATCATGTGAAATATAAAGGTAAAACACTTAGCACAGTGTCTGGACCAGAGAAACTGATAATATAAATAATGATCATCATTATGTTGTTGTCAAGAAATGTTCGAAAACAAATGATGGAAGTAGAGAAAAAAACTGAATGGAAGGAAAAATGAAGAGTTGGCAAGATTAGTCTGGATATAGGAAGCAAAAGAGAAGGCAACATCAAAGTGGACTCTGGGTTTAGAGCCTGAGAAAGCAGATGATTCCACTAGTATTCATGGAAAATAAGGCCAGTAGGAGAGAGGCAAGTAACCTCTCCATTGTACTTACTGTCTCTGGGAAGGGACTGGTATTCTCCCCAAGACCAGGTCAGACACAGGCATGGTCCCATAAACATCTCAGGAAGTGGCCTGGGGTGAGACTAGTGGTAAGGCAAGTGCTTGGCAGTGGGCAATAGAGTGAAGAGCTGGGGTCAGGGACATCCTGCCAGAGGCATCCAGTCAGGCCTGGAAGGTGATGGGTGTAATGTTGCAAGAAGGCAACAGAGGGATCCAGGCAGCAACAAAGTGTCTGGGGAGTCAAGCAGCAGGCAAGGTTTCAGAAACAGGTAAGAATACAATTTTAATGAACAATGCTTTTCTAGAGGAAAAGAAAATCAGGACGTAGGGAATAGATGAAGGAGGATTGTGTGTTGGAAGGTGTGGTGGAATAATAGGTGAAGAGTGAGAAGGAGAAATAAGATAGAAACACAGATACTAGAATTAAGTATTAAGAAAGGAACTGAGGCACCAGGAGGAAAACGTAAACCTAAAGCTGGAACTGGAATTGAACAGCAGATCAGGATTTTTTCTAAGGCAAAAATCTTTGCTTTCCCTTTCTTTTGAAAAATCTTATCACTTTTAGTAAATATTCAATATATCTGGAAAGACTTATAAAATATGTACAGGTATAAGAAAAATAATAGTCAGAGACATACCCAGGTTTTATGGAGTTCTTGAGGTTTCTTTAAAGAGAAGACAAAACCATGAACACAAAATTAGATATAAAAATGTGTTAGATATAAGTATATACAAAATTAGATATAAAAAGGGCATTTCTTTAGAATGAAAAAATAAATCACAATAAATCACAAATTTTTAAAAAGCAGACAAGTATTACAAACTTTACAAATGCAGAAAAAAATATATTTATTTTTGCTTTATTTTTAGTTGCATGATGGAGAAGTGCAGAGTCATAACTTTTCCACGGTTAAGGGTTCTAACTAAAGAGTATGCTCTAGCTCTGGGTGTGATTTTGATGAGAGATGGTGGTGAGGAGAAAAATGAACGAGGATGCAATGGTAGGAGGTGGGGCAGCCCTCAGATGTCTTCGTATCTTTGCCAGTCAAACATCATAACATGGCACTGTGGCTGAGATTTAGCCTGAGCAGTGCATTGCTTCTGCCTAGAAATCCATCCCCTTCAGGGTTAGTCATGCCATACCTTTGTACTTGCCCACTGTGCTGGAGTGTGATATACAGTGGGCAGAGGAAGCATAGGCAGGAGCAGAAAAAGGAGGGAAAACTTGGGTGGGTCACAGGGTGTAGTCTTTGATGATAAGACCTTCCATCCTGTAAGTCCTGAATAGATAGCAGTGAAAACTGAAATAGATTTTACAACAAGAATGTATTTATGTATGTTTAGGCAATTTAAAATGATAGATAAATGTATCCATTCATCTCTTTATCTGTATATACAATGGAATACTACTCAGCCACAAAAAAGAGTGAAATTTTGCCATTTGCAGCAACAGGGATGGACTCGGAGGGCACTATGCTAAGTGAAATAAGTCAGACAGAGAAAGACAAATACTGTATGATATCACCTGTATGTGGAATCTAAAAAATACAACAGACTAGTGACTATAACACAAAAGACACAGACTCACAGATAAAGAGATCAAACTAGTGGTTACCAGTGCAGGGGGTGGCGCTTAATAGAGAGGTAGGGGAGGGGGAGGTACAAATTATTGGGTATAAGGTAGGCTACAAGGATGTATTGTACAACATGGGGAATGTAGCCAGAAGTTTATAATAACTATAAATGGGGCATAACCTTTAAAAGTTGTGAATCACTCTATTGTACACCTGTAACATATAATATTGTACAGCAACTATACTTTAACTAAGAAATAATAAAATAAAAGGATAGATAAATTTGGTAGGAAAGAAAATTAAGTAGATTCACATGTTCTAATAAGCAAAGGTGTCAATCATTTATATTTAAATTTTTAAAAACCCAGATTAAAGAACTGTATGAATAGTATGATCGATTTTTATGAAAAGGAACACAGGAACACACACACAGATGCACACACAGATGCCCACATAAAACCATGTGGAGCGATACACATGAAACTATTTTTTAATAGTGGTTACACCAGAGGAGTAGGTTTGGTGTGGGGAAGTGAGAAAGTTTTTACTTTTTTACTTAATCCAGATGTTTTACTGTTTACTCTTTACAATGAATATCTATTTTATTGAAACAAAATTTAAAGACTAAGACCAGATACATATAGAGAAGTGGGTAAGACCAAGTGAGTTGGACAAACTGTCAGGTATTCTCTTCCGAAATCGCCCTCATCAGTTGCCCAGGGCAGAGTATTCTATTTCATCATACCTTATGATAAACTGACCTTGAAATAAAACTTTAGATTAAAAATCAAAACAAAACAAAACCTGGGGGAAAAAACTATGTTCTGCTGTTGTCATTTAGATCATTGATCATACAATAGTTGAATCCCAGCAATCAGCATCACATTAATCAGGTCATGATGACTAGCTCTTGCCTTATCTTTTATTCTCTCATTTTCTGATTTCTTTTCCAGTCCTTATTTAGTCCTAATTATTTGATTTCTTACTCTTTCAATGTGCAGCAATGAATGAAATCTCCTGTTTTACTGAAAATGGATTAGACTATGAAATAGTTGGAACAATGATACCACACTGCTCCTTAAAGTTTTTCTGAACAGTATTCAGTTTACCATAGCCTGTAACTTTAAATCACATTTAGTCAGCTCTGTAAACAGACAGGTGCAAGTGGATTCTAGACAATAATTCAGAATGTGGCATGGTGCTAAAATTTTCCTGGGCGGAGGAGGGTGGTCACAAAACTCTCCTTGGGTTATTAGGAAAAGAAAATGGACTATTGTATGCACAAAGGATTTGGAAATGAAAAGTACTATATAGTAGGAATCATTATTGTTATTACTTTAATAATTATTATTCTATTTTGATAAGGATTGCCTTGTATTTCAGGTCTTGAAAGATTTCAATTTTATAGAATTTTATGTAATTTCTTCCTTCTGTAAAATCTTCACTTAATATCAATGATACTTTTCATCCAGCTTCCTCTGATAGTTTTGTGTTTAGAAACCATATGGCATTATAAAACAATAAAAATAATTTTCCTAGGTAAAATTTACTTTAAAGACAATGGTATGTATGTCTTATACTATACCTACATTTGTGTGTTAGATGAAGAAAAAGTGTATATAACACATATATAGACCAACATATATATTTACATAAGTAAGAGCTTGTTTTTAAATTTGACTATAAAGTAATGTAACCTCATGATGGGTAATTTGGAAAACTAAGAAAATATTCTAAACATTTCTAAAATTTTTCAATTAAACAAGTCCTTAATTAATAGTTCAATATATTTTCTTCCAATCTTTTCTTTTAAATGTTTGCTTATACACATGAACACCTCATACACTTTCTCTTTTCAAAATTGAGATCATACTCTTGCTATCATTTTATACCCTTTTTAAAATCGCATTCTGAGCAGTTTCTCATGAGATAAAGTATTATTTGTAAAAATGATGTTTATAAACTCAAAGTGGATTAAAGACCTAAATGTAAGGCCAGACACTATCAAACTCTTAGAGGAAATCATAGGCAGAACACTCTCTGACATAAATCACAGCAAGTTCCTTTTTGGCCCACCTCCTAGAGAAATGGAAATAAAAACAAAAATAAACAAATGGGACCTAATGAAACTTAAAAGCTTTTGCACAGCAAAGGAAACCATAAAGAAGATGAAAAGACAACCCTCAGAATGGGAGAAAATATTTGTAAATGAAGCAACTGACAAAGGATTAATCTCCAAAATTTACAAGCAGGTCATGCAGCTTAATATCAAAAAAACAAACAACCCAATCCAAAAATGGGCAGAAGACCTAAGTAGACATTTCTCCAAAGAAGATATACAGATTGCCAACAAACACATGAAAGAATGCTCAACATCATTAATCATTAGAGAAATGCAGATCAAAACTACAGTGAGATATCATCTGAAACCGGTCAGAATGGCCATCATCAAAAAATCTACAAACAATAAATGCTGCAGAGGGTGTGGAGAAAAGGGAACCCTCTTGCACTGTTGGTGGGAATGTAAATTGATACAGCCACTATGGAGAACAGTATGGAGGTTCCTTAAAAAACTAAAAATAGAACTACCATACGACTCAGCAATCCCACTACTGGGCATATACCCTGAGAAAACCATAATTCAAAAAGAATCATGTTCCACAATGTTCACTGCAGCTCTATTTACAATAGCCGGGACATGGAAGCAACCTAAGTGTCCATCAACAGGTGAATGGATAAAGAAGATGTGGCACAATATACAATGGAATATTACTCAGCCATAAAAAGAAATGAAATGGAGTTATTTGTAGTGAGGTGGATGGACCTAGAGTCTGACATACAGAGTGAAGTAAGTCAGAAAGAGAAAAACAAATACCGTATGCTAACACATATATATGGAATCTAAGAAAAAAGAAAAAAAAAGAAAAAAAATGATCAGAATGAACCTAGGGGCAAGACGGGAATAAAGACGCAGACCTGCTAGAGAATGGACTTGAGGATACGGGGAGGGGGAAGGGTAAGCTGTGACAAAGTGAGAGAGTGGCATGGACATATATACACTACCAAACGTAAAATATATAGCTAGTGGGAAGCAGCCGCATAGCACAGGGAGATCAGCTCGGTGCTTTGTGACCACCTAGAGGGGTGGGATTGGGAGGGTGGGAGGGAGAGAGATGTAAGAGGGAAGAGTTATGGGGATATATGTATATGTATAACTGATTCACTTTATTATAAAGCAGAAACTAACATACCATTGTAAAGCAATTATACTCGAATAAAGATGTTAAAAAAATGATGTTTAATTATTACATAATAGTCATCATATGGTTGTATTAAAATATTTATAGTCATTCCCGTATTGTATCAGTCGGGGTCCTGATAGGAAACAGGTGAACGACTCAACTGACACACTGACAGGAATTAATAAAGAGATGATTTGCAAGGGTGTGGACAGGGCCAGGGAGACCAAGAAGGGACGGCAAAGTACCCAGGAGCCATTACCACACCAGCCTGAAGAGGGAAGGGGAAGAATGGTTACCAGAATCTGGAGAGCTGCAGCCATCGGAGAGGTTCTCCAGATGGGAGCTTTAGTGGGGCACACAGCTGCTCCCAACCCAAGCCCGACAGAGGCCTGTGAAATCAACACTCCAATTTCTCTCTGTTCCTGTCTTCCAAATTCTTGATTCTGCTTACCATTGGCCGAACCCAACCAGATATCAAAGAGCGAGAGAATAAGCTGATGTAGAGTCCAGAGAGCTCAGCCGCTGCCCTGGGAAAAGAGTCGGGTGGAAAGGGTGGAAAGTATATCTGGACTGGGACATAGTCAGCATTCTTATTGGTGTCAGTGTTTTTTTCCCCTACCTTTTCATATTATAGCAATAAGGTTGCGAGAAGTACTGTTGCAAATACTGTTGCTCATTCTTCAGTGATATTAGATAAGTATCCTGACTTTATGAACGATCAGCCAGCCCTGTCAATGACGTGATAATGGAAAAGTAAACTTGCGCGAAGCATCCTATGCATGACTCAAATCATGTCATCTAATCAAGAATCAATTGTCCTTGTTTTTGCTCCATAGCTGATATTAACAGGACCCATAGTATAGGAGTTTTGGTTTCCTATCTAGGCATACATTTCATACTGTCACACCCAAGTGGCATTTTATATCAGCAAAATGAGGCAAAGTCACAGACCACTCGTCTCAAGACATCAATTCCAGAAGCTCTCCAACAGAAAACAGTCAGAAAACAAGTCAAAACATCCAGGATGACAAATGGAAGATCCCAGATTTTAATGTCCGTCCCTCATTGTTATTTTCCCTAAAAGGAACTCAACATGTAGTCTAAAAGGAAGCTAGATTGTAGGAGAACCTTTTAATCTTTATAGCGTGTTTTTTTTTTTTTTCTTAGTTCTGGCTTGCAGGATCTTAGTTCCCCGACCAGGGATCAAACCCGGCCAGGGCAATGAAAGCACAGAGTCCTAACCACTGGACCACCAGGGAATTCCCAGCATGGATTTTTAAAGCGTAGTTGGATTTCACCCTGCCAATAACTTACCAACAGTTACTCAGTTTTATCCACACATACTCTAAGAAAGAAGCACAATAAAATGATGACTCTTCGCCATTCACTTGTCATAGAATGTTGAATACAGTGGGGATCAAATCTCATGCAGTTGTATGAAATGCTACTAATATGAATTTATATGATCTCTGCTGAAAAGCCTTCTGACAGAAAAATAGTATATAAAATTGCCTCTTTTTCCATATGAGAGAAAACCATTTTAACTAAATAGAGAACATTCTTGTCTCTCCTAATCCATCAAAACAGCTAAGTACGAGGGACAATTTCTTACTAAGGATGTGAGAAGATGGCAACATGAAATGCTCACATCCATCCTGATACACTACGAGGTTTGGGAAGAATTGGGAAACTTCCTCCCAAGAAACTCTTAAAAAGGCTGTATACAGTGGAAAGTTTCAAAGAAGATAATTTTGTATCTTGTGCCTCAAAAAATCAATACAATTACAGTGCAGCATTTAGAAACTTGGTAATTTGATTCTCTTCTTTTGATTTTTTGGAACTGCTATAACAAAAACACACCAATATTCATCAACAAAACTCAATTTATATAGCAAACCTCTTTATAATATCAACAGTTCAAGAATCCAGAGAAATTTTACATGGATTTCACATGAAAACTCATTTCTTTTCTTTTTCCTTACAAAAAGTGAATCTTCGTTTTAGTTTAATACAGTAAATATAATTATTGAGAACTTTACAACATGCTAAATGTTTTATGTATTATTTCAATGCTTTTAATCTTTATTTTATATACTCAGGGTAATTAAGGACGTTCACCAAAATGGAAGTAGTTGAGGAAGTATTTTAGCTCCTATTACTCTTCTATGACTATGAGGAATTCTAAGAATTTTAATTAAATGAAATTAATTAATCAAACATTATTGAATATAAACTAACCTGGAGAAAGTCTTTTTCACATTCAATGTAAATGGCAAATATGCAGAGATACTAAGATGCAAATGGTATGGTTTCTGTTGTCAAACATTTAAAAATCTAGTGGGGTAAGAAGCCAAAAGCTTACTAGCTACAAAACTGAATATTGTTAGAGTCTTACAAGAGAGAAGAGAGAGAGAGATTCAATCAGAATTAGAATGCACAAATGGACCAAGTGACAGGAAAAGATTTACATAAGTGAGACCAATTGATAAGGGTCTGGAAATTTTGGATTATGTATGTATATATGTATGCACGTATGTATGTATTTTTACTTTTTATTTTATAGTAATTTTAGAAGTGCAAAAATAGTTTAGAGTTCTCGTGTACCTTTCATGTTAGCTTTCCCCAATGATGATACCTTACATAATCATAGTACCTTATTATCAAAACCAGGAAATTGACATTTGTACAATACTGTTAACTAAAATGTAGACCTTATTAGGTCTTATTTCACCAGTATTCACACGCATTCATTTGTGTTTATGTGTGTGTCTGTGTGTTTGTACGTAGTTCTATGAAATTTTATCACATGTATAGATTTGTGTAACCATCACCACAGTCAGGACATAGAACTATTCCACCACCACCAAGAAAATCCCTCCTGTTACCCCTTAACAGTCACCCCATCTCTTTAATTTTAACCCCTGGAAATCAACGACCTGTTCATCACTCCAATTTGGCATTTCAAGAATATTACATAAATAGAACCAAACAATATGCAATCTTTTGTGCTTGGCTTTTTTCATTTGGTGTAATATTTTAAGACCATAGATCCACCTATGTTTTACATGTATCAATAGCCCATTCCTTTTAATTGCTGAATAGTATTCCATTGAATGGGTACACCACAGTTTATCATCTATTTACCAGCTGAAAAAAATTGGGGACTGTTTTCACTATTGGGCTATTACAAACAAAGCTTCTATGAATGTATGTAGGTTTTTGTGTGTGAATGTAAATTTTTATTTCTCTAGGACAAACACATCCAAAAGTGTGATTGCTGGGTCATATGGTGCATGTTTAGAGGCGTGATTTTAATAAATTTATAGTTCTTAACCACTATAAACATTCTTGTATAAGCATTATTTGTGAATTTTCTTATTTATTTGAGATAAGAATTAGAATTGCTGTGTCAAGGGGATATGCAGTTTTTAACTGTTTTTAATACATATTTTGTTCTCAAGAAAAGTCTTGCTAATTCCCAATCTTTCCCACCAGAATTACACGAGCAGGTCCATTCTTCAACCTCAAAATAACATGAGTATTATCTTTCTAAATTGTCTCCAACCTGAAAGTCCAAAATTGGTACCTTGTTTTCACTTGCATTTTGATTGCTTTTGAGGAGAACATTTCTATTGAATATTTGCATTCTTTGATGAACTTCCTATGTATGTCTTTTGTCCAACTTTTGCATGGGGATTTTAAATTTCTTCTTACTGATTTGAAATATTTATGTGTGTGCATTTATACAAATAAAGTAATATTGCCATTGTGTTGTAAATATTTTCAAAGTTTGTGTTTGCCTTTTAATCTTCTAAAAAATGCTTTTTGACATACATACATTTCAAGCTCTTAAATAGGCAAATCTAATACCCTTTTGTAATTTATGTTTTTGCACTGAATATTATGCTTAAAAAAACTTTCCCCACATAAAGATTACATAATGATCTACCAGTGTAATTTTATGCTTTCTTTCTTTTTATTTTAAACATACATCATTATGCCATCTGAAATTTATTTCAAAGGAAGAAAACAGGTGAAGTAAAGAACTAACCTTATTGTTTTCCAACTTTAGCCAGTGGTCCTAGCACCATTAAAAGCATATTTTGCCTTTCCCATTAATTTAAAGTGTTATCTTTTTCATATACCAAATTCTATATTTATTTAAGTATGTTTCTGAATTTATTCATCTCTTTTATTGGTCTCTTTTTCTATTCCTGTACCAATATTATTATGTTTTATTCAATATTGACTTTGTGATACATTTTATAATCTACAAGTTAAGTTCACCACCATTACTTGATCAATTATCAGAAAGTTACACTGGGATATGGGGACTTTTATTACAGTTAGTAAAATGTTTAGACATATGTGGAAATGATTAACTTCTTTTCAACATGGAAAATTTTCATTCAGTCTCAATAAAGAAGTATTGCATATTACTTGCTAAGTTCACGCCTAGATTATTTTATTTTGGGGTGTTATTATGAACTGATGATTTTCCATGTTATATTTTTTATCTGGTTATCATCAGAATATGGGAAAATGTATTAAATTTGTAACAAATCACCTTACTGAATTTTCTTATTAGTTCTAACATATTTTTAAAAGCCACTTCATTTGGGTTTTTCAGGAAGATAAAATAATCATCCCATAATCAAATACCGATCATTTTGTCTTCACTTTTCCAATATTTATACTTCCTATTTCATGTTCTCTGAATGCATTGGCAATCACACCTAGAATAATGTTAGGTAAGAAATGTAATATACATCAATCATACTTACATTAACAAATGTCCTAATATTAAACATTCCTTGCATTTACAGAATGAATACAGAGTGGGACATTATTATTTTATTTTGATGTGTTATGCTAATATGTTTATTATTTTTCCATTAATTCATATGTGAGATTGTGCTACAGTGGGGTTTTGCTAATTGAATGTAAATACGCTATAAAGCTCTCCTTCATTCTCTACCCTCTAAAACCATTTAAATAGCATGAGAATTATTTGTTCAGGGATTATTTGCAGGAGTGGAAATCTACTTACACATCCAATCGGGTCGGGTACCTTCAGCAAGGGGAATGTCCTTCCTTGATACCTCTCTTCATTTCCTATATAATTATTTGTTTCCTGAAACTTCCAACCTCTTCTTTAGCCCACTTTGTTGTTTTGCTTATACATATTTTCTTGGAAGATAATCCATTTTCCTTAAGATTGTCAAATTTATTGCCATAGAACTATAGAAAGTATTCTATTTATGATTTAGTAATTTATATTTTTAATGAAAAAAAATTAGAGCCACTAACTGGATTCTTTCTGACTGTAGTATTATGCAATTAGAAGTAAACGTTAAAATACCTTTTCCTTAAACTTAGTGAATTTTTTTTCTTTTTTTCTTTTTTTTAACCCATTTCCTATTTTTCCCCAAAGAGGAACATTTAACTCATATCCTTTTCCACACACTTTTTTTCTCTCTCTTGATTGTGATCTCTTTCACATCCTCTCTCCTCCAGTTCCCTTTAACCTCAATTATGTCCAGCCTTTTTTCCCCTCCTCTCCACCTTCCAAAAAACAATTACAACCTAGAAAGGATTCAGAATAACCTATTCCCAAAATGCTTCAGTTAATCTCTTCCTCACCACGTGAGCAGAATCATGATTCCTGTGAAGAAACAGATTATGTGACTTCTGAGAACTCTAGAGTCCGGCTCCACAGGAACCTTTCAGAGAGTCACACAGGTCAGGAGGAACCTCCCCTACTAGACAGAGGCCAAGTGGAGTAAGATTATTTATGAGAAGATCTTTCCCTGGATGCTCTTCTGGCTTCTAGCCTCAATTATGTTTAGCTTAAGAAACACGGACAGAAACAAGTAACTTGGAATGAAAGGTGAAAGTATGGCTCCTTGCTAATGTACAGAAGCTGTATTCATAAAAAGGACCTCCTGATCTAAGGAATGTACTTGCTTATTCTTTTTGATAGGTTATAATACATCTTGACACTTTACTACTCTTCAAGTTGGGGACTTTGAGATACAAGGGAAACAAATTGACCCAGGTCACTGCAAGACAAGATGTTTAATGAAGGATTCACATAGCAGGACTAGCAAATCACCAGGGCCTGAAGCAGCAGAACTTTTTGCATGCATGGCTCTCATATCCTCACAGAAATTATTCCTATCTTAAGTTAGAAACCCAGTTCCCATCAATACCTCCCCTGCTGCCCCTCCCAAGAAATGCATCATATGATCCCTACCATCAAGGAACTTGCAGTCAAACTATATTACCTCTAAAATAAGGAATGGCCTCGTGATTGTTAACTGTCTGAAACCCGTAGTAGTAAGCTCATTAATAGCAACGTCATTTAGGGGAAGATGCTTTGTACCTGTGACTAGCAGAGGTAGGCACAAGCAAAGTAAAATTCGAAATTGTAATGGAAAATATAAACTGGATTTTTTCATTAATGTTGCATTTACTGATTTTTTCTTTTTTAATCTCAGTACTTACTTGACAAACAGTTCTGTTTTATCCCTCCCCCAGCTTTCAGTGCCACTTAAACAACCTAGGATGTGTATTATTGTGCTCTAATTACAGTTGAGGGCACAGTGGCATGTGACTGTGGTATAATAACTAAAGCCCTGGAGTGTCTTTTTATTCCATTAAAAATGACCTTAGCTTTGGATCACAGAGCTTTGCATTGATTTGTCTCTTTTGTGGTTTCCTCTCCACAGGTCTGCTTCCTCATACAGGGTGATGCATTGAATCGTGACACATGGGGGGGGGTCAGTGAAATTAACTATCTTTCCCGTGAGAAATAATTCATCGTTCAGCATTTGCTATTAAAATGCCTCTGCTGTGAATGAATGAAGTTACATGAAGAGCATGGAAGTGGTGCAGCAGATGGGCATTACATAAATATCATTTAGTGCTCAGGATGGAGACAACAATAATTTTCTCATCTGTAAGCAGGAGGCATTTGGGCTGCAGAAAAGGAGATGCTGATACTTTCAGTTGCTGTATAAAGAAATGGCTCTAATTGCTTCTATGGAAATTATACCTATTTGATGCTAATTTAAATTTTGTTTTCTGCCTGTTTCAATAGGGTCTTTTAAAAGGTATGATTAATATTGGACCTGATCGTGTCCTCTAGTAGGAAGACTTCCCAGATTTCTCTAGAATCGGGGAGGTGCCTCTGTTCCCAGCACAGGCAGTATGGGGTCTCAGCTCACTTTGTCTCTGGACTGGATTCTCATTTGGGGAACAGGAGCTAGAAGGGGTGGCATAAGCTGGGATCATTCAAATCAGCCTAAAAATTATCTGTGAAGGGCTTCCTGCAAGCCAAGTTTTGTACTAGACAATGTGATGGGGACACAACATGCATGAGAAAGCCAGTGACTCTTATCTTCTCCAGCTTAGAAAGTGTACTTGAACCCAAGGAGACATGGGCCAAAGCGTTCACTGAAGTATTGTTTATAACAGTGAAATTTCATAAGTGACCCAAATGCCTATCAATCGGAGACTGCAAAATAAACTATGATATATCTACACAGTGGAAAACCATCCTGCATTTGTAAAGAGTGAGGTAGATTTACACGTGGAAAGGTGTCTAAGACCTCTGATGTTACGTCTTTTTTTTTTTTTTTTTGGCCGCAACGCGCAGTCTGTGGGATCTTAGTTCCCTGACCAGGGATTGAACCACACGCTCCGCAGTGAAAGTGTGGAGTCCTAACCACTGGACCGCCAGGGAATTCCCAGACCTCTGATGTTAGAGAATAACTAACTATACAAAGTGATATGTTCAGTAGGAAACTCTAAACATACACGATACTATATATTTTCTCCCTAATCATCAGATGTATAGCAAACAACTCTGGAAAAATATCCTCCAAAGTAGGTCCTCCTGCTGCACGGTGGCAGGAGTGCTATTCACATCGGAAACGGTTGTTTGGTAACAGGCTGGCCGTCCTCCCTGATGTCCCTACACCAACCTGATGACTCTGGTTAACTTCAGGGAGTGAAAGGGATAAGGATTAAACATAATCGTCAAAGGGAGCTTTGGGGAATATCTAGAAAGTTTTAATTCTTAAAGGAGACTATGTTAATAAATTAAATGTATATATAATATTAATTCAAAAGTAAGTAATGTGTAACTCCTGCTTTCTAGGTGCCAACAATCCAGAGGAGAAACAGGTATGTACTCCAATAATTTTGATGCAAAACAAAGTGCGGTCCGTGCTTTCCTTGATGTCCTAACTACGTGTGGCGAGGGTATGGTGGGGGGAGGATCTGCCTCTGCTTCTTGGAGGAGGAGGGATTTAGTGAAAGTGTCCTCAGCGAAAGGAAGACTTTCTACTCCACAGCATTCTGGGCAGCTCTGGTAGTCTCACTAGCTGTCATCCATCAACTCAGCCATGTTAGAAGGTAAAATGCGGGGGACGAGAGGAAGGGGCTGGAGGGAGAGCCAGAAGGAAGGTTCTAGCCAATACTCATCAGGAATGGCTTATGTGCAATTAAATAAGACTAACCCTGGCTATCTAAAGCCAAGGGGGATGAATTGGTGGGCTATTAGGGGTTCACAGTGTCCATGGGAGGCTGGAGGACTAAACTTGGAAAACATAGACAGGAGCTAAGTACCTGGCGGCAGCGGGAGGGGGGTTGGTAATGGCGCAGGAGAGCACAAAATCTCTCATGTGGCAACAGCTGCCTGAACATAAATACAATCTAGTAACCCCATCATCTTTGTCCCATATTGACTCTGATCGGTCCAGATTAGGTCACATGTGCTTGGCTGGCAGCGGGGAGAAAGGGAGAAACCAGTGTCCTCGGCTTCCACAGTGGACGGCAGGGCATCCGTAAAAACACAGCGCTATGGGAGCCCCCCGAAATAGCAATGTGGTGGGCAAGACTGAGAGTCCAGAGGGGTAGTGGTTACTAAGTGGGTAACCACTTAATAAGTACAAGGTGCTGTTCTAAGTACTTTATATGGGCATTATTTAACAGTCAGAATAACTCTGTCAGTTAAGTAGTATTATCACTGTTATTATTCCCATTTCACAGAGGCGGTTAAGCAACTTTCTCAGGATTGCAGAGATACTGACTTGGTAGTTTGGCTCCTAAGACTATATTTTTAATGACTTGCTACTGCAGATGTCCACTCTCCGTCCCCTCCTTACCTTTTTTCCTCCCCATTTCCCATAGGAATATGGAACACTTTAAAACACTGAATAGGAAATGTGTAAGACACATTATCCTTAAAGCAACCCAAAGGGTTTTTACAGCTGTAATCTCAGTTCTGCTTGTCACAGCTCCAAATTTAGGGTGAGAAAATATTTTGATTCTTATTTTTCTGTTGTTAAGGGAAGCAATTATGAATTACATGACTTGCCCAAATGCCCTCTTGATTAAGAGCTAAATTGAGACAAGAACTCAGAACCATTGAATTAACAAGTAACCAATTCATCCCTCTTGTCAGGAAATTATAACTGCCTCCTTCAAAGAGGTTTCTAGAACCAGTCCTCATTTTAAAATAGACACTATAAACCATATATCAGAATAAGTCATCAATCCCCCTTGTTTAAAAGAGCCTAATGGCTCCATCACATTTAGAATACAACCTTAACTCCTCATCAGGGCTATGAAGATTATAGGAGTGGCCCTGCCTCTGGGGCCTCATCTCTTTCCACTCTCTCCCATGTTCTTTGTCTTCCTCTTGTTTCCAAATATTCCAAACTAGTTCCTGCCTTAAGACTTGAACCATTGTTCCCTCTGCTAGGAATGCTCATGGCCTACTCTTCACATGGCTGACTTTTTGGCTTTCAGTTCTCCACTTAAATGATATCTCGAAGACAACTTTCCTGAACACCTGAGCTAAAGTAACCCTCCCTCCAAATCCCTCCACCCTGTGTTAATTTCCTGATAGCACTTATCAGCCTGGGATTTTTCTTGTTTATCTGTTAGCTTATCATTGATTGATGGAATCTCTTCTCTAGAATGTAAACTCCCAGAGGGCACCAACCCTGTCTGTCCTGTTCAAGACCGTATCTCCAGCCAGGACCCTCAACTGTATGTGGTGCACAAATGTTCACAGAATAAATTATTTCCAGTTTACCCAAACATTCAGGTTTTCCCTTTACCTCTCAAAGTCAAGTAATTACGTCTGGATAGGTCCGGGGAAAATTCCCCTACTTTTATAGTTCGAAAACCTGGGATAAAAGGTAAAGTAAACCTGCCTGAGTTCATAGCAAGTTTGTGGCAAATACGGACTGAAACCTGAGCCTTTTGTCTTTCCAGATAGAGCTCTATTCAGCACATTGGGCCGCCCACACCCTGAATGAGGAGCAGAGGTGACCTTTGATTTATAACCTCTGTGGCATCATCATGAGAGACAGTGTGGTTACACAGAGGTGTTACCTCTCTGAACAGGAATATGTTATCACTGGGATAGTTGGGCACCTGAACTCATGACAGCAACAGGTCCATTTGGACACTTCTCATGTGCTGTGCTCTATTTTAAGAGCTTAACATGTATTAATCTATACAGTCCTCACACAACCCCTATTAAGTAGATACTATCATCATCCCCATTTAGAGATGGGGAATTTGAGGCACAGATGTTAGGGAACTTGCCCAGGGTCACATGGTTAGTAAGCTGTCAGGTAGGATCCAAACGCAGGTGTTCCACCCCAAAGCCCTCGCTTTTAACCATGAGCACTCTTTTGCCTGCTCTGGCCCTGAGGCGTACTTTGTCCCTCAACACGCCAAATCTGAGTGTCTATCGAGACAAAGCAGTTAAGAATCCTGGGTGAACTGGAGACAAATAGGAATCAGTAGTGCCGTTTTCATCAATGCGGTATTAGCAGAACTGTCTTGCTTTTTTAGGCTTTAATTTTCTTTGTCCAATGGTCCTCCATAAATGGCAATGAAAGAAACAGAACAAACACCACTGAGTCACCAGCTTCTGAGGTACTGAGCGGTGCTCTATTGATGGCAGGTGCACGGAGCTTCCTGGAACATGCTGTTTACGAATAGAGACATCTTTCTGGCATTGAGAGAGTGGAGAGTATGTGGATCCTGCTGGTCTGGGAGCATGACACACTAAGTAATTGATTAAAGAGGAATGGCTCCTTGATTCCTCCTCGCAGGCTGGAATGTCTTATTTAAGCTGCTCTCTGAAGCCGGAGAAGGCAGTTGGGCTGAGGCACGGCTCCAGCAGAGTCACAAGCAACAGAGCAAGAGCTTTTCTCTCACCTAATTGGGAGCAAGCATCCCCTTTAGGTCAAGAGCTCTCTATTTCCTGACTGAATGGGGACAATTTTCTAGGCTGCAACTGTTGCCACGCTCCCCTTCTCAATTCCATTTAGTTTGAGTTATTGACTTTCCATTCTGAGAGTTACTGAAATTTCTTTTAAAATCAATCAAAGATAGAGTCCAGAAGAATATAGGATCTCAGATATAAAAAAGAAATAAGCTGTCTTCAGGAAGATCTGAGTGCAAAGTGGGTATTTGGATGAAATATTTCATTTGGTAACATAGGTTGGTGATGGGGATGAGGTATCTTCCTTATCCCCATGTTTTTAAACCAGATAGGATTATAAGTTTTGGAATTTTCTAGCATAGCATCAGCTGCTTTGATAATGAAGTTTGGCCACAAAAGAGATGCTTTCACTCCTTCATAATCACATTTCAGACTGACTCTATCTAGAAGTGACAAATGAATTGTTTCTCTGCTATTTTCTGGCATGGTACAGACCTACTGATACTCTGAAAGATGAATAGCTGGGCATGGTTGGGAATAGGTGGGTCAGAAAGGGTTGTCAAATCTGCATGGAGACACTTTCCTCTCTATCACTGTGTAGCTAAAACCCAGCTAAACATCCAGATTTTCTTATGGAAATACTTCTCAGTTTTATCTCAGAATTATCATAAGTAATTAATTGAATTCCTGCTTTGTAGGAGGAAAAGCACGTTAAATTAAGTTACATAGTTGCCCAATATTTTCAAACGAATTAGCAGCTATACAAAATTCAAACCTATTTCTTCCTACTCCATTTCCTCCAGACTCCCAATAAAAAACCACTAACAACTAATGTTCATTGTGGGAAGCACACTTGAAAGACCATACAAATTTGCCCTTTGGACTGGTCAAAAATGTTCTAGAATCAGCAATTTTAAAAATGGTTCTACTCAAATAGTAGAAATAATTCGGAGTAGGAATTCGGAGACTCGGATCTCCCTCCAATTAGCTGTTTGTCTTTTGGCAAATTGTTCAGACCCTCTGACCTCCAGCTCTCTCAGCTCTAAACTGGGAATAATAGTGTGTGCTGTCTGCAAACCTCTTAAGGTTGCTGCCAGTATCATAGCAATATTTGTAAATTAAAATATGCTCTCCAAATGCAGGCTATTACAGACCTTAAATAGCTAAGCTTTGTGTCAAAGTTTTGTCCTTGGGGCATCATATTTCTCTAAGTGAAACTATCTGATTTGTCTTTCAATGTTTTTTAAATATCGGCCTGAGAATTAAGAAAATCAAACTAAACAGACCTTTTGGATTTTTATTTCCAGACTCAGCCTAAGAATCGAAGTTTCTGGCACTACTTACTCCAGTCTAGTAGTGGTGTCAATCAAAATGGCAATATTCCAAGTCTGTTAACATTATTATTAACAGACTTTTCTTTACACTGCCAATCATGCAATTTATTGGTGCTTTAAAAGGAGTTAAAAAGTAACCATTTTCTTTTCCTGCTAAGGTTTTCATCTAGTTAGTTCTGATTCTTTGAGGTAAATATAAAGCAGCAGTGGATATTTTATCAATAATAATATCTCTGCCTCAGAAAATATAAACAAGAAAAAATATAAGCAACAGAGCAATTTCTGAAGATGAAATGCAAATGCAGGGTTAATTATTCTAGAAAAGCCAATTAAAAAGTAAATCCAGGGACTTCCCTGGTGGTGCAGTGGTTAAGAATCCACCTGCCAATGCAGGGGACATGGGTTCGAGCCCTGGTCCGGGAAGATCCTACATGCCGCGGAGCAGCTAAGCCTGTGTGCCACAACTACTGAGCCGGAGCACCATAACTACTGAAGCCCGTGTGCCTAGAGCCCATGCTCCACAACAAGAGAAGCCCTCGCACAGCAACGAAGAGCAGCCCCTGCTCGCCGCAACTAGAGAAAGCCCGCGCACAGCAACGAAGACCCAACACAGCCAAAAGTAAATAAATAAATTTATTTAAAAAAAGAAAAGAAAAAAAAGAATCCACCTTCCAATGCAGGGGACGTGGGTTCGATCCCTGGTCGGGGAACTAAGATCCACATGCCGTGGGGCAACTACTGAGCCCACTCACTCTACAGCCCTTGTGCCACAACTAGAGAGAAGCCAGCGTGCTGCAACGAAAGATCCCGCATGCCTCCTGCATGCTGCAACAAAGATCCCAAGATCCCACGTGCCACAACTAAGACCCGATGCAGCCAAGTAAATAAATAAATATTTACAAAAAAGAAGTCCCTGATCTGTTAAAAAAAAAAAAAAAAAAAAAAAAAAAAGTAAATCCAAATATTTTGTTGCCTCGATAACCTCATCTACCCCAGAAAATGTAAAGGTCAAAATCTCTGTGTGTCATATTAAACCAATGCTTCAAGTTTCCATTTTCAATCCTCTTAGAGAATCGTAGAAATTCCAAATTCCCATATATATAAATTTTGCAATCACACGATCCATTGCCCTGATATTTATGGTTGACTTTCCCAGGCCAGAAAGTCAGACATTTAAGGACATTAAAAATTGTCCTTCAGAGAAGAAGGCTCTGGTCTAATACTTAACTCTTTAGAGTGGCTAGGGAAGGTCTCTACCACCTAAACAGAAATCTGTCTGTCAGGAAGACGTTGTTCCATAGGTGATAGACGCAAGGAGATGCCTATCATTATTCCCTGCAGCGGTTCAATTGAAAGAGGGCTTGATGTGGATTCAGAACCGGGGTTTGAGCTCCAGCACGGACCTACAGGCTGAGTGACCTCAGGCAATTCACTGAACTTCTCAAGACTCGGCTTCTTCCATCTGTGAGATGTGAGTAATAGCAGCTTAACTCACAAAGTTGTTAAGAGAGTCAGATCAAACATATCTGTGAATGTACTTGGTAGACCGTGAAATGCTAATAAATGCAGAGCAGATATAGTTCCTGACAGGGTAATTCAAATTAAGTACTTGCTTTGATTTTACAAAGTGATTTATATGAAAACCAGTAAAGTATTAGCGCTTTTGCTCTCCCATTTTGTGCAACAGAACGTGTGTTCATTCGTCCTAATCAACTCCACGTTTGGGAGGCATGCATTTAACTCTGAAACAGGCCTCACAAGATACTACAAATATAAAGTGTCCCCCAATTGTTTGCACCCTGGAATTATTGCCTTGTGCAACAAGCAGCAGACAGAAGTGGCTTGTTCACGTTCCTGTATTCAGATGGTGTCAGAACACTGTACCTTTTCACACCCTATTCCACTAGTTTTCCATACATCCGTCCTCCCTACTCCAGGCAAGACTATTTGCCTGCCATCTTCTTCACACCATTTGATTGCTTCCTCTTCTATATTTTTAGATGTTGAATTTTTATTTCCCTGGTTACCCTCCTTACTTTAGAGCAATGCATTACTCTTACCTCCTTTAAGATCTACCTCTTCTGTACAACCTTCCATGACTGACTCCCATGCTTCTTTGCTGATTCTGTTTTCAACCCCACATTTAGAAGAGAGTCATGCAAGATCCCATATTTCTGTAGATGTTGATGGGGTTTTAGAATACTACCTGAAACTAAGACTGGGTCTGCATAATGACACTGGATCCATTAAATAATTTCAGTCAGTTCATTGCAGCTTTTTCTTTTAAAAACAAAAAACAAAACAAAACAAAACAAAACCCAGAAGTACAAAAGCAGTCCATCCAGTTCCTATTTATGAAGAGAAACTGCTGTGAATCAGATAAAAAGTGAAGGTCACTCCAACTTAATGTGTGTAGGCATGAGTGTGTGTGTATGTATGTGTTTGGGATTGTCTCACTTGCTTAACTCTTTAACTGCTTAATCAGTGGAGCATAGAGGAAATTCATTAGGTAGGAAATTGTAATCTGTGCTGCTGCTAATTTGCTGTGAGTCTTAGACAACCCACTGCAGGCCAGTCCTCTCCTGTAAAACGAGTGTGTCACACTAGCTGACCCATAAGGTCCCGCCAAGTATCTATGACCTATAGGCAAGGAGAAATCAGTAACCTATCTACTCCATGTTGTATCTGAAGAATACCTCGCCATTCTCTGGCACACCATTTATAGTGAATTTCAAGTTGCTTTAATTTTTTTTTTTTTGCTCTGACTTCTGGAGCTTTGGAAGGTAGCAGGAAACTATGTGGGTGAACTTCTTGCAACAGGCCCCAAAGTGAAGTTGGGTCTCCCTGTTCCTCCTGCTGCTGTTCTGGGCAGCCTGACCCAGGGTTCTGGATCAGCAGGTGCAAAGAACAGAATCTTAGGTCTTAAATCACTTGTTTTGACTAAAAGACTCTGACATACCTGTGGGCAGTTGATGGATGACCTAAGGATTTTGAAAGCTTGGTAGACTTTCTAAGGCACTGAAGCGAACTGATAATGCTAAGGCTTACACAGAATAAATGCTTCGTAAGTGTTTATTGAATTACTAAACCAGATGGAGTAACGTTTTAAAGAAAGTTCTCCAAGAGCAGTGATGGTGAGCCAATACCAGGAAGACAAAGTTTTATGGAAACAAGCATCAAGCCCTATTCTTAGGTTGATATTAATAATAAAAGAACCTTATGTTTGTATGGATTTTCACAGATTACAAATCATTTACACACACTTATTCCATTCAATGTCTACCCAAAAATGCCACATTCCTATATTACCACTTTTTAATAAATACAGACAGTATAACTGTAATACAGATACTACAAACAACTTGCCCAAAGTCACACATCTAGTCAATTGCTGACTGAACTCAAGATCAGGTCTTCTGATTTTAAGTTTTGGGCTCCTCCTAGGATATATTAAGGTGCTGTGTGCAGCTAGGGGACCATGTGTGTTTAGATAGAGGAAGCCCTGTCTCCATCAAAATACCTTTGGTGAGTAGCAATCTTAACTCACCTTCATGAAAATACATCATACAGGACAAGACTAACACTCCTATTGAACTGTGTATTGGTAGACCATATATGGAACACATATTCTATTCTGAGTATTATATTGTAAGGTTTGAGATGAAGAGTCATAAAGTAGAGAACTGCCAGGAATTTGTACTAGTGGTTAAAGTTCTGAAAACTATCCCTTACAAGGAGCAACTGAAAGAATTTGAGGCGTTCAGCCTGGAGAAAGGTATATTGGTGGTGCTGGTGATTAGGGCAGGGAAAGTGTACATTCATTGTCTCCAGAGCTCTGAGCAGCTGCTGCATCAGAGGGATTAGCTATATTGCTCCAGAGGCCAGAATAGAACTGCTGAAGAGAAATTACTGAGGTCATTTTTTTTATTCACCATAAAGAAAAATTTCAAAAAAATTAAAGTTGCTCAAAAATTCAGTACATTTTCTTGTGAGGTATAACTTGTAACTAATCAAGCAAAGCTGAGTAGACCTACTGGTGTGGATGATATAATCATGATTTTGGCACTCAGTAGGAGGTTGAAATAAATGTTCTTTAAGGGTTTTTTCAGGGTCTCTAAGATTCTATGGTTTAACCTTTCCCTAAAATAATTAAGCTTGGACAGAGGGCAAAAACACATCTATTTTCATAACCTGTGTTTCTACTGGTACCTATGCTGCACTATCAGTATTTACCTACCATATTACCCCCAAACTGAGCAGCTTAAAATATGTATCCTGTGAGTCAGACCAATGGAGAGGCCTCCACATTTTCTAGCACTCAGCTGGGAAGACTCAACCGCTGGGGGGAGACTCAACAGGTGGGGTGAATGGATCGACTGGAGGCTGGAATCAAATCGTCTAGAGCTGTCCAACACAGGAGGCACTAACCCCACGTGGGTATTGACTACTTGAAGTATATCTAATCTGAACTGGGTTGTGTTCTAAGTGAAACATGTACACACACATAAACAAACACATATACACATACTATTCCAAAGGCTTAGTATGAAAACACATTAATAATGTGTATATTGATTACATATTGAAATAACAATATTTGGAGAGTGGGTGAAATAAAATATATTAACCACATTAATTTCACTTGTTTCTTTTTAATTTTTAAAATGGGACTAATAGAAAACTTAAAGTTTTATGTGTAGTTCATTCTTATTGGACATCATTGATCTCATGTATATGGTGGTTAATGCTGGCTGTTGACTGGCATTTCAGCTGGGCGACTGACTGAAGCACCTGCTTGTGGTCTCTTCATGATGCTAGTGCTTCCCCATAATATGGTAATCTCAGGAGAGCTGAAAATTTTGTAACTGAAGACTCCAAAAGTAAGCTTTCCAGTGTGGAAGGTGCAAGCTGCATTGGCTTTTTGACTTAGCCGTGGAAATCACACGCATCACTTTTGCTGCGTTCAAATGGTTACCAGCGTATATAACCCAGCATAGACACGAGAGGAGGGGCACACTGCAGTAGAGCATGCAGGATGGGGGCTACTGTTGCAGCCTTCTCGGAAAATACAATCTCCCACAACTTGTTATGGGCATAGACCAACAGAGTTATGAAATCCCCTTCAGATCTCAGGAGCCATTTCTGAAGTTTAGGTAAAGTCCTGGATGTGAGACAGATTAGAGTTCTTCTGGAAAGACCTTCAAATCTTAAAATTAAGCGAATATGTGATGCTCAGGAATTGCATTAATAGCCATTATTAAAGTGGAATGTAGTTTAAAGTGCAAACTGTCCTTTAGGTGTTTAAAACGCTGTGCACATGCTAAGGAAACAATCATAAATCCAGGGTCGTAGTCACAGAGTTGAATCACACGACACAACACTTCCAGGTTTTTTGTTGTTTTTGTAGTCTGTTTATCTTTCGTTAACCAGTAGAAGAAGTATGTTCCTAATTCCTTAGAGATAAATGTTCAAAACGGACTGGTAAAAATCTTTCCCTTTTCCAAATGTACTTAAATTTTTCTTCGTTTAAGTTAAGCTCTTTGAACATCAATTAATAATTTATACAATGAATGTGAAGATGTGTGGTATGTGTTGGCTTGAGGATAATGCGTGATTTGTAACAAGCATTAAAGTATTTTATAAGATGTAATTTATTTAATGCATTATCCTATATTTGCTTTTTAGAGGGCATTGTGGAGCAGCGAAGCTGTACCCAGAGCATGAAATGTCATGAAGGTTAAATCAACATTGGGCTTTAGTCAAACAAGTGTAATTGGCCCAGAGGGCACCTAGTAACTATGGGCTTCTGGAAATGAATGATTGTTGATTTTTGTGTGTGTGGTTTTTTTCTCAAGTAATAATAGGAATTGTCAATGTCAAGTTAGCTTAAATGTTCAGTTTGCATCGTTTCTTTTGCACCTCCTCTTTAGAGTTTCAGTTGGTCAGATTATTTGCACTTTGAAATTCATCTGTTAATACAAACTATTATTTTCATCTATAATTGATTTCATTATTAATCACTGAATAATTAACAATGATTTAATTTTAATTTAATATTAATTAATCCTCAAAATAAAAGTATGTATGTCCATTACTTTCTCCTGGGTTATATGCGGAAAGCACTTTTTGATATGCATCATTATAGATGATTTGATGGACAATGAATTGAACTTGGCATTGGGAGTGGAGAAATTACAAAACAACAAGAACAACAACATACAAAACCAAAAATAAAAAATAAGCCTGCATTATTCGTAAAAGCTATCAGAATTCTGCACTGCTTCTTAATTCTGGTTGGCATTTTATTCCTCTTCATGCAGCAACCAGAACACACTGAAAGATTTCCCTCCACTTCCAGAAAGGTGGCCAGATTCACCTGTTTGAAAAGCACACTGATATGGGCTGGATTTTATTGCACATAGAAGATGTTCAGCTCTGCTCCTAACATTTGCTTTCTAAATAAGAACGGCTCTTGAAATGAATCATGAAACTAAAAACAGGTTCTAGTAGTTTTCCAAAGGATTTTCACTTATAAGAAAAACTTTTTGGCCTGTGGAACTTTTTACTTCATTCCATTTTCTTATACAAACAAGAAGGACCAACAGGCAGCATAGAATACTAATGTTTTCAATTTAGTATTATGGAGAGATGTGCTACAATCCAGTGAACTGAAGAGAAAGCTACATCAAATAACCTGAAGCAAAACTAAAGTCTTTCAGGTCTCAAGTTATTTAAATTAACGAATAAATATATGATGCTATTAAAGTAAAGGTTAATAGCATGGGCTTTGGGTCATACACACATAGGCCATATACGTTTCCTCATCTATAAATGAATGCAAGACTACTTAGTAGAATTTGGGGGAAGATTAAATAGGAAAACATAAATCAATGGCTTAACACAACACATAGCAAGGCTTCACTGAGGCTTCACTGTTGTTATTTTTAGAATACAGTAGAATATCAACAAACTGCTTATTGAGGGAATGTGCCTCAACATAATAATTGCCATATATGACATGCCCACAGCTAACATCATACTCAAAAACTGAAAACTGTTCCTCCAAGATCAAGAACAATACAAGTATACTCTTGCCACTTTCACTCAATGTAATACTGGAAATCCTAGCCAGAGAAAATTGGCAGGAAAAAAGATATAGAAAGCATCCAAGTCAGAAAGGAAGAAGTAAAACTGTCTCTTTTTGTAGAGGACATGACATTATTTATAGAAAACCCCAAAGACTCTACCAAAAAACCATTAGAACTAATAATCAAATTTAGTAAAATTTCAGGATACAAAATCAATATACAAAAATTTGTTGCATTTCTATATGCTAATAAGAGACTATCAGAAAGAGAAATTAAGAAAACAATCCCATTTACAATTGTATCAAAAATAATAAAATATCTATGATATATTTAACCAAGGAGGTGAAATATCTGTACACTGAAAACTATAAGACGTTGATGAAAGAACCTGAAGAAGACACAAATAAAAGGAAAGATATTCTATGCTCATGGACTGGAAGAATTTATATTGTTAAGATGTCCATACTGCCCAAAGCAATCTACAGATTCAATGCAATTCCTATTAAAATTCCAATGGCATTTTCCACAGAAATAAAAAAAAGCAATCCTGAAATTTATATGGAAGCAGAAAAAACCCAGAAGAGCAAAGCAATCTTGAAATAGAAGGCTAAAGCTGGAAGCATCACACGTCCTGGTTTAAAATTATATTACAGGGACTTCCCTGGTGGCGCAGTGGTTAAGAATCCACCTGCCACTGCAGGGGACACAGGTTCAATCCCTGGTCCGGGAAGATCCCACATGCTGTGGAGCAACTAAGCTCGTGAGCCACAACTACTGAGCCTGCACTCTAGAGCCCGTGAGCCACAACTACTGAAGTCCGCGCACCTAGAGCCCGTGCTCTGCAACAAGAGAAGCCACCGCAATGAGAAGCCCATGCACTGCAATGAAAAGTAACCCCCACTCGCCGCAACTAGAGAAACCCACGCACAGCAACGAAGACCTAACGCGGCCAAAAATAAATAAATAAATTTAAAAAATAAAATTAAAAAAAAAAGTATCAGGCAAAGAACTCAACTTTAAAAAAAAACAATATTACAAAGCCATAGTAATCAAAAGAGCATTGTATTGGCATAAAAACTGACACACTGATCAATGGAATGGAATAGAAAGCCCAGAAATAAACCTATGCATGCATGGTCAATTAATGTATGACAAGGGAGCCAAGAACTTACAATGGGAAAAGGATAGTGTCTTCAATAGCTAGTGCTGGGAAAACTGGACAGCGACACACAAAAGAATGAAACTGGACCACTATTTTATACCATACACAAAAATCAACTTAAAATAGTTAAACTTGAACTTAAGACCTGAAACCATATGACTCCTAGAAGAAAACACAGAGGGTAAGTTCCTTGACATCAGTCTTGTCAATGATTTTCTGGATATGACACCAAAAGCAAACATAACGAAAGTGAAAATCAACAACTTGGACTACATCAAAGTAAAAAGCTTCTGCCTGGCAAATAAAATCATCAACAAAGTGAAAACACAACATAAAGAATGGGAGAAAATATTTGCAAATCATATATATGATAAGGGATTAATATCCAAAATATATAAGGAACTCATAAACTCAATAGCAAAATAACTAACAATCCAATTAAAAAGGGGGCAGAGGATCTGAATACGTTTTTACAAAGGAGAAATCCTCTTTACGTGTGAGAAAGATCCTAGCAAATAGGAAAAGGTAAAGCCAGGATTTTAAACTGGAATTTCAAACCTTTAACTCTTTCCAAAACAACAAATATGAAAAGTTGGGTGGGAGGGAAGGAGAGAGGGAGGGAGGAAAGACACAAGGGACTTCCAGGAAGCTATGCTGTCCTTGCATCCTTGTAAGCCTGACCCAGCATCCATTAACCCCTCTACAGTCTCCGCATCTGCCCTTAGTCCGGTCATTAGAGTGTAGAAGACGTGGCTCTGGGCAGCCTGGTGGAGTCCATCCTGTGCATTGGACCATAAAGCATATTTTCACAGCATATCTGAGAATTCTGAAAGGTTCTTGCCACCGCTGATGTCCTGGAAAATCTATTTCAAATAATCTCCAAATTGCTTTATTTATGGGGAATGGAGCCTGGTATTTGCAAATAGAAAAACGAGACAAACAAACAAGCAAACTTTGCTGGGAAACACTAGGATCTTGCTACCTAGCTTATCCAGGTTAAACATCAGAATCAGTTCAAAGTGAGAGGACAGGTATTAAAGAATTATGTGTGAGATAAAAGGTGAACTGAGCAGCCAGCCCTGAGGTTAAAGCTCTCCTTGCAAAAGAGGTAAGAATGATTGACATTATTCTTATAGTAACTGAACTCTCCCCATCTTTATGCTGGCCATATTGCTATGGGGCATAGATTTTTGTCGTTTCAGGTGCCTGAGGTTACTCTCTTTGTCCTAGGGAGGGGCCAGGTTTTCTCTGTGTATCCAGAATCTAAGCCAGTCAGCCCCAGAGCCCATTGGAAAGAGTGGGATGGCAGAAAGCTCAGGAATGTTGTGGAAGCTGTGGGGTTTCTTTTGAACTTTCTGGAATTTTTTTTTGATTGACGTACAGTTGATTTACAACATTGTCTTAGTTTCAGGTGTGCAGCACCTGCATATATATATATATATATATATATATATATATATATATATACATACATAGTTTTTCAGATTCTTTTTCATTATGGGTTATTATATATATATAGTTTAAATATATATAGTTTTTCAGATTCTTTTCCATTATGGATTATTATATATATATAGTTTATATATATATAGGTTTTCAGATTCTTTTCCATTATGGATTATTATATATATATAGTTTATATATATATAGGTTTTCAGATTCTTTTCCATTATGGATTATTATATATATATAGTTTTTCAGATTCTTTTCCATTATGGATTATTATATATATATATATAGTTTATATAAATATAGTTTTTCAGATTCTTTTCCATTATGGATTATTATATATATATATATAGTTTATATATATGTAGTTTTTCAGATTCTTTTCCATTATGGGTTATTACAAGATATTGAATATACAGTAAATCCTTGTTGCTTATCTATTTTATCTGTATTAGTCTGCAACCATTAATCCCAAACTCCTAATTTATCCCTCCCCTCCTTTCCCCTTTGGTAACCATAAGTTTGTTTTCTATGTCTGTGATTCTGTTTCTGTCTTGTAAATAAGTTTATTTGTATTATTTTTTAGATACCACGTATAAGTGATATCATACGATATCTGTCTTTGTCTGATTTAGTTCACTTAGTATGATAATCTCTGGGTGCATCCACCTAGAAGCTATTCTTACAACTTGGCCCTGCCGTCATTTATTTGGTATGAGCTCACAAGTAAAGGCTTTTTAGACACATCCTACACAGCTTCTGGAGGACAGGCACATACACAAAAGTCAAAGCTCATTCTGGTCATTTTAATTTATTCATGTATTCGTTCTCAGTGAATGAATGACATGACACGTCCCGCACCTGAAGGCTTTTGCAGCTCAGAAGACCCTGGGTAATCTGGCTCCAGCCTCTTCCTCACGATGTGATAAAGGAATAGATTTCTCTGAAGGGCTTGGCCTCGGACTGGAGTGGATGCGTCACAAGGCCTGGCTGAACTTCATAGCTCTTCATCTGGCCACAATCTGGCCTTGGATTCATCCCATTACTGCTGTGAACAAGTCCCCCAGGTGGGCCCAGTGGGAGGATCATCCACCAGAACAAGGTGAGCCAGCTTGAAACTGAAACCGTGCAACTCAGATTGGGACTTGAACCCACGGTCTTTTTTTTTTTTTTTTTAGAATGATGCTCTGACTTTTATTTATTTATTTATTTATTTATTTTTGGCTGTGTTGGGTCTTCGTTTCTGTGTGAGGGCTTTCTCCAGTTGCGGCGAGCGGGGGCCACTCTTCATCGCGGTGCGCAGGCCTCTCACTGTCGCCGCCTCTCCTGTTGCAGAGCACAGGCTCCAGACGCGCAGGCTCAGTAGTTGTGGCTCACGGGCTTAGTTGCTCCGCGGCATGTGGGATCTTCCCAGACCAGGGCTCGAACCCGTGTCCCCTGCATTGGCAGGCGGACTCTCAACCACTGCGCCACCAGGGAAGTCCCCGAACCCATGGTCTTTTAATTGAGATCACACACCTGGTCTCAAGACTTAATGAAGCTCGTGTTCTTGAAGTCTCATGGCAGAAAGAATTCAGTGAGAGACAAAGTGATACATAAGAAGTGGACCCGTGCAATGAAGAGTGGCCCCCGCTTGCCACAACTGGAGAGGGCCCTCGCACAGAAACGAAGACCCAACACAGCCAAAAATAAAAATAAATTAATTAATTAATTCAAAAAAAAAAAAGAAAAAAAAGAAGTGGATTTATTTATAGAGAAACACGCTCCACAGACAGAGTGTGGGCCATCTCAGAAGGTGAGAGGCCCCGAAATATGGTGTGGTTAGTTTTTATGGACTGGGTAATTTCATAGGCTAATGAGTGGGAAGAGTACTCCAATTATTTTGGGGAAGGAGCGGGGATTTCCAGGAATTGGGCCACTGCCCACTTTTTGGCCTTTTATGGTTGCTCTCAGAACTGTTATAGTGCTGGTGGGTGTGTCATTTAGCATATGCTAATGTATTACAATGAGTGCATAGTGAGGCTCAAGGTCTACTGGAAGTTGACTTGTCTGCCATCTTGGACCTAGCTGGTTCTGACCAGTTTTTGTCATGTCCTATGGCTATATCATTCTTTTAAAGGTTGTGCCCTGCCACCTTCCCTTGTGTTTCAAGCTCAGGACACTGAAGCTTAATAGGCTGCGCATTTCTAACTTCTCAGGAAATAGGCGTCTCTTAGGAATGGAGACTTTTCACTCAAGGCCTCCAGGTCCAACATTGACCACTGCAGGATGGCCTTTTACTGAAAGTGCCTTTCCCCCCAAGGAAAGCTGCCTATTGCCTCATGCTCAGCTCAGAAATCCTCTCCTCAGATTAGTCTCTGGGATTAAGCCCAATGTGGAGGTTGACTGCCTCTGGCTGATCAACCTTTGAAATCTATGTACGATCTACTTGCTAGAGGCGCCGGAGGGAGTAGAGGCTGTAGGGCAGGCTGGCTGGCTTTGCATCCTGGCTCTTCTACTTCTCGCAGACAGCCTTGGGCAAATTACTGAATTTTTTTGTGCCTATTTTCTCGTCTTCAAAGTGCGGAATAATAGGAGTGCTTACATCATAAGGGTACTGTGAGAGGAAAGTGAGTTAATTCGGGTAAAGTGTATAGAACAGAATAAGGGTATTGATCAGAACTGATCACCATTAGCTGGTATTTTCATCTAGAAATCTGGGAAGTTAGCCCACTTTCTAAAGTGGGAGTTGACTTTTTAGAACGCATCTTTTCCTGAAGGAATGAGATGGTGAAGAGAATAATAGGGCAGTAAGAGGGGAATCTTAGCTTGGGGTGCTGTGGGGATGGTCTGGAGATTTGAGCCATAGGGAAGGCTGAGAGGGTGGTGCTGGGGATTAGGTTCTGGTTTCCAGGAATGGCAGGTCTGGGCTACATATCTTGGGTATCTTAGGGGTAACAATATTGGTAAGTTTAAAAGGTGAAGGCAACATAGGTAAACAAAGTGAGACAGCTAATTATATTTACCTGAACTATAGTTTTGCCTAGGGTGACCTTGGCAGAACAGGATTAAATGAACTATAAATTCCTTTGAAGCAGAAACGGTTGTCTTAGTGCTCACAGTGAGCTCTCAGTAAAGGTGTGCTGAGTAGATTAGTAAATAATGAATAAACAGCTCGAGGTCCAGGCTGAATTTACTTGGTCCATAAACCTGGCTTGGCTAAGTCCAAGGGTGGCCTTTAGACCGAGCTTCAGGGATGCAGTCACTCCTACGTGTTCTTCCCCTTGCTGATTCAAGGTCTACCGAGAAAAAAAAGGGACAGCTTAAAAAAAAAAAGTTTAATATGGAGCAAATCACAACTGTGTCTTTCTACTTCCATTAAGGATGCTCCATATTTTCTTAGGGTCAGCTAAAGGGATGGATCAGTGATGGTTATTCACACAATTTTCAGTTTTCTTCAGCAGGTTCTCTTTGTTTAATTTTTTTTTTTTCTGGAATGAGATGGTAGTCCATTGGAAAAATAAAAATAAAATCATTAACATCTTTACTGATGTGGGTAGCAAGAGATGATCGCAAACAAAAAGGCTTTCTAGATTGTGTGTTTACTGAGACACAGTTTTAGATGACCTGAATTATCTTTTAACACTGCGCTGCATGTAATTTTGCACCCACCAAAAACAACCTGTCAAACAAAATGTTTTAGTAACAACTAGTCAATTGTGAAAATAGGAATGTAACAAACAGGCTAAAAATGTGAGCATCCTTTGACAATGAAAACCAAAAACAATCCCTCCCCAAAAAAACCCCCTGAATGTAGCAAATAAATAGGAATTTAAAAAATGATACCACAAAACAGCATACTTAAATTACATATAAATACATTCGGAATCGGTGAAACTCTAAGTGCTCTCTTTTTAAAAATGATTGGCGGAACCTCCCTGGTGGTCCAGTGGTAAAGAATCCACCTTCCAATGCAGGGGACGTGGGTTCGATCCCTGGTCAGGGAACTCAGATCCCGCATGCCTCGGGGCAACCAAGCCTGAGCACCACAACTACTGAGCACGCGTGCCTCAACGAGAGAGTGGGCTGCAAACTACAGAACCGACGTGCCCTGGAGCCCACGCACCACAACTAGAGAGAGAAAACCCGCATGCCACAACTGGAGAGAAGCCTGAGAGCTGCAATGAAGAGACCTTGTGCCTCAGTGAAGATCCCTCTCCTGCAACTAAGACCCAACGTGGCCAAAAAAAAAAAAATAATAATAAAATAAAATAAAATAATTAGCAATTGACCTTTTTTGAATTGTACTTCTCAACGTTAAATATTGGGTTGGCCAAAAAGTTTGTTCGGGTTTTAAGTAGCATCTTATGGAAAAAACCCGAACGAACTTTTTGGCCAGCCCAATATTCGCTCAGGGATCAACAAACTTTTTCTGTAAAAGACCAGATCGTCAATATTTTAGGCTTTGTGGGCCAAGAGACCAAATTGAGTATAATTAGTAGGTACCTATATAGCAAAGAGAAAACAAAGTTCCACACTTTTTATTCACATAATTAAATATATAATAATAATAATTGAGTATAATTTTTGTAATGCAAGTCTACTAATGAAAATAATGGATTTTTTTTTTTTGGTGTAACATTTTACTTGAGGTTCAACCTCACTGTTCCCTTATCATCCAATTGATTGCAAATGTTTTCCTGTAAAAATCATCCCTAGTTACTGGCATCCTACAAAAACAGGCTATTGGCTGGATTTTGCCTGCTGGCTATAGATTGCTGATCTTTGGGTTGGTTGCTTGGGAGAAGACCAGCAAAGCATTGTCCATAAAACAGCAAGTGATAGTTAAACAGTAACAGCCCTTGGTTACTGCTTTTCCACGTGCTGTTACCTGGGAGTGGTACAGTGCACTAGTCTTCAAACCAAATAACAGGGAGTCCTTAACGTAAACATGGGGTCTTTTAGTAAAGACTGAAAGTAATGTGAAAATGATAGTAAGTATTTTGACACAAGAAAAGGAACCCAGCACATAGCAGTGTGAGCTAAGAACAGCCAACACAGAGGGGGAAGAAAAGAGTGAGTGGAAGGGATTCCCTTCATGTGAGTGGTAGAGATATAGACTGTTCCTTAGTGAGAAGGAACTAGAAATGTAAAGCAGATCCTACCCAGGATTGTTTATATTTGTGTTCAAAATACTTGTTATTAAAATGAATATCATTCTCATTCTAGAATCTGCAATGGCTTCAGATCCCTTTACCATCTTTATAAAGTCTTAAAAAACATTTTAAGTGTTTGGTATCATCATGGTATCTTGGCAAGTTGTATGTCGGAGTCAAGATTCTGAGCTTCAAAGTGAGGAAAAAAGATAAGCAGCCTTGACCTCACTCTCTCATCTTCTCCTCCGGCCAAATGCTCTATGAACATGACTGAAGTCTGTCTGTTACATACATAGAAGCTCTTAATTGTCCTTATCAGGTTCTACTTCACATACAACAATCAATTTAAAAAATTCTTTGGCCTGGGGCAATAATTTATTCATTCAAAAGCCTTTAATAGTTTGTGTGAGCATTTCACCCCTTTTTCATATTTTTAATTTTTATTTTCTTAATTTTTATTGGGGTATAGTTGATTTCAATGTTGTGTTAGTTTCAGGTGTATAGCACAGTGAATCAGTTATACATAAACATATATCCACTCTTTTTTTTTTTTAGATTCTTCTCCCATATAGGCCATTAGAGAGTATTGAGTAGAGTTCCTTGTGCTATACAGTGAGTTCTTATTTGTTTTCTGTTTTATATATAGTAGTGTGTGTATGTCAATCCCCATCTCCCAGTTTATCCCTCCGCCCCTTATTCCCTGGTAACCATAAGTCTGTTTTCTACATCCGTGATTCTACTTCTGTTTTGTAAATATGTTCATTTGTACCCATTTTTTTAGATTCCACATATAAGCAATATCATATGATATTTGTCTTTCTGTGTCTACAGAGCTACAGTAATCAAAATAGTATGCTACTGGCACAAAAACAGAAATATAGATCAATGGAACAGGATAGAAAGCCCAGAGACTTATCACCCCACACACTTATGGTCACCTAATCTATGACAAAGGAGGCAAGAATATATAATGGAGAAAAAGACAGCCTCTTCAATAAGTGGTGTTGGGAAAAGTGGACAGCTACACGTACAAGAATGAAATTAGAACACTTCCTAACACCATACACAAAAATAAACTCAAAATGGATTAAAGACCTAAATGTAAGGCCAGACACTATCAAACTCTTAGAGGAAAACATAGGCAGAACACTGACATAAATCACAACAAGATCTTTTTTGATCCACTTCCTAGAGCAATGAAAAGAAAAACAAAAATAAACAAATGGGATCTAATTAAACTTAAAAGCTTTTGCACAGCAAAGGAAACCATAAACAAAACAAAAAGACAACCCTCAGAATGGGAGAAAATACCTTTTCATATTTTTTGTGTCCCTAGGGAAAAGCATTCTTTTTCAAGGAAAGGACTCAGGTAAAGAACTCAGACTGCTGGATTTGAATCTCAATACTACCCTGTAAGCCCTTGGGCAGTCACTTTTTTTCCCCCTCATTATCAGTTAGCTCAGCTGTAGAATGGGGATAACAATTCCTACCTCAAGGGATTTTTGTGAGCAGTAAAGGAGTTAATCCACATAAAATGCTTAGCATTCTGCCTGATACATATTATTATATATGCTCAATAAGTATCAGCTATTTGTATGATTATTATTAAATTTACCTATGATATTTATCATAAGGACAATATCATTTTTGACATCAAACAGACAGTTAACAAATTCATTCACAAATATTTATCAAACATTTACTCTGTGCCAGGCTTTACTGTAGGCAAAGAATATACACAGCATAAACACAACAGATCAATATCTATAGTCTATGATGATAATAGATCAATATCTGTATCTATGATGATAAATGCTATGTGGAAAATTAACACTGGAGTAAGACAGGGAGTATCGAGGGAGGAGAGATTGCAATTCAACATAGGCTGGATGATCAGGGAAGTCTTCCAGGATATAGATGGCCTTTCCTCCTAAGGGGCTGAAAGACCTGGGTTAGGTTGCCAGAATTAGTGAATAAAAATACAGGATGTCTAGTTAAATTCAATTTGGCATCCTGTATTTTATCTGGCAACCATGGCTGGGGATGGGGGACGAAGAGGGAGTCCTAAGAGTTTAGTTTTGGGATAAAGGACGAATAAGTTTCACTGATAAATTCCAATGGGGCGGGGCTAAGACGCAGTGTGAGAGGGAGAAAGTCCTGGAGCTCTGGGGCTTGTCTGCACTGCTGCAGAGGCCTGGGCCAGGCTCCCAGCTTGGAGTACTGAGGCTCTGTGATTTTCCTGATTCCTGCCTTTGAGTGGGTGGGAAGTGGAACAAGTGGAGCTTGGCTTCCTCTTAATTCCTGATATTGGTTGCTTGGGGTCATGGAAAGTCAGACTGAAAATGATCTGCGATGTCAGGTTAGACAATCCTCAGGAAACAGACCCAGAAACGTCAAATGAGTTGCTCAACATTGTGAATATAGTTCCTCTCTGAACCTGGATTATTGATTTAGATGCTGCAAGAAAAACAAATTCTCCATATACGATTTTCCATTGTTTTCCCTCTGTAATTTTTCATCTAGGGTTTAGGATAGCACAATTTCCCCCAGAAGGAGGATTTCAAAAGTGAGTAGTGGTAGTTTCTACCATACAACGTATTCTTCCAATGATTAAATGCTGTCTCTTATACACAGTGAGGGGAGAGTTGGTTTCATCTCAGCTCAGCTCGGGACTATGGTGATAGTGTTGATTATTGCATGAAATTGAAAGATGGAGCCAGTTCCATGTTAAATAGGGGGAAAGGGGTTTTGTTCGTTTTTGAAAGTTCAGTTTCTAGAACAGTGCCTAGTACATTGTAGGTACTCTGTAAATATGAATATGAATAATGGATAAGGATTTGTAGTATTATGAGATTCTTTTAAAATCAAAACTTAATTTTTGTTAAATCACTTTGAAATAATGCTTATTTGTATGCTTCTGCCCAAAATAAGTGTGTTAGAGATGTTTTCTTGCAGATGCTGAAAGAAATGTATGTCACAGTGGTTCAGAGAATAGGCCCAGATAATCCTCACTTCACACTTCCTAGCCGTGTGACTTTTCCTTATCTTTGTACCTCAGTTCCCTCTTCTATAAAATAAGAGCAATAATACTAGTACCATACTAGTGTCTCCTTTCTCATTAAATTATTGAAATAAGTCACTACGTAAAACATTTAGATCAGTGCCTGTTGCATACAAGGCACTAGAATGTTAGCCATTAATCTTATCTCAATCTTTTATTAGTTCTAATATATTTATATATATTTCTTTGTTTGTTTTTTATTGGCCTCACCGAGAGGCTTGAGGGGAATCTTAGTTTCCCAACCAGGGATCAAACCCGTGCCCCCTGTAGTGGAAGTGGGGAGTTCTAATCATTGGACTGCCAGGGAATTCCCCCTAACATATTTATATTATCTCCAGTATAATGCTTAGCACATTGTCTGATATCTAAAAGATTGTTGAGTGACTAAATAATGTCCATATATTAGAAAAAATATAGACTATTTACTATTTAGAATCCTTCTGAAGATACTGCAAAAGAGTATAATGATTAAAAATATCACTACTTGACTAGTCTAGTCATTGATACCCTAGAGAGAGAGAAGGCTGAACAATTACAAGGATGAATAAGCCTTTGTCATTGACCTCTCTTGAGCTGAAGAGCAAACATTTTTATATGGGAAGGATGCACTGTCTTCCCCTTTTAATATGGGTCATGTCCACCTTGGCAAGTTTAGGGCCTCTGAGCTTTTGTTGTTGGGAATCCAAAGAAAATACAACTGAGAGTGAGGTGGAAGAGTGACTTGTCAAGATGTCTGTTTGCACCATTTTCCCTTCCACCTATGCCTATGCACAAAGTATACCACAGAAGTAAGTAACTCCAAACTTAATCCATCACAACTTGGCTTTCTCTCTCCCATGCCAATAAGTACACTTTGGCTAAACTTACGGGTATTTTTCCTATTAGTCAAACCCAGTGATTCCTTCTCAGCACTCCCCTTGATTCTCTGAAGTGTTTCCAGCATGCTATCCTTTGTGAAAGTACTATATCATTGGAATCTAAAACATGCCCCCCACCCCTACCCCAACTGTCTCCTTGGGCTGTTCCTCTCTCCTCACTTCCCTATAGCGGCTCCTCTTTATTTCCCTGTTATATATTTATGGTTCCCAGTGTTCTATATTTAGATTTCTTTTCTTTTTATAATTTCATCTTCATTCATGTTTTACAGTATCATATATTAACTAGCGAAGTAGGCTAAATAATGGCCTCCAAATATATCAGGTCCTAATCCCTAGAACCTGTAGATGTTACCTTGTAGATATGATTAAGATAATGGTCCTGAGATGGGGCGATTATCCTGGATTATTCTGAATCATCCAGGTGGGCCCTCAATGACAACACTTCTGTCTTTAAAAGAGAGAGGGAGTTGGAGATGTGATATAGATAGCAGAGGAGAAGGCACTGTGAGGCAGAGATTGGAACCATGAGGTCGCAGTACAGGAGGTACCAGCAGCCATCAGAAGCTGGAATAGGCAAGAAATAGATTCTCCCTGAGAGTCTCCGGAGGGAGGGAGCATGGCCTGCCAGCACCATGACTTTGGCCCAATGATACTGATTTTGGAATTCTGGCCTCCAGAACTGTGAAAGAATAAAGTTCTGCTGTTTTAAACCCCAAGTTAAACAGCGGCCACAGGAAACTAATACAACTAGAAAATCTAGAATCTATGCCTGCAATTACTACCTCTTTTCTGAGTGCCAGATCTACAAAATCAAAGATCTCTGGACATGTCCGCCAGATTTCCCATTTGACATTCGAGCTAGTCACTACTGAGTACTTGCAATGTGCAATGGAAAGCCTTAGGTAAATATTATCTCATTTAATTCTCACACCATCCCGATGAGGTGAATACTTCGTCATCCTCACATTAGAATAAGGGACCTGAGACACAAAGAATTTAAGTAGCTTGCCCAAGATTGTAAAGATATTAAGTGCTAGGACTGGGATTTTGGTCCCAGTGTGGTCTGGCTTCAGAGTCAATCACTAAAGACAGTGCTCTGCTGCCTCAAGTTACCTGAGATCTCAGGCTACTCAGAGGCTGCACCACGTCCAGCCAGCAGCGCCCAGGCTGAGACTAGATCACTTCGGTTGGACTCAGAAAGCCTTTACAGGGCCCCTACGTCCTGCTCGGCGTCCTCTGCCAGCTCTTTGCAGCCGTGACCAGAGGCGATCTGCTGTTCTTGTTCAAATAGCAAACTATCTGAGGCTAGAACACTTCCCAGATCTCATGCACTTTCAGAGTTAGACCTTACATCGTGAGGACGATCTGAACCCGATCTGAATTACTGTTGCCTCCTAAAAGTCTCATGTTTACTAACAAACTCTGTTCATAGAGTGCTGTGGCTGTCACGTTGCCGTGGTCACTTTCACTGGGTTGCTACTGGACCCTGGGGCAAAGCAGAGAAGTGGAAACTGCAAGCATCACCCCTTAGTATTTATAGAGTTTGACCTTCTGTGCCATGTGTGGTACATCTGGAGGCCCTGGACCCTGGGCTATCCAATGTTCCCCACTTGGTTCTTCCCTTAGAGTTATACTAGAAATGTGGACAGTAAGTACAATAGCTACAATATCTTAGTCATCTACTAGGTTCCAAATAGTCTACCTATGCTACCCATTTAATCCTTTCCACAATTCTGCAAGGAGAGTATTATTATTGTCATTTTAGAGATGAGAAAGCTCAGGCTTAGGGAGGTGAACTGATTTGTCCAAGCTCACACAGCTTCTTAGTGGCAGGGTAGAGTTAGGATTTAAAGAATCAGACAGTTAAAATTATTACACTAGACTGAAACATTTCTTAACATAATCTACATTTCTTCTTCAGGTTGCCTTGGGCAGTGCTGAAGGAGGCGCAGGAGAGAACCAGGTACATGGGTCAGGAAGATTCCCCCTCCATTCCCCAGGGAGCCAGATATCATGATTTCTGCCTCTGAGATTGCCTTGTGCTTGGGCACAAAGGAGTTTAGTAATAATGCTGATGTTATTTTTATGACATATGTCTAAGCCTTTCTAGGATACTGAGTACTTTAGTACAAAAGAGCTCTTCCCATAAGTGGCGGGGGGAGGGTAGGACTTTCTTTCTCAGAATTCTGTGTTGGGATATCCCCTTTGTGAAGAGGAGGGTTTCCTGTGAAGCTAAAGAAGTTTACACTTTCAGGGACTCTAATTTGCTGAGGTATATCCTTTTGAAAAATTTGAAAAAGTAGAACATTTTAACCATATCAGTTAAGCCTGCTCTCTCTTTCCATATGGAATTCCTCTCCACGTCCCTTCATGTTGGGTGGTGTCAGATTGGCTGTGGACATTTTGGGTATTTGGCTAATGGCAAATTGAATTGGGGATCCTCTTAGTTTGGGTTTGGTGGGATGTATATATTTATGTGGATTGCAGTCACTTCCAGGTATAGCTAAGTTCTGCTACCTGCCCTCACGCAGGAACACTTTCCAAAATATTCCCACTACCCACTCATTTGCAGTCATGGAATGAAGACACAGGGTTAGAAGTTATAATGTGATCTGAGCATATCCTTACAATGCCAGAAATATGTGGATATAGAGGATTAAAAAGGTTTGAAATGTTCAGAGCCAGAAGCCCATTTGTGGAAAGTTCTTCAAATCATCCCACGTGAAAAACTGTAGGCTAAGGTTTTGGTCCTCATGGATGTGGTTAACGCAGAAGTTCTCTCCTATCAGGAGATTCATGAGGGAGCAATTAGAGTGTGCAACCTGAAAAAAAAAAAAATTAGGAAAAATATACTATAGGGTGTATCAGGAAGGTAATTAAAAACATTATTTTTATGGATTTTGTGATGTTTGTGGCATTTGTCAGCTTTCTAAGGGTAAAATTTGTGGTGATTTCTTTTCTTATTCTAATTAAATAGTCACATTTGTATCTATTATTTGTTATTTTGCACTCTTTCTATGAAAGAGGGCTCCTGTAATTGTATGAGCTTCAGATCTCACAAATCCTGTATCTGCCTCTGTCACTATGGCCCTTAAAAATGCACTAACTAATCAGACCCTTTGTGAATGGTTGGTGGCAGGAGAAAGATGGAAGAATCCAACCTATGGGCTGCCAGGGGAGAGGTCTTGGAAATGACCTGGGATGGGGGCTCTCAGGCTCTGGTGTGAATGATCAGGTCCCACACACTGCCTGGCCCCCATGCCTCACCCACACTATCACATTTTTTTCCAGCAAGGCTGGTCTAACGAGCAGGCAGCTGTCATCACTTCAGAGCAGTGAAGGCTTCCCCAACGTGCTACCGTGTCTCTTCTCTACCTCCTACAAGGCCTAAAATGTCAGAATTATAGGCACGTTCCTTTGGGTTCAAAAAGTTTTTCAGTCTTCAAGCAAATGTTCTTACAATCAATTTCATCAGTATAAGTAAGTATTAAGTATCCCTTAGTCTTGAGGCTTAGGAGATGCTGAGGACGAGGATAAGGACTTACCAAGTTTTGAACATCTACTCTGTATCAGGTCTTACATTGTGCACTATATCATGTCTGGTCTCAGTTCATCCTCCAACAGAAGATGCTTAGAAGGGCCACCAAATATTGGTTGAACAAGATTTCACAGAGATTAGGGCCCCCAAAAGTTAAATGACAAATTAAGAGACAAGGGCTTAAAAAATTTTGGGCATTTCACAATCATGCCTTGGACCAGCCCTGCTTTTACTGTTTTTCCCCAACTCCCAAAAAATGTTTATTACTACTTTTCCTAATCACACAGGGCAGGGTGGAATACACTCTACACTACGGAGGATGTAAAAAAAATAACCCCTGGGCAATGAAAGTATGTTCATCTAGCGTAAGGAACATAATTAGGATTAAAAGCCCAATGACACCTAGATTTCAACAAAAATCAGTTACCAAAGGAGAAAGGGTTTTCATGACAACTAGAACCAGACAGTTAAACATTAGCTTTCAATGGTTTGGAGTGTTTAGGTTTTGCAATGGTGCGGTTTGGAAGCTCTCCAGCAGAAAAACTATTTTCTTTTAAGAGGAGAGCTCTCTGTAATATTTTCTTTGCTGAAATAATGTGATGCTTAATGACATCTTATATGACCCAAACTTTAAATGGATCCATTATTTTAGCTGACTTCATTCTTACTAGGTTTTTACAGGTCAGCAATGAACTATCAACAGCTTCCTGATGATTATCCTACTTACCCAAAGAACTGTTAGCCTGTTGGTCTTATCTATGTTAAAAGGAAGCTGTTATATGTACCAGACTTCCTCAGTGAATAGTACAAGCCAAACTGAAATTCTGCAGAAAGGGTCAACATTGTGCGGTTTGAGAATGAAAAAAACAGATTGAAAATGATGATGCTACCCTGTCTTCAGCTCCTTACTTGCTGAAATTCTGTGTTTCGTTTGGCACAGGAATGGCTTTACAGTAGAGTCAGCAGCATAACTAGTTGGGTCAGGAGAGGCTCTCTGGGTGGCTTTATCAAAATGTGTGGACACTCAGCATATGCAGTTAGTTACCTGGGTGATCCAGTTTGAGAAGCAATGGGGAAGGCACCTCAAGTAGCAGCTAGTAAAGTTCCCAGTGGAAGTTAATTTTCTACAGTTAGAGACTCATTCCTTTGACTATGAAATCTTTAAGAGTCTGCTATTAAAATACCACTATAGTCTTTGGTTGTCACCTACCCCCAAAGCAAGACAAGAGTCTGATAGGAGGAGGGGAGAGAAGCATGTTTTTACAACTGATGCAGAGAATCCCAGGAAGAAGAAAGGTGATGAAGTAGTAAGCTTGCTTTCTTTAAATGGCAAAGGGAGTAGGGAGTTAATGTTGTTCTCATCTAGCAATTTGTAAATGGGTCGTTGGAGCATATGGGTCTTAACATGTTCCTAGATCGTGGGTGTGTGTATATGTGGACCTGAAATGAAAAGGCTTACTATTAGATTCTGCCTCTCGTCAGCATAGTACAAAGTTCCTCAGGCAAAGGCATAGTTTATAATTAAAGGATTTCTGCATTTGCTAATTGCCCATGGCATGTACCCTTTCTTTCCAAGGCAAGCTTCTGAATTTCAATGATGTTTTATTATAAATCTATTTCTCATCAGGTTAGAGACTATCCCAAATAGCAGATTAAATTCAAGCTGCTCAAGTAGATATGGATAGAGAGACTCATTTAGATGACCTTCTCTAAGAGAGGTCATTCTATCCTATATTAGGCAAAATGAAACATAAACAGGGCATTTGACCCAAAGCACAATACATTTTTTATCACTCGCTGCAGTGATAATGCAAGTTTTTGAATAGTTAGTCGTATGGTGGTGACTTTGTACATTAAACCAAGCAGAGATCAGATTGCATTGTCAAGAAGTTCAACAAAACTGGTATCGTTACCTCAGAAGATCAAGGGACACTCCCTCAGAAGAAATGAAGACTGAACAGACATAGAGTTTAATATTTCCTCCGCTTCACGCAACTATTTGGGTAAATATTCTGAACTTGTTTATAAACTCTGCTAGAGATCCATCAGTGATCCAGAAAAGTAATGCTGAAAGGTGAGGGAAAGACCTACTGGTGACCATCAGGTTATGTTCCAATTCTTTTTAAATGTTCCGTTTAAAAAAATGGCTGGTTAGCTCTCATTTTCCTATGTCAGTGGTACAATCTGATTATCACTCTGCATAAGTTACTGTAAATAGTTTTTTAAAGAATAGGCAGGGTATAAATATAGGAATGCAATACTGAAAATGAAATAAAATATATCACAGAACTCTGTCTCCTCTCCATGTCCTTTTTAAGGTGATCTCTTCCATCTCCATGTATTTGAAGACATCTTTATGGTGATGGCTCTCCTCTTCTTTCTTCCTCCACTGTGGCCATCTTGTATTGGTCAGTGGCTTCTTTGATCACTATTCAGAGTGATAAACCCACTTCACGGTACAATCCACTACTTGAATATCTATATGTATGTCCATAAGAAACTGAGAGAAAACATCATGAAGTGATACGATGGCCTCTGATATTTTCTATTGCACACCATTCTATTTCACTGATATTGCTGGTCAAGACCACCAAAATGATTGTGTGACTCAGAGTTTGAACAACAGTAGTCAAAGCTAGCGTCACCATTTGCCCGGGTATCTGCAGGAGCCTGTTAGCTAGTTTCCCTTTTTCTATGTTTTCCTCTTTGATTCCTTATTCCATAGAGCAGCAAGGAGGCTCTCAAAGATAAATCAGAACATGTAACTCCCCTGCACAAACACTTCAGTGGCTTCTTGCATTCATAGCAAAGTCCAAACTCTTCACCATGGCCTACAAGATGGAGCTCTTGACTTTCTCTCCAGCCTTATCTTAGGACCTCTCTTCTTCCTCAATATACTCTGGCCCTCCAGAACTTGTGTCGGTACCTCCAGGACACCAGATTCTTGCTGCCTGGGTATCAGGTGCTCCGTCTGCCAGGAACACTCTTTCCCCAACTTCTCCTGGCTAGCTGTTGCTTATCCTTTAATTCTTGACTTAATTATTTTCTCTGCAGAGAGGCCTTTCCTGACCATCCCTTCTTACTATCTATCTCAGCCTACTGTTTGAACACGTACCACATTACAAGAACGAGGAAAAAATACGGCAGCTAGAAAACTCTGACCAACTAACACGTAGGATGGGGTGGTGGGAGAGGACTCTGGGCAGGAAATTGCACAGTTTTGGGGGCTGGGTCGTACTCATCTTAGGATCAAGAACTTGGGGAGTTTGGAAATGTGACTTTATGTGAGGCAACTTGCCTTTTTAGTTTAGTATTGAATCACATTAATTTTGAAAATGCTACATGTCTCTATGGCACAAGAATGAAGTAAAGGAAGGATGTAGTTATGTGTAGGCCAACAATTTAAAGAGAAGCTATCAGGTCCCAGAATTGGTGGTGACAGAGGTAATCAAAGTGACAGGCCACACAGAAAGACAGTGCTCAGGTAAGTGGGTCAGAGGCTGCTGGTAGGGCCAGCTCCTGCCGGCTGGCTGTTGTTTTTGAGATCTCTTCTTGGCTCAGAACTTAATTAGAGGGCTTTATGTGGTGTTTGAATAAGGAAGATGTTTCCATCTTCTCTAACTTTGGAGATCCTTCCTGTTACGGAGACCACGGATAACCTGCCAGTTTACTACACGGGCAGTCCTGTCAAAGAGGCACCGTAAACCTCTTTGTCCTGGGGATTAAAGGCCCCTCTTTCTAACCCAGCAGTTCCAGATCTACAAGCAGATTTCGTACACAGTGTCATCCCTCACCAGCAGCCAGTTGGAGGATGGAGATCAGGATATACCTGCTTTGGAGTCCAGGCGGGACTTGGAAAAAGATAAATTTGGCTGGGCCTCAAGGTAGACGTCCTCAGAGAGAATTCCCTGAAGTCAGATATGGGGAGCATCATCTGAACCTCCTGGGGCCTGATGCCCAGGAGAGCGCCACCTGGCTCCGGGTACCCCCCTCTGCCACTGGGGGCTTTTGCTCCTAAGCATTAGGGCCCCACTCCAGCTCCTGCGGTAGAGCTGGCCTGCAAAGCACCAGGCACGCTCTGAGATACATCACCATGCACTTTCTCATTTCATATTGCCCAGTCTACCCTTCCAGCTTGGCCCACCATAATAACCTTATGTTTATTCCTTCTCAGTACAGCACCGGGGGATCGTTTCTCCAAATCTATGACATAAATGTACGTGTGGGTGTTTCAGTCCATATCTTTCTGGGCCCCTATAATTCCTCAACAGAGATTTGTGTTAACTATTTTGCTCCTCCCCACACCCCCTGAGGCTCAACCTTGAATAGAGTTTACTATGGCCCCATCATTTTGAAGGGAATAATTGTTGTTGTGAGTTCTCATAGAAAAAAATCTGTCTTAAGAACTAGGAAAAAATATCCATCCCCAGGGTTCCTGCAACCGGCTCTCAACCTCATGATTTAATCACTTCATTTTAGAATAATGCACTCAGCTATTTCTATGTCAGCCATTGACTTTTCCCAAGCAATGAATAATCAGGAAAATGCGGCATTAACTAAGGCAGCCTTGCCATGAGGTTAAAGGAACACAGCTGATCTCTAGCATCTCTGGACCTTCGGAACAAACCTAGTTTCTCCCTAGGGCCAAAATGCTTTGAATTAAAATTTATTAGAAACAAAATGAACTGGCTATTTTTGGACTAGAGTTTGACCTTTTACCTAAATCGTGATTGAAAATGGTTTGTGAAGTTCTGTAAGAGCAGCCATTCTTTTCCTCTCTTTCTCTCGTTTCCTTCCTTCCTTCCCTCCTTCCCTTCTCTTTCTTTCTCTTTCTTTCTTCTCTTCTTTCTCTTTTTCTTTCTTTCCTTCCCCTTCCTTCCTTCCTTTTCTTTCTCTTTCTTTTTCTTCCTTTCTTCCTTCCTTCCTTTCCTTTCTCTCTCTCTCTTTCTCTCTCTCTCTCTCTCTTTCTTTCTTTCTCCTTCAATTATAATTCTGGAATAATGTAACAGATAAAAAATATAGGAAACGACTGGGAATTCAACAGCATTTCTGGAATTATGAGGATGCTCCACTGACAGGGAAAGCAATAACAAAACACAGACGTCAACTGGCAAGAAGCAGCAGGTCACTGCCTGCAGGGGACGGTCAAGTCAGAAATTTTACTGTTTCATGTGTTTGGATAATGTAATCTAACACAGATGCTGAAACAACTTATGCTATAATGATATCATATTTGCTATGTTCTACTTAATTGTAATCAAAGTTCAATTTCCTAGTGCTATTAAACATAGTAAAATACATTGTAAGCATTTATTAGCCAAAATTGGATTTAAAAAAACAAAGTGGCATTGGCCCCAAATGAAAGCAAATTGGACTGGGGCCAAAGATGAAGAGCGCCTTATGGATAAAGTCACAGCAAGAGACTAAAACTGGGGGCCCCTGCATTTGAGAAGACTATAGTGCTCTTCAATGAGACACCACATTTGTCCACAGGCTTTGAGAGAATAATTTACATTTCAATTTTACAACTGATATTTGTGATCAGTGCTTCAATTAGGTGTACAAAATCTTTAAGTGGGAGAGTATGGTGATATCTCTATGGGTTTGTGAATGTTGAATTGAAACCCCTATATTTCATTTCTGCTATAACTTCACAATGGCCAACAGATGATATGAAATGTTGCTGTCAGAAAGGAATGAACTGAAGGCATAATCAGAATCCTGTTTGGTGGATGGATGACCATGATATCTTAGATTTTTGAAGAACTAAACAGACTTAAAATACACTGTCCCAGGAATAAAGACGCAGACGTAGACAGTAGACTTGAGGACATGGGGAGGGGGAAGGATAAACTGGGATGAGGTGAGAGAGTGGCATGGACTTATATATACTAACAAATGTAAAATAGATAGCTAGTGGGAAGCAGCCACATAGAACAGGGAGATCAGATGGGTGCTTTGTGACCACCTGGAGGGGTGGGATAGGGAGGGTGGGAGAGAGACGCAAAAGGGAGGAGATATGGGGATATATGTATATGTATAGCTGATTCACTTTGTTATAAAGCAGAAACTAACACAGCATTGTAAAGCAATTATACTCCAATAAAGATGTTAAAAATATATATATACTGTCCCTTTGTTCTCATAAGCCTATTAGAATTTTCAGGCCACATACTTTTAAAAATTTGAGCTATACAGTCACTATACTTAAATGTTCTAAGAAAATAAGAACAAAAGTTTTTATCAATATGCTTATTACTATAAAATTTGAATAAGTAGTAACATAACATCCTTATACAAGTAAATGTTATATTTTAAGTTTTATAGCTCATGTATGAAAGCACAATTTGAAATCTAAAACTGATTATTCTTCATCAATCACTTGATTAAAAAACAGAATGTGGTGGAAACTTTTGAAGTATTCCCAGAAGCACTGAAGAATAAACAAGAGAGAAAAGTTAAATCTGCAATAAAATCCCATTAATCATATGTAATTGGGGCTTCAGAAAAATGAGTCATCAAATGATCATAAATTTGGAAACTGTTTCATGATAGCATTGAGAATATTTATTAAAACTTTAAAGTTGACCATATTCCAACTGAAAACATTATCTTCCTAAACAGAGAATTTTTACTAGAGACACACAGGACATATTTAGGCTACTTAATCTAGATTATTTGCCAGGTGATTTTTAGGTAACCATAGTGATCAGACCTTAAGGATTTACAAAAGGTTAATAGCAGCTGATAGCACTAGATTGATTCAACAGTCATTTATCTGTATTAATGAATAGGGAATGAGAAACGATGTGGGAAAGAACAAATATCTAGAGAAAAAATTAGGGGAGATATAAGCAGATGTGTACACCCATAGGCTCACTTCCCACTACGGCTGTGACCAAACCCCCTCCTGCAAGACACACACACACACACACACACACACACACACACACTGCAACTCACCGATTCAGGGGTTGTGCACTGCACTGGGATTTAAGGGGAGCTAAAGCCTCAGGCTACCCAGGTTTTAGTGCAGCTTAAAGTACAGTTTGCAAAGCCTCTGGTTAATTTGATCAATACAGGCATTCAAAATCAATAATGTAAGTTCCAGAGTAAATGTTTTGATCAAACTGGTCTTTAATTAAATTTAGAAGACAACTGAAATTTCCAATTTGCTCTATTAAACATAAGAAGTTTAACCAGACATCTGGCTGTTTAATATCATGTAGATAAAACATCTAAATAATTACCTTGTTTTTCAATGTTTTAATCCAAATGTTTGCTATCTTTAGACACAAAGTAGATTAAGAATTAGTCATGATAACTCAATTTCTTTGATTTATGAAGAAAGTGTGACTCAAAATAGTGATCTATCCAATAAGCAAAGGGTAATTACTTTCATGTCAGAAATATTTAAAAGGCATCTCTGCACTTGGTCTAGAGTTATAACATATAAAATAGAAAACACTGCCACGTACTACATAATTATAATGTTATAGTAAAATTTAAAGTGAAATATGACTATTCTTAATGTTTTATTTTTATGATTATTGATTTTATTTTTTAAATAATGAATTAAAAATATAGATGTGCTACTCTGAGCAAGAAATGGACTAACCTGCAGGAGTTTCCAGGGCTCCAGAGACTTCAAGGTGCCGGTGTCACATGTACACACCTGTGACTGGTGACTTTCTCAACAAGCACTGTAACCCAAAGAAGGACAGAGATAATGTTCCAAGACATGTCAGGAGTAGAAGACTAGAATAAACTAGACAAGTCACAAGTGCTCACAAGAAGCATTTATTTTTAACACACAGCAAAGTCATATATTCTTGGTCAGTTCAAGTACGTTGAATTACTGCTCACAGAGAACTCACGTTGAGTAGATGGGGACAGTATGGCTACCAAATTAATGCCAGTGGAGGGAAAACCAAATATCTTCAGAATTTTAATGGAAACCAGGGAGAGGTTGTGGAGCAAAGAATCTCATGTGCCATTTTTTTTTTCTTTTTTAATATTGTAAAATGGCTTTCTGATAAGCAAAATTAAGAATGTCACTTCTTTTATGCTAAACAATGACCTCATTGAGTAATTACAAATTTCAAAACCTGGAGGGCAGTTCTATTGCCCTTTAGAGTTATCTAAACTGTGGCTACTCAATTATGTGTTAGTGCAAGTTCCCTTTTAATCTCTAGGACCCCGGCTAGAGTTGTGGCTTCTTAGAAATCCATCTCCAGTCAGAAGCTTCCATGGTTCAAATATTAACAGCTTTGATAGCTCTTGCTTTCCCCCTACACCTTCTCAAGTAATGCCTAATCCACTAGCATCCTGAAGTCTTTCTTTTATTAGAAAGTTAAACTTGAATCTCTTTTACCCCACATTGCTAGAATAAATCTAGGTGTCTTAGTGCTTAGAGAGTCTGCAGTTGGTTTTCCCGTTCATATTTTACTTAAGGAGCCCAGAATTTTCAAGGTGGTCAGATTTATCTTCCCAGAGTCCAACTTGAACAGTTTAAAAAAAAAAACCTGTCTTTTAAACGTGTTCATCATCCTAGTAGCTTTTGGAAAAAAAACTTTCTTTTAAGTATTATTTGTTGTGTTCACCTTCTCAGACTTTCTAAGACAATGTGCTTCTTGGTTGCTTACAATATTCCAGAGCAATTTCTCCCAAACATCAGGATAACATTAATTGTACTATTTAATTTGTTATTTCTTTCTTTGCAGCAGCTAATTTTGAGGTAAGGGAAGGAAGAGGAAAAGACTTTAACAAAGAAAGTGATGGTAGAAATGTTAAAAAAAAATCCTTTCAAACAAGGAAGTATATGCATTATTGAATCAGTGTATGGTCAAGCATGTGAGCAAGTATATTTTTTGTAGCTGCTATAAATTCATATGGTAGTTATGCAATTTCTGAATTTGGCATATCAAAATGGTGCTAGTAAAATCGATATATACCATGTTTAATTATCTCTGAAATGTTGAAAGCTCATATAGATCAACTATCCGTGGCCAATAAATATATCAACATAGGTACAAGGTAAGAATTGGCTAAAAATGTATATGAATGAGCTGGATATACCCATAGAGGATGGTCTTTTTTTCCCCCTTTTCATAAGGTACACACATAGTTAGGCCAAATTCCTTTTAGAAAAGAGGAATAATTCATTATATTCCCCCCTTGTGCCCTTCTCAAAGCTTTACAAGCACCACAAGTAAACATCGACATTTTATTCAGAGAAGTTAAACATTCTTCTAGTACAAATTGCAGAAGGAAAAACTCGTAATATAAATATGACTTTGGGGAAAAACAGTTTACTTATTCATATTTGGTAGGTTTTGAAAATACATGTATATTTCTAGTTTACATTTTGCCAAATGAATGTGACTTTTGAATGTCTCTTTTGTTTGGAGGAAAGAAAACAGTGTGGCCCAAGGGACTTGCAACATGGATTTAAACGGCAAGTGTTTCACCAAGATGTTAAAACAGGAAGAACTTCCGGCATAATCGGCACTGATAGTAGCACAAGAAAATACTGGCTCGTCTTTCTGATGAAAAACTCTATTAAAGGATGATCTGTATTGAGTTTGATTTTAAGAGTGATGACACAGGACTATGTTGCTTGCATATTGAATTTCCTAAGCTCACTGATCTCTGACTGTGCAAAGAAGTATTTTTACGTGGTCATATACTTCAAATAAATACTCTTAAAAATAACCTTAGGAAATGACACTTAGAAGATGCTTAACTGTAGAGTACAGATGCTTTTATAAGATGTTCACAGGTGAGAATGCAGTCCATACAAATGACCCTCTGTGTGGCTAGAGGATCTCTTCAAACTGAACGATTTGTTATCGATTACTTAAATACACTCACAGATAGAAGATGAAACAGTGTGGTGCCAAGAAAAGGGTGCTGGCCCGTGACTGAGAGCAACTGAGTCTCGCTTTAACTTTTCCAGAACAAGCTATGTAAACTTACGAAAAACTACCTAGACTTTCTTCATCTCTAAAATTAGGACTGCACATTGGTCAGAATAATTTTGAAGATAAAATGAGGTAGTACAGAATAAAAAGGTTTGCATAGTTTAAAATATAGAACTAACCTGTTGATCGCTAATAACCATACAAGTAATAACATGATGGACTGCTATTCCCAAGACTAGAAGCTGTATGACTTAGGATGTTTCTGGCCTTTGATAGGCCCTGAATAAACACTTATTTCCCTGAAAAAAACATGGGGAGAGTCATTTTGCAAGCAGCATTCCCTGGGAAAACAGGTAATGTAGTTTCCCAAGTGAGTTTTAATTTTTACATGAAGCCCTTTAACTGACTGCTTTTCTACTAACACTAACGGGACGGTAGAGAGCTCTCTGGTTTGCCCTGCAATGTGGACTTCCACACGGGCATGCCCGGAGAAGGACGCCTGTCTGTCCCTCAGTGGCCTCAGGAACCACTGGGCTTTGCCCTAGGAAGGCGGTGAAGGGCAAGGAGGTTGGGAGTGGCCCAAATTCCCCACGTTGCCACTGCTCTGACC